>NC_134080.1:15053409-17657228 GCF_000715075.1 Nicotiana tabacum
ATACTTTACTTATTACTATATTACTTGAAGATCGCGTACACTTGCGTGAGTGTTTTGGTCGCAACAAGTTTTTGGCGCCGTTGCCGGGGACTTGGAAATTAGCTACTTGACTAAGTTAAGCTTTTATCAGCTATTGGTTTAAGTATTAATTTTCAGTTCACTTTGTTTGTGTCACGCAGGCTCTTCTCTTGAATGCGGAGGAGTAGAAGCCCAAGCAATCTCTTCCCTCTGGATCCTGAAATTGAAAGAACACTTCATAGAGCGAGGAAGGAGTTTGAAGCTAGATACAAAACAGAAAGAGAGTTGGACATTTTAGTTCAACCACAGCCAACAGTGATGGCAGGTAATGGAGGGCGTCCGGTGATAGAAGCTGCAAGGCCAAATATTTCTAATATGACTCAGGCTATTGTGAAGCCTGATATCACTGGTCACATTGAGCTTAAGCAGTACATGATACAGCTGATTCAGTCCACTGGGCAATATGTAGGTCTATCTCATGAATACCCGCAGAGGCACATTCAGAATTTTTTGGAAATCGTGGATACTTACAACTATCCAAGTGTTTCCGAGGACTATGTCAGGCTAACCTTGTTTCCTTTTTCATTGTTGGGGGAAGCTAAAGAATGGTTGAGAAGGAGCCTGCTAATTCAATCCATACTTGGGATGATTTAGCAAAGAAATTCTTAATCAAGTTTTTCCCCACTAAAAAGACAAAGTCTTTGCGGAGCCAGATTCTTGGGTTTCAATAACGGGATGGTGAGACTCTTCGCCAAGCTTGGGAAAGATAGAAGAAACTACATCGAGACTGTCCACATTATTGTCAAACTGATGAGGTATTGGGCCATACTTTTGTTGATGGATTAGATGAGACTTCAAAGATGAATCTTGATTCAGCTTATGGAAGTAGTTGCATGGCGAGACCATATAGTGAAATACAACTTCTGCTAAACAAATTCGCTGCTAATGATCATAATTGGCAAGGTGAGGGAGAACCAAGGAGAGCAATGAAACTGAAAGCAACAGAGGTACTTGAACTTGATGATTTTTCATCCATGAGAGCAGATATAGCAAAATTGGCAAATCAAATGAATAGAACGACAATGAAACAGACACAACAAATGCAACATGTTCAACAAATGTCGAGTTGTTGTGAAATGTGTGGTGACAATCACACAAGTGACATGTGCCCAACAAATGCAGAGGTCCGATGAACCAACAGGTACAATATGGGAATACTTACAATGCAAATTGTAGAAATCATCCTAATTTCTCTTGGGGTGGAAATCAATCAAATCAGAATCAATATAGACCCCAAGGAAATTTTAATCAACCTCAAAGGCCACCCCAGCAGGTTGAAGAAAGTACAAATGATTTGTTGAAGAAATAGTTGCATGACAATCAACAACTCATAACTGATTTTAGAAATCTTGAAAGGCAAATGGGACAGCTAGCTGCAAATCAAAACACTAGACCTGCAGGTGCTCTTCCAAGTGATACAAAGAAAAATCCGCAAGTTAGTGTAATTACACTTAGAACTGGAAGGGAATTAGAAGAAGTTGCAAAGAAGAGAAAAGACAAGCCTATACCTGAGGGTGAATTGATTCCAAAAGCAACACAGGAAGCAAAGAAAGATGATACACTTTCAGCGCCTATGAATATTCCAAGGCCACCACCACCTTTTTCACAAAGATTGCAGAAAAAGAATGATGATCGCATGTTCAACAAATTTCTCTCTATGTTGAGTCAGATTCAATTGAATATTCTGTTGGTAGATGCGATTCGTGATATTCCAAAGTATGCCAACTACATAAAAGATATTGTGTCTAACAAGAGGAGATTGACTGAATTTGAAATAGTTGCACTTACTGAGGAGTGCACTTCAAGGGTCTAAAATAAGCTTCCTCAAAAGCTTAAGGATCCTGGTAGTTTTACTATCCCTATGAGAATAGGCAATGTTGATGTAGGCCATGCACTTTTTGATTTGGGAGCAAGGATAAATTTGATGTCATTGTCCTTGTACAAAAAATTGGGTTTGGGAGCTCCAAAACCCACCACTGTGATATTGCAACTAGCAGACGGGTCCATAGCGTACCCGGAAGGGGTGATTGAAGATGTGCTGCTGAAAATTGGGAAATTCATTTTCCCGGCTGATTTCATTATCTTAGATTTTGAAGTAGATGAAAAAGTTCCTATTATATTGTGAAGACCTCTCTTGGCTACAGGTGATGCTATAATTAAAGTAAGAGAGGGAAAAATAATCATGAGAGTTGACAACGAGGAAGCTATTTTTAATGTATACAAAGCAATTCAACTTCCTGACCATTATGAAGAATTGTCTATGATATCTGTCATGGAGATGGATGAGCAACTTATTACCCCAAGTGTATATTTGAAGGATTCTTTAGAGAAAGCAATTGTGTTGTTCGAGAGTTTGGAGATTAATGATGAGGTTGAAGAGATGAAGCATATTTTGAATGCATCATGTGAATATATGAAAGGTTTAAATCCCTTTGAACCTTTGAACAGACCAAATGGTCCTCCTCCGAAGCCATCAATTGAAGAAGCTCCAAAATTGGAACAAAAGCCTTTACCTTCTCACCTTCATTATGCTTATTTGGGTAGTTCTGATATGTTACATTTTATTATTTCTTCTGACTTATCTGAATTGCAGGAAGAAAAGTTGCTGAGAGTACTACGTGAGCATAAAAGAGCAATTGGGTGGACAATGTCTGACGTAAGAGGTATTAGTCCAGCTTTTTGCATGCATAAAATTCTCATGGAGAAAGGACACAAACCGAGCATAGAACAACAACGCCGCCTAAATCCCAGCATGAAAGAGGTGGTAAGAAAAGAAGTGATTAAATGGCTTGATGCAGGTATTGTATTTCCAATCTCTAATAGCAAATGGGTAAGTCCAGCCCAATGTGTTCCGAAGAAAGGAGGAATGATCGTAGTGACAAATGAAAACAATGATCTGATTCCCATTAGAATTGTTACTGGGTGGAGGATTTGCATAGATTATAGATAATTGAATAATGCCACCCGAAAAGACCATTTTCCTCTCCCCTTTATTGACCTAATGCTTGATAGATTAGCTGGGCAAGAATACTACTATTTTTTGGATGGTTACTCGGGATATAATCAGATTGTTATAGCCCCAGAGGACCAAGAGAAGACCACATTTACATGTCCCTATGGGACATATGCATTTAAAAGAATGACATTTGGTCTTTGCAATGCACCTGCGACTTTTCAAAGGTGTATGATGGCTATTTTTACTGATATGGTTGAAAGATTTGTGGAAGTATTTATGGATGATTTTTCTGTATTTGGATGTTCTTTTGATGAATGTTTGATGAATCTTGACAAGGTACTTGCTAGGTGCGAAAAAACAAATTTGGTATTAAATTGGGAAGAATATCATTTCATGGTAAGAGAAGGCATAGTCCTAGGGCATAAAGTGTCCAAGAATGGATTGCAAGTAGATAAAGTAAAGGTGGAAGCAATTGAAAAATTACCTCCACCGACATCAGTTAGAGGCATTCGCAGTTTCTTGGGCCATGCAGGTTTTTATCGTCGTTTCATTAAAGATTTTTCAAAAATTTCATCTCCTTTGTGCAGGCTTCTTGAGAAAGATACATCCTTCAAGTTTGATGATGCTTGTCTAAAAGCATTTGATGAGCTGAAAAGAAGATTAGTTACTGCACCAATTATCATTGCTCCAGATTGGAAACTTCCATTTGAGTTGATGTGTGATGCAAGTGATATAGCAATTGGAGCTGTTTTGGGGGGAAGGAGAAAATCTTTTACTCCATTCATTATACGAGAAGAACTCTTAATCCATCTCAAATGAATTACACTGTTACTGAAAAAGAGTTGCTCACAGTAGTATGGCCATTTGATAAGTTCAGGTCCTATCTAGTGGGAACCAAAGTCATAGTTTACACAGATCACTCAGCTATCAGGTATTTATTTGCAAAGAAAGATGCCAAGCCAAGGTTAATCCGACAGGTTCTTCTTTTGCAGGAATTTGATTTGGAGATTCAAGATCGAAAAGGGACAAAAAATCAGGTTACAGATCATTTATCCAGGCTGGAAAATCGAGGCCATGTCACTGAAGAAGAATCAATCAAAGAAATATTTCCTAACGAACATTTGCTAGCCATCACTTCAGATGAAACCCCGTGGTATGTTGATTATGTGAATTTCATTGCAAGTGGGGTGACTCCACCAGAATTCACAACTGATCATAGAAGAAGATTCTTACATGACGTGAGATTCTACATGTGGGACGAGCCTTTTCTATACAAGTAATGCGCAAATCAATTGGTAAGAAGGTGTGTCCCTGAGGAGGAGATGAATGCAATATTGCATGATTGTCATTCTTCTCTCTATGGAGGTCATCATGGTGGAGATAGAACTACACAAAAAGTTCTGTAATCAGGTTCTTACTGGCCAAAATTATTTAAAGATGCACATGCTTTTGTTAAAAATTGTGACAGGTGTCAAAGAACAGGTACAATCACGAAGAGGAACGAAATGCCTTTGCAAAATATTTTGGCAGTAGAGCTATTTGATGTCTGGGAAATTGATTTCATGGGACTATTTCCATATTCTAATGGGCACAGATACATTTTGGTTGCAGTCAATTATGTGTCTAAGTGGGTTGAGGCCATTGCTCTTCCTACTAATGATGCAAAGGTAGTGGTAAGTTTCGTAAAGAAGCACATTTTCACACGCTTTGGAACTCCAAGGTTGTTGATAAGTGATGGAGGAACACACTTTTGTAACAAATTGTTGAAAAATGTTCTAGCAAAATATGGGGTAAGACACAAGGTTGTTACTGCATACCACCCTCAAACGAGTGGTCAAGTTGAAGTGCCAAACAGGGAGGTAAAACAGATTTTGGAGAAAACAGTGAGTGCAAATAGAAAAAATTGGTCCGGTAAGTTAGAAGATGCATTGTGGGCTTACCGAACTATATACAAGACTCCAATAGTTACTTCTCCATACAGGTTGGTTTATGGAAAGGCATGTCATTTACCTGTTGAGCTAGAACACAAATCTTATTGGGCAATCAAAAAGCTAAATATGGATATGGACTTAGCCGGTGAAAAAAGACTGCTACAACTCAATGAACTTGATGAGTTTCGGTTGCATGCTTATGAAAATGCCAAGTTATATAAAGAAAAGACCAAGAGGTGGCATGAAAATCACATCCAACATCATGTGTTTGAACCGGGTCAAGAAGTTCTCTTGTTTAATCCAAGGCTAAAGTTTTTTCCTAGAAAGCTTAAGTCCCGTTGGGCAGGCCCTTTCATTGTGGTAAGTGTGACTCCTTATGGAACAGTTGAATTACGGGACATAAATTCAAGTGGTACATTCTTGGTGAATGGGCAGCGAGTAAAACACTATTGGGGTGGTGATATTAAACGTCACAAGACCTCGGTAGATTTGGTTGATGCATGATGAAGTGTTAAATCGTATCGCGACGTTAAATTAGGCGCTTGTTGGGAGGCAACCCAATGACTAACATCACTAACTTTTAATTGTAGTTTAGAAATATTAGATTTTAGATGTATAATACTTTTAGTTAGGTGCAAGCATGAATTTGGCATAAAATCAATGTACAATGATAGAGGGGGTAAATTGTAAGCTAAGAAATCGAAAAATAGGCTAACTCTGTGAAAAATTGGCCTACCGCGTCGCATGGGGCGTCGTATCACACACCGCGCCAGGCAAAATTGCACAGACGAGGCAGAATACAAAATTTTTGGAGCAGCTGGAAAAATTGGCCTATCGCGCCGTAGGGTGCGCCACGGGGCGCGCCGCGACAGGCCATTGTCATAAAAACGTTATTTCCTTAAATCCGAACCCCCTCCCCTTATTTAATTATTTCACTCCCCAAACTCTCTTCTTCTCAAACACTAAACCCAAAAACCCAACCAACTAATTTCACTCAAAAATCCATCCACAAATCCTTCTTCTTCTTGCAAGGTAAGTAGTCTCTTCTCTCTTTTCCTTCAAACTAGTAGTATTTCATTTGTTTATTTCCTTCTATTTTCAAGTATATTTGTATAAACCCTAGCAAGAATTGTGTTGTTAATTCCTTTTAGTTTCTTTTATTAATATTGTTAAAAACAGTATTAGAAACTTAGAATGTATATTCTTTTTGTGGTTAGGGAGGATTTGAAGGTATGTTGAGGTGAAATGAGTTGAGTTTCTTGTTGAAGATTGTTAAGGGGTGTACTAATCCGAAACTACATATAAGAAAGTGAAAAAATTGTGTATTGAATATTATTGTGAAAATGTGGTGATGTTATAGTTGTGATGAGAGGCATATTGGTGTTGTTGATATGATGATTATGCCTCTTTTGAAGTTGAAATTTTAAGAATGCAAGAGATGCTCACAATGTGTTTGATAAAATGTCTAAGTGACATGAAATTAAGTAATGTCGCAAAATAAGAAACAAATTGCATTGTGAGATATTATTATTGGTAACAACTATAACATTAAGCTAAACCATGATTTTTTGCTTTCTTTATGTAAAAATGAAATGTAAGATTCATGCTAATGTGCCTATGTAGTATTTTGTTTTTTTACAATAATTTTTAATTTTGTAAAATAGACTAATTTCTTTTTATGTTTATGTTTAATAATAATCTAGCTTAATTTTGTTTAATATTTATGTTTATGCTTAGTATTAATCTAGCTGCAAAATCTAGCTTAGTTTTTGATTTTTATTTTATTTTTAACTGTTGCAATTGTCTCTGATATTGGGTAGGTCGATAAGCATTATACCATTCTAATTGAAGAACAGGGTAGTCTGAATCCCTGTTACATGTTAAGTGTCAACATGATGATACCATAAGTGTGGGGTATTTACTCTACTTGCTCTTAAAATAATTTTGTGTATCTTTAACTAATATATCATGTTGTGTAGGCATAATGTCTCGGCGCCCAAGCAAAAGATCAAACGCTGGCCTATCTGAGGCTGCATCTACTAGCCGACGTGGAGGTAGAAGGGCACCATCTCCGGCACTAGTGGAGGAGGAAGAGGAACATTTGACCCTGATGCATATGAGGTGCCAGAATGCAAATATGGCATCAGGGCTATTCCAAGCCATACAATACAATGGTTCCAATCCTTTGTCCCTATTGTGCCACCAACCCTGGAAGTTTCCATAGATGAAGCAAAGCTTGCCCGTAAGTATAATTCCATATATACTAACATTCGAGCTTTGGGTTTTGAAGGGTTGTTTCGCCAAGGTGATAGTGTGAACATCAACTTGGTAAAAGAATTTTATGTCAATTGGCAACCAGGAGGTGATTTAGATGCAAACTATCAAGTCAGAGTCAGAAACAGAGTAATCCCATTTTCTTTAAAGGTCATCAATCAAATAATGGGTTTCACTGAACATTCTCGTAAGCTATTTCAGAGGTTCCTTCATATACCAGATTACCCTGACATTCGCAAGCAGTTATGTGGTGCAGATTCCTTTGCCTTGTGGACTAGAGATTCAAATGAGTTCCACAAGGAGATGCAAAAAGGATCATTCCAGCATCCTACACGACTTGTTTTGAAGATAATAAATGCCAAAATCATGCCAACACAAAGTGACACAGACGTATCAAAACTAAAGGTTTGCTTGATTTATGCAATTTTAACAGGAATACAGGTTGATCTGGGAAAATTATGCTGGAACACATGTCAAAGGTGAGACCTTTTGGGGGACGCCACCTACACTATCCGAGTATGATCACTCAGTTACTGCGGACACACTTCATTGAAGAAGAGTATCACTATGATCGGCGGATAGAAGTAACATATCCTATTAGGGCGCTTGATGTCACGACTGTGATAGATCCGCCTACAGCTGCACTTAATGCCGATCAAAGGTTTGTCCTGGTGGAAGAGACTTTACAGATATTATTTGCTGACATGCGCCTTCGCGCATCTAGAGGGGAAGTTAACTTGGAAGAGTTGCAACAAAATCACCCTCTATCTCCTTTCACTCAATAGTGGTTAGGACTGGCTCAGCAAGGACAAATCCCACCGGATGAAGATGTAAACTCTAATCCCTCAGATGACGAGGAATATTTACGCACCTTTGAGGATGAAGATGCTTAGGCCAATGGCCTCAGGGAGTCTCTTTTCTGATCTATTTTAGATCTTTTCGCATTAGGAACAATGCGAATTTTTTAAGTGTGGGGTGATTGGCCCCTATTGTAATGTACTTACTTTTATATTTTTCGTATTTTGTTTGATTGAGTTTAGTTATTTTGTTTGATTTTGTTTAGTTTGTTAAAATTGCTTTTAGTTTGTTTTGTTAGAATATAGTGTTGACAGATAGTAAGTAATCCTAATTTCGGTATAGATCCCTCCTGGATTTTTTTGTTAAAATATAAAGTCGAAATTCAAAAAAAAAAAAGTAAAAAAAATCCATCAGAAAAATTCGAAATTTTTGAGTTTGCAGTTTTGTTTTGTTTTATTTTCAGTTTAGTATATGCTAATTTTGGTTTAAATTAAAAAATTCCCCTTGGTTTTTCTTTACACCACGATTCTTTTCCAAGGGTGTATTTGAACCGGGTATAGTGTAATTTTTTATTTCAATTGAATAAAAAGTTCCTAACTTACAGAGTTAATCTCCTCAAATACACATGCTTTAGAAGTTATATGTACCTTATTTGTGATGTTCAAATCTCAGTTCTTGATTCTAAAGTAAGTGCCTTAAATTGTGTATTTATAACTATGCTTAACTGCTTTGACTAGAGAGTCAAGAAAGATCCAAGCTTGAATGAGTTGTGTGCCAATGTGTGAGTGAGGTTGTTGAAATATTTTGTGTATAATAGTTGATATCTAGAACTTG
The DNA here is from genome assembly GCF_000715075.1 of Nicotiana tabacum. Classification (NCBI taxonomy): domain Eukaryota; kingdom Viridiplantae; phylum Streptophyta; class Magnoliopsida; order Solanales; family Solanaceae; genus Nicotiana; species Nicotiana tabacum. The sequence continues at coordinate 15,062,281 of NC_134080.1, forward strand.
CCCCCAAGTATTTGCAAAGCGAAATAGTAGCATTATTCTGTTTAGGAGATGATATAGACATTTCTTTGTTGAACCAGTTTTATAATTATTCCCACCTAGTTGTATATATCTTAGTCAAACCTTTTGAGCTGTTAATCCTATTTCTTTGGCGTCCGCAGTATAAACCTTACCAATTTATGTAAATATTTCAGTTATTTGAACCTCTATCTATCATGAGCACTTAGTGTTGTTTTAATGTGGTTAAAGTTGAGAAGAGATTTGTTTGTATAAAAAATACATACATACACACACACACACACACACATATATATATATATAGGGGATGGATTTTCATTAGTAACATTCCCTAGCTTATGGTGCTTAAAGAGAATAGGATTTGTTGTTATTATGTAAAAAAAAGGGAGGTTGGAGATGGTTTAACATAAGAGTAATGCTGAAATTATGAAATGAAATGGTGTATGTATGAAATGCTCAAAGAGATGTAGCTACTACATTCTATATTTATCACACCCTTCCTCAGCCTGCATTACAACCAATTAAAGTCCTATTTGATATTTGATTGAATAAGCTCAATTAGTAAAGTATTACACTAGGGACAAGCATATGATATGTCATCTGTTGCACATGAATTTCAATTCTGAGAGTGAGTTAATTCTTCCTATTTTGAGTTTCTAAATATTTGTGAATACTATGTTGAGAGGAACTAGTCTATATTAGTTGTGGGAGGGCACATGATTTGTGAAAGCAAGGAAACGTTTTAACCTTAGTGTTAGAGTAAGTGAGCAAGTTATGAAAATGCATGGCACTTGTGAGTCATGTTTTGAGGTTGAACTATTATGAATTGGTACTTAAGTGTCGGCATGTGTTGTTAGAAAAATTGCTTGATAAAAAGGTCGTCCTTATGTGAAATGTATGTTAATTGCTCGAGGACAAGCAATGGTATAAGTGTGTGGTGTTGATCATAGGCTAAAAACTCGTGTTTTAGTCGTTGTAACAACACTTTAATTATTGCATTTTACAAAGGTTTGAGCTTAAATGATAATGAATTGTACTAAATTCATGTTTTGTGCCTTGTAGGAAGCTAATCCGACTTAATAATTAACTTTGGGATGAATTTGATTAATTTGGGGCTTTGAAGTCTGAGTAAAAGCTAAATAAATCAAGTCGGGATCGTGTTCGGGGGTCGCAAAGCAAGCCCGGATAGAAAAACAAGAGAAAAAATGAAGCAGCGCAGAAAAATACACTGCCGCGCTGTGGGGCGCCGCGGCAGTGCAAAAATCTGCGCTGCATTGTTTTGCTCCGTTAAAATGCATTCTGCCTCTTTCCAATCCATGTAGGCGGCGCACGGGGCGCCGCGGACATGTAAAAATCGCAGAACTACTCTATTTCGGTCTAAAAAGGGCATAATTGTCAAAAAACCCTTCACACACGATTAAAAAAAGGGAAAACATCCATTATTGACGGACCAAACTGTTTTTGAGAGAGAAAAAGAGGAGGAAATCCATCTTGGAGGCTCAAAATCAAGAGGAGACAACACTTTGGAGCAAGGATTAAAAGAGTTTTTCTAAACTTTCTTCTAGTATCTATTTATTTGATGTTTAAGACTTATATTGTTGATGTTTGTGTAATTATGAGTGGCTAAAAACCCAAATATTCTGGGTTTATGGGTGATAGATGATTATATTGTTTGAAGCTTAGATTGATGATCTTGAAATTATCGTTAAGGGTTGTTTATTTGATTCTGCTATTAATTATTTTACTGCGTAGCTAATAGTGAAATACTATTTACAAATCTTGAGTTAAACTTGAAAAAGGAAATTCTTGATTGCATATAGAATTAAATAGAGCAAGATCAGGATCCTGGGCATTGGCTGAAAGATTCAAAATTAAGATAGAACTATACTTAATTGCCTTCTTTGGTTGAGAAATAGGATTTGTAAATGCATTTGAGTTAATATTAATACCATAGAAATATAGGTATTAATTTAACTTGAATAGGCGCATAAGAAATCGACAGATTCTTATGGGTATTATTAACCCTATAATCAATAACCCAGATAATTCAATAAATCATTTTTAAGCAAAAACGTAGCATGATCTCTTGCAAGCCCATGACCCCGGAATATCTCTTTTATTAATTGTTAAAAGAAAAATTCATAAGTGGCGTAGTAACTTTGCGTTGTATTATTGTTTGTCTACTAGTTAAATTGTAAATTGGTTATTTATGTATTTTGTGATGAATTAGCTTGAATCGATAATTGTTTGAGTTTGCATCAGTCTATAAGTTGATCACAAGTCCTCGTCGGAACGACACTTTACTTATTACTATATTACTTGAAGATCGCGTACACTTGCGTGAGTGTTTTGGTCGCAACAACAATACGATACGGTGGAATAGAAATGGGCTAAGTGCCCGGCACTAGGTCAATACCAAAATCAACATCTCTATCTGGTAGCATGCCCAACAGGTCTGCAGGAAACACATCGGGAAAATCCCTCACAACTGGAACAGAATCAATACTGGGAGTCTCAGCACCGACATCCCTCACAAAGGCTAGATACGAAAGACAACCCTTCCCAACCATACGCTGGGCTTTCAAGAATGAGATCACTCTACTGGAAACATAATCAGTCACACCTCGCCACTCAATCCGTGGCACACCCGGTATAGCCAATGTGACTATCTTAACATGACAGTCTAGAATAGCACGACACGGAGATAGCCAATCCATGCCCAAAATGACATCAAAATCTACCATACACAATAATAAAATATCCACATGGGTCTCTAGACCCCCAATAGTCACCACACGCGATCGATACACACGGTATACAACAACAGTATTGCCCACCGGGGTAGATACATGAACATGTGAAGAAAGAAACTCACGGGGCGTACCCAAATAATGAGCAAAGTATGATAACACATAAGAAAAGGTGGAACCGGGATCAAATAATACAGAAGCATCTCTGTGGCAAACTGAAACCATACCTGTAATGACATCATCTGAAGCAATAGCATCGAGTCTGCTTGGAAGTGCATAGAAACAGGCCTGATCGCTACCTGATTGACCTCCCCCTCTAGGGCATCCCCTAGCTGACTAACCTCCATCCCTAGCTGGGTGGGTGGGTGGTGGTGAAGTAACTGGCGTTGAAGCCAATGACTGACCCCTCTGCTGAGATGAACTCACAAGACGACGAGGGAACTACCTCCACATATGACCCATCTCACCAGACTCATAACAACTCCCAGGTGCTGGATAAGGGGACTGAAGGGAACCCCTCGCACCGGAGTGACTAGCAAATACACCTGGCATAGAAGAGCACTGGACTGATGGAGCACGGGACGAACTCTGAGCTGGAAGGGAACTAAGTGATGACTGGCCCTGATGAGAACTGTAAGAACCATGACCCAATTACACCCCACGATAACCTGGGCGAGCTGGCTGAGCATGCCTGAATGGACGGCCTCTACCGTGCTGAAACTGACCTCTCGAAAGAAACCCCCCTATAGCTACCAGATCCTCAAGGCCTCTTGGCCTCCCTCTCCTCTCGCTCCTGGCAACAAACACACTCAATATCACGGGCAATATCCACAACCTCCTCGAATGTAGCACCAGTCACCCTCTCTCTAGTCATGAGAATACAAAGTTGATAAGTGAGGCCATCAACAAACCTTCTAATCCTCTCTCTATCTGTCGAAACCAACTAAATAGCATGATGAGCTAACTTGGAGAACCTCATCTCCTATTGCGTCACAATCATCTCTCCCTGACGCAACCACTCAAACTCCATACGTAGCTCCTCTCTGCGAGACTGCGGTACATACTTCTCCATAAAGAGAACGGAGAACTGCTGTCAGGTAAGGGGTGCTGCACCAACAGGCCTACACCTCTCAAAAGTCTCCCACCAAGTGAAGGCAACTCCTAAATATTGATAAGTAGTGAAAGCAACCCCGCTGGTCTCCAGAATACCCGCCGTACGAAGCATCCTCTGACACTTATCTAAGAAACCATGGGCATCCTCACCTTCTGTAACACTGAAAGTTGGAGGCTGAAATCTACCAAACCTCTCCAACCTACGCTACTCGTCCTCTGGCATGGCAGGAACTACATAGTCCTTAGCAGCTGCAACCAGTTGGGCTGGATGTGCCTCCGCACGTCTGAAGTCCCTACACGACCTACTTAGGTGTGCGAGCGGCGGGAGTCTGATTGCCTCCCCCGGCCTGAGAAGTAGTTGCGGCTGTAGTAACTGAAACCATCTGAGCTAAGCCAGTGCAAACTAATAGAATCTAAGCCAAGGCCTCCTGAAGACCCGGAATCACAATGGGCATAGTTGGTGCCTTAGCTGGTGCTGCTGGAGCATCCATAAATAGGACATGATCCTGAACTGGGGTGGCTGGTGGATCCGCAGGTGCTGCCCTAGCTGCTGTGCGGGCCACACCCATGCCCCTACTGCGACCATGACCGCGACCTTGACCTCTAGTAGCCACAGCTGGTGGTACTGGTGGTCGTCCATCCTGACCGGTAGCGCGTATCCTCACCATCTGTGAGAGAATAGAATAACAGAAGTTTAGTACTCGGATCAACAAATTCGTACGACAAGAATTTCAAGTATATGAAGTTTTTCCTAAAGGTTCTGCAGCCTCTCGAGGATAACTGCAGACGTCTCCGTATCGATCCGTGAGACTACTAAACCTGCTCATGACTCATGAGACCTATATAACCTAGGCTCTGATACCAACTTGTCACGACCCTAAACCAGGACCCGGTTGTGATGGCGCCTCTCGTGAAGCCAAGGCCAGCCGACACTTCCTATTTCAGTTTTAAGCATTTAAAATAATAAGATTCAAGTTTAAAGCATGATAAAATAACCCAAGGTTTAAGCAGTCAACAATACAAATATGCGGAAGAACAACCCAACATAGCCCGATACCGGGGTGTCACTAGTCATGAGCATCTACCAATCCTAATACAAGTATGAAAAGTCTATAAGCTATTACAAAATGATTGACAAGAGATAGGGAAGAGCTCCGGGCTGCGAACGCCAACAACTACCTAGAGATTCCTTAGATCCGCTTGAGCTGGAAAGATCAGCACTCGGGAGCGGGACCAGCTATGCCTGAATCTGCACACGGGGTGTAGGGAGTAAAGTGAGTACTCCAACTCAGTGAGTAATAATCATAAATAAAGACTGAAAGCAGGAAATCACGTAAGGCACATTGCATGCTATAATGAAGCAGTAAAACCATTAAAATAGTGAATTAGTAAAGATACGAATAATCATATAAGTTCAGCTTAAACTTCAGGAAACACCTTTTTAACAATTTAAACAGATAAATGACAGACAAATAAGACAGATAAGCACATAAAGGTTTTGCCCCTCGGGCACAATGTCAACAATACCAGCCCATCGGGCTATCTCTCACATCACAATGGGTACCCGTGCTCATTGGGGGTGTACACACTCCTAGAGGGGCCCCTTACAGCCCAAGCGCAATATTAAGCCATCTCGTGGCATCATAACTAGGCCCTCGACCTCATATCAACAAGCCATCTCATGGCGTATAAATCTCCGGCCCTCGGCCTCATAATAATAGTCAATTTTTCCTCACCACATAGGCCCTCGGCCTTAGTTAGTCAAAATCCTCACAAGCCATTCGGGCAATTGTAAAACATGATTCTCAGCCCAAAATATCATTTAAAAGATCATTTAAGTTTTAAAACAGAGTAAACATGGTTGAGTTATGAAAACAGTGGAATATAGCATGACTGAGCTCAAATGTAAAGTCAAAATAGTGAGAAAATATCAATAAAATCCCCTAAGGGTTCCAATAGTTGGCACAAGGCCCGAATATGGCGTTCAGCCTAAAACATGATGCTCACGAATAGATTTCAGTCAAATATGTGGTAAAATAGTCATTTAGGACGAACTAAGTCACAATCCCCAACAGTGCACAACCCCACGCTCGTCATCAAGCGTGTATGTCTCCTCAATGTAGCATAACGATGTGTAAATCAGGGTTTCATACCCTCAGAACATCATTTATAATCATTACTCACCTCAATCCGGTCAAATCTCTAGCCCGCAACGCCTTTGCCCCTCGTATCGGCCTCCACTCGCATCGAATCTATCCAAAATTAGAATCACGACGTCAAAATATACTAAGGGAATAAAGCCCAAGTGAAAATAATCAATATACAACACAATTCCCAAAATTATCAAAACCCGACCCCCGGGCCCACATCTCGAATTTTGGTAAAAATCACATCAATGAATTCCTTATCACTCCTCGAGTTCATACATACCAAAGCATCAAAATCCAACCATAAATGGCCCCTCAAATCCCAATTTCTAGGTCTCCAATTTCAAGACCTAGTTCTTCCATTTTAGTCTTAATTTCTATGATTAATTAGGTAATTTCATAATAGAATCGAGTTTTAAGTCCATGAATCTTACCGTCAGGTGTTTCCCCTTGAATCCCTCTTCAATCCCCTTCAAAAAGCTCCAAAAACGCTCAACAATGGAGGAAATAAACCCCAAAATTGCGGACAAGACGACTATTTAAACATTCTACCCAGGCCTGAAATCCTTCTTCGTGAACGCGGTCAAAGCCTCGCATTCGCGAAGCACAAAATAACTTTGACCAAAATTCCTCTTTCGCGATCGTGACCTGCCCATCGCAAACGCGATGAATAAATTTCCTTGAAGCTCAGCTGCCCATTTTCTTCTACGCGAACGTGACACCACCCCGCGAACGCGATGCACAAATACTCAGCCCTTCGCGAACACGGAGCCTTCCTCACGAACGCGAAGGCTTAAATCCCAGCTTCCTCAACTGACCCTTCGCGAACGCGAGGACCCACTCGCGAACGCGAAGGTCATTTCTCTGAAGCACTGACCTGCAATTTTCTGCAACTCCAAACATCATGAAATGGTCCGATTGACCACCCGAAACTCACCCGAGGCCCCCGGAACCTCAACCAAACATACCAACATATCCCACACCTCATTCAAACTTTTTCCAACCTTCGGAACAATCAAAATAACATCAAAACATGAAGTTCGTATCAGATTCAAGCCTAAAAATTTCAAAATCTTCTAAATTATGCTTTTGATAAAAAATCCAACCAAACCACATCCGAATGACCTAAAATTTTGTACACACATCCCAAATGACACCACAGAACTACTTCAACTCTCGGAATTTCATTCCGACCCCCTATATCAAAATCTCACCTATCAACTAGAAATCGCCAAAAATCCAATTTCGCTAGTTCAAGCCTAAATCTACTCCGGACCTCCAAAACTCATTCTGATCATGCTCCTAAGTCCAAAATCACCTCGTGAAGCTAACCGGACCATCAGAACTCACATCCGAGCCCTCTAACATATAAGTCAACTTTTGGCTGACTTTTCCAACTTAAGCTTCCTTAAAAGAGACTAAGTGTCTCAAACCTTACCAAATCTTTTCTGAACCCGAGCCAACCAACTCGATCATATATAGAACCGATATACAAAGCAATAAGAAGTAGAAATGAGGAAAACGGAGCTGTAACTCATGAGACGACTGGTCGGGTTATCACATTCCCAAATCTCCTTGGCAGATTGACAGGCAGAGATCCTGTTGTATTCGTCTGGTCCAATACCACAAACAAGGTTATTTTTTGCTCGAAAGTTCTTCTCTATAGCTTTGCAGTCAGCATCGTTATACTCTTTACTTGTCTTGGGAACTGTCACTATTAGTTTGCTAATGGTCTTCAAAGGAACGAAGGGTCCATCGTAAATAACATCCTAGAGATTAGAATCTTCACCCATGATAAAATCATGCATCCTTGTCTTTCACCATCCGTAGTATTGTCCATTGAACCTCGGTGGTCTGTAGGTAGATTGACCTTCTTCAAAGTTTGGTGGAGTAGCCATGAGAATCTTTTATAGGTGTTAGCCTGATAGAAAGAACCTGCCCTGATACCATTTGATAGAAACTAAGGGTCCACCAAACTATATAGAGAACCCGGTTCTCTAATAGTTCCCACTGAACACACACACAGAGCACTAAGTAAATAACACAATGAAGTTTTAAAAACCACAACCTACACTCATAGGATTTCAACTTCACTACTGAGCAAACTTCATATTACAAACTATTGTAACCTAGGAATTAAACTCGTAATCCCTTACTCACTTGTAATAACTCTATTACAAGCCCCTTTGTAATAACTCTATTACAAAGCTTACAACTTGACTAACTCTAGCCAAGACACAAACACAAGGTTTATGGTTTTACAAAAGATTTCCTGCACAATGCTTCTAGCTAATCTAAGTAGGAATTATAAGTAAATCACGTTATCAAAGGTGCAACACAACTAAGGACATATAATAACTCAATGCAAGAAACTAGTCCTTCGTTATGTTGTTCTCTGTTCTTGAAGCCCTGAAAGTCACTTGCAAGATCGCCACACACTTGAGAGAAAGCTTGATTAATTCTGGAAATGTGCAAGTGTTATTTTCCTTTGCCTCATGTTAATATTACCGAAGTGATGTCACTTGGATGATGCAAGAATATTTGGTACAAGAGCATTCCCCATAAAGTGACTGCTGCACTGTTTGTCTTGTTGCGTGTGTGCAGAAGAACAGTTGCAGCAGCTTTACAGTTGTGGGGAGTTGACTAGTACAGTCAGCAAGGGTGCTTCCATCTGTTCCCTCTGTCGTTTCTTTGACTCTAAATTGTTGAAACATGTCTCCGACTTGAGACTTGTTATTCTAGTGCACTTTGAGGATGTGGAACAGGTTCCCCATCTGGTTCATATCATTAAGTTTGTTAGATCATCAAAACATAACAGGATACATAACCTATCAAAACACAGTATTAGAAAAACTCTAACTTCCGATCGAAATTTTCGACTGAAATTTTTTGTCGGAAATCTCCAACGGAATTTTCAAAAAAATATTTCATATATATTTTTAGAAAATTATCGACCACATTTTCGACAAAATCGGTCGCAACTTTTGGCGAAAAATTTATTTTGATTGGTTTGGCTTTATTTCCAACCGATTTGGTCGGTAGTTTTTAACAAAAAAATTAAAATAATAATTCCAACCGAATCGGTCAGAATTCTTTTTTAAAAACCTTACAGCCCCCTCCCCAAAAAGCAGAAGCTCAGTTTTCATTCTCTCATATCTCCCTCTTGTCCCCAAGGTCCTCTCGTCCTTCTCCCCCGTCCCAAGCTCGTATGTTTGCCCTTTCTCTCGTTTCCTCATCCCTTCTCCCTCTCCTTCCTCCTCCCTTTACCCTTTAATTAATTGATTTTTTTTACTTTGTTTTGCAGGTGCATCTCGCATGGTCGGCGGCGGCGGCGACAACAACTCCTCAGTCGACTTCTCCGGCATTGTTTCCGTCGAGGTAAGTATTTCGTTGAACCTCATTAAGTATTAGAAATCTCATTTTTTTGATTGATAATAGAATTTTTTGGTAATAATTATGAAAATTAGCATTAACAAAAACAAAATAATACACCTATAGAGCACTTTTTAGAATGATATTAAATGAGTCAATGAGTCTCTGCTGTTATTTTTTGGGAGGTTGATTGAAAATTTCACAAATTCTTTAAAAATTTTGTTATTTGATTTCTAGGAATTTTATGATCTTTGTGTTTGCGTGTAACAAGTTTTCTCTATTGGTCTTTATTACTGAAATTTTTGCCATGTGTTATGCTTAGAATGTTGGTACGGGGTTTTCATCATATTCTTTGACTTTGATAGTCTTGTAAGTTTTTGGCATTTTTAAGTTCCTTGAATTTTCTTGTACATTTCCTAGTTTTATGTACTTTAAAACTTTAATCTAACCTTAAGGTTCTTCAACCACCTCCCCACCACAAAAAATATTGTGCTGATTTTCTAGAAATCTAAGAAAGGTGTGTGAAGCTATAATTAACAGAGAATAAAGGTTTGTATAGTACTGTTTATACTGTTAGCTATAACTAGTTGATGGTAGTCAAACCATGGTATCATAAAGAACTTTCTTTTCGCCATGTCCTCTGATTCCACTTGGAGTAGCTGTATCCTTCTATTTCATTTTGTTATCCCACATTTGTAGTTATAAAGATTGTGAAACTACATACTATGTGTAGGGATACTCTTAATGGTTTGAGGGCTTTCGGGGAGAAAATGACTGATGAAGATTAACTTTTCCAAAAATTATAATCAAAGAAACATATAAAATAATATAGTAATATTTCTATATTCACTTTTTAGAATGATATTAAATTTAATTTTTTCAATTTCAACAATAAGGTTAATTTGTAAATTTGAGAAATTATTAATTAATTTGGATTATATGAACATTTAAGAAGCTATTCAAATTTAATTAGTATATTTAAAGACTTATATTATTTAGAATATGGATTAATGTGAGATTTCGAGTGTTAAAAAATATTAATTTAAAAAAATAAAATATATTAATTAAAGTGCTTTGAAAGAGTATAACTTTGTAACCAGTTTAAATAAATTAAATTACTTTAAATATCTCATTTATAGATTTTTATTTGTGTATATGGAATTTGTGCATCGTAGATGGATGTATAATAGGAATCATCCTAATCGTGGGGGGTTAAGGGATGAATTTATTGAAGGGGTTGTTGTCTTTATTGCTAAGGCTCAAACACTTGATGATTTTTTTATTGGAGGAAGGATTAGGTATTCTTGTGTGAAATGTAAGTGTGTTAAGTTATTGAAATCAGACGAAGTTAAAGTCCATCTCTACAAGAAAGGGTTTGTAGAAAATTATTATATATGGACTGTTCACGGGGAGAATCAGCCCAGCTACATCTAGTGCTGCTTCTGCACCATCTCGTAGACGCAGGCAAAATCTTGGAGGGGGTGTACAATTTGATAGTTATAATCGATTGATAATCGTCCCCCACAAGGATGCAGTAAGAAGGTTCTTATACAAATTTTTATGTTTTGAATGTACTTTTAGATATGTTAACATTAAGGAGTATTTATTTGCAATTAAAAGATGTTTATTGATTAAATATATGTTAACTTTAATGTGGGTTTTTGCCATCCTTTCAAGCTACACATTTGGTTACAGATTCTATGAAGCCATTTTATCATGAGCCGTGGACTTCTTGGAGAAAGATACCGTACAGCATCAGAGAGCAAATGTGGAATTAATTTAGGGTAAAAAATAATCATAGTTATTTAATAATTATCGTCTTCATCTAATGTTACTTTTTATATTGTAGACAAGGTGTACATGGTATCCTCATCATCAAAATGCAATAAATAGTATTTTCGAGAAGAAAGTTGGTATAAGAATTAAAGATACTATGTGTGCTACTCGGAATTCTGGTAAAATGCCGGACTGGTTAAGAGAAGATGTTTGGGATAAACTTCTTGAGAAATGGATACCCCAGAATGGAAGGCAAAGAGTGAACAAGAAAAGGCAAACCGTGCCTCTAAAAAAGGTAGCTCGTTGCGCACAGGAGGTTCGTTTACTTTTGAGGCCCTTAAACTAAGAATGGTAATTATTTATTAAAATTTTCTTAGTTTTACATATAGAATTTTACGTTTGTAAAGTCTAACTCATACTTTTTCTTATGAAGGAAAGGGAAAGAGGGCGAGATATGAGTCACGCTGAGGTCTTCGAGGAGTTGCATAAGAAAAAGAAAAAGGATGGTACAAGAGAACACTGGGTGGAGACACGTGCGTCAGACATATATGTAAAATTCTAACTTCATAATTATTTATGATTTATTAATATTAGTTTATTTACATAATAGTTATGTTTTTCATTTTAGGAAGATTATCATAAAAGGTTGGAAGAATGGCAACAAACTTAGCCTCCTTCAACTCAACCAACACCTGATGATATGGCTTCATTGTGGATAGAGGCAGCGGGTGGAGCAAACAAAGGCAGAGTCTACGGACTAGGAGTACGTCGACCTACAGGTCATCCAAACTCACTCTTAGCCAATTCTTCTTCTCCTCAAAATCAAGAACAAATGGAAGATATGAGAAACGAAATTCGTGAATTGAAGCAACAATTAGACTCCCAATACGGAACATTTATTAAGATGTAGAAATTCATGCGTAAACATGGGCATGATTTATCTGATGATGAGGATGAACAAACTAAATCTGATGTGTAGTAGTTTAGTTGTGATGTTTTGGTTGATTTGTAAATTTGATTGTGAGAGACAACTTTATGTATTGCTTTTAAACTTGAATGTGGGCTACTATTTGGATGTTTTTATGCCCAAAATTGTTGGGTTTAAATGTTGGTATTGTTGGTTTAAGTTGTGTTAATGGTTGCCATTGTTGGTTTAGAATTTGTTAATGTATTGTTAATTTAGATAGTGCTAATGTATTGTTGGTTCGTATTATATTAATGTATCGTTGGTTTAGATTGTTGTTAATGTATTGCTAGTTGGTATTTTTTTTGTTTGTGATAGTTTGACTGGTGGTGTGGCTCGAAATTGGGCAGAATTCTTCCCAGTTTTATATAAAATTCCGACTGAAACGGTCGGACAGCTCCCCAGATTTAACCATAAATTCTCAGATTTCCGACTGATTCGGTCGGAAATTTAAACAAAAAAATTAATATTCAAAAAAATTCGACAGATTCCGTCGGAAATTAAATAAAATTTAATTTTTAATTATTAATTTCCGAAAGATTCGGTCGGAAATTTAAAAAAAGATATCCAATTGTTTCGACGGATTCCGTCGGAAATTAAATAAAACTTAAATTTTAATTATTAATTTTCCTTGTATTATTACGACTGATTCAGTCGGTAAATTTCGACCACTTTAGTCGGAAACTTGAATTATTTGGTAGTCTGACCTTTTTGAAATTTGCGACCACTTTGGTCGGAAATCACCGACAGATTCGGTCGGAAATTATTTTCTGATCAACTTTTTTCCGACCGACCAATTTCGGTCGGAAAGTAGTCGAAAATACGTGATTTCCGACCGAATTCCGACCGTTTTGGCCGTCGGAAATCTTCCATTTTCTAATAGTGACATCAGTGATTGATTTCACAGCTCGAATCCATAACCTATAGGTCACAGAAAAATAATATTATCGTTGCTCCGAGGTTTCCTTTCTACCTCAAAGCTTACTATTATAAAATAATATAAAAAAGTTATAAGTACAGTGATACTTGGCAATTATTCTATATCGGAGTTTTTGGTTGGGATGAATTTTCCTTTAACCCTCTTAAAAAGAAACATCTTCTATTCTTTTTAATTAAACAATAAAAACATGTATAAATAAGTTTCTACAAAAGACAAAGCGACAAGTGCCGACCGAGCTCCAGGCAATAAAGAACCCACGTAGCCAAGTCAATAACGTTTTCAACCTGCTAAATTTGAAAACAACTGTACACCAGGCAAAACTGCTGGATATGGATTATAGAGTCAAGTCGACAAACTGTGATGTGTAACAATGTGACAAACATGATCTTGACCCACAAGTTTGCTAATAATTATCCCCAAGTATTTTACATTGTCAGTTACTTATTAAATAATATTTAAATAAAAATCATTACTTTTGCTTTATTCCATAAAGAGCATATTCATTTATAATTACAGTATTTTTTTAAAGATCATACACGTTTAGTAGTCTTCAAATTTTTAAACATAATCCACAAATTGAGGAACTAATTTTGAACCAAATTAATTTATCCATATTGCTCTATCATCATTAATCTAAACTTGTCATTTTTATGAAAGTTCCCCTAACAAATTGCTCTTAGGATTCCCATATTTCATTAAATATATCAAACAAAATCTAAATAAATTCACATTTTTATTCCGTGTTTGAAGGTGTGTATATATATATATATATATTTTATCTCTCTCTCTCTCTCTCTCTCTCTCTCTCTCTCTCTATATATATATATATATATATATATATATATATATATATAAAACTGACCCATGATTTAAGGAATCATATGTTAGAGCTTAAAAATCTCTCATATTCAACCAAAATCTCAAAATTATAGAGATTATTTATCCACTAATCTCTTTACCCTTACGAACCCAAAAATTCCTCTCTTTTCGTTCTTTTTCTCACAATTGTAGGGATCATATGAAGGTTTCTTTATTATTCCTTTTTAAAATAAGGCATTTGAAAGTCTCATGGAGTTGGAAATTTTTTGATATTGATGGACAACCGACTAATATCTTATGTATTTTTATTGTGTACTAAAATATATTTAATGCCTATCTTATGTATTTTTACATTGTATCAAGTTGTTTATTTGATGTATATTTATGATTTGAGCATTTATACCCTAAATATATACATTGTATTTTTTATAACCTAGGATCCCGTATTTTTACCTTATATAATACTCCTATGTGTTTTAAATTATATTTATTTCATTTTAAATACATATAAAACGCAGGGTATAATCAAGACTTATAAAATATATACTCAAAGCAATTTCCACTGTAAAACATACAAAAAAGTGACAAAAGTATTCCACTATTATTACATGTATCATACTTGCAAATTATGTGTAAGATATATATGTTAAATTCCAACAATTTTAAATTATGTTAATTAGTATACAATACTTGGTATATTCATGGTATGTGTGAGATATAAAATATTTATACTGGAATATACCATAAATATTTTTTTCTAATAAAAAACTTGTGCATATATCCAGTATATATATTTAATATATTTGTAAAATATCTACAGTATAAAACTTAGTATATACTATCATTAAAGATTTAAATATTCAAACATGAAAAAAAAAACATAAACCAAAAAAATATAATCTAAGGAATCAGTTGGGTTGGGGATTAAAGAACATATGCTTAGGAGATAAATAAGGAATAAATCCCTAAGTTAATACGATGCATGATTTTAGGCATATGATTAGGGTTTCAGTTTTGGGTGGATCTGCTATATAAGCAAATATTTTATGGCTACTATTGATATACTAAGTTTGCTGCTAGAAATATGTATTATGTTTTTAAAAATTACACAGGTATGTAAAGCTCCCTTAAGCAAATGATAATTAAATCATGTGTTGCACGAACTCTTCAAAATATCATCGGACTAATATCGATTTTTTTTTAAAAAAAAAAAAAATTACTTTTGAAGAATCTGACAGCTTGACAATATTTTCGAAGAATTCGTACAAACATAGGTTAAATCTAATGATGCTCAACTTCCAAATGAATCACACCCTGATGCTTCCCATTAAATTTTTGAATCAAGGTAATTTTTTTTTTTGGCAAACATAACATTGAAAACCAAAAGAATCAAGGTATGGGTATCCTTCTTAAGTACCATCAGATCAGGTGGTTTTATGATTTGATTTTGATTTTAAAAGTTAGAATTGAAAAAAGAAAATTGGGAAAAAATTGCAAAGTTTCAATTAACTTAAAGATATTTTACGAACATTCAAATTAATTTAAGAAAATGTAGATTAATTTTCTTTTGGTTTCTGATAAAAATTAGAAAGGGGAGCCTTGGCGTGACTGGTAAAGTTGTTGTCATGTGACTAGGAGGTCACGGGTTCGAGCCATGAAAACAGCTTCTTACAGAAATACAAGGTAAGATTGCGTTAAATATAGGGGGAAGTGCACGGTTAGCAACTAATAACATATGTATTCACTTTTAAGCCACTGTTTAAAATATCTTTATTCTTTAGCCATTACTTTAACAAACTTTAACTGCCCGGACGAAAATACCATTCTGCTCATGTCCTTAACTTTTGAACTTAACTTCAAGATTTCAGGACTACATGTCCTTAACTTTTGAACTTGTAACTCTAAGTTCAAGACTATATGTCCTTAACTTTTGAACTTGGAACTCTAAGTTCATGACTTCAGGACTACATGTCCTTAACTTTTGAACTTAACTTCAAGATTTCAGGACTACATGTCCTTAACTTTTGAACTTGTAACTCTAAGTTCAGGATTTCAGGACTACATGTCCTTAACTTTTGAACTTAACTTCAGGACTGCATGTCCTTAACTTTTCAACTTAACTTCAGGACTATATGTCCTTAACTTTTAAACTTATAATTGTTGTCCTTAACTTTTGAGCTTGTTAGTCTAAGTTCAGGACCTAATGTCCTTAACTTTTGAGCTTGTTAGTTTAAGTTCAGGACCAAGTGTTCTTAACTTTTGGGCTTGTTAGCCTAAGTTCAGGACCTATTGTCCTTAACTTTTGAGTTTGTTAGTCTAAGTTCAGGACCTCAGGACCTCAGGACCTATTGTCCTTAACTTTTGAACTTGTAACTGTAAGTTCAGGATCTATTGTCCTTAACTTTTGAGCTTGTTAGTCTAAGTTCAGGACTTCAGGACCTATTGTCCTTAACTTTTGAACTTGTAACTATAAGTTCATGACATATTGTCCTTAACTTTTGAGCTTGTTAGTCTAAGTTCAGGATCAAGTATCCTTAACTTTTAAACTTGTAATTCTATGTTCAGGACCAAGTGTCCTTAACTTTTGAACTTGGAACTCGAAGTTCAAGACTAAGTGCCCTTAACTTTTGAACTTGAAACTCGAAGTTCAAGACCAAGTGTATTATATTCTTTGTTTTTCATTTTATTTTTGGGAGGGAGAAGGATTCATTTGTTTGTTTATGCAATGGGTATATATTAAAGGAGTAGTGAATTTCTGCCTACACAGTGCAGTCTATTAAAAATATTGTCACTATAGCGAGGACTCTGTCTGGGCTACATTAAAGCAACTTACCATGTACTTGAAAACAATGGACTTGGTTTAAATGAAGCAAATCTTTAGATAAAGTTTAACTTCTTTTTCTCAATTTATTGTCTCTTTGTCTATTCTACTTGTTTTTCTGTACAAGCAGTTATTTTTCGATCGGTTGTGTTGATTAAATTTTTTTCTTCGCTTTCTGTTCTTTTTGAGTTTTTTAATTCTTGGTTATTACATCTCCCATACGATGAAGACAGAAGAATCTAAGGTTAGGTGGAATTGGAACTTTTAACTTATCTTTCTTCCTATCAACCATTCTTCGGCACCTTATTGTGAATCACAACATTAGCTACTAAAGAAGAAAATCCTTCCGGCACAATTCTTCTCCCTAACATGAAAGAGATAGAAGAAAGGGTAACACAGTCTTTTCATATTAATTTTAATAGCTTAGTGTCTACTATTGCTAAGCATTAAAAATGCTGGATAAAAACTAAATACATCTTTAAAAAGTGGCTACTCCATATAATTTTTACTGCAGTATACTTTGTGGTCCTACCCTTCCTCAGACCTCGCACATAATAGGAGCTTAATGCAACGAGCTACCTTTCTGATAAATATTTAGCTCTATTTTTTTGAAGATCAAATTTATATTTCTAACCTAAACACCATATCAAAATCCCTGGGAGTGTCATATGAACCTAAAAGTATGATTTTTGGTCAAACCAAGTTATAGAGAAGGTTAGACCAATTCAGGAAGGAACAATGATTTCAACTAAACGGAAAGGAGTATTGTAGAATTATATTTGTCAAGGTAGAATTTGATTTGATCGGAATAAATAGCGATTGTTGCTTCGAGGGAAAATAAAAAATAAAAAAAAATATTTTTTTTAGCCATTTCAAAATATAATAGTCGATAAAATATAAGTATTTTTTTTCTATTCATTTGAAAAAATTAATACCCTTTTTATTGGAGATCACGATACTTCCCAAAATTGAAACTCTTGATCAATGGAGAAACAATATCACCGTTTTTACTTAATAAAATATTAAAGTAGATGATTGACTTATTCTGTACTGAAAATAATCTCAGAAAATTCTTTGATAATCTTGATTTCTAGTTCTCAATGATATTTCACGATCAACACAATTGGCTGAATCCCGTGAAACCATTTCATAGAAGTTCATTGATGTCTTCTTTTTATAAAGTAAATCGACTTCAATTCTTGAATGATTCACATCACTTCTGCTTCTATATATGTGTATTATATATATATATATATATATATATATATATATATATATATATATATATATATTATACACTTTTTAATTAAAAAATACAATTAATTTTGACCAATCGACCAATTTTATATTTTTCCAAATAAAAATGAGTTATTTTTTTAACCGACCCCGCGTACAAGTAGATGAATAGTAGACTTTTCTAGCTAATTCATTTTGATTTTTGGGTAATTTTTAAGGGAATTTTCTTTTACAAATGTCCCTCTCCTCCCCCAAAAATACTAGATACTTAGAAAGAGAACAAAAACTAGTAAGAATGCGACTAGAGAGTGTACCAAGTAAAAGACCTACGTGTTTAAACCTAAATCATGCACCAAAACACTCTAAATCATGCAGCAAAACACTCTGCAGCAAACCTAAATCACTCTGACGAATTGTTTGGTATATGAGATAACAATAATATTTTTAGAATAAAATTTTAAATTAATTTTATTTTATGTTTGGTTTTGAGGTATTAGTTAATTTCGAAATAATTTTATGTCAAAATGATGAAATTAGTTATCCCATATAAAAAGTGAGATAATTAATTCTATAAAATATCCCGATAAAATATCTCATTATTATACCAAACGACCCCTTAATAAAATAAAGTTGCCATCACAACTTAGAAGCTGGTTTAAGCAATCATCATTAACACCTCATACCATATTCTTTCTAAATTTCAACACTCAATACGCAATCCCTGCTGCCTTTTTTTTGTCTTTTTCCAGCTTTTTCTACATCTCTCTCTGGTCTCACTTTCTTTCTCTCTCACACAGTAAAAGTGTAAAAACACACACATATAATTACACGTATGAATACCAATCTTCAAAGTCACCAAAGCCTAACGCATCTAAGTAAAGCAAAAGCAACAAAGTAATAATCAAACTAAATCCTTTGCCCACTTTTTTCAACACCTAACTTGTACAAATATTTAATCAAAATATTTTTTAGAATTTTCCTGATATATTGGAGCTCCAAGATTCAAGGAATTTACTATACCCATCTTCTTGATTCTCAAAAATAGCTTTAATTTCAGGTGTTTCTGGGATGGGAACTTTGACTGCTTCTTTAGTAGTTCCATCTAAGCTCAAACCTGAAAAGCAAAGCTCTATTTTTATATACAAAACCAGAAGAAAATCCAACAAGAATCAATCCATAGTCCCTGTAATTTTCCACTCTCTTTTTCTCTCCTTTTGGGTTTTCAGAATTTAATATTCAGATATTGTTTTCTCCAATTTTTAATTGAGTTCCCTTGATAGTTTATTTGTTTCTTAAATTATTAGGTGGCAAGGTTATTTGGACCAGCTATATTTGAAGCCTCAAAACTGAAGGTATTATTCTTAGGAGTTGATGAGAAGAAACATCCAGGAAAATTGCCAAGAACATACACATTGACTCATAGTGATGTTACCTCTAAACTCACTTTGGCTATTTCTCAGACCATTAATAATTCTCAGGTAATTAATTCTATTTTTTAGCCTGATAACATATGTTAATTCTTTGTGTTTTTCATACTGCTGAGAGAAAGAGAGTGAACAGGGGAAGGTTACCTTAGTAGTAGTAGTTTTGATATATTGATTCTTGGAGTAGTTTTCTTATGTGTTGCGCGGACTCTCCAAAATAACCGCCGCACCCGGGTTAGATCCTCCAAAAATTGTTTTGATATATTGATTCTTGGAGTAGTTTTTTTAGTGTAGATTTGGAGTCATAAGATCTTGAAGGTCGATGTTGGAAAAAATAGCCTTTTGGACCTGATACTCCCATAAGGTCTAACTCTAAAGCCGTATGTATACACCACTATGGGTGTTTGAGAAACTCAAGAGAGGGCGGCTAGGATTACTCTGCATGTTAGAGAAAGGTAGTAGGTTGTGGACAAAGTGTATTCATCCGCTTCATGAGGATTCCTGGTTGCTGCAAATACGCTTCCGCTAAGGAAAACTTGTAAATCTTCTAACTAGTATTTATGGGCTAAATACTATAGTCGATGATCTATTACTTAATAGGGGCAATCATCATTCTATCACTTGAGGTAGATTTTCAAAATTTAAATTTGATAGATTCATCCTTAATAAAGTAAAGTAAATTTCATTAATAAATACCATTCTTGATACAATTCGATAGGTTAAACCTTTTAGATTCATAGTGTCGAACTAGTTATACTTTTGAAATTGTGTGTTCATAATTTTATATTTTTTGAAATTTTATTGATTCTTCAAATATATATCTATATTCTATGTCAAATATACTACGTTCAGTTGAAACCATTGAACATAGGCTCCATTCGCCTATGTTCTTCACCAGATATTGGGGCGGATTTAGCACACAAGTTGCAAGTGCTAATCTAGACTCCTCCCAATATACATATAAGGAAAATTTGAAGAAAAGTTTGAGGATATGAAAATATATTAAGGGGTTCTTTTAAATCTTGATCTGTCTTAATGCTGAAAATTTTATATATTTTAAGAGAAATTTTGTTGAGAAAAAAAGGCAAAAATAGGAAATTTGATGTTTGATTTGCAGTTGCAAGGATGGTATAATAAACTGCAAAGGGATGAAGTGGTAGCAGAATGGAAGAAAGTTAAAGGGAAGATGTCACTTCATGTCCACTGTCACATAAGTGGAGGCCATTTCTTGTTAGACTTGTTTGCTAGACTCAGATACTATATCTTCTGCAAAGAACTCCCTGTGGTAAGTTTATAAAATGTTAATATCACATTTTCCTAAGATTGGCATTTATTTATTTTGGAAGGGGAGCCTTGGCGTAACTGGTAAAGTTACTGTTATGTGACCAGGAGGTGACGAGTTCCAGCCTCTTGCAAAAATGCCGGGTAAGGCTGCGTACAATAGACCCTTGTGGTCCGGCCCTTCCCGGACCCTGCGCATAGTGGGAGCTTAGTGTATCGGACTGCTTTTTTTTATTTTTTTATTGGCATTTCTTTATTTTATATTATTTTCTGTGTTTTAGGTTCTGAAGGCTTTTGTTCATGGAGATGAGAATTTACTAAACAATTACCCAGAGTTACAAGAAGCTTTAGTTTGGGTTTATTTCCACTCAAACATTCAAGAATTCAACAAAGTAGAGTGTTGGGGTCCACTCAAAGAAGCAGCTTCCCCTTCATCTTCTGGTGGGGTAGGTGGGAAAATGAGAAATACAAACACTACAAGCAATAGCAACTGGGATTTACCACAACCTTGTCAAGAATCTTGTTCTTGTTGCTTTCCCCCAATGAGTTTGATTCCTTGGCCTTCTGATGATATTTCTGGGACTGATGGTGAGCCCATCCAAGGCTTGCAAGAGCAGCAAAGTTAAAAAAAATAATGATTCTGTTGGTTTATGTGATTTAATGTAATTAATTAATTATCATTATAGGGTTATGAAAACATCACGAATTGGCTAGTTTTATGTTGGCTGGTTGTCCGTCTACTGGAATCTTTCTCCTTTATTTGGGTTTGCGACTGAAGCATAGTTGTTAATATTTGTTATTGTTGTTGTATAGGGCTATGGAAAAAGGATTGTTTATTGATTGGAAATGTAAATAATTCAGGAGCCATGATTAAAGACAAAGGCATTAGGTTTAGGATGGTGATACCTATAGTTGTGTGCTAGTCAATTAAAGTAAGTTTGGTTGTGCCTAATGCCTTGTTATGTTTTTCATGATCTAGGGGGTGTTTGGATTGGCTTATAAAAAGTAGCTTTTAAGCTAAAAATCAAAAGTCATAAGTTGGTAATATCCAACTTTTGGCTTTTGGCTTATTTTTGTACTTTTAATGCCTAAAAGTGCTTTTAAGCACTTTTTTATCATTGTCAAACACCACACAAACTAAAAAAGTGCATAAAAGCCAATAAACACTTAAAATAAGCCAATTCAAACACCCTCCTAGTCTTGATTTCTGCCTAATGAACAGTTGCACTTGATGGAAACGTGCATCTAATTGTGTTACCAAGGGCCGAAAAAGACAGCCTGGTGTACAAAGTATCTCATATTTTGCAGGGTACGAGAAAAGACCGCACCTCAAAGGTATTGATGTAGATAGCCTATCTTAATGCAAGCATTAGTGGTTGCTTTCACAGCTCGAACTCGTAACTTGTAGGTCATACGAGTATTATTTTACCGTTGCTCCAAGGCTTCCCTTCAAGGGACAGAAAAACCCTAGAAAAATTTAAAAATAGTTCTTAGATGAACGAGGTGTTTACAAACTTGGTAAATATTGACTATCATGGAAAACGTTTGATCAGAAGCAGATTCAGAATTTTAAGTCGGTGAAATGAATTACTTGCATTTGACATTTGGTATAACCATATATTCTTTAAAAATTTGTTTGGCCTTTTTTTTATGTCAAAGACCAGAAGCTACACACAAATTCTCATTGGATCTCGGTTGTTCTTAACAGTGGTGGCTCGATTTGAGGATCTAACATGCTTTTAAGAAACTTCAATAGCTTTATTAATGTGTGAGGTCACATCCTTTGGCAGAAGGCAGCCGCGAAGTCGTCGGGACCTCGGGGGGCCTTCAGGCTTTGACTTTACTAATATAATATCAAGTAAAAGGGAATGTATCCTTTTTTTTTTTTTTGTAAAGAAAGAGGGCTACTTCACAAGCCGCGGCAAGAGTTGACCATGCAAGGAAAGTGACTAATGAGGGAACGAAGTTCAGAATCAACTAGGGTTCGAAACAAATGAGGGGAGATATAATGGAGTTCTACACGAAGTTCGAAACAAAGGAATAAAAAAAGGTTTCTATGTGGCCACTTCACCCTCTGCGTGACAAAGATCTCGAACATCCTAGAAAAAGTGACTTCCTTATATAGTAAGGGGGCACCTCTATTTTATACCTAAAGCTAGTACCATTGCTCTCTTTTTTCACTTTTATATAAAGCAGAGTGGCCTCATTTATTTTCATTTGACTTGTTTTCTATCTTTACTCTTATTTCCCTTAAAATAACACAGCTCAAGAGTGATTTAAAGACAAAAACCTACAGTGGAGAAAGGTAAAAAAAAAGATGAGACTTATTTATATCAGATAGGAAATAAGAAATTACCCAAGTACAGCAGCTTGTTCAGCATGTAAATTATGAATCCAAGGAAAAAATATGACTTCTATTCTATGTACAACAAGGATCAGAGGTGTTCCTTATATTAGATGTTCCTTAACAATAGAACCTCCCTCCCTCTCCCCATATATTATTACAGAATGAATAGGAGATGTTAATGAGAATTAAATAACATCTCCAACTATACACTTGTGAACTATATAAAAGAATAATTGACTCAAAATAAAATGCAAGATGACAGAGATCATCTTATTAGTTGCATGTTTAGGATTCTTCCTGCAACTTTTTACCGTTCCGTCAGACAGAAAAATGTGGTGCTGCTATACTCTTGTGCAAAAAATTATTGGAGTGGAAAATAATTACAATTTCTCATCTGATATGAGTTCTACCAAGCGAAGATGCGCCAATTTCAGTCTCGGTGTTCTGCATGGATTACATTATTCACATGTGAGATGCTTTCGCCTTTTCTAAAAACTTATAAAGATGAATTCAACTTAACATTTATGGTCTTTGAACATAAGGTTTACCTTAGATTTAGGAGAAGGGAAAACATTCCAGAATCTAAGTGTTTCATCTCCTGCTCCAGTTACAATTGTCTGCAGGGATGAGATAACAGCTGTTAGAGAATTATGTAGCGAAATGAAGCTGATATTGCACTTAGAAAAGTATGAAGAAATGAGCAGACGAATGAACAATTTCTTGGTCAGTTACCTGCCCATCTGGAGAGATAGCAAGATATAAAACTCTATATGTGTGGCCTGTTAGTGTAGCTATCTGCATTAACAGCAAAGAACTTGTGTGACCAAGCTAGTAACAGAACGATATATCAAACAAACAAATGTCTATCCCTGTAATTTTGCAGCTAAGCAAGCAGAAACCTACCTTAGACATTGTCGGATATCTCCAAACTATTATTTGGTTTTGAGAGTAACCATGCGTGCTGACTAATTCATTGACATTCTTAGACCATACAAGATTGCAAACCTGCCACAGGATCAACAAAGTTAGTATCTCAGAAAGATTTGCAGTTGCAATATCAGGAACCATAATACACTTTGCCTTATCAAAAAGATGGTCCAGAGAGGCAAGATAAGATTTGGCAATTTGGCATTTGGCAATAGCATCAAATTAACTCATTCTTATAATATGAGTCAAAAACTAAAATCATAAACGACGAATGGTGATATTCCCAAGTACAACTTAGTGACTTAATTTTAAAGATAGATCCAGATTCTTGAAAATGTTTAAAGTCTGATGTAAAAGTCAAATGAATATCACACACAGGTGAATAATACTTGAAAAGGCCAGAATTTATGTTAACCTGATTTTCCCTCTCCCATGTAATCGTGGAAAACTTGATTGACTACTGAATCCTCAAGTTTTGATTGGACAGAGGTGGTACCTGACTCTAGCACACTCTCTCCTTTTCTTTTCCCTTTTTTATTCTGTGCATTATTTGATAAGTTTTATTGTTCTCTTTAAGAGATTAAGTTCTATTCTGCTCGATTTAATTTTTTAAAAAAAAACAGAAAAAGAGAAAGAAAAGACCTACACTAATTTACACTTGTCCTAGCAGAAAGTATGTAATATGATTCACTGATGGTCGCTTAGCATTGGTTCTGCTCTTCAGATGAGGCAAACAAGTTTCCCGCTATTAAGAAGTTGAACTGAGGAATCAGGGGAGTCAAACTTATCAGCAATATTGTTCTTCTGAGAATATAATTAGGTAGCACAGTACTGGCTATCGGGGAAATTATAAGATTAAAATATGGTAAGATATTATTGAATGAGCAAGCAATGAACAGACGCACAGAAAATTAGAAGTGTTATTGGATGCTATAACGGGGGAATACCTGACTACCAGTGTCCATGCAACTGAGATGTGTATTAGTGGTGGTGTTCCAGAATCGAATGCATCGATCAGCTGTGCCACCACCAGAAGCCAGAAGACCATGAAGATGGGGGGACCACGCAATAGCCTTTACAGCAGCAGTATGCTCGCAGTATTTTAGCACAGGTTGTGTTGAATGGTTGTTCCATACAAAGAGCTGGACATCAAGATTTACTTTAGGTCAGCTAAAATGCAAAAGATTACCCAAAAAGCATCATGAGCAAAAAATTAGTTCAAGATATTAACAGCATACCCTGTTATCATTTCCACCTGAAGCTAATTCACGGCTATCATAAGACCATTTGAGCCCACAAACCTGAAAATGTAGTTGCTATTAATAAGCAGCAAAAGGGAAAACAGAAGTTTGATAAAAGAGAAGATGTTAACAAAACAGAAGATAGAATAAAGCCTCACCTCTGATTTATGACCACTCAGCTTACTGACATAATCATCTTGAGCACGTATATCACGCTGAAGAATACTCTTGTCTCGGCTTCCTGAAGACAGTACTGATGAGCTCCAAGCCAGTGCACCAACTCGTAATCGATGTCCCTCCATCGTCCTTATTCTCTTACAACGAGAGGCATCCCATAACTACACGAAAGGATGCTTAAACCACTTAAACGCCATTACTAAGATTCTATCATCTTAAACTAACATATTGATAACTCTATTCTTGTGCATGCATTTCAGAAAATTTGAGTTCCACACAATGATATGTAGAACTAAAGATCCAATTATGGAGCAGATGGATATAAAGAATTCGTATAACTGACCTTAACTCGTTAAGGATTAGATTTTCTTGTTAAAGAGATCAATTTTTTTCAGATTTAGGAGTCCCAAACTTAAAAAACAAAGGAGACAAGGAAATGAAACCACTACAGTATACCATCTCCCTTAAACCTCATGTCTAGTCTTTCCTCAGATTATTTCGAAGCAACTTAAAGAAAAAAAAAATCAATTTTCCATTGAAATCTATGTTAAGTTGTAAAGTTTGGACTGTGATATATGTCAACTTTACAGAAAAACACATTATAAAGATTCTCTTGGGCATGGAAGTTCCAAAAATTGTGAAGAGAAATTCCCCACAAAGTTCTTCATGGATTGCGAAGAGAAATTCCCACAAAGGTCTTCAATCCCCATGTTGCTTCTTCCTCATTAGGAAAGAATAGATTCAATACTCTAAATATCTTCACGTCATGGAGATGATGCAGGAAAAATTTAGTTTTGCAAAGACATTTTTTCTGCATATGACAATAACACTGGTGCCAGGATATGCACTTTCCTTCTGACAAACCCTGAGATTTTAATACAAGGACGTATTACACTCAACCTAATGAGCAGAAAAGTTCCAGACTAAGTGGGGAATCCAGACGTTTTTCACTCATGCATACAGTTTTCTATAAGAAAAGCATAGGAATTTAGGTAAAGCAATTTGCAAATCTCACCTGGACTTTCCCATTACTTGTTCCAACAGCAAGATGTGTTCCCCTTTGTGCCCAACCAACTGAACTAACACTATCATCAATTCCCAGGTCACACAACTTCACTACCTGCACATAGCATTCCAGTAGAATTAATGATCGATGACCAAGAGTAACCAAAACTCACTCCAATAAAGAAGAAAGCTATAGAACCAACAAACTCACCTTGCTACTAGATGCATGCCATAGATACACACAGCTCCCTAGTCCCACAGCTAACACGTTATTCGGAGACCAGTCAACAAGGTTCAGATAAAAATCATCTTGCAAAGCCGGTGCATCCAATACCTAGTTAATAAACCAAACAAGCACCACACATCAGCCTTCCACAGAAAGAGCATATTACCACTAACAAAACAACCTCCAAAAAAACCACTTTGAGTACCTCAGAAAGAGCATTAAACAACAACTATGCCTCAATTCCTAAAGAGTGTAAGTTCTGTGCACTGATGGTGTAAAAATGTTTACACAATCAGGTTACTTGATAAGTAATTATATGTAAATCTCTTGATAAGCATTATCCATTAATCTGGTTAAAATAGTAATTGACCTGCTATCACAAGTTAAAATTCACTAATAGAATCTTTATATTGTCCGTGCATAACTTAGTTGGATTTGAATGCAAAATCCCACAAAGAGCATTAACTTTTAATCAAGAAAAGGGCCAACATAAGACATATGGCATTGTTAAGCAAAACCCAGATAGCAAACAACAAAAAATACAACAAAATTTACCTTAAAAGGAGATCTTGGAACTTTCCTGGTAGCTTTGACTGGGCTAGGACTAAAACCGGGGAGCTGATCATCATACCCAAAAGGCGACAATGACTGCAAAGATTGCCGGGTCTCACTCTTATACCGAAAAATATTGCAATTGGGTCTACTAATCTGCAAATTTCTTGAATTTAAACCCGACGACTTCTCGGGCGTAACAGGCGGCACAACCGACCCGCAATCGGATCCGAACAAAGCTGAACGAAGCAGTGAGGTATATGCATTGCTGGAATCTTCAGAGGAAGAGGAATGTGGGGGTAAAGGGAGGTCAAAAAGGGCAAAATTGGACGAAGATCTACTGGGAATAAAACGATCACTGTAGATTGTTCGAGATGGGGATGGATGATAAGAATTAAAACCCGGGATTAGTTGATTAATCCGTGATGGGGTTTTGGGATTAAGATCTGAAGATGAGCTTGAGATTTCCATAGTGGATCGAAGAAGAAGACGAAGGGAAGAAGAAGAAGAAAAGAGACGAAGAGATCTAAGGTTGAGAATATTTATGAGACTTAGGGAAAAATAATGTTTTATTTAATTGTTGGTTGTTAGTTTGGTATTTTCTATGTTACTATGTGGGTAAAAGTTTCCCGGGAAAATAATTAACTGAAGGAAGGGTTTTGCGGGAAATATATAGGTGGGTCCATAGTCCATTTCCTAATTGGTAAAGGAGTTGGTCTATTAGGGAAATGATGAGTGGGTTTTCGGGTCCTTTCTTGATTAGGAAAGTTAATTCTTTTTGGATACAATTAGGGAAGTAAATACTCCCATTGTTAAAAGGAATTGAAGTAGGAGTTCAACCTAAGAAATATTTACACGTACAATCACTCTATGTAACAAACTCATTTGTTCCGATACTTTTTTATTTTTATAGTGAATGACTATTATATATCTATAATAATATTTGAGGTTTTAAATTTTTTTTGCCTATTATAGATAAAAATTATCCAAAAATCAATTCTTTTTCCTTTTCCAGTATTACATATAAAAGATAAGAAAATTATTCAAATTTAAAATCTAAAAAGATATGCATATTTCACTAGTTAAATATTGAAAAAAGCTAATACATTATTAATAAATTCATAACTAAACGTATAAGGATTTAAACTATAAGGTACACATTTTAAAGCTACTTAGAAAAATAAATTCTTTCAAGATTAATGTATGAACTTTGTAATTATAGTTTGTTTCATAGATTTCATTATCTTACTAGCGATTTAACACTTGAATTGGCAAAAATTTGTATTCAAAATTTTCAGCAAAAAAGTATCCAATAGCTTTCCCGTAAAAACAATCTAAGAGCTTAACAGTTAAATCTTCTATCGAAATATTTTTTTGGTATTTGTCCAACGGAAAAAATATCATGTGTAAATCTTAATATCTTATGACTTATGCAAAATAGAAACTTTGTTCAATGGGAATGGGAAAGATATTTTTAGAATTATTATATGTAATCTTAAAATTTCTTGCAGTGGAAACAACCTCTTGCCCAAATGCAGTGTAAGGCTGTATACAATAGACCACAGTGGTCCGCCCTTCCCCGTACCTCGCGCATAGCGGAAGCTTAGTGCACCGGCTACTCTTTTAACCTTAAAGATTCTATATGGATGTTATAAAGGGATAAGTTTACAAAGAGCGTTCTACTCTAAATATGATTGTTGCTGTTATAGGTAAAAAACTATTATAGAGAAGTAAAATATAACTTAAAAAATCAGTTCTAAGAAAAACTTAGTTTTTATAGCAAATGATTGTTATATAAGTTTGTATTTATAGAGAGGTCCGACAACATCATCACATATAAGATAATTATAGGTAAATTATAATAAAATAATTTAATTATTAGCTTAATAAAATGATAACTAATATTATAATATGTTAAACTATAACGATTATGTAAAAAAAATTACATGATCATTACCGCATATGAAGTTCTAAAAATTTTAAAATAATCAAAGAACAATTATTTTCTCTGATAATAAAACAGTGTTATATTTTTTACTTTTTTTTAAGGGTGAGGAAGTATTTTTCTATTTCTAGGGTGAGGAAGTATTTTACTTTTTTTAGGGTGAAATTACACTATGAGCCCGTTTGGCTTAGGTGATTTAGAGTAACTGATAAACATTAGGTGCTGAAAAGCACTTTTAAGTGCTGAAGATGATTTAAAAAATAAGCTATTACGTGTTTGGATAAAAGGGTTGAAATTAATAATAAGCAGCTGGAGAAGTGGGTATACGAAGAGTTTTGTTTTAAAAAGAAGTATTTTAGAGATAAAATAATAAATATTGTGGTCAAATCTAAAGTGCTTATAAACTGAAATTTGATAAGTTTGGGGAGACCAACTTATGACTTTTGACTTATTTTTAGCTTATAAGCACTTTTAATTTTACCAAACACGTAGATAAGCTAAAAAGTGTTTATAAGCCAGTTTGACCAACTTATAAGCTTAGCCAAACACCCTCTATATCGATAGGAAACGAATATCTGTAAAATTAATCGAAATACGCAAAAAGTGATTGGACCCCACAAATATATATAAAAAAAAAGACAAGTGTCAACATAAACAAAAAGATGCTACCTTCGAATATATCAATCTTATTACTATCAGGAAGTTGCAATTTTTGGAAGTTTCTCTACCAGCAGAGTAATCAAATTAAGTTAGAAATGAATAAATTAAAACCACATTGGACAATCATTGTTACGATTATTCCCTTTTTTTTTTGTCGACAGCATTAACAATTTTGATTTCGTCCTTGGTATAATTAGGAGTTTGAGTATCTATTTCTCCTGTCAAATCATGACAACTAAGGATTGCTAGTAAGAATTACTAGTAAATTAAAATATTAACAAAGTTAAGGGTTTATCCTTGTTTTTCTTTGTCAAATTGGTAATTGGTTGTTAAGACGTTTCAAAGTTAAAGATTTGGTAAGACAAGTTGTAAAGGAATAAATTGATTCTCCCGTTCCAATTTATGATGTTTTTCCTTTTTGTCTGTTTAGAAAATGTTTTTTTTTATATTTAAAAATAAGTTAATTTTAAATTTTTTATTAATTTCATGAGATAATTTATAAACACACAAATATTAATGCTTTTTTGGATTATAAATTTCAAAAGCTTTTATTTTCCCTTAAAAGTCGACCAATATAACTAAACTTTGGAGAAAGGGAGTGATATTAGCAAATGTCGTGTTATTGAGGAATCTTTCTCGGGGTTAAAATGATAAAATATAACGATTGATAAATTTATAATAAAATAATTTAATTAGTAGATTAATAAAATGATAACTAATATATTATAATATGTTAAACTATAACGATTATGTAATTGAAATTACAGGATCATTACTGCATATTAAGTTCTAAAAATTTTAAAATAATAAAAGAACAATTATTTTCTCTGCTAATAAAACAGTGTTATACTTTTTACTTTTTTTTATGGTGAGAAAGTATTTTTCTATTTCTATATATATATATATATTTGGATGTTTGCTTTTGTTTGAGTAACATAGATGTGATGCTTTGCTTGCTAAGAAGTACAAATTTCTTATTCTATATATAATAAAAGAAAATCTAAAGTCTAACTAATATTCACATACAATGTGAAATTATACTATCATCACATTTATGATTTACCAATATATAGCATATTAAGCTTATTACCTGTTGTCTTGATAATGTATAAATCTTACATTATTTTTGTATAGCTGTTGAGGTAATAATTGGTTTTAAAATAACTTCAATGCGTTTGGTTTAAGTCTTTGATAGGATAAGCTTAATTAAGTGAGCATTATTTGTGACGATCGTTTGTTGTTTGCATAATTGCATCTACTTATTATCACAAATATTCTTTTTATTAATACAATTGATATCATTTAATATAAAGAATTAACTCAAATAGCCTCCCACTTAATATCTTAAACTAAAAATAGCTGGCGAATATATATATATATATACCGACTAAAAAAAGTTAGCATTGAATGTGATCGACTATTTGTGTAACATTGAATCCCTTTCTCATGTTGAATCATGACAATCACATAAAGCGTTGAATCTAGTCGGTTATTTGCGTAACATTGAATTCCCTTCTCATGTTGAATCATGAAAACTACAGATTGCTGGTAGCAATTACCAGTAAATTGAAACTGTAACTAAGTTAAAGGGTGTTTTTCTCTGTCAAATTGGTAATCGGTGGTTGACATGACGTTTTAAAAATTAAAGATTTTTGGGAATATAAGTTGTTATTGGAATAAATTTATTCATTAGCAGTGGTTGACATGCCAATAATAGAGTTATTTAGGAATAATTTTTTAAAATAATGAAAGAACAATTATTTAGCTCTGCGAATAAAACAATGGTATACTTTGTTGGATGAATGAAATATTTTTCTATTTTATATATAACTATAATTGGATGTTTGTTTTTGTTGAAGTTACATAGTTGTCATGTTTGTCTTGGCTAGAACAACAAATTTCTTGCATTATATACTAAAAAAAAATATTTGTTGTGTTAGTATTCTGTATTAGAAAATATATTCAAAAATAGAAACAATGTAAAATCAGAAATGTAGAAGAACAGAATTAATCTGAGTCTACTGAATTCAAAGTGTTTTCTTAAAGAACTTAATCCCCTCCTAGTACCCGAGGTTTCTGATTATATCTTCCCATGATAGAATGGATTACCTCATTAGTGTAGCGGTACTTCAAACTCAAGTGACCAACGAACTCAAAGATCAGTGACAAATCACACTTATTGTTTTCTTTCTGTTTAAAACAATGCAGAATGAAGAAGGTGAAATCAGAGTTTGAGCAAGGAAAATTTGAGGGAAAGTTTTAAATATTGCGTTAGAATTAACAAATAAATTATTTAATCAATCAGATCATTTGATCAAATCCGAGGGAGTGACGACGGCGCAAGGCTTGCCTTCTTCTCAACTCTTTAAGAGATACAAGAAGTATATATACCCATCAAAACTCTTTTCCTCCTCCAGTATGGGACAATGCCCTTTGTCATAAAAGAAAATTCAAAAAATTTATTTTTCCAAATTTAGAGTTGAGCCGTTGGAAGAGGGAGTTAAAGTGAGGCTTGACTCTCAAGTCATTCCCAAGAGGGGTAGTTTCAAGTACCTTGGATCGGTTATTCAGGGGATCGGGGAGATTGACGAGGATGTCACACACCGTATAGGGGTGGGGTGGATGAAGTGGAGGTTAGCGTCGGGAGTTTTGTGTGACAAGAAAGTGCCACCGTTACTAAAAGGTAAGTTTTATAGAGCAGTGGTTAGGCCTGCCATGTTGTATGGAACTGAATGTTGGCCGGTAAAGAACTCACACATCCAGAAGATGAAAGTAGTAGAGATGAGGATGTTGAGGTGGATGTGCGGGCATACAAGGATGGATAAGATTAAGAATGAATATATTCGAGAGAAGGTGGGCGTGGCCCCCATGGAGGACAAGATGCGGGAAGTAACACTCAGATGGTTCGGGCACATTCAGAGGAGGAGCACTGATGCACGGTGAGGAGGTGTGAGGGACTGGCTGTAGTGGGCACACGGAGAGGTAGAGGGCGACCTAAGAAGTATTGGGGAGAGGTGATCAGACAGGACATGGCGCGACTTAGGATTACTGTGGACATGGACCTTGACAGGGAATTATGGAGGTCGAGCATTAAGGTTGTAGGTTAGGGGAAAGTGTGAATATTTCTATAGCACAACAGAGTGAGACTAGCCAGTTAGGAGTTAGACTAAGAATGTCATTGGTCGTCTATTGATGCAGGGCTTTACCTGCTAGTTTTACTATACCAGTCATCTATTTCGTATTTCGTATTCTGTATTTCATATCTCTTATATTGCTGTTATTTTATTATGCATTTTTATGATACTAATATATCGGCTCCTGTTGCTTTTTTGAGTCGAGGGTCTCCTGGAAACAGCCTCTCTATCCTTCGGGGTAGGGGTAAGGTTTGCGTACATATTACCCTCCCCAGATCCCACTTGTGAGATTATACTGGGTCGTTGTTGTTGTTGTCTATTTTTAAGTTCTAACAAACTTAAAACCCAACATGTTGAGGTAAAAAAAAATTGGTTTTAATATAACTACCATGCATTTTTTTCTTTCGAATTTCGAAAGGTAAGCTTTACTGAGTATTATTTGTGACAATTTTATGTGTTCTTTGCGTCAACGTGTTATCAAAAGAATAGCAGGAGAAATGAAAAATTAGAAATTGAAGGCTGGATTTATAAAGACAATAGTAAGAAGATGCAGGTTAACATGCAGTAATATTAGGTAATTTTGTTCATCTATTCAAGTTTTGATGGACAAAATTATTCAATACCTATATTGGTTAGAAAAAATAAATATTTATAAAATTAATCAAGATGCACAAAAATAAAGCAGATAAGATATGGAATAACAATTGTCAACGTAAACAAAAAGGTGTTATCTTTGGGAACTTGATATACCGTAAACAGAGGCATACGCAAGCCTTTGGGAACACGAGGTCCATATCGCGAACGCGAGATCAACATCGCGAATGCGAAGAACAAACCCAGCTGTCCTTCCCAGATGTCTTAGCGAATGCGAGAACCCCCTCGCGAACACGATGAAGAAAATGTCTGCAACAAAACACCAGAAAATCTGCCAACTCCCAAGGTCCAAAAATGACCCATTGAGCATCTGAAACACGCCCGAGGCTCCAGGGGCCTCAACCAAACATACCAACCAATCCTAAAATACCCTACGAACTTATTCGAGCCCTCAAATAACATTAAACAATGCTAAAAATACGAATCGCCCTCCAATTCAAACTTAAAGAACTTGAAACTTCAAATTTCCATAACCGATGCCGAAACCTATCAAACTAGGTTCGGTTGACCCTAAATTTTGCACACAAGTCACAATCAACCTTACGGACCTACTCCAACTTCCGGAATCTGATTCCGATCCCGATATCAAAAAGTCCACTACCGGTCAAAATCTCAAAAAATTCAACTTTCGGCATTTCAAGCCTAAATTAGCTACAAACCTCCAAAACACAATCAGGACATGCATCTAAGCCCAAAATCACCCAACGGAGTCAACGGAATTGACAGAATTTTATTCCGGAGTCGTCTTCACACAGTTTCGACAACGTTCCAAATTCTAAGACTTAAGCCTCCATTTTAGGGACTAAGTGTCCCAACACTCCAAAAACTAAAACAAAACCTCCTGCAAGTTACATAAGCAAAAAACTATACGGGGGAAATAATTAATAGGGAATCGGGGCTATAACTCTCAAAACGACCGGTCGGGTCGTTACATCCTCCCCTTTTTAAAACAATCGTTTGTGCTCGAACGAGCATAGAAACATACCTGATGTGGTGAAAAGATGGGGATAACGGCTGCGCATATTCTGCTCGGTCTCCCAAGTCGCTTCCTCGATCGGCTGACCCATCCACTGAACCTTTACTGAGAAATGTTTATTGATCTCAACTTCCAAACCTGCTTGTCTAAAATAGCCACTTGCTCCTCAACATAAGATAGATCCTAGTCCAACTGGACTGAACTAAAATCAAACACATGAGATGGATCACTGTGATACTTTCGGATCATAGAAATATTTAATAGTGGATGAACTCCCGCTTGACTAGGAGGTAAGGTAAGCTCATAAGCAACCTCCCTAACTTGCTGCAACACCTCAAATGGACCAATGAACCTTGGGCTCAGCTTGCCCTTCTTCCCATACTTCATGACGTTCTTCATAGGAGAAACTCGGAGCAAGACCCGCTCTCCAACCATGAATGCAATATCGCGAACCTTCCGATCCGCATAACTCTTTTGTATGGACTGGGCTATGAAAAGTCTATTCGTGATTCACCTTAACCTTCTCCAAAGCATATTGAACCAAGTCTGTGCCTAATAATCTAGCCTCGCCCGGCTCGAACCAACCCACTAAGTACCGACACCGTCTACTATACAGAGCCTCATACGATGCCATTTGAATGTTGGACTGATAACTGTTGTCGTAGGCAAACTCCTCAAGGGGCATGAACTGATCTCAAGAACCTCCAAACTCCATCACACACACACATAACATATCCTCAAGAATCTTAATAGTGCGCTCGGACTTCCCAACCGTCTAAGGGTGAAATGCCGTGCTAACTCCACCCGAGTACCCAACTTATGTTGTACGGCCCTCCAGAACCGTGATGTAAACTGTGTACCCTGCTCAGAGATGATAGATACCAACATTCCATAAAGTCTAACAATCTCGCAGATATAAACTCGAGTCAGCTGCTCGGAGGAATAAATAGTCATCAAAGGAATGAAATGAGCTGACTTGGTCAGCCTGTCCACAATCACCCAAACTACAACAAACTTCCGCTGAGTCCATGGGATCCAACAACGAAATCCATAGTGATCCGCTGTCATTTCCACTCCGAAAAATCTAACTTCTGAAGCAATACACCCGGACGCTGATGCTCATATTTTACCTGCTAACAATTTAGTCACCGAGCTACATATTCCACTATGTCCTACTTGATTCTATGCCACCAATAATGCTACCTCAAGTCATGATACATCTTCGTGGCACCCGGATGAATGGAGTACAGCGAACTGTGAGCCTCCTTGAGAATCAACTCATGCAATTCGTCTACATTGGGCACACATAGCCTACCCTGCATCCTCAATGCACCATCATCTCCAATAGTGACCTCCTTAGCATCACTGTGTTGAACCGTATCCTTTAGGACAAGCAGGTGGGGGCCATCATACTGATGCTCCCTGATACGATCATAAAGAGAAGAATGGGAGACCACACAATCCAAAACTCGACTCGGCTAAGAAATATCCAATCTGACAAACTGGTTGGCCAAGGCTTGAATATCCAATGCCAATGGCCTCTCTACTACTAGTAAATATGCTAATCTCCCCAAACTCTCCGCCCAGTGACTCAAGGCATCGGCCACGACATTGACCTTCCCGGGATGGTACAAAATAGTGATATCATAATCCTTAAGTAGCTCTAACCACCTCCTCTAATGCAAATTAAGATCCTTTTGCTTGAATATATGCTGCAAACTGCGTTGATCAATGTAGATCTCACAAGGGACACTGTACAAATAGTGCCTATTAATCTTCAAGGGATGAACAATAGCTGCTAACTCAAGGTCGTGGATAGGATAGTTCTTTTCATGCACCTTTAGCTGTCTGGAGCATAGACAATCACCCATACGGTCCTGCATCAACATCGCGCTGAGGCCAACTCGCAACGCATTATAATAAACTGTATAAGACCCCAAACCTGTAGGCAATACCAATACTGGGGCTGTAGTCAAAGTTGTCTTGAGCTTTTGAAAGCTCTCTTCACACTCCTCTGTCCACCTGACCCTTCTGAGTCATTCTGGTTATAAGTGTTGCAATAGATGAGAATCCCTCAACAAATCGACGGTAATAACCCGCCAAACCAAGAAAACTCCAAATCTCTGTAGCTGAGGACGGCCTGGGCCAACTCTATACTACTTGCACCTTCTTTGGATCCACCTTGATCCCTTCACTTGACACTACGTGATCCTAAAATGCCATAGAATCTAATCAGAACTCACACTTTGAGAACTTTGCATATAATTTCTTCTCTCTCAAGGTCTGAAGCACAATCCTTAGGTGTTGCTCATAATCTTCTCGACTCCGGGAGTACACCAGAATGTCATCAATAAAAACAATAATGAATGAGTCAAGATAGGGCCAAAATACACTGTGTATCAAATACATAAATGCTGCTGGGGTGTTGGTCAGCCCAAATGACATCACAAGGAACTCGTAATGACCATACCGAGTCCTGAAAGCAGTCTTCGGGATATTTGGCTCCAAAATCTTCAACTGGTGATAACCTGAATGTAAGTCAATCTTGGAGAACACTCTGGAACCATTTAATTGATCAAATAAGTCATCAATGCGAGGCAAAATATACTTGTTCTTCATTGTAACTTTGTTCAACTGGCGACAATCAATGCACATACGCATGGAACCATCCTTTTTCTTCACAAACAAGATAGGAGCACCCCAAGGTGACACATTGGACCGAATGAAGCCTTTATCAAGCAATTCCTGTAATTGTTCCTTCAACTCCTTCAACTCAGGAGGGGCCATACGATATGGAGGAATAGAGATGGGATGAGTGTCCGACAACAAATCAATACCAAAGTCGATATCTCTATTGGGCGGCATGCCTGGAAGGTCAGCTGGAAACACATCTGTAAAGTCCCTCACCACTGGACCTAACTCAATTGTAGGGGTATCAATACTGATATCTCTCACATAAGCTAGATATGTGTCACACCCCTTCTCAACCATTCGTTGAGATTTAAGAAAAGAAATAACTCTGATGGGAGTGTAATCTAAGGTACCCCCTCCACTTTAGTCGCGGTAATCCCGGCATAGCCAGCATCACGATCTTGGCGTGACAATCAAGAATAGCATAATGGGGCAACAACTAGTCCATGCCTAAGATAATATCAAAATCTACCCTACTGAGCAATAATAAATCGGCTATGTTCTCAAAACCACTAATAACAACCAAACACGATCGAAACACACGGTCCACAATAATAGAATCTCCCACAGGTGTAGACACATAAATGGGAGAACTCAGAGAATTACGAGATATGCCCAAATACGAGGCAAAATAAGATACACATAGGAATAAGTAGAGTCTGGATCGAATAGAACTGATGCATCTCTGTGACAAATTAGAACAATACCTATAATGAAAAAAATAGAAGCAATTTCCTCTGTACAAGCAGGAAAGGCATTCTATCTGTCCGAGCCTCCCCCTTTAGGGCGACCTCTACCTCCCCGACCTCCACCTCGAGCTAGCTAAGTAGGTGGAGTGGTAGCGGGTGCTGTAATCATGGCCTGAGGACCCTGTGGAGCATGCTGTGACTGAGAAGTCTATGGAGGTGCACCCCTTCTAAGTCTGGGGCAATCCCCTCACCATTAGGCGAGTGTCGCCACACTTAAAACAAGCTCTGAGAGGGCGTGGTTGTTGTGGCTGGCTCGGGCCACGTCTACTAGACTGACCACTGAAAGCACCTCGTATTGAGGCACTCTAGATACTAGCAGTGCATAATAAGGCTCCTGGGGCCTAGGAATAGCCAGAATATCACTAGTTGTTGGAAGAGCAGTATGAACGGGGCGACTCACATAGCCCTACCATGTGGAACTGCAGCTGGGGCACGAGTACTAGAAAAATGGCCAGACTCTCGAGATCTCTTGGCCTCACTCCTCTCTCTCTCTCTCTCTCTCTCTCTCTATCTCTCTCTCTCTCTCGAGCAAGCATGTCCTCCACTATCCTAGCAATACTCACAACCTGCTGATAAGAGATATCTATATCTAACTCCCGGTCCATGCTAGTCCTTATGCTGGGATGGAGTCCTTCAACAAACTGACGGATCATTTGTAGAAACCAAGACTGGTGCATGTCTAGCCAAGTCACTGAAACGAACTGCATACTCTGAAATAGTCAAAGCACTCTGGCGCAACTGCTCAAACTCGGCGCGCCAAGCATCACTGAAGCTCTAAGGAACATACTCCCTCAAAAACATATCCAAGAACCGAGTCCATGTAAGAGAAGCTGCCTCAGCTGGATTGCCCAACTCATAAGCACGCCACCACTGATAGGCTGCTCCTCGAAACTTAAATGTAGTGAAAGAAACCCCACTCGAATCTGCTATGCCTATAGTGCGAAGAATATGGTGGCACCCCTTCAAAAAACCCTGAGCATCCTCTGTCTCCAAACCATTGTGAAGATAGGAGGGTGGTACTTCTAGTACCTCTCGAGCCTATGCTGCTCCTCCTCTGAAACTGTTGCCCTACCCTCGTGTTGAACTGGGGTTACAGACTGTATCGGTATAACCACTAGAATCTGATCAACTGAACCCATTGCTCTATGGTGCGGGTGGTGGGAGTCTGTGCTCCTTCCTCAGCCTGAGATGTGGTAGGACCAAGGGGAATGAACCCTGCCTAAGCTAGAGTGATGAATATGTTTATGAACTGTGCAAGGGTCTTCTAAAGAGCTAGTATAGTAGTCGTCTCAGATGCCTATACTTCAGATGGAGCTACTGGATGCTCCTTCGTAGCAGTTCATGCACATGCTCTGGCTACACAACGTGGAGGCCTCTGCCCGGTCCCGGCATCTGGCGGCACTATCAGGGGGCACAAGTGCCTGGTCATCTCCAGTTGAACGTTTTCTCACCATCTATGAGAGAATAGAAGACAGAAGTTTAGAATTTTGAAGTCAATAATTTCGCACGAGAAGGAATGAAATGAAGTGAATTTTTTTTCCTAACAGTTTCATAGCCTCCCGAAGATAAGTACAGACATCTTCGTACTGACTTGCGAGACTCTAATAAGTCGGCTTGTGACTCACGACACCTATGAACCTAGAGATCTATTACCAACTTGTCATGACCCAAATTCTCCCTTTATGAATCGTCGTGACG
This sequence comes from Nicotiana tabacum, assembly GCF_000715075.1. NCBI lineage: Eukaryota > Viridiplantae > Streptophyta > Magnoliopsida > Solanales > Solanaceae > Nicotiana > Nicotiana tabacum. The sequence continues at coordinate 15,101,921 of NC_134080.1, forward strand.
GCACCTAATAAATCGGCTTGAGCCCATGTATATCCATCCATCCCTGTCCCAGAAACTGATGAAGAAGACAAAGAAATGTCTTTGTCATATATTATTTAACTTGAAAAATGAATCGAATATACCGACTATAATAACGTTGAAATTTTTGGAGGTTTTCTTTTATAAGTAGAGTAATCAAATTAAAGTTAGAAATGAAAAAATTAAGACCACATTGGTGTCAAAACCCAAATTCTCCCTCCGTGAATCGTCGTGACGCACCTAGTCTTTACGACTAGGTAAGCCTAACATTTGCGGAAATGAAATTAAAGACATAAAAACTAACATCTAATAGATAATTTAACTAAGAATTAAAGATTTCGCTCGGCATATACAATAAAGAACTTTCAAAATATACACAAACTCTCCCAAGACCCGGAACATCGTAAGTCATAAGTTTCTAAGAATTTCTACCTGCTCTATAAATCAATGTCTGAAGAAAACAGGGGAAGAATTAACATAAGGGGATAGAAAGGGACTCCGAGGTCTGTGGACGCGGGCAGATGTACCTTGAAGTCTCCTGAACAACAGCGAACGTGCAACTAAATTCGAGGCTGGTAGGAAGTACCTAGATCTGCACACGAAAAACATATACAAGGAAGGGCATGAGTACACCACAACAGTACCGAGTAAGTGCCAAACCTAACCTCGGTCGAGTAGTGATAAGATCAGTCAGGGACCTACTGGTATATATATAATAAAAATATGACATAAGGAAATATCACTGTAAAATAAAGACCAAATTTAACAAGAATGAAATCATAGAAGGGTAACAACTTAGTACACAGAGATAACAACAAGAGATCTCCCAAGATACCGTCATGTAGTCCCAAACGTAAATGTGCAGGGGGATCTCTCGGAATACCATCCCGTAGTCCCAACGTAAATATGCAAGGCAGGGGGATCTCCCGGAATACCGTTATGTAGTTCCAAAGTAAATATGCAAGATAGAAGGATCTCCCGAAATACCATTCTGTAGTCCCAAAGTAAATATGCAAGACAAGGGATCTCCCGGAATACCGTTCTATAGTCCAAAGTAAATGTGCAGGTCAAACAACGGAAATAACAGTTACAACTAGAAAACCTACAATTTCGACCAAGTACAAGTCAAGGAAAAACAGGAATTTCACTAAACATGCTGCATAGAGTTCAGATAAGCAATTAAGGCAAATGGACATGCTATTTTAGGCTAACAGGATATTACACATGCTGATATAACTCAAATAAGAAGAAGAACAGGTTATTACTCAGCGAAAATCAAATTTTTACAACAATTATCCTGTGTATGTACTCGTCACCTCACATACACAACGCTCACATATCAAAAACAGTACCAAATCCTAAGAAGAGTTCCCCCACACAAGGTTAGACAAGCTACTTACATCGAACCAAGCTCAAATCAATCTGTAACATTGCTCTTCCCACGAATATCCGACTCCGAATGGCACAAATATAGCCAAAATCAATTACATAACATAAATATAACTACAAAAAACTAATCTAGCTAATGAAATCAAAGTTAAAGCAAGGAATTGGAAAAATCGCCCAAAAAGCCTCCCAGGGCCCACGTCTCAGAATCGGGTAAAAGTCACAATATATGAACACTCATTCACTCACGAGTTCAATCATGCTAAAATTTCTCAAATCCGATAACAAAACCCTATTCAAAACCTCAAAATCCCAACTCAAGAGTTCTTCCTCTTTTTTCTCAATTTCTCACCCTAAATCACAAATTAGATGATAAAATTAAAGATGTAATCATGAGATTTAATCAAAACCAAGTAAGAATCACATACCCCAATCAGCCCCACGAAATTCCATTTAAAAATTGCCCAAATCCGTGATCTCTAGCTCAAAATATGAAAATGAGTTCAAAACATCATTTTTGAAATTAATATTGTCTGCCCAGATTTTCTTCTTTGCGAAAACGGTCAAAGCCTCGCATAAGCACAAACTACTTCAGTCGTTAAATACTCATCATGAACGTGATGCACCGGTCGTGAATGCGAAGCTCACATTACCTGACCTTATGTGAACGTGGTACACTCATCGCGAATGCGTAGGCTATTATGCCTGGAACTCATCTGACCGTTGACTCTATGCGAACGCGAGGTCCATATCGCGAACGCATAGCCTTAATGTTCCATATCTTTGCAAATCGGGAACAACATCGCGAACGCAAAGAACAAACCTAGTTGGCCTTCTCAGATGCCTTACGCGAACGCGATAAAGAAAATGTCTGCAATAAAACACTAGAAAATATGCCAACTCCCAAGGTCCAAAAATGACCCGTTGAGCATCTGAAACACGCCCGAGGCCCTCAGGACTCAACCAAACATACCAACCAATCCAAAAATATCACAAGAACTTAGTCTAGCCCTCAAATCATATCAAACAACGCTAAAAACACGAATCGCCCTCCAATTCAAACTTAAAGAACTTGAAAAATTAAATTTTCAAAACCGATGCCAAAACCTATCAAACCACGTTCGGTTGACCCCAAAATTTGCACACAAGTCACAATCCAACCTTACGGCCCCACTCCAACTGCTAAAATCAGATTCCAACCCCGATATCAAAAAGTCCACTACCGGTTAAAATCTCCAAAAATTTGACTTTTGACATTTCAAGGCTAAATCAGCTACAGACCTCCAAAACACAATCTGGACATGCTCCTTAATCCAAAATAACCCAATGGAGCTAACGAAATTGATGAAACTTCATTCCGGAGTCATCTTCACACAGTTCTAACAACAGTCCAAATTCTAAGACTTATGCTTTCGTTTTAGGGACTAAGTGTCTCAAAATACTCTAAAAATAAAAAAGAAACCTCCCGGAAAGTCACATAAGCAGAAAAAAGATACGAGGGAATAAGTTAATAGGGGACCGAGGCTATAACTCTCAAAATGACCGATCGTGTCGTTACAATTGGACAATCATTGTTACGATTGTTCCTTTTTTGTCGATTGTATTAATATAACTTTGATTTCATCTTTGGTAATAATTGGGAGTCTGAGTATCTATTTCTCCTATCAAATCAGAACAAACAAACCACATTTTTGGCAGAAGCACAACCACTAACTTTTCGAACATGATGTAACCAACTTCTCTTCATATGCAAATAGGAATGACAGGCGGTGCGTGGCGGTTGTTGTCTTAACCCAAAATATTAAACCTGTCCCGCCTTGCCCCACATAACAGTTAAAATCCCATCCACCCGCCCCACTCCCACACCCGCATCCACCCGCCCCGCCTGACAGTTTAATTTTTTTTTTAAAAAAATTGTTTCTTTTCTTCGTTTATACCATTTTACTTAAAACACAATGGATGGTTTTTGAATCTTAGTTAACTAATTTAAAATACTACAACTTTATTTCTTGTAATAGTGATTCGACTGGTTACCCATCATTTTTTATTATTCTATTTCACAAGTATGTATTATTGGAATGATAGATAAAAAAATTTGTTGAACATTAAGCTTTAATTCTGCATCAGTACTTAAGTTTGTTGAATCCGTCTAAAATGAGATTTAAAATATTGTTAGAAAGATGGATAGAAATGTTCTTGGAAACCCGTTTCTTAGCAGCTTTCAACGGTGCCAGAATTGCCCAAAGCCTTAAGTGTGTCATAATTAGCATAAAAAAGCTTAACTTTATGGAACCTGCTGTCTTTTAGCATTTTGACTACTATCTCAGGAGGTAAATTATGTGTTGATTGAGTTCCCCAATTGGAACATATCACACTAATTAAATGCAATATGAAACCATGGACAAGGTTACAAGACATAACATAAAAAATAACTTAGAACAAGCAAAAAGATCTCATTTTGCTAATAACCTCTGGTAAACAACACCACCCCCAAAACAAAACAACAAACAGATTCAAGAACTAAAGAAAGTTCAGTATTTTCTATAACCATGTGAATTCAATGTCACGACCATAAACCCGAACCCGGTCGTGATGACACCTCTCGTGAAGACAAGGCCAACCAATTAAACCCAATTCACTTTTTTAAAATAGTTATATAACATAAAAATAGTCTAAAACATGACATAGCAGTACTAAGTAGCAGAAAATGTCAATAAAGTGCGAAAGTACAACCCAACACAACCCTAACCGGGGTGTCACTAGTTATGAGCATCTATAAAACCTAATACAAGTCTGAAAGGTCTACACCTAGTACAAAAGTCTGATATGAGATAGAAATGATAAAGAGGGAGAAACACGGGTCCGCGGACGTCAAGCAACTACCTCGTGAACTCCGAATATCCGTTGGGAGCTCTCAACTGGCACTGGCAGGATCAACAATGTCTGAATCTACACACAGGGGTGCAGGGAGTAAAGTGAGTACTCCAACTCAGTGAGTAACAAATGCAAATAAAGACTGAAAGCAAGAAATCACGTAAGACACAAAATATTCTATAATGAAGTAGTAAAACCAAGTAAAACCAGTAAATCACTGAAACATAGGTAAAGTTCTTTATCTTAAATGTAGTTTCACGAAAAGCCTTTTTCAATGACTAAGCAGGTAATTGACAGTCAATTATGAAAAATAAACACATAAAGGCTCGCCCCTCGGGCATAATATCAACAAATCCGCCCTTTGGGTAATATCTCAGAACAGTACCAGCCCCTCAGGCAATCACAAGAACAATACCAGTCCCTCGGGCTCAATCTCATATCACAATGGGTACCCGCGCTCACTGGCGGTGTGCATACTCCTGGAGGGGCCCCTTACGACCCAAGCGCAATAACAAGCCATCTCGTGGCATCAAAACTAGGCCCTCGGCCTCATATCAATCAAGCCACCTTGTGGCGTATATATCTCAGGCCCTCGGCCTCAAATCAATATCAGTGCTTCTCACACCTAGGACCTCGGCCTTACTCAGTCAAAAATACTCACAAGCCCCTCGGGCAATAGTAAATAATGTTTTTTCACCCCAAGCATCATTTAAAATATCATTTAAGTCTTAAAACTGAGTAAACATGGCTGAGTATGAAATAATGAAAAATAACAGGACTGCGTTCAAGTGTAAAGTCAAAACAATGAGGAAATAGCAATAAAAATTCCCGAAGGGTTCAAATAGTTGGCACTAGGCCCAAATATGGCATTCAGCCCAAATAATGATGATAGCAAATAGTTTTCAATCAAATACACGGTAAAATCATCAATTGGGACGGACCAAGTCATAATCCCCAATAGTGCACGACCCCACGCTCGTCATCGAGCGTGTGCCTCACCTCAATATAACACTATGATGTGCAATCCGGGGTTTCAAACCCTCAGAACATCATTTACAATCATTACTCACCTCGAACTGGCTAAATCACTAGCTCGTGACGCCTTTGCCCCACGAATCGGCCTCCACGTGCGTCGAACCTATCCAAAATCAGAACATGCACGTTAACATATGCTAAGGGAACAAAGCCAAGAGAAAACAATCAACAAAGGGCACAAATCCCGAAATTACCAAAACCCGGTGTCGCGCCCCCTTTTTCCTCGCAGAATCTGGTTCATGACATTTGGAGGGGACAACTCTTTCCTTTTGGGAAAGGGGGTTTGCATTTGAAGAGTCGCCACCTAATGATTTAAGGTGCATTAGGACACCAAAAGAGCTTGATTTGAATAACCAGAGATAGGGTAAGGGCTTGAAATTATTCTAAGGGGAAGGTGTTAGGCACCCTTAGAATCCACTAATGTGGTTCCCGGCCAGACAATTATTGTGAATTGAGGTGCAATTAACATATAGACAAATAAGGCTCAAATAAGATGGGGTTTCACAGAAGAGTTTGAAAATAAACAAAGTTTGGAAGAACAAATGGAAAAGCTGATTTAAAAAAAAAGAACTGAAATGCTAAAGAAATAAGAGAGGGGGGGGGGGGTCCTAGGTTTATTAAAAATATGGATCACCCCACACAATATCTGGTAATCACTCCTCAGTGATGGACTACATGTGATATTATCGCGTGGTCATCATATCCATATCTACCCTTCCCACCCTGTTAAGGTATTTAAAGTGCGGAATGGTCTCGATTACTTATTGCATGCTATTACCTGTCCCAATCCTATCAGTCCTGGAGGCAATTAGGACTACTAATCCTAAAAGGAGGGATATTAGGCTTATTTGTAGTTTCAAAGGTAAAAATTCGAAGGCGACATACAAAAACACATATTGCATATAAGAAGGGAAAACACATAAGCATATAGGCTCAATTATACCTCCTCAAACAAACACATAAAGTAGCACATCTTACACATACTGCTTAGGTCTGATTCAAAAGCATTGAAGACGAGGGAGATGAGATTGTTGAGGCAGTTTTAGTCTATTGCATAACTTAGACAAGAAGTCTTAATTAGACCTGCCTGCTGGTTGTAATGATTAACAGAACCAGGTTCAATTTACAGATATTACCCTAAGGCTTGCCTAAGCGTTTAGACGGGGTCCTATAGGCATGATATCTACTGAATTCAAAAGGTGGTAAGACAGTGAGACTCAAAATGAACTGTTTGCAATCATATATGCATACTTATTAAACTAGTTAAGGACTTAGATTATTAAAAGAGAGGCAAAATTTAAACGAATTGATTACAAGTTCTGCAACTGATGATTACTGATTTTTAGATCTGACATTGAGTGAAGCGGATCAGATTCAATTAGAAACTCCTATAAGCATGCTTTCTATACATTGCTGATTTTAAAACCTCATAGACGTGGTATCGAAATGCAAAAGCCTTATAGACATGGTATCTATATGTAGTTTGAATATGCATAAGTTAAAAGTACCCTATAGGCATGATTTCTCTATGAAGTTTGAATATGCAGAATTAGACTAGACCTTTAGGCATGATATCTATATGCATTTGAATATGCAGAAATATAGCAGTCCTGTAGGCATAATTTCTACATGTATTTGAATATGCAGAAATATAGCAGTCCTATTGGCATAATTTCTACCCCTTTTGCATACATAGTTACCCACCCTTTTCACTAACCAGCCCCAAGTATTTATTACAAATTATTACAAGCCCAAATGAACAAAATTACATCAGAAAAAGTTAAAAAGTACAACCAGAGGATGCCTGATTCTTGACTTCCTCTCTGAGTTATGAGATAGACCAACTCAAAAGACCATTGATCCAAAGCCTTTATCAATTTGAGTGTGTCAGAGTTCCCTAAGAGCCTCAATGGGACTCCGGGCAGTGCTCACACCCAAATTGTATCATCAGAATGGGGACAAGTGCGGTGTGGAAGGTCCATACCTCAAGTGTCCAAGTTTAGAGGGAGCTCAATGGGTCCCAAAGCAAGGTTCACAAGGGAGGGGGGGCAGAACTTTAAGTCTAAGAGAGAGTGCAAGTGCAGAAACAGAGTTCTAATGGGATAAAGGAGAGGGAACAACCACAAGTAAGTTGATAAATTTACACAAAAGGGTTCAGGGGCGTAGGGAAGTTGCAAAGAGGAAAGGGGGGGGGGTCAGCTTTGGGCATGCACAACAATGGAGATGCTGGCATGCCTACAAGCCTACCAGAACATACAACAGCAGAGAATCATAGAGGTTAGGATCCCAGGGATCAAACTTGAGTCATGGATAATAATATTCAGTACTGTCATGCCTCAGGCAAACAGTAGCATCAAACACATTGGGGTAGGGGGTTTAGGATTCATAATAAATTCAGAACAGGCAGAAAGGAAATTATAGCAAACTAAAATAAGTATTGAACTGAACACTAGCAATAGACAGAATGGAGGGTAAAAGCATTAAGTAAACACATTGTTATGAGGCTGAAAATTTAACCAGAACATACCAGTTCAAAGAAGCAAAATACAGTAAAAGCAGGTAGCAGAACTTGAAAACAGGCCACAGTACCAACAACAAGAGAGAATGATTTTTGAGTGTGAGTGTGAGTTCAAAAAACTTAGTGTGTTTTTTGTGTTAATGAAAAACCAGGTATTTATAGTGTGAAAACAGGCAGAAAAATAAGGCAAGAAAATAATTATGGAACCGTGCACCAATTAAAATCAATCAGTATAAGAACTTCCTTTAATTAAGGAGTTAAAATCAAACGGTAACATGCAATTGCTAAATAAGGAAAGAAATCACATAGGGCTGAATATGACCAATAAGGAAGTATCTCGAGTACACAGTAGGTAATAGAGGCTAGGTTCATCAGGCTCTAATCAAGGAAAGGTCTGTAAAAATCCAATACAAATGTAATCAAGGTAAGGGGATTAATCAAATTGAGTAGAAAAGGTAGGGGTCGAAAGTTCAAAGGAAAGTATTCAAATAGGTCCAAGAGACAGAGAAATCAATACAACAAGGAAAGAATCAATTACAAGAGTGCAATCAAAATTACACAAAGAGGTTTGAAATCAGTCCACAATTAAGGGTTATTTTGAGAGGGAAATTTAGCATATAAAAGAGTGCATAAACATTAGGCATGCGAGGCTGAACTCATGACAAATGGAATAATCACATGACAGTCACATAGGTCAATTTCACCAATATTAGTAATAGAGAAAGGGGAGAGTATCAGAAGCATGCAAAAGGTCAAGTAGAAAGCCTTTCTAAAAACTGTAGTCCAGTTCCAATGATCACATAAAGCAATAGAAGTTGAAACAAAGATTTCGAAACTTGGTCGAGAAATAGATGAAACAACTTCAGAAACTCGAATAGGTCCAAAGAAAATAGGGTTTTGAAACCAAACAAGTTCAGAGATGAGGAACCAGCAAATCACATAGGAAATAGTCTCCGAACTCGAATGAACCCAAAGTTTTAGGGTTTTTACCATCAATCGAGTCATAGAGATGAAAAACAAGCAATCGAACAAATACTAACACAAAAATATATTCAGAAACCTCAAAAGGAACAAAGACTTTTAACATGCACACCCCAGTAGAAGAACAACTTAAAGAACACAGTAGAACATGTTAAAAATCAGAGAAACTTGGAAATAAATTAACGAAAACCTTAAATTGGAAAAGGTAAAGAAGTTTCGAAAGCAGAGTTATGAAAGAAACTTTGAGAAAACGTTTAAAAGCTTAGAGAAAACACAGATCTACAACGGATCTAAAAGAATTGGGAGAAACCTCAAAGGTTAGGGTTCCAGAAGAACCAAGAAGGTGAGAAAGGCCTGGAAAGTCATTGATCTAAGCAGGAGAAGTCAAGATCAAGCTTGAATAGCCATGGCTGGCCGGAGCAAGGTCGAAAATGACCAGAGACAGCATGGCACTAAAATAAACCAAGGTCTAGACCAAACTTCTTCAAGGTCTGGTCTTGGACCATAATAGTCAAGCATGTAGGAGTCGTAGGAGGCAGGTACAGGCCTTTAATAGCTTTGGAACCCATGGATTCCGACGATTTTAGGGTGGAAGCAGAGGGAGACAGCTAGGGTTTTGAGAGGAGCTTGAGAGAGAATTGGGAGAAGGGGGAATTCAAGGGCGGCCACATATGAGAAATGATTAGGTTTAGGGGTTAGTTCAGGTTAAAAAAGGAAGAGGCAAATGTGAGCCGTTGATCTAAGTGATCAACAGCTGGGATTAAAAGGGGATCCGGGCGGGTTATTTAAAATGGTTGTGGGTCGGGTAGATTAGGACTTGGGTAGGGTTATTGGACCTCTGGTTGGGTCTAATTAGAGGTTCAGATCTGGCTAAAATTGAAATGCAAATGGGCTAACATTTAAATAGCCATGTTTTCTTATTTATTTTATAAAAAATAGTAAAATAATTTTTGGAAATAAATTAAAAGTACTAAAATGATTAAAAATACATAATTATCAAAATAAAAAATACTGGAGTCAATTTTATAAATATAATTACAATTAAATCTTAAAAGAGGCCAATATTGCAATTATATCCAATTTAGTTTTAAAAATACTAAATAAATTTGTAAAAATGTGCAAAAATTATGTTAGCTATATTTTGGTATAAATATGAGAATCCAATGAATGAATCACCAAAAATAATAATTTCGGGGATAATTATTGGATTTTTTGTTTGATAAAATAGAGCAATAAATTGATTTAAAAATCTTTAAAAATTAAGAAAAATAATAAATGTTTGGAAATACTTATATATGCGTACATATGCTATTGTGAAAGTATTTGTCATATTAAAATATACAGGGAAAAATTGGGCATCAACAACTGCCCCTCTTTGACCGAACGAAATGTTTCGAGGAGGCTTAGGCCGTGCTCTGGCTTCCGAGCTGCCTACATATCCCTGGTCTTACAGGAATTAGGCCACATATAGTTCAGGATCCATCGGTGGAGTATTCCAATGGAGACTTTCAAGCACGAATGCAGTATTTAGGACGGAGTGAATGGTTGAGATCTGATGGGGCTGCAGGAACTGGAGCGGGATTGCTCCTGCCAAGATGGCTGTTGCTCGCCGATTCGCCTGTAAATAAGTAACACAAGTGTATATTGTGCATAAATTTAAACATGATGCAAATTCCCGTCGGACCATGAATGTTTGTCTTCGGACGGTTAGGATGACATCCTTAGACCATGATGTCCTGGGTCATGAAGCGTATAATAAAGGATTCACAGGCCATGAAATGATGTTCTCGGGCTATGCGAATGATGCCTCCAAACCATGATGCCTTTGAATAATGATATGCAAAAAATTAAAAGGGGTCCTCAGGCCATGGCATGGTATTCTCGGACTATGAAAATGGTGCCTCCGAATAATTATGCCTTTAGACAATTTGGCGTTCTTTCAGCCCATGAGATGTAGTAGGTGGCGATGTTTCAGCCCATGAAATGCATTAGTAGGCGATCTTTCAGCCATGCAAGGGTAAATAAGGCGGCGGTCTTTCAGCCATGCAAATGTAGAGGTGGCGATCTTTCAGCCATGCAAATGTAAATAGTCAGCGATCTTTCAGCCATGCAAATGTAGGTAAGGTGGCAATCTTTCAGCCATGCAAATTTAAATAAGGCAGCGATCTTTTAGCCATGCGAATGTAAAGGTGACGATTTTTCAGCCATGCAAATGTAAGTAAGGCGGCGATTTTTCAGCCATGCAAATGTAGAGGTGGCGATCTTTCAGCCATGCGAATGTAAAAGTGGCAATCTTTCAGCCATGCAGATGTAGAGGTGGCGATCTTTTAGCCATGCAGATGCAAATAGAGGTAGAGCTTAACCTCAGAAGGCAGAATGGTAGTCTTATGCAATACAGAACTGCAGATAGAGACAGAGCTTAGTCTCGGAAGGCAGAATGGTAGCCCTATGCAATGCAGAAATGCAGATAGAGACAGAGCTTAGTCTCAGAAGGCAAAATGGTAGCCTTATGTAAGAAATAAAAGGGCAAATGGTAATAGCGTTTTCTTAGCTAATCGCGGATTGCGATATTGTGACTGCTGGGGACATTGTGCCTGCTGGGGACACTGTTGTGTGCGGATAGCAACTATGAGTAAGTGCAATGGTTCTGAGAGTTGTATTCCTGAACAATGTTTGTCTCGTTAGTGTATAGTATATTTGATGATTTTGCAACTCAAGTACCTGTATCCAAAGAAAAATCGTGAGTTTTGTAAAGGAGAGGTTAGTTCGTGTCCCCGTCTGCTTGGCTTTGATCTGGTGACACTGTATGTATCATTGGGGTAGCGTTTCTAAACAAACAGTTTCGTCAATAAACATACATGGCTTAGTAAAAACATGACACAAGTACATAATTAAAATTGTTTTTAGATGAACTGACGACTGCGACGTGGTTCAAGATATTGCAACCTCTCTTGCTACGGAATTTTGAGGGTCCTCCTCAAAATTCTGCCCCAGTTTAATGGGTTGATGTTTTTGAATGCTGCTTGCGGTGATTGGCTAAAATCAACTTCGTAATTTTGAGGGTCCTCCTCAAAATTCTGCCCTAGTTTCCAATTGCGGGGGAAATGAAAATTTTACTGAATTGTGACTGAACCCATAGGGCTGCCTACGTATCCCCTCTTAAATGGGAATCAGGTCAGGCTTAGTTCAATTACATCATATAGGAGAGCATAAAGACTACACCTGGTAACGCTTGACCACATCTGAATTGATTGGCTTTGGCTAGACTTCTCCGTCCATTTCTACTAGTATGAGGGCTCCTCCTGTTAGAACCCAGTGAACCATGTACGGACCTTGCCAGTTAAGGGAGAACTTACCTTTGGCTTCATCTTGATGCGGGAAAATTTTCTTTAACACCAGTTGCCCCGGTGCGAATTGTCTCAGCTTGACTATTTTGTTGAAGGCTCTGGACATCCTGTTCTGATAAAGCTGACCGTGGCAAACTGCATTCATTCTCTTTCCATCTATAAGAGCTAGCTGCTCATAACAATTCTTCACCCATTCTGTATTGTCTAGATTTGCTTCTTGTATGATTCTTAATGAAGGAATTTCCACCTCGGCAGGAATGACAACTTCTATACCATAAACCAGCATATAGGGGGTTGCCCTAGTTTATGTGCGGACTATGCTGCGATACCCCAATAGAGCAAATGATAACTTTTTGTGCCACTACTTATGCTTCTCTATCATTTTCCTTAGTATCTTCTTGATATTCTAGTTGGCGGCCTCTACAGCTCCATTCATCTGCGGCTTATAGGCTGTGGAATTCTTGTGTCTGATTTTGAAGTTTCACACATAGCTTTCATCAAGTCACTATTGAGGTTGGAGCCATTATCAGTGATGATTGACTCTGGAATTCTGAATCAACAAACAATGCGGTCCCGGACAAAGTCTGCCACGACTTTCTTAGTTACTGCTCTATAAGATGCCGCTTCGACCCATTTGGTGAAATAGTCGATCGCTACTAGGATGAACTTGCGCCCATTGGAAGTGGCATGCTCGATTGGTCCAATAACATCCATTCCCCAGGTGGCGAACGGCCATGGGGAGCTTGTTGCATTAAGCTCATTCGGAGGTACCTTTATCATGTCTGCATGTATCTGGCAGCGGTGGCATTTCCGGACATACTGGATACAGTCCGTCTCCATAGTCATCCAAAAGTAACCAACTCAGAGTATCTTCTTTACTAAGACAAAGCCATTCATATGTGGACCGCAGGTCCCAGCGTGAATTTCCTCTAGTAGCTTTGATGCTTCCTTTGCGTCGACACATCTTAGTAATCCCAAATCAGGAGTCCTCCTATATAGCGCTATGAAAGAAATTATTGGACAACCTCCGAAGTGTGCGTTTTGAGTAGGATTTGGAAGTTCTGGGTATTCGCCTTTTGACAAATATTCCTTGATATCATGAAACCAAGGCTTCCCATCTGCTTCTTCTTCAACATGGGCACAATAAGCTGGTTGATCATGGATCTTTACTAGAATGGGATCAATGAAGTTCTTGTATAGATATTGTATCATGGATGATAGGGTAGCCAATGCATCGGCGAACTCATTCTGGACTCTGGGAACATGTTGGAATTCCGTGTTTGTGAACCTCTTTCTCAATTCCTGTACATGATGCAAATACGGGAGTATCTTGGAGTTCTTGGTTGCTCACTCTTCTCGAACCTTATGTATAAGCAAGTCTGAATCTCCAATCACTAGCAATTCTTGAATGTTCATGTCGATGGCCATCTTGAGCCCTAAGATACAAGCTTTGTATTCGGCCATGTTGTTGGTGCACGGGAATTTGAGTTTGGTAGACACCGGGTAATGCTGATCGGGCTTTGATACCATGACTGCTCCTATGACAACTCCTTTGAAATTTGCTGCTCCGTCGAAAAATATTCTCCAACCATCATAGGATTCTGCAATGTCTTCTCCTATGAACGATACCTCTTCATCGGGAAAGTACGTTTTCAGGGGTTCGTACTCTCCGTCCACGGGATTTTCAGCAAGGTGATCTGCTAGTGCCTGTCCCTTGATTGCCTTCTAAGTCACGTAGACAATGTCAAATTCACTCAATAGGATTTTCCACTTGGCTAGCTTGCCAGTGGGCATGAGCTTATGAAAGATGTACTTCAAAGGATCCATCCTTGATATGAGATATGTAGTGTAAGCACAGAAGTAGTGCCTCAGCTTCTAAGCTACCCAAGTCAAAGCACAACATGTGCGCTCTAATAGAGAATACCGGGCCTCGTACGGGGTGAACTTCTTACTGAGGTAATAAATGGCCTGTTCTTTCCTCCCCGTTTCATCATGCTGTCCCTGAACACAACTGAACGCTTCATCCAATACTACAAGGTAGAGTAATAGAGGTCTACCTGGCTTGGGCGGGACCAAAACCGGCGGTGTTGATAGGTACTCCTTGATTCTGTCGAAAGTTTTTTGGCAGTCATTAGTCCATTTGGTAGCGGCGTCCTTTTTCAATATCTTAAAGATTGGCTCACAGATAACTGTAGATTGTGTATGAACCGACTGATGTAATTGAGTCTCCCCAAGAAACTCATCACGTCATTTTTGTTCTTTGGCTGTGGCAATTCTTGAATAGCTTTGAACTTTGATGGATCTAGTTCTATTCCTCGGCGACTCACAATAAACCCAAGTAGTTTTCTGTCAGGAACCCCAAATGCACATTTTGCGGGATTCAGTTTCAGGTTGTACCTTCGCAGTCTATTAAAGAACTTCCTCAAATCTTCCATGTGATCAGTGGCTTCCTTAGACTTGATAATAACATCATCTACGTACACCTCTATCTCCTTGTGTATCATATCATGGAAATTGGTAGTCATGGCCCTCATATAGGTGGCCCCTGCATTCTTTAACCCAAACGACATCATCTTGTAATAGTACATTCCCTACGGCGTAATGAAAGACATTTTCTCACCATCTTCTTCATCCATCCAGATCTGATGATACCCAGCGAAACAATCTACAAATGATTGCAACTCATGCTTGGGGCAATTGTCAATCAGGATGTGTATGTTTGGCAAGGGGAAGTCGTCTTTCGGACTAGCCCGGTTGAGATCCCGGTAGTCGACACAGACTCTGTCATTCCTGTCCTTCTTTGGTATTGGCACGACGTTGTCTAACCATGTTGGGTATTCTACTACCCTGAGAACCTTAGCTTTGACCTACTTGGTGACTTCTTCCTTGATTTTCAGACTCATATCAGGCTTGAATTTCCTGAGCTTTTTCTTTACCAGCGGGCATGTTGGATCAGTTGGCAGCTTATGAGCCACAATAGACGTACTCAGGCTAGTCATGTCATTATACGACCAGGCGAATATGTCCTCATATTCCCTTAGAAATTCCATGTATTCTTTCTTTTCTGACGGTGATAAGTGGATGTTGATTCGTGTTTCTTTGACACCTTTTGCATCTCCCAGGTTAAAAACATCTGTTTCATCCAGGTTGAACTTAGGTCTTTTCTCAAAATTCTCTACTTCTTTAGCAATCTCTTCTGGTATGTCATCTTCCTCTGAATCTATGTCCATTTGTTGCATTGTCTCATTGCATGTCATAGTCATTGGTTCATCAAAATAAGTAATAGTAATGATGTACAAGTAAAGTAATGAGAGAAAACAATAGTAATAAGTATCGATTTATAAGAAAAGTCAAAATGCTTTGATAAATTGCATAATAATTGTTTTGAACATTGGAGATCTTATTGCAGGAATTGAATACATACGAAAAATAAAAAATCTTTTAGTAAATCAAAACAATGCTTGTTTTAGCCTTGCTACCCCGAGGCTCGTCGGGCCTTGGTTATCCTGATGGTCCAGTTATTGAGGCATGCTCCTCTGCTTACGGCTTGTATGGAAGGGCCTTCCTCCCCCTCCTCTTCGAGAATAACACAACAATCTATGTCATTGTCCTCTAAGAACAAGTTTTTCACAGCTGCCAGTGCTTCCTCTTCTTCTGACCCATAGAGAACATCGGCCGGTTGGAAAGTCTGCTCCAAATGTGGTATCGGCTGCTCCAGCGGATAGTAAGGACCGCGCCATGGTGGCGACCAGTTGTTGAATTCTTCCCAAGTGTACTCATATCCCAGACCGAAAGTGGTGCCATGTTTCTTGAGTTTTATGGGCTTAGTGATTCCTTGAAGGTTCTTGCCAAGCCCCTTGCCAGGTTCGTACCCACTCCAATTCAGTATACTCTTGATATTGTTATCCCACCATTTGTCTTTGTCAATAACATTTACCCGTTCGATGTGATGGTAAGTCTCTCCACCCAGCTTCCTTCTCCCTTCGATTGATGGAATGGTCTGGCGACTATATATAGGGTTGCTACCGTCGCCGTGAATAATCACCTCCTGGTGATTTCATTCAAACTTTACCGCTTGATGTAGTGTCGATGCTACGGCCCCAACAGCATGAATCTATGGTCGTCCCAACAGTAGATTGTAAGATGCTGGTGTGTCTATCACTTGAAAATCAACATCGAACCAAGTTGGACCCATTTGCAAACACAGAATAATCTCCCAAATGGTGGACCTTTGGGAACCGTCGAAAGCTTTCATGTTGATAGCTCCGTCCTTTATTTCATGCAGTCCCTTACCTAACTTCTTGAGGGTTACCAGTGGACAAATATTGAGACTAGAACCCCCGTCGACCAAGATCCTGGTGATAAAGTAGTCCTTGCATTGCACAATGATGTGCAGTGCCTTGTTGTGACCCAACCCTTCAGGTGGTAGCTCATCTTTATGAAAATTAATTTTGTGACTTTCCAATACTTGTCTGAACATGTTAGCCATTTCTCTGCCAGTAATGTTGCTTGGCACGTATGCTTCACTTAGCACCCTCAACAGAGCATGCTTGTGTGCCTCAGAATTTTGTAGCAAAGCAAGTATGGAGATCTGCGCCGATGTTTTATTCAACTGGTCGATGACCGAGTATTCCTTGGCCTGTATCTTTCTACAAAGATCGTCTGGACCCATATAAATAATGGGCGATCGATTGGAGGCCTGCTTGCTTGACTCAGCTAGGTGTTCCGGGGTATAGACCCTACCAGTTCTCGTCATACCTTGTGCGACAATAGTTTCCTCAAACCTAACCTTGCCTTTCCTCCTTGCCTCAGCTATATATTCCCATGGTATAGCCTTTTTGTGGAATGGGGTCATGGTCGACATCGCCACTGGGATCGGCGTGGCTATCTTCACCCCAAACGGAGCATGTCCCTTGGGTGGTAAAACTGCAACTTCGAATGGTGTAGGTGCATTTGTTGGAGACACGAATTTGACCTTAATTGGCGCTGGTGTCTTTGCAGATGACGTTATTTCAAACTCAAGTGGCATAGACATATTTACCTCGGTGTTCCCCGAGGGTTGAATCTGGACCACGATTGGATTAAGAGTAACTACTGGCTTCTTTGGGTCATCACCTTCTGCGATCAACCCGATAGACCCCTCGGGATCCCAATCATCCTCTATTTCAATCATGTGAACCCCCCACCCTTATGGTCTGGCAGAGGGTTGTTGCAGACATTCGGAGCAGATTCCTTTGCCAGAATAATTTTGTTGTCAATTAGAGTCTAGATCTTGTCCTTCAGAGAACAACATTCGTCGATGGTGTGTCCTTTCATGTCAGAATGGTATGCACATAATTTGTTTGGATTAACCTACTGAGAAGGGTTCTCAAGAGTTATAGCAGGGATAGGAGTCACATAACCAACAACTTTGAGTCTCTCATACAACTGGTCAATGGGTTCGGTAATGGCTGTATACTATTTAGGAGGTCTGCGGTCAAAATTTGGTCGAAGTCTAAGGAAGTTTTGGCGTGTAGGAGGTGATTGATGGTGGGATGGTTGAGCATTGTAGGCTTGGTAAACATGTGCGGGTTGGGAATATCTGGGTGAAGTAGGTTGATATATAGGTGGTGGAGATGATTGATAAGTGGGTGGTAGAGTTTGGTAAGAGGGTGAGGGTGCTGGGTAGTTTGGAGTAGGATGATATGTAAGTGGAGGCATTGGATAGGTTTGGTATTTAATGGGAGATTTGGTTCTCTGTACCACCATTACAACTCCTACGTCCCTTTTCTTGGACACACCACTGGACTGTAAGGCCTTATTTGTAGCTTGCAAGGTCTCGAGGTTCGTAACCATACCACTTTTGATGCCTTATTCAATCCTTTCACCCAGCTTGATAATGTCGGAAAATTTGTGGCTCTCAATCATCATCAGCCTTTCATAATACTGCGGGTCCTGAGCCCGGACAAAGAATTTGTTCATATATTCCTCTTGTAAGGTAGGTCTGACTTTAGCAGCTTCGGACCTCCAGCGAGTAGCATACTCGCGAAATATTTTTGTAGGTTTCTTCTTTAGATTCTGGATGTAGAACACATCCGGCGCATTTTCCGTGTTGAACCTGAACCTATCTATAAAGTCAGATGTCATACCTACCCAGTTTGACCACTTCTTTGGATCTTGGCTAATGTACCAAGATAGGGCATCTCCTTTCAGACTCCTCATGAAAAGTTTCATGCGGATTCTCTCGTCTTTCCCTACTCCAACCATCTTGTCACAGTATGTTCTCAAATGTACTCTTGGATCCCATGTACCATCAAACATCTCGAATTTATGAGGGTTGTACCCCTCGGGTAGTTTGTCATCGGGCTGTATGCAAAGATCCTCATAGTTCAACCCCTCAATTCCCTTGCTTCCTTTGACGCTTTGAATCCGGCTAGTCAATTTCTTAAGTTCCTCAGCTAGGTTCCTGATGAGTGAGTCTTTATCATCAGACTCAGGTGTGCTTGAGATGGGTTGGGTGGAGTGTGCCACGGTCTCCACATAGATGGGGGTGTTATGATAGGTGTGGAAGTGGTCATTTATGGAGTTTTCGGGTTCCGGGATGAGCAATGGGGTATTGTTGGAAGTATGGCAGGTGTTGCAGTGGTGGTGAGGAGCGGGATGGTTTTGTGGCTTCAGGATATTTTGTAGAAGTGTGGGGTTCTAAGCATTGTGGAAATTGACATCTGGAGTGGTGAGAGAAAATGACAGATTTGCCAAATTCTAAACCTGATCAAGTTCTTCTTGAAATTTCAACAGTTTTTGTTCGAGTTAGGATGCATTTTCTTTGGAAACCGGAGTACCATGACTATGAGTAACCTCTACCCGTTCAGTTGAGTTCTCTTTCCTGGCGTTGTTCGAATCTTCCATCTTCCCTTTGTTCTTGTTTTTGACAGGACTAAGAGGAGGAGTGGGTGGAGGGCCCCTGGATCTCGTTGAATAAGATGATGTTGCCAGAAAGCACGAACTAACCTTTGTGGAGGG
Source organism: Nicotiana tabacum (assembly GCF_000715075.1). Lineage (NCBI taxonomy): Eukaryota > Viridiplantae > Streptophyta > Magnoliopsida > Solanales > Solanaceae > Nicotiana > Nicotiana tabacum. Next base: position 15,121,082 of record NC_134080.1, read on the forward strand.
GAATAATAAAACAAAACTAAAAATGAAAAGGTAACAAGTTAGTGAGGATTATAAGAAAATGTTGCGATATTTAAACACATAGTGAAAGAATGTAAATCATGTCCTAATTTGGGGACCTCTTTGTGCCCGAGGTAAGCCTAGCGATAAATTGATTTGGAGAACTTAAAATGCTAAACGCCTCATTTTATTGATAAAAAGTAGATGAATCCCAAATCGGCACTAAATAACAGGAAATAAAATGTCACTAGTGGCCATCGGCCTTATTACATTTCATAAAGCAAAAGAAAACTCCTATCTATTTGGTCTTAGAAGGGCCTTCCCCAGATTCAGCATCTTTGGCTCCGTCGAACAGCTTTCCCAGCTCGCGAAGTCCCAGCAATAGATAGGCTCTGGCTAGGTGTCCGCCCTCGTTTCCTTCAGCATTTTGGCAATCTTTGATTCTTTTGAGGAATTTCTTTTCCAGCTCCACTATGCCCGCTCCAAGTTTCCCAGTCATTTGTTGGCGCTGACAGCTATGTTCTTCCACTCCTCAATCAGTTTTTGGTTGGCTTCTTGTATCTCACGGTGCTCGCTTTCGCACTCCAGGATCCTCTTGCGCAGCTGATTGTATTTGACCTGTGCCTCGTCCCTTTCATCTATGATCCTGTGGCCCCTAGCAAGCCCTGACTGGTCCAGACTATCGTGATTTATCCTCCAACTAGCCTGAATAGTAGGGAGCGCAACCAGCGTGGTACCTGTCTGGCTCGATGGTATCTCTTCCCATGATGATCTTGCAGTGCCACATATGTTGAGCTTGGCACTTGTAAGGACTGTCTTCAGCCTGGAAGTCAGCCCGGAAATGACTCATCTTGTCGACCCTGGGTATAACCTACTTCCTACCGGCTTGCCTCATAACACAGAGAAGGACGTAAGGGTATGTTCCTCTCAGACCGATCAGTATCATAAATGGTGCATCCCTGTATCGGGCGATGAACTCCTCGTTAGGGAACTATTCGAACATCCATTGTACCATGTCCGCGGTTAGATTATCAAATAACTCTACCCATCCTCTGGCATCTTCTGGCTGGGCGAACATGTTGGACATGTAATTCATTCGCTTCGAAGTGGAAAGCGATATGATCATCCCAGTCTCTTCGCTGAATCTCTTGTCGGTACTCACCCTTTTGGAGATGCTCCATGAGCCAAAGCTGGAGTAGCAAATTGCAGCCCTCGAAGTGTTTGGCTCCTCGTTGACACTTCTCCAAGGCCCGGTATATTTCCGCAATGATCATGGGCACAATTCTGAATGGTTTCCCACCAATGCCCTCCATCAGAGTTTTAGTTACCATAACCAGCCTGATATGGATCCTTGCTTTCTTCATTGGAAACACTATCAACCCCAGGAAACAAAACATGAATACAAAGACCTTTTGGTGAATATGCCCTGGAAAATTCATCAAGATAGGTACGGTAGGACTTGTTGTGACCGTACCTCTCGTACAAGTAATCAAAAGGGATATAGGACTCTTTTAGACATGTCAGTTCTGGATTTTTCTTCAAACCCATCATTTTGAGGAAGCACCTGCCCTTTCGGTTCTCGGGCATTAACAAACCCGGAGTTTCCTATGGTATACCGGCCAATCCTCCTATTTATTCTAGAAAGGGTGTCATTTCAATGTCCCCGAAGCGGAACACAGATCTCTCGCAATCCTAGTACAAAGTGGCAGCTTCTATGATCTTGTTGTTGGGTTGGATTTCCAGGAGAGAAGGTAGGTTGCCCAGATATTTGCGGACAAGGGTTTGATGACTAGAGTGAAGATCCTCCCACAAGCTTAGCAATTTTGGGTGGACGTTGGTGACCATGCTGAATTTAGGGATTTCGTGCCTCATTTTTCTGCAAGACAAAATGGGGTTAGGCCCTTACCCCCACCGGACTCGACTATTTAATATCAACAATTAGCATAAAAATATTTAGTTCTCCAAATTAATGCACAGAGCGTGGTAGTGTCCGTTTGGGTTTTGGGGAAACCTAGTGGACTTTGGACAAGGCTATCTTAAAGAGTCATTATACGGACAACATAACTAACTCGGCTAGGTTTGACCATGATGCATGCACAATTTAAACAGAGTAAGGTTTCTATGGGGTTTTAGACTGGTACCCTTGAGCGGACAACTCAAGGGGGAAAGGCACGGAACCGTCGACTACACCGTTGATCGACTGGTTTTACCGCAAATATGCCTTTTCCGGATTTAGGGGGTGATAATATCGGAAGAGCACAACCACTCATTATAAGCATTGCTATGGTATTTGTTTGGCATGAGTAGAATATGATGTTGAGCATGATTATGCAACAATTAAAGGCATGTAGTTACGTATTTGCACGTTTAAGAATGTAGTAAATATAACAATTTCATAATTTAAAGCGGTAATGAAGGAAAGCAGTAAAGGAAAGGAACAAAAAGACAAGTCAGTTTTGTAATCGAAGAGGAAATTGAATGCTTAAAAGAAATAAACAAATAGTTGTGCGTAAAGAAGCATAAATTCACAATAGTAGTCTGAAATGGTAAAAGCCTAAAGATCCCCAACAGAGTCGCCATGCTGTCACGCCCCCTTTTTCCTCGCGGAATTGGGTTCATGACATTTGGAGGGGACAACTCTTTCCTTTTGGGAAAGGCGGTTTGCATTTGAAGAGTCGTCACCTAGTGATTTAAGGTGCATTAGGACACCAAAAGAGTTTGATTTGAATAACTCTCTAAGGGCTTGAAATTATTCTAAGGGGAAGGTGTTAAGCACCCCTCAGAATCCATTAGTGTGGTTCCCGGCCAGACAATTATTGTGAATTGAGGTGCAATTAACATATAGACAAATACGGCTCAAATAGGATGGGGTTTCACAGAAGGGTTTGAAAATAAACAAAGTTTGGAAGAACAAATAGAAAAGCTGATTTTTTTTAAAAAATAAAGAACTGAAATGCTAAAGAAATAAGAGGGGGGGGGGTCCTAGGTTTATTAAAAATATGGATCACCCCACACAATGTCCGGGTATCACTCCTCAGTGAGGGTCTACACGTGACATTATCGCATGGTCATCATATCCATATCTACCCTTCCCACCCCGTTAAGGTATTTAAAGCGCGGAATGGTCTCGATTACTTATTGCATGCTATTACCCGTCCCAATCCTATCAGTCCTGGAGGCACTTAGGACTACTAATCCTAAAAGGAGGGATATTAGGCTTATTTGTAGTTTCAAAGGTAAAAATTCTAAGGCGACATACAAAAACACATATTGCATATAAGAAGGGAAAACACATAAGCATATAGGCTCAATTATACCTCCTCAAACAAACACATAAAGTAGCACGTCTTACACATACTACTTAGGTCTGATTCAAAAGCGTTAAAGACGAGGGAGATGAGATTGTTGAGGCAGTTTTAGTTTATTGCATAACTCAGATAAGAAGTCCGAATTAGACCTGCCTGCTGGTTGTAATGATTAACAGAAGCAGGTTCAGTTTACAGATATTACCCTAAGGTATGCCTAAGTGTTTAGACGGGGTCCTATAGGCATTATATCTACTGAATTCAGAAGGTGGTAAGACAGTGAGACTCAAAATGAACTGTTTGCAATCCTATATGCATACTTGTTAGACTAGTTAAGGACTCAGATTATTAAAAGAGAGGCAGAATTTAAATGAATTGATTACAAGTTCTGCAACTGATGATTACTGATTTTTAGATCCGACATTGAGTGAAGCGGATCAGATTCAATTAGAAACTCCTATAGGCATGCTTTCTATACATTGCTGATTTTAAAACCTCATAGACGTGGTGTCGAAATGCAGAAGCCTTATAGACATGGTATCTATATGTAGTTTGAATATGTAGAAGTTGAAAGTACCCTATAGGCATGATTTCTATATGAAGTTTGAATATGCAGAATTAGACTAGACCTATAGGCATGATTTCTATATGTATTTGAATATGCAGAAATATAGCAATCCTATAGGCATAATTTCTACCCCTTTTGCATACATAGTTACCCACCCTTTTCACTAACCAGCCCCAAGTATTTATTAAAAATTATTACAAGCCCAAATGAACAAAATTACATCAGAAAAAGTTAAAAAGTACAACCAGAGGAGCCTGATTCTTGACTTCCTCTCTGAGTTATGAGATAGACCAACTCAAAAGACCATTGATCTAAAGCTTTTCTCAATTTGAGTGTGTCAGAGTACCCTAAGAGCCTCAATGGGACTCCGGGAAGTGCTCACACCCAAATTGTATCATCAGAATGGGGACAAGTGCGGTGTGGAAGGTCCAGCCCTCAAGTGTCCAAGTTCAGAGGGAGCTCAATGGGTCCCAAAGCAAGGATCACAAGAGGGGGCAGAACTTAAAGTCTAAGAGAGAGTGCAAGTGCAGAAACAGAGTTCTAAGGGGATAAAGGAGAGGGAAACAACCACAAGCAAGTTGATAAATTTACACAAAAGGGTTCAGGGGCGTAGGGAAGTTGCAAAGAGGGGTCAGCTTTGGGCATGCACAACACCGGAGACGCTGGCATGCCTACAAGCCTACCAAAATATACAGCAGCAGGGAATCATAGAGGTTAGGATCCCAGGGATCAAGCTTGAGTCATGGACAATAATATTTAGTACTGTCATGCCTCAGGCAAACCGTAACATCAAACACATTGGGGTAGGGGGTTTAGGATTCATAATAAATTCAGAACATGTAGAAAGGAAATTATTGCAAACTAAAACAAGTACTGAACTGAACACCATCAATAGACAAACAAAAGGGTAAAAGCATTAAGTAAACAAATTGTTGTGAGGCTAAAAATTTAACAATAACATACCCGTTCAAAGTAGCAAAATGCAGTAAAAGCAGGTTGCAGAACTTGAAAACAGGCCACAGTACCAGCAACAAGAGAGAATGCTTTTGGAGAATGAGTGTGAGTTCGAAAAATTAAGTGTGTTTTTTGTGTTAATGAAAAGCCAGGTATTTATAGTGTGAAAACAGGCAGAAAAATAAGGCAAGAAAATAATTATGGAACTGTGTACCAACTAAAATCAATTAGTATAAGAACTTCCTTTAATTAAGGAGTTAAAATCAAACAGTAACATGGAATTGCTAAATAAGGAAAGAAATCACATAGGGCTGAATATGACCAATAAGGAAGTATCTCGAGTACACAGTAGGTGTAAGCACGTGATTTTTGCCCTATATGAGAATTACTCCCAAAAAATTCAAAAATAAAATAATTTTCCTTGGTATGCAATTTTGTGATATTTTGAATAATTATTTGTATTTGTCTGTGCATGTTTATTTGCTAAATTATTAAAAAATACAAAAATATGTCGCATTTTGCATATAGGATTTGATTCTACAATTTGTTAGTAATTAAGTTTGTTTACAAAAAATAAAAATTTACAAAATTAGGCATCGTTTGCATTTTTAGCATTTAATGTCCAAATATACAATTTTATGCTTAATTATTACTTAATTGTGCGTTTATTGTTATTTGGAATTAATTTGCGCTTTTATAACTTAATTTAGTTCTTAATAATAAGTTAAGTATTTTTATAATTTAGTTTTAGAGAAATAAAAGAAGAAAAGAGAGCGAAAATATAAAGAAAGTCGGAATTGAGCTTCTTCTTCGATTTCAAGCCACAGGCCCAAAAAATGGCCCAATCTTCCCAAATGACCCTGTCCATTAAACCAAATACCCAACACCCTTCTTCATTTTTCAAAACACAAAACAAAAACAAAAAATTAAAAAACCAAAAAACCCTAAAACTAAGAATCTGCCCCTCCCCTTGTTTGCTTCTTCTCCAAAACCTTCCAACCCCCATGGCTGCCCCTTTGCAGCTTCTCCGAGCGTCATCCATGGCCTCCCTTCCTATCCCCGGTTCGACCAAACGACAAAACCACCTTCAAGCTCGAGCTCGACATCCATGGTCTCCACTGCTGCGTCTTCGTCGTCAACAACCAGTCCGTCGAGCTCCACCATGAAAGCCCACTGTTGAGCTCCTGCTGCTTGGCCAGTTGAGCTTTCCGCTGCTGCGTCCATTTCTCGCCATGGCCAGCTGCTTCTGCTCGAAGCTTCTTCACGCAGACCCAAACAGACCCAAACAGACCTCGTCGCCATCGCTGCCTCGCCGCAGCTGCTGCTTCATCTACTGCCCCGACGTCACCGCTGCTTCTCCTCCTTCCTCCGAGCTGCTGGCTGCTCGTTTCTGCTTTGGGCTGCTGCATGACTGCTGCGTCCAGCCATAAATCGCCATTGCCAGCACTGTTTGGTCGAGTTTTAGTTGAGTTCGTCAAGTTTAAAAGGGAGGTGAGCTCGTCGTTAAGTTCGTCGTCGTTTGGTCGAGCTTTGGTCGATGGTCGTCAAAACAGTCCCCACCTAGTCGAGTTCGTCGTTGGTTAGTACGTATTTCATTTCAATCCGGTTAGTAGATTTTGAGTTTTATTTTTGTCTGTAGTTAGTTTTAATATTCTCGAATCTAAAATCGGTAGATATTTGATTTTGGTTTTGTTCATGTTCATATGTTTTGTTGAATTAATTTTCAGATTTCAAAATAGAAGTTTAATTAGTTGTTTTTCATGTTTATTTCATATTTGTATTATTGTTTAAGTGAATATTTGTTAGTTTAAGGTTTGTTAGATTCAAATCGAAATTTAATTAATTATTTCTTCAATTTGTTTCATGTGTTGTTATGTATTTTCCAGAAATTAGTAATGTTGTTTGAATCGTTTAATCCGTCATGTTTGTTGTTTAAAAATGGATTTAATGCATTCTTTGTTTGAGAGTTCATTTTTAATCCAGTGATTTAATGTGAGTTTATGTTTGTTTCTGATTTGTTGATTTAGTTTGAGTCATGTATTTTGTTGTTTGTATTGTTGTATCCTTGCTCATCCATTGATGGTCTAAATTAACCAGGATTGGTTCCCAATATGGTTGATTCATTCCATTAATTTTGAGTTGTGGTGTTCATCGTGTTCATGTAATTTGTTGTTGAAGATTGTTGAGAAATTGGTCATCTTGGCTATATTTTGGTTAAGTTATGATTAATTGAGTGTTTAGAGCTGATGGGGGTAATTTGGTAAATTGCATTGCATTCGGGGGTAGAATGGTAATTGCAATAAGGTCGGAGGGGTAGTTTGATAATTAAACATTATTTTGATTCTTTATGTTAAGCATGGGAGACAAAATATAATGGGGTAGGTTGTGATATAGTTGTTTAATATAAAGTGGGGACAAGACAAATTTTAGTGTGGGGGAATCTTGTATTTGTTTATGTTAGGCATGGGGGACAAAATATAATGGGGCGGGGATGATATATTTATTTAGTGTAATGGGGATGAGTGGGAAGATAATGGGTTTGGTAGAGAAAATGGGTTGATTTTAATTGATTAAAAGATTTATGGGATGAGATATATATAGAAGTCTTGAACACAAAACAAAAACACACAGACAAAAGAAGAGAATACAGATAAGAGGAACTAATCTGAATATAGAGAAGAACAGAGAAGAGAGAAAAACAAATCTGAAAATAAGAGAGAGAAAAGGGCTGAACATTTAAGAGAGAGAAAATTCCGAAAAATATTCAAACCTTCAAATAAAAAAAAACTAAAAATCTTCTGCTTTCTTTCATTGTTTGAAATCAGCATTAATTGTTGTTGTTTCATAAAAGTTGGAAGCATTTGTTTTGGGATTACTACTCCACCAGTCTGTTACTGGGTTGTTACTGTTGCTGGGCTGTTGTTGCTGTGTTGTACTGTTATTACTGCTGCTGATTCTCATCTTCATTTTCTTTTGCTTCCAATATCAGGTACACAACTGTAATTTTGGCCTTTTGTAAGCTGAAAGTGAAGAATGGAAGTTTAGATTTTTAATTTAGTTTTTTTATTAATTGCATTTAGATTATTCATGTATTATTATTCTGTAAATCACTGTCATTTGGCATAACTAGGCATGTTATAGCGATATATTAAATAACGCCTTAACCGGATTATTAGGAAATATATTTAAGCCTGATTACTAATTAAAACTGTTTAATAATCAAAATAGAAGAAATAACGTAAAAATGGCGTTATTGAATCAGTTTGGCAAAAATTGACTAAGTTCCTTATTCATAAGGTTTTTTTTGTCAACGTTAAGTTAATCGGAATCATGTAGTTAATTTCAGTTAAAACATGAATTAGTTTGCGAATCAAGTATTAGGACATGATGTGAATTAAAACAAGGTTAGTTAAGGTTAAATTGTTTAATTTCTAGAAATATGGTTTAGTAATCAAGTTTTTTTTTCAATCTTCAGTATTTGCAAATAATTAATTTCAATAAGCTTAAGTCATACTAACAATATGAATTTTAATCCAACTATGGGATAATTAGTTTTTATTTTTTATTTTTTGACAATTCCATGTTGTTTGTAATTATAATTTTAGTAATATTACTTTCCATTAATATTTGTTTTAAATTAGTAATTAATATGTTATTTTTAAGTATGTAGAGATTGACTTCATAATTATAGACAAACTTAGTAATAATAAAGATGTAGTCATTAAAGGGTATTCATAAAATAAGGGAGGATCTCGCTAAAAAATAAATAAATAAATAATAAAAAATTGCAGTCCTCCAATCTTATTTTTTTTATATATAAGAAAATACCTAGATTCCGAGATGGGCGATTTAGTAAAATTCACAGTCCTACCTAATAGTATCATAACGCGTAGTATTTTAGCGCATATTTAATAAGGTTATTTTCCTAAATACGGGTGTACATTTATGTAACCCAAATCACGATCTTGACGAAGTCAAAATGCGTCAACAAATCACGTGTTCACTGGTTGTGGCGTGGTTCGAGATGCGTTTTCACGACGTTGCAATTTTGTATAAAATAAATAATGATAAAAGCGGTTTTAAAAGTTAAATTTGCATATAAGTTCTTAATTGTTTAAAAATCAGATAAATGAACCAAATATGACAATTGAGCGACCGTGCTAAAACCACGGAACTCGGGAATGCCTAACACCTTCTCCCGGGTTAACAGAATTCCTTATCCAAATTTCTGGTTCGCGGACTGTAATACAGAGTCATTCTTTTCCTCGATTCAGGATTAAAATAGGTGACTTGGGACACCCTAAATCTCCCAAGTGGCGACTCTGAAATAAATAAATAAATCCCGTTTCGATTGTCCTTTAATTGGTAAAAACTCCCTACGCCCCCCACGGGGGCGTAAAAAAGGAGGTGTGACAGCTTTGGCGACTCTGCTGAGGACGAGACCCAGAACCACTGGTTCAGGGTTCAAGAATTCGAGCTTAAAATAATTGTTATAGTTGGCTTTATTTATTATCTGATTTTTACATGATATATGCCTAATGTGCTAAATGATGCTTTTACCGCTTTAATATTATCTGAATTGTGTATATACAACTGCTACGAAACCCTTCTTCTTTCTGAGTCTTCTGAACTTATGGTGTACACGTGCGCGTGGCCCACCTTTCTGTTAGAAGTCATACCAAATAAGACGAAGTTGGGACAAGTAACTAGGCCGGGCAGACTTTCGTGCTCCCGGTACGTTGCCCCCACTTCGGCTCAAGCTGTCCACTTGGGTGAGCCAGGGCTAGAACAATATGCCTCAGGTTTTTTCACTTAGAATAACTCAGCTTCATGCCGGATCCCTAGTAGGAGCGCTTGTTTGCATCACGTGCATTTGAGTTTGGAGGCTCAACACAGGGGTTGAGTCTGTCTAGGATAGGTGTACCAAAAAATGAAAATGACCATCCTAATGCATCTTACTTGCTGCTACTTGCGCATTTATTTGATCCGGATTTGTGTGTTGACTGACTTTTGAATATTAGGAATAATATTTTGAAATTGAAAAAAAAAATAGCGGTTAGGGAATTGATTGTTTATTTTTGAAAAAAACCCAATGCCCAAATACTGTCAAAACTCTGCCGAAACTTTGAGAAAATGAAAAAAAAAATGTTTTATTAGTTTGTTTTATTAAAAGCAAAGAAAAATAAAAAAAAAAGTTGTTGTTCTGTCTTGTTTTTCAAAAAAAACAAATTAGAAAAAAAAAATAGTTTGTCTTGCCATAAAAATGAAATGAAAAAGAGTCTTGTTTTTAAAATGGGTTTTTATTTATTTATTTGTTTAGATGCCAAAATAAAAATAAAAATAATAAAATAAAAAGAGTCGGGCGTTGAAAGTGGTTTTATTATTTGTTGCAAATATATATATATATAAATCCAAAAAGTTTTTCTTTATTTCCAAATATATATATAAATCCAAAAAGTTTTTCTTTATTTCCAAAAAATGTATATATATCTTTATTTGTTGCAAAAATATTTGTCCTGCCAAAAAGTCTAGAAAAGTTTTTTTTAGACTCCCAATTTTCAAAACAAAAAATCCAAAGAAAAGTTTTCTTTAATTATAAAAAAAATATATATATAATAAAATAAAGCAAATCCGAAAATATTTTCCTTCTTCTTTAAAAATTGAAAAGAAAATTCAAAATTCAAAAAAAAAATTTTAGAAAGCATTTCTTTTATTAGAGGTAAAATTCCAAAAAATATTTTCTTTCTTCTTTAGAATAAGAGAAAACAAATAAAAATTCAAACAAAAAAAAATATCTTCCTTTTACTTTTGAAATTCTCAAAGTTCAAATCAAAAGAAAAGGAATTCTTAGAAGTCTTTCTTTCAAAAAGAAAATCAATAAAAAACCAAAAAAAAAATACTTTCTTCTTTTAAAGCAGTTCTTTTACAAATTCAAAAAAAAATAATAATAATTTAAAATTAGTTTATTTACTTTATTCATGACCTGCCCGAACTACGCGGGTTTGATTCTCACCGGATGTGAGATACGTAGGCAACCCTCATCGGGTCCAACCCCCCTTTTTTTTGCTAAAATAGCCAAAAACCAATAAAAAATAAAAAAAAACATGTCAAAATTTTAATTTTGTCATAAATAAGTCGGGCGGTGTCCAACCTCCCCTTTTGCTAAAAAATAATAGCCAAAAAATATATTATGTCAAATTTTAATTTTGTCATAAAGAAGTCGGGTGACGCTGTTTTATCAAGACATAGCCGAATGTTCCCGAAAAAGACGACGGAAGGCTGACTTTGCATAAACAGCCACCTTTGGGTCATTTTTAAGATTTGGTCCAGTTGACCCACACAGCCTTAAAAAATCTTCGTCCCCGAGGCGCTGAAGGGCCGTGTTTGCAACACCCGATTTTTATTGTAATTTGAAAAAAAAAACAAAAACAAAGAGTCAACGGTCAGGTGAATACCGTTTGGATATTTGGTCAAAATAAGTCAAGCCAGCTTCGGCCGCGTCTTAAACCGTTCTTGCCGAAATAGCCTTAGAGTATCTTTCAGTTGTCGAAAGGCTATTTTCGTAAAAGAACGGACAAGTTTGTAAAGTGTCATATAATAATCCTCTCCGGCCTCAAAATTTGGAAGGGGCCACATTTGCAAAAATAACTGTTTGGTTACATTTGTCAAACGGAGAAAGCAAGCTGGCCGTTTGTTTTTGGAGTTTGTAAAACTTTTGATTAGAATATGTGGGTCGTTTGATTTTCAAGTTTGTAGGTCATTTTTAAACCTTTGAAACCCAGTTTGTTTTAATATGAAAATTAAAAAAAAAATGTTTGTTATTGTTTATCTGTTATTGGTCCGAACTACGCAAGGTCTAATTCATGTGGGGTCATGATACGTAGGCAATCTCCATAAGATTCGATCACAAAAAAACAATCACGAAAAAAAATGATGAAAAATAAATGAAAAAAAAAATCGAAAAAAAAATGATGAAAAAATGAAAAAAAAAATCGAAAAAAAAAGAAAAATGAAAAAAGAGATGTTGTTAATAATGGGGACCAACTGAGTCCATTCTAACCTGTTTTGTTTTGAATCGCAAAGAAAGAAGGTGGTTGGTTTGTGGTAAGCCGGAAATACAAGACCCAGAAGCACACTTTGCGGGGATCAGGCATGATAACAGAAGCACTCGAATCCTATTGAGACTTGTTGACTAAGGTTGATGATATCGAAGTTGGAAATGGTCTGGACAATACTGATGCAAAGCTCAGTGGCTAAAGATGCCAATTTCGATAAAGTGGGAGGACGCTCTTTTCCTTGGTTAGCAAAAGAGAAGCTGGTGGTGTCTTATTTTGTTGTCATTTCTGTTGTCCGGATTATTCTTAGGGTTGTAATCCGAATATTGTCTTGTGTCAAACCTACTTATCTTTCCAGTTTGTCATATCAGTTTGTTTAAGTTTTGTCAAGGATGTGTTAGGATTTTATTCTGGTTGTTTTGTTTGTTTTATTATTCAAACCATTTCGCCGGTAGCCTAATACAAAAGCCGGTCTTTTATTGTTTCCAATCATCTTTTTGTTTAGTCCTTTCATCATTTTTGTTCAGCGCCGATTCTCGTGACAGGACATGCGCACACAATTTGGGCCTAATCTTAAAAGTTAATCATAAAACCCTCGGAAGGTGGTCAAAGCATTTAAAGGAAATAAGAACGGTTTGAGATTATTTGAAGCCCGAGTCATGTGGAACTGGGGCAAGTAAAACATAAAGAAAACCGTTAAATGCAAGATTCGCCAAATTGGCATGAGGGTCGTTCATGAGAATGAGAGTGTCGCCCAGCAGTGCTTTAGAAATGACAAATGAAAAAGCAAGTGTTTAACACAATTGTCAAGTCCAGCACCATCGGAAGAGACTATAAATCTATGATCAATTGTGTTGTTTGCACTTGGCATGTTTTGAAGACTGGAATGACGAAGGCATTTTGTTCTGCTACCTAAACACTTTATCCTTCGTTACCCCTTTTGAGCCTTATTTATTTTCTTTCATACCCCTCGTTCGGAATCAATAGCAACGACTAGGAAGTACGAGCCTGGAAGGTAAAGAAAAAAAAATCAACAAAAAACGAAAACAAAAGAGAAAAATGATAACAAAAAAAAGAAAAAAAGAAAGTCAGAAGAAAAAGAGGAATTGGGAACTACGTTTGACCTGATTCCTCAAAGAGGATACGTAGGCGCTTCACGGCTCGGTCATAGGGTGCAAAGTGTGCATAATGTGCATAATGTGCATGGTATAAAAAGAAATTAAAAAATAATAAATAAATAATCCCCAAGCAAGAAACTGGGGCAAGAGTTGCGCTTGTGGTAAGCAAAATTGGTTCCGAAGGTTGTAATTTTAAACCCCAAATTTATTTTGTTTTTGAGCCTTTAATACCCTTTCTTTCTAACATGTCCAAAAAAAAAACCACATTACGGTCCAAAGAAAGACCTTCTGACCAGTCTGCAAAGGATGCCAAGTTAGGCAAATGAGAGTCTTACCGGTGAACATAACACTCTGTTCCATAATAGAAAGGACTCTAATCTCCAGCAGAGAGAGTCATACCGGCAACACTCCAAATCCCCAGCTGGAAAGTGATACAAATGAGAGAGTCTTATCGGTGAAAATTTTCACGGACACCATAAGGCGATGAAAGCTGAGAGAAAAACCAAAATGAGAGAGGCTTGATAGTGAAAACTCTTCGGGCACTACAAGTCGAATAAGATTAAGAATCAAATGGGGAATTGCCAATTGAAGGTCTTGAAAGATGATTGACGACGGAGAATAGGCCACATATGCATGTCATGACCATTAGAGTCGGTGTCTGCGTTTGATAGGTTTTTTTTATTTATAGTTTCTTGTGTTAAAGAGTCATATTTTTCCTTTGTCATTTATTCTGTTCCTTTTTATCTTTCTCCTTTCATAGAAAATTCCCCAGTAGAGTCTGTTTGGTCAGAACCAGTGGGAAATGACTTCAAAATAGGCCATCAGCTTTCCAATTATGCAGGATGAGATCTGACTAATACATCCAAGTGGTATAGTCAGGAAGGAACAAGCGCGAGGCCAGTGTCAAGAAAGATATCCCCAACAAAAGGATTGACGAGTGTCAAGAGGGCCCGTGGACAAAACAAGGAGAGCAATAAGCATGATTTGGGAAATTCATGCGAGACTAAAAGGTCGGGAAAATGCAAGTTTCCGAGCCTTGCCACGAAAGAAGAGGGATATCCCCAGCAGAAAAGGATTATCCCCAGCAAATAATATCATCCCCAACAAGTTGTGGGACGCAGAGCAAGGAAGGAGAAAGGGAAAAGCCATCCCAGTAGGAGTATCACAACCAACCACCGCGTTTTAAACTAACAAATTTTGTTTGATTTGAAACAGGTAAAAGAAATAGCATTTATAACTGAAATGCATGATAAAGATTGTCAAACTGGGGCAGAAAATTTTCCTTTCATTTAGAAAAATTTTCTGAAAGTCAGGTACCCATTCGAGGAAGAATAAAGATAACATCAGCCTCAAGGGAAGTGGTCTTTGAACCAGTTTTACCCCCAGCACAACAAGTCTTAATAAAAGGAGTTGTATCCCCAGCAGACAGAACCAAAGAGATGAAATTGGTGTTTAGAAAAAGCAAAACCCATTATCATCCCCAGCAGCTTTCAGGAGAATGAAGCATCGATTTGAAGTGATAAAATTCCCCAGCAACGTTATTCTCAACAACGTTATCCCAAGAAGATAACACTTTTATCTCAGCAGTGTTGAGAGAAAAAAAAATTGAAGGAGGGGAAGAAAGGAGACTCCCTTAGTGGTATTATCCTCAACAATCAGGCGTCCACCTGGAGGACAACGAAGAACAGTTGAAATATCAGAAGTCAGGCGTCCACCTGGAGAACAAGAAAGAGCGATGGAAGTTAGCAATCAGGCGTCCACCTGGAGAACAAGGATGAGCAGTTGAAGTTAGCAATCAGGCGTCCACCTGGAGAACAAGGAAGAGCAATGGAAGTATTAGTAATCAGGCGTCCACCTGGAGAACAAGGAAGAACAATGGAAGTATTAGTAATCAGGCATCCACCTGGAGAACAAGGAAGAACAAGGGAAGTATTAGTAGTCAGGCGTCCACCTGGAGAACAAGGAAGAGAAATTGAAGTAGCAATCAGGCGTCCACCTGGAGAACAAGGAAGAGCAATGGAAGTATTAGTAATCAGGCGTCCACCTGGAGAACAAGGAAGAACAAGGGAAGTATTAGTAATCAGGCATCCACCTGGAGAACAAGGAAGAGAAATTGAAGTAGCAGTCAGGCCTCTACCTGGAGAACAAGGAAGAGCAATGGAAGTATTAGTAATCAGGCGTCCACATGGAGAACAAGGAAGAGCAATGGAAGTATTAGTAATCAGGCGTCCACCTGGAGAACAAGGAAGAACAAGGGAAGTATTAGTAGTCAGGCGTCCACCTGGAGAACAAGGAAGAGAAATTGAAGTAGCAGTCAGGCGTCCACCTGGAGAACAAGGAAGAGCAATGGAAGTGTTAGAAATCAGGCGTCCACCTGGAGAACAAGGAAGAGCAATGCAAGAAACAGCAATCAGGCGTCCACCTAGAGAACAAGGAAGAGAAATGGAAGTATTAGCAGTCAGGCGTCCACCTGGAGAACAAGGAAGAACAGTTGAATTATCAGCAATCAGGCATCCACCTGGAGAACAAGGAAGAACAGTTGAAATATCAGAAGTCAGGCGTCCACCTGGAGAACAAGGAAAAGCACCAAAACTGGGGCAGAAGATTTTCTGCCATTATCGAAAATTTTCTCGGAGGAACGAGGAAATAAATTCAAGTTTTAAGAGATAGCAAGACAACACGATTCGAAGAAAAACAGTCGGAGGTAAGACAAATCCAAGATTTTGAAAATGGGATCATCCGCCCTCGAATAGGATATTTTGGGTTCATCCGCCCTCGAATAGGATATTTCGGGTTCATCCGCCCTCGAATAGGATATTTCGGGTTCATCCGCCCTCGAATAGGATATTTCGGGTTCATCCGCCCTCGAATAGGATATTTCGGGTTCATCCGCCCTCGAATAGGATATTTCGGGTTCATCCGCCCTCGAATAGGATATTTCGGGTTCATCCGCCCTCGAATAGGATATTTTGGGTTCATCCGCCCTCGAATAGGATATTTTGGGTTCATCCGCCCTCGAATAGGATATTTTGGGTTCATCCGCCCTCGAATAGGATATTTTGGGTTCATCCGCCCTCGAATAGGATATTTCGGGTTCATCCGCCCTCGAATAGGATATTTCGGGTTCATCCGCCCTCGAATAGGATATTTCGGGTTCATCCGCCCTCGAATAGGATATTTCGGGTTCATCCGCCCTCGAATAGGATATTTCGGGTTCATCCGCCCTCGAATAGGATATTTGGGGTTCATCCGCCCTCGAATAGGATATTTTGGGTTCATCCGCCCTCGAATAAGATATTTCGGGTTCATCCGCCCACGAATAGGATATTTTGGGTTCATCCGCCCTCGAATAGGATTTTATTTTTCAAAGTTGTTGAATTCAGGAGCCCCCCTGAAGAATAGAATGGCGATTTATTGGTTGAAGTCTGGAGCCCCCCTGAAGAACAGAATGGCGATGTATTGGTTGAAGTCAGGAGCCCGCCTGAAGAAAGGAAAAGCGTTTTAAAAAAGGGTTGTTGAAATCTCGCCATCCAAAGAAAGGAATGGGATTTTTTGAAAAGTTGTTGAAGTTAGGAGCCCCCCTGAAGAACAGAATGGCGATTTATCGGTTGAAGTCAGGAGCCCCCCTGAAGAACAGAATGGCGATTTATTGGTTGAAGTCAGGAGCCCCCCTGAAGAATAGAATGGCGTTTATTTTCCAAGTTGTTTATTGAAGTCAGGAGCCCGCCTGAAGAGAGGAAAGGCATTTTATTTTAAAAGTTGTTGATGAAATCAGGAGCCCGCCTGAAGAGAGGAAAGACATTTTATTTTAGAAGTTGTTAAAGTCAGGAGCCCGCCTGAAGAGAGGAATGACGATTATTTTCAAAGTTGTTGTTGAAATCAGGAGCCCGCCTGAAGAGAGGAAAGGCATTTTATTTTAGAAGTTGTTGAAGTCAGGAGCCCGCCTGAAGAGAGGAATGACGTTTATTTCAAAAGTTGTTTATTTGAAGTTGGGAGCCACCCCAGATAACAGAGGCATACATTTTAGTCTTTACATTTCAAGCATTGAAGTTAGGAGCCCGCCCAGATAACAGAGGCATACATTTCAGTCTTTACATTTCAAGCATTGAAGTTGGGAGCCCGCCCAGATAACAGAGGCATACATTTCAGTCTTTACATTTCAAGCATTGAAGTTGGGAGCCCGCCCAGATAACAGAGGCATACATTTCAGTCTTTAATTTTCAAGTATTGAAGTTGGGAGCCCGCCCATAGAACAGAGGCATACATTTCAAGATCAAGTCAGAGGACAATAAAACAGAGGGTTACAATAGGAATCCCCAGCAGAAACAATAAAATTCCCCGGCACCGGGAAACAGAAGGTTGCAACAAGAGGTCCCAGCACAAACTCAAGTGCATGTGTCAAAAAGAAGAAAAGCACAGGAAAAAATGCAAGCAGACAAGAAAGCAAGGCAACAAGAAAAATTGCTGTCTAGCCTAGCTTCTTGTTTTCTTTTAAGCACGGTGTAACAAGGAGATCGGTAAGCAGTAGTAATAGCATGCAACAACAGTAACATTGCAGTCCCACGGTAGTCCCAGCTACCAAAAATTCCCGAACTACATTGACCTGATTCCTGTTTAGCCCAGGATATGTAGGAAACCTTTGAAGCAAAGGTTCGGTCAAATCTTTTTCAAAAAATGCTTCATACGGAGTACTCGGATGGGCAAAAATCGCTCGCTTTATCTTTGCACGAAAACCCTTCGTGTCTTCGGGCAAAGAGGGGCAGCTGTAAGCACGTGATTTTTGCCCTATATGAGAATTACTCCCAAAAAATTCAAAAATAAAATAATTTTCCTTGGTGTGCAATTTTGTGATATTTTGAATAATTATTTATATTTGTCTGTGCATGTTTATTTGCTAAATTATTAAAAAATACAAAAATATGTCGCATTTTGCATATAAGATTTGATTCTACAATTTGTTAGTAATTAAGTTTGTTTACAAAAATTTTTTTTACAAAAATAGGCATCGTTTGCATTTTTAGCATTTAATGTCCAAATATACAATTTTATGCTTAATTATTACTTAATTGTGCGTTTATTGTTATTTGGAATTAATTTGTGCTTTTATAACTTAATTTAGTTCTTAATAATAAGTTAAGTATTTTTATAATTTAGTTTTAGAGAAATAAAAGAATAAAAGAGAGCGAAAATATAAAGAAAGTCGGAATTGGGCCTCTTCTTCGATTTCAAGCCACAGGCCCAAAAAATGGCCCAATATTCCCAAATGACCCAGTCCATTTCGAACTGGGTCGACCCAATCCATTAACCCAAATACCCAACACCCTTCTTCATTTTTCAAATCACAAAACAAAAACAAAAAAATAAAAAACCAAAAAACCCTAAAACTAAGAATCCGCCCCTCCCCTTGTTTGCTTCTTCTCCAAAACCTTCCAACCCCCATGGCTGCCCCTTTACAGCTTCTCTGAGCGTCATCCATGGCCTCCCTGCCTATCCCCAGTTCGACCAAACGACACAACCACCTTCAAGCTCGAGCTCGACATCCATGGTCGCCACTGATGCGTCTTCGTCGTCAACAACCAGTCCGTTGAGCTCCACCATGAAAGCCCACTATTGAGCTCATGCTGCTTGTCCAGTTAAGCTTTCCGCTGCTGCGTCCATTTCTCGCCATGGCCAGCTGCTTCTGCACGAAGCTTCTTCACGCAGACCCAAACAGACCTCGTCGCCATCGCTGCCTCGCCGCAGCTGCTGCTTCATCTACTGCCCCGACGTCGTCGCTGCTTATCCTCCTTCCTCCGAGCTGCTGGCTGCTCGTTTCTGCTTTGGGCTGCTGCATGACTGCTGCGTCCAGCCATAAATCGCCATTGCCAGCACTGTTTGGTCGAGTTTTAGTTGAGTTCGTCAAGTTTAAAAGGGAGGTGAGCTCGTCGTCGTTTGGTCGAGCTTTGGTCGATGGTCGTCAAAACAGTCCCCACCTAGTCGAGTTCGTCGTTGGTTAGTACGTATTTCGTTTCAATCCGGTTAGTAGATTTTGAGTTTTATTTTTGTCTGTAGTTCGTTTTGATATTCTCGAATCTAAAATCGGTAGATATTTGATTTTGGTTTTGTTCATGTTCATATGTTTTGTTGAATTAATTTTCAGATTTCAAAATAGAAGTTTAATTAGTTGTTTTTCATGTTTATTTCATGTTTGTATTATTGTTTAAGTGAATATTTGTTAGTTTAAGGTTTGTTAGATTCAAATCAAAATTTAATTAATTATTTCTTCAATTTGTTTCATGTGTTGTTATGTATTTTCCAGAAATTAGTAATGTTGTTTGAATCGTTTAATCCGTCATGTTTTTTGTTTAAAAATGGATTAAATGCATTCTTTGTTTGAGAGTTCATTTTTAATCCAGTGATTTAATGTGAGTTTATGTTTGTTTCTGATTTGTTGATTTAGTTTGAGTCATGTATTTTGTTGTTTGTATTGTTGTATCCTTGCTCATCCATTGATGGTCTAAATTAACCAGGATTGGTTCCCAATATGGTTGATTCATTCCATTAATTTTGAGTTGTGGTGTTCATCGTGTTCATATAATTTGTTGTTGAAGATTGTTGAGAAATTGGTCATCTTGGCTATATTTTGGTTAAGTTATGATTAATTGAGTGTTTAGAGCTGATGGGGGTAATTTGGTAAATTGCGTTGCATTCGGGGATAGAATGGTAATTGCAATAAGGTCAGAGGGGTAGTTTGGTAATTGAACATTATTTTGATTCTTTATGTTAAGCATGGGGGACAAAATGTAATGGGGTGGGTTGTGATATAGTTGTTTAATATAAAGGGGGGACACGACAAATTTTAGTGTGGGGGAATCTTGTATTTGTTTAGGTTAGGCATGAGGGACAAAATATAATGGGGTGGGGATGATATATTTATTTAGTGTAATGAGGATGAGTGGGAAGAAAATGGGTTTGGTAGAGAAAATGGGTTGCTTTTAGTTGATTAAAAGATTTATGGGATGGGATATATATAGAAGTCTTGAACACAAAACAAAAACACACAGACAGAAGAAGAGAATACAGATAAGAGGAACTAATATGAATATAGAAAAGAACATATAATAATAAGAGAGAGAATTAAAACACAAACAGAAAAAAAGAGCTGAATATTTAAGAGAGAAAAATTCTGAAAAATATTCAAACTTTCAAATAAAAAAGAAACTAAAAAATCTTCTGCTTTCTTTCATTGTTTGAAATCAGCATTAATTGTTGTTGTTTCATAAAAGTTGGAAGCATTTATTTTGGGATTACTACTCCACCAGTCTGTTATTGGGTTGTTACTGTTGCTGGGCTGTTGTTGCTGTGTTGTACTATTATTACTGCTGCTGATTCTCATCTTTATTTTCTTTTGCTTCCAATATCAGGTACACAACTGTAATTTTGGCCTTTTATAAGCTGAAAGTGAAGAATGGAAGTTTAGATTTTTAATTTAGTTTTTTTATTAATTGCATTTAGATTATTCATGTATTATTATTCTGTAAATCACTGTCATTTGGCATAACTAGGCATGTTATAGCGATATATTAAATAACGCCTTAATCGGATTATTAGAAAATATATTTAAGCCTGATTACTAATTAAAACTGTTTAATAATCAAAATAGAAGAAATAACGTAAAAATGGCGTTATTGAATCAGTTTGGCAAAAATTGACTAAGTTCCTTATTCATAAGGTTTTTTTTGTCAACGTTAAGTTAATCGGAATCATGTAGTTAATTTCAGTTAAAACATGAATTAGTTTGCGAATCAAGTATTAGGACATGATGTGAATTAAAACAAGGTTAGTTAAGGTTAAATTGTTTAATTTCTAGAAATATGGTTTAGTAATCAAGTTTTTTTTCAATCTTCAGTATTTGCAAATAATTAATTTCAATAAGCTTAAGTCATACTAACAATATGAATTTTAATCCAACTATGGGATAATTAGTTTTTATTTTTTATTTTTTGACAATTCCATGTTGTTTGTAATTATAATTTTAGTAATATTACTTTCCATTAATATTTGTTTTAAATTAGTAATTAATATGTTATTTTTAAGTATGTAGAGATTGACTTCATAATTATAGACAAATTTAGTAATAATAAAGATGTAGTCATTAAAGGGTATTCATAAAATAAGGGAGGATCTCACTAAAAAATAAATAAATATAAATAATAAAAAATTGCAGTCCTCCAATCTTATTTTTTTTATATATAAGAAAATACCTAGATTCCGAGATGGGCGATTTAGTAAAATTCACAGTCCTACCTAATAGTATCATAACGCGTAGTATTTTGGCGCATATTTAATAAGGTTATTTTCTTAAATACGGGTGTACATTTATGTAACCCAAATCACGATCTTGACGAAGTCAAAATGCGTCAACAAATCACGTGTGCACTGGTTGTGGCGTGGTTCGAGATGCGTTTTCACGACGTTGCAATTTTGTATAAAATAAATAATGATAAAAGCGGTTTTAAAAGTTAAATTTGCATATAAGTTCTTAATTGTTTAAAAATCAGATAAATGAGCCAAATATGACAATTGAGCGACCGTGCTAAAACCACGGAACTCGGGAATGCCTAACACCTTCTCCCGGGTTAACAGAATTCCTTCTCCGGATTTCTGGTTCGCGGACTGTAATACAGAGTCATTCTTTTCCTCGATTCAGGATTAAAATAAGTGACTTGGGACACCCTAAATCTCCCAAGTGGCGACTCTGAAATAAATAAATAAATCCCGTTTCGATTGTCCTTTAATTGGAAAAAACTCCATACGCCCCCCGCGGGGGCGGAAAAAAGGAGGTGTGACAGTAGGTAATAGAGGCTAGGTTCATCAGGCTCTAATCAAGAAAAGGTCTGTAAGAATCCAATACAAATGTAATCAAGGTAAGGGATTAATCAAATTGAGTAGAAAAGGTAGGGGTCGAAAGTTCAAAGGAAAGTATTCAAAGAGGTCCAAGAGACAGGGAAATCAATACAAGAAGGAAAGAATCAATTACAAGAGTGAAATCAGAATTGCATAAACATTAGGCATGCGAGGCTGAACTCATGACAAAGGGAATAATCACATGACAGTTACATAGGTCAATTTCACCAACATTAGTAATAGAGAAAGGGGAGAGTATCAGAAGCATGCAAAAGGTCAAGTAGAAAGCCTTTCTGAAAACTGTGGTCCAATTCCAATGATCACATAAAACAAAAGAAGTTGAAACAAAGATTTCGAAACTCGGTCGAGCAATAGATGAAACAACTTCAAAAACTCGAATAGGTCCAAAGAAAATAGGGTTTTGAAACCAAACAAGTTCAGAGATGAGGAACCAGCATATCACATAGCAAATAGTCTCCAGACTCGAATGAACCCAAAGTTTTAGGGTTTTTACCATCAATCGAGTCATAGAGATGAAAAACAAGCAATCGAACAAATACTAACACAAAAATATATTCAAAAACCTCAAGAGGAACTAAGACTTTTAACATGCACACTCCAGTAGAAGAACAACATAAAGAACACAGTAGAGCATGTTAAAAATCAGAAAAGCTTCGAAATAATTTAACAAAAACCCTAAATCGGAAAAGGTAAAGAGGTTTCGAAAGAAGAGTTTTGAAAGAAACTTTGAGAAAACGTTTAAAAGCTTAGAGAACACACATATCTACAATGGATCTAAAAGAATCGGGAGAAACCTCGAAGGTTAGGGTTCCAGAAGAACCTAGAAGGTGAGAAAGGCTTGGAAAGTCATTGATCTAAGCAGGAAAAGTCAAGATCAGGCTTGAATATCCATGGCTGGTCGGAGCAAGGTCGAAAATGACCGGAGATAGCATAGCACTAAAATAAATCAAGGTCTGGACCACACTTCTTCAAGGTCTGGTCTTGAGACCATAATAGTCGAGCATGCAGGAGTCGTAGGAGGCAGGTACATGCCTTTAATGGCTTTGGAACCCATGTATTCTGGTGATTTTAGGGTGGAAGCGGAGGGAGGTGGCTAGGGTTTGAGAAGAGCTTGAGAGAGAATTGGGAGAAGGGGGAATTCAAGGGCGGCCACAGATGAGAAATGATTAGGTTTAGGGGTTAGTTCAGGTTAAAAAAGGAAGGGGCAAATGAGAGTCGTTGATCTAAGTGATCAACGACTGGGATTAAAAGGGGATCCGAGCGGGTTATTTAAAATGGTCGTGGGTCGGGTAGATTAGGACTTGGGTCAGGGTAATTGGGCCTCTGGTTGGGTCTAATTAGAGGTTCAGATCTGGCTAAAATTGAAATACAAATGGGCTAACATTTAAATAGCCATGTTTCCTTATTTATTTTATAAAAAATAGTAAAATAATTTTTGGAAATAAATTAAAAGTAATAAATGATTAAAAATACATAATTATCAAAATGAAAAATACTGGAGTCAATTTTATAAATATAATTATAATTAAATCTTAAAAGAGGCCAATATTGCAATTATATGCAATTTAGTTTTAAAAATACTAAATAAATTTGTAAAAATATGCAAAAATTATGTTAGCTATATTTTAGTATAAATATGAGAATCCAATGAATGAATCACCAAAAATGAGATAATTATTGGGTTATTTTGATAAAGTAAGGCAATAAATTGATTTAAAAATCATTAAAAATTAAGGAAAATAATAAAATGTTTGGACATACTTATATATGCGTACATATGCTATTTTGAAAGTATTTTGCATATTAAAATATACAGGAAAAAATTGGGTATCAACACCCGGCCCACGTCTCGAAATTCGAAAAGTTTCACATCAACGGATTCCTTATCTCCCCACGAGTTCATATATACCAAGAACATCAAATTCCATCCACAAATGACCCTTCAAATCCCAAATGTTTGGCCTCCAATTTCAAGCCTAGTTCTTCAATTTTAGGCTTAGATTCTATGATTTTCTAGGTGAAATTCACATAATAATCGAGTTTTAAGTCCTAAAATCTTACCTCCCAACGATTCCCCTTGAATCCCTCTTCAATCTTCTTCAAAAATATCCCAAAATGACCAACTATGGAGAAAATAAATCCACTCCTCGCGGACAAGACGTGTTTAAAAACATTTCTGCCCAGGCATATTTTCCTCTTCGCGAACGCTATCAAACCCTCGCGTTCGCGAAGCACAACTTACTTTGACCAACTTTTCCTCCGATGCGAACGCGACGTGGCCATCGCGAATGCGATGGTTCCTCAACCCTTCCCTTCGCGAACGCGAAGAACAACCACGACCTCAGACCAGCTGACCAAAAAGACCCTACGCGAACGCAACTTACATCTCGCGAACGAGATGCACGAGCTTCCAGCCCTTCGTGAATGCGGAGCCTCCCTCGCGAACGCGAAGGCTAAACTTCCACTGACCCCCACTGACTCTTCGTGAATGCGAGGGTCCACCCGCGAATGCGAAGAGTAAAAGCCTGATACAGCTGAATCTACAACTTCTGCAATTTCCTAACTCCAAAAATGATCCGATAGACCACCCGAAACTCACCCGAGGCCCCCGGGACCTCAACCAAAGGAACAAACATATCCTAAAACCTTATTCAAACTTTTTCCAATCATCAAAATACCTCAAACAACATCAAATCACCCAAAACACATCAGATTCAAGCCAAACTTTCTAAAATCTTCCGAATTACGCTTTTGATCAAAAACCCAACTAAACCATGTCCAAATGACCTGAAATTTTGCACACACATCCATAATGACACAACGGAACCACTGCAACTCTCGGGATTCCATTCCGACCCCTCGATCAAAATTTCGCCTACCAACCGGAAGTCGCCAAAATATCAACTTCGCCAATTCAAGCCTAGATCTACTCCGAACCTCCAAAACTCATTTCGATCTCGCTCCTAATTCCTAAATCACCTCTCGAAGCTAACCGAACCATCAGAACTCACATCCGAGCCTTCTAACACATAAGTCAATATCCGGTTGACTTTTCCAACTTAAGCTTTCTTAAAAGAGACTAAGTGTCTCAAACCTTACCAAAATCATTCCAGATTCGATCTAACCAACCTGATATCATAACACACGAATAACAAAGCATAAAGAAGCAGAAATGGGGGAAACGGAGCGGCAACTCATGAGACGACTGGCGGGATCGTCACATTCTAGCTACAACAATACATGAGGAAGAACGTATGTTCTAGAGCTTCAAAGGAAAATATGACACATAAAAATGGTACTAGAAAATCAAGGTAAGAAGAGTAAATCACATACAATACTCTAGTTTAGCTAGCCTGAAATTTCACTTCAAAATAGAAAAGTGAAGTGACTCAAATTACACAACCACAAAAATGTATTATTCAAAATATCATATTCTCTTCCTCTTCAAAGAGGTTACAGATTATTAAGCCCACTTGAATCTGGTTCTTCCTCTTCTTCAAGTAAATTTGGACACGAAAATTTATCAATACTTGAAGTCAAACTTGAAAAAAAGTAACAAATGTTAAAATTGAAAACTATTAATACCATAATAGATCATTGATAAAGATACTTACCATTTATTTCATTCCACAACCAAGTACGGGCACACATAAAAGCTTCCAAAGTAGTAGGATAAAGTCTACTACGATGCAGACTAATCAACCTCCCACTAGTGCTAAATGCCAATTCTGAAGCGATAGTAGAGATAAAAATGGTTAATAGGTCACGAGCCATCTTTTGCAAAGTAGAAAATTTTAATCCGTTTGTTTTCCACCAACATAAATATTCAAATGATAGTGTAGGAGTTTGAAACATATTTCCAAGGAACGAAAGGCCTATGAATCTCTTTTTTTCATTCTTCAAAATGTCCATTACGAGCACTGCAAAGCTTGCCACTAATGGCAAAATCCTCAAGCAACGGCGGCTCAATAAAATTAGTGGCCTAAAGCGAAATTTAATAAGAGACCTTATAGTTTTTTATTAGTATATATACACACACATATACAAAAAAAAGAAGAAGATAGTGTTCCCATTTTTTCATACTTATTATTTATAGAATAACATGCTTAAATGATAAAACATTTCATTTCACATAGTAGTATTATCATTTATATTAGTAAGAGGTAACTAAATAAATTGGATGTAAGACATGTATTTTCACAATGTTACCTTTGATTTTATTGTAAAAAATATATTTACTAATATGAATGTCTAAATAATTTAATTCAAAGTTCTAAAATATTTTTACTGTTAAAGAGTAGATAGTCTTTCTTTCTTTCTTCTTTCTTTTTGTCTAAGGTTTATTATATTTTTTTTTTTTGCAAACTTTAATATTGTCTAACTTGAAATAAAATCATAAAAACCATTATGAAAAATTTTTGAGACTTAAATTAAAGCTTTACTAGTCTCCTAATCGAACCACATATCCATCCCCCTGCTATTTTCAATCAAATTTTATAGAGTCTCAATTAAGATAAGACAACAACAAGTGAATGTGTATTTAGTTACCAAATATAAATGAAATACTTGAATAACAGTTCATGGGCTGTGGTCTATAAATAATTGTTGATCATCAATGAGGGCGGCTCAGTGGAACTGGTGGCTTAAAACTAAAATATATTGAAAGACCCAAAAATTTCTTTCATAATATCCATATAATATTGAGACAAAAGAGTAGTGAGAGAACAACGTATAATATGTGGGTTAGGCGTAAGTCATATGGTATTGAACTCCCTATAAAAAATATAGCATTAAATGAAAATGGTAAAAGGATTAAGCCTATTATCGATTTGTTTTGAATCTTATGATAGTTGTCTCTTGGATTTCTTAGTTAAAAAAAAGAGACACAAGAAAAACTTGATTACTGATATGAGGATCTATCAAATGTAACAAAAAAAAAACTAATTTAGAGAAATTGATTTGAAATTATAAAGTAAAATAGTAAAAAATATGGAAAAAGAAAGAAAGAAAAATAGAATTGATGAGAAGATAAATATATTATTTAATTTAGCGAGAGAAATTTTTTATCCTATTAACTCATTCAATCCTACATCAACCAAATTTAAATAAATATTAGAATTTAAAATAATTTATCAATAATTCTATAAATATTAATTATATATATTATATAATGATATAGTAGTACTTGTTATAAAATAAAGACTGTCAAGTAAAGACAAGTATAGAGAGAAACTGATATATTATTCGAATTCAAACTGATGTACATAATGAACTGAAATCTCTTTTATTTATAGAAGAAAGGAAGTTGTTTTGTAAGCTGCTACTGCAAGCTGTTTTGTAAGCTGCTACTGCAAGCTGCTGTCTAAGCCGCTACTATACTAGATATGGATAATTTTCTACTGAGAGTAATGTTTATCCATAACAGAGTACTGAAAGGATAAGCTCATTGTACCAGGTATAGATAATCTTATACTGGGGGTAATATTTATCCATAACGGAGTACTAAAAGGATAAGCTCATTACACCCAATATGGATAATCTTCTATCGGGGGTAATATTTATCCATAACCGAGTATCGAAAGGATAAACTTATTATACCAGGCATGGATAAATTTCTACCGGGGGTAATATTTATCCATAGCCGAGTATCGAAAAGATAAGCTTATTATACCCGGTATAGATAATCTTCTACTGGGAGTAATGTTTATCCATAACCGGGTACCGAAGAGATAAGCTTCTTCAGGAGGCTTATTACCAATAGAGTACTAAATAGATAAACATATTTACGGTGGAATCCCATATGGATAAGCTTCTTCAGGAAGCTTATTTACAACGGAGTACTAAATGAACATCCATAATATAATATATTCATAACACTCCCCCTTGGATATTCATTAAAAGATAATGTGTCACGACCCAAATTCCACTAAGGGTCGTGATGACGTCGGACACCGCTGTCAGGCAAGCCAACCAAATACTTAATTAAATTCTTGTTTTAATAATTTTGAAAACTATGATTTTTCTTCAATTTTATCAGTAAAAGATAATCGTTTCAAATTTAATATGAATGTTAAGCAGTTAATACAAGATACCCCATAATTATCCCAAAATCCGGTGTCACAAGTGCATGAGCGTTTACTAGGGAATGACGTAAAATACAGCAGCTGTCCGGAATACAAGTGGACAAAAATAAAAATACAGTATAATACTGTGAAGGAGACTCTGCTGGCTGCGGGTTATCTCAATAATTGCAGCTCACCCAAGTCTCCATATCAACTATGCCACTATGCCACTAAGCCACAAGCCATATATGAACCTGTGCAATAAAAATGCACAACAAGTGTAGCATGAGTACGAAAACAACGTGTACCCAATGAGTATCCCGTCTAATCTCGAAGAAGTAGAGACGAGAGGTCGACTTCGACACTTGCTAGTAGTCCATTAGTAATATTATTAATACGATGAATCACGGATTTATTAAGAACGACAGTAAATTCAAATAAGTCACGAAACAGGTAAGAGTTCCTTTTTACTAAAAGTCTCCGTATTCATAATCCATTAATTAACAATTATCTCAAGTCGGGGAGAGCAAATATCAATATCAATAACCTTCAAGGCAAGCAATAAAAGCATGTGCAAATCATGCCAAGGTTGTACGCTCCAATCCAACATAAATGAAAAATGTGCACTGCCGAGGGTCGAACAACGCGAACCATAGATGCATCTATTACCCCACTCGCGAATCATACATGCAACGCGGTCAAATTTAAATAAACAATCACCCTACTCGTGAATCATACATGCAACGCAAGTACACATAGAAATACATGCTCAAACAGCCAATTAAGAATTTATTGGGGAACATTTATCCAAATAAAAGCTAATTCTTTTTTTACGATTTAAGAAAATGAAGTTCAATCCTTTTGAAAATTCACTTACTAATCCGATGTGATTTAAGCGATTCAAACCGTCAATATGATTACAAATATTTCCAAGTACAACATGCTTTTGGGTCCTAGACTACCCGGACAATAGCATAACAGTAGTTACGCATGGACTCTCGTCACCTCGTGCGTACGTAGCTCCCATAAATAGGAGCGCATAACCAATTAACTCACCTATGGGGACAATTCCCTCTTACAAGGTTAGAAAGGAGACTCACCTCGCTCCGAAGCATCTATTCCGATTCAAGAATGTGCTCAAACCTCCAATTTCGAGACGAACGATCCAAAACTATTCAAATAGGGTAAGGACTAGTCAATACATGCTCAAAAGTTCATATTCTAGTTATTAAACCAAATTTCCCAACCCTAAATGCAAGGTTCCTAAAATTCATTCCGGGGCCCATGTGCCCGGATTCCGAAAATATTTGAAGAAAATTGTTACCCATAACCTAAGGATAAAAAATATATGATTTTTTACTTCATTCCCTAATAAAGTTCGTGGTTAAATTTTGTTTTTACCAAATTCTAGGTTTTTCATCCAAAACCCTTGATTTTCCCTAATTTCACATGTTAATCTACCCATAATCTATGTATTTAACTCATGTTGTGTAGAAATTACTTACCTCAAAGTACTAAGTGAAAACCCTCTTCCAAAATCTCCAATACCGCCTAAGAGGATGAAAGGAATGAGCTAAATGGTCTAAGTCTCGAAATTAATAGCTGGACACAGCCCTCTGATGTGGCATTTGCGACAGGGAGATAGCAAATGTGAAGACTTCAATGCAAATGCGACCCCCGACTGAACTGGCCTACTTTGCAAATGCGATAAGGGTTTCGCAAATGCGAACCCTTCAAGCGTCGCAAAATCGATCCTTCGTTCGCAAATGCGAACTTTCACCTAGAAGCCCAGGCTCGCAAATGCGAGGTCGCATTTGCGACGAATGCATCGCAATTGCGATCATACCAGTACCAGCAATCCTATTTCTTAGCAAATCACTCCGAAGCTATCCCGGATCATACCCGAGCCCCCGGGGCTCCAAACCAAACACCCGCACAAGTCTAAAAACATAACACAGACTTGATCGAAGCCTCAAATCACATCAAACAACTCTAAAACCATGAATCGCACTCCAATTCAAGCTTAATGAACTTTAAGATTTCAACTTCTACTTTTGATGTTTAAACTCGTCAAATTACGTCCGATTGACCTCAAATTTTGCACACAAGTCATATTTGACATTACGGACCTAATCCAACTTCCGGATTCAGATTCCAACCCCGATATCAAAAAGTTCACTCTCGGTCAAACTTCCCAAAAACCTTCAAATTTCTATCTTTAGCCAAATGACTCCAAAATGACCTACGGACCTCCGAATTCACTTCTAATCGCGCTCCCAATGCCAAAATCACCACACGGAGCTATTCCCAAACTCGGAATCTCAAACGGACATCGATAATACTGAAATACACTTCAACCCAAACTTAAGAAATTCTTCCAAAAATGCTAACTTCCACAGTATGTGCTGAAATTTTCCCGGGTCTTCCAAAACCCGATCCGGACATACGCCCAAGTCCGAAATCGTCATACGAACCTACTGGAACCCTCGAATCCTGATTCCGGGGTCGTTTACTCCAAAATCCAATCTTAGTTAATTCTTTCAACTTAAAGCTTCCGAAATGAGAATTCTCTTTCCAAATCAACTCCGAACTTCCCGAAATTCAATTCCGACCACGCATACAAGTCTTAATACATGAAGTGAAGCTGCTCATGGCCTCAAACCGCGAAATGACGCACTAGAGCTCAAAATGACCGGTCGGGTCGTTACATTCTCTCCCACTTAAACATACGTTCGTCCTCGAACGTGCTGAGAACTGCACTGGGGTTGTCCGAAATCACTACTTAACACCTTGCGGACCTACCCGTGCTACTACAACTCAGCTGGGCACCTTAACTTGATCAATCTGAAGATATCCCTTTTCACTTAAGCAAATAAGACTTAGAGCCTAATTCCAACATCCGAAATTCTCTGCCAGGCCTGATTCTAACATACGAACACCGTATCAATCACCACACGATGCACCAGAACATGATTGCATACCCTTGTTGAATTCACACCTTGCACCGCTTTATTCACATGACCACAATAACATTCTATGAGCATAATAGTCTAAATTCCACGAATCTGATGCTCTCGTTGCACCTCATGACATACATAGGTCTTGCTCTAACTCTTACAATACCGCCACGATGGAAGAGGTGTAGAAATTCATAACCAACTGCCAAACCAACAAATCATTGGGTCTATACTCCTCACAAGAACCATCACCTCATTCTGAACCAAATAATGGTCTTAGCTCCTTAACATACTTCATATAATCGGATTGCACTGATCCTAAA
This sequence comes from Nicotiana tabacum, assembly GCF_000715075.1. NCBI lineage: Eukaryota > Viridiplantae > Streptophyta > Magnoliopsida > Solanales > Solanaceae > Nicotiana > Nicotiana tabacum. The sequence goes on from NC_134080.1 coordinate 15,152,328, forward strand.
TTCAATGATCTCGTCTCACCCAGTATGAACTGCTCAGGCAATAAGCCACCCAGACATGACAAAAAGTCTCATATGATGCCACAATGCGCCAATAGGCTACCAATTCGAACGCGATACAAAATTAAAATGAACTCTAAAAAGGAAATCCAATTACCCAGCTCGCGAATCCTACATGCGACGCGATCAACATAATTAAACAGACACCCCGACTACTCTTCCATAAGGAGCGCATTACTGAAACAAGCATATCTAGCCTGATATAGAGCCCATATTCGCATTTAAATCCATCCACAAACCTCAAGCTGATTCTGATCGCACTGAACCAGGCTAATTACCTTTCAAAGGTCCATAATCAACCTCCTTTTTCTCATAACACAAAAGAACAACCATCATAACCGGAGTAATCCTCCACAGTCTGCCACCCAATAAATCGTGTGCCCTTCAGGCATCAATTCTCAGTTTAACGACATCACTAATTCTTCAATCTATCATGTGGCTACATGCCACACTAATGCAACCTTCCCGTGGGGCACGCTCCTACAACCTTCCGTAAAAAATAACAAGTCTGTACATCCAAACAACCGACCACACTAATGCTGAAAAGCGATCAAGAATCCTTAACCAGGATGCAAAGCCTTTTTAACAAAACACCGATCTCAGGTGACGCTGAAGATGATACCAACTTACCTTAACCATCGAAACTTCTTTTCTGCTCATTCGAGCTCGTGACATCCTTGTCAACACCGAAATGCAACCTTGATCCTCACTTCAAATTCCATACCACTCACTACACCCAACATGCCAATATACGATAGAACATGTTTTTCATCATAACTTCGGGACCACTAATAGATTAACACTTTATCATATAAAAAACTTTTCACTTAACTCACTTTAGGAGAACCATAGCAACACATAGGTGAATTCTCACAATCGTGGAATATGCAAATCTCTAAGTAGTAGTCTAAGCCACCATAGCCCTTTCGGGATCCGCCTACACATGCAGGCCATAACAGTAGTATACTTTTGAATAACATCGATTACGGCGGCCGACAAGCCTCACATGTATCGTCACAAATCACCTGCACAACTTGATCACACCGAAGGAACTGATCACTACCACTAATATGCCAATTCAACCATGGCTAACCAATCTATCTTCTTCCAATTTATACTTGGTTGCCTTAGAAATAACTCCATTCGACACATAACACACTCCATTCGCACTCATCCCGAGTGACCTTGAATCATGAGATCATGCTGTCTCAAATCCCATGAACCATTCCATACCTCCCAAATGCTACACTGCAAGTCAAAACATCATCGAACATTCTGGGCCTCTTCTCATAAGCTGCTACAAAGCTTGATTCTTAACTGTACCTATAGGCTCTAAATCATTAGGCACCAAACTTTACCCCTTTGAATCCACTAGGACCGTTGTTGAGAGCCACCCGCTCTAACTTGGCCCCGAATATAATCAACTCCATGAATCTTCTAGCACATGAATACCCTCTCAACGAAGCACCCGACAGAATCACTTCCCTTGAAAACCGCACCTATACAAGGCATAAATCCTGAATCCTTCCCTAAGTCTGAACATGAGCCAATAAGGCCAACCACAGCACACCTTTAACAATTCCTTTGCTCAAATTACCACTTATGTTCTTTTCCTGTAGTGGAAGTAACCCATCAATATGCTAATAACCAGAAACCTTACAAGTAGTTAACCATGCAAACCAATCATAGGCGGTGGGACTCTCCCACTTAGCTCGAAGCCACTATTACACAACTCTGGAATTCACCACGATTCTTTATCTCTTATTAACATAACCTTGTGCAATCAACCGCTAAAATTCTCGTAATCTTCCTGTAAAACCCCTTTTATACTCTGAATCATCAACCACATTCGCACGACTGATCTTTTTGATGTACAACCAATAGAATTCTTCGCAGAAGCCTTGCCAACCACGCGACCATTAACCTGCTCACAGGGAATAACCCATCTGTGGAAATCACTTCCCGAAATCTTCCAATGCTGCTGCATGGGGTACAATCACTACGACATCAATAATCCATCCTGAGTATGGGCTCACTCTCTAGCTGTACAAGTCTATTCACCCCTCGTGGACATCAATTAAATGTGCGGCAACATCCTTCCAATTCAAAGTTATGTTGTATCCTTCTTCATTTCGGGCAGCCCCTTACCGTTATATCAAATCTCCTGCTGCATAATAGCCCATACTTCAATTTAAATCCGTAGACCCGGATCACCAATCACTAAAATCCCCAAATCATTCCAAACTCTCCTTAAGGTGCATAGTCATCCTACCACAAAGCCCATATGCAACTCCACCACTCTCCCACTTTGGTAGAACTCACCTCTCTAATCGACCACTCGACCTTTGCTTCTTATACCTGACCTTCTAGAAATTTTAACCACCGCCTGACACTCCCCACATATCCTTCCTCGTTCTTTGATGCTCAGTAGTTGCCTTAAATAAAATCTATCTTCGTAGCACTTGAACCCACAAATCTCTACTAACTTTAAACTTTTCCGAAGAAAATCTTTCTCGAGCCGTCATCATTAGAAACACCGATTCAATCCTGAACCACTGTACCCCGCGATCTCTAATAGTCATTTCTCCCATATTATTTCATAATATCTTACCCCAAAGGCGAATTGCAGAAGACCATAACACCGACGAACTTAACACATACAATCGAGGACGACGACACTACAACGCAAATGAAAATTCCACCACGCTCGAAAATACCAAGTCTCGTTTCTCCATCACCCCAAATCTGGACATTCATAGGCCAATTGTTTTTCCTCAGCCGAAAATGAAATATCAGATCTCTGAATCGTGCACTGAGTAAACTTCCTTTCAAATTATTCACTGCCCCAACACATAGGCAAGTATCCTACTATCAAGTCAGTACTGTGTGATAACCAATCATGAGCAATCATAGCGATCTATGCATAGTCTCAAAGCTCTCAGGAATACTGTCATTGAGCTGAAATGACAAGATATCCTCCCGTAAGACGATGACAATAGCCCAACCAACTATGCCGGGAGAAACATCCCACACCATATCTGTAGTACCATTACAATTCTTCAATTCTCGATTTATAACAAGCTCTTCACGTCGCATAAGATTGAGTAGGAAAGAAATAAAGGCATAAGCCTCAAAGGAATCAAATGAGGAATCAAGAAGGGAAGTACTCCTAATAGCCCTGTAGCCTCTTGAGATAAGTACAGACGTCTCTATACCAATCTGCAAAACTCTACTAGACTCGCTCATGACTCGTGAGACCTAAGGGAACCTAGTGCTCTGATACTATGTTGTCACGACCCAAATTCCACTAAGGGTCGTGATGGCGCCGGACATCGCTGTTAGGCAAGCCAACAAAATACTTAATTAAATTCTCGTTTTAATAATTTCTAAAACTATGATTTTCCATTAATTTTACCAGTAAAAGATAATCGTTTCAAATCGAATATGAATGTTAAGCAGCTAATATAAGATACCCGATAATCATCCCAGAACCCAGTGTCACAAGTGCATGAGCGTTTACTATCAGTAACTGTCCGGAATACAAGTGGACATAAATAAACAATACAGTACAATACTCTGAAGGAGACTCTGCTGGCTGTGGGTCGTCTCGATAATTACATCTCACCCAAGTCTCCATATCAACCATGCCGTTATACCACTAAGTCACTAGCCACATATGACCTGTGCAACAAAAATGCACAGCAAGTGTAGCATGAGTACGAAAACAACGTGTACCCAATGTGTATCCCGTCTAATCTCGAAGAAGTATAGACAAGAGGTCGACTTCGACACTTGCTAGTAGTCCAATAGTAATATTATTAATGCGATGAATCATGGATTTATTAAGAACAACAGTAAATTCAAATAAGTCACGAAACAGGTAAAAGTTCCTTTTTATTAAAAGTCTCCGGATTCATAATCCATTAAATAACAATTATCTCAAGTCGGGGAGAGCAAATATCAATATCAATAACCCTCAAGACAAGCAATACAAGCATGCGCAAATCATGCCGAGGTCGTACAGCCCGATCTAACTAAATGAAAAAGCGCACTGCCGAGGGTCGAACGACGCGAACCATAGATGCACCTATTACCCCGCTCGCGAATCATACATGCAACGCAGTCAAATTTCAATAAACCATCACCCTACTCGCGAATCATACATGTGATGCAGGTACACATAGAAATACATGCTCAAACAACCAATTAAGAATTTATCAGGGAACTTATCCAAATAAAAGACAATTCATTTTTTAAGATTTAAGAAAATGATGTTCAATCCTTTTGTAAATTCATTTACTAATCCGATGTGATTTAAGAGATTCAAACCATCAATAGGATTACAAATATTTCCAAGTACAACATGCTTTTGGGTCCTAGACTACCCGGACAATAGCATAATAGTAGCTACGCACGGACTCTCGTCACCTCGTGCATACCTAGCTCCCATAAATAGGAGCGCAAAACCAATTAACTCACCTATGGGGAGAATTCCCTCTTACAAGGTTATAAAGGAGACTCACCTCGCTCCGAAGCATCTATTCCGATTCAAGAACGTGCTCAAACCTCCAATTTCGAGACGAACGATCCAAAACTATTCAAATAGGGTAAGGACTAGTCAATACATGCTCAAAAGTTCATATTCTAGTTATTAAACCAAATTTCCCAACCCTAAATGCAAGGTTCCTAAAATTCATTCCAGGGCCCACATGCCCGAATTCCGAAAATATTTGAAGAAAATTGTTACCCATAACCTAAGGATAAAAAATATATGATTTTTACTTCATTCCCTAACAAACTTCGTGGTTAAATCTTGTTTTTACCAAATTCTAGGTTTTTCATCCAAAAGCTCCAAAAATCGCTTAAGAGGATGAAGGGAATGAGCTAAATGGTCTAAGTCTCGAAATTAATAGCTAGACACAGCCCTCTGATGTCGCATTTGCGATAGGGAGATCGCAAATGCGAAGACTTCATCGCAAATGCGACCCCCGACTGAACTGGCCTACTTCGTAAATGCGATAAGGGTTTCGCAAATGCGAACCCTTCAAGCCTCGCAAAATCGATCCTTCGTTTGCAAATGCGAACTTTCCCCTAGAAGCCCAGGCTCGCAAATACAAACAGAAACTCGCAAATGCGAGGTCGCATTTGCGACCAATGCATTGCAATTGCGATCATACCAGTACTAGCAATCCTATTTCGTATTAAATCACTCCGAAGCTATCCCGGATCACACCGGAGCCCCGGGGGCTCCAAACCAAACACCTGCACAAGTCTAAAAACATAAAACGGACTTGCTCGAAGCCTCAAATCATATCAAACAAAGCTAAAACCATGAATCGCGCTCCAATTCAAGCTTAATGAACTTTAAGATTTCAACTTCTACTTCTGATGTTTAAACTCGTCAAATAACGTCAGATTTACCTCAAATTTTTCACACAAGTCATATTTGATATTACAGACCTACTCCAACTTCCGAATTTAGATTCCAACCCCAATATCAAAAAGTAAACTCTCGGTCAAACTTCCCAGAAACCTTCAAATTTCTATCTTTAGCCAAATGACTCCAAAATGACATACGAACCTCCGCATTCACTTCCAATTGCGCTCCCAATATTAGAATCACCATACGGAGCTATTTCCAGACTCGGAATCCCAAATAGACATCGATAATACTGAAATACACTTCAACCCAAACTTATGAAATTCTTCTAAAAATGTTAATTTCCACAATAGGTGCCAGAACGTTCCCAGGTCTTCGAAAACCCGATCCGGACATACACCCAAGTCCGAAATCATCATACGAACCTACTGGAACCTTCAAATCCCGATTCTGAGGTCGTTTACTCAAAAATCTAATCTTAGTTAACTCTTTCAACTTAAAGCTTCCGAAATGAGAATTTTCTTTCTAAATCAACTCCGAACTTCCCGAAATTCAATTTCGACCATGCATACAAGTCGTAATACTTGAAGTGAAGCTGCTCATGGCCTCAAACTGTGGAACAACGTGCTAGAGCTCAAAACGATCGGTCGGGTCATTAAATAATTTGCCTCATTAAAAACTTATTAGAAAAAAACCCCGTGGAAAAAATCCACTGAAGAAAAAAGAGTACACATATTTAGTAATACGCATTGCTGGATGCCTCATTAAAAACCTTATAAGAAAAAACCATGTGGGAAAAACCTTAGTAAGAGAAAAAGAGTACAACGCGCATTTTACTCCCCCTGAAGAAAACCTTATTTCAAATATTTAAGTCTCCGCATTCCAATCTTGTATACCATATTCTCAAAAGTTGAAGTTGGTAAAGACAATCTGCTGGATTGTCACTTGAACTAATTTGATGCACATTAATGTCACAATTTTCCTGAAGATCATGTATGTAGAATAATTCTAGCGAAATGTTCTTCATTCTCTTCTTTTATAAATCCTCCCTTTAATTGGGCTATGCATGCAACGTTATCTCCGTATAATATTGGGGGTCATTTATCACATTCCAACCCACATGTTTCTCAAATGAATCACTGATCTCAATCATATGCACTCCCTGCTTGCCGGTTTGAGATCGAGCTTTATGGGGATCAGATAAATTACCTGCATCTGCATAATCAATACGATCTACACCACTTTTTTAGCATTAACAAGATAAATAAGTGCACCATCTACACCGAGATATAGTATTTCAGGACCAAGGAGTTCCTCATCCTCTTCTAGAGGTTGGAACAGATCCTTATTCACTTCAAGTGATTGAATATCTATTGGTGTACTTAATGGGTACACTTTGTCCATGTAAAAATATTTTTAAGACCCTTTTGGAGCTCTTCTGGAGTTCCAATAAGATTTATGCCATCAACATAAATAATAAGTATAAGTATAACAAATTCTGATGACGTTTTCTTTATAAAAATATATGTACAAATAATATCATTTATCTAACCTTCTTTAAGCAAATTTTCACTGAGGTGATTATACCACATGCGCCCAGATTGCTTTAAACCATTCAAAGATCTTTGTAATTTGATCGAATACATTTTTCGAGACTTTGAATTATATGCTTCAGGCATTTTAAATCCTTCAGGGATCATCGTATAGACTTAATCAAATGAGTCATATATGTTATGCCTTGCATTTAAATGACATGACATCTCCAAGTGCCTGGACTACAGGTCTGATCCTCACAATCTTTTATAATATTGTGCACTATATTATATAAATATATCGTCGACGATCATTTTGTATCCATTCCTAAGCAACATAACTTGTTGAGATCTCATAACTTTCTTTATTTTTAGGTACCTGAACTTCTTCTGGAGTTTCATGAAATGTCATGTCGTGGTCTCTTCTAGAGCTCATTTCCTCCTCATTATGATCATTTTAATCATTTGCTCCTATCATTTTTCAAGGATTGTTACCTTTGGAACCGATCGATTTACTACGCTTCATGCGTGTAGTAAACTTTATCCTTCAAGGACTTTAATTTTAATAGGAGCATTTGCAGCTGAAATATGATATTTACTTTTGGATCAGCAAATGCTTTTTGCATTCGACTTGAATTATCTTCTAAGTGAGGATCATATTAATGATAATTCGATTCATATAGCATATTTTTCAGCTGTTTATTTCATCCCCCAAATGTTAGAAAAACTAACATATATCCCCAATCATCTTTGGGAAACATATCTTTGTGTATTATGGTAGAGAAATTAATCATATCCACGCAACAAAAGATAGTAAAAATATTTGGTTTCTGATCCTAAACTAATTGTGAAGGGAGGACTTATCATATATTGTTGGTCTGATGCATAAAAGTGCTGCTACATGCAATTTAGAAAATCTTAGACCAACACATGAAACTTTGTTCTCATAAGCAATGGTTCAGCCATTAATAGGAGGTATTCAATGTTAAACCAGCTTGGATATAAAGTAGCATTATTAAGATGAACTGTCTTGATTTCATAATCTAAAAATTATGCTCTTAATCGAGAAAAGTAATTCCAAATGTCAAACTGCAGGTTGACAATAATTACACAACTAACCATCTCATATATGCATCTATAAGTGGTTCACATGATAGGTGAACGGGCCCATATTCACCTTTTATATATTTCAGAATTCAGGGGTCTTAGTCCAAACTTTAGCCGGTATATCCAATTTATTATGAGAACAAGCAGCACAAGAGAATTCTTGAAAAATCTTCAAGTTCTTCAGTATATGCTTATTAGAATTCTCAAATAGCTCATTTAAAAATGGCAAATGAAAACTTCAAGTTTATCATGGCATGTGCTATCTCTTCGTAAACTTCTAATTTACTATGGCATAAATTTTTGCATTAGTAAACTTCTGGTTTACTATGATACATGATGTATTACAAATTAAAGAATAAGGTGGGTAACTTCATACATATTATTTACCCATATGATTGTGGAAACATGAAGATTTTCAATCTTCCAGTCATTTGTAGTCTCAATATGATAGTCATTTGTATTGGTAAACTTCAGGTTTAATACAACATATGTTTTGACCATAATCATATAATATGAATGACATATTTGTATATAAGCTCTTCGAGAGCCTTCATTTATTATCCACAATCTAATATTTATCGGACACTACTGATGTCATGTATCCTCTAGGCAAACAGTTAGCTCTTCAGGAGTTGTTGATACATTTTATGCTATCAAATATTGCTCAGACACTTATGGTATCATGACAGAAAATCATAATCAAATAAACAATGTAAAACAATTGTTTAAGCACACGAAAACTCCTCTTCATAATATTTTCCTACTTCAGGAGGCAATTTCAATTGCGTTACTTCTTCAGGAGCAAATTTAAAATACGAAATATTGAGTATATATTATTTCAATTATATTACCTCTTCTGGAGGTGAATTGTAATATATTCACATCAAAAGCGTGTTCATATTTACCCGACTTATTAATATTGTCGCATTCACTTCAGGGAATGGATTAATACTATCAAAAGTTCTCATCCTGAATGCACATTAATCACATCAAATTGTGATACTTCAACCTCTTTTAAAATATTTACTACTTCAGGAGCAAATCTAGGTGTGCATTTAATATATAGAATATTTATTCAGCTTATCTTCAATTATAACCATAGAAAACCTAAATTATCACTTCTGGTGATCATAGGCATATACCACTTCTGGTGGTTAACAAAATATAGTTACAATGAGATATACGAAATATAACCACTTCTGGTGGTTGTATATTTCTTGCAAACTTTGCTAGAGTTTAAGTTGATCTAATAATGTTATCCATATTCTTCAAAATGACATAAATAAGATATATTATAATAAACATCATTATCAAATCATTAACTTTTATTTATGTACAATAATTACATAACCATACTATCTATTGCAAACAACAAAAAATAAAATATTTATATTTTTACAGATTCACCACTGATCACATGACTTGTTTCTCCATCAGGGAGTGCAAGGTAATTAGCTACATCCAAATACATGAAGTCTAAATTATCTTTAGAAATAAAATTTGCTTAAGCATTTTTCTCTGTCTTATTAAGGGAGGCTTGATAAAGCTCAACTAGGTGCTTTGGCGTACGACAAGTACGTGACCAGTGCCCTTTTCCTCTACATCTATAGCATGCATTTTCTACATTTGGTGCTTGCACCGCTTCATGCTTTTGTTCCTTCCTTTTCCACTGCTGGTGGTGAGGAGGGTTCTTTGGTGCATTATTATCATCATGATTAAAATTTCTTTCCCGACCACAGCCATGACCACAACTGGGGCCACGACCTCTTCCACGCTTAGCTTGGTGGAAGTTTGTCCCATTCACTTTAAGGAATGGACAAGAATCAGTAGGTCGACTTTCATGATTTTTCATTAATAGCCCATTATATTGCTCGGCTACATGTCATGACCCGGATTTCCCACCCTCGGGAGTCGTGATGACGCCTACTCGTAGAAGCTAGGCAAGCTACTAAACATAGAAAATTTCTCACTCTTTTCTTTTTAACCCTTTTTAACAATTTAAATTAATAGGTATCCAACATTTAGATATTAACGATAAATGAAATCAAGTGGAAGACTTAATCTAATATAATAACCAAGACCACTACGATAATAACAACACACATCTCTACCCGGAATCCGATATCACAATATCACAGACGGACTAAGATTACTACAACAAATGTCTGAAAGAAATACAATCTGTCTCGAAATCTAATGAAAACAGAGTACATAATAAAGTAGAGAGCGCCGGGCATACGGACGCCTACAGGACTACCTCGGGATCTCTGGCTGGACTAAAGGCAGGCTCCCCAAGTGCTACTGTCCAAAAGCTGCTCCGGAATATGCACATAGTGCAGAGTGTAGCATCAGCACAACCGACCCCATGTGCTGGTAAGTGCTTGGCTTAAGCCCGACGAGGTAGTGACGAGGCTAGGACCAGACTCCAGATAAACCTGTGCAGTTATATAATATACAGTGAAAAATAAATAGGAATAAATAATTAACATGGGAGGGGTACATGCTACGGGGAAATATAGAATCCAGCAGAATCTTTAGAGAAATATGAGAGAACAATTCAAGATTTACAACAAAACCATAATAACATTGTTGTGGCGCGCAACACGATCCCTATCATTTAACACTGTTGTGGCGTGCAACCCGACTCATTTATATCACTGTTGCGGCGTGAAACCCGATCCAATATAGTATTATTGCGGCGTGCAACCCGATCCAACATAACATTGTTGCGACATGCAACCCGTTCCATATATAGTATTGTTGCGGCTTGCAACCCGATCCAACATAACATTGTTGTGGCGTGCAACCCGTCCCATATATAGTATTGTTGCGGCGTGCAACCCGATCCAACATAACATTTATATACCTTTAGCAACAACCATACCAAAAGTCCCGGCAAGGGATCAACAATAAGCTACACTATCCCGGTAAGGGATTAAGTAAATACATCCCGGCAAGGGAGAAATAGCTATAACCAATCTTAACCCAACTTCTACTCATCTCAGCTAACACCAATACTCAATCATAAGCAATTTCCATGAAAACAAACTTAATCCTTAACTCAATATCGAGAATCATCAATTAAAGCATCCATACTATTTAAGAACACAAAATAAATTGCAATTTAAGACTCACGGTCATGCTCAACACCAACGTATATATACTCGTCACCATGCCTATACGTCGTACTCAACAAGAAGCAAATAGCAAATAGGACACAACTCCTAATCCCTCAAGCTAAGGTTAGATCGAACACTTACCTCGAACTTCCACGACCAACTCAGCCCTCAAACACTGCCTTTCCTTTTGAATTTGACTCCAAATCAATTGTATCTAGACATAATCGACTTAATAACATCAATAAACGCTAAACAATCAAATTCCAATGCTTAATTATAGCTTTCCCATCATTCTACCCAACAAGTCTAAAATTGACCCCGGGCCCGCTTGGTCAAAACACGAGGTTCGGACCAATATCCGATCACCCATTCACCCACGAGCCCGAATATATATTTTGTTTTGAAATCCGACCCCAAAACGAGGTCAAATTCCAAAATAATAAAAAAGCCCTAACTCTACCCAAATCCCTAATTTTCTACCCTTAATCTCATGTTTTAGGCCTAGAAATCTAGTGGGTGTTGATAAAAATGGAGGAAAACGAGCTTAGGACTACATACCTATGAAGTTATGGTAAAGTTCCTCTTCAAAATTGTCCAAGAGGTGTGGAGAAGATGAAGTTTATGAAAAATGGTGGAATTCCCATAATACATTCTGTTTTTGGAACTTAAAATAACTGGGCGAATTTTCTCTATGCGTTCGCGACAGGCTCATCGCATTCGCGATGGGCTAGGCCTGAGAGACCTTCGTGTTTGCGGAAATAGGCTCGCGTTCGCAGAGAACTAACTCCTCGAGCCTTCACGTCCAAGTGGTCGCGTTCGCGTAGGTATAATACCCCCCTCCCCCCGCCCTGCCCAGGCTCATAAGCCATCGCGTTCGCGTATGCTGGGTCGCGTTCGCAAAGGGTATCCTCCCTTTGCCTCGCGTTCGCGTCACTAGCTTCGCATTTGCGAAGAAGAAATTTGGCACCTGGGAGATTTGCCTTACGCGTTCCCGAGTGTGCCCACACAAACGCGAAGAGAAAAATCCCTGGGCACTGAACAACAAAAACCTGCAACTTTTATGAGTTCAAAAACCTTCCGAAACACACCCCGAGCCCTCGGGGCTCCAAACCAAACATACGTGCGATCAAATCACCAAATTAACCCCTTAAACAACGAATTAAAACTCAAAAGCAATGAAATATTTCAAAACTTCTTAAAACATTAAACTTTGCATTTAATGTCCGAATCACATCAAACGGATTCCGTTTCTTACTAAACTTCACAGAATTATAGAAATAATTTTCTTTAAAAATTTATTTCTCGGGCTTGGGACCTCGGAATTTGATTTCGGGCATACGCCCAAGTCCCATATTTTCCTACAGACCATCCGGGACCGGCAAATTACGGGTCCGGGTCCGTTTACCCAAAACATTGATCGAAGTCAAATTAATTCATTTTATAGTCAAAATTTATTATTTTTCATAGATTTTCACATATAAGCTTTCTGGTTACGCGCCCGGGCTGTGCACGCAAATCGAGGTAATGCTAAAAGAGGTTCTTAAGGCCTCGGAATGCAAAATTCAATTTAAAAACAAGTGATGACCTTTTAGGTCATCACACTACAAGAAGATGTGAGATAATTTCAGAATACCTTTTGAATCCCATCTCTCGATATTGCTACTGCAAGATTATATTCGAGGCATGAAAAGTGGTGAAAGTTTTCTTCAACATATCATGATCAATAATATTATCACCATATAATTTCAATTGGGAAATAATTCTAAACATAGCAGAATTATATTCACTTATAGATTTAAAATCTTGTAGCCTTATATGAGTCCAATCATAACGTGTCTGTGGAAGAACGACCATCTTCAGGTGGTCATATCTATCTTTCAAATTATTCCAGAATATGACTGGATCTTTAATAGTGAGATATTCCATTTTCAGGCCCTCATCAAGCTGATGGCGTAGGAATATCATTGCTTTGGCACGATCTTGGTTAATGCCTGATTTTTATCCTTGATGGTGGCTGTCAGACCTATTGCATCAAGATGAATTTCAGCATCAAGCACCCAAGATATGTAGCATTTGCCCGATATATCCAGGGCTACAAATTCAAGTTTCGAAAGATTTGACATTATATAGAAAAAGAAAGTTCGTACCTTAGATACTTTCAAAGTATTTGCTCGAGATGACAGAGTCTCGTGCTGATAACGTGTTATAAAATAAAGACTGTCAAGTAAAGACAAGTATGTAGAGAAACTGATATATTATTCGAATTCAAACTGATGTACATAATGAACTGAAATCTCCTCTATTTATAGCAGAAAGGAAGTTGTTGTGTAAGTTGCTACTGCAAGCTGCTGTGTAAGCTGCTACTATACCGGATATGGATAATCTTCTACTGAGAGTAATGTTTATCCATAACGAAGTACTGAAAGGATAAGCTCATTGTACCAGGTATAGATAATCTTCAACTGGGAGTAATGTTTATCCATAACGGAGTACTGAAAGGGTAACCTCATTATACCCGATATGGATAATCTTCTACCAGGGGTAATGTTTACCTATAACCGAGTATCAAAAGGATAAGCTTTATACCAGGTATGGATAAAATTCTACCGGGGGTAATGTTTATCCATAACCGAGTATCGAAAGGATAAGGTTATTATACCCGGTATGGATAATCTTCTACCGAGGGTAATGTTTATCCATAACCGGGTACCAAAGTGATAAGCTTCTTCAGGAGGCTTATTTCCAATAGAGTACTAAATAGATAAACATATTTACGGCAGAGTCCCATATGAATAAGCTTCTTCAGGAAGCTTATTTACAATGGAGTACTAAATGAACATCCATAATATAATATATTCATAACAGTACTTGATATTTTTGGGCCTTAAATATTTGGGGCCTAAGGCAAGAGTTTCATTTGCGTTACCCCCGCCCTTGTCCTCAAGGTATTGATCTACGTATCTGTGCAAATATCTTTCAGAAACCGCTGTTGAGAGGTAACAACCACATATTTCCCTTTATTTTGATTCATAAATGCATTAGTACGTCAGATTTCATTTTCTATTAGTCATTTAAGTGCCTATCCTCAATTAATTTGTAAACCGAGTAATCACTCCTTTGTACTTGAAATTTGTTTATTGTTATTTTTTTTCACTTGGAATTATCTTGGATTAAGTTAATAATACTGTTAAAGTCCATCTCTGTTACTTCAAATTGTCCTGATTTGTTCCAAATGGGATAATTATGGACTTGACATCAAAATTCGATATGCATCTTCTATTTGAAGGGTATCTTAGAACAGTTGCTGGTTTGCAGTAGGTGAGCATGCCTTTTGGTAATTGGAAGGTAAAACTTGGATTACATGTGATTTGACTGATGCTATGGCATTTTGTGGAGGCAATATAGTTTCTATGTGTCATTGGCTAGGTATTGAGTGATCTTTTTATAGGAGTACATCAAAAGTTTGTAATTTTATTAGCTTTCTTATATGGTTCGATAAGATGATTATATCTGTTTTCGAGTTTCTGATTAAAACTTACAGTGATCCTCATCATTAAGTAAGTAATAATAGAAGCATATTTATGACATTTTTATCCACTTTATAATCATCTAGCATGTTAAATTTTGGAGGCAGAGATTAGCCATTGTATATTTTAATTTATTATTGCTAGCCTATCAAACTCATATGATTTTGACCTACTTGGGAGATTATTTCACTTAGGTGATACTTATTTTTTATTCGGTCCTTGTGTAATTATCTCTTCACGATTTAGTGGAGGCTGCAAGGAAGATTTCTGCCACAATGTTACAATGGATGGGTGGGTCAAGGAGGAAAGCCTATACTGTAAGTGCCAAAGGAAATAACTTATTATCCCGTAGACATACTGTCACGATCCAAAACTAACCCAGTCGTGATGGCGCCTATCGTGAAACTAGGCCAGCCGACACAACTCCCGAATCAACCATTATTCAATAAAAGTTATTTTTATACTCTTTATTAATCAATAATCTTGATGTAAGTTTAAATGAAAAGTGCAGAATAAATACACAAGCCCGACATCGGGGTGTCACTAGTCATGAGCATCTACTAAAATTTGAATACAACGAAAAGTCAAAAAATGTGCTAAATACAGTCTAATGGAAACAAGAGGGAGAAAAGTTGTGCTGCGAACGCCGGGCAGCTTCCTTGCTAAACTCCGCTCTGCCTCTGAGCGATTAACACCCGCTATCGGGTTCAGAAATACCTAAATCTACACACAAGGTGCAGAGAATAATGTGAGTACTCCAACTCAGTAAGTAATAAAAGTAAATAAAGTCTGAGCAGTAAGAAATAACGTAAACCATATCATGGCACCACAGAGGATACCATGTTTCCAAAATAGGATACAAATCAAATCACCTCGTTCAACCCCCATTTTGGGAAAAATCCTTTGAAAATGCCTTTCTAACAGTTTTCAGTTCAAGTTCAGTGAAATTTATAGTGAAAGTGATAAAAATCATAATCGGCCTCTCGGCCAAAACATAAATCGTATACAGCCCCTCAGGCAAACAGAAATTTATAACCATTTCGTAACTTAAAAATCTCAGTGGAAGTAACAAAGCCAAATCAGTGATTAAATTTCGAATACCTTGTAAAAACTTCAATTCAAAGTAAAGTTGTTTAAAAATATTTGTTAAACATTTCAATAGAGGCTCGGTCTAAAGATGAGTGAAAGCAGTAATTAAATCAACATATTCAATAGAAACTCACTTTAAGGAGAAGTAAAACCAGTAAATTCATAAACAGGCCCCTCAAGCAAAGTATCACTCGTATACATGTATATATATCCCCTTGGGCAAGCCTCTCAGTCACACATGACTCAACTCTTCTAAATCACTGCTCACACTCAATAAGTACCATATAATAACAGCTGCAGCGTGCAGCCCGATCCATATATCGCTGCGGTGTGCATCTCAATTCATATATATAGTCGACTGCGCTCACTGAAGGTGTGCAGACTCCGGAGGGGCTTCTACAGCCCAAGCACTATATCGTTGCGACCTGCAGCCCGATCCAACATATCGTTGCGGCGTGAAGCCCAATTTATATATCACTGCGGTGTGCATCCCGATCTATCTATATATATATATATATATATATTGTTGCGGCGTGTAGCCCGATCCATAAATATATAATCCTCAGAAACAGGCCCTCGGCCCCTCTCAGTCATTAACCTCACAATCAGATCCTCGGTCTATCTCAGTCATCAGTCTCACAATTAGGCCTTCAGCCCCTCTCAGCTATCAGCCTCACAAGTCACTTGGACTATCAGTAAAACAGGGCGTTCAGCTCAAATATCATTTATAGTGCCAAAATCTAGTAAATAAGGATGAATTAGGAAAATTACGAAAAATGCAGGATGACTGAGTACAATTATTAAGTCAGAACTGTGAGGAAAAATAGTAAAAGTCCATAAGAGTCCAATACAGTTGGCACGAGGCTCAAACATAGCATTTTGCCCAAAACATGATGATAACAAATAGTTTCCATTTAAATACGCAGTTAAACATTCATACGGGACGGACTAAGTCACAATCCCCAACGGTGTATGAAACCACGCTCGTCATCTAGCGTGTGCGTTACCTCAAAATAACAATACGATGGAAACTCGAGGTTTCAAACCCTCAGAACAACATTTACAATCATTACTTACCTCTATCCGGTCCAAACTCTAGACCGCAGTTCCTTTTTCCCTCTCGAACCGACCTCTCGATGCTCCAAATCTAACCAAAATCAGTACATAACCATTAAAATATGCTAAGGGAACAAAGCCCACTAGAAAATATCCAATTTACATTAACAATCCCGAAATTACTCAAACCCGGCCCCCGGCCCACGTCTCGGAATCCGATAAAAATCACATCAATATCCTTATCCTCTCTCGAGTCTACCCATATCAAATTCATCAAAATCCAACCAAAATTTCGCATTCAAATCCCCAAGAGAATTCTCAAACTTTTCTTTCAATTTTCCCCAATTTCCACTCTAATTTCTCAAATTAAATGATGAAATTCAAGACTAAATCATGGAATTAAACCAAATATGAGTGAAGAGTACTTACCCCAATAGCTCCACTGAAAATTTTCTCAAATTTCAACTTCTCCTGAGCTCTCCCATGGCTTTTGTGATATTGGACTTAAACCCTCGTTTTTAAAAATATGAACTGACTGCCCAGATATTCCTTCTACGCGAACGCGACGGTCCTCTCGCGTTCGCGTAGGCTAATCTTGCCTGCCTCCAAAAATGCTCCTCGCGAACACGTCCACAGCTTCGCGAACGCGAAGCTTTACTAACTCACTCCTTCGCGAACGCGTTCCCTGACACGTGAATGCATAGACCAAAGGGACTTGGGGTCCCCAGCTGCCACTACCCTTCGCGAATGCGGCCCATTGAGCGCGAACGCATAGAACACTTTACTCAACCTCCGCGTTCACGTCCTCCTCCTCGCGAACGCATATAATAAATTCCTTAGCTTCCCAATTTACTCTTCGCGAATGCGGCACCCCACCGCGAACGCAATGAACAAGAATTTTCTGCAACAACACTAGAAAATCTCCAAGTCCAAAGTCCAAAAATTGATTCTCAAGCATCCGAAACTCACTCGAGTCCCTCGGGACCTCAACCAAACATGCAAACATATCCCATAACATCATTCAAACTTGTTCCAACCTTCGAAACGCTCAAAACAATATCAAAACACCAAATCATCATTGAATTCAAACCTTGGAATTCCAAAAACTTCTGAATTCCGAATTCGATCAAAAAGTCTATCAAACCTCGCCCGAATGACCTAAAATTTTGCACGCACATCACAAATGACACAACGGACCTACTTCAACTTCCGAAATTCCATTCCGACCCCTATATCGAAATCTCACTTATCAACCAAAAATGCCAAAAATCTCAATTTTACCAATTCAAGCCTAAACCTTCCACGAACTTCCAAAATACATTCCAATAATTCTCGTAAGTCTCAAATCACCTAAAGGAGCTAAACAAATCATTTCCAATCCGAGATCATATACTAACAAGTCAAAACTTGGTCAAACCTTTCAAATTATAAGCTTCAAACTGAGGACTGCTCTTCCAAATTCATTCCGATTACCCTGAAAACCAAAACCGGCGATTTATATAAGTCATAATACATCACACGGAGCTAGTCATGCCCGAGAACTGGCGAGCGAAGTGCAAAAGCCCAATACGACCAGTCGTGTCATTACATCCTCCCCCACTTAAACATACGTTCGTCCTCGAACGTGTCCAGAGTTGCTCCGAAAACCATCAAATCGCTGTGTAACCTTACCATGCACATACCCGGGGGTGATACCACGTCACCCTATCTCATATAGGTCCGATAACACAATGTAACTGATTCCACAATCCAACCTAGCCCATAACCACAATACCACTTCTGAATTCATCCACCAGATCAGATTCTCACATTTATACTCTGAATATGTCCGAACAAGCTATAACAAACCATATCTGCAACCTCGGATGCAATTACATGATATACCATACAACTCAAATGCTCGAAGCGATGACTTCTAATCACAGCAGTTGCTCAAAATATCCGAATTTCGATAATAAGCATATTATCTAATAAAGCCTCATTCCAACTCTTATGTATACTGCTATTGATAAAGGAACGCGTAGAAAGCCATAACCATTCCTCAGATCAACCATTCGTGAAGCAACTTCTCCCTTGGCAAGGACCATAACAAATCTCTGAGCCGAACAACGATATTATCCTTCCAACACGCTGAAACCGAATCCGTTTGTATTCATTATAGATCCCCAACGATCTCATCTAATCCAACACAACTACACTGGTGACATGACACATCAATACCATCTAAAACCACAACTCGTGAAATCCGCGCACCAATAAGCAACAACCCGAACATACTCAATTCATGAGGATGACTTAAATAAGAGAGTTGTACTGCAATCTCACCAATTCCACCACAACACAATGCTGAGAACCCATCACACATCGTAGAAACATAACACACAAATCCAACCCGAAGAATCATAGCTCGACATACCTTCGTCGCAATGCGCGGCCCTATCCAAACACTGGTTCCCATGAGACACCTCAAATCACCATGCTCAAAATCATCAACCAAGCACACTTTGATACTGAGCACCCAAAAGTGAATCATCATAACCATGGAGAAGCAAATTATGCAATGCCATATCAGTCCGGAAGAACATACCCAATACGCAACAACTCATGCAATGCCCAATTACCTGTCTCACTCGAATTCCGCTATAAAGCTCAAATGGAATCGCACCATATGCGCATATAACCCAAATCACAACTCCTCGTAACACGGAATAGTAACTCATAGATAACTCTAGAACACGAATAAGCTCAACAACACTCGAATGGCACATCTCTCAACAATGACAGTTCTGAGTCAACAATTCCGATCCGGTGCAGAACACACATCCATGTTGGGCCTACCAATGCACCACACATCAACTCTGGTCACCCACAACATATAAATAATCCTCCGAAGGTCCACAATGGCTGAATCATAACACATACTATCATCTGACTAGCTTACCCATATCTTTACAGTCCGCAACCGTGAAATGACCTGTTTATGAGAACTCCCAGTCTCCAAATTTGTAAAGCACACGAATCACCATATCCGATCCCAACTCCACCGCCCGAATGTCTAGCACATCCCTACTACTCAATCATCCCACTAGGGGTACTTCTAAAATTCTTCTGTGCCACCAAGCCAACCTTGAATATCAGCACTCGATAAGACAAGGTAGTGCCACAATACCAATAAAGCATCCATAACTCGAACACATCGCCCTTTCTAAAATGTATACACTCATCAAGCCACACCAATCAGTGATCTCATTTATCTAGTCATCTGAAGTTGTCCATGCTGCCTAAGAATTTATGACCCTCCTCTCAAGACTGAACCGTGACCTTACACATGCAAATCTCAACCCCACACAACATACCACATATGCCATACCATCCAATGATAAATATGAGAACTTCACAACCCCACTCCGAGCTACAAGCAACTACGTACTCAACCAGCCAAGAACTTTTCCATTTGATCTCATCTAGGAGAAAATCATTATACATCCCATACCCCTCATGCCCACAGAAAATATAAATCTCTAACCGTGGTAGAAACCATCAAGAACTCTTTGAATTCTAGTTGCACAATACCAAACCATCAGAACTAAATCCCTCTAACTCAACCCAGCTACGCAAGCCATCAAAACCTAAGAGCAATGCCACAAAACACCTGTAGATACCAGTGCATCGTAAGCACCCAAAAACCAATCCAACTTACTACCAAGCTATCCAAATCCTCCGAGTTCCTTCCAAGTTACCTTCAAATTGATACGTTTCCTTGCTAGTACACCACTATCCTTAACTAAAACTTGCCCCACGAACTTTAGCTTAACATCACCCCGCCCTAAGGCTCATAAACCCTCGCATTCCTCTGAAGCACCCCAAAAGTACCACAACCGAGATACCTGCTCTGAGAAGACCTGCTGCGAATCTAAAGTCATTACCTTCACCTTCCTAATACTGATGTGCAAAATCCATAATAATATAGAAATACCACGAGTCTTGACACCTTCCAATGCAAACCTTAGATCTAGCTAAATATACAACTTGAAAATCTCTAATTATTATATGTAAAATCTTGAACCCATTAGAACCATTCTCGAGAGTCATCCACTCCACTCAAACCACAATTAGACCGATCTAACGGGCCGGACGACCTGTGCTCCATTAGCGCTCCGACACCGCAGAATGTAACCTAACCTTAATGCAACCAAGCAACCTCCTGTTCAATGCACCGCACATCCTTTACTAGTAACCACTCAGGACATTCCGTGATTCTCATACACTTATGAAGCATAACATAACCTTTGTCAAAATTTTCCTTTACTCGAGCCATCCTCGGTATCAATCTTCGTACGCCATAACGGATTCACCCGTACACCACAAGATGGGACTTACATAGCGCATAACCGTGCAATCAACTAATCAATAGCAGACTCCCTCACTTGGCTCGAAGCCATGGGTCAAAACACACACAATAACTTATAATGCATATACTCTATTACTGTCATAATACCATAGTGAGATTAAACTCAATCCTTCATAAGCTCGTGCAACACAGACCATCTAGTACTTCAAATCTTCTACAAAACTCACATTCACTCTTGTAATAGTCAAGCCCACTCTCTTAAGCGACCCAAATTTAAATTGCAACACACATATTTCACTTCTAAATGAGATCTTCCAATAGACAACATAAGGATCGCACAAACTTCAGAACACCCACAGGAGATAACTCACCTGCTTCACCTCGAACTAACATCTCTTTATACCCTTCCACCGTCATAAACATTATGCAGTCACTTAGTCTTCCTAAGTCTGAACTCATATCACAACGTGAAATTTACCTCACTTCCCAACTAGGCAACATGAAAAGGTCCTTTAACCCGCCTACAACTCGGTCGATACATCGAATCACGATGGAAATCAAACACCGGATGGTTCTTACTATCCCCAAGCAGACCCTTTTTGTCTCGTTCAAATCATATGCACACATCTCACAGTCACATCATACTTATCACATAGCTATCCAATTATTACTTCCCTTAATAGGGACACAATGGAACATATAGATCTAGAAACACGCGCTCACACAATCAACAGCTCAGGGCTTAAGCTATAGGCAAAAATCCGGCCTCAAGTCTTCCAGACTGGCCCAACCTCAACACACAGAGATCACATCTCACCACTCGATCAGGGAATCACAAGCCATCGATGCACATCTAGTACTGAGCACTCATGCGCGCATACGAATGTGTGGAAGGAATTCAAAGAATTACATTTCAAGCTGAATCAAGGACGCACAATAAGAATTCAAGAATGTGAAGTTTTTCTTAAAGGTTCTGCAGCCTCCCGAGGATAAGTACAGACATCTCCGTACCGATCTATGAGACTCTACTAAACCTACTCATGACTCGTGAGACCTATGTAACCTAGGCTCTGATACCAACCGTCATGACCCAAAACTGACCCGGCCATGATGGTGCCTATCGTGAAACTAGGCCAACCGACACAACTCCTGAATCAATAATCTCGATGTAAGTTTAAATGAAAAGTGCGGAATAAATAACAAGCCCGATATCGGGGTGTCACTAGTCATGAGCATCTACTAAAATCTGAATACAACAAAAAGTCGAAAAATGTAATAAATACAGTCTAATAGAAATAAGAGGGAGAAAAGTTGTGCTGCGAACGTCGGGCAGCTACCTTGCTAAACTCCGATGACTCTGCCTCTGAGCGATCAACACCTGCTACCGGGTTCAGAAATACCTGAATCTGCACACAAGGTGCAGGGAGTAATATGAGTACTCCAACTCAGTAAGTGATAAAAGTAAATAAACTCTGAGCAATAAGAAATCACATAAACCACATCATGGCACCATAGAGGATACCACATGTTTTCAAAACAGGATACAAATCAAATCACGTCGTTCAACTCCCATTTCGGGAAAAATCCTTTGAAAATACCTTTCTAATAGTTTTCAATATAAGTTCAGTGAAATTTATAGCGAAAGTGATAAAAATCATAATAGGGCCCTCGGCCAAAACATAATTCGTATACAGCCCCTCGGGCAAACAGAAATTTAAAACCATTTTGTAACTTAAAAATCTCAGTGGAAGTAACAAAGCCAAATCAGTAACTAAATTTCGAATACCTTGTAAAAACTTCAATTCAAAGGAAAGTTGTTTAAAAATATTTATTTAACATTTTAATAGAGGCCCGGTCTAAAGATGAGTGAAAGTAGTAATTAAATCAACATATTCAATAGAAACTCACTTTTAGGAGGAGCGAAACTAGTAAGTTCATAAACAGGCCCCTCAGGCAAAGTATCACTTGTATACATGTATATATAGCCCCTCGGGTAAGCCTCTCAGTCACACATGATTCAACTCTTATCAATCAGCGCTCACACTCAACACTTACGCTTAATAGGTACCATATAATAACCGATGTGGCGTGCAACCCGATACATATATCGCTGCGGCGTGCATCCCGATCCATATATATAGTCGACTGCGCTCACTAGGGGTGTGTAGACTCCGGAGGGGCTCTTACAGCCCAAGCGCTATATCGCTGCGGCGTGCAGCCCGATCCAACATATCGTTGCGGCGTGCAACTCGATCCATATATATATATTGCTGCGGCATGCAGCCCGATCCATAAATATATAATCCTCACAACTAGGACCTCAGTCTCTCTCAGTCATGCAGCCCGATCCATACATATATAATCCTCACAACCAGGCCCTCGGCCCCTCTCAGTCATTAACCTCATAATCAGACCCTCGGTATATCTCAGTCATCAGTCTCACAATCAGGCCTTTGGCCCCTCTCAGCCATCAACCTCACAAGTCACTCGGACTATCAGTAAATAGGGCGTTCAACTCAAATATCATTTATAGTGCCAAAATCTAGTAAATAAGGCTGAGTTAGAAAAATTACAAAAAATGCAGCATGACTGAGTACGATTATTAAGTCAGAACTGTGAGGAAAAGTAGTAAAAGTCCCATAAGGGTCCAAAACAGTTGGCACGAGGCTCAAACATAGCATTTTGCCCAAAACATGATGATAACAAATAGTTTCCATTTAAATACGCAGTTAAACATTCATACGGGACGGACTAAGTCACAATCCCTAATGGTGTACGACCCCATGCTCGTCATCTAGCGTGTGCATCACCTCAAAATAGCAATACGATGTGAAACTCGGGGTTTCAAACCCTCAGAACAGCATTTACAATCATTACTTACCCTCTATCCGGTCCAAACTCTAGCCCTTGGTGCCTTTTCCCTCTCGAACCGACCTCCGAATGCTCCAAATATAACCAAAATCAATACATAACCATTAAAATATGCTAAGGGAACAAAGCCCACTCGAAAATTTCCAATTTACATCAACAATCCCGAAATTGCTCAAACTCGGCCCCCGGTCCTACGTCTCGGAATCCAATAAAAATTATATCAATAGAATCCTCATCCTCTCTCGAGTCTACCCATATCAAATTCATCAAAATCTAACCTCAATTGCCCATTCAAATCCCCAAAAGATTTCTCAAACTTTGCTTTCATTTTTCCCCAATTTCCACTCTAATTTCTCAAATTAAATGATGAAATTCCAGACTAAATCATGGAATTAAACCAAATATGAGTGAAGAATACTTACCCCAATAGCTCCACTAAAAATCTCCTCAAATTTCACCTTCTCCCGAGCTCTCTAATGGCTTTTGTGATATTGGACTTAAACCCTCATTTTTAAAAATATAAACTGACTGCCCATATATTCCTTCTACGCGAACGTGGCGGTCCTCTCGCGTTCGTGTAGGCTAATCTTGCTTGCCTCCAAAAATGCTCCTCGTGAACGCGTCCACAGCTTCCCGAACGTGAAGCTTTACCAACTCACTCCTTCCCGAGTGCGTTCCCTGACACGCGAACGCATAGACCAAAGGGACGTGGGGTCCCCAGCTTCCACTACCCTTCGCGAACGCGGCCCATTGAGCGCGAACGCATAGAACACTTTACTCAACCTCCGCGTTCGCGTCCTCCTCCTCGCGAATGCATAGAACAAATTCCTCAGCTTCCCCATTTACTCTTCACGAACGCAGGACCCCACCGCGAATGCGATGAACAAGAATTTTCTGCAACAACACTAGAAAATCTGCCAAGTCCAAAGTCCAAAAATTGATCTGTCGAGCATCCGAAACTCACCCGAGACCATCGGGACCTCAAACAACCATGCCAACATATCCCATAACATCATTCAAACTTGTTCCAACCTTCGGAATGCTCAAAACAATATCAAAACACCAAATCATCATCGAATTCAAACCTAGGAATTCCAAAAACTTCTGAATTCCGAATTCGATCAAAAAGCCTATCAAATCTCGTCCGAATGACCTGAAATTTTGCACGCATATCACAAATGACACAACAGACCTACTCCAACTATGGGAATTCCATTCCGACCCCTATATCGAAATCTCACCTATCAACCGGAAATCGCTAAAAATCTCAATTTCAGCAATTCAAGCCTAAACCTTCCACGGACCTCAAAAATACATTCCGATCATGCTCCTAAGTCCCAAATCACCTAACGGAGCAAATCAAATCATAAAAATTCCAATCCGAGATCATATATTAACACGTCAAAACTTGGTCAAACCTTTCAAATTTTAAGCTTCAAACTGAGAACTGCTCTTCCAAATTTATTTCGATTATCCTGAAAACCAAAACCGGCGATTTACATAAGTCATAATACATCACACGGGGCTAGTCATGCCTGAGAACTGGCGAGCGAAGTGCAATAGCCCAAAACGATCGGTTGGGTCGTTACACATACATGCATATTTCTGAATTTGGAAAATAAATTATTTATTTCTTTTTTCTTTTCCGAAAATAAATTGTTTCTTTCGTGGGGTACTTTGGAAGCACAATTGAGAAAATTGCACTTAAGTAGAACTGCAGCTCAATGCTCATTAGTGTGGTTTGTTAGTTGTTCTTTAGTAGTGCATGTCTCTGGAGTTGGTAATGGATTTTAACGTAAAAGTATGGTTAGCACAGGTCAAATGAGGAGTTATATAATGCATTATTGAAAGATGTAGATCACCCTTTAAAGATTGGGAGCTCAAACATACTCTTAAAAGAATTAAAATATCGTTAATCCATTTAGTCCTGGCAGAACTCTTCTTTCGAAAAAGAAAACCTCTTACACTTTCTTTACGTGAGTTTAATGATGTAAAAGCCAGTTTGTAGATTTATCATGATAATGTTCAACTCAAACCACCGCCCAAATTAAAAAGGAAAAATATATAAGAAAAGTAATATTCATTATTCCTTGAAGGGTATCAGCTTATTCTTTTGCAAGTTTGATTTGTTTCCATCATTCTCAGTAAGTTATTCTTATTGCTTTGGGAAATATTCTCATACTGATGCTTTCTCTATTAATTTGTGTTATTATTTCACGGGATGGAAAAACATTAGTCAAGAAGTCAACACAGAAAAGGTATTGAAACATCACACAACTGTCTTTATTTGATCTGATAATAGTTTTAGCTTTCCTCAACATCAACACTGATAAATATTCTTAGAGAATGTTGTCTAACTCAATATACAGGGATTTTGACTAAGATGTATTTGGTATATCTTATAGGCAACAACAATACTTTGAGCAAAGACAACGGCAAGAGCAACAGAAAAAGATGCAAGAGAGAGCTTCTTTGAGGAGAAAATATCCGATGTAATCAGCTAGAAAAGAGTAGTCATTCACTGGATATTCGGAGTTTACTAAACTTATCTACAGCTTCTGGGGAACATAAGTCAAATGTCCACTCAGGTACATTAACCTCAATTTTTTAACTGTCCAAAAACTTTAAGCATATTATAAATCCTTATGTGTGTTTTAGGGTGATTGGCAATAACATTTGATGCTTGTTCATGTTTCTTCTTACGAGGTAGCTCAGAGATATTATGTAAGCGATTGTACCTTTTGGGGCATCCGATAAACTTGGAATGATACAAAGATATTACGTGAGACATCTTACTTCTCAAAAAAGTTTGTATCTCAATCTGTTCAGCCTTTGGAGTTAAAATCCCTAAAATTTGTGAAAATCAAAATGAATGATGTGCATTTTCACTTTCTTCAAAACTCAAAGTAAACTTCTGAACTAGTTGCAAAAGTATGCAGCTTCATTAGCATCTAATGTCTTTGAGCAATTAAATGCTATTAGGTACTGTTAGAATTTTTCTTTCATGAGTGTCTTTACTACCATTTCTAAGTCTTTCAGTGGTATCAAACAACCTAATATACATGTTTTATCGATTAGAGATTGCAATACGGGTTTGACACAAAATTTGATTGTGCAATGTGAACATGTTAAATTGCATTTTGTCTATTTTCCTTATGTGATAGTCATACCTCTTCCCTTCAACTGCACGGCGATTCATAATCCCCCTTTTGTGGCCTAATTTTCTTTTGCATCACTATGTAAGCGAGGAATAGTTATGAGGGAAATGCCTTTACTCCGCACAATCAGATGCTACAGCGTTCTTCGGTGGTTCAAACCAACAAAGTCATCTCTGTTGGTTCTCTTCAACATAAGGAAGGTAGTATACTACTATACTTGCAGTCTGACAAAAGCTAGTTTGCTGAGGAGTATAATTGTTTTTTCTTGTCATTCGGACGTTATGTGATCCATTGTCCTAATAGGAACTTCACCAAGTTCCAAAGATTATGCTGCCTGCCCAAAGAAGTAAGTGTTAGTAAACTGTATTTGTAAAATAATTCTGGAAATATAAATGAACATAAATAGAAATGAACATAAATAAGAATGAACTACGAAATAACAGAAAACCAATTCGAGTCCACTGAATTCACAGTATTTCCTTAAGGAATTTAATCCCCTCCTAGTACCCAAGGTTATGGATTATTTCCTCCCAGGATAGAACGAATTATACACTGGTGTAGTGGTACTTCAAACTCCAGTGTTTCAGCGAGCACAAAGTTCGGTAGCAAATCATACTTACTGTTGTTTTGTTTGATGTTTAAACTATGCAAAAGAAGGAGGAGAAACTCAGAAAATTGTATGAAAATTCTGAGCAGAATAGCCTTGTATTTATAACCAAAGTTGGGCTGAAATCTGAAGAAGTGCAACTCTTCAGAATGGTTGTTTCTGCAAAACGGTCACATCATAAATGCCATTACATAAATGACTATTTACTCAATAATAAAGAGGAAAAATTAAAGAGGGTAGTTAATTTTCTGTTACCAAAATAAAAAAATGGATTGGAGGATTTAATATTAATATTTATTTTAATATTAACATTCTGTTATTAAAACAAATATTTAATAACATTTCTGTTAATATTTTACTATTAACAAATAAAATTGGTCCAAAAAGATAAACAATCAATCGATAATTTGACCAAATCCGAATCTGAAATCTGAATCCAAAGCCGAAGCCTAAGTCGAGCCGAGCCAAGCGAGCGACGATGACGACGACGCGAGACTTGCCTTCTTCTTAACTCTTTAAGAGCTAGAAGAAGTACAATTGCTTATATACCCATAAAAAACTTCTTCATCTTCCAATATGGGACAATGTCCATTTGCCAGGGGGGAAACTTAAAATTTCACTTAAAAATTTCAATTCCCTCAATTTCCCATTCACCCTCTTTTAAGTATTTAATATATTAATTAAATACATAAAAAACCCAACAATCCTCCACATGAATGGGAAATGGCTATATCACGGAAATATGCATGAAAAACTGTGTGATTCGCAAGTAAGGATTAATTGCATCTGGATAAGTAGGTTTCCCCGAACTTTCCATAATGAACTTATGTCAGATATACTCGATCAATCGGTAGATTTGATATCTTTGAACTGTCGAACCTTGATGTATACCTAGATAACCACAAGTAACACAACCAACCCTTAACCGTCCTTAGTTCTCATTGTTATGTTCGTTTCAGCCTTGAACACCGTCTGGTTTCATTAATGCGTAGAGAACTGGCCTTACAAAGTCCTCATTGAAGCGGCTAACACTTCACACTTACATAGGTGATTCCTAAACGTGTCATCTCATAGATACACTATTTGATATACCCCGTATCAAATTTAGAAATCATTAAAAAGCCTTAATGTTTTATCCTTGGTAATGAACATTGTCTCATCACGAGAATGGACCAAAAGTTTATTTCACAATGTTGAACCGTCATTAATGACTTTGTTTGATCTCCTTGAACCTAGATCTTGGGATCTCCAGTCTTCTAGGTAGAGTTACCGCCACTATGACTTGTTCTCGGCCATAGTCTCATTCCCCATTAATGATTTTTTAACTACCTCTCTAGTTAGGCCTTTTGTAAGCGGATCCGACACATTATCACTTGACTTTACATAATCAATCGTAATAATTCCTCTAGAGAGTTATTGCCTAACAGTTTTATGTCTTCGTCGTATATGACGAGATTTACCGTTATACATAACGCTCCCAGCCCTTCCAATTGTCGCTTGGCTATCACAATGTATGCAAATTTGTGCCAACGGTTTGGGTCAAAATGGAATATCTTCCAAGAAATTCCGGAGCTATTCAGCTTCTTCACAAACTTTATCCAAGGCTATGAACTCAGCCTCCATTGTAGAGCGGACAATACAAGTTTGTTTGGATGACTTCCAAGATACCGCTCCTCTACCAATAATGTATACATATCCACTTGTGCACTTGGAATCAATTGATTCAGTGATCCAATTTGCGTCACAGTATCCCTTAATGACCGCAGGATATCTACTGTAGTGCAAAGCAAAGTCTTGGGTATGTACTAAATACCCCAAAACTCATTTCATTGCCATCCAGTGAGATTGACCTGGATTGCTCGTGTATCGACTCAGTTTACTTATAACACAAGCTATATCTGGTCGTGTACAATTCATGATGTACATTAAGCATCCCAACACACGAGCATAATCCAATTGTGATATGCTTTGGCCTTTGTTCTTTGCTAATGCAAGATTCATGTCAATTGGAGTCTTTGCAACTTTAAAGCCCAAGTGCTTGAATTTTTCAAGTACTGTCTTAATATAATAAGATTGTGAAAATGCCAGACCTTGAGAAGTTTTATGGATCTTAATTCCCAAAATTAA
Source organism: Nicotiana tabacum (assembly GCF_000715075.1). Taxonomy (NCBI): domain Eukaryota; kingdom Viridiplantae; phylum Streptophyta; class Magnoliopsida; order Solanales; family Solanaceae; genus Nicotiana; species Nicotiana tabacum. The sequence goes on from NC_134080.1 coordinate 15,182,309, forward strand.
ATCAGCAACTCTCAAGTCTTTCATATCAAACTTGATAGTTAGCATACGCTTAGTAGCATTTACGTTGGCAATGTCATTACTCATTATGAGCATATCATCCACATATAAGAAAATAATGACTAGGTGATTTGGAACATTTTTAATGTACACACATTTATCACATTTATTTATCTTAAATCCATTTGACAATATTGTTTGGTCAAATTTCGCATGCCATTGTTTGGGTGCTTGTTTTAATTCGTAAAGGGACTTAACAAGTCTACAGACCATCTTTTCTTTACCTTGGACCACAAACCCTTCAGGTTGTTCTATGTAGATTTCTTCCTCCAACTCTCCATTTAAGAATGTTGTCTTAACATCCATTTGATGAATTTCAAGACCATAAACTGCAGCTAATGCTACTAACGTTCGTATGGACGTAATTCTTGTAACTGGAGAGTATGTATCGAAATATAGTCAAGACCTTCTCGTTGTCTATACCCTTTGACGACAAGTCTTGCCTTATATTTGTCAATAGTGCCATCATCTTTCATTTTCCTCTTAAAGATCCATTTGGAACCCAACAGTTTATTTCCAGGAGGAAGATCAATCAATTCCCATGTATGGTTGTTCAATATGGATTATATTTCACTATTGCATGCCTCTTTCCATAACAATGATTCCGAAGAAGACATAGCTTCTTTAAATATTTGAGGCTCATTTTCCAATAAGAAAGTCACAAAATCTGGTCCAAATGAAGTAGACGTTCTTTGATGTTTACTACGTCCTGGGTCATCCTGGTTAAGTTTACTTTCTTTTGTTTCTTCCCGAGGTCATTTAGATCCTTCACCAATCGACTCACATTCCTTTTTATATGGATATATATTTTCAAAGAACTCAGCATTATCTGATTCTATAACCGTATTATTATGAATGTCGGAATTTTCTGATTTATGAACCAGAAATCGATATGCTTTAGTATTAGTCGCATATCCTATGAAAACACAATCAACAGTTTTCGGTCCTATTTTTACCCTTTTGGGTTTAGGAACTTGCACTTTTGCCAAACACCCCTACACTTTAAAATAATTCAAGTTGGTATTCCTTCATTTCCATTTTTCATATGTAATGGATTGTGTTTTTCTATGAGGTACTCGATTTAGTATTCGGCTAGCCGTAAGAACGGCTTCCCCCCACAAGTTCTGTGGTAGACCAGAACTTATCAATAATGCGTTCATCATCTCCTTTAATGAATGATTCTTTCTTTTTGCAATCCCATTTGATTGTGGCGTGTAAGGGGCCATTGTTTGATGAATAATTCCATATTCTAAACATATTTTTTCAAAAGGAGATTCATATTCACCACCCCTATCACTTCTTATCTTTTTGATTTTCTTGTTAAGTTGCGTTTCAACTTCATTTTTGTATTGCTTGAATGCGTCTATTGCTTCATCTTTACTATTAAGTAAGTAAACATAGCAATATTGAGTAGTATCGTCAATAAAAGTTATGAAATACTTCTTTCCACCGCGAGATGGTATTGACTTCATGTCACAAATATCTGTGTGAATTAAGTCTAAAGGATTTGCATTCCTTTCAACCGACTTATAAGGATGTTTAACATACTTAGATTCCACACATACTTGACATTTTGATTTTTCATATTCAAACTTAGGCAATGCTTCCAAATTAATCATTTTCCGTAAGGTTTTATAATTGACATGACCCAAACGTATATGCCATAATTTATTTGACTCAAGTAAGTAAGACAAAGCTGAAATTTTATTATTATTTTCAACAACCATTACATTCATCTTGAAAAGGCCCTTAGAGAGGTAACCTTTTCCTACAAACACTTTATTCGTACTTATTACAACGTTATCGGAAACAAAAATACATTTAAAACCATTCTTAATCAGAAGTCCAGTAGAGACTAAATTCTTCCTAATCTCGGGAACATAAAGGACGTTGTTCAAAGTCACCACTTTGCTGCAAGTCATTTTGAGAAATATCTTCCCACATCCTTCAATCTTGGCCTTTGCAGCATTTCCCATAGAAATCGTCTTATCGGGTCCAACAGGAGCATAAGTAGCAAAAGCTTCTTTAACAGCACAAACATGGCGAGTGGCTCCAGAATCAATCCACCACTCTTTAGGATTGCCCACAAAGTTGCATTCGGAAAGCATGGCACATAAGTCATCAACCTCATCATGCTTTTCAACCATGTTTGCTTGACCCTTCTTCTTGTCTTTCTTCGGAGCACGACACTCCGTAGATTTATGTCCGGTTTTTCCACACTTGTAGCAGTTTCCACTGATCCGCTTCTTACTTGGATTGTATTTCGGTCTAGAAGACTTCTTCCTCTTTTTGTTCTCTTCAACAATATTTGCTCTTATTATTGTTGAGTTTCCACGGCCTTTCTTTTCAGCAGCTTTGTTGTCCTCTTCGATTCTTAACCGAACAATGAGATCTTCAAGGGACATCTCCTTGCGTTTGTGTTTCAAGTAGTTTTTGAAGTTCTTCCGCAAAGGAGGCAACTTCTCAATCATCACTGCTACTTGGAATGCTTCATTGATGACAATACCTTCAATGAAATTTCTGTTAGTAAAAATACTAAGATTACTTTTAACATCAATATTAATTTGATTTCTACTTTCATCAAGGAGATTGTGAATAATTACTTGCCATTCTTGGACTTGGGTAATAACAGACTTGCTATCTACCATTTTGTAGTCCAAAAACTTTGCAGCAACAAACTTTTCAACCCGACATCTTTGATTTTGTATTTCTTTTCAAGCGCAGTCCACAGTTCCTTTGACGTTTCCACGCCACTGTAGACGTTATACAAAGCATCCTCCAGCCCGCTTATAATATAATTCTTGCACAAAAAATCTAAATGCTTCTACGCCTCAATCACGAGGAAGCGTTCAGTTTCTGGAGTTTCATCGGACAGCACATGAACATCTTCCTTGATAAAGTTCTGGAGACTTAGAGTAGTCAAGTAGAAGAACATCTTTTGCTGCCAGCGCTTGAAATCAATCCCAAAAAATTTTCCGGGTTTCTCCGCTGGTGCCAATGCTGCCGGTGACGTTCAACTTGTTGAGGTATTGGCAGTCACCATTGGAACAGCTTGGTTCACATTATCATTAGTCATTTCTGTAAAAGAGTGACACAAACGTTAAAATCACGTAGATTTTAATTGAGTACAAAACCACAAAGGTTTTACTCTCCAAAAATAGTGAGTGCAAATACAGAAAATATATTAAATTCCTTAAGCTTGTTAGTAAAATTGTATTTGTAAAATTATTCTGGAAATATAAATGAACATAAACAGAAATAAACATAAACAGGAATGAACTACGAAATAACAGAAAACCAATTCGAGCCCACTGAATTTACAGTGTTCCTTAAGGAATTTAATCCCCTCCTAGTACCCAAGGTTATGGATTATTTCCTCCCAGGATAGAACGAATTACACACTGGTGTAGTGGTACTTCAAACCCCAGTGTTTCAGCGAACACAAAGTTCGGTAGCAAATCACAATTACTGTTGCTTTGTTTGATGTTTAAACTATGCAAAAGAAGGAGGAGAAACTCAGAAAATCGTATGGAAATTCTGAGCAGTAGCCAAAGTTGGGCTGAAATCTGAAGAAGTGCAGCTCTTCAGAATGGTTGTTTCAGTAAAACGGCCACAACATAAACGCCATTACATAAATGGCTATTTACTCAACAATAAAGAGGGAAAATTGAAGAGGGTAGTTAATTTTCTGTTACCAAAACAGAAAAAACGGATTAACAGATTTAATAGTAATATTTATTTTAATATTACTATTCTGTTATTAAAATAAATATTTAATAACATTTCTGTTAATATTTTACTATTAACAAATAAATTTGGTCCAAAAAGTTAATCAATCAATCATTTGACCGAAGCCGAGCCGAGCGACGAAGACGACGGCGCGAGGCTTGCCTTCTTCTTAACTCTTTAAGAGCTAGAAGAAGAGCAATTGCTTATATACCCAAAAAAACTTCTTACTCTTCCAATATGGGACAATGTCCATTTGCGAAGGGGGAGGGGAACTTAAAATTTCATTTCCCTCCATTTCCCATTCACCCTCTTTTAAATATTTAATATATTAATTAAATAAATAAAAAACCCAACAGTAAGTATGCTTACGTTGAGTGGATTATCCATATTGAATTGCATAAACGTAAAATCTCATAGGTTTATCCTTGTTAGATTGCATAAATATATATAAAAAAGAACTCCTTAAGGAATCTTGCTTGAGTAAATTATTTTGAATGAAAGGTTGCTAAACAAGTGCAGATAGAGAAGCTTCGAGTTCATGCCTGACTTAGATGCTAGCAACTTGTTTGGATGCCTAGAATCTCCATGAATTGCATTCTTTTAATATTTCACATGTTTGGTTGTAATGTCTCAGGAAATAATCATTTTTGTTGAAAAAAGTTCAATTAATTATTGATGTTGCTCAGTACATCAGTTGGAGCACCTGGATGTCATGCGAAAGCTTTGTACAACACTGATGACAAACTAAATCCCTACAGGCATGCGTGAGTACTATAAATGAATACTGTATAGAAGTGTTTGCCTGTAAGCTTGTAGTAATAACCTATACAGAGAAAACTTGTTGAAATGGCTTGTCAAAATATATTAAGCAATAGGGTAAAAACATTTTGCTTTCTACTTTATGCTCTTTATAGGGATCATTTCTAGTTAGCGGGGAAAAAGAGTGAAGAGCTATCTTTCTTTACATCTGCCTTCGGTTCTTTTAGGATGGATACAATGTTAGAACCCGCGATGCACATCTAATTTTAAAGAATGTTAATCTTATGAAACTATAGTGTGATATATCATATTGTTTCGATAAATTTTAGTTGCTATTTTATTTTTTAATACAATGTGCGGAAATATAACAAAATTCATATAAATATAAAGGATACACATTATATCGTAATCAAATAAATGATTTGTTCCACATTTTATTCTTAATTAAATTAGCAAGTACTTAGTACTTACATTTACTAATATAACTTTTTATTAACTTTTCAATTGGGTTAATATTTTATCACTATTTTTCTTTTAATATAACAGAGTTATATATTTTCTTACTCTGAAAATATTTATTTTTATGCTTATGTTATACTGTTCAAAATTCTTCAATTGTATAAATTTATCAAAAATATTTTGAGTGTTATTTACTTACCTTTTACTTTTTTTAAAAAAAAATTAATTCAAAGCATAAATATCTTAAGATTATCTTTACACCCCCTCCCCCGGTACATTCTTTTCTACTGTAATACTTGATTAGTTTTCTCATTTTATATTTTACTTACAACTAAAATAATGCAATATTTTTTTTTATTAAATAATAATTTTGAATTCATCAAACGTATAAAGAGATAAGTCTCCTATTATTTTTGTAAAAAATCTACCAATATTTTTAATAATTGTTATTTTGTGTTATATAAATAATATCCTTATATATAAATATCCTAATGTTATATTTATATTTTTGTTATTTTTCAATATGCAATTATGAGTTTATTTAATAACTAAAATTTCTTAATATGAGAAATTGAATTAATATATATCTTTTAACGCTATCGTTTGAGTTTTATTTTTATTTTTATTTAATATTCTTCATTTATGATTCTTTGTTTGTTATGACTTTAGTTATATGTATGTCATACCATGAAAGTTTGGGAGAGAGTGGTAGAAATAAGAGTGCGAAGGACGGTGTCTATTTCAGACAATTAGTTCGGGTTCATGCCGGGGCGATCTACCACAGAAGCTATCCACCTTATTAGGAGGATGGTGGAATAATACAGGGATAGGAAGAAGGATCTCCACATGGTGTTTATTGATTGGAGAAAGCGTACGACAGGGTTCCTGGGGAGGTCTTATGGAGCTGCTTGGAGGCTAAAGGGGTTCCGGTTGCCTACATTAGGGTGATTAAAGACATGTATGATGGAGCTAAGACTCGGGTTAGGATATTAGGAGGCGACTCCGAGCACTTCCCGGTTGTTACGGGGTTGCACCAAGGGTCTGCGTTCAACCCATTCCTATTTGCCCTAGTGATGGATGCACTAACTCATCATATTCAAGGGGAGGTGCCATGGTGCATGCTATTTGCTGATGACACAGTTCCAATTGATGAGAAACGAAGCGGTGTCAATGAGAGGCTAGAGTTTGGAGATATACCCTTGAGTCTAAAGGTTTCAAGTTGAGCAGGATGAAAACAGAATACCTTGAGTGCAAATTGGGGTCGAGCCAACGGAAGCGGGAGTGGACGTGAGGCTTAACTCTCAAGTCATTCCCAAGAGGGGTAGTTTCAAGTACCTTGAGTCGGTTATGCAGGGGATCGGGGAGATCGACGAGGATGTCACATACCGTATAGGGGTGGGGTAGATGAAGTAGAGATTAGCGTCGGGAGTCCTGTGTGATAAGAAAGTGCCACCGTTACTAAAAGGTAAGTTTTATAGAGCAGTGGTTAGGCCTGCCATGTTGTATGGGACTGAGTGTTGGCCGGTTAAGAACTCACACATCCAGAAGATGAAAGTAGCAGAGATGAGGATGTTGAGGTGGATGTGCGGACATACAAAGATGGATAAGATTAGGAATGAATAAATTAGAGAGAAGGTGGGCATGACCCCCATGGAGGACAAGATGGGGGAAGCAAGACTCCGATGGTTCGGGCACATTCACAGGAGGAGCACTGATGCACCGGTGAGGAGTTGTGAGTAACTGGCTGTGGTGGGTAGGAGGAGAGGTAGAGGGAAACCTAAGAAGAATTGGGGAGAGGTGATCAGGCAGGACATGACGCGACTTAGGATTGCTGAGGATATGGCCCTTGACAGGGAATTTGGAGGTTGAGAATTAAGGTTGTAGGCTAGGGGGAAGTTGTGAATATTTTTACAGCGCACTATAGTGAAATTAGCCAGTTAGGAGTTAGTTTTAGGTTTCTAGTGGTCATCTACTGATGCAGGGCTTTAGCTGCTGGTTATTATTATACCTTCCATCTATTTTGTATTTCATATATTGCTATTATTTTATTATAATTCTATTGATGGTACTAATATCTCGTCTCTTGCTGCTTTCTTGAGCCGAGGGTCTCCTAGAAACAATCTCTCTGCCCCTCGGGGTAGGGGTAAGGTCTGCGTACATATTACCCTCCCCAGACCCCACTTGTGAGATTATACTGGATCGTTGTTGTTGTTGTTGTTGTTGTTGTTGTTGTTGTTGTTGTTGTTGTTGTTGTTGTTATTGTTGACTGTTGAGTTATACGTATATATATATAATTTTTCTCATCATACTTCTAATAATAATTATATTTCTATATTTTTCTTGAAATTTGTAGATACAAAAGAGAATGAGAATTTAGTTTAATTGAATATCATATAATGAATATAGTTTTGTATAATGAATATTAGTTTTTGTTCTATACTATTTTAATTTTTTGCCATTTATTATTTATCTATAGTACAACTATTGTCATATTATTTGTTAAATGGGTGATGTTGAATTAGTTCAAAGTTTAAACTGATTTTTTTATTATATGTCATAAATCCAATAATAATTGTTATAATATTACTTTCAATAAGTAATTAAATTAGATTCTCCTTCCCTTTTATGTTTAATATGAAAGTTTGACTTTTAATTTTTCATTAAGGATTTGAGGTAACTATATAAGAATTTAAATTATATTTTTTTATTTTTTTATTTTTTAGAATTATGTCAATTGTCTATGTTTTATTTTAGTTTTATCTATTATTATATTTTCTGATCTTATCCATATAGCATGACCATATGAATTATTATTCGGAAAAAAAATCATCTTAAAAATCAAATAAGCCTTATTCTTATATATATCATCTTAAAAATCAAATAAGCCTTATTCTTTTATATATATCTATATACTGAAATTATTTGTTACATATTTTTCCTCCTTGTTTAGTTCCTTGTCCATGTTTAATAAGTTACCCATAGCTTAAAATTGTTCATATACACTCGGGAGTCGTGATGACGCCTACTAATGTGAGCTAAGCAAGCCAAATATTTTAACTATTTATTTCATTACGCAATTATTTCTTTTAACAAATGTAAGGCGATAACAGGAAAACAACGGAACTTTAATTAATTAAGCGGAAGATAACGATTAAATATCAAAAATTTACGTCTATCATAATTACTTAAGTCTTAACCACCCAAAACATGATGTCACAGTGTCACAGACGGTCTAAGATTTACTACATACAAAGTCTGAAGAAATAATACTAATACACCGTTTCTGAATAAAAGGAAAATTAAACAGGAAGTAGGGATAGAGGAGACGCCAGGGCCTGCGGACGCTCTGCAGGTCTACCTTGGATCTCTGCGTGGACTGAAGGTAGCCTCCATACTACGATCCAAAAGTTGCTCCGGGATCTGCACATGGTTTAGTATCAGCACAACCGACCCCAAGTGCTGGTAAATGTCTAGCCTAACCTCGACGAAGTAGTGACGAGGCTAGGCCCAGACTAACAAATAACCTGTGCAGTTCAAATACATATACAACGAAAAGAAATACAGAAATAACCAATCATTATGGGAGGGGGAGTATGCTGTGGGGGAGATAAAAATTCTGAATAGAAAGACATCAAGTAATGAAAAAAACAATATAACTCGAATACCAACAAAGAATCAGAAATCAACAAATGCACGACATCTCTCTTCGTATTTTTACTTTCGTCCTCACCAAAGCAGTTATATAATAAAAAAGTGCACAACATCACCCTTCGTGCTTTTGCTCTCTTTCCTCACCATGTAATCAATAAAATCGGCACGTAATGGTACAGCGTGCGGCACGACATCACACTTCGTGATTTACACTCTTTCCTCACGATAACAAATAATGCACGGCATCACCCTTCGTGCTTTAACGCTCTTCCTCACCCAAACAACAATCACAAATAATAGGGGGGCAAGGGAATAAGCAAGATTTTAATGGGAATCCACAACAATTTAACAAATAAGTCCCGGCAAAGGAGCAACATCAATAATCTCAACATCTGGCAAGGGAGGTAACCGAGTAAACAAATATATCCCATCAAGCGAACAATTTAATGGCTTCTTTCTCTTATTCACTTTTACTTTTCAACTCACTTTACCACTTGAGCCAATGTTCTAAAGGGTTCAATCAACTCATATACTTTCACAATTTGTAATATCACTTGAGCCAATGCTCCTCGATGCTCAAAGGTCACGATTCCTTCCACAAACTTTTCACAACAAATAGAAATCATCACCAAAGCATGAAAGATACAATGAAATCAAGATATTCACAATTTAAAGACTCACGGTCATGCTAGACACCGACGTATAGATACTCGTCACCATTACTATATGTCGTACTCCATAATTACCACATAGAGAATAGGACTCGACTCCTAATCCCTCAAGCTAAGGTTAGACCAAACACTTACCTCGATGCCACAAACACAATTCACGATTCAATTATAGCTTTACCCCTTGATTCCACCACCAATTCGCTCGTATCTAGTCACAAGTTACTTAATTACATTAATAAACGCTAAATGAATCAATTTGAATTCATGAAAATGAGTTTTCTAAAGTTTTACCCAAAAAGTCAAAAATTGCCCCCGGGCCCACATGGTCAAAACCCAAGGTTCGAACCAAAACTCAATTACCCATTCCCCCACGAACTCAAATATATAATTTATTTTGAAATCGGACCTCAGATCAAGGTCCAATCCCCAATTCTTTTGAAAACCTAGGTTCTACCCAAAATACCCAATTTCCCCCATAAAAATCATTGATTTTGAGTTGAAATCATGTTAAAAGATGTTAAGGAGTGAAAAATGAGTTAGAAATCACTTACCAACGTTCTCGGAGATGAAATATTGTTTGAAAAATCGCCTCTTATGCTTTTGGGGTTTTGAAAAACGAAAATAACTGAAAATCCCGTCTATTTATACCCCTCTCAGGCCCCTGTGTGGACCACACAAAATGGATTGCGGCCGCACAGTCCTTTCTGAGGATACTGCAGTCCAGTGCCCTGTGCGGACCGCACAAAGTCGACTGCGGCTGCACAACCCTCCACCGCGCACCGCACAAGGTCGACCGGGGACCGCACTGGCCCCTTCCGCAGTCGCACACATTTTCTTGCGGACCGCACTGGCAGGTTCAGAGACCTGCAACTTCTCTGAACCGGCAACATCTGGTTTTAAGCCTAAGACATCCTGGAACCTACCCGAAACTCACCCGAGCCCTCGAAACTCCAAACCAAGCATACATACTAACTCAATAACATCATACGAACTTAACTGTGCGATCAAATCGTCAATAAAACACCATTAACAATGAATTAAACCTCAAAATCAATGAAATACTTCAAAACTTCTTCAACCTCAACTTTTGCAAATTAGGTCCGAATCACGTCAAAATAACATCCATTTTTTTACCAAATTTCACAGTTATCTTTCAAATACTATAACAAATTTTTATCGGGCTCCGGAACCAAAATATAGGCCTAATAACAATGGTTTCAAATATTAATTCTTTTCTTCATTTCTTAGATAATTTAGTAAAATAATTTCTTTCAAAAATTGATTTCTAAGGCTTGGGACCTCGAAATTCACTTCCGGGCATACGCCCAAGTCCCATATTTTAATGTGGACCTCCCGAGATCATCGGAACACGGATCTGGGTTCGTTTGCTCAAAATGTTGACCAAAGTCAACCATAATCAAATTTTAACTCTAGAATTTCTATTTCTCATATTTCACATAGAAGGCTTTCCGGATATAGGTCTGGACCACACACGCAAATCAAGGTGAGGTAAAAGGGAGGGTTTTAGGCCTTGGAACACTGAACTCACTTGCAACACAAGTGATGACCTTTTGGGTCATCACACCATAACTTAAAATTGTTCATATATCATTGTCCGCTATTCCTATCATTATTTCTTCATTTTTCTTCCTACTTTATGCTCTTTATAGGGATTATTTCTAGTTTGCAGGGAAAATGAGTGAAGAACTATCTTTCTTTATACGTGTATTTAGTTCTTTTAGAATGGATATTTGATGAAATGCCTTTTTGCCTGCTAGGTTTAGGTAAAATTGAAATGTGTACACCATTCCATTCACCGTAGGTACCTCGCAGGTAATTGTCGCGATCCTAAACCCGGACCCGGTCGTGATGGCGCCTCTGGTAAAGACAAAGCCAGCCGACACTACTCATTTCAGTATTTAACAGTTAGACATTAAGAAACAGTCTAAACATAATCAAATAAACCAAGGTTTAAGCAGCTAATAACATAATTCACGGAAAATAACCCAACATAGCCCCATACCGGGGTGTCACTAGTCATGAGAATCTAACAAAAACGAAATACTCCTAATCAAACAATAGAGTTTAATACAGAAAACCAAGAACATGAAGAAGTCAAATAAGGAAGAGCTCCGGGCTGCGAATGCCAATAGCTACTTAGAGACTCCTCAGATCTGCCTGAGCCGGAAATGATCAGCACTCGGGAGCGGGAACAGATACGCCTGAATTTGCATACAGGGTGTAGGGAGTAAAGTGAGTACTCCAACTCAGTGAGTAATAATCATAAATAAAGACTGAAAGTAGGAAATTACGTAAGGCACAAAAGCATGCTATAATGAAGCAGTAAAACCAATAAAACAGTAAACCCGTGAAAAATAGGTAAAAATCCTTTAACTCAAATTTAACTTCATGAAAAGCCTTTTTCAGTAATTAAGCGTGGTAATTGACAGGCAATTAAGAAAAGATAAACACATAAAGTTTCGCCCCTCGGGCACCGTATCAACAAATTCACCCCTTGGGCAACATCTCCGAACAATACCAGCCCCTCGGGCTCAATCTCACCTTACAATGGGTACCCGCGCTCATTGGGGGTGTGCAGACTCCTGGAGGGGCCTCTTATGGCCCAAGCGCAATATCAAGACATCTCGTGGCATCATCACTAGTGTCTCAGCCTCATATCAATCAAGCCACCTCGTGGCGTACATATCTCAGGACCTCGACCTCATATCAATCAAGCCACCTCGTGGCGTACATATCTTAGGCCCTTGTCCTCATAATCAATATCAAATGTTTCCTCACAACATAGGCTCTCGGCCTTACTCAGTCAAAATCCTCACAAGCCACTCGGGCAATAGTAAAACATGATTCTCAGCCCAAAATATCATTTAAAAAGATCATTTAAATGTTAAAACATAAACATGGCTGAGTATGAAAACAATGAAATATAACATGACTGAGTTCAGATATAAAGTCAAAACAGTGAGGAAATATCAATAAAAGTCCCCTAAGGGTTCAAATAGTTGGCACGAAGCCCAAATATGGCATTCAGCCCAAATAATGATGATAGCAAAATGGATTTCAGTCAAATACACGATAAAATAGTCATTCGGGACGGACTAAGTCACAATCCCCAATAGTGCACGACCCCGCGCTCGTCATCTAGCATGTGCGTCACTTCAATATAGCACAACGATGTGCAATCCCGGGTCTTATACCCTCAAAACATCATTTACAATTATTACTCACCTCAAACCGGTCAAATCTCTAGCTCCCGACTAGGGGTGTTCATAAAAACCCGAAAATCTGAACCAAATCGAAAACCAAACCAAACCGAGCAAAAAAATCGATACTTTATGGTTTGGCTTGGTTTGGTTTTGGTTTTGAATTTTAAAAACGATCAAATTTGGTTTGGTTTTGGTTTTAATCAGAAAAAAATCGAACCAAACCGACTATTGGTGTAGTTATTCCAAATTTATTATTACACCTATATATATGTATATTGTTATACAAAGTTTCAAAAAATTTATGGTAAATGTTAATAGTTTGCACTGATGGTAAGCAACCTCCACTTCCAACCAAGAGGTTGTGAGTTCGAGTCACCCCAAGAGCAAGGTGAGGAGTTCTTGGAGGGAAGGATGCCGAGGGTCTATTTGGAAACAGCCTCTCTACCCTAGGGTAGAGGTAAGGTCTGCATACACACTATCCTCCCTAGACCCCACTAGTGGGATTATACTGGGTTGTTGTTGTTAATAGTTTGCACTTTTAATATAGTTCTTTACCTTTACATTCTAGTTTGATTGGTAGTTTTTTTTTGTTTAGTGTAAGAATCCATTTTGTGTTAAAAATAACATATTTTTAATTGAGTCCTTAAATTATTCATCACTATTTGATTCAATTATCATCAATATATTTTGGTAAATAATAGATTCCTCAAAGGGCAATTGATTTGATAGTGTTACATTGAAAATGTGGTCGCCAGAATATGTGTTTGGTAGTGTATGTCTTATATTTAAGAAAAAATCGACATAAACCGAATCGAGAAAAACCAACTTAATTGGTTTGGTTTGGTTCTAATATTTATAAAACCGACTTACATGGTTTGATTTTTTTTATGAAAAAACCGATCCACACCGAACCATGAACACCCCTACTCGTGACGCCTTTGCCCCTCGAATCGGCCTCCACTCACGTCGAAACTATCCAAAATCAGAATTATGGCGTCAAAATATGCTAAGGGAACGAAGCCAAAGCGAAAATAATCAAAATACGACACAAATCCCGAAATTACCAAAACCCGACCCCCGAGCCCACATCTCGAAATTCGATAATTTTTACAACAATAGATTCCTTATCTCCCCACGAGTTCATACATATTAAAAGTTCTGAAATCCAACCTCAAATGGTCCTAGAAATCCAAAAAAAAGCGACATAAATTTGGCGATCAAAATTAGTTTGTCAAGAAAAGAGACCAACGTTGGTAGCTAAATTGGAGAAAATAATTAAATAATCATTCTAAATACATTAGCGACCAAGGTTGGTTGCTTTTTGGTCGATAATTTGGTCAAAATATTGACCGGACTGGTCAGACTTGCTTGGACAAAGAAATACTGAAATTAGCGACCAACTTTGGTCGCTAAAGTGGGACCCACTTATAAAATTTTAATAATTATATTATTATTTAAAAAAATTATAAAATATAAATAAATATAATTTAAAATTAGCGACCAAAGTTGGTCGCTAACGAAAGGGGAAGCAGATAGAGACCAACTTTGGTTGCTAATCTGGGACCCAGTTATAAAATTTTATTAATTATATTATTATTAAAAAACATTATAAAATATAAATAAATATAATTCAAAGTTAGCGACCAAAGTTGATCGCTTACTAAAGGGGAAGTAGATAGAGACCAACTTTGGTCGCTAATCTGGGACCCAGTTCTAACGTTTAACAAATATATTATTATTTTAAATATTATATAAAATATAAATAAATCTGATTTAAATTTAGCGACCAACTTTGGTCGCTAATTTTAATTTTTTGGATAATTAGTGACTAACTTTGGTCGCTAATTTGAAATTATGGATAATTATAAACAAAAGTTTGTCACGGCCCGGATTTCCCACCCTCGGGAGTCGTGATGGCGCCTACTCGTAGAAGCTAGGCAAACCACGAAATTTAGAAATTTTAACTCCTCCATTTTTGTTCTTTTTAAAAGTTTGTAATAACAGGTGATCAATATTTAAATATTAGCGGAAGACGAAAATATACGGAAGACTTACCCTAATATAATGCCAAAATCAGTACGAAAATATCAACATACATCTCTACCCAGAAACCGGTGTCACAATATTCACGGACTGTCTATGAATACTACAGCCAAATGTCTGAAGAAAATAAATACAATCTGTCTCGGATACAAATGAAAACAAAACATATAAGTAGATAGAAGAGACGTTGGGCCTGCGGACGCCTGCAGGACTACTCGGGGTCTCCATGGACTAAAGGCTGGCTCCCCAAGTGCTACTGTTCTAGTGCTACTCCGGTATCTGCATAGAGTGCAGAGTGTAGTATCAGCACAACCGACCTCATGTGTCGGTAAGTGCCTGGCCTAACCCTGGCGAGATAGTGACGAGGGTAGGACCAGACTTCAGAAAAACCTGTGCAATTACATAATATACGGCGGAAAATAGACAGGAATAAGCAGTTTAATGGGAGGGGCTACATGCTTCAGGGAACATATCAAATCCAACAGAAATAAAGAGAAATATGAGAGAAACAACTCAAAATCTACAAAAAGTAATAATAACACTGTTGCGGTGCCCAACCCGATCCAATATATATATCTAGCATAGTTGCGGCGTGCAACCCGATCCCATATATATAACATTGTTGCGGTACACAACCCGATCCAATATATATATAACATTGTTACGGCGTGCAATCCGATCCAATATATATAACATTGTTGCAGCGTGCAACCCGATCCAATATATATAAAATTGTTGTAAAGTGCACCCCGATCTAATATATTTATATACCTTAAACTCAATCGTACCACGAGTCCGGACAAGGGATCAACAATAAACTACACTATCCCGGCAAAGGAATTCAACAATGAAGTATGTACGTCCCGACAAGGGAGAATCAGCTATAACCAATCTCAACTCAATCCCTACTCATCTCAGCTAACACCAATGCTTAACCTTAACTAATTTCCACGTAAATAAACTAAAGCCTTGCTCAACATCGAGAATCACCAGTCAGAACATCCGTAGAATCATTCAAGAACATAACAGATATCAATTTAAGACTCACGGTCATGCTCGACACCAACGTATAGATACTCATCACTGATTACTTAATTACACCAATAAACGCTAAATGAATCGACCCCAATGTATGAAAATGAGTTTTCCAAAGTTTTACTCAAAAAGTCAAAAATCGCCCCGGCCCACATGGTCGAAACCCGAGGTTCGTACCAAAACCCGATTACCCATTCTCCCATGAACCCAAATATATGATTTGTTTTGAAATCGGACCTCAAATCTAGATCCAAATCCCCAATTTTTGAAAAACTTAGGTTTTATCCAAAACACCCAATTTCCCCCATGAAAATCATTGATTTTGAGTTGAAATCATGTGAAAAGATGTTAGTGATTGAAGAAAACGAGTTAGAAATCACTTACCAATGATTTGGAGAAGAAAGGTTATTTGAAAAATTGCCTGTTATGTTTTTGGGGTTTTGAAAAATGAAAAATAATTGAAAATTCCATTTTAATATACCCCTTTCAGACCCCCTGTGCGGACCGCACAAAATGGACTGCGGCCGTCCTTCTTCTTAACATCAATACACATTCTCATCGATCTGTCCTTCTTCTTAATAAACAACACCGGCGCACTCCAAAGAGAAACACTCGGCCTAATGAAACCCTTCTCTAGCAAGTCTTGCAACTACTCCTTAAACTCTTTCAAGTCAAGCGAGGCCATATGATACGGCTGGATAGAAATGGGCTGAGTGCTCGGAGCCAAACCATTGCAGAAATCAATATCCCTGTGTGATGAACCAAAAGGTCATCACTTGCTTTAAATTAAATTTTGTGTTCTGAGGCCTTAAAAATCTCATTTAGAGTTACCTCGATTTGCGTGCACAGTCCGGGCGCGTAGCCGGAAAGCTTAAATATGAAATTTTATGAAAAATGATTAAATTTAGTTATAAAATGAGTTAATTTGACTTTGGTCAACGTTTTAGGTAAACAGACCCAGACCCGTGATTTTACGGTCACGGAGGGTCCGTAGGAAAATATGGGACTTGGGCGTATGCACAGAATCAAATTCCGAGGTCCCAAGCCCGAGAAATGAATTTTTAAAAGAAATTATTTTTTGAAATTGTTGAAGGAAAATTGAAATGAAATTTGCTTAGAACATGATGGTATCGAGCCCGTATTTTGGTTCCGGCATCCGGTACAGGTCTTATATATGATTTGAGATGTTTCCGTGAAATTTGGTGAAAAACAAAGTTTATTTGACTTGAATTGGACTTCCGGTTGAGGAGTTATGAACTTTGAGAGTTCTTGATGAAAATGTTAAGTTTTGAGGTTAAATTCATGATTTTACATGTTATTTTGATGATGTAATCAGACGAGTAGGTCCATATGATCTTTTTGAGTTAGTATGTACACTTGGTTTGGAGTTCCGAGGGCTCGGGTGAGTTTCGAGTATGTTTCAGGATGTTTTAGGCTTTAAACCAGAAGTTGCAGGTCTTTGTACCCACCAGTGCGGTCCACGGTCGACCTTGTGCGGTGCGCGGTGGAGGCTGTGCAGCCACAATCGACTTTGTGCGGTCTGCACAGGGGCACAGGACTGCAGTAACCTCAGGAATTCCTGTGCGGCCGCAGTCCATTTTGTGTGGTCCGCACATGGGGTCTGAGAGGGGTATAAATAGACGGGATTTTTAGTCATTTTTCATTTTCAAACCCAAAAACATAAGAGACGATTTTTCAAATAACCTTTCTTCTCTAAATCAATTGTAAGTCATTTTTAACTAGTTTTCTTCAATTATTAACATCTTTTAACATGATTTCAACTTCAAATCAATGATTTTCATGGGGGGAAATTGGGTGTTTTGGGTAGAACCTAGGTTTTTCAAATTGGGGATTTGGACCTCGATTTGAGGTCTGATTTCAAAACAAATTATATATTTGAGTTCGTAGGGGAATGAGTGATCGGGTTTTTGTTCGAACCTCGGATTTTGACCACGTGGGCCCAGGGGCAATTTTGACTTTTTTGGGTAAAACTTTGGAAAACTCATTGTCATCCATTCAAATTGATTCATTTAGCATTTATTGATATAATTAAGCAACTTGTGGATAGATACAAACAAATTGGCGGTGGAATCAAGGGGTAAAGCTATAATTGAAACTTGAGTTGTGTTCGAGGCATCGAGGTAAGTGTTCGGTCTAACCTTAGCTTGAGGGATTAAGAGTTGAGTCATATTTGCTATTTGCTTATTGTTGAGTACGACGTATAGGCATGGTGACGAGTATCTATACGTTGGTGTCAAGCATGACCGTGCGTCTTAAATTGATACTTGTTGATCCCTTGCCGGGACGGTTAATTATGATTATTGTTGTCTGTATAGTTGGAACGGGTTGCACGCTACAACAGATATTATATTGGATCGGGTTGCACGCTGCAACAGATATTATATTGGATCGGGTTGCATGCCGCAACAGATATTATATTGGATTAGATTGCATGCCACAATAGCTATATATATGTGGATCGAGTTACATGCCGCAATAATGTTAAATGATAAGGGATCGGGTTCCACGCCGCAACAGTATTGTTATTGTATTGTTGTAGATATTGAGATGTCCTTTTATATTTTATTAAGTTTATATTGGTCTTGATATGTTTCCCCGAAGCATGTACCCCCTCCCATTTTAAACTGCATATTCCTGTTTATTTTCTGCCATATATTATATAACTGCACAAATTTATCTGGAGTCTAGTCCTAGCCTCGTCACTACCTCGCCAGAGTTAGGCCAGACACTTACCAGCACATGGGGTCGGTTGTGCTGATGCTACACTTTGCACTCTATGCAGATACCGGAGCAGCATTGGATCAATAGCTTGGGAGCCAGCCTTCAGTCCACAGAGATTTTGAGGTAGTCCTGCAGACGTCCGCAGGCCCAACATCTCTTCTATCTATTATCATGTTTTGTTATCACTCGTATCTGAGACAGACTGTGTTTCTTTCCTTCAGACATTTGTATGTAGTAGTCATAGACGGTCCGTAAATGTTGTGACACCGGTTTCTGGGTAGAGACATATATTGGCTTTTCGTATCGATTTTGGTATTATATTCATCTAAGTCTTCCGTTTAATTTCGTCTTCTGCTATCATTTAAATGTTTATCACTTGTTAATGCAAGTTGTTAAAAAGGCTTAAAATAAAGTAGTTAAAGATTTCTAAATTTTCCTTGCTTGCCTAGCTTTTACTAGTAGGTGCCATCACGACTCCCGAAGGTAGAAAAATCCGGGTCGTGACACCCTATCGGGTGGCATACTCGGCAGGTCTGAAAGGAAAACCTCAGGAAACTCACGAACAACGGGCACATAATCAATAGAAGGAACCTCAGCACTAGAATCACGTACATATGCCAAATAGGCCAAACACCCCTTCTCGACCATGTGCCGAGCCTTCACATAAGATATAACACTACGGGTAGAATGACTAGGAGTCCCTATCCACTCTAAACGAGGCAAACCCGGTAAAGATAAGGTCACAATATTGGCATGATAGTCCAAGATAGTTGTGTAAGGGGATAACTAGTCCATTCTCAATATAACATCGAAATCTACCATGTCTAGAAGCATCAAATCTACATGAGTCTCAAGACCCCCAATCACAACTATACATGAACGATGGACTCGATCTAACTCAATAGAATCACCTACCGGTGTAGACACATAAACAGGATCACTCAAAGAATCACTAGGCATAACCAGATATGGTGCAAAATAAGAGGACACATACGAGTACGTAGACCCTAGATCAAATAACACTGAAGCATCTCTATCACAAACCAGAACCGTACATGTAGTAACTGCATCTAAAGCCTCAGCCTCGGGCCTAGCTGGAAGGCATAACATCGGGGCTGGGCCCCACTACCTTGGACTATATCTCTAGGACGGCCTGCAGCTGGCTGGCCCTCTCCTCTAACCGTCTGAGCTCCACCTCTAAATCCTCTACCTACACTTCTAGCACCTCTACCCCCACCTCTAGCTGGCTGGGCGGGCTGTGGAACACCTGGTGCCTGAACCATAGCACGGGTACTCTGCTGCTGCGACTGAGTACCCACCAATATAGGACAAGCCCTCCTGATATGACCATACTCACCACACTCATATAATACACCTGAGTGATGTGGCTGAGGAAACTGAGACTGATCGTGACGACCTGAATGACCACCCCGAAAACTCTGGAGCGGTGGTGCACTGATAGGAGTTGGTGGTTCACTGTAGGACTGTTGATCAGAATACTGTATCTGAGGACCACGACTACCTGAAGCACCGTGAGAAACCTGAAGTGTTGACTAGAAAGGCCTAGGGGGATGGCCTCTACCATATGAATCTCTACATCCAGACGAGGTACCACTGAATCTGTCTAAATGACGGGCCTCTTGTCCGACCCATGACCACCTCCCTGTGACAGAACCATCTTAACTCTATGAGTCACATTGGCCGCCTTTTGAAAAGTAATCTCACCCCCAACCTCCCTAGCCATCTGAAGATGAATCGGCTGAATAAGACCGTCAATAAACCTCCTCACCCTCTCTCTCTCGCTAGGAAGTATGACAAGAGCATGGCGAGCCAAGTCGATGAATCTGGTCTCATACTGGGTAACAGTCATGGAACCCTGCTAGAGACGCTCAAACTGCCTCCGATAGGCCTCTATCTAAGTAATGGAAGAAATTTCTCCAGAAATAGCTGTGCAAACTGCTCCGAAGTCAAGGCTAGCGATCCGGCTGCTCTAGCCAAGCAATAATCTCTCCACCAAGTCTTGGCAGATCCAGACAAGCGAAATGTAGCAAAATCGACCCCATTGGTCTCAACAATCATAACAGTTGTCTAGATAATCTTGGGGATCCTCAGTAGATGCACCGCTGAAAGTAGTAGTTAAGAGCTTGGTGAACCTATCCAACATCCACAAAGCATCGGCAGATATAGCTGCTTCATCACCGGTCTGAGACACCACACCCGGCTAAACTGCTCCAATTGGCTGAACTGCTAGAGTTTGAATCTGGGGAGCTACCTGCTCCAGAGTGCGAGTAGTAGGAGTCTGGGCTCCTCCTCCATCCTGAGAGACGGTTGGTGCTACAGGAAGCAAGCCTGCCCGGGTGACACTCTCCATAAGGCCCACTAGTTAGACTAGAGCATCCTGAAGAACTGGGGTGGCAATAAACACCTCTGGGACCTGAGCTGGGCCCACCGGAACTGCTGGGGCCGAAACCTCATCATCAAAATCAACTTGAGTCTTCCCTGTTGGTGCTGCTGCTCGGGGATGAGCTCTGCCCCTACCTCGGCCTCTAGCACAGCCTCGGCCTCACCCTCTGCCTCTCGTGGGAGCTGTTGTTGGGGGCTCGGGCTGCTGAACGATGGATGAGGAAGCACGTGTTCTCGCCATCTACGAAAGAACAGAATAGAAATTCAATTAGCATTGAGAAATGACAACGCATGACAAGAAAGAACAAATGTGAAGTTTTCCTAACTCTATTGCCTATGGGGGATAAATACAGACGTCTCCTTACCGATCTCTCAGACTCTACTAAGCTTGTCCGTGAATTGTGAGACCAATGTAACCTAAAGCTCTGATACCAACTTGTCATGACCCGGATTTCCCACCCTCGGGAGTTGTGATAGCGCCTACTCGTAGAAGCTAGGCATGCCACAAAATTTAGGAATTTTAACTCCTTCATTTTAGTCATTTTTAACAATTTGTAATAACAGGTGATCAATATTTAAATATTAGTGGAAGACGAAAATATGCGGAAGACTTAGATTAATATAAAGCCAAATTCAGTATGAAAATATTAACATACGTCTCTACCCAGAAACCGGTGTCACAATATTCACGGACTGTCTATGAATACTACATACAGATGTCTGAAGAAAAGAAATACAATCTATCTCGGATACAAATGAAAACAGAACATATACGTCGATAGAAGAGACGCCGGGCCTGCGGACGCCTGTAGGACTGGGGTCACTATGGACTTAAGGCTGGCTCCCCAAGTGCTACTGTTCCAGTGCCGCTCCGGTATATGCATAGAGTGCAGAGTGTAGTATCAGCACAACCGACCCCATGTGCCGGTAAGTGTCTGGCCTAACCCCGGCGAGGCAGTGACGAGGGTAGGACTAGACTCCAGAAAAACCTGTGCAATTACATAATATACAGCAGAAAATAGACAGGAATAAACAGTTTAATGGGAGGGGCTACATGCTTCGGGGAACATATCAAATCCAACAGAAATAAAGAGAAATATGAGAGAAACAACTCAAAATCTACAACAAGTAATAATAACACTGTTGCGGCGCCCAACCCGATCCAATATATATATCTAGCATAGTTGCAGCATGCAACCCGATCCCATATATATAACATTGTTGCGGTGCGCAACCCGATCCAATATATATATAACATTGTTACGGCGTGCAATCCGATCCAATATATATAACATTGTTGCGGCGTGCAACCCGATCCAATATATATAAAATTGTTGCAAAGTGCAATCCTATCTAATATATTTATATACCTTAAACTCAATCATACCACGAGTCCCGGCAAGGGATCAACAATAAACTACACTATCCTGACAAGGGAATTCAACAGTGAAGTATGTACGTCCCGGCAAGGGAGAATCAGCTATAACCAATCTCAACTCAATCCCTACTCATCTCAGCTAACACCAATGCTTAACCTTAACTAATTTCCACGTAAATAAACTAAAGCCTTGCTCAACATTGAGAATCACCAGTCAGAACATCCGTAGAATCATTCAAGAACATAACACATATCAATTTAAGACTCACGGTCATGCTCGATACCAACGTATAGATACTCATCACAGATTACTTAATTACACCAATAAACGCTAAATGAATCGACCCCAATGCATGAAAATGAGTTTTCCAAAATTTTACTCAAAAAGTCAAAAATCGTCCCCGGGTCCACATGGTCGAAACCCGAGGTTCGTACCAAAACCCGATTACCCATTATCCCATGAACCTAAATATATGATTTGTTTTGAAATCGGACCTCAAATCTAGATCCAAATCCCCAATTTTTGAAAAACTTAGGTTTTACCCAAAACACCCAATTTCCCCCATGAAAATCATTGATTTTGAGTTGAAATCATGTGAAAAGATGTTAGTGATTGAAGAAAACGAGTTAGAAATCACTTACCAATGTTTTGGAGAAGAAAGGTTATTTGAAAAATTGCTTCTTATGTTTTTGGGGTTTTGAAAAATGAAAAATAATTGAAAATTCCATTTTAATATACCCCTTTCAGACCCCCTGTGCGGACCGCACAAAATGGAGTACGGCCGCACAGCTCACCAGGTTGACTGCAGTGACATGTTCTAGTATTTTGGCCATAACTTTCTCTACAGATATCCAAATTGTGATTTCTTTAACTTTCTGGAAATTAGACACGATGGGCTACCAAAATTCCTTGTAGATCAAAAGATATAGGCTTCCGAAATTGGACTAGTGAAATGTTCCTCACCGCGGACCGCACAGAATGTAGTGCGGCTGCAAAGCCCTCACCGCGTTCCATACAAAATCCAGTGCGGCCGCACAAGCCCCTCCATGACAGCATTCCTCTTTGTGCAGACCGCACTGGTCTGTTTAGAGGCCTTCCACCTCTCTGAACCTGCAACAGCTATGTTTTTAAGCCTACGACATCCCAAAACCTACCCGAAATGCACCCGAGCCCATGGAACTCCAAACCAAGTGTGCATACTAACTCAAAAACATCATATGGATCTACTCGTGCAATAACATCATCAAAATAACATGTAAAATCATGAATTAAACCTCAAAACTAAGCATTTTCATCAAGAACTCTCAAAGTTCATAACTCTTCAACCGGAAGTCCAACTCACGTCAAATAAACTCCATTTTCACCAAATTTCACAGTTATCTTTCAAATACTATAACAAGCTTGTACCTGGCTCTGGAACCAAAATACGAGCCTGATAACAATGGTTTCAAACATTAAGTCTTTTCTTTATTTCTTAGATAATTCAGTAAAATAATTTCTTTCAAAAATTAATTTCTAATCTTGGGACCTCGGAATTCATTTCCGGGCATACGCACAAGTCCCATATTTTACTGCGGACCTTCCGAGATCGTCAGAACACGGATCCGGGTCAGTTTGCTCAAAATGTTGACCAAAGTCAACCATAATCAAATTTTTAATTCTAGAATTTATTTTCTCTTATTTTCACATAGAAGGCTTTCCAGATATAGGTCCGAACCACACGCAAATAAAGGTGGGGAAAAGGGAGGTTTTTAGGCCTCAGAACACTAAATGCACTTGCAACACAAGTGATGACCTTTTGGTCATCACAAAGTTGGTCTCTTTTCAGGTCAACATTGGTCAAATTAAAAATCACTTTTGTATTTACTATCTAAACAATATAAATGTAATTCGTTAATACTTTTTTAATACAAGGGATGAATATACTATATATATATATATATATATATATATATATATATATATATATATATATATATATATATATATATATATATATATATATATATATATATATATATATATATATATATATATATATATATATATATATATATATATATATATATATATATATATATATATATATATATAGATGCATCGTTGAATATTAAAAACAAAACGTCTCGACTTATATCAATTAATCTGTTATAATTGATTCATCGACTTATAACCTAGTGATGAATGAATGTAATTCATTAACTCTGTTACAATACAAATAATGAATACAGTATCATGTACTATAACATGCTATATATGTAGTTAAAGTAGCACGAAGTGTGTGTGTTATATATATACACACACTAACATATACTATAACAAGTTATATATACGTTATATGTATCTCAGGCCCTCGGATTGTTCCTCATAATATAGGCCCTCGGCCTTACTCAGTCCAAAAATCATCACAAGTCCCTCGGCAATAGTAAAACAGTGTTTTCATCCCAAACATCATTTAAAATATCATTTAAGTCTTGAAAACTAATAAAGAATGGCTGAATAGTTAAACGGTGGTAAAATATCATGACTGAGCTCAAGTAACAAGTCAAAACAGTGAGGAAAATATCAATAAATAGCCCCGAAGGGTTCAAATAGTTGGCACTAGGCCCAAATACGGCATTCAACCCAAGTAATAATAACATCACATAGTTTACAATCAAATACGCGGTAAAATCATCAATCGGGACGGACCAAGTCACAATCCCCAATAGTGCACGACCCCACGCTCGTCATCGGGCGTGTGTCTCACCTCAATATAGCACTACAATGTGTAGTCCGGGGTTTCAAATCCTTAGAGCATCATTTACAATCATTACTCACCTCAAACTGGCTAAAACTGTAGCTCGCAACGCCTTTGTCCCTCGAATCGGCCTCCTCGTGCGTCGAATCTATCCAAAATCAGAACGAATACGTCACAATATGCTAAGGGAACAAAGCCCAAGCAAAAACAATCGAAAAATACCATAAATCCCGAAATTAGCAAAACCCGAGCCCTTGGACCACTTCTCGAAACTCAAAAATTTTCACATCATTAGATTCCTCATCTTCCAACGAGTTCATACATATCAAAAACACAAGGATCGGAGTTCAAATGATCCCTCAGATCCTCAATTTAAGCCCTCTTAAACTCAAGCCCTAAACCTCCATTTTTAGTTCTTTAATTCCTTAAATTTCAATCTCAATCCATGAAATATTACCATAAAAGTGTGTTTTAGGTCCGAAATCCTTACCTTAACAAAGTCTCTTGATTTCTCTCTTCAGAATTGTCCAAAAAGCTTTAAGGTCGAAGGCAACAATGGTGAAATAATCCAAAATCGCGAAATGAAATAACATATATGGTTTGCCCAGGCCTTCCCGCATCTGCGGTCAAAAATCCGCTTCTGCGGTATCGCATTTGCGGTCTAACCAACCGCTTCTGTGGAATTCACTTAAGGGACAAAAACCGTATCTGCGGTGCACTCGATGCATCTGCGGCTCCGCATGTGCTTCCAAAACCACTTCTGTGGTTCTTCTCCTGCATATTTGCGACACCGCACCTGCGGTCCCCAACCCGCAGGTGCGAAAACACTAGAAACAATAAAATCTGAAGCTGCATTCATCATCAAACTTCTCCGTTAGCCACCCAAAATCATCCCGAGGCCCTCGGTACCTCAACCAAAAGCACACACATAACCCAATACCTTATTCAAACTTGTTCCAATAATCAAAACACCCCAAACAACATCAAATCTACCAAATCACATCGAATTCAAGCCTAAGTTTATAAAATCTTCCGAAATACGGTTTTGATAAAAAACTCAACCAAACCATGTCCGAATGACCTGAAATTTTGTACGCACATCCCAAATGGCACAACGAAGCTACTAAAACTCTCGGAATTCCATTCCCTTATATCAAAACCTCACCTATCAACCGAAAATCGCCAAAATATCAACTTCGCCAATTCAAGACTAATTCTACTCTGTACCTCTAAAACCCATTATGATCACACTCCTAAGTCATAATTCACCTCCCAAAGCTAACCGATCCATCAGAACTCACATTCGAGCCCTCTAACACATAAGTCAACCTTCGGTTGACTTTTTCAACTTAAACCTTCTTAAAAGAGACTAAGTGTCTCATTTCTTACAAAATCCTCTCTGAACACAAACAAATCAACTTGATCACATAAAACATGGATAATGAAGCATAAAAGAAGCAAAAGTGGGGGAAATGGAGCGGTAACTCATGAGACGACTGGCCGGGTTGTCACATCCTCCCTAACTTAAACAAACATTCGTCCTCAAACGAGTCAAGGAACATACCTGAAGCCTCAAACAGGTGACGATATCTGCTCCGCATCTCCTGCTCGGTCTCCCAGGTAGCCTCCTCCATGGGCTGACCTCTCCACTGCACTTTCACTTAAGCTATATCCTTTGACCTCAACTTTTGAACCTGACGACCCAAAATAGCTACTAGCTCTACATCGTAGGTCAAATTATCATCCAACTAAACCGTGCTGAAATCTAGAATTAC
Organism: Nicotiana tabacum; assembly: GCF_000715075.1. Classification (NCBI taxonomy): domain Eukaryota; kingdom Viridiplantae; phylum Streptophyta; class Magnoliopsida; order Solanales; family Solanaceae; genus Nicotiana; species Nicotiana tabacum. The sequence continues at coordinate 15,208,976 of NC_134080.1, forward strand.
GGATCCCCAATATACTTCCGGAGCATAAAAACATGAAATACCGGATGCACACTCGACAAGATGGGTGGTAAGGCAAGCTCATAAGCCACCTCCCCAATCCTCCGAAGCACCTCATAAGGCCCAATGAACCGAGGACTCAATTTCACTTTCTTCCCAAATCTCATAACACCCTTCATGGGTGAAACCTTCAACAGAACCTTCTCGCCAACCATGTAGGACACATCTCGAACCTTCTGATCAGCATAACTCTTTTGCCTTGACTGCGCTGTACGAAGCCTCTCCTGAATCACTTTCACCTTCTCTAAAGCATCCTGCACCAAATCAGTCCCCAATAGCCTAGCCTCACCGGGCTCGAACCAACCAACTGGAGATCTACACCGCCTCCCATACAAAGCCTCATATGGAGCCATCTGAATACTCGACCGGTAGCTATTGTTATAAGAAAACTCTACAAGCGGCAGAAACGCATCCCATGATCCTCCAAAGTCAATAACATAAGCACGCAACATGTCCTCCAATATCTGAATAGTACGCTTGGACTGCCCGTCCATCTGAGGATGAAAAACTGTGCTCAACTCAACCTGAGTACCCAACTCTCGCTGCACAGACCCCCAAAACTGCAAAGTAAACTGAGTGCCCCTATCTGAAATTATGGAAACTGGGACACCATGAAAACGAACATATCTCGGATATATATCTCTGCCAACCGCTCTAAAGAATAGGTAGTACACATAGGAATGAAGTGCGCGGACTTGGTCAGCCAATCCACAATTACCCAAATAGCATCGAACTTCTTCAAAGTCTGTGGGAGTCCAACAACAAAGTCCATAGTGATCCTCTGCCACTTCCACTCAGGAATATCCATCTGCTAAAGCAAACCACCCGATCTCTGATGCTCGTATTTCACCTGCTGATAATTGAGATACCGAGCTACAAATCCCACAATGTCTTTCTTCATTCTTCTCCACCAATAGTGCTACATAAAATCCTGATACATCTTCGCGACACCCGGGTGAATGGAATACCGCGAGCTATGAGCCTCCTCCAGAATCAACTCCTGAAGCCCATCCACATTGGGCACACAAATCCGGCCCTGCATCCTCAACATCCCATCATCACCAATGGTCACATCTCTGGCATCATCATGCTGAACTTTATCCCTAAGGACAAGCAAATGGGGATCATCATACTGGCGCTCTCTAATGTGATCATATAAGGAAGACCGAGAAACTACACATGCTAACACCTGACTAGGCTCCGAAATATCTAACCTCACAAACCAATTGGCCAAGGCCTGAACATCAACTGCAAGAGGTCTCTCCCCAACTGGAATATATGCCAAACTCCCCATACTCACTACCTTTCGGCTCGAAGCATCGGCCACCACGTTAGCCTTTCCCGGATGGTATAATATAGTGATATCATAATCCTTAAGCAACTCCAACCATCTCCGCTACCTCAAATTAAGATCCTTTTGCTTGAATAAATGCTGAAGACTACGATGATCAGTGAACACTTCACAAGATACGCTATACAAGTAATGCCTCCAAATCTTCAATGCGTGGACTATGGCAGCCAACTCCAAATCATGAATGGTGTAGTTCTTTTTATGGGGCTTCAACTAACGAGAAGCATAAGCAATAACTCTGCCCTCCTGCATCAATACACAACCAATCCCAACTCTCGAAGCATCACAATACACGGTATATGAACCTGAAGCTGATGGCAAAATCAATACTGGAGCTGTGGTTAAAGCTGTCTTGAGCTTCTGTAAGCTCTCCTCACACTCGTCTGACCATACAAATGAAACAACCTTCTGAGTCAACTCTAAACCGGCGATAGATGCCTTCCAAACCAAGAAAGCTACGAATCTCTATGGTTGAGGACAGTCTACGCCAACTCTAAACCGCCTCTATCTTCATCGGATCAACCTGAATACCCTCGCTGGACACCACGTGGCCCAAGAAGCCACTGAACTAAGCCAAAACTCACACTTGGAGAATTTTGCATAAAGCTTCTCCTCCCTCAATCTCTGCAACACAACTGTCAAATGCTCCGCGTGCTCCTCCTGACTACGTGAGTACACTAGAATATCATCAATAAAGACTATAACGAATGAATCAAGATAAGGCCGGAACACGATGTTCATCAAATGCATGAACGATGCTGGGGCATTGGTCAGCCCAAAAGATATCACAAGGAACTCATAATGACCATATCTGGTCCTGAAGGATGTCTTACTAATATCTAAATCCCTGATCTTTAACTTGTGATAGCCCGAACGAAGATCAATCTTGGAGAACACTCACGCTCCTTGAAGCTGGTCGAATAAATCATCAATGCGAGGCAAGGGATACTTGTTTTTAATTGTTACCTTGTTCAATAGTCTATAATCAATGCACATTCTCATTGTGCCATCCTTCTTCTTCACAAACAGAACTGACGCACCCAAAGGTGACTCACTAGGCCGAATGAACCCCTTATCTAGGAGTTCCTGAAGTTGCTCCTTCAATTCCTTCAACTCCGCTGGTGCCATACGATACGACAGAATAGAAATAGGCTAAGTGCCTGACACCAGGTCAATACCAAAATCAATATCCCTATCCGGTGGCATGCCCTGTAGGTCTGCAAGAAACACATCGGGAAAATCCCTCACAACAGGCATAGAATCAATACTGGGAGACTCAGCTCCAACATCCCTCACAAACGCTAGATATGAAAGACAACCCTTCCCAACCATACGCTGGGCCTTCAAGAAAGACATCACTCTACTAGAAACATAATCAGTCACACTACGCCACTCGATTCGCGGCACACCCGGCATAGCCAAAGTAATTGTATTAGCATGACAGTCTAGAATAGCACGACACAGAGATAACCAGTCTATGCCCAAAATGACATAAAAATCCACCATGCTCGATAGCAACAGATCCACTCGGGTCTCCAGACCCCCAATAGTCACCACACATGACCGGTACACATGGTCTACAACAACAGTATTGCCCACCGGGGTAGATACATGAACATGTAAAGCAAGAAACTCCCGGGACATACCCAAATAATGAGCAAAATATGAGGACACATAAGAAAAGGTGGAACCGGGATCAAATAATACAGAGGCATCTCTGTGGCAGACTGAAATAATACCTGTGATGACAGCATCTGAAGCAATAGCATCTGGCCTGCCTGGGATATCATATAAACGAACCTGGCCACCACCTGATCGACCTCCACATCTAGGGCGACCCCTGGCTACCTGACCTCCACCCCTAGCTGGGTGGGTGGGTGATGAAGTAACTGGAGTAGAAGTCGAGGGCTGAGACACTGCCTCCACATGTGGCCCATCTCTCCACACTCATAACAATTCCTACTTCTAGAGAAGGGGACTAAAGGGAACCCCTTGCACCGGAGTGACTAGCAGATGTGTTCGGCATAGAAGAACCCTGAGTTGATGGGGCACGAGATGAACTCTAAGCTGGAAGGGCGCTGAGTGATGACTGGCCCTGCTGAGATCCATGATAACCACGACCTGAAGATGCCCCATGATACTTTGGGCGGGCTGACTAAGCAGGCCTGAAAGAACGACCCCTACCATGCTGAAACTAGCCCCTCGAAGGAGCACCACTATAGGTTCCAAATACTCGAGGCCTCTTGGCCTCTCTCTCCTCTCGCTCCTTACGGTGGACTGACTCAATCTCATGAGTGATATTAACCACCTCCTCGAAGGTGGCACTTGTCACCCTCTCTCTAGTCATCAGAACACAAATCTGATAAGTAAGGCCATCGACAAACCTCCTGATCCTCTCTCAATCCGTTGGAACCAACCAGATGGCATGACGAGCCAACTCAGAAAACCTCCTCGCATACTGGGACACGATCATCTCCCCCTAACGCAGCCACTCAAACTACCTACGGAGCTCCTCTCTGCGAGACTACGACACATATTTCTCCAGGAAGAGAACGGAGAACTGCTGCCTAGTAAGGGGTGCTGCACCAACAGGCCTACACCTCTCAAAATCCTTCCACCAAATGAAGGCAACCCCAAAAAATTGAAAGGTAGTAAATGCCACACCGCTAGACTCAAGAATCCCTGTTGTACGAAGCATTCACTGGCACTTATCCAAGAAACTCTGGGCATCCTCACCCTCTAAACCGTTGAATGTCGGAGGCTGGAGTCTACCAAACCTCTCAAGTCAACCCTGCTCATCGTCCTACATAACTAGTACTACAAACTCCTGAGCTGGTATAACCGACTGGGCTGGAGGTGCCCCCAGCGTCTGAAGTCCCTGCACAACCTGCTCAGGTGTGCGAGTAGCGGGGGTCTGATTGCCTCCCCCGACCTGTGAAGTAACCACTGCTATAGTGGCTGAAATTGCCTGAGCCAGGCCAGTGCAAACTGATAAGATCTGTGCCAAGGCCTTCTAAAGACCCGGAATCATGATGGGCATAGCTGGTGTCTGAACTGGTGCTGCTAGAGCATCCATAGCTGGAGCCTGATCCTGAGCTAGGGCAACTGGTGGATCTATAGGTGCTGCCCTCGCTGCTCTGCCTCTGCCACGATCACGACCACGTCTACGGCCTCTGGCAGTCTCAGCTGGTGGCACTGGTGGTCGTCCCCCTCGTCTGGTAGCTCGCTTCCTCACCATTTATGAGAGAATAGAATAATAGAAGTTTTGTACTCGGACCATCAAGTTCGCACAACAAGAATTTCAAGAATATGAAGTTTTTCCTAAAGGTTTTGCATCCTCTCGAGGATAAATACAAACGTCTCCGTACCGATCCGCGAGACTCTACTAAACCTACTTATGACTAGTGAGACCTATGTAACCTAGGCTCTGATACCAACTTGTCACAATCCTAACCCTGAACCCGGTCGTGATGGCGCCTCTCGTGAAGACAAGGTCAGCCAATTGAACCAAATTCTCATTTTAAGCAATTAATCAACATGGAAACAATATAAGCATGATTAAATGATTCTAAACAGCAGAAAATATCGATAAAGGTGCGGAATATCCAACCCGACACAGCCCTAACCGGGGTGTCACAAGTCACGAGCATCTATAGACCATGATACAAGTCTGCTAATTCCAATATCTAGTACGAATGTTTGAAAGAAATAGAAATGACAAGATAGTAAAGCCACGGGGCTGCGGACGCCAATAACTACCTCGTAGTCTCCATATACCGCCTCGAACTGGAGGAATCAGCACTCAGGAGCGGAACCAGCGACGCCTGAATCTGCACACATGGTGCAGGGAGTAATGTGAGTACTCCGACCTAGTGATTAATAAATATAAATAATGACTGAAAATAAGAAAACGCGTATAGACAAGGTATTCTATAATAAAGCAGTTAAATAAGAAATTGGTAAGAAGTACACCAATGAAAAGTAGAATAAAATACTTTTACAACAATTAAATAGGTAATTGACAGACATTTAAGATAAAATAAACACATAAAAGTTTGCCCCTCGGGCTCAATCTCACATCACAATGGGTACCCGTGCTCACTGGGGGTGTGCATACTCTAGGAGGGCCCCCTTACGGCCCAAGCGCAATATCAAGCCATCTCGTGGCATCAAATCTAGGACCTCGGGCTCATATCAATCAAGCCACTTCGTGGCGTATGTATGTATCTTAGGCCCTCGGCCTCATATCAGTATCAATGTTCCTCACAATATAGGCCCTCGGCCTTACTCAGTCCAAAAATCATCACAAGCCCCTCGACAATAGTAAAATAGTGTTTTCAGCGCAAACATCATTTAAAATATCATTTAAGTCTTGAAAACTGAGAAAGAATGGCTGAATAGTAAAACAGTGGGATAATATCGTGATTGAGTTCAAGTAACAAGTCAAAACAGTGAGGAAAATATCAATAAATAGCCCCGAAAGGTTCAAATAGTTGGCACTAGGCCCAAATACAGCATTCAACCCAAATAATGATAACAACAAATAGTTTACAATCAAATACGCGGTAAAATCATCAATCGGCACGGACCAAGTGACAATCCCCAATAGTGCACGACCCCACGCTCTTCATCGAGTGTGTGTCTCACCTCAATATAGCACTACAATGTGCAATCCGGGTTTTCAAACCCTCAGAGCATTATTTACAATCATTACTCACCTCGAACCGGCTAAAACTGTAGCTCGCGATTCCTTTGACCCTCGAATCGGCCTCCTCGTATGTCGAATCTATCCAAAATCAGAACGAATACGTCACAATATGCTAAGGGAACAAAGCCCAAGCAAAAACAATCGAAAAATACCATAAATCCCGAAATTAGCAAAACCCGAGCCCTTGGACCATTTCTCGAAACTCAAAAATTTTCAAATCATTAGATTCCTCATCTCCCAACGAGTTCATACATATCAAAAACACAAGGATCAGAGTTCAAATGATCCCTCAAATCCTCAATTTAAGCCCTCTTAAACTCAAGCCCTAAACCTCCATTTTTAGTTCTTTAATTCCTTAAATTTCAATCTCAATCCATGAAATATTACCATAAAAGTGTGTTTTAGGTCCAAAATCCTTACCTTAACGAAGTCTCTTGATTTCTCTCTTCAGAATCGTCCAAAAAGCTTTAAGGTCGAAGGCAACAATGGTGAAATCAAAAATCGCGAAATGAAATAATATATATGGTCTACCCAGTCCTTCCCACATCTGTGGTCAAAAATCCACTTCTGTGGTACCGCATTTGTGCTCTAACCAACCTCTTCTGCGGAATTCACTTAAGGGACAAAAACCGCATCAGCGGTGCACTCGCCGCATCTGCGGCTCTGCAGGTGCGGGCCTTCTACCGCATCTGCGATTCCAGAAATTTCTTCCAAAACTGCTTCTGGGGGTTTTCTCCCGCATATGCGACACTGCACCTGCGGTCCTCAACCCGCAGGTGTGAAAACACCAGAAACAGCAAAATCTGAAGCTGCATTCATCATTAAACTTCTCCGTTAGCCACTCGAAATCATCCTGAGGCCCTCGGGACCTCAACCAAAAGCACACACATAACCCAATACCTTATTCAAACTTGTTCTAATCATCAAAACACCCCAAACAACATCAAATCTACCAAATCACATCGAATTCAAGCCTAAGTTTATAAAATCTTCCGAAATACGCTTTTGATCAAAACCCAACCAACCTACGTCCGAATGACCTAAAATTTTGCACGCACATCCCAAATGACACAAAGAATCTACTGCAACTCTCAGAATTCCATTCCGACCCTTATTTCAAAATCTCACATATCAACCGAAAATCGCCAAAATATCAACTTCGCCATTTCAAGCCTAATTCTACTCCGGACCTCCAAAACCCATTCCAATCATACTCTTAAGTCATAATTCACCTCCCGAAGCTAACCGAACCATTGGAACTCACATATGAGCCCTCTAACACATAAGTCAACATCCGATTGACTTTTCCAACTTAAACCTTCTTAAAAGAGATTAATTGTGTCATTTCTTACCAAATTCTCTTTGAACACAAACTAATCAACTCGATCACATAAAACATGGATAACGAAGAATAAAAGAAGCAAAAATGGGGAAAACAGAGCGGTAACTCATGAGACGACTGGCCGGGTCGTCACTTCTATTTTAGTCAAATAGTCCGAACTTAATTAGCTACTAAATTAGCGACCAACATTGGTCGCTTTTTTGTAAATCCAGACTCAAAAACGGGTGTCCCCATCCCATTCTCTTATTCTCTTCCCAAAATTTCCCCAAATTTTCTCTCAACACATTCTCCTCCCCTTCTCTATTTCCCTCACACAAATCAATCCCCCACCCCGCGCCACCACTCTGACCGCCTGAGCCACCGCTGCCACCACTGCCGCTGCCCCATTCTTTCCTTCTCCACCTAAAAAAAACTAGGTTTGAATTATAACCTTGAATCTTTGTTATTTCTAGTTTTTGTTTCAATTATTTCATATTGTAGTTTAAGGATATGAATTAGTGTTTAAATTCTTTGAACATTGTATTTTATTGAGGATTAGGGTTTAGGTCTTGTTTTAGTTAGCTTTGTTAATTAATTTTATCAACTAATTAGTTTAATTAGTGTTGAATTTAGTTTAGTTAGATTTGAATTATACTTTGTATTGTCTTGATAGTTTAGTTAGAATCTAGGGTTTAGTTTATGTATTAGAATTTTAGTTTATAAATTGAAATTTTAGTTTATAAATTGAAATTTTTGTGTATGAATTGAACTTTTAGGATATGAATTGAACATTCAGGATATGAATTGAATTTTTTGTGTATGAATTGAACTTTTGAGATATGAGTTGAACCTTTAGGATATGAATTGGACTTTTAGTTTATGTATTGGAATTTTAGTTTATAAATTGAAAATTTAGGATATGAATTGAACTTTTGTGGATATGAGTTGAACCTTTAGGATATGAATTGAACCTTTAGGATATGAATTGGACTTTTTGTGTATGAATTGAACTTTTGTGGATATGAGTTGAACCTTTAGGATATGAATTGAACATTTAGGATATGAATTGAAATTTTTGTGTATGAATTAAACTTTTGTGGATATGAGTTGAACCTTTAGGATATGAATTGAACCTTTAGGATATGAATTGGACTTTTAGTTTATGAATTAGACTTTTAGTTTATGTATTGGAATTTTAGTTTATAAATTGAAATTTTAGGATATGAATTGAACTTTTGTGGATATGAGTTGAACCTTTAGGATATGAATTGAACCTTTAGGATATGAATTGAAATTTTTGTGTATGAATTGAACTTTTGTGGATATAAGTTGAACCTTTGGGATATGAATTGAACCTTTAGGATATGAATTGAAATTTTTGTGTATGAATTGAACTTTTGTGGATATGAGTTGAACTTTTATGATATGAATTGAACCTTTAGGATATGAATTGGTCTTTTAGTTTATGAATTGGACTTTTAGTTTATAAATTGAAATTTTAGTTTATAAATTGAAATTTTAGGATATGAATTAAACTTTGTAGATATGAGTTGAACCTTTAGGATATGAATTGAAATTTTTGTGTGTGAATTAAACTTTTGTGGATAGGAGTTGAACCTTTAGGATATGAATTGGACTTTTAGGATATTAATTGGACTTTTAGTTTATGTATTGGAATTTTAGTTTATAAATTGAAATTTTAGGATATGAATTGAACTTTTGTGGATATGAGTTGAACCTTTAGGATATGAATTGAAATTTTTGTGTATGAATTGAACTTTTAGGATATGAATTGAGCCTTTAGAATATGAATTGGACTTTTAGTTTATGTATTGGAATTTTAGTTTATATTGGAATTTTAGGATATGAATTGAACTTTTGTGGATATGAGTTGAACCTTTAGGATATGAATTGAAGCATTAGGATATGAATTGACATTTTTGTGTATGAGTTTAAACTTTTAGGATATGAATTGAAACTTTAGGATATGAATTGGACTTTTAGTTTATGTATTGGAATTTTAGTTTATAAATTGAAATTTTAGGATATGAATTGAACTTTTGTGGATATGAATTGAACCTTTGGGATATGAATTGAACCTTTAGGATATGAATTGGACTTTTAATTTATGTATTGGAATTTTAATTTATAAATTCCTACCTACACCATCACTGTTTGAAACACATGTCATTGCCTTCTCATCATCATTGTCGCTAATGAGAACAACAATTGATCAAAGACACACCCTATCAGGTACTATATTCAAATTATTCTCTGTATCCAAGTTATCCCGAGTAATAGTACCACAAGGATAATCACCAAAGTCACCAGACAGTCTTATGATGCCAATGAAGCAAGATGAGCTATTCAATGAGACTCGTATTGTAAAGAAGGAGAAAGAGACTGATACAGAAAGGTGGGTCGAGGGCCGAGCCTCGACTATGCATGTATGTTTTTTACTTTTCATTAAGCATTTTGATATACTTTTGTATAAATTTTGAAATACTAATTCAATATAATTTTTCTTATAGGTTCGCTTCGCAGCTGACATGGAGGAATTCATACGCAGTCAGTCACCTAATGAGTCGGGCGAGGCAATATAACTTTCGGACGAAGATGCTGAAAGAACACTCCTTGAGTACTTTATATACTTTTAACTAGATAATAGAACCAGTTTTTGAATGGGCTTGTAATAAGCGTTAACTTAGTTTTGTTAGCTTCATGTGTTAGTTGTATTGAACTTTATACTTTGTTGGTTTTAATATTGTTGTTGTTGTTGTTGTTGTTGTTGTTGTTGTTGTTGTTGTTGTTGTTGTTGTTGGTGGTATTGTTGTTGTTGTTACTTGTAATAGGGAATTTGATATGCTGGCAGGTGGTGTAGCTGCCAAAACAGGCAGTTTTTGCCAAAATTATACCCAAAAAAGCGACCAACTTTGGTCGCTTGTTGGTCGCTTTTCTTATTAAACAAATATTTTCTGGGCAATAGCGACCAAGGTTGATCGCTAATTAACCCAGATTTCTTAAAAAGCGACCAACTTTGGTCGTTATTCTATTAAAAAAATAATTTCTGGACTATAGCTACCAAATTTGGTCTCTAAGGTAAAAGGACCAAATATTCTGGGTAAAGACTATAGCTACCAACTTTGGTCGCTTTAATATTTTAATAATATAATTTTGGCAACCAAAGTTGGTCTCTACATGTAAATTATATTTTTTTTATTTATTATTAATCAAAATATAGTGACTAACTTTGGTCTTTAATCCAAATATTATATTTTAAAATTTGAAAAATAGAGACCAAAGTTGGTCGCTTTTTTATTATTTTTTTTAAAAAAAGCCACCAAAGTTGGTCGCTATATTTTCAGAAATTATTTTTTTAATGGAATAGTGACCAAAGTTGGTCGCGTTTTGCGAAATCTGGGTTAATTAGCGACCAACTTTGGTCGCTATTTCCCAGAAAATAATTTTTTAATAGAAAAACGACCAACAAGCGACCAAAGTTGGTCTCTTTTCTGGGTATTATTTTGGCAGAAACTGCATGTTTTGGCAGCTACACCACCTACCAGCATACCAAATCCCTATTACAAGCAACAACAACAACAATACCAACAACAACAAAATAATAATAACAACAACAACAACAACAACAACAATAACAACAACAACATAAAAACAACATTAAAACCAACATTAAAACCAACAAAGTATAAAGTTCAATAGAACTACCACATTAAGCTAACCAAACTAAATTAACTCTTATTACAAGCCCATTCGAAAATCGATTCTATTTGTCTAGTTCAAAGTGTATAAAAGTCAATGAGTTTTTTGTACATCATTATTATCACCGTCTAATGAACTTTCATCAGCAAGACGGTATCCAGAAGGGTCTACTTGTCGAGTACGGGAAGAACGATCACGGGGAGGACGGGAGGAATGAGCACTTGGAGGATGGGAGGAACGAGCACGGGGAAGGCGAGCCTATGGCGATGAGTCACGAGACCGGGGAATCGGAAAACCTCCAGAAGCTAGGAGAGATTTGAGCTGCTCTTGCATGCCCTGGCACTGAGCGACCACACCAATGTACTAAGCATCTCTAAGCTTTTCTCTTTCCTTGGCCGCTTCAAGCTCGGATGTGAGCTTTGTCACAGTCTCCCGCATAGCGGAGAGGCTCTCCCCATCAAGTTGCTCGGCTTGCGAGAAAGTCCTTATTCCTTGCATTCCACACTTATAGCAATGGAATTTCTTAGTAGGAAGTCCGTATACCTTCCCCCATTTTGGACCGCCTGCAGCCTCCGTCCATATTCTTTCAGCATCCTCGTCCGAAGGTTGGATTGGCTTGCCCAACTTATTAGGTGGATAACTGCGTATGAATTCCTCCACTTCAGCTGTGAAGCGACCTTATAAGAAAAATTACATTGAATTAGTATTTCAAAATTTATATAAAAGTAAATCAAAATACTTAATGAAAAGTGAAAACTTACATGTACAGTCGAGGCTCGTCCCTCGACCCACATTTCTTGATCTGTGTCTTTCTTATCCTTCACAATATGAGTCTCCTTGAATAGCTCATCTTGGTTCATCGGACGCCCCATTCTTCTTCTTATTGTCCCTAGGTTGATCGCACCACCAGTGTGCAAGGATCCTCCCTTCTCAGATGCGCGAGCTTTCTTTCCTTTTTCGCTCTTCACTAAGAACTTTGCAGTACGCCATTGCCTTTGCAAATCCTCCCATAAATTCTGAAGCAACCAGTTAGGCTTCTGGTTCAACTTTCTAGCTTTGGAGAAAGTATGTGACAACCGCTTGCAATTTTGAGATGAAAATTTGCAGCCACATCCGCGCTATAGCGGTGTTCCCATACACACTTTCTTTGTATTTCAAAAGTTAAATATTATATGGAAATATCATAAATATAAATAATTATACTGCTTAAAAGAACTTTTATACCTTAAGTTCATTAAAAATTTGCTCCTTCAGCGAGAATGGGAATTCACTCCAAGACGCATAAGGGCCATCATAAAGCTTTCTTGTTACTTTGTGATTATCCTCGTAGTAATATTACTCGGGATGAACCTGCAATTTAATAAAAAAAACACAATAATATCTTAGTAAAAACTGTACAAAACAATAAACGTAAAAATAACAAATAACTCTTACCCATCACCCTTAGGGACTATGATGATCCTTCCATATTGATCATAATGCACCTCCTCGTCAGCATCGGCATCACCGTCTGAAACATGTATATCATAGGCATGTGTGGAAGGTGTAGGGGGGGTTAGAGCTAGTATCTTACAATCGAAGGCCTGAAATAGATGGAGTCCCTGATAAATATGGATGCGATCCCTGTGACTGCGACATAGCTGTATGGACCGCCAGTGGATGTGATATTGATTGCTGTGACCCGAGTGGCTGTGATATTGATGGATGTGATCCATGTGGATGTGACATGGATCAATACGATCCATGTGATGCTGATGGGTATGATCCACGTGGTAGTGAGGTAGGTGGACTGTATGTCGGACGTATAGTCCTATGGCCCTGTGATGAAAGACCTGGTGTCTACACGAAGGTGTAGGGCGTGTGATGTTGTGGCAGCTCAGAATAGCCCTGGGGTGGAGGCAAAGACATAGGCATAGGCATAGGCACATCAGAAGAGGGTGGAAAAGATTGATTATTATCTTCTACCCTCCTTTTTGGTTTCCTAGCCTTTTCTCGACCCCGAGAACCGCTATGGTAATTGTTACCTCGACCCTTACCTGTCATCTACATAATATAATACATATTTAGATTGAAACATATAAATAAACTAGCTATAAACGAGAGCTATTAAAGAAACCAACTTTTTAAAGCTCATCGACGTATTGTTCCTCGTCAGAGAATTCTTCTTCCTCACTAGTTTAAGCTTCATTAGTTGATTCTTCTTCCTCGTTTTCTATAATTCTTACTTCATTTATATCAATTTCTTCCAATATGTGTTCAAGATGTTTCAAATCATTTTCTAAAAGTTCGTCCACTATTTGGTGAACACTGGAGATATCGTTTTGATATGCAAGATCTAATACATTCTCGACTTCTACCCTACCTACAGGCTTAGTTTTTATTACAACCCACCAATTGGACTTATTCCGCTGTAATGGATAAGGAGCATAATACACTTTCCTAACATTATGTGCAATTATGAAAGGATCATAGCGATCATACTCCCTCGTATGATTAACCTCAATTATGTTGTATTGATTGTGTACTCTTGTACCTCTTGTTGGATTTGGGTCAAACCACTTGCATCTAAAGAGTATCAATTTCTTAAATGGCCAACCTGTATATTCTAGTTCTATTATTTCTTTGAGCACACCATAATAATCAATATCTCCAACTTGGTTGCCATCACCACCTTGAACCCACACCCCACTGTTGTTGCTATTTTTATTTTTAGAGAATCCTCTATATGAAACTTATAACCATTCACAACGTACTTAGATATTGTTGTGACCTGAAGCCCAGGTCCCCAAGATATATCTTTCAAAAATTGATTTACACCATTATTTGGATCATTTACCTACATATTGTTAAAAAAATTCATAAGTTAGCATAACTTCCAAACATTGTTTACCTACATAGTGTTAGAATATTTTAAGGATAAACTTACAAATTGTTTGAACCACGTATCAAATGTCGTATATACAGCATCATGGCCAAATTGACCCACGAAGTGACTGTGACACATCAAATATTTTTAGTAGTTGCATTGAGATGTAATCACAGTAAATTTTATATTTTGATAACTACTAAATCAATACTTACTTGAGAAATGGTACAACTTCGGGACAATTTAGCAACACATGAAGTGTAGCTGACTTGTACTCCATATCACTCAAACTTCTCTTTCTAACATCCTTAGAACATCGGCCTGGTTGATTGAATATGGATATTGGTGGATATAATGGATCATTCACACATTCGACTGTGTGCCTATTGGGCCTATTCCTAGCACATGAAACATTACTCTCAAAATAATAAGAACAAAAATGAGCAGTTTCCTTTGCAAGATAAGCTTCGCATATAGATCCTTCAATCCTATTCCTCTGCTTAACAAATTGTTTGCATTTGCCAATTGTCCTACATAGTTTTAGGTTAGCCAAGAACATTCAAATAAAACAGAAAATTACATCAAAATTATAATATTACCTCTCAAAGGGATACATCCATCTGCATTGAACAGGCCCTCCAAGTCGTGCCTCGTGTACAAGGTGGATTGGAAGGTGTTCCATCACATCAAAAAACCTACATGGAAATATCTTTTCCATCTTACTAGAAGTTACACGAATGTTCAGATCCATCCAGAGTAGGTTTTCTTCCCTTAATGTGGAAGAACACAAGTCTTTGAAAAACAAACTAATCTCTGTGATGGGTTTCCAGATTCTTTCAGGCAAACCACAAAATGCAATAGGCACTAAGGTCTCCATGAAAACATGACAGCCATGACTTTTCAAATGGATCAACATCCCTACCTCCATATCAACATTTTTCCCAAGATTCAACACATAACCTCAGGCATCTTCAATTTTGTTACCCAATCACAAATTTGCTGTCTTTCGTCCAAAGTGAATGTGTAACTTGCTTTAAGCTTGAATATCTTACCATTGTTTGCTGTCTGCAAGTATAATTCTGTCACGACCCAAACCCGGACCCAGCCGTGGTGGCGCCTCTCGTGAAGACAAGGCCAGCCAATTAAACACAATTCACTTTTTTAAACAGTTAAATAACATAAAAGTAGTCTGAAACATGATATAGCAATACTAAGTAGCGAATAATGCCAATAAAGTGCGGAAGTACAACACAACACGGCCCTAACCGGGGTGTCACAAGTCACGAGCATCAACTAGAGTATAAATACAACTGAAAAGTCTGAAATGTACTAAACAAAGACTAATGAAATGAAGAGGGAGAAAAGCAGTGCTGCAAACGCCGGCAGCTACCTTGCTAAACTCCGATGACTTTGCCTCCGATCAGCCAAAACCTGCTACCTGGTGTATAAATACCTGAATCTGCACACAAGGTGCAGGGAGTAAAGTGAGTACTCCAACTCAGTGAATAAAAAATATAAATAATGACTGAAAGTAAGAAATCACATAAAACACAAGGCATTCCATAATGAAGCAGTAAAATCAGTTAAACAGTAAAACGGTGAAAAGTTAAGTGAAAATCCCTTTCTCAACAAGTAAAACAAGTAATTGACAGGTAAGTAAACAAATAGAAATTGGCCTCTCAGGCACAGTATCAACAAATCCGCCCCTCGGGCAACATCTCAGAACAGTACCAGCCCCTCGGGCTCAATATCAGAATAGTGTCAGCCCCTCGGGCTCAATATCACATCACAAGGGGTACCCGCGCTCACTGGGGGTGTACAGACTCCGGGAGGGGCCCCTTACGGCCCAAGTGTAATATCAAGTCATCTCGTGGCATCAAATCTAGGCCCTCGACCTCATATCAGTCAAGCCACCTCGTGGCGTTTATATCTCAGGCCCTCAGCCTCATAAACAATATCAACAAGCCACCTCGTGGCGTACATATCTCAGGCCCTCAGCATCAATCAGTATCAGTGTTTCCTCACACTAAGCCCTCGACCTTACTCAGTCAAAAATACTCACAAGCCCCTCGAGCAATAGTAAAACAGTATTTCTCAGCCCAAAACATCATTTAAAATATTATTTAAGTCTCAAAATTGAGTAAAATTGGCTGAGTAGTAAAACAGTGGGAAATAATGGGTCTGAGATCAAGTAATAAGTCAAACAGTGAGGAAATGGTAATAAAAATCCCCGAAGGGTTCAAAGAGTTGGCATGAAGCCCAAATATAGCAATCAGCCTAAAGTATAATGAAAGCAAACAAGTTTCAGTCAAATACGTGGCAAAATCATCAATCGGGACGGACCAAGTCACAATCCCCAATAGTGCACGACCCCACGCTCGTCATCAAACGTGTGCCTCACCTCAATATAGCACTACGATGTGCAATCTGGGGTTTCAAACCCTCAGAATATCATTTACAATCATTACTCACCTCTATCCGGTCCGAACTCTAGCCCGCGATGCCTTTGCCTCTCGAATCGGCCTTCGAATGCTCCAAATCTAGCCGAAATCAGTACCAAACCATCAAAATGTGCTAAGGGAACAAAGCCCACTTGAAAATAATCAAATTACCACAAAATTCTCGAAATTGGTCAAACCCGACCCCCGGGCCCACATCTCGAAATTTGAAAAAATTTACAAAACTAGAATCCTTATACTTTCACGAATCTAACCATACGAAAATTATTCAATTCCTATACCATTTGGTCCTTCAAATCATCATTTTATATTTTTGAAAGATTTTACAATTTCTTCCCAAATACCATCCCAAATCATGAATTAAATGATGAATTCAATGATAGATTCATGTACTCTAGCCAAATCTAAGTTAGAATCACTTACCTCGATGAATTTCTTGAAAAACCTTCGAAAAATCGCCAAAATCCGAGCTCTCTAGCAAAATATCAAATAAAACCCAAAACCTCGTATTTATAGAGTTCCCCACAGATTACCACCTCTGTAGACTGCACAAAATCGACTGCGGTCCGCACAAAACCAGTGCGGTCTGCACGAAACGACCACGGCCGCACATGCTTTCCTCTACAGTGACAAGCTTTAGTATTCTGGCCATAACTTTTGCTACAGATGTCCAAATGCCTATTATAATATTTTTCGGAAAACTTGATGCAAAGATCTACAACTTTTGTTTTTGCATCATCTCAAAATTCTTTGTGGATCCAAAAATATGAGCTTCCGAAGCAGGACCAGTGACATGTTCCCCACCACGGCCGCACCGCATTTTGTGCGGTCGGCACAGTACCTACCGCGGCCGCACTTCATTTTGTGCAGTCTGCACAGCATATACCGTGGACGCACTTCATTTTGTGCAGACCGCACGGATGAGTTCCGAGGCCTGCAACCCTTATGGACCTGCTACAGCTATGATTTTCGGCCTAAAACATCCTGGAACCTACCTAGAACTCCCAGAACTTCAAACCAATTGTACCAACACATCTCATGACATCGTTCAAACATGTTCAAAACTTCGGAACGCTCACAACAGCATCAAATAACCAATTTCATATCGGATTCAAGCCTAAGAATTTCAAGAACTTCCAAATTATACTTTTGATCAAAAAGTCTATCAAATCTCGTCCGAATGACCTGAAATTTTGCACACATGCCACAAATGACACAACGGAGCTACTGCAACTTCCGGAATTTCATTCCAACCTCTGTATGAAAATCTCACCTATCAACCGGAAAACGCAGAAATCTCCATTTCACCAATTTAAGCCTAAACCTTTCACGGACCTCCAAAATGCATTCCGATCACGCCCCAAGTCCCAAATCACCTAACGGGGCTAACCAAATCATAAAAATTCCGATAAGAGATCATATACAAACAAGTCAACTCTTGGTCAAACATTTCAAATTTAAGGCTTCAAACTGAGAACTGTTCTTCCAAATTCATTTCGATTACCCTGAAAACCATAACCAACGATTTACATAAGTCATAATATATAACACGGGTCAAGTCACGCCCGAGAATTGGCGAGCAAAGTGCAAACGCTCAAAACGACCGGTCGGGTCATTACATCCTCCCCCATTTAAACATACGTTCGTCCTCAAACATGCCCAGAGTTGTTCCAAATACCAACCAATCACTGAATAATCTTACCATGCACATACCCGGGGGTGATCCCACGTCACCATATCTCTTATAGGTCCGATAACACAATGAAACTGTATTTCTACTTTCCAACCTAGCCCATAAGCCTTAGAACCACATTTCCAGTTCTGAAATCACTCACAAGATCAAAATCTCACATCTATTTTCCGAATAAGCCTGAACGAGCTGTAATCACGCATACTTGCAATCCCAGGTGCAATCACTTGATATACCATATAACTCAAACACTCGTAGTGATAACTTCTAATTACAGCAACTGCACACAACACCCGAATACCGATAGAAAAACTCTTATAAACTAAAGTATCAACCCAACACTTTCATATACTGCCAATGATTACTAAAACACGTGGTAAGTCATAACCATTTCCCAGATCAACCATTCAAGAAGCCACTTCTCCTTTGGCAAATACCACAGCAAATTTCAGAGCCGAAGCTCGATATTATCCTTCCAATATGTTGGAATCGAACCCGTTCGTATTCATTAATGATCCCAACGATCTCCTCTAATCCAACACACTACTCTGGTGACATAACACATCAGTACAGGCCTAAGACACCACTTGCATAATACGCGCACCAATAAGCAACAATCCAAACATACCTCCAATCAATGAAAATGACTGAAAGAGCTGTACCTCAAGCTCACCAGTACCACCACAATACAAGGCTGAGAACCCGTCTCGCATCGTAGGAGCAGAACACACGAATCTAACCCGCAAGGTCATACCTCCACATAACTTCGCTGCGATGTGCAATCCTATCCAACACTGCTCTACATGAACCATCTCAAGTCACTATGCTCAAAATCGACAACCACCCACAATTTGATATCTAGAACCAAAGCAAATCATCATACCCATGGTAGAGCAAATAACCTACACCACACGAACCCAAAAGGACATAGCTGTTGATACCCAATTTTTCCTGTATATTTTTATATGCAAAATACTTTCAAAATAGCATATGTATGCATATATAAGTATTTACAAATATTTTTATTATTTTTCCTTAATTTTAAAGGCTTTTAAAATCAATTTTATTGCCTTATTTTATCAAGAAAAATCCAATAAGTGTCCAAAATTATCATTTTGGTAATTCATTTATCGAATTCTCATATTTATACTAAAATATAGCTAAGGTAATTTTCGCACATTTTTTACAAATTTATTTAGTATTTTAAAGCTAAATTGCATATAATTGCAATATTAGCCTATTTTAGATTTAATTGCGTTTATAATTACAAAATTGATTCCAGTATTTTTAATTTAATATTTATATATTATTAATTAATTTATTACCTTTAATTTGTTTCCACAGATTAATTTGCTATTTTTATAAAATAAATGGGGAAAAGTGGCTATTTAAAACCTAGCCAGATTTTATTTTCAATTTCAGCCTAATTTGCACCCCTAAATTCCCAAATCACCCAGCCCAAATCCTAAAACTACTCAGCCCAACCCGGATCAAATCTTGCCCGTTGATCAATTTTGCACAATGGTCTAGATCCGCCCTTACCTTTTTTTAATCAAACGACCCCCCTAATACCCCTCATTTCCCCTCACTCGTCTCTATCTCTCTAACCCCTGGTTCTTTATAGAACTTTCCCCCATCCCCTCCTCTTCGATGAATCCTTTTCACCTTCTTCGGCCACCCTCTAACCTAAATCCATGGTGGTTTCACCACCCACCAAGCCACCTATGGCTCCTTACGCCTGGTTAACTGAAGCTCCGTGACTCGATCATGAAGGGTTGTGTCCAGACCTCTGTCGATTCGAGTTCCACGGTCATCTCCGGCCTTACTCCAGCGTACCATGGTTGTGTGAGCCTGATTTTCACCTCTCCGACTCAGATCGGTGACTTTTCAAAGCCTTTCTCATTTTTAGGGTTCTTCTAAAACCCTAACCATTCGAGGTTTCTCCAATTCCTTTAGATCCGTTGTGTATCTATGCTTTCCTTGAGTTTTCAAACGATTTTCCTGACTCTTCTTTAAAAAAAATTACTTTTAAAATCTTTCTTTTCCGATCAACGGTTTTTCTAAAAGTGTTTAAGTGTTTTTCTGACTTTCTTTGTCTTTCATGTGTATTTGCCCCTACTGTGTTCTTGTATTTTCTTTTACCATGTTCTTGTATGCATCTCTTACTGTGTTTTCCTATACTATATTTTTGTATGCTTTTATACTTTGTTCTGGTATTTTCTTCTACCATGTTCTGGTATGTTCTCCTACTATATATTTTCTACTGTGTTCTTAAGTGTTCTTACTAATTTCGTTCTATTGAGCTCTGTTTAAGTTTCTTCTAATAGATCTTCTTAAGCATGCTTCTTCTACTATTCTTATCAGTCTTTTCTCATTATGCTTCGAATTAGTTTCTTCACTTTGTTTGCTTTGAACCCTTCTGCTGTGCTTGCATGTTACTCATGAGTTCTGTTGCTGAAAGTAGCATGTTGGAAGTTTCAGTTCTTTTCTATGACCTCTAAACATGTTTAGATTCAATTGCTTGCCCTCTTATCTCTACTTTGTGGTTTGCTTGAACTAGGGTATTATTTCAAAAAAACCCTAATTCTTTCTGACTAACTTCGAGTCTCTGAACTGAGTTTGGACATCTTGATTTTCATACAATTCTGGTTTTTTACTAAACTCTTCTACCCTGGATTTTCCTACTGATTTCACAATGACACGAGAATCTCTTTTTTTCTTTCTTTCATGCTTAACATGCTCACATGCTCCTTATATATGATGCACTTCCCTCTCAAGTGACTTTCAAATTTGCAATTAGTTCAAACTTCCTTCTAAATATGGCTTGATTGATTTCTTTCCATTGTTTGCTGATTTTCTCTATGACTCAGCCTAAGTTAAAACCCTTTTTCATCTTTTGTGACTTGGTTCATTCATAGATCAGCAATTACAAGATCCCTGACCATTTGATTTACTGGCTATTAATTAATTTTCTTACCTTATTTGTACAACCGTGTACTTCAAAACCATGTCCTTAAAATAACTCTTTATGTATTTGCCCCTAATTGCATGATGTGCACAAAGTGTTTCCTCAATTTCTTTCCTTAAATGGTTTTACCCATTTGAATCTGAATACCTTAATTAAGGGAACTCTTGTGTGATTGATCCTTAATTGACAATCAGTTCCTCAACTATTTTATTACCTTATTTCTGCCTGATTTTGCACTATAAGAGGCATGACCCTCTTCACAGACAGAACACACTTTCAGAATTTTTCTGCACTCATACTCTCTTATAATAATATTCTCTTCTTGTCTGCATTGTGGCCTATTTTACAATACCTACTGCTTTTCTTTGCTTGTTTCCTTGAAAACCGATATGTCCGGGTTTAATTCTTAGCATCATCACAATGTGTTCATTTACAGCTTTTATATCCATGTCTACTATACTGTTTCTGTAAAGTTCAATGTTTAAGTTAGTATGCTCATATCTTTCTGCTTGTTTCTGTTGTGAATCCTTGCTCCCTACCCCCATTACCCCTATGTGTTTGAGAGTTGTGACTTAAGGCATGGAAATGTGAGTTGTTGCCCATGAATTAACTTTGAACCAATGGGGTCTTAACCTCTAAGTAAATAGGCTGGAGGGTGTGCCAGCATCTCCCATTACTAGGTGTGCCCATCAGCCTGCTTTTCTTTTGTTCTTGCAAATTCCCCCATTCCCTACACCCTTATATGTACTGATTTTTAAGTTATTCCCCTTTTCCCTTTCCTCTTTCAGAATTCTACTTTTGCACTTGCACTCTCTCTTAGTTTATAAGTTCTGCCCCCTCTGGTGAGCCTTGCCCTGGGACCTTGAGTTCCCTCTGAACTTGTACACCTGAGGGTTGGCCATTCCACACTGCACAATGTCCTAATCTGGTGATACATTTGGGTGTAAACACTGCCCGGAGTTCTTATAAAATTCTTAGAGAACTCTGACACATCCAAATGGGTGAAAGGATTTAAAATATGATCTCTTGTAGTTGGTTTACTTCATATTTCAGACAGAAAATCTGATTCAGGCTCTCCTTAGTTGTACCTTTTAATTTCTGATGTATTTTTCTTTTTCTGGGCTATAATAATTTTGTAACAAACTCTTGGGGATGACTAGTGAAAAGGGAGGGATAACTATGTGAAGGGTAGATATCCTGTCTATAGGTGTATTTCTGAATTTCTGCACTCTCATATAGATATCCTGCCTATAGGTTATTTCTGAACTTCTGCACTCTCATATAGATATCCTGCCTATAGGTTATTTCTTGAATTCTTTATTTCTCATATAGATACCATGTCTGCATGAATTCTGTATTCTCTCTTATAGATACCATGTCTATAATCACCTGGAAATCCGAATCCTGCATATGCATATAGAAAATAATGCCTATAGGTCTTTCTGAATCTTGCATATACATTCTTCATTAGGCAATCATGTTTATAGATCTTAATCAATCAGCCGCAATTAGATATCATGTTCATAGGCCTTAAATGACATTCAGCACCTAGATATCATGTTTATAGGGCTTTCGCATTTTACCATGTCTATTAAAAGGGGTTTAAAATCAACAACGCATAGAAATCATGCCTATAGGATCTATTAATCAAGTCTGAATCGTTCCACTCACTTATAAGTCTAAACCAGTAACAGTCAAGCATTCTCTTTTGCTAAAACTCGCCTTTCTTTAATAACAGACGATTTTTCTTAAATCAGTATGTATTCACATTTACTTCATTGTTTCTAGAATCAGTAGATGCCATGCTTATTGATCTTCGTCCAGCACTTAGGCAAGCCATAGGGTAAACTTATAAACTGAATCAGACTTTTTATCAGCTACAACCAGCGGGCAGGCCTGATTCGGGCTTCTTATCTGAACTATGTAATAAATCAGTCTGCCTCGACTCTTTAAGTTTTAATCAGATCTTAAACAGTAGATACAAGTCATGCTACATTATGTGCTTTCTTTGGTTTAAAAGAGGTCTGTTTGAGACCTTTTATTTGTTTATATGCTTCCCCAAACTTGCTATATACGTTTTGTTTGTCGTCTTAGTATTTTACCTTTTTAAACCACAAATAAGCCCCATACCTCCTCCCTTTAGGATTAGTAGTCCCAAGTACCTCCGGGGCTTATAGGATTGGGGCGGGTAATAGCATGCAATAAGTAAACAAGACCATTTCGCGCTTTAATACCTTAACGGGGTGGGATTACCACGCAATAACATCACGTGTATCCCTTCACTGAGGAGTGATTACCGGATGTTTTGTGGGGTGATCCATATTATTAATAAACCTAGGACCCCCTTTCCTTTTTTTTTTGTTTCTTTTAAATCTTTTTAAACCGTTTCTTTCAAGAAAATCAACTCTTTTTAGTTCCTTTTTCTTACTTTTGTTTATTTGTAACCATTACGTGAAAATCCCCTCTTATCTGAAGCCTTTATTTGCCTATGTGCATTTAAGTCACAACAATAGTTTGGCCGGAAACCACACTAGTGGATCCTGAGGGGTGCCTAACACCTTCCTCTTGGGATAATTTCAAGCCCTTACCCAATCTCTGGTTACTCAAAACAAACCCCTCCTAGTGTCCTAATGCACTTTAATCATTAGGTGGCGACTCTTCAATTCAAACCCAATTCCCGGAAAGGAACGTGTTGTTCTCCCAAATGTCATAAACACGATTTCACGAGAAAAAAGGGGGCGCGACAAGAACCCATACACCATTTACCGAGTAACACCCAATTTCTCTTCCCGGTCGACTTCCACTATGAAACCCCAATAGAACCGCACCCTAGGTGCCTATAACTGACAAATCACAACACCTCTCTCAGCAATACAATTCGGAGCCAACCAAGCCGACTCAAGTTAGAACACACATCCATAAACCCGATTTCACGAGAAAAAAGGGGCGCTACAGTATGGCAACTCTGTTGGGGAAATTCTTTTAGGCTTTTACCATTTCAAGCTATTACAGTGACTTTATATTTCTTCTGTGACTTTATTTGTTTAATACCTTTAAGCATTTAATTCCCTCTTCTACTGCAAAAACTGACTTGTCTCTTGTTTCTCTCCCTTATTTCTTTACTGCTTTCCTTTACTGCACTCCTTTATTACTATTTTAAATTATTGTAATTATTACTTTATGAACGTGCAAATACGTGACAACTTGTTTTAGTTATCGCAACTGCATGTTTTCAACATCATATTCCACTCGTGCCAAACAAAATACCATAGCAACGCTTATAATGAGTGGTTACGCTCTTCCTATATTATCACCCCCTAAATCCGGAAAAGGCGTATTTGCGGTAAAACCAGTCGATCAACGGTGTAGTCGACGGTTCCGTGCCTTTCCCCCTTGAGTTGTCCGCTCAAAGGTACCAGTCTAAAACCCCATAGAAACCTTACTCTGTTTAACTGTGCATGCATCATGGTCAAACCTAGTCGAGTTAGTTGTGTTGTCCGCATAATGACTCTTTAAGATAGCCTTGTCCAAAGTCCATCGGATTTCCCTGAACCAAAACGGACATCACCACATTCTGTGCATTTATTTGGAGAATTAAATGCTTTATGCTAATTGTTGGTATTAAATAGTCGAGTTTGGTGGGGGTAAGGGCTTACACCTTTTGTCTTGCAGAAATATGAGGCACGAGGTCCCCAGTTTTGGTATGATTAGCACAACCCCACTCTTGCTAGAATGGTGGAGGAGTCTTCCATCAAATGACCAAATCAACGAGTGGAAAGAGAGGGCCGCCAAAGCTAGCAAAAAGTTGGAATATCTGGAGTACAGTCTGCTGGAATTGGAAGGGAAAGTAAGGAAGAGAGTCACCGACTGCTAGAATTCTGAAGGAAACGAAGGAGAACACATGGCAAAGGCATTTCTACTGGCGAACCTACACGAGCTGGAGGATTTGATTAACGAGAGCATTCAACCTGAGAAAGGTCCTGCTAGGACCAAATAGATAGGAACCTTTTCTTTTTTGCTTTAAAAAATGTAATAAGGCCAATGCCCACTAGTGACATTTTATTCCTTGTTATTTAGTGTCGTGTTGGGATTCGTCTACTTTTATCAATAAAATGAGGCATTTAGCATTCTAAGTTTTCCAAATCAATTTGTCGCTAGGTCTACCTCGGGCACAACGAGGCTCCCAAATTAGGACACGATTTACATTCTTGCACTATGTGTTTAAATATCGCAACATCTTTTCCTTATAATCCTCACTAACTTGTTACCTTTTGATTTATTTTTCATTTTTATTCCCCTCCCCAAAGGTTAGTTCGTGCACTCTGGCATCGCCATCATATTCCACAAGATCAAAGGGCCCTCCACCCACTCCTCCTCCTAGTCCTATCAGAAGCAGGAACAAAGGAAAGATGGAAGATTTGAACAACACCAGAAAGGAAAACTCAACTAAACGGGTAGAGGTCACTCATGATGCTCCGGCCTCCAAAGAAAGTGCGTCCCAACTCGAGCAGAAACTGTTGAAATTTCAAAACGAACTTGATCAGGTTCGGAATCTGGCAAACTTGTAATTTTCCCTCACCACTCCAGATATCAATTTTCTGAACGCTCAGAACCCCATGCCTCCACAAAATACCCCTAACCACAAAACCATCCCACTCCTCACCACCACTGCAATACTTGCCACACATCCAACAATACTCCACTGCTCATCTCTGAACCTTTGAACTCCACAAATGACCATTTCCACGCCCACCATAACACCCCCATATATGTGGAGACCATGCCACACTCCACCCAACCCATCTCAAACACACCCAAGTCTGATGATAAAGACTCACTCATCAGGAACTGGCTAAAGAACTCAAGAAATTGACTAGCCAAATTTAGGGCGTCGAAGGAGGTAAGGGGATTAAAGGGTTGAACTACGAAGATCTTTGCATACAACTGGATGTCGAACTGCCCGAGGGGTACAAACCTCCTAAGTTCGAGATGTTTGATGGTACAGGGGATACGAGAGTCCACGTGAGAACATACTGCGACAAGCTGGTCAGAGTAGGGAAGGATGAAAGGATTCACATGAAGCTTTTTATGAGGAGTTTAAGAGGAGATGCTCTGTCTTGGTTCATTAGCCAATACCCGAAGAAATGGTCAAACTGGGTGAGTATGGCATCTGACTTTATGGACAGGTTCAGGTTCAACACAGAAAATACGCCAGATGTGTTCTACATCCAGAATTTAAAGAAGAAGCCCACAAAAACATTCCACGAGTACGCTACTCATTGGAGATCAGAAGCCGCTAAGGTCAGACCGGTTTTAGAAGAAGAACAAATGAACAATTTTTTCATCCAGGCTCAAGACCCGCAGTACTATGAAAGGCTGATGTTGATTGAGAGCCAGAAATTTTCCGACAGCATCAAGCTAGGGGAAAGGATCGAGGAAGGCATAAAAAGTGGTATGGCTACAAACTTTGAATCTTTGCAAGCTACCAATAAAGCTTTACAGTCTAGTGGTACGTCCAAGAAAAGGGATGTAGGTGCTGTAATGGTTTCACAAAGAGCCAAATCCCCTATCAAATACCAAGCCCATCTGATACCTCCACTCGCATATCAGCCTCCCCCGAATTACCAATCACCCCCACCTCCCACATATCAACCTACTTCACCCAGATATTCCCAACCTGCATATGTCTACCAAGCCTACAATTCTCAGCCATCCCACTATCAATCACCTCCCACACGTCAAAACATTCCCAGACCTCGACCAAATTTTGACCGCAGACCACCCAAATAATATACCGCCATTGCTGAACCAATTGACCAGCTGTACGAAAGGCTCAAAGCTGTTGGTTATGTCACCCCATATCCCTGCTATTACCCTTGAAAACACTTCTCAATGGGCTAATCCAAATAAATCATGTGCATACTATTCCGGCATGAAAGGGCATACCATTGATGAATGCCGCTCACTAAAATATAAGATCCAGACTCTGATTGATAACAAGATCATTGTGGCAAAGGAGCCTACTCTGAATGTCCGCAACAACCCTCTGCCAGACCATAAGGGTGGAGGTGTCCACATGATTGACATAAAGGATGATTGGGACCCCAAAGGATCAATCGGTTTAATCAAAGAAGGTGACGAACAAAAAAAACCAATAGTCACCCTTAATCCGATTGTAGTCCAGACTCAGCCTTCTGGGGATGCCGAGGTAAACATGTCCATACCACTTGAGTTTGAAGCACCATCCTCAGCAAATACGCTAGCACCGATTGAGGTCGAGTTTGAGTCTCCAGCAAATGCACCTGTACTATTTGAAGTTGTTGTGTTACCTTTCAAAGTACATGCTCCGTTCGGAGTAAAAGTTCCCATGCCGATTCTAGTAGAAATGTCGGCTGTAACACCATTCCATACAAATGCCATACCTTGGCATTACACAGTCGAGGCAAGAAGGAAAGGGAAAGCCAAGTTTGGGGAAATAGTTGCGGCACAGGGTATGACAAGAATCGGTAGGGTTCATACTCTGGAGCATTTAGCTGAGCCGAGTAAGTAGGCCTATGGTTGGCCGACCATCACTGAAACCGGTCCCGATAATCTTTAGAGAAGAATACAAGCCAAGGAATACTCAGTCATTGATCAGCTGAACAAAACACCGGCGCAAATTTCTATCCTAGCTTTGCTGCAAAGTTCCGATGCACATAAGAATGCCTTGTTAAAGGTGCTGAGTGAGGCATATGTACCAAGCAATATCACCGGAGGAGAAACGACAAACATGGTAGGGCAGGTATTGGAAAGTCACAAGATTACTTTTCATAAAGATGAGCTTCCACTAGAAGGGTTAAGTCACAATAAAGTGTTGCACATCACCGTGCAATGCGAAGATTATTTTATCACTAGGATCCTGATTGATGGAGGGTCCAGCCTCAATATTTGCCCGTTGGTAACACTTAGAACATTAGGAAAGGGGCTGCATGAGATCAAGGATGGGTCAATCAACGTCAAAGCTTTCGACGGTTCCCAAAGGTCCACTATTGAGGAAATTAGTTTATGCTTGCAAATGGGGCCTACTTGGTTCGATGTCAATTTCCAAGTAATAGATGTGCCGGCATCTTACAACTTGTTGTTGGGACGATTGTGGATTCATGCCACTGGGTCTGTATCGTCAACACTACATCAGGCAGTGATGTTTGAGTGGAATCACCAAGAGGTGATCATTCACGGCGAAGGTAGCAATCCCATATACAGTCGCCAAACCATCCCATTGATCGGAGGAAGAAGAAAGATAGGCGGGGAAACCTATCACCACATCGAGCGAGTCAACGTTGTTGACAAAGACAAATTATGGGACAACAAAATTGAAAGCATATTGAACTGGAGGGGATGTAAACCTAGCAAAGGACTTGGCAAGAACCTCCAAGGAATCGCCAAGCCTATTAAACTGAAGAAACATGGCACCACTTTTGGTCTGGGATATGAGTACACTTGGGAAGAATTCAACAACTGGTCGCCACCATGGCGCGGTCCATACTACCTGCTGGAGCAGCCAATACCACATTTGGAGCAGACTTTCCAGCCAGCCGATGTTATCTATGGGTCGGAAGAAGAGGAAGCACTAACAGTAATGAGGAATTTGTTCCTAGAAGATAATAACATGGATTGCTGTATCATCTTCAAGGAGGAGGTGGAGGAAGGCCCTTCCATACAGGCCGTAAGCCGAGGAGCATGCCTCAACAATTGGACCATCAGAACCACCAAAGCTCGGAAAGCCTCTGGGTAGCAAGGTTGAACAAAGCATCATGCACTATCTTTTATTTTTACTAATTGATTTTCCTTTCACGTTTTGAATTTTTGCAATAAGATCTTCTAATGTTCTAAATAGTTATGAAATTATCAAAGCATTTCGGTTTCCTTACAAATCTTACTCTTATTATTTTCTCTCATTACTTTATTTATACAGCATTACAATTACCTATCTTGATAAACCAATGACTGTGACATGCAACGAGACAACGCAACAAACGGACATAGATTGTTGGAGGATGTTTTTCGATGGAGCAGCAAATTTAAAAGGAGTTGGCATAGGAGCAGTCCTGGTATCGGAAACCGGTCAGCATTATCCGGTCTCTGCGAAACTCAGATTCCTGTGTACCAACAACATGGCCGAATACGAAGCCTGCATCTTAGGGCTCACGATGGCTATTGACATGATCATTCAAGAGTTGCTAGTGATTGGGGATTCAGATTTTCTTATACATCAGGTCCTAGAAGAATGGGCAACCAAGAACTCCAAAATACTCTCTTATCTGCATTACGTACAAGATTTAAGAAAGAGGTTCACAAAGACAGCGTTCCAGCATGTTCCTAGAGTCCAGAATGAATTCGTCGATGCACTGTCTATCCTATCATCTATGATACAACATCCAGACAAGAATTTCATTGATCCCATTCCGGTAAAGATCCATGATCAGCCAGCTTACTGTGCTCATGTCAAAGAAGAAGCAGATGTAAAGCCTTGGTTTCATGATATCAAGGAATACTTGGCAAAAGGAGAATACCCAGAACTCGCAAATGCTACTCAAAAGTGCACGCTTCGGAGGTTATCCAACAATTTCTTTCACAGCAGAGGAATCTTGTATAGGAGGACTCCTGATTTGGGATTACTAAGGTGTGTCGACGCAAATGAAGCATCCAGGCTATTAGAGGAAATCCATGCAGGGACCTGCGGTCCACATATAAATGGTTTGTTCTAAGCAAAGAAAATACTCTGAGCTGGTTACTTTTGGATAACTATGGAAACAGACAGCATCTAGTATGTCCGAAAGTGTCACCACTGCCAGATACACGCAGACATGATAAAGGTGCCTCCAAACGAGCTTAATGTGACAAGCGTGCCATGGACGTTCGCCGCATGGGAAATGGATGTTATTGGAACAATCGAACCCGCTACATCAAATGGGCATAGGTTCATCCTAGTAACAATTGATTATTTCCAAATGGGTTGAAGCAGCATTTTACAGAGCAGTGACTAAGAAAGTCATGACAGACTTCGTCCGCGATCGTATCGTTTGTTCATTAGGGATCCCGAAGTCAATTGTCATTGATAATGGTTCCAACCTCAACAGTGACCTGATGAAAGCCATGTGTAAAACCTTCAAGATCAAACACAAGAATTCTACAGCCTACAAACCTTAGATAAACGGAGTCGTAGAGGCCGCCAACAAGAATATCAAGAAGATACTAAGGAAAATGATAGAGAATCATAAATAGTGGCACGAGAAGCTATAATTTGCTTTATTGGGGGTATCACACCACAGTCTGCACATCAACTGGGGCAACCCTCTACATGTTGGTTTATGGTACAGAAGCAGTCATTCCCGCCGAAGTAGAAATCCCTTCCTTGAGAATCATACAGGAAGTAGAACTCGACGATGCAGAGTGGGTGAAGAGTCGTTACGAGTAGCTAGCTCTTATAGATGGCAAGAGAATGAATGCAGTTTGCCATGATCAGCTTTATCAGAATAGAATGTCCAGAGCCTTCAACAAAAGAGTCAAGCCAAGACAATTCACACCAGGGCAGCTGGTATTAAAGAAGATTTTCCCGCATCAAGATGAAGCTAAAGGGAAATTCTCTCCCAACTAGTAGGGTCCGTACATGGTTCACTGGGTTCTAATAAGAGGAGCCCTCATACTTGCAAAAATGGACGGAGAAGTTTGGCCAAAGCCGATCAATTCAGATGCAGTCAAGTGATACTATGTGTAATATTTATGCTTTCCTTACATGATGTAATTTAAACTACGCCTGACCTGATTCCCGTTTAAGAGGGGATACGTAGGCAGCCCTATGGGTTCGGTCACAATTTTCTAAAATTTTCATTTCCCTCCGCAATTGAAAACTGGGGCAGAATTTTGAGGAGGGCCCTCAAAATTTCGAAGTGATTTCAGCCATTCGCCGCAAGTAGACGTTAGAAGCAGCAACCCAGTAAACTGGGGTAGAATTTTGAGGAGGACCCTCAAAATTCTGGATCAAGAGAAGTTGCAATATCTTGAACCACGTCGCAGTCATCGGTTCATCTAAAGAAAACTATTCTTAATTATGTATTTATGTTACATTTTCTTTACTAAAATCATGCATGTTTATTTCTAAAATCGCTCTATTTAGCAATGCTACCCCAATGATACGGGCAGTATCACCAGATAAAAATCGAGCAGGTCAAGCAAAGCCATCGGGGATACGAACTAACCTCCCCCTTTACAAAACTCACGATTTTCTTTGGATGCAGGCACTTGAGTTGCAAAATCATCAAATATACCATACGCTCACTCACAAAGTTCAGGAATATAACTCTCCGAACCTTTGCACTTGCTCGCGACTGTTATCCGCACACGACATTGTCCCCATCAGGCACGATATCCCCAGCAATCACGATACCCCAATTCACTATCAGCTAAGAAAACTCTATTGTCGTTTGCCCTTTTTACTTCCTGCATAAGGCTACCATTCTACCTTCCGAGACTATGCACTATCTCCATCTGCATTCTCTGCATTACATAAGGCTACCATTCTTCCTTCCGAGACTAAGCACTATCTCCATCTGCATTTCTGCATTGCATAAGGCTACCATTCTACATTCCAAGACTAAGCACTGTCTCCATTTGCATTTTTGCATTGCATAAGGCTACCATTCTGCCTTCCGAGACTAAGCTCTGTCTCCATCTGCATTCTCTGCATTGCATAAGGCTACCATTCTGCCTTCCAAGACTAAGCACTGTCTCCATCTGCATTTCTGCATTGCATAAGGCTACCATTCTGCCTTCCGAGACTAAGCTCTGTCTCCATCTGCATTCTCTACATTGTATAAGGCTACCATTCTGCCTTCCGAGGTTAAGCTCTACCTCCATCTCATCGGCTGAAAGATCGCCACCTTCTGCATCTCATTGGCTGAAAGATCGCCACCTTATTTACATTTGCATGGCTGAAAGATCGCCACCTTTACATCCTGCATGGCTGAAAGATCGCCACCTTTGCATCTCGTGGGCTGAAATATCGCCACTTCATTTACATCTTGAAATATCGCCACTTTATTTACATCTTGCATCGGCTGAAGAATCGCCACTTCATTTACATTTTGCATTGGCTGAAAGATCGCCACCTTCATTTACATTTTGCATCGGATGAAAGATCACCACATTTTGCATCTCATGGGATGAAATATCACCATTTCATTTACATCTTGCATCGGCTAAAAGATCACCACCCTCTGCATCTCATGCGCTGAAAGATCGCCAATCTATCCAAAGGCGTCATTGTTCAGAGGAACCATTTTCATAGCCCAAGAACGCCATGTCATGTCCTGAGGACCCTTTTTATCTTTTGCATATCATTATTCAAAGGCGTCATAGTTTGGAGGCATCATTATCATAGCCCGAGAGCTGCATTTCATGGCCTGCGAATCCCTTATCATACGCTTCATGGCCCAGGACGTCATGGTATGAGGACGTCATCCTAACTGTCCAAAGACAACATTCATGGTCCGACGGGAATTTGCATCATGTTTAAATTTCCACAAAATATACACTTGTATTGCTCATTTGCAGTTAAACCGGCGAGCAACGACCGTCTCAATAGGAGCAGTCCCGCTCCAATTCCCGCAAGCCCTATTAGACCTTAACCGCTCATCACATTGCGTCCGTTCTTGAAAAACCTCCATCGGCATACGTCACCGACGAATCCTGAACTACATATGGCCTGATTTCTGTAAGACTAGGGATATGTAAGTAGCTCAGGAACCATATCACGGTCAACCTCTTCAAACCATTTTGTTCGGTCAAATTGGCCAACATATCTTTACCCGACAACTCTTTCATCCTTCCCAGGTAAAGAGGGGCAGCTATTGATACCCAATTTTTCTTTGTATATTTTTTATATGTAAAATACTTTCAAATAAGAACCTGTATACATATATAAGTATTTACAAATATTTTTATTATTTTCCCTTAATTTTAAAGGCTTTTAAAATCAATTTTATTGCCTTATTTTATCAAGAAAAACCCAATAAGTGTTCCCAAAATTGGCATTTTGGTAATTCATTTATTGAATTCTCATATTTATACTAAAATTATATCTAAGGTAATTTTCGCACATTTTTTACAAATTTATTTAGTATTTTAAAGCAAAATTGCATATAATTGCAATATTAGCCTATTTTAGATTTAATTGCGTTTATAATTGTAAAATTGATTCTAATATTTTTAATTTAATATTTATATATTATTAAATAATATAGTACCTTTAATTTATTTCCAGAAATTAATTTGCTATTTTTTATAAAATAATTGGGGAAAAGTGGCTATTTAAAACCTAGCCAGATTTCATTTTCAATTTCAGCCTAATTTGCACCCCTAATCTAACCCAATTTCAATTCCCAAATCACCCAGCCCAATTCCTAACACTACCCAGCCCAACCCGGATCAGATATTGGCCGTTGATCAATTTTGATCAACGGTCTAGATCCGCCCTTACCTTTTTTAATCAAACGACCCCCCAATACCCCTCATTTCCCCTCACTCGTCTCTATCTCTCTAACCCCTGGTTCTCTTTAGAACCTTCCCCCATCCCCTCCTCTCCGATGAATCCTTTTCACCTTCTCCAGCCACCGTCTAACCTAAATCCATGATGGTTTCACCACCCACCAAGCCACCTATGGCTCCTTATGCCTGGTTAACTGAAGCTCAATGACTCGACCATGAAGGGTTTTATCCAGACCTCTATCGATTCGAGTTCCACAGTCATCTTTGGCCTTGCTCTGGCGTACCATGGTTGAGTGAGCCTGATTCTAACATCTTCGACTCAGATCGATGACTTTTCAAAGCCTTTCTCATTTCTAGGGTTCTTCTAAAACCCTAACCATTCGAGGTTTCTCCGATTCCTTTAGATCCATTATGTATCTATGCTTTCCTTGAGTTTTCAAATGATTTTCCTGACTCTTCTTTAAAAAACAAACTACTTTTAAAATCTTTCTTTTCCGATCTAGGGTTTTTCTGAAAGTATTTAAGTGTTTTTCTCACTTTCTTTATCTTTCATGTGTATTTGCCCCTACTGTGTTCTTGTATTTTCTTTTACCATGTTCTTGTATGTATCTCTTACTGTGTTTTCCTATACTATATTTTCGTATGCTTTTCTACTGTGTTCTGGTATTTTTTTCTACCATGTTCTGGTATGTTCTCCTACTATATTTTTCTACTGTGTTCTTAAGTGTTCTTACTATTTTCCTTCTACTGAGCTCTGTTTAAGTTTCTTCTAAAAGATTTTCTTAAGCATGCTTCTTCTACTGTTTTTATCAGTCTTTTCTCATTATGCTTCGAATTAGTTTTTTCACTTTGTTTGCTTTGAACCCTTCTGTTGTGTTTGCACGTTACTCATGAGTTCTGTTGCTAAAAGAAGCATGTTGGAAGTTTCAGTTTTTTTCTAAAGCTCTAAACATGTTTCGATTCAATTGCTTGCCCTCTCATCTCTGCTTTGTGGTTTGCTTGATCTAGGGTTTTATTTCAAAAAACCCCTAATTCTTTAAGACTAACTTCGAGTCTTTGAACTGAGTTTGGACATCTTGGTTTTCATAAAATTTTGGCTTTTTACTAAACTGTTCTACACTGGATTTTCCTAGTGATTTCACAATGACACGACAATCTCTTTTTTTTCTTTCTTTCATGCTTAACATGCTCACATGCTCCTAATATATGATGCACTTCCCTCTCAAGTGACTTTCAAATTTGCAATTAGTTCAAACTTCCTTCTAAATATGGCTTGATTGATTTCTTTCTATTGTTTGCTGATTTTCTCTATGACTCAGCCCAAGTTAAAACCCTTCTTCATCTTTTCTGGCTTGGTTCATTCATGGATCAGTAATTACAGTATCCCTGACAATTTGATATACTAGCTACTAATTGATTTTCTTACCTTATTTGTACAACCGTGTACTTCAAAACCATGTCCTTAAAATAATCTTTTATGTATTTGCCCCTAATTGCATATTGTGCACAAAGTGTTTACTCAATTTCTTTCCTTAAATGGTTTTACCCGTTTGAATCTGAATCCCTTAATTAAGGGAAGTCTTGTGTGATTGATCCTTAATTGACAATCAGTTCCTCAACTATTTTCTTACCTTATTTCTGCCTGATTTTGCACTATAAGAGGCACGACCCTCTTCACAGACAGAACACACTTTCAGAATCCTTCTGAACTCATACTCTCTCATAATAATATTCTCTTCTTGTCTGCACTGTGGCCTGTTTTACAAGACCTACTGCTTTTCTTTGCTTGTTTCCCTGAAAACTGGTATGTCCGGGTTTAATTCTTAGCATCATCACAATGTGTTCATTTACAGCTTTTATATCCATGTCTACTGTACTGTTTCTGTAAAGTTCAATATTTAAGTTAGTATGCTCATATCTTTCTGCTTGTTTCTGTTGTGAATCCTTGCTCCTTACCCCCATTACCCCTATGTGTTTGAGAGTTGTGACTTAAGGCATGGCAATGTGCGTTGTTGCCCATGAATTAAGTTTGAACCAATGGGGTCTTAACCTCTAAGTAAACAGGCTATAGGGTGTGCCAGCATCTCCCATTACTGGGTGTGCCCATCAGCCTGCTTTTCTTTTGTTCTTGAAAATTCCCCCATTCCCCTACACCCTTATGTGTACTGATTTTTAAGTTATTCCCTTTTTCCCTTTCCCCTTTCAGAATCTACTTTTGCACTTACACTCTCTCTTAGTTCATAAGTTTTTCCCTCCCTCTGGTGAGCCTTCCCTTGGGACCTTGAGTTCCCTCTGGACTTGGACACCTGAGGGCTGGCCCTGCCACACTGCACTATGTCCTAATCTGGTGATACATTTGGGTGTAAGCACTGCCCGGAGTTCTTTTGAAATTCTTAGGGAACTTTGATACATCCAAATGGGAGAAAGGCTTTAAAATATGATCTCTTGGAGTTGGTTTACTTCATATTTCAGACAGGAAATCTGAATCAGGCTCTCCTTGGTTGTACCTTTTAATTTCTGATGTATTTTTCTTTTTCTGGGCTGTAATAATTTTGTAATAAAATCTTGGGGATGACTAGTGAAAAGGGAGGGATAACTATGTGAAGGGTAGATATCATGTCTATATGTGTATTTCTGAATTTCTGCACTCTCATATAGATATCCTGCCTATAGGTTTTTTGTGAACTTCTGCACTCTTATATAGATATCCTGCCTATAGGTTATTTCTTGAATTCTTTATTTCTTATATAGATACCATGTCTGCAGGAATTCTGCATTCTCTCATATAGATACCATGTCTATAATCACCTGGAAATCTGAATCCTGCATATGCATATAGAAAATAATGCCTATAGGTCTTTCTGAATCTTGCATATACATTCTTTATTAGGCAATCATGTTTATAGATCTTAATCAATCAGCCGCAATTAGATATCATGTTCATAGGCCTTAAATGACATTTAACACCTAGATATCATGTTTATAGGGCTTTCGCATTTTACCATGTCTATTAAAAGGGGTTTAAAATCAACAACGCGTAGAAATCATGCCTATAGGATCTATTAATCAAGTCTGAATCGTTCCACTCGCTTATAAGTCTAAACCAGTAACAGTCAAGCATTCTCTTTTGCTAAAACTCGCCTTTCTTTAATAACAGACGATTTTTCTTAAATCAGTATGTATTCATGTTTACTTCATTGTTTCTGGAATCAGTAGATGCCATGCTTATTGATCTTCGTTCAGCACTTAGGCAAGCCATAGGGTAAACTTATAAACTAAATCAGACTTTTTATCAGCTACAACCAGCGGGCAGGCCTGATTCGGGCTTCTTATCTGAACTATGTAATAAATCGGTCTGCCTCGACTCTTTAAGTTTTAATCAGACCTTAAACAGTACATACAAGTCATGCTACATTATGTGCTTTATTTGGTTTAAAGAAGGTCTGTTTGAGCCCTTTTATTTGTTTATATGCTTCCCCAAACTTGCTATATACGTTTCGTTTGTCGCCTTAGTATTTTACTTTTTTAAACCACAAATAAGCCCAATACCTCCTCCCTTTAGGATTAGTAGTCCCAAGTACCTCTAGGGCTTATAGGATTGGGGCGGGTAATACCATGCAATAAGTAAACAAGACCATTTCGCGCTTTAATACCTTAACGGGGTGGGAAAGGGTAGATATGGATATGATGACCACGCAATAACATCACGTGTAGCCCTTCTCTGAGGAGTGATTACCGGATGTTGTGTAGGGTGATCCATATTATTAATAAACCTAGGACCCCTTTTCCTTGTTTTATTTGTTTCTTTTAAATCTTTATAAACGGTTTCTTTCAGGAAAATCAACTCTTTTTAGTTCCTTTTTCTTACTTTTGTTTATTTGTAACCATTACGTGAAAATCGCCTCTTATCTGAAGCCTTTATTTGCCTATGTGCATTTAAGTCACAACAATAGTTTGGCCGGGAACCACACAAGTGGATCCTGAGGAGTGCCTAACACCTTCCCCTTGGGATAATTTAAAGCCCTTACCCAATCTCTGGTTACTCAAAACAAACCCCTCCTAGTGTCTTAATGCACTTTAATCATTAGGTGGCGACTCTTCAATTCTAACCCAATTCCCGGAAAGGAACGAGTTGTTCTCCCAAATGTCATAAACACGATTTCGCGAGAAAAAGGGGCGCGACAAGAACCCATACACCATTCACTGAGTAACGCCCAATTACACTTCCCGCTCGACTTCCACTATGAAACCCCAATAGAACCGCACCCTAGGTGCCTATAACTGACAAATCACAACACCTCTCTCAGCAATACAATTCGGAGTCAACCAAGCCGACTCAAGTTAGAACACGCATCCATATTGGCCTGCCAATGAACTCCTCATCAAAGAAATCCTGAGGTTGTTCCTTAAACTCCTCTAACTCTGCTGGTGCCATACGATACAGTGTCTGTCATCAAATCAATACCGAAATCAATAACCTTTCCCGATGGCATGCCCGGCCACAAGAACACATCCAAAAAGTCCCTCAACACTGGAACCGAATCAATGGTAGAAGCCTCTGCACTGACATTTATCACGAAGCCCACATAAGAAAGACAATTCTTCCCAGCCATCTGCTGGGTCCTCGAAAAATAAAACCACTCCACTAGAACATACTCTGTCGAACCTCGCCACTCAATCTGTGGCATTTCCTGCATAGCCAACAGCGCCACCTTAGCACAATAGTCCAAAATGGCACAACGCGGAGACAACCATTCTGAACCCAATATCACATCCAAAATCTCACATACCCTGTAACAAAAGATCAGCTCGGGTCTCCAAACCCCGATAGTCGCTAAACAGTGTCGATACACATGACTCACAATTTCAACATAGCCTAAATGTGAGAACTTCCCTGCCTCCAAATCCATATGGAAAATGGCTCAACACACCTGACCCTAATTCCGTCGTCCAAATACATACCACACCTCAAGTACCCAATCATTCCACGAGAGATACTCTGAAATTCCTCAGTGCCACCAAGAAAACTTGAACACTAGTCGTCGATCTAACAAGAAGGTGCCACAATACTACCGAAGTACCATCAACTTAATCACATTACCCTCGTCAAATCACCCCAAATTAGCAATACCATTTCCTTAATCATCTGAAGGTTATCCCCCTAATCTTCTGAAGCTCATTTCTTTAATCGTCTGAAACTGCCCGTGCTGCCTAAGAATTTTATGACTTTCCATTCAAAACTGAACCGTAACCTTACACATGCAAATCTCAATCCTCTACAACATACCGCATATACCATACCATCTTAGGATAACGTGAGAATTTCATCTCCCATCTGAGCCACAAACATCTACGTACTGAACTAGTCAAGAACTTTCCATTGAGCCCAACCTGGATGAAAATCACTATACATACCCTGCTCCCTATGCCTGTAGAAATATACAACTCTAACTACGGTAGAAATCAACAAGAATTCTCCGACTCCCCTTTGCACAACAAGTCCGTCAGGGCTGAATCTTCCTAACTCGACCAAGCTAAGCAAGCCATCAAAACCTAAGAGCATTGCCGCGAAATACCTGTAGGAACTCATTACCCCGTACACACCCAAGGAACTAATCATATCCTTACCATATCAATCGGCCTACTACCCAACTATCCCATCTATCCGAGTTTCCTTCTAACTTACCTTCAACTTGATATCCCTTCTTGTTGTAGCACCACAATTTCTCAACCCAGACTTACTGCACGAGACCCAAGCATAAAACCACACTTTCTAAGGCTCATAAGCTGCTGAGTACACTCATAAATATTTCCAAAAGCACCACGTTCAAAATACCTACCCCGAAGGGACTTCCTGCGAATCTGGAACCATTACCTTCCTAATACTGATATATAGAATCCCATAGTTAATGTAGAAAGTACCACAAGTCTTGACATCTTCCAAATGAAAACTCAGTTCCCAACCACATATACCACTTTAAAATACCCAATTGTTACATGTAGAGTCTTGAACACATTAGAACCATTCTCGAGAGTCATTCACTCTATTCAAACTGCAATTAGTCTGATCAAATGAACCAAACAACTCGTGCCTCATTGGCACTCCGACATCGCAGAATGTAACCTCATCCCAATACAACCAAGCAACTTCCTACTCTATGCACCGAGCATTCTTGCCAACAACAACTCAAGACGTCTCGTGATTCTCACAAACCTATGAAGCATAATATAATCATCGTAAAAAATTTCCTTTACCCGAGCCATCCTCGGTCTTAAACTCCGTAGGCCATAACTGATTCACCCGAACGTCTCAAACCAGAACCAACATAGCGCATAACCGTGCAATTGCTTAATTAATAGCAGACTCCCCCACTTGGCTCGGAGCCGTAGAGCAAAACACACACACAATAACTCATAACGCATATACTCTATTGCTGCCACAATATCATAGTAAGATTAAACACAAACCTTTATAAGCTCGTGAAATACAGACCATCTGGTACCTTGAATCTTCTGCAAATCTCACATTCATCCTTGCAACAGTCAAGCCCACTCTCTTAAGCTACTAAAAATTCAAATTTCAATATTTATATTTCACTTGTAAATGAGACCTTCTAAAAGACACATAAGGATCACACAACCTCGGAACACTTCGCAGAAGATAACCCACCTACCTTATCTTCAACTGACATTTCTGTATACCTTCCATCGTCACAAACATTATGCAGTCACTTAGCCTTCCTGAGTTTGAACTCATACTGTAACATGAAATTTACTTCACTCCTAACTAGGACACATAAAAAGTCTCTTCGCACACCCATAACTCGGGGCTATACCTCAAATCGAGATAAAAATCAAGCACCTAATAGTTCTTCTATCCTCCAACAGACCCTTCTTGTCGCTTCCAAATCATATGGATACATCTCGCAGTACTAACATACTGATCACATAGTTATGCAGTCGTCACTTCCACTAATAGGGACACTACCGAACATATCAGTCTGAAGACACTTGCTCACACAATCAGCACCTCGGCTCAAGCTATAGGCAAAGATCCGACCTCAAGTCCTCTAAACTGGCCCAACATTAACGCACAGAAATCACATCTCGCCCCTCGATCAGGGAATTACAAGCCATCGATGCATAACCGATACCGAGCGCTCATGCGCATATACGAATGCGTGGAATGAATTCAAAGAGTTACTTTTCAAGCTGGATCAAGGACGTACGATAAGAATTCAAGAATGTGAAGTTTTTCCTAAAGGTTCTGCAGCCTCTCGAGGATAAATACAGACGTCTCTGTACCGATCTGCGAGACTTTACTAAACCTGCTCATGACTCGTGAGACCTATGTAACCTAGGCTCTAATACCAACTTGTCACGATCCGGACCCGATCGTGATGGCGCCTCTCGTGAAGACAAGGCCATCCAATTAAACCCAATTAACTTTTTTTAAACAGTTAAATAACATAAAAGTAGTCTGAAACATGATATAGAAATACTAAGTAGCAAATAATGCTAATAAAGTACGGAAGTACAACCCAAAAGAGCCCTAACTGGGGTGTCACAAGTCACGAGCATCTACTAGGGTATAAATACAACTGAAAAGTCTGAAATGTACAAAACAAAGACTAATGAAATGAAGAGGGAGAAAAGCAATGTTACGAACGCCAACAACTACCTTACTAAACTCCGATGACTCTGCCTCCAATCAGCCAAAACCCGCTACCGGGTGTATAAATACCTAAATCTGCACACAAGGTGTAGGGAGTAAAGTGAGTACTCCAACTCAGTGAATAACAAATATAAATAATGAATGAAATTAAGAAATCACGTAAAACACAAGGCATTCCATACTGAAGCAATAAAGTCACTTAAAATAGTAAAACGGTGAAAAGTCAAGTGAAAATCCCTTTCTGAACAAGTAAAACAAGTAATTGACAGGTAAGTAAACAAATAGAAATTTGCCCCTCGGGAACAATATCAACAAATCCGCCCCTCGGGCAACATCTCAAAACAGTACCAGCCCCTCAGGCACAATATCAGAACATTGCCAGCCCCTCGGGCTCAATATCACATCACAATGGGTATCCGCACTCACTGGGGTATACAGACTCCGGGAGGGGCCCCTTACAACCCAAGCGCAATATCAAGCCATCTTGTGGCATCAAATCTAGGCCCTCGACCTCATATCAGTCAAGCCACCTCGTGGCATATATATCTCAGGCCCTCGGCCTCATAAACAATATCAACAAGCCACCTCATGACGTACATATCTCAGGACCTCGGCCTCAATTAGTATTAGTGTTTCCTCATAACTAGGCCTTCGACCTTACTCAGTTAAAAATACTCACAAGCCCCTCGAGACAGTAATGATGATCCGTGCCACTCCGAGAGAAAAGACGACCAGTGGGGAAGCAGGGGTACAGTTGAAGGGGGAAGATGTCAAGCCAGTGGTGATATTAGGGAAGAGTCCATCCACCACAACAAGGAAACCAAAGCCAACCAAATTGGTAGTATCGGGAGCATCATTTGCGCCCGTAATTGTCGTGAAGGGGGTCTGCAAGGAATTAGTCATTATAAAGCCGGTAGTCCAATTGCTAGTGGTTGATAGCAAGGCTGTGCCTTGGAAGTATGAAAAGGCAGTGGTAATGCACAAGGGAAAGCAAGTGGAGGAGGATAGTTGTGAGGCGCAGGGACTGACTCGATCGGGACGGTGTTTTGCTCCAGTGGAGTTGAGAAGGTCCAACCCAACAGTAGCAAAGAAACCCATGTCGGAAGAAGAGGCGGAGGAATTCCTAAAAAAAGATGAAAGTGCAGGATTATTCTGTTGTCGAACAGTTGAAGAAAACACCGGCCCAGATCTCGTTGTTATCAGTATTGATCCATTCGGATGAGCATCGCCGGGCCCTAATGAAAATGCTGAATGAAGTTCATGTGCCCAATGAAATTTAAGTAACCCA
This sequence comes from Nicotiana tabacum, assembly GCF_000715075.1. NCBI lineage: Eukaryota > Viridiplantae > Streptophyta > Magnoliopsida > Solanales > Solanaceae > Nicotiana > Nicotiana tabacum. The sequence continues at coordinate 15,251,604 of NC_134080.1, forward strand.
CCTTGAAATAATTTGCAACAAAATTTTTGAGGTGAACAGGGTAACGTTCTCTGATGATGATCTACCAGTGGAGGGCGCGGAACATAATAAAGCTCTCTACTTGACTGTAAAATGTGAACATTCGGCAGTTACTCGGGCATTGGTGGATAACGGCTCAAGTGCCAATATTTGTCCATTATCCACCCTGAATCAGCTGAAGATCGACCACGGTAGGATCCACAAGAAAAACATTTGCGTCCGAGGATTTGACGGAAATGGAACAACCACCATGGGGGATATTATACTTGAGTTGACCATCGGTCCGGTCCAGTTTACCATGGAGTTCCAGGTATTAGATGTCGCGGTATCTTATAACCTTCTATTAGGACGACCGTGGATCCACGCGGCTAAAGCAGTGCCATCCACCTTGCATCAAATGGTCAAGTTCGAGTGGGATAGACAAGAGGTCGTGCTGCACGGCGAGGACACTGCGTGCACCATGGGAGGCGCCATTGTGCCCTTCATAGAGGGTCCCTGGGTTTACCAGGTTTTCGATGCAGTGTCGACAAACAAGATTTCCGAGGGTGAGATCATTCAGCACCCTAGGGTAGCTTCCGCAACAGTCATGATGGTTTCAGAAATGCTGGGTAATGGGTTTGTGCCGGGAAAAGGCCTGGGGGCTGAGCTTCAGGGGATTGTCCAACCTGTCTCCTTGCCCAAGAATTTGGAGACCTTTGGATTGGGGTTCAAACCTACCGCGGCAGATGTAAAGCGAGCGCGGAATATGAAGAAGAGAGTTTGGGTTCTTCCCAATCCAATTCCACGCCTCTCCAGATCCTTTATTAGGGCAAGTGCCAAGGGGTCACCGGTCCCAAAAATTCTCGGACCATTGATTGGGATGGACGGGGATTTTAATCAGAGCTTTGAAAGGCTGTTCGTTGATGTCCATGTAATAGAAATTGGAGAGGGTTCCAGCAGAGCAGACATACAGTTTGTGGGGCCTAAGGCCAATACCAACAATTGGACGGTTACTCCTCTTCCTACCCGCGGGGGAGGGGGGGTCCTGGTAGTAGGCCTTGATTTTTCTTTCTTGTTTTTCGGATTATTCTAGGGTGTAATCCAAATCTCATTTTATTTTGTAAAGTGTGAACCCTGTTATCTCGCATTTTTAATAAAATTCTCTTTCCTTGTCTCATTTTGATTTTGTTTTGTTCTTTTCTCTTTCTGAAAAGTTCTCTTTTTACTGGTTCTAATGACATGGCATGCACAACGGATCTTCAACCTAGTCTAATAAATCAATCTGACTCCGACTTAATTATACAAAAAATCGGTTATGATGATGAGTCTGAATATGACAAGGATGAAGCCTTCGAAGAAATAAACCGAGAATTGTGCCAATTCGAAGAGAAACCCAAGCCTAATCTGAATGACACCGAAGTTGTAAATCTAGGGGATGCAGATAATGTCAGAGAAACCAAAATCAGCATCCACATTGAGCCAAACATTAGGGAGGAAATAATCAAAGCCCTCATTGAGTTCAAAGATGTTTTTGCATGGTCATATGATGATATGTCGGGATTAAGCACCGATCTAGTGGTTCACAAATTGCCCACTGACCCGGCATACCCTCCGGTCAAGCAAAAACTGAGGAAGTTCAAGACGGATATGAGTGTGAAGATCAAAGAAGAAGTGACCAAGCAGCTGCAGGCGAAAGTCATTCGGGTCACTCGATATCTCGATTGGTTGGCCAATGTGGTACCAGTGCCGAAGAAGGACGGGAAAATCAGGGTATGTGTCGACTACCGCAATCTCAACAAGGCAAGTCCTAAGGATAATTTTCCATTGCCCAACATCCATATCTTGATCGATAATTGCGCTGGGCGCGAGATCGGATCCTTTGTGGACTACTATGCAGGATATCATCAGATCTTAATGGACGAAGAAGATGCGGAAAAGACGGCTTTCATTACACCATGGGGAACTTACTGCTACCGGGTAATGCCTTTCGGATTGAAGAATGCTGGGGCAACGTACATGCGAGCAATGACTACTGTGTTTCACGACATGATACACAAAGAAATTGAAGTGTACGTAGATGATGTGATCATAAAGTCCTGGCGTCAGGAAGACCATGTAGCAGACTTAAGGAAGTTCTTTCAAAGACTGCGAAGGTATGATATTAAGCTCAACCCGGCCAAATGTGCCTTCGGGGTTCCATCAGGAAAGCTATTAGGATTCATCGTCAGTCGACGGGGTATTGAGTTGGACCCATCCAAGATCAAATCCATCTAAGATTTGCCACCGACAAAGAACAAAATGGAGGTAATGAGTCTGTTGGGAAGACTAAACTATATCGGCAGGTTCATTGCTCAACTCACGGCAACCTGTGAACCCATATTTCGGCTGCTGAAGAAAGATGCTGCAGTAGACTGGACGGCGGAGTGTCAAGAAGCCTTGGACCAGATCAAAGGGTATCTGTCAAATCCACCTGTGTTGGTCCCACCTGAGCCGGGGAGACCATTAATTCTTTATCTGACGGTCCTGGAGAATTTGTTTGGCTGCATATTGGGGCAACACGACATTACAGGAAGGAAGGAGCAGGTCATTTATTATCTTAGCAAGAAGTTTACAGTATATGAGGTCAAGTACACTCAACTCGAGAGGACATGTTGCGCCCTAACTTGGGTGGCTCAAAAGTTGAAGCACTATTTGTCCTCATATACTACTTATCTCATTTCCCGTTTGGATCCATTAAAGTACATTTTCCAGAAACCTATGCCTACAGGGAGGTTAGCAAAATGGCAAATTTTGCTCACAGAGTTTGATATCGTCTATGTGACGAGGACGGCCATGAAAGCCCAAGCACTGGCCGATCATTTGGCTGAGAATCCCGTTGATGAAGAATACGAGCCTTTGAAGACGTATTTTCCGGACGAGGAGTAATACATATAGGTGAGTTGGAATTACCCGAGGAACCAAGTTTGAAGCTTTTCTTTGATGGAGCCGCAAATGCGAAAGGGGTTGGAATAGGAGCGGTACTCATTTCTGAAACAGGGCATCACTATCCTGTTACAACTCAGATATGTTTCTATTGTACCAAAAACATGGCCGAGTATGAAGCATGCATTTTGGGTCTGCGACTAGCTGCAGACATTTTGGGAGACTCGGACCTCCTGGTGCATCAGATTCAGGGTGAGTGGGAAACACGGGATTTGAAACTCATACCCTATCGACAATGTTTGCACGATCTTAACAAGCGATTTCGATCAGTGGAATTCAAACACATCCCAAGAGTTCATAATGAGGTTGCTGATGCATTGGCCACCTTGGCATCAATGTTACACCACCCAGACAAAATTCATGTCGACCCATTGCACATTCAGGTTCGTGATCAGCATGCTTATTGCAATACGGTAGAGGAGGAAGTGGATGGCGAGCCATGGTTTTATGACATAAAGGAGTACCTCAAGATGGGGATATACCCGGAGCAGGCCACTGGAGATCAAAAAAGAGTCATTCGGCATTTGTCAAATGGTTTCTTCCTCAGTGGGGGAGTGTTGTACAGAAGAACCCCAGATTTGGGATTGCTAAGATATATAGACGCCGGTCAAGCGACGACAGTTATGGCAGAGGTGCATGCTGGAGTTTGTGGGCCGCATATGAGCGGATATGTATTGGCAAAGAAGATTCTTCTAGCAGGGTACTATTGGCTCACTATGGAGCATGATTGTATCAATTTTGTGCGTAAATGCCATCAATTTCAGATACACGAAGACCTAATTCATTCTCCGCCAACAGAATTGCATACAATGTCAGCGCCATGACCATTTGTCACATGGGGCATGGATGTCATCAGGCCTATTGAGCCGGCAGCGACCAACGGCCATAGGTTCATTCTGGTGACCATCGACTTTTTCACCAAGTGGGTTGAAGCTGAAACTTTCAAGTCGGTAACCAAGAAGGCAGTGGTGGATTTTGTTCACTCCCATATCATCTGCAGATTTGGGGTCCCAAAAGTGAACATCACGGATAATGGTGCAAATCTTAACAGCAATTTGATGAGGGAGGTATGCCAACAGTTCAAGATTACACACCGCAATTCCACCCCATATCGTCCCAAGGTGAATGGAGCAGTTGGAGCAGCCAACAAAAACATCAAGAAGATACTGAGGAAGATAGTAGAAGGATCTAGACAATGGCATGAGAAATTACCCTTTGCCTTATTGGGTTATCGCACTACAGTCCGGACTTCCGTAGGTGCAACTCCTTATTTGTTGGTATACGGAACTGAGGCAGTAATACCAGCAGAGGTCAAAATTCTGTCCCTCTGGATTGTCGCTGAAGCCGGGATTGATGATGAAGAATGGGTCAAAGCTCGACTGGAGCAGTTGAGCTTGATAGACGAAAAAAGATTGGCAGCAGTGTGTCATGGCCAGTAGTATCAGAAGAGAATGGCAAAGGCATACAATAAGAAGGTGCGTCCTAGAAAATTTGAAGTAGGGCAGCAAGTATTGAAACGGATCCTCCCACATCAGATCGAAGCAAAAGGCAAGTTCGCCCCAAATTGGCAAGGGCCTTATGTTGTGACCAGAAAGTTATACAACGGCGCTTTATGTCTAACAGATATCGAAGGAAGATGTGTCGACATGGCTATCAATTCTGATGCAGTCAAAAGATATTATGCGTAATTTCTTTGATTATGATAGTTATTTGTTCGTTTGCTTGTACTTGGTATTTATTGGATAATGAAATGACGGAGGCAATTCTTTTTTCTATCCAAACACTTTTAACCTTTGATTCCCCCTTTGAGCCTTATTTAGTCTTTCATACCCCTTTTTTGGAATCACTAAAAAATATATGAAAAAAAAGGAATAATAAAAAAAATGAAAACAAGATAAAAGGTCATAAGAAAAACAAAGGAATCGTTGGGAACTACGTTTGACCTCATTCCTCAAAGAGAATACGTAGGCGCCTCACGGCTCGGTCATAGTGTGCATAGTTCAACATAGTGTAACAAAAATAAAATCCCCTAAGCAAAGAAAGCTGGGGCAGAAGTTAGGTTTTAAAGTTTCAAAAAAGGTTTGATTCCAAGAGTTGTAGTAGTTCACCCATCAAAGTTATTTTGAATTTTTGATAGCCTTTCTTTTAGCCCCACACCGAAACCAACATCGATGTCCAAAAAAGACCTCCCGATCAATATCCGAGAGGTGTCAAGTTAGGCAAATGAAAACTGAGAATAATGCACTGATCCCCAGCAAGAAGAGGATCATAAACTGGAAATGAATTGATAGCCGAAAAGAATCTCCAGAAGAGAGAGTCATATCGGCAACACTCCAATTCCCCGCTGAAAAAAATAAAATGAGAGAGTCTTATCGGTGAAAACCTTCACAGGCACCATAAGGCGACAAAAGATGAGAGAAATGAAACGAGAGAATCTTATCGGTGAAAAACCTTCACAGGCACCATAAGGCGACAGGAGCTGAGGGAAAGGAGAGAGTCTTATTAGTGAAAACCCCTCGAAGGACAATATAAGGCAACAAGATAGATTGGCAAAAAGGATCTGGATTTGCGAAGAGGTGAGCACCTATTTATCCCCAGCAAGTGAGGCCATCAGGAAGATTGATTGATACAAATAGACTGGGTTGATTAATCCGTAATGCACGACATGATCGTTGTGACCAGTCATACCGTCCAGATAAGTTCTTTCCTTTTCTTCTCCCCCAGCGTTTGCTCAGAAAGATTTTTCTCTTTTTCTATCTTTTTATTTCTTTGTCTAAAAAGATTTTTTCCAGAAATTTATTTCGAGAAGGATTTTTTAGAGTTTACTACCAGGGGCCAAAAGGGTACAAAGCAAAATACGAAGGGGACAGGCCAAAGTCAAGACAATAAGACAAAAGGCGTTTGTTGCAAAACCAAATGACAAACTGGCCTGGAAAGTTAAGGGGAACATGAAGAAAAGCGGGAATCAGAGGTTTAAAGACTTATGAACCAAGTTCCAAAAAGATCCCCGGCAGAACTTCGATAGATCACTAACCAAGGTCCAAGGGGGTCAGACAAAACAGAAAGGGGGAAAGAGGGAGAGAGAATTAATCCGCAGCAAGATAACCCTAACAGTCCTATCCTCAATAACATTATTCCCAGATGATAACATTTTATGCCCTGCAGTGCTGAGAGAAAATAAAGTTTTAAGGGAGTAGTTTTGGAGTTGAAGAGAACTCCCCCAGCATGTTTTGAAACAAAAAAGCGGGGAAGAGATAAATGGAAAATCATCCCCAGCAGGAATATCATCCCCAGCATAAATACCATCCCCGACAGGAATATCATTTCCAGCAAGCAACTTTATCCCCAACCAGTTTTGGGAGCACAGAGCAAAGGAAAGGGAAAGGAAAAGTCATCCCCCAGCAGGAGTGACACTATCACTCACCATGTTAAAACTAACAAAGTTTTCTTTGATTTTTACAGGAAAATAAGGATTGATGATGGCAGAAAGACACGCCACAAAGAAGGTCACCAAAACCGGGGCAGAAAATTTTCTGCCATTGTTAAAAAATTTCTCGGAGGAACGAGGAAACAAATCCAAATACATTTCTGTTTTTTTTTTTCATGTCCTAGGCGCCCACCAGTATAATGAGGGTATACTTTTCTATTTTTTCATTTCATGTTCTAGGTCGCCCACCAGTATAATGAGGGAATACATTTCTGTTTTTTCATTTTATGTCCTAGGTCGCCCACCAGTATAATGAGGGTATACATTTCAGTCTTTACATTTCATGTCCTAGATCGCCCACCAGTATAATGAGGGTATACATTTCTGTTTTTTTTATTCCATGTCCTAGGCGCCCACCAGTATAACGAGGGAATACATTTCTGTTTTTTCATTTCATGTCCTAGGTCGCCCACCAGTATAATGAGGGTATACATTTCAGTCTTTACATTTCATGTCCTAGGTCGCCCACCAGTATAATGAGGGTATACATTTCAGTCTTTACATTTCATGTTCTAGGTCGCCCACCAGTATAATGAGGGTATACTTTTCTGTTTTCATTTCATGTCCTAGGTCGCCCACCAGTATATTGAGGGTATACATTTCAGTCTTTACATTTCATGTTCTAGGTCACCCACCAGTATAATGAGGGTATACATTTCAATCTTTACATTTCATGTTCTAGGTCACCCACCAGTATAATGAGGGTATACATTTCAATCTTTACATTTCATGTTCTAGGTCGCCCACCAATATAATGAGGGTATACATTTCTGTTTTTTCATTTCATATCCAAGGTCGCCCACCAGTATAATGAGGGTATACATTTCAGTCTTTACATTTCATGTTCTAGGTCGCCCACCAGTATAATGAGGGTATACATTTCAGTCTTTACATTTCATGTTCTAGGTCGCCCACCAGTATAATGAGGGTATACACTTCTGTTTTTTCATTTCATGTCTTAGGCGCCCACCAGTATAATGAGGGTATACATTTTAGTCTTTACATTTCATGTCCTAGGCCGCCCACCAGTATAATGAGGGCATACATTTCTGTTTTTCATTTCACGTACTAGGCGCCCACCAGTATAATAAGGGAATACATTTCATATTTTTGCATTCAGGCGCCCACTTGTATAACGAGAGGAATACTTTTCAGTCTTATACTTCAGGTCTTGAAATTAGTAACCCACCAGAAGGTAATAAAACAGAGAGTTATAACAAAAAATCCCCAGCATAAATCCAAATTCAAAAATCAGAAAGAAGGCAGAATGTTACAACGAGAAGTCCAACACAAATTCAAGCGCATGAGTCAAAGGGAAAATAAGATAAATCTCAAAAGAAGCAGCCTTTGAACCTCAATTGTTCCCAGCATAACAAATCTGATGAAGAAAAGCCGTATCCCCAGAGAAACCTCTGAAAGTTTAGTGGAGGAAGCCATATCCCAGCGGACCGAACAAGATAGTGAAAACTGGGATTCAGAAAAGCAAAAGGCCAGTGACATCCCCAAGTTTTCGAAAGAAAGAAGCGGCAGAAGAAACACAATCCGACAAGAAAGCAAGGCAGCAAAGACAAGCTGAAAATAGATAAGATCTTGTGATCCATAGGCTAGCCTAGCTTCTGATTTTCTTGTTTTCTTTTTGGATACGGTGTAATAAGGAGATCAGTAAGGCAGTGGTAACAATATGCAACAGCAGTAACAGCAGAACCACAGTTCCCCGGTAGTCCCAGCTACTAAGACTTCCCGAACTACCTTGACCTGATTCCTGTTTAGCCCAGGATATGTAGGAAACCTCTGAAGCAAAGGTTCGGTCAAATCTTTCAAAAAATGCTTCACACGGAGTACTCGAATGGGCAAAGATCGTTCACTTTATCTTTGCACGAAAACCCTTCGTGTCTTCGGGCAAAGAGGGGCAGCTGTAAGCACGTGATTTTTGCCCTATGAAAGAATTACTCCCAAAAATTCAAAATAAAACAATTTTCCTTTGTGTGCAATTTTTGTTATTTTTGTATAATTATTTATATTTTTATGTGTGCATGTTTATTTGTTTTAATTAATAAAAATATAAAATATGTCACATTTTCATTTAATATTTAATTAAGTTTGTTTTACAAAAATGAAAATCACAAAAAATAGGAATTTTTTGCATTGTTAGCATTTAATGTCAAATTATGCAATTTTGTTTTAATTGGTGTTTAATTGTGTATGATAATTGTTGTTAGGAGTTTAATTAGTATTTATGGAGTTAATTTAGTTTGTAACTCAATTTAGAATTTTAGTTTTATAAAAAGAAATAATAATAAGAAGAAGAACAAACTCGGATTGAGCCAATTTTCGGAATTAAAAATAGGCCCAAAATACTTCTACCCAACCCAAAACAATACCAGGCCCACACCCATGACCCATACCCTACTTGGTCCACAACCCAAATGCCCAAACCCTACACTTATGCATCAGCCGTATCATTTTTGTTCAAGAAGCTTCCCATTCTTCTTCTTCTTCTTCTTCTTCAAGAAGAAGAAACCCTAGAAAGAAAAAGAAAAAAAAATCAAATCTTCTCCAGCCATCATCCTCGTCTTCAAGTCGCCAAACGACTTCTTCTCCTCCATAAACGTTGTTTCTTTTCCTTCACGAAACAGCCATGGCAGCTGCTCCTTCTCCTTTCGCGAAATAGCCATGGACGACCAAACAAGCTCAGCTGCTCGCCTACGACGAGCAGCAGCCATGGAAGCTGCTCCTCACCAAACCCCACTGCCCAACGCCAGTCCAGCCACCCCGCTGCTGCTCCCCGTCGACCACCCCGCAGCTGCTCCTCACCAAACCCCACTACTTCACGTCGACCACTGCCCGCGACACCATCAGCAGCAGCGAATCCAGCTGCTACCGCTGCAACTTCTTACGACCACCCTCGTCCCTCCAGCTGGTCCACCACAGTCCAAACGACCAGCTTCTGCTTCGTCCTTTTTCAACGCTCACAAACAGTCCGTTCGACCTCCAATAGTTCAAATCCGAGTTTCGACTTGGGTTCGTTCAAGTTTCAGATTTTTCTTTCAAGATTATTTAGTTCATTTGATCTATTTTCTGTTATTGTTTTTGGTTTTAAGTGTTGGTTGTAATCTTGTCTTGTTCATTCTATTTTTCGGATTATTGATTCTTTGTTTAAAGTGTTATTTTTGTAAATCTTGTCTTGTTCATTAGTTCTCCTTCTTCTTCAAGACCTTTTATTTGGTCAAAGTTTTTCTTCGGTTTGTTTGAGTGTGCGTTATAAGCTACATTCGATTTGAACAACTTCGTCGAATAGTTAGTTTATGACTGCTTTGTTTGGACGAATACAACCTGAATCACTTCGTTGGTCTGTTTTGATACTTGAATCATTTGTGTGAATTTGACTTAAGGATTGGTTGTAGTTGTGTAGTGATTTGGTGTAGTTGTAAATCAGAGAGGTTTAAATACAGATTGTTAAGAGTGAGGGCAAGGCAATAATAATAGGGGATTTTCAGGGGTATTTTTAGGTGTTAAAAGATTTAAAATGTTTGGTGTTAGTAGTCTGCCAGTTGAATATTCAGTGTACAATTAAATTAATGAATTATTTAATGAAAAAGGAATTAGTAGTGCAGAATACACCCTGTCTGGTATCTTTAAGGGTGGGAAATCAGAAAATAAACATGGGATTAATGATAAAAGGGTATAGATGCACATGGGAGGGAATATACAGGCTGAAAGTGAAAAACTTTGAATAAATAATGTTTAGTTCTAGCCTATAAATAGGAGGAGTTGATATAGAAAATAGGGACTGGAAATTTACAGAACAGAAATTTTCAGAACTAAAAAGTCAGTCTTTGAAAGTTAAAAGCTGAAAGTGAGGTCCTTTTCTTTACTACTGAAATCAGAACATTGTTACTGCCTCTGTGGATTGTGTTTAGTGCTACTGATTTTCAGTCAAACTTTCCGTGGTTTTTCAGTTTGGTTATGACCATTGTTACATTGGTTATTGCTGGTTTTTGTTGTTGTTACTTGCTGTGGTATTCTGTTGTTGTGCTACTGCTGTGCATTGTTGCTCCTGACCTTTTTTCTCTCTTATTGTAATTCGAATTCCAGGTACACATTCGAATCTTGTAGTGATAAAGCTTTGAAGTTGAAATGCAACAATAAATTCCAATCGCTTCAATAAAGTAGATAGTAGACAATTTGGTCTATTTAGTTTTTTTTTTCTTTGTGAACTGTTTTAATTTTTTTTTTTGTATAATTGGACTAAAAAGAGAAGGAATTGTATAAAATGGTCATGCGCTGATATAATATAGACCTTTCAATTTTGTTAGATTAATGGGGTAGATCATGATAAGTAGCATATCTCTAATTAGTTGTTTGTTTTCATGCATATATTCAAGTAGTCCACAAACGAGATAGAGTACTTAGTCAAAACCCGATTAGTATTTCGCTTAGATGGTTAAAACTAATTTCCATTAATCCTCTTAAGTGATTATACTCTCATAAGTATTGGCATTAATTCATGTTACAAATAATCTCACATAGATAGATTGTGGACTTGCTAAAAAATGTAAATGTAAGGTGGTTATGTAGTGTCAACATTATAGTTCCAATAATAATAATGATAAAAAAATAATAATAATAAATAAAGGCCGTAGTCGATAAGTTTATGTATTAACGATTAAGTATACTTACACTAATGTAGAGTAGTTTCAATAAGCATTTAGTATAGTTAAATTGCGGATCCATTAGGGTTAATGAATTAGTTTATAGCTTTGATCATTTAGTTAACCTCACCACAGTTAAAAATGGCTAATTGTAGTAACATTAGTCAATCTTGTACGTTTTTTTAGCTTATGGAATAAGGCGCGAAACAATTTTCCATTTTTACAAGTTCGAGTACAATTTTTCGTTAGCATCTGTTGTAACCTATTAATTAAATAAGTTACGGTTTTTTACCAGCATGTAATTAACCAGGATTTTTTTATTTAGAGACAAATAAAAATAGAAATGTAGGTACTTTCCTTTTTTTTAAAAAAAAATAAATGAGACGAGCTTCGTCAAATAAAAAAAAATAAAAATAAAAATTTGCAGGGACCTCAGTAAAGGTTTAACATTTTTTAGAAGTCGGGAAGTGCCATTTAGCCGAATTTTACGGCCCTCCCAAAAGATAATAACGCGATAGAATCTTTAGGCGCGGCTTTAGTAAATTACATTCCTAAATATGGGTGGGCATTTTATGCGGCCCGAATCCAAATCCTAAGACGTTGAATAGAGTGTGCCTAAGATTGCGGGTTCATTTGATGCGGCACAATCCGAAAACATACTTTAAGCGGCGTTCACTTTCTCGAATAAATATGTATATGTAAAAGCAGTAAAAAGTAGAATCAGCACATAGGTTATTCATGTAAAAAATCAGATAATAGCTAAATGCAACAGTTGAGCGACCGTGCTAGAACCACAGAACTCGGGAATGCCTAACACCTTCTCCCGGATTAACAGAATTCGTTATCCGAATTTCTGGTTCGCGGACTATTAAACAAAGTCATTTTTTTCCTCGATTCGGGATTAAATTGGTGACTTGGGACACCCTAAATCTCCCAAGTGGCGACTTTGAAATAATTAAACAAATCCCGTTTCGATTGTCCTTTAATTGGAAAAACTCCTTCACCCCTGGCGGGGACGGAAAAAGGAGGTGTGACACCGATTACCCTGAAAACCAAAACCAACAATTTACATAAGTCATAATATATCACACGGGGCAAGTCATGCCCCAGAATTGGCGAGAAAAGTGCAAAAGCTCAAAACGACCGGTCGGGTCATTACAAATTCAGGCCGCCTGCAATATTCTTGTAAGTCCATTCTAGCCTTCAGGTTATCCTTTGTCTTACCTTTAACATCCATCACTGTGTTGAATAAATTGTCAAAATAATTCTTCTCAATATGCATGACATCAAGGTTTTGACGGAGAAGATTTTTCTTCCAATAAAGAAACTCCCAAAATATACTCTGTTTCGTCCAATTATGAGTAACACCGTATCCGGGGAATCTATAAGGTGGAGCTTCAGTAACTTTACTGAACTTCTGGACCCTCTCCCAAATTTCCTCACTTGAAAGTATTAGAGGTGGAGAATCATATTCCACTTTATTCTTTTTGAATGCATTTTTCATCCTTCTAAACTCATGATCAGGAGGCAAGAATTGACGATGACAATCAAACCATGATTGCTTTTGGCCATGTTTCAAAGTGAACGCTTTACTATTTTCCATGCAGTAAGGACAAGCTAGCTCCCCAACAGTCATCCACCCAGACAATATTCCATACGCAGGAAAATCATTAATTGTTCACATTAAATTAGCACGCAAATTGAAATTCTGCTTGGTTGTATGTCATAGGTTTCAACACCATCGTACCACAATTGTTTCAGTTCATCAATCAAAGGTTGCAAATATACATCTATCAAACTTTTCGTATTACGTGGACAAGGGATAATACAATTTAAGAATATATATAGACTAGTCATGCACAACTCGGGTAGTAGATTATAAGGTGTAAGAAAGACAAGCCAACATGAATACGGTGTCGCAGATATAGAAAAAGGCATGAAGCCATCCGCACATAGACCTAACCGAATGTTCCTTGGTTCACTAGCAAAATTTGGATATGTCCTATCAAAGTGCTTCCAAGCTTCTCCATCTGAAGGATGACACATAACACCAGGTGGTCTTCTATTTTCAAAGTGCCATCTCATATAAGGAGCAGAACTCATCGACGCATATAACCTCTTTAACCTAGGTATAAGAGGTAAATAATGCATCGCCTTGATAGCGACCATCTTCCCGCTGGAAAGCCTCTTGAAACGAGGCTTTTCGCAAAACTTACAACTGCTTAAATTTGCATCATCTTTATAATATAACATGCAACCATCTTCACAACAATCAATTCTCATTGACAAAAGTCCTAACTTAGAAACTAATTTCTTTGCCTTATAGAAATCAACAGGTAATTTGATATTAGAGTCAACTAGTTCACTCATAAGGTCAATGAAAGAGTCCATGGCTGCTTGAGAAATATTCCAATCAGATTTGATACTTAGTAATCTAATTGCAATAGATAGCTCAGAGTGCGGACTTCCATTACGTAGTGGATGACTAGCTGCCTCTAATTGTTCATAAAAACGTTATGCGTCATCATTAGGAGTTTGTTCAACATTTTCATTGGGCTCACCCCCTAAGTGCATCCCAAAAGCATCCGCAACCATATCATGAATTCTAGAATCACGATTTGTATTCTCCACCGATCTACTAGTTTCACCCACAACCATGTTTTGAAATATCCCATGACTACCATCGATCTCTCTATGATTAGTCCATACAAAGTAATTTGCTATAAACCCCTTCATATAAAAATGATGCTTAACTTCCGCGGTTTTCCAAACTTCATACAGTTGCACCTAACACAAGGGAACCTAATTACTCCTTCACTTAGGTATGGTAGAAGTGACATTGCATGTCTAATAAAGTCATCCACCCCTTCTACAAAATCCTCCCGCAATCCCTGCCGATTAGGATAATTCCTATTGTACATCCAAGTACGATGTTTCATCTATACAAATAAAACAAGAACAAATTAATTTAGTTAATTCAAATCCTAATCTTTTTTTAGTTAACTAAAAGTCCAATTCATATCCGAAAAAGTCCAATTGAACTCAATATAAATTAATACAAGAACTAAAAATATTGCTAATGTTATCTTATCACTTTTCCTTGGGTAGTCTTTCATATAACCTTTTATTTCTATTTGTATAATATTGGTATAAAGTGAATTTAAATGGAATGGAGTGGTAGGATTCATCCTTGCTAAAGTTTTTTGGCTTAATTTATACAATTTTGATAAACATAGTGTTTATAGTGTACCTAAATAGTATTTATAGCTTCCTTATAGCCAACCATTCGGGATTACACAGTGGAATGCCAAGAGTAGAGTAAAATTCCAGTGGGATTACACAGTGGAATGCCAACCATATGGGATTACATATGGGACTACACAGTGAAGGCTTCGAACCAAAAACCCTAATATTTAGGTATTGCTAATGTTATCCCCAAATTAGTAGGTAAAACTAAATATTTTAGCTACTAACACTTATCATAGATTTAATTTAGCTAAGAACAATTAATTTTTACAAATCAAACTATGAGGAATTAAACAAAATCAGTGTATTTCGAAAAAGACAAAGGAAGGAGAGGAAACCTACCTGGGAAGTGGAGGTCGCCGGCGGTGGAGCTGCTGCCGTCGGTGGCGCCGCTGCTGCTGGGAGTCGGAAGGGGGGGTTTAAGTGTGAGAGAGAAAAGAGAGAGTTTGGGGAAATTTTTAGAAGAAAATAAGAGAATGGGAAGGGAAACCCGATTTTGACACTGGAATTAGAAATAGCGACCAACTTTGGTCTCTCTTTGTCCTAGAAAATTGTAGCAGCCTCAATCAATATTTTGTTCTGCTGAAGATCCAACAAAGAAGGCAAGTTTCCACATTTTTATATGATTTTGGTCACTTGACGAAAGATCCCTCCACCAATCTAGCAATAGTGATGGTATATGTCACAACCCGGATTTCCCACCCTCGGGAGTCGTGATGGCACCTACTAATGCGAGCTAGGCAAGCCAATCCTTAACTGCTTACTTCATTAACGATTTCTTCTTTTAACAATTATTAGTGATAATATGAAAGCAACGAAATATAAATATATACATAAGTAATATAATATAGTATATAAGCTCTCTCTCTCTCTCTCTCTCTATATATATATATATATATATATATATACATACATAAATATATATATGTGTGTATATATATATATATATATATATATATATATATATATATATATATATATATATATATATATATATATATATATATATATATGTCACGACCCAGATTTCTCATCCTCGGGAGTCGTGATGGCGCCTACTCGTAGAAGCTAAGGAAGCCACGAAATTTAGAAATTTTAACTCCTTCATTTTAGTCCTTTTTAACAATTTGTAATAACAGGTGATCAATATTTAAATATTAGCGGAAGACGAAAATATATGGAAGACTTTGACTAATATAATGCCAAAATTAGTACGAAAATATCAACATACGTCTCTACCTAGAAATCGGTGTCACAATATTCACGGACTGTCTATGAATACTACATACAGATGTCTGAAGAAAAGAAATACAATCTGTCTCGGATACAAATGAAAACAGAACATATAAGTAGATAGAGGAGACGTCGGGCCTGCGGACGCCTGTAGGACTGCCTCGGGGTCTCTGTGGACTGAAGGTTTGCTCCCCAAGTGCTACTGTTCCAGTGCTGCTCCGGTATCTGCACATAGTGCATAGTGTAGTATCAGCACAATCGACCCCATGTGCCGATAAGTGCCTGGCCTAACCCCGACGAGGTAGTGACGAAGCTAGGACCAGACTCCAGATAAACCTGTGCAATTACATAATATACGGCGGAAAATAGACATGAATAAGCAGTTTAAATGGGCGGGGGTACATGCTTCGGGGAACATATCAAATTGTCACGAACCAAAATCTCACCTATCGTGATGACGCCTATCGTGGAACTAGGCAAGCCTCACCTCGACATCTCAACATAGTAGAACTTTTAAATAAAGGCGGAAGCAATTAATATTAAAGAAATCCTTTAAAAAAAATAGAATATAATTCCAAAATTACTATACAATCCATACCCAAAACTCGGTGTCACTGAGTGCATGGGCATCTAAATGATAACAACATCCGACTAATAGAACACTGTCTGAAAATATAGAATAGTAGAATATGAAAGGAAAGGAGAGTCAAGGTCAGCGAAAGCCATGCAACTACTTCAATAGTCTCATGAGTCTGACTCCTCAATCAACAACCGCCGTGACCAGAAGTGTCTAGATATGTACACGAGATACAGGGGGTAATGTGAGTACACAAACTCAGTAAGTAATGGAAATAAATAAGGAACTGAGAAGCAGTGAAGCAGTCATCAATCTCTCCAGTCTCTTGGGCTCTCAGAAATCATAAACGGCCCAAACATAAGTAATATCATATATCAACAATGAACAATAAGAGACGGAGGCATGATAAGCAAGAAAAACTATGAATGAGTACAAAACAACAATTTAGCAGCCAATTCAGCAAGTACACGACCTCGCATGTCTCAACAATGATCACATAAGGCCTAAACATGATTTCTAACATGAAGTACAATCAATTTCCATGAAAACAGAGGAAACATATATTAAATAGTAGGCCAATTTATTCAACAATCTCACGGGATGGACCAAGTTACAATCCCTACGGTACACGCCCACACGCCCGTCACCTAGCATGTGCGTCACCTCCAAAATAGTCATATGAGTTTCATACCATCAGGACCAGATTTATAACCATTACTTACCTTAATCCGAGCAAAATCTTGCTCCGCAATGCCTTTTCTGCTCAAATCGACCTCCGAATGTCTCAAATCTAGCCACAATAATTCGATTCATTCAATAAGAATTATAGGAATTAATTCCATATGAAATTCTACATTTTCCATTAAAAATCCGAAATTGCACTAAAAATTTGCCCGTGGGGACCACGTCTCGGAATTCGACGAAAGTTGCGAAATATGAAACTTCATCCAACCCCGAGTCTAACCATACCAAAATTACTAAATTTCGATAATATTTCGACCCTCAAATCCTCAAATCTATCCGAGAGGCTTTTCAAACTCTTCCAACTAAATTCACAGATTTAGTGCCAAAACTAGTAATAGATTCGGGTAATCTAACCAAAATTAAGTTAAGAACACTTACCCCGTTGTTTTATCTGAAAATCGTCTCTCCCCGAGCTCTAATTTGGTAAAAATGGAAAATTAGAACTTAACATTCTGCCCAGAAAATTTCGGGTACTGTTCACGGGGTACTGTTCATGGTATTGTTTATGAATACTGTTTACGGGGGTACTGTACATGGATACTGTTCATGTGTACTTTACACGAACACTGTTTACACAAGTGCGGTCACTGTTCACACGTGCGAAATATATAGAAACTGCCTAGAAAATTTCAGCAGCATTTTTTATATCCGTTAACCTTCCGAAATCCACCCGAGGCCTCGGGACTTCAACAAAATACACCAACAAGTCCAAAAACATAATACAGACTTAGTCAAAACCTCAAATCACATCAAATAAAGCTAAAACCGTGAATCACACCAAAATTCAAGCCTAATGAAACTAAGAGCATCCAACTTTTATATTCGATGCAAAAACATACCAAATCAAGTCCGATTGACTTCAAATTTTGCACACAAGTCATAAATGACATAAAGAAGCTATAAAAATTTTCAGAACTGGATTCCGACCCTGAAATCAAAAAGTCAACTCTCGGTCAAACTTTTCCAAAAATCTTCTATTTTTCAACTTCCGCCAAAATGCGCTAAATTGTCCTATCGACTTCCAAATCCAAATCTGAACAAGCTCTTAAGTTCAAAATCATCATACAAAACTATTGGAATCATCAAAATTCCATTCCGGGGTTTTTTTTTTTTCTCAAAAGTCAAATCTCCGGTCAAACTTAAGAAATCTTTAGCCTTAGATTTCTATATTCCGTTAAATGACGATAATTTGATCTAGGGACCTCTAAATTCGATTTCGGTCATATGACCAAGTCTCAAATCACGATACAGAACTACCAAAATGGTCAAAACTTTTATCCAGGTTTGTTTGCTCAAAATATTGACCGAAGTCAACTTAGTTGAGTTTTAAAGCTCTAGTTCACAATTTAATCCATTTTTTTACATAAATACCTTACGGAAAATTATACGGACTGTGCACGCAAGTCGAGGAATTATTGTTAGCACTTTTCAAGGTCTTAAAATACCGAAATAATTATTTAATTTAAAGATGACATTTTGGGTCATCACATTTTGGCGGCTAACTTATTAAACCTGACTTCAAATTTTGCACACTAGTCATAAATGACATAGCGATGCTATGAAAATTTTCAGAACTGGATTCCGACCCCGATATCAAAAAGTCAACTCTCGGTCAAACTTTTCCAAAAATCTTTTATTTTCCAACTTCCGCCAAAATGAGCTGAATTGTCGTATGGACTTCCAAATCCAAATCTGAACATGCTCTTAAGTCCAAAATCACCATATGAAACTATTGGAATCATCAAAATTCCATTCCGGGGTCTTTTTTCTCAAAAGTCAAATCTCCAGTCAAACTTAAGAAATCTTTAGCCTTAGATTTCTAGATTCTGTTAATGTCGTGACCCGAATTTCCCACCCTCGGGAGTCGTGATGGCGCCTATTAATGGGAGCTAGGCAAGCCAAACTTTAACTACTTGTTACACTTTCATTTTTGCTTCTTTTTAACAAATACCAGCTGATAATATGATAAAAGCAGAATTTTAAATAAATAAGCGGAAGTCAACAAGTATATATCTTAAGGCTACGCCAATTACAACTTTTAAAACCACAAATACCCAAAACCTGGTGTCACAGTGTCACAGACTGTCTAAAAGTCACTACATACAAGGGCTGAAGAAATACAATACACTGTTTCTGAACAAAGAAAAAGAAACAGAAAATAGAGATAGAGGGAGACGCTAGGGCCTGCGGACGCGTGCAGTCTACCTTGGGTCTCCGGGTGGACTGAAGGAAGCACTCCAACTACTGTCCGAAAGCTGCTCCTGGATCTGCACATAGTTCAGAGTGTAGTATCAACACAACCGACCCCATGTGCTGGTAAATTACTAGCCTAACCTCGGCGAAGTAGTGACGAGGCTAGGACCAGACCACTAAATAAACCTGTGCAGTTCATATATATATATATACAGCGGAAAAGAAAAAGAAATAACCAGTCATTGTGGGAGGGGGAAACATGTTGTGGGGGAGATAATAGTTCTGAATAGCAAGGCATCAAGTAAGGAAAGAAACAACATAACTAGAATATCAACAAGGAAGTAGAAATCAACAATTGCACGGCATCACCCTTCGTGCTTTTACTCTTAGCCTCACCAAAGCAGTTGTATAATAAAAACGTGCACGACATTACCCTTCGTGCTTTTACTCTCGTCCTCACCAAAACAATCATATAATCAAAATGTGCAAGGCATCACCCTTCGTGCTTTTACTCTCTTTCCTCACCATATAATCAATAGATTCGGCACGAAATGGTACGTCGTGCGGAACGACATCACCCTTCGTGCTTTATACTCTTTCCTCACAATAACAAACAGTGCACGACATCACCCTTTGTGCTTTAACACTCTTCCTTACCCAAACAACAATCACAAGCAAAGGGGCAAGGGAATAAACAAAATAGTAATAGAGATCCCGGCAAGGGAACAACAAATAAATCAACAATAGCCCGGCAAGGGTGAAAACATAATGATCTCTTCTCTTTCTCAATTTTACTTTACAATTCACTTCACAACTCGAGCCAATGCTCTAGAGGTTCGATTATCACTTATACTTTCACAATTCATTTCACCACTCGAGCCAATGCTCTAAAAGTTCAATTGTCACTTATACTTTCACAATTTCGCTATACAACTGGAGCCAACGCTCCTCAATGTTCATAGATCACAATTCTTTCCACAAACTTTATACAACAATTCGAAATCTTCACCAAGGCATGAATAATACAACAAAATCATGAAAATCACAATATAAGACACACGGTCATGCTTGACACCAATGTATAGATACTCGTCACCATGCCTATACGCCGTACTCGACAAGAAGCAAATAGCAAATAGGACACAACTCCTAATCCCTCAAGATAAGGTTAGACCAAACACTTACCTCGATGCCTCGAACACAACTCAAGTTTCAATTATAGCTTTACCCCTCGATTCCACTGCCAATTCGCTCGTATCTAATCACAAGTTACTTAATTACATCAATAATTGCTAAATTAATCAATGTGAATGCACAAAAATGAGTTTTCTAAAGTTTTACCCAAAAGTCAAAAATTGCCTCGGGCCCACTTAGTCAAAAACCGAGTTTCAAACAAAAACCCGATTACCCATTCCCCCACGAGCTCAAATATGTAATTTGTTTTGAAATCGGACCTCAAATTGAGGTCCAAATCCCCAATTTTTGAAAAACATAGATTCTACCCAAAACACCCAATTTCCCCATGAAAATAATTGATTTGAAGTTGAAATCATGTTAAAAGATGTTAATGATTGAAGAAAAACTAGTTAAAAATGACTTACAATTGATTTGGAGAAGAAAGGTTGTTTGAAAAATCGCTTCTTATGTTTTTAGGGTTTTTGAAAAGTGCAAAATAGCTGAAAATCTCGTCTATTTATACTCCTCTCAGACCCTCTACACGGACCGCATAAAAAAGACTGCGACCGCGGAGCTCCACCGCGGACCGCAAGAAATCGAGCGCGGCCGCGAAGGCTTGGCCTTTCTCACCGCGGACCGCACAAATCCCACCGCGGTCGCGAAGTCCCCACTGCGGCCGCGAAGCTTCCACTGCGGACCGCGAGACCTTGCTTCAGAGACCTGCAACTTCTCTGAATCTGCAACTTTTTCCTAAGTGTAAAAACATCCCGAAACTCACCCGAGCCCTCGGGGCTCCAAACCAAATGTCATACTAACTCAAAAACATCATATGGTCTTACTCGTGTAATCAAATCATCAAAATAACCTCATGAACATCAAATTAAATCTCGAGATCAATGAAATTTTCTCAAAACTTCTTTAAACATAAATTTTGTAATTTAAGTCCGAATCACATCATGTGACATCCGTTTTTTACCGAATTCCACAGAAATGTCTTAAATCATATATAAGACCTGTACTGGAACAAAAATACGGCCCCGATACCATCATATTCTAATCAAATTTCATTTCAAATTTCTTTAAACAATTCCAGAAAACAATTTCCTTTAACAATTTATTTCTCGGGCTTGGGACCTCGGAATTTGATTCCGGGCATACGCCCGAGTCCCATATTTTCCTACGAACCATCCGGGACCGTCAAATCACATGTCCGGGCCCGTTTACCCAAAACGTTAACCAGAGTGAAATTAGCTCATTTTATAATCAAAACTTATCATTTTTCACAGATTATCATATTTAAGCTTTTCGGCTACATGCCCGGACTGCACATGCAAATGGAGGTGGCTCTAAATGAGGTTTTCAAGGCCTCAGAATACAGAAATTTTGTTTTAAAATAAGTTATGACCTTTTGGGTCATCACAGTTAAATGGCGATAATTTGATCTAGGGACCTCTAAATTCGATTTCGGGCATATGACCAAGTCCCAAATCACGATAAGGAACTACCGGAATAGTCACAACTTTTATCCGGGTTCGTTTGCTCAAAATGTTGACCGAAGTCAACTCAGTTGAGTTTTAAAGCTCTAGTTCACAATTTAATCCATTTTTATTTACATAAAAACCTTCCGGAAAATTATACGGACTACGCACGCAAGTCGAGGAATTATTGATAGCGCTTTTCAAGGTTTTAAAATACCGAAATAATTATTTAATTTAAAGATGACATTTTGGGTCATCATATTTTGGCAGCTAACTTGAACCTGACTTCAAATTTTGCACACAAGTCATATATGACATAACGAAGCTATAAAAATTTTCAGAACTGGATTCCGACCCCGATATCAAAAAGTCAACTCTCGGTCAAACTTTTCCAAAAATCTTCTATTTTCCAACATCCGCCAAAAATGCACTGAATTGTCCTACAGACTTCCAAAGCCAAATCCGAACATGCTCTTAAGTCCAAAATCACCATACGAAACTATTGGAATCATCAAAATTCCATTCTAGGGACTTTTCTCAAAAGTCAAATCTCCGGTCAAACTTAAGAAATCTTTATCTTTAGATTTCTAGATTCCGTTAAATGACGATAATTTGATCTAGGGACCTCCAAATTCGATTTCGGGCATATGACCAAGTCCCAAATCACAATACGGAACTACTGGAATGGTCAAAACTTTTATCCGGGTTCGTTTGCTCAAAATGTTGATCAAAGTCAACTTAGTTGAGTTTTAAAGCTCTAGTTCACAATTTAATCCATTTTTTTTATAAAAACCTTCTGGAATATTATACGGACTGCGTACGCAAGTCGAGGTATTATTGATAGCGCTTATCAATCCATTTAATTTAAAGATAATATTTTGGGTCATCACAGAAATAAAGAGAAATATGAGAGAAACTGCTCAAAATCTACAACAAGTAAAAATAACTCTGTTGCGGCGCACAACCCGATCCAATATATATATCTAACATAGTTGCGACGTGCAACCCGATCCCATATATATAACATTGTTTCAACGTATAATCTGATCCAATATATATAACATTGTTGTGGCATGCAACCTGATCCAATATATATATATATATATATGATGTGCCAGAGAATTTCGGCACATTTCAATACTAATTGCTTAGACTTTAGCTTGTTTTGAATGCAATTACCTCCCTAACTTATGTAATTTTAGTATTTTTGCAGTACATATGGGTTAAGGACCCAAAAGCATGGAAATGAAAGCAAAAAGCCACAAAAAGACAAGAAAAGAGAAAAATGTAGCAAAAATATGGATATGCGACGCATTATGCGATTGCAAATCCTACATGCGAGCTGCATAAAGTGTAAAGGATCGCAAATCAAAACAGAAAGTTAGCCAAAATCTGGTGCAAGAAATGCAGTCCAGAATGCGATTGCATAACAGGTTTGCGGACCGCATAATGGACCGCAAACTCATGAAGAGAAGTGCTAATGGTGGAAAATGCGATGCAGAATGCGATCACATAGCTGGAATGCGGTACGCAAACCCACAATGGGACGACGACCTGGAAATTAGGGTTTTGAAGTGCGATGGGCATGAAGAGAATGCGGACCGCATGTCTGATTTGCGACAGAAATGCGGTCGCACACTTGACCTGAAAGGGCATTTTTGTCCGTTTTTTGTCTCGATTCTTGGCCCTCTATAAATATATTTATTGTGATTTTGTGGGTTTATTTGGTCTGACTTTGAAGCTACAAAACAAGGCATTAATATTCCTCTCTTTTGGAAGCTTTTGGGTCAAGAATCTTTCACTTTGTAAGCTTTATCGCATTAAATAGTGCCTTCCTTTTGTATTTTAGCATGTGTAGCTAACTTTAAATACTAAGGTTGTGGACCCTAAATGTGTGTTATGTTAATAAGTGTTTAACACTAAGGTTGTGGACCCTAAATGTTTGTTATGTTAATGGGTGTTTAACATTGAATATATATATATAATGGTTGGGTGATATTTATTTACTTCTCATTCTTCATTTATTGTTGGTGGTTGCAAACATTAACAAGTGCCATTAAATTCTTGCTTTGCTTGAGTTTTGGGCTAGAATTTGGAAGAAGTAAATATCAAAGACTCAAAGATCTAAACCTTGTTTAATAGAATCGCTTAGGAATAAGTGGGTTTTATTTGAAATATATTGATTGTTCTTAATTGCAACAGTTTTATATTTGAAAAAAAAAAATCTTAAAGAGGAAATGCTACCCAACTATTGAAAAATATTGGGTAGACATTTAGACATCATTTGCATATCAAAAGGACCTTCCATTAGAAATATATCATATTAACACCGATAGCATTACACTTCATTAAAGCGGACACAACCTTGGTTTCTTTAATCAAATTATTTACATTCTCAATATTTCAACTAGCTGTTACTTCAAATCAAACTTAATTCATACTCTTGTTACCGTTAACTGGATAGAACTACGACTTTAGTCGAGCAACACACTAATCGAGTAACCTTTTCACACCTATTCCCTGTGGTATTCGACCCCAACCTTGTTGGGTTATTATATTTGACACCGACCGCCTTACACTATTTATTAAAGTGTAATTTGAGCGTATTAAATTTTGGCGCCGTTGCCGGGGAATACGGTTTTGAAATTACTAATTAGTGTGTGCTTTACTTTACGTCTTATTCTATTCCATCACACTTTGCTTGTTTTGCTTGGTGTTGATAGGAAAACATGTCTGAGTATGGTGATGACGTAGAAGCAGAAATGGGAGAAAATCTTTTTGCGGACATCGAGGAGTACATTGAGGATACAAATGCTATTGTACCTCCGGCTGTTGGTGCTGCAACATTCAAGGTGGAACATGGTTTAATCCTTATGCTCAAAGCGGAGGGGTTTTTCAGGAATTCCACTGATGATGATCTTACACAACATCTTAGAAACTTCTTGGGTGTGTGTGCAATGCATAAGCAGATTAATGTCTCTGATGATGCCCTAAGGTTGAGATGCTTCAAGTATTCTCTAGCTGGGGACGCAAGGAAATGGCTCCAAAATCTGACCCCAAACTCCATTCATTCTTGGGCCGAACTTGTCCGAGCCTTCTTGTCTAAATGGTTCCCGCAAAGTAAGAAGTTGGAGCTCCGGGATAAAATTTTCTTTTTCAAGAAAGTACCGGGAGAACATCTAAATGAGGCATGGGATTGTTTCACATTATATTTAGTGAGGTCTCCCAACCATGATTTTCCGGATTCTATTTTGTTGGAGAAATTCTACATGGTCTTGGATCCTATGAACCAATCTATCGCCAAGAATGCAGCTGCCGTATCTTTCATGGACAAATCATTCGCAAGGGTGACACAAATACTTGACAAAATTGCAAAGCATAATCAAGCATGGCACTCCGAGGATACCACAGGTGGAATTACATATGGTTCTCCTTCCTTGAGCAACATGATCAAGGAAAATCAAGAGAGAGAACAAGTGATTGCAGGGCTTGCTACAAATGTTAATGTGTTGACAAAGATGTTCACCTAAAGACAAACAAAGAAGGTAAATGTGATTGAGGATGTGCAACCCGTATCCAATGAGGATTTTGAGGAAGCAAATAATGCCAACAACTCTCAAGGAGGGAACCAAAGGCAACAATACCAAGGTCAAGGACAACAAAACCAATGGAGGCCAAACCTGCAAGGGCAAGGCCACCAACAATGGCGAAATGACCAAGGTGGCTCAAACCAAGGAAATTGGAACAACAACAACAACTCAAATCGGAGTTCAGACCCTTATGTTCTCCCAAAGGGTCACTATTCAAATCAAGGTTCCTCAAACGAGTCTAAGTTGGAAAGTATGCTTGAACGAGTATTGCAAAATCAAGAAAAATCCGACACTTCTATGAGGAACATGACTGAGCTTGTTGGCTCTCATACTGCATCCATTCAAAAATTGGAGATTCAAATGAGAGACCTCTCTAGGGAGCAAAATCCAAAGCAAAAGGGAACACTCCCTAGTGACACAATTGTGAACCCAAAGGGTAGTGAGAGTGGCTCAACTTCTCATGTCATGGAAATTACTACTAGGAGTGGGAAGATACTACAAGGAGAGGGTGAACAAGTGGTTGAGATAGAAGAGTTCTAGAAAGGGGTTGAGGTTGAAGAGCCAAGTGTTGTCGAAATTGAGAAAATTCCGGAAGATGCGCAAGTGCAAGAAGAGAACCGGGAAGCGATAATGAAAAGGTAAAAGAGACATCAAAAACTCTTCCACTTATTCCTAGACCTCCTCCTCCATTTCGTCAAAGACTCACTAGGAAGGTTGATGATAGCAAACTCGAGAAGTTCTATGACATTCTCAAGCAATTATCGGTGAATATCCCATTTGTGGAAGCATTTCAAGAGATGTCGAGTTTCGCTAAGTATTTGAAAGATTTGATCACCAAGAAGAAAACCACCAAAAATGAAGTGGTAAATGTGACTCATCGGGTTAGTTCCATCATTACAACATCACCTGTTCAAAAGAAAGAGGACCCGAGAGCTTTTACCATTCCTTGTACCATCGGGGTACATGATTTTACAAGATCCCTCTGTGATAATGGAGCGAGCATCAACTTGATGCCTCTTGCCATTTACAAGAAAGCAGGATTGGTTATGCTAAGGCCCACAAGTATGAGATTGCAAATGGCCGATCGTTCCATCAAATGCCTGGTGGGAATTATTGATGATGTACTTGTGAAGGTGAGAAAATTTCATTTACCCGCCGACTTCGTAATCCTTGATTGTGCAGTAGACAAAGAGATCCCTATCATCTTGGGGAGACCATTCCTTGCCACGGGAAGAGCACTCATGCATTCGGAACGGAATGAGATTAAATTTCCTGTGAATGATGAAGAGGTTACATTCCAAGCAAGCAAGGATATGAAACTACCGCATGAGTATGAAAGAATCTCGGTGATCGATGTTGTTGATGAAGTAGAGGATGCAGTTGAAATAAAAATGGAAGAACAATGCCTCGGCGAAGCATTGGCAGCTATTTTGGTGAACTTTGATGGTGAGGATATGGAGGGATATATGGAATTGGTAAATGTATTGGAGAGGCTTGGTTCTTACACTTATGTTCCAGAAAAGCTCTCTCTCGACTTGGAGAATAGAGCCACACCACCCGCAAAGCCTTCTATTATTGAGCCACTACAACTAGAGCTCAAACCACTTCCACCGCACTTGAGGTATGAATTTCTTGGCTCAAATGATACTTTACCAGTAATCGTTTATTCTTTGTTGAATGATGTGCAGGTAGAACGATTGTTGGAAGTTTTGAAGGAGCATAGGCAAGCCATTAGATGGACAATTGCGGACATCCGTGGGATTCCCAAGGGAATTTGTGAACACAAGATCCAACTAGAGAGCGAGACAAAACCAAGTGTGGAACATCAACGACGGTTTAACCCCTCAATGCAAGAGGTGGTAAAGAAGGAGATCATCAAGTGGTTAGATGCCGGAGTAGTCTACCCCATTGCCGATAGTTCTTGGGTGAGCCCGGTGCAATGTTTGCCGAAAAAGGGAGGCATGACCGTGATCGAAAATGAGAAAAATAATCTCATCCCAACAAGAACGGCGACTGGATGGAGGGTATGCATGGATTATCGGAAGCTTAATTGTGCCACTTGAAAAGACCATTTCCCTATGCCTTTTATTGATCAAATGCTTGATCGGCTAGCGGGAAGGTCATTCTATTGCTTCCTTGATGGATACTCCGGCTATAATCAAATCAACATAGCCTAGGAGGATCAAGAGAAAACGATTTTCACTTGGCCGTATGGAACTTTTTCCTTTAGCCGGATGCCATTTGGTTTGTGCAATGATCCGACCACTTTTCAAAGATGCATGGTGTCCATTTTCTCCGACATGGTAGAGGACTTTCTAGAAGTCTTCATGGACGACTTCTCGGTAGTTGGTGATTCTTTTGAGCATTGTTTTCACAATTATAGACAAATGCTTAAGAGATGTGAAGAGACCAACCTTGTGCTCAATTGGGAGAAATGTCACTTCATGGTAGACAAAGACATTGTGTTGGGGCATAAAATTTCAAAGCATGGCATAGAGATCGACAGGGAAAAGATCGAGATTATTTCTAAGCTTCCTCCACCTACTTCTGTGAAAGGTGTTCGAAGTTTCTTAGGGCATGCCGGGTTCTATAGGCACTTCATCAAGGATTTTTCCAAAATTGCAAACCCTATGTGCAAACTCCTTGAGAAGGATACCAAGTTTGTGTTTGATGAGAAATGCCTCAAAGCTTTTGAGGAATTGAAGCAAAGGCTCACCACGACACCTATTATTGTCACACCTGATTGGTCCCTTCCTTTCGAGCTCATGTGTGATGCCAATGGTGTAGCTATTGGAGCAATGCTTGGCCAACGTCGCAACAAAGTTATCCACCCGGTCTACTATGTAAGAAAAACACTCAATAGGGCACAAATGAATTACACGGTAACAGAGTAAGAACTTCTTGCCATTGTCTATGACTTTGAGAAGTTCTGGGCTTATTTGTTGGGATCCAAGGTGATAGTATACACAGATCATGCGACTCTTCACTACCTCATGTCAAAGAAGGATGCAAAGCCTCAGTTGATTCGATGGGTCTTGTTGTTTCAAGAATTTGACTTTGAAGTCAAGGATCACAAAGGAACTCAAAATCAAGTGGCGGATCATTTGTCAAGGCTTGAGGAGGCAGGGAGACCAAAGGGAGATCTTGAAATTAACGATGCATTCTCGGATGAACACATATTAGCACTATCTAGCACTTTTGCACCTTGGTATGCCTATATTGCTAACTATCTAGTTACCGTGTAATTCATCAAAAGAAGCCATTCTTGTTCCGTGTTTGTGCTGACAATATTATCAGAAGGTGTGTTCCGAAAGAAGAGATTATGCCAATTCTAAAGGCATGCCACGAAACACCGGTTGGGGGTCATCATGGAGGAAATCGAACAGCGGCTAAGGTTCTTGAATGTGGTTACTATTGGCCTTCAATCTATCATTATGCCAATCAAATGGTCAAGGCTTGTGGCAAATGTCAACGACAAGGTTCAATCTCCAAGAGGCATGAAATGCCAATGCACTTTGTGATGGAGATAGAGATCTTCGACGTGTGAGGAATTGATTTCATGGGGCCCTTTGTAAGTTCTTTCGGGATGAAATATATTTTTGTGGCTGTGGACTATGTGTCCAAATGGGTTGAAGTGATTGCCTTACCAAACAACGAGGCAACGAGTATGACCACATTCTTGGAGAAAAACATTTTCACTCGGTTTGGCACTCCTAGAGCCATTCTTAGTGATGATGGGTCTCATTTATGTAACAAGGCTTTCACGGGGCTACTTGAGAAATATGGCGTTAAGAACAAGGTAGACACACCTTATCATCCGCAATCAAGTGGTCAAGTTGAGGTTTCCAACGGGAGCTCAAGAGTATTCTAGCAAAGACTGTTAATGCAAACAGGGCTGACTGGTCAAGGAAGCTAGATGACGCATTGTGGGTGTAACGCATGGTGCACAAGAATCCTATTGGTACTTATCCTTATCGGTTAGTCTTTGGAAACTGTTGTCATCTACCCGTAGAATTGGAGCACAAGGCTATGCAGGCATTGAAAAGGTTGAACTTGGAATGGGCTGAAGCTGCAAATTTGAGATTAACACAACTCAATGAAATGGAGGAATTCCGTTTCCAGGTTTATGAAAGTGCAGCTGTGTACAAAGAAAGGATGAAGTTCATCCATGATAAGAAGATCTTAAAAAGAGAGTTCAAGTTGGGTGACTTGGTATTGCTCTTTAACTCAAGGCCCAAATTGTTTCCGGGCAAGCTCAAATCAAAATGGTCTGGTCCATTCAAAGTGGCCACTGTCTCTCCTTTTGGAGTTGTGTAACTAGCATTGGAAGATGGGCTCCAGACATTCAAAGTAAATGGCCAACGAATCAAACACTACTTGGGCATAGATGGAGAAAAACATTTGGTGGAGCAGCTGGCTCTCAAAGATGGTACGTGCCCGACCATTGAGTGAATCGAAAAGAACACCAACTTCGCCGTGCCGTGACGTTAAATCAAGCTCTTCATGGGAGGCAACCCATGTGTGGTAACACCCTTTTTGTTCTTTAAATTTTTTAATTTTTGATAGATAGATTTACTAGTGCAATTTAAAGTGTTTGTTAGAGTGCAGGGGATTCAAAAGATCACAACACTGGGTAGGAATGCATAAGAAAGGGAAGAAAAACTATTGTGTGAAGTTTGCTGCAAAGATGCAGTTGCATTTTCACTATGCGAACCGTATTTTGGTCGCAAACCAAAATAGTGAGTTTGGTTAAAATCGTTGATTAGAATGCGAAAAGGTGGTGCACTTTGCAAACCGCATTTCAACTATGCGATCGCACTGTGCACCGCATTGTCACCCTTCAGTAAGTTAATTGAATCCACCGCATAACACTTATGCGGTCGCATAAAGCGTTATGCGCTGACTTTCCAACCGCAAAGTGGTCAGGTAAGTCGTCGCATTCTCTCATCTCTCACACATTTAAAACAAAACCAAAAAATATTTTTCTAACAGAAGAAAACAAAAAAAGAGAGAGAAAAGAACGAAAAGAAAAAAGAGGCAAACACAGACCGAAAAAAGGGGCAAAAACGGCTAGTGATCGAGTCAGACAAAGGACGAACACCCATTCGTAATCTCCATAGGGCCTATACTCATCTTCTCTAGTATATATGCTTGGTCTAATTCTCTATTTACAATTTCACGTCTGTCTCTTTAGTGTTTTTCTTTATTTTCGTTCTAGATTTTTGATTGTGTTGTTTTTCGTAGTTGTTTGTACATATTGTGGTCAATTCTAGGTAGAAAATATAATTGGTGTGCTGCGTAGCAAGAAATATGGCCGCCATTGTTGAGAGTTAGGTTGAATTGATTGGGACGATGAACTATGCGGCTCTCAAAACCCAAATGCGGTTCGCATTTTTGACACATATCAGAAACCTAGGTTGGCTAAGGAAGATGACAAAATGCGGTGAGTTTGCGATAGCATAGTTGATAAGTGGACCGCAAACTCAACGCATACTGAGTCAGTGCACCCAGTTTCTCAGCATGATTTTTGCGATCATTTTGCGATCACATTTCCTACTTTGCGGTGGGATTTGCGATCGCATTTTAGGTTTTGGTTTTCTGTGGAATCAGGTTTGCGATGGTTATGCGGTGCGCATAGTGGTTATGCAATCTCATAACCCATTGCATATTTGTATCATTTCCGGAGCTGCAAGTTTGCGATAGGTTTGCGGTCCGCATAGTGGTTATGTGATCGCATACCTGTCGCATTCTTAACTTCTTCTTTAATTTTTTCTTTATTTTTTGCACTGTTGCTTGCCATGTCGCTCACAAATCACTTTCGTGCAGATATGGCTGCCAAGAAATATGCATATTCTGCACTAAAAAGGGCCTCCACCAGTCGTCAAACATCACAATCAAAACGACCCCGGACGTATCCTAACATACCACGTCCCTCCCAGTCTGATGAGGAGGAGACCTTGCCTGCAGTAGACCATACAGGCAGAGGCAAGACGAAAGAGGGGAGATGACTACCAACTTTGGTTTGCAGTCGAGGGCTGTAGGTAACTCTATCGAGAAGGGCTAACAAAGAGAAAAATTCTTCCCGAGAAGCAAGTGAGCATTAATGGACTTAAGGAGAAACACCCCCACATTTCGGAGAACATAACAACTAGAAAATGGGAGTGTTTCACTAAGTTTCTAGATGACTACAATGAAACTCTTGTCTGTGAGTTTTATGCCTCATACGGAGCTTCCCGGACTGCTCACCACAAACGCAATAGGGTCTTCTGTGATACTGTGCTAGTTCGAGGGAAAGAAGTGAGCTGCAATGCTAAGTCTATCAACAAATTCTACATCCCTGACTGGAGCCCAGGAACAGCTGAGTACAAAGCCAATTGGGTGAACCAGGAGAATGAGCGGGGTTGGATAGCATCTTTTGATCGCAAAGGGGACCCATGCATGGATCAGCCCTATGCACAAAATATACAAAGAGGATCTGACTAGAGAGGGTTGATTTTGGCTCAATTTCATCACATCTCGACTGATACCGTCCACAAATGAAACTGACATCACCATTGAGAAGGCTCTTCTCATTGCATGCATTATGACGAGCATCAAGATAGATGTAGGTGCCCTTCTCTTCCAAGAGTTAAGGATCCGAGCAAGGCAAAAATCCACTTCACTGCCCTTCCCCTGTCTTATCACAGCCCTCTACAAGGCTGTAAACGTCCCACTCATGTCCCATTCTAAAAAGACAAGGAAGGTGATGAAAGATATTGACATCACTCGCATTGGTGATGTTGTCACTCCCTCGGAGGTTCAGACCCTAATTCCAGTAGAACCCTCAGAGTCCCAGATTCCTGTGTCCCCTCAAACCCTGATTGCATCTACTTCCATTGCACAACCTGCCTCTCAGTCCACCATTGCTCAGTCTTCTGCTGCACTACCAGCAGTCTCGAGGCTTGGTATCATTGCTCAGAATGCCAATGCCAAAGTAGACCAACTTATGAAAACCCTGCCCAACCTTATCAAACAAGCCCTGACTCCTATCCAATACTCCGTGATAGCTCTCCAACAACAACAAACAGTGTATGGAGATCCCTTGCATCAACTTGAGTTAAGGGTTGAGAAGGTAAAGCACGGTGAGGTTAGTGGTTTGCCTACGCTCAGGGAGGAGGTTGCTTCTATGAAGATCGAGCTCCACAAGATGCAAACTTTGGAGTTCGATCTATCATCCCTCTTGCCCAAGGATGGTGAGCAGAGAGCAGGCATAGTAGCACCAGACTTGGGTTTTGATTTTACTACCCTAATGGAAGACATTGCTCCTTAGATAGCCAGGACTCCCCAGCCTCCAGCTCCTCCGGTACGTATTGATATTCCTGATGCGGAGGTTTCCGGACAATCTACTGAGTCTGAGGAGGAGGAGGCAGATAAGAGCGAGGATGAGGAAAGTTTATGGTCCTCAGATGATGATGGCCCTCATAATAAGGGCAAGCAGATTGCTTCTCCTACAGTTGAGGAAGTGGAGCAAGCAGAACTTCAGGTAGCGATCAAACATTCGCTAGCAGATTTGGCCACCCCTGTAGATTCTTCGGCCACTCAACTATCAGTGGGCAAGGCTAGAAGCTTACAAGCCCCAGCTCCAGTTCTAGACCAGCCAGAGATCCCTCCTTCATCAGTAGAGGTCACTCCTCAGGCCGACCTCTCATTGGTCCCAAATTCAGCATCAGAGGGTGACCCCACCATGTCTTAGCCGGCTGCCAACTCCCAAATCGCTTAGTGCGCCTCAGGTATCCCCTTAAACTCTAATATATGTTCTTATGCATTAGGGACAATGCATGCCTTTAAGTTGGGGGTGGTAGCCTTGTTTATACTTTTCTGACATTAGCAACTGTTGTACATATTTATGCCTTTATGTTATAAACAATATTTTCTACTCATGCATATTTTGTGATTCTATGTAGGTTAATGTTTGGTGATTTACTTACATAAGTTATGTTGTGTAGTTCGTAATTTGTATATATTAATGCTTTGTGATCTCCGTACATAAAGTATGTTATCCTTGTGCAAAAAGAACAACAAAAAGAAGTAGATAGTTGTCCATCTGTAGTAATTAGCAATGAATTTCCCTTGGTTTTTCTTTGCCAAGTTCTTTTCCAAGGGTGTAATAGTAGAACCAGGATAGTAGAATGAAACATATTGACCGGTTTGGTGTAATTATTTAGTCTCAAGCAGGTGTGTCTGTATATAGCATATACCCTTCTCTCTCTATCTCTATATATATATATATATATAAAGAAGAGATCAACTGTGTGAACTTGAGGCTCGCTCTGTGACTCTATATCAACCTAGAGTTATACTTGTATATCTGATGAAAGCTTTGAGTTGCCAAGTGTTGACTCGAGGTCATCAAACTATGTTAGCCAAACAGTTCGTGTGCCATGTGTGTGAGTTCTTTGTGTAAATAATTCTTGTGTTTACTTCTGCCATCTAGAACTTTCCCGGCTAGTTCTTCGATGCTTATAATAATTACACTTGTTTGGATAAATGACCTTAGGGAGTCTTTGTGATTTTTGGAAAATCAGTTAGCCTTTCAAGCCACCAATTGTACAGATAGTATCACTAGTTACCCCATTTGAGCCTTTTAACCTTTCCTTTGGCTAGCTCATTACAAACCTTTCCTTTTTTTGTGAAATAATTCCATCTGTTGAACCCGTCCCTCCTTGAGAATTGAGAATAAGGCTAAAAGCCTAAGTTGGGGGTGTGGTGTAAAGTCAGAATCTGGCAAGATTGTACAATGAGCGTAGGAAACTGAACCTCAAAATGTGAAATTATTCAAGCTCCAAAAGAAAATATTTTATAAAAAAAACAGAGAGAGAAATATTTGTATGTATATAAATTATGGATCCTTGAAGAAAATTAGAGAGGTAGTTAAGGTGGTTCTATATTGGGAACTAGATGCCAATGAGGCTATGGGGGTTGAAGAAAAAAAAAAGCGTAAAAAGAATGACAAATGTGAGTAGTGTTCAAGGAGGATGAAGTCACTTATATCCAAATGCTTATCCAATCCTTCCCTAAGCCTACATTACAAGATTAAAATGTCCTTATGGGATCCCCAACCGAGCGTTCTTAGAATAAAGCGATGAATTAAAATAAGGGCAGGCCTATGGTATGGTATGTTGAAACACTTGAAATTCTTTTTTGAGAGTAAGTGTCTTTGTGAATTCGTCCCTTTTTGTTGTCATTGTACATATTGTGATTTTGGGACTTTCTTTCTAGTGAGGGCACATGAACTGTAATGTTGAACACAAGTTGAGTTGTTGAGTCAAATGCAAGTGCATCAGTTGAGGGTAGCATTGTGTCACATTGTCTGAGGCTCAAAGTTCACAAGTTGATTAGTTTTCCTTGTATATATTGACGGTTCAGGAAGGGTAAAACAACCGAAAGATACATGCTTGAAGTACTAGCAACAAACACCATCCATGGTCATTATTGTTTCATGTTTGGTAGATGGAGTCTAGACTAGAATAGTGTTGTTTTAGTTGCTTGAGGACTAGCAAGAGTTTAAGTTGGGGGTGTTGATGTGCAGGAGAATTTCGGCACATTTCAATACTAATTGCTTAGATTTTAGTTTGTTTTGAATGCAATTACCTCCCTTACTTATGTAATTTTAGTGTTTTTGCAGTACATGAGGTTTAAGGACCCAAGAGCATGGAAATGAAAGCAAAAAGCCACAAAAAGACAAGAAAAGAGCAAAATGTGGATATGCGACGCATTATGCGATCGCAAATCCTACATGCGAGCCGCATAAGGTGCAATGGATCGCAAATCAAAATAGAAAGTTAGCCAAATCTGGGCAAGAAATGTGGTCCAAAATGCGATCGCATAATAGGTTTGCGGACTGATAATGGACAGCAAATTCATGAAGAGAAGTGTTGATGGTGGAAAATGCGATGCAGAATGCGATTGCATAGCTGGAATGCGGTACGCCAACCCACAATGCGATGACGGCCTGGAAATTAGGGTTTTGAATTGCAATGGGCATGAAGAGAATGTGGGTCGCATGGCTGATTTGCGACAGAAATGCGGTCGCACACTTGACCTGAAGGGCATTTTTGTCTGGTTTCTGTCTCGATTCTTGGTCCTCTATAAATATATTTATTGGGATTTTGTGGGTTCATTTGGAATGACTTTGAAGCTACAATACAAGGCAGTAATATTCCTCTCTTTTGAAAGCTTTTGGGTCAAGAATCTTTCACTTTGTAAGCTTTATGGCATTAAATAGTGCCTTCCTTTTGTATTTTAGCATGTGTAGCTAACTTTAAATACTAAGGTTGTGGACCCTAAATGTGTGTTATGTTAATGGGTGTTTAACATTGAATATATATATAATGGTTGGGTGATATTTATTGGGTGATATTTATTTACTTCTCATTCTTATTTATTGTTGGTGGTTGCAAACATTAACAAGTGCCATTAAATTCTTGCTTTGCTTGGAAAAGTGGGTTGGAATTTGGAAGAAGTAAATATCAAAGACTCAAGGCTCTAAACCTTATTTAATAGAATCGGTTAGGAATAATTGGGTTTTATTTGGCATATATTGATTGTTCTTAATTGCAACAATTTTATATTTGGAAAAAAATCATAAAGAGGAAATACTACCCAACTATTGGAAAATATTGGATAGACATTTAGAAATCATTTGCATATCAAAAGAACCTTCCATTAGAAATATATCATATTAACACCGATAGCATTACACTTCATTAAAGGGGACACAACCTTGGTTTCTTTAATCAAAATATTAACCTTCTCAATATTTCAAATAGCTGTTACTTCAAATCAAACTCAATTCATACTCTTGTTACTGTTAACTGGATAGAACTACAACTTTAGTCGAGCAACACACTAATCGAGTAACCTTTTCACACCTATTCCCTGTGGGATTCGACACCAACCTTATTGGGTTATTATATTTGACATCGACCGCCTTACACTATTTATTAAAGTGTAATTTGAGTGTATCAAATTTTGGCGCCGTTGCTGGGGAATACGGTTTTGAAATTACTAATTAGTGTGTGCTTTACTTTACGGCTTATTCTATTCCATCACACTTTGCTTGTTTTGCTTGGTGTTGATAGGAAAACATGTCTGAGTATGGTGATGACATAGAGGCAGAAATGGGAGAAAATTCTTTTGCGGACATCGAGAAGTACATTGAGGATACAAATGCTATTTTACCTCCGGCTATTGGCGATGCAACGTTCAAGGTGGAACATGGTTTAATCCTTATGCTCAAAGCAGAAGGTTTTTTCAGGAATTCCACTGATGATGATTCGACATAACATCTTAGAAACTTCTTGGGTGTGTGTGCATGCCCTAAGGTTGAGATGCTTCAAGTATTCTCTAGCTGGGGACGTAAGGAAATGGCTCCAAAATCTGCCCCCAAACTCGATTCATTCTTTGGCCAAACTTGTCCAAGTTTTCTTGTCTAAATGGTTCCCGCAAAGTAAGAAGTCGGAGCTCCGGGATAAAATTTTCTTTTTCAAACAAGTACCGGGAGAACATCTATATGAGGCATGGGATCGTTTCAAATTATATTTGGTGAGGTCTCCCAACCATGGTTTTCCGGATTCTATTTTGTTGGAGAAATTCTACATGGGCTTGGATCCTATGAACCAATCTATAGCCAAGAATGCAACTGTCGGATCTTTCATGGACAAATCATTCGCAAGGGTGACACAAATACTTGACAAAATAGCAAAGCATAATCAAGCATGGCATCCCGAGGATACCACAGGTGGAATTACATATGGTTCTCCTTTCTTGAGCAACATGATCAAGGAAAATCAAGAGAGAGATCAAGTGATTGCCGGGCTTGCTACAAATGTTAATGTGTTGACAAAGATGTTCACCGAAACCCAAACAAAGAAGGTAAATGTGATTGAGGATGTGCAACCCGTATCCAATGAGGATTTTGAGGAAGCAAATTATGTCAACAACTCTCAAGGAGGGAACCAAAGGCAACAATACCAAGGTCAAGGACAACAAAACCAATGGAGGCCAAACCCGCAAGGGCAAGGCCACCAACAATGGCGAAATGACCAAGGTGGCTTAAACCAAGGAAATTGGAACAACAACAATAACTTCTCAAATCGGAGTTCAAACCCTTATGTTCTCCCAAAGGGTCACTATTCAAATCAAGGTTCCTCAAGCAAGTCTAAGTTGGAAAGTATGCTTGAACGGGTATTGCAAAATCAAGAAAAATCCGACACTTTTGTCACACCTCCTTTTTCCGCACCAGAGAGGGTGCAAGGGAGTTT
Organism: Nicotiana tabacum; assembly: GCF_000715075.1. NCBI lineage: Eukaryota > Viridiplantae > Streptophyta > Magnoliopsida > Solanales > Solanaceae > Nicotiana > Nicotiana tabacum. The sequence goes on from NC_134080.1 coordinate 15,289,261, forward strand.
TTCCAATTAAAGGACAATCGAAATGGGATTGGTTTATTAATTTCAGAGTCGCCACTTGGGAGATTTAGGGTGTCCCGAGTCACCAATTTTAATCCCGAATCGAGGAAAAGAATGACTCCATATTACAGTCTGCGCACCAGAAATCCGGATAAGGAATTCTGTTAACCCGGGAGAAGGTGTTAGGCATTCCCGAGTTCCGTGGTTCTAGCACGGTCGCTCAACTGTCATATTCGGCTTATTTATCTGATTTTAAATACCATTATGAACCAACGTGCCAATTTTAACTTTTTACCGCTTTATTGTTATTATTTCAAAAGGATGTGAACATAGCTTAAAACATGTCCTTGGACTGCGTCACATGAAATGCACCCACAATCTGGAACATATTTTATTTGATGTTTTGGGATTTGGATCTGGGTCGCATGAAATGCACACCCCAAGTTTTAAGAAAGTAGATTATTAAACACGCACCTAAAGAGACTATCGTGTTATTATTTTTGGGAAGGGCCGTGAAATTTGCTAAACGGCCCGTCCCGGAATCTAAGTATTTAATATATACATTTAGAGGGCCCCGCAGCTTCTACATTTTTGTTTGTCGAGGCTCGTCTCATTTTTATTTTAAAGGATAAACCTATAATGACTATATTTCCTATTAAGTTCGTCTCTAAAATAAAAGAAAATCTCTTAATTATTTACATGCTTGCAGGTTATTTACAGCAGGATCCGAAATGCTTTTACAGAATAAGGAAACATGACCATGCATACGGACAGCTGATCGAACATTATGGGCCCAAATCCAGCTCATGCGGGATGGGCCAGACCTGGGCCACTGTTTATCCGAGGCGGGTCTGTTTGGTCTGTTTTGACCTGGGCTCGACCTTCATAAGGTTGAGGGGTGCGGACTTGTGCTAATTGTTATAAGGGTGTGACTTGATAATTATAACGAGGCAGTTTATCAAAAGAGAATGAAAATTAACTAAGGCGGATAGTTTTATGCTTTGACATGCATTAAAAGAGAATGCTAATTACAAAACACAACTAATTTTCAACACATAGCCTAGTATACTGCCAATCCTTTTGTCTGTTAACCTAACCAACATATGATATTAAACCATACTACATTTTTTGTATTCACTATATGAAAGGACCAACTCCAATACCCAAACAAGATTGTAAACCATTACACACTACATAATCATCTATATAGCAACTACATGTGGACATAGATGTCTTCAAATCTTCACTTTTGTATTCATGCTCGACTTTCAAATTACATGGACAGTATTAGTTGTGTACCTGGTATAGAGGAACAAAAGAAGAAGGAAAAGGATCAGCTGAATAGTACACAGCAAACAACAACATAGCAGACTCACATCAACAACACAGCAACAACGACCAGCCAACAATGATTAAGCTCAGCAAGGAGTCGAGCAACAAATAAACAATCCCAGAAAAACAGAGTAGGAAATAACAGCCCAGAATGTTGAATGTAACAGCAACAGAAATCCAATGACCACAAGAAAGCTTGGCAAACGACAGAAAAGCAAAACCACAAAGACAACCTGATCAAACTGGACTCTTACACAATTTCTTCTAGACTATACTCATTCACAATGTTCTGAAATTTATTCCTGTTTTTCCTTTTTCAGTTTTCTTACTCACAGAATCTCTCAAGACAAAAAAAATGAACCCCCTTTCTAATGGAAGGTCTGCCTCTTTTATAGCCTAACCTTAACACTTTACAGTCTGTTTTACAACTCAAAATTGCCCCCCTCGTTGTTTTTCCACTCACTTCTTTTAAATAAACAAAACTCCCATCAAATCCCTGACAGCCCCTCTCTCTTTTGTTGTTAAAATGTACTGATCACTTGTTTATTTAACCAAAGTATAGGCAGTAGGAATATAATCTGACAGCACATGCTGTCCAATTATTTTAATTCCTTAAAGCTAACCATACACATGCTGCCCACGGTCTAAACCAAATGGCATCGTGTTTTAAAATCAAAGTCTGAATCTGCCATTATAACCCTTCCCCTAGATGTTCTTTAATTCGATTTGAACAAAATCAATAGGCAATACAATTCAGTTCCTAATGGGACTCAAATACGATCACAGCAGAAATAAGCAATACGAATCAAGTTGTTACCATTAACGATTGAAACTAATTGACGACATATATCGACTCGACTATATTAATCGTAACACATAACAATCAATCGTTCATATAAACAACACGTATAGAGTCCCGAATGACTTCAGACAAATTTGTTCAAACACTGGGAACTTATATGAATTAAACTCGTTTGACGACTAATCTAATTGATGAACGCGTATATCACAGGGTATATTCAGAACACAAACAGAAGACAATTGACCAAATAAAAAGGCCTTTAACAGAGATGGAAGAAATCCGAATGAAAAATAACAAAATGACAAACAAACACAACGAAATATGCTGACAACTTAATTAGAACTAAAACAAAAGAAAGGAAAACTTACCAAAAGAGTTTGAAATCAAAATGACCCAAATCTGACTCAACTTCGAACTCTTGAAGCCGAACAAACTTTAATCAGGGTGTTCTCACGTGAGAACACCTTGATTAAGGTCTATTAGACCTCAAACCCTTGTCAAGACCGGCCGGATTCCCCAGGTGCATGTGTTTCAAGTTCTGGATTTTCAGATCTGGATTTTTAGGAGTTGTGGGTAGATTCGGACCAAACCAAGCTTGGTTTGGTCACGAGGAAGGTCAGGGGAGTGTCTGGTATGAAGATGGGGTGGTTTGGCATAGATCGAGTTTTGTCTCGAATCTTCAAATCCAGATTCGAGACGATAGGAGGTGATTCGAGGTTCGTGGTTAGTGGATTCGTGTTCAGGGTGGTTGGATGCTTTAGGGGTGTGAAGGGGGTGGTCACCGGCGTTCGTGCCGCCGGGTTTTGGTGGAGGGGAAGCTAGGGCGGCTTGCTAGGGTTTGGGGTTTCAGCTCGGGGAAGGAGACGAGTGAGGGGTGGGGTTCGGATAGGGGGCGTGGGGTGAAGGGTTGAGTTTATATATGGGGAGGCTGATTGGATCTGAGCCGTTAGATCAGATGATCTCAACGGCTTGGATCTGATGCTGAGAAATGAGACGGGGTCGTTTGGTAGTTAAACGGGGTCGTTTGGTTTAAGTGAGGGGTTGGATCGGATTGGTTCCTGGGTCGGGTTTTGAAACGGGTTACTGATAGAGATCCTGAGCCGTTGGATCGAGAGTTTGAACGGCCCAGATCAGACGCATGATGCGGCGTCGTTTCGGGAGGTGGTCAGGGCAGGCCTGGTTTGGACCGGGTCAGATCGTTGGTTTGGGCCTGTTTTTGTCTTATTTTTGGGCCCAAATTGATTTCCACTTTCTTTTGTTTTCAAATTTAAAGAAAAATAAAAATAACTAATAAAACAAATGAAATTAAAACAAATAACAATATAGCACTTCAACATAATTATCATACCAAATAAAAATGTTTAAGTAAGTTAAATCACAACCTAAAACGGACGATGCACACATATATATTTTGAATTTTCTTTTAATGACATATATTTTTGTATTTTGTTTGATAATGATTAAAATGCAAAATGGACAGACCTACAAACGACTAATAACACATGTCACGAAAAATTTGTACTGCGGGGTCATCTGTCACTATTATTTTTTGTTTTCCTTTGGGAGTGATTGCTCGTGAAGCAAAAATCACGTGCTTACAACTTCTATGAGAAACATGCCCGAGCTTGTTGGCTCTCATACCGCATCCATTGAAAAATTGGAGATGCAAATGAGAGACCTCTCTAGGGAGGAAAATCCAAAGCAAAAGGGAACACTCCCTATTGATACAACTGCGAACCCAAAGGGTAGTGGGAGTGGCCCAACTTCTCATGTCATGGCAATTACTACTAGGAGTGGTAAGATACTACAAGGAGAGGGTGAACAAGTGGTTGACATAGAACATCCAAGTGTTGTCGAAATTGAGAAAATTCCGGAAGATGCGCAAGTGCAAGAAGAGAACCGAGAAGCGGTAAAGTAAAAGGTAAAAGAGACACCAAAAACTCTTCCACCTATTCCTAGACCTCCTCCTCCATTCCCTCAAAGACTCACTAGGAAGGTTGATGATAGCAAACTCGAGAAGTTCTACGACATTCTCAAGAAATTATCGGTGAATATCCCATTTGTGGAAGCATTTCAAGAGATGCTGGGTTTTGCTAAGTATTTGAAAGATTTGATCACCAAGAATAAAACCATTAAATATTAAGTAGTGAATGTGACTCACCGGGTTAGTTCCATCATTGCAACATCACCTGTTCAAAAGAAAGAGGACCCATGAGCTTTTACCATTCCTTGTACCATCGGGGTACATGATTTTGCAAGAGCCCTTTATGATAATGGAGAGAGCATCAACTTGATGCCTCTTGCCATATACAAGAAAGCAGGATTGGATATGCCAAGGCTCACAAGTATGAGATTGCAAATGGCCGATTGTTCTATCAAATGCCTAGTGGGAATTATTGATGATGTACTTGTGAAGGTGGGAAAATTTCATTTACCCGCCGATTTCGTAATCCTTGATTGTGCGGTTGACAAAGAGATCCCTATCATCTTGGGGAGACCATTCCTTGCCTCGGGAAGAGAACTCATGGATTCGGAACGAAATGAGGTTTAATTTCGTGTGAATGATGAAGAGGTTACATTCCAAGCTAGCAAGGGTATGAAACTACCGCATGAGTATGAAAGCATATCGGTGTTCGATGTTGTTGATGAAGTAGAGGATGCAGTTGAAATAAAAATGGAAGAAAAATGCCTCGGTGAAGCATTGGCGGCTATTTTGGTGAACTTTGACGGTGAGGATATGGAGGGATATATGGAATCGGTAATGCATTGGAGGGGTTTGGTTCTTACACTTATGTTCCAGAAAAACTCTCTCTCGACTTGGATAATAGAGCCACACCTCCTGCAAAGTCATATATTATTGAGACACCACAACTAGAGCTCAAACCACTTCCACCGCACTTGAGGTATAAATTTCTTGGCTCAAATGATACTTTACCGGTAATCGTTTATTCTCTGTTGAATGAAGTGCAGGTAGAATGATTTTTGGATGTCTTGAAGGAGAATAGGCAAGACATTGGATTGATAATTGCGGACATCCGTGGGATTCCCGCAGGATTTGTGAACACAAGATCCAACTAGAGAGCGAGACAAAACCAAGTGTGGAACATCAACGACGGTTGAACCCCTCAATGCAAGAGGTAGAAAAGAAGGAGATCATCAAGTGGTTGGATGTCGGGGTAGTCTACCCCATTTCCGATAGTACTTGGGTGAGCCCGGTGCAATGTGTGCCGAAAAAGGAAGGCATGACCGTGATCGAAAATGAGAAAAATGAGCTCATCCCAACAAGAACGGTGACCGGATGAAGGGGATGCATGGATTATCGGAAGCTTAATAGTACCACATGTAAAGACCATTTTCCTATGCCTTTTATTTATCAAATGCTTGATCGGCTAGTGGGGAGGTCATTCTATTGCTTCCTTGATGGATACTCCGGCTACAACCAAATCAACATAGCCTTGGAGGATCAAGAGAAAATGACTTTCACTTGCCCATATGGAACTTTTGCCTTTAGCCGGATGCTATTTAGTTTGTGCAATGCTCCGGCCACTTTTCAAAGATGCATGATGTCCATTTTCTCCAACATGGTAGAGGACTTTCTAGAAGTCTTCATGGACGACTTCTCAGTAGTTGGTGATTCTTTTGAGCATTGTCTTCAAAATCTTAGACAAGTGCTTAAGAGATGTGAAGAGACCAACCTTGTGCTCAATTGGGAGAAATGTCACTTCATGGTGGACGAAGGCATTGTGTTGGGGCATAAATTTTCAAAGCATGGCATAGAGGTCGACAGGGCAAAGATCGAGATTATTTCTAAGCTTCCTGCACCTACTTCTGTGCAAACTCCTTGAGAAGGATACCAAGTTTGTGTTTGATGAGAAATGCCTCAAAGCTTTTGAGGAATTGAAGCAAAGGCTCACCACGACACCTATTATTGTCACACCCGATTGGTCCCTTTCTTTCAAGCTCATGTGTGACGCCAGTGGTGTAGCTATTGGAGTAGTGCTTGACCAACGTCGCAATAAAGTTCTCCACCCTGTCTACTATGCAAGCAAAACACCCAGTGGGGCACAAATGAATTACACGGTAACAGGGCAAGAAATTCTTGCCATTGTCTATGCCTTTGAGAAGTTCCTGGCTTATTTGTTGGGATCCAAGGTGATAGTATACATAGATCATGCGGCTCTTCGCTACCTCATGGCAAAGAAGGATGCAAAGCCTCGGTTGATTCGATGGGACTTGTTGTTGCAAGAATTTGACTTTGAAGTCAAGGATCGCAAGGGAACTCAAAATCAAGTGGCAGATCATTTGTCAAGGCTTGAGGAGGCAGGGAGACCAAAGGGAGATCTTGAAAGCAACGATGCATTCCCAGATGAACACATATTGGCACTATCTAGCACTTTTGCTCCTTGGTATGCCGATATTGCTAACTATCTAGTTAGTGACCTTATCCCGGATGGATTGGAATCCTATCAAAAGAAGAAGTTTTTGAGAGACTGCCGGCAATACTATTGGGAGGATCCATTCTTGTTCAGTGTTTGTGTTGACAATATTATCAGAAGGTGTGTTCCGAAAGAAGAGATTATGCCAATTCTTAAGGCATGCCATGACTCACCGGTTGGGGGTCATCTTGGAGGAAATCGAACAACGGCTAAGTTTCTTGAATGTTGTTACTATTGACCTTCAATCTATCATGATGCCAATCAAATGGTCAAGGCTTGTGACAAATGTCAAAGACAAGGTTCAATCTCCAAGAGACATGAAATGCCAATGCACTTTGTGATGGAGATAGAGATCTTCGACATGTGGGGAATAGATTTCATAGGGCGCTTTGTAAGTTCTTATGGGATGAAATATATTTTGGTGGTTGTGGACAATGTGTCCAAATGGGTTGAAGCGATTGCCTTACCAAACAACGAAGCAAGGAGTGTGACCACATTCTTGAAGAAAAATATTTTCACTCGGTTTGGCACTCCTAGAGCCATTCTTAGTGATGGTGGGTCTCATTTCTATACGAAGGCTTTCGCGGGGCTACTTGAGATATATGGCGTCAAGCACAAGGTAGCCACACCTTATCATCCGCAATCAAGTGGTCAAGTTGAGGTTTCCAACCGGGAGGTCAAGAGTATTCTAGAAAAGACTGGTAATGCAAACAGGACCGACTGGTCAAGGAAGCTAAATGACGCATTATGGGTGTACCGCACGGCGTACAAGACTCCTATTGGTAATTCTCCTTATCGGTTAGTCTTCGGAAAAGCCTGTCATCTACTCATGGAATTGGAGCACAAGGCTATGCAGACATTGAAAAGGTTGAACTTGGACTGGGCTGAAGGTATAAATTTGAGATTAACACAACTCAATGAAATGGAGGAATTCCGTTTCTAGGCTTATGAAAGTGCAGCTGTGTACAAAGAAAGGATGAAGTTCGTCCATGACAAGAAGATCTCAAAAAGAGAGTTCAAGTCGGGTGACTTGGTATTGCTCTTTAACTCAAGGCTCAAATTGTTTCCGGGCAAGCTCAAATCAAAATGGTCCGGTCCATTCAAAGTGGTCACTGTCTCTCCTTTTGGAGCTCTCGAACTAGCATCGGAAGATGGGCTCCGGACATTCAAAGTAAATGGCCAACGAATCAAACACTACTTTGGGCATAGATGGAGAAAAATATTTGGTGGAGCAGCTGGCTATCAAAGATGGTCCGTGCCTGACCATTGAATGAATCCAAAAGAACACCAACTTCGTCGTGCCGCGATGTTAAATCAAGCGCTTCATGGGAGGCAACACCCTTTTTGTTCTTTAAAGTTTTTAATTTTTGATAGATATATTTATTGGAGCAATTTAAAGTGTGTGTTAGAGTGCAGGGAATTGAAAAGATCACAACACTGGGTAGGAATGCATAAGAAAGGGAAGAAAAACCACTGTGTGAAGTTTGCTGCAAAGATGCGGTCGCATTTTCACTATGCGGACCGCATTTTGGTCGCAAACCAAAACAGTGAGTTTGGCTAAAATCGTTGGTCAGAATGTGACAAGGTGGTGCACTTTGCGAACCGCGTTTCAACTATGCGATCGTATTGTGCACCGCATTGTCACCCTTCAGCAAGTTAATTGAATCCATCACATGACACTTATGCGGTCGCATAGTGCGTTATGCAATGACTTTCCAACCGCAAAGTGGTCAGGTAAGTGGTCGCATTCTCTCATCTCTCACACATTCAAAACAAAACAAAAAAAATATTTTTCTAATAGAAGAAAATAAAAAAAAAAGAGAGAAAAGAACGAAAAGAAAAGAGAGGCAAACACAGACCGAAAAAAGGGGCAAAAATGGTTAGTGATCGAGTCTGACAAAGGAAGAACACCCATTCATAATCTCCATAGGGCCTGTACTCATCTTCACTGGTATGTATGCTTGCTCTAATTCTCTAGTTCCAATTTCACGTCTGTCTCTTCTGTATTTTCTTTATTTTCATTCTGCATTTTTGATTGTGTAGTTTTTCGTAGTTGTTTGTACACATCGTGGTCGATTCTGGGTAGAAAATGTAATTGGGGTGCTGGGTAGCAAGAAACAGGACCGCCATTGTTAAGGGTTAGGTTGAATTGATTGGGACGATGGACTATGCGGCTCGCAAAACCCAAATGCAGTTCGCATTTTTGTCGTATATCAGAACCCTAGGTTGGCTAAGGCAGATGACAAAATGCAGCGAGTTTGCAATTGCATAGTTGATATGCGGACCGCAGACTCAACGCATACTGAGTCAGTGCACCTAGTTTCTCAGCATGATTTTTGCGATCATTTTGCTATCGCATTTCCTACTTTGCGGTGGGATTTGTGATTCATTTTAGGTTTTGGTTTTCTGTGGAATCAGGTTTGCGATGGTTATGCGATGGCATAACCCATCGCATATTTGTATCATTTCCAGAGCTGCAAGTTTGCGACAGGTTTGCGGTCCGTATAGTGGTTATGCGATCGCATAGTTGTCACATTCTTAACTTCTTCTTTAATTTTTTCTTTTTTGCACTATTGCTTGCCATGTTTCTCACAGTTCACTTTCGTGCAGATATGGCTGCCAAGAAACATGCATCTTCTGCACTAAAAAGGGCCTCCACCAGGCGTCAAACATCAAAATCAAAACAACCCCGGACAGATCTAACGTACCACGTCCCTCCCAGTCTGATGAGGAGGAGACCTTGCCTGCAGTAGACCTACAGGCAAAGGCAAGACAAAAGAGGGTAGATGACTACCAGCTTCGGTTTGCAGTGGAGGGTTCTAGGGAACTCTATCAAGAAGGGCTAACAAAGAGAAAAATTCTTCCCGAGAAGCAAGTGAGCATGAACAGACTTAAGGAGCAACACCCCCATATTTAGGAGAACATAACAACTAGAAAATGGGAGTGTTTCACTGAGCTGCCAGATGACTACAAAGAAACTCTTGTCCATGAGTTTTATTACTCATACAGAGCTTTCCGGACTGCTCACCACAAACGCAACAAGGTCCTCTATGATACTGTGCTAGTTCGGGGGAAAGAAGTGAGCTGCAGCGCTAAGTGTATCAACAAATTCTATATACCTAACTGGAGCCTAGGAACAGTTGAGTACCAAGCCAAATAGGTGAACCGGGAGAATGAGCGGGTTAGATAGCGTCTGTGATCGCAAAGGGGACCCCTGCATGGATCAGCCCTATGCACAAAATCTACAAAGAGGATATGACTAGAGATGGTCGATTTTGGCTTAGTTTCATCACATCTCGACTGATACCGTCCACAAATGAAACTGACATCAGCATTGAGAAGGCTCTTCTCATCGCATGCATTATGATGGGCATCAAGATCGATGTAGGTGCCCTTATCTTCCAAGAGTTAGGGATCCGAGCAAGGTAGAAATCCAATTCGCTGCCCTTCCCCTGTCTGATCACAGCCCTCTACAAGGCTGTGAACGTCCCACTCATGTCCCATTCTGACAATACAGGGAAGGTGCTAAAAGATATTGACATCACTCACATCAGTGATGCTGTCACTCCTCCCCGAGGTTCAGACCCCTATTCCAGTAGAGCCCCTCAGAGTCCCTGATTCCTGTGTCCCCTCAGACCCGATTGTATCTACTTCCACTGCATAGCCTGCCTCTCAGTCCACCGTTTCTCAGCCTTCTGCTGCACTGCTAGCAGTCTCGAGGCTTGGTCTCATTGCTCAGAATGCCAATGCCAAAGTAGACCAACTTTTGAAGACCCTGCCGAACCTCATCAAACAAGCCCTCACTCCTATCCAATCCTCCGTGATAGCTCTCCAACAACAACAAACAGTGTATGGAGATCGCTTGCAGTAGCTTGAGTTAAAGGTTGAGAAGGTAGAGTGCGGTGGGGTTAGTGGTTTTCCTACGCTCAGGGAGGAGGTTGCTTCTATGAAGACCGAGCTCCACAAGATGCAGACTTTGGAGTTTGATCTATCATCCCTCCTGCCCAAGGATGGTGAGTAGGGAGCAGGCACAACAGCACCAGACTTGGGTCTTGATTTCACTACCCTAATGGCAGACATTGCGCTTTAGACACCTGGGATTCCCCAGCCTCCCACTCCTCCGGTATATATTGATATTCCTGATATGGAGGTTTCCGGACAATCTATTGAGTCCGAGGAGAAGGAGTCAGATGAGGGCGAGGATGAGGAGAGTTCATGGTCCTCGGATGATGATGGCCCTCAGAAGAAGGGTAAGCAGATTGCTACTCCTACAGTTGAGGAAGTGAAGCAAGCAGAACTTCAGGTTGCAATCAAACATTCGCTAGCATATTTGGCCGCCCCTGTTCGGCCACTCAGCCATCAGTGGGCGAGGCTAGCAGCTTACAAGCCCCAGCTCCAGTTCTAGACCAGCCAGAGATCCCTCCTCTATCAGTAGAGGTCACTCCTCAAGCCGACCTCTCTCGGTCCCAGCTTCACCATAAGAGGGTGACCCCACCATCACTCAGCCGGCTTCCGACTACCGTAGCGCTTAGTGCGCCTCAGGGAGCCCCTTAAACTCTACTCTATGTTCTTATGCTTTGCGGATAATGCATGCCTTTAAGTTGGCGGTGGTACCCTTGTTTATACTTTTCTGACATTAGCAACTGTTGTACATATTTATGCCTTTATTTTATAAACAAACTTATGTACTATCAAATGCCTCTTGCCATATACAAGAAAGCAGGATTGGATATGCCAAGGCCCACAAGTATGAGATTGCAAATGGCCGATTGTTCTATCAAATGCCTAGTGGGAATTATTGATTATGTACTTGTGAAGGTGGGAAAATTTAATTTACCCGCCGATTTCGTAATCCTTGATTGTGCGGTTGACAAAGAGATCCCTATCATTTTAGGGAGACCATTCCTTGCCACGGGAAGAACACTCATGGATTCAGAACGGAATGAGATTAAATTTCGTGTGAATGATGAAGAGGTTACATTCCAAGAAAGTAAGGATATAAAACTACCGTATGAGTATGAAAGCATCTCGATTATCGATGTTGTTGATGAATTAGAGGATGCGGTTGAAATAAAAATGGATGAACAATGCCTCGGCGAAGCATTGGCAGCAATTTTGGTGAACTTTGATAGTGAGGATATGGAGGGATATATGGAATCGGTAAATGCAATGGAGGGGCTTGGTTCTTACACTTATGTTCCAGAAAAGCTCTCTCTCAACTTGGAGAATAGAGCCACACTTCCCGCAAAGCCATCTATTGTTGAGCCACCACGACTAGAGCTCAAACCACTTCCACCGCACTTGAGGTATAAATTTCTTGGCTCAAATGATATTTTACCGGTAATTATTTATTCTTTGTTGAATGATGTGCAGGTAGAACAATTGTTGGAAGTCTTGACGGAGCATAGGCAAGCCATTGGATGGACAATTGCGGAAATCCGTGAGATTACCGTGGGAATTTGTGAACACAAGATCCAACTAGAGAGCGAGACAAAACCAAGTGTGGAACATCAATGACGGTTGAACCCCTCAATGCAAGAGGTGGTAAAGAAAGAGATCATAAAGTGGTTGGATGTCGGGGTTGTCTACCCTATTGCCGATAGTTCTTGGGTGAGCCTGATGCAATGTGTGCTGAAAAAGGGAGGCATGACCCTGATAGAAAATGAGAAAAATGAGCTCATCCCAACAAGAACGGTGACCGTATGAAGGGTATGCATGGATTATCGGAAGCTTAACAGTTCCACATGCAAAGACCATTTACCTATGCCTTTTATTGATCAAATGCTTGATCGGCTAGCGGGAAGGTCATTCTATTGCTTCCTTGATGGATACTCAGGCTACAACCAAATCAACATAGCCTTGGAGGATCAAGAGAAAACGGCTTTCACTTGCCCGTATGGAACTTTTGCCTTTAGCCGGATGCCATTTGGTTTGTGCAATGCTCCGGCCACTTTTCAAAGATGCATGATGTCCATTTTCTCTGACATGGTAGAGGAATTTCTAGAAGTCTTCATGGACGACTTCTCGGTAGTTGGTGATTCTGTTGAGCATTGTCTTCACAATCTTAGACAAGTGCTTAATAGATGTGACGAGACCAATCTTGTGCTCAATTGGGAGAAATGTCACTTTATGGTGGATGAAGGCACTGTGTTGGGGCATAAAATTTCAAAGCATGGCATAGAGGTCAACAGGGCAAAGATCGAGATTATTTCTAAGCTACCTCCACCTACTTCTATGAAAAGTGTTCTAAGTTTCTTGGGCATGCCGGGTTCTGTAGGCGCTTCATCAAGGATTTTTCCAAAATTGCAAACCCTATGTGCAAACTCCTTGAGAAGGATACCAAGTTTGTGTTTGATGAGAAATTCCTCAAAGCCTTTGAGGAATTGAAGCAAAGGCTCACCACGACACCTATTATTGTCACACCCGAGTGGTCCCTTCCTTTCGAGCTCATGTGTGACGCCAGTGGTGTAGCTATTTGAGCAATGCTTGGCCAACGTCGCAACAAAGTTCTCCACCCAGTCTACTATGCAAGCAAAACACTCAATGGGGCACAAATGAATTACACGCTAACAAAGCAAGAACTTCTTGCCATTGTCTATGACTTTGAGAAGTTTCGGATATATTTGTTGGGATCCAAGGTGATAGTGTACATAGATCATGTGGCTCTTCATTGCCTCATGGAAAAGAAGGATGCAAAGCCTCAGTTGATTCGATGGGTCTTATTGTTGCAAGAATTTGACTTCAAAGTCAAGGATCGCAAGGGAACTCAAAATCAAGTGGAGGATCATTTGTCAAGGCTTGAGGAGGCAGGGAGACCAAAGGGAGATCATGAAATCAACGATGCATTATGAACACATATTGGCACTATCTAGCACTTTTGCTCCTTGGTATGCCGATATTGCTAACTATCTAGTTAGTGACCTTATCTCGGATGGATTGGAATCCTATCAAAAGAAGAAGTTTTTGAGAGACTGCCGACAATACTATTGGGAGGAGCCATTTTTGTTCCATGTTTGTGCTGACAATATTATCAGAAGGTGTGTTCCGGAAGAAGAGATGATGCCAATTATAAAGGCATGCCACGACTCACCGGTTGGGGGTCATCATGGAGGAAATCAAACAGCGGGTAAGGTTCTGGAATGTGGTTACTATTGGCCTTCAATCTATCATGATGCCAATTAAATGGTCAAGGCTTGTGAAAAATGTAAACGACAAGGTTCAATCTCCAAGAGGCATGAAATGCCATTGCACTTTGTGATGGAGATAGAGATCTTCGACATGTGGGGAATTGATTTCGTGGGGCCCTTTGTAAGTTCTTGCGGGATGAAATATATTTTGGTCGTTGTGGACTATGTGTCCAAATGGGTTGAAGAGATTGCCTTACCAAACAACGAGGCAAGGATTGTGACCATATTCTTGAAGAAAAATATTTTCACTCCGTTTGGCACTCCTAGAGCCATTCTTAGTGATGGTGGGTCTCATTTCTGTAACAAGGCTTTCACGGGGATACTTGTGAAATATGGAGTCAAGCACAAGGTAGCCACAACTTATCATCCGCAATCAAGTGGTCAAGTTGAGGTCTCCAACCGGGAGGTCAAGAGTATTCTAGCAAAGACTGTTAATGCAAGTAGGACCGACTGGTTAAGGAAGCTAGATGACGCATTGTGGGCGTACCGCACGGCGTACAAGACTCCTATTGATACTTCTCCTCATCGGTTAGTCTTCGGATAAGTTTATCATCTACCCGTGGAATTGGAGCACAAGGTTATGTGGGCGTTGAAAAGGATGAACTTAGACTGGGCTGAAGCTGCAAATTTGAGATTAACACAACTCAATGAAATGGAGGAATTCCGTTTCCAGGCTTATGAAAATGCAACTGTGTACAAAGAAAGGATGAAGTTCGTCCATGACAAGAAGATCTTAAAAAGAGAGTTCAAGTCGGGTGACTTGGTATTGCTCTTTAACTCAAGGATCAAATTGTTTCAGGGCAAGCTCAAATCAAAATGGTCCGGTCCATTCAAAGTGCTCACTGTCTCTCTTTTTGGAGATATGGAACTAGCATCGGAATATAGGCTCCGGACATTCAAAGTAAATGGCCAATGAATCAAACACTACTTGGGAATAGATGGAGAAAAACATTTGGTGGAGCAGCTAGATCTCAAAGATGGTCCATTCCCGACCATTGAGTGAATCCAAAAGAACACCAACATCGTCGTGCCGCGACGTTAAATCAAGCGCTTCATGGGAGGCAATCCATTTGTGGTACCACCCTTTTTGTTCTTTAAAGTTTTTAATTTTTGATATATAGATTTACTGGAGTAATTTATTGTGTGTGTTAGAGTGCAAGGGATTCAAAAGATCACAACACTAGGTAGGAATGCATAAGAAAGGGAAGAAAAACCACTATGTGATGTTTGCTGAAAAGATGCGGTCGCATTTTCACTATGCGAACCGCATTTTGGTCGCAAACCAAAATAGTGAGTTTGGCTAAAATCGTTGGTCACTATGCGATAAGGTGGTGCACTTTGCGAACTGCATTTCAACTATGCGATAAGGTGGTGCACTTCAGCAAGTTAATTGAATCCACCGCATAACACTTATGCGCTCGCATAGTGCATTATGCGGTGACTTTCCAACCGCAAAGTGGTCAGGTAAGTTGTCGCATTCTCTAATCTCTCAAACATTCAAAACAAAACAAAATAATATTTTTCTAACAGAAGAAAACAAAAACAGAGAGGCAAACACAGACCGAAAAAGGGGCAAAAACGGCTAGTGATCGAGTCTGACAAAGGACGAACACCCATTCGTAATCTCCATAGGGACTGTATTCATCTTCACTGGTATGTATGCTTGCTCTAATTCTGTAGTTCCAATTTCACGTCTGTCCCTTCTGTGTTTTTCTTTATTTTTGTTCTGCATTTTGTATTGTGTTGTTTTTCGTAGTTGTTTGTACATATCGTGGTCGATTCTGGGTAGAAAATGTAATTGGGGTGGTGGGTAGCAAAAAACAGGGCCGCCATTGTTAAGGGTTAGGTTGAATTGATTAGGATGATGGACTATGCAGCTCGCAAAACCCAAATGCGTTTCGCATTTTCGCTGTATATCGGACCCTCGGTTGGCTAAGGTAGATGACAAAATGCGGCGAGCTTGCGATCGCATAGTTGATATGCAGACCGCAAACTCAACGCATGCTGAGTTAGTGCACCTAGTTTCTCAGCATGGATTTTGCGAGCATTTTGCGATCGCACTTCCTACTTTGCGGTGGGATTTGTGATCACATTTTAGGTTTTGTTTTTTTGTGGAATCAGGTTTGCGATGGTTATGCGGTCCGCATAGTGGTTATGCGATCGCATAACCCATCGCATATTTGTATCATTTTCGGAGCTGCAAGTTTGCGATAGGTTTGCGGTCTGCATAGTGGTTATGTGATCGTATACATGTCGCATTCTTAATTTTTCTTTAATTTTTTCTTTCTTTTTCGCATTGTTGCTTGACATGTCACTTATAGTTCACTTTCATGCAGATATGGCTGCCAAGAAATATGCATCTTCTGCACTAAAAAGGGCCTTCACCAGTCTTCAAGCATCACAATCAAAACCACCCCGGACGGATCCTAACATACCACGTCCCTCCCAGTCTGATGAGGAAGAGACCTTGCACGCAGTAGACATACAGGCAGAGGCAAGACAAAAGATGGTAGATGACTACCAACTTCGATTTGCAGTCAAGGGTTCTAGGGAACTCCATCGAGAAGGGCTAACAAAGAGAAAAATTCTTCCCGAGAAGCAAGTGAGCATGAACGGACTTAAGGAGCAACACCCCCACATTTGGGAGAACATAACAGCTAGAAAATGGGAGTGTTTCACTGAGATGCCAGATGACTACAATGAAACTATTGTCAGCGATTTTTATGTCTCATACAGAGCTTCCCGGACTGCTCACCACAAATGCAATAAGGTCTTCTATGATACTGTGCTAGTTTGGGGGAAAGAAGTGATCTGCAGCGCTAAGTATATCAACAAATTCTACATATCTGACTGGAGCCCAGGAACAGTTGAGTACCAAGCCAAATGGGTGAACCGGGAGAATGAGCGAGGTTAGATAGCATCTGTGATCGCAAAGGGGACCCCTGCATGGATCAGCCCTATGCATAAAATTTACAAAGAGGATCTGACTAGAGAGGGTCGATTTTGGCTCAGTTTCATCACATCTCGACTGATACCATCCACAAATGAAACTGACATCAGCATTGAGAAGGCTCTTCTCATCGCATGCATTATGACGGGTATCAAGATCGATGTAGGTGCCCTTATCTTCCAAGAGTTAGGGATCCGAGCAACGCATAAATCCACTTCGCTGCCCTTCCCCTGTCTGATCACAGCCCTCTGCAAGGCTGTGAACGTCCCACTCATAACCCATTCTGACAAGATAGGGAAGGTGCTAAATGATATTGACATCACTCACATTAGTGATGTTGTCACTCCCCCCGAGGTTCAGACCCCAATTCCAGTAGAGCCCTCAGAGTCCCAGATTCCTGTGTCCCCTTAGACCCCGATTGCATCTACTTCCACTGCACAGCCTGCCTCTTAATCCACCGTTGCTCAGCCTTCTACTGCACTACCAGCAGTCTCGAGGCTTGGTCTCATTGCTCAGTATGCAAATGCCAAAGTAGACCAACTTTTGAAGACCCTGCCCAACCTCATCAAACAATCCCTGACTTCTATCCAATCCTCCGTGACAGCTCTCCAACAACAACAAATAGTGTATGGAGATCGCTTGCAGCAGCTTGAGTTAAGGGTTGAAAAGGTAGAGCACGGTGAGGTTAGTGGTTTGCCTACGCTCAGGGAGGAGGTTGCTTCTATGAAGACCGAGCTCTACAAGATGCAGGCTTTGGAGTTCGATCTATCATCCCTCCTGCCCAAGGATGGTAAGTAGGGAGCAGGCACAACAGCACCAGACTTGGGTCTTGATTTCACTACCCTAATGGCAGACATTGCGCTCAGACAGCCGGGACTCCCCAGCCTCTAGCTCCTCCGGTACGTATTGATATTCCTGATGTGGAGGTTTCCGGATGATCTACTGAGTCTAAAGAGGAGGAGGCATATGAGGGAGGGGATGAGGAGAGTTCATAGTCCTCGAATGATGATGGACCTCAGAAGAAGGGCAAGCAGATTGTTGCTCCTACAGTTGAGAAAGTGGAGCAACCAGAACTTCAGGTAGCGATCAAACATTCGCTGGCAGATTTGGCCGCTCCTCAGCTAGAGATACCTCCTCCCAACTCCAGTTCTAGACCAGCTAGAGATACCTCCTC
Source organism: Nicotiana tabacum (assembly GCF_000715075.1). Classification (NCBI taxonomy): domain Eukaryota; kingdom Viridiplantae; phylum Streptophyta; class Magnoliopsida; order Solanales; family Solanaceae; genus Nicotiana; species Nicotiana tabacum. The sequence goes on from NC_134080.1 coordinate 15,307,139, forward strand.
CATCAGTGGAGGTCACTCCTCAGGCCGACTTCTCATCGATCCCAGCTTCAGCATCAGAGGGTGACCCCACCATCACTCAGCCGGCTGCAGACTCCCATAGCGCTTAGTGCGCCTCAGGAGCCCCTTAAACTCTACTCTATGTTCTTATGCATTGCGGACAATGCATGCCTTTAAGTTGGGGGTGGTAGCCTTGTTTATACTTTTCTAACATTAGCAATTGTTGTACATATTTATGCCTTTATGATATAAACAAACTTATGTACTCATGTGTATTTTGTGATTCTCTGTATGTTAGTGTTTTGTGATTTCCGTACATAAGTTTTGTTGTGTAGTTCGTTATTTGTATATATTAGTGCTTTGTGATCTCCGTACATAAAGTATGTTATCCTTGTGCAAAAAGAACAACAAAAAGAAGCAGATAGTTGTCCATCTGTAGTAATTAGCAATGAATTTCCCTTGGTTTTTCTTTGCTAGGTTCTTTTCCAAGGGTGTAATAGTAGAACTAGGACAGTAGAATGAAACATATTGATCGGTTTGGTGTAATTGTCTTGTCTCAAGCAGGTGTGTCTGTATATAGCATATACCCATCCATATATAAAAAAAAGAAAAGAAAAGATCAACTGTGTGAACTTGAGGCTCGCTCTGTGACTCTATGTCTACCTAGAGTTATACTTGTATATCTGATGAAAGCTTTGAGTTGCCAAGTGTTGACTCGAGGGCTTCAAACTATGTTAGCCAAATAGTTCGTGAGCCATATGTGTGAGTTCTTTGTGTAAATAATTCTTGTGTTTGCTTCTATCATCTAGAACTTGACTGTTTGGATTTTTGATGCTTATAATAATTACACTTGGTTGGAGAAATGATCTTAGGCAGTCTTTGTGATTTTTGGAAAACCAGTTAGCCTTTCAAGCCACCAATTGTACAAATAGTATCACTACCATTTGAGCCTTTAACCTTTTTTTTTTCTACCTCATTACAAACCTTTCCCTTTTTGTGAAATAATTCCCTCTTTTGAACTCGTCCCTCCTTGAGAATTGAGAATGAGGCTAAAAGCCTAAGTTGGGGGTGTGGTGTAAAGTCGGAAATTGGCAAGATTGTACAATGAGCGTAAGAAAGTAAACCTCAAAATGGGATATTATTCAAGCTCCAAAAGAAAAAAATTTATAAAAAAAAAGAGAGAAATATTTGTATGTATATAAATTATGGAGCCTTGAAGAAAATTAGAGAGGTAGTTAAGGTGGTTCTATATTGGGAACTAGATGCCAATGAGGCTATGGGGGTTGAAGAAAAAAAAGCGTAAAAAGAATGACAAATGTGAGTAGTGTTCAAGGAGGATGAAGTCACTTGTATGCAAATGCTTATTCAATCCTTCCCTAAGCCTACATTACAAGCTTAAAAAGTCCTTATAAGATCCCCAACCGAGCGTTCTTAGAATAAAGCGATGAATTAAAATAAGGGCAAGCCTATGGTATGGTATGTTGAAACACTTGAAATTCTTTTCTGAGAGTGAGTGTCTTTGTGAATTCGTCCATTTTTGTTGTCATTGTACATATTGTGATTTTGGGACTTTCTTTCTAGTGAGGGCACATAAATTGTAAGGTTGAACACAAGTTGAGTTGTTGAGTCAAATGGAAGTGCACTCAGTTGAGGATAGAATTTTGTCACATTGTCTGAGGCTCAAAGTTCACAAGTTGATTAGTTTTTCTTGTATATATTGACGGTTCAGGAAGGGTAAAATAACCGAAGATGCATGCTTGAAGTACTATCAGCAAACACCATCCATGGTCATTATTGTTTCATGTTTGGTAGATGGAGTCTAGACTAGAATAGTATTGTTTTAGTTGCTTGAGGACAAGCAAGAGTTTAAGTTGGGGGTGTTGATGTGCCGGAGAATATCGGCACATTTCAATACTAGTTGCTTAGATTTTCGCTTGTTTTGAATTCAATTACCTCCCTTATGTAATTTTAGTGTTTTTGTAGTACATGAGGTTTAAGGACCCAAGAGCATGGGAATGAAAGCAAAAAGCCACAAAAAGACAAGAAAAGAGCAAAATGTAGCAAAAATGTGGATATGGTACGCATTATGCGATCGCAAATCCTACGTGCAAGCCGCATAAGGTGAAAAGGATCGCAAATCAAAATAGAAAGTTAGCGAAAACCTGGTGCAAGAAATGCAGTCTAGAATGCGATCACATAACAGGTTTTCAGACCACATAATGGAACACATACTCATGAAGAGAAGTGCTGATGGTGGAAAAAGTGACGCAGAATGCGATCGCATAGCTGGAATGCGGTATGCAAACCCAAAATGTGACGACGACCTGGAAAATAGGGTTTTGAAGTGCGATTGGCATGAAGAGAATGTGGACCGCATGGCTGATTTGCGACAGAAATGCGGTCGCACACTTGACCTGAAAGGGCATTTTTGTCCGTTTTCTGTCTCGATTTTTGGCCCTCTATAAATAGATTTATTGTGATTTTGTGGGCTCATCTGGTCTGACTTTGAAACTAAAATACAAGGCATTAATATTCCTCTCTTTTCGAAGCTTTTGGGTCAAGAATCTTTCACTTTGTAAGCTTTATGGCATTAAATAGTGTCTTTCTTTTGTATTTTAGCATGTGTCTAACTTTAAATACTAAGGTTGTGGACCCTAAATGTGTGTTATATTAATTGGTGTTTAACATTTAATATATATATAATGGTTGGATGATATTTATTTAATTCTCATTCTTCATTTATTGTTGGTGGTTGCAAACATTAACAAGTGCCATTAAATTCTTGCTTTGCTTGGGAAAGTGGGTTGGAATTTGGAAGAAGTAAATATCAAAAACTCAAGGCTCTAAACCTTGTTTAATAGAATCGCTTAGGAATAAGTGGGTTTTATTTGGCATATATTGATTGTTCTTAATTTCAAATCTTTTATATTTGGAAAAAAATAATAAAGAGGAAATACTACCCAACTATTGGAAAATATTGGGTAGACATTTAGACATCATTTGCGTATCAAAAGGACCTTCCATTAGAAATATATCATATTAACACCGATAGTATTACACTTCATTAAAGGGGACACAACCTTGGTTTATTTAATCAAATTATTTACATTCTCAATATTTCAACTAGATGTTACTTCAAATAACACTCAATTCATACTCTTGTTACCGTTAACTGGATAGAACTACGACTTTAGTCTAGCAACACACTAATCGACTAACCTTTTCACACCTATTCCCTGTGCGATTCGGCCCCAACTTTGTTGGGTTATTATATTTGACACTGACCGCCTTACATTATTTATTAAATTGTAATTTGAGCGTATCAATAAATATATATATATAACATTGTTGCGGCGTACAACCCGATCCAATATATATAACATTGTTGCGGCATGCAACCCGATCCAATATATTTATATACCTTAAACTCAATCGTACCATGAGTCCCGGCAAGGGATCAACAATAAACTACATTATCCCGGCAAGGGATTCAACAGTGAAGTACGTATGTCCCGGCAAGAGAGATCAGCTATAACCAATCTCAACTCAATCCCTACTCATCTCAGCTAACACCAATACTCAACCTTAATTAATTTCCACGTAAATAAACTAAAGCCTTGCTCAACATCGAGAATCACTAGTCAGAACATCCGTAGAATCATTCAAGAACATAACACATATCAATTTAAGACTCACGGTCATGCTCGACACCAACGTATAGATACTCGTCACCATGCATATACGTCGTACTCAACAAGAAGCAATTAACAAATAGGACCTAACTCCTAATCCCTCAAGCTAAGGTTAGACCAAACACTTACCTCGATGCCACGAACACAATTCATGATTCAATTATAGATTTACCCCTTAATTCCACCGCCAATTCGCTCATATCTAGTCACAAATTACTTAATTACATCACTAAATGCTAAATGAATCGACCTCAATGCATGAAAATGAGTTTTCTAAAGTTTTACCCAAAAATTCAAAAATCGCCCCCAGGCCCACATGATCGAAACCCGAGGTTCGAACCAAAAGCCGATTACCCATTCCCCACGAACCCAAATATATGATTTGTTTTGAAATAGGACCTCAAATCGAGGTCCAAATCCCAAATTTTTGAAAAAATTAGGTTCTACCCAAAATACCCAATTTCCCCCATGAAAATCATTGATTTTGAGTTGAAATCATGTGAAAAGATGTAAGTGATTGAAGAAAACGAGTTAGAAATCACTTACCAATGTTTTGGAGAAGAAAGGTTATTTAAAAAATCGCCTCTTATGTTTTGGGGGTTTTGAAAAATGAAAAATAACTGAAAATACCATTTTAATATACCCCTCTCAGCCCCCCCACCCCCCAGTGCGGACCGCACAAAATGGAGTGCGGCCGCACAGCTCACCAGGTTGATTGCAGTGACATATTTTAGTATTTTGGCCATTACTTTCTCTACAGATATCTAAATTGTGATTTCTTTACCTTTCGGAAACTAGAAATGAAGGGCTATAACTTTTGGTTTTGAATCATCTCAAAATTCCGTGTAGATCAAAAGATATAAGCTTCCGAAGTCGGACCAGTGAAATGTTCCTCATCGCGGTCCGCACAAAATCCAGTGCGGCCACACAAGCCCCTCCGAGGCAGCATTCCTCTTTGTTCGGACCGCACTGGTCTGTTCAGAGTCTTCCACCTCTCTGAACCTGCAACAGCTATGTTTTTAAGCCTACGACATCCCAGAACCTACCCGAAACGCACCCGAGCCCTCAGAACTCCAAACCAAGTGTGCATACTAACTCAAAAACATCATATGGACCTACTCGTGCGATCACATCATTAAAATAACATGTAAAATCATGAATTAAACCTCAAAACTCAACATTTTCATCAAGAACTCTCAAAGTTCATAATTCTTCAACCGGAAGTCCAACTCACGTCAAATAAACTCCGTTTTCACCAAATTTCTCAGTTATCTTTCAAATACTATACCAAGTTTGTACCGGGCTCCGGAACCAAAATACGTGCCCGAAAACAATGGTTTCAAATATTAATTCTTTTCTTTATTTATTAGATAATCCAGTAAAATAATTTCTTTCAAAAATTGATTATTAAGGTTTGGGACCACGGAATTCATTTCCGGGCATACGCCCAAGTAGGGTGAACCGAAAAACCGCACCAAACCGATTAAAAACCCCGACTAGGTTTGGTTTGACTTGGTTTGGTATTGAGTAAAAAAACCAGAACCAAACCGACATATAAATATATAAATTTTATTTATTTTTTAAGACTTTATAGTGAAGTTTCTTTAGAAAATGTAGAAATATTTGGGATACTCTCATGTATTAACCTTGAAAGCGTAAATTAACGAAACATTATTGTTAGACGACTAAGAAAATAACTATTATGTGTTACTCAAAAAATTGTCCCATTCGAATATTTTAATAGATCATATGTTTGTCAATTTTTTTCCATATTTACTAAATATATATTCACTTATCAAAGCTTTATCTATAATTTTAACAAAGTAAGATTGAAATAATATTCATGTAACAAAAAAAACTCGAAAACCCGACAAAACCGAACCAATCCAAACCGATATAGTTGGTTTGGTTTGGTTTTGATAAAAAAAACGAACCAACCCGGTCCATGTACACCCCTACGCCCAAGTCTCATATTTTACTACGGACCTCCCGGGATCGTCAGAACTCGGATCCGGGTCTGTTCGCCCAAAATGTTGACTATAATCAACCATAATCAAATTTTTAACTCTAGAATTTCTATTTCTCTTATTTTCACATATAAGGCTTTTCGGATATAGGTCCGGACCACGCACGCAAATCAAGGTAGGGAAAAGGGAGGTTTTTAGGCCTCGGAACACTGAATACATTTGCAACACAAGTGATGACTTTTTGGTTCATCACATTTTCCACCTCTAAAACAATCGCTCATCCTCGAACGGACATAAGAAGGAAGTACCTGAGTCGGGAAAAAGATGGGGATAACGGCTCTGCATATCGGACTCGGACTCCTAGGTCAATGCCTCAGTGGGCTGACCTCTCCACTCAATTGACGAACCTGCCGGTATAGAATAGCTACCGGATCCTCCTCATAATACAAGTCTTTGTCCAACTGGACAGGGCTGAAATCTAACACGTGGGATGGATTGCAGTGATACTTTCAAAGCATGGACACATGAAACACTGGATGCACGGCTGATAAACTTCAGCAACGCAAGTCTATAAGAAACCTCTCCCACTCCCTCAAGAATCTTAAACGGGCCAATGAACCTAGGGATAAGCTTGCCCTTCTTCACAAATCTCATCACGCCCTTCATAGGCTACACTCGAAGCAATACCCGCTCACCGACCATGAATGCCAAATCTCGAACCTTGTGGTCAACATAACTCTTTTGCGTGGACTGAGCTGTACGAAGCCTATCTTGAATGATCCTAACCTTGTCCAAGGCATCCTGAACCAGATCCGTACCCAACAACCGAACCTCTCCCGGCTCAAACCATCCAACCGGAGACCGACACCACCTACCATATAAAGCCTCATACGGAGCCATCTGGATACTCGACTAGTAGTTGTTGTTGTAGGCAAGGTCTGCTAAGGGTAAAAACTGATCCTACGAGCCTCCAAAGTCAATGACAAAAGCTCGGAGCATATCCTCCAAAATCTGAATAGTCCGCTAGGACTGCCCGTCTGTCTATGGATGAAACGTTGTGCTTAACTCAACCCGCGTGCCCAACTCTCGCTGAACTGCTCTCTAGAAATGTGAGGTAAACTGCGTACCTCGATCCGAAATTATAGTCTCGGGAACACCATGAAGACAAACAATCTCCCGAATATAGATCTCAGCTAAGCTCTCGGAAGAATAGGAGACTTCCACAGGAATGAAATGCGCTGACTTGGTCAGCCTCTTAACAATAACCCACACTGCATCAAACTTCCTCTAAGCCCGTGGAAGTCCAACAACGAAGTCCATAGTGATCCGCTCCCACTTCCACTCAGGAAGAACAATCCTCTGAAATAGACCACCAGGCCTCTGATGCTCGTATTTAACCTGCTGACAATTCAAACACCGAGCCACATATGCAACAATATGCTTCTTCATTCTCTGCCACTAGTAATGTTGCCGCAAATCCTGATACATCTTAGCGGCGCCCTGATGAATAGAGTACCTGGACCTATGGGCCTCCTCTAAAATCAACTCTCGGAGCACGTCCATATTAGGCACACAAACTCAACCCTGCAATCTCAAAACTTCATCATCACCTAAGGTAACCTGATTGGAACCTCTGTGTTGCACCGTGTCTCTAAGGACACACAAATGGGGATCATCATACTACCGATCACAGATACGCTCCAATAAAGAAGAACGAGCGACCGTGCAAGCCAACACACGACTGGGATCAAAACATCCAACTTCAAAAACTGATTGGCAAAAGCCTGAACATTCAAAGCAAGCGGTCTCTCACCGACCGAAATATAAGGAAGACTATCCACACTGGCTGACTTCCTACTCAAAGCATCGGCCACCACATTGGCCTTTCCCGGACGAAATAAGATGGTGATATCATAATCTTTTAATAACTCCAACCACCTCCTCTTCCTCAAATTCAACTCCTTTTGTTTGAACAAATACTGAAGACTCTTGTGATCTGTGAAAACCTCACATATCACGCCATACAGATAATGCCTCCAAATCTTTAACGCGTGAACAATGGCTGCCAACTCCAAATCATGAACCGGATAGTTCTCCTTAATGAATCTTCAACTGCTGTGAAGCATAGGTAACGACCTTGCCATCCTGCATCAATACTGCACTAAGTCCAATGCGAGATGCATCACAATAAATTGTATAAGGCCCTGAACCTGTGGGGAAAACCAACACCGGTGCCGTAGTCAAAGCTGTCTTGAGCTTCTGAAAGACCGCCTCACACTCATCCGACCATCTGAACAGGGCACCCTTCTGGGTCAACCTGGTCATCGGGGCTGCACCCCTCCACAAACCGACGATAGTAGCCTGCCCATCCCAAGAAACTCTGAATCTCTGTAGTTGATGCTGGTCTAGGCCAGTTCTTGACTGTCTCAATCTTCTTCAAATCAACCTGAATACCCTCTGCTGATACAACATGACCCAGGAATGCAACTGAACTCAACCAGAACTCACACTTCGAGAACTTAACATATAACTGACTATCCCTCAAGGTCTAAAGAACCACTCTAAGATGATGCTCGTTCTCCTCCCGGCTACAGGAATATATCAAAATATCATCAATGAAGACTATCACGAACGAATCCAAATAAGGCCTAAACACTCGGTTCATCAAATCCATAAAAGCTGTTGGGGCATTTGTCAACCTGAATAACATAACCAAGAACTCATAATGCCCGTACCGAGTGCGAAAGATGTCTTAGGGACATCGAATGCCCTAATCCTCAACTGATGGTAGCCATATCTCAAGTCAATCTTCGAAAATATCTTGGCAACCTGAAGCTGATCAAACAAATCATCAATCCTCGGCAACTGATACTTATTCTTGATTGTAACCTTGTTCAACTGCCGATAATCAATACACATTCTCATCGATCCGTCCTTCTTCTTAACAAACAACACCAGCGCACCCCAAGGAGAAATACTCGGCCTAATGAAACCCTTCTCAAGCAAAACTTGCAACTGCTTTTTCAACTTAGGCGGGGCCATACGATACGGCGGGATAGAAATGTGCTGAGTGCCCGGAGCCAAATCAATGTAAAAATCAATATCCCTATTGGGTGGCATACCCAGCAGGTCTGAAGGGAAAACCTCAGGAAACTCACGAATAACGGGCACAGAATCAATAGAAAGAACCTCAGCACTAGAATTATGTACATATGCCAAATAGGCCAAACACCCCTTCTCGACCATGCATCGAGCCTTCATATAATATATAACACTACGGGTATATTGACAAGGAGTCCCTCTCCACTCTAAACGAGTCAAACCTGGTAAAGCTAAAGTCACAGTCTTGGCATGACAGTCCAAGATAGCGTGGTAAGGTGATAACCAGTCCATTCCTAATATAACATCGAAATCTACCATGTCCAGAAGTATCAAATCTACATGAGTCTCAAGATCCCCAATCATAACTATACATGAACGATGGACTCGATCTACCATAATAGAATCACTCACCGGCATAGACACATAAAAAGGATCACTCAAAGAATCACTAAGCATAACTAGATATGGTGCAAAATAAGAGGACATATACGAGTACATAGACCCTAGATCAAATAACACTGAAGCATCTCTACACAAACAAGAACAGTACCTATAGTAACTGCATCTGAAGCCTCAGCCTCGGGCTTGGCTGGAAGGGCATAACATCAGGGCTGGGCCCTACCACCCTGGAATACATCTCTAGGATGGCCTGCAGCTGGCTGGCCCCTACCTCTAGCGGTCTGAGCTCCACCTCTAAATCCTCTACATCCACCTCTAGCAAATCTACCCCCACCTCTAGCTGGCTGGGCGGGTTGTGGAACACCTGGTGCCTGAATCATAGCATGGGGACCCTACTGCTACGACTGAGTACCTACCAATCTCTGACAAGCCCTCCTGATATGAACATACTCACCACACTCATAGAATCCACCTGAGTGTTGCGGCTGAGGAAACTAAGACTGACCCTGGCGACCTTAATGACCACCCGAAAAATCTGGAACGGCGGTGCACTGATAAGAGCTGGTGGTGCACTATAGGACTGTTGATCAGAATACTACATCTGAGGACCACGGCTACCTGAAGCACCGTGAGACACCTGAAGTGCTGACTGGAAAGGCCTAGAAGGATGGCCTCTACCATATAAATCTCTACCTCCAGACGAGGTACCACTGAATCTTCCTAAATGATGGGGCCTCTTGTCCGACCCATGACCACCTCCCTGTGACAGAACCATCTCAACTCTACAGGCCACATTGGCCGCCTTCTGAAAAGTAATCTCACTCCCAGCTTCCCTAGCCATCTAAAGAAGAATCGGCTAAATAATACCGTCAATAAACCTTCTCACCCTCTCTTTCTCAGTAGGAAGTATGATAAGAGCATGGCGAGCCAAGTCGATGAATCTGGTCTCATACTGGGTAACAGTCATGAAACCCTGCTGGAGACGCTCAAACTTCCTCCGATAGGCCTCTCTTTGAGTAATGGGGAGAAACTTCTCCTGAACAAGTCAAGGCTAGTGATCCGGCTGGTCTAGCCAAGAAATAATCTCTCCACCAAGTATTGGCGGATCCAGACAAGCGAAATATAGCAAAATCGACCCCATTGGTCTCAACAATCCCCATGTTCCCAAGAACCTCATAACAATTATCTAGATAATCCTGGGGATCCTTAGTAGATGCACTGTTGAAAGTAGTAGTGAAGAGCTTGGTGAACTTATCCAGCCTCCACAAAGCATCGGCAGACATAACTGCTCCATCACCGGTCAGAGACACCACACCTGGATGAACTGCTCCAATTGGCTGAACCGCTGGAGTCTGAATCTAGGGATACATACTCCGGAGTGCGAGTAGCAGTAGCCTGGGCTCCTCCTCCAGCCTGAGAGACGGCTGGTGCTACAGGAAGCAAGCCTGCCCAGGTGACACTCTCCATAAGGCCCACTAGTCGAACCAAAGCATCTTGAAGAACTAGGGTGGCAATAAACCCCTCTGGGACTTGAGCTAGGCCCACCGGAACTGTTGGGGCCGGAACCTCATCATCAAAATCAACCTGAGGCTCCGCCACTGGTGTTGTTGCTCGAGGCTGAGATCTGCCCCTACCTCAGCCTCTAGCACAACCTCGGCCTCTCCCTCTTCTCCTCGTGGGAGCTGCTGCTGGGGGCTCGAGCTGCTAAGCAGTGGATGAGGAAGCGTGTGTTCTCGTCATCTACGAAAGAACAGAGTAGAAATTCAATTAGCATTGAAAAACAAAAACGTACGACAACAACGAACAAATGTGAAGTTTTCCTAACTTTGTAGCCTCTGGGGGATAAATACAGATGTCTCTGTACCGATCCCTCAGACTCTACTAAGCTTGTCCGTGAATTGTGAGACCAATGTAACCTAGAGCTCTGATACCAACTTGTCACAACTCGGATTTCCCACCCTCGGGAGTCGTGATGGCGCCTACTCGTAGAAGCTAGGTAAGCCATGAAATTTAGAAATTTTAACTCCTTCATTTTAGTCCTTTTTAAAAATTTGTAAAAACAGGTGATCAATATTTAAATATTAGCGAAAGACAAAAATATGCGGAAGACTTAGACTAATATAATGCCAAAATCAGTACGAAAATATCAACATACGTCTCTACCATGAAACCGATGTCACAATATTCACGGACTGTATATGAATACTACATACAGATGTCTGAAGAAAAGAAATAAAATCTGTCTCGGATACAAATGAGAACAGAACATATAAGTAGATAGAAGAGACGTTGGGCCTACAAACGCCTGCAGGACTACCTCGGGATCTCTGTGGACTGAAGGCTGGCTCCCCAAGTGCTACTGTTCCAGTGCTACTCCAGTATCTGCATAGAGTGCAGAGTGTAGTATCAGCACAACCGACCCCATGTGCCGGTAAGTGCCTAGCATAAACCTGGCGAGGTAGTGACAAGGCTAGGACAAGACTCCGGATAAACCAGTGCAATTGCATACTATACGGCGAAAAATAGACAGGAATAAGTAGTTTAAATGGGAGGGGGTACATGCTTCGGGGAACATATCAAATCCAACAGAAATAAAGAGAAATATGAGAGAAATAGCTCAAAAGCTACAACAAGTAATAATAACACTGTTGTGGCACGCAAACCGATCCAATATATATATCTAACATAGTTGCGGCGTGCAACCCGATCCCATATATATAACATTGTTGTGGTGTGCAACCCGATCCAATATATATAGCATTGTTGCGGCGTGCAACCCGATCCAATATATATAACATTGTTGTGGCGTGCAACCCGATCCAATATATATAACATTGTTGCGGCGTGCAACCCGATCCAATATATTTATATACCTTAAACTCAATCGTACCACGAGTCCCAGCAAGGGATCAACAATAAACTACACTATCCTGGCAAGGGAATTCAACAGTGAAGTATGTACGTCCCGGCAAGGGAGAATCAGCTATAACCATTCTTAACTCAAATCCTACTCATCTCAGCTAACACCAATACTCAACCTTAACTAATTTCCATGTAAATAAACTAAAGCCTTGCTTAACATCGAGAATCACCAGTCAGAACATCCGTAGAATCATTCAAGAACATAACACATATCAATTTAAGACTCACGGTCATGCTCGATACCAACGTATAGATACTCGTCACCATGCCTATACGTCGTACACAACAAGAAGCAACTAACAAATAGGACCTAACTCCTAATCCCTCAAGCTAAGGTTAGACCAAACACTTACCTCGATGCTACGAACACAATTCATGATTCAATTATAGTTTTACCCCTTAATTCCACCGCCAATTCACTTGTATCTAGTCAAAAATTACTTAATTACATAAATAAATGCTAAATGAATCGACCCAAATGCATGAAAATGAGTTTTCCAAAGTTTTACCCAAAAAGTCAAAAATCACCCACGTGCCCACATGGTCGAAACCCGAGGTTCGAACCAAAATCCGATTACCCATTCCCCACGAACCCAAATATATGATTTGTTTTGAAATCGGACCTCAAATCAAAGTTCAAATCCTATACTATATATAAAGTATAGTGTATTATATATACTAAGTGCATAGTATACAAGGTATATTCGATATATATAGTATAATATAGTATATAGTATATAAGCTACATTGAGACGACCTGGCCGGTCGTCTTAAGAATTAACGCCCTGATCCCTTATTAACTGCTTTGTCCAAGTTTATTTCTGCTAATGTGAATTGCCGGGATGTTCGGTTTTGAATTTCGGTGAGTTTCGGGAAACTTAGTCCCTAAATGAGAGCTTAAGTGTTGGAAAGTTGACCATAGTTGGAATAGTGTAAAGACGGCCTCAGAATGGAAATCTGATGGTTCTGTTAGCTCCGTTGGGTGATTTTGGGGTTGGGAGCGTGTTCGGATTGTGTTTTGGAGGTCTGTAGCTAATTTAGGCTTGAAATGCCAAAAGTTTAATTTTGGAAGTTTCCGGTTCGATAGTGAGATTTTGATCCAAGGATTGGAATGGAATTCCGAGAGTTGCAGTAGTTCCATTATGTCATTTGGGATGTTGGTGCAAAATTTCAGGTTATTCGGACGTATTATGAAAGACTTTTGATCGAAAGCGTATTTTGAGAAAAAATTGGAGTTCCTAGGCTTAAATCCATGGTTAATTCGAGGTTTCGATGTTGTTTTAGGTGTTTTAAGGATTGGTACAAGTTTGAAGAAGGTATTAGGTGATGTTTGTGTTTTTGGTTGAGGTCCCGGGGGCCTCAGAGTGATTTCGGATGGTTAACGGGAAGTTTGAGAAATTGTTGCAGTTGCTGTATTTTTGCTGCTTCTAGTATTTTCGCATCTGCGGTTTGGGGACCGCAGATGTAGAGCCGCAGAAGTAGCGTATAGGACCGCAGAAGCGAATTTGGGATTTTTACTCAGCAATTGCAGATGCGGTGAAATGTCCGTAGAAGCGGAACCGCATCTGCGGTTAGAGTTCCGCAGATGCGGAAGTTGGGTCCTTAAGTGAAAGTCACAGATGCGATACTTGTTCTGCAGAAGTGGGACCGCAGATGCAGTCCTAGGGTCGCAAATGCGGAAATTAGAACATATAAATAATTGCCTTCGCAAATTTGAGGGATCCTTTCATCATTTTCATCCTGGTTTGAAGCTTTTAAGTGAGATTTTTGAGGAAAAACAAAAGGAATCACTTGGAGGTAACATTATTGACATCATAACTCATTTTTATGTGATTAAATACCTAATTAGTGGTGAGAAATTTGGGAAAATGGGTAATTAGGGCTTGAGTTTAAGAGGCCTTTAAATGAGGATTCTAGGGGACATTTGGACTCCGATTTCAGTGTTCTTGTTATGTATAGACTCGTGAGAGTACAAGGTTTCTGAAATGTAAATTTCACCTGATTCCGAAGCGTCAGCCAAAGGGGTATTTTGGTCATTTTACATAATTTCGTGTATTAGTTTAGAATTAAATTGTAGAATCAGTTACTTGAAGTGTTATTTACATTATGTAATTTAATTGAATAGATTTGGGTCATTTGGAGTCGAGTACTCATGGCAAGAACGTGGTTTCAGGTTAATTTTGAGCCGGTTCGAGGTAAGTGGCTTGTCTAACCTTGTGTGGGGGACCTTCCCCTTAGGATATGATATTTGATAGTTGAAATGCCTTGTACGTGAGGTGACGAGCGCGTACTTGAGCTAATTGTTGAAAACCCGGTTTTACTTTAAGTATTTAAACTGAGTTCCTTTCTTACCTGTTTTTATTCTACTTGCAAACTTAGCTTGTGTTAGTTTAGAAAAGCATGCTTAGTTGACTTAATTGCCTATTTGCTTAAACTGCCTTAATTGCATTACGTGAAGCATGTTAGGCTAGAATTAATTGTTTACTTATTATGAACTTAGTATTTATTTTGATATTCTTGAGTTGTTGCTGTGTGTTTTAATTTGGGACTACGGGACGACATCCCAGGAGATCTCCTGCACGTATTTATGATCTGGACTGAGGTGCGGGATACCAAGAGATCCCTGGCATATATATTGAGGATACCAAGAGATCCCTAGTGTATTTATTGAGGATACTAAAAGATCCTCGGGATACCAAGAGATCCCTAGTGTACATATTGAGGATACTAAGAGATCCTCGGGATACCAAGAGATCCCCGGTGTATTTATTGAGGATACCAAGAGATCCTCGGGATACCAAGAGATACCTAGTGTTCATATTGAGGATACCAAGAGATCCTCGAGATACCAAGAGATCCCCGGTTATTATCCTTATTGTGAGCGATATTTTCCTTGTGTTATGCCTTTATTTCTGTTCCGTTATTGTACTCTTATCATACTGTATAGATTCTTACTGTAGGTTCTCATTTATATTTTTTATCTTATTCTGTCATATTTATTATTATTTACCTTAGTAGGGCCCTGACCTTTCTCGTCACTACTCGATCGAGGTTAGGCTTGGCACTTACTGAATACGGCTGTGGTATACTCATGCCACTTTCTAAGTATGTTTTTTCATGTGCAGATCCAGGTACCTCTACCCAGGCTTATCACCCTTGAGAAAGGGAGATCTTTGGGAGACTTCGAGGTACATCTGTCGCATTCGTAGACCAAGGAGTCTCTATCTTTATTCTATCTTATAATGTTAGCCTTTCTATCTTACTGTTGATGTAGACATTCTGGAGATTAGAGCACTTTACTGTATTTCTTCTAGCTTGTGTTCTCGTGAGTTTCTGGGTTTTGGGATAGTGTCGTAGAAGTTTAAGATGTCGTGATGTATATGTCGAGCGGCTTTCTATATATAGCTTCCCTTTTTGGTTATTCTTGGTTTTCCTTTATTTATATTTCCGCAAGTTTCAATTTTATCTGCACTTGTTAGGCATACCTAGTCATAGAGACTAGGTGCCGTCACGACAGTTCACGGAGGGCGAACTGGGGTCGTGACAAGTTGGTATCAGAGCTCTAGGTTCATAGGAGTCACGGAACACAAGCCGGTTTCTTAGAGTCATGTTGATCGGTATGGAGACGTCTGTACCTATCTACGAAAGGCTATGTAACTATTCGAAAAACTTCCACTTCATTTGATTCCTTGTCTTGCGATATTTTGACATCACATTTCTAAACTTTTGTCTTCTATTCTCTCACAGATGGTGAGGTCATGTGCCACTCGAGATGATCAGACACCCGCGCCCCCTACTACAACCGTCAGAGGTCGAGGTCGGGGTAGAGGCCGAGGACGCGCCTGTGGTGCAGCCAGAGCACCTGTGCAAGCTACCGTCGAGGTACCACCAGTAGATCCAGTCAGAGTCCAGGTGCCTGATACGCCTACTGCTACTACTACTCCAGCCCTTCAGGAGACTCTAGCATAGTTCATGAGCATGTACACCACTTTGGCTCAGGCAGGGTTGTTTCCCCTTGCTGCAGCTACATCCCAGGCCGGGGAAGGAGCACAGACCCCCGCCGCCCGCACTCCTAAGTAGCAAGTACATGTTGAGTAGGCCCCTGATATTATTCCTATACCGCCTGTAGTGCCAATTTAGCCCGAGGGCATGGCAGCAGCTTCCGAGTAGGAGCAGCTGAGGCTTGAGAGGTTCACGGGGTACAAGCCCCCTGAGTTCAGTGGTCTAGCATCGGAGGATGCTCTGGGATTTCTTGATGAGTGTTACCGCATTCTCTGTACTATGGGTATCTCAGGATCGAGCGGGGTTTCTTTCACTACTTTCCAGCTTCAAGGAGCTACCTATGATTAGTGGCGCACCTATGAGTTAGACAGTCCAGATGAGGCTGCTTCACTGACTTGGGCTCAATTTTCGGATCTGTTCCTGAGAGAGTATGTTCCTCAGAGCCTCAGGGATGCATGGCGTGCAGAGTTTGAGCATTTGCGCCAGGGTGCTATGACTGTTTCAGAGTATGTTGTTTGTTACACCTGTTTGACTAGGCATGCACTAGCCTTGTTGCTACTGTTCGCGAGAGGGTTCACCAGTTTATTGAGGGGTTTATTCCTAGCATCAGGTCTAGCATGGCTCGTGAGTTGGAGATGTATATTTCTTATCAGCAGGTGGTGAGCATTGCTAGGAGGATTGAGGGTATGCATACTAGGGAGAAGGAGGAGAGGGAGGCCAAGAGGTTTTGAGAGTCGGGCCATTTCTCAGGTGCCCGTGCCCCAGCTTCAGGTCATCATGGTAGGGGTTATTTGAGTCACCCCGTTCATTCAGCTCTTATAGCAGGCAGCAGTGCTCCAACTCCTCCTAGGCTTCAGGAGCCTTATTATGCACCTCTGGTTTCTAGCGCGCCTCCTACGCAGGGTGCTTTCAGAGGTTAGTCTAGCAGACCTGGCCCGAGCCAGTCACAGCCACCATGTCCTCCTAGAGCTTGTTTTGAGTGTGGTGAGACCCTCCATGTGGTGAGGGATTTCCCTAGACTTGGGAGGAGTGCACCCCTACAGACTTCTCAGCCATAGTGTGCCCCGTAGAGTTCTCAGGCTATGGTTAAAGCTCCAGTTGCTACCCCACCTGCTCAGCCGGCTAGAGGTAGAGGTCGGGGAGGTAGAGGTCGCCCTCGAAGGAGAGGCCAGGCCAGATACTATGCCTTTCCTGCCCGTCCTGTGACTGTTGCCTCCGATTTTGTCACCACAAGTAATATATTGGTTTGTCACAGAGATGCATCAATTCTATTCGATCCCGGTATGTGTCTTCTTATTTTGCTCTATATTTGGGTATATCCCGAGATTCCTTGAGTTCCGCTGTTTATGTTTCTACTCCTGTAGGAGATTCTCTTGTTGTGGACCACGTTTATCTGTCGTGTTTGGTTGCTCTTAGTGGTTTTTAGACCAAAGCCGATCTATTGTTACTCACCATGGTTGATTTTGACATTATCTTAGGCATGGACTGGTTGTCGCCCCATTATGGTATTCTTGATTGTCACGCCAAAACCGTGACGTTGGCTATGCCATGTGTACTGCGTATTAAGTGGAGAGATACCTTAGATCACACTTCCAGTAGAATTATTTCTTTCCTTAAGGCTCAGTGTATGGTTGAGAAGGGGTGTGACGCGTATCTAGCTTATGTGAGAGATGTCAGTATCGATACCCCTTGGGTTGATTCAGTCCCTGTAGTACGGTATTTTCCCGATGTGTTTCCAGCTAATCTTCCAGGCATGCTGCCTGATAGAGATATTTATTGTGGCATTTGATCTGTTGTCGGGCACTCAACCCATTTCTATCCCTCTGTATCATATGGCTCCTCCTGAGTTGAAGGAGTTGAAAGATCAATTACAGGAATTGCTTGATAAGGGTTTTATTCGGCCTAGTGTTTCACCTTGGGGTGCTCCTATCTTGTTTATGAAGAAAAAGGATGGTTCTACGCGTATGTGTATTTATTATCGCTAGTTGAACAAGGTTACAGTGAAGAACCGTTATCCTTTACCTCGTATTGATGATCTATTTGACCAGCTTTAGGGCGCATGGGTGTTTTCTAAGATTGATTTGCGCTCAGGTTACCATCAGTTGAAGATTCGGGAGCCAGACATCTCGAAGACTACTTTCAGGACTCGGTATGGTGATTGCGATTTCCTTGTTATGTCATTTCGGCTGACCAATGCCGCAACAGCCTTTATGCATTTGATGCACAGTGTGTCCCGGCCATATTTTAACTCGTTCGTCATTATCTTTATTGATGACATTTTGGTGTATTCCCGGAGTCGGGAAGATCATGAGCAGCACCTGAGAACTGTGCTTCAGACTTTGAGAGAGAAGAAGTTATGTGCTAAATTCTCAAAATGTGAGTTTTGGTTGGATTCAGTGGCATTCCAAGGCCACGTGGTATCAAGTAAGGGTATTCGGGTGGATCCGAAGAAGATAAAGCCCGTACAGAGTTGGACCAGACTATCCTCAGCTACAGAGATACGCAGTTTCCTTGGTTTGGCGGGTAACTACCATCGTTTTGTGGAGGGGTTTTCCTCGATTGCAGCCCCTATGATCAGGTTGACCCAGAAGGGTGCTCCGTTTTAGTGGATGGAGGAGTGTGAGGCGAGCTTTCAGAAGCCCCAATTTTGATACTACCTATAGGTTCGGGGTCTTATACGGTCTATTGTGATGCCTCAAGGGTTGGCCTCGGTGTGGTGTTGATGCAGGACGGTAGGGTGATTGCCTACGCGTCCAGACAATTGAAGATACATGAGAAGAACTACCATGTTCACGACCTTAAGTTAGATGCCATTGTTCACGCCTTAAAGATTTGGCGTCATTATTTATATGGGGTTCCTTGTGAGATTTATACTGACCATCGGAGCTTGCAGCACCTATTCAAGCAAAAGGATCAAAATTTGCACCAGAAGAGGTGGTTAGAGTTGCTAAAGGACTATGATATCACTATTTTGTATCACCCGGACAAGGCCAATATGGTGGACGATGCTTTGAGTCGCCGGGCAGAGAGTTTGGGAGTTTGGCTTATTTACTAGCATTAGAGAGGCCTATGGCGATGGATATCCAGGCCTTAACTAGCTAGTTTATGAGATAGGATCTTTCGGAGCCCAGTCAGGTTCTAGCCTGCATGGTTTCTCGGTCTTCCTTATTTGATTGTATCAAGGAGCGACAGTATGATGACACTTATTTGCTTGTCCTCAAGGACAAGGTTCACCACGGTGATGCTAGGGATGTAACTATTGAGGATGATGGGGTATTGAGGATACAGGGTCGAATTTGTGTACCCAATGTTGATGGTCTTTGAGAGTTGATTCTAGAGGAGGCCCATAGCTGGCGGTATTCCATTCATCTGGGCATCGTGAAGATGTATCAGGATTTGAGGCAGCACTATTGGTGGAGGCAGATGAAGAAATATATAGTTGGATTTGTAGCTCAGTGTCTCAACTGTCAACAGGTGAAGTATGAGCACCAGAGACCGGGTGGGTTGCTTCAATAGATAGAGATTCCGGAGTGGAAGTGGGAGCTGATCACCATGGACTTTGTAGTTGGACTCCCACAAACTTTGAAGAAGTTTGATGCTATTTGGGTGATTGTGGATCGGCTGACCAAGTCCGCTCATTTCATTCATGTGTGTACTACTTATTCTTTGGAGCGGTTGGCGGAGATTTATATCCAACAGATTGTTCGTCTGCATGGTATTCCAATTTCCATTATTTCAGATAGAGGTACTCAGTTTACATCACAGTTTTGGAGGGCCATTCAGCGTGAGTTAGGTACTCGGGTAGAGTTGAGTACAACATTTCACCCTCAGACGGACGGACAGTCCGAACGCACTATTCAGATTCTTAAGGATATGCTCTATGCGTATGTTATTGAGTTTAGAGGGTCTTAGGATCAGTTCTTGCCATTGGAGGAGTTTGCTTACAACAATAGTTATCAGTCCAGCATCCAGATGGCGCTGTATGAGGCTTTATATGGTAGGCGATGTAGATCCCCGGTGGGTTGGTTTGAGCCGGAGGAGGCTAGAATATTGGGCACAAATTTGGTTCAGGATGCTTTGGAGAAGGTTAAGGTGATTCATGATAGACTCCATACATCCCAGTATAGACAGAAGAGTTACGCGGACCGGAAGGTTCGTAATGTTTCCTATATGGTAGGAGAGCGGGTATTGCTTTGGGTTTCGCCTATGAAGGGCGTTATGAGATTTGGGAAGAAAGGGAAGTTGAGTCCGAGGTTTATTGGCCCTTTTGAGATATTGAGGCGTGTTGGGGAAGTTGTTTATGAGCTTGCCTTACCTCCCAGCTTGGCAGGAGTTCATCCGGTATTTCATGTTTCAATGCTCTGGAGGTATCACGGTGATCCGTCGCACGTGTTGGATTTCAGTTCAGTCTAGTTGGACAATGATCTATCTTATGTTGAGGAGCCAGTGGCGATATTGGACAGGCAGGTCAGAAAGCTGAGGTCAAAGAATATTGCATCAGTGAAGGTTCAGTAGCGGGGTCAGCCGGTCGAGGAGGCAACCTGGGAAACTGAGCAGGATATGCGCAGCCGCTACCCTCATCTTTTCACTACTTCAGGTATGTCTCTATGCTCGTTTGAGGACGAACGAATGTTTAAGTGTAGGAGGATGTGACGACCCGACCTGTCGTCTTAATAATTAATGCCCCGATCACCTATTAACTGCTTTCCCCAAGTTTATTTCTGCTAATGTGAATTGCTAGGATGTTCGATTTTGAATTTCGGTGAGTTTCGGGACACTTAGTCCCTAAATGAGAGCTTAAGTGTTGGAAAGTTAACCGTAGTTGGAATAGTGTGAAGACAGCCTCGAAATGGAAATTCGATGTTCTTTTAGCTCCGTTGGGTGATTTTGGGGTTAGGAGCGTGTTCGGGTTGTGTTTTGGAGGTTCGTACCTAATTTAGGCTTGATATGCCGAAAGTTGAATTTTGGAAGTTTCCGGTTCAATAGTGAGATTTTGATCCAAGGGTCGGAATAGAATTCCGAGAGTTGTAGTATTTCCGTTATGTCATTTGGGATGTTGGTGCAAAATTTCAGGTCATTCGGACGTGTTTTGATAGACTTTTTGATCGAAAGCATATTTTGAGAAACATTTGGAGTTCTTACGCTTAAATACATGGTTAATTTGAGGTTTTGATGTTGTTTTAGGTGTTTTAAGGATTGGTACAAGTTTGAATAAGGTATTAGGTGATGTTTGTGCTTTTGGTTGAGGTCCCGGGGGCCTCAAGGTGATTTCAGATGGTTGACGGAAAGTTTAAGAAATTGTTGTAGCTACTGTATTTTTGCTGCTTCTGGTATTTTTGCATTTATGGTTTGGGGACCGCACATGCAGAGCTGCAGATGCGGCGTAGAGGACCGCATAAGCAAGTTTGGGATTTTTCCTCAGCAACCGCAGATACGGTGAAATGTCTGCAGAAGCGGAATCGCTCCTGCGGTTAGAGTTCCGCAGATGCGGAAGCTGGGTCCTTCAGTGAAAGTCGCAGATGCGACACTTGTTCAGCAGATGCGGTCCCAGGGCCGCAAATGCGGAAATCACTCGGCAGAACATATAAATAGTTACCTTCGCGAATTTGAGGGATCGTTTCACCATTTTCATCCGGGTTTAAAGCTTTTAAGAGAGATTTTTTAGGAAAAACAAAGGGGAATCACTTGGAGGTAACATCCTTCACTTCATAACTCGTTTTTATGTGATTAAGGACCTAACTAGTGGTGAGAAATTTGGGGAAAATAGGTAATTAGGGCTTGAGTTTAAGAGGCCTTTAAATGAGAATTTGAGGGGTCATTTGGACTCCGATTTCAGTGTTCCTGTTATGTATAGACTCGTGAGAGTATGAGGTATCTGAAAATGTAAATTTCACCCAATTCCGAGATGTGGGCCCGAGGGGCATTTTGGTCATTTTACATAATTTCGCTTATTAGCTTAGAATTAAATTGTAGAATCAGTTACTTGAAGTGTTATTTACATTATGTAATTGAATTGAATAGATTTGGGCCATTTGGAGTCGAGTACTCATGGCAAGAGCATGGTTTCAGGTTGATTTTGAGCCGGTTCGAGGTAAGTGGCTTGTCTAACCTTGTGTGGGGGACCTTCCCCTTAGGATATGATATTTGATAGTTGAAATGCCTTGTACGTGAGGTGACGAGCATGTACTTGAGCTAATTGTTGAAAATCCGGTTGGCTTTAAGTATTTAAACTGAGTTCCTTTCTTACCTGTTTTTATTCTACTTGCAAACTTAGCCTGTGTTAGTTTAGAAAAGCATGCTTAGTTGACTTAATTGCCTATTTGCTTAAACTTCCTTAGATGAAAAAATTTCAATCCGCTCCCCGTCCGTTAAACCGTTAACCCGATACCAATAAGTCATTAAGCTTCGGTTTTGGTTCGGTTTTGAACACCCATAACCAAGAGATCCCTGGCATATATAATGAGGATACCAAGAGATCCCTAGTGTATTTATTGAGGATACCAAGAGATCCTCGGGATACCAAGAGATCCCTAGTGTATTTACTGAGTATACCAAGAGATCCTCGGGATACCAAGAGATCCTCGGGATACCAAGAGATCCCTAGTGTACATATTGAGGATACCAAGAGATCCTCGGGATACCAAGAGATCCCCGGTTATTATCCTTGTTGTGAGCGGTGTTTTCCTTGTGTTATGCCTTTATTTCTGTTCCGTTATTGTACTCTTATCATACTGTATAGATTCTTACTGTAGGTTCTCATTTATATTGTTTATCTAATCCTGTCATGTTTATTATTATTTACCTCAGTAGGGCTCTAACCTTCCTCGTCACTACCCGACCGAGGTTAGACTTGGCACTTACTGAGTACCGATGTGGTGTACTCATGCACCTTTCTGCGCATGTTTTTCATGTGCAGATCCAGGTACCTCTACCCAGGCTTATCACCCTTGAAGCAGGGAGATCTTTCAAGGAATTCGAGGTACATTTTCCGCGTCCGCAGACCAAGGAGTCTCTAACGTTATTCTATCATGTAGTGTTACCCTTTCTATCTTACTGTTGATGTAGACATTCTGGAGATTAGAGCACTTTACTGTATTTCTTCTAGCTTGTGTTCCCGTGATTTTCGGATTTTAGGATAGTGTCGTAGAAGTTTGAGATGTCGTGATGTATATGCCGAGCGGCTTTCTATATATTTCTTCCCTTTTTGGTTATTCTTGGTTTTCCTTCATTTATATTTCTGCAAGTTTCAATTTTATTTCCGCACTTGTTAGGCTTACCTAGTCATAGAGACTAGGTGCCGTCACGACAGTTCACAGAGGGCGAACTGGGGTCGTGACATATATATATGTATATATATGTATAGAGAGAGAGTATTGATTGAATGTATATATATATATATATATATATGTGTATATATATATATATATGTATATATGTATATGTATATATATGTATAGAGAGAGAGTATTGATTAAAAACAAAACGTCTCGACTTATATTAATTAATTTGTTATAATTGATTCATCGACTTATTGTAACAGAGTTAATGAATTACATTCATTCATCACTGTCACGATCCGGATTTCCCACCCTTGGGAGTCATGATGACGCCTACTGATGAGAGCTAGGCAAGTCAACCCTTAACTATCTAATTTCTTACCAATTTACTTCCTTTTAACAATTACGGGCAATAACATAAAACAACAGAACTTAAATAATTAAGCGGAAGATAACCATGAAATATCTGAAGGCTACGTCTATTACACGTTTTAAAACCTCAAATACCCCAAAACCTGGTGTCAAGTGTCATAGACTGTCTAAGAGTTTCTACATATAGGGTCTAAAGGAATGCAATACAATGTTTCTGAACAAAAAAAAATGAAATATGAAATAGAGGTAGAGGGAGACGCCAGGGACTACGGATGCCTACAGATCTACCTTGGGTCTCCAAGTGGACTGAAGGAAGCCCTCCAACTACTGTCCGAAAGCTGCTCGGGGATTTGCACACAGTGCAGAGTGTTGTATCAGCACAACCGACCCCATGTGCTGGTAAGTGCCTGGCCTAACCCCAGCGAAGTAGTGACGAGGCTAGGATCAGACTCCAGATAAACCTGTGCAGTTATATAACATATGGCGGAAAGTAACAAGTAATAAGCAATTAAAGCTGGGGAAGGGAACATGCTTCGGGGGTAGCTGACAAAGCAAAATAACAAGAAATAACAAGGAAGCTAACAATATAACTTCTAACATAGATAAAGAGAAGTAAAAACAACTTTCACTTTCAGTTTCCATCTTGTTGCAGGCGTGCAACCCGATCCCATTTCTCATATCTTGTGGTAGGCAATATCTTGTGGTAGTGTACCACCCGCTCCTATTTCAGAATATCTTGTGGTAGGCATGCCACCCGCTCCCATTTCATTATATCTTGTGGTAGGCATACCACCCGCTCCCATTTCATTATATCTTGTGGTAGGCATACCACCCGCTCCCATTTCATAATATCTAGTGGTAGGCGTACCACCCGCTCCCATTTCATAATATCTTGTGGTAGACGTACCACCCGCTCCCATTTCATTATCCTGTGGTAGGTGTAACACCCGCTCCCTTTTACTGTTCATCGCAGAATCACAAGAAATCCTAGCAAGGGAACATAAGTGAGATAATAATTTCCCGGCAAGGGAACAAATATATCGAAATAGTCATCCCGTCAAGAGAGAATCAGCTATAACCAATCTCACTTAGCTGGTACTCAGTTCAATTAATGGAAATGCTCAATCATATAAGATCATTAATTAAAGCATACAAAGTGTCATTCAAGGACACACAACAACTTCCAATGTAAGACCTACGGTCATGTTTGACACCAACGTATAGATACTCGTCACCATGCCTATACGTCGTACTCAACATTGGAAGTAGCAAAAATGACTCAACTCCTAATCCCTCAAGCTAGGGTTAGACCAAACACTTACCTCGATGCCTTGAACACCACTCAAGTCTCAATTATAGCTTTACCCCTTAATTCCACCACCAATCCGCTCGAATCTAGTCACAAGTTACTTAATTACATCAATAAGTTCTAAATGAATCAACCCCAATGCATGAAAATGAGTTTTCTAAAGTTTTACCCGAAAGTCAAAAATCACCCCCCGGGCCCACGTGGTCGAAACCCGAGGTTCGGACCAAAACCCGATTGCCCATTCCCCCACGAATCCAAATATATAATTTGTTTTGAAATCAGACCTCAAATTGAGGTCCAAATCCCCAATTTTAGAAAACCTAGGTTCTACCCAAAACACCCAATTTCCCCCATGAAAATGTTTGATTTGAAGTTGAAATCATGTTAAAAGATGTTAAGGAGTGAAGAAAATGAGTTAGAAATCACTTACCAACGTTTTGGAGAAGAAAGGTTATTTGAAAAATCGCCTCTTATGTTTTGGGGTTTTGAAAAGTGAAAAATAACTTAAACTCCCGTTTATTTATACCCCTCTCAGACCCCTAGTGTGGACCGAATTAAATGAACCGCGGCCGCACAGCCTCCACCGCGGACCGCACAAAGGCGACCGCGGCCGCATTGGCCCCTCCCTGAAAATCTGTAGTTCAGCACCCTGGGCGGACCACACAAAGGCGACGAGGCCGCGCTGGCCCCTCCACGGACGCACGCGATTTCTCGTGGACCGCACTAGAGGGTTCAGAGACTACAACTTCCTGAACCTGCAACATCTGACTTTCTAAGCCTAAGGCATTCTGGAGCCCACTCGAAACTCACCCGATCCCTCGAAACTCCAACCCAAGTATACACACAACCTCAAAAACATCCTACGGACATATTCGTGTAATCAAATTACCAAAATAACATCACGAGCATCGAATTAAACCTCGAGATCAATAAAATTTCTCAAAACTCTTTTAAACATCAAATTTCTCAATTAAGGTCCGGATCACGTCAAACCACGTCCGTTTTTAACCATATATCATAGGAATGACTCAAGTCATATAAAAGACTTGTACCGGGCACTGGAACCAAAATACGGGCCCGATACCATTGCTTTCTAATCAGTTTTCACTTCAGATTTTCTTAAACAATTTCTGGAAACAATTTCACTTAAAAATTCATTTCTAGGGCTTGGGACCTCAGAATTTGATTTTGGGCATACGCCCAAGTCCCATATTTTCCTACGAACCCTCCGGGACAGTCAAATCACGGATCCGGGTCCGTTTACCCAAAATATTGACCGAAGTCAAATTAATTCATTTCAACATAAAAACTTATCATTTTTCACAGATTATCGTATTGAAGCTTTCCGGCTATGCGCCTAGACTGTGTACGCAAATCGAGGTGACTCTAAATGAGGTTTTCAAGGCCTCGAAACACGGAAGTTTCGTTTTAAAAAAAGTGATAACCTTTTGGGTCATCACATTCTCCGCCTCTAAAACAATCATTCGTCCTCAAACGGACATAAGAAGGAAGTACCCGAGTCGGGGAAAAGATGGGGATAAAGGCTCCGCATATCGGACTCGGACTCCCAAGTCGATGCCTTAGGAGGCTGACCTCTCCACTGAACACGAACAGAAGAAAAACTCTTCGACCTCAAATGACGAACCTGCCGGTCTAGAATAGCTACCAGCTCCTCTTCATAAGACAAGTCCTTGTCCAACTGGATAGTGCTGAAATCTAACACGTCTGATGGATCGTTGTAATATTTTCGAAGCATGGACACATAAAACACTGGATGCACGGCTGATAAGCTCGGCGGCAATGTATGTCTATAGGTCACCTCTCCCAGTCTATCAAGAATTTCAAACGGACCAATGAACCTAGGGCTAAGCTTGCCCTTCTTCCCAAATCTCATCACACCCTTCATAGGCGACACTCAGAGCAACACCCACTCACCAACCATAAAAGCCACATCTCGAACCTTGCAGTCTGCATAACTCTTTTGCCTAGATTGAGTTGTACGAGTCCTATCCTGAATAATCCTGACCTTGTCCAAGGCCTCCTGAACCAGATTCGTACCCAATAACTGAGCCTCCTCCGATTCAAACCATCCAACCGGAGATCGACACCGCCTACCATATAAAGCCTCATAAGGAGCCATCTAGATACTCGACTGGTAGTTGTTGTTGTAGGCAAACTCTGCTAAAGGCAAGAACTGATCCCACGAACCTCCAAAATCGATAACAGAAGCTCGGAGCATATCCTCCAAAATCTGAATAGTCTGCTCGGACTGCCCGTCCGTCTAAGGATGAAATGTTTACTCAACTTAACCTGGGTGCCCAACTCTCGTTGTACTACTTTCCAGAAGTGTGAGGTAAACTGCGTACCCCGGTCTGAAATGATAGACACAGGCACACCATGAAGACGAATAATCTCCCGATATAGATCTCACCTAACCTCTCGGATGAATAGAAGACTGCCACAGGAATGAAATGCTCTGACTTGGTCAGCTTATCAACAATGACCCATACTGCGTCGAACTTCCTCCGACTCTGCGGGAGCCCAACAACGAAATCCATAGTGATCCACTCCCACTTCCACTCGGGAAGCTCAATCCTCTGAAACAATCCACCAGGCCTCTGATGCTCATACTTAACTTGCTGGCAATTCAAACACCGAGCCACAAATGCAACAATATCCTTCTTCATTCTACGCCACCAATAATGCTACCGCAAATCCTGATACATCTTCGCGGCGCCTGGATGAATAGAGTACCTGGAGCTATGGGCCTCCTCTAAAATCAACTCTCGAAGCCCATCCACATTAGCACACAAACTCAACCCTGCAATCTCAAAACTCCATCATCACCTAAGGTAACCTGCTTGGAACCTCTACGTTGCACCATGTCTCTAAGGACACACAAATGAGGATCTTCATACTGTTGATCATGGATACGCTCCAATAAAGAAGAACGAGCGATTGTGCAAGCTAATACACTACTAGGCTCAGAAATATCCAACCTCACAAAACGATTGGCCAAAGCCTGAACATCCAAGGCAAGTGGTCTCTCACCAACCGAAATACATGCTAGCCTGTCCATACTGGCTGGCTTCCTACTCAAAATGTCGGCCAACACATTGGCCTTCCCCGGATGATATGAGATAGTGATATCATAATCCTTCAACATCTCCAACCACCTCCTCTGCCTCAAATTCAACTCATTTTGCTTGAACAAATACTGAAGACTCTTGTGATCCGTGAACACCTCACATGCCATGCCATACAAATATGCCTCCAAATCTTCAATGCATGAACAATGGCTACCAACTCCAATTCATGAACTGGATAGTTCTTCTCATTAATCTTCAACTGCCGTGAAGCATAGGTAATGACCTTGCCATCCTGCATCAACACTGCACCAAGCCCAATACGAGATGCATCACAATAAACGGTATAAGGCCCTGAACCTGTGGGTAAAACTAACACCGGTGTCGTAGTCAGAGCTGTCTTGAGCTTCTGAAAACTCGCCTCACACTCATCTGACAATCTGAACTGGGCACCCTTCTAGGTCAATCTGGTCATCGGGGCTGCGATAGATGAGAATCCCTCTGCGAACCGACGGTAGTAGCCTGCCAATCCCAAGAAATTCCAAATCTCTGAAGCTGATGCTGGTCTAAGCCAGTTCTTGACTACCTCAATCTTCTTCGGATCAACCTGAATACCTTCTGCTGATACGACATGACCTAGGAATGCAACTGAACTCAACCAGAACTCACACTTCAAGAACTTAGCATATAACTGACTATCCTTTAGAGTCTGAAGGACCACTCTGAGATGCTGCTCGTGCTCCTCCTGGCTGCGAGAATATATCAAGATATCATCAATGAAGACTATCACGAATGAGTCCAAGTAAGGCCTGAACACTCGGTTTATCAAATCCATAAAAGCTGATGGGGCATTTGTCAACCCGAATGACATAACCAAGAACTCGTAATGCCCATACCGAGTGCGGAAAGCGGTCTTAGGGACATTCTATGCCCTAATCCTCAACTGATGATAGCCAGATCTCAAGTCAATCTTTGAAAACACCTTGGCACCCTGAAGTTGATCGAACAAGTCATCAATCCTTGGCAGTGGATACTTATTCTTGATGGTGACCTTATTCAACTGCCGATAATCAATGCACATTCTCATCGAACCATCTTTTTTCTTAACAAACAAAACCGGCGCTCCCCAAGGCGAAACACTGGGTCTAATGAAACCCTTCTCAAGCAAGTCCTACAACTGCTCCTTCAACTCTTTCAACTCTAGCGGGGCCATGCGATACGGTAGAATAGAAATGGGCTGAGCGCCCCGAGCCAAATCAATGCAAAATTCAATATCCCTATCGGGCGGCATACCCGAAAGGTCTGAAAAGAATACCTCAGGAAACTCACAAACAATGTGCATAGAGTCAACAGAGGAAACCTCTACACTAAAATCACGAACATAAGCTAAATAGGCCAAGCACCCCTTCTCGAGCGTACGCCGAGCCTTCACATAAGAAATAACGCTATGGGTAGAATGACCAGGAGTCCCACTCCACTATAAACGAGGCATAACCGGTAAATAAGGTCACAGTCTTGGCGTGACAATCCAAGATAGCGTGATAAGGTGATAGTCAGTCCATCCCCATTATGACATCGAAATCGACCATGTCTAGAAGCAACAAATCCATACAAGTCTCAAGACCCCCAATCACAACTACACAAGAGCGATTGACTCGATCTACCACAATAGAATCACCTACCGGTGTAGACACATAAACAGGAATACTCAATGAATCACTAGGCATGACCAGATATGGTGCAAAATAAGATTTCACATACGAGTATGTAGACCTAGGATCAAACAACATTGAAGCATCTCTATCACAAACTAGAACCGTACCTGTAATAACTGCATCTGAAGCGTCAGCCTCGGGCCTGGCTGCGAGAGCATAACATCAGGGTTGGGCTCCACCACCCTGAACAACCTCTCTGGGACGGCCTGCAACTTGCTGGCCTACACCTCTGGCGGCCTAAGCTCCACCTCTAGGACCTCTACCTCTACCTCTAGCACCTCTACCCCCACCTTTAGCTGCCTGGGTGGCCTGTGGAGCATACGGTGCCTAAACCATAGCACGAGAACCCTGATGCAGAGAACTGCTCGAAGCTCGAGAGCAATACCTAGCAATATGCCTCGTGTCGCCACAAGTAAAACAAGCCCTCGGCTGCTGGGGCTGACGACCCTAAAAACTCTAAAGCGGCGATGCATTTATAGGTGCTGGTGGTGCACTGAAGGACTGCTAATCAGAATACTGAATCGGAGGACCACGACCACCTGAAGCACTGTGAAAAGTCTGAAGAGCTAACTGAAAGGTCCTAGGATGATGGCCTCTATCATATGAATCTCTACCTCCAAACAAGGTACCACTGAATCTGCCTGAATGACGGGGCCTCTTATCCGACCCCTGACCACCTCCCTACGACAGAACCATCTCAACTCTACGGGCCACATTGGCCGCCTCCTGAAAAGTGATCTCACTCCCGGCTTCCATGGCCTTCTGAAGACGAATCCACTGAATAAGACTGACGATAAACCTCCTCACCCTCTCTCTCTCTCTCGGTGGGAAGTATGACAAGAGCATGGCGAGCTAAGTCGATGAACCTGGTCTCATACTAGGTGACAGTTATGGAACCCTGCTGGAGGTGCTCGAACTACCTCCGATAGGCCTCTCTCTAAGTAACGGGGAGAAACTTCTCCAGAAACAATATTGTAAATTGCTCCCAAGTCAAAGATGGCAACCCGACTGGCCTAGCTAAGCAATAATCCCTCCAACAAGTATTGGCGGATCCAGACAAGAATAATGTAGCAAAATCAACCATATTGGTCTCAACAATGCCCATGTTCCTGAGAACATCGTGACAACTATATAGAAAATCCTGGGGATCCTCAGAAGAAGCATCGCTGAAAGTAGTAGTGAAGAGCTTGGTGAACCTATACAGCCTCCACTCAGCATCAGCAGACGTAGCCGCTCCATCGCCGGTCTGAGCTATGGCACCCGACTGAACTACTGGAGTTTGAATCTGGGGAGCTACCTGCTTCAAAGTGCGTGTAGCAGGAGTTTGATCCCCTCCTCCAGCCTGAGAAGTGGCTGGTGCTACAGGAAGCAAACCTGCTCGGATAACACTCTCCATGAGGCCCATTAATCGGACTAGAGCATCCTGAAGAACTAGGGTAGCAATAAACCCCTCTGGGACCTGAGCTGGGCCCACCGGAACTGCTGGGGCCGAAACCTCCTCCTCAAAATCAACCTGAGGCTCCGCCACTGGTGCTGCTGCTCGGGGCGGAACTCTGCCCCTACCTCGGCCTCTAGCACGGCCTCGCCCTCTGCCTCTAATGAAAGCTGCTGCTGGGGCTCGGGCTGTTGAGCGGTAGATGAGGAAGCGCGTGTTCTCGCCATATGCGAAAGAACAGAGTAGAAATTCAATCAGTATTGAGAAACAGAACCGCACGTCAAGAAAGAACAAATGTGAATTTTTCCTAACTCTGTAGCCTTTGGGGATAAATACAGACGCCTTCGTACCAATCCCTCAGACTCTACTAAGCTTGTCAGTGAACTGTGAGACCCATGTAACCTAGAGCTCTAATACCAACTTGTCACTACCCGGATTTCCTACCCTCGGGAGTCGTGATGGCGCCTACTAATGAGAGCTAGGCAAGCCAACCCTTAACTATCTAATTCCTTACGAAATTACTTCCTTTTAATAATTACGTGCAATAACAAAAAACAGCAGAACTTAAATAATTAAGTGGAACATAACCATGAAGTATCTGAAGGCTACGTATAATACAACTTTTAAGACCTCAAATACCCCAAAACCTAGTATCACAGTGTCACAGATTGTCTAAGAATTTCTACATACAGGGTCTGAAAGAATGCAATACACTATTTCTAAACAAAGGAAATGAAACATAAAATAGAGGTAGAGGGAGACACCAGGGCTTGCGGACGCCTACAAATCTACTTTGGTCTCCGAGTGGACTGAAGGAAGCCCTCAAACTACTGTCCGAAAACTGCTCGGGGATCTACACACAGTGCAGAGTGTAGTATCAGCACAACCGACCCCATGTGTTGGTAAGTGCCTGGCCTAACCCCGGCGAAGTAGTGACGAAGCTAGGACCAGACTAGATAAACCTGTGTAGTTATATAACATATGGCGGAAAGTAACAAGTAATAAGCAATTAAAGCTGGGGAAGGGGAACATGCTTTGGGGATAGCTG
This sequence comes from Nicotiana tabacum, assembly GCF_000715075.1. Lineage (NCBI taxonomy): Eukaryota > Viridiplantae > Streptophyta > Magnoliopsida > Solanales > Solanaceae > Nicotiana > Nicotiana tabacum. The sequence goes on from NC_134080.1 coordinate 15,339,462, forward strand.
ACAAAACAAAATAAAAAGAAATAACAAGGAAGCTAACAATATAACTTCTAACACAGATAAAGAGAAGTAAAGACAACTTTCACTTTCAGTTTCCATCTTGTTGCAGGCGTGCAACCCGATCCCATTTCTCATATCTTTTGGTAGGCGTACCACCCGCTCCCATTTTATTATATCATGTGGTAGGCATACCACCCGCTCCCATTTCATAATATCTTGTGGCAGGCGTACCACCCACTCCTATTTCATTATCTTGTGGTAGGCGTACCACCCGCTCCCTTTTACAGTTCATCACACAATCACAAGAAATCCTAGCAAGGGAACATAAGTGAGATAATAATTTCCCGGCAAGGGAACAACGATATCGAAATAGTGATCCCGACAAGGGAGAATCAGCTATAACCAATCTCACTTAGCTAGTACTCAGTTCAATTAATGGAAATGCTCAATCATAGAAGATCATTAATAAAAGCATACAAAGTGTCATTCAAGGACACATAACAACTTCCAATGTAAGACCCACTATCATGCTTGACACCAACGTATAGATACTAGTCACCATGCCTATACGCCGTACTCAACAAGAAGCAAGTAGCAAGTATGACTCAACTCCTAATACCTCAAGCTAGGGTTAGACCAAACACTTACCTCGATTCCTTGAACAACACTCAAGTCTCAATTATAGCTTTACCCCTCGATTCCACCACCAATCCTCTCGAATCTAGTCACAAGTTACTTAATTACATCAATAAGTGCTAAGTGAATCAACCCCAATGCATGAAAATGAGTTTTCTAAAGTTTTACCCAAAAATCAAAAATCACCCCCGGGCCCATGTGGTTGAAACCCGAGGTTCGGACCAAAACCCGATTACCCATTCCCCCACGAATCTAAATATATAATTTATTTTGAAATTAGACCTCAAATTGAGGTCCAAATCCCCAATTTTAGAAAACTAGGTTCTACCCAAAACACCCAACTTCCCCCATGAAAATCTTTGATTTGAAGTTGAAATCATGTTAAAAGATGTTAAGGAGTGAAGAAAATGAGTTAGAAATCACTTACCAACGTTTTGGAGAAGAAAGGTTGTTTGAAAAATTGCCTCTTATGTTTTGGGGTTTTGAAAAGTGAAAAATAGCTGAAACTCCCGTTTATTTATACCCCTCTCAGACCCCCAGTGCGGACCGCATTAAATGAACCGCGGCCGCACATCCACCACCGCGGACCACACAAAGGCGACCGCGGCCGCGCTGGCGCCTCCCTGAAGACCTGCAGTTTAGCACCCTAGGTGGATCGCACAAAGGCGACTGCGGCTGCACAACCTCCACCACAGACCGCACAAAGGCGACTGTAGCTGTGCTGGCTCCTCCGCGGTCACACGCGATTTCTCGTGCACCGCACTAGAGGGTTCAGAGACTGCAACTTCCGGAACCTGCAACATCTGACTTTCTAAGCCTAAGGCATTCCGGATCCCACTCGAAACTCACCCGAGCCCTCGAAACTCCAACCAAAGTATACACACAACCTCAAAAATATCCTACGGACATATTCGTGTAATTAAATTACCAAAATAACATCACAAGCATCGAATTAAACCTCGAGATCAATAAAATTTCTCAAAACTATTTTAAATATCAAATTTCTCAATTAAGGTCCAAATCACATCAAACGATGTCTGTTTTTAACCAAATTTCACAGGAATGACTTAAGTCATATATAAGACCTGTACCGGGTGCCGGAACCAAAATACGGGCCCGATACCATTGCTTTCTAATCGGTTTTCACTTCAAATTTCCTTAAACAATTTCTGAAAACAATTTCACTTAAAAATTCATTTCTCGGGCTTGGGACCTCGGAATTCGATTTCGGGCATACGCCCAAGTCCTATATTTTCCTACAGACCTCAAGGACTGTCGAATCATGGATCCGGGTCCATTTACCCAAAATATTGACCAAAGTCAAATTTATTCATTTCAACATCAAAAGTTATCATTTTTCACAGATTATCGTATTTAAGCTTTCCGACTATGCGCCCAGACTGCACACGCAAATTGAGGTGACTCTAAATGATGTTTTCAATGCCTCGAAATACAGAAGTTTCGTTTTAAAACAGGTGATGACCTTTTGGGTCATCGCAATCACTAAGTTATAAGTCGATGAATCAATTATAACATCCTAATTGATATAAGTCGAGACGTTTTGTGTTTAATATATATATATACATGCATCTAAGTAGGTTATAAATCGATGAATCAATTTATAAGTGTATCAATACCTAAAAGAACCTGGCCTTGTGTTACGAGCGCTTCATGTTCTTATATATATAGACACACACACACACATACACATACACTTCACTGTAATACTATAACGTATATATAACTTGTGATAGTATATGTTAGTGTGTGTATATATATAACATACACACTTCGTGCTACTTTAACTACATATATAGCATGTTATAGTACATGATATTGTATTCATTATTTGTATTGTAACAGAGTTAATGAATTACATTCATTCATCACTAGGTTATAAGTCGATGAATCAATTATAACATATTAATTGATATAAGTCGAGACGTTTTGTTTTTAATATATATACATGCATCTGAGTAGGTTATAAGTCGACGAATCAATTTACAAGTGTATCAATACCTAAAATAACCCAGCCTTGTGTTCCGAGCGCTTATATATATATATATATATATATATATATATATATATATATATATATATATATATATATATATAGAGAGAGAGAGAGAGAGAGAGAGAGAGAGAGAGACGTTGTACTACTTAACTGCATATATAGCATGTTAGAGTATATTTTAGTGTATTCATCCCTTGTATTACAAAAGTGTTAACGGCTTACATTTATATTATTTAGATAGTAAATACAAAAGTGATTTTTAATTTGACCAATATTGATCTGAAAAGAGACCAACTTTGGTCACTACTTTTCCAGAAATTATATTTAGCGACCAAAGTTGGTCGCCAATTATCCAGAAATTAAATTTAGCAACCAAAGTTGGTCTCTAAATTTAAATCAGATCTATTTATAAACATTAGAACTGGGTCCTAGATTAGCGACCAAAGTTGGTCTCTATTTTTGTAAGCGACCAACTTTGGTCTCTAACTTTGAATTATATTTATTTATATTTTATAATTTTTTTAAATAATAATATAATTATTAAAATTTTATAACTGGGACCCATATTAGCGACCAAAGTTGGTCTCTATCTGCTTATCCTTTAATGAGCGACCAACTTTGGTCGCTAATTTTAAATTATATTTATTTATATTTTATAATTTATTTTAAATAATAATATAATTATTAAAATTTTCCATGTGGGTCCCACTTTAGCGACCAACGTTGGTCGCTAATCTCAGTATTTTTTTGACCAAGCAAGTCTGACCAGTCCAGCCAACATTTTGACGAAATTATCGACCAAAAAGCGACCAACCTTGGTCGCTAATGTGTTTAGAATAATTATTTAATTATTTTCTCCAATTTAGCGACCAACTTTGGTCGCTTTTCTTGACATACCAATTTTGGTCGCCAAATTTTGATCGCGTGAGTACTATAAATGAATACTGTATAGAAGTGTTTGCCTGTAAGCTTGTAGTAATAACCTATACAGAGAAAACTTGTTGAAATGGCTTGTCAAAATATATTATAGGGATAGAAGTGTCTTTCTTTCTACTTTATGGTCTTTATAGGGATCATTTCTAGTTTGCATGGAAAAAGAGTGAAGAACTATCTTTCTTTACACCTTCCTTCGGTTCTTTTAGGATGGATACAATGTTAGAACCCGCGATGCACATTATGATGACCCAAAAGGTCATCACTTATTTTTAAATTAAATTCTGTGTTCTGAGGCCTTTAATATATCATTTAGTATCACCTCGATTTGCATGCAAAGTCTGAGCACGTAGACGGAAAGCTTAGATATGAAAATATGTGAAAAATGATAAAATTTGGCTATAAAATGAGTAAATTTGACTTCGGTCAACGTTTTGGATAAACGGACCCAAACCCATGATTTTACGGTCTCGAAGGGTCCATAGAAAAATATGGGACTTGGGCGTATGCCCGGAATCGGATTCCGAGGTCCTCAAGCCCGAGAAATGAATTTTTAAAGAAAATTATTTTCTGAAATTGTTTAAAAGAATTTGAAATGAAATTTGATTAGAACATGATGGTATCGGGCCCATATTTTAGTTCTGGTGCCCGGTATAGGTATTATATATGATTTAAGACGTTTCTGTGGAATTTGCAACAGATGTCATTTGACGTGATTCAGACCTAAATTGCAAAATATGATGTTTTAAGAAGTTTGAGGAAAATCATTGATTTTGAGGTTTAATTCATTGTTATTAAGGTTATTTTGGTGATTTGATCGCACTGATAACTTCGTATGATGTTGTTGAGTTAGTACATGTGTTTGGTTAGGAGCCCTGAGGGCTCGAGTGTGTTTCGGATGTGTTTCGCAGAGTTTTGGACTTAGGAAAAATTGCAGGTTTTTAGCTGTTGGGATTCTGATGTGTCCTTCTTCGCGTTCGCGGGAGAACCCTTGCGAACGCGATGTGTAAAATTTTGTTGAAGGGAAATTCCTTCTACACGAATGCGTAACCCAGGTAATGAATGCGAGGCGTTGGGGGTTTTCCCTTCGCGAACGCGGGCCTGGTCACGTGAACGCGAAGGCTTACAGCCTAGGCTGGGGAGGGTCACCACTTTGTGCATCGCGAACGCGGCCACTGGTCCGCGAACGCATAGGCTTGAGGATCCAAAGCTCCTCGAACGTGAGTCGTATTCCGTGAACACGAAGGCCTAGCAGGCATAATCCATCACGAACGCGATGGGTCGGTCGCGAACGCGATGAGTATTTTTTCCCAGTTATTTTAAAAGACCAGAAATAGTAGCATTATGGGAATTTCATAAATTTTCACAAACCTCTTCTTCTCCAAAGATCTTAGGCGATTTTTGAAGCATTTCTTCACCATAACCTCTTGGGTAAGTAAGATTTAACTTGTTTCCTTCCATTTTTATCAACACCCACTAGATTTCTAGGCCTAAAAGATGAGATTAAGGGTAGAAAATTAGGGATTTGGGTAGAAAATTAGAAAGCTATAATTAAGTATTGGAATTGGATTGTTTAGCATTTATTGATGTTATTAAGTCGATTATGTCTAGATACGATTGTGTTGGAGTCGAATTCAAAAGGAAAAGCGGTGTTTGAGGCTTGAGTCGGCCGTGAAAGTTTGAGGTAAGTGTTCGGTCTAACCTTAGCTTGAGGGATTAGGAGTTGTGTCCTATTTGCTGATTGCTTCTTGTTGAGTACGACGTATAGGCATGGTGACGAGTATCTATACGTTGGTGTCGAGCATGACCGTGAGTCATAAATTGATATTTGAGGTGTTCTTGAATGTTCTACGGATGTTCTGACTGGTGATTCTTGATGTTGAGCAAGGCTTTATTTTATTTACGTGGAAATTAGTTAAGGTTAAACATTGGTGTTAGCTGAGATGAGTAGGGATTGAGTTGAGATTGGTTATTGCTGATTCTCCCTTGTCGGGACGTACATACTTGTACTGTTGAATTCCCTTATTGGGATAGTGTAGTTTATTGTGGATCCCCTGTCGGGACTGTTATTAAAATTATTGTTGATGGTATATTTGGTTCGGGTTGCACGCCGCAAAAGTTATATATTTGGATCGGGTTGCACGCCGCAACAATTATATATTTGGATCGGGTTGCATGCCGCAACAGTTATATATTTGGATCGGTTGGACGTCGCAACAGTTATATATTTGGATCGGGTTGCACGCCGCAATAGTTATATATTTGGATCGGGTTTCACGTCGTAACAGTTATATATTTGGATCGGGTTGCACGCCACAACAGTGTTAAATGATAAGAGATTGGGTTGCGCGCCGCAACAGTATTATTATTGTATTGTTGCAGATATTGAATTATCCTTTCATATTTCTATTAAAATTCTATTGGATTTGATGTGTTTCCTCGAAGCATGTACCCCCCCCCCCCCCATTTAAACTGCTTATTCCTGTTTATTTTCCGTCGTTCATTATATAATTGCACAGGTTTATCTGCAGTCTGGTCCTAGCCTCGTCAGTACCTCGCCAGGGTTAGTCCACGCACTTACCAGCACATGGGGTCGGTTGTGCTAATACTACACTCTGCACTCTATGCAGATACCAAAGCTATATTAGGACAGTAGCTTGGGAGCCAGCCTTCAGTCCATAGGGATTCCGAGGTAGTAATCATAGATAGTCCATGAATATTGTGACACCGGTTTCTGGGTAGAGACGTATGTTGGTATTTCGTACTGATTTTGGTATTATATTGGTCTAAGTCTTCCGCATAATTTTGTCTTCCGCTATTATTTAAATGTTTATCACTTGTTATTACAAGTTGTTGAAAAGCATTAAAAATGAAAGAGTTAAAGACTTCTAAATTTTGTGGCTTGCCTAGCTTCTACGAGTAGGCACCATCACGACTCCCGAGGGTGGGAAATCCGTGTCGTGACAAGTTGGTATCAGAGCTCTAGGTTACATAGGTCTCACAATTTACGGACAAGCTTAGTAGAGTCTGAGGGATCGGTACGAAAACGTCTGTATTTATCCCCAAGAGGCTACAGAGTTAGGAAAAACTTCACATTTGTTCTTTCTTGTCGTGCAGTTCTGTTTCTCAATGCTAATTGAATTTCTACTCTGTTCTTTTGCAGATGGCGAGAATATGTGCTTCCTAATCCACCGCTTAGTAGCCCGAGCTCCCAGCAGCAGCTCCCACGAGGGACAGAGGGCAAGACCGAGGCTATGCTAGAGGTCGAGGTAGGGGCAGAGCTCAGCCCCGAGCAGCAGCACTAGTGGCGGAGCCTCAGGTTGATTTTGATGACGAGGTTCCAGCCCCAGCGGTTCTGGTGGGCCCAACTCAGGTCCCAGAGGGTTTTACTGCCACCCAAGTTCTTCAAGATGTTGTGGTCCGCCAACTGGGCCTCATGGAGAGTGTCACCCGAGCAGGCTTGCTTCCTTAGCACTAGCCATCTCTTAGGCTGGAGGAGGAGCCCAGACTTCTGCTACTCGCATTTCGGAGTAGGTAGCTCCTCAGATTCAGACTTCAGCGGTTCATCCAGTTGGAGCAGTTCAGCCGATGTGGTGCCTCAGACCGGTGATGGAGCAACTATGTCTGTCGATGCTTTATGGAGGCTGGATAGGTTCACCAACCTCTTCACTACTACTTTTAGCGGTGTATCTACTAAGGATCCCCAGGATTATCTAGACAGCTGTTACGAGGTTCTCAGGAACATGGGTATTGTTTAGACCAATGGGGTTGATTTTGCTACATTTTGCTTGTCTGGATCCGCCAATACTTGGTGGAGAGATTATTGCATGGCTAGACCAGCCAGATCGCCAGCCTTGACTTGGGAGCAATTCACAAAGCTATTTTTGGAGAAGTTTCTCCCTATTACTCAAAGAGAGGCCTATCGGAGGCGGTTTGAGTGTCTCCAGCAGGGTTCTATGATTGTTACCCAGTATGAGACCAGATTCATCGCCTTGGCTCGTCATGCTCTTGTCATACTTCCTACCGAGAGAGAGAGAGGGTGAGGAAGTTTATTGACGGTCTTATTTAGCTGATTCTTCTTTAGATGGCTAAGGAGGCTGGGAGTGAGATTACTTTTTAGGAGGCGGCCAATATGGCCCGTAGAGTTGAGATGGTTCTGTCACAAGGAGGTGGTCATGGGTCGGACAAGAAGCCTAGTCATTCAGTAGATTCAATGGTACCTCGTCTGGAGGTAGGGATTCATATGGTAGGGGCAATCCTCCTAGGACTTTTCAGTCAGCACTTCAGGTTTCTCATGGTGCTTTAGGTAGCTGTGGTCCTCAGATGCAGTATTCTGATCAGCAGTCCTACAGTGCACCACCAGCTCCTATTAGTGCATCGCCACTCTAGAGTTTTTGGGGTGGTCATTCAGGTTGCCAGGGTCAGTCTCAGTTTCCTCAATCGCAGCACTCAGGTGAATGCTATGAGTGTGGTGAGTATGGTCATATCAGGAGGGCTTGTTTGAGATTGGTGGGTACTCAGTCGCAGCAGCAGGGTCCTCGTGTTATGGCTCAAGCACCAAGTGTTCCACATCCCGCCCAGCCAGCTAGAGGTGGAGGTAGAGGTGCTAGAGGTAGAGGTAGAGGATTTAGAGGTGAAGCTCAGGCCACTAGAGGTGAGGCCAGCCAGCCGCATACCGTCCTAGAGATGTAGTCTAGGGTGGTGGGGCCCATCCCCGATGTTATGCTCTTCTAGCCAGGCCCAAGGCTGAGGCTTCAGATGCGATTATCATAGGTATTGTTCTGATTTGTGATAGAGATGCTTCAGTATTATTTGATCCAAGGTCTACATACTCGTATGCGTCATCTTATTTTGCACCGTATCTGGTCATGCCTAGTGATTCATTAAGTGCTCCTATTTAAGTGTCTACACTGGTGGGTGATTATATTGTGGTAGATCAAGTCCATCGCTCTTGTGTAATTGTGATTGAGGGTCTTGAGACTCGAGTAGATTTGTTACTTCTGGACATTGTCAATTTCGATGTTATATTAGGGATGGACTGGTTATTACCTTACCACGCTATCTTGGACTGTCATGCCAAGACTGTGACCTTAGCTTTACCGGGTATGCCTCATTTAGAGTGGAGAGGGACTCATGGTCATTCTACCCGTAGTATTGTCTCTTATGTGCAGGCTCGGCGTATGGTCGAGAAGGGGTGTTTGGCCTATTTGGAGTATGTTCGGGATTCTAGTGCTGAGGTTTCTTCTATCGATTTTGTGCTTGTTGTTCGTGAGTTTCCTAAGGTTTTCCCTTCAGACCTGCTGGGTATGCCACCCGATAGGGATATTGACTTCTGCACCGATTTGGCTCCATGTACTCAACCCATTTCTATCTTGCCGTATCGTATGGCCCCGCCTGAGTTGAAAGAGTTAAAGGAGCAACAAAGATTCGGAGTTTCTTGGGATTGGCAGGCTACTATCGTCGGTTCGTAGAGGGGTTCTCACATATCGCAGCCCCGATGACCAGATTGACCGAGAAGGGTGCACAGTTCAGATGGTTGGACGAGTGTGAGGCAAGCTTTCAGAAGCTCAAGACAGCTCTGGTTACGGTACCGGTGTTGGTTTTGCCCACAGGATCAGGACCTTATACAGTTTATTATGATGTATCTCGTATTGGGCTTGGTGTAGTGTTGATGCAGGATGGCAAGGTCATTGCTTATGCTTCGCGGCAGTTAAAGATTCATGAGAAGAATTATCCGGTTCATGATTTGGAGTTGGCGGCCATTCTTTACGCGTTGAAGATTTGGAGGCATTATCTGTATGGCATGGCATGTGAGGTGTTCACGGATCACAAGAGTCTTCAGTATTTGTTCAAACAAAAGGAGTTGAATTTGAGGCAGAGGAGGTGGTTGGAGTTGTTAAAAGATTATGATATCACCATCTTATATCATCCAGGAAAGGCCAATGTGGTGGCCGATGCTGTGAGTATGAAGTCAGCTAGTATGGGCAGTCTTGCTTATATTCTGGTCAGTGAGAGACCGCTTACTTTGGATGTTCAGGCTTTGGCCATTCAGTTCGTGAGGTTGGATGTTTCTGAGCCCAGTCGTGTGTTATCTTGCACGGTCGCTCGTTCTTCTTTATTGGAGCGTATCCGTGATCGGCAGTATGATGATCCCTATTTGTGCGTCCTTAGAGACACGGTGCAGCACGGAGGTGCCAAGAAGGTTACCTTAGGTGATGATGAAGTTTTGAGATTGCAGGGTTGAGTTTGTATGCCTTATATGGATGGGCTTCGAAAGTTGATTTTAGAGGAGGCCCATAGTTCCAGGTACTTTATTCATCCGGGCGCCGCTAAGATGTATCAGGATTTACGGCAGCATTATTGGTGGCGGAGAATGAAGAAGGATATCGTTTCATATGTGGCTCGGTGTTTGACTTGTCAGCAAGTTAAGTGCAAGCATCAAAGGCCTGGTGGTTTATTTTAGAGGATTGAGCTTCCCGAGTGGAAGTGGGAGCGGATCACTATGGATTTCGTTGTTGGACTCCCGCAAACTCGGAGGAAGTTCGACGCAGTATAGGTCATTGTTGATAGGCTGACCAAGTTAGCGCATTTCATTCCTGTGGTAGTCTCTTATTCATCTGAGAGGTTAGCTGAGATCTATATCCGGGAGATTGTCCGTCTTAATGGTGTGCCTATGTCTATCATTTCGGACCGAGGTACGCAGTTTACCTCGCGCTTCTGGAGAGCAGTTCAGCGAGAGTTGGGCACGCAGGTTGAGTTGAGCACAACATGTCATCCTTAAACGGACGGCCAATCCAAGCGGACTATTCAGATTTTGGAGGATATGCTCTAACCTTGTGTCATTGACTTTGGAGGCTCGTGGGATCGGTTTTTGCCTTTAGCGGAGTTTGCCTATAACAACAGCTACTAGTCAAGTATCCAAATGGCTCATTATGAGGCTTTATATGGCAGGCAGTGTCGGTCTCCGATTGGATGGTTTAAGACGGGAGAGGCTCGGTTGTTGGGTACGGATCTGGTTCAGGATGCCTTGGACAAGGTCAGGATTATTTAGGATAGGCTTCGTACAGCTCAGTCCAGGCAAAAGAGTTATGTCGACCGCAAGGTTCGAGATTTGGATTTCATGGTCGGTGAGCGGGTATTGCTTCGAGTGTCGCCTATGAAGGGCATGATGAGATTTGTGAAGAAGGGAAAGCTTAGCCCTAGGTTTATTGGCCCGTTTGATATTCTTGATCGAGTGGGAGAGGTGGCTTACAGACTTGCATTTCCGCCGGGCTTATCAGTTGTGCATCCAGTACGATCCATCCCACTTGTTAGATTTTAGCACTATCCAGTTGGACAAGGACTTGTCCTATGAGGATGAGCTGGTAGCTATTCTAGAATGGCAGGTTTGTCAGTTGAGATCGAAGAGTTTTCCTTCTATTCGTGTTCAGTGGAGAGGTTAGCCTCCTGAGGCATCGACCTGGGAGTCCGAGTCTGATATGCGAAGCCGTTATCCCCATTTTTTCCCTGATTCAGGTACTTCTTTCTTATGTCCGTTCGAGGAAGAACATTTGTTTTAGAGGTGGAGAATGTGATGACACAATTAAATTCTATGTTCTGAGGCCATAAAAACCTCATTTAGCATCACCTCGATTTACGTGCACAGTCCGGGCACGTAGCCGGAAAGCCTAGATATGAAAATCTGTGAAAAATGATAAAATTTGGCTATAAAATGAGTAAATTTGACTAGGTCAATGTTCTGGGTAAACGGACCCGAACCCATGATTTGACAGAACTGGAGGGTCTGTAGGAAAATATGGGACTTGGACGTATGCTCGGAATCGGATTCCGAGGTCCCAAGCTTGAGAAAAGAATTTTTAAAGAAAATTGTTTTCTGAAATTGTTTAAAAGAATTTGAAATGAAATTTGATTAGAACATGATGGTATCGGGCCCGTATTTTTGTTCCGGTGCCCGTTATAGGTCTTATATATGATTTAAGACGTTTCTGTGGAATTTGGTGAAAAACGGATGTCATTTGACGTGATTCGGACCTAAATTGCAAAAAATGATGTTTTAAGAAGTTTGAGGAAAATCTTTGATTTTGAAGTTTAATTCGTTGTTATTGAGGTTATTTTGGCGATTTGATCGCACGGATAAGTTCGTATGATGTTTTTGAGTTAGTATGTGTGTTTGGTTAGGAGCCCCGAGGGCTCGGGTGTGTTTCGAATGTGTTTCGGGGAGTTTTGGAGTTAGGAAAAATTGTAGGTTTTCAGCTGTTGGGATTCTGATGTGTCCTTCTTCGCGTTCGCGGGAGAACCCTTGCGAACGCGATGTGTAAAATTTTGTTGAAGGGAAATTCCTTCTACACGAACGTGTAACCCAGGTAACGAATGCGAGGCGTTGGGGGTTTTCCCTTCGCGAACGCGGGCCTGGTCATGGGAACGCGAAGGCTTACAGCCTGGGCTGGGGAGGGTCACCACTTTGTGCATCGCGAACACAACCACTGGTCAGCGAACGCGTAGGCTTGAGGATCCAAATCTCCGCGAACGCGATCCGTATTCCGCGAACGCGAAAGCCTAGCAAGCCTAACCCATCACGAACGTGATGGGCCTGTCGCGAACGCGATGAGTATTTTTGCCCAGTTATTTTAAAAGACCAGAAACAGTAGCATTACGGGAATTTCATAAATTTTCATAAACCTCTTCTTCTCCAAAGCTCTTAGGCGATTTTTGAAGCATTTCTTCACCATAACCTCTTAGGTAAGTAACCTTTAACTTGTTTCCTTCCATTTTTATCAACATTCACTAGATTTCTAGGCCTAAAACATGAGATTAAGGGTAGAAAATTAGGGATTTGGGTAGAGTTAGGTCTTTTTGATTATTTATAATTTAGACCTTGTTTTGGGGTCGGATTTGAAAACAAATTATATATTCGGGCACGTGGGTGAATGGGTGATCGGGTTTTGGTCCGAACCTCGTGTTTTGACCAAGCAGGCCCGGGGTCAATTTTTGGATTTTTGGGAAGAATGATTAGAAAGCTATAATTAAGTATTGGACTTGGATTGTTTAGCATTTATTGATGTTATTAAGTCGATTATGTCTAGATATGATTGTGTTAGAGCCGAATTTGAAAGGAAAAGCGGTGTTTGAGGCTTGCACTGGCCGTGAAAGTTTGAGGTAAGTGTTCGGTCTAACTTAGCTTGCGGAATTAGGAGTTGTGTCCTATTTGCTGATTGCTTCTTGTTGAGTACGACGTATAGGCATGGTGACGAGTATCTATACGTTGGTGTCGAGCATGATTGTGAGTTTTAAATTGATAGTTGTGGTGTTCTTAAATGATACTACGGATGCTTTAATTGGTGATTCTCGATATGGAGCAAGGACTTAGTTGGTTTTCGTGGAATTTACTTATGATTGAGTAATAGTGATAACTGAGATGAGTAAGAGTTGAGTTAAGATTGGTTATAGCTGATTCTCCCTTGCTGGGATGTATATCCTTGTACTGTTAAATTCCCTTGTAATGACCCGACCGGTCATTTTGAGCTCTAGCATGTCTTCAGCAATCTGAGGCCTTGAGCAGTTTCCTTTCAGGTATTATGACTTGTGCGCATGGTCGGAATTGAACTTTGGGAAGTTCAGGGTTGATTCGGAAAGAGAATTCTCATTTCGGAAGCTTAAAGTTGAAAGAATTAACAAAGATTAGTTTCAGATTAAACGACCTTGGAATCGGGATCTGAAGATTCCAGCAGGTTTGCATGAAGATTTCAGACTTGGGCGTATGCCCGGATCAGGTTTTGGATGACCCAGGATCGGTTTAGTGCGTATTGTGGAAGTTAGCATTTTGGAAGAAATTTCATAAGTTTGGCTTGAAGTGCATTTCAGTGTTATTGATGTCTGTTTGGGATTCCGAGTCTGGGAGTAGCTCTGTATGGTGATTCTGGAGTTGGGAGCGCAAATGGAAGTGAATTTGGAGATCCGTAGGTCATTCTGAAGTCATTTGGCTAAAGATAGAAATTTGAAGGTTTTTGAGAAGTTTGACCGGAAGTGGACTTTTTGATATCAGAGTCGGATTCTGATTCCAGAAGTTGGAATAGGTCTGTAATATCAAATATGACTTGTGTGCAAAATTTGAAGTCAATCGGGCATGATTTGATAAGTTTAAACATCGAGAGTGGAAGCTTTAAGTTCTAAAGTTCATAGAGCTTGGATTGGAGGTCACTTCATGGTTTTAGCATTGTTTGATATGATTTGAGGCCTCAAGCAAGTCCGTAGTGAATTTTGGCACTAATAAGTATGATTGGTTGGGATCCTGAGGGCCTCGAGTGGATTCCGGATTGCTAACAGATCGAAAATGGAATTTTTTGAAGGCTGAACTTGCTGGTTGCTATCATAACCGCACCTACGAAAATTGGGCCGCAGGTGCAGAGCCATAGAAGCGGCTAGGAAGGCGCAAATGCAGTTTTGGGACAAGAGCAAAGGGAACGTAGATGCGGTCATGGTGCCGCAGAAGCGGGACCACACCTACGGTAGACGAGGCGCAGAAGTGAAAATAAGGGGGCCTTGGAAGGACCACACCTGCGGAACCGCATAAGTGGTCGAGTGACCGCAAGTGCGGAAAGTGTTGGAGGCAGTGTTTGTTTTAAAGTCGGGGGTTTTGGCCATTTTCCTCCATCTTACTCTTGTTGGGGCGATTTTTGGAGAGCTTCAAGAGGTGATTTTCTTCATCAACGTTAAGGTAAGCTAGCCCCACCTATCTTGAGTTAAATATATTGATTGGGTATGGCTTTTAGGATGTAAATTGGTAGAAATTTGGGGGTTTGAGAGAAAACCTAGAAAATTGATATTCTTGGAATTTGACCACGATTTTGGGTATGAAATTGAGAGTAAATTATATATTTGAGTTCGTGGAGATATGGGTAAAGTTTATCTTCGAAAAATTTTGGAATTCGGGCACGTGGGCCCGATGGCGTATTCGTCAATTTTTCGATCAAGGTTAGAAATTGTTATAAATTGGATTGTAATGAGTAATTGAACATATATTAATGGATTTGCATAATTATTGGCTAGTTTTGGAGCATTGTGCACCGATTCGAGTCTTCAGAAGAGCGTAGAATGCCGGTTATGGATTTTCAGAGCGAGGTGAGTCTCCTTTCTAACCTTTTAAGAGGGAATTGTCCCCATAGGTGAGTTAATTGATTATGTGCTCCTATTTGTAGGGGCTACGTACACACGAGGTGACGAGAGCCCGTGTGTAGCTACTATTATGCGATTGTCCGGGTAGTCTAGGACCCAAAAGCATGTTATACATGGATTAACTGTAAACTTATTGACAGCTTGAATTGCTTAAATCACATCGAATTAGTAAATAAATTTCTAAAAGGATTAAACTTCATTTTCTTAAATTGTTAAAAGAGAATTGGCTTTTATTTGGATAAATATTCCCCGATAAATCTTATTTGGCTGTTTGAGCATGTATTTTTATGTGTACCTGCGTTGCATGTAGGATTCGCGAGCAGGGTATTTGTTTATTTATGTTGACCGCATTGCATGTATGATGCACGAGCGGGGTAATAGATGCATCTATGGTTCGCGCCGTTTGACGCTCGGTAGTGCACATTTTACATTTCTGTTGGATCGGGCCGTACGACCCCAGCAGGATTTGCGCATACTTGTAGTGCTTGCCTTGAGACTTATTGATATTGATATTTGCTCTCCCCGACTTGAGATATTTGAAAACTAGCGGATTTTGAATCCGAAGACTTTTAATATAAAAAGGAACTTTCACTTGTTCGTGACTTACTTGAAATTTTTGTCATTCTTAATAAATCCATGATTATTTGCATTAATAATATATCATTATTTGGACCACAAGTAAGTGTCGGAGTCGACCATCTAGTCTCTACTTCTTCGAGATTAGACGAGATACTCATTGGGTACACGTTGTTTTCGCACTCATACTACACTTCTATGTATTTTTGTTGCGCAGGCATATGCATCTCTAGTGGCCTAGTGAGCGTAGCAGCATGGTTGATACGAAGACTTAGGTGAGTTGTATTTCCCGAGATGACCCGCAGCCAGCAAGTCTCTTTCAGATTACTATATTTATTTTTTGTCCAACATTGTATTCCGGACGGTTGTTGTATTACATTATTTCTTAGAAATTGCTTATGCACTTGTGACACCGGGTTCTGGGAGGATTTTTACATTATTCAATATTGAGTTTGTTAAAGACTTTATGGTTATTTCTGTAAATTTCATTTTTCATTATTTAATGTATAAAGAAAATGATTTTAAACAAATACTAAAATTGGAATTTAATTAAGTATTTTGGTTGGCTTGTCTGACAATGGTGTCCGGCGCCATCACGACCCTTAGTAGATTTTGGGTCGTGACAACATGGTATTAGAGCACTAGGTTCCCGTCGGTCTCACGAGTCATGAGCAAGTCTAGAAGAGTCTCGCGGATCGGTACGGAGACGTCTGTACTTATCCTCGGGAGGCTACAGGGCTGTTAGGAGTACTTCCCTTCTTGATTCCTCATCGTGCGATTTGATTCCTTTGAGGCTTATGCCTTTATTTCTTTCCTACTCTATCTTATGCGACACAAAGCACTTGTTATAAATAGAGAATTGAAGAATCATAATGGTACTCCAGATGTGGTGTGGGATGTTTCTCCCGGTATAGTTGATTAGACTATTATCGTCACCTTGTGGAAGGGTATTCTACTGTTTTAGCCCATTAGCGGTACTTCTGAGAGCTCTGAGGCTAGGCACAAGTTGCCACAATGCTTATGAACGATTGTTTTGCAGTATTGATGTGATGGTCGGATGTTTGCCTACGTGTCGGAGTAGTGAATAGCTTCAAGGGAGGTTTACTCAGCGCATGATCTAGAGATTCAGTATTTTATTCCCGGCAGGGGAAAAGCAATCGAGCTAAGAGTGTTCCAGTTTGGGTTGATGGGTAACGAGACTTAGTATTTTCGAGCGTGGTGGAATGTTCATCTGTGATGTAGTGTCGTCGTCCTCAATGGTATATGTTAAGTTTGTCGGTGTTATGGTCTTCTGCAATTCGCCTTGGGGTAAGATATTATAAAATAATATGGGAGAAATGACTGTTAGAGATCATGGGGTAAGGTGGTTCAGGATTGAATCAGTGTTTCTAATGTTGGCGGCTCGAGAAAGATTTTCTTCGAAAATGTTTAAGGTTAGTAGCGATTTGAGGGTTCAAGTGCTGCGAAGATAGATTTTTATTTAAGGCAACAACTGAGCAGCGAAGGATAAGAAAGTACATATGAGGAGTTTAGGCAGTGGTTAAAATTTCTAGAAGGCCAGCTATAAGAAGCAAAGGTCGAGTAGTCGATTAAAGGGGTGAGTTCCTCCAAAGTGGGAGAGTGGCGGAGTTGTGTATGGGCTTTGTGGTAGGATGACTATGCACCTTAAGGAGAGTTTGGAATGATTTGGGAATTTTAGTGATTGGTGATTGGGGTCTACGGATTTAATTTGAAGTATGGGCTATTATGCGGCAAGAGATTTGATAAAACGAGAAGGAGCTGCTTGAAATGAAGAAGGATACAACATAACTTTGAATTAGAAGAATGTTGACGCACATTTAATTGATGTCCATGAGGGGTGAATGGACTTATGCAGCTAGAGAGTGAGCTCGGACTCAGGATTGGTTATTGATGTCATAGTGATTATACCCCGTGCAGCAGCATTGGAAGATGTCAGGAAGTGATTTCCATAGGTGGGTTATTCCCTGTGAGCAGGTTAGCGGTTGCGTGATTGGCGAGGCTTCTACGGAGAATTCTATTGGTTGTACAGCAAAGAGATTGGTCATGTGAATGTGGTTGATGATTCAGAGTATAAAAGGTATTTTACAGAAAGATTCTGAGAATTTTGGCAGTTGATTGCGCAAGGTTATGTCAATAAGAGATAAAGAATCCTGGTAAATTCCAGATTTGTGTAATAGTGGCTTCGAGCTAAGTGGGAGAGTCCTACCACCTATGATTGGGTTGCATGGTTAACTACTTGCGAGGTTTCCGGTTATTAGCATGTTGATGGGTTATTTTAGCCACGGGAAAAGAGCATAAGTGGTAATTTGAGCAAAGAGATTGTTAAAGGTGTGCTATGGTTGGCCTTATTGGCTCACGTTCAGACTTGGGGAAGGATTCAGGATTTATGCCTTGTATAGGTGCGGGTTTCAAGGGAAGTAATTTTGTCAGGTGCTTTGTTGAGAGGGTATTCACTTGCTAGAAGATTCATGGAGTTGATTATATTCGGGGCCAAGTCAGAGCGAGTGGCTCTGAACAATGGCCCTAGTGGATTCAAAGGGGTAAAGTGTGGTACCTAATGATTTCGAGCCTATAGGTACGGTTAAGAAGCGAGCTTTGTAGCAGCTTATGAGAAGAGGAGCAGAATTTCCTATGATGTTTTGACTTGCAATGTAGCATTTGGGGGGTATGAAATGGTTCGTGGGATTTGAGACAGCATGGTCTCGTGATTCAAGGTCACTCGGGATGAGTACGAATGGAGCGTGTTATGCGTTGAATGGAGTTATTATTATTTCTAAGGCAATCAAGGATAAATTGGAAGAATATAGATTGGATAGCCATAGTTGAGTTGGCATATTGGTGGTAGTGATCAGTTCCTTCAGCGTGATCAAGTTACGCAAGTGATTGTGATGGAATGTGTGAGGCTTGTCGGCCGCCGTAATTAATGTTATTCAGAAGCATTCTACTGTTATGGCATGTTATGTAGAGGCGGATCCCGAAAGGGCTGTGGTGGCTTAGACCACTACTTAGAGATTTGTATATTCTACGGTTATGAGAATTCATCTATGTGTTGCTATGGTTCTCCTGAAGTGAGTTAAGTGAAAAGTTGTATATGATGAAGTGTTAGTCTATTAGTGGCTCCGGAGTTATGATGAAAAAACATTTCTATCGTATATTAGCATGTTGGGTGCAGTGAGTGGTTTGGAATTTGAAGTTAGGATCAAGGTTGCATTCTGGTGTTGACGAGGACGTCACGAGCTCGGATGAGTAGGAAAGGGGTTTCGATGTTTAAAGTAAGTTGGTATTATCTTCAGCGTCACCTGAGATCGGTGTTTTGTGAAAAAGGCTTCACATCCTGGTTAAGGATCTCTTGGTCGCTTTTTAGCATTAGTGCGGTCGGTGGTTTGGATGTACAGACCTGTTACTTATTACGGAAAGTTGTGGGAGCCTGCCCCCACGGGAAGGTTGTATAAGCTTGGCATGTAGACACTTCATTGATTAAAGAAGTTAAACCAAGTATAAAGATTGTAGCGATGTCGTTAAATTGAGAATTTATGCCTGGAGGGCACTCGGTTTATTGGGTTGTTGCCTGTGGAGGATTACTCTGGTTGTGATAGTTGTTCTTGTATGTTATGAGAAAAGGGAAGTTAGTATGGACCTTTGAAAGGTTATTGTCCTAGTTTGGTACGATCATTATCGACTTGAGGTCGGTGGATGGATTTAAATGTGAGTATGGGCTCTATATCAGGCCAAATGTGTTCATTTCAACAAAGTGCTCCTTATGAAAGAGTAGTCGGGGTGTTATTTTGTCGTCAACTATTTCATGTAATGATGTATTGTGTTGTGCAAGTTGTGAGACGGCCTGGTAAATTTCCTATGTGTTGAGGTTCCGCGTAGAGATGATGTTATGTGAGTAGGATGACTTTCAGATTTATATCGTATATCGCACCCCAGTTGTGCTCTATGTATCTAATGGCGCTATATGTCTCCCCAGGCATGGAATTATGCACTTAGTGTGCAATCTAGCTCGGTGTGTATCTCCTTATATGAGTTTTATGGGTGGATCGGGTGGCACGCCGCCATGGTTACGTTGTTTGGATCGGGTTGCGCGCCGCAACAGTATGATGCTAAGTACATCTCCCCATATCTGTTTTTATGTGTTTGGTTTCCTATTTTTGGTAAGGAAAGCTCATATTAGCCGTGTGCCCGGGTCGCATGTATGATTCGCGAGCGGGTTGTTTGTTTAATTAGGTTGACCGCATCGCATGTATGATTCGCGAGCGGGGTGCCTGTTTAGCATGTTGACCGCGTCGCATGTATGATTTGCGAGCGAGGTAATTGGATTTCCTTTTCAGAGTAGTTTTCCTTTGTATCACATTTGAATTGGTAGCCTATTGGTACATTGTGTCATCATATGAGACTTTTGGTCATGTCTGGGTGGCTTTTTGCCTGAGCAGTTCGTACTGGGTGAGACCATATCATTGGACTTAGGATCAGTGCAATCTGATTATATGAAGTATATTAAGGAGCTAAGACCATTATTTGGTTCAGAATGATGTGGTGGTTCTTGTCAGGAGTATAGACCCAATGATTTGTTGATTCGGTAGTTGGTTATGAATTTCTACATATCATTTCCATCGTGGCGGTATTGTAAGAGTTAGAGCAAGACCTATGCAGGTCATGAGGTACAATGGGAGCATCAGATTCGTGAAATTTCGAATAATATGATCAGAGAGCGTTATTGTGGTCTTGTGAGTAAAGTGGTGCAAGGTGTGAATTTAGCTAAAGGTATGCAGTAATTTCTTGCTGCTGCGTGTAGTTATTGATACGGCGAGCGTATGCTGGAATAGGCATGGCAAAGAATTCTGGAGGTTGGAATTGGGCTCTAAGGCT
Organism: Nicotiana tabacum; assembly: GCF_000715075.1. Taxonomy (NCBI): domain Eukaryota; kingdom Viridiplantae; phylum Streptophyta; class Magnoliopsida; order Solanales; family Solanaceae; genus Nicotiana; species Nicotiana tabacum. The sequence goes on from NC_134080.1 coordinate 15,359,683, forward strand.
TATTTGCTTAAGTGAAAAAGGATATCTTCAGATTGATCAAGCTAGGGTGCCCAGCTGAGTTATGGTAGCATTGGTAGGTGCTCGAGGTGTTAAACAGTGATTTTAGACCACTCCAGCGCAGTTCTTAGCACATTCGAGGACGAATATATGTTTAAGTGGGAGAGAATGTAACGACCTGACAGGTCGTTCTGAGCTCTAGCACGTTGTTCAGCAGTCTGAGGCCATGAGCAGTTTCCTTTCAGGTATTATGACTTATGCGCGTGGTCGGAATTGAACTTCGGGAAGTTCAGGGTTGATTCGGGAAGAGAATTCTCATTTCGGAAGCTTAAAGTTGAAAGAATTAACTAAGATTGGATTTCAGAGTAAACGACCTTAGAATCGGGATCTGAAGGTTCCAACAGGTTCGCATGATGATTTCGGGCTTGGGCGTATGCCCGGATCGGATTTTGGATGACCCCGGGAGCGTTTTGGAGCCTATTGTGGAAGTTAGCATTTTGGAAGAAATTTCATAAGTTTGGCTTGAAGTGCATTTTAGTGTTATCAATGTCCATTTGGGATTCCGAGTCTGGGAGTAGCTCCGTATGGTGATTCTGGAGTTAGGAGCACGAACGGAAGTGATTTCGAAGGTCCGTAGGTTATTTTGAAGTCATTTGGATAAAGATAGAAAGTTTAAGGTTTTTGAGAAGTTTGACTGGAAGTGGACTTTTTGATATCGGCGTCGAATTCCGATTCTGGAAGTTGGAGTAGGTCTGTAATATCAAATATGACTTGTGTGCAAAATTTGAAGTCAATCGGACGTGATTTGATAGGTTTAGACATCGAGAGTGGAAGCTTGAACTTCTAAAGTTCATAGAGCTTGGATTGGAGGTCAATTCATGGTTTTAGCGTTGTTTAATATGATTTGAGGCCTCGAGCAAGTCCGTAATGTGTTTTGGGACTGGTCGGTATGATTGGTTGGAATCTCGAGGGCCTCGGGTGGATTTTGGATAGTTAACGGATCGAAAATGGAATTTTGGAAGGCTGAACTTGCTGGTTGCTATCATAACCGCACCTGCAAGAATTGGGCCGCAGGTACGGAGCCGCAGAAGCGGCCAGGAGGGCGCAAATGCAGTTTTGGGTCAGGATCGAAGGGACCGCAGATGCGGTCAAGGTGCCGCAGAAGCGGGACCGCACCTGCGGTAGACGAGGCGCAGAAGCGGAAATAACGAGGCCTGGGAAGGACCGCAGATGTGGTAGTGTGGCCGCACCTGCGGAATCGCAGAAGCGGTCGAGTGACCCCAAGTGCGGAAAGTGCTGGAGGTAGTGTTTGTTTTAAAGTTGGGGGTTTTGGCAATTTTCCTCCATCTTACTCTTGTTGGGGCGATTTTTGGAGAGCTTTAAGAGGGGATTTTCTTCATCAATGTTAATGTAAGCTAACCCCATCTATCTTGAGTTAAATATATTAATTGGGTATGGATTTTAGCATGTAAATTGGTAGAAATTTGGGGGTTTGAGAGAAAACCTAGAAAATTGATATTCTTGGAATTTGACCACGATTTTGGGCATGAAATTGAGAGTAATTTATATATTTGAGTTCGTGGGGATATGGGTAAAGTTTATCTTTGGAAAATTTTGGAATCCGGGCACATGGGCCCGATGGCGTATTCGTCAACTTTTCGATCGGGGTTAGAAATTATTATAAATTGGATTATAATGAGTAATTGAACATATATTAATGGATTTGCATAATTATTGGCTAGTTTTGGAGCATTGTGCATCGATTCGAGTCTTTGAAAGAGCGTAGAATGCCGATTATGGATCTTCGGAGCGAGGTGAGTCTCCTTTCTAACCTTGTAAGAGGGAATTGTCCCCATAGGTGAGTTAACTGATTATGTGCTCCTATTTGTGGGGGTTACGTACGCACGAGGTGACGAGAGTCCGTGCGTAGCTACAATTATGCGATTGTCCGAGTAGTCTAGGACCCAAAAGCATGCTATACGTGGATTAACTGTAAACTTATTGATAGCTTGAATTGCTTAAATCACATCGAATTAGTAAATGAATTTCTAAAAGGATTAAACTTCATTTTCTTAAATTGTTAAAAGAGAATTGACTTTTATTTGGATAAATGTTCCCCGATAAATTCTTAATTAGATGTTTGAGCATGTATTTCTATGTGTACCTGCGTCGCATGTAGGATTCACGAGCAGGGTATTTGTTTATTTATGTTGACCGCGTCACATGTATGATGCGCTAGCGGGGTAACAGATGCATCTATGGTTCGCACCGTTCGATCCTCGATAGTGCACATTTTATATTTTTGTTGGATCGGGCCGTAGGACCTCGGCAGATTTGCACATGCTTGCAGTACTTGCCTTGAGACTTATTAATATTGATATTTGCTCTCCCCGACTTGAGATATTTGAAAACTAGTGGATTTTGAATCCAAAGACTTTTAATATAAAAAGGAACTTTCACCTGTTCGTGACTTACTTGAAATTTCTGTCATTCTTAATAAATTCATGATTATTCGCATTAATAATATATCATTATTTGGACCACTAGTAAGTGTCGGAGTCGATCATCTCGTCTCTACTTCTTCGAGATTAGACGGGATACTCATTGGGTACACATTGTTTTCGTACTCATACTACACTTCTGTGCATTTTTGTTGCACAGACACATGCATCTCTAGTGGCCTAGTGAGTGTAGCAGCATGGTTGATACGGAGACTTAGGTGAGCTGCATTTCCCGAGATGACCCGCAGCCAGCAAGTCTCTTTCAGATTACTGTATTTATTTTCCGTCCAACATTGAGTTTGTTAAGAACTTCATGGTTATTTCTATAAATTTCATTATTCGTTATTTAATGTATAAAGAAAATTATTTTAAACAAATACTAAACTTGAAATTTAATTAAGTATTTTGGTTGGCTTGCCTGACAATGGTGTCCGGTGCCATCACGACCCTTAGTTGATTTTGAGTCGTGACATCCCTTGCCGGGATAGTGTAGTTTATTGTGGATCCCTTGCCAGGACTGCTATTATGATTATTATTGACTGTATATTTGGATCGGGTTGCACGCCGCAATAGTTATATATTTGGATCGGGTTGCATCCCGCAACAGTTATATATTTGGATCGCGTTGCACGCCGCAACAGTTATATATTTGGATCGCGTTGCATGCCGCAACACATTATATATTTGGATCGGGTTGCACGCCGCAACAATTATATATTTGGATCGGGTTGCATGCCGCAACAATTATATATTTGGATCGGGTTGCGCGCCGCAATAGTATTATTATTGTATTGTTACAGAGATTGAACTGTCCTTTCATATTTCTATTAAGTTTCTGTTGGATTTGACATATTTCCCCGAAGCATGTACCCCCCTTCCCATTTAAACTACTTATTCCTGTTTATTTTCCGTCGTTCATTATATAATTGCACAGGTTTATTCGAAGTCTGGTCCTAGCCTCGTCACTACCTCGCCGGGTTAGGCCAGACACTTACCAGCACATGGGGTCGGTTGTGCTGATACTACACGTTGCATAGATACCGAAGCAGTATTGGAACAGTAGCTTGGGAGCCAACCTTCAGTCCACAGGGATTCCGAGGTAGTCCTGCAGGCGTCTACAAGCCCGACGTCTCTTCTATATATTATTATGTTCTGTTATCACTTGTATCCGAGACAGAATGTGCTTCTTTCTTTCAGACATTTTTATGTAGTAATCATAGATAGTCCGTGAATATTATGACACTGGTTTCTAGGTAGAGACGTATGTTGGTATTTCGTACTGATTTTGGTATTACACTAGTCTAAGTCTTCCGCATAATTTTGTCTTCCGCTATTATTTAAATGTTTATCACATGTTATTACAAGTTGTTGAAAAGCATTAAAAATGAAATAGTTAAAGACTTCTAAATTTTGTGGCTTGCCTAGCTTCTACGAGAAGGCATCATCACGACTCCCGAGGGTAGAAAATTCGGGTCATGACACACATCTAATTTTAAAGAATGTTAATCTTATGAAACTATAAAATGATATATCATATTGTTTCGATAAATTTTAGTTGCTATTTTTTTTAATACAGTGTGCGAAAATATAACAAAATTCATATAAATATAAAGGATACACATTATATCGTAATCAAATAAATTATTTGTTCCATATTTTATTTTTTATTAAATTAGCAAGTACTTAGTACTTACATTTACTAATGTAGCTTTTTATTAACTTTTCAATTGGGTTAATATTTTGTCACTATTTTTCTTTTAATATAACAGAGATATATATTTTCTTACTCTGAAAATATTTATTTTTATACTTATGTTATACTATTCAAAATTCTTCAATTGTCTAAATTTATCAAAAATATTTTGAGTGCTATTTACTTACCTTTTACTTTTAAAAAAAAAAATTCAAAGCATAAATACCTTAAGATTATCTTTACACCCCCCCCCCCGGCCTCCTCCTCCCCTGCATTCTTTTCTACTGTCATACTTGACTAGTTTTCTCATTTTATATTTTACTTACAACTAAAATAATGCAGTATTTTTTTACTAAATTATAATTTTGAATTCATCAAACGTATAAAGAGATAAGCCTCCTATTATTTTTGTAAGAAATCTACCAATATTTTTAATAATTGTTATTTTGTGTTATATAAATAATATCCTTATATATAAATATCCTAATGTTATCTGTATATTTTTGTTATTTTTCAATATGCAATTATGAGTTTATTTAATAACTAAAATTTCTTAATATGAGAAATTTAATTAATATATACATTTTAACGCTATCGTTTGAAATTCTTTTTTTTTTTTGTTTATTGTTCTTCATTTATGACTCTTTATTTGTTATGACTTTTGTGATATGTATATATATAATTTTTCTCATCATACTTCTAAAAATAATTATATTTCTATATTTTTCTTGAAATTTGTAGATACAAAAGAGAAGGAGAATTTAGTTTAATTGAATATCATATAATGAATATAGTTTTGTATAATGAATATTAGTTTTTGTTCTATACTATTTTAATTTTTTTGCCATTTAGTATTTATCTATAGTACAACTATTGTCATATTATTTTTTAAATGTGTGATGCTGAATTAGTTCAAAGTTTAAACTGATTTTTTTTATTATATGTCATAAATCCAATAATAATTGTTATAATTATTGTTTTAATATTACTTTCAATAAGTAATTAAATTAGATTCTCCTTCCCTTTAATGTTTAATATGAAAGTTTGACTTTTAATTTTTCATTAAGGATTTGAGGTTACTATATAAGAATTTAAATTATATTTTTATTATTTTTATTTCTTAGAACTATGTCAATTGTCTATGTTTTTATTTTAGGATCTGGGTTCGTTTGCTCAAAATGTTGACCAAAGTCAACCATAATCAAATTTTAACTCTAGAATTTCTATTTCTCATATTTCACATAGAAGGCTTTCCGGATATAGGTCTGGACCACACACGCAAATCAAGGTGAGGTAAAAGGGAGGGTTTTAGGCCTTGGAACACTGAACTCACTTGCAACACAAGTGATGACCTTTTGGGTCATCACACCATAACTTAAAATTGTTCATATATCATTGTCCGCTATTCCTATCATTATTTCTTCATTTTTCTTCCTACTTTATGCTCTTTATAGGGATTATTTCTAGTTTGCAGGGAAAAGGAGTGAAGAACTATCTTTCATATACGCGTCTTTAGTTCTTTTAGAATGGATATTTGATGAAATGCCTTTTTGCCTGCTAGGTTTAGGTAAAGTTGAAATGTGTACACTATTCCATTCACTATAGGTACCTCGCAGGTAATTGTCACGATCCTAAACCCGGACACGGTTGTGATGGTGCCTCTCGTGAAGGCAAAGCCCACCGACACTACCCATTTCAGTATTTAACAGTTAGGCATTAAGAAACAGTCTAAGCATAATCAAACAAACCAAGGTTTAAGTAGTTAATAGCATAATTCGCGGAAAATAACCCAATACAGCCCGATACCGGGGTGTCACTAGTCATGAGCATCTAACAAAAACGGAATACTCCAAATCAAACTACAGAGTTTAATACAGAAAACCAAGAACATGAAGAAGTCAGATAGGGAAGAGCTCCGGGCTGCGAATGCCAACAGCTACCTAGAGACTCTTCGGATCCGCCTGAGCTGGAAATGATCAGCACTTGGGAGCGGGGCCAGATACGCCTGAATTTGCATACAGGGTGCAAGGAGTAAAGTGAGTACTCCAACTCAGTGTGTAGTAATCATAAATAAAGATTGAAAGCAGGAAATCATGTAAGGCACAAAAGCATGCTATAATGAAGTAGTAAAACCATTAAAACAGTAAACTAGTGAAAGATAGGTAAAAATCCTTTACTCAAATGTAACTTCATGAAAAGCCTTTTTCAGCAATTAAGCATGGTAATTGACAGGCAATTAAGAAAAGATAAACACATAAAGGTTCACCCCTCGGGCACAGTATCAACAAATCCGCCCCTCGGAAAACATTTCCAAACAATACCAGCCCATCGGGCTCAATCTCACATCACAATGGGTACCCGCGCTCACTGGGGGTGTGCAGACTCCTGGAGGGTCCCCTTACGGCCCAAGCGCAATATCAAGACATCTCGTGGCATCATCACTAGGCTTTCGGCCTCATATCAATCAAGCCACCTCGTGGCGTACATATCTCAGACCCTCGGCCTCATATCAATCAAGCCACCTCGTGGCATACATATCTCAGGCCTTCGGCCTCATAATCAATATCAAATATTTCCTCACAACATAGGCCCTCGACCTTACTCAGTCAAAATCCTCACAAGCCACTTGGCAATAGTAACACATGATTCTCTACACAAAATATCATTTAAAAGATCATTTAAGTGTTAAAACAGAGTAAACATGACTGAGTACAAAAACAGTGAAATATAACATGACTGAGTTCAGGTATAAAGTCAAAATAGTGAGGAAATATCAATAAAGTCCCCTAAGTGTTCAAATAGTTAGCACGAAACCCAAATATGGCACTCAGCCCAAATAATGATGATAACAGATAGATTTAAGTTAAATACACAGTAAAAGTCATTCGGTACAGACTAAGTCACAATCCCCAACAGTGCATGACCCCACGCTCATCATCTAGCTTGTGCGTCACTTTAATATAGCACAACGATGTGCAATCCCGGGTTTCATACACTCAGAATATCATTTACAATCATTACTCACCTCGAACCGGTCAAATTTCCAGCTCGCGACTAGGGGTGTTCATAAAAACCCGAAAAATCGAACCAAACCGAAAACCAAACCAAACCAAGCAAAAAATCGATACTTTTTGGTTTGGTTTGGTTTTGAATTTTAAAAACCGATCAAATTTGGTTTTGGTTTTGGTTTTAATCAGAAACAAACTGAACCAAACCAACTATTGGAGTAGCTATTCCAAATTATATATATATATATATATATATATATATATATATATATATATATATATATATATATATATATATATATATGTGTGTGTGTGTGTGTGTGTGTGTGTGTGTGTGTGTGTGTGTTCAAAAAATTTACGGTAAATGTTAATAGTTTGCGCTGATGGTAAGAAACCTCCACTTCTAACCAAGAGGTTGTGAGTTCGAGTCACCCCAAGATCAAGGTGGGGAGTACTTGGAGAGAAGGATGTCGAGGGTCTATTTGGAAACAACCTCTCTACCCCAAACTCCACTAGTGGGATTATACTGGGTTGTTGTTGTTGTTATTGTTGTTGTTAATAGTTTGCAATTTTAATATAGTTCTTTACTTTTAAATTCTAGTTTGATCGGTAGTTTTCTTTTGTTTAGTGTAAGAATCCATTTCGTGTTAAAATTAATATATTTTTAATTGAGTCCTTAAATTATTCATCATTATTTGATTCAATTATCATCAATATATTTTGGTAAATAATAGATTCCTCAAAGGGCAATTGATTTGATAGTGTTACATTGAAAATGTGGTCGCCGGAATATATGTTTGGTAGTGTATGTCTTATATTGAAGAAAAAACCGACAAAAAACCAAAAAATCGACATAAACTGAATCGGAAAAAACGACTTAATTGGTTTGGTTTGGTTCTAATATTTGAAAAACTGACTTACTTGGTTTGGGTTTTTTTTAGGGAAAAAACAATCCAAACCGAACCATGAACACCCCTACTCGTGACGCCTTTGCCCGTCGAATCGGCCTCCACTAGCGTCGAATCTATCTAAAATCAGAATTACAGTGTCAAAATATGCTAAGGGAACAAAGCCCAAGAGAAAATAATCAAATACGACACAAATCCAAAAATTACCAAAACCCGACCCCCGGGCCCACATCTCGAAATTCGATAATTTTTACATCAATAGATTCCTTATCTCCCCACGAGTTCATATATATCAAAAGTTCTGAAATTCGACCTCAAATGGTCCTTCAAATCCTCAATCAAATGTCTAAGTTTCCAAGCTCTAGTTCTTCAATTTTTGGCTTAATTTCCATGATTATTTAGGTGGAATTCACATTAGAATCGAGTTTTAAGTGCAAGAATCTTACCTCCAAGTGATTCCCTTTGAATCCCTCTTCAATTCCCTTCTAATAGCTCCAAAAATGACCAACAATGGAAGAAATAAACCCCACATTCGCGGACAAGACGACCTTTTAAACCTTCTGCCCAGGCCTGAAATCCTTCTTCGCGAACGCGGTCAAAGCCTCGCGTTCGTGAAGCACAAATTAACTTTGACCAATTTTTCCTCATTCGCGATCACGACCTCCCCATTGCGAACGTGATGCTTGTCTCAAACCAACCTTCGCGGTCGTGTTCCGCCTCTTGCGAACGCGATGAATAAAATTCCACTCAAGCTCAGCTGCCCATTTTCTTCTATGCGAACGCGATACCATCCCGCGTGCACGATGCACAACCACTTAGCCCTTTGTGAACGCGTAGTCCTCCTCGCGAACGTGAAGGCTTAAATTCCACCTTCCTCAACTGAATCTTAGCGAACGCGAAGAGTAAAATACCTGCAACAGCTGAAACCAAAATCTGCAACTCCAAACATCAAGAAATGATCCGATTGACCACCCGAAACTCCTCCGAGGCCCTCGGGACCTCAACCAAAGACACCAACATATCCCAAAACCTTATTCAAACTTGTAAAAATCTTCAAAACACCTCAAATAACATCAAATCAACCAAATACATCGGATTCAAGCCTAAGTTTCCAAAAATCTTCCGAATTCAACTTTTGATCAAAAACCCAACCAAACCACGTCCGAATGACCTGAAATTTTGCACACACATCCCAAATGACAGAACGAAGCTACTATAACTCTTGGAATTCCATTCTGACCCCTATATCAAAATCTCGCCTACCAACCAGAAATCGCCAAAATATCAACTTCGCCAATTCAAGCCTAAATCTACTCCGAACCTCCAAAACACAGTCCGATCACGCTCCTAAGTCCCAAATCACCTCTCGAAGCTATCCGAACCATCGGAACTCACACTAACACATAAGTCAACATCTGGTTGAATTTTCCAACTTAAGCTTCCTCAAAAGAGACTAAGTGTCTCAAACCAAACCAAAATCATTTCGGATTCGATCCGACCAACCCGATACCACATAACACGGATACACAAAGCATAAAGAAGCAGAAATAGGGAAAATAGAACGGTAACTCATGAGACGACTGGCCGGGTCATCACATCCTCCCCAACTTAAACAAACGTTCATCCTCGAACGAGTCAAGAAACATACCTGGAGCCTCAAACAGGTGAGGATATATGCTCCGCATCTCCCGCTCGGTCTCCCAGGTAGCCTCCTCCACGGGCCGACCACTCCACTGCACTTTCATTGAAGCTATATCCTTTGACCTCAACTTTCAAACTTGACAACCCAAAATAGCTACTGGCTCCACATCATAGGTCAAATCATCATCCAACTGAACCGTGCTGAAATCCAGAACATGATACGGATCCCCAATATACTTCCAGAGCATAGAGACATGAAATACCGGATGCACACTCGACAAGATGGGTGGAAAAGAAAGCTCATAAGCCACCTCCCCAATCCTCCGAAGCACCTCAAAAGGCCCAATGAACTGTGGACTCAATTTCCCTTTCTTCCCAAATCTCATAACACCCTTCATGGGTGAAACCTTCAACAGAACCTTCTCACCAACTTGAACCTTCCTGTCAGCATAACTCTTTTGCCTCGACTCTGCCATACGAAGCCTCTCCTGAATCACCTTCACCTTTTCCAAAGCATCCTGCACCAAGTCTATCCCCAATAGCCTAGCCTCACCTGGCTCAAACCAACCAACTGGAGATCTAATCCACCTCCCATACAAGCCCTCATATGGAGCCATCTAAATACTCGACTAGTAGCTGTTGTTATAAGCAAACTCTGCAAGTGGTAGAAACTGATCCCATGACCCTCCGAAATCAATGACACAAGCATGCAACATGCCTCCAATATTTGAATAGTGCACTCGGATTGCCCGTCCGTCTGAAGATGAAAAGTTATGCTCAACTCAACCTGAGTACCCAACTCTCGCTGCACAGACCTCCAAAATTGCGATGTAAACTGAGTGCCCCTATCTGAAATAATAGAAACTGGGACACCATGCAAATGAACAATCTCCTGGATATAGATCTCCGCCAACCACTCTGAAGAATAGGTAGTACACACGGGAATAAAGTGTGCAGACTTGGTCAACCGATCCACAATCACCCAAATAGCATCGAACTTCCTCAAGGTCCGTGGAAGTCCAATAACAAAGTCCATAGTGATCCTCTCCCACTTCCACTCGGGAATATCCAACTGCTGAAGCAAGCCACCCGGTCACTGATGCTCATATTTCACCTGCTGACAATTGAGACACCCAGCTACAAATCCCACAATGTCTTTCTTTATTCTCCTCCTCCAATAGTTCTGCCTCAAATCCTGATACATCTTCACGGCACCAGGATGAATGGAATACCGCGAGCTATGGGCCTCTTCTAGAATCAAGTCCCGAAGCCCATCCACATGGGGCACACAAGTCCGGCCCTGCATCCTCAATACCCCATCATCACCAATGGTCACATCTCTGGCATCATCATGCTCGACTCTGTCCTTAAGGACAAGAAAATGCGGATCATCATACTGGCGCTCTCTGATGCAATCATATAAGGAAGACCGAGAAACCACACAAGCTAATACCCGACTGGGCTCCGAAATATCTAACATCACAAACCGATTGGCCAAGGCCTGAACATCAACTGCAAGAGGTCGCTCCCCAACTAGAATATGTGCCAAACTCTCCATACTCACCACCTTTCGGCTCAAGGCATCGGCCACCACATTGGCCTTTCCTGGATGGTACAAAATAGTGATATCATAATCCTTAAGCAACTCCAACCACCTCCGCTACCTCAAATTGAGATCCTTCTATTTGAACAAGTGTTGGAGGCTACGATGATCAGTAAATACCTCACAAGATACATCATACAAATAATGCCTCCAAATCTTCTACGCTTAAACTATGGCAGCCAACTCTAAATCATGAACGGGGTAGTTCTTCTCATGGGGCTTTAACTGACGAGAAGCATAAGCAATAAGTCTACCATCCTACATCAATACACACCCAATACCAACTCTCAAAGCATCATAATACATGGTATATGAACCTGAAGCTGATGGCAAAACTAACACTGGGGCTATGGTCAAGGCTGTCATGAGCTTCTGAAAGCTCTCCTCACACCCGTCTGACCATACAAATGAAATACCCTTCTGAGTCAACTTGGTCAAGGGAGATGCGATAGATGAGAATCCTTGAACAAACTGGAAATAATAGCCTGCCAAACTAAGAAATTTGTGAATCTCTGTGGCTGAGGACAGTCTAGGCCAACTCTGAACCGCCTCTATCTTCTTCGGATCAACCTGAATACCCTCATTGTACACCATGTGCCCCAAGAAAGCCGCTGACCTGAGCCAAAACTCACACTAGGAGAATTTTGCATAAAGTTTCTCCTCCCTCAATCTCTGCAACACAACTCTCAAATGCTCCGCGTACTCCTCCTGACTACGTGAATATACCAGAATATCATCAATGAAGACTATGAAAAACGAGTCAAGATATGGCCGGAACACACTGTTCATCAAATGCATGAATGCTGCAAGGGCATTGGTCAGCCCAAAAGATAGAATTCATAATGACCATATCAGGTCCTAAAAGCTGTCTTAAGAATATTCGAGTCCCTGATCTTTAACTGGTGATAACCTGAATGGAGATCAATCATGGAGAACACTCTCGCTCCCTGAAGATGGTTTAATAAATCATCAATGCGAGGCAAAGGATACTTGTTCTTAATTGTTACCTTGTTCAATTGCCTATAATCAGTGCACATCCTCATAGTGCCATCCTTCTTTTTCACAAATAGAACTGGCGCACCCCAAGGTGACACACTAGGCTGAATGAACCCTTTATCAAGGAGTTCTTGAAGCTGCTCCTTTAATTCTTTCAACTCCGTTGGTGCCATACGATATGGCGGAATAGAAATGGGCTGAGTGCCTGGCACAAAGTCAATACCAAAATCAATATCCCTGTCCAGTGGAATGCCCGGTAGGTCTGCAGGAAACACATCGGGAAAATCCCTCAAAACTGGAACAGAATCAATATTAGGAGTCTCAACACCGACATCCCTCACAAAGGATAGATACGAAAGACAACCCTTACCAACCATACGTTGGGCTTTCAAGAATGAGATCACTCTACTGGGAACATAATCAGTCACACCTCGCCACCCAATCTGTGGCATACCCAGTATAGCCAATGTGACTGTCTTATCATGACAGTCCAAAATAGCATGACATCGAAATCCACCATACACAATAATAAAAGATCCACACGGGTCTCCAGACCCCAATAGTCACCACACACGACTGTTACACACGATCTACAACAACAGTATCGCCCACCGGGGTAGATACATGAACAAGTGAAGCAAGAAACTCACGGGGCATACCCAAATAACGAGCAAAGTATGATGACACATAAGAAAAGGTGGAACCGAGATCAAATAATACAGAGGAATCTCTATGGCAGACTGAAAAAATACTTGTAATGACAACATCGGAAGCAATAGCATCGGGTCTAGCTGGAAGTGCATAGAAACGGGCCTGCCGTCACCTAATCGACCTTCCCTTCTGTGGCGACCCCTAGCTGACTAACCTTCACCCCTAGTTGGCTGGGCGGGTAGTGGTGAAGTAACTGGCGATGAAGCCGATGACCGACCCCTCTACCGAGATGAACTCGCGAGATGACGAGGGCACTACCTCCACATATGACCCATCTCACCACACTCATAACAACTCCCAGGTGCTGGAGAAGGAGACTGAAGGGAACCCCTCGTACCGGAGTGACTAACAGATGCACCTGGCATAGAAGAGCCCTAAACTGATGGAGCACGAGACGAACTCTCAGCTAGAAGGGCACTAAGTGATGACTAGCCCTGATGAGAACTGTGAGAACCATGACCCGATGACGCCCCACAATAACCAAGGCAATCTGGTTGAGCGTGCCTGAATGGACGACCCCTACCGTGCTGAAACTGACCTCTCAAAGGAGTACCACTATAATTACCAAATCCTTAGGATCGGGACCACATACGCCTGAATCTGCACACAGGGTGCAGGGAGTAAAGTGAGTACTCCAACTCAGTGAGTAATAATCATAAATAAAGACTGAAAGCAGGAAATCACGTAAGGCACAAAAGCATGCTATAATGAAGTAGTAAAACCATTAAAATAGTAAACCAGTGAAAGATAGGTAAAAATCCTTTAACTCAAATTTAACTTCATGAAAAGCCTTTTTCAATAATTAAGCATGGTAATTGTCGCACCTCCTTTTTACCGCGCCCGCGGGGCGCGTGGGGAGTTTTCTCCAATTAAAGGACAGTCGAAACGGGATTTATTTAATTATTTAAGAGTCGCCACCTGGGAATTTTAAGGCGTCCCAAGTCACCAATTTTAATCCCTGAATCGAGGAGAATATGACTCTGTTTATTATTCTGCGAACTAGAAATCCTGAGTAAAGAATTCTGTTAATACGGAAGAAGGTGTTAGGCATTTCCGAATTCCGTGGTTCTAGCACGGTCGCTTAACTGTTTTTATTATTGGCTTAATTATCTTGATTTTATTAAATATATTTTGTTATGTGATTTTACTACCGCTTGTACTTATTGTGATTAAGGACCCTTCTTTGAATCGAATTACGCGTACGTATATTCGTGTTATAGATTTAGAACTGCGGATTTGTGTCACGCGTACGTGTACACGATAACTTTTGATAATATATTTATTAAACAATTATTTTATTTTTTTCGACTATCGTGTCGAATCAGGAAAATTTATTTTTCTTAAATAGTGAACCGCACATCTCGGGTTTTTTATGAAATTGATTTAACGCCTTTGGAAAAATCCTTTTCCTAAATATTTTCTCGAAATTGCGCGTATGCATAATCCGAATTTGCTTTTAAAAAATATAATCAGGGTACGCGAACGCATCCCTAATTGCGCAAAATACTTGTAATGGTATTAGGGATTTTCCACAAATTGTTTATTATATTCATATATTTTTTATGTGGAAATCATAAGAACTCCCATTTTAGAGGCCTATAAATTCTTTGAAAAGAATTCACAATCTATTAAAGGTTGCCCGTCGATTATAATTTCCAAGTATAAATTATATTCATTCCAATTATTCAAATTCAAAGAACAGAATAAAAATATGATTAATACTATTTTTAACAAATATGACATATATATATATATATGCCAAAGAATAAATTGCATATGAAACTGAAAATGAATTATAAAAGAAAGAATATTTTTCAAGAACTTTTATTTTTTTTTATTTAGTGCAAGTTCTATTCTTAATTACCATTGATATAAAGTTTTGCAATTGGTGTTCGTACTCATCTTATTCTCATATACTTGTTTTAATCTTAATAGACGAAATTAATTTAATTAATTATGCCTATGATTGAGTTAGGATAGATATAGATATAATCAAACCAATTTGATTCTCAATCTATGTGAATTATTACTAACTATTAACTTTCACATTGTATAAGTTCCTAAGCCCTTTATTATTAAGAAAGAGAACAAGTCTAGTTGACTTAATGAAATGATATTGCATACCATATTACTTACCATATTTGACGTCGTGAACATAACGGATTATACTAATGCGTCTTTCAACTATAAATTATGAACACAACCAATGTTATGCCAAAAGATAGCAAATTGCAACCAATCATCATCTAGCTTTAAACAACAACTAATTAACTAACAAAATAAACTAATAGCATATTTTCTTTGATAATTCCATATTATGCTATACCTATCTAACAATACCATAAAGTGTAAATAAAAGCCAACTTTCTGCCATGCTTCGTATTACACAACTCAAAGATAACTAAACTAATGAAATTTCAACATGGATAACATTATTACAAAGTTTTTATATGAATTTAAAAATAAGACAATTAACTTGTAGCCGTCAAGTCGAACTCACTACTGGTTATCCAACATGAAACCAAAGCTGAAATTTAAATGTTTAAACTTAAATGTAGAAGGCAGCATTTCAATTTGAAATTCATTCATTTGTCATGTTGAATCTCTTTCCAACATAGAATTTAAGAGATATGTACCTGGAAATGAAGGTAGGAGAAGTAAATTTCAACAGTTACAGCAGTACCAAAATCAGCAGAATACCAGTATTCCCACAGATTTGAGCAATAATAAGACCCGAGGAACCCAGATGCACAGTGACAGTACTTTTAAGAAATTTCAGATTTTTAACTGAAGAATGAAGAATGAGATCGAACAAATCCGGACAGATTTAATACAAAGAATAATATTTCTGATTTTGAGACTTAGAACAAAGCAGACTGAAAAAGCTTTCAATTTCAAAACACAGAATCAGCTTCAATACTAACTTCCGATGTAGAATTCTGTTTTAATGTTTCTGTTTTCCTTTCTTTCTATCTTCCTTCTCAGATTTCTGTTTCTGCTTGATTTTCCTCTCTCAAATTTTATTTTTTCCTTCTGTATGTCTCTCTGTGTTTATCTCTGAGTGTATTCCCTAATGCCTTAAAAATCAGATTTTTTCCCTCTCAATTTCCTCTTCCAATCTCCTAAAATCTGCCCAAACTCTCTTCAAGTCCCCCTCATTCTGTTTTTCAGCTCCTGTATTTATACAGGGCTGGTCCTATACTTTTTAATGCTGGATGGACCCTTTTCTCCTTTAAAAATCAGAAAGTTTTTCCATTAAAACTACTTTTGAATACTTTAAATCCTATTGAGTGCTATTATCCTGTTTTTCAGCAGCCCCATTACCCTTGTTCCCCATTAGTATCTTAAATTATAACCATTAACATCCCACTTTCAGTCCACTATTTTATCACATTACCCTTACTGTTTTATCCTTGAAATGTCCAGATTTACTGTTTTCTACTGGTATTACTGCTTTAAATTCAGCATCTTAACAATACAGATTTTAAAATCTGTATAAGCCTGATTATTAATCTATTTTACGACAGCTACAACCAATCCTAAAGTTTGGACTGAATCCTGACTAAGAATATAACCTCCTAACACAATTACATCCAATCAACATTTGTAGAAACATACTGAATTCAGAACCAATCATCATAACAACATATTACACTGAGTTCAGTAAACTGAGCTTTAACTTTGAACAAAAATCAAACAAACACAGGAGCATTGTCAATATACTGACAATGCCCTGAAACTCACGGATTCAAAAAGCAACATATACACACCATTAACAAACTTTCTGATTTATTAAACAAGAATCAATAAATTGGGAAGAACTAATTAACTGATTTCAATGATGATAATCAATTCTAAACAGATAAACAGGGTATTAAAAACATCATTTCAGAAGCAAGATTCACAATACAACTAATCGACGAACTTAATCGAGTCGATTACACACATTGTACATAATCACAATTAACAGAAATAATTCACATTTGGAATCAAGTAGACGGGTAGGGGACAGTATAACAAAATTGACTAAAAAATTATGAAAAATTAAACAAACTAATGAAACGAATATAGAATACACGTAGAACATACATAAGCAACAGAAAATTACCTCTGAGCCTTCAACTTCAACCGGACTCAACTCAACTTGGATTTGAACTTTGTTTGAAATCAAACAGACCTTAGTCTAAGTATTTTCTACTGAAAATACTTAGACTTAGGTCGATTAAACCTCAACCTTTGTCAGGATTAGAAATTTAGGGTTTTAGATCTTGGATTTTAAATTCGAACACTTCTGGGTAGGTTCGAGGGGAACCAACAATGACACACGGGTGGGGGTAGCCTAGGGGTCATTTGGTGTGAGTTTAGAACATATCTGAGTTTGTTCTTGTTTGGTCCGAATCTTCAAAAGAAGATTCGAGCGGTTCCAGTAGGATTCGAGCCATGCAACTAACAGATCCGTGATGAGGGTATCTAGGGGAAGTTGTGGTGTTATTTTGGAGGCCATCGGAGAAGATAAGGTTTTCAGGACAACCTTCGATTTAAGATTCGAAGAGTTGGGGCCTGATTCGAAGGAAACTAAGGTCAGATTTGTGTAGAGGATGTTCAGGGGGTTCTAGGGTGTTATTTTGGTGACCGGCGGCGTTGATGCCGCCGGGTTTCAGGCGGTGGGATTCTAGGGCGGCTAGGGTTAGGAGTGGGGTTTGGGGACGATGATGAACAGTGAGAGGAGGGGGGGTGTTCAGTTAGGGGCCGGGGTAGGGGCTTGGGACTTATATAGGGGTGGGGTGGATTGATATTGTCCGTCCGATCAAGTAAGATGAAGGGCCAGGATCAATTCATTAAACCAAACGATGTCGCTTGGTTTAATGCCAGGGTCGAGTCACTGGGTCGGGCTACGGGTTACGGGTAAGGGGGTGAGATCTTGACCGTTGGTTGGATTTGATCCAACGGTTTCTGAGAAGCCACGACCAAACGCTGTCGTTTTGGTTCGTCTGGTTTGGACCGGACCTGGGTTAAAGGGGGTAATTTGGTTTGGGCCTGGATTTAAATCCAGGTCCGATTATTTTTTATATTTTTTTTTCTTTTTCAACCATTTCATTTTTCTAATTTAAATTTCTAATTTTAATTATATAACAATTTTAACTTCACAAAAATATATTAATTACTCTATAACAATTACTTAACACATAGACAAGACATCAATCACACAGTGGAATATTTAAAATAGAACTATTGCATATTTTTTGTGATTTTATTTAAATTATCTTTTAAATGCATAATTAAATCCTATATGCATGCAATATGTATTTTATTTTATTTTTTATTTTATTATGACAAAGTAAACACTTACGGACATAACACAAGTATTTAACACCACGCAAATTCAAAAATTACACAGTAAAAGAAATTTATTTTATTTTATTTTTTTTATTTATTTTGGAGTAGTTTTCATAAGGCAAAAATCACGTGCTCACAGCTGCCCCTCTTTGTGCGGAAACTCGAAGAGTTTTCGTGCAAAGATAAAGTGAGCGGATACGAGCAATTTTTGCCCGTTCAAATACTCCGTGGGAAGCATTTTTGAAAGATTTGACCGAACCTCTGCTTCAAAGGTTTCCTACATATCCTTGGCTATAAAGGAATCAGGTCAATGTAGTTCCGGAAGTTTTGGGTAGCTGGGACTACCATGGGACTGTGATGTTACTGCTGCTTCGTGCTGTTTTTACTGCTTGTTGACCTCCTTATTACACCTTAATTCAAAGGTAATACAAAAAAGCTAAATTAGTCTATGGTACATGAATTATAAAAAATCTTATCTAGATCATGCCCTTGCGTTTCTTGTTGTCTTGATATCTTGGTGATTCTTGGGCATTTGGCTTATTCCGTATTCCTTTTCATTGTGTCCCGTATTTTCTTTTGGGACTCTTGTTGTTTCTTGCCGGGGATTTTGTTGGACTCCTCTGCTTTATTGATTCTAAGTGTGCTCCTTTTTCATATGAGCGGGCTTTTGATTTCAACACTTCAATTGCATTCCCTCGTTCTTCAGGTGGGTACCTTGACTGCTTCTTTTCTTTATTCATCCTCATTCTCCAGGTGGACGCCTGACTTCTTATTTTCTTCATCCTCATTCTCCAGGTGGACGCCTGACTTCTTCTTTTCTCATCCTCATTCTCCAGGTGGACGCCTGACTTCTTTAATTCTCATCCTCATTATCCAGGTGGACGCCTGACTTCTTCTTTTCTTCATCCTCATTCTCCAGGTGGACGCCTGACTTCTTCTTTTCTCATCCTCATTATCCAGGTGGACGCCTGACTTCTTTAATTCTCATCCTCATTATCCAGGTGGACGCCTGACTTCTTCTTTTCTCATCCTCATTCTCCAGGTGGACGCCTGACTTCTTCTTTTCTCATCCTCATTCTCCAGGTGGACGCCTGACTTCTTCTTTTCTCATCCTCATTCTCCAGGTGGACGCCTGACTTCTTCTTTTCTCATCCTCATTCTCCAGGTGGACGCCTGACTTCTTTAATTCTCATCCTCATTCTCCAGGTGGACGCCTGACTTCTTTAATTCTCATCCTCATTCTCCAGGTGGACGCCTGACTTCTTTAATTCTCATCCTCATTCTCCAGGTGGACGCCTGACTTCTTTGATTCTTCATCCTCATTCTCCAGGTGGACGCCTGACTTCTTTTAATTCTCATCCTCATTCTCCAGGTGGACGCCTGACTTCTTTAATTCTTCATCCTCATTCTCCAGGTGGACGCCTGACTTCTTCTTTTCTCATCCTCATTCTCCAGGTGGACGCCTGACTTCTTCTTTTCTTCATCCTCATTCTCCAGGTGGATGCCTGACTTCTTCTTTTCTTCATCCTCATTCTCCAGGTGGACGCCTGACTTCTTCTTTTCTCATCCTCATTCTCCAGGTGGACGCCTGACTTCTTCTTTTCTCATCCTCATTCTCCAGGTGGACGCCTGACTTCTTCTTTTCTCATCCTCATTCTCCAGGTGGACGCCTGACTTCTTCTTTTCTCATCCTCATTCTCCAGGTGGACGCCTGACTTCTTTAATTCTCATCCTCATTCTCCAGGTGGACGCCTGACTTCTTTAATTCTCATCCTCATTCTCCAGGTGGACGCCTGACTTCTTTAATTCTCATCCTCATTCTCCAGGTGGACGCCTGACTTCTTTTAATTCTCATCCTCATTCTCCAGGTGGACGCCTGACTTTTTTAATTCTTCATCCTCATTCTCCAGGTGGACGCCTGACTTCTTCTTTTCTTTGTCCTCATTCTCCAGGTGGACGCCTGACTTCTTCTTTTCTTCATCCGCATTCTCCAGGTGGACGCCTGACTTCTTCTTTTCTTCATCCTCATTCTCCAGGTGGACGCCTGACTTCTTCTTTTCTCATCCTCATTCTCCAAGTGGACGCCTGACTTCTTCTTTTCTTCATCCTCATTCTCCAGGTGGACGCCTGACCTCTTCTTTTCTCATCCTCATTCTCCAGGTGGACGCCTGACTTCTTCTTTTCTCATCCTCATTCTCCAGGTGGACGCCTGACTTCTTTAATTCTCATCCTCATTCTCCAGGTGGACGCCTGACTTCTTTAATTCTAATCCTCATTCTCCAGGTGGACGCCTGACTTCTTTAATTCTCATCCTCATTCTCCAGGTGGACGCCTGACTTCTTTTATTCTCATCCTCATTCTCCAGGTGGACGCCTGACTTCTTTGATTCTTCATCCTCATTCTCCAGGTGGACGCCGGACTTCTTTTAATTCTCATCCTCATTCTCCAGGTGGACGCCTGACTTCTTTAATTCTTCATCCTCATTCTCCAGGTGGACGCCTGACTTCTTCTTTTCTCATCCTCATTCTCCAGGTGGATGCCTGACTTCTTCTTTTCTTCATCCTCATTCTCCAGGTGGACGCCTGACTTCTTCTTTTCTTCATCCTCATTCTCCAGGTGGACGCTTGACTTCTTCTTTTCTCATCCTCATTCTCCAGGTGGACGCCTGACGTCTTCTTTTCTCATCCTCATTCTCCAGGTGGACGCCTGACTTCTTCTTTTCTCATCCTCATTCTCCAGGTGGACGCCTGACTTCTTCTTTTCTCATCCTCATTCTCCAGGTGGACGCCTGACTTCTTTAATTCTCATCCTCATTCTCCAGGTGGACGCCTGACTTCTTTAATTCTAATCCTCATTCTCCAGGTGGACGCCTGACTTCTTTAATTCTCATCCTCATTCTCCAGGTGGACGCCTGACTTCTTTTATTCTCATCCTCATTCTCCAGGTGGACGCCTGACTTCTTTGATTCTTCATCCTCATTCTCCAGGTGGACGCCGGACTTCTTTTAATTCTCATCCTCATTCTCCAGGTGGACGCCTGACTTCTTTAATTCTTCATCCTCATTCTCCAGGTGGACGCCTGACTTCTTCTTTTCTCATCCTCATTCTCCAGGTGGATGCCTGACTTCTTCTTTTCTTCATCCTCATTCTCCAGGTGGACGCCTGACTTCTTCTTTTCTTCATCCTCATTCTCCAGGTGGACGCTTGACTTCTTCTTTTCTCATCCTCATTCTCCAGGTGGACGCCTGACGTCTTCTTTTCTCATCCTCATTCTCCAGGTGGACGCCTGACTTCTTCTTTTCTCATCCTCATTCTCCAGGTGGACGCCTGACTTCTTCTTTTCTCATCCTCATTCTCCAGGTGGACGCCTGACTTCTTTAATTCTCATCCTCATTCTCCAGGTGGACGCCTGACTTCTTTAATTCTCATCCTCATTCTCCAGGTGGACGCCTGACTTCTTTAATTCTCATCCTCATTCTCCAGGTGGACGCCTGACTTCTTTAATTCTCATCCTCATTCTCCAGGTGGACGCCTGACTTCTTTAATTCTTCATCCTCATTCTCCAGGTGGACGCCTGACTTCTTCTTTTCTCATCCTCATTCTCCAGGTGGACGCCTGACTTCTTCTTTTCTTCATCCTCATTTTCCAGGTGGACGCCTGACTTCTTCTTTTCTTCATCCTCATTCTCCAGGTGGACGCCTGACTTCTTCTTTTCTCATCCTCATTCTCCAGGTGGACGCCTGACTTCTTCTTTTCTCATCCTCATTCTCCAGGTGGACGCCTGACTTCTTCTTTTCTCATCCTCATTCTCCAGGTGGACGCCTGACTTCTTCTTTTCTCATCCTCATTCTCCAGGTGGACGCCTGACTTCTTTAATTCTCATCCTCATTCTCCAGGTGGACGCCTGACTTCTTTAATTCTCATCCTCATTCTCCAGGTGGACGCCTGACTTCTTTAATTCTCATCCTCATTCTCCAGGTGGACGCCTGACTTCTTTTAATTCTCATCCTCATTCTCCAGGTGGACGTCTGACTTCTTTTAATTCTCATCCTCATTCTCCAGGTGGACGCCTGACTTCTTTAATTCTTTACTAGGTATTTCCTGACACAAATATTGTATTTGCCCCTGTTTTAAATCAAAGAAAACTTCGTTAGTTTAAAGCAGGGTGGTTGACTGGGTATTCTTGCCGATGGTGATGCTTCTCTTCGTTTCTCTTTTTTTCCTGGAATGGTTGAAAAGACTGTTTTGTCCTTGTAATTGATTCTTGACTATAGGATTCCCCTCTGTATGTTTTCTTTCAAAACCTTTTAACTGTAATCATATGTCCCTTCTGACTTTGCTGATCCACTTTTGATTTCACCTTTCTTACACCCATATTTTTATCTCCCACCTTTCGTGCCTATATTTTGTAACCTTGAATCTTTGTAGTATACCTTGACATTCCTTCTTATTTGTTTGGAATAAAACTTATCTCAAAGCTTTTAGAAAGTAAGATTATTAGTAACGAAATATGCTGATTTCGACAATTATAGAATGAAAAGAAAAATCCAATTTTTGGATGACTGTTGGAAAAGGAATAAAGGACTTATCTGATTGGAATTACTGGCACCAATGATCAGGGTATGCATTTCGGATTAATCAACCCAGTCTTTTAATCAATCTCCTTTCAATTGTCTCAAGGAGTTTTCATCGATAAACTTTCCTCATTTTTCACTTCTTCACTTCCTTTTCGCCTTATGGTGCCTACGAAGGTTTTCACCAATAAGACTCTCTCATTTTACTTTTCTCTCAACTTCCGTCGCCTTATGGTGCCCGTGTGGGTTTTCACCTATAAGACTCTCTCATTTTTACTTTCTTTTCTTGTTTGTACCAGAGTATTATGAACCATCTTCATTTGCTTGTCTCAGCATTTTTCTAAGATTGATCGAAAGGTCTTTTGGTATGGGGTTAGAAATGGAAAAGGTATTAAAAGCTAAACAGTTCTTGGTATGGGTTAAAAATTACAACTCTTGGAATCTTTCTCTTATTTGCAATACAGTTTCTCTGCCCCAGTTTTTTGATTGGGGTCGCTTGACATAACTTTTTGTGCACATTATGTATATTGTGCACCCTATGACCGAGCCGTGAGGCGCCTACGTATCCTTCTTTGAGGAATCAGGTCAAACGTAGTTCACTAAATAATAGTGATTTTCTCTTTTTTTATCCTTCTTTGAGGAATCAGGTCAAACGTAGTTCACCAAATGATAGTGATTTTTTTTTATTGCTTCCAAGAGGGGGTAGGAAAGAAACAAGTATGGCTCAAAGGGGGGAAACAAAGGGTATAGTGTTTGGATAGCAGAATAAATTGCCTTTGTCATTCCAATCTTCGAAATAATGCTAAATACAAACATTCAAAAATTTTATGCATAATATCTCTTTACCGCGTCAGAATTGATCGCCATATCTATGCATTTGCCTTCAATATCTTTTAAACATAGTGCACCATTTGATAATACTCTGGTCACAATGAATGGTCCTTGCCAATTCGGGGCAAATTTGCCTTTTGCCTCGACCTGATATGGAAGAATACGTTTCAGCACATGCTGACCTACTTCAAACTTCCGGGGACGCACCTTTTTGTTGTATGCTCTTTCTATTCTTCTTTGATATAATTGACCATGACATACTGCAGTCAATCGTTTTTCATCAATCAAGTTTAACTGTTCCAGACGGGTTTTGACCCATTCATCATCATCAATCTTTGCTTCGGCGATGATCCGAAGGGAAGGAATCTCAACTTCTGCAGGAATTACTGCTTCAGTGCCATATACCAACAAATAAGGAGTTGCTCCTACTGAAGTGTGAAC
Source organism: Nicotiana tabacum (assembly GCF_000715075.1). Classification (NCBI taxonomy): domain Eukaryota; kingdom Viridiplantae; phylum Streptophyta; class Magnoliopsida; order Solanales; family Solanaceae; genus Nicotiana; species Nicotiana tabacum. Next base: position 15,383,923 of record NC_134080.1, read on the forward strand.
AGTAGTGCGGTATCCCAATAATGCAAATGGTAATTTTTCATGCCATTGTTTTGAACCTTCTATCATTTTCCGAAGTATCTTCTTTATGTTTTTGTTGGCTGCTTCTACTGCTCCATTCACCTTGGGCCGATATGGGGTAGAGTTACGATGTGTAATCTTAAACTATTGACATACTTCCTTCATTAAGTTGCTGTTAAGATTAGCATCGTTATCTGTGATGATCACCTTTGGGATTCCGAATCGACATATGATATTTGAATGGACAAAATCGACCACAGCTTTCTTGGTCACTGATTTAAATGTCTTGGCCTCAACCCATTTGGTAAAATAATTAATAGCTACCAGAATGAACCTGTGCCCATTGGATGCTGTCGGCTCAATTGGTCCAATCACATCTATGCCCCAGGCAACGAAGGGCCATGGTGCCGACATTGTGTGCAACTCGGATGGTGGAGAATGAATCAAATCTTCGTGTATTTGGCATTGATGACACTTGAGCACAAAACTGATACAATCTCGCTCCATGGTAAGCCAATAGTAACCGGCTCGGAGGATTTTCTTTGCCAATACATATCCACTCATGTGGGGTCTGCAAACTCCTGAATGTACTTCAGACATGACAGTTGCAGCTTGTCTGGCATCTATGCATCTTAATAATCCAAGATCTGGTGTTCTTTTATACAAAACTCCTCCGCTTAAGAAGAATCCATTTGCCAATCGCCTAATGGTCCTCTTTTGATCTCCTGTGGCTTGTGCGGGATATATCCCCATCCTGATATACTCCTTGATGTCGTGGAACCATGGTTCACCATCAAATTCTTCTTCAACCATATTGCAATAAGCGTGCTGATCGTGGACTTGAATATGTATTGGATATACATAAGCTTTGTCCGGATGGTGCAACATTGATGCTAGGGTAGCCAATGCATCGGCAACCTCATTATGGATTCTTTGAATATGTTGGAATTCCACTGATTGAAACCGCTGACAAAGATCATGTAGACATTGTCGGTATGGTATGAGCTTCAAGTCTCGGGTTTCCCATTCTCCTTGAATTTGATGTACCAAAAGATCCGAATCTCCCATGACTAAGATTTCTCGGATACCCATGTCTGCGGCTAGCCTTAACCCCAAAATACAAGCTTCATATTCAGCCATATTATTGGTGCAATAAAATCGCAATTGAGCCGTAACAGGATAGTGATGCCCTGTTTCAGAAATGATTACAGCTCCTATTCCGACTCCTTTCATGTTAGCGGCTCCATCAAAGAAAAGTTTCCAGCCAGGCTTTTCAATTCGCTCCACCTCGTCGATATGCATTGTTTCTTCGTCAGGAAAATAAGTTTTCAACGGCTCATATTCCTCATCGACCGGGTTTTCGGCTAAATGATCGGCCAGTGCTTGAGCCTTCATTGCAGTTCGAGTCACATAGATGATGTCGAATTCTGTGAGCAATATCTGCCACTTTGCAAGTCTTCCCGTGGGCATAGGCTTTTGAAAAATGTATTTCAATGGATCCAACCGAGAAATGAGGTAAGTAGTGTAGGATGACAAATAGTGTTTCAATTTTTGAGCTACCCATGTTAGGGCGCAACATGTCTTTTCCAAATGAGTATACTTAACCTCATAAGCTATGAACTTCTTGCTAAGGTAGTAGATGGCCTGTTCTTTTCTGCCAGTGAGGTCATGTTGCCCCAATACACAACCAAATGAATTTTCCAAAACCGTCAAGTAAAGAATCAAAGGTCTTCCTGGCTCTGGTGGGACCAACACGGGTGGGTTTGACAAGTACCCTTTTATTTTATTGAACGCTTCTTGACACTCATCGGTCCATTTGACCGCAGCATCCTTTTTTAACAATTTGAAAATTGGCTCACAGGTTGTTGTGAGCTGAGCAATAAACCTGCTGATGTAATTTAACCTTCCCAACAAACTCATTACTTCAGTTTTGTTTCTTGGAGGTGGCAGTTCTTGGATGGCTTTGATCTTTGATGGGTCTAGCTCGATGCCTCGTCGACTGACTATGAATCCCAGCAACTTTCCAGATGGAACTCCAAATGCGCACTTGGCAGGGTTAAGCTTGAGGTTGTACCTGCGAAGTCTTAAGAAGAACTTCCTCAAATCCCCAACGTGGTTGGCCTGATGCTTTGATTTTATGATCACATCGTCCACGTATACCTCAATCTCCTTGTGTATCATATCATGAAACACTGTGGTCATTGCTCTCATATAGGTTGCTCCGGCGTTCTTTAAACCGAATGGCATTACCCGGTAGCAATAAGTTCCCCATGGTGTGATGAATGCCGTCTTTTCTGCATCTTCTTCATCCATTAGAATTTGATGATACCCGGCATAACAATCCACGAAAGACCCTATATCATGCTTGGCACAATTGTCGATCAAAATATGGATATTAGGTAATGGTAAATTATCCTTTGGACTTGCTTTGTTGAGATTGCGATAGTCGACGCATACTCTAATTTTGCCGTCTTTCTTTGGTACAGGAACGATATTAGCCAACCAAACAGGATATCGAGTGACTCGAATGACCTTTGCTTCCAATTGTTTGGTGATTTCTTCCTTAATTATCACACTCATGTCAGGCTTGAATTTTCTCAGCCTCTGCTTGACAGGAGGCACCGTTGGATCGGTGGGCAATTTATGAACCACTAAATTAGTGCTCAGTCCCGGCATGTCATCATACGACCATGCAAAAACATCTTTGAATTCTAAGAGTGCTTTAATTAACTCCTCTCGGATCTTTGGTTCAAGATGGACACTTATTTTAGTTTCTCGGATATTACTCGTGTCCCCTATATTGATGTCCTCGGTATCACTCAAGTTAGGTTTGATTTTTTCCTCAAAGTGAATTAACTCTTTACTAGTCTCTTCAAAAATCTCATCTTCATCATATTCTGATTCATAATCACAATATATTTCTTGAATTAATATTTCGGAACCAGATTGATTTTTAAGACTGGGCTGAGGATTCCTCATGCATGCCATATCACTAGAGCCAGCGTAAAAAGAACTGTACAGAAAAAGAAAGAAAAGAAAACTATTAGGAATGATAATAAAAGGGAAACTGCTTTTTATTGGATGATGAAAGATAACAAGGTTTTGCACACTTCAAACAAACTGTAAGATAAGCTTTGGGATTACAACCCTGAAGTAACCCAAACAAACTGAAAGAAAATCAAAATAAACTACCAAGACTCCTTTCGAATTGGGAGAGAAGTGGTTTTCCAATTACTGAGCTTTGTTTCTGGCCCAACGAATTGAACCTCTGCGTTGCTACGCCCTTCTCCGCTTTCCAACATATTCACATCACTAAACAATTTCTCGAACCTTTCAATTAATTCCTCCTCAGGATTGACCCGGGATTTAGGAATTGTTGTTATCGGGCGATTTTTAGCACCGGTCTTGACAAAAGACTTTGACAGATGTGGGACTGGTTTTGGAAGAACCCATGCTTGGTGTTTCAGCTTCCTAGCCCTTATCACGTCATTGGCAGTGGGTATGAACCCCAAACCGAATGTTCCCCAGTTCTCGGGGAGAGATACTGGTTGTATAATTCCTTGCAAAGATAAACCCAGACCTTTGCCGGGTATAAATCCATTCTTTAACATTTCATAAGCTACCATGACTGATGCAGAGGATATCTTTGGATTTGGAAGGTATTTCCCCTCTGGAATTTTCTCTATCGACACTGTGTCGGTCACTTGGTATACCCATGGTCCCTGGTCATTTTCTGTTCCCTCGACCGGTACAATGGTACTGCTGTGAGCATTTAAACTTTCTTCTCCATACACGACTACTTCTTGATGATCCCATTCAAACTTGACAGCCTGATGTAGTGTTGACGGGACTACTTTAGCAGCATGGATCCATGGTCGACCCAACAACAAGTTGTAAGAAACAGTTATGTCCAACACTTGGAATTCCATTGTGAATTCAACTGGCCCTATTGTTAGTTCCAACACTATGTCGCCAAATGAATCTCTGCTTTCACCGTCAAATCCCCGTACGCAAATACTATTTTTCTGGATCCTCTCCTCTTTAATTTTTAATTTGCTTAAAGTGGAAAGAGGGCAGATATTTGCACTTGACCCATTGTCAACCAATACCCGGGTTACTACGGAGTTATCACATTTCACGGTGAGGTAAAGAGCTCTGTTGTGCTCAGTACCTTCCACAGGTAATTCGTCATCAGCAAATGTAATTCTTTTTGTCTCAAAGATTCTGTTGGCTATTTTTCCCAAATGATTTACAGTGATCTTTTCAGGAACATGAGCCTCATTCAGGATTTTCATCAAAGCCAGACGGTGCTCCTCTGAATGGATCAGTAATGACAATAATGAAATTTGAGCGGGAGTCTTCTTTAATTGATCCACAACAGAATAATCATGGAGTTTCATTTTTCTTAAAAACTCCTCCGCCTCTTCTTCCGTCACAGCTCTCTTTGTTGGCGTTGGATTGTTTTTAGTTTTTCTTAACCCTTCGGGAGTAAAACATCTTCACGAACGAGTCAAGCCTTGCACCTCACACACTTTTTCCTTGATTTCTTTGCCCTTGCACATTACAGTCACCCGTTCATAGTTCCATGGGATGGCTTTGTTGTTGATGACCGGCAGCTGGATTACAGGTGCAATAATAACCCGATCTGTACGGGCTCCTTCCATGAATACAATGGGTTTGTTAACAACCCCGGGTACTATCACTTTCGGCCTTTCTTGTTTTGCAGCAAATTTGCTCGATGATCCCTCATCGACTATTATAGATGGTTCATCACCATTTTTATTCTGCTTAGACACCGGCTTCTCCTCTATTAACTGCTTATCTGGCTTGGCTTCATGAGACTTGATCATCATGACAGTTTGTGACGGCTTCTTTGTCTCCCCATCAGTTTGTATGATTTCTATCATATTAGCCTCTTGATGGGCTGGCATTGGATTTCTATTGATATTTGGGGCTTCGGGGGTTTGAACCTCGATTTTATTAGTATCAATCAGCTCTTGTATTGCATTTTTCAAATGCCAGCATTTCTCCGTATCATGGCCTGGTGCACCGGAGCAATATTCACAGCTAATGGTGTAATCCAGATTCTTTGGAGGAGGATTGGGTAGCTTGGATTGTATTGGTTCAGCATGTCTAGCTGTCTCAGCCTGTGAAACAAACTAGTGTAAGACTCTCCCAATGGAGTGTAAGTTTTCTTTTTCTGTTCCCTTTCTCCCCTGAATGCTGGCCTAGGCCTGAAACCTGGTCCGGGATAGGCTCGTGGGTAAGTATTTGGTGTGACAGGAGCACGCCAATTGGTGTGAACAGGCGGCTGATTGTATGCTTGAGCATGGTTAATGGAAAAATGAGGCTCTGAAGGGTGATAGTAGTGTTGGGATGAATCATGGTGGTAAGCTGATTGGCGAGGTCGTTGTTGATTATAGTAAAGCGGTAAACCTCTGGGTCCCGACCAGATTCCTGAATCAACTACGGCTGCTTCCTCCCTCTTCTTTCTTCCGATTCCTCCTACCCCGCCTTGAATAGCTTGAGTAGTTGCCTTAATTGCTGAATAGCTCATGATTTTATTTGTCTTGAGGCCTTCTTCCACCATACCTCCCATCTTCACTACTTCGTTGAATGATTTCCCAACCGCTGAAACCAAATGGGCATAGTAAGTTGGTTCCAAGGCTTGGAGGAAGTAGTCTACCATTTCGCTCTCCTTCATAGGAGGATCCACTCTTGCTGCCTGTTCTATCCACCGAAAACCATACTCTCTGAAACTTTCATTATGTTTCTTCTCAAATTTTGTCAAAGATAATCGATCCGGGATGATTTCCAGATTGTATTGGAAATGGTATGTGAATGCCTGTGCCAGGTCATCCCAGGTGTACCATCTCCCATGGTCCTGGCGTGTATACCACTCCAAAGCTGATCCGCTTAAACTTTGACTGAAGTAAGGCATTAATAATTCATCTTTTCCCCCAGCTCCTCGCATTTTGCTACAGAAGCCCCTTAAGTGGGCTACTGGGTCGCCGTGCCCGCTGTATAGGTCAAATTTGGGCATCTTGAAACCAACTGGAAATTGTACATTGGGGAATAAGCATAAATCTTTGTATGCTACACTGACTTGCCCGCCTAATCCTCGCATGTCTCTGAACGATTGTTCTAGACTCTTGACCTTCCTGAATATCTCTTCTTGTTCAACATTTTTAGTTGGCTTGTCAATTTCGGTTGGGAGATTAAAACGAGGAGTAGTTGAATGAATTTCGGAAGCTTTGAGGGTGGGCTCCGGGGGGCAATATTGGTTGTCTTGGGCCTGGAATGTAGGCTCACTAGGAGATTTATGAAATGTAGCAGGGGGAGGTGCTACGAAAACAGGAGTCATAGGTGGAGGAAAATATGGAACGGGTTTCGGAGGTGGAGACTGCGGTGTCTGAGAGGTGGTGCCTCGGTAGTGCTGGTAAATGGGGAAGTTTGGGGATAATTCAGTGGTGATATTATCCTGAGTTTGAGTCATTGATGGAGCAGGGTTATTTGGATAAGATGGGGGTAGCTGTCCTGTAGACCAGGCTTGGTACATCTCAGCCATTTGCTGCTTGAGCTTAAACATCTCTTCTTTCATTTTCCCGACATCCATCTCCTCTAGTTCCATACCTGTGTCAACATCTGGGATAGACATACTTTCGGGTATTGGTCCTTTTGATTTTGTGTGATAGTGATAATATGCCAGTATACTCTTTAGAGAAACTAACTGCTTGAATTCTGGAAATGAACAAACTTGTTAGTTTTGAGAGTTTAACACATATATAATCACACGTTGAGATGCAATGCTCCTAGACAAATAATCCCTTTCTATTATGCATTTGCTCGGCTGCTTGTGTCGTCCCAGCTTTCTTGAAATTTTTATTGTTATTCACTTTTATTTATTATATATATCTTTTATTATGGTGGTCGAATCTTAGAGATTGCCTACGTATCATGCCTCACATGAATCAGACCTTGCGTAGTTCGGACTAAAGGCAATCACTTTTATTCATTACACAAAGATGGAATTACATTTGAAAACTTTAAGAAAATGGCTTGAAACACACACACTTAAATCAAAATAAAAGATACAATTCTTAACACCTCACAACATGCCCCACTTTCCACTTTTGTTGTCAAATATTGGATTATCTGTTCAATGTGGGGCTTGACCTGGATGGCCTCCCAGCGTACGATACATCCTTTCCAACTCCATTGCTAGATGACGAGCAAAAGTGGGCGCATGCTCTGTAAACCTTTCATAATCCATTCCTTGGCAGTTTACATAACTTTGAGATGTGAAGACTGCCAAGTCGTGGATTTGTACCCTGAAACCTTGGAGACGTTGGTCTTGGTCTTGCAATTGCTGCTGACGAGTGGTGTCTATATCTCTGACACGGTTTTCACGATCTAGAGCTGATTCTAACAGAGCTCGGAGTCTGGCCTTCTCTAATCTTGCTTGCGATCTTTCCCTGTCGAGGTATGCTTGTTGATGTTCTATGTTGCATCTTCTTGCCTCTCTTAGTTGTGCGCGAAGCTGGTCTTCTGATCGCATCCAATAATCTTTTTCCTTCTTGAATTGTGCCTTGTCTTTTTCGGATTGCCTATCTTGGCGTTCCTTGTTAGATCTGGCTTCTTCGTTTAATTGTTGGATCCTTTCTTTTTCTTTGCTCAATGCCCTTTCATTTTCCGCAAGAATGGAATCATAATCTTGCATTTTTTCAAAGAGATTGGCGATGGTTTTTTTATCCTTCCAGCTCCTCTTTGGCGTTTCAGAAACTCTTTTCATTTTTTGGAATCGAGCATGAAGATTTTCATTCTCACAAGCTAGACTCTTTTTCTCGCCTTCAGCTTCTTGTTCTTGCAAATCTTTCCCCAAACTGAGGCTTCTTAGATTTTCTTTTAGGGCATGGATAGTTGCTTTGTACCCGTTTTCCTTTTCTCCCCAGATCAACCGTTCTTGGATTTTATCATTGAAGTTTTGAACATGGGGTCTTTTTGTTGGCCTTCTTAGCTCAGGCTCTGGTACATCATCCACGCGAGACCGTTTTTCAAACCACCTTGCATATCCAGGATTTATCTCACCCTTTGTAGCGTCTGGGACTTGAGTATCACTTTTCAAGTATCGGCATCCATTCCACATCTGCTGAAGTAGAGCCTCGGGAATAGTGGCTTCTGGGTGTAATTCGATTACTTGCACACTCAAATCTTCATCATCAGGAACTATTTGATATCTCCCTAATTGCCTTAGGACTCTCAGTGGTGCATACGGCTGAATGCTTCTCAATCCCAATAGTAGTAGATAACTATTTGAGGCTGACATGTGTATTACTTCCCTCATCGGGAGCCATCCCAGAGTCCATTCAATTTGATTTGCCGTTAAAGCCTTTAGATGAGATACCCATGCTTCTATCCCTTCTGGAGCCTGATAATTTTTTGTTCTTTCCTCATAGCTCTCGATGCAATTATCATTGTTTGACCCATACTGTATGATCTTGGGCTGTTGTTGGAGATGCTCCATCACCCACATTTGCAACAAAATTTTGCATCCTTCGAAGACCTTTGCTCCTGATTTACATAAAGTCAAAGCTCGATAAATGTCTGATAGAATGATGAGGACAAAGGTGTGATTTTCTTTGGTGGTGAGGATTTGCACAATTTTTGCGGTGCGAATATCAATTGTTCGCTCTTTGTTTGGAAAGACCATGACGCCTAGAAAAGCCACCATGAAAGCAAAGCGACGGTGAATCTGCCAAGTGTCTTTGTTTTGCTTATTGGTAAGGACTTTCTCATGAATTTCAAACCCATCTGACTTTCCGAACCTTGAATACAAAAAGTTGAAGGAACAACATCCATTGATGACATTGTTTTTCCTTATTTGACTGCTGATGTTCAGAAGGCCGAAGAATCGATGTACCGAAGGAGCCTTTGTGAATATCAAGCTTTGATTTCTTAAAGTTCCGTCAAAACCAGCATATCCAGCTATCTCCTCTAATGTAGGAGTAAGCTCGAAGTCAGAGAAACGAAAGACATTGTGAACAGGGTCCCAAAAAGTTACTAGTGCCGCAATCAGATCATCACGGGGTTTGACTTTCATAATGTCCGTGAGATTTCCCAAATTCTTGACGACCCATTTTTGACCGTCTTCGCCTAAATCATACCACCACATTTGAAGTTGAAATAGAAATTCTTCTGTACTCGTGGACGAGGGGCTTTGTGTGGTGCTCATTTTGTATCTGAAATTTAATTTTAATAAAGTCAAAATTCATTTTGAAAATATATACTAAAAAAAATCATTTTCGAAATTTTTTTTATTTATTTATTAAATACCTTTATTTCAAGATTTAAAACAATTTTTCTTTTTTTGGAAATTTTTTTTTTTAAAAAAAAAACAACAACCCATTTTATTCCTCTCTTCTCACCATGATTTCATTTAAGCTGGTCAACAAGCATGTTCGAGGCTAATGAATGCACAAATAGCAAGTAGGATGCATCATGATGGTCTTTTTATTTCGGGTTCACCTGTCCTAGACAGACCCAACCCCTGTGTTGAGTCTCCAAGGCCAAATGTGTATGATGCAAATAGACGTTCCTACTAGGGATCCGGTACATGGCTGAGTTATTCTAAGTGTAAAACCTTAGGTTGATTGTTCTAAACCTGGCTTACCCAAACGGACAGTTTGAGCCGAAGCGGGGGCAACGTACCGGGAGCACGAAAGTCTGACCGGCCTAGTTACTTGTCCTAACTCCGTCTTATTTGGTATGACTTTAACAGAAAGGTGGGTCACGCGCACGTGTACACCATAAATTCAGAAGACTCAGAAAGAAGGGGGTTTCGTAGCAGTTGTATATATTCACAATTCAAATAATATTAAAGCGATAAAAAAAACAACATTTAGCATATTAGCATATAAACAGTTGAAAATCATATAGTAAATAAAGCCAATTAATGCAGATATTTTAAGCTCGAATTCTTTAAACCCTGAACCAATTGTTCTGGGTTACAGCTTACACAATACTTATTTCCCCAGCGGAGTCGCCAGAGCTGTCGCACCTCCTTTTTACCGCGCCCGCGGGGCGCGTGGGGAGTTTTCTCCAATTAAAGGACAGTCGAAACGGGATTTATTTAATTATTTAAGAGTCGCCACCTGGGAATTTTAAGGCGTCCCAAGTCACCAATTTTAATCCCTGAATCGAGGAGAATATGACTCTGTTTATTATTCTGCGAACCAGAAATCCTGAGTAAGGAATTCTATTAATCCGGAAGAAGGTGTTAGGCATTTCCGAATTCCGTGGTTCTAGCACGGTCGCTTAACTGTTTTTATTATTGGCTTAATTATCTTGATTTTATTAAATATATTTTGTTATGTGATTTTACTACCGCTTATACTTATTGTGATTAAGGACCCTTCTTTGAATCGAATTACGCGTACGTATATTCGTGTTATAGATTTAGAACTGCGGATTTGTGTCACGCGTACGTGTACACGATAACTTTTGATAATATATTTATTAAACAATTATTTATTTTTTTTCGAATATCGTGTCGAATCAGGAAAATTTGTTTTTCTTAAATAGTGAACCGCATATCTCGGGGTTTTTATGAAATTGATTTAACGCCTTTGGAAAAATCCTTTTCCTAAATATTTGCTCGAAATTGCGCGTACGCATAATCCGAATTTGCTTTTAAAAAATATAATCAGGGTACGCGAACGCATCCCTAATTGCGCAAAATACTTGTAATGGTATTAAGGATTTTCCACAAATTGTTTATTATATTCATATATTTTTTATGTGGAAATCATAAGAACTCCCATTTTAGAGGCCTATAAATTCTTTGAAAAGAATTCACAATCTATTAAAGGTTGCCCGTCGATTATAATTTCCGAGTATAAATTATATTCATTCCAACTATTCAAATTCAAAGAACAGAATAAAAATATGATTAATACTATTTTTAACAAATATGACATATATATATATATGCCAAAGAATAAATTGCATATGAAACTGAAAATGAATTATAAAAGAAAGAATATTTTTCAAGAACTTTTATTTTTTTTATTTAGTGCAAGTTCTATTCATAATTACCATTGATATAAAGTGTTGCAATTGGTGTTCGTACATCTCATCTTATTCTCATATACTTGTTTTAATCTTAATAGACGAAATTAATTTAATTAATTATGCCTATGATTGAGTTAGGATAGATATAGATATAATCAAACCAATTTGATTCTCAATCTATGTGAATTATTACTAACTATTAACTTTCACATTGTATAAGTTCCTAAGCCCTTTATTATTAAGAAAGAGAACAAGTCTAGTTGACTTAATGAAATGATATTGCATACCATATTACTTACCATATTTGACGTCGTGAACATAACGGATTATACTAACGCGTCTTTCAACTATAAATTATGAACACAACCAATGTTATGCCAAAAGATAGCAAATTGCAACCAATCATCATCTAGCTTTAAACAACAACTAATTAACTAACAAAATAAACTTATAGCATATTTTCTTTGATAATTCCATATTATGCTATACCTATCTAACAATACCATAAAGTGTAAATAAAAGCCAACTTTCTGCCATGCTTCGTATTTACACAACTCAAAGATAACTAAACTAATGAAATTTCAACATGGATAACATTATTACAAAGTTTTTATATGAATTTAAAAATAAGACAATTAACTTGTAGCCGTCAAGTCGAACTCACTACTGGTTATCCAACATGAAACCAAAGCTGAAATTTAAATGTTTAAATTTAAATGATAGAAGGCAGCATTTCAATTTGAAATTCATTCATTTGTCATGTTGAATCTCTTTCCAACATAGAATTTAAGAGATATGTACCTGGAAATGAAGGTAGGAGAAGTAAATTTCAACAGTTGCAGCAGTACCAAAATCAGCAGAATACCAGTATTCCCACAGATTTGAGCAATAATAAGACCCGAGGAACCCAGATGCACAGTGACAGTACTTTTAAGAAATTTCAGATTTTTAACTGAAGAATGAGATCGAACAAATCCGGACAGATTTAATACAAAGAATAATATTTCTGATTTTGAGACTTAGAACAAAGCAGACTGAAAAAGCTTTCAATTTCAAAACACAGAATCAGCTTCAATACTAACTTCCGATGTAGAATTCTGTTTTAATGTTTCTGTTTTCCTTTCTTTCTATCTTCCTTTTCAGATTTCTGTTTCTGCTTGATTTTCCTCTCTCAAATTTTATTTTTTCCTTCTGTATATCTCTCTGTGTTTATCTCTGAGTGTATTCCCTAATGCCTTAAAAATCAGATTTTTTCCCTCTCAATTTCCTCTTCCAATCTCCTAAAATCTGCCCAAACTCTCTTCAAGTCCCCCTCATTCTGTTTTTCAGCTCCTGTATTTATACAGGGCTGGTCCTATACTTTTTAATGCTGGATGGACCCTTTTCTCCTTTAAAAATCAGAAAGTTTTTCCATTAAAACTACTTTTGAATACTTTAAATCTTATTGAGTGCTATTATCCTGTTTTTCAGCAGCCCCATTATCCCTTGTTCCCCATTAGTATCTTAAATTATAACCATTAACATCCCACTTTCAGTCCACTATTTTATCACATTACCCTTACTGTTTTATCCCAGAAATGTCCAGATTTACTGTTTTCTACTGGTATTACTGCTTTAAATTCAGCATCTTAACAATACAGATTTTAAAATCTGTATAAGCCTGATTATTAATCTAATTTACGACAGCTACAACCAATCCTAAAGTTTGGACTGAATCCTGACTAAGAATATAACCTCCTAACACAATTACATCCAATCAACATTTGTAGAAACATACTGAATTCAGAACCAATCATCATAACAACATATTACACTGAGTTCAGTAAACTGAGCTTTAACTTTGAACAAAAATCAAACAAACACAGAAGCATTGTCAATATACTGACAATGCCCTGAAACTCACGGATTCAAAAAGCAACATATACACACCATTAACAAACTTTCTGATTTATTAAACAAGAATCAATAAATTGGGAAGAACTAATTAACTGATTTCAATGATGATAATCAATTCTAAACAGATAAACAGGGTATTACAAACATCATTTCAGAAGCAAGATTCACAATACAACTAATCGACGAACTTAATCGAGTCGATTACACACATTGTACATAATCACAATTAACAGAAACAATTCACATTTGGAATCAAGTAGACGGGTAGGGGACAGTATAACAAAATTGACTAGAAAATTATGAAAAATTAAACAAACTAATGAAACGAATATAGAATACACGTAGAACATACATAAGCAACAGAAAATTACCTCTGAGCCTTCAACTTCAACCGGACTCAACTCAACTTGGATTTGAACTTTGTTTGAAATCAAACAGACCTTAGTCGAAGTATTTTCTACTGAAAATACTTTGACTAAGGTCGATTAAACCTCAACCTTTGTCAGGATTAGAAATTTAGGGTTTCAGATCTTGGATTTTAAATTCGAACACTTTTGGGTAGGTTCGAGGGGAACCAACAATGACACACGGGTGGGGGTAGCCTAGGGGTCATTTGGTGTGAGTTTAGAACAGATCTGAGTTTGTTCTTGTTTGGTCCGAATCTTCAAAAGAAGATTCGAGCGGTTCCAGTAGGATTCGAGCCATGCAACTAACAGATCCGTGATGAGGGTATCTAGGGGAAGTTGTGGTGTTATTTTGGAGGCCATCGGAGAAGATAAGGTTTTCAGGCCAACCTTCGATTTAAGATTCGAAGAGTTGGGGCCTGATTCGAAGGAAACTAAGGTCAGATTTGTGTAGAGGATGTTCAGGGGGTTCTAGGGTGTTATTTTGGTGACCGGCGGCGTTGATGCCGCCGGGTTTCAGGCGGTGGGATTCTAGGGCGGCTAGGGTTAGGAGTGGGGTTTGGGGACGATGATGAACAGTGAGAGGAGGGGGGTGTTCAGTTAGGGGCCGGGGTAGGGGCTTGGGACTTATATAGGGGTGGGGTGGATTGATATTGTCCGTCCGATCAAGTAAGATGAAGGGCCAGGATCAATTTATTAAACCAAACGATGTCGTTTGGTTTAATGCCAGGGTCGGCTGAGTCGGGTCACTGGGTCGGGCTACGGGTTACGGGTAAGGGGGTGAGATCTTGACCGTTGGTTGGATTTGATCCAACGGTTTCTGAGAAGCCACGACCAAACGCTGTCGTTTTGGTTCGTCTGGTTTGGACCGGACCTGGGCTAAAGGGGGTAATTTGGTTTGGGCCTGGATTTAAATCCAGGTCCGATTATTTTTTATATTTTTTTTTCTTTTTCAACCATTTCATTTTTCTAATTTAAATTTCTAATTTGAATTATAAAACAATTTTAACTTCACAAAAATATATTAATTACTCTATAACAATTACTTAACACATAGACAAGACATCAATCACATAGTGAAATATTTAAAATAGAACTATTGCATATTTTTTGTGATTTTATTTAAATTATCTTTTAAATGCATAATTAAATCCTATATGCATGCAATATGTATTTTATTTTATTTTTTATTTTATTATGACAAAGTAAACACTTACGGACATAACACAAGTATTTAACACCACGCAAATTCAAAAATTACACAGTAAAAGAAATTTATTTTATTATTATTTTTTTTGATTTATTTTGGAGTAGTTTTCGTAAGGCAAAAATCACGTGCTCACAGTAATTGACAGGCAATTAAGAAAAGATAAACACATAAAGGTTCGCCCTTCGGGCACCATAACAACAAATCCGCCCCTCGGGCATCATCTCAGAACAATACCAGCCCCTTGAGCTCAATCTTACATCACAATAGGTACTCGCGCTCACTGGGGGTATGCAGACTCCTGGAGGGGCCCCTTACAGCCCAAGCGCAATATCAAGCCATCTCGTGGCATCATCACTAGGCTCTAGGCCTTACATCAATCAAGCCACATCGTGGCATACATATCTCATGCCCTCGGCCTTATATCAATCAAGCCACCTCGTGGCTTACGTATCTCAAGCCCTAGGTCTCATAATCAATATCAAATGTTTCCTCTCAACATAGGACCTCGGCCTTACTCAGTCAAAATCCTCACAAGCCACTCGGGTAATAGTAAAACATGATTCTCAACCCAAAATATCATTTAAAAGATCATTTAAGTATGAAAACAGAGTAAACATGGCTGAGTACGAAAACAATGAAATATAACATGACTGAGTTCAGGTATAAAGTCAAAACAGTGAGGAAATATCAATAAAAGTCCCCTAAGGGTTCAAATAGTTTGCACGAAGCCCAAATATGGCATTCAGCCCAAATCATGATGTTAGCAGATAGATTTCAGTCAAATACACGGCAAAATAGTCATTTAGGATGGACTAAGTCACATTCCCCAATAGTGCATGACCCCACGCTCCTCATCTAGCGTGTGCGTCACTTTAATATAGCACAACAATGTGCAATCCGGGGTTTCATACCCTCAGAACATCATTTACAATTATTACTCACCTCGAACAGGTCAAATCTCTAGCTCGCGACGCCTTTGCCCCTCGAATCGGCCTCCACTCGCATCGAATCTATCCAAAATCAAAATTACGGCATCAAAATATGCTAAGGGAACGAAGCCTAAGCAAAAATAATCAAAATACGACACAAATCCCAAAATTATCAAAACCCGACCCCCGGGCCCACATCTCGAAATTCGATAATTTTTACATCAATAGATTCCTTATCTCCCCACGAGTTCATACTATCAAAAGTTATGATATCCGACCTCAAATGGTCCTTCAAATCCTCAATCAAATGTTTAAGTTTCCAAGCCTTAGTTCTTCAATTTTTGGCTTAATTTCCATGATTATTTAGATGAAATTCACATTAGAATCGAGTTTTAAGTCCAAGAATCTTACCTCCAAGTGATTCCCTTTGAATCCCTCTTCAATTCCCTTCCAATAGCTCCAAAAACGACCAACAATGGAAGAAATAAACCCCACATTCGTAGACAAGACGACCTTTTAAACCTTCTGCCCAGGCCTGAAATCCTTCTTCGCAAACGCGGTCAAAGCCACGCGTTCGCGAAGCATAAATTAACTTTGACCAATTTTTCCTCATTTGCGATCGTGACCTCGCCATCGCGAACGTGATGCTTTGCTCAGATCAACCTTCACGATCGCGTTCCACCTCTCGCGAACGCGATGAATAAAAATCCACTGAAGCTCAGCTGCCCCTTTTCTTGTATGTGAACGTGACACCACCCCGCGAATGCGATGCACAACCACTTAGCCATTCGTAAACACGTAGCTTTCCTCGCGAATGCGAAGGCTTAAATTCCACCTTCCTCAACTGACTCTTCGCAAACACGAGGGTCCACTCGTGAACGTGAAGAGTAAAATACCTACAACAGCTGAAACCAAAATTTGCAACTCCAAACATCAAGAAATGATCCGATTGACCACCCGAAACTCCTCCGAGGCCCTCGGGACCTCAACCAAAGGCATCAACATATCCCAAAATCTTATTCAAACTTGTACAAATCTTCAAAACACCTTAAACAACATCAAATCAACCAAACACATCGGATTCAAGCCTAAGTTTCCAAAAATCTTCCAAATTCCGCTTTTGATCAAACACTCAACCAAACCACATCCGAATGACCTAAAATTTTGCACACACATCCAAAATGACACAAAGGAGCTACTACAACTCTCGGAATTCCATTTCGACCCCTATAACAAAATCTCACTTACAAATCGGAGATTGCCAAAATATCAACTTCGCCAATTCAAGCCTTAATCTACTCCGAACCTCCAAAACTTATTCCAATCGCGCTCCTAAGTCCCAAATAACATACCAAAGCTATACGAACCATCAAAACTCACATCTAAGCCCTCTAACACATAAGTCAACATTCGGTTGACTTTTCCAACTTAAGCTTCCTCAAAAGAGACTAAGTGTCTCAAACCTTACCAAAGTTATTCCGGATTCAATCCAACCAACCTGATACCATATAAAATGGATACACAAAGCATAAAGAAGTACAAATGGGGAAAATGGAGCGGTAAACTCATGAGACGACAGGTCGTGTCGTCACAGTAATTGTACTTTATGCATCAAGAATAATAGAACATGAATGATAATTTTGCAAATACTATCTATGCGAGATTTTATGACAACCAAAAAGGGATAATTGGCTTCCTCCTAAATAAGTAGTAGTTAGGAATACCTTTGGAAGTCAAGATTATGGATATGTTTCAAATTTAAAACCAGCTGTGAAAGCTGCCTCTACCAGTTTTGACTGAAAATAACATCTGCATATTTGGACAGTTTTGAGGAGATCATCTGGTTGTTAACAAATCATCATAGATGATAAAATTGTATGCTTGAACTAAGTCCTCTTTTCCACTGACATAAAGCTTTTGTAAACAAAGGATGAGGCATTAATGTTATGGATATAGTTTACAGTAATGTTGCATCCAGTATGAAGGAACTCCAGATTCTAGTAGAGGTTCTTAATTATTTCCAGATGAGCAAATCCTTCTGGAAAGTGCTCTGAGTCCATCTATGGGATGCATAGTATGCTATGTATTTTAAAATCAAAGCCATATATATATGTTCAATCAATGCATGCATACCTCATACTTATATTACATTTTGGAATACTAGAGAGGATTCTTTGCAAGTACTAGACACCTGATTGATTCGCAAGTTGCAGTATTTGGATGCACCAATGTACAATGGAAAAGTCAATCTAACATAGGACCTTAATTTGCATACTTAATAGTCTAGCTCTTCATGCTTCAATAAGCTAATTCACGGACACATTTTATGCTTTATCGTTATCACCACACAGAGTTGCATGGAAATCTTTGAAGTAGCTCCTGCTAAATGCTGCTTTATGTTGCATGATTGCAGACCCTTATCATGTGGTAGGTCCTCACCCCCAAGGGCTAGGATAAAAGCTCATTCATTTCACTACTGTTAAAGATTGAATGTAGTCATAAAGAATGAATATTGACATATTACTTGTACTATACATAGATAGAATAAGTATTGAGATTTGATAGCAGACTTTTAGGATTTTCCTTTTACTTCTTTCCATAGTTAGGATCCTATGTACATGTCTATATATGTATCACTTCATGGAATAAGATACCAACTTTGATTCTTCCATACCTTGTTTATCACATGGTATCAGAGCTGGTGTTAAGTTTGAAATCTGATCGAGAAATAAACGGTCTCACTGGAACTTGACCGGTCTTAGGAGAGTCCTTTGGTCTGGCGAAGTAACTCTCACCATCAATCCTTTTGATATACATGTTTCCAGAATCTGGTGGTCGGATTCATTATTTGTGAAGCCCACACACCGGCCGTGGAATTCTGACATAATCTGCCTCGACGGCGTGTGAGGGTGCGTGAGAGATCGGTTGGAGACTTGGTTCACTGTTCCTAGGTCACATCATTATTTCCGGTGTGTGTCTGGTGGTTTCTACTTGAACTGACCACAATTTGAGAAGGCTTTCTTTCTCCCAGAAGTGCTGCTCATTAACAGTCTCATCTGAAAGTCCCAGGTTACTAATTTCCATCTAAACTTTGTTTCTTCCATCTTGATTTGGTCCTTTCCAGCTACCTACCTATTTGGAATCTGAAGATAATCTAGTATTTCTGAGTTCTTTTAGTGGTGGAATATACTTCATTATTCTTGGTTATATTTCCTGGTGGAGTATATTACTGGTTTGTATGATTTGTTGGTGCATCATTAGTTCTTTGGTTTGGTCATATTTCTGGTAGAGTATATCTTTTTTGGCTATCTGCTTGGAACTTAGTTAATCTCTTCTTCAATATATTTCGTGAGTTTTATTAGAATGACTATATACAGTAAGCAAGGAGGAAATAGTGCTACAACTCCTAGTCCAGCAATCTTGGTCTCGGATGAGTTTCTTGAGTTCCTTCAATATCATAAATCAATGAAGGAATCTTCTTTAGTTACTGCTTTTGCTGGGTTAGATAGGACATGTATTATCACCTCTTCTAATAAATGGGTGATTGATTCTGGTGCCACAAATCACATGACAGGTAATCCGAATGTTTTTTCTAGCTTTCAATCACACAAAGCACCTTTTTCAGTTACTGTAGCTGATGGAACAACTTGTAGCAGTGTTGGATCTGGGACTGTTAAACCAACTTCCTCTATTACCCTGTCATCTGTATTAAGTCTACCAAACTTAGACTTTAATTTGATTTCTGTTAGTAAAATCACTAGAGACCTTAATTGTTGTGTAGCGTTCTTTCCCAATCATTGTTTGTTTCTAGATCTTATGACGAAACAGATTATTGGTAAAGGATATTTATCTGGTGATCTCTATATCCTTGATTAATGGGAGCTATAGTCTATTGCATGCTCCAGTATCGTGTCTCCTTTTGAAGCACATTATCGATTGGGGCATCCCTCTCTGCCTTTGTTGAAGAAGCTCTGTCCTCAATTTCAGAATATTTCTTCATTGGATTGTGAGTCATGTCGATTTGCAAAACATCATCGCATCTCGTTAGGTCCGAGGGTTAATAAGCGAGCTGAGTCAGCTTTTGAGTTAGTTCATTCTGATGTTTAGGGACCATGTCCTGTTGTTTCTAAAACTGGGCATAAGTATTTTGTCACTTTTGTAGATGATTTTTCACAGATGACTTGGATTTACTTTATGAAGAGTTTCTCTAAAGTGTTTACTCACTTTCTGCCTTCTGTGCTGAAGTCAAAACTCAATTCAACGCTTCAGTGCGTATTCTAAGGAGTGATAACGCTAAAGAATACATGTCAGAGTTATTTTAGTCCTACATGAGACAATATGGTGTACTACATCAGTCTTCATGTGTTGATACACCCTCTCAAAATGAAGTTGCTGAGAGGAAGAATAGGCATCTACTTGAGACAGCTCGGGCACTTTTGTTCCAAATGAAGGTTCCTAAATAATTCTGGGTTGATGCGGTCTCCAAGGCTTGCTTTTTGATTAATCGCATACCATCTACTATTCTTGGTGGCAATATGCCTTACAGTGTTCTTTTTCCAAACAAGTCATTATTTCCCGTGGAACCTAAGGTGTTTGGAAGCACATTTTATGTTCGAGATGTTCGACCATCTGTTACCAAGCTGGATCCCAATGCATTGAAGTGTGTTTTTCTTGCCTTCAGAAAGGGTATCGGTGTTATTCTACTGAACTTGGAAAATATCTGGTGTCAACTGATGTAGTGTTTTCAGAGACTATACCATTCTTTTATGCACCTCCCATATCTACAAGTCAGGGGAAGAATATGAGTGGCTAGTATATCAGGTTACCCGTACTTTGATAGAACAATCAGATGATGTTTCTTCATCTCCTAGCTCTTCTATCGAGCACCAATCGACTATTTTGCCTTTAGCACCTACTCCAACTGTGTTAGCAAGAACACCAATTGTTCAAGTTTACTCGAGGAGGCGAGAAACAAATGATACAGGTCCTGCATCAGTTCCTTCGTCATCAGATCCTCTTCCGCCTGATCCTCCAGAAGGCCTTGACCTTCCCATTGCTTTACGCAAAGGTACATGTACTTGTAAATCCACATATACTATTGCTAATTTTGTTTCCTACGATCACTTATCCCCTGCGTCTAGATCATTGATTGCGTCTCTAGACTCCATTTCTATACCCAAAATAGTTAAAGAGGTTTTGAATCATCCTGGATGGTCTGAATGCCATGCTTGAGGAAATACATGCCTTAGAGAAAAACCATACTTGGGATTTGGTGAATTTACCTAGTGGACAGAAAGTAGTGGGATGCAAATGGGTCTTCACGGTTAAAGTTAATCCAAATGGTTCTGTAGCGAGACTTAAGACCAGACTTGTGGCCAAAAGGTATGCTCAGACTTATGGAGTAGATTATTCTGACACTTTTTCTCTGGTTGCCAAACTTACTTATGTCTGCTTGTTCATTTCTCTAGCAGCTTCTGAGAATTGGCCTTTGCATCAATTGCACATTAAGAATTCCTTTCTTCATGGTGATCTTCATGAAGAGGTGTATATAGAGCAACCACCTGATTTTGTTGCTCAGGGGGAGTACGGGAAGGTCTGTCATTTGAAGAAGTCTTTGTATGGCTTGAAGCAGAGTCCCCGGGCTTGGTTTGGAAAATTTAGTAATGTAGTTCAAGAATTTGGGATGAAAAGGAGAAAATGTAATCGTTCAGTCTTCTACAGGCAATCAATAGCTGGATCTATTCTCCTGGTTGTATATGATGATGACATTGTTATTAACAGAAGTGATTATGCAGGAATATCTTCTCTCAAGTCTTTCTTGCATACTAAGTTTCATACGAAAGACTTGGGACAACTGAAAAATTGCTTGGGAGTAGAAGTAAATAGATGCAAGAAGGGGATTTTTCTATCTCAGAGAAATTATATTCTTGACTTACTGGCAGAAACTGGTAAGTTGGCTGCCAAGCCTTGCAGTACTCCAGTGGTTCCTAATTTGCATCTTATGAAAGATGATGGCGATCCATTTAATGATCCAGGTAGATACAGGAGGTTAGTTGGGAGATTAAACTATCTCACTGTGACTCGTCCAGATATTGCTTTTGTTGTAAGTGTTGTAAGCCAGTTTATGTCCGCTCCTACGGTCAAACATTGGGCAGCACTAGAACATATTCTATGTTACTTAAAAAGAGTCGCTGGACTTGGCATATTATACAGCAATCATGGGCATTCTCACATTGAGTGTTTTGCATATGCGGATTGGACTGGATCCAAAATTGATAGAAGGTCTACTACCAGCTATTGTGTCTTTGTGGGTGGAAACCTGGTATCATGGAGAAGTAAAAAACAAAATATTGTATCTCAATCCAGTGCAGAATCCGAATACAGGGCTATGGCACAGACTACATGTGAGGTTATGTGGATACATCACCTTCTCACGGAAATTGGGATAAAGCATACTACACCAGCAAAACTTTAGTGTGATAATCAAACCGTTGTTCATATCACCTCAAATCCGGTGTATCATGAAAGGACAAATCATATTGAAGTTGACTATCACTTTATTCGTGAGAAGATTTAGGAAAATTTGATTTCTACTAGTTACGTGAAGACAGGAGAGCAATTGGCTGATGTATTCACAAAGGCGTTAAATGGAACTCGAGTTAATTATCTTTGCAACAAGCTGGGCATGATTAATATCTATGCTCCATCTTGAGGGAGAGTGTTAAAGAATGAATGTAGACATAAAGAATGAATGTAGACAGATTACTTGTACTATACATAGATAGAATAAGTATTGAGATTTGATAGCAGATTTTTAGGATTTTCCTTTTACTTCTTTCCAAAGTTAGGATCCTACGTACATGTATATATATGTATCACTTTATGGAATAAGATACCAACTTTGATTCTTCCATACCTTGTTTGTCACAACTACCTTAACAGAGGGACAAATGGCATTGAACGTGAATTGGGTTGCTAGCTCACTACATGTTTTATGACTAGCACTTCCTCTCTGAGTTTATCACCTTCTACCTTTATTAGCCTCTCCTTTCCATGGGATGTTGGACCATTACCTGTAGAAATCTTAGTGCTTGTATTACTTCATTTCCCATAATTGTAAGCTTACTGCTGTATTTCTTTCTAGCTTCACTTTTTGTCTAGTGTGAGTAGTTAGGATAAATGTTTTTACGAGCATATGCCTATTTGTCTACAATTATATAAACTCTTACTCCAGATCTCATACTTAAACCAATATGTAACCATCATATCAACCTGTTTTGAAACATAGCACCCATGCCCTATCTCCACTTTCTGTCATTATCATATCTCACGTATCTTCATATCCAACCAAACATATAAATGATTTAGGAAATAATTTTCAAGGTTCTATAATAATTATGCCACACCAAACACACCCTCTTCATCTATTATACCTTATGGTATCAAACGGGTGTAGGCTTTACCGATGGTTGAGTAAACCAAGTTCCAGGCTTCCAACAACTTTATGTTTCCTTTTAGTTTCAGTATGTCTATTTTTTAAATGGTGGACATGCCTCAGCTGTATCTTAAATTCTACATATTCTGTGTTTATTGCTTCACTTGATATGTACAGCGATTTTATGCTCTTGATCTTGAAAAATGAGGAAATACCTTGCTCCAGGGGAACAACAGATTTACGTGGCAGCACGGAACAGGAGTTACTAGATACCAAATGGTTCTCCTCTAGTGATAACAATTTCACTGATCTGTACACTTTTGAGAATGAAGAAATCTTCGGCAAAAGCAAGGAGAGTTCAAACACAATTTGGAATGGTAGGGTCCTTAATGCCTTCTCATCTTTTCTGGCTTCTATGTTAACATCTCCATAATGGAGTTGAGTTGGTTTCTTGAATATCTTTCTTATTAGGGTAAATCGCTCTTCATTTTTAGTGGAAAAATGTATAATTTAACTTTGAAATTCCTTAGTGGCGCTTGCTTTGAAATTTGCAAACTCAGTTTTAGGAAAAAATCTGTTTGAACTATTGGACAAAAAAAATCCAAGAATTTTACAAGCTAAAATGAACATCACATTAACAACATGGTAACTTGTCCAGACGTTTACGTTTTCATACATATATTTGGTGGCTCTGATACCAATTGTTGCGGAAGCCAAATGTATAATTTATTTTGACTGTTTTTCTTCAAAAATTTATCCTCCAGCGCTTTCCATAATTTACTTGCAGAAGTTTCCTTTGTGTATGGATATTTCTGCCCTCTAGCAAGGTAGGATCGAATAGTACCGCAAGCAAGGTTCGGCTAATTTTGCCTACTCCTCGGACACAACCAATATTTTATTTCACTCCAAAAAATACAAGTGAAATAATACTAAAGAGAGAAGATACAAATGCCTTAAACAGATGAGAAGGCAAATGAGAGGTGTGTTTAAATCCTAAACATTAAGCCTTCTTTTATAGGGGGGAAATCCCCCCAACTTTTGTTTTCCCACCGATGTGGGACAAACATTTTGTCAAATTCAACAACTCTCCACCTTGGCAAAATTCCACATCTTCAATTTTCTCTCAATAACAAATTTGGTTGTGTCTTCATCTTCAATCTTCAGTGTTCAACAATGTTGATCAAATCCAAACAATGTTGAAACTTGATCGCAGTCACCACCTTTGTCAGCATATCAGCAGGATTCTCCGTAGTATGAATTTTCCTCACTGTGACTCCACCTTCTTCTATGATTTCTCGTACAAAATGATACCGAACATCAATGTGCTTCGTCCTTGCATGATAAACTTGGTTCTTCGCTAATTGAATAGCACTTTGACTATCACAAAAAATTGTGATACCCTTTTGTTCAACACCAAGCTCCTTTAGCAATCCTTGAAGCCAAATTGCCTCTTTCACAGCCTCTGTTGTAGACAAAGCAACTGTTGACTGCAAAGTAGACTTCCAACTAACTGGTGCCTTTGCAAAAGTAAACACATAACCAGTAGTTGATCTTCGTTTGTCCAGATCACCCGCAAAATCTGAGTCACAATATCCAACTACAGACTGATTGTCTTCCTGCTCAAAAACTAACCCGACATCTACAGTATTATGAATATACCGTAGAATCCACTTCACAGCTTGCCAATGCTCCTTCCCTGGATTGTGCATATATCTGCTAATAACTCCAACAGCTTGTGAAATGTCAGGCCTTGTGCAGACCATTGCATACATCAAGCTACCAACAACATTTGCGTATGGTACCTTTGACATATACTTTCGTTCAACTTCATCCATTTGCGACATAGTAGTACTTAGCTTAAAATGGGAAGCAAGTGGAGTACTAACTGGCTTAGTCTTGTCATCTATGCCAAAACGTTGAAGTACTCTCTTCAAATATTCCTTTTGAGATAAACAGAGTTTCTTTGAACGTCTATCTCTAATTATCTCCATACCAAGAATTTTCTTTGCCTCACCCAAATCCTTCATCTCGAACTCCTTCTTCAGTTGAATCTTTCAACTTATCAATTTCTTCCAAATTCTTGGAAGCTATCAACATATCATCAACATATAGGAGAAGATATACAAAGGAACCATCTTTAAGCTTGTGCAAATACACACAATGATCGTATTTGCTTCTCTTGTACCCTTGCCGCAACATAAACTCGTCAAATCGCTTGTACCATTGTCTAGAAGATTGTTTCAATCCGTACAACGATTTTTCAAGTTTGCACACCATATTTTCTTTTCCAGCAACTTTGAATCCTTCTGGCTGAGTCATGTAGATTTCCTCCTCCAAGTTTCCATGTAAAAACGCAGTTTTTACATCCATCTGAACTAGTTCCAAATCCAATTGTGCTACCAAAGCCAACATAATTCTAATGGAGGAATGTTTTACAACTGGAGAAAACACTTCATTGTAATCAATTCCCTCCTTTTGAGCATATCCTTTGGCCACCAATCTTGCTTTGTAGCGAACATCTACTTGGTTAGGAAATCCTTCCTTCTTTGCAAATACCCATTTGCACCCAATTGCTTTCTTTTCCTTCGGGAGATTGGCCAATCTCCATGTATGATTCTGATGAAGGGACTGTATTTCATCATTCATGGCAATCCTCCACTTATCTTCTTCTGAACTTTGGACAACGTCTTTATAAGTAGTAGGAACATCATCAGCTACAATTGAGGTTGCACAAGCAACCGTCTCTATGAGACGAACAGGTTTCGTTATTGTTCTTTTTGTCCTGCTGGTTGCTATTGATTCAAGTTGTTGTTGAGGTTCCTGAGTTGGAATCTCCTCTACTGGCTCTCCTTCTAGAGGATAATCTTCATTTGTTTCCTCATCTGCTTCTTGTGTAGGAAAAATAAATTTTCCCTCAAACTCCACCTGCTTAGAAGCACCTTCATTTTGTTTGGTATCTTCTGTTACCTTATTTACCATAGCAGATTCATCAAAGGTAACATCCCTGCTGAATATTACTTTCTTTGTCATAGGACACCATAAGCGATATCCTTTGACTCCAGAAGTAATTCCCATAAAAATAGCCTTCTTTGCCCTTGGATCCAATTTTGACTCCGTCACATGATAATATGCAGTTGAGCCAAACACGTGCAAAGAGTTATAATCTATAGCAGGTTTTCCATACCATTTTTCAAATGGTGTCTTGCCATCAATAGCAGCAGATGGTAGACGATTAATGAGGTGGCATGCATATGTAATTGCCTTAGCCCAAAATTCTTTGCCCAAGCCAGCATTGGACAACATACACCGTACCTTCTCCAGCAAGGTCCGGTTCATACGTTCTGCCACTCCATTCTGTTGTGGTGTATGTCTAACAGTGAAGTGTCGGACGATGCCATCATTTTCACAGACCTTATTGAAATGATCATTTTTGTATTCACCTCCATTGT
Source organism: Nicotiana tabacum (assembly GCF_000715075.1). Taxonomy (NCBI): domain Eukaryota; kingdom Viridiplantae; phylum Streptophyta; class Magnoliopsida; order Solanales; family Solanaceae; genus Nicotiana; species Nicotiana tabacum. The sequence goes on from NC_134080.1 coordinate 15,410,334, forward strand.
CTGTGCGAATACACTTGATCCTCTTGTCTGTCTGATTCTCCACCATCGTCTTCCATTTGAGAAAAATTCCCAACACTTCATCTTTGCTCTTCATTGTATACACCCATACTCTTCGGGAAAAATCATCAACAAAGGTTACAAAATAGTGATTCCCACCCAATGAAGGTGTTTTGGAAGGACCCCAAACATCAGAGTGTACATAATCCAAAATGCCTTTAGTATTATGGATCGCTGTACCAAATTTAACCCTTGTCTGTTTCCCTTTAACACAATGCTCACAAAACTCCAAGTTGCAAGCCTTGACTCCTTTTAACAATCCTTGATCTGATAGAGTTTTCAAGGATTTTCCTCCAGCATGTCCCAAGCGCATGTGCCATAGCTTGGTTGCTTCTGCCTCTTTGTCGTCACTGGATGTCACTGTCGCTGTCCCAATAACTGTACTGCCACAATAGCGGTACATATTATTATTCTTCCGATTAGCCTTCATTACCACTAGTGCACCGGAACATACTCTCATCACTCCATTTTCTGCAATGATTTTAAACCCTTTTGATTCCAGGGCTCCCACAGAGATGAGATTCTTCTTCAAATCCGGTACATATCGAACATCTGTTAATGTTCTGATCATTCCATCATGGTTCCTTAATCGTATTGAACCAATGCCATATGAGGTAAGAGGGCTGTTATCTGCTGTGTGGACGACTCCATATTGTCCTTCTTGAAATTCCACGAACCAGTCCCTGTTGGGACACATATGATAGCTACAAGCCGAGTCCATCAACCATATGTCTGATGATGTTGATGACTCTGTTGTAACTAATGAGAAGTCTGAATCATCACAATCAGCTACATTTGAATCCATAATAGCCTTTCCATTGTTATGTTTGGCCTTATTCTTCAACTTCGGACAGTCTTTCTTCCAGTGCCCCTTTTCTCGACAAAAGGCACATTCATCTTTGCTGGGTCTGGATCTTGACTTGGATCTTCCCTTCTTTGTCCTCGTTTGATTTTGAGGACGACCCCTCACAAACAGTGCTTCTCCTTCTCCGCCCTTCTGTTTTTCTCGCTTTCTTTGTTCATAGCTGTACAAAGCCGAACAAACTTCTCTGAGAGAAATTTCGTCATTTCCATGGAGTAGAGTAGTTTCAAGGTGCTCGTACTCATCAGGAAGTGACGCCAACAACATTAAGGCCAAGTCATCATCATCATAAGTTGTATCCATATTTTGCAAATCTGTGACCAACTTATTGAAACTGGTGATATGTTCATTCATCGTGGTACCAGGAACATAGGTGAAGTGAAACAGTCTCTTCTTCATGTACAATTTATTTTGACTGTTTTTCTTCAAAAATTTATCCTCCAGCGCTTTCCATAATTTACTTGCAGAAGTTTCCTTTGTGTATGGATATTTCTGCTCTCTAGCAAGGTAGGATCGAATAGTACCGCAAGCAACACGGTTGATAATTCTCCAATCTTCTTCTCCAATAACATCTGGTTTCTTTTCTTCAATGGTCAGATCTAGCCCTTGTTGAAAAAGGACATCTAGAACCTCGCCTTGCCACATCCCAAAATGTCCGGACCCGTCAAATATTTCGACCGCAAATTTCGCATTTGACACAATTCTTGTCATAAGCGAAGATGCCAATGATGACGTATTGTTGACACTTGATGTAGATTCTTCTTGTTTATTTTCTCCCATCTTTGACACAAATATTATTTAATAGCTGACGACACAAATCAAGATTATTTCCTTTCTGGTGTGGAAGATCAGACTAAGCTGCAACCACAGAGCATACTCAGACAGAACCTTGACTCAGTTACCAAGATAAATCTTTTCTGATGTGGAAGATCAGACTATGCTGCAACCACAGAGCATACTTAGACAGTACCTTGGCTTTGATACCAATTGTTGCGGAAGCCAAATGTATATAGTGTGAATAAGTCACAACTACTATACCAAAAATTATGACAGCCACCAAATAATAAATAAGACAATAAAACAACAATAAAGAGAACACCAGAATTTACGAGGTTCGGCTAATTTTGCCTACTCCTCGGACACAACCAATATTTTATTTCACTCCAAAAATACAAGTGAAATAATACTAAAGAGAGAAGATACAAATGCCTTAAACAGATGAGAAGGCAAATGAGAGGTGTGTTTAAATCCTAAACATTAAGCCTTCTTTTATAGGGGGAAATCCCCCCAACTTTTGTTTTCCCACCGATGTGGGACAAACATTTTGTCAAATTCAACATATATCTTTTGAAAACGTGAATATCCGGCATTATATTTGACAGTTCACGAATACTAATCATGTTTCTGCCAAGAGGCATGCAGAATTAATACTCGTAGCACAGAGTTTAAAATTGGAGAAGTGCTTTTGAAGTTGCTTAAAATTTTCACACTTTTTTGCACTTCACATCTTCTAAGGTTTTGATTCATTTAACAAGTGGCATAACTACACCGTCTTTTATGTTGCATCCAGCAAATTCCAGCTTTCATGAAGATTGTGGTTCACCACGCAGGAGCTACTTATATCATTTTGATGCTAGTTCCTCTGATTTTTGGAATAACCAAAGTTGTGGGATGCAAGAATTCAACTTTGAGGACTGTTATTATGGGGGTTCATCCAATTCTGTAGAAATTATAGGAAGCAAGGCAGTTATGCTGCTGACGTGTATCATCAGAAGCAAAGGTTTCTCATATGGTACTTCAATTCCTAATTTGACGGTATATTTTGTTCTATACTGAGCGTATCTTGTCCTTGCAGGATCAGCACGAGAGCCAAATCAGAATTCAACATAATAGGTGCTTTACACTTCTGCTATAGGAGATGCTCTTTAAAAAACTATACACTATGATCATATTAGTTGTTTTGCTTCTCGAGTTTTGATTAGAAGGTCAAGTTTGAAAACTATGAAGAACTGTTCAATATGGAGAATTAAAATGGAGTGTAATTGAATTGTTATCCGGACAATACTGAGAGTATAGCTTGGTCCAATATCTTGCATTTTCTGTGGTTATCACGTGTTAATCTCACTCAAACAGATTCACCTACTCCCTATACCAAGCACTGCAAACCAGAGATTATCAGAGATTTCAGTGTCTCGGATGGAGAATGGTAAGCACATTTTTCTGTAGATGTGTGAGGCGGGTTCTTTGGTTGGTTAAAACTCTTTTATTTCTGGCTGGCAGGTTTTTCATGGGATGTGCAAATCCTCATTTTATGGATTATATAGACCATGCTGAGGGGACGCGATTTACAAATGAAGATGCAAGGGACAATTCGAGTTTATTGAGGTTGCCATTTGAAGTTCTTTCAGTTTACTGGTCTCTCTTCTGAGTCTTTCAATTGCTAATGAACTGATCCAGTTTATTCTCATGGACATACTGGCTTCTCTTCAGCGAAGAATCATTTTCGTCCACTGCAGGTCAATGTCGTTTGTACTTATTGCCTTAATGACTTGAGCAATATAATCAGTTTTTTTCTTTCTCATCCAGTGGTGGGTGGCTTAGACAGACAACAAAAGATGAACTCAACTAATAAAAGGAGAAGCCAGGATATATCCGATTGGAGCAAGGAGACCAAGTTGTGTGAGAAGTTATTTCCTAAGGGAGGAAACTGCAACAGGAATGATATTCAGCAAGGAAAAGAAATGGATGAGCTAATGAAGTTATCATGGCCTCTCAACCAATCAAGTGCAAAGGCAGCTCATTACCATCCTGCTTTCTATGAGAAGAGGTCAGACCTGAACAATGATGGATTGAGGGATGCTAGACGTGATCCAGGAGAGCCAAATTCAAGATCCATATCTTTCTTCCAAACTTCAGGGTCCAAAAAGCATGTATCTAATAACGGCAGTAGCAAGTTATCTCCTTCTGTATAGGACTTTTTGTTATTCTGTTTTTTAATATCTCTTTTGGTGCTTATCAGATTCCTTTTGTTTAGGATTGTTATTCACATAGGTTTCTTTGTATCCTAGATTCTCTCTAAGTTGTTACATTATCCACAATTTTTATGTACTACACTTGGCTATATAAAGCCAACCATATAATCAATACGATATAAGTTCTTCTTCTGCTTATCACTCTTTATGGTATCAGGAGCCCTACTGCTCCAACGAGTTTGATCCTAATTATTTTTAACCCACGCACTGCACACACAAATGACTCCAAGTTCTCCAACTGTTGTCAATGCCGATAACACCTCCGGTTCAAAGACTGTTGTCCAGTTCAATCTCGTTGCTCAACTTCCCATCAAACTTACTGGTAGCCATAACTTTTCACTATGAAAGGCTCATGTGTCCATGCTTATGCGTGGGCATAATCTCTTTGGTCACCTTGATAGATCGAAACCAACCCCTTCTCAGAATATCTCTGCAAATAACCAAGAAGTACCCAATTCTGATTTTCTTGCTTGGTTTCAGCAAGATCAGCTCATACAAAATGTTGTCTTGGCATCTGTAGACTCAACAATTGCTAGTACAGTTGCTTCTACTGCCAATGCCAAAATGGCTTGGGATACACTGCATATCGCTTCTGCAAACAAGTCCCAAACTCGTATCTTTAGCCTTCGAGATCGTCTAGCCTGCCTTTCAAAGGACTCTCGCCCTATTGCAGATTATCTTCATCAAGTTCGTCACTATGTGATGAACTTGCCACTGCTGGATCACCTGTTTCCAATGAAGAATTGGTTGTCAAGATTCTTACTGGACTTGGATCTGAATTCCGAGACCTTTCCACTGCCATCCGAGCTCGAGATTCAACAATCTCATACGAAGAACTATATGAAAAGTTCCTTGATCATGAGCTTTTTCTTCATCATGAGGAAGCCAAAAGGACTCCTTCTGCTCCAATAACTACTAATATTGCTCAGGGGACTGCGTCAACTCCTACACGCCAGGGATCCAACAACAATCGGCGATCAAATGCGCCCAACAACAACAATCTCAATCAACAAAGTCGCAATCAAGCATGGCGCAATAATCAGCAACCCAGGCGCAATAATCAGCAACAACAGCCTCCCAACAACAGCATTTACTGCCAGCTTTGTGATGGTAGAGGACATACTGCTCGTGTATGTCGGACACGGTCTCACAATCATTTTCAAGCTCGCGCTAATTATGCTGCACACTTCCAAAAGCAGCAAGCTCCGTGGATCGTTGATAGTGGTGCAACACATCACATTGCCCCCGACACTCAAAGTCTAGCCACTATGCAAGACTACCATGGTTCGGAAGATATAGTCATGGGCAATGGTAATACCATTCCAATCTCCCATACGGGTAATATTAACATTAATGCATCAAATCACAAATTCCATCTCCAAAATGTTCTCTGCTCTCCCGCTATTAAAATAATCACAAATTCCATCTCCAAAATGTTCTCTGCTCTCCAGCCATTAAAAATAGCCTACTCTCTGTCTCTAAGTTTTGTCCAGACAATAACACCTCTATTGAATTCTTTTCTCGTTTTTATTTTGTGAAGGATCTGACTACGGGGGCACCATTGGTTTGCGGATGGACTAGAAATAGGCTGTATGAGTGGCCATCGGGCGATGTTGAAGGTCCTCCCAAATGCAATGTTGTTGTCCCATATCACCTATGGCATCGACGACTAGGCCACTTAATCATCGTGCTCTAAATAAATTTCTGCTTGATTTTTCCATTCCAGTTTCTGATTCAAAAACTGGTACTATTTGTAATTCATGTTATTCCAATAAAAGCCACAGGATGCCTTTCTCAAAAACTTCTTTGCACAGTGATAAGAAATTACATTTAATTTATAGTGATTTCTGGGGACCGTCTCCGGTATTATCAATTGACAAAAAACGATACTACGTTTTATTTGTTGATCAATTTTCAAAATATATGTGGTTGTTCACGCTCAAAGCTAAAACAGAAGTTTTGAAATCTTCCAAACCTTACATCCCCTGCTTGAAAGATATTTTCACACAAAAATATTATCTTTGTACACTGATGGTGGTGGTGAATTTCAAAAATTAGATTCCTATTTAAAAACACATGGAATCGAACACTTAGTGTCACCCTCATACACACCCCAACGGGTAGCCTTAGTTGAACGCCGACACTGGCATGTCATTGAGACAGCCCGCACCTTGTTACACCAAGCATCCTTACCTTCAACTTTTTGGAGTTATGCATGTCATCAAGCAGTTTATTGATCAATAGGATGACTACACCAAATTTACAAAATAAATCTCCTTTTGAAATCGTATTTCAAACAGTGCCTAATTATAATTCCATCAAAGTTTTTGGATGCTTATGCTACCCATGGCTTAAACTATATTCCAGTAACAAACTAGAACCTCGATCTACACCATGTGTTTATTTCAGATTTTCTAATAAATTTTATAGCCATTAGTATTTTGATCCAGTTAATTCCAAAATATATGTATCCAGGGATATAGTTTTTCTAGAAGACAATTTTCCTTTTCAAAATATTTTTTCAGATTTTAGAAGTAAGGATAATGTAGCTTGGGATAATATTTCTATTGAACAACCAGCCAAAGAGGACAATAATTCAACTTTAAATTCCTCTTATCAACTTCCACCACTGGTGACTACATTGCCCACGGTCACTCAATGCCCACAAGCTATCACATCTGCTTCTGATGATGTCTCTCAACAATCAGGTAATATTCCTTCTTCTCATACCTTGATTCCTACTTCTCCACCTTCCACACAAGCTCCACAACAGCAGAGAACTACTTCTCCTCCTTCAATCTTGGCACCTCAAGTTTTACCCTCACATCCACTTATCACATATTAAAGACGAGAAAGACCATCCACTCCTAGCCAAAATCCAGGTTCGTCCCACTCTACATCTGCTTCGGCACTATATCAGCCGCAAATGGCTTCTTCCCCACCTCGACCAGAATCCTCTCAGCCTATCCAGTCGGACCCACCAACCCAACCTAATCAAACAGCCAGCCACCAAAGTGCACCCAATTATCACTCGATCACAAAGTAATAGCCTTAAACCTCGTCAATTTCTCACAACCACTACATCATCTCAAAAAATTACCACAACTCATAAGCAAGCCAAGCTAATTCCCCACTGGAATTCAGCAATGCAAGCCAAATTTGATGCTCTTGTTCGCAACCAGACTTCGGATTTGGTTCCATGTGGCTCTTCCAAAAACGTAGTGGATTGTAAGTGGTTATTCCGTATTAAGTATAAACCTGACGGTTTTGTTGACATGTATAAGGATCGTTTGGTTCCCAAGGGATTTACTCAGCGTCCTGGACTTGATTACCATTCCACCTTCAGTCCAGTAGTCAAGCCTGCTATTGTCCGTCTTGTCCTAACTATAGCCACTTAACTTGATTGGCCTGTTCTTCAGCTGGATGTTAACAATGCCTTCTTGCAAGGTAGTCTTGATGAAGAAGTCTATATGCGGCAGCCACAGGGATTTGAAAATTTTGAGAATCCTACCCATGTATGTCGTCTTCAAAAGGCAATTTATGGCCTCAAGCAGGCTCCTCGTGCTTGGTATACTGAACTCAAAAACTATCTGTTTACTTTGGGTTTTTTTTAATCCCGATTTGATTCCTCGCTCTTCATTTTGCATAAATATGGGTTCACTGTGTACATTTTGGTCTATGTTGATGATATTTTAGTGATGTGTAATCGCCAACGAGGTGTTCATTATATCATTGAGGCTATCTCAAAACGTTTTTCATTGAAGGATTTTGGACCTCTTCATTACTTTCTTGGTGTTGAGGTAATTCGTTCCTCTACTGGTCTCTTTCTCTCTCAACAAAAGTACATTATGGACCTACTACATGAGGTTGCGATGGATAATTGCAAAGGTGTTTCTACACCCATGACATCTACTATTGTTTTTGACCCCTCACCTGATGATCATCTAGTTGATGGTTCGTTTTACCGACGCATTATTGGTAAGCTCTATTACCTTTCTTTCACCCGTCCCGATATAGCTTATGTTGTCAGGAAGTTGTCACAGGCTATGCATCAACCGCTTATGTCACATTGGGTTGCTCTTAAGCGGCTTCTCCGCTATCTCCATTCCACTACTTCCTATGTTGTACACATTGCCAAGGAGAGTGACAGTAGACTGCTTGCTTACTCTGATTCAGACTGGGCGGGAGATCCTCATGATCGCACCTCCACCACTGGTTATGCTATCTATCTTGGTCGTTCTCATATTTCATGGTCTTCGAAGAAGCAACGTTCAGTTTCTCTTTCTTCTACAGAGGCTGAATATCGGGCAGTTGCAGCTGCTGCTTCCGAGACTAATTGGATCACCCATCTTCTTCAAGAGCTTCAGCTTCCTGTAACTGCTGTTCCGAGAGTTCTCTGTGACAATGTCAGCACCACTTATATTTGTGCCAATCCTATTTTCCAAAGCCGCATGAAGCATGTGGCTATCGACTTCCACTTTGTCCGTGAGCAGGTTGAGCACAAATAACTTGAAGTTACCCATTTACATGTTGCGGATCAAGTTGCGGATCTTCTTACAAAGCCTCTTCCACAAGCAGTTTTCAATAAACATTTTTCCAAGTTAGGCGTCGTAGACCTCAATGCCAACTTGCGGGGGCGTAATAACGGCAGTAGCAAGTTATCTCCTTCTGTATAGGACTATTTTTTATTCTATTTTTTAATATCTCTTTTGGTGCTTATCAGATTCCTTTTGTTTAGGATTGTTATTCACATAGGTTTCTCTATATCCTAGATTCTCTCTAAGTTGTTACATTATTCACAGCTTTTATGTACTATACTTGGCTATATAAAGCCAACCATATAATCAATACAAGATAAGTTCTTCTTCTGCCTTTATCACTCTAGTATCCACATGTTCAAACTTATCGATTAGAGATGCCCTTAGTGACCAGGAGCCTAAGTTAAACATTGACCAACCGAACCTCAAAGGGTCTATCAAATATCCTGGTGAATGTGCTTCCTCATGTTTTATGTCTGAACCAATGATTTTTGAACTAGATAGCCCCAGGTGCGCCTACCAGAACTTGTTTCAGGATCCCAAGAAGGGCTGCGGGTCTGAGGATTCATTGCATGTTCTTGGTTCCCGGGGCACAGTTACAGGAAATGTTGTAAGAGATGTAGGTACGAGACCTGATTTCCTGAGAGGTGGAGATAAAGGTGTTGATATGCAGGCATTTGATAGCAGGCAAGTTGACCCAAAAACTGAAGTTTCTGGCCGGTGCAAGGGTTTGTCTTCAGGAAAGGAGAAGTCATTGGATGGATCAGGTTCTGTCAATAAGTGTAGTGTCTGTGAGGAACCAAAAGAAAAAACTCCAGAAGTGGACATGACAAGATTGTTTAACTATTCTGAACATGCAGAAGAAACATCTTCATCTGTAGAGATATCCACTGTATTGAAGGGGAATCAGGACAGTTCAAATAAAAATCAGGACAGTTCCAATAAAAATCAAGACACTCAATCTGCACTTAGATTTCAAGCAGGAGATGGAGGTAGAAATTCTCTTGAATCAATAATCAATATTCCCTAGTGGCAGTCAAAATTTCTGGTCCCTTTTTCCTTTAGCTTTCCTCTTGTGTCTTCTGCATCTTCGAGCCACTGGATACTCTATTTATTTAACTGACTAAGGTAAATAATGTCAAATGTTTGCTATTAATGTACGCTAAGAGGCATACTGAGCTTTCATAGAATGTGTCATTTTCTCCTTTAATCTTTTGTTCTTTGGTTTATCATCGGGCTCCTGTTAAGTTTTAACCCTAGAAAGAAAGAGAAGAGATAATGCCGATCAAGCTATATATGGTCTATTCTAGCATGTATGCTTTTATCGTCTGAATAGTCTTAAAAAGATAGAGATGTAAGTTATAAAAGAAAATCCTACTATCTTCATTTAAATAATAGAAGAGGCTCGTATTTTGTTTCTTGCTTCGTTTTTTAAAATTTTTAAACAGTTTTCATTATTTCAGAAAACTTTTCCAGGGATTCACAACACTGTTCCATTAGGTTTTTTTTTCCTTGTCCCTGTTATATGACAAAACGAGTCACATTATAATGAAACTTTTAAAGTTAGAATTTGCAACTTCATTTCAGATGGAGTAAAAGAGGAAGTAAGACAACATCCATTTCAAAAACAATAATCACACACAAAACAAAGGAGGAACAGTAGATTTGTTACCTTTGTATGTGGAGGTAGTGAGTAGCCTCTCAATGATTTCCCAGTCCACCAAATTGTCATCCACAGCCAAAACATGTGGTTTCTCTTCATCGTCGATCACCATTGACAAAGAAGATGAGGAAAAAGCCATTTTTCTTCTCTGCATAATGAAAGCAACCCAAATACTTTGGAAAAAGAGAGGAAATACAATGAAACAAAAAAGATACAACAAACGATATGCAAATGAAATATAATATCCTTCTCAAGTACAACGTCGAAGGTACAATTTGTGTTTGTGAGATAGGTCTGAGGAATAAAAAGAGAAGGGATGTGCAGTCTTATTTCTTAGGGAGTTTCAACAAAAAAAATTAAAATGCTACCTTTGGGAACTTGATATACCTTAGACCTCCTTAAAGTAACTGATGCATGATATCCTCCTCCTCCTCTCTAGGAAGAAGGTGAATAGTAATTCTGTCACTATTCACCGGGCCATAACTCCAGCATCCGGCAAGATAATATCACAAGATTGGTCTTAAAATAACCCCCTTCTCTTAGAGAACAATCCCCAACTGGTTTCATCCTCAAATTCATAACCTATTTTTCTAGATCTTAAATTCTATTTCGCGATTTACTGTAGCAAGCAGAATTTTCCAGATTTTGTTGTTATTTTCAGTTCTTCACGTCAATGATATTGTGACGTTTTGAGTAGCTATAGGCAAAAATCGCTCATACACGCTCACTTTATCTTTGCACGAAAACCCTTCGTGTTTCCGAACAAAGAGGGGCAGCTGTGAGCACGTGATTTTTGTTTCGCACGACAATCGCTCCAAAAGGAAATAAAAAATAATAATTGGCCCTGCTGTACAAATTTTGGTTTCCTGTGCGGCACGTTGTTGATTTATTTGTGACTTCGGCCCATTTTTATTTATTTACTTTATTAAAACAAAATTCAAAAAATATATGTGTCCTGCATAATTCGAACCGTAATCCGGTCGTTGAATAGAAAATCACGAATGGGCATCTTCGTCCGTGATTTTATTTTGTTTAACTTTACCTGTTTTGAAATATGTTAGTGTGTGTGCAAATAATTGTATTGAGTGTGTGTTTAATTTTAATTTGATTTTTTGGCTTAGTTTTGTTTTAAAATAAATAAGAAAAAAAAAGAAAAAAAAAATATATATTGAAAGGACCCCTTCCCTCCCGGACTTGGGCCAATTTTAACAAAATTGGCCCAAACAAACAGCCCAAAACCCAGGCCTGCCCGGTCCAACACCACCTGATGCCCAGGGAATCCAAACGACGTCGTTTTGGTACAGGTTGATCTGGGCCGTTGATCTCAAATTGATCAACGGCCAAGATCAATTCCCCATAACCCACCAATAAACCCGACCCGTCTCACCCGGACCGACCCCAACCCTTTACCCTTGAAACGACACCGTTCCACTTAAGCTATCAGATCCAGACCGTAGATCTAGATTGATCTAACGGTCGAGATCAGCCGCCTATTCCATATATAAGCCTATAACCTTACCCTGCCCCCCATCAAATACCCCAGCTCCCGTCTTCAACCTCATCCCCATCAAACCCTAGAGCCGCCCCTGTATCATCCACCATGAAAACCGGCGGCATGGACGCCGGTGACCTTCCCCTTAACACCCTAGAACCCCCTTGCCATCCTAAGCATGAATCCATTAACCCTGTAGTTCGAATCCCTCCCCACCTTCTCGAATCTTCATTTGAAGGTTCGAGTCGAAACTCGATCTACACGGTTCAACCCTAGCTTCACACCAGATACTTCCCAGACCCCCTCGTGACCAAACCATACTTGGTTTGGTCCGAATCTGATCAGGGAAGCCTGAATCCCAGATCTAAGTTTGAAAGGTTTTGTGTCCTTCGTCACTGGTTCATACCGGTTCAACCGAAGAGATTAAGGTCTAATGGACTTCAATCAAAGTGTTTCTCATCTGAGAAACACTTCGATTAAAGTCCATTCAGCCTTAAGAAAGTTTGTCCAAATCCAAGTTCAAACTGTTAAACTTTTCAAGTTTTAAGGTAAGTCTGCTTTCTTTTCCTTTATTTGTTTTTAGTCCGTATGATTTGTTTTAAAAGACTGTTCATATTTGTTTTAATTTTTATCAACTTTTGTTTGTCCACTTTGTTTGAACATCTGTGTTTGTCTGAATCCCTCTCCTCCTATTCTGATACGGCATGCGTATTGGTTGTATTCCAATTTGTACTAACTAACTGATTCCTCGAAGTACCATTCTATTTTAATCAGTATAAGTCGAGTCATGTGTCCCATACTTCTGAATGCCTGATTTTTGGCTACGATTGTGTACGTTAATGCTAATATAGTCAAGTCTACATGAGTCGTCAATTAGTTTCAACTGTCTGAGCATAGCATAATCGATTTGCTTCTGTCGAACATTTTTTGAATCAATTGAGAAACAATTTTGTTTACTTATAGCTGTTGATTTGGATCAGTAATGTAAAAGGGATGTTTGGTTTAAATGCTGAATTGGAGGGCATGTGCACTCTTGCACAGCATTTGCATTGGTGCACCTCATGTGCATTGGTGCACCTCATGTGCTTTGTGCACAACCTGTGGCCTGCATAAAGGTCCTTGTTTAAAGGTCCTTGTTTAATTTTAAAATGGTTTGACAGCATATGCTGTCAATATATCCTACTGCCCATACTTGCTTTTAGTTAAATAAAATGGAAAAGCTAAATCTGCCAGGGAATGATGGGGTTTTTATACCTAATTAACTAAAGTGGAACTGAAAAGTTTAAAGGCACATGGGAGGGGTATGGTAATAGTCTGAACAGGCTGTTTAAAAGGGATAGTGTTGAGGCCTATAAGAGGGGGAGGTGAGGAGCTTAAGAGGGAGACTGGATTTTCTGTAGGTAAAAGATTAGAAAAATAAACACACCCACACTGTGAAGATAGAAAGAAAAGAGAGAGTTGACAGGAATAGAAAGAGAGCAAGAAAGAGAGAAAACAGATTAAGAAATCAGAAACTTGGTCTTGTTTGTCTGAAGTTCATTTATTGTCAATACGTTAGGCAGTGTTCTTTCTTCTAAATTTCAATCGGGATTATTGTTAGTGTTCTGCTGCATTTGGTATATTCCGGAATTGGACTGTCTGGAGTATCACACTGTGTGCTGTTTCATCGAGTTGTTTTTCCTTCAACTCTAGTTCCATCTCGCAACAGAATCCTTTCTGTTGTGCTGTTCTGATTGCTGCTGCTATCTTGCTCGCTATTGCTGCTGCATTTTTGTCCTGCTGCTACTGTTAATTCTGCCCTTTTGCTGCTGCTGATTCCCATCTTCTTCTTCTTCTCCTTTGCACTTTCAGCATTTTCAGGTACACATTTCAAGTCCCATATTGATGTATTTGGAACAGTTTGAAAGCATGAAATGAAAAAGGTTGAAGAAGTTCAAGCATTTGCTGTAATATTCATAGTACATTAACAGGCCTTGTGGAAATTGATTTAGCTTATGTTTCAATAGTTCAAAAGAGTATACTGATAGCCGACTGAGTTTCACCCCTTTATATTTGAGCTCGACAATTGTCTGTTGGTATAAGTATGCATATTTCGACTTTACACAATACTGTTTTCTGTTTCATTTAGTTTTTTTTTAGTAAGACTAGTCCATATAAGTTTGGTTAAGTTCAATACAAGAAATGCTCAGATTAAACGTTGTATTCCGCTAACTCGTATATGATTCCTTGTCAAATTAAAGCATTTTACTTCGCCAGTTATCCTTTAACCTAGTTCAAATAAGTTCAGTTAAGTTCAAATTAAGAAATGTTCGGATTAAGTATTGCATTTCATCTATCTCATATGTAATCTTTTATTCGACCAAATCATTTTCGTAAAAGGCATGACGTTTTTTTTTCTTTAAAAGTAATCAATCAAAATTGACAGGAGTTTGGTTTAAGCTGAAGTATATACTTCAATTAGCACACACACACTTTCCTTTCTTCTATCTCTGGAAATAAAAATAATAGAAATGTAGTCACTGTAGGATACCCTTCTAAAAAATAATAAGACAAGCCTCGCCAAATAAAAAAAAACAATTGCGGGGCCCTCAGCAACTGATGATAATTATTTAGAATTCAAGATAGACCATTTAATAAATTTCATGGCCTTCTACAAAGATAATAACGCGTTAGACTCTGTTGGCGCGGCTTAATTAAATCACATTCTTAAATTCGGGTGCACATTGATGTGACCCAAACCCAAATCTCAACGAAGTCCAAATGTGTCGACAATCACGGGTGCATTGATTGTGACGTGGTTCGAGATGCATTTTCACGACGTTGCAATTCTGTAAAATAAATGATAATAATGAAAGCGGTTAAAACTTAATAAAAGCACATAAGTCACAACATGTATTTAAATCAGATATTTAGCCATTATAACAATTTAAGCGACCGTGCTAGAACCACGGGATTCGAGGGTGCCTAACACCTTCCCTCGGGTCAACAGAATTCCTTACTTAGAATTTCTGGTTCGCAGACTTCATTTGGAAAAGTCGAAAATTTCCTCGATTTGGGATTCAAGATAAACCGGTGACTTGGGACACCAAAAGCTAAACCTTTCCCAAGTGGCGACTCTGAATTAAATAAATAATCCCATTTCGAATATTGTCACTTAAATTGGAAAAACTCCCTCGCGCATTCTACCCTTCGGGGCGGGGCGCGCAAAAAGGAGGTGTGACAGCTCTGGCGACTCTGCTGGGGAACAAAACCCAGAACCGCTGGTTCAGGGTTCAAGAATTCGAGCTTAGAATAATTGTTATATTTGGCTTTATTATCTGATCTTTATTACATGTTTTTGCGTAACGTGCTAAATGTTGTCTTTTACCGCTTTGATATTATCTGAACTGTATATAAACTGTGCCGAAACCTTTCTCTTCTTACTTCCGGGGAGAAGCTCGCTGGTCGGGACTTCCTATTCTGTTAATGTCAATACCTAAAATAAGAAAGAGGACGGACAAGTTACAAAGCCGGACGATCTCGCGGGTCCCCGGTACGTAGCCCCCTCCTCGACTCGAGTTGTCCGCTCGGGTGCACAGTCTAGAACAAATACCCAGGTTACGAACCTAGAATAACTTGACTTCATGCCGGATCCCTAGTAGGAACGCTTATCTGCATCATGTTGCATTTGACTTAGGGGACTCAACACAGGGGTTGGGTCCGTCTAGGACAGGCAGCCTGAAACGAAAAAGACCACCCTGGTGCATCCTATTTGTGTTGTGCATTTATTTGCTTCGGTTCCGCATGTCGACCGGTTCCTAAAAAGGGGAAAATAGCAGCGTAGGGGAGATAATTACTTATTTTTGGAAAATAAAACCAATGTCCAAGTAGTGTCAAAACCTCGCCGGAATTTTTTTTCTAAAAAAAAACTGTCTTTTATTGAGAGTTATTAAAAAAATAAAAAAATAATAAAATTTCTTTTATCACTTTCAAAATCAAAAAAAGAAAAGAAAAAGTATTTATTTTAAAAGTAAAAAAAAAATGGAAAATCCATAATTCAAAAAGTGTGTTGTTTCTTTTGTAGTACCCCTTTTATAAATTCAGACTAATGGTCCAAATATTGCAAAAAAAAAAATATTTTTTCTTTAGCCTTTATCTTTTTTCAAAATAATAATACTTATCCTTGATTTCTAGGTTTTCTCTATTCATGATATGCCCGAACTACGCCGGTTTGATTCTCACCGGATGTGAGATACGTAGGCGACCCTCGTCGGGTTCAACCCCATTTTTTTAAATAGCCAAAAATCAGTAAATAAATAAATAAAGATGTGTCAAATTTTTAAAAGAGTCGTAAATAAGTCAGGTGACGTTGTTTTATCATAAATAGCCGAATGTTCCCGAAAGGGACGCCGGAAGGCTGACTTTGCATAAATAGCCACCTTTGGGTCTTGTTTAGCATTTTTGTCCAGTTGACCCGCACAGCCATAAACTCTTCATCCCCGAAGTGTTTATGCCGTGTTCAAAACTTGATCCCCTCTGTTTAAAATATTTTGAGTCAAGTCGTTTTGTTAAAATCACCTTAATAAATGTGCAGGATGAGCACGATGCAAAATGAACATTTTTCAATAATGGCCAAAATCCCTGTCAAGTTACAACTATGGTGGAATGATCTAGGTGTGGAAGGACAAAATGAGGTTAAGAAATATCTGAAAGGTCTTGTGGGTCTGTTGGAAGTCCAGCCCCGGGGAGATATCATAAGAGCTTTGATTACCTATTGGGACCCGGCGCACAATGTTTTCCATTTCTCTGATTTTGAACTCACCCCGACCTTGGAAGAAATGGCCGGATACATCGGGAATACTGAGCTTCCCTTGAGGGAAAAATACTTGGTCGCCCCAAGAGTCGTCACGGTACATCGGTTCCTGGATTCATTAAAAATACCTAGAACAGTCCACAACCCGGATCTAGCAGCCGGATTCTGTACTCCATGCTTCATATATGATAGGTACGGTCACGAGGGGGATTCAATAATCCAATCAACAAACTGTGCAGCAAAGGAGTTCGTCAGAAGTGGGACAAGCACAGACGGGTAGCGTTCATGATAATGTTCCTGGGTCTTCTAGTATTTCCGAGGAAAGATGGAAACATTGATTTGAAGATATCTGGGGTCGTCAGCACTTTACTCACGCAAAGTGACAGTACTCTCGCGCCTATGGTGGTATCCGACATCTGTCGAGCTCTCACAGCTTGTAAAGCTGGGGGAAGTTTCTTCGAAGGTTGTAATTTGCTCTTACAGATATGGATGACCGAGTACCTCTGCCATCATTCCGAGATTTTGGGCCATGGTTCCCCGGGAAAGACCCGCATAGAAGAATCTTACACGAGAACCAAAGAGGTCATTTGGCCCAAAGGAGTTCTGGCATGGACCTCGTTCTTGCAAACTCTTACTGCCAGCCAAATACAATGGACGTTGGGATGGTTGCCTGTTGATGAGATCTTATATATGTCTGCAGCTAAAACTCATTTCTTACTGATGGGGCTTAAGAGCATTCAACCTTACGCACCCTGCCGAGTTTTAAGACAGTTCGGCAGATGCCAGACAGTACCTCATGAGGAAGACCTAAGCACTCAAGCAGTTGAGATAAGTCCTAACGGACAGTTCCCAGAAGCAAAGATTCGCCAAATCTGGAATGAGGGTCAATATTTGAAATCAGATACTTGCGTGCGGGATCGAGCCAAGGGAGAAACGGCGCCAGGTTACCTTGCATGGTATAGAAGGGAACTCGAGCATGAAAGGCCAGCTAAGAGACCCCACATCCGGGATTTCACCGAGTCATCGCAAAAGCATTGGGATTGGTTAGCAAAGGAAAGAGGTTATTGTGCCGAAATCAGCAGATTAAAGCAACAAGTAGAAGGCATGAAATACGAGCACAGCGTGCAAATTGCTACCGATCTGGGAGAGCGGAACAGGTTAACTCAAGAAAATGAAATGCTCAGAGCCCAGATCAAACAGATAAGGTTGGATGCAGATAAACAACCAAGGCGTCGATCGGACGAGCAGCTGATAAAAGGGCTAAAAGGTGAAATCAGGGAATGGCGAGATGGCTTGGAGAAATCTGAAAACATCATAGCAGAGTTCAAGGCACAGTGGGAAACAAGAGTAGATAAGCATCGCCGATGTTTGAACCAATTGAAACGTGACCACGAGAAGGTTGTTTCCAAAATAAAGAGGGAGATGGCTACACTTGAGTTTAAAGCAGTTAAACAGGCCAGGGATTTCCAAATGGAGAGTAGATACTGTTACGACTTGTTGGCCCAAATGAAGGAAGAAGTGCGACAGTTGAGGGATGAGCACATACAGGACTCACAGGTATTCAAGATGTGCAGCGATCAGATAAGGCACCTACTCATAGAGAAGAAGCAAACCAGAGATAGGATCAAGGCCATTGCCCATGCCATCACCAGACGATGTCTACGATGTGAGAATATGTCCAGCGCTACCGTCCTCTCGGCAGTAATGGGTTATGTCAAGCAGATTATGCACGAGCTGGAGCAACTTGATAGGGATCTCACGCCTAGGACCGCGGCGAGGCCGAACGATGCCCCGCGGAAACCAATCTTTAAAACCATAATGCATTCATAGGTCAAATCTGTATTTTAGCATCTTCTGCCTGTTTTTTTTTCATCAAGGAGATTTTCAGTCTATTTTGAGTCTAGGTTCATTTTCCAAGTTTGCTTTTTTTTTTCTTTTGCAGAATGTAGCTTGTAATAGAACATTTCAACAATGAAGAGGTTGTTTCTTTTACGTCCATTTGTGTTTTTCGAACTACGTAATGATCTGATTCACGTAGGCATCGTGATACGTAGGCAATCCTCATCGGATCCGATCGCATTTCTTTTACTA
Organism: Nicotiana tabacum; assembly: GCF_000715075.1. NCBI lineage: Eukaryota > Viridiplantae > Streptophyta > Magnoliopsida > Solanales > Solanaceae > Nicotiana > Nicotiana tabacum. Next base: position 15,428,861 of record NC_134080.1, read on the forward strand.
CAAAAATAAAAAAAATAAAAAAAATAAAAGGAAAACAAAAGAGAAAAAGAAAAGAAAAGAAAAAAGGGGAAAAACTAATAAGAGGAAAAAATGCCGGAATGACGCATGCTCTCGTAGCAAACATATAGAAAAAAGGGGGAAAAACTAATAAGAGAAAAAATGCCGGAATGACGCATGCTCTCGTAGCAAACATATAGTAATCCACTTAACTGTATAGGTGCATCATGCCCAACGTGAGATTAACTATCTATTATTTGCTGCAAAATTAACCGTGCGTTTGTCATTGAGCATTTTTTCCAGGGTTTTTGAAAAGACGGTTGGTTTGGTGAAAGTCTGGCCTCGCACTCATACTTCACGAGGTCAAGGAGAGGTGTTCAACTACCTATTGTTAGGACCAGAAGCAGTACTCACACTTACTTCACCAGGTCAAAAGGAAGTGTGGAAATGTCTTCGGAAATTCCATTGCAAACAGTCCCCGTCTCTGAGGAGAGCTCAATCTCAGCCGTCCTCACACCTGAATCCGCAACTGCGGAGGAAAATAGGATCCTACGGCTCCGCATGTTGGAAATGTTGGATGACTGGAACAATGGGAAAGAGCCGCCAAGTGTCGTCCCCGGATTCCCTGAACTATTCTCCAGGTCAAGTGGGACTTCGAATGTTCCCATAAATTACCCTGCTACCCCATTTGGGTACCCAGCCACCTCCGCCTTCTCTGCAGGATCACCTTCTGAGCCTCATCCCCAAATGTCGGCCAATGATGCAAGCATGAACATCTTTACTGCATCGCCTTGCCCAGCTACGGCACAGCCTGCCACATACAAGCCAAGCCTTGACTCATCCTCTTTTACATTCCAAGCACCGTCGTTCTCAATGGAACCAAATAGGTTCGCTACCAGTACTAATCCTCTACCGCCTCAGTGCGAGCTTGTACCAGGGCAGGATCAGAACCCCAGAGTTGTAGAACAAAACGAGATGGCCAAAAGGATGAGAAGCCTTGAGCAAAGTCTGAAGAATATGCAAGGATTGAGCGGGCAAAAGAGCGTCTCTTACGCCGACCTATGCATGTTTCCTCACATACACCTGCCAACGGGTTTCAAGACCCCCAAGTTTGAGAAGTACGATGGGCACGGTGACCCCATTGCACATCTTAAGAAATACTGCAACCAATTGCGGGGAGCCGGCGGAAAAGAAGAACTGCTAATGGCATACTTTGGGGAAAGTTTAGTAGGGATAGCTTCGGAATGGTATATGGATCAGGAAATGTCCCGATGGAATATATGGGATGATCTCGCCAGAGATTTTGTAAAGCAATTCCAGTATAACATCGACATTGCGCCAGACCGAAACTCTCTGTCGAATTTGAAGAAGAAGCCTTCGGAAAGCTTTAGAGAGTATGCTATTAAGTGGCGTGAACAGGCGTCGAGAGTAAAGCCTCCCATGGATGAAGTGGAAATGGTCACTACCTTTCTCCAGGCTCAAGAGTCTGACTATTTCCAAAACATGATGTCGGCCATGGGTAAGCCATTCGCGGAAGCAATCAAGATAGGAGAGATGGTAGAGAATGGGCTGAAAACGGGTCGGATTCTGAGTCAAGCAGCCATAAGGGCAACCTCCCAGGCCGTCCAAAGCGGGTCTGGAGGAACGACAAGGGGGAAGAAGAAGGAAGAAACGGCTATGGCAGCCTCTGAAGCAAGGGAGTATCGTCATCCCAGGCCCCATTTTCCGGAAAGGGCCCCACAACACTACTACCCCCACTCAAATGTGGCATATGCTCATCAACCTTATATGGTCATGAATGCCCAACCTTATAACCATCCACCACAACAAGCCAACCGAGGCCCAGCTCCACCTCCCAGAAATCAGCCTCCTTACCGCAACCACTATAACCCACAACCCCCGCAGAATAACTACCGCCCACAGGAGCCACCTCGACGGCGGACTTTCACGCCCATCGGTGAACAATACTCTACATTGTTCCCTAAGCTAGTCCAGTTGGGTTTCTTGCAACCAATTCCCCAAACGAGGCAAAACCCGACATCTCCTTCTTACAAAGCCGGAGTCAGATGCGCCTATCATTCAGGGGCCGAGGGACATGATACAAACGACTGCTGGTCATTGAAAAGAGTGGTCGAAAATTTGATAGAGCAGGGGAAAATAGTGCTAAGGGACGAAGAGATCCCGAATGTGACTAACAATCCATTGCCCGCTCACAATAATGGGCCGCTGATCGGCATGATTTGTGAAGACAAAGAGTTCGACCCTGCTTTGAAAGCCATAATTGCAATTGTCGACACAGGGAAGAGGCCTGAAATAGACCAGAAATCAGAAAAAGGGGAGGAGGCCAAGGTTGCAGAGAGCAAGCCTGAAAAGAAGGTGGAGAAGAAAGTGGTACCAGCAAAGGGTGGAGTTCTTTACATACCACGAGGTCGAGCTGAGAAGACACAGAACTTCGGGATCAAAAAGACAAAACCTATGTACGTACCAAGAGGGGCCTATGTGGTCCGGGGGACGATTCAACCACCTCGGCTGAATGAGCCAGTGGTTATCGGACGCGTGCCACAAAAGCCAATGACCAACCCGTCCACAGTGCCGTGGAATTATCAAAAGACTTTGGTAATGTACAAAGGTAAGGAGGTCATGGAAGAACTTCCAGAAAATACTTTCGTTGGAGGGTACTCAAATACCCAAGAACTGAACAACGCCACACAAAGGCGCTTCCCTCCAAAGGAGCCCGTGAGTGTTGAAGAAGCGGAAGTGTTTTTCCAACAGATGAAGATGCCGGATTACGAAGTGATAGATCAGCTGCGCAAGCACCCTGAGCAAGTATCCATGCTGTCATTATTAATGAGGTCAACCGAGCATCAAAAGATCCTGCTGAAAACCCTGAATGAAGCATATGTACCGGTCAAAACCTCGGTGGAGCAACTAGAGCGGATGACAGAAAGATTCTTCGCCGTCAACCAAATCTCTTTCAACAAGAACGATTTACCCCCGGAAGGAGCAGCACACAACAAGCCCTTGCACTTAACAGTGAAATGCGAGGACTACTATGTCAAGCGGGTAATGCTGGATGGGGGATCAAGGTGTTGACATTTGCCCGCTCTCCACGCTACAAAGAATGGAAATTGGGGCAGGAAGAATCCGACCCAACAACGTCTGCGTGAGAGCTTTCGACGGCATCAAGAGAGATACCATGGGAGAAATAGACCTGTTATTGGTCATAGGACCAGTCGAATTTCGAGTAACCTTCCAGGTGATCGACATGGACACATCCTACAATTTCCTCCTTGGCAGACCTTGGATCCATGCGGCAGGAGCCGTGCCTTCCACTCTTCACCAGATGGTGAAATTCGAGTACGAAGACCAAGAAATCGTGGTCCATGGGGAAGACGAACATGCCATTTACCGGGACCCATCCATCCCGTATCTTGAACCGAGAGAAGGGAGCGAACATACGGTCTATCAAGCTTTCGAGGTGGTACTGGCAGAGCAGCATGAAGAGGGAGTACCTTGCCCCCAGCCTTTCTTGTCTAACGCCTCGGTCATGGTGGCCAAAGAGATGATCCGGCACGGATTTAGGCCAGGGAAGGGACTTGGACGAACCCTTCAGGGAATAACAGAACCCGTTACTTTGCCAGTCATCAAGAAACCTTTTGGACTAGGTTTCAAACCTACTCCAACAGACGAAAAATGGGCAAAGAAAAGGAGAAATGAGGGCTGGAAGTTGCCTCAACCACTGCCAGATTTATATGCGACTTTCGTCAGGCCAAGGTACGTTGAAGAAGAAGATGATGAGGTCTTCACAGCTGAGGAAACCGAGGAAATATGTGGGGCGATGAGAGAAATGCTCTACGAGGTCCACATGGTTCAACCAGGTGAAGGCACAAGCACTGCTGAGATGCTGTACATGGGACCGAACGCCCAACTTCAAAACTGGGAGGCCACGCCATTCCCGACTAGACGGAAGTCCGGGTAGATCTGCCCTGCCACCTTTCCTGTATCACAAGTCATCTCCTGGACATAACTTGAACGTTTTCTTCTTTTCAATTGTTGTTTTGAATTCCCAGTTGTAAACATTGTTGTCTTCCAACTTTCCAAAGAAAATATACAAAAAAAAATCATCATTGCTTTCCTATTCTTTCTTTTGCTTTGATTTTTTATTAGTTTTCCTTTTATCTTCCTTTTCAGTCCTAATAATGCGGCTTTGAATATGACATGCTTGCGGACTTCACGCCCAGACCACAATGAGCTATTTAATTGCGAATTAATGAACCCAGAACCAGAATATGATGCGGAAGAGGCTTTTAGAGAGATAAACCGAGAGTTGGAATATTTTGAGAATAAACCTAAGCCAAATCTGAACGACACTGAACCAGTAAACTTAGGAACCCCGGAAGAAGTCCGGGAGACCAAGATAAGCATTCACACGGACAAGAAAACGCGAGAGGCAATAATCCAACTTCTTCTTAAATTCAAAGACGTGTTTGCTTGGTCATATGATGACATGCCGGGACTAGGTGTTGATCTAGTGGTTCACAAATTACCGATTCATCCTGATTGTCCTCCAGTACAACAAAAACAACGAAAGTTCAAAACTGAGGTCAGTGACAAGATTAAGGAGGAGATCACCAAGCAGCTGAAAATGGGAGTGATCCGGGTAGTCCAATATACAACATGGCTGGCGAATGTGGTTCCAGTACCGAAAAAGGACGGGAAAACTCGGGTATGTGTAGATTACCGAGATCTGAACAGAGCAAGTCCTAAAGATAATTTCCCGCTGCCTAACATCCACATCCTCGTTGATAATTGCGCCAAACACGAGATACAGTCTTTCGTAGATTGTTACGCTGGATATCATCAGGTGCTGATGGATGAAGAGGACGCCGAGAAAACTGCTTTCACCACGCCTTGGGGCACCTACTGTTATCGGGTCATGCCATTTGGTCTAAAGAATGCTGGGGCTACTTACATGAGGGACATGACCGCCATTTTCCATGACATGATGCATCAGGAAATAGAGGTGTACGTGGACGATGTGATAGTCAAGTCCAGGACGCAGGATAACCACATCCAATACTTGAGGAAATTCTTCGAGAGGCTAAGGAAGTATGACTTGAAGCTAAATCCAGCCAAATGCGCTTTTGGAGTTCCGTCGGGCAAACTTTTGGGTTTCATCGTAAGCAGGAGAGGTATCGAGCTAGATCCAACTAAGATAAAATCCATCAGAGATTTGCCTCCTCCAAGAACAAAGAAAGACGTGATGAGTCTTTTGGGCAGGTTGAACTACATCAGTCGGTTTATTGCCCAGCTGACAAGCACGTGTGAGCCCATATTTAAGCTGTTAAGGAAAGATGCGGCGATTAAGTGGACAACTGAATGTCAAGAAGCCTTTGATAAAGTTAAAGAGTACCTTTCGAATCCCCCGGTCTTGGTCCCTCCAGAACCGGGGAGGCCACTTTTCTTGTATCTGACAGTCTTGGAGAACTCTTTCGGTTGCGTCCTCGGACAACACGACGTAACCGGAAAGAAGGAGCAAGCAATCTACTACTTAAGCAAGAAATTCACCGGTTACGAAGCCAAATACACTCTGCTGGAAAGGACATGCTGCGCTCTCACATGGGTTGCACAAAAGCTGAGACATTATCTCCAAGCCCACACTACATTCCTCATAAGCAGGTTGGATACCTTGAAGTATATATTTTAGAAACCAATGCCTACTGGGAGACTGGCTAAATGGCAAATTTTGCTTACGGAATTCGACATAGTTTATGTCACTCGCACGGCAATGAAAGCCCAGGCGTTAGCAGATCATTTGGCCGAAAACCCGGTCGATGAGGAATACCAGCCATTGGATACCTACTTTCCAGATGAAGAGGTAAACACCGTAGAAGTGATCTCGGAGGAAGCTCATGTTTGGAAGATGTTCTTTGACGGAGCCGTGAACGCCAAGGGTATAGGGATTGGGGCAATTTTGATCTCACCTACCGGTCAGCATTATCCCGCCACAGCTAGACTTCGTTTCTTCTGCACAAATAATACAGCTGAATATGAAGCCTGCATTATGGGCATGCATATGGCAATCGATCAGGATGTCAAAGACTTACTGATTATGGGAGATTCTGACTTGATCATCCGGCAAGTTCAAGGCGAGTGGGAAACTCGGGATGTCAAACTTATCCCATACCGACAACATGTGGAGGACCTTAGCAAGCGCTTTACCTCAATAGAGTTCAGATATATTCCGAGGTGTCACAATGAACTGGCAGATGCACTTGCTACTCTGGCTTCTATGCTACCCTACCCGGGCAACGCCCACGTCGATCCTTTGGAAATCCAAATCAAGGAAAGACACGGTTACTGCAGTGTAATCGAGGCGGGATCAAATACGCAGCCTTGGTACCATGACATCAAGAGGTTCCTGAAGACGCAAGAATACCCAGAGAATGCTACTGGAGATCAGAAGAGGACCATTAGGCGACATGCAAGTGGTTTCTTCCTGAGCGGTGAATTGTTATATAAGAGAACTCCGGACCTCAATCTCTTAAGATGTGTCGATATCGAGGAAGCGAGAAAGATCATGCACGAAGTACACGCAGGTGTGTGCGGACCTCACATGAACGAGTATGTCTTAGCGAAGAAAATCCTCCGAGCAGGTTATTACTGGATGACCATGGAAAAGGATTGCTTTAGTTTCGTTCGGAAGTGTCATCAGTGTCAGGTGCACGGTGATTTGATTCATGCACCTCCCACGGAACTGCATCCCATGTCCGCACCATGGCCATTTGTCGCCTGGGGCATGGACGTCATTGGACCGATTGAACCAAAGGCCTCAAACGGACACAGGTTTATACTAGTTGCCATAGACTACTTTACGAAATGGGTAGAGGCTGTCACTCTCAAGTCGGTCACCAAGAAAGTTGTAGTGGATTTTGTACACTCAAATCTTATCTGTCGCTTCGGTATTCCTGCGACTATCATTACAGATAATGCGGCAAACTTGAACAGTCACTTGATGGGAGATGTGTGCGAGCAATTCAAGATAACACACAGGAATTCCACTCCTTATCGGCCAAAAGCCAATGGTGCTGTGGAAGCTGCAAATAAAAACATCAAGAAGATTTTGAGGAAGACAATACAAAGTTCCCGACAGTGGCATGAGCAGTTACCTTTTGCATTATTGGGGTACCGCACTACGGTACGCACATCGGTGGGAGCGACTCCTTATCTTTTGGTTTATGGGACCGAGGCTGTAATACCGGCAGAGGTAGAAATTCCTTCGCTTCGAATCATTGTCGAAGCAGAAATCGAGGACAGCGAGTGGGTTAAGACTCGATTAGAGCAATTGACTTTGATTGATGAAAAACGAATGGCTGCAGTTTGTCACGGACAGTTATACCAACGAAGTATGGCCCGTGCTTACAACAAGAAAGTCCGACCCCGGAATTTCGAAGTAGGTCAGCTGGTACTGAGGCGTATTCTGCCGCATCATGAAGAAGCAAAAGGAAAGTTTGCCCCAAATTGGAAAGGCACATACATCGTAAGGAAAATATTGCCAAGAGGAGCATTGTATTTAGGTGATCTCGAAGGAAATGACCCCGACACAGCAGTAAATGCAGATGCAGTCAAGAGGTACTACGTCTAAATCATACTCCAGTGGTCCTGACACGTTTGAGAATGGCGAAGGTTTTATCCCCCACTACTCCCAAACACTACCCAATCCTCTCTACAAAAAGAAACAAAAAAGAGAAACAAAAAAGAGAAACAAAAAAAAAGAAAAACAAAACAAAACAAAACAAAATTTGATTGAGGCCTGAACTACGTTTGACTTGATTCCCAAAGGATACGTAGGCAGCCTCTCCCTGAGGTTCAGTCATACCAACAATAAAATCCCATTCACCCTGACCGGGGCACGTCGAGCAGTTGAGAAGTTAGTATCACTACCTCTCTTTACCAAGCACAAGCCTTCAAATCAATTACCAAATATGGTGGGGAATCAATAAGCGTTACAAACGAAGACCATCACACTCTGAATTGAGAGAGATGAAATGAGAGAGCCTTGGCGGTGAAAACCTTCGGGCACCACGAGGCGACGGGAGAAGAGAAACCAAAATGAGAGAGCTTGTTTAGTAAAAACTCGCAAAGAGTGCTATCAAGCGATGACAGGAAGAGAAATGAGAGAGGTCAGCCAGCGAAAACCCGCAAAGGGCGTTGTTGGCCGAAAAGAATGACGCCACCCCAAGAAAGTTTCGGCAGAGTGCCACCAGTTTGGAATCACAGATCCGTTCTGGTTCCGGAAAACGCAAGCTCTTAGAAGGTCAGACGTCCAGTCCAAAAAGCATGTCATGTCATTGAAAGCCAGCATTATCTTCCTCAGATAAGTCTTTCTCATTCCGAAAAGGTTCCTCCTTTTCTGATTTGTTTTCTCTTTTCTTTGTTTCTTTTCGAATCCCTTTCGCATTTTAACCCCGAGTTCAGGACACACCGGAAAGGACAGGTGGCAGGTTTGTTTGCGCGGAATCCCGTCTCATGAAGGAAAGCACCTCATCTCGTTGATATGATTACCCAAGCATGATGAATCATGACGTTTGATGGTGTTCTGGAGTAAAGGAAAAAGAGAGAAATCTTGAAATCTTCCCCAGCAAGTCCACCTTCGGACAAATCCCCACAGAGTCTCCCCAATATAAAATAAAAAAAAAATGGAATCTCCCCAGCACATCCCAGCGAGTCCTTTTGTAAATATTCCCCAACAAGCTTACCCCAACAAATCCTAGAAATCCCGCTTTGAAATAAATCCCCAGCATGCCCCATTGTACAAAAATCCACACAAAGAATCCACTTTGTAAATATTCCCCACAGAGCTTCCCTTTTGTACAAATTCCCACAAAATACCTCCAATAAAATCCCCGTTGAGAACCTTCAATCAAAACGGGACAAAAAGAAAAAAAAAAGAGGCCTTACGAGGCAAATCATCACAGAATCCGGAAATACAAGCCTGAGCAGTCTAAAGGTTTCGCCCTTCAATTCGAATCAATGGCGGGACTTCGCAACAGAAGTAAAGACGCAACGAAGCAATTGGGAACGATCAAGGTCACCAAACCGACCGTCATTTTCGAACTAACAATTGTTCTTTGTCTGAGAAGTTGAAATAGGTGTTAATCCAAGACAACCGTGCAAGAAGCAGGTGTCGCCCAAAGAAGAAGGTACACGGGTACAAGAAACATTTTGGCAATAAGGAATTCACGCAAAAGGTAAGTTCCCGCAAAACTCCCTTTTATCTTCTATTAAAACAAGAAAACTCAAAAATTGATCGTGTAGTATTCTCGAGCTTTATCCCCAGCCAATCAGCATTAGGGTTGTAAACCCTAAACTGAATTTCCCTTTTAGTCAGCATTAGGGTTTTAAAACCCTAAACTGAACTTTTCCTTTCAGCCAGCATTAGAGTTTTAAACTCTAAACTGAGCTTTTCCATGCAATCAACATTAGGGTTTTAAACCCTAAACTGAATTTTCCTTTTAGTCAGCATTAGGGTTTTAAACCCTAAACTGAACTTTTCCCTTTCGGCCAGCATTAGAGTTTTAAACTCTAAACTGAGTTTTTCCCATGCAATCAGCATTAGGGTTTTAAACCCTAAACTGAATTTTCCTTTTAGTCAGCATTAGAGTTTTAAACTCTAAACTGAGTTTTTCCCATGCAATCAGCATTAGGGTTTTAAACCCTAAAACTGAATTTTCCTTTTAGTCAGCATTAGGGTTTTAAACCCTAAACTGAACTTCTTCCTTTTCAGCCAGCATTAGAGTTTTAAACTCTAAACTGAGCTTTTCCATGCAATCAGCATTAGGGTTTTAAACCCTAAACTGAATTTTCCTTTTAGTCAGCATTAGGGTTTTAAACCCTAAACTGAACTTCTTCCTTTTCAGCCAGCATTAGAGTTTTAAACTCTAAACTGAGCTTTTCCATGCAATCAGCATTAGGGTTTTAAACCCTAAACTGAATTTTCCTTTTAGTCAGCATTAGGGTTTTAAACCCTAAACTGAACTTTTCCCTTTCGGCCAGCATTAGAGTTTTAAACTCTAAACTGAGTTTTTCCCATGCAATCAGCATTAGGGTTTTAAACCCTAAACTGAATTTTCCTTTCAGCCAGCATTAGAGTTTTAAACTCTAAACTGAGCTTTTCCATGTAATCAGTATTAGGGTTTTAAACCCTAAACTGAATTTTACTTTTAGTCAGCATTAGGGTTTTAAACCCTAAACTGAACTTTTCCCTTTCAGCCAGCATTAGAGTATTAAACTCTGAACTGAGCTTTTCCATGCAATCAGCATTAGGGTTTTAAACCCTAAACTGAACTTTTCCCTTTCAGCCAGCATTAGAGTTTTAAACTCTGAACTGAGCTTTTCCATGCAATCAGCATTAGGGTTTTAAACCCTAAACTGAATTTTCCATTTAGTCAGCATTAGGGTTTTAAACCCTAAACTGAACTTTTTCTTCCAGCCAGCATTAGGGTTTTAAACCCTAAACTGAGCTTTTCCATGCAATCAGCATTAGGGTTTTAAACCCTAAACTGAATTCTTCCTTTGTTCGGCGTTAGGGTTTCTAAACCCCAAACCGAACCTCTCCCCAGCTAGCCGGTGTTAGGGCTCCAGCCCTGAACTGAACATGTATATCCTCTTTCATCAATTTTATGAACTTCCTGGTGAATAATTAACGAAATTTTCCTAGTGAAACTGGGGCAGAAAATTTCGTTTGTTTGTTTGTTTTCTCCCGCAGGTCTGACCTCGAGCCACATGGATCGAAATGACCCACGAGATAAATCCCAGTTCGGAATCAAAGAAGAAAAAAGACAAAAGAAGATATCCCGAGATATCAAAGTAAAGGGAAAGCGGATCGACTCCAACATTTGACTAAGGTCCTGAACTCTGCCAGTCACATTTTATTCGGTATCCCGGAGATTAAACAAGTCGCCGCAACTCGCAGCATCAATATTCAGATCAGATTCTACAAGCAGAATCAGCTAAGACCCAAGATCAAGTCGTAAAAGAATCATAGATAGGAATCTTGTAACTAGCAGTTGACATACATATAAGTAGTTAGTTCAGTTTCTAATCTTCGTTTGGTTGTAATAAGGCGGTCAGTGACGTAGCAGTGACAACAACAGCAGCAGTAGCAGCAAGCATTGCAATCCCATGGTAGTCCCAGCTACCAAAACTTCCCGAACTACATTGACCTGATTCCTGTTTAGCCCAGGATATGTAGGAAATCTTTGAAGCAAGATTCGGTCAGATCTTTTAAAAACATGCTTCATACGGAGTGGTCTATAGGCAAAAATCGCTCATACACGCTCACTTTATCTTTGCACGAAAACCCTTCGTGTTTCCGAACAAAGAGGGGCAGCTGTGAGCACGTGATTTTTGTTTCGCACGACAATCGCTCCAAAAGGAAATAAAAAATAATAATTGGCCCTGCTGTACAAATTTTGGTTTCCTGTGCGGCACGTTGTTGATTTATTTGTGACTTCGGCCCATTTTTATTTATTTACTTTATTAAAACAAAATTCAAAAAATATATGTGTCCTGCATAATTCGAACCGTAATCCGGTCGTTGAATAGAAAATCACGAATGGGCATCTTCGTCCGTGATTTTATTTTGTTTAACTTTACCTGTTTTGAAATATGTTAGTGTGTGTGCAAATAATTGTATTGAGTGTGTGTTTAATTTTAATTTGATTTTTTGGCTTAGTTTTGTTTTAAAATAAATAAGAAAAAAAAAGAAAAAAAAAATATATATTGAAAGGACCCCTTCCCTCCCGGACTTGGGCCAATTTTAACAAAATTGGCCCAAACAAACAGCCCAAAACCCAGGCCTGCCCGGTCCAACACCACCTGATGCCCAGAGAATCCAAACGACGTCGTTTTGGTACAGGTTGATCTGGGCCGTTGATCTCAAATTGATCAACGGCCAAGATCAATTCCCCATAACCCACCAATAAACCCGACCCGTCTCACCCGGACCGACCCCAACCCTTTACCCTTGAAACGACACCGTTCCACTTAAGCTATCAGATCCAGACCGTAGATCTAGATTGATCTAACGGTCGAGATCAGCCGCCTATTCCATATATAAGCCTATAACCTTACCCTGCCCCCCCATCAAATACCCCAGCTACCCCAGATACCGTCTTCAACCTCATCCCCATCAAACCCTAGAGCCGCCCCTGTATCCTCCACCATGAAAACCGGCGGCATGGACACCGGTGACCTTCCCCTTAACACCCTAGAACCCCCTTGTCATCCTGAGCATGAATCCATTAACCCTGTAGTTCGAATCCCTCCCCACCTTCTCGAATCTTCATTTGAAGGTTCGAGTCGAAACTCGATCTACACCAATCAACCCAAGCTTCACACCAGACACTCCCCAGACCCCCTCGTGACCAAACCATACTTGGTTTGGTCCGAATCTGATCAGGGAAGCCTGAATCCCAGATCTAAGTTTGAAAGGTTTTGTGTCCTTCGTCACTGGTTCATACCGGTTCAACCGAAGAGATTAAGGTCTAATGGACTTCAATCAAAGTGTTTCTCATCTGAGAAACACTTCGATTAAAGTCCATTCAGCCTTAAGAAAGTTTGTCCAAATCCAAGTTCAAACTGTTAAACTTTTCAAGTTTTAAGGTAAGTCTGCTTTCTTTTCCTTTATTTGTTTTTAGTCCGTATGATTTGTTTTAAAAGACTGTTCATATTTGTTTTAATTTTTATCAACTTTTGTTTGTCCACTTTGTTTGAACATCTGTGTTTGTCTGAATCCCTCTCCTCCTATTCTGATACGGCATGCGTATTGGTTGTATTCCAATTTGTACTGACTAACTGATTCCTCGAAGTACCATTCTATTTTAATCAGTATAAGTCGAGTCATGTGTCCCATACTTCTGAATGCCTGATTTTTGGCTACGATTGTGTACGTTAATGCTAATATAGTCAAGTCGACATGAGTCGTCAATTAGTTTCAACTGTCTGAGCATAGCATAATCGATTTGCTTCTGTCGAACATTTTTTGAATCAATTGAGAAACAATTTTGTTTACTTATAGCTGTTGATTTGGATCAGTAATGTAAAAGGGATGTTTGGTTTAAATGCTGAATTGGAGGGCATGTGCACTCTTGCACAGCATTTGCATTGGTGCACCTCATGTGCATTGGTGCACCTCATGTGCTTTGTGCACAACCTGTGGCCTGCATAAAGGTCCTTGTTTAATTTTAAAATGGTTTGACAGCATATGCTGTCAACATATCCTACTGCCCATACTTGCTTTTAGTTAAATAAAATGGAAAAGCTAAATCTGCCAGGGAATGATGGGGTTTTTATACCTAATTAACTAAAGTGGAACTGAAAAGTTTAAAGGCACATGGGAGGGGTATGGTAATAGTCTGAACAGGCTGTTTAAAAGGGATAGTGTTGAGGCCTATAAGAGGGGGAGGTGAGGAGCTTAAGAGGGAGACTGGATTTTCTGTAGGTAAAAGATTAGAAAAAGAAACACACCCACACTGTGAAGATAGAAAGAAAAGAGAGAGTTGACAGGAATAGAAAGAGAGCAAGAAAGAGAGAAAACAGATTAAGAAATCAGAAACTTGGTCTTGTTTGTCTGAAGTTCATTTATTGTCAATACGTTAGGGAGTGTTCTTTCTTCTAAATTTCAATCGGGATTATTGTTAGTGTTCTGCTGCATTTGGTATATTCCGGAATTGGACTGTCTGGAGTATCACACTGTGTGCTGTTTCATCGAGTTGTTTTTCCTTCAACTCTAGTTCCATCTCGCAACAGAATCCTTTCTGTTGTGCTGTTCTGATTGCTGCTGCTATCTTGCTCGCTATTGCTGCTGCATTTTTGTCCTGCTGCTACTGTTAATTCTGCCCTTTTGCTGCTGCTGATTCCCATCTTCTTCTTCTTCTCCTTTGCACTTTCAGCATTTTCAGGTACACATTTCAAGTCCCATATTGATGTATTTGGAACAGTTTGAAAGCATGAAATGAAAAAGGTTGAAGAAGTTCAAGCATTTGCTGTAATATTCATAGTACATTAACAGGCCTTGTGGAAATTGATTTAGCTTATGTTTCAATAGTTCAAAAGAGTATACTGATAGCCGACTGAGTTTCACCCCTTTATATTTGAGCTCGACAATTGTTTGTTGGTATAAGTATGCATATTTCGACTTTACACAATACTGTTTTCTATTTCATTTAGTTTTTTTTAGTAAGACTAGTCCATATAAGTTTGGTTAAGTTCAATACAAGAAATGCTCAGATTAAACGTTGTATTCCGCTAACTCGTATATGATTCCTTGTCAAATTAAAGCATTTTACTTCGCCAGTTATCCTTTAACCTAGTTCAAATAAGTTCAGTTAAGTTCAAATTAAGAAATGTTCGGATTAAGTATTGCATTTCATATATCTCATATGTAATCTTTTATTCGACCAAATCATTTTCGTAAAAGGCATGACGTTTTTTTTTCTTTAAAAGTAATCAATCAAAATTGACAGGAGTTTGGTTTAAGCTGAAGTATATACTTCAATTAGCACACACACACTTTCCTTTCTTCTATCTCTGGAAATAAAAATAATAGAAATGTAGTCACTGTAGGATACCCTTCTAAAAAATAATAAGACAAGCCTCGCCAAATAAAAAAAAACAATTGCGGGGCCCTCAGCAACTGATGATAATTATTTAGAATTCAAGATAGGCCATTTAATAAATTTCATGGCCTTCTACAAAGATAATAACGCGTTAGACTCTGTTGGCGCGGCTTAATTAAATCATATTCTTAAATTCGGGTGCACATTGATGTGACCCAAACCCAAATCTCAACGAAGTCCAAATGTGTCGACAATCACGGGTGCATTGATTGTGACGTGGTTCGAGATGCATTTTCACGACGTTGCAATTCTGTAAAATAAATGATAATAATGAAAGCGGTTAAAACTTAATAAAAGCACATAAGTCACAACATGTATTTAAATCAGATATTTAGCCATTATAACAATTTAAGCGACCGTGCTAGAACCACGGGATTCGAGGGTGCCTAACACCTTCCCTCGGGTCAACAGAATTCCTTACTTAGAATTTCTGGTTCGCAGACTTCATTTGGAAAAGTCGAAAATTTCCTCGATTTGGGATTCAAGATAAACCGGTGACTTGGGACACCAAAAGCTAAACCTTTCCCAAGTGGCGACTCTGAATTAAATAAATAATCCCATTTCGAATATTGTCACTTAAATTGGAAAAACTCCCTCGCGCATTCTACCCTTCGGGGCGGGGCGCGCAAAAAGGAGGTGTGACACCATACCTCGCACAACTCCAAAACTCAAACCAGTCCAGTTCATCCATGGAGAGCCAACTGTAATGTTTTCCTTAGAAGAACGACAACAGTTTGTTGTAGAGGAAGCCTTGCATCAATCAGTAGTGATGAAAGTATCTCCAGGAGCACCAGAACTCAATGAGCAACGAGATTTACTGCCCAAACACTTAGGTGTTAAAGGTCGATGTATCATCGGTTTACTCGCACCAAGACAATTACTGCTAAGGTTTGATCGTTATGATGATTATGTAAGTGCTTTAGCTCGCTCTGTTAATTATCTGTTGTATAAGGGTGTGCAGCTTCAATATCGTGTATTTCCATGGACGATTGGTTATAACCCAAAGGAGGAAACAACAAAAGCAGTGGTTTGGATATCGTTGCCGAATCTGTCACCAGATTTGTTTGTGATGCCTTCATTATTGTCTATAGCATCTGCTGTAAGAAAACCAATTGCCATTGATAAGGCAACACAAACTAAGTCCAGACCTAGCACTGCTAGGGTGAAGGTGATATTAGACTTGCTTGACAAACATCCTAATCGCGTAAGGTTGCAAAGTGTGGATACAATTTCTGGAAAAGTACTGGAGGTTTTTCAAGAAATCGTTTACGATAATTTACCATTGTATTGTAATTGTTGTAAGCATCAAGGCCATGATGAAACTACATGTTGGAGACTTCAGAAAAAAAAATCGTGATGAGGATGCTCGGATTGATGAAGAGCAGCCTCGTCAAGAACAAATTGGTGGTGCGAAATACAAGGGAGATTTGCGTCAGTTTTTGAATGAGAGGAGGGCCTTAAATGATGGTGATCGAAATGCTGGAGATCACATTAACCATACAGATGCTACAAAGGTGTTAAGATCTCCTCAAAGGGCTCATGAACACGCTAAAAATTTGATCAAGACAACACATGTAACAGCTGTATCTACTGCTGCTTTGGTTCCTGTTGATACAGCTCTTACTAACGCTTCTCATCATGAAGCTATAGCAGGGCAGAGTAATTTACGAGCAGTTTTAAAGGATGCTATTAGCGATCGAAATAGCATGGGGAAGGATAACGTTGACAAAGGTGCTGGTGAGAATGAGGAGAAATTACTCAGCTTGGCAAGCATGGCTAATGGTACTATTGGTAAGGGAAGTAGGGCACGTGAAGGTGTTGTAGAGCAGCATGATTTGGTTACTGCAACAGGTATGATGGATACTACTGCTTCGAAAACAATTAGGGATCGAGCTGTAGCACTTTTTGAACCAGCGGAGAAATCAGCAGTTGTAGGTGAACAATTTGCCACAACGACCAAGTTTGAGTCAGTTGTGCAAGCAGTTAGTTTTGAGGCTGCTGGAGATATTGAATTAGGCGTTGAAGGTTTTGGGCAATCTCCTATTGACCAAAGAAAATCCAAGGATAAACAGGTTACTAAAGTAACCTCTCATCATAGTAATGCTAACAGGAATGGACAGGAACTTGAGAAAGGAGATGGTGTAACTGGAATTCGTGGCAAACGAGATACTGGTGAAGTTGGTGAAACATCTACTAACAACTCTACTAATATGTTAGAAGCAGGATCTCAACATGGGCCAATCACCTGCTAAGGGCTGGTCTGTAGTGCATCGATCACCTAGCAGAAAAGGATATTCATATCATAAAAATCTGGAGGCAGCAGCAGAGTTTAAGGTTTCTAACTCTTTTGATGCCTTGGTTTGTGCACATGAACATGGTAAGCAAGATCTTCAGCATAAGGAGCTAAATGCAGATTTAAAAATTATGCAACAGAGGTCTCTAGCCAGTACAAAAATCAGCAAAATTCTGGTTTTCCTTTGGACATTGTGCTAGTTGCGAGGGAGCTAAAGGGCAATCATGCACATAGCTCCAATGCTCCGACCTTGCAGTTCTCCAGTCCACAGGTGGAATAAATAATCAAACATGCACAGAACAAGATGATGCTAAACACTGATATGGTTAAACAACCATGGGTTACATTGAACACTTCCGTCTTTGAAGTACCATCACAATCGTTGGACTCTTGTGGCGAACATGGTGGTGATTAGGGACAATTGGTGTTGTCCACAGGAAACAACAATGAGTTAACTAAAGAAAATATGAGGGCAATGGCAATTAAATCTAAGTTATGGGATGATCAACCTAAGTATGATGATGAAGAAGATTTGGGTGTTGATTTTGCGGAGGATTCTTCTGATGAAAGTGAGAGGTGTAGTGGAGATGATGAGATGTTATCAGTAGGATCACCATCCTTTCTTAATATTGGAAGTTCTTCTAAGTTAGGATCAAGAAATAAGCTTGATCCTAAAGCTCCCGATTTTATCCCTAAGTCTAGGCAACAACAAAAGACAAATGGAACAAGGTTGCAAGAATTTACAGCAGCTAATCCGCCTGGGCAGCAGCAGACCATGTCGAGCAATACAACTGGTACTCTTCCAGTAATAAATCAGACTGGACAACAGCAGCAACAGTTGAATGCAACAGCTGAGCAGCAAATTCAATTTGCGCAAGAACTTCAACAAATTGTTACAACCACTCCAACTATATCTTTGGAGGATAGAAAGCTTCTGGACGCATTGGTAATTTCTAAGCCTCTTAATTTGTTAACTCCATCTCAAGTTTGCAGCACTGGACAGCCGAGCAAGGTTAGAAATAATGTGCAAAGGGTTCAACAACATCAAGACAAGACAGTCATAACAAAGGCACAAGATGCAAATGTATTGATGACTCAAAGCACTACCCAAAACTTGCCAAATACAGTAAACTTTGGAAGGGACATTTATGAAGAATGAGAGGAAGATGAAATGTTGCAAGAATGTCATGCACATGCAGTAAAACAAGGTGATTTATCACCAATGCATAGCGGCAAAGGTAAGAAGACTCATACAAGGAAAAATAGTTGGGACGACAAGGTTAGTGATTTTTTAAATGTTAGGCGACCTCCAATGAGAGTTGCCAAACAAAAGCAGGCTGCCCCAACTACATCAACGAGGTCCAACCGTTCAAAAAAGAAATGATGATTTTTTAATACATTTTGATCACGGGTGAGGAAAACAACAAAGAATTACAAATTGAAGATTTTACAAGTTTGGAAAAGAAGGGACAAGATTTTAATTCCTACTACATTCTATTTTATCATTATATAAGTATTATCATTTGTAATATCATCACAGAGTATGTTATAAACTCTGTGATGATCATTGAATATTTGGTATTCTCTAGTTCTTATTTTTTACATGCTTGTTAGTAGGTGGGGCCTTTTCTTTGCCTCAATAGGATTAGTAAGGTAAGGTTTAGCCCGGTTAGTGTTGCCTTGGTCCTATGCCTTTGGAAAAATATCCACACGGCTATGAGATTATATGCCCTCGTGAGACTTTGCCGGCAGCTACACCATGAATCCTCTACATGAGGCTGTCATCATAAGGCAATGTGAGGCGCAGAGGAGTGATTATATAGCCAAGGCATATGGGTAACAATATCGGTGTTATTGTCCCCCTTATTTGTACTTTTCCTAATTGTTGTATTTTTCTTTTCTTTTATTAATAAAAAACTAGCCCTAGGCGCTTGCCTAGTGGATTGCCAAAAAAAAAAAGATATACCATAGACAGTGGCATATGCAAGACTTTTTGTAACAGGTATCAACATTTGAAGAAGTAAGTAAAAGAATAAATTATTATAATAATAACTGATGTTATTTTTTATATTTATGCCCAATATTTCTATTTTACTTGATTTATATGTTATTAGTAAAAATTTTGACGAAGCGATGTCATATGACACCGCTTGAGCCCATGTATATCCGCCCCTATCCCAGAAACTGATGAAGACAGAGAAGGGTCTTTGTCGTATATTTAACTTGAATAATGAATCGAATATACCGACTATAAGAAAGTTGAAATTTTTGGAGGTTTTATTTTACAAGCAGAGTAATCAAATTAAAGTTAGAAAAATGAAAAAATTAAGACCACAGTGGACAATCATTGTTACGATTGTTCCTTTTTTGTCGATTGTATTAATATATGTAACTTTGATTTCGTCTTTGGTAACATATTCTAGGGTTGTTCCTTTTTTGTCGATTGCAAAATATTTTAGCAGATTACTATTTGTGTACTGTGTTTCTTTTCTTTTCCTATTTCCAAGAGAGAAACCATTTTGAACAGAAATTTGAGGCCCCTGAAACCTACACACACTACTGAGAATTCAATTACCATGAAACGTGTACGTATGTTTATTTCTAGTATAGTATAGTATTGTGAACTACACCTAGTTTGCTGGAGAGAGACAATGCAGAGAAGCACTTTTTTAAGAGAGGGAAAGAAACCTCCGGAGTTAAAGGCTGAGAAAAGAATGGCACAACCCTAGAAAGACTAAAAGAAAATCATGTATTAGTTTAAATAAATCCATTTTTTATAAATAAAAAAAAATCAAAACAAAAAATTTTATGACTTTATTGACCTTACCAGAAAAAAAGAAATTTTTCAATTTTTTATGATACTTCTAAGTGTGGACTTATTCTTGTTTATCCTTATTAATTAAAACCTTACCAAAGTTAAGGGTTTATCCTTGTTTTTCTTTGTCAAATTGGTAATTGGTGGTTGTTATGACGTTTCAAAGTTAAAGATTTGGTAAGACAAGTTGTTATGGAATAAATTGATTCTCTCGTCACAATTTATGATGTTTGTTCTTTTTTGGTCTGTCCAGAATATAATAAGATTTTTTTATATTAGAAATAATTTAATTTTATAAATTTTATTAATTTCTCAATAAGATAATTTATAGCCACATAAATATTTATATTTTTTTAGACTATAAATTGCAATTTCCCCCCCCTTAAATTCCGCACCCAATAAAACGATTTTGGACGGAGGGAGTGATAAGTAGTTATTAGCAATGGTCGACATTAGGGGTAGCAAAATGATTAAAGGAAAACAATTAACCACCCATATTATCCACTAAAAATGGGTTAGATAATGAACTTTTTAAAACGGGTCAAATATGGATAAGAACCATATTATTTATTTAGAAAATGGATAATCAATGAGTCTAACTTTTATATTTGCAAAGCCTCAAATTGGGGGTTCCTCAAGTTAGGGAGACTAAGAATTCTCCCAAAAGTGATCATATGCAAGAGGTTATATATAATATGGGTAACTCATATTATCAACCATTAACCCGTTTTTATCCGTATTAAATATGGGTCGAATCGGATAATTTATCCATTTTTGCATTTTTCGTATCCGACCCGAACCATATCCGACCCGACCCGTCTGTTTGCCGCTCCTAGTCGACATATACTAAATAGAGTTATCGAGGAATCTTTCTTCCTTTCTCCCAATTTGTGTGATCTCCTTTTCTTTTTGGTCGGCCAAAAAGAAATGACATATTTTTATATTTAGTAATAATTTAATTTAATATGTTCATTCTACTCTTAATGAGATAATTTATTGTCGCACAAATATTTATGGCTTATTTAAACCACAAGTTTTAAAAAAAAAATCTTTCGTAAATTTTTGTTTTAGTCAAACATCATCATATATATTAGAACGGAAGGAGTATATGCTACTTTATCCGTCTCAAATTATCTGTTGTGTTTCTTTTTTACATGCTCCTTAAGGAATATTAAACTATTTTACCCTTATTTATGTCTTAAGATATGATCTATCTTCATTAAATATTTATTCTATTTCTATGTTATATCTCCTTTTTAAGAACAATTACTATTACGGGTAAAATAGGAAAATATAATGTAATTTGTCTTGAACTTCTAAGATAACAAATAATTTGAAATAACTATTGTGAGCACGTGATTTTTGCTTCACGAAAACTACTCCAAAAGAAATCGAAAAATAAAACAAATTGCCTTTGGGTACAATTTTGAGAATTTTGCGTGACATTTTGGATAATTATTTTTGTCTGTGAATGTTTACCTTGTTTTAATTAATTAAAAAATATCAAAATACAAGTTGCGTGCATATTTAAGATTTAATTATGCATTTTTGAATTAATTAAACCATGTCCTATTTTAAAGAATGAAAATCACAAAAATATGAATTTTTGGTAGCTTTGTCATTTTTATTGTTTAAATGTGATTTTATTTTAATCAATATTTGATCTTGTGTGTTAATTATTGTTAAGGGTTAATTAATATCTTTTTAAAATAATCTTGGTTTTACAATTTAATTTAGGAATTTTGGTTTTTAGGAATTAAAAGAAAATGAAAGGAAAAAAGAAAAGAGTGAAAATTGGGCCAAATCGGAACAGGGCCAATTTCAATGCAAAATCAGGCCCAAATCATATCAAACGATCCAATCCAATAGGCCTGATCTCTCAGACAGTCCAAATGACGCCGTTTCGGCGCCTCGGATCTAAGTCGTTGATTTGTTTCCATCAAACGGCTCAGCTCAACCCAGCATTATTTGAAATGACGCCGTTTTAGGCAAGTTGATCCGAGCCGTCCGTTCCCAATGATCTAACGGTCCCAGCCTTCCCCCATAACCCGGTCCATTTCAACCCGGGTCGACCAAGTCTCGATGCATGACCAAACGTCACAGTTTCATTTAAGTGAATTGATCCAGGCCGTTGATCGTGCTTGATCCAACGGCCAAGATTAAACCACCCCCTCCGTATATAACCCTAATCCCTTACCCCACGCCCCAAACCAAACCCCCCTCACCCCATCGTCTCTCTCAAGCTCAGAGACGGACCAGACCCAAACCCTAGCCGCCATTGTTACACCTCCGCCTGAAACCCGGCGGCAACAACGCCGCCAGTCACCAAATTAACACCCATAAGCCATCTGACCACCCTCGTTACAGATTCGCTAACTGTTTGCCTCGAATCAACCTCCAACTTCTTGAATCTTCAATCGAAGATTCGAGCAGAACCTAAACCTACCCCAACCAGTCCCAAACTCATACCGGACATCTCCCTGACCTCCCTCGTCACCAAACCACCGTTGGTTTGGTTCGAATCAGACCAGAATTGTTCGAACCCCCAAGAACCCTAGAAAACCAAAGGTTGAAATCTGTCCAAATTAAAGGAAGTTGGGTGGACCTTAGTCGAAGTGTTCTCAGTTGAGAACACTCGATTAAGGTCCGTTCGACCTCAATTAAAGGTCCGAGTCAGAGTCCAAGTCAGGGTCGTCCAATTTCTGAGTTCGGAGGTATTTCTTCTATTTCCCTGTTTGTTTTTCATGTTTTGTTGTTTGTTTGTTAAGATGAGTTCAAATTTGTCTTTTATCGATTACTCTTTTCTTTCTCCAGTCAGACCTTTTATTTGGTCCAATCTTATCATTGCTTCTGTTTGTTGTCGATTGTTATATGTTATAATTTGTGTAATCGATTGAATAAGTGTCGTCGATTAGTCTGGTATGCTTGAATGTTAGATTAGCATGATAATAGTTTAATTTTGGTTCATTCCTGTAGGTTTACCCTCCTGTTTATTTTCTGTTCTAATTTTGTGTTGAAATAAGCCTGTTGGTATCATTTATTTCAAATTGTTCCAATTTCCCTTTCTCATTGTTATTCACCATATTTTTTCATATAAGTCAATTTGTTTTCATTCAGTATGTTGACAGTATTCATTTATTCTTGTTTAGGTTTAATCTAGAAGTGTGTTAGTTTAATCACTGAATCTTTATTTTGATGATATTTGGTCTGAATTGAGTTTCAAGCTTAAATTGTGATTTGAGTTTGATGAATCTTAATGTTGTTCTGATATGAATCTGATCTTGAATGTTGATATGAATCTGACCATGATGAACTGATTCCTAAGTGTTGTCAATTGGGAGTTAGTCTCATATGATTTGATTAGTCAATTGTTAGAATTTCTCACTTAAGATTGGTTATAGCTGTTATAGTTTGGTTAATTGATTAGGAGGATTGGATATAGCTGATGGGGTAGAATGGTAATTTCAGTAATTTCAGGGACTTTAGGAGGGTATTTTGGGATTGAAAGGTTTGAAATTGGTTTAAGTTGAATGTTCTGACAGTAGGGTACTAAAGTACCATTAAACTAATGAATTGTTTAAATGCTAATGGGGAACAAAACATAATAGTGGGGGAAAGGTTGAAAGGAAATAGATTAAGAAATAGGCACCCATACCGATTTGAATTTAAATAAAGGGAAGGACAAGGGATAATGGAAAAAACATACTCTAGTGGGGAACAAATGAATTAAAAGGAGAACAAAACATGTAGTAGTGGGGAGAAATACTTTCCTAATTAGCTAAGTTCTCCTTAGAGCTGGAAAGGGGCTGAGGTTTGGTTATAAATAGGGTCATTCAAAACAGAAAAGGGGCTGGTTTTTTGGAGAAGAAAAATCAGTTCTCTTTCAGTTTTTTTAGAGAGTCTAGGCTGGATTTTGACATCAGAAATTCAGAGTTTAAGAGTGAAATACAAGCTGAGTTTTTACCCTAAAGAGTTCAATAGGTTGAGAGCTAAATACTGAAAAGTGAGGTCTTCTTTACTACTGAAAATCATAATCAGTTTGTTACTGTTTAATTGAGGTTCTGAGTGTCTTTATTTGAAAATCTGAAGAACAGAAATCAGAAAATATACTCTCCTGTCTCATTTCTGAATACATTCTGTTCCTGTCTGTGAATTGCTTGGTATTTTCTGGTTTCACTCCTAGGTTTTGGACTGCTTGTGTTGGGTGTTATTTCTGGTGGTTGTTGTTCTGTTCTTTTCTGTGGTGTTGTTGTATTGTATACTACTACTGCTGCTGACCTGCCTTTCATCTTCTTCTTCTGCTATTCTTGATTCCAGGTACAATACTTTGAATCATCTTGGTGTATGCTCATTGAAGTTGAAATGAAATGGCCAGAGGATTTATTGTTCAAACTATAGAATGCTTGTATTCTATTTGATATTAGTTATGTGTTTCCTGTTACATGAATAATAGACGACTGCATAATTAGGACTATTTATAAGTTGTTTGGGCTGTTTGATTCCGGGACTGTTTGGACTTTGGAATGTGATTATGTAATAGTCATATGGGTTTAGTTTTGTTTTTGCAGTATAATTGTTGAAATTAGAAGCAAGCTGCAAGCTGAAACAAGAAAGTGTTTTTTTGGAATTCATGAATTTCACTTGTACTAATAAAATTGAGCTGAAATCAGTAAGTATGGGTTTAGATGTGGTTATTGATTAAGAGTGCATTCGTTATTCATATTTTGTTAAGAATCAAACTTGTATCTATGGATTCTTATAAAATTCTCTTTTATATATTTTATAATGCGTATATCTATGTAAGTTTTAGACAATGTTGTCATTGGTGAGTGTTGTAGTTTAGACAAGTAATATATTTTAGTTGTAATAATAATGTTATGGTACATATTTTCAATTTGATAGTAATAGACCATTGTCAATAGTTAGAACGAGATTGGAAATTAATGGTAATGTGTTATTAAGATAATAATTGTAATCATTGTTAATTAGTTAACCGATCAGGAAAGTTGTGCTTGGATTTGGAGATGAAAGCCGGTTGTCCCACGGGTAGGCCTCGGAGGCCCGATGCGGATTAATTATAAGTTTCTTTCTTAAATAGGGAAGTGGCTCATAAAACAAATTAAGTAGGACCTTTTTTTTACTTTAGAGACAATAAAAATAGAAAAATTATAGTTGCTTTAGGCTTACCTTTTTAAAAATAAGTGAGGCGTGCCTCGCCGAATAAATTACAAATTGCGGGTCCCTCAACAGATAGTTATTTCAAATGCTTAGATTTCGAGACAGGCCGCATAGCGAACTTTACGGCTTTTCTCAAAATAACAACGCGTTAGTATCTTTAGGCGCGTATTTAATAATGTTATCTTCCTAAATTCGGGTGCACATTTATGTGACTCAAATCCAAATATCAACGAAGTTGGAATGTATTGAAAAATTGCGGGTACATTTATGTGGCTCAATTCGAGATGCATTCTCGCGATGTTACAATTTTTTAAATAATAAATGATAAAAGCGGTTCAGGGTTAAAATTGGTACATAGGTTCAAAATATATTAAAATCATATAAATAAGCCAAATATGACAGTTGAGCGACCGTGCTAGAACCACGGAACTCGAGAATGCCTAACACCTTCTCTCGGGTTAACAAAATTCCTTATCCGGATTTCTGGTTCGCGGACTGTAATACAGAGTCAATCTTTTCCTCGATTCGGGATTCAACCGGTGACTTGGGACACCATAAATCTCCCAAGTGGCGACTCTGAATTAAATAATAAATATCGTTTCGATTGTCCTTTAATTGGAAAAACTCCCCTACGCCCCTGCGGGCGCGGGCCAAAAGGAGGTGTGACAGCTCTGGCGACTCTACTGGGGATTCTACCCAGAATCTCTGGTTCAGGGTTCAGAATTCGATCTTAGATAAATTGTTATATTTGGCTTTATCTGATTTTGTTACATGTTTGGGCCTAATATGTTAAGTGATGCTTTTACTGCTTTGATATTATCTGAACTGTATATAAACTATGCCGAAACCCTTCTCTTCTTACCTCCGGGGATGTGCTTACTGGTTGAGACTCCCTATTCTGTTAGTGTCATACCCTGAAATAAGAAAGAGGCCGGACAAGTTACTAAGCCGGATGGCCTTTTGGTTCCCGGTACGTAGCCCCCTCCTCGACTCGAGTTGTCCGCTCGGGTACACAGTCTAGAACAAATACCCAGGTTATAAACCTAGAAAAACTCAGCTTCATGTCGGATCCCTAGTAGGAACGTTTGTTTGCATCACATGCATTTGACTTTGGAGGCTCAACACAGGGGTTGGGTCTGTCTAGGACAGGTGTACCAAAATGACAAAAGACCATCATGATGCATCTTACTTGCTACTTGTGCATTTGTTTGCTTCGGACTTGCATGCTGACCGGGTTTTGAATATTTTGAGGAAAGAGAGATATATGTATGAGGGTTAAAGAGAGTTAATCTCCTGTATTGAAAAAAAAACCAATGTCCAAATAGTGTCGAAACTCTGCCGAAATTTTGAGAAAATGAAAAAGAGAAAAAAAAATAGTTTTATTTGCCGATGAAAAGAGTCTTGTTTTCAAAAGAAGTTTGTTTTATCGGCCCGAACTACGCCAGTTTGATTCCCACGGGGTGTGAGATACGTAGGCAACCCCCATCCGGTCCAACTTCACTCTTTGCGAAAATAGCCAAAAGAACTAAAATTTTATTTGAAAATAATTAGGTCGACGCCATTTTTTGCTAGAAATAGCCGAATGTCCCTAAAAGGGCGTCGGAAGGCTATTTTTGCAAGAATAGACGCCTGAGGTCATTTTTTAGGTTTTCACTAGTTAACCGACGCAGCCTTAAAATCTTCGACCCCGAGGTGCTGAAAGGCCGTATTGGCGAAACCGGGTTTTATATTAAATGAAAAAAAGAGAAAAGTGTCCATGTTATCTTTGAGTCGATTGAATCGTGATTTTTGCTTAACCACCCTAATAAATGTGCAGAATGAGCACAAGCCAGAATTTACACGTAACAATTGTGAACAAGATCCCTTTGGAGTTGCACATGTTGTGGGATAACCTGGGCGAATCAGGGCGCGACACAGTCAATCTATACCTGGGAGACCTCACTGGGTTGTTGAAGATCAATCCTAGGGGGGATGTCATAAAGGCCTTGGTCGCATTCTGGGACCCGGCTCACAACGTATTTCACTTCTTGGATTTTGAACTTACCCCAACATTGGAAGAAATAGCCGGATACATCGGGGGTCCCAAGGTTCCTTTGAGACACCAGTACCTGATCGCTCCAAGGGCCGTAACCGTACACAGGTTTCTAGACTCTTTGAAAATAAGCAGGGGGGTCCACAATCCAGACTTGGCAGCTGATTTTTGTACTTTGCGGTTTATATACAACAGATATGGCCACGTAGGGGGATTCAACAAGCCGGAAAACAAAATCTGTAGCAAAGGAAACCGCCTTAAGTGGGAAGAACATAGGTGTTTTGCATTCATGCTAGCCTTTTTGGGACTCCTGGTGTTTCCTAGAAAAGACGGGAACATTGACATACGAGTATCTGGGGTTGTCAGCACTTTACTCACTCAGGCCAACAACACCCTCGCACCCATGATAGTAGCTGAAATCTTCCGTGCTCTCAAAGCCTGCAAAGCCGGGGGAAACTTTTTTGAGGGGTGCAATGTGTTGCTGCAGATGTGGATGATTGAACACCTATGTCGTCGTCCTCAATTTATGAGTTATGGGTCGACAGAGAAAACATGCATAGAGGAATTTTCTACGAGGATTGACGGAATCAGCTTACCGGAAGGGGTCACAGAATGGATAGCACGCCTCCATTCCGTCACTGCAAGCCAAATAGAATGGACATTTGGATGGTTGCCTGTGGATAAAATCATATATATGCCAGCCACTGGACCCCATTTCCTTTTGATGGGACTCCGAAGTATTCAGCCCTATGTCCCATATCGAGTTTTGGGGCAGTTAGGGAGATTCCAGATAGTTCCGAAAGATGAGGATCTTAGCAGCCAAGTAGTTGAGATCGAGCCCCACGGACAATTTCATGAAGCAGCAGTCCGGCAAATTTGGAGTGAATGTCAATACTTAACAGCCAATACATGTGTACGTGATCGGTCCAAGGGTGAAGTTTCGCCGGGATACCTTGCTTGGTTTAGGAAAGAAATCGAGTTTGGGAGACCGGCCAAAAGGCCCCATCTCCAGGAGTTTGTCCAGGCATCGCAAGAACAGTGGGATTGGTTGGCTAAAGAAGAGAGCTACAGGGCAGCAATAGGCAAGCTGAGGCAACAGATTAGAGACCTGGAATTTGAAAATAGTGTGCAAGTTGTTGCCGATCGGGGAGAAAAGAGCAAATTGGCCCAAGAAAATGAGGCGCTGAAAGCCCAAGTCCGGCAAATGAGGAGAGATGCTGACAAACAACAAAGGAGTTGGTCGGATGAGCGGTTAATAAAAGGGTTAAAAAAGGAAATCGGTGAGTGCCGGGATGATTTGAAGAAATCTGAGGATACCGTAGCACAACACCGGGCACAATGGGCGAAGAGAACGAAAGAGCGCACACAGTACTTACAGAAGGCAAGGAAAGATTATGAAAAGACCATTGTCAGTCTAAAAAGGAAGGTGACCACCCTAGAGAGCAAGGCGGCTAAACAATCCAAGGCTTTTGAAACCGAGAGTAAACACTGCTATAATCTGATGGCTTCGATGGAAGATGAAATACAGTAGTTACGGAAACAACATCTGCATGATTCTCGGGTATTGAAGGCTAGAGGGTATCATACAAAACGCCTACTCCTAGAGAAAAACCAAACCAGGAACAAGATCCTGACTATTGCTCATGCTATTACCAGGAAATGTCGGGAGCGTGAAAACATGACTCGCACTACCCTCTTCTCGGCGGTGATGATATTTATGAAGCAGATCATGTATGAATTGGAATAGCTGGAAAGGAACCTTACACCTAAACCCGCGGCGAGGCCGAATGACGCCCCGCGGGCGCCAAAATTCAAAACTCTGAAACATTCATAGTTTGAGTTTGTATTTTCCTTGGCTTCAGAATCTGTTGTCCGTCGGAGTTTGTATTTCCCTTTTTGGCATAAAGTCTGTAGTTTGTATCAAATCTGTCAATTTTCTTTCAAAAATGTTTTACCTTGTAATAAAACGTTTTGCTAGTAAAGGTTGAAAAATCCAAAAATGGTGTCTTTATTTTCCGCACTTGTGGCAGAACTACGCGCGGTCTGATCCATGCGGGGACATGATACGTAGGCAATCCACATAAGATTCGACCACCACTAAAAAGAAAAAGAGAAAAGGCAAAGTGAATAAAAGAAAGGAAAAGAAAGAAATAAAAAGAGAGATAAAGAAAGTTTCAGAAACACTTAAACGAGGCACAAACAAAGTAAGCCGGAATGACGCATGCGGTCGAAGCAAAGACATGTTTAAAATGGTTAACCTGCCTAGGAACATTGCATCCCGCAACGTGAAATTGCAATATGTGTTAAACTCTAACGCTAACAAGTTTGTTGTCCTTCCAGAGATTTCGAACTAGTTAGTTTGTTAGAACATTCTGGCAGATTACCATTACCAAACAAGATCCAAAGAGCAGGTATCAGAAAGTTGTCGGTCCCGAAAGTTCTCGGACCACTGATTGGGCCAGATGGAGATTTGAATGAGGGCTTTGAAAGGTTGTTCGCCGATGTCAACATGATAGAAGCTGGAGAAGGGTCCAGTAGGTTAGATGTGCAGTTTGTGGGGCCTAGGGAAAATATCAACAATTGGATGGCTACTCCCCTTCCTACCCGGAGAGAGTCTTGGTAGTGGGCTCTGATTTTTCTTTCTTGTTTTTTTTTGGATTATTCCAGGGTTGTAATCCAGTTTTGTTTTGTATTCGGCAAAGTGTGAAACTCTGTTATCCCGTATTTTAAAAAAAAAGTGAAAGCTTTTCTCTTCTTATTTTGTTTTAACTTTGTTTTATTCTTTTCTCTTTCTGAGCAGTTCTCTTTATATTGGTTCTAATGACATGGCATGCACAATGGATCTTCAACCTAGTCTAAAAAATCAATCTGATTCCGAACTAATTGTACAAGAGGTCAATTATGATGATGAATCGGAATACAATGAGGATGAAGCCTTCGAAGAGATAAACAGAGAGTTAAGCCAGTTTGAAGAGAAATCCAAGCCCAACTTAAATGACACAGAAGCCATCAATTTAGGGGATGCAGATGATATCAGGTAAACTAAAATAACCATCCATATTGCACCGAATATCAGGGAAGAACTAATCAAAGCACTTATTGAGTTCAAAGACGTTTTTGCATGGTCGTATGATGACATGCCGGGGTTAAGCACGGATTTAGTGGATAAATTGCCCATTAACTCGGCATGCCCTCCCGTCAAGCAGAAATTGAGGAAGTTCAAAACAGATATGAGTGTGAAGATTAAAGAGGAAGTAACCAAACAGCTGCAGGCAAAGGTTATTCGGTTCACTCGATATCCTGATTGGTTGGCTAATGTGGTGCCAGTGCCGAAGAAAGATGGGAAGATCAGGGTGTGTGTCGATTATCGGAATCTGAATAGGGCAAGCCCAAAGGATAACTTTTCATTACCCAACATCCATATCTTGATCGATAATTGTGCCGGACGTGAGATCGGGTCTTTTGTGGATTGCTATGTTGGGTATCATCAGATTCTGATGGATGAAGAAGATGCGGAAAAGACGGCTTTCATTACGCCGTGGGGGACTTATTGCTACCGGGTAATGCCATTTGGTTTGAAGAATGTTGGGGCAACACTGTGTTTCATGACATGATACACAAAGAGATTGAGGTATACGTGGACGATGTGATCATAAAATCCAAGCATCAGGAAGACCACGTAGCAGACCTGAGGAAGTTTTTCCAAAGACTTCAAAGGTATGATATTAAGCTCAACCCGGCCAAATAAGTATTTGGTGTTCCATCTGGAAAGCTGCTGGGATTCATCGTCAGTCGGCGAGACATTGAGTTGGACCCGTCAAAGATCAAATCCATCCAAGATTTTCCACCGCCGAAGAACAAGACAGAAGTAATGAGTCTGTTGGGAAGGTTGAATTATATTAGCAGGTTTATTGCTCAACTCACAGCAACTTGTGAACCCATTTTTCGGCTACTGAAGAAAGATGATACGGTAGAATAGACGGCAGAATGTCAGGAAGCATTTGACCAAATCAAAGGATATTTATCAAATCCACCTATGTTGGTTCCACCTGAGCCGGGAAGACCGTTAATTCTTTATCTAATGGTCCTGGAGAATTCATTTGGCTGCGTACTGGGGCAGCACGACATTATAGGAAGGAAGGAGCAAGCCATCTATTATCTCAGCAAGAAGTTTGTAGGCTATGAGGTTAAGTACACTCAACTCGAGAACACGTGTTGCACCCTAACTTGGGTGGCCCAGAAATTGAAGCATTATCTGTCATCGTATATTACTTATCTCATTTCACGCTTGGATCCACTGAAGTATATTTTCCAGAAGCCTATGCCCACAGGGAGATTGGCAAAATGTCAGATATTACTCACAGAATTCGACATCGTCTATGTGACGAGGACGGCCATGAAGGCCCAAGCATTGGTTGATCACTTGGCTGAGAATCCTGTTGATGAAGAATACGAGCCCTTGAGGACGTATTTTCTTAATGAAGAAGTGATGTATATAGATGAGTTGGAAATGACCAAGGAACCAGGATGGAAGCTTTTTTTCGATGGAGCCGGAAATGCGAAGAGAGTTGGAATAGGAGCGGTACTTATTTCTGAAACAGGACATCATTATCCTGTTACGGCTCAGCTACGTTTCTATTGTACCAACAACATGGCTGAGTATGAGGCATGCATTTTGGGTCTACGGCTAGCTGCAGACATGGATGTCCAGGACGTCTTGGTCTTGGGAGACTCGGACCTCCTGGTGCATCAGATTCAGGGTGAATGGGAAACAAGGGATTTGAAGCTCATACCATATCGACAATGTTTGCACGATCTGAGCAAGCGATTTCGATCAGTGGAGTTCAGACACATCCCAAGAGTTCATAATGAGATTGTCGATGCTTTGGCCACCTTAGCATCAATGTTGCACCATCCAGACAAAATTCATGTTGACCCGTTGCATATTCAGGTTCGTGATCAGCATGATTACTGCAACATGTTAGAGGAAGAACTGGATGGCGAACCATGGTTCTATGATGTCAAGGAATACCTCAGGATGGGGATATACCCGAAGCAGGCCATCGGAGATCAAAAGAGAGCCATTCGGCGACTGGCAAATGGATTTTTCCTCAGTGGAGGAGTGTTGTATAAAAGAACACCAGATTTGGGATTGCTGAAATGTATAGATGCTAGTCAATCCACGACAGTTATGACAGAGGTACATGCTGGAGTTTGTGGGCCACATATGAGCGGATATGTATTGGCGAAGAAGATTCTTCGAGCAAGGTACTATTGGCTCACTATGGAGCGTGATTGTATCAGTTTCGTGCCGAAATGCCATTAGTGTCAGATACATGGAGATCTGATTTATTCTCCGCCGACAGAATTGCATACAATGTCAGCACCATGGCCATTTGTTGCCTGGGGCATGGATATCATTGGACCAATTGAACCAGCAGCATCCAACGGGCATAGGTTCATCCTGGTGGCCATTGATTATTTTACCAAATGGGTTGAGGCCAAAACTTTCAATCTGTGACCAAGAAAGCAGTGGTTGATTTTGTTCACTCAAATGTCATCTGTCGATTTGGAATCCCAAAGGTGATCATCACGGATAATGGTGCTAATCTTAACAGCAATTTGATGAAAGAGGTATGTCAACAGTTTAAGATTACACACCGCAATTCCACCCCATATCGTCCCAAGGCGAATGGAGTAGTTGAGGCAGCCAACAAAAACATAAAGAAAATACTTCGGAAGATGGTAGAAGGTTCGAGGCAATGGCATGAAAAATTACCATTTGCATTGTTGGGTTATCGCACTACTGTCTGTACTTCAGTAGGGGCAACTCCTTATTTGTTGGTATATGGAACTGAAGTAGTAATACCGACGGAAGTTGAAATCCCGTCCCTTCGGATTGTCACTGAAGCTGAGATTGATGATGATGAGTGGGTCAAAACTCGTTTGGAGCAGTTGAACTTGATTGATGAAAAAAGATTGGCAGTTGTGTGTCATGGCCAGTTATATCAAAGGAGATGGCAAGAGCATACAACAAAAAAGTGCGTCCCCGGAAGTTTGAAGTGGGCCAGGAAGTGCTGAAATGCATCCTCCCACATCAGGCTGAGGCGAAGGGCAAGTTTTCCCCGAATTGGCAAGAGCCATTCACTGTAACTAGAGTGTTGTCCAATGGCGCTTTATGTTTAACAGATATTGAAGGGAAATGCGTCGACATGGCTATCAATTCTGACGCAGTTAAGAGATATTATGTGTGATTTCTTTTAATTGTAATTGTTGTTTGTTTGCATTTGGCATGGTATCGGAGAATGAAATGACGGAGGCAATTTGTTCTTCCATCCAAACACTTCAACCTTTGCTTCCCTTTTTGAGCCTTATTTATTATTTCATACCCCTCTTTTGGAATCAGTAATGAAAATAAAAGAAAAAAAATAATGATAATAAAGACAAAAGAAAAATCACAAGAAAAACAAAGGAATTGGGAACTACGTTTGACCTGATTCCTCAAAAAGGATACGTAGGTGCCTCATAGCTAGGTCATAGTGTAACAAAAATAAAAATCCCCAAGAAAGAAACTGGGGCAGAATGTGTGTTTGTAATTTTGGGAAGGAAGTTTGATTCCAAGAGTTGTAATGTTTTACTCATCAAAATTATTTTGAACCTTTTGATACCCCTTTTTATTTTAGCCATACACAAAAACCCATATTGATGTCCAAAAAAGACCTCCCGATCAGTATCCGAGAAGTGCCAAGTCATGCAAACGGAAGCAGGGAATAACACTCTAATCCCCAACAGAGAAGAGGATCATAAGCTGGAAATGAATTGGTAGCCGAAAGAATCCCCAGCAGAGAGAGTCATATCGGTAACACTCCAATCCCCAGCTGGGAAAAATAAAATAAAATGAGAGAGTCTTATCGCTGAAAACCTCCATAGGCACCATGAGGCGACGTAAGTTGAGAGAAATAAAACGAGAGAGTCTTATCGGTGAAAACCTTCACAAGCACCATAAGGTGAGGGGAGTTGAGAGAAATGAGAGAGTCTTATTAGTGAAAACCCCTCGAAGGGCACTATAAGGCGACAAGACAAGATTGGCGGAAAGGATCCGCATTTGGCAAAGAGTTGAGTGCCTCTTTATCCCCAGCAAGATGAGGCCATCCGAAAGATTGATTGATACAAGTAGACTGGGTTGATTAATCCGGAATGCACGACATGATCGTTGGGATCGGTTATATCATTCAGATAAGTTCTTTACTTTCTTTTTCCCCAGCATTTGTTCACAAAGACTTCTTCTTTTTCTATCTTTTGAAATCATCACTTTTTCATTTCTTGGTTTAAAGTCTTTATCTCCCCAGCAGTTTGTTTTTGAAAAGGATTTTCAGAGCTTATTACCAGTTGCCAAGATGGTGCAAAAACACAATGTGGATAGGACGGGCCAAAGATAATGCAATGGAACGAGAAAGACTTTCGTTGCAAGACCAAATGATGGATTGTTCTAGGATTTCGGGGAGGGTATGGAGAAAAGTGGGAAGCAACAACTGGTGAATAAAGAATCGTCAAGAAACAAGAGCTTCCCAAGATTATCGACCAAGTTCCAAGAGGGTCGGATAACACGGAGTAGGGAAAGAAGAGGGGGAAAACCATCCCCAGCATGAATATGATCGCCAGCAGGAATATCATCCCTAACAAATAATCTCATCCCCAGCAAGCTTTGGTGATGTAATGGAACACAAAGCTGGGAAAGAAGAAAGAGAAAACCATCCCCAGCAGGAGTGGCACGACCATTCGCCACGTTTTAAACTAACAAAATTTTTTTTCTTTGATTTGAAGCAGGGACAGGAAATGTTATAGATGATGAAAAGACATCATGATACAAGAAAGATTATCAAACTGGGGCAGAAAATTTTCTTTCATATTGAAAATTTTCTGGAAGTCCGATACCCACTTAGGGAAGAAGCAAGATAACACAAGTTTTGGGAAAAATGGTATCCCCAGCAGTTTTCGGAAGAAGGCCAAACAAGTTTTAAAGGAATCAATTTCGGAAGGAAGATAACCCAAGTCTTAAGGGAAGTAGTTCCAGTGGAAGGAAAGCACCAGCTTTAAAGGAAGTAGTCTTTGAAGGAGGAAAATAACATATTTTTGAATAAAACACCAGTGTTATCCCCAGCAGTTTTCAGAGGAATGAAACACCAGTTTTGAGGGAAGCAGTTCTGAAAGAAGATAATTTCAAGTTAGAAGGAAAATGGTCCAGGAGGCAGAAAGGACAACAACAATAAAATGCATTTTTTAAGAAGTAGTTGAAGTCAGGAGCACGCCTGGAGAATGGAGGTATTATGTTTTGGGAAGCAGTGAAGTCAGGAGCCCGCTTGGAGAATGAATGTATTACATTTTGAGTTGTAGTTGAAGTCAGGAGCCCGCCTGGAGAATGGAGGTTGTTGTCATTTTAAGAAGAAGTTGAAGTCAGGAACCCGCCTGGAGAATGGAGGTGTTATATTTTTTAAGTCATAATTGAAGTCAGGAGCCCGCCTGAAAAATGGAGGTGTTATATTTCTTGAGAAGGTTGAAGTCAGGAGCCCGCCTGGAGAATGGAGGTGTTATGTTTTTAAGAAATTGTCGAAGTTAGGAGCCCGCTTGAAAAATGGAGGTATTATCTCTAAATTGTTTATTGAAGTCAGGAGCCCGCCTGGAGAATGGAGGTATTATATTTTTAAGAAATTGTTGAAGTCAGGAGCCCGCCTGGAGAATGGAGGTGTTATGTCTTTAAGAAATAGTCGAAGTCAGGAGCCTGCCTGAAAAATGGAGGTGTTATATTTTTGAGTTGTAGTCAAAGACAGGAGCCTGCCTAGAGAATGGAGGTGCTATATTTTAAGAAGTAGTTGAAGTCAGGAGCCCGCCTGGAGAATGGAGGTATTATGTTTTGGGAAGTAGTGAAGTCAGGAGCCCGCTTGGAGAATGGAGGTTGTTGTCATTTCAAGTTGAAGTTGAAGTCAGGAACCCGCCTGGATAATGGAGGTGCTATATTTTTAAGAAGTAGTTGAAGTCAGGAGCCCGCCTGGAGAATGGAGGTATTATGTTTTGGGAAGTAGTGAAATCAGGAGCCCGCCTGGAGAATGGAGGTATTACATTCTGAGTTGTAGTTGAAGTCAGGAGCCCGCCTGTAGAACGGAGGTTGTTATATTTTAAGTTGAAGAAGTCAGGAGTCCGCCTGTAGAACGGAGGTTGTTATATTTTAAGTTGAAGAAGTCCGGAGCCCGCCTGTTAGAACGGAGGTTGTTATATTTGAGGTTGAAGAAGTCAGGAGCCCGTCTGGAGAATGGAGGTGTTATATTTTTAAGTCATTGTTGAAGTCAGGAGCCCGCCTGGAGAATGGAGGTGTTATATTTTTAAGTTGTGTTGGAAGTCAGGAGCCCGCCTGAAGAATGGAGGTTGTTATCATTGCAAGTTGTAGACGAAGTCTGGAGCCCGCCGGGAGAATGGAGGTATTATATTTTTAAGAAGTAGCTGAAGTCACGAGCCCGCCTGTAGAACGGAGGTTGTCATATTTTAAGTTGAAGGGGTCAGGAGCCCGCCTGTAGAATGGAGGTGTTTACTTTAAAGTTGTTGTTGAAGTCAGGAGCCTGCCTGGAGAATAGAGGCTGATTTATTTGTAAGGTCGTTATTGGAGTCAGGAGCCCGTTTGTAGAACAAAGGAGTACACATTCAAGTTGAAGTCAGGAGCCCTCCTGCAAAACAGAGGAGTACATTTCAAGATCAAGTCAGAAGTCAGTAATGCGGAGGGTTACAACAAAAATACCTCCAGCATGAATCCCATTTCAGAAATCAGAAAGAAGACTACAAGAGCAAGTCGAAGATAGATAAGATTCTGTAATCATTAGTTTAGTCTAGCTTTTTGTTTTCTTTCTAGCAATGGTGTAATAAGGAGGTCGGAAAGCAGTAGTAACAGCATGCAACAGCAGTAACAGCAAAAATGCAGTCCCATGGTAGTCCCAGCTACCAAAACTTCCCGAACTACATTAACCTGATTCCCTTTTAGCCAGGGATATGTAGGAAACCTGTGAAGCAAAGGTTCGGTTAAATCTTTTCAAAAATGCTTCACACGGAGTATTCCAACGGGCAAAAATCGCTCGTATCCGCTCACTTTATCTTTGCACGAAAACTCTTTGTGTTTTCGGACAAAGAGGGGCAGCTGTGAGCACGTGATTTTTGCTTCACGAAAACTACTCCAAAAGAAATCGAAAAATAAAATAAATTGCCTTTGGGTACAATTTTGAGAATTTTGCGTGACATTTTGGATAATTATTTTTCTCTGTGAATGTTTACCCTGTTTTAATTAATTGAAAAATATCAAAATACATGTTGCGTGCATATTTAGGATTTAATTATGCATTTTTGAATTAATTAAACCATGTCCTATTTTAAAGAATGAAAATCACAAAAATATGAATTTTTGGTAGCTTTGTCATTTTTATTGTTTAACTGTGTGATTTTATTTTAATCAATATTTGGTCGTGTGTATTAATTATTATTAAGGGTTAATTAATATCTTTTTAAAATAATCTTGGTTTTACAATTTAATTTAGGAATTTTGGTTTTTAGGAATTAAAAGAAAATGAAAGGAAAAAAGAAAAGAGTGAAAATTGGGCCAAATCGGAACTGGGCCAATTTCAATGCAAAATCAGGCCCAAATCATATCAAACGATCCAATCCAATAGGCCTGGTCTCTCAGACAGACCAAACGACGCCATTTCGGCGCCTCAGATCTAAGCCATTGATTTTTTTCCATCAGACGGCTCAGTTCAACCCAACATTATGTGAAACGATGCCGTTTTAGGCAAGTTGATCCGAGCCGTCCGTTCCCAATGATCTAACGGTCCCATCCTTCCCCCATAACCCGATCCATTTCAACCCGGATCGACCCAGTCTCGATGCATGACCAAACGTCACCGTTTCCTTTAAGTGAATTGATCCAGGTCGTTGATCGTGCTTGATCCAACGGCCAAGATTAAACCACCCCTCCGTATATAACCCTAATCCCTTACCCCACGCCCCAAACCAAACCCCTCCCCCCACCCCATCGTCTCTCTCAAGCTCAGAGACGGACCAGACCCAAACCCTAGCCGCCATTGTTACACCTCCGCCTGAAACCCGGTGGCAACAACACCGCCGGTCACCAAATTAACACCCCTAAGCCATCTGACCACCCTCGTTACAGATCCGCTAACTGTTTGCCTCGAATCAACCTCCAGCTTCTCGAATCTTCAATCGAAGATTCGAGCAGAACCTAAACCTACCCGAACCAGTCCCAAACTCATACCGGACATCTTCCTGACCTCCCTCGTCACCAAACCACCATTTGTTTGGTTCGAATCAGACTAGAACCGTTCGAACCCCAAATCGAACCCCCAAGAACCCTAGAAAACCAAAGGTTGAAATCTGTCCAAATTAAAGGAAGTTGGGTGGACCTTAGTCGAAGTGTTCTCAGTTGAGAACACTCGATTAAGGTCCGTTCGACCTCAATTAAAGGTCTGAGTTAGAGTCCAAGTCAGGGTCGTCCAGTTTCTGAGTTCGGAGGTATTTCTTCTGTTTCCCTATTTGTTTTTCATGTTTCGTTGTTTGTTTGTTAAGATGAGTTCAAATTCGTCTTTTATCGATTACTCTTTTCTTTCTCCGGTCAGACCTTTTATTTGGTCCAATCTTATCATTGCTTCTGTTTGTTGTCGATTGTTATATGTTATAATTTGTGTAATCGATTGAATAAGTGTCGTCGATTAGTCTGGTATGCTTTAATGTTAGATTAGCATGATAATAGTTTAATTTTTGGTTCATTCCAGTAGGTTTACCCTCCTGTTTATTTTCTGTTCTAATTTTGTGTTGAAATAAGCCTGTTGGTATCATTTGTTTCAAATTGTTCCAATTTCCCTTTCTCATTGTTATTCACCATGTTTTTCATATAAATCAGTTTGTTTTCATTTAGTATATTGACAGTGTTCATTTGTTCTTGTTTAGGTTTAATCTAGAAGTGTGTTAGTTTAATCACTGAATCTTTATTTTAATGATATTTGGTCTGAATTGAGTTTCAAGCTTAAATTGTGATTTGAGTTTGATGAATCTTAATGTTGTTCTGATATGAATCTGATCTTGAATGTTGATATGAATCTGACCATGATGAACTGATTCCTAAGTGTTGTCAATTGGGAGTTAGTCTCATATGATTTGATTAGTCAATTGTTAGGATTTCTCACTTAAGATTGGTTATAGCTGCTATAGTTTGGTTAATTGATTAGGAGGATTGGATATAGCCGATGGGGTAGAATGGTAATTTCAATAATTTCAAGGACATTAGGAGGGTATTTTGGGATTGAAAGGTTTGAAATTGGTTTAAGTTGAATGTTCTGACATTAGGGTACTAAAGTACTATTAAACTAATGAATTGTTTAAATGCTAATGGGGAACAAAACATAATGGTGGGGGAAAGGTTGAAAGGAAATAGATTAAAAAATAGGTGCCCATACCTATTTGAATTTAAATAAAGGGAAGGACAAGGGATAATGGAAAAAACATACTCTAGTGGGGAACAAGTGAATTAAAAGGAGAACAAAACATGTAGTAGTGGGGAGAAATACTTTCCTAATTAGTTAAGTGCTCCTTAGAGCTGGAAAGGGGCTGAGGTTTGGTTATAAATAGGGTCATTCAAAACAGAAAAGAGGTTGGTTTTTTGGAGAAGAAAAATCAGTTCTCTTTCTGTTTTTTTAGAGAGTCTAGGCTGGATTTTGACAACAGAAATTCAGAGTTTAAGAGTGAAATACAAGATGAGTTTTTACCCTAAAGAGTTCAATAGGTTGAGAGCTAAATACTGAAAAATGAGGTCTTCTTTACTACTGAAAATCATAATCAGTTTGTTACTGTATAATTGAGGTTCTGAGTGTCTTTATTTGAAAATCTGAAGAACAGAAATCAGAAAATATACTCTCCTGTCTCATTTCTGAATACATTCTGTTCCTGTCTGTGAATTGCTTGGTATTTTCTGGTTTCACTCCTGGTTTTTGGACTGCTTGTGCTGGGTGTTATTTCTGGTGGTTGTTGCTCTGTTCTTTGCTGTGGTGTTGCTGTATTGTATACTACTACTGCTGCTGACCTGCCTTTCATCTTCTTCTTCTGCTATTCTCGATTCCAGGTACACTACTTTGAATCATCTTGGTGTATGCTCATTGAAGCTGAAATGAAATGGCCAGAGGATTTATTGTTCAAACTATAGAATGCTTGTATTCTATTTGATATTAGTTATGTGTTTCCTGTTACATGAATAATAGACGACTGTATAATTAGGACTATTTATAAGTTGTTTGGGCTGTTTGATTCCGGGACTGTTTGGACTTTGGAATGTGATTATGTAATAGTCATATGGGTTTAGTTTTATTTTGGTAGTATAATTGTTGAAATTAGAAGCAAGCTGCAAGC
Source organism: Nicotiana tabacum (assembly GCF_000715075.1). Classification (NCBI taxonomy): domain Eukaryota; kingdom Viridiplantae; phylum Streptophyta; class Magnoliopsida; order Solanales; family Solanaceae; genus Nicotiana; species Nicotiana tabacum. The sequence continues at coordinate 15,469,309 of NC_134080.1, forward strand.
TGAAACAGGAAAGTGTTTTTTTGGAATTCATGAATTTCATTTGTACTAATAAAATTGAGCTGAAATCAGTAAGTATGGGTTTAGATGTGGTTATTGATTAAGAGTGCATTCGTTATTCATATTTTGTTAAGAATCAAACTTGTATCTATGGATTCTTATAAAATTCTCTTTTATATATTTTATAATGCGTATATCTATGTAAGTTTTAGACAATGTTGTCATTGGTGAGTGTTGTAGTTTAGACAAGTAATATATTTTAGTTGTAATAATAATGTTATGGTACATGTTTTCAATCTGATAGTAATAGACCATTGTCAATAGTTAGAACGAGATTGAAAATTAATGGTAATGTGTTATTAAGCTAATAATTGTAATCATTGTTAATTAGTTAACCGATCAGGAAAGTTGTGCTTGGATTTGGAGATGAAAGCCGGCTGTCCCACGGGTAGGCCTCGGAGGCCCGATGCGGATTAATTATAAGTTTATTTCTTAAATGGGGAAGTGGCTCTTAAAACAAATTAATTAGGACCTTTTTTTACTTTAGAGACAATAAAAATAGCAAAATTATAGTTGCTTTAGGCTTACCCTTTTAAAAATAAGTGAGGCGTGCCTCGCCGAATAAATTACAAATTGCGGGGCCCTCAACGGATAGTTATTTCAAATGCTTAGATTTCGAGACACGTCGCATAGCGAACTTTACGGCTTTTCTCAAAATAAGAACGCGTTAGTATCTTTAGGCGCGTATTTAATAATGTTATCTTCCTAAACTCGGGTGCACATTTATGTGACCCAAATCCAAATCTCAACGAAGTTGGAACATATCGAAAAATTGCGAGTACGTTTATGTGGTGCAATTCAAGATGCATTCTCACGACGTTGCAATTTTTTAAATAATAAATGATAAAAGCGGTTCAGGGTTAAAATTGGTACATAGGTTCAAAATGTATTAAAATCAGATAAATAAGCCAAATATGACAGTTGAGTGACCGTGCTAGAACCACGGAACTCGGTAATGCCTAACACCTTCTCTCGGGTTAATAGAATTCCTTATCTGGATTTCTGGTTCGCGGACTGTAATACAGAGTCAATCTTTTTCTCGATTCGGGATTCAACCGGTGACTTGGGACACCATAAATCTCCCAAGTGGCGACTCTGAATTAAATAATAAATCCCGTTTCGATTGTCCTTTAATTGAAAAAACTTCCCTACGCCCCTGTAGATGCGGGCCAAAAGGAGGTGTGACAACTATTTTTAAAAATCACGACAGATAATTTGAAACAGAGGAAGTATTAGTCACATCCTTGTATTATCCAAAATTCGTATTATATTGACTCTTAACTCCAACTGACTGATCTATGGTCATCATGTTCATGTACATGACTTTATATGTTGGGTCATAATCAGGGATGACAAAGTCGTTAAAGAAAATAGTTAACCACACATATTATCCACTAAAAAATAGGTTGGATAATGAACATTTTTAAAACGGGTCAAATATAGATAAGAACCATATTATCCATTTAGAAAATAGATAAAAAATGGATAGCTAATGGGTTTAACTTTTACATTTGTAAAACCTCAAATTAAGGGTGTCTCAACTTTGGGAGACTAGATTCTTTCAAAAATGATCATATTCGTGAAGCCACGGATAATATGGTTACCTATATTATTTACCGGTTAACCTATTTTTTATCCGTACGACCCGCTCGAATAATTTGTCTGTTTTTTCATTATCCGTTTTCGATCCATCCCATATCCGATCCGATCCGCCTGTTTACCACCCCTACTCACAATGTGTTTCATGATTGTTAGCGTGTAATGAAGAAATGTGGACATCCCTTCTTTCTAAAGTTTGTCCACTCAAATCAACATGCTTTTAAGCTTTTATTATTTCTACTGCTTGCTTTTACATTTTTCATTATTGTGGTTCATCATTTTGTTAATCCCACAGTTCAAAGTCAAAACCCCACACTGAAAATCCCTTTTCACTTTGCATTTTATACGAGTAAGCTTATGTACTGACAGTGATAAGTTCTTTACCCGACTTACAACAACATCTAAAAAAGGCAGCCTCGTGCATTAAGCTATTGCTATGTGCGAGATCCAGAGAAAGACTGGACTACAAGGGTCTATAGTAAACAGTCTTACCTTGCATTTTAGCAGTAAGTTGTTTCTCCAGCTTGAACTCGTGATCTCCTGATCACATGGAAGCAACTTTACTAGTCACGCCAAGGCTCTCCTTCGGCCAAGGTTCCCCTTCTTACAACAACATATAAATGTCTGTAATAAACATAATTTACTCATCTAAACGATAAAGTAAATAACCTGTTTTCAAGGGTGATCCTCCCGATAAACTGATTGTACCCCAAATCAGTATAGGCGAACAAGTAAGGTATTCTAGGGAAGCTTGAGAGAATCATGCTGAAGAAACTCCGCAAATTGATCATGTGAATTCGGGAGTAGAGGTGCTCTCCTATCTTTTGATTAGGAAAGTGGGCACATACCAGGGGACTTTTCTGAATCTCTAATGTGGAAAAAAAAATTAGAACATAGGGAAAAGAATAGGAAAAGGAAAGAAGTCTCATTTATAGAGCAGAGAGAACAAATTAATGGTCAGCATTTAACTATATCTTCCTTGGCCTAAGCACAATTGTATCAGTACAAAAAACTTCAAAAAGATGTTCAGCTTACAAAAAGAATTAAATCTAAAAATTAAATTCAAATATTATGAAGATTATAGTCATGTTCAATAGTTGGAACAGTTCTTGTACCAGCTGCAGTTGGAGCTCTCACATGTCCAACCATAGAAACTTGTAAAGCTTCTTCTTCATATGCTCTTCTAACCAATTCCTCCATTCTTGCTTTCTTCTTCACCTTCACAAATATTGCAATCAGTAGTAAACCTAAAAGGAACGCGCCCAACGCAGCTCCAATCGCGCTCCCAATGGCTAATTTCCAATTACTTGCCCTTTTATTTTTCAATGGCATTAGAGGTGACTCAATAACCAAACCAAAATGTCCTTGTTTTTTAGCAGTACAAACATTTTGTGACACTTGTTTTGTTAGTGTCACCTTTCCGTCGCGCTCAAAGCTAGCACATAATGGTATAATCCCTGATTTACTAGTATCATTTACTAGCTTTGTTGTGTTGCTAAAATCAATTGTGATTGGAATTTTATCAGATTGAATTATAAGTTCAAAAGGGGTTGTAGATGTTACCATATCATCACCAGCATTGTATGCTAATAGGCCTAAAACAGGTGAAATGAGTTGATAACCTGATAATTCATAATTGTCATAGTATATAGAAGACCAATTGGATCCAAGATTTTGTCTAAGTATGAGAACTCTTTCAACACAATGTTGGATACTTACCCCAATAGGTAATTTGAATTCTTTGATTTTGGCACCATATCTTGTTAAACTGCCACATCGATATCTAACTGAGTCGACTCTGATCCCTGTGAGGTTGGCTGGTAAATGTATGGCGTACAATTTTGCTGTTCTAAAGTTGTTTTTGTTGTAAGATCGAAACGTGTAGTCTCTGAGGACTAGATCAAGAAGTCGAGCTGATTTTATGCCTTGTCCTTGACTTGAAAGAGCCGCGGTGAATGCCAATGAAACTAATATCAAGTATAGATAAAGAAGTGAGCCCATCTGAAGAAGGAATTGCCTAATGAAGTATAGATTCTTGTGTTTTTTCTAGCATTGATCATCAAAAGGAAAATAGAGAGGCTTTTTTGCACTTGAAAATGGAAAATAGGATGGAGATTATGGGCTTTCTTAGGGGGCAGAGAGAAAGGTGGAGAAAAGAGAAAGTACTATGTGATGTTTCTTTCATAATATGTGTTTTTCAGGCAATATAAATCTATAGTAGTGTGTTTCTTTCTTTTCTTTTCCTTTTTCGACTTCTCCCCATTCTTAGCTAGACTAGGGGCCATAATCTTGAAATAAAGTTTCTATTCCATGTGTTTTGAATATATTTTCTTTTTAGTCCATGCAAAAAATTAGAATAACTTTTTTTTATATTTGAAAATAATTTACCTTTATGTAATGATTTATAGTTACACAAAGTATATTTGCCTTATTTTATACCACAAGTTCAAAAGTTTCTTTTTAAAAAAAAGTCTATGTCCAATCAAATAGGTTCTATAAATTAAGGCGGAAGAAATATTTGTGTAAACGTATACTTTGTGGTGAAGTTTTGACTAACTTTAGTTTTCTTTTATTTCTTTCAAACTTTTTGAGGGAAAATGAGCTGTTACTTTAACATATAATTTGAAAGTAATGCAACTTTTCAAATTATGTTTTGGGGGGTTGAAATATAATGTAAGAATAGAGAGGAGGGGTGTGTGGTTGGGGGTGGGGCGTGGAGTCAGGTGACAAAAGGCTGGAGGAATGATTTTGGGGGTGTGGATATGATGATGGCAATTCATGTCAAAAAAGGGAAACCCCAAAAGAAAGAGGCGTGCTTAATGAGTGAGATGAAGGGCAACTAGACAAAAGTCTCTTTGTGTTACCTTATGGCATTAAAATATTCTATCTTTTGGTTTCATTACATGTCTCCTAGGCAGATTTAGAAGGTGGAAGGGGTTCAGGTATATATTATGTTGTACATATAAAGTAAAATATGTTTTATAATTTTATATATTTATATTTAGGAATTTTTACACAAATACCGACCATATTAATTACACATTGATTATACACAATTATACATATATAATACATAAATTATGCATATATTATACATTTATCGGCTATTTTTAATTTACGTAGTAAGGTAGACAGTTATTTGGGTTAGCCTAAAAGCATATCTAAGTAATCACGAGGCTGCTGGTTCAATTCTCACTCGCCACCGTCTCCCACTCCAATGGATGATTCTTGATCGTGGCAAGGAGCCATTCAATAGATTGAATACTTCTATTCTTTCAAAATAAAAAAAATCAACCATTGTTTGACGACCTTGTCTTGAATCAATTACGGAGCTCTTGACTTAGTTATTTAGGTTCTCATTAGGGGTGTATAAAAGAAACCGATAAATCGTACCAATTCGATAATTCGAGTCAAACCGAGAAAAAAACCCCGAATATGATTTGGTGTTGGAAAAAAAACCCGACCATAATTGGTTTGGTGGTTTGGTTTTAACTAAAGAAAGTCAAACCGAAACCAAATCAACCCGACATTACATATATAAAATTTTTAGATATATTTAATATATAAATATACTTATTGTGATCTAATTTATAAATATTTCTTAAAAAAATTCATAATTTTATCTTTTAAGGTATTATTTCAAGGTTGGACTTATTAGAACTTTTGAATGTTCCAATAAGTTTTATAGCTATTAATATTAGTAAATTAAATAATGCTAGAAAAAGAGATTTAATTCAATATTACGAACGGGAATGTATTGAATATCTATTTTTTATTTTACAATAATTTAAATAAAAATGCATAGCCTATTTTTATTTTTTCTTTAGCGTTTAGTCATGTAATTAATACTCCCTTATTAGTCTACTTATTTTAGCATGACTTAGTACTTTTAGATTATGCATATTTTTATTATGGCTTTTTAATTAGCAATATTCATATTGCATAATTTTATTATCTTTATTGTAGAATATTTTAGGATAATGTCATTACACATCTCATATTTCGTATTATTTTCTTGAAAAATACTTTATATAGTTGTATCTTTCTAGGATTAAAGAAATATTTTGAGCATAATATGTTTTGTTCTACGAAGATATTACCGGAAAAACCCGAAAAACCCGAAAAACCCGAAAATCCGAGAAAATTCGAGAAAAACCGAGAGTGAAAAATCCGAGTTTTATTGGTTTGGTTTGGTCTTTAGATTTAATAATCCGACACAATTGGTTTGGTTTGATAATTGTAAAATCCGAACCAACCCGATCTATGTACCCCTAGTTCTGATTTCATCTCATGTTGTAAGTTTTTATTTTAAGAATATGGTGCATGTTGATATCTCGACTAGCTAGTTCAAGTTTAAGGTATAATAAATCGAGTTACGAGAAAGTGATGTTGTATGTAAATTCTTATGCTACAAATAGATGATTAGATCCTCAAGTATTTTAAATGATATTTGACTTTTATAATGGATACATTCAGTGTATAAAAAGAAAATCGTACTAAGCGCGGGGGAATTAGATAATTAAGCTTGATTTTGTTTCTCAATTCTCATACACCTCACTCTGAATTATTTAATAATTTTCCTTGTGGCGGACCCAGGATTTTTATCAAGCGGGTTCAAAAAAGAACATTAGAGGTCATATGTGAATAGCTGGTTTCAAACTCAGGACCATGTGGAAAATTTGAACCCTCTTTACCAACAGGCTAGGCATTTTACTTGTTTCAAGTGGGTTCAAAATTATATTTATACCTTTACTTGTCCGAAAACAACAAAAATATACCTATATATACAGTGTTATTTTTCGATAAAGCGGGTTCATATGAACCCACTTGACTCCACGTGGGTTCGCCCCTGTTTGAAGGCAGTGGCGGACCCAGGATTTTTATCAAGAAGGTTCAAAAAAAACATTAGAGGTCATATGTGAATAGTTACTATTTTGCTGCAACAGAGACCGGTCCAGCATAATATACTGGAGTTCGGTGCACCTGTGTATGAACTCCAGCATATTATGCTGGACCGGTATACTTTGCTGACTCCAGTATAATATACTGGAGACTGGAGCACCGGTGCTCCAAACTCCAGTATATTATACTGGACAATTATACTTGCTGGAACTCCAGTATATTATGCTGGAGTTCTAGTGTACTTATGCTGGAACTCCATCATATTATGCTGGAGTTCCAGCATACTTATCCTGGAACTCCAGTATAATATGCTGGAGTTCAAGCATACTTATGCTGGAACTTCAATATAATATGCTGACGTATTTTCCGGGTTTTGAATAGTATTTTCGCTCAGATTTATCTTTACATAAAAAATGGCTAAATTTCGATTACTTTTGAAACTTGGCTATTTTTGAACGACCGGTTGTAAATCTGACTATTTTTGAATTTCTCCCTATGATTAGAGGAGATAAAAAGATAGAATATTCGTCCATTATAGCTATAATTTGCTTTCGTTAGCTATGAGATAATTAAATGAATGTCTTTATTTTTCACTATTTGGACTGCTACGTACGGCATGTAAGCATAAGAAAAAGTTAGCCATGCAAATCTCGGAAAAAATGGTATAGTAACAATTCGATCATATTATTGTTCTATTTCAGCATTACAAAAAATGTACATTCCTTTCAGCAGTGAAAGACTATGTACAAGATAGCAAAAATAAAACTTAAAAGACTGCTGTAAAATATATCTACAGCAAGACTTTTGTAGGAAGAAGCACCGCTCCTTTAAGGGCGCCTAGATAGTAAAAGGGGGAAAAGGGATAGCGAAGACGGGCAGAAGGGCTTAGAAGGAAGATATTCAAAATTTACTAGCCCGACTAATTCGCATTAGCCAATATGTAACTCATTGCATGATTAATGGAAGTTGACTTTGGCTTGGTAAGTCATGCCTACATGCCAATTAGAAGGTGCAACATTAGAAGCTATAATAGTTTCATGATTTGTGTAGGAAGTGAGCTTGAATGAAAGAGATTGTCCTGAAAGTGTTGCAAATGCTTGGTATGATGCTCCCCAATTATGGCTCATTTTCATCCACCCTGTTTTGCTTCCCTTCACCCATATGCTTTCCACGTCGCCCCCTCCAGCGACGTTCATCACGTATACCAATAACCAGTAACCGTTTCCTTGGAATGCGAACCGAATCCCGCCTTTCTTAATGCAAGGTACCCTGCAAATCACAAGAAAGTAACACCATATTAATTAGAGATGCAAGAAATGATACAAGATTACCTTTAGAGGGACAAAAGTTCAAATATTTAAGAAGAATTTCTTAAAATCACATGACTTGAACTTTCAACCTACTAGTTAATGATGGAGGTCTATACTACTAGAGCAAGCTCACTCGTCCGTAACATTGATTCTTAAATCTTGATTTAGAAAAAAACATAATTTATATTATCAATGTAGTTTTACGTGTTGTAAAAGACATACCTGCGGTACATAACGGGGACAATGCCAGCTTTCCATTGAGCAACTTTCATGAAAGCGGGTTTAGCCATGTCAAAGTGCTGACGTGGCGGGTTGCACCAGCCACCATGGTTGGAGTCTTGGGCCCAATTGGGTGGGCAGAGATTTGTGGCTGTAATGGTGGTAAATCCTTTGTAGCAAAATTTAGACTTCACACATTGTATTTGGAAGCATTGCCCACATGAATATCCATTGCTAAATAGCACTGTGCTCAATGCTGCAGTTGCTGTTCCATAACCAGAATTGAACAAATTCCCATATCCACAAGCTCCACCTGCAATAACGAGTCGAATTAGGTACTTGAAAAATTAGGTAGGTTACCTGCTACAACAAGCTAAAATTCAATAACTGTCTGAATTAATTTGGAATCGAGGGATAGTTGATTGATTATAGTGTAACGCACCCATTGTCTCAGAAGCAGTCTCGTCTCCATAGAACGTGGCATAAGCAAGCTTCCAAGGCATGGCTTTAAACTTAGGGGTGCTATAGTAGCCAGAGGCTATTGCTTGATGAAAAAGTGCCATTGTCGTAATGAGGAAGAAACTCAATCTCCATCTGCAGTTGAAAGATGCCATTGTTGCTTGTTTCTCTTTAGCTCTTTCCTAAGGAATAGAATGTTACACTTCACACAATTTTGTATGCCTTAATTGACTTGTAATTTAGACCTTTTATATATATAGTTTGTGTCTAAGGGGTAATTAGAAATAGAGCCTTCGTGCCCCCACGAACATGTTAGGCTCTTAAGTCAACTGTTTTATTATTGAGTTTATTTGTCTTTAATTTATGGCACGTAACCAAACTACAAGGTCTGTTACATTTGCTTTATAGCAACGTGCGGGCAGGTTTTGTGGTATTTGTACTTAGCCCTCCGTACTGTTTTCTAGGTTCCTTTTTTCTCAATATAAAAATGTTCGGAAAATGTAGGCTGACATTGAACTTAAATTTGATTCTAAATCCTTGAATTTTGATATGATTAGTTGCATTGGCCATCCGACAAACAACTTCAAGAAATCTTGAAGTGTAGAAGGAATAATTAATTAAATAAAAGAATAATAAGAGGAGAAACTTTGGTATGCATGGATACGTGGCAAGTAGAAGATATATCAATCTGTATTAAAAAATATATTAAAAATACAGAACAAAGTAAAATCAGAAATGTAGAAGAAGCAGAAAATTATCTGAGTCCATTAAATTCACAATATTTCCTTAACGAACTTATAAAACGGCCATTTACACAAACTACCAAATTTAAATTCTAACAGGAAAATCAAAAAATGGAGTTATAGAAATAGCTGTATTATACTAATCTTAATAATAACAAATAAATTTAGTCCAAAAAATTAATCAATCAATTAGATAATTTATCTGAAGTCGAGCGACGACGACGATATGAAGTTTTCCTTCTTCTCAACTCTTTAAGAGCTAGATGAAGTGCAATTGTATATATACTCATCAAAACTCTTTTCCTCCTCCAATATGGGACAATGTCCCTTTGTCAAAGAAGGAAATTCAAAATTTTCATCCCCCTGTATGGGCTAAAAATTATCTTAGTTTAAGTTTAGACCATATCAGCACTAAGAGATCGAGCCTTCAAGGACTGCCACGTATCACATAACGACTTCGGCAAAAAGGCATGTTCAAGGTCGAAGTGATCTCATAAGAGATGAAAGACAGGGTCGAGGAGTCAACATAGATCAAGGTTGAGGGCTAGCACTCGACTTAAATAGAGTAATAACGGCTAGTTTTGTGACTAGATTTTGAAGAGAATATTCTAGTGGATATTCTCTGTATCTGTATTATTAGAGTTTTTTATCACGACCCGGATTTCCCACCCTCGGGAGTTGTGATGGCACCTACTAGTGAAAGCTAGGCAAGTCAACCATTTGAAATATTTACCTTTTTCACCTTTTAGTCCTTTTAAAATTAATAACCAACAATTGATAAACAGCGAAAAATCTAATAAGCGGAAGACGAAAATGTAATAAGTTAAGAAAGACACCAATACCAATCCATACAAATAAACTATCCAAAACTGGTGTCACAATTTCACAGACTGTCTAGGAATACTACAAATAGAAGTCTGAAAGATTTATTACAATACTGTCTCTGAAATATGTAAAGAAACAGGCTAAAGGATAGGAGAAGACGCCAATGCCTGCGGACACCTGCAGGACTACCTCGGAATCTCCGACTGGACTGAAAGCAGTCACCCAAGCTAAGGTCCGAATGTTGCTGCTCTAGGATCTGCACATAGTGCAGAGTGTAGTATCAGCACAACCGACCTCATGTGCTGGTAAGTGCCTAGTCTAACTTCGGAAAGTAGTGACGAGGCTAGGACCAGACTACCAAACAAATTTATGCAGTTAAAGCATATATACGTAGCAAGTAATAATAAAGGAACTAGCAGTTAAAGATAGGAAAAGGACATGCTGTGGGGGATATCATTTACCAACAGTAACTCAGGAGAAAGCATAAAGAACAATTTAAAATTCGTAGCAGAAAGAATAAGGAAACAGTAACAAATCAATGTCCACTTTCATTCTTTACTGTTGTGGCATACAACCCGATCCAAATCATAAAAATACTTTTGCGGCATGTAACCCGATACATATCATATATCACTGTTACGGCGTGCAACCCGATCCAAATATAATATATTACTATTGTGGCGTGCAACCCGATCCAAATCATAAAAATACTGTTGCGGCGTGCAACACGATCTATATCATATATCACTGTTGCAGCGTGCAACCCGATCCAAATATAATATTATTGTGGCGTGCAACCCGATCCCAATATACGATTCAACACCAATCACAAAAGAGTCCCGACAAGGGAACAATAAGAAACCAACAATATCCCGGCAAGGGAACAACAATATCCCGGCAAGGGAAACGACAGTAAGAAGTAAATACGTCCCGGCAAGGGAATCAGCTATAACCAAACTTGTTCCAACAATTAACTTCACAAAAGGAACCTCATCTAGCACCATTACTCAACCATAAGTAATTTCCATGAGAATAATCATAATTCTTGTCCAACACAGAGAATCAACAACTTAGACATTTGTAGTACTTATTAAGAACACAACGACTTCAATTTAAGACTCACGAGCATGCTTGACAACGACGTATAGATACTCGTCACCATGCCTATACATCGTACTCAACAAGTAGCACATAGCAAATAGGACTCGACTCTTAATCCCTCAAGCTAAGGTTAGACCAAACACTTACCTCGATGCCACGAATATAATTCAAGACTCAACTATCGCTTTACCTCTTGATTACACCACCAATTCGCTCGTATCTAGCCACAAGTTACTTAACTATATCAATAAATGCTAAACGAATAAATTCCAATGCATAAAAATAGGTTTTCTAAAGTTTTTCCCAAAAAGTCAAAGATCGCCCTCGGGCCCACATGGTCAAAACCCAAAGTTCGAACCAAAACCCGATTACCCATTCCCCCACGAACCCAAATATATAATTTGTTTTGAAATCGGACCTCAAATCGAGGTCCAAATCCCCAAAATTTGAAAAACCTCAGTTCTACCCAAAACACCCAATTTCCCCCATGAAAATCATTGATTTTGAGTTGAAATCATGTGAAAAGATGTTAAAGATTGAAGAAAACGAGTTAGAAATGACTTACAATAGATTTGGAAGAGAAGCAGTCTTTGAAAAATCGCCCAAGAGTGTTTTGGTTTTAAAAGTGTTTGAAAAATGAAGGATTTTTGGCTAAGTTATAGATTTGTAGGTCGCAGATATCGCAATTGCGATGATACGTTCGCAAATGCGAACTCGCAATTGCGGCAAAGGCTTCGCAATTGCAAAGTATGCCCAACTCTGCCTTTTTCCCAAATGCGAACTATCATTCGCAAATGCGATACCTGCTAAGGTCGCAATTGCGACATAAGCTTCGCAATTGCGAAGGTTCCCTTCCCAGCCGGTTTATCGCAATTGCGAAGCCTGCAGGTCTGAAAAATTCCAGCAGATTTCCTAAGTTAAATTTCACTCTACGACCTATCCAAAACTCACCCGAGCTCTCAGGGTTCCAAACCAAACATGTACACCAACCTAAAAACGTCATACGAACTTGCTCGTACAATCAAATCCTCAAAATAAAATCAATAACCATGAATTTACCACCAAAATCAAAGAAAATCTCATGAACCTTCAAAGTTCCAAATTTTATAACTAAAGTTCCGAATCACGTCATTTCAAGTCCGTTTCTTACCAAATTTTACAGGCTCAACTTAAATCATATATAAGACCTGTACCGGGCTCCGGAACCAAAATACGGGCCCGATACCAATGGTTTAAAACATAAATTCTTTTCTTTATTTCATAGATAATTCAGTAAAACAATTTCTTTCAAAAACTGATTTCTAAGGCTTGGGACCTCGGAATTTATTTCCAGGCATACGCCCAAGTCCTATATTTTACTGCGGACCTCCCAGGATCGTCGGAACACGGATCCGGGTCCGTTTGCTCAAAAAGGTTGACCAAAGTCAACCATAATCAAATTTTAATTCTAGAAATCTCTATTTCTCATATTTTCACATAAAAGGCTTTCCGAATATAGATCCGGACCATGCACGCAAATCGAGGTGAGGTAAAAAGGAGATTTTGAGGCCTTGAAATACAGAATTTGTTTCTAACACAAGTGATGACCTTTCGGGTCATCACATCCTCCACCTCTAAAACAACTGTTCGTCCTCGAACGGACATAAGAAGGATGTACCTGAGTCGGGGAAAAGATGGGGATAACGGCTCCGCATATCGAACTCGGACTCCCAGGTCGATGCCTTAGCAGACTGACCTCTCCACTGAACACGAACAGAAGGAAAACTCTTCGATCTCAACTGACAAACCTATCGGTCTAGAATGGCTACCAGCTCCTCCTCATAGGACAAGTCCTTGTCCAACTGGACAGTGCTGAAATCTAACACGTGGGATGGATTGTCGTGATACTTCCAAAGCATGGACACATGAAACACTGGATGCACGGGTGATAAGCTCGGCGGCAACGCAAGTCTGTAAGCCACCTCTCCCACTCGATCAAGAATCTCAAACGGGCCAATGAACCTAGGGCTAAGCTTGCCCTTCTTTCCAAATCTCATCACGCCCTTCATAAGCAACACCCGAAACAATACCCACTCACCGACCATGAAGGCCAAATCACGAACCTTACGATCAGCATAACTCTTTTGCCTGGACTAAGCTGTATGAAGCCTATCCTTAATAATCCTGACCTTGTCCAAGGCATCCTGTACTAGATCCGTACCCAATAACCGAGCCTCTCCCGGCTCAAACCATCTAACCAAAGACCGATACCGCCTACCATACAAAGCCTTATAAGGAGCCATCTGGATACTCGAGTGGTAGCTGTTGTTGTAGGAAAACTCTGCTAAAGGCAAAAACTGATCCCACGAGCCTCCGAAGTCAATGACACAAGCTCGAAGCATATCCTCCAAAATCTGAATAGTCCGCGCGGACTGCCCGTCCGTCTGAGGATGAAACGTTGTGCTCAACTCAACCCGTGTACCCAACTCTTACTGAACTGCTCTCCAAAAATGCGAGGTAAACTGCGTACCTCGATTCGAAATGATAGACATGGGCACACCATGAAGACGAACAATCTCCCGGATATAGATCTCAGCTAACCTCTCAGAAAAATAGGAGACTGCTACCGGAATGAAATGTGATGACTTGGTCAGCCTATCAACAATTACTCATACCACATCGAACTTCCTCTGAGTCCGTGGGAGTCCAACAATGAAATCTATAGTGATACGCTCCCACTTCTACTCAGGAATCTCAATCTTCTGGAACAAACCACCAGGCCTCTGATGCTCGTACTTAACCTGCTGACAGTTCAAACACCGAGCCACATATGCAATAATGTCCTTCTTCATCCTCCTCCACCAATAATGCTTCCGCAAATCCTAATACATCTTTGCGGTGCCCGGATGAATAGAGTACCGGGAACTATGGGCCTTCTCTAAAATCAACTCCAGAGCCCATCAATATTAGGCACACAAACTCGACCCTGCAGCCTCAAACTCCATCATCTCCCAATGTAACCTGCTTGGCACCTCCGTGTTGCACCGTATCTCTAAGGACACACAAATAAGGATCATCATACTGCCGATCTCGGATATGCTCCAATAATAAAGAACGAGAGACTGTGCAAGCTAACACACGGCTGGGCTCAGACACATCCAACCTCACAAACTGATTTGCCAAAGCCTGAACATCCAAAGCAAGCGGTCTCTCACCGACCGAAATGTAAGCAAGACTGCCCATACTGGCTGACTTCCTACTCAAAGCATCAGCTACCACATTGGCCTTTCCCGGATGATATAAGATGGTGATATCATAGTTTTTTAATAGCTCCAACCACCTTCTCTACCTCAAATTTAGCTCCTTCTGCTTGAACAAGTACTGCAGACTTTTGTGATCTGTGAACACCTCACATGACACGCCATATAGATAATGCCTCCAAATCTTCAACACGTGAACAATAGCTGCTAACTCCAAATCATGGACTCGATAGTTCTTCTCATGAATCTTCAACTGTCGCGAAGCATAGGCAATGACCTTGCCTTTCTGCATCAACACCGCACCAAGTCTAATACGAGATGCATCACAATAAACTGTATATGGCCCTGAACCTGTGGGCAAAACCAACACTGGTGTTGTAGTCAAAGCTATCTTGAGCTTCTGAAAGCTCACCTCACACTCGTCCGACCACCTGAACTAGGCACCTTTCTGGGTCAACCTGGTCATCGGGGCTGCAATAGATGAAAACCCCTCCACAAAGCGACGATAATAGCCTGCCAAACCCAAGAAACTCCGGATCTCTATAGCTGATGTTGGTCTGGGCCAGTTCTTGACTGCCTCTATCTTCTTCGGGTCTACCTGAATACCCTCTGCTGATACAACATTACCCAAGATTGCAACTGAACTCAACCAGAACTCACACTTTGAAAACTTAGCATACAACTGACTATCTTTCAAAGTCTGAAGAACCACTCTCAGATGTTGCTCATGCTCCTCCCGGCTGCGGGAATAGATCAAAATATCATCAATGAAGACTATCACGATCTAATACAAGTAAGGCCTGAACACTCTGTTCATTAAATCCATAAAAGTTGTTGGGACATTTGTCAACCCGAATGACATCACCAAGAACTCATAATGCCCATACTGAGTGCAGAAAGCTATCTTAGGGACATCGGATGCCCTAATCCTCAACTGATGGTAGCCAGATCTCAAGTCAATCTTCGAAAATACCTTGGCACCCTGAAGCTGATCAAACAAATCATCAATCCTTGACAATGGATACTTATTCTTGATTGTAACCTTGTTCAATGGCCGGTAATCTATACGTATTCTCATCGATCCGTCCTTCTTCTTAATAAACAACACTGGCGCACCCCAAGGCAAAACACTAGGTCTAATGAAACCTTTTTCAAGCAAGTCTTACAACTGCCCCTTCAACTCTTTTAACTCAAGTGGGGCCATATGATACGGCGGAATAGATATGGGCTGGGTGTTCGGAGCCAAATCAATGCAGAAGTCAATATCCTTATCGGGTGGCATGCCCGACAGGTCTGAAGGAAATACCTCAGGAAACTCATGAACAACAGGCACAAAATCAATAGAAGGAACCTCGGCACTAGAATCACGAACATATGCCAAATAAGCCAAACACCCCTTCTCGACCATACGCCGAGCCTTCATATACGAGATAACACTACGGGTAGAATGACCAGGAGTCCCTCTCCACTCTAAACGAGGTAAACCCGGCAAGGCTAAGGTCACAGTCTTGGCATGACAGTCCAAGAGAGCATGGTAAGGTGATAACTAGTTCATCCCCAATATGATATCGAAATCAACCATGTCCAGAAGTAACAAATCTACACGAGTCTCAAGACCCCCAATCACAACTATACACGAATGATGGACTCAATCTACCATAATAGAATCACCTACCGGTGTAGACACATATATAGGAGCACTCAAGGAATCACTAGGCATGACCAGATACGGTGCAAAATAAGATGACACATAGGAGTATGTAGATCCTGGATCAAATAAAACCGAAGCATCTCTACTACAAACCAGAACAGTACATGTGATAACTGCATCGGAAGCCTCAGCCTCAGGCCTGGCTGGAAGAGCATAATATTGGGGTTGGGGCCCTCCACCCTGAACTACATCTCTAGGAAGGCCTGCTGCTGGTTGGCCTCTACCTCTAAATTCCTGAACTCCACCTCTAATACCTCTACATCCACCTCTAACACCTCTACCCCCACCCCTAGCTGGCGGTGCGTGCG
Organism: Nicotiana tabacum; assembly: GCF_000715075.1. Classification (NCBI taxonomy): domain Eukaryota; kingdom Viridiplantae; phylum Streptophyta; class Magnoliopsida; order Solanales; family Solanaceae; genus Nicotiana; species Nicotiana tabacum. Next base: position 15,485,782 of record NC_134080.1, read on the forward strand.
GTGGAACACCTGGTGCCTGAACCATAGCATGGGAACCCTGCTGTTGCGACTGAATACCCACTAATCTCGGACAAGCCCTCCAGATATGACCATACTCACCACACTCAAAGCATCCACTTGAGTGCTGCGGCGGAGGAAATTGAGACTGACCCTAGCGACCTGAATGACCACCCCAAAAACTCTAGAGCGATGGTGCACTGATAGGAGCTAGTGGTACACTGTAGGACTGCTGATTAGAATACTGCATATGAGAACCACGGCTACCTGAAGCACCGTGAGAAACCTGAAGTGCTGACTAAAAAGGCCTTGGAGGATGGCCTCTACCTAACGAATCCTTGCCTCCAGATGAGGCACCACTGAATCTGCTTGAATGATGAGTCCTCTTGTCAGACCCCTGACCACCTCCTTGCGATAGAACCATCCCAACTTTCCTGGCCACATTGGCCGCCTCTTGAAAAGAAATCTCACTCCCTATATCGCCTCACCCCCTCTCTCTCTCCATCGGAAGTATGATAAGAGCATGACGGGACAAGTCGATGAATCTAGTTTCGTACTGAGTGACAGTCATAGAACCCTACTGGAGACTCTCAAACTGCCTCTGATAGATCTCTCTCTGAGTGATAGGGAGAAACTTCTCTAGAAATAGCTGAGTAAACTGCTCCCAAGTCAAAGCTGGTGATCCGACTGGTCTAGCCAAACAATAATCTCTCCACCAAGTCTTGGCGGATCCAGATAGGCAAAAAGTAGCAAAGTCAACCCCATTGATCTCCACTATCCCCATGTTTCTGAGAACCTCATGATAACTGTCTAGATAATCCTGGGGATCCTCAAAAGATGCACCGCTGAAAGTGGTAGTGAAGAGCTTGGTGAACATGTCCAATCTCCACAGAGCATCGACAAACATAGTTGCTCCATCACCGGTCTGAGCTACTACACCCAGCTGAACTGCTCCAACTGGCTGAGCTGCTAGAGTCTGAAACTGGGGAGCCATCTGATCCAGAGTGAAAGTAGTAGGAGTCTGGGTTCCTCCTCCAGCCTGAGAGATGGCTGGTGTTTGATAAGTTAGGATTTTAAAGTGTTTATGTCCCTACTTGCCTATGCTCTAAGTATAAATTGATACAAAAATAGTCCCAAAATGCTCACAAGTTGTGCTTGATTGCAGGGTTGATTGACAAAGTGACGAAATGTCAAAGATCAGCTCAAAAAGGAGTGAAACCTGCTCAAGTATCAAAGACCAAGAGAAGTGAAGAAAAAAGGGCCTAGTGCGGACCGCGTAACAATGACCGCGGCCATACTAGGAGGTCCAAAGACTGGACATTTTCAAGCATAAGGTCACGTGACCGCAGTAGGATTCACGCGGTCCACGTTCATAGGGTTCAGCAAAGGGCATTTTTCCTCATGCGGTCTGCGGTCACGTCTATGTGGACCGCGTCAGTTGCCTTCGTGGCCGCTGTACACTCTCACGCGGTCTGCATCCCCCAGTTCAAGTCATCAAACAACTGAAGCCCAAGAACTAGTGCAGCCGCGATCCATTTTGTGCGGCCCGCACTGACACCACAGGGGTATTTTTGTCTAGTTTTTCCAGCCTAGTATAAATAGAACATTTTACTATTTTTTTAAACGGCGGTCAGATCTGAGAATAGAAGAACAGTTGCGCTTGGTGTTGTAGCCATTTTTGGCATATTTGCTTCCCATTAACAATAGATTATTGCAGTTTCTTCTTAGTAATTAATTAATATGTGTAGTTCTTCATCTATTTCTTCAGTTTCTTCTTTAATTATGTGTAGCTAAACCCATTAGCTAGGGTTGTGGCTCAACCCTATTGTGGGTAATTGATGGATGTTGCCATCTAGGGTTAGATTGACTATGAGTGTTTGTTATTTGGGTTGATTTTATGATTTAATTTAGAATTGGTGGTTGCAAATACTGATTCAAGCTTTGTGGGTTTAACTCTTCTTGAGAAAGAGAGTCTATGACCTCAAAATTGACCCAACAAGGAATTAGGATGGACTCATGAGAAATGATAGTCCCAATTAACGGGTTAAATCTCGAGAGAGTAATCACCCTACTTGAACCCTAGTTGCTTGGTCTAATTTACCAACCCAATTGGTCTCGAGAGAGTCAATTGGGCAAAATCACTCTCTTCAATGTTTAATTGGAGCATATGCACGCCTGCATACTTGGGAAGCTACAGATTCAATACTAAAAGGGAGCTCTCGAGGCTATCAAAAGGCATAGAAGCGTGCATGAAGTTCCAAAAAGAATAGGCGTTGGGATTCCACATTCAAATGTTCAAGCATGCCTCACAACCTTTTATTATTTTAAAGCATTCTCTTTGGGACCTCTTGCAACGCATGTTGCTTGTTACAGCTTCTGCTGGAGCACGCTGTTCAACATTGCAACCCACGAGGAGTAGCTCCTTTAAATGCACGCATGCTTCATCATCGCAAGGGGTGAGCGTGACTTTTGAAGGAAGTAAGAAGGCATGAGCATGGGGATTACAACGCACACCTGTAGTTTATTACAATGCACGATGCATCATGGGCAAATTCAGTACTGGGCTTCGTCTGTATTTTTAATACATTGCACGCAGCATCATGGGCTTCACAACTTTATCTTTCTTTATTCCAAGCGTGTCATTTGGAACCATATGCAGACATCCTCAAATTAACGAGAGATCTGGAGCAAAACAATAGGCAGCACCAATTTACTTCAAGATTTTTGGATGCTGGAGAGTACTCGGTCAAGGAGCTACAAAAGAGGGGACCTACAAGAAGCAGGTGCAAAAGAATGTCTGGATAGTAACAATGGAGTTTGCACCAACATTCTTTTGGAAATGCAATGGAAAAGTTTGCAGCACATGGAAAGGATATCAAGACATTCGCATGATGCTGGTTATTTTTTGGAAATACAAACTCATGTATCAAAAGGAGCAAAAGCATGTGAAGCATGGGTTCAAATACCAAACAATGAAGTTGATAATGCAGACAAGCACCTTGTAGGCATGTGCATTACTTTGGGTGCAAATGCCAAGGACCTTGGCCCCCTCAATAGTGTGGGAATCTCAAGGGGACATCACATGATCACGTGCTACAGTACTGGCTGGCTACAGTAACCGTATGCTACAGTGTCGTATGCTACAGTGCTGTATGCTACAGTGCTGTATGCTACAGTACCGAGCTACCAAATTGGTGGAGTCTACGTGAAGTTGCTGAAAAGGGGCTATTTACGCAAATTAAATTTAACTCTAGAATTGGGACGCTTTGGACTGGAGATACAACGTCGACATGGACTCACCTAGGCTATTTTGACAACTACAAAGTTTTAGTAGGCATAATGTGATATCAATTTGAGTATTATGCTCAATTTTGATAGTACGTTACATTAGAGTGCAAAGTCTATTTCCATTCATTGAAGGAAGACAATGACAATTTCCTAATTATTGTATTTACTTTTCTATTTTTAATAAAAAACTAGCCCTAGGCGCTTGCCTAGCGAATTGAAAAAAAACAAATTTCGAGAGAGTAATCACCCTACTTGAACCCTAGTTGCTTGGTCTAATTTTCCAACCCAATTGGTCTCGAGAGAGTCAATTGGGCAAAATCACTCTCTCTACCGAGAGGTGTGAGAGTGGGTAAAATTGTGCAACGGTTATAGCATAAGCCCCAAATAAGTCAATCGAACCTAAGTAACATCTACCCGTCAATTAGCCACCAAGGTAATGCCACGACCCTAGTGCTCTTCCTTCCCATTAATTACAACTTAGCAATATTCTCCTAGCATAATCTAGCTTTAATCCGTAGTTTTATAATAGTAGTTATAAATACAAAAACTCAAAAGATGCTTGAAGTGACATTAGAAGCACAACCGCAACTCTAGGCTAGACAGAAAATACAACTCCACTACTAGCTCCCTGTGGAAATTCGATCCTGGACCTCTATTTGGGTAAAAGCTATTATGATCCGCTCTTCCTACCATAGCGTAGTGTCGAGTCGGCATCGATCAACTTTTTGGTGCCGTTGCGGGGGAGCTTACAGTGTTGACTATCTGTTTAGTTAGTTTTGTGTTTTGCTTCTCTTTCCTTCTTGTTTACTAATTTTGTTTGTGTCGATCAATCAGGTACAATGGCTCTTAATGCAAATGACCCTCTCGGCAATGTGATAGCGGGGGAGGAGGTAGAGGATCTAGAACCAGATGAGGTCTTACCTCAAGTTCCACGGAGAGGCTGACATGTCAATGTAAATGCAAATGAGAACAATAATATTCCAGACCCTCCTCCAGCTCCACCGAGAGTGGCTCCCAGAGTTTTACCAAATCAAGGATACTCCAGTGCTTTTGTTCCTCCCCGAATCCGAGCGGGGAACTTTCAAATCATAAATGTTATGGTGACCTTGCTCGAAAAAAGAGGGTATTTCACGGGTGCCTCCGATCAAAATGCCTACAAGCACTTGAAGGGGTTCGTAGATACATGCTCGGGTAGTAAGCAGACACACGTTTCCGAGGATGCGTTGAGATTGAGGCTTTTTCCGTTCTCTCTTCGGGGTAAAGCATTGGATTGGTTAGAAAGGCTCCCCAATCATTCTATTACAACATGGGATGAATTGGCGGACAAATTTATTTACAAGTTCTTTTCTCCAAGTCATATGGCAGCTCTTCGGGATGAAATTCTAGCTTTCAAGCAAGAGCCAACGAAACCTTTACACGAGATATGGGAAAGATATAGAACAATGGTGAAAGAGTGCCCTAATAATGACATGACCAAGGCTATGATTCAACAAACCTTTTATCGGGGCATCAACACCACGAATCAATGCATTGTGAACCAATTGGCTGGAGGGAACTTTATGAAACTTTCTTACCAAGAGGCATGTGATGTACTTGATGAAATGGCCGACACCTCTTCGGCATGGAAAAGCCGAGCAAATGTGACCCAAGGTGACCCTGCGGTCATCCATTTGCACAAGGAATTGCACGATCATGGCCAAGCCATCGCCGAGCTTACAACAACTATGAATCAATTGGCTAAGGCGCAATTGCAACAAGTCCAAAACCCGCACCAAGTCAATGCAATGGAAGGTGTTTCTATGTTGAAAAGGAGGCAAAGAGGACAACAACCTCAAGGTAATTGTGAACAATATGACAACAACAATGATGGTGGTGGTTATTTAAATGAGTACTATGATGATCAAAGCAAAGAGGTCCAATATGTCAACAACTACCAAGGGATTAGAGGTACTCTTCAAATCAACAATGGCGTCCTCAAGGAAATTAGGGCAATCAACAACAAGGCGGAGGTAATTGAAATAACAATAACCAAAATAACAATTGGGGTAATCAAAGCAACCAAGGAAATTGGAATGGTAGTAACAATAATTGGGGCAACAACAATAATCAAGGAGGGTGGAACAATAGCGGGAACCAAGGTAATCGGGGGCAAAGCTTTCAAAGGCCCCCCATGTACCAACAACCGAACAACCCACCCCCCTTTCCTTCTCAAGGTCCGAGTTCGTTCGGAAGTGATATGGGGAGAATTGAAAGCATGTTCGAGCAAATGATGAAAAAGAACCAAGATTCTGAGACCCAACTAGCTTGGCATAACACATCTATCCGGAACTTGGAAGTGCAATTAGGCCAAATCTCTCAAGCATTCAATACTCGTCCCAAGGGTGCTCTACCAAGTGATACGGTGGTGAATCCGAAGGGTGGGAATAATAATAATGTGATAGTGGTTACAACAAGAAGTGGGAGAGGCGGTGATGTGAATGCCTTAATGCAAAAGCATGTTATGGATGAAGATGTTGGGGATGATGATGTACCTTTGATTGTTGATGATGTGGTCAATCAAAATGCAAACAATGATATGCGGATTGATATTAATGATGAGGCCGAGGTAAAGACTCAAAATGCCGTGAACCCATCTAGGGAACACGTGATTGACATGCCCGAGTCGGTTGTACAAAAATCCAAGGCACCTTTGCCTAGGCCACCTCCACCTTATCCGCAATGGTTAGCAAAGCAAAAGAGTGACAATAAATTCGAAAAATTCATTGACATGATGAACGACCTCACAATCAATGTCCTTTTGGTTGAGGCACTTGAGCAAATATCGGGGTATGCGAAGTTCATGAAAGATTTAGTTACAAAGAAGAGGTCGATGGAGTGTGAAACAATTAAGATGACTCATCAAGTGAGTGCCATAGTGCATTTAATGGAAACCAAGCTTGAGGATCCCGAAGCTTTTACTATCCCTTGTACCATCGGAAGTGCGGATTTTGCAAAGGCCCTTTGTGACTTGGGGGCTAGTATTAATTTGATGTCGTACTCGGTCTTCAAGACTTTGGGAATTGGGAAACCTTGACCTACCTCAATGAGATTTCAAATGGCGTATCGATCGATGAAGCGACCCTAAGGCATAATCGATGATGTTCTTGTCCGTGTTGATAAATTCATATTGCCGGCTGACTTTTTCATATTAGATTGTGAGGTGGATTTTGAAGTGCCGATTATTCTTGGAAGACCTTTCCTGGCTATAGGGAAGGCATTGGTTGATGTTGAAGCGGGTGAGTTGACATTCCGAGTGGGAGATGAGAAGGTGGTATTCCATGTTTGCAAATCAATGAGACAACCAAATAGCACGGAGGTGTGTTCTTTTGTGGACATTGTCACAGCTGTGATAGTGGATGACACAAATTCCATGATCAATGTTGAAGATCCTCTTGAGGTTGTGCTTCTTAACATGGATGTCAATGATGATGCTAGTAGAGTGGAGTGCATGAATGCATTGCATGGTATGGGTTCATATTCTTATGAGCCTAGAAGGCTATCTTTAGATCTTGAAACCCGCAAAACTCCACCAACGAAGCCATCGATTGAGGAGCCACCGGTGTTGGAGTAGAAACCACTTCCTCTACACCTCAGGTATGAATTCTTGGGTTCAAATTCTACTTTACATGTCATTCTTTCTTCTTGCCTTACTAACATGTAGGTTAAGGCCACCTTGGCGGTTCTTCAAAAGCGAAAAAGGGCAGTCAAATGGACTCTAGCTGATATTCGGGGTATAAGACCCGCCTTTTGCATGCATAAAATCATATTGGAGGAGGATGCGAGGCATTCACTTGAGCATCAAAGAATACTAAATGAGGCTATGCAAGAAGTAATAAAGAAAGAGGTTATCAAGTGGCTTGACGCAGGTGTGGTTTATCCCATATTTGATAGTTCATGGACTTCTCCAGTGACATGTGTACCGAAAAAAGGTGGAATGACTGTGGTGACCAACGACAACAATGAGCTTATTTCGACTCGGACAGTGACGGGTTGGAGAGTTTGCATGGATTACCGGAAGCTGAACAAGGTGACTAGAAAAGATCATTTCCCATTGCCATTCCTTGACCAAATGCTTGATTGTCTTGTGGGCCGGGCTTTCTATTGTTTTTTGGATGGTTACTCGGGGTATAATCAAATTCTCATTACCCCGGAGGACCAAGAGAAGACGACTTTCACATGTCCTTATGGCACATTCGCTTTCTCCAGAATGCCATTTGGATTATGTAATGCTCCGGCGACATTCCAATGTTTCATGATGGCTACTTTCACCAACATGGTGGAGGATATCTTGTAGGTCTTCATGGATGATTTTAGCATGGTTGGGGATTCTTTTGAGGAGTGCTTGGTAAATTTGGATAGAGTGTTGGCTCGGTGTGAAGATACCAACCTTGTTCTAAACTGGGAAAACTGTCATTTTATGGTAGAAGAAGGTATAGTATTGGGTCACAAGATATCGAAGCGAGTAATTGAAGTGGATAAGGCCAAGATCGAGGTTATTTCAAGGCTTCCTCCCCCTACTTCTGTCAAAGGGGTGAGGAGTTTTCTTGGGCACGCGGGATTCTACCGGAGGTTCATCAAAGATTTTTCTAAGATAGTTAACCCGCTGTGCAAGTTGCTAGAGAAAGATGTCAAGTTTATTTTTGATGAGAAATGTATGGAGGCTTTTGAGCTCCTTAAACAAAAGTTGACAGCTAACCCCATCATCACTGCACCAAATTGGAGCTTACCATTCGAGCTCATGTACGACCCTAGTGACGTTGCGGTGGGGGCGGTTTTAGGCCAAAGGATCAACAAGATGTTCCACCTGGTGTACTACTCAAGCAAGACCATGAATGAGGCTCAAAGACACTACACAGTCACCGAAAAGGAGTTATTGGCTATTGTTTTTGCTATGGAAAAGTTCCGTCCTTACCTTATGGGGGCCAAAGTTATTGTGCACACCGATCATGCCACCCTTAGGTATTTGATGAACAAGAAAGATTCAAAGGAAATATTGATGATATGGTCTCTTCTTGTTCAAGAGTTTGATTTAGAAATTGTTGACCGGAAGGGTAGTGAGAATCAAATGGCAGACCACTTGTCCCGTTTGGAGGAGGAGGGGAGGCCTTGTGACGGCCTTGAGATCAATGATACATTTCCTGACGAGAAACTCCTTGTGGTGTCAATGAGTGGAATGTCGTGGTTCGCCGATGTTGCAAATTATCTTGTTACCGAAATCATCCCGTGTTAGCTCTCTTCTAACCAAAGGAAGAAGCTCAAGTGGGATAGCTTGGATTATTATTGGTACGAGCCCTATTTGTTCAAGATTTGCACTGATAGTGTGATTCGACGATGTGTCCCAGAGGATGAGCAATTGGGTATTTTGGAAGCTTTCCATTCCTTACCCTATGGTGGCCATCATGGCGGGGCGAGGACGGCTTCTAAAGTGCTTAGTTGCGGATTTTATTGGCCTACTTTGTTTAAAGATGCCGGTGATATGGTCAAAAGATGTGATAAATGCCAACGAGCCGGCGGAATTTCAAAATGGGATGAAATTCCCCTCAATACAATTCTCGAGGTAGACATTTTTGATGTTTGGGGCATCGACTTCATGGGTCCTTTCATGAGATCTTGTGGAAACACTTACATTCTGGTGGCGGTAGATTATGTTTCCAAGTGGGTTGAAGACGTGGCTTTGCCCAACAATGAAGCCCGGAGTGTTGTGGCATTTCTTAAAAGAGTATCTTCACGAGGTTTGGCACTCCCCGTGCTATAATTAGTGACGGGGGATCTCACTTTTGCAACAAGGCTTTTGATTCATTGCTAGCCAAATATGGAGTTAATCACAAAGTAACCACCCCCTATCATCCTCAAGCTAGCGGTCAAGTGGAAGTCTTCAACCGAAAAATTAAGAGTATCTTGTCTAAAATTGTAAATGCAAATAGGACCAATTGGTCAAAAAAATTGGATGATGCTCTTTGGGCCTATCGGACAGCTTACAAGACTCTGATTGGTATGTCCCCGTACTGGTTGGTGTTTGGGAAAACTTTCTATCTTCCAGTGGAATTGGAGCACAAGGCCATGTGGGCCTTGAGGAAGTTGAACTTAGAATGGGATGTTGCTGCAAATCTGAGGGTTGAACAACTTAATGAGCTCGATGAGTTTAGATTCCATGCATACTCCAACTCGTCCTTGTATAAGGACAAAATGAAGTACCTTCACGACAAATATGCTCGGGGCAAGGAGTTCAAAGTTGGGGATATGGTTCTTTTGTTTAATTCCCAGTTACGTCTGTTTCCGGGTAAGCTCAAGTCAAAGTGGAGTGGGCCATTTGAAGTTGTGTTCGTGACCCCGTTTGGTGCTCTTGATCTAAAACACAAAAATGGTGAAGTCTTCAGAGTCAATGGTCACCGGGTCAAGCATTATCTCAGAAAGTTCGATGGCAGCCACGTAGTGGCGCTTCTTCATCTAAAGTGATGTAGTGGTAACATGAGTCGTGCCACGACGTTAAATCAGGAGCTTCTTGGGAGGCAACCCATGTGTAGCTTAGGATTTTTGAGCTAACTGTTTATGAGATGTTGCAGGGATTGTGTTGAAGCAGTGCAAAACAAAGTTGGAAAATGGCATAGTCTCTGAAGATTGCCAGCGCGGCGGTGCATTTTGTGCGGTCCGCACTGGCATGAGTCAAAAGGGGGACCCTCTAAAGTTCTTCACCGCGGACGCGGTCAAGTTAGTGTGGTCTGCGGTGGGCTGACGCGGCCGCGATACATGTTTGTGAAGTTCGCGTAGGTTTCATCAATGAGGGATCACACAAATAAACCCAGCGCGGTCCGCGGTCACTTTTGTGAGGCCGCACTGGTAGGTAAGTACGGGTCCTACTGGGGCTCTATAAATAGAGACCAAGGGTCTCATTTTACCCTTTTTGCAAATTGGAAAACCAGAACCCTAATTCTACTGTTCATCCCCGTCCAAGACTGAGATTCTTGCTTGTGTGGATAGATTGCATTCATTCTTCATAATCCTGATAACATTTCATGCATTTTTGATTATTACTCTTTTATTTTTAATTTTAATTGCTTGCCATTAGTCTGTAACTTCTTTGCCTTCACAATGGTCGTCGAATTGTTATTCTAGGGTAGCTTCCATGTTAGTTTGAAATAACTAAGGATTGGGTACATGAGTAGGGACAAGTAGGGGTAAAAAGTTGAACAAAAATAGAACAAAAGCATGCAATCCCAAGCTTACTCACTGAACCTAACCCAGTGCGGCCCGCAATCGCCTTAGCGCGGTCCACGGTGCCCTAACGCTGTCCGTGTTACGCTTCCACGCGGTCCGCGATGCTTGAATGACTGAGGAACAACTTGTGTCCAGCAAGGCCGCGGTAACTTTTGTACGGTCTGCGCTGGCCCACCGCGGCCGCGACCCCATTTTGTGTGGACCGCGGTGTGAGATTCAAAGAAGACCCTTCCTGGGGTTTTGTTCAGTGCGGCCCGCGGTCGCCTTAGTGCGGTCCGCAATGCCTCCAATGCGGCCGCATTCCTGATGGTGCAATCCGCGGTGCCTAGTTCTGTAGCAGTGTCTGCAACTTTCATTTTGCTTCTGCAATTTTAATTTAGTCACATGTTTCACTGCATGTTCTTCAACTAATAATGTTAGATGTATTTGTTTGCAGACAATGGTAAAACAACGAGGAAGAGGTGCTAAACAACCCAGCCGAGGTGACTCCTCCAGGGGAGGAAAAGGGAAACAAGTTAAACTCACTTCTCGACCTAAACTGAAAACAAGGAAACAAATTGTTATAAACAACCAATCGGGGAGTGAGTACGTACCCTCTCAGGACCTCTCTTCTGATTCAGGGCCAGCTACTGCAGTCCCGGCTTCACATACTGCACAAGCCCCACAACGTATACCTTCTGAGTTGTCTGATGGCTCAGCAGCAGGCAGTGGTGAATACTCTACCTCCCCCACAGCTTCAGTATCTCGGGAGAGGGCAGAAGGCGGGACTAATAGTGAAAATGAGGTACCGGACAGTGGGGTGCCCAAGGTTGGGGTTGTTGAGAGAACTAGAAAACCTGAAGTTTGGGAAGATCGATTTGTCAGCCAGGTGGCGTTCTACAAATTTAGAGAATGGTGGTCGTCACGGAAGTTGATACTTGAGCAGAGCTTTATTGACAAAGACCTTCTACCCCTAAACCCCAATGTGCATAGATAGTTCCAGGCTCGAATGGGTTGGGAGATCTTTAAAGACAATTGTTTGAAGACAAATGAGCATATTGTCAAGGAGTTTTACAGCAATTTGGCTCATATCTTGAAAGGCACTAAAGTGACGAAAGTGAGAAACAAAAATGTGGTTTTCATCGGGAAGGCGTTGAATGAGTATTTGGGGTTCATTGACGAAGATGAGTCCATGTACAATGAAAAGTTAGCAATAGGTGAGGAGGTTCGTCCGTGGTTAGCTTTGTACCTGGCAATCTCGGGTACGGTTCCAGAATGGTTACAAGCAGGGACCAAAATACTTTGGAGAACTTTCAACTTCGAGGCTAGAGGGTGGTTGACCTTTGTATGCAGTCGGCTTGACCCGACTACTCATGATCAGATTATTCCACTTGCCCGGGCGGTTCTTATTGCTTCTATTATGGCAGGTTATCCTATCAATATGGGCCATGTGATGTCCCGCACCATTTCTGCAGTAGGGGTCGAGCATGACCAGAACTACCCTTTTCCCAGCACCCTTACTATGTATTTCAGGGACTTGGAGGTGGAGAAGAGACCATTTGACGTCAAGATAAAACCTGTGGCTCCATTCTCCTGGTATAGTTTGAAGGGGCCAGACAACCCCAAAGACAAAAGTTACAAGCCGCTTTCCTCTACTCCAGCTGGCCAGTCTGAGGATCCAGTGGCGGTAGTGTCTTCGGTTGAGCCCCCCACAGAGCCTTCCACCATGCCTACTGTCACCACTGATGATGATTTGCCTCCACGAACCTCCTCCTCTGCTGGCCCCAGTACTTCAGTTGACATGGGGGTTCCTTCTTCCCGGACTCATCCTTTCACAGCTCAGCAGTTGAGCCGGACACTAGACAGTTTGAACAACTGGATGTCAGTTGCGACATCCAAGTTGTCTACATTGTCTGCTACAGTTGAGGCCCATTCAGCACCTTCCACTACTCAGTTTCCTCAGTCCATTAAGTACATATTGAAGAAGCTCCTGGAAAATCAGGAGAAGATTATAAGGACTCAGGATGCCTTGACTATGGCGGTGGATTCACATGGCAAGGCTTTGAGGGAGCTTGCCAAGGAGCACAAGAAGATGAGGAAGTCAAGGGCGTCTAAGGAGTCGGTGAGAGTGCTACGGACTGATATGGACAGGCTATTGGCAGACCAGATGCCTTTAGACTTGTTATTTGGGGATCCAGCCGCAGCAGTAGATCCACCCCAGCAGTAGCACCAGTGCCACAGCCATAGCAGGAGAAGGAGCAGGCACCCAGGCCCCCAAGAAAGAGGAGGAAGCTCCCCAGTTCAGTTGGTGCAGTTATTGAGCTACCAGACCCACAGGAGACCCCCTCCAGTGATGCACCTATCAGTCCACCGGTTCAGGAGCAGGCCCCAGTCCCAGCAGCTGAGCAGTAGGATATCGGGAACCAGTCTGAGGTTCCCGTACATACAGAGGACTTGGGGACCACTGATGATCCCATGCAAACGGACCAGGCATAGGGAGATCCTATCCTTTCTTTTGTTTTGATATTTATTTGATAGTTGGCATTGAGGACAATGCCAGCTTTTATTCGTGGGGGTGCGCCCTACTTTTTTCTAGATGACTGTATATATATAGATTCTTAGTTTATTTTTATTGATTTTGTGCTTTATTTACTTTGGGTTGTATATAACTTTACATTTCTGTATATATTCATCCCTGTTGTATATTCTACTCCCCTATTGTACATATTCATTCTATTTTCTATTTTCGCAAAATTTTCATTTTTATCTTTGTAGTTAGGCTTGTAGCCGCTTGTTTTGATTTTGGAATTTCCAATAAGCCCTTGGTTTTCTTGATGCCACGGTTCTTTCCAAGGGTGGAGTATTGTGCGAACCGGGTGGCTCTTCCCAATGATAGATGGCGTGACAACCTTCTTAAGGGTTTGAGTCCGTTTCTTTGATTTTTCTTTTGTTTTTGATAGCGTAGTTAAAGGCACCTCAAGCAAATACTCACTTGGGCCTAGCACATTTGCCTTTGATCCCATGGTCAAAGACATAATGTTGTGTTCAGGATGGTGAAAGTCGTGGCTTTGAGACTCTTGCATTGACCAAACGATCATCATGTGGTCTTTTTGGACCATTGTGTGTTTAAATCATAACTAAAGTTGTTGTGGGCCCTCGACTCGATGTCTTTAGCAAATCCCTAGCATGTGTGGTGAGGAATTGAAATTTGAGTCCAAGTCCCGAGCGAATGGTCTAGAACTTGCCCTGAATGTCTGTTGAGGCGAAATCCTAGGTGAAATTTTACTTGAGAAATAATTATAGGCTCTCCTTGATCCAAATGCTAAGTTGAACAATTTCATAACCTTCCAATGAAATAATCCCTAGTTAACCCTTTTGAGCCTTAAACCTTTTTCTTTCAAGAACCAATGCTACAAGCCTATACCCGTTCTAAACGATTACCCTCTCTCGGCACCCAAATCTTCCCTTGAGTAATGGAAAAAATCTAAGTTTGGGGGGAGAGACAAGAAAGGAAGCAAAGCAGTAAGGTACAAAAGAAAGAAAAGAAGGCAATGAAAAAGCAAGAAAAGAAAAAGGACAAAAAGAAAGTCCCATGCAAACAAGAATAAAAAGGGATTCAAGGAAAACAAAAGTGAAAAAGGTATGGAGAAAGTAGAAAAAAGAGAAATGTTTTGAATTGTATAATAAAGAGTGAAAATGTGTCTCTAATCCCTTGTGAAGAAGTGAAATCCTCAAAAGGAGCCAAGAAAGTTGCGCTGAAATGAATCAAAAGAAGTGCTTAAGGGAAGATTGAACCCACGTGAATAAAAATATGTCTTACCCTTGCCTAAAAGCCTTCACAATGACTCCACAAAAGCCCTATTTGATCTCAAGTTGATGGGAGCTTACATTAGTGGATACTTACATAAGGGGCAAGCATATGGTACTTAGAGCCGGACTTGTGACCTTCCTTTTTGAGAGAGATGAGTGAAATTTCATTTGCTTCGATTTGTGTGTCAATATTTAAAAGGTGAGGTTCGCTTAGGGAGAGTTGAGGATGTGAGAGTTTGGGTTCCACAATGACCAAAGTAAGTGAGAAAAGCTCTTTGATGAAATGTGTCAACTCTTGATGCTCTTGTGTCACACTTGATCCATAATTTTCAAAGTTTTAAATGTGTTAATGATGCATTCGCATTGAGGGCAATTGTTAGTCCCAATTGATGCTTGTTGAGGTTATTTTAGGATAGCTGGAATTACTTGGATGTTCCTTTAAGGGGTGGGTCTTATTTTGTTTGCTTGAGGACAAGCAAAGGTTTAAGTTTGGGGGAGTTGATAAGTTAGGATTTTCAAGTGTTTATGTCCCTACTTGCCTATGCTGTGAGTATAAATTGGTACAAAAACAGTCCCAAAATGCTCACAAGTTGTGCTTGATTGCAGGGTTGATTGACAAAGTGACGAAATGTCAAAGATCGGCCCAAAAAGGAGTGAAACCTGCTCAAGTATCAAAGACCAAGAGAAGTGAAGAAAAATGGGCCTAGTGCGGACCGCGTAACAATGACCGCGGCCGCACTAGGAGGTTTAGAGACTAGACATTTTCAAGCATAAAGTCACGTGGCCACGGTAGGATTCACGCGGTTCGCGGAGAAGCTTTGCGGCCGCAATCCTGCTCTGTGCGGTCCGCGTTCATAGGGTTCAGCAAAGGGCATTTGTCCTCACGCAGTCCACAGTCACATCTGCGCAGACCGCGACAGTTGCCTTCGCGGTCGCGGTACACTCCCACGCGGTCCGCATCCCCAGTTCAAGTCATCAAACAACTGAAGCCCAAGAGCCAGTGCAGCCACGGTCCGTTTTGTGCGGCCCGCACTGACCCTACAAGGTTATTTTTGTCCAGTTTTTCCAACCTAGTATAAATAGAACATTTTACTATTTTTTTAAAAAGGCGGTCAGATCTGAGAACAGAAGAACAGATGCGCTTGGTGTTGTAGCCATTTTTGGCATATTTGCTTCCCATAACAATAGATTATTGCAGTTTCTTCTTAGTGTAGTTCTTCATCTATTTCTTTAGTTTCTTCTTTAAATATGTGCAGCTAAACCCATTAGCTAGGGTTGTGGCTCAATCCTAGTATGGGTAATTGATGGGTGTTGCTATCTAGGGTTAGATTGACTATGAGTGTTTGTTATTTGGGTTGATTTTATGATTTAATTTAGAATTGGTGGTTGCAAACACTGATTCAAGCTTTGTGGGTTTAACTCTTCTTGATAAAGAGAGTCTATGACCTTAAAATTGACCCAACAAGGAATTGGGATGGACTCATGAGAAATGATAGTCCCAATTAACGGGTTAAATCTCGAGAGAGTAATCACCCTACTTGAACCCCAGTTGCTTGGTCTAATTTGCCAACCCAATTGGTCTCGAGAGAATCAATTGGGCAAAATCACTCTCTCTACCGAGAGGTGTGAGAGTGGGTAAAATTGTGCAACGGTTATAGCATAAGCCCCAAATAAGTCAATCGAACCTAAGTAACATCTACCCGTCAATTAGCCACCAAGGTAATGCCACGACCCTAGTGCTCTTCCTTCCCATTAATTACAACTTAGCAATATTCTCCTAGCATAATCTAGCTTTAATCCGTAGTTTTATAATAGTAGTTATAAATACAAAAACTCAAAAGATGCTTGAAGTGACATTAGAAGCACAACCGCAACTCTAGGCTAGACAGAAAATACAACTCCACTACTAGCTCCCTGTGGAAATTCGATCCCGGACCTCTATTCGGGTAAAAGCTATTGTGATCCGCTCTTCCTACCATAGCGTAGTGTCGAGTCGGCATCGATCAGTGTTACAGGAAGCAAGCTTGCCCTGGTGACACTCTCCATAAGGCCCACTAGATGGACCAGAGCATCATGGAGTACCGGGGTAGCAATAAACCCCTTTGGGACCTGAGCTGGGCCCACCGGAACTGTCTAAGCCACAACCTCATCATCAAACTCAACCTGAGGCTCCGTTGCTGGTGCTGCTGCTCTGGGATGAGCTCTGCCCCTACCTCGGCCTCTAGCATGACCTCGACCTTGCCCTCTACCCCTCATGGGAGCTGCTGCTAGGGGCTCAGGTATCATGTTGTGGCGGATATCATTTACCAACAGTAACTTATGAGAAAAGCATAAAGAACAATTTAAAATTCGCAGCAGAAAGAATAAGGAAACAGTAACAAATCAATATCCACTTTTATTCTTTACTGTTGCGGCACGCAACCCGATCCAAATCATAAAACACTATTTCGGCGTGCAACCCGACCATATCATATATCACTATTACAGTGTGCAACCCGATCCAAATATAATATATCACTATTGCGGCATGCAACTTGATCCAAATATAATATTGTTGCGGCGTGCAACCCGGTCCAAATCATAAAAATATTGTTGCGGCGTGCAACCCGATCCATATCATTTATCACTGTTGCGGCGTGCAACCCAATCCAAATATAATATTGTTGTGGCGTGCAACCCGATCCCAATATACGATTCAACACCAATCACAAAAGAGTCCCGACAAGGGAACAATAAGAAACCAACAAAATCTCGGCAAGGGAACAACAATATCCCGGCAAGGGAAGCGACAGTAAGAAGTAAATACGTCCCGGCAAGGGAATTAGCTATAACCAAACTTGTTCCAACAATTAACTTCACAAAAGGAACCTCATCTAGCACCATTACTCAACCATAAGCAATTTCCACGAGAATAATCATAATTATTGCCCAACACAGAGAATCAACAACTTAGGCATTCGTAGTACTTATTAGAACACAACGACTTCAATTTATGACTCACGGGCATGCTTGACAACGACGTATAGATATTTGTCACCATGCCTATACGTCATACTCAAAAAGTAGCACATAGCAAATAGGACTTGACTCCTAATCCCTCAAGCTAAGGTTAGACCAAACACTTACCTCGATGCCACAAACACAATTCAAACCTCAACTATCGTTTTACCTCATGATTCCACCACCAATTCGCTCTTTTCTAGCCACAAGTTACTTAACTATATCAATAAATGCTAAATGAATCAATTCCAATACATGAAAATAGGCTTTTTAAAGTTTTTCCCAAAAAGTCAAAGATCACCTCTGGGCCCACATAGTCAATACTTGAGGTTCAAACCAAAACCCGATTACCCATTCCCCCACAAACCCAAATATATAATTTGTTTTGAAATCGAACCTCAAATTGAGGTCCAAATCCCCAAAATTTGAAAAACCAAAGTTCTACCCAAAACACCCAATTTCCCCCATGAAATCATTGATTTTGAGTTGAAGTCAAGTGAAAAGATGTTAAAGATTGAAGAAAACGAGTTAGAAATGACTTACAATCGATTTGGAAGAGAAGGTGTCTTTGAAAAATCGCCCAAGAGTGTTTTGGTTTTGAAAGTGTTTGAAAATGAAGGATTGTCGGCTAATTTATGGATTTGCAGGTCGCAGATATCGCAATTGCGACGATACGTTCGCAAATGCGAACTCGCAATTGCGGCAAAGGCTTGGCAATTGCGAAGTATGCCCAACTCTACCTTCTTCGCAAATGCAAACTATCGTTCACAAATACGATACCTGCTAAGGTCGCAATTGCGACATAAGATTCGCAATTGCGAAGGTTCCCTTCCCAGCCGGTCTTCGCAAATGAGATGGGCAATTGCGATCCAGACTTCGCAATTGCGAAGCCTGCAGGTCTGAAAAATACTAGCAGTTTTCCTAAGTTAGATTTCACTCCGCGGCCTATCCAAAACTCACCCAAGCTCTTGGGGCTCCAAACCAAACATGTACACCAACCTAAAAATGTCATACGGACTTGCTCGTGCAATCAAATCCTCAAAATAACATCAATAACCATGAATTTACCATCAAAATCAAAGGAAATCTCATGAACCTTCAAAGTTCCAAATTTTACAACTAAAGTTCCGAATCATGTCATTTCAAGTCTGTTTCTTATCAAATTTTACAGGCTCAACTTAAATCATATATAAGACCTATACCAGGCTCCAAAACCAAAATACGGGCCCGATACCAATGGTTTCAAACATAAATTCTTTTCTTTATTTTATAGATAATTCAGCAAAATAATTTCTTTCAAAAATTGATTTCTAAGGCTTGGGATCTCGGAATTCATTTTCGGGCTTATGCCCAAGTCTCATATTTTACTACAGACCTCCCGGGATCGTCGGAACATGAATCTGGGTCCGTTTGCTCAAAATATTGACCAAAGTCAACCATAATCAAATTTTAATTCTAGAAATCTCTATTTCTCATATTTTCACATAAAAGGCTTTTCGGATATAGATCCGGACCATGCACGGAAATCGAAGTGAGTTAAAAAGGAGGTTTTGAGGCTTCGGAACACAGAATTTATTTCTATTGACACATGCTCCCTTATAAATAGAAAGAGACATAGTGATAGGGGACATTAACCACTCACTTGTAAGAGAAACATATTGACATTCACTGAGATTCTTGCTTTATTATATACATACAAAATATACCTTCTTTTTTTTTTATATTCTTGTCTAACTTTTCTCCCACGATCCAAGGAGAATTAGAATATTCAAAAGCTCATCAATCATTCATCATTGTTAGAAAGAATACTAAGGAAGCTCACCATTTTCAAGTGATTCACATGCCTTTATTTACTTAAATGTCATTCTTTGGGATTTATTACTATTACATGCTACCTCCTTCATTTTTGGATCATTGAATAATACAGTGTTATCATCATTTATTGCTTCTTAGATCACACCCATATTATCTTGCCATAAAAAATCGGCTGATGCATCTTTTGAATATTAATATTGGCTAAGATTAACCCAATCTTACTAGAAAATATAGTTGTATAAATCTAGATCTAAATTTTGGGTAAAACAATTTGGCGCCGTCTATGGAGATATTCTTAGCTAATCTTTTAGTTTCCATTAGATCTATAACCCATGTGATTTACTAACCTAATGAGCCACAAAGCTTTTCTTTTTTTTTTGCTCATATAGAGATTTTAATGGTAGGTAATCAAGAAAACGGAACAAGGGCGACAGATGACATCCCCAGTAACCTCATGAACACAATCAATGAGAGCTATGAAATACTGGGCGACGATGTGACGCCCACTGCCTCCCCCAAGCGCGAGAGGTCGCCTCCCCCTTATTGTAGCACAACGAAATCGAAAGGAAAATGGCCTTCCATGTCCACACAAGAGAAGGGACGCCATGTGCCATGAAGAGGCTCTCTGAAGCATGGTTGATCGATACCTTAGTGAGTGTGCTCAACAAACAAGCTTTATGCATGACGGCAGAAACCACGAGAGCCCACATGGTATAGTGAGGAGACGAACAAGGCGATAAACCAGATCATCTAACGCCGGGTACAACTCACAATGTTTCTAACAGTGCAAGTGACGACGTCCTCGCCATTGTTTTGAGAAGAATGGAAGAAATTGAGAATGAGAATAAAACGCTCAGATACTAGATGAAAGAACACCAAGAACGAGTCGACAAGATATCGGGTGACCCTATTTTATCAACATTTATTGCTATTTAGATCACACCCGTATTATCTTGACATACAAAATCGGTTAATAACCCTATCTTACTAGAAAACATATTTGTTTAATTCTAGATCTAAATTTTGGGTCAAATATTTTGGTGTCGTATGTGGGGATATTTTTAACTAATCTTTTAGTTTCCATTAGATCTACAACCCACGTGATTTACTAACCTAACGAGCTACAAAGTTTTTCTCCTTCTTGCTCATATAGAAATTTCCATGGCAGGTAACCAATAAAACGGAATAAGGGCGGTACGTGACATCCCCAGTAAGCGCATGAACACTATCAACAAAAGCTATGAAACATTGCGCGACGATGTGACACCCACTGCCTCCCCCGGACACGAGAGGTCGACTCCCCCTTATTGTAGCACAACGAAACCAAAAGGAAAATGGTCTTCCACGTCCACAGTAGAAAGGACACCACGTGCCATGAAGAGTCTCCTCAAAGCATAGTTGACCGATACTATAGTAAGTGTGCTCAACAAAAAAGCTCCATACACGACTGTAGAAACCACAAGAGCCCACATGGTGTAGTGAGGAGACGAACAAGGCGATCAACTAGACCCTTTAACGCCATGTATAACTCACAATGTTACTAACAGTGCAAGTAATAGCGTCGTTGCCACTGTTGTGAGAAAAATGGAAGAAATTGAGAATGAGAACAAAATGTTCAGATACCAGATGAAAGAACACCAAGAATGAGTCAACAAGATACTGTGCGCCCCTATTTTATCATCATTTATTGATACTTAGATCACACCCGTATTATCCCTTCCATACAAAATCAGTTGATGCGTATTTTGAATATTAATATTGGCTAAGATTAATCTTATCTTACTAGAAAATATAGTTGTTGAAATCTATATCTAAATTTTGAGTCAAACAGTTTGGCGCCGTCTGTGGGGATATTCTTAGCTAATCTTTTAGTTTCCATTAGATCTACAACCCACGTGATTGACTAACCTAACGAGCCACAAAGATTTTCTCCGTTCTGCTCTTATAGAAATTTTCATGGCAGATAACCAAGAAAACGGAACAAGGGCGGCATGTGACTTCCCTAGTAACCTCATGAATACTATCAACGAGAGCTATGAAAGACTGGGAGATGATGTGACACCCACTTCCTCCCCCAGACGTGAGAGGTCGCCTTCCCATCATTGCAGCACAACGAAATCAAAAGGAAAATGGGCTTCCACGTCAACACGGGAAAAAGGACGCCACGTGCCATGAAGAGGCTCCTCAAAGCATGGTTTACCGATGCCTTAGTAATCGTGCTCAACAAACAAGCTCCATGTACGACTATTGAAACCACGAGAGCCCATACCGTATAGTGAGAAGACAAATAAGGTGATCAACCAAACCCTCTAATGCCAGGTATAACTCACAATGTTACTAACAGTGCAGGTGATGGCGTCCTCACCGCAATTTTGAGAAGAATGGAAGAATGGAAGAAATGGAGAATGAGAACAAAACGCTCAGATACCAGATGAAAGAACACTAAGAAGGAGTCGACAAAATACCAGGCGCCCGTATATTATCATCATTTATTGCTACTTAGATCACACCCATTCTGTCCTGCCATACAAAATCGGTTGACGCATCTTTTGGATATTAATATTGGCAAAGATTAACTCTATCTTACTAATTTTCACTTTGTTGATTACATGATTAAGCTTAATTTTGCTTGTCATCAATTGTCATACATCTCAAGTATTAGTAGGAGGTTTGCCTAGAAACAACCACCCTCGAAAGATTGCGTAATAACTCACTGATCGAGCGCTCTTGTGCGAAAGATGAATGGGGCTAAGCGATCCTGCCAAAGCTGTATGATGTCAAAATACATCAGCTAGGATATTTTACCACTCTTTCCAGTATTTTTCGAAAATACATCAATTAGGAATAGAGAATATATATCAAAGAAAAGTCTAACTGTTTAAATCAATTTTTCCATTGCTATTTAATACATTTTGGATATTCACATTAGTTAATTAGGTAAAAGTGCGAAAAGAGAGGGATTCGAACCTTTGGTAAACAGTAAAAAGGGATGCCTAGTGCACAAAGCATCCCGCGTTCACGCAGGATCTGGGAAGGGCCGTACCCTAGGAGAGTATAATGTAGGCAGTCTATCCTAATGCAATCATCAACAATTGTTTGGTTGTTGCTCCAAGGCTTCCCTTCTCGGTAAACAATAATATTCTCTTGATATTGACTTCTTGAATTGACAGAAGCCCACTCTTAGGATTAGGGGAAAGAAAACAAAATAGTATTTTGTATTCCATTATCAGCGGGTACTTCATGTTCCTTTCTGTCTACTTATCTTCAATGGACAAAAAGAGTATAGACTCTAGTATTCATCTATTATTGCAATAGTTAGCCTTCATGCTATTCTCCATCATGCTAGAATCAGTGATAGGCCATAAATCAGTATTCTCCATCGTGTGTTTTATGACTTGATCAGTATTTATATGTTATGGTGTGCTTCATTGTATTATGTAATAAAATTACTTTATATGATTTATGACACCTTCGTTTTTTATGTTTATATTGTTATCTTTATTATGTATACTTTACGTTTATATTTGTTATGTTAATTATTTTTACATATAAATATTTTATATTCATTACACAAATGGATTCTCACGATAAAGAAATAATAAAAATCTAAGAAGAAAACACATACTTTACCTAGATCAAGTCAGCTTCCTCCACCTACACCAAATATGAGCCCTCCTCATATGCCTCATCATCCTTCCATCCCAGCTTCACAGTCATCTGACTTTTTCAAAGTCTCTCCCCCATCTAGCTCGCTTCAGTATTACTCCATGCCTTCTTATGATGGCTCAGCTTCGACCGCCATAAATTTTATACCCACACCTCATTTTCCAGCTTTTTATCCCTGTGATCATGCTAGTTAGTTTGGTGGCTCACCACCGATTGTATTCCCGAGCCATCATGGTAGCCAGCATGGTGGTTCATCTTTTGTGACTCATACATCGCCCACTCAATTATCATCTCCATCATCATCCACTCCAAGTATATCGAACTTGGATATTGGAGGCTCTCACGCAGTTGCATCCCCATCTACCAGTACTTCTACAGTTTGTTGGTAGTATGAGACAGTATACTAGAGGGACTGTACAGTACAATCATCTTCATCGCTGATTATTATTCCCCATGGCGACGGATGAGTTTTCCTTCAATTTTCTTTTAAATTCTTTCAAAAAAAATTTACATATAATGAATTTAATGACATTTTATATGTTAAATTAAATATAGGTTTTGCCATCCTTTCAGGTGCACATATGGTGATGGAATCTGTGAAGCCATTTTTTCATAAGCCATGGAATTCCTGGAGACAGATACCGTACCAGATCAGAATGCATATGGGGCAAAAATTTAAGGTAAGAATAAATTAATTTTTATTAATACTTATACTCATCGTCTAATATTATTTATTCAATTTTGCAGGTTAGGAGCGTATGGCAGCCTACACATGAAAATCAGGTAAATGAGAACTTCGAGAAGAGAGTAAGCAGATAACAGATTCACATCATGTTGCTTGGAGAGGTGGCACCAGGCCTGATTGGATATGTAAAGATATCTGGAGTCAGCTCTTGGCGAAGTAGAACACCCCTGAGTGGAAGAAGAAGAGTGAATAGGCAAAGTTAAGCAGAGCTTCTATTAAGGGTGGAGTGTCGCATACTGGAGGTTCTATTAGTTTTGAAGCGCATCGTTTGAGAATGATAATTTTATTATAAAATATTCTTAGTTTTACAAGTATGCAAATTGAACATATATATATATATATATATATATATATATATATATATATATATATATATATGTGTGTGTGTGTGTGTGTGTGTGTGTGTGTGTGTGTGTGTGTGTGTGTGTGTGAGAGAGAGAGAGAGACTTATGTTGAGGTCTTTGCGGAGGCCCACAAGAAGGACGATACAAGAGAAGGATGGGTCGAATCGCGTGCATCAGAGACATTTGTATGATCCCAACACCAACACTATATTATTTTTTTCTCTTGGTTTATTTTATTTATATAACGTGTATTATTTTTATTTTAGGATAAGTATCATATTGATCTTGATGCATGGCGACAAACTCAGCCTGAAGGAACTCAGCCGGCCTTGGAGGATATGACTGCAATTTAGACACAGGCGGCTGGTGGCGTGAATAAAGGTATAAATATTATGTAATTATCTATTTTGGTATTAGTTTGAAAGTTGCGTGTTTGTTTTCCTACTTCTTTTACTTTCTTTTCTTTATTTCTTGTGAAAATAATAAATAAAGGTCGAGTCTACGGGATTGGAGTACATCCATCCTCCAGTCTTGCACCAGCAACATTATTCACTGGGGCATCAGTTTCCCAAAAAAACAAGGAAGCTATGCGTCAAAAGGTTGATCAAATGTCGCAAGAATTTCAAGCAACTCGGGTTTTGATCCAAAAATTATTTTTTTTTAAAAAAAGCAAGAAAGGACCTACAATGGAGTCTGAGTCTAAGTCTGAGGAGGAGACTGACGGTGTGCTTGGTATAACGGAAAATATTTTTCCTGGAAAACAATTGGTAATTTTACTCATTTTTTGGTGTTTGGTACGCAAATTAAGGAAAATAACTTCTGAAGAGTATTCATAAATAATTTGGATACAATAAATATGAAGCCATAAACTTTCGAACCAACAAACTTTCGAACCCACAAATTTCATAAACTTCTTAACCGCTAAACTTTTGAACCCGTAAACTCTATAATTTATAAACCCGCAAACTTCCAAACACATAAACGTCTGAACTCATAACTTTGAAACTCGTAAAATTTCGAACATGTAAACTGAAAAATAAAAAAACAAAACTGAAAATATAAAAAAATTATTTTTTGCCCCGCGGAGCGGGGCGGTGGGGGGCAGAAAAACTTTAAAACAGAAAACAGAAAAATTGAAAATACAAAAAATAAAAGTAAAAAAAATCGCAGTGGGAGGGGAGGTTTGACGGGTTTGGGGTGGGTAGGGGCGCAAAAAAATGAAAACAACATAAAATTGAAGTTGGAGAGGGTTGGGGTTAGATGTGAAGGTAGGTGGAGTTTTTGAAAAATGTTTTCCTAACTTTTTCTAGGGAAATTATTTTCCTCCAATTTCAGGAAAATATTTTTCAAACTATTTTGTGCAACCAAACAGTGAAAATGGAAAAATATTTTTCGTAAATACCAAACACATCCTGATTCTGAATAGGCTACTCGAATGTTTTAGAGTTGAAGTTAGAAACATATTTAATTTATGTTGTTTGATAGCTGGTTGAATTGTTGTAAATATTATTGTTTGTTTTGTAGTAAATATTGGATTTGGATTGTTATATTAGGTTTTTTGTTGGTTGTTAGGTGTTTGGTTGGCTTTTTTATTTGGCAGATGGCGTAACTAAAAATACAGCAGAATTCTGCTAAAAATGCCCAGATTTGCGACTGAATCAGTCAAAAATTCACCAGAAATTACCCAGATTTGCGACCGATTCAGTCACAAATTGAGAATTTCTAACAAAATCTATTTAAGATTTGCGACTAAATTAGTCGCAAATGGAGAATTTCTTAGATTTTTAATTAATTAATACTCAATATTTACAACTGTTTCAATCGGAATAATTAATTAAAAATTAATTTTATTTTTTAATTTTCCGACGAAATCAATCAAAACTTTTAATTTGTGTTTATTTTTGTATTCTGGTCAGCGACTAAATCAGTCGCAAATTTAGCGGCTAATTCCGTCGCAAATGTCTTAAATTCAAATGTCCCCATATTTTTGCAAACTGAAAGCGTCGCAAATTTTTGACTGATCTGTCGCAAATATATTGCGATCACGTGTTTCCAACTGACACTTTTCAGTCGGAAAAACATCGACCGATTCCGACCGATTTCCGACCGATTTGACGGTCGCAAATTTGCTTCTTTTTTTTGTAGTGAATAGTACAAAACTCGAAAGAGAAATTATAGTAACTATAAACGATCATATTATTGTTTTATTTCAGCATTGCAAGAATTGTACAATCCTTCGATCAGGTGTGAAAGACTAGGTACAAAATCTTAAAATAAAACTAAAAGTCTGCGGTAAAAACTATAGCAAGACTTTTGTAGGAAGAAAACCATAGCACCACTCCTCCGGGGGCCAGATAGTGAAAAGCCAAGAAATGCGGCCTTTGGTTGAGGCTCAAGATTACTAGAGGGCTTAGAGGAAATTATTTAGAACTCATTGGCCCGACTAATCTGCATTGGCCAATATTTAACCCATCACATGACTAATGGAAGTTGACTTTGGCTTGGTAAGCCATGCCTACGTGCCAATTAGAAGGTGCAACATTAGAAGCTATAATAGTTTCATGATTTGTGTAGGAAGTGAGCTTGAACGAAAGAGATTGTCCTGAAAGTGTTGCAAATGCCTGGTATGATGCTCCCCAATTATGGCTCATTTTCATCCACCCTGTTTTGCTTCCCTTCACCCATATGCTTTCCACGTCGCCCCCTCCAGCGACGTTCATCACGTATACCAATAACCAGTAACCGTTTCCTTGGAATGCGAACCGAATCCCGCCTTTCTTAATGCAAGGTACCCTGCAAATCACAAGAAAGTAACACCATATTAATTAGAGATGCAAGAAATAATGCAAGGTTAGCTACAGAGGTACAAAGTTCAAATATTAAGGAGTTTCTTAAAATTACATGACTTGAACCTTTAACCTACTGGTTGATTATTGAGGTGCTCAACCACTAGAGCAATCTCACTCGTCCTTAATATTGATTCTTAAATCTTGATTTAACTTATATATACTATCACTGTAAATAATGTTTATACTTTTTAGTGTAATTTATACGTAACATACCTGCGGTACATAACGGGGACAATGCCAGCTTTCCATTGAGCAATTTTCATGAAAGCAGGTTTAGCCATGTCAAAGTGCTGACGTGGAGGGTTGCACCAGCCACCATGGTTGGAGTCTTGGGCCCAATTGGGTGGGCAGAGATTTGTGGCTGTAACGGTCGTAAATCCTTTGTAGCAAAATTTAGACTTCACACATTGTATTTGGAAGCATTGCCCACATGAATATCCATTGCTAAATAACACTGTGCTCAATGCTGCAGTTGCTGTTCCATAACCAGAATTGAACAAATTCCCATATCCACAAGCTCCACCTGCAATAACGAGTCGAATTAGTTACTTGAAAAATAAGATAGATTACCTGCTACAATAAGTTAAAATTCATTGACTGTCTGATTTAGTTTGGAATCGAGGGATAATTGATTGGCTAGTGTAACGCACCCATTGTCTCAGAAGCAGTCTCGTCTCCATAGAACGTGGCATAAGCAAGCTTCCAAGGCATGGCTTTAAACTTAGGGGTGGTATAGTAGCCAGAGGCTATTGCTTGGTTAATAAGTGCCATTGTCGCAATGAGGAAGAAACTCAATATCCATCTGCAGATGAAAGATGCCATTGTTGCTTGTTTCCTAATGTTTCACTTCAGAAAATTTTGTTATGGCTTAATTGACTTGTAACTTAATTAGGCCTTTTATAGTTTGTGTCTTAAGGTATAACAAAATGTAGCCTTCGTGCCCCCACGAACATGTTAGGCTATAAAGTCAACTTTTTCGTTATAGAATAGAATTTATTTATCTTTATACCACGTAACCAAACTACAAGGTTTGACATTTAATTTGCTTTTGGCAACGTGCGAGCAGGTTTTATGCTATTGTGCTTAGCCGTACTGTTTGTTAGATTCATTTTTTTCCTAACAATAGAAATGTTCTTAGAATGTTGGCGAACATTGAACTAAAAAGATAATTCTAAATTCTATGAATTTGATATGATTAGTTGCATTGGCCATCCGACAAACAACTTCAAGAAATCTTGAAGGGTAGAAGGAATAACTAATTTAAAAAATAATAAGACGAGGAGAGAGTTTGGTATGCATGGATACGTGGCAAGTAGAAGATGGAAATCAGATAAATTCAACGGCAGAATCAATCATTTTTTTTTTTTTTGAAGATAATTAATTATAGCCAATGGCGGATCTAAACTTTAAAAACTCGAAGTTCTGAGTTGAGAGAGTGAATTGTAAAATGTTTATCTGAAGGTTTCGTGCGCAGACATAAAATGGTGTGACTCTAATTTTCTGAATCCGCGCACTCATGATTGGATCCACAACTGACTCTGCAAATTATTTTGGCTATTATGTGGCATTCAAGAAAGGGAAACTCAGAACAGGGGCGAAGCTAAATTTGTTGTTAAGGGGTGGTCAATTGATAACCCTTTGTCGATATATAGGTAAAGTAATAGGTTTTAGCGGTATATAACATATACTAAACACCCTTTATAAAGGTATTTTTTTCACTTCTTTCAAGTTTGAACACTCTTGAGGAAATTTCTGGCTTCACCACTGACTGACAAAAACAATTTCAACTCTATTCAAGATGATAATCTGAATCAAAACACTCATAAGATCACCTGTGCTTACAGAGTGTTAAACTTTGCCTGTGGTATATACATGCATAATATACATTACTTAACTACATATTGACATGCTGCAAGTTGCAAAGCATCCCCCATTTAACATAGGAAAATGGTATTTATTTTTACAAATTGCCCTCAAAATACCCATGATATGATCTCTCTCCCATGCAGTTGGTGTTAGTGCAATCTGTTTGCAGATGTCTCACACATAGAATCGCCCTGCATTTTACAAGTAATGTTTTAAGAAACCAGGATGGTTTAACAGTTACCATCATTCCATACCACCAAAACTACAAAGAAAAAACAAGATCCGATATGAATGTTTTAGAACTTCAGGAGACAGTAGTAAGTATTGAGTCCCACATCGGCTAAAGATGGGTAACTTGGACTCCTTACATGATAGTCTAGGCAATCCTCATCTCATGAGCTAGCTTTTGAGGTTGAGTTAGGCCCCAGATCCATTTATCATGGTATCAGAGTCAGGTCCCCCATGTTGGGCCCCTAGGATAGAATCCTCACCCTTTGAGCTAGCTTTTGAGGTTGAGTTAGGCTCAAGGTCCATTTATCATGGTATCTGAGCAAGTCCCATCTCACTATTTACCCAATGTTGGGCCCCCCATCTTATGTTGTCGATGCTCCAATTTGTCCAGTCCTAGTCGTGGGCGTGCAGGGGAGAGTTGAGTCCCACATCGGCTCAACATGGTAACTTGGACTACTTATATGGTCTTGAATTTTACTCACCTCATGGGCTAGCTTTTGGGTCTTATGGAACAAGCGCCATTCAACTAACATCTTTTAGATTGAGAATTTAGTATAGAAAAGAACTATACATAAAGATGCCGCATTCATTAATCTCTCTCAGTACTTCACAGCCAGTAAAGGTCCAGAATTGGTGAAACTTTTCAAGTGGTATGCATGTTATGTGGAAGTACTACTTCTTAACCTTTAGATTCTATTTTTGAAGTTAGAACAGTGGAATCACAATTTTGTTGACAAAACAAGATTTACTGCTACTCAACTTATTCTTGTCCTAATCAATAGAGGGTAAATAGTTTAGTTTCTTAAATCTGATGTCAGGAAAGAACTAGGCAACCAAAAGTCCACTCTCATCTGCAGACCGTCTTGCAAACTGGTCATTAACAGTCCTCTCAGAGGACAATAGAGCAATGAAGGGTCAGCTTCTTTACATCTATATGCTTTTTAGATTTGGCGTTGCGTTTATACTCTGTCTCGAACTGTTAAGTTCTCAATGCAAACAAGCAAATAAGCTCATTGGTTTGAATAATGACATGGCTAGAAATATATATAGATAACTTGTTTTTTGTTAAAATATAATCATCTTATTTTATCGTTGTTAAGTAACAATAAAAGAGAATATGTACCTAGACTCATGCACTGCTTCCTTCCGGCAATGTGATTAAACGTGTGCCAGAATCATAGACCATATCCGTTCCACAACTGAAAAAGATTATAGCATTGGTTAGACTATGGAGATATAAATAAAGTAGAGAATGATGATAAGTTTCCTTAGAAGACACTTTTCGACTTACTTTGCGCATTTCACTTTGTTAGTGTTACCTCCACTAGACACAGATAGTATGGTACCGAAGAAGGAAGTGTTTTCTGTTCCACAATTCGGACAGGGGCCCTGAAATTTAAGCTTATCACGCATTAATTTCAAATAAATACAACCTTTACATCATCATAGAGAAAGCTTATGAACTTATACCTTCAAGATCAGAAAATCTTTAATGATAGCATTTGTAATTGTAAAGGATAGCCACAATATGAAGGGCAAAGCAGCAAACCACGTGAAAATGAAACTGAATGGCTCCGGAAGCTGCAAATATACGAACCACAGATTATCTTTAGTTTTGGAGAGAAAGAAAAAGGATCAGAGTTAGTTTTTCCCAGGAATGGCGAAGAATCATTAGGACAAGCAGAGACAATCATAGACAGATTTAGAACTAATTTTCAAGGAACCAGTTGAATTCTTATTTCCAATATGTGCATGAATACAAATATAGGACCACATATGCAGACTTTGCACAAGAGTAATAGTAATTATTAACTCCTCTCACAAAGATTAGGCGTAATTACCAACACCACTGGTACTTCAAATCCTTTTGAGAAACTAGTTTGAACTCCTAATTTACCATATATTGCCTCGATCAATACATTCAGAGACATTCTGCTATGCTATTTCAAATCCATCTAGAATCGCCTCCCATGTTAGTATTGTCTCATGCTTTGAGATATTCCAACTTCGTATCACTTTGCTAAAGCTAATGAACGTTCACAAGTTTTTGATCAGGCTAATGCAGAATATTCTGCACTTAATCACTTTTACTAGAGAGAAAAAGAGAAGAACCAGGCAAGGGAATGATATATATTTACCTCCAAAAGATAGGTGATCTCAAATCCAGTGATATCGTCGAGGAAGAAGAACCTGTAATACAGCAGCCAAATAAAATATATTAAAGAAAATTGGGAGTGTTGCTTTATGAACTAAGAACACAAATAAATATGGTGCTATCTTTTTGTCTTCCCTTTTTTGACACGAAGTGTGAAGATCATCAAGATACAAGCAAGAAAGTTTAAGAATGAACTTATAAAATTGATGGAAACATTAGGGTCAGGCGGAAAAAACTTTAAGAGAGAGCTAGTTGTCCTTATTTTTGAAGTCGGTTGTCTGCGTTTCTTCTTCTTTTACTATCTCAAACTACGGTCCCGTTCCCAAGGAATAAATGTCACATTATAAACACAGATGCGAGAAAGAACAACCTTCACACTTTCTAACACAAGTTTTCTCCTTTTCTTACTTCCTAAAAGCTCAAAAGTAAACATTTTTTGTGAAGCAATTGTGAAGTTGTACTGAGAGAGAAAGAAATGCTACTCACAATCCAAGCGCAACAACAGCTGCGGGGACATTTAGCAAGAACATCCTCAGATAATCTACATAAAGGTCACTATAAACCTGCAGTAAATTTGATCAAAGGCATAATATGAGTATACATAATGGCAAAAATGTAGCACGTCCTCATAGTGCAGATGGAAAAAATGAAGGACAAACCTTTCTACTACGGAGACTGCACCGTGGACCCTCAACCACAATATCACTGCCATCCATCTAGAAATTAAGAGATAAAAATACAGAGAATTTAGAAAAAGGCATAAGAATAAGATATTTTAACAAAGAAAATGAATAAGAGAACAAGAATAAGTAGCAATGTATTTCTGGTATGACCATTCCACAGGGACAATAAATAGAAGAATAGCTTTTATTGTGATAATCGAATAACCCCATATAAGTTGCCAGTCACACATAAAATTAGCCGATAAGAAAAAAAAGTACCGGATAATTTTTTATATTCCAGAATCTGAGCTTACACCAAGTAATCAGTCTCTTTATTTAACCAACAGGCAACAATGTTCAAAATAACAATTACTTTGCTCTTACTCGTTGTTATTTCTTTTTCTTTTGATGAGTAAAGGTAAATTTAATAATAAAATTCAGTAGGAAAATTATACTCTTCTGGTGTTTTATATACCAAACACTAATATATAAGAACATGATTGACCAATGGGAAAGCACCTTAAGTTTCAACTTCAGCTTGTCAAACTCTTGGTCTGTCATAATCGGATTCCCAGATACATAAGCCATAGAAGCTTCCAAAAATCTCTGTTCATCAGCACCTACATAGAGAGGAATTGGTATCGCTTAAGCTACTTAAGGGCACATAATGATGTCATACAAACACCATATTGTGAAAATTTTGAAAATTCAAAATGAAATTGTTCTATACTTAGCATGACAACGCTGCTCCCTTCCCACATTAATTCTTCCTTGAGGTTATCAAATTCTTCATTTGACATGATGGCCTTTCCTTCATAATAGAATGACTAGTATAAAGCCAAGACAAAGCCATTAGGTTTTGTTAGATGGGGGTGTGAGAACTAGCAATGCAGATACATAAGCCTCAATCTCAAGAAAAGAAAAAATATCAAGGGAATGGAATAGAATAGCTGGACTTCATTACTTGTAGTGCTTGAAGAAACTCTTGTTCCATTTCCCCCATAGATTTCTTCCCCTTTCCGTCAATGCTACAATACTGCAATATTTTACTGTCCTCATCCTCTTGGACCTGACCTGAAAGCCAAAAATGAGGTTATTATGAACGTAAAATGGTATTGGACACCACTCAAATAAAGAATTTGGATAAGATGCAAAAGTTAAAACAAAAAAGAAACAGAAACCTCTACAAATATTATTGCAGTTTCCATGATTCACCCTTCGTTAATTATGGACATGGACCTCCTCTTTATTACTCCTTTTTTTTTCAAACAAGTCAATAACTCTTTCTTTGTCTCACCACTGTTTTGTGTTTTACTTGTATTTAAAGAGATATATATACTGAACCCAAGTAAACTTGAAGGTGGTTGAAGGCTTCATTGCATGATTGCATCTATAGTTGAAGGCGCAATGAGGACTTTCATTTTTATAAGGCCATGAATATAGAAAAGCTACTATGGGAGGATAATTAGCAAATCTTTCTTGAACTCAATTCGATGGAATTGTTTGATCTTAAAGGGAATCTTCTATAATTTAACACGTGAGGGTTTATTTCTTGGTTTTGTCCAGTAATTAATATCTCGATTATTTTTAGATAATAGTAAATAGAATCAACATCTGCGTAAACACCTCAACGAACTCATGTGAACACTCCTCTGCCCGAGGACAATCTCTCAAATACACATGTTGATGTTGTTGACCCATTTTTCTTTTCTTTGTTGATTCCTCTCAATGAAATTTTCCATGTTGCATTAAGTTACTTATAGATGTATGCATGCTGTCCGGGAACACTTTGCGGTGAAAAGTAGAGTATACTGGGGCGCTTGAGAGAACCATGTTGAAGGAACTCGGGAATATGACGCTGTAACTTCCGGAGAAGGGCTACTTCCTATCTTTTTATTAGGAAAGCGGCGCATACTAGGGTTTTAGGCACAATTGTCAATTTCTTTTACTCCTGTTAGATAATTAGGTCGACAGCGAAACACTTTTCTTTGCAGCTACCTTGCTTCACTATAAATCGATCACCGAAAAAGGTTACTGCAAGACTGGATGGTATTTACTTTTGGAAGCTCCCCTTATATTCTCTCAGTCGACATAATCTTGCTATTAAAAAGCCTGGCTGGAGGGTAATTGATCAGAGTTACTCCACTTAAAACTGTCATCACATTTGGCCTACTGGATCACTTCATATCAGCTGAAATATCTTAATACATTATAGTTATTGAGATTGGTAACTCATTTTAGTCTTATTAGCATATATACTGTCTGTCATAACCATCACATTAATCTGTTAATTAACTTATATAGTGTTTCACAATCTACAATCCTGGGTCTCTCAACTGTGGTTTTACAGCTTTCTGAAAGAGAGAACCTGAATTTTTCTTTTAGGCCATCACTACCTTATACTGAAACAGAATTTGAAGTAAAGCCTATCTTCCACTATTTTGTATTATGAGAATTCATCATAAATTGGATAGTTTGGGACCAGAAATGTGAGCAAGCTCACACGGGCGATCATATATACTTATCTGGTGACATAATTCTTATTAGCATACATAATTTCTGTCTTAGCTATCTCATTAATCTAGCTACTGGAGATCAGGCATCCGCTTCAAACCTGGCTGGTGTTACTTACACAGTGTTTCACAATCTACACGCCTTTACGGCTCTATGAATGAAAATCAGACCTTTTCATTTAGGCCAATAGTCCATCTCGCTGAAACAAAATTTGAATCTTGAAATGTGGCATTAAGCTAGAAATATTGAACTTCTTCACTCTCACAAGACCTGTTAGAAGTAGTCTATTGAAATGCTCTTTTTCTGATAGCAAGTAAATAGAACTAATTCTTGAAGAGAGTCTACATTTACAATAATGGTGGATAGAGGCGGAGTCAAAATTTCAACTTTATGGCCTCTGGATTTTAGAACGACGATTTCAAGTGCTAATAACTAGGTTCTACATTTAATACTTGTACATATTTAATGAAAATTTTAACACAAATACATTATTTGAACAAAAGCTACTGGGTTCTGCCGAATCCATAATCGGGCTTCTAGCTCTGCCCCTGATGGTGGATAGAGGGCGGAGCCAAAATTTCAGCTTTATGGGTTCTGGATTTTAGAACGACGATTTCAAGTGCTAATAACTGGATAGTAATTTAATATTCATACATATTTAATGAAACTTTTTTCACAAATCCACCATTTGAATAAAAGCTACTGTGTTCTGCATGAGCCCGTAGCCGGGCTTCTAGCTCCGCCCCTCAATATTGGTGGATAGAATTAAGATATTTGGTATAGCCAAGATGGTATTTTTGGCCAATATCCCTAAAATAAACTAAGGAATTTGATCCCCAGTAAGATTTTCCAGTAACCATAATAATTAAATAGAACACAAGATGAAAACTTAAAGCCTAACCTGGCTGATCAGTAGTGGCCTTAGGGGAGAGAACCAACAACCTTTTTCGAATAGATAACTTTCTGCTGGCACCAAAAGGGATCAATGGCAGCCTTGGCGAAGAAGAAGAAGAAGAAGATGAAGCAGCAGGTAGTGAAGCAGAAAAAATTGGTCTTTTAAAAGGGGCATGAAAAAGCCGAGAACTTGTCATACTGAACCCAAGTTTGGTCGCCATTTAAATTTGTGACGGCCAAAATGGTGGTGGCAAATGTGAAGAAAAGGGAGTAAAAGGAGCAAAACTGTGAGCATTGTGGGAAAATCTTGGAATGTGATGGTTATGGTAGAGGAGAAAGAGTGGCAACAAATGAGAGCAATTCAAGATAAGGTTAATGTGTGGAGGGAAATTAATTGTTTTGTGTCTTTATTTACCCTTCAACTAAATCTTCTTCTCACTTACATTAGTTATTGATGTTACAAAATCTGCCATGTCAGCTTCCTGTGGTTCAACACCAGAATCTAGGAACCTACGTTTGCTTGACACGTGGAGGCTTGTTCTGCTCACGTGTTTGTCACATGGGATTGTTTGCCATTTGAATTCTCGTGCGTTTGGTCCCCCTAATGTTTGATTTTGGTTCTCAGTTCTCACAACATCGTCCTAAACAGTAACCACAATTTTCAGTCCTTTTCAAATTAAACTTTAAAATGAATATTTAAAAAAAAAGAAAATCTGTTTCGAAGAATGATGAGTACAATGCTCAAATTTGTTTCTAAAGTTTTAAATGAAATTTATATATTGAGAAATCAGAACACATACAATTTTGTAATTCATAATTTTTTTTTTATAATATTAGAAATAGTAGTTCCTAGTAAATTAGCACAGTGAATTTTTTCAATTTCCTACTAAGATAGGATAGTGAAAATTGTACTGAAGGGAACATTCAAAATAAAATAAAAATATGAGCATGTGAATAAGGGGAAAGGAAAAAGATGAGAAGGTGTTACGCTCTTATTTGAGTTGTGAATATTACAGTTAAATAGCGTAGGTTAGAATTGCAACCATTGGCTTCTCAATATTTTTTTCTTCAAATTTTTGTAAATAGCATTGATCTTCATTTGTTTACTCCTTAACGTTGACATAGAATAGTACCCAATGCGGGATTAATTAATCTCGAGATTGTTAATCTCAGATTAAAAAATTCAACCAAACACAAGATAAGTTAATCTCGCATCTAACCTCAGGATTATTATTCCTTATTACACATACCAAACGACCCCTTAAAATGTAACCATGTACAATCGGCTCTGAGACAAGATAACTACTAATGATAAAGTAATTAATAGTAATGTATCAGCATTAACCAAAATGTATAAACCATTTATAAGGCTTTCTTAACATATTTGATAATTTTCCCGCATTATATACAGCCACATCTAATACTCCATTTATTAACAATTATTAGAAACCT
This sequence comes from Nicotiana tabacum, assembly GCF_000715075.1. Taxonomy (NCBI): domain Eukaryota; kingdom Viridiplantae; phylum Streptophyta; class Magnoliopsida; order Solanales; family Solanaceae; genus Nicotiana; species Nicotiana tabacum. Next base: position 15,522,303 of record NC_134080.1, read on the forward strand.
TTAACCAAAACCAGGTTAGAGCTATGAGTCAACGTGCATGCTTGGTTGTTGAATTCTACAGAACATAATATACGTGATGTCTACAAGAGATTTTAATTAAACTTTACTTTCCAGTCAACTCAAGACAACCTACTTATTTAATTTTTTCCCCCCATAATATAAACCTCAACTATATAAAACACCAAAGTATAATAAATTGGGAGAAAGATCTAAAGGCAAGAGAGAATTTAATATTCATACAGAGATGATGGTGAGTTTGCAATTATTGGAATATATATTTTGTACAACAAGAAAGAGCTACTGGCCTTCTTTATTATAAGTTTTTGTGGTGAGTTTTGCAGAATTATATTATATTCTGGAGAATGAAAGTAAGTTCAGTGCACTCACATCACTATGAGCTTCGATGCTAAGTGCTAGTTCAAGTTTAGGCCATTTTTAAAAGTGTTTTTAAGCTAAATGCTTAAAAGTTACTTTTATTCGGCTAATCCAAACGGGCTCATAGTACCCAAAGAAACTTTGAGTGCGTGACATGGACAGATTAAAGGGAGAGGGAGGCTGCTTTATTTTGTTTCTATATTTAAAAAAATAAATTAAAAAGGAATTATTACACAAAGAACCGATTAAATTTACTATTTACTTTTTCAAGCCAGTATGTATAAACTATACATTGATTATACACATATTATTTATGAATTTTACATAGGTTATACATTTGCCGGAGATTTTTAGTTTACGGGCAAACCCATTGTTGGAAACCTTGAACCTCGTTTTTGGCTCAACATGTTTCTTTCTTGCATAGAAAGTGCCTTGGACACGTTGGAAACTATTCCTTTGTTGAACTATATAAACTCTAGTGTAAAAACAATTTGATCTTATTGAATTATTACATCCTAACTACCCTTTTTACCATCTTACCTGCATACTTTATTATAAAAGTTTCTGGCATTGGACTTTCAAGTAACTTGATAATTATTGTATACTCCCTGTGGTCCCATATATTAGTCATTTGGCAAATTGAATGTTTTAAAACATCTTAGAAAACAAGAAGAATTTTTTTTTTTTTTTTTTTTACTTTTCCCCCCAAATTTATTCTTACTGTTCCAACAATAACAATAACCCAATATGATCCCACAAGTGGAGTATAAGGAGGGTAGTGTGCACGCAAACCTTAACTCTACCCTGGGGGTAAAGAGGTTGTTTCCGATTGATCTTCGGCTCAAGAAGATGAAAAGAAACAATAGAACAGTAACAACAACACCAATTGTTACTGTTCCAATTAATGAATTGTCAATTAAGTGAGGTATAACGAGAGATCAAGGGTAATTTAGACAAAAACACATACAATTAAGGCTATTAATATTTTTTCTAAGGAGTGCGCAAGAACTTTAAAAACATATTATGTGGACCTGCGATAGAAAGAATTAAACTAAAGCAAGTATGTCAATGAAAAACAGTACAGGGAATAAATATGGAGCTGCAGTTCCCAGCCACCAGTCGTTTGTGTCTAAAGATAAACTCATAGAATTGTGTCCCAACCACCATTCTAGTCCTGGCATCGAGATCTCTGAGGTAAAACTGAACTAAAAACCTTAACCAAAACTAGGTTAGATATGAGTCACGTGCATGCTTGGTTGTTGAATTCTACAAAACATGCATGATATATCTACAAGAAATTTTAAGCTTTACTTTCCAGTCAACTCAACAGAACCTACCCTTTTTTCCCATCCATATATAAACCTCAACTACAGCATCAAACTATAATAAAAGGGAAAGAAAGAAAAAGCAAGAATAATACAGAGATGGTGGTGATAAGTGCAGTAGTTCCAACTCCTTCAAGAGTTGAAAGCTTGGCTAAAAGTGGAATCCAGGCTATCCCTAAAGAGTATGTGAGGCCACAAGAAGAGTTAAATGGAATAGGAAACATATTTGAGGAAGAGAAGAAAGATGAAGGACCTCAAGTACCGACGATTGATCTGAAAGAAATCGACTCAGAGGACAAGGAAATTCGCGAGAAATGCCACAAAGAGTTGAAGAAAGCAGCTATGGAGTGGGGTGTTATGTACCTTGTTAACCATGGCATATCAGATCAGCTAATTGATCGTGTCAAGGTTGCTGGAAAGACCTTCTTTGATCAACCTGTTGAAGAAAAGGAGAAGTATGCTAATGACCAACCCTCTGGCAATGTCCAAGGCTATGGCAGCAAGTTAGCAAATAGTGCTTGTGGTCAGCTTGAATGGGAGGATTATTTCTTCCATTGCGTTTTCCCCGAGGACAAGTGCGACTTATCCATCTGGCCTAAAATCCCTACTGACTACATGTAAGCTTCTTATAATTTCATAATTGCAGATTTTTCAATCTTTTTTTCCCTGTAACGGTGGTGTCTGGGTCAGCCTGTGCACACCGCGACTAATCCACCGATAACCTACTACCTCCCACCAGCTTAGGTGCTGGATAACTTTGTTCACCAAGGGTTGGCAGATAGGAAGAGATCACCTAATGTTTTTTGTTTATGCTAAAATTTCAACCCTGGTCTCTAGGACTTTTACTGCTTCACTGACCACTAAACATTTCCAACTTGCAGTCCAGCAACAAGTGAATATGCCAAACAGATTAGGAACCTAGCAACAAAGATTTTGGCAGTGCTTTCTATTGGGCTGGGACTAGAAGAAGGAAGACTAGAGAAGGAAGTCGGAGGCAAGGAGGACCTACTGCTTCAAATGAAGATTAACTACTACCCCAAATGTCCCCAACCAGAACTAGCACTTGGCGTTGAAGCTCATACTGATGTGAGTGCACTGACTTTTATCCTCCACAATATGGTGCCTGGGTTACAACTTTTCTATGAAGGACAGTGGGTAACGGCAAAGTGTGTGCCTAATTCCATAATCATGCATATTGGGGACACCCTTGAAATCCTAAGCAATGGAAAGTACAAAAGCATTCTTCACAGAGGGGTTGTGAATAAAGAGAAAGTAAGAATCTCATGGGCTATTTTCTGTGAGCCGCCAAAGGAGAAGATCATCCTTAAGCCCCTATCTGAGACTATCACTGAGGCTGAGCCACCTCGATTCCCACCTCGCACCTTTGCACAGCATATGGCCCATAAGCTCTTCAAGAAGGATGATCAGGATGCTGCTGCTGAACACAAAGTCTCCAAGAAGGATGACCCGGATTCTGCTGCTGAACACAAACCCTTCAAGAAGGATGATCAGGATGCTGTTGTTCAGCAAAAAGTCCTCAAGGAGGATGAACAGGATGCCGCTGCTGAGCACAAAGTCTTCAAGAAGGATAATCAGGATGCTGCTGCTGAAGAATCTAAATAGCTTCTCTTGTTGTCACTCTGATGGTTTTATGTGAAGAAATTTTCAAAAATTTTATGCTTGTCCTGAAGTCACAAGTGATCCATGACTTTGTGTCCTCTGCAATGTCTTTATTTAGTAAACATATCTGTTAAATTTCAAGAAATATTATTCCCTAGTATAGGAGCTACACCAGTTTTTGTGCATCCCCTGGATGCTTTCATCAATAAAACTACATTTACTTCATCGACAAAAGAAGAAACATTATCCCCCTTGGTCTAAGATGCTGCATATGGAAATAACCATTACCCCCCCACCCCCCACCCCCGGTTCACTCACGCACACACACATACATCATTTTTCTCATGTTCAGCATATTTCTTTGGAGAGTAGAGTGATCGTCAAAGTTGATGCAGAAACTTAATGAAGTTTACCACAGCAGTAAATTTCACATGAGGGAATGTATACTTACATGTTGAACAGAATATTCCATTATTCATATTCAATTTGTGCGCGCAAGGGTTTATTTGAAAAGAAAGCTTCTAAGTTGTAAGTAAATAGCTCTTCAAGTGCTTCCATAGACTCAGGAGTTAAAACAGCAAGATGTGGAGACAGCACCACATTATCCAACCCGAACAATTCCTCCGGCACATGGGGTTCATTTTCATAAACATCAAGACCAGCACCTCCAATCTCACCTCTCTTCAGAAACTCCACCAATTCCTTCTCATCAACGAGCGCCCCTCGTCCAACATTTATGACGATACCTTCCTTCCCGAGGGCAGTCAGCACCTCCTTGTCAATTATGTGGTGTGTTTCTTCCGTTAAAGCACAACAAAGAATCAGAACATCACTGTTAGTGGCAAGATCATGAATATTAGAATGGAAAGGAAATGGAACATTAGGCTTCATCCTTCTCGAGGTGTAGGCGATGCTGCAGCCAAAGGCCTCTAGTCTCTTACTAACCCTTGTACCGATGCTCCCTAAACCTACAATCCCCACTCGTTTTCCACCAACCTGTTTAAGAAAACCACAACTACATTACCAGCTCAAGTAGCACATTAGTGAAACCATATAGAAAATATACATGAGAATATCTTCATTTTACTTAGTTCACAATTTACAATATCTTATTGAACTCAGTTTGATACCTGCTTAGTTTTTAAAAGAAACATAAGACAATGACACACTTTATAATCGTTACTGTGTTAAAACAAAAATCAGAAAACAAAACTATTAGAAGAATAAAGAAATCTAGAAAAAAAAACAATAAAGAATCAGAATTATTCCGAGTCCACAATTTTCTTGTGTGTCCTTAAGGAATTTTAACCCCCTCACACGTTGCCAAGGTAATGGATTAAATCCTCTCAGGATAAAGCGGAATAAACCTTCCTGCAACAGTGGCAATACAAACTGCAGGATACCAACGAACTCAAAGAACGGAGCAAAATCACACTTACGAATTTGAGAGAGAGACTGCGAATTAGGATGCAGTGTATTCAGAAAGAAAGAAGTTCTGGGGTGTTTTTCGTGTGTAGAAAATGGAGCCTTGCCTCAGAATTTATAGACAATTATTAGAAGAGGTGTATGGAAAAGGTGACTTTTCAGAAAAATACGCTGCCTGTCGCGGTTCTACCGCGACCGCGGTCAGACCTGTCGCGGTTCTACCGCGACCGCGGTCAGACCTGTCGCGGTTCCACCGCGACCGCGGCAGAATCGCGGTCAGATAGGCTCACTGAATCTTCAGCAAGATTCTGGCGTATTTTCAACAGTGACTTGGCATTTAATTAATTATTAAATAATTAAATAAATTTTGTCCAAAAAATAATCTCATCGATCATTTGACAAATCCAAATCCAAAACCGAGCCGAGCGACGACGGCGGCGCGAGGGTTCATTCTCTTTTAACTCCTTTTAAGAGCTTTAAGAAGTGATTCTATATATAAGCACACAAATGTGGTTGTCCCTCACCAATGAGGGACAAAGTGCAAGACAAAGTGCAAGACAAAAGTTCACTTCTTCAAATTTTTCATTTTCCCTCCATTTTATTTCCCTACATTTCCAATTCACACTTCTTCTACTTTAAAGCCCAATGACTTAAAGTACAACACACTTTTCAACTAAGTTGATACTTTGGAAAAAGTACAATCTTGACAATAATCAAATCAATGGAGTATAAAACATTAAAACTCATTGGAGAAACAGAGAATCTAATTTTTTAATTAAAAATAAAGAGAAACAGGACCTGATCATGAATCATGAAGTTGTTCCAGTATGTAGAAAAATAATACTGACCTTATAACCGAGAGGACTCAACTCTCCTATGACAGGCCAAGAACCGGCACGAACAAACCGGTCAGCAGCAGAGATGCCACGTAGGACATCAATCAAGAGGCCGACGGCGTAGTCAGCGGCGTCATCGGAGAATGAATCTCCAGCGGTGGTGACGCGGATGTTACGGCGGCGACACTCGGCGAGGTCAAAGTGGTCAAAGCCGGCGCTAGTACCCACGATGCACTCTAAGGAAGGGTAAGTATTCAAGGTTTCGGAAGTTACCGGACTGGGACCCACACAGAGCATGAGCCGAACCGAGCTGGAGAGGTGGAGAAATGATGGGTCGGATTCGTCGAACGGGTTGAGAATTCTGTAACTGGTTCGGAGCTTGGACAAGAACATGGTTTTGAACCTCGGAAGGCGATGGAGAAGAAGTAGCCGTTGATTGGTCGTTTCCGGCGAGCCGGAAAAAGACATCTTCCCAATTCCGATAACAGATTTTGTTTGAGTGTATAATGTGATGTCCTATTTTGTTATTTAGAGCCCGGAAAAAGACATTTTGTTTTTCCACCAAGCATTAGGTACCAAAAAGCATGATTTAAAAAATAAGCAATTAGTTTAGATAAAAGTGCTAAAATTAATAATAAGCAACCGAAGAATTGGGTATACGAAGAGTTTTGTTTAAAAAGAATTATTTTAGGGATAGAATAGTAAATATTTTGGTCAAACCTAAAGCGCTTATAAGCTGAAATTTGATAAGTTGGGGGAGACCAACTTATGACTTTTGACTTATTTTTGGCTTATAAGCACTTTTAACTTTACCAAACGCGTAAATAAGCCAAAAAGTGTTTATAAGCCAGTTTGACCAGCTTATAAGCTTAGCCAAACACCATCTTATATAAATCTATATATCTATATAAAAGAGGGACAAAAGATGACTTAGAAACTAGGATTACTATTTATTTATTTTTTTAAATTTCTGCCGTTTTTCTTTATTAAGTAATCTATTTAAAAATTGAAAAGTCATTTTTAAAAGTTATCTTAACCGAAAAGACACTTTTAATTAGGGGTGTTCATGGTTCGGTTTGGATCGGTTTTTCTCTATAAAAAAAACCAAACCAACTAAGTCGGTTTTTCAAATATTAGAATCAAACCAAGTAAGTCAATTTTTTCTGGATTCGGTTTATGTTGGTTTTTCGGTTATTTGTCGGTTTTTTCTTAAATATAAGACATACACTATCAAACACATATTTTGGCGACCACATTTTCAACGTAACACTATCAAATCAATTGCACTTTGAGAAATATATTATTTACCAAGATATATTGATGATAATTGAATCAAATAGTGATGAATAATTTAAGGACTCAATTAAAAATATATTATTTTTAACATGAAATAGATTCTTATACTTAACAAAAGAAAACTACCAATTAAACTAGAATGTAAAGGTAAGAATTGTACTAAAAGAGCAAACGATTAATATTTACTATAAATTTTTTAAAACTTTGTATAAAAGTATACATATATATAGGTGTAATAATAAATTTAAAATAGCTACTCCTATATTCGGTTTGGTTCGGATTTTTTTAATTAAAACCAAAACCAAACCAAATTTGATCGGTTTTTAAATTTTAAAACCAAAACCAAACTAAACCAAACCAAAAAGTATCGATTTTTTTGGTCGGTTTGGTTTGGTTTTCGGTTTGGTTCGGGTTTTTGGATTTTATGAACACCCCTACTTTTAATAATCATCTTAATTATGCCTCATCATCTTCCGTTTCATTATTCAACGGCAAAGGCCCAATTTTTTTTTTTGTTGCAACCTTGCTCTTTTCCTCTTCCTTCTTCCATTTGCTAGATGAAATTCTATCTCTCTTCGTCTTCTTTCTCCAAAATTCCCCAGGTAAATCCTTTCTTTTTTGATTTGAGATTAATTAGTTCTGTTTCATGTTTCGTTGATGTTTATTATGATTGGTCAATTATTAGTTAGAACGAACGTGAACACTTCAATGCTAACTGCCTCTAACTTGATAATTGATATGATCTTTATCAATGATGAACTTATCTGATATAAGGCATTTTGGAGTGGTTAGCATTTAAGAAATCAATTGCAGGAATTTATTGAATGTTAGGAAATCAATTGCAGGCAGAGAATGAGGCGTTTTTGGTGTTTCTTCATTTCAGAAAGGATGAAGCAGACAGAGGCCAGTGGGTTAGTCATTGCTGAAAATATTTAGTAATTATTATAGGGCAGGGGGTTCATGGTTGGGTTTGGATCGGTTTTTTCCTAAAAAGAAACCAAACCAAGTAAGTCGATTTTTCAAATATTAGAACCAAACCAAACCAATTAAGTCGGTTTTTTCTTGATTCAGTTTATGTTAGTTTTTCGGTTTTTTCGGTTATTTGTCAGTTTTTTCTTAAATATAAGATATACACTACCAAACACATATTTTGGCGACCACATTTTCAACGTAACACTATCAAATCAATTGCCTTTTGAGAAATCTATTATTTACCAAGATATATTGATGATAATTGAATCAAATAGTGATGAATAATTTAAGGACTCAATTAAAAATATATTATTTTTAACATGAAATAGATTCTTACACTTAACAAAAGAAAACTACCAATCAAACTAGAATGTAAAGGTAAAGACGTGTACTAAAAGTATAAACGATTAACATTTGTAGACACCTGATTTTTGACCCTCCCCGAGAATTTTCACATTTTTAGCTTAAATATTTAATTTAGGTCTAATATAACTATTTTGACTATTTTTACTTTATTTTCGTCGCAAAAGAGGAAAATTACAAAAATATATATATAAATTTTAGTTTATGTATTTCTCATAAACTTGAAAAAATGCAAAAATTGTACTTTATTTTTGTACTTTATATAATTTCGAAAATTACCAAAAATATAGTTCTATTAATGTTTTATAGTCATTTTAATTTTGAAAAATACAAAAAATGTTACTTTATATTTTATCTTTATATTAAAAACGAAAATTACAAAAAAATAGTTTTATTAGTATTTTGTAGTTATTTTAATCTTGAAAAAATATATAAAAAAAAGATCTAGTTTTGTGTTAATTATTAGTCTTATTTTTGTAGTTATTTTGCTTACATAGGATTAGTCGAACAACGTCGTGTTCTTAATCGGTTCCGGGCAAAAGAATAATATTCGGGTTCAAATTACCCGCTTTTTAGGCCTAATTTCGGACCTAGCCCATAATAATCCGAGTCCACCACACATGAGGGGACACGCGTGGGGAACACGGACGAAACACGATACACGGGGAACCCCACCACGCGTGAGGGACACAAGTCTCGAACCCCACCACGCGTGGGGCTCATTTATCTTGGCAAAGACTATACAAATGCACGGACAAACAAGCCAAGGGGGAGAGGGACAGGACTTTGGAAAAAATTTGAAAACCAAAATCACTGTTCATGCTTCTTCTTCCTCACGAAAACCCTAAACAAAAACCCTACTGAGCCCTACCCCAAACCACCAGCTCCCGACACCATAACCACCAGCTTCCCCCTCCCAACGCTTGAACCCAGCCACCCGTCAAGCAGCAGAACTGCTGCCACATCCAAACGCCATTGTCGCCGCTACCAGCTCCCTCCACCTCGTCCAGCTCCACCAGTCCGTCACCCATAACCATCGTCACTCCTCCTCCTCCTAGCCCCCTCCATCGTCGCTACAAGCTACCAGTCCAACTCCATCACCATCTCGTCCAAACACCTACCCAAAACCAGCCGCGACGCCCCCTCACGTCCGAACGACCCTCGCTTTCTTCCTCCATTTAAATCCGACGAGCACTGTTACTTCGCCTCCGTCGTCAACTGAAACCAGTCACACCCCCACGACCACCTACTGAACCAGTAGAATCCGGCGACCATCGTAACCCTTCCACCTCCGTCAACCACCCGCAACCCTACTGTTAAAACCCTCCACAGCTGCTCCGTCCTCAAACAAACCCAAACCAGTCGCACCCCCCAACGCTCGAACCACCGGACCCCCTGTCGAGTAGCAGCTGTTGATGCTGCTGCTGCGTCACGTTCTTCTCCGGCAAAAACCAGAAAACGAACAAGAACCCTAAACCACCATAGTCAGCCCCATCACCCTCGTCGACCCACCACCACTGCTCCAGCTGTTCTGTCCAAACACGACAACCAATCAGCCCACGTTATCGCTGTTCCTTCACTATCGTCGTGCAGTCCGTTGAGGTCGTCTTTGGTTCGTCGAGGTCCGGTACGTCGAGGTGTTTGTCCGAGGTTTCATCATTGTTCCTCGTCGAGTGAGGTCCGGTTCGAGTTCCGTATGAGGCACTGTTTGTCGTTCTAGGATTGTCGAGGTTCGAAGGTTGGTGTTCTTCGTCCTTTGTTTTATTTCATTCGTTTTGCATATTATGGTTCAAGGCAAAAAATGAGAATATTCGATATTTATGAATGTCAACAATGCAATTTTTTGTTGTTGTGTTAAAAATGTTTATTCTATGTTTAGTTATTGCACGCTTAAAGTAAATGTGAGCATATGAACGAGGTTATTCTATTTTTCATTTTTACCATGGATATTATTACCTGTTAGAATCGTTGTTTTTTTGTTTAACCTCGGATGATTTCATTGGTAGAAAATCGTAGTTGCCTTAAGTTTGCTCTCAAATAATAAAAACGAGACGAGCTTCGCCACATAAAAAATGTACAAATAGCGGAGCCCTCGCAAAATATATGTATTAAATACTTAGATTCCGGGACGGACCATTTAGTAAATTTCACGGCCCTACCCAAAATAATAATGCGCTAGTCGCTTTAGGCGCGCCTTTAATAATTTATCTTCCTAAACTCGGGTGCACATTTATGTGACCCAAATCCAAATCTCAATGGAATCGAAATGTGTCTCTAATCACGGGTACATTGATTGTGGCGTGGTCCGAGATGCACTTCCATGACGTTGTAAATTCTTTTTTTAATAATGAATGAGACGAGCCTCGACAAACGGAAAATGCACAAGGTGCGGGGCCCTCTAAATGTATATATATTAAAAATACTTAGAATTCGGGACATGCCGTTTAGCAAATTTCACGACTTTCTCCAAACAACAATACGTTAGTTGCTTTAGGCGCGTCTTAATAACTTATTTTTCTTAATTCGGGTGCACATTTATGTGACCCAAATTCAAATCTCAACAGAGTCAAGATATGTCAATAACCACGGGTGCATTGATGTAACGTGGTTCGAGATATATTTTCACGACGTTGCAATTCTCGTAAAAAATAATAATAAAAGCGGTCAAGAGTTTAAAACTTGCACATAGGTTTAACATGTATAAAATCAGATAATCAAGCCGAATATAACAGTTGAGCGACCGTGCTAGAACCACGGAACTCGGGAATGCCTAACACCTTCTCCCGGGTTAACAGAATTCCTTATCCGGATTTCTGGTACGCAGACTGTAATATGGAGTCATTCTTTTCCTTGATTCGGGATTAAAATTGGTGACTTGGGACACCCTAAATCTCCCAAGTGGCGACTCTGAAATAAATAAACAAATCCCGTTTCGATTGTCCTTAAATTGGAAAAACTCCCTTGTACCCCCTCGGGTGCAGAAAAAAGGAGGTGTGACAGCTCTGGCGACTCTGCTGGGGATGGAGCACCCAGAACCACTGGTTCAGGGTTAAGAATTCGAGCTTAGAATAATTGTTATTATTTGGCTTTATTTATTATCTGATTTTTACATGTTTGAGCCTAATGTGCTAAATGCTGCTTTTACCGCTTTGATATTATTTGAACTGTATATAAATTGTGCCGAAACCTTTCTCTTCTTACCTCCAGGGATGTGCTTACTGGTTGAGACTCCCTATTCTGTTAGTGTCATACCCTGAATAAAAGAGGCTCGGAAAGTTTCTAAGCCGGCTGGCCTTTTGGTTCCCGGAAAGGAGCTCCTTCCTCAACTCGAGTTGTCCGCTCGGGTACACTGTCTAGAACACCGACCCAGGTTTTTGAACATAGAATAACGTGACTTCATGCCGGATCCCTAGTAGGAACGCTTATTTGCATCACGTTGCATTTGACTCAGGGGACTCAACACAGGGGTTGGGTCCGTCTAGGACTAGCGACCTGATATGAAAAGGCCATCCTGATGCATCCTATTTGTTTTCTGTGCATTTATTTGTCTCGTACCCGCATGCTGACCGGTGTTTGAATATTATGAATTTTGTGAAATTGAAAAAAGGGAAATAACGGTTAAGGAATTGATTGTTTATTTTTGAAAAAAACCAATACCCAAATACTGTCAAAACTCTGCCGAAATTTTGAGAAAATGAAAAAAAAAAACTTCTTATTAGTTTGTTTTATTAAAAGCAAAGGAAAAATAGAAAAATCGTTGTTCTGTTTTGTTTTTCAGAAAAATATAGAAATATATAGTTTGTCTTGTTATAAAATAAAAATTAAAAAAAAGAGTCTTATTTTAAAATGGTTTTTTTTTATGAAAATTCAAAAAATAATAATAATAAAAAAGAGTCTTTCATTATTTGTCACAAATATATACATGTATATATATATATATATATATATATATCCAAAAAAATTTATTTCCAAAAAATATATATATGTCTTTATTTGTTGCAAAAATATTTGTCTTGCCAAAAAGTTTAGAAAAGTTTTTAGACTCCCAATTTTCAAAAACAAAAAAAATCCAAAAATATTTTCCATTATTAACTTCTTTAGAAAGTCTTTTAATTATTTTTTTTTTAAAAAAATGTATAATAAGAAGAAAAAAATCCGAAAATATTTTGATTCTTCTTTCAAAATTGAAAAGAAAATTCAAAATTCAAAAAAAACATTTTAGAAGCATTTCTTTTATTAAAGGTAAAATTCCAAAAAATATATTCTTCTTTTCTTTAGAATAAAAAATAATGCAAATGAAAATTCAAAAAATATATCTTAGAAGTGTTTCTTTTAAAAAGAAAATCAATCAAAAATCAAAAAAACTATACTTCCTTTCTTCTTTTAAAGTAGTTCTTTCACAAATTCAAAAAAAAAAAGTTAGTTCATCTACTTATTCTTGATTACCCGAACTACGCGGGTTTGATTCTCACCGGATGTGAGATACGTAGGCAACCCTCATTGGGTCCAACCCCACCTTTTGCTAAAAAGCCAAAAACAAATATAAAAAAAAGAAAAAAAAACATGTCAAAGATTTTTAATTTTGTCGTAAATAAGTCTAGCGATGTAACTTCCCCCTTTTACAAAAAAATAGCAAAAACAAATATGTCAAATTTTAATTGTCATAAAGAAGTCGGGTGCCGCTGTTTTATCAAGACATAGCCGAATGTTCCCGAAAGGGACGCCGGAAGGCTGACTTTGCATAAACAGCCACCTTTGGGTCATTTTTAAGACTTGGTCCAGTCGACCCACATAGCCTTAAAAATCTTCGTCCCCGAGGCATTGAAAGGCCGTGTTTGCAATGTTGAATTTTCTATTTTTGAAAAATGATAAAAGAGTCATAAACAAGTCCGGGTGATGCCGCTTATGTCAAAAATAGCCAAATGTTCCCGAAAGGAACTCCGGAAGGCTGCCTTGGTGCAGACGACCACCTCGTTTTTTTTCTCACACAACCTTAAAAATCTTCGTTCATGAAGTGCTGAGAGGTCGTGTTCAGAAATCCTTTTGAGAAAAATCGCATATTTTTTGTTTTTATCAGAATAAGTTTCGTTTGTTAAAATCTTATTAATAAATGTGCAGAATGAGCACGACTCCAAATGAACCCTTTTCAATCATGAATAAAATCCCCCTCCAATTGCGGCTCTGGTGGAATGATTTAGGCAAAGAAGGGCATGACGAAATCAAGAAGTATCTGAAAGGCCTCACGAGTTTGTTGGATATCAGGCCACGAGGAGATATCATAAGGGCACTAGTCCCCCACTGGGATCCTGCGCACAATGTCTTCCATTTCTCGGACTTTGAACTTACCCCAACTTTAGAAGAAATAGCAGGGTATATCGGCAGCGCTGAGACTCCTTTGAGGCACAAATATCTGATTGCTCCAAGAGCTGTAGCAATACACCGGTTTCTGGACTCATTAAAGATAGTCAGAACAATTCATAACCCTGACTTGGCAAAAGGTTTTTGCAGCATGAGTTTCATATATCAAAGATATGGTCACATAGGAGGATTCGACAAGCCAAAAAACCAGTTGTGTAGCAAAAGTAATCGTCAAAAGTGGGAAGAACATAGACGGATTGCTTTCATGATAACTTTCTTAGGACTACTAGTATTCCCAAGAAAAGACGGGAATATTGACATAAAGATAGCAGGGGTCGTCAGTACGTTGCTCACACATAGAGATAGTACGTTGGCGCCCATGATAGTATCTGATATGTTCCGGGCTCTCACGTCTTGCAAAGCCGAAGGAAGCTTTTTCGAGGGTTGCAATTTGTTGTTGCAAATGTGGATGACCGAACACCTATGTCACCGAGCCCAGTTTCTGAGCCATGGATCCGCTGAAAAGACCTGCATAGAGGAGTTCTATACCAGAGTTAATGAGACCTACCTACCGGAAGGAGTCACAGCATGGACCTCATATTTCCGTACCCTCGACGCCAGTCAAATACAGTGGGCGCTAGGATGGTTACCGATCGACGAAGTCATATACATGCCAGCAGCCAGGCCCCATTTTCTCTTAATGGGACTTAAGAGCATTCAACCATACGCGCCGCATCGGGTTTTAAGGCAACTTGGGAGGTGTCAGATAGTGCCGAAAGACGAGGATCTAAGCACCCAGGTGATTGAGATCAGTCCCGACGGCCAGTTTCCTGAAGCAAGGGTTCGCCAAATTTGGAGCCAATGTCAATACTTAGAAGCAAATACTTGTGTAATGAATCGGGCAAAAGGGGAAGTTTCGCCCGGGTATCAGGCCTGGTACAAAGGGGAGACATCATCTGGAAGGCCGACCAAAAGACCTCACCTGCAAGAATTTGCCAAATCTTCACAAGAGCAGTGGGGCTGGTTGGCCAAAGAGCGGGAATATCTTGCCGAAACAGGCAAACTGAAGTAACAAGTTCAGGATATGAGGTTTGAATGCCAATTACAGTCTGCTGCCCACAAGGGAGAAAAGAACAGATTAATCAGAGAAGGCGAGATCCTCAAAGCTCAGATCCGGAGGATGAAAAAGGAGGCTGATAACCAGCTGAGAAGCCGAGCGGATAAAAGATTGATAGCGGGGTTAAAGGATCAGGTTGCGGAATGCCAGGAAGATTTGGAAAGAGCCAAGGCTAGCACAGCAAGATTGCGGACCAAGTGGGCAAAGGGTACAATGGCCCGGAGGCAGCGCCTGCAACAAGTCATAAGGGATTATGAACTGAGCATCGGGACATTAAGGGAAACGAATTCCACTCTTCAAGAGCGGATCTTCAAGCAAACACGAGATGCCCAAGCCGACAGAAGGCGATGTTACGATGCAATGACCAGAATGGAAAGACAAATGGAGATGTTCCAGGATCAACTTGCCAACAATGCGCAAACACTAGGATTGAAGAACCGACAGATAAGGCAGTTGTTCACAGAAAGGGACAACATTCGAGGAAGGATCGACGAGATTGGGCATTACATCTACATGAGATGCCTGGCATGCGAGCAAATGACTCGGAAGACCCTCCTTGCTTCCATCATGGGTTGCGTCCACCGAATCATGAATGAGTTGAAAAGCCTGCAGAGGGACCTCACACCAAGGGCCGCGGAAAGGCCGAATGAAGCCTCGCGGGCCCCTAAGTTGGAAAATTAATCTTTGGTTGAGTCTTGTTTATTTGGCTTTGTTGCTTTTCCATATGTTGTTTTCTTTTTTTTTAGTCAAAACGGGTTAAGAACTGTGGAGTCTGTACTATTGCTATTCCTTGTTTGAAGTAATTTGTAATAGCAAAATTTTGAGAATGAATTTAATGATTTCACAAGAATTTTGTGTTTCTTTACTTTAAGGCAGAACTACGCCTGGTCTGATTCGCGCGGGGACGTGATACGTAGGCAATCCCCATAAGATTCGACCGCTTTTAATAAAGAAAGAAAAGAAAATACAAAAATAAAATTAAAAAAAAAAACAGAAAAGGGGATAAATGAGCAAACCGGGATGACACATGTTGTTTAAAGCGAAGCACGTAGAAACGGTTAACTGCCTAGGAGCATTGCATCCTCTTTGTGTTGAGATTAAATCCGTTAAACTCTAACGCTAACAAAGTTTGTTGTTGTCTGATCAAGACAGTTAGTTGTTAAAGAATTCTGGCAACACACCCTTACCAAACCAGATCCAAAGGACTGGTAGCAATAAGCATGACTACTTCAGAGAATAGTAACGAGGAAGAAAGACCGATGAGCCAGTTGTTAAAAGAAGCGATGGAAAAGATTGAAAGGATGGGACTAGAGATGAATGCAATGCAGCTAGCTTTAGCCAAAGCACAAAAGAGTCCTGAGCCATTGGGGCGCATGCCGGAATACCCTCATTCCGGCCCTTCCACAAGCCTCCCGAATCCCCGTTATCATCAAGAAAGAAGCCCTCATGATTCCCAAGCTCCACCACCCCATCAACCTCTCCCAACACCAAATATTCCCACTTTTGTGGGACCCCCATCAGCCACCTTGCAAAGAACGACCAGTGAGCCATTGTTTCAGGCCCACGATACTTAGTACTATCCCCCTGAGCCTACATTCCATGCCCCCGAGCCCCAGGCTTACAATCCGTACTTGGAGGTACCGGCAGAGATTGAAAAGCCGGTTAAAGCCCCTGAACAGGATGAGGTATTGATAAAGTTCAAAAGCCTGGAGCAGTCCTTCAAGAACCTGCACGGTTTGGGCAACCAAGTCAGCGTAGCTTACAAAGATCTATGCCCTTTTCCGGACGTCCAACTCCCGACGGGGTTCAAGATGCCTAAGTTTGATTTATATGAAGGGCACGGCGATCCCATGGCACATTTGCGGGGATTCTGTAGCAAAATGAGAGGGGAAGGCGGCAAAGATGAGCTGCTGATAGCTTATTTCGGCCAAAGTCTGAGCGGATCTGCACTAGAATGGTATACCAGGCAGGATTCCAGTAGGTGGTACACTTGGGATGATCTGGCGTAGGCTTTCGCAGGTCATTTCTAGTACAATCTCGAGATAGTCCCTGACCGTCTCACATTGTTGAGGACTAGGAAGAAACCCGGGGAAAGTTTTCGCGAGTTCGGTTCCGCTGGAGAGAGCAAGCGGCCAGAGTCGATCCTCCCATGAGAGAGGGAGAGATGGTGGACTATTTCTTACAAACATTGGATCCAACCTACTTTGGTCACTTGGTGACAACGGTTGGAAAATCCTTCAACGAGGTGGTCAAGATAGGGGTCATGATAGAAGAGGGTCTGAGGTCTGACAAAATCCTGAACTACTCGGCACTCAAGGCAACGACCCAGGCTATCCAGAACGGCACGGGAGGTGCGCTGAGAAGAAAGAAAGAAGAAGTTGCCTCGATCGAGGCAGGCAGTTGGTCCGGATCTGGCAGGCCACACTACAACCAACCCAGACCTCACAGGACAAACTACCCATACAACCCACCACATCACTACTATCCCCCCCAAGAACCGCATTTCACCGTCCATCAAGCCCAGACATACACCCAACCTCCGGTTCGCCCACAATGGCGTGCGCAGGCTCCCCACACTACATACCCAGAACCACATAATACCTACCCACCACCACAAAATACTTACCCTCTACCCAGAGCACACAGGAACCCTACAGGGACAGGTTTTAGAGGGAGTCAAGCGGCTAAAATTGATAGGCTACAGAAACATAGAGCCTTTACTGAGCTGGGAGAGTCCTATACCGCCGTATTCCACAAGTTGAAATGATTGGGTTTGGTAAGTCCTGTCGAACCCAGAGAGCAAAACCCCCCGCCTCAAAATATGAACAGGACGATAAGCTATGAATATTGCTCAGGGATGCTGGGACATGAAACTGAAAAATGTTGGAGATTGAAGCAGGCGATACAAGACCTCATTGATACTAATAAAATTGAGGTCCAGACATCGGAGGTTCCCAACATCAACCAGAACCCACTGCCAGCACACCACGAGACTCACATGATTGAGTTGGTGTATGAGGGAGGAGAGTTGAGAAAACCCTCACAGATAGTGATGATGATTCAAGCCGCCCCGAAAGAAGAATCAACCAGTGGGGGAACGAGGGTACAGTCGCAGAGGGAAGGCGTCAAGCCAGTAGTGATATTGGGGAAGAGCCCGTCCGCCATAACAAGCAAACCCGAGCCAAACAAGTTGGTAATATTAGGGACTCCGCCCACACCTACGGTTGCGTTGAAGGGGGTATACAGAGAATTGGTCACTATAAAGCCTATAGTCCAGCTGCCAATGATTGATAGCAAGGCTGTGCCTTGGAAATACGAGAAGGCAGTAGTGATGTACAAAGGAAAACAGGTGGAGGAAGTTAGTTGTGAAGCACAGGGGCTGACTCGATCAGGTCGGTGTTTTGCTCCGGCGGAGCTGAGAAGAACCAACCCGGCTGCAACCAAGAAACCTGTATCTGAAGAAGAGGCTGAGGAGTTCCTGAGAAAGATGAAGGTACAGGACTACTCCGTGGTCGAACAGCTGAGGAAGACACCGGCCCAAATCTCGCTGCTGTCATTACTGATCCATTCTGAGGAGCATCGTCGGGTCCTGATGAAGATATTGAACGAAGCTCATGTGCCCAACGAGATTTCTGTAAACCACTTGGAAACCATTGCCAACAAGATTTTCGAGGTGAACAGGGTAACATTATCAGATGATGACCTGCCGATGGAAGGTATAGAGCATAATAAAGCTCTTTACCTAACTGTCAAATGTGAAAACTCGGTAGTTACTCGGGCATTGGTGGATAACGGTTCAAGTGCCAATATCTGCCCATTATCCACTCTGAACCAGTTAAAGGTCGATCACGGAAGAATTCGCAAGAATAGCATCTGCGTCCGAGGATTCGACGGAAATGGAACAACCACGGTAGGGGATGTTGTACTTGAATTGACCATCGGTCCAGTCCTGTTCACCATGGAATTCCAGGTGCTAGATGCCACAGTATCTTATAACCTTCTATTAGGACGACCATGGATTCATGCAGCCAAAGCAGTGCCCTCCACCCTACATCAGATGGTGAAGTTCGAGTGGGAAAGGCAAGAGGTCGTGCTACACGGCGAGGACACGGCGTGCACCATGGGTGGCGCCATTGTACCTTTCATAGAGACCGATGATGACAAAGGTCCTTGGGTCTACCAGATTTTCAATACAGTGTCGGCAAACAAAATTTCTGAAGGAGAAATCATCCCGCACCCTAGGGTAGTTGCCGCGACAGTCATGATGGTCTCGGAAATGCTGGGTAATGGATTTGTGCCGGGAAGAGGCCTGGGAGTCGAGCTTCAGGGGATTGTCCAACCTGTCACCCTGCCTAAAAATCTGGAAACTTTCGGATTGGGGTTCAAACCAACCGCAGCAGATAGGAAGCAAGCGCGAAAAATGAAGAAGAGGGTCTGGTTTCTGCCCAAACCGGTGCCACGTCTCTCAAGGTCCTTTGTCAGAGCCAGTGCCAAGGGGTCGCCAGTCCCGAAGATCCTAGGACCATTGATTGGTATGGATGGGGACCTGAATCAGAGTTTCGAGAGGCTATTCGCTGATATCAGTATGGTAGAAGCTGGAGAAGGTTCCAGCAGAGCAGAGATACAGTTTGTGGGGCCTAAGGCCAAAACCAACAACTGGACGGTTACTCCTCTTCCTGTCCGAGGGGAGTCTTGGTAGTAGGCTTTGATTTATGTTTTGTTTGTTTTGTTTTGTTCGGATTATTCCAGGGTGTAATCCAAATTTTACTTTTGTTTTGTAAAAGTGTGAACCCTTTTATCCCGCAAGTTTAATAAAGTTCTCTTCTTTTGCCCATTTTAATTTTGTTTTGTTCTTTTTTTTTCTTTCTGAACAGTTCTCTTTTTACTGGTTCTAATGACATGGCATGCACAGCGGATCGTCGACTTAGTATAATAAATCAATATGAATCCGACTTAATGACACAAGAGGTCGTTTGCGACGATGAATCTGAATATGACGAAGATAAAGCCTTCGAAGAGATAAACCGAGAACTGCGCCAATTTGAAGAAAAGCCCAAACCTAACCTAAATGACACTGAGGCTGTGAATCTAGGGGACGCTGATAATGTCCGAGAAACCAAAATCAGCATCCATATTGAGCCGAATGTCAGGGAAGAATTGATCAAAACCTCATGGAATTCAAAGATGTTTTTGCATGGTCATATGATGATATGCCAGGATTAAGCACCAATTTAGTGGTTCACAAATTGCCCACTGACCCGGCATACCCTCCGGTCAAGCAAAAGCTAAGGAAATTTAAAACAGAAATGAGTGTAAAGATCAAAGAAAAGGTGATTAAGCAGTTGCAGGCGAAGGTCATTCGGGTCACTCGATATCCCGAGTGGTTGGCCAATGTGGTACCAGTTCCGAAGAAGAACGGGAAAATCAGGGTGTGCGTCGACTACCGCAACCTCAACAAAGCCAGTCCCAAGGACAACTTTCCATTACCCAACATCCATATCTTGATCGATAATTGCGCTGGGCGCGAGATCGGATCATTTGTGGATTGCTATGCGGGTTATCATCAGATCCTAATGGACGAAGAAGATGCGGAAAAGACAGCATTTATCACGCCATGGGGAACTTACTGCTATCAGGTAATGTCGTTCGGACTAAAGAATGCCGGGGCAATGTACATGCGAGCAATGACTGCTGTGTTTCACGACATGATACACAAAGAAATTGAGGTGTACGTCGATGATGTGATCATAAAGTCTTGGTGTCAGGAAGACCATGTAGCAGACCTAAGGAGATTCTTCCAAAGACTCCGAAGGTATGATATCAAGCTTAACCCGGCCAAATGCGCATTCGGGGTTCCATCAGGAAAGTTGTTAGGATTCATCGTCAGTCGACGGGGGATTGAGTTAGACCCATCCAAAATCGAATCCATCCGAGATCTGCCACCGCCAAAGACCAAAACAGAGGTAATGAGTTTGATGGGTAAACTCAATTACATCAGCAGGTTCATCGCTCAACTCACGGCGACTTGTGAGCCCATATTTCGGTTGCTGAGAAAAGATGTTGCGGTAAGTTGGACGGCAGAGTGTCAAGGGGCTTTCGACCAAATCAAAGGGTATCTGTCTAATCCACCCGTATTGGTCCCAACTCAGTCAGGGAAGCCTTTAATTCTTTATCTGATGCTCCTGGAAAATTCTTTTGGTTGTGTACTGGGGCAACATGATGACACATGAAGGAAGGAGCAGGCCATCTACTATCTTAGCAAGAAATTCACAGTATATGAAGTCAAGTACTCTCAACTCGAGAAAACATGTTGCGCCCTAACTTGGGTAGCTCAGAAGTTGAAACACTACCTGTCCTCGTACACTACATATCTAATATCCCGTTTGGACCCATTGAAGTATATCTTTCAGAAACCTATGCCCACAGGGAGGTTGGCAAAATGGCAAATTCTGCTCACAGAGTTCGATATCGTCTATGTGACGAGGACAGCCATGAAAGCCCAGGCGCTGGCCGATCATTTGGCAGAGAATCCTGTTGATGAAAAATACGAGCCTTTAAGAACGTATTTCCCCAACGAAGAGGTAATGCATACAAATGAGCTGGAGTTACCCGAGGAACCGGGTTGGAAGCTTTTCTTTGATGGATCTTCAAACGCGAAAGGGGTTGGAATAGGAGCAGTACTCATTTCTGAAACGGGATGCCATTATCCTGTTACAGCTCAACTACGCTTCTATTGCACCAATAATATGGCCGAGTATGAAGCTTGCATTTTGGGTCTACGATTGGCTGCGGACATGGATGTCCAAGACGTCTTGGTCTTAGGAGACTCGGCCCTCTTGGTACATCAGATTCAGGGTGAATGGGAAACACGGGACTTGAAACTCATACCTTATCGACAATGGCTGCACGATCTGAGCAAGCAATTTCGATTGGTAAAATTCAAACATATCCCGAGAATTCATAACGAGGTTGCGGATGCATTGGCCACCTTAGCATCAATGTTGCACCACCCTGACAAAATGTATGTTGATCCTCTGCACATCCAGGTCCGTGATCAGCACGCTTATTGCAACGCCATAGAAGAGGAAGCAGATGGCGAGCCCTGGTTTCATGATATCAAAGAATACCTCAGAATGGGGATATATCCGGAACAGGCCACTGGAGACCAAAAAAGAGCCCTTCGGCGTTTGTCAAATGGCTTCTTCCTCAGCGCAGTAGTGCTATACAAAAGGACCCCAGATTTGGGATTGTTGAGATGTATAGATGCTGGTCAAGCCACGACGGTTATGGCAGAGGTACATGCTGGAGTTTGCGGGCCACATATGAGCGGATATGTATTGGCAAGGAAGATCCTTCGGGCAGGGTCTTATTGGCTCACCATGGAACATGACTGTATCACTTTCGTGAGGAAGTGCCATCAGTGTCAGATACATGGAGATCGGATTCATTCTCCGCCAACAGAGTTACATACGATATCAGCACCCTGGCCGTTTGTGGCATGGGGCATGAATGTCATTGGACCTATCGAGCCAGCAGCATCCAACGGTCATAGGTTCATTCTAGTAACCATTGATTACTTCACCAAATGGGTTGAGGCAAAAACCTTCAAGTCGGTAACTAAAAAGGCAGTGGTGGATTTTGTGCACTCCCATATCATCTGCAGATTAAGGATCCTAAAAGTAATCATTACGGATAACGGTGCGAGTCTTAACAGCAGCCTGATGAGAGAGGTATGCCAACAATTCAAGATTACACACCGCAATTCCACCTCATATCGTCCCAAGGCGAATGGAGCGGTCGAAGTAGCCAATAAGAACATCAAGAAGATATTGCGAAAGATGGTGGAAGGGTCCAGACAATGGCACGAGAGATTACCCTTTGCTTTGTTGGGTTACCGCACTACAGTCCGGACTTCCATAGGTACAACTCCTTATTTGTTGGTGTACGGAACTGAGGCCGTAATACCGGCGGAGGTCGAAATTCCGTCCCTCCGGATTGTCATTGAAGCCGAGATCGATGATGACGAATGGGTCAAAGCTCGATTGGAACAGTTGAGCTTGATAGACGAGAAACGATTGGCAGCGGTGTGCCATGGTCAGCTGTATCAGAAGAGAATGGCAAGAACATATAATAAGAAGGTACGCCCCAGGAAGTTTGAAGTAGGGCAGCAGGTATTGAAGAAGATCCTCCCACACCAGGTCGAGGCAAAAGGCAAGTTCGCCCCAAATTGGCAAGGGCCTTATATCGTGACCAGAGTATTGTCCAATGGAGCTTTGTGTTTAACGGATATCGAGGGAAGATGTGTTGACATGGCTATCAATTCGGATGCAGTCAAGAGATATTATGCGTAATTTCTTTTGATTATGGCAGTTGTTGGTTCGTTTGTTTGTACTTGGTACTTATTGGGTAATGAAATGACGGAGGCAATTCTTTCTTCTATCCAAACACTTTTACCCTTATTTTCCCCTTTTGAGCTTTAAGTTATTCTTTCATATCCCTCTTTTGGAATCACTAACGGAAAAGATATGAAAAGAGAAAGAAGAAGAAGAGAAAATTTTAAGAGAAGATGAAAAAAAAAAGAAAAAAAAGAGAAGAAGAAAAAGAAAAAGAAGAAGATAAAAACCACAAAACAGCGGGAACTACGTTTGACCTGATTCCTCAAAAAGGATACGTAGGCGCCTCACGGCTCGGTCATAGTGTGCATCATAGAGTACATAGTGTGCATAGTATACACAAGTACGCATGATAGGCACAGTGTGCGAACGCACATAATTCAACATAGAGTAAAAATAAAATCCCCCAAGCAAGAAAAACTAGGGCAGAGGTTATGTTTTACGGTTCCAACAAAGTTTTGATTCCAAAAGTTGTAGCGTATCACCCATCAAGTTATTTTATTTTGATAGCCTTTCTTTTAGCCCACACCGAAACCAATATCGACGTCCAAAAGACCTCCCGATCAATATCCAAGAGGCGCCAAGTCAGGCAAATAAAGCCGAGAGTAATACACTGATCCTCGGCAAAGAAGAGGAGCATAAAACGGGAAATGAATTGATCTCCAGAAGAGAGGGTCACATCGACAGCACTCCCATCCTCCGTTAAAAATATATAATAAAATGAGAGAGTCTTGGCGGTGAAAACCTTCGCAGGCACCACAAGGCGACGAAAGATGAGGGATATAAAACGAGAGAGTCTTATTGGTGAAAACCTTCACAGGCACCATAAGGCGCCGGGAGCTGAGAGAAAAGAGAGAGTCTCATTAGTGAAAACCCCTCGAAGGGCACTATGAGGCGACGAGACAGATCAACAAAAGGATCCGCGTTCACAGAGAAATGGACGCCCATTTATCCCCAGCAAGTAAGGTCATCTGGTAAGTTGATTGATGCAAATAGACTGGGTCGGGAATCTATGGTGCACGTCATGATCACAAGGACCAGTCCTGTTGTCCAGATAAATTTTTCTCTTTTCCTTTTTCCACCAAGTATTGGTTCAGAAAGATTTTCTTCTTTTTTCTATTTCTTTCGTTTTTTTTCTAAGAATTCATGTTGAAAGAGATTTTTCAAAGTTTACTACCAGTCCAAAGTGGTCAGACGCCACAAGAAAGGGAAATCAATCCAGTGCAAGATATCCCCAGGAAATGCAATTCTATGCCTCACAATTCCGGGGGAAGTGAACTCCTGAAGGGGGGTAATTTCGGGATTAAAAGCAGACTCCCACGGCATGTCCTAAAAAGAGAAGCAGAAAGGGGGTTAAATGGAAAAACCACCCCAGCAAGCGACGTCGTCCACCAACCAGTTATTGGTGCACAGAGCAAGGAAAAGAAAAGGGAGAAATCATCCCCCAACGGAAAGATCACCGTTGCCCCACCATGATTAAAACTAATTAAGTCTTTCTGTCTGCTGCAGGAAAATAAAGGTCGATGAAGGCAGAGGAACGCGATACCAGAAAGGTCACCAAAACAGGGGCAGAAAATTTTCTGCCATTGTCAAAAAAAATTTCGGAGGAACGGGAAAACAAAATCAGATCTGTCTTAGTTTAAATAGGCGCCCACCTGTATAACGAGAGGAATAATTTTTAGTCTTAGTTTAAATAGGCGCCCACCTGTATAACGAGAGGAATAATTTTCATGTCTTAGTTTAAATAGGCGCCCACCTGTATAACGAGAGGAATATTTTCATGTCTTAGTTTAAATAGGCGCCCACCTGTATAACGAGAGGAATATTTTTCATGTCTTAGTTTAAATAGGCGCCCACCTGTATAACGAGAGGAATAATTTTCATGTCTTAGTTTAAATAGGCGCCCACCTGTATAACGAGAGGAATAATTTTCATGTCTTAGTTTAAATAGGCGCCCACCTGTATAACGAGAGGAATAATTTTCAGTCTTAGTTTAAATAGGCGCCCACCTGTATAACGAGAGGAATAATTTTCATGTCTTAGTTTAAATAGGCGCCCACCTGTATAACGAGAGGAATAATTTTCATGTCTTAGTTTAAATAGGCGCCCACCTGTATAACGAGAGGAATAATTTTCATGTCTTAGTTTAAATAGGCGCCCACCTGTATAACGAGAGGAATAATTTTCATGTCTTAGTTTAAATAGGCGCCCACCTGTATAACGAGAGGAATAATTTTCAGTCTTAGTTTAAATAGGCGCCCACCTGTATAACGAGAGAAATATTTTTCATGTCTTAGTTTAAATAGGCGCCCACCTGTATAACGAGAGGAATATTTTCATGTCTTAGTTTAAATAGGCGCCCACCTGTATAACGAGAGGAATATTTTTCATGTCTTAGTTTAAATAGGCGCCCACCTGTATAACGAGAGGAATAATTTTCATGTCTTAGTTTAAATAGGTGCCCACCTGTATAACGAGAGGAATAATTTTCAGTCTTAGTTTAAATAGGCGCCCACCTGTATAACGAGAGGAATAATTTTCAATCGTAGTTTAAAAAGGCTGCCACCTGTATAACGAGAGGAATAATTTCATGTCTTAGTTTAAATAGGCGCCCACCTGTATAACGAGAGGAATATTTTTATGTTTTAGTTTAAATATTTCAGGTTTTGAGAGAAGTAACCCCACCGGAAGGTAGAAGGTTACAACAGGAATATCCAGCCTGTAACAATAAAAATCCCCAGCGCCGGGAAGCAGAGGGCGGCAAACTCAGACACACGAGTCAAAAGGACGCGTAAGGACGCATTTTGAAAGAAGCAGCTTGTGAACATTGAGTCATGCCCAGCGTGGCAAATCTTATGAAGAGAGCCATACCGCCGAAGGAACCATTGAAAGGCTTGATGAAGAAGGCCATGTCCCCAGCGGATCAAGCAAAATGAAAACTGGTACTCAGAGGAGCAAAAGGCCCGTAACATCCCTCAAGTTCACAAAATAAAAGCATCGGAGGAAAACACAAGCCGACAAAGAAAAGAAATCAGGTATCCACCTGGAGAACAAGGACAAAGAAAAGAAGAAATCAGGCGTCCACCTGGAGAACAAGGACAAAGAAAAGAAGAAATCAGGCGTCCACCTGGAGAACAAGGACAAAGGAAGGAAGAAATCAGGCGTCCACCTGGAGAACAAGGATAAAGAAAAGAAATAGAAATCAGGCACCCACCTGGAGAATAAGGGAATACAATTGAAGTATTGAAGCCAAAAGTCCGCTCATATGAGAAGGGAGCACACTTAGAATCAATAAAGCAGAGGAATACAACAGGAATCCCCCGCAGGAAACAATAGGAATCCCCAGCACCGGGAAGCAGAAGGCTACAGCTAAAATCACCAGCATTCAACCAAGTTATAAATAGCAGAAGCTCGCCTCAAGAAGGCGAGTCAACATGCTGAGGTGGTCAACAAAAGCTGGACACAAAAAAGGTATCAAGGTATGCTCAAGGATATGTAGGCAGAACAAATATGATCTGTTCAAGAACTAGCACCTACAACTAGCAAGTGGCAAGGTTCAAATCCAAAGTCTGTATGAAGCACCATTCAAGACTCAAGATCAAGTTTCAGAAGACTTGAAGATAGGAATCCTTGTAACTAGTAGCTGATAGGTTTAGTTAGTCTTTTTCAGTTATCATTTTTGATGTAATGACAGGACCACGGACCGGAACCTCAGCGAAACGGCACCTCGATCGGCTCTTCACCTCGGTACACTCTACCATCTCTCTCATATCCGAACTACACGTGGCCTGATTCCTGTATAACCAAGGATATGTAGGCAGCTCAGATACCAGGGCTCGGTCACATTCCCTCATGTTCCTTAGTGTAGTCCGTCCAAGTAATGGTCGGGTCAAAAATATGTCTAGTCGTTCTTTGTCGGAAAACTCTTCGTGTTTCCAGTCAAAGAGGGGCAGCTGTAGACACCTGATTTTTGACCCTCCCCGAGAATTTTCACATTTTTAGCTTAAATATTTAATTTAGGTCTAATATAACTATTTTGACTATTTTTACTTTATTTTCGTCGCAAAAGAGGAAAATTACAAAAATATATATATAAATTTTAGTTTATGTATTTCTCATAAACTTGAAAAAATGCAAAAATTGTACTTTATTTTTGTACTTTATATAATTTCGAAAATTACCAAAAATATAGTTCTATTAATGTTTTATAGTCATTTTAATTTTGAAAAATACAAAAAATGTTACTTTATATTTTATCTTTATATTAAAAACGAAAATTACAAAAAATAGTTTTATTAGTATTTTGTAGTTATTTTAATCTTGAAAAAATATATAAAAAAAAAGATCTAGTTTTGTGTTAATTATTAGTCTTATTTTTGTAGTTATTTTGCTTACATAGGATTAGTCGAACAACGTCGTGTTATTAATCGGGTCCGGGCAAAAGAATAATATTCGGGTTCAAATTACCCGCTTTTTAGGCCTAATTTCGGACCTAGCCCATAATAATCCGAGTCCACCACACATGAGGGGACACGTATGGGGAACACGGACGAAACACGATACACGGGGAACCCCACCACGCGTGAGGGACACAAGTCTCGAACCCCACCACGCGTGGGGCTCATTTATCTTGGCAAAGACTATACAAATGCACGGACAAACAAGCCAAGGGGGAGAGGGACAGGACTTTGGAAAAAATTTGAAAACCAAAATCACTGTTCATGCTTCTTCTTCCTCACGAAAACCCTAAACAAAAACCCTACTGAGCCCTACCCCAAACCACCAGCTCCCGACACCATAACCACCAGCTTCCCCCTCCCAACGCTTGAACCCAGCCACCCGTCAAGCAGCAGAACTGCTGCCACGTCCAAACGCCATTGTCGCTGCTACCAGCTCCCTCCACCTCGTCCAGCTCCGCCAGTCCGTCACCCATAACCATCGTCACTCCTCCTCCTCCTAGCCCCCTCCATCGTCGCTACAAGCTACCAGTCCAACTCCATCACCATCTCGTCCAAACACCTACCCAAAACCAGCCGCGACGCCCCCTCACGTCCGAACGACCCTCGCTTTCTTCCTCCATTTAAATCCGACGAGCACTGTTACTTCGCCTCCGTCGTCAACTGAAACCAGTCATACCCCCACAACCACCTGCTGAACCAGCAGAATCTGGCGACCATCGTAACCCTTCCATCTCTGTCAACCACCCGCAACCCTACTGTTAAAACCCTCCACAGCTACTCCGTCCTCAAACAAACCCAAACCAGTCGCACCCCCCAACGCTCGAACCACCGGACCCCCATTCGAGTAGCAGCTGTTGATGCTGCTGCTGCGTCACGTTCTTCTCCGGCAAAAACCAGAAAACGAACAAGAACCCTAAACCACCATAGTCAGCCCCATCACCCTCGTCGACCCACCACCACTGCTCCAGTTGTTCTGTCCAAACACGACAACCAATCAACCCACGTTATCGCTGTTCCTTCACTATCATCGTGCAGTCCGTTGAGGTCGTCTTTGGTTCGTCGAGGTCCGGTACGTCGAGGTGTTTGTCCGAGGTTTCATCATTGTTCCTCATCGAGTGAGGTCCGGTTCGAGTTCCGTAGGAGGCACTGTTTGTCGTTCTAGGATTGTCGAGGTTCGAAGGTTGGTGTTCTTCGTCCTTTGTTTCATTTCATTCGTTTTGCATATTAGGTTCAAGGCAAAAAATGAGAATATTCGATATTTATGAATGTCAACAATGCAATTTTTTGTTGTTGTGTTAAAAATGTTTATTCTATGTTTAGTTACTGCACGCTTAAAGTAAATGTGAGCATATGAACGAGGTTATTCTATTTTTCATTTTTACCATGGATATTATTACCTGTTAGAATCGTTGTTTTTTTGTTTAACCTCGGATGATTTCATTGGTAGAAAATCGTAGTTGCCTTAAGTTTGCCCTCAAATAATAAAAACGAGACGAGCTTTGCCACATAAAAAATGTACAAATTGCGGAGCCCTCGCAAAATATATGTATTAAATACTTAGATTTCGGGACGGACCGTTTAGTAAATTTCACGGTCCTACCCAAAATAATAATGCGTTAGTCGCTTTAGGCGCGCCTTTAATAATTTATCTTCCTAAACTCGGGTGCACATTTATGTGACCCAAATCCAAATCTCAACGGAATCGAAATGTGTCTCTAATCACGGGTACATTGATTGTGGCGTGGTCCGAGATGCACTTCCATGACGTTGCAAATTCTTTTTTTAATAATGAATGAGACGAGCCTCGACAAACGGAAAATGCACAAGGTGCGGGCCCCCCCTCTAAATGTATATATATTAAAAATACTTAGGACATGTCGTTTAGCAAATTTCATGGCTTTCTCCAAAATAACAATACGTTAGTTGCTTTAGGCGCGTCTTAATAACTTATTTTTCTTAATTCGGGTGCACATTTATGTGACCCAAATTCAAATCTCAACAGAGTCAAGATATGTCAATAACCACGGGTGCATTGATGTAACGTGGTTCGAGATATATTTTCACGACGTTGCAATTCTCGTAAAAAATAATAATAAAAGCGGTCAAGAGTTTAAAACTTGCACATTGGTTTAACATTTATAAAATCAAATAATTAAGCCGAATATAAGAGTTGAGCGACCGTGCTAGAACCACGGAACTCGGGAATGCCTAACACCTTCTCCCGGGTTAACAGAATTCCTTATCCGGATTTCTGGTACGCAGACTGTAATATGGAGCCATTCTTTTCCTTGATTCGGGATTAAAATTGGTGACTTGGGACACACTAAATCTCCCAAGTGGCGACTCTGAAATAAATAAACAAATCCCGTTTCGATTGTCCTTAAATTGGAAAAACTCCCTTGTACCCCATCGGGTGCGGAAAAAAGGAGGTGTGACAACATTTACTATAAAAAAATTTAAACTTTGTATAAAAGTATACATATATATAGGTGTAATAAATAAATTTAAAATAGTTACTCCTATATTTGGTTTGGTTTGGTTTTTTTTTATTAAAACCAAAACCAAACCAAATTTGATCAGTTTTTAAATTTCAAAACCAAAACTAAACCAAACCAAAAAGTATCGATTTTTTTGGTCGGTTTGGTTTGATTTTCGATTTGGTTCGTGTTTTCGGATTTTTATGAACACCCCTATTATAGGGTATATATAATGATATTGTTCTGGCTTCTCACTAATTTTTAAATAATTTTCCGTGAGGGTTCGTTTTTCGGTCAGTTCTATTATTTGGTATCAAATAATTTTCATTTTACTTTTGTTCTTTTATTTTTTCATTTACTTCAATTTAAAATGCCTAATCCAAGATTAATATTCCATGTCAATAAAAAGAGGATAAAACTCTTCGACTCACGTTAAACCGTTCTTACTCTTCATCTTTTATCCCTCTCCAGTCTTCACTCGCTTTTAAACTCTCAAACTAACCCTCGAAACCCAAGTTGAGAACTAAACCAAGAGGAATAATTAATTTTACAAATACTAAATATTTTTCAAGATTTTTCCACCGTACTTTATGGCTGAATCATTTGGGAAATAAATCTCCTTTCGATTGAAGCATTGGTGAAGTGATTTTTTTTTATAACTTTGAATTTTTTTTGCTACCATTATAAAGTAGGGACATAAACCTGCTTACATGTCACCTCTCATTGCCCAGGAATCTCGATTTTCTACATTCTTATTTTCTCTAGATTTTTCCTTTTAACTGCTCTATCAAAAATTCAAAAGTTGCCTTTTATAATAATCTTAATAATTGTGGATCTTCCTCTAATTACTTTCACATGTCGCTTCACTTCCTCTTCCGTTACGACACCTCTCTTCAACTGTTTCTTCTTCTTCTTTCACCAGTTAAATATCTATCTCTCCCTTTGTTCTCTCCGTCGGCCAACGTAAATCTCCTCTAGATTTCAATTGCTTGATTCCTCCTTTAATTTGATGTATTTATGCAGATGTTTTATTTAATTACGTATGTTGTAAATTTTGATTGATTTTGAACTTTTGTATCGGGCTAAAGTTCATTTGTATTATATTGATTAGCTTTGCTTCGTTTGTTAGTGTTTATAAGTTGGGTTCGAATAATGGTGCTCTGGAAGAACCAAACTTAGTTCTTCTATTAACCTATGAGATATGCTCAAGTGAGAATAAATAGGTGTTGGGGGTTTCAACTTATGAAGGCCAAAAATTGATAGATTATATTCTTAGTTTAATCTCTTTTGCTGGTATTCTGATTGTTTTTTCAAATTTATTTTGAACAGTAAAGATCTCTTTGGATAAAGTATGGAGAAGTTGAAGAAAGCTGGAATTGTAAACTCGAGAACAACTGTTACACATATATTTTTTCACCAAAATATTTTCTTTTTATTGTTGTGATGTTGTGCTTTTAGTCATTGTGCAACTGAGATTTTTCAAGGAAATTTTCCGTACTTCTTGTGATGTGTGTTTTTCTTATCTGAATGCTTTTTTCCCCTTTCAGAGTAAGTTTACATATTTTTGATATGTTGTCGTTAAATTTGTGAGACTTTGAGTTTTCATCTAACAATTTCTGCATGAACAATGACAGATAAGGTATTGTTTTAACTATTTGTTAAAACTTCTTGACTGCTGCTTGAGTGTTGGTTGGAATTTCGGCATATGCAAGTACTGCTCTCTTTCAAATCATATTCTAACTAATGTATTGCAATAAACCATCTGTCGATAATGTCTAAGGTGTATCCAGAGGCGGATCAAGGATTTGAATTCTATGGGTTCATACTCATTATATTGTTAAAGTTATGTGTTCATATATGCTATTTGTTCCTATTTTAGATAATTTTTATATAAAAATTTATGCTCCGGGTCGAAAGTATTGGGTTCAGATGAACCCAGCACCGCTACGCTGGATCCGCCCTCGGGTGTATCTGCTCCAATGCTTAGTGCATCTCCATTACTGTTTCTTAAGGTCATAATTTTTCTTCCATGACAACTTATCTTAGAGCTATGAGATAACACTCAGACTAAACATGTTTCAACAACTTTATCCACCATATGAGTGTTTTACAAATAGAATCAGATATATCTGCTGGATCAATTCTATAAATCCTTCTTGGAATGCAATTTACAAGTCTGGTCACGGGAACAGTTTGAAAGTCTAAAAAAGCACGTTCATTCTGGAATACCTTTTGGGAAAAGTACTAACAATACAAGATTAGTACTTTTTCCTTTAATCAATTGATCCTCGATCCATTTGAAGTTAAATCTTTCTTGATTTTCTAGAACTGATTAACTTGGTTCAAGGCATTCAAGTTTGTTAATGGACTACTAAATGTTATATTACCAAGAAATGAACTCTCAGATAAGAATTATGCTAACTAATAAGAATATCAAGTAGAGTTGTTTCTGCCTTTCAAGGAAAATTATAGTTGTGTTTGTATTGCAAATGTTAACTGAAATTTACTTCCTTAGCTAAATAACTATTGAAAGCATATCAAATTGTGGATGTTGATCGGTGAGGAGGATATAGGGTTTTTTGCAGGTTGAGAGTTATTGTTGTTGTTGAATTAAAGCCAAACAAGGTGCACAACTGAAATGTGAAGGAGAAGGAAATAGTGGGTGGTTTAGGCAGAATTCCTCGAAGTATTCATTAGTGCAATACCTATATTTTAAATTCTTATTTTCTTAAGTTGTTAATTGTAGTATTTTTGTTTCTTAAATGGGAGTAGTATAATATTATAAGTACTCTAATTTTTGATAATTTTTTTTTATTTAATATAAAGTGTATGAGTAAGAGTATTTCTTCAAAACCTCTGTTGATGTTGTTTGCTTCAAAAGATACTTGTATTAGTTTCCTGCTGCTAAAGCCAATGTCCAATGTAACCTTTCAGATTGTAAGATTGAGAAGTCATTTCATCTGGATGAAGTTAAAGGTGTTATATTTCAATTTTTGACTTTTATTTTCAAGTGCTTAAAGATGATATTTTAACTTATGTACACTATTATTATCATTAAAAGTTAAAAGAGCGTACGTTTAAATAACAAATGTAGTTTACCAGTTGTAATGAGTTATTTGCCTGTTATAATTATTTATGGTAGAATCACAAAGATATGATTGATTAGTGTAAATTGGTTCTTTATAAGAAATAGTAGATATATTTTAATTTTTTTTCTATTGATCGCGCGAAGCACGGGTTAATTGACTAGTTGAGTTATAAATTAACCATGAAAGCAGACAAAATAGTAGAGAGGAAATGAAAATAGAGAAAATATAATATATATTAGGAGAAATAGTAGAAGGCGGCTTACCTGCGGTTAGTAGGGAGCACTGACGAGGAGGAGAAGAGAGAGAACAGTCAAAGGTTTAAGGTAGCTAGGAAGGAGGCAAAGATGGAAGTGACGGAGGCTAAGACGACAGCTTTTGCTCGTCTGTATGAGGAACTAAGGAACAAAGGTGGGGAGAAGAAGTTATTCCGACTCGCTAAGGCGAGAGAGAGGACAACTCGAGATCTGGACCAAGTGAGGTGCATAAAAGATGACGACGGCAAAGTTTTGATGGGAGATGACCAGATTAAGAGGAGGTGACAGACCTACTTTCATAAACTTCTAAGTGAAGAAGGGGATCAAGATATTAAACTTGGGGAATCGAGGAATGCCGACAGTCACCATGAATTAAGTGATTGTAGGGACATTAAGATCGATGAAGTCATGGAGGCAATGCGTAAGATGAGAAGGGGCAGAGCTACCGGGCCAGACGAAATTCCGGTTGAACTGTGGAGATGTGTAGGTAGAGCAGGCTTGGAATGGCTTACTACATTGTTTAGTGTTATATTCAAGACTAATAGGATGCCTGAAGAGTGGAGGTGGAGTACAATGGTCCCATTGTATAAGAACAAAGGTGTTGTCCAGAGCTGTAACAACTATAGGAGCATCAAATTACTAAGTCATACCATGAAAGTTTGGGAGAGAGTGGTAGAAATGAGAGTGCGAAGGACGGTGTCTATTTCAGACAACCAGTTCGGGTTCATGCTGGGGCGATCTACCACAGAAGCTATCCACATTATTAGGAGGATGGTGGAACAATACAGGGATAGGAAGAAGGATCTTCACATGATGTTTATTGATTTGGAGAAAGCGTACAATAGGGTTCCTAGGGAGGTCTTATGGAGCTGCTTAGAGGATAAAGGGGTCCCGATTGACTATATTAGGGTAATTAAAGATATGTATGATGGAGCTAAGACTCGGGTTAGGACAGTAGGAGGCGACTCTGAACATTTTCCAGTTATTATGGGGTTGCACCAAGGGTCTGCGCTCAGCCCATTCCTATTTTCCCTGGTGATGGATGCACTGACTCATCATATTCAAGGGGAGGTGCCATGGTGCATGCTATTTGCTGATGACATTATTCTAATTGATGAGACACGAGGCGGCGTCAACAAGAGGCTAGAGGTTTGGAGACATGCTCTTGAGTCTAAAGGTTTCAAGTTGAGCAGGACGAAGACGGAATACCTCGAGTGCAAATTTGGAGTTGAGCCGACGGAAGCGGGAGTTGAAGTGAGGCTTGAATCTCAAGTCATTCCCAAGAGGGGTAGTTTCAAGTACCTTGGATCGGTTATTCAGGGGATCGGGGAGATTGACGAGGATGTCACACACCGTATAGGGGTGGGGTGGATGAAGTGGAGGTTAGCGTCGGGAGTCTTGTGTGACAAGAAAGTGCCACCGTTACGAAAAGGTAAGTTTTATAGAGCAGTGGTAAGGCCTGCCATGTTATATGGAACTGAATGTTGGCCGGTAAAGAACTCACACATCCAGAAGATGAAAGTAGCAGAGATGAGGATGTTGAGGTGGATGTGCGGGCATACAAGGATGGATAAGATTAGGAATGAAGATATTCGAGAGAAGGTGGGCGTGGCCCCCATGGAGGACAAGATGCGGGAAGCAAGACTCAGATGGTTCGGGCACATTCAGAGGAGGAGCACTGATGCACCGGTGAGGAGGTGTGAGCGACTGGCTGTAGTGGGCACGCGGAGAGGTAGAGGACGACCTAAGAAGTATTGGGGAGAGGTGATCAGACAGGACATGACGCGACTTAGGATTACTGAGGACATGGCCCTTGACAGGGAATTATGGAGGTCGAGTATTAAGGTTGTAGGTTAGGGGAGAGTTGTAAATATTTCTACAGCACAATAGAGTGAGACTAGCCAGTTAGGAGTTAGACTAAGAATGTCATTGGTCGTCTATTGTTGCAGGGCTTTACCTGCTAGTTTTACTATACCAGCCATCTTTTTCGTATTTCATATTCTGTATTTCATATCTCTTGTATTGCTGTTATTTTATTATACAGGGCTCCTGTTGCTTTTTGAGCCGAGGGTCTCCTGGAAACAGTCTCTCTACCCTTCGGGGTAGGGGTAAGGTCTGCGTACATATTACCCTCCCCAGATCCCATTTGTGGGATTATACTGGGTCGTTGTTGTTGTTGTTGTTGTTGTTGTATTAGGAGAAAGAGATTCTTGTCAACTCTTTTTGTCACTATTAATGCATGTTTTAATTCAGGAATAACCTATTCTAGGACCAAACAAAAAATAAAACAATATTAAATTTTTATCACATAATTATTTTTACTTCTTAATTAATTGCTAGTGTAAAACCTTTACAAAACTACTATAGGCACCCACTTTAGATGTATTCCTATTCAACAATGGGAAAATTATTTGACTTTTGGACCGTGATATTATAGGTCCAAACCTACTAAACCCGCTATCGTCTCCTCTTCTTTTAATACAAGACTAGTATATGTACCCGTGCAATGCGCAAATAAGCTCAAAGAGAAAATGAGTGGAGAGAGAAAATAGAAAAAGATGTATATTGCAAAGAAAATTTAGCGACTGTATTCAAAAGAATTAAGCCAAAAAAATAAATAATATATGCAACTTTTGCCCTAAACGAAAGCAAATTGACCAAAAAAAACCAAAAAAAATCCAATTATTTATTGAATGACGGTAGGTGATATTTAAAATTTCTCATCAAATAGCACATTGTAGTGGTTATGAAGCTTTAGGTATATGACAGACCATGGGTGAATCTTTTAAAGGCAAAGTAGCTTGTGATTTTTGCCCATAAGAGTAGTTTGGAAGGTTATGCATTATTTTGTATAACTTATAAATTCCAATATTTTATGATTGATATTAGTACAAAATAATTTTACATTATGGAGAGATTTGTTCTTCATACAGTAATACCAACTACCAACTATTAATGAATTCCTTTAAACATAGAGCTTAGAGATCATATTGTTTCAAAATTACACACCTGGAAAGGGTGTGAACTTTTTTTAGCTGACAAAAAAGTAAGGTAGAATGTTGGGAAGTCAATGCTTATGCCATATTACCCCGTGATAAAACATAACATACAAAAGACGGTATATAACAGTTGTACATGATTAAATACAACTGTACATGAGGCCTGCAAAAATATTTGCTTCCTTATCATCATCTGTTGCCAAACAGAATATCACGAAAAATCCTAAGGGAAGAATAAAGAACAAAATTAAGATTTAATTTATAACAATTTATAACCACCAAATAAATCCTATTCTACTTCTAAGAGACTCATAATAGAAAATAAAGTTCCCGAACGTATTCATCTAAATGTTTATCTCAAACTGTCAAATATGCTTCATGGAGGATTGATCACGCCCAACTATGCATTATAAAAAGGACAATGCAGTCGTTGCAAATATAATCCGGTTTACAAGTCCGGAGTCGAATCCCACAGAGAACTAAGGCTTAGCTACAGCTGTTCACTATCACCAAGAAGACAAACTTGAACAGTTCCTAATTTATACATATTTAGATTCTTGTGTTTAACTAATTAACTAACAAATTAAAATAATAAATTAACAACTAAAGATACTAAGAGTTAGAGACAAGATTAAGGAGGTCTAGAGTTATGATTTCCCCAATTGTCGGAATCCTTCCCGCTATGTCTTCTATAATTTCGCCTAAGTATTCTCTACCAATAATGAGCACTCTTATTACCGTAAATCTCTCCCGAGTAATCACGACAATTTACTAGACGCACTCTCCCGAGCTACGCTAGCTGGCTTTTGATACAGCTCACTTCAGATCGCACCCAAGGCTTCGTTATCCCTAATCCCGCCTTTAAACCCTCGGTTATTGATCCCTCATATACTCTGGGAGTGGTGTTGTTCAACAATTACCTAAATATGCACTCTCTCCCGAGTTATGCACACTAAATAGGCACAGCTAATTGAGAGCTCTTCAATTAACTACAATAAAAACGTAGTTGAACAAATAGAGATTATACTACGGCTCAATTATATAAAAACATAACAAGAATTTATCCTACAAAAGGTTCTATCAAAACTCTAGATAACAATTTAGCTATTCATAATAGTATGTAAAACTACACTACTAAAAGTCATAACCAACAATAAAAAATAGGAAGAGAAAAGAAAAAACTTGTAGAAGAATTCCCAAGTCTTGCTCCTATTGTGTCTCTGCCTCCTTAGGTCAAATCTATGTCAAAAATATGTCCTCTCCTTTTCTTGGCCGGCTTCCTTGGTTTAATATAAGGTTTAGGGCTTAAAATCCCGTGTTTTGCACTTTGGTCCCTAAAATTTACGCATCCTACCGCGGTTCCACCGCGGTCGCGGTCAAACTGCGGCCAAACACCCTCTCAGATTCTTCAGTTGTCCGCGACTGCCCTCTGCCGCGGTTCTGCCGTGGTAGCGCCAAAACCGCGGTTTTTCACCCTATTCCATTTGAAATTTGGAAAAACGTAAAACATGCAAGTTGTATCTATTTGAGTTATCTTTCCAACCATATATTATGGAACCCAAATGGAGTTCTGAGAAAAAAGTTATGTCTATTTTACTAGACAGTGCGCAATATGCCTCTTCGAGTTTTCGTTTTGTTGTTTTATCATCCGTTAATCACCGAACACGATCCCAGCTTAATTCCTTGAGCTCTTACTCAGACTTCAAAGCTCCAAACCACTTAAATTCATTTTATAATATCTATATAGCTCGGAATTACACCTACAAGGTATAAAACACACAATTAGTGCAAAACACTAGCGATTAAAGCGCAAACTAAACTAAAGTGCAGTAAATTAGAGTGTAATAATCGACTAAAATACATAATTATAGCCTATCATCAAGGATAAATTATGACTGAGAAATAATGATGGAAAAAGTTCATCGAGGCTTGGTGACATTTTTATATTTTTGACTTCCTCTGAATTGGAATCTAAGTAAATGGAGAAGTATCCACCATTCATATAAATTGCACCATTCCGAATCATTTCTCTATCATAGCCATAAAAGGGTATAGAGGAATAACATTAGAATTTTCATGACATATTCCCTGTCAAACAGTCCAACCAAACAGAATCCAACTTTCAACGGCAATAAAATTGCAGTAACAGAGAAGGTACACTAACTTCCTTAATTAATTCAATCATGGATATGTTTGTAATAGCAAGTGAAGGGGTATAAAGGTTGAATGATAATTAAGTATAAAAATTCGACTAGTTCAAATAACTAATACATTGCATAAATATATCGCTAACAGAAGGAGTCAAGTAATTAAATATTAAAGTACATATTCTTAAATAATAATTTGGATCAAAGAATAAATTAAAGTACATATTCTTAAATAAGAATCTGGATCAATACTTACATTCTTTCGCTTCAATTCAGAACTTGCCCAAATAATAGAAGTACTTCCTTCCAAAACCTACATGACTAAGGAAATCTATAATCGGATAGGTAAAGTCATTTCAGTACAGACAATCATGGACTTTTTTCCTTTTTAACCACTTTGCGAACCTTTGTTGCTCGAGAGCTGACAACTCGGATCGTCATCTAGTTCTATTGATGATGCCTTATTTGCGGATCTTGTCCTCTTGTCATACGTCTTCAATGAAGACATCATGTCATTATCGTCTATAGTTTCCTATAGGAATAAACACAATTAACATTCAGATACTTAATTTGTTAAAAAAAAAAACACTAATCGTATCCATGTCTATACAGTCGTTTAGCCACTATTTTTATATTTAAGCAGAACAAATTAGACTCAAATAATGACTTTCTTTGTTATACTATGATGAGAGAGAAAAGTGAAGCAATTGCAAAACAAATTTATAGTTTTATCAAAAAGTTTCATGCAAGTGAATAAAGTATTTTGTGGTGTATTAACTGAGTTTTAGCATTTCATGATTTACGCATAAAATACAATCTTGTGATACAAATATTAATACAGTTTATCAAATTTTTTTACAGCATATATGTTTACTTACTACTGAATATAAACATTTGAATTCTAAAAACTGAGTTCTTTAGTGAATCCTTCAAAGAATCTGTGTTTGTCCAGATCTAAATTTTTATTGTCAAATATATCTATCCATATATATATATATATAAGTAAATTAAGTATCATTGTAAAGGACAAATTAAAAGTTAGCAAAGTATTTATCTCACATTCCTTCTCTTCATCTACACCTTGAATAGTATTGAAGTCATGGTCCTAACAAATATAAAA
This sequence comes from Nicotiana tabacum, assembly GCF_000715075.1. Classification (NCBI taxonomy): domain Eukaryota; kingdom Viridiplantae; phylum Streptophyta; class Magnoliopsida; order Solanales; family Solanaceae; genus Nicotiana; species Nicotiana tabacum. The sequence goes on from NC_134080.1 coordinate 15,561,929, forward strand.
AAATTAAGTCTTGAAAAAAGACTTAAATATGCAAATTATCGGAAATCTACAACTTAAATATGTTATGATGTTTGTGAACAACGATCACATACGGCGAAGGTATCTGAATGTGGAACAAGAGTATATTTCTTTATGAAATGCTCCCTATCTGTAAGCTTAACAATACTGTAAACTTCATCATCTGAATGTTCAAACTCTTGCGAAAGAAATAACAGGTAGGAATATAGCTCTACGAACAGGAAAAAAAAGAAAAAAAAAAGACTACAAGACTAATATTACTGCCACTAGGATGACAAAGGAATACACCCAGCTTCCCCTTGACCTTCTACCTTAATCCTCGACTTCCACACCCTCCTGTATAGGGTAACGTCCTTAGTAAGTTGAAGTTTCGTCATGTCCTGCCTAATCACCTCCGCCAATACTTCTTAGGCCTACCTCTACCTCTTCTCATGCCCATCACAGCCAATCTCTCACAACTCCTCACGGAGGCATCAATGACTCTCCTCTTCACATGTCTATACCATCTTAACCTCACTTCACGCATCTTTTCCTCCACAGAGGCTACTCCACCTTATCCCGTATAACTTCATTTTATCTTGCATATTTTATATGTTACTTGTGGGCTAGCTTGTGATCAAACAGGATAATTTCCGATGGTTGTACAAGCTAAAGAGGGGAAATGGTGTGGAGAAAATGTTCTCTTAGAAATTACAGTATTTCATAATTCAATTGTAGGTGAGGAATTGAGCAAATTGACATTCCAAATTCTAATATTGTTTTTTGTTTATTTTGTGTGTTACCTACCTTTTAGTTAGATTGACTCCGGTAGTGGTTGGTAATTGATTGTAATATTCTTTCTATATTGTTGACAGGAGATGGATGGAATGAAGGAAAAACCATAAAAGCATATGTATACTTGAGTTCGAAGATCATGTTTTAGCATGTCGTTCTCCATCCCGGTGCGTTTTCTCTATGTATACTCTCCTTTTTCTTTACTGTAATCTTCTTCTGGAAACTGCATCTGTTCTATGTTGATTGTCTTAATTATGAGGAAATATTTGATTCTGATTGAGATTTAATTTTATTTTGATTAATTGCAATTGATTGTAATTTATTTTCCTTCCTAAAATAGTCATAGGATGTAGCGTATAACTACCTCTGCTTAGGGATGTGAGAAATACACAGAAATACAAGAAACCTTTTATTTTTCTCAAAATCTACTTGGTATCAGAGTCATTACTGCCTTTTGAGGTGAGTTATCTCCATTGCAGCACTAGAGTTTTGTTTTTATCAAAGAGGTCGAGTTTTCTCTCTCTTGGTGGTTGTCCGAAACACAAACTCCTTCTAGTTAGTTTTTCTGGGAATTTTCTTTCTGTTAGAGTCGCTGGATTCCGAGCCTAACCCTACCAGTTTTAATTTTTCTGTTTACCGAAGTTAAGGTTCCGTCGAGACAGATTTAGTTTCCGGCGACGTAGATTATTTTTGAGTAGTTTTCTCTAGATTTCATTCTGATTAGGCAGAAAATAAGGAGACATTCAAGGAGACGGTTCCCGGAGAAATATTGTCTTCGGATAAAATTCACTTTCTCCGTCACCTCCTAGCAAAACTTGACTCCGCTAATATCGCCACATCTAATTATGTGCAATCGGGTACTGCTTTTGCTACTTAACCCTTAGTTCTTGAATTGTTGATTCTGGTACAAAATAGACACATGACAGGTTCTTCTAAAGACATTCAAAACTATTCTCCGTGTCTCAAAGGCGATAATGTTAATATAACTAATGGTTCTTTAACACCTGGAAAGGTACTGTTGTTTGTACTCCTAATATTAAACTATTGTCTCTACTCCATGTCCCTGCGTTCCCGGTCAATTCTTTGACTGCTATTTGTCACTTTTTACTTTTTAGCAGTAGCCAATAAAATAAAAGTTCTTAGTGCGTTCTTCAACATTGTGTTTGTAAATAATTATTAATAGAGTTTAAAAAATGAATTATACAACCAAATCAAGATCGTTTTCAAATAAAACTAGCTGTTTTTAAGAGCGATAAATAAAATGACCAAGGAACTTAATTATATTATAAGATAAACTTTCACATAATTAAAAGAGTGAAAAGTCACATTTCATGTTGCTTATAGCTTAAACAAGAATTGATGGTGACAATTTAGGTTCCAATTTAGTAGCCCTCAACGAGCTTTATCATCCAACATATGGCTTTTCTCTAATAAGGCCATGCGCATCGGGGCAAAGCCATACAAGATTGCAACAAATGTCAGTGGTACGAAAACAATGACGATCCGCTAGCGGGACACCGTAACAAAAGGATTGGTACGTTCAACTATGGCCTTGGCTTTTAAGATCTCAACGCCGATCAACTCGGGCCACTCATATGGAATTGTATCTCCCGGTTGTTTGCAACTATTGCCAGTACAACCGCAATTAAGACAAGGAGGATATACAACCATAGATTGAGTAAGAAATAGAAAACCAAGATAAAAAAGGATTATGATTTTTTCCATTTTAGGCTGTTTGTGATGTTACTCAAATGGGGAAGGAGCTTCAACTTTATAGGGATGTTAAGATCTACTTACCACATATTCATACCTTATTATTAATATGTCACACCTTTTATTAATCTTACTTGTTTGACTGCACTCCCAGATTTTATAACATATATATGTTCACATCTGTCACCTTTTATTAAGATAATTTATTTCCTTTGATGATAGATTTTGTCATAAATATGTTCACACTCGTCACTTGTGTACATTCTCAATCTCTAAAAGGTCAATAGTTATATCCGCACTAGTTGTTTATATCAAATTAAGTTATTTAATCTTAGCAATTAAAAATTAATGTCATAAATACACCTCAATTAAGTAAAGTTAGATAATATGTATGTGTAAGAAAAATATATATTTTGTACTGATTGGTTTGATGTAACTGATAGACTTTTTTGATAGATATATTCATGTTTCATAGTGCAATAATATTCACTACAACTTTTTCAAAATTAAGGTGACACTACTTGCATTTTCAATTGTTAAGAAGACATGTAAGTCAAACTAAGTATAGTTTCACAAGGTAAAGGCGCAGTTCGTGATCTTTTGTTTGTCATGGAGTCGACGTAAGCGGATGATGTTGGTAAATAGTCACTTTTTTGGTCGCTATTAGAATTTAGCCATATTTTAAATTGTAAAGGCAAAGTAGCCACTTATTAATGTAATGGTATATGTATGGACAAAAATACCCCTATCTAAAATACGAAAGAACTCCAGTACTGGATTTCGAACATTTGTAAGTTCAATATCTAGGAATTATTTCTGGAGTTCCCCTATATGTAAAATCCAGCACCGTATACTTGAGTTTGAAACTTTGAAAGGTAAAATTCCAGCATCATATGCTGTTTTAGGACTTTAATGTTCTACTCAATTTAAAGAACCAGAAGAAGTTCCATGAGCAGATAAGCAAAGAACCAGAAAGACCAAGCCCTGCTCGACCACTTGGTACAAAGAATGTGGTGCGTCCACGAGCAAATGGAAGCGCCAATGGGTCAGCCAACAGAAGGTTGTCTCTTAATTCACACCAAAATGGTTCTACGTCAACAGCTAAAAATGGGAAGACAGACCATTCAAGAAAGGTGCCTCCTGTGAACAATTTTGCCATTTCAAAAGTTGATGCAGCCTCTCAGATTTACTCAAAAGATGGTGGCCCAGCACACCATAGTAGCTACTAAATAAGAGACGTATATGTGATATCTTCTTTTATCATTAGTTGTGCAGTTCATGTAGCAGGATAAACATTTTGGCGAGTAATCATATAGTGGAGACCAACTAGCTATTTGTGTTATAGTGGCAATTGTTGGGTTTTATGAATAAAGGTTTGAACGAGAAATAGAGGGAAATAAAATTTTGGATTGGCTCCTTTTAAAAAGGAACTTTATCCTTCATTGGATAGGAAGAGAAAAATTGTTGCGCTTATATATAGAAACACTTCTTCTAACTATTGAAAAATTGAGAAGAGCAAGCCTCGCACCATAGTTGTCATCGCTCGGCTCGGCTTCAGAGAAGTTGGTTAATTCCCAAATGGTCCTTAACAAAAATTTAAAAATTTCCACCAAACAGACACACATCTCCGAACAGGTACCTTTGCACCTATTGAGCCACAAATTCATTAGCTATAAATACAGAGGGTTACCATTATTATCTGCACTTCTGCATTGTTTTTCAAAGCAAAAGCAAAAAATAAGCATCAAATGTGATTTGACCCGCCTTTCGAGTTCGTCGAAGTTGTGTGATTTGTAATGCCGCTATCACATAATAATATTCTATTCTATCCTGAGATGAATTAATCCAGAATCTTGGCCAACTGTGAAGAGACTAAATTCCTTAAGGACACACAAACAACTTGTGGGCTCGAAATGATTTTCTGTTTTTGTTTATTGGACTAACGTTTCATTGCTTCTATGGTTTTCTAGTTTTGAACACAGATTGAAAACAACAATATTAGAAAGTCCCTTTGAAAGAAAAAGCTTAAAACTCCAGTATCATATGCTAGAGTTTCACCTTTAGAGGGCCTGAACTCCAGTACACACCGCTGGAGTTTCACCTTTAGAAGGTCTAAGAAAACTCAAACACCAGAAATTATTCGTGGATTTTGAACTCTAGCACATTATTCCGGCGTTCCATTTGCCAAAGCTTCGAACTCCAGGACCTATTATTGGAATTGTACTCTGTGTTTTAATTAGGGGCAAAAACATCAATTTAAAATATGGCTACAATCTATTAGCCGGTTCAAAAAGTGGTTAGCCCAACTAATTTTTACGACATAAGCTACACACAATTTTAATACTACTTTTAGTGTCCATCTCTTTTTGGGTAAAAAAAGAGGCTATTATTGATACTTAAGGATGCATTACAGTGATACTGCTAGTGGTATTAACCATAGGTACAGTACTAGTAGTAGCATTAGTGTTACTGATAATACAACACAGATTTCCTAGAGTAGCTAGGTTGTTACAAACATTAGTAGAGATTAGTTTGGTAGTTCCTACGCCTTCTGCATCTTCTTGGATAAGTTTCAAGATAGTAGTAGATGGAGTCAAAATAGTGGAGTGGTTGGATGGAGCCCTCCTTCTTCCTTGTTGTGCTAATGCATGGGCTACCTTGTTACTCTCCCTGAAGCAATGTCTGATTTGAGGATTCCCCAGTTTCTTCAGTTGGTACCTGCATTCAAGAGCAATATTTAGATAAGTGGGGGTAGTCTTGTTCAAGTAAGTGAATGACTTTGGTAGAATCTGTTTCTATTTCTAGAGATAGCAGTTGTTTGTCCCATGCGATCAGGAGTCCTTGTTGATGTGCTAGCAGCTCTATATAAGTGTGATTGTAGCCAAATCGGCATTTAGCAAAGGCCAAGACAGTTTCCATTGGCGTTTCTGAAAATTCCCCCGATGCCTCCACCCTGCGTTGCACTTGTGAAGGATCCATCTGTATTGAGCTTGTAGTGGCCTAATGGGGGTGTGTGCCATATAATTTGGACACAGTGCTTGTTCTCCGAGCTAGTAACATATTGTTACTTCAATTTTGTTTCCATATTGTTACAATTTCATTTCCATATTGTTACAATTGATATTGTGGTCTACTTCAATTTACTCTTGATTTTCTAATAGTCTTGGAAGCTTCTATTTACCTTATATAATTCATCATATAGTGTTGTGTGTATAGTTCTACCTCCACAAAGGTAGGGGTAAGGTTTGCGTACATACTACCTTCCCCAGACCCGACTAAGTGGGATTATATTGGATATGTTGTTGTTGTAGTTATAGTGTTATGTGTATAGTTGGAGACAGAAGATTTTCTTTTTCTTTTTTGTGTTCTGGAGGTAAAGGGTTTCATAGGTGGAAAGCAAATTCTTGAACGCTGGTGGTTGAACGAGGTTTCTTAATTTTGATCATTACAGCTTTATCTATCTTACAAATACATGACTGTTTATTGCTTGCCTGCAGATTTCATTTCTATGAGTCCTACATCAAGTAATCAGCGGCGGATGTAGTGTGTTAGCAATGGGTTCAATTGGGAACCTATAACAACAACAAATACAGAGGTAGGACTCATCAAGTAGGCAGTGGCGGATGTTGATTATGGCACCCAATCATAATCAATCTCTTGATCAAAGACTCTCCCAGCAGGATCGTCCTGTACTGTGATGTTTATAGGCAGCTCGTCCGTTATGTCCATTTCAATCAACACTCTGGCATACGAGATCCTTGCTGAATTTGTTGTGCAGTCATCAGCATATACATGCCTCCCTATTTCCACTAGCAATTCTGCTCAAAGTGATCTTTCCCAAGCAGTTTTGAGGCAAGTTAGAAAATATTACCCATAGTGGGATGGTTTTAGCATTTCGTCATGAAAATTAATCTCAGCAGACCAAGGCTTCAAGATTACTGGTTTATTGTTAAGGATGATAGGAAATATTATTGGGTATGTTGTTGTTGTTGTTAATGGTGTATGGTCCCGAGTATAATACCTCGTTCCTATCATCCATACTACTGAAGAGTAAAACAAAATGTCCTACATGAAATACTTGAGATAGATGCTTTTATTTACTTTTTGTATCACATACTTTGAGTTTATATCCTTATCCTTAAATCTATCAATAAACTGGATTTAGAAAGAATTAAATGGTTATGAGAAGTATGCTGAATAGAGACTGTATTTTGCCACTTCAATTTGAAGGTGGTGCTTCATTAAAAGGCCTTGAGGATGTCGGTAAAGATGAGTTTTACTAAAGTCTATCTTGTGTTTTTTAATGATTCAAACATGATAATTTCCTAGGCTGTACAAGTTAAAGAAGGGTAATGGTGCGGTAACAACAACAACAAACCTAGTATAATCCCACGAGTGAGGTCTGGGGAGGGTAGTGTATACGCATACCTTACCTCTATCTTGAGGGGTAGAGAAGTTGTTTCCGATAGATCCCGACTCAAGAAAAGTATGATGTGGCAACAAAGTTCTACATAATTCAGTTGTAGGTGAGGAATCAATCAAGTTGACCTTCCAACATCAAGCCGGTGCTTTTTCTCTCTGTAGACTCTCCTTTTTTCTTTACTCATGATCTTCTTTTGGAAACTAAGCTGCCCTACTTTCCAAAATTTTCTGTTCCTTCTGTTTCCGTTTAAGCGTCTTCCTAATCTGCCTTTTTCGTCTTTCTGAAGTTTTGCATCCTTTTCCATTATCTCTTGTTTATTTCCAGTATATATCAGTTTTTGCTTTCTTGATTCACAAAGGACATAGACAATAACTGGTGCAATGAATTGTATAAACTGGAATTAAGCAGCAAAGAGAGACGGGTAATAATGATTTGCATTTTCAGAAAATCAAGAACAGTATAGCAAACTGACGGAGTATCTCCGGAATGGAGGTTTCTTCACCTCTAAACTTCTGTACATCGATAAAACACGAGAAAGATGCTACGTATATAAATAGACGGGCCTTAGACTCTAATGACACGTTTTAAAGCTGCGCAGGCCTAGATTTAAAGCGGACAATATCATTAATGGGCTGAACTGTTACAACACTAATCTTGTTCTTTCGCTTTCTGCAATGTTCATTTGCTTGCACAATATGGAGCAGGTTGTTTGCGGTCTTAGGGAAAAACCTACTAATACAATAGTTGATTGTCTTTTAGGTGACTTGATAGTGTAAAATTGATAGTGTACTCTTTAGTTAGTGCATCACCAAAGAAGAACGAGGGCGTTTGAGAAAAAAAAATTCAACTATAGTTGGTAGCATTTGACACATCTTTTTCCTCATTATTATTTTGTCTTTATTTTCTTCTTCTCGTTTGTGCCTAAGTCTCTAAATATTTTGGTTCTTTTCTCCATTTAAGGCAGTATCGTTAAGTACATGATATTAAATTTTGAGAACCTTTATCCCATATGATTTGTTCAAAACAAATGAAGGGCGATGTGCACAAATAGTCAGTGTTTTAGCCATTGGTTTAATAAACTTATACCTGATTGGATGAAAATACCATTCTGCTATAACTTATACCTATGCTTTTAATAACGATCAGCAGCAGCGCACGTAACTAACTTCACTGTGATCGTCGAATTTCAAAGTATAGAATTGTAGAGGCTTCTCTCCCGATTTCAAACTATAGAATTCAACTTTCTCGTCCAAAAATCGACATAAATTTACAGTAAGTTATACTTTTATATGTTTCTATTGATTTTTATTTCGACGTAGTTATACTTTTTCCGATTTCTATTGATTTTTATAAAGTAAGTAGAAATTTGATTTTTTTTTTGAATTTCTGGATTGATAAGGTTAACGACATCGCGTCCTGTAATAATTCTATAAAAATTGAGCACATAATATTAAGGACATAGTGTCCTCATTTTGCAAATTGAATTGACAAAGTTAAGGACACAATGTCCTTAACTTTTTTGCTGTTCTTCTGTATATTAAGGACATACTGTCATAATTTTGCAAATTGTTTTGAAAAAGTTAATGACACTTGGTTCTGAAGTTTGAGTTTCAAGTTGAAAAGTTTAGGACACTTGGTCCTGAACTTTGACTTGTTCAATAATTAAGGACATTTGGTCATTAACTTAGAGTTATAAGTTAAAAAGTTAAGGACGAGAAGTCCTTAACTTCAAGTTTCAAGTTCAAAAGTTAAGGACACTTGGTCCTGAACTTAGACTTACATGTTCAATAGTTAAGGACAGGTAGTCCTTAACTTCAAGTTTCAAGTTCAATAGTTAAGGACACTTCGTCCTGAACTTTGACTTGCATGTTGAATAGTTAGGACACTTGGTCCTTAACTTAGAGTTCCAAGTTAAAAGTTAAGGACAGGGAGTCCTTAACTTCAAGTTTCAAGTTCAAAATTTAAGGACACTTGGTCCTTAACTTTGAATTCCAAGTTTAAAAGTTAAGGACACTTGTTCCTTTACTTATAGTTCCAAGTTCATAACTTAAAGACACTTGGTCCTGAACTTTACGTTACAAGTTCATACGTTAAGGACACTTCGTCCTGAAATTTGAATTCTAAGTTCAAAAGTTAAGGATACTTGGTCCTTAAATTGATCTTGAACTTACAGTACCTGTTCTTAATTATACAAGGATTGCTCTATAAAATATGTCCTGAGTTTTCCATTCTCTTGACTTGTAGGATGGAAATAATATGCATTATAATTGCCTTTAATGGTAGATGGACTGAAGACTATAAGTATCTTGATCATCAAACAAAGCTTGTTCTAGTACCTGAGGCAATTCGGTTTCAAGATTTCATTAAACAGATCTTTGAAGTTATTGAATTGGATAGAGACAAGTTTGAAGCAGTGATATGGTTTGATATCAACCTTGGAACAAGCAAGGGAATGCTTGTATCCAAAGATTTAGATCTTCACACATGTATAGAGTTACTAAAAACTCATTCACTCTTCAAGGGCTGTCGTATCATTGTTGATATTTCGGAAAAAGGTTTTGGATCAACAAGCAACTTTGAACATGTCAACAGAGAAACTCAACATGACAATCAAAACAAATGCCAACAAATAATGGAAATAGATATGGTTGAAGCTCAACTAATAACTGTAGAGGTGCTTCAAACACATGTCAACAGAGAAACTCAACATGACAATCAAAACAAATGCCAACAGATAATGGAAATAGATATGGTTGAAGCTCAACCAATAACTGAAGAGGTGCTTCAAACATTTGATTCTATTCAAGTAGAAGGACAAAGAATTATAGAGATTGACAACGAACAAGCTTTGGGTATTCAAGTCTTAGAGAGTGCACCGGTAATCGAAGAAGTTGCTGAAAAAACCTCTACTCAACTAACTAGACCAAGGTCAAATTTAAAACAAAAAGAATCCCCAACTACGATATTAAGAGAAAATACTTCGTTGGATGAAATAAAAGTGGGATCAGTATTTGACAAAAAGAAGATTATAATTAACTATTTTTCGAATATAGCAATTAAAGGACATTTTGAATTCAAGGTTGTTAGATCAAGATCAATAAGATATTCATTGAAATGCAATGATGATAGGTGTGGGTGGTGTGTGCGTGCTTTCAGAATTAAAGATTCAACACTGTTCAAGATAGTAAAGATTGAGAAAAATCATGACTACTCTGTTAACACTATGAAAGCTGATCAAAGGCATGCAACTTCAAAATTGATTAGTGGTTACATTATCGACAATCTTCGAGACCCAAGGTTTGAAGCTACACCAGTTTTTGGTAAAAATAGCACGGTATAGCCAGTTTTCGGACTGGTCATTCGAAAATAGCCAGCGTTTATGAAGGCAATGAAAAATAGCCATTATTTTGCTGTAACAGAGACCGGTCCAACATAATATACTGGAGTTCGGTGCACCTGTGTAAGAACTCCAGCATATTATGCTGGACCGGTATACTTTGCTGACTCCAGTATAATATACTGGAGACTGGAGCACCGGTGCTCCAAACTCCAGTATATTATACTGGACAATTATACTTGCTGGAACTCCAGTATATTATGCTGGAGTTCTAGTGTACTTATGCTGGAACTCCATCATATTATGCTGGAGTTCCAGCATACTTATCCTGGAACTCCAGTATAATATGCTGGAGTTCAAGCATACTTATGCTGGAACTCCAATATAATATATTGGCATATTTTCTGGGTTTTGAACAGTGTTTTCGCTCAGATTTATCTTTTCATGAAAAGTGGCTAAATTTTGATTACTTTTGAAACTGGGCTATTTTTGAACGACTAGTTGTAAATCTGGCTATTTTTGAATTTCGATGCAAAAATTGCATAGACTAGACATTGGGTATCACAAGGCGTGGCGTGCTATTCAACTTGCTTCCGCTTTAATAAGAGGAATTCCTGAAGAGAATTATGAATTATTGTCTTAATACTTGTATATGATGAGAAGTGAAAACCCGAGAACATATACTAACATAAAGATAGGCGACAACAACATGTAAACAATCAAAAAAAAGTTTATTAGTCCGTTTCATAAAATTTAGGACATGCTGTCTTTAACCAGTTAACTTTTGAGCTTGTAGCCAGAAGTTCAGGACTGGTTGTTGTCACGACCCTAAACCCAAACCTGGCCGTGGTGGCGCCTCTCGTAAAGACAAGTCCAGCCGACACTTTCCATTTCGATTTTAAGCAATTAAACAATAAGATTCAAGTCTAAAGCATGATAAAATAACCCAAGGTTTAAGAAGTCAACAATATAAATATGCGAAAGAACAACCCAACATAGCCCGATACCGGAGTGTCACTAGTCATGAGCATCTACAAGTTCTAATACAAGTCTGAGAATTCTATAAACTATTACAAACTGTCTGATAAAGAGATAGAAATAATACGGGGGAGAAACACGGGACTGCGGATGCCAAGCAGCTACCTCGTGGACTCCAAAATCTGCTGGCAGGATCTGCAATGCCTGAATCTACATACAGGATGCAGGGAGTAAAATGAGTACTCCAACTCAGTGAGTAATAACCATAAATAAAGGCTGAAAGCAGGAAATCATGTAAAGCACATTTACAGACTATAATGAAGTAGTAAAATCAGTAAAAGATATGTGAAAGTCCTTTAGCGCAATTAAACTTCATGAAAACCTTTTTGAACATTTAAACAAGTAAAGGACAGGCAATTAAGAAAATAAACAAATAAAGGTTCGGCCCTCGGGCACAGTATCAACAATCCGCCCCTCGTGCAATATCTTAGAACAATACCAGCCCCTCGGGCTATATCTCACATCACAATGGGTTCCCGCGCTCACTGGGGGTGTGCATACTCCTGGAGGGGCCTCTTTCGGCCCAAGCGCAATATCAAGCCATCTCATGGCATCATCACTAGGCTCTCGACCTTATATCAATCAAGCCACTTCGTGGCGTACATATCTCACGCCCTCGATCTCATAATCAATATCAAATGTTTCCTCACAACATAGGCCCTCGGCCTTACTCAGTCAAAATCCTTACAAGCCACTCGGGTAATAGTAAAACAATGATTCTTATCCCAATTATCATTTAAAAGATCATTTAAGTATTAAAATGGAGTAAACCTGGCTGAATATGAAAACAGCGGAAAATAACATGACTGAGTTCAAGTATAAAGTCAAAACAATGAGGAAGTATCAATAAAAGTCTCCGAAGGGTTCAAATAGTTGGCACGAAGCCCAAATATGACATTCAGCCCAAATAATGATGATAGCAAATAGATTTCAGTCAAATACACGATAAAATAATCATTTGGGATGGACTAAGTCACAATCCCCAACAGTGCACGACCCCACGCTCGTCATCAAGCGTGTGCATCACTTCAAAATAGCACAACAATGTGCAATCCGGGGTTTCATACCCTCAGAACATCATTTACAATCATTACTCACCTCAAACCGGTCAAATCTCTAGCTCGCAATGCCTTTGCCCCTCGAATCGGCCTCCACTCGCGTCGAATCTATCCAAAATCAGAATCACGGCGTCAAAAATATGCTAAGGGAACGAAGCCCAAGCGAAAATAATCAGTATACGACAGAAATCCCGAAATTACCAAAACCTGACCCCCGGGCCCATATCTCTAAATTCGATAATTTTTACATCAAGATTCCTATCTCTCCACGAGTTCATACATATCAGAAGTACCAAAATCCGACCGTAATAGGTCCCTAAAACCCTCAAGCAAAGGTCTAAGTTTCCAAGCCCTAATTTCCCCAATTTTAATCTTAGATTCCATTAATTATAGCTCTAATCCGTGAAATAATAGCATAGGAACGAGTTTTAGGTTCAAATTCCTTACCTCAATGAAGTTCCCTTGAAATCCCTCTTCAAAATCATCCAAAAAGCTCCCAAGCCGAATTAGAAATGGTGAAAATAGCTCAAAATCGCGAAGGACACAATTTATACTTTCTGCCCCAGGCATTTTTGCATCTGCGGCCACTTCACCGCTGCTGCGGTACCGCATTTGCGGTTCTTGATCCGCTTTTGCGGAAATCCCTTAACTCCCCATTATTCGCATCTGCGGTCCCATACCCGCATCTGCGACATCGCAGATGCAGTCCTCCTAACCGCTTCTGCGGTTCCTGCTCTTCAAGCCCCTTTTCGTTTCTGCGACCAATCGCCCGCACATGTAGCGTCGCACCTGCGGTCCCTAATCCGCAGGTGTGGAAATACCAGAAGCAGCACAATCTGCAGCTGTAACAATTCCTCAAACTCCCCGTCAACTATTCGAAATCACCCCGAGGCCCCCGGGACCTCAACCAAAACCACCAACCTATCCCATAACCTTATTCAAACTTGCACCAATCTTCAAAACACCTCAAACAACATGAAATCAACCAAAACACATCGGATTCAAGCCTAAGTTTCCAAAATCTTCCGAATTCCGCTTTTGATCAAAAACCCAACCAAACCACGTCCGAATGACCTGAAATTTTGCACACACATCCCAAATGACACCATAGAACTACTGCAACTCTCGGAATTCCATTCCGATTCCTATATCAAAATCTCCTACCAACCGGAAATCGCCAAAATATCAACTTCGCCAATTCAAGCCTAAACCTACTTCGAACCTCCTAAACTCATTTCGATCACACTCCTAAGTCCTAAATCACCTCTTGAAGCTAATCGAACCATCAGAACTCACATCCGAGCCCTCTAACACATAAGTCAACATCCGGTTGACTTTTCCAACTTAAGATTCTTCAAAAGAGACTAAGTGTCTCAAACCCTCTCAAAACCTTTCCGAACCCGAGCCAACCAACCCGATCACTCATAGAACCGATAAACAAAGCAGTAAGAAGAAGAAATGGGGAAAATGGAGTGGTAACTCATGAGACGACTGGCCGGGTTGTCAGATCCTCCCCAACTTAAACAAACGTTCATCCTCGAATGAGTCAAGAAACATACCTGAAGCCTCAAACAAGTGAGGATATCTGCTTCGCATCTCTCGCTCGGTCTCCCAGGTAGCCTCCTCCACGGGCCGACCTCTCTGCTGCACTTTTACTGAAGCTATATCCTTTGACCTCAACTTTTGAACCTGACGCTCCAAAATAGCTGCTTGCTCCACATCATAAGTCAAACCACCATCCAACGGAACCGTGCTTTAATCCACAACATGAGACGGATCCCCAATATACTTTAGGAGCATAGAAACATGAAATACCGGATGCACACTGAACAAGCTGGGTGGAAAAGCAAGCTCATAAGCCACCTCCCCAATCCTCCGAAGCACCTCAAAAAGACCAATGAACTGAGGACTCAATTTACCTTTCTTCCCAAATCTCATGACACCCTTCATGGGCGAAACCTTCAATAGAATCTTCTCACCAACCATGCAGGACACATCTCGAACCTTCCTGTCAGCATAACTCTTTTACCTCGACTGTGCTGTACAAAGCCTCTCCTGAATCACCTTTACCTTTTCTAAGGCATTCTGCACTAAGTCTGTCCCCAATAGCCTAGCCTCACCTGGCTCAAAACAACCAACTGGAGATCTATACCGCCTCCCGTACAAGGCATCATATGGAGCCATCTGAATACTCGACTGGTAGTTGTTGTTATAAGAAAACTCTACAAGCGGTAGAAACTGATCCCATGACCCTCCGAAATCAATGACACAAGCACACAACATGTCCTCCAATATTTGAATAGTGCGCTAGGACTGCTCGTTCGTCTGAGGGTGAAAAGCTGTGCTCAACTCAACCTGAGTACCCAACTTTTGTTGCACAGACCTCCAAAACTGTGAAATAAACTGAGTGCCCCTATCTGAAATGATGAAACTGGGACACCATGCAAGCGAACAATCTCTCGGATATAGATTTCTGCCAGCCACTCTAAAGAATATGTAGTACACATAGGAATGAAGTGCGCGGACTTGGTCAGCCGATCCACAATCACCCAAATAGCATCGAACTTCTTCAAAGTCCGTGGAAGTCCAACTACAAAATCCATAGTGATCCTCTCCCACTTCCACTCTAGAATATCCATTCGCTCAAGCAAGCCACCCGGTCTCTGATACTCATATTTCACCTGCTGACAATTGAGACACCGAGCTACAAATCACACAATGTCCTTCTTCATTCTTTTCCACCAATAATGTTGTCTCAGATCTTGATACATCTTCACGGCACCCGGATGAGTGGAATACTGCGAGCTATGGGCCTCCTCCAAAATCAACTCCCAAATCCCATCTACATTGGGCACACATATCCGGCCCTGCATCCTCAACACCCCATCATCACCAATGGTCACATCTCTAGCATCATCATGATGAACTCTTTCCTTAAGGACAAGCAAATGCAGATTATCATACTGGTGCTCTCTGATGTGATCATATAAGGAAGACCGAGAAACCACACAAGCCAATACCCGACTGGGCTCTGAAATATCCAACCTCATGAACCGATTGGCCAAGGCCTGAACATCAACTGGAAGAGGTCTCTCCCCAACTGGAATATATGCCAAACTCCCCATACTCACTGCCTTTCGGCTTAAAGCATCGGCCACCACATTAGCCTTCCTTGGATGGTACAATATAGTGATATTATAATCCTTAAGCAACTCCAACCATCTCCGCTGCCTCAAATTGAGATCCTTCTGTTTGAACAAGTGCTGGAGGCTACGATGATCAGTAAACACCTCACAAGACACACCATACAAGTAATGCCTCCAAATCTTCAACGCGTGAACTATGGCAGCCAACTCCAAATCATGAACGGGGTAGTTCTTCTCATGGGGCTTCAACTGACGAGTAGCATAAGCAATAACTCTACCCTCCTACATCAATACACAACCAATACAACCTCTCGAAGCATCACAATACACGGTATATGAACCTGAAGCTTATGGCAAAACTAACACTAGAGCTTTGGTCAAAGCTGTCTTGAGCTTCTGAAAGCTCTCCTCACACTCGTCCGACCATACAAATGAAGCACCCTTCTGAGTCAACTTGGTCAAAGGTGATGCGATAGATAAGAATCCCTGAATGAACCAGCGATAATAGCCTGCCAAACCAAGAAAGTTGCGAATCTCTATGGCTGAGGATGGTCTGGGCATACTCTGAACTACCTCTATCTTCTTCGGATCAACCTGAATACCCTCGCTAGATACCACGCGCCCCAAGAAAGCCACTGAACTGAGCCAAAACTCACACTTGGAGAATTTTGCATAAAGCTTCTCCTCCCTCAATCTCTGCAACACAACTCTCAAATGCTCTACGTGCTCCTCTTGCCTACACGAATACACCAGAATATCATCAATGAAGACTATGATCAACGAGTTGAGATAAGGCCGAAACACACTGTTTATCAAATGCATGAACGCTGCTAGGGCATTGGTCAGCCCAAAAGACATCACCAAGAACTCATAATGACCATATCGGGTCCTAAAAACTTTGTTAAGAATATCTGAATCCCTGATCTTCAATTGGTGATAACCTAAACGGAGATCAATCTTTGAGAACACTCTCATTCCCTAAAGCTGGTCGAATAAATCATCAATACGAGGCAAATGATACTTGTTCTTAATTGTTACCTTGTTCAATTGCCAATAATCAATCACATTCTCATAGTGCCATCCTTCTTCTTCACAAATAGAACTGGCGCACCCCAAGGTGACACACTAGGTCGAATGAACCCTTTATCAAGGAGTTCCTGAAGCTGTTATTTTAATTCTTTCAACTCCGCTGGTGCCATACAATACGGTGGAATAGAAATAGGCTGAGTGTCCGTCACCAGGTCAATGCAAAAATCAATATCCTTGTCCGGTGGCATGCTAGGTAGATCTACAGGAAACAGATCGAAAAAATCCCTCACAACTGGAACAGAATCAATACTAGGAGTCTCAGCACCGACATCCCTCACAAAGGCTAGATATGAAAGACAACCCTTCCCAACTATACGCTGGGATTTCAAGAATGAGTTCACTCTACTGGGAACATAATCAGTCACACCTCACCACTCAATCTGTGGCACACCCGGTATAGCCAATGTGACTGTCTTAGTATGATAGTCCACAATAGCATGACACAGAGATAGCCAATTCATGCCCAAAATGACATCGAAATCCACCATATACAATAATAAAAGATCCATACGGGTCTCCAGACCCCCAATAGTCACCACACACGACCAATACACACGGTCTACAACAACAGTATCGCCTACCGGGGTAGATACATGAATAAGTGAAGCAAGAAACTCACGAGGTGTACCCAAATAACGAGCAAAGTATTATGACACATAAGAAAAGGTGGAACCAGGATAAAAAAATACAGAGGCATTTCTGTGGCAGACTGAGACAATACCTGCGATAACAGCATCTGAAGCAATAACATCGAGTCTACCTGGAAGTGCATAGAAACAGGCCTAATCACCACCTGATCGACCTCCCCCTCTGGGGCAACCCCTAGCTGACTGACCTCCACCCCTAGCTGGCTGGGCGGGTGGTGACAAAGTAACTGGCGCTGAAGCTGATGACTGACCCCTTTGCTGAGATGAACTCGCAAGATGACGAGGGCACTGCCTCCACACATGACCCATCTCACCACACTCATAACAACTCCCAGGTGCTGGAGAAGGGACTGAAGGGAACCCCTCACACTGGAGTGACTAGCAAATGCACCTGGCATAGAAGAGCCCTGAACTGATGGAGCACGGGACAAACTCTAAGCTGGAAGGGCACTAAGTGATGACTGGCCTTGATGAGAACTATGAGAACCATGACCCGATGATGCCCCACAATAACTTGGGCAAGCTGACGGAGCATGCCTGAATGGACAACTTCTGTCGTGCTGAAATTGACCTCTTGAAGGAGCACCACTATAACTACCAGATACTCGAGGCCTTTTGGCCTCCCTCTCCTCGTGCTCCTGGCGATTAACAGACTCAATCTCCCGAGCAATGTCTACATCCTCCTCAAAGGTAGCACCAATCACCCTCTCCCTAGTCATGAGAATACGAATATGATAGGCGAGGCCATCAATAAACCTCCTAATCCTCTCTCTATCTGTCAGAACAAACTAAATAGCATGACGAGCTAACTCGGAGAACCTCATCTCATACTGCATCACAATCATCTCTCCCTGATGCAAGCACTCAAACTCCCTACGCAGCTCCTCTCTATAGGACTGCAGTACATACTTCTCTAGAAAGAGAATGGAGAACTGCTGCCAGGTAAGGGGTGCTGCACCAATTGGCCTACGCCTCTTAAAAGCCTCCCACCAAGTGAAGGCAGCTCTAGAAAACTGATAAGTAGTGAAAGCGACCCCGCTGGTATCCAGAATACCCGTTGTACGAAGCATCCTTTAACACTTATCCAAGAAGCCCTAGGCATCCTCGCCCTCTACACCATTGAAGGTCGGAGGCTGAAGTCTACCAAACCTCTCCAACCTACACTACTCATCCTCTGGCATGGCAGGAACTACATAGTCCTGAGCAGCTGCAACCGGCTGGGCTGGAGCGTCTGAAGTCCCTGCACTACCTGCTCGGGTGTGTGAGCAGCGGGAGTCTGATTGCCTCTCCCGACCTAAGAAGAGTTGCGGCTGTAGTAGCTAAAACAGCCTGAGCTAGGCCAGTGTAAACTGATATGATCTGAGCCAAGGCCTCCTAAAGACCCGGAATCACAATGGGCACAGCTGGTGCCTGATCTGGTGGTGCTGGAGCGCCCATAACTTGGACCTGATACTGAACTGGGGCTACTAGTGGATCTGCAGGTGCTGCCCTAGCTACTATACATGCCACACCTCTGCCCCTACTACGACCACGACCGCGTCCTCGGTCTCTTATGGCCATAGCTGGTGGTATTGATGGTCATCCATCCTGACCGGTAGCGTGTGTCCTCACCATCTATGATAGAATAGAACAATGTAAGTTTAGTACTCGGATCAACAAAGTCGTACGACAAGAATTTCAAGAATATGAAGGTTTTTATAAAGGTTCTGCAGCCTCTCAAGGATAAATACAGACGTCTCCGTACCAATCCGCGAGACTCTATTAAACTTGCTCATGACTCATGAGACCTATGTAACCTAGGCTTTGATACCAACTTGTCATGACCCTAAACCCAAACCCGGTCGTGATGGCGCCTCTCGTGAAGACAAGGCCAACCGACACTTCCCATTTCAATTTTAAGCAATTAAACAATAAAATTCAAGTCTAAAGCATGTTAAAATGACCCAAGGTTTAAGCAGTCAGCAGTATAAATATGTGGAAGAACAACCCAACATAGCCCGATACCGGGGTATCACTAGTCATGAGCATATACAAGTTCTAATACAAGTCTGAGAAGTCTATAATCTATTACAAGCTGTCAGATAAAGAGATAGAAATGATAAGGGGGAGAAACACGGGACTGTGGACGCCAAGTAGCCACCTCGTGGACTCCTAAATTTGCCGAGAGCTCTCAACTCGCACTAGCAGGATCCGCAACGCCTTAATCTGCACACGGGGTGCAGGGAGTAAAGTGAGTACTCCAACTCAGTGAGTAATAACCATAAATAAAGACTAAAAGCAGGAAATCACGTAAAGTACATTTACAGACTATAATGAAGTAGTAAAATCAGTAAAAGATATATGAAAGTCATTTAGAGCAATTAAACTTCATGAAAACCTTTTTGAACATTTAAACAAGTAAAGGACAGGCAATTAAGAAAATAAACACATAAAGGTTTGCCCCTCGGGCACAGTATCAAAAATCCGCGCCTCGGGCAATGTCTCAGAACAATACCAGCCCCTCGGGTTATATCTCACATCATAATGGGTACCCGCACTCACTAGGGGTGTGCAGATTACTGGAGGGGACTTTTTTGGCCCAAGCGCAATAACAAGCCATCTCGTGGCATCATCACTAGTCTCTCAGCCTCATATTAATCAAGCCACATCATGGTGTACATATCTTAGGCCCTCGGCCTCATTATCAATATCAAATGTTTCCTCACAACATAGGCCCTCGGTCTTACTCAGTCAAAATCCTCACAAGCCACTCGGGCAATAGTAAAACAGTGTTTCTCAGCCCAATTATCATTTAAAAGATCATGAAAGTATTAAAACGGAGTAAACATGGCTGAGTATGAAAATAATGGAAAATAACATGACTGAGTTCAAGTATAAAGTCAAAACTATGAGGAAGTATCAATAAAAGTCCCCGAAGGGTTCAAATAGTTGTCACGAAGCCCAAATATGGCAAT
This sequence comes from Nicotiana tabacum, assembly GCF_000715075.1. NCBI lineage: Eukaryota > Viridiplantae > Streptophyta > Magnoliopsida > Solanales > Solanaceae > Nicotiana > Nicotiana tabacum. Next base: position 15,582,126 of record NC_134080.1, read on the forward strand.
CAACCCAAATAATGATGATAACAAATAGATTTCAGTCAAATACACGGTAAAATAGCCACTTGGGATGGAGTAAGTCACAATTCCCAACAGTGCACGACCCTACGCTCGTCATCAAGCATGTGCGTCACTTCAAAATAGCACAACAATGTGCAACATACCCTCAGAACATCATTTACAATCATTACTCACCTCAAATCGGTCAAATCTCTAGCTCGCAATGCCTTTTCCCCTTGAATCGGCCTCCACTCGCATCGAATCTATCCAAAATCAGAATCACGACATCAAAATATGCTAAGGGAACGAAGCTCAAGCATAAATAATCAATATATGACACAAATCCCGAAATTACCAAAACCTTACCCCCGGGCCCACATCTCGGAATTTGATAATTTTTACATCAATAGATTTCTTATCCCCCACGAGTTCATACATATCGAAAGTACCAAAATCTGACCACAATAGGTCCCTCAAATCATCAAGCATAAGTCTAAGTTTCCAAGCCTTAGTTTCCCCAATTGTAACCTTAGATTCCATTAATTATAGCTCTAATCTGTGAAATAATAGCATAGGAATGAGTTTTACGTCCAAATTTCTTACCTCAATGATGTTCCCTTGAAATCCCTCTTCAAAATCGTCCAAAAAGCTCCCAAGCCGAATTAGAAATGGTGAAAATAGCTCAAAATCGCGGAGGACACAATTTATACTTTATGGCCCAAATATTTTTGCATCTGTGGCCACTTCACCACTTCTGCAATACCACATTTGCGGTTCTTGATCCTCTTCTGCAGAAATCCCTTAACTCCCCATTATTCGCATCTGCGGTCCCATACCCGCATCTGCGACATCGCAGATGTGGTCCTCCTAACCGCTTCTACAGTTCCTGCTCTTCAAGCCCATTTTTGCTTCTGCGACCAATCGCTCACACATGCGGCATCGCACCTGCGGTCCCCAATCCGCAGGTGCGGAAATATCAGAAGCAACACAATCTGCAGCTGCAACAATTGCTCAAACTCCCCATCAACTATTCGAAATCACCCCGAGGCCCCCGGGACCTCAAACAAAACCACCAAACTATCCCATAACCTTATTCAAACTTGCACCAATCTTTAAAATACCTCAAACAACATGAAATCAACCAAAACACATCGGATTCAAGACTAAGTTTCCAAAATCTTCCGAATTCTGCTTTTGATCAAAAACCCAACCAAACCATGTCCGAATGACCTAAAAGTTTGCACACACATCCTAAATGACACCACAAAACTATTTCAACTCTTAGAATCCCATTCCGATTCCTATATCAAAATCTCACCTACCAACCGAAAATCGCCAAAATATCAACTTCGCCAATTCAAGCCTAAGCCTACTCCGAACCTCCAAAACTCATTCCCATCACACTCCTAAGTTAAAAATCACCTTCCGAAGCTAACTGAACGATTGGAACTCACATCCAAGCCCTATAACACATAAGTCAACATCCAGTTGACTTTTTCAACATAAGCTTCTTCAAAAGAGACTAAGTGTCTCAAACCCTCTCAAAACCTTTCCGAACCCAATCCAAGCAACCCGATCACTCATAGAACCGATAGACAAAGCAGTAAGAAGCAGTAATGGGGGGAACAAAGCAGTAACTCATGAGACAACTGGCCGGGTCGTCATAGTTGTCCTTAACTTTTGAACTTGTAAGTCAAAGTTAAGGACTGCCTGTCCTTAACTTTTGAACTTTGAACTCAAAGTTAATGACATATGTCCTTAACTTTATAACTTGTAACTCTAAGTTAAGGACTGATTGTCCTTAACTTTTGACCTTATAAGTCTAACTACAGGACTACTTGTCCTTAACTTTTGGTCTTGTAATCTGAAGTTCAGGACTACCTATCCTTAATTTCTGTTAGCCTTTTTTTATAATGTATTTTCAGGTTTTGTTATATGTTTTATGCATATGGATCATCAATATCTGGTTGGAATCATTGTAAACCAGTGATTGCTGTTGATGCAACTTTTTTGAAGTCAAAATTTTGTGGTATTTTAATGATTTCAGTTTCAAAGGATGCAAATAACCAAATTTTTCCACTAGCCTTTGGAATAGCAAAATCTGAAAATAACAATTCCTATGAGTGGTACTTTAGTCAGCATCGCAATGCAATTGGGAGCCATGAGAATTTAATTTTTTTATCAGACAGGCATCAAGCTATTGCATTTGGTATTGCAAAGGTATATCCTGAAAGCCATCATGAGATTTGTATCTATCATTTGGAGCAGAACCTAAAGCGAAGGAAAGTGAAAAGTGAGGTCATAAAACTTTTCCAAAATGCTGCAAGAGTATACAGGTGCAAAGAATTTGATCTATACATGTTAGATATAGCAAAAATAGATAAGAAGACTCATGACTACTTGATGGAAGAACCATTGGAAAGGTGGGCACGTTCTTGTAGTCCACGATGAAGATGTGACATGCTCACAACAAACATAGTTGAGTCAATGAATTCTGTCCTATTAGAAGCAAGGGAGCTGCCTATATTATGTTCTATATTTAGGTTATGATTTTAATATAATTTAACATAATGTACTAACTTATAATTTTTCAACATTGAAGGTCTTCCTTGTTGATTCATGGCATTCTAGAGTTGAAGAAGAAGGAATAACTTTCTTGGTGGACTTAAACAAAAGAACATGTGATTACTTTTAGTTTTAATTTGATGAATTACCATGCATGCATGCAATTGCAACTATCGAGAAGAGAAACATCAAGAAGTCCAACTTTTGCTCGCACTGGTACTTAAAGGAATCTTGGCTGAAAATATATGAAAGACAAATACATCCTGTAGGAAATACTGATTCTTGGATAGTACTAGAGAGTTAAACCTCCAGATTTCAAAGTGCCACCAGGTAGAAGGCAGAAGAAAAGGCATATTCCAGCTACCGAGTCATCAAAAATAACATTCAAATGTGGTCGTTGTAGAAGAATTGGTCATAATAGAACAACTTGTATATATTCTCCAGCAGTCCGTCCATTTTCAAGAAAGCATAGAGAATTGTAGATATATCCACTTATGTTTGTCGACTCTTTTAAGTTTTTGCTATAAATTGAATTCATTTAGATTATTCTTATTTGAGCAGATGTCTGAGTTTTTAAAATATCTTTCTGCTTACATTCTTTTTGTTTCTTTTGAGTTCAAAGTTCAAAAGTTAAGGACATGAGTCCTTGAGTTTGACTTGCAGGTTCAAAAGTTAAGGACAGGCAGTCCTTAAGTTTGAATTACAGGTTCAAAAGTTAAGGAGAGACAGTCCTTAACTTTGAGTTCAAAGTTCAAAAGTTAAGGACTGTCTGTCCTTAACTTTGAGTTTCAAGTTCAAAAGTTAAGGACAAAAGTCATTAAGTTTGACTTGCAGGTTCAAAAGTTAAGGACAACCAGTCCTTAAGTTTGAATTACAGGTTCAAAAGTTAAGGACAAACAACCCTTAACTTTGAGTTCAAAGTTGAAAAGTTAAGGACTGTATGTCCTTAACTTTGAGTTTCAAGTTCAAAAGTTAAGGACATGTAGTCCTTAAGTTTGAATTACAGGTTCAAAAGTTAAGGACATGCAATCCTTAACTTTGAGTTCAAAGTTGAAAAGTTAAGGACTGTCTGTCCTTAACTTTGAGTTTCAAGTTCAAAAGATAAGGACATGACTCTTGAAGTTTGACTTGCAGGTTCAAAAGTTAAGGACAGACAGTTCTTAAGTTTGAATTACATGTTCAAAAGTTAAGGACATGTAGTCCTTAACTTTGAGTTACAAGTTGAAAAGTTAAGGACAGTTGGTCCTGAAGTTTCAGTTTCAAGTTCAAAAGTTAAGGACACATGGTCCTGAACTTTGACTTACAAGTTACAAAGTTAAGGACACTTGGTCCTTAACTTTGAATTTGAAGTTCAATTACACTTAGTCATGAACTAATACTAACAAGCTCAATGGACAAATCAATACTTGACAGAAACAAGGAAATTAATAACATGATGCCTTCATATTACTTCTGAAGTTGTAATTTTGCATAGATGTGACAAAAAATTATGCTATGCAAAAAAAATAAAAGTGCCTTTTGAGGAATTTACAGGATATTTCAAAATTCATATGGATTCTTTACAGCAATTTTATACAAAAGATCAACCACAACTAACTTTCTTTACGACTAAACTACAACTCATTCGGACAACAAGTTTCATTTTCACTATCATAGTCATCACCAACATTTTCTGGTGGTGTGTCATAACCAGAATTTCTTTTCCACTCACCATGTGCCCAAAGATTTGCGGCAAGTTCTTTTCTAAAGTCTTTTATGTCTTCAAGTTGGAATTTCTCCACATCCTTTCCAATCATCAACAACTCCACATACTTGATTAGGAATACAGCACAATCAATCCTAAGAAAAATGTAAGATATGGAGTCAATTAAACAATAAATCTAAAGTACATGTAAATTATATAACAAATAACAACACGTACGATCTAGTTTGGTGTGGTGATCTTTGCTACTGAATATCAAATTTGTTGAATGCATTTCCAAAAGACTTGTGATGTTTGTCAAACTGTGAGAACATTAGCAAGTGGGGGATCATGCGTGCATACATTTTAATGTGATTCATTCCTGTCTCATATGGCTCACTATATATGGATCGTAAACATCAATATTTTTCTCATTCAAGTCCAATACCCCCAAAAATAAATGTGTCACAGCATCATCAGCTTCTGAAGGAATCCGACATGGAAAAAAGATTTTGTCAACCTCTGTCCAAGAAATTCCACATCTATGACTATCACCCCACACATATGGTGTCAGAAACAATTGATTATTACCACACCAAAACTCATCTGTAGCATCTGCATTGAAATCCTTATACACAAGCACCATAAAGTTATCAAAAAGTATATATGTAGTTGTGCAACGAAAAGGATGGTCGCGAGGGTGGTAGCATTCCTTTTTTCTTAGATAATATAGGGCAATGTCAATATGCTTCATAAAAAAGGCAAAAAATAAAACAAATCCATCAGTCATAAAATAATTAAAAAATGATAAATTAAGAATAAAGAAAATAAATGCCTTGCGAGTTATCAAACCTTATCATCAAGTATAAAGCTACTATCTGAAAGATCAAGAAAGAACATTTTGCTACTGATTTTTTGATGATACAATTTGTATGGATTCTTTCTCACACCATTATCATCAGCATATATATCAGTTTATCCCCTGAAAATTTTGAAAATATCAAAGTTAGAAGTTAGTCCTGAACTTAGCCTTTCAAGTTGAAAAGTTAAGGAAACTTCGTCCTGAAGTTTGAGTTTCAAGTTCAAAAGTTAAGGACACTTGGTCCTGATGTTTGAGTTTCAAGTTCAAAAGTTAAAGACACATGATCCTGAACTTAGGCTTACAAGTTCAAAAGACTTTGTCCTTAACTTAGACTAACAAGTATAAAAGTTATGGACAGGCAGTCCTTAACTTATAGTTCCAACCTCAAAAGTTAAGGACACTTGGTCCTGAACTTCATGTTTCAAGTTCACACATGGTCCTGAACTTAGACTTTAAACTTCAAAAATTAAGGATACTTGGTCCTGAACTTAGACTTATAAGTTCAAAAGTTAAGGACACATGGTCCTAAACTTTGACTTACAAGTTCAAAAGTTCAGGACACTTGGTCCTGAACTTTGAATTCCAAGTTGAAAAGTTAAAGACACTTGGTCCATAACTTTGATTTTCAAATTCAAAAGTTAAGGACACTTGGTCCTAAACATAGACTTACAATCACAGAAGTTAAGGACATTTAACTTTAGCAATTTCAATATCAATACACTTAGTCCTAAATTTAAAATTGCAAGTTAAGGGCATGAATTTAAGCAATTAACAAATAATAAAATACATTAAGTGACTTACTGTTTTTTGTGACCTTTCCTTTTCTCTTTGCCCAACCACACAATGAATTTATTCAATAATTTTGCATCATCTTTGGCATAATGAAAAATACATCTACAAGTATATGTTGATTTTATTAATCCTGAACTCTTGGGAGTATTTTCATTGTGCGCCATCGATGTTCCTGTTTTTCTTTCCTGATCAAAAGGAAATTTCAACTACCAACTAAGCTTCTTATTCCTTTTACCTCGACCAAGATCTTCTTCAACATTTACTTCAACCTTCATAGACAAACCCCCATCAATGCTCATTTGTGTACTTGGAGGAGTAGGAGTAAGAATAGAAAATGACGGACCATCATAACCAATACTATCTCTCTTTCTTTTCCTAGTATATTGGTTAAGAGCTTCATCATTGTTTTCCTCTGCAGATTTCCTAGTATATTGGTTAAGAGCTTCATCTATGTTTTACTCTGCAGACAGCACTATATATATATTAGTTTGCTGCAAGTCGTCAAATGAAGAGACAAAAACTAAGAACATTATTTTTGAAATGTACTGGCATTTTCAATTATGAATATAATATTTAGGACACAATCAATACCTGTCTTGTTCATATTGCCTTCTTGTGTTTTTTCAACAGACAATTGAGCTGACATATTGGTTGCATCATTTTCTTTATCTTCCAACTGCACATTTTCTTTATTTTTGCAACTGTTCTCCATGTTCTTCAGTTGCAAGTTCACAAGATTCTGCAAAATATTTACAAGAGATAACACAATTAGTACTTGTTACTAATCTTTGATTAAAACAAACATGTATAAAATTAAAAAAACACTGGCTAACCGTTTGCAATTGTCAAGATCATCCCAGTTAAATCATTATCTTCACTAGTATTTTCTTGGCTTCCAATATTGTCGGTAAGAGAGCGAGGTGTAGAGAGATCACATGTTCCATCTATGCATTTGGAAACAATCTCACTTATGCTTGTTCCTTCGGTATTTTCTAGGTCTTGAGATTGTACTCCACTTTTCTCTTGATACTCCACTCCAGCTTCTTCCCTTGCAGCTTCAAAAGATTCTGTAACATTTGCAATTAATACCCATTCTAATATTTAAACATTCAACATATATGAGAAAAGGAACATATATGAGAAAACATTCAACTAAAACTAACATTCAACATATCATGAAAAGTTTCTTGATTGGCACAATTTTGAACTCCAAATTTCTCTTTATATGAGAGAGGTGTAGACATATCATATGTTCCTTTTAAACATTTGCATACAATCTCACTGACACTTATTCCCAATGGACTTTCTAAATCCTGAGATTGCAATCCACATTTACAAATTTTTTCTGTTACTCCTGTCTCTTTTGGATTTTCCTGGTCTTAACATTCTACTACATCTTGAACTTCCACCCCATCAATAGATTCTACAAATATTTGTAATTAAAAAAAAGTTTATATGTATTACGCTATTGAATATAAATTTCAATGAAAAAAAATTCAAAATTTATATCTAACCTTTCCCAATTTCAGTGACATTATCAGTTTCATCATCTAGATGTGCATCTCTAAAATCACTTTCATACTGAACTTCTGCATGCACATCCATATCATCACATTCATCACCACCTTCATCTTTGTTAATTGTAACAATAGGCTCTGCACCATGATAATAATCATCAACTCCATATTTAGTAATTGGAACACTAGATTCTCTCTCTATGTTCCTTTCATCAGGTTTCACATAAATTTCACGACCCAATTTCACCTCAGGTCGAGATGGAACCCAACACCGTTGTCAGGTAAGTCAACACAGAAATATTAGTGAATTCTAATTTTACTTACCAAAGCAGTTACAACATTTTTCTTAATTTGCAATTAAAACAGGTGATAATAAGCATTATTCAATAATAGTTATGCAACCCAAATGAACCATCTACTAATGTGTGTGCCAAGACCTGGTGTCACAAGTTGTGGGCAACTAGTAGAATATACAAAATAATAGATCTATCCTACTGTATGAACAAAATAGACAGTTAAAAGTAAGAAAGACTCCATCAAGCTGCTGATTGGCACAGGAAGGGAAGCAACTCACCGTGGAAGTCTCGGACTATGATCAGAGACGTGCACTGGTCTGATAGCCAGATGTACCTGCCTCAGGGCCTGTACAATTAAGTACAGAAGTGTAGCATGAGTACATAAACAATATGTATCTAGTAAGTATCCCGTCTAATCTCAAAGAAGTAGTGACGAGAGGTCGACTTGATACCTAGTAGGGTCAAATAATATAATACGATGTTATGCCAGGCATGATGGTCACAATTATATAACAGTTGAAATAAGGATTTCTAAGTCATGTCATTTTAATATCACAGTTAATCCTTTATATATCAGACCATGTATCAGGCAAGTCATCAATGATAATTCACATAAATATCATGCGCACATTATGCCGAGGCCGACAGCCCGATCCAACATAAAAGAAACTGTGCACTGCCAGAGGGTCGAATGACGCGAAACATAGATGCATCTATTTCTATCGAGGCGATCGGCCCAATCCACAAATATCAATTATCAACAGAAAAATACAAGAAGGTGCATTTATATTCAAATAAACTCATACAAGTGTTCAACACAACATATGTTCACTTATGTTCATTTCCAATTCTCTAGCATATCCTAAATGATCACATTAGCAAGAAGACATATAATATTTGCAAATATAGCATGATACGGGTCCTAAACTACCCGGGCAATTAACATGATAGTATCTACGCACGGACTCTCGTCACCTAGTGCGTACGTAGCCCCCGCATTTAGTGGCAAATTATACAATTATTACTCCTATAGGGACAATTCCCTCTTACAAGGTTAGAAAGGAGACTCACCTCGCTCCAAAGTGCACTTCCAATACCAAGAACGAGCTCGAACTCTCAATTTGGAGCCGAACGATCCAAAACTAGTTAAATAGGGTAATAACTAGTCAATACAAGCTCATAAGATCACATTCTAACTATTAACGCAATTTCCCAGCCTTAAACACAAGCTTCCTAAAATCCGACCCCGGGCCCATGTGCCCGGATTCGGAAATTTTTCGTAGAAAGTTGTTCTTTGTAATCTAAGGATCAATAATATATGATTTCTACTTCTCTTCATAACCAATTTCATGGAAAAATCTAAGTTTTATCAAAACCCTAGGTTTTGCTCTAACCCCATGATTTTACCTTATTTTTAGTGTTTAATCTACCTAAGACACAAGTTTTAAACTAGGAATAGGTGGGATAAACTTACCTCAAGATGCTAGGTAGAAGTCTTCTCTCAAAAGCTCTAAAATGGCCCAATGGAGGAGTGAAAAATGGCAAAAACAACTTAGAACCCGTATTAAATGAAGCTCACTGCTTTAGCGATTTCCGCATCTGCGGTCCTGGACCTGCGGCCACCACATCTGCGGAAGGGAGCCCGCTTTTGCGGAATTTAACTTGGGCCGCTAGGCCGCATCTGCGAGTTACCAGCCGCTTTTGCGGCTTCGCTTCTGCGGAGGAATAGCTGCTTCTGCAATTTTGGGCCTGGCCTGGCTTGGCCGCGTCTACGTGAGATGGATCGCTTTTGCGGTTTCGCCCCTGCGGCTGGCTAACCGTAGGTGCGGTTATGACAGCAACTGAAGCTTCAACACTTCTCCAATTTTTTCAACTTCACTCGAGCCTCGTCCGATTGACGCTCGGGGCTCCCGGGCCCCGCCCGAACATACCGACAAGTCTGAAATCATGAAATAGACCTGCTCAAACCTTCAGAACACCCGAAACAACGCTACATCTAAGAATCACCCCCCAAAAACCAATTGAATCAAACTTTTGAACTTCAAGTTCTTAATTCTCCTCTAATGAGCCAAAACACACTTAAACTACTCGGATTGACACCAAATTTTGCGGGCAAGTCGTAAATGCTATATTGGACCTGTACTGGGCTCCGAAACCAACATACGAGCCCGATACCCATGTGATCAATCATTATTTAGTTTTCTTTAAATCCTTAGAATTTCAGTTTAACAATTTCCAATAAAAATTCATTACTCAGGCTAGGGACCTCAGAATTCGATTCCAGGCATATGCTCAAGTCCCATATTTTCCTACGGACTCTTCGAGACCATCAAAACATAAATCCGGGTCCGTTTACTAAAAATATTGACCAAAGTCAAACTTAGCCTTTTAAGAAAATCTTAGGGAATCAAGTGAACCTATTTCAACCCAAACTCTTCCAAAACCCGAACCAGCCACCCCCACAGGCCGTAAATCAGATAAAGCAAGCGCGTGAAGTTTTATTTAGGGGAAAGAGGTTCTAAATAGCAAAATGACCAGTCGGGTCGTTACATTCTCCACCTTTTAAACAAACGTTCGTCCTCGAACGGACCTAGAAAAGTACCTAAGGTCTGGAATAAGTGTGGATATCTGCTCCGCATGTCCTCCTCGGACTCCCAGGTCACCTCCTCGACTGGTTGGCTCCTCCACTGGATCTTCACCGCTAAAATCCTCTTGGATTTTAACTGGCGATCCTGTCTATCAACAATGACCTCCTCATAACCCAAACTCTCATCTAGCTGAATAGTACTAAAGTCCAGCACATGGGACAAGTCGGCATGATACCTCCGGAGCATGGACATGTGGAAACCCGGACATTGGCAAGACTTTCAAAAGGATCTTCTCGCCAACCATGAATGATACATCACGCGCCTTCTGATTCGCATAACTCTTCTTTCTGGACTGAGTTGTGCGAAGCCTTTCCTGAATCAACTTCACCTTATCCAAGGCATCTTTCACCAAGTCTGTGCCGTATAACTTAGCCTCACCAGGCTCAAACTACCCGATAGGGGAACGACATCGCTGCCCATATAAAGCCTCAAATGGAGCCATCTCGATGCTGGACTAGTAGCTGTTGTTGTAAGAAAACTCTGCCAAAGGCAAGAACTGAGCCCACTATCCTCCAAAGTCAATCACACATGCTCTAAGCATGTCCTCGAAGATCTGAACTGTCTGCTCCGACTGCCCATTGGTCTGTGGATGAAATACTGTGCTAATCTCCACGCGGGTCCCCAAATCACCCCGAACAACTCTCAAGAAATGAGAAGTGAACTGAGGGCCTCTATATGATATGATAGAAACAGGCACACCGTGCAACCGGACTATCTCCTGAATGTAAATCTGAGACAGTCTCTCCAAAGTGTAAGTAGTCATAACTAGTATAAAGTGTGCCGAATTGGTCAACCTATCCACGATGACCCACACTGCATCAAACTTTCGCAAGGCCTGGGGCAACCCAACTACGAAATTCATAGTAATGCGCTCCTACTTCCACTCTGGTATAGGCATCTGCTGGAGTAGGCCACCCGGCCTCTAGTGCTCGTACTTGACCTGCTGGCAATTCAAACACCTAGCCACATACTCCACTATGTCTTTCTTCATCCTCCGCCACCAATAATGCTGCCTCAAGTCACGATACATCTTCGTAGCACCCGGATGAATGGAATACCGCAAATTGTGAGCCTCCTCCAGGATTCTCTCCCTCAGACCATCAACATTAGGAACACATAGGCGACCTTGGAGACATAGAACACCATCACCACTAATAGAGACCTCCTTGGCACTACCCTGCAGAACTGTCTCTCTAAGAACTGCCAAGTGGGGATCATCGAGCTACCGGGCCTTGATCTGCCCCAATAATGAAGATTGAGCAACAACACACGCAAAAACTCGGCTAGGCTTCGAAATATCCAGCCTCACAAGTCTGTTGCCAAGGACTGAATGTCCAAAGCTAGTGGCCTCTCCCCTACTGGAATGAATGCCAAGCTACCCATACTCTCTGCCTTCCTGCTTAATGCATCCGCGACCACATTTGCCTTGCCCGGATGATAAAGAATGGTGATGTCATAATCTTTCAGTAACTCAAGCCACCTACGCTGCCTCAAATTGAGATCCCTCTACTTGAACAAATGCTGCAAGCTATGATGATCAGTATAGACCTCACATGGCACCCCATACAGATAATGCCTCCACATCTTGAGAGCATGGACAATCGCGGCCAACTCTAAGTGGTGCACAGGATAATTCTTCTCATGAATCTTCAGCTGGCGCGAATCATAGGCAATAACTCGCCCCTCCTACATCAATACACACCCCAATCCAATGCGTGAAGCGTCACAATATACCGCATACATCCCTGAACCGGAAGGCAACACAAGAACTGGTGCTGTAGTCAAGACTATATTGAGCTTCTGAAAGCTTGACTCATAATCATCGGACCAATGGAAAGGAGCACCCTTTTGGGTCAATCTCGACAGAGGTGATGCAATAGATGAAAAGCCCTGCACGAATCGCCTGTAATAGCCTGCTAACCCCAGGAAGCTCCTGATCTCGATCACTGAAGTAGGACGTGGCCAACTCTAAACTGCCTCAATCTTCTTAGGGTCCACCTTAATACCCTCTCCTGACACAATATGCCCCAAGAATGCTACTAACTCTAGCAAGAACTCACACTTGGAGAACTTAACATATAGTTTCTGCTCTCGCAAGGTCTGAAGCACTACCTTCAAATGCTACTCGTGCTCCCCCAGGATACATGAATATATCAAGATGTCGTCAATGAAGATGATGATAAAGGAATCAATATAAACCTGAGCACTCTGTTCATCAAGTCCATAAATGTTGTTGGGGCATTAGTCAAGCCAAAGAACATCACCAGAAACTCATAATGACCATATCTCGTCCGAAATGCGGTCTTCGGAACATTTGAGTCTCGAATCTTCAACGGATGGTACCCCGACCTCAAGTCGATCTTAGAGAACACCCTATCACCCTGCAACTAGTCGAACAAATCACCAATGCGCGGCAACAGGTACTTATTCTTGATGGTAGCCTTGTTCAACTGGCGGTAGTCAATGCACATCTGCATAGTCCCATCATTCTTCTCACAAATAACACTGGTGCGCCCCAAGGTGAAACACTAGGCCTAACAAACCCCTTTGCTAAAAACTCCTCAAGCTGCTCCTTCAACTCCTTCGGAGCCGTGGGGTACAGTGGGATAGATATAGGCTGGGTGCCTAGAGCCAAATCAATACAGAAATCAATATCACGATCCGGTGGCATGCTGGGAAGATCAGAAGAAACACATCGACGAACTCCTGAACTACTGGAACTGAATCAATCATCGGAGACTTTGCGGTGGGTGTCCCAAACATAAGACAAATAAGCCAAACACCCCTTCTCGACCATTTGAGGAGCCTTCAGGAAAGAGATAACCCGGCTAGATGTATCAACTATGGAACCCTTCCACTCTAACCCTAACATCTCTAAAGTAACAATCTTGGCATGGCAATCTAGGACGGCGTGATATGGAGATAACCAATCCAGGATGATCTCAAAATTGATCATATCAAGCAACAGGAGATCTGATCTAGTCTTGAAACCATAGAATGTGACCACACAGGATCGGTATATTTGATCCACAACTACAGAATCGCCAACAAAAGTGGACACATGAACAGGAGTGCTGAAGGGCTCATGAGCAATAACTAGAAAACAAGCAAACAGAGATGACACATACGAATAGGTAGACCCTGGATCAAATAATACTGAAACATCTCTACCGCAGACGGAAATAATATGTGTGATGACAGCATCTGAGGCCAATACATTTGGCCTAGCCGGAAGGGCATCAAATCTGGCTAGAGCGCCGGCTGGCTGGCCTCCACCTAACTAAGTAGTAGCTGGCTGACCTCTCCCTGCTTATCCTCCACCTCTACGATGGCCCCTACAAATTTGCCCTCCACTTCTAGGTGGCGGGGCAGCCAGTGCTGAAATCATAGGCTACTGACCTTGCTGTACTACCTTGCCCCGAAGCCTGGGGCAGTATCTCCTCATATGACCAAGGTCTCCGTACTCGAAACAACCCCACGGTGCGGCTACCTGCTGCCCTGATGGCTGACTCTGATGGCCTGTAAACCCACTGGAAGAAGACTGAATAGCCGGTGGATGGTATGAACTCTCCAGCACAACACTAAAATAAGAATCAGAAGAACCTTGAGGACCTGAATACCCACCAGAGGAACCCTGAATAGCTGGTGGGTGGTAAGAACTATTTGGTATGGCGCTGAAATAGGGACGCGCCGGAGCACCCCGAGCAGGTGGTGGTGCTGAATGTGGGCGCCTGCTGGGTTGTCCCCTCCCAAGATCTATCCCTCTTATCCTACTGCATCTGCTCCCTACCCCTCAGACGGTAGCCCTCAATCCTTCGAGTAATCTCCACTACTAACTGATAAGGAGTCCCCATCTCCACCTCTCGGGCCATGTTGGCCCTGATGCTAGAGTGCAACCCTGTAACAAACCTCCACACCCTCTCTACGTTAGTAGGAAGTATCATTAATGCATAGTGGGATAGCTTAGAAAACCTCGCCTCATAATTGGCCACAGATATCTGAACCGGCTCAAGCTGCTCAAACTAATACCGCAGGTCTTCCCTCTCAAATGGTGGAATATACCTATCCAGAAATAACTGCGTGAACTGACTCCAATTGATAGGAGCAGAACCTGCGGGTCTTCCAAGAACATAAGACTGCCACCATCTGCGGGCCCTTCCCTCTAGCTGAAAATTGGTGAAGTCAACCCCATGCGACTCCAATATCCTCATGTTGTGTAGTCTGTCCCTACACCTATCAATGAAGTCCTGAGCATTCTCATGACGCTCACCCCCGAAGACAAGAGGGTGAAGTCTAGTCCATCTATCCAACAGCTTCTCCGGGTCACCATCCACAATTGGTCTGGGCTCGGGTATCACTACAGCAACTGGCTAAGCCCCATCCGCGGGTAGTGCACCCAGAGTCTGATACACTGCAGTTGCATGACCATAAGCCTGAGCGATAGGGGTCTGTGCTCCCCTCCTACCTGTGATGTAGCTGGATTTTCTAGAAATAAACCAGCCCGATTCATGGTGTTCATGAATCGTAGCATACGACCCATGACCTCCTGGAATCCCGGTATTGTCATAAAGTCCGTCGGGGTAGGCTCAGCTATGGGCACCTCGCCCTGCTCCTCAATAATAGGATCTCCCATAGGATCTGCTGGTGGTGCTACTAGAACAGCTCTGGAATGCCCTCGTCCCTTACCTCTGGTCGGTGCCCTCCCCCGGCCTCTGCCATGGCCTCTAGCAATGGGGAGAGCAGCCCCTCCCGAGTCGGGAACCTCTACCGTGCATGTCCTCACCATCTGTGAGAGAAATAGAAGAGAGAAATTTAGTGTACCATCCACTGCACGACAGGAAATGAATAAAAGAGTAGTTTCCTAACACCATATAACCTCTCGAAGATAAATACAGACGTCTCCGTACCGATCCGCAAGACTCTATTAAGTTTTCCCATGACTTGTGAGACCTATGTGAACCTAGCGCTCTTATACCATGTTGTCACGACCCAATTTCACCTCAGGTCATGATGGCGCCCAACATCGTTGTTGGGCAAGCCAACGCGGAAATATTAGTGAATTCTCATTTTACTTACCAAAGCAATTACAACATTTTTCTTAATTTGCAATTAAAACTGGTGATAATAAGCAATATTCAATAATAGTTATACAACCCAAAAGAACCGTCTACTAATGTGTGTGCCAAGACCTGGTGTCACAAGCTGTGGGCAACTAGTAGAATATATAAAATAATAGATCTATCCTACTGCCTGAACAGAATAGATAACCAAAAGTAAGAAAGACTCCATCAAGCTATTGCTCGGCACAGGAAGGGAAGCAGCTAACCGTGAAAGTCTCGGACTATGATCAGGGATGCGCACCGGTCTGATAGCCAGATGTACCTGCCTCAGGGCCTGTAAAATTAAGTATAGAAGCGTAGCATGAGTACATAAACAATATGTACCTAGTAAGTATCCCGTCTAATCTCGAAAAAGTAGTGACGAGAGGTTAACTTGATACCTACTAAGGTCAAATAATATAATATGATGTTATGCCAGGCATGATGGTCACAATTATATAACAGTTGAAATAAGGATTTCTAAGTCATTTTATTTTAATATCACAGTTAATCCTTTACATTTCAAACCATGTATCAGGCAAGTCATCAATGATAATTCACATAAATATCATGTGCACATTATGCCGAGGTCGACGGCCCAATCCAACATAAAAGAAACTGTGCACTGCCAGAGGGTCGAATGTCGCAAACCATAGATACATCTATTTCTACCGAGGCGTTCGACCCGATCCACAAATATCAATTATCAATAGAAAAATACAAGAAGGTGCATTTATATTCAACTAAACTCATACAAGTGTTCAACACAGCATATGTTCACTTATGTTCATTTCCAATTCTCTAGCATATCCTAAATGATCACATTAGCAAGAAGACATATAATATTTGCAAATATAGCATGATACGGGTCCTAAACTACCCGGGCAATTAGCATGATAGTATCTACGCACGGACTCTCGTCACCTAGTGCGTACGTAGCCCCCACATTTAGTGGAAAATTATACAATTATTACTCCTATTGGGATAATTCCCTCTTACAAGGTTAGAAAGGAGACTCACCTCGCTCCAAAGTGCACATCCAATACCAAGAATGAGCCCGAACTATCAATTTGGTGCCGAACGATCTAAAACTAGTTAAATGGGGTAAGAACTAGTCAATACAAGCTCATAAGATCACATTCTAACTATTAAAGCAATTTCCCAACCTTAAACACAAGTTTCCTAAAATCCAACCCCGGCCCACGTGCCTGGATTCAAAATATTTTTGAAGAAAGTTGTTTTGTAACCTAAGAATCAATAATATATGATTTCTACTTCACTTCATAGCCAATTTCGTGGAAAAATCTAAGTTTTATCAAAACCCTAGGTTTTGCTCTAACCCTATGATTTTACCTTAATCTTAGTGTTTAATCTACCTAAGACACAAGTATTAAACTAGGAATAAGTGGGATAAACTTACCTCAAGATGCTAGGTGGAAGTCTTCTCTCAAAAGCTCTAAAATGGCCTAATGGAGGAGTGAAAAATGGCAAAAATAACTTAGAACCCATATTAAATGAAGCTCATTGCTTAAGTGATTTACCCATCTGCGGTCCTGGGACGCACCTACGGCCACCTCATCTGCGGAAGGGATCCCGCTTTTGCAGATTTTCACCTGGGCCGCTAGGTTGCATCTGCGAGTTGCCAGCCGCTTTTGCGGCTTCGCTTCTGCGGAGGAATAGCCGCTTCTGCAGTTTTGGGCCTGGCGTGGCTTGGCCGCATCTGCGTGAGATAGACCACTTCTGCGGTCTCGCACCTGCGGCTGGCCAACCGCAGGTGCGGTTATGTCAGCAACTGAAGCTTCAACACTTCTCCAATTTTTCCAACTTCACTCGAGCCTCGTCTGATTGACGCTCGGGGCTCCTGGGCCCCGCCCAAACATACCGACAAGTCTGAAATCGTGAAATGGACTTGATCGAACCTTCGAAACACCCGAAACAACGCTAAATCTAAGAATCACCCCTAAAACCAATTGAATCAAACTAATGAACTTCAAGTTCTTAATTCTCCTCTAACGAGCCGAAACACACTTAAACTACTCGGATTGACACCAAATTTTGCGGGCAAGTCTTAAATGCTATATTGGACCTGTACCAGGCTCTAAAATTGACATACGAGCCCAATACCCATATGATCAATCATTATTTAGTTTTATTTAAATTCTTAGAATTTTAGTTTAACAATTTCCAATAAAAATTCATTACTCAGGCTAGGGACCTCAGAATTCGATTCCGGGCTTACGCTCAGGTCCTATATTTTCCGATGGACCCACCGTCAAAACACAAATTTGGGTCAGTTTGCTAAAAATATTGACCAAACTCAAACTTAGCCTTTTAAAAAAATCTTAGGGAATCAACTAAGCCTATTTCAACCCAAACATTTCCAAAATCCGAACCAACCACCCCCACAGGCCGTAAATCAGATAAAGCAAGTGTGTGAAGTTTTATTTGGAGGAACAAGGTTCTAAATAGTAAAATGACCGGTCGGGGCGTTACATAAATCTTTAACAAAGTATCAAGCTTTGATCCTAGACTTTTCTTTAAATCATGTGAAAGAAACTAAGTTAGAAAGTTAAGGACAAGTAGTCCTAAACTTCAAGTTACAAGTAAAGAAGTTAAGGACAGGAAGTCCTTAACTTAGAGTAACTAGTTCAAAAGTTAAGGACATGTAGTCCTTAACTTTGAATTCCAAGTTAAAAAGTTAAGGACACTTGGTCCTGAACTTCAAGTTTCAAATTGAAAAGTTAAGGACACTTGGTCCTGGACTTCAAGTTTCAAGTTCAAAAGTTCAGGACAGATGGTCCTGAACTTAGACTTACAGGTTCAAAAGTTAAGAACACTTGGTCCTAAACTTCAAATTTTAAGTTCAAAGTTAAGGATATGCAATCCTTAACTTATAGTTACAAGATCAAAAGTTAAGAACAATATGTCAGTAACTTCAAGTTTCAAGTTCAAAAGTTAAGGACATGCAGTCCTTAACTTTGAATTCCAAGTTCAAAAGTTAAGGACAATGGTCCTGAACTTCAATTTTCAAGTTCAAAAGTTCAGGACATATGGTCCTGAACTTAGACTTACAAGTAAAAAAGTTAAGGACAGACAGTCCTTAACTTTGAGTTACAAGTTCAAACGTTAATGACACAAGGTACTAAACTTAGACTAACAGAAATTAATGATATTACCTTGATTTCATTCTCTATCTTTTTTTCTGATTTATTCTAGTAACTTCAGCATGCAGATCCTTTTTAAAGCTCTTTGATAATCTCTGAATCAAAAACCATAAAAACAAAAAAGTCACTTAAGCAAAAAATAATCAAATAAAAAACTAATGCTATTCAAAGGTAGAAAACTTACTTTAACAATATCCTTAAGCATGGTTTCATCAAATTGTGTGGAAGAAGGCATTGAGCTTTGATCTTGAAAAATTGGCTCATGCACACTAATAGGCTCTGTATCTTCTTCAACAGGAATAAATGGTGCCATCTCGATCAACTTATACAACTATTACATAACAAAAAAAATATAAGTTTTCATAACTAAAACAAATAAACAAAAAAATAACTACTAATTAGATTAACTTACATTTTCATTATGGAAGTATTTTTTACACAGAGAATCATACTGTGGAGATTTCATTTCAAAATAATATAACATCGGCACAGGAAGGAAAGCATCTCACCTTGGAAGTCTCGGACTATGATCAGGGACATGCACCGGTCTGATAGCCAGATGTACCTGCCTCAGGTCCTGTACAATTAAGTACAGAAGTGTAGCATGAGTACATAAACAATATGTATCTAGTAAGTATCCCGTCTAATCTCAAAGAAGTAGTGACGAGAGGTCGACTTGATACCTACTAGGGTCAAATAATAAAATACGATGTTATGCCAGGCATGATGGTCACAATTATATAACAGTTGAAATAAGGATTTCTAAGTCATGTCATTTTAATATCACAGTTAGTCCTTTACATTTCAGACCATGTATCAGGCAAGTCATCAATGATAATTCACATAAATATCATGCGCACATTATGCCGAGGCCGACGACCCAATCCAACATAAAAGAAACTGTGCGCTGCCAGAGGGTCGAATGACGCGAAACATAGATGCATCTATTTCTATCGAGGCGATCGGCCCGATCCACAAATATCAATTATAAACAGAAAAATACAAGAAGGTGCATTTATATTCAAATAAACTCATACAAGTGTTCAACACAACATATGTTCACTTATGTTCATTTCCAATTCTCTAGCATATCCTAAATGATCACATTAGCAAGAAGACATATAATATTTGCAAATATAGCATGATACGGGTCCTAAACTACCCGGGCAATTAACATGATAGTATCTACGCACAGACTCTCGTCACCTAGTGCATACGTAGCCCCCGCATTTAGTGGCAAATTATATAATTATTACTCCTATAAGGACAATTCCCTCTTATAATGTTAGAAAGGAGACTCACTTCGCTCCAAAGTGCACTTTCAATACCAAGAATGAGCCTGAACTCTCAATTTGGAGCCGAACGATCCAAAACTAGTTAAATAGGGTAAGAACTAGTCAATACAAGCTCATAAGATCACATTCTAACTATTAAAGCAATTTCCCAACCTTAAACACAAGCTTCCTAAAATCCGACCTCGAGCCCATGTGCCCGGATTCTAAAATTTTTCGAAAAAAGTTGTTCTTTGTAATCTAAGGATCAATAATATATGATTTCTACTTCACTTCATAACCAATTTCATGGAAATATCTAAGTTTTATCAAAACCCTAGGTTTTTCTCTAACCCCATGATTTTACCTTAATCTTAGTGTTTAATCTACCTAAGACACAAGTATTAAACTAGAAATAAGTGGGATAAACTTACCTCAAGATGCTAGGTGGATGTCTTCTCTCAAAAGCTCTAAAATGGCCCAATGGAGGAGTGAAAAATGGCAAAAACAACTTAGAACCCATATTAAATGAAGCTCACTACTTTAGCGATTTCCGCATCTGCGGTCCTAGGATGCACCTGCGGCCACCACATCTGCGGAAGGGAGCCCGCTTCTACGGAATTTAACCTGGGCCGCTAGGCCACATCTGCAAGTTGCCAGCCGCTTTTGCGGCTTCGCTTCTGCAGAGGAATAGCCGCTTTTGCGGTTTTGGGCCTGACCTAGCTTGGCCACATCTGCGTGAGATGTACCACTTTTGTGGTCTTGCACCTGCGACAGGCCAACCGTAGGTGTGGTTATGACAGCAACTGAAGCTTCAACACTTCTCCAATTTTTCCAACTTCACTCGAGCCTCGTCCGATTGACGCTCGGGGCTCCCGGGCCCCGCCCGAACATACCGACAAGTCTGAAATCATGAAATAGACCCGCTCAAACCTTCGGAATGCTCGAAACAATGCTAAATCTAAGAATCACCCCTAAAACCAATTGAATCAAACTTTTGAACTTCAAGTTCTTAATTCTCCTCTAATGAGCCGAAACACACTTAAACTACTCGGATTGACACCAAATTTTGCGGGCAAGTTGTAAATGCTATATTGGACATGTACTGGGCTCTGGAACCAACATACGAGCCCGATACCCATGTGATCATATATAGGGTTGCTACCATTGCCATGAATGTTCACTTCTTGGTGATTCCACTCAAACTTTACTGCTTGGTGCAGTGTTGATTCTACGGCCCCAGCGACATGAATCCATGGTCGTCCTAGCAGCAACTTGTAAGACACTAGTATATCTATCCCTTGGAAATCGACCTCGAACCAGGTTGGTCCCATCTGCAAACATAGAATAATCTCACTAATGGTGTACCTCTGAGAACTATCGAAGGCTTTCACATTGATTGCTCCATCCTTTATCTCATGCAGCCCTTTACCCAATATCTTGAGTGTTACCAATGGACAAATGTTAAGACTGGAACCTCCATCGATCAATATTCTGGTGATTAAATAATCTTCACATTGCACGATGATGTGTAGTGCTTTGTTGTGCCCCAGCCCTTCAGGTGGCAGCTTGTCCTCATGAAAGGTGATCCTGTGGCTTTCCAGCACTTGTCCTACCATATTAGCCACTCCCCCAATAGTGATGTTACTTGGTACGTATGCTTCATTCAGCACCTTCAATAAAGCATTCTTATGTGTTTTGGAATTTTGTAGAAAAGAGAGAGTGGATATTTGTGATGACATCTTGTTTAACTGGTCGGTGACCGAATATTCCTTGGCCTATATTTTCCTCCAAAGGTTGTTCGAACTTGTCTCAATGAGGGGTGGCTGATTGGAGGCCTTTTTGCTTGATTCAGCTAGATGTTTAGGGGTATATACCCTACCAATTCTTGTCATACCCTGTGCTACGACAGTTTCTTCAATCCTGACCTTGCCTTTCCTTTTCGCCTCAGCTGTATAGTCCCAGGGTACGACATTTGTATAGAATGGTATCATGATTGACATCTCTACCGGGATCGACGCGGCTATCCTCACTCCGAACGGAACATGTGACTTGGGCGGCAAGACTGCAACCTCAAATGGTACAGGTGCATTTGTGGGAGACACGAATTCAACCTCAATTGGTGCCGGTGTCTTTGCGGATGGTGCTGCTTCAAACTCAAGTGGTATGGACATATTAACCTTAGCATCCTCAGACGGTTGGATCTAGACTATGATTAGATTGAGAGTGATTGTTGGTTTTTTTGGGTCATCACCTTCTGCGATCAACCCGATTGATCCCTCGGGATCCCAGTCATCTTCTATTTAAATCACATGGATACCTCCGCCCTTATGGTCTGGTAGAGGGTTTTTGCGGACATTCAGAGCGGGTTCCTTTGCCACAATAATCTTGATATCAATCAAAGACTATATCTTGTCTTTCAAGGAGTGACATTCATCGATGGTGTGCCCTTTCATGCCGGAGTGGTATGCACAGGACTTGATTGGGTTAACCCACTAAGAAGGATTCTCGTGGGCCGAAGCAGGGATGTGGGTGATATAACCAGCAGCTTTGAGCCTCTCATACAGCTAGTCGATGGGTTCAGCGATGATTGTGTACTATTTTGGAGGCATGCGATCAAAATTAGGTCGGGGTCTAGGGAAGTTTTGGCGTGCAGGGGGTGCTTGATAGTGGGATGGTTGAGCACTGTAAGTTTGGTATACATGAGCGGGTCGGTAATTTGGGTGGTGGAGCTTGGTATGAAGGCGAGAGTGCTTGGTAATTTGGAGTTGGCTGGTATATGAGTGGAGGTGTTGGGTAAGTTTGGTATTTGAGGGGAGACTTGGTCCTTTATGCAACTATCACGGCCCCTACGTCCCTTATCTTAGACACACCACCGAACTGTAAAGCCTTATTTGTAGCTTGCAAGGCCTCGAAGTTTGTAACCATACCACTTTTGATACCTTCTTCAATCCTTTCAGCCAATTTGATAATATCGGAGAACTTGTGGTTCTCAATCATCATCAGTCGTTCATAGTACTGCGGGTCCTGAGCCCAAACAAAGAACTTGTTCATTTGCTCCTCTTCTAAGGCGGGTTTGACCTTAGCAGCTTCAGACCTCCAGCAAGTAGCAAACTCGCGAAACATCTCCGTGGGCTTCTTCTTCAAATTCTGGATATAGAACACGTCTGGTGCGTTCTCTGTATTAAACCTGAATCGGTCCATAAAGTCAGATGCCATGCCTACCCAGCTTGACCACTTCTTGGGATCTTGGCTGATGTACCAAGATAATGCATCTCCTTTCAAACTCCTCATGAACAAGCTTCATGCGGATTCTTTCATCCTTCCCTACTCCAACCAGCTTGTCACAATATGTCCTCAGATGGACCCTTGGATCACCCGTACCATCAAACATTTTGAATTTAGGAGGTTTGTACCCCTCGGGTAGTTCGACATCAGGTTGTATGCAAGATCCTCATAGTTCAGCCCCTCGA
Source organism: Nicotiana tabacum (assembly GCF_000715075.1). Lineage (NCBI taxonomy): Eukaryota > Viridiplantae > Streptophyta > Magnoliopsida > Solanales > Solanaceae > Nicotiana > Nicotiana tabacum. The sequence goes on from NC_134080.1 coordinate 15,605,488, forward strand.
TTCCTTTGCTCCCTCAACGCCCTGAATCCGGCTGGTCAGTTTCTTAAGTTCCTCGGCCAAGTTCCTGATAAGCAGATCCTTTTCATCAGGCTCAGGTGTGTATGAGATACTGGGTAGAGTGTGGCATGGTCTCCACGTAGATATGGGTGTTATGGTGGCCTGGTGTATAAGTGTGGAAATGGTCGTTTGTGGAGTTTTGAGGTTCTGGGATGAGTAGTGGAGCATTGTTTGGGGTATGGCAGGTGTTATATTGGTTCTTTGGTGGAGCAGCATGATGGTGAGGAGCGGGATGATTCTGCTATTTTGGGATATTTTGAGTAGGGGTAGGGATTTGAGTGTTGGGGAAGTTGATATCTAGGGTGCTGAGGGAAAATGACAAGTTTGCCAGATTCCGAACCTGATCGAGCTCTTCCTGGAACTTCAACAGTTTTAGTTCAAGCTGCGACACATTCTCGTTTGGAACACGAATACTCTGGCTATTAGTGGCTTCTACCCGTTCAACTGTGTTCTCCTTCCTGATGTTGTTTAAATCTTCCATTTTGCCTTTGTTCTTGCCTTTGATAGGACTAAGAGGAGGAGTGGGTGGAGGGCCCCTAGATCTTGTGAAATAAGATGATGATGCTAGAGTGCACAAACTAATCTTTGGGGAGGGGAATAATAAGAGAAAACAAAATAAAAACAAAAAGGTAATCAAGTCAGTGAGGATTATAAAAAGTATTGCAATATTTAAACACATAATGCAAGAATGTAAAGCGTGTCCTAATTTGGCAACCTCTGTGTGCCCGAGGTAGGCCTAGCGACAAATTGATTTGGAGAACTTAAAATGCTAAATGCCTCATTTTATTGATAAAATAGACGAATCCCAAAACGACAATAAGCAAGAAAGAAAGGTCATTAATGGCCATTAGCCTTATTACATTCATAAAGTGGAAAAGTAAATTCCTATCTATTTGGTCCCATAAGGACCTTCCCCAGATTCGGTATCCTTGACTCCGTCGAATAGCTTCCCTAACTCGCAAAGTCCCAGCAATAGGTATGCGCTGGATAGATGCCCGCCTTCGGTCCCTTTAGCCTTTTGGCAATCTTCAACCTTTTTGAGAAATTTTCTTTCCAGTTCTACTATGCTTCGCTCCAAGTATCCTAGCCTTTTGTTGGAACTAATAGCCATGTCTTTTCATTTCTCAATCGACTTCTGGTTGGACTTTTGTATCTCGCAGTGTTCGCTCTCGCATTCATGGATCCTTTTGCGCAACTGGTTGTACTTGACTTGCACCTCAGACTTTTTATCTATAATTCTGTGACCTTGAACAAACCCTGGCTGGACTAGACCATTCCAATTATTTTCCAACCAACCTGAATAGAAAAGAGTACAACTAGCATGATATATGTCTGGCTCAATGGTGTCTTTACCCATTACGATCTTGCAGTGCACATGTGTTGGGCTTGGTACTTGTAAGGACTATCATCCTTTTAGAAGTCAGCTTTGAAATGGCTCATCTTGTCGACCCTGGGTTTAACTTGCTTCCTACCAGCTTGCATCATCACTCTAAGAGGGACGTAAGGGTATGTTCCTCTTAGACCAATCAGTATCAGGAAAGCTACATCTCTGGATCGGACAATGAACTCCTCTGTCAGAAACCTCTTGAACATCCATTGAACCTGTTCTTTAGTCAGATTATCAAAGAGCTCAATCCATCCTTTAGCTTTCTTAGGCTGAGCAAACATGTCAGGGATGTAATTTATTCGCTTTGGATGGTGGAAAGCGATATGGTCATCCCAATCCCTCCACTGAATTTCCTGTCAGTATTCTCCCTTTTGGAGATGTTCCATGAGCCAAAGCTGGAGTAGTAGATTGCATCCTTCGAAGTGTCTCGCTCCCCGTTGACACTTCTCTTAGGCTCGGTATATGTCTACGATGATCATGGGCACAATGTTGAATGTCTGCCCACCAATCCCCTCCATTAGGGTCTTGGTCACCATAGCCTGCCTAGTATGGATTCTCCCTTTCTTCGTTGGAAACATGATCAGACCTAGGAAGCAAAACATGAAGACGAACACCCTACGATGAATATGTCCCAAGGATGTGATGGCAAACTCGTCCGGGTAGGTACGATATGATTTGTTGTGACCGTACCTTTCATACAAGTAGTCAAAAGGGATGTATGATTCCTTCAGGCATGTCAATTATGCGTTCTTCTTAGAACACATCAGTTTAAAGAAAGCCTTTCCTGTGCGATTCTCAGGCATTAGCAAACTCGGAGTTTCCCACACTAGGCCGGCCATTCCCCCTATCTCCTCTAGAAAAGGTGTCATTTCGATGTCCCCAAAGCGAAACACGGCCCTTTCACAATCCCAAAATAAGGTGGCAGCTTCTATGATCATGTTGTTAGGCTGGATCTTCAAGAGGTATGGTAGATTACCCAGGTATTTTCTGACAAGGGTTTTGTCACTAGAATGTAAATATTCCCACCAACTTAGCAACCTTGGATGGATATTGGTGACCATGCCGATTATGGGGACTTCGTGCCTCATATTTCTGCAAGTTAAACAAGGTTGGGCCCTTACCCCCACCAGACTCGACTATTTAGCATCAACAATTAGCATGAAGCATTTAGTTCTTCAAATAAATGCACAAAACGTGATGATGTCCATTTAGGTTTAGGGAAACCCAGTGGACTTTTGGACAAGGCTATCTTAAAGGATCATTATGTGGACAACATAACTGACCTGACTAGATTTGACCATGATGCAGGCATAATTTAAATAGAGTAAGGTTTCTATGGAGTTTTAGACTAGTACCCTTGAGCGGACAACTTAAGGGGGAAGGCACTGAACTGTTACACCACTGATTGACTAGTTTTATCGCAAATATGCCTTTCCGAATTTAGGGGGTAATGATATAGGAAGAACGCAACCACTCATCAAGCGTTGCTATAGTATTTGTTTGGCACGAGTGGAGTATGATGTTGAGCATGATTATGCAATAATTAAAAGCATGTTGTCATGTATTTGCACATTAAGAAAGCGACAAATACAACAGTTTTAGAATTTAAAGCAGCTAAAGGAAGGAAACAAAAAGATATGTCAGTTTTGCTTTTGAAGAAGAAATTAAATGCTTAAAGAAATTAAACAAGTAATTGCACATAGGGAGGTACAAATTTACAAGAATAATCTGAAATAGTAAAAGCCAAAAAATCCCCAGCAGAGTCACCATGCTGTTGCGCCCCCATTTTCCTCTGCGGAATCGGGTTCATGACATTTTTGGTTGGGACAACTCTTTCCTTTTGGGAAGGTGTCGTGCCCCCTTTTTCTCGCGAAATCGGGTTTATGACATTTGGGAGGGCAACTCATTCCCTTTTGGGAATTTGGGTTTGAATTGAAGAGTCGCCACCTAATGATTAACGTGCATTAGGACACCAAGAGGGTTTTGATTTGAGTAACCAGAGAGTGGGTAAGGGCTTGAAATTATCCCAAGAGGAAGGTGTTAGGCACCCCTCAGGATCCACTAGTGTGGTTCCCAGCTAGACCATTGTTGTGTCTTTAGGTGCAAATAATATGTAAGAAAATGAAACTTCAAATAAGAGTGGATTTTCACATAATGGTTGACAAATAAACAAAGTTGGAAAGAGCTAAAAGAAAGCTGATTTTCCTTAAAGACATAGTTTGAAATCTTTAGAAGAAACAAAGAAACAAAGGGAACAGGGGTCCTAGGTTTATTAATAATATGGATCACCCCACACAATGCCCGGTAATCACTCCTCAATGAGGGGATACACGTGACATTATCACGTGGTCATCATATCCATATCTACCCTTCCCACACCGTTAATGTATTAAAGCGCGGGATGGTCTCGTTTCACTTATTGCATGCTATTACCCACCCTAATCCTATCAGTCCCGGAGGCATTTAGGACTACTAATCCTAAAGGGGAGGGGTATTAGGCTTATTTGTAGTTTCAAAGGCAAAATTCTAAGGCGACACACAAAACATGTATAGCAAATTGGGTGGAAGCACATAACAAGCAAAAAAGGCTCAGATACACCTCATTTAAACAAAGAAGCACGTAATTAGCATGACTTACACATACTGTTTAGGGCCTTATTAAATACTAACATGAGAGGACTTAAAGGTTGTGGCAGATTGATTTATTACATAATTCAGATAAGAAGGCCGAATTAGGGATGCCTGCTGGTTGTAGTTAATAGAACAAATTCAGTTTATAACTTTACCCTAAGGCTTGCCTAGGTGTTGGACAAGGATCCTATGGGCATGACATATACTGAATTCAGAAAGCAATGAAATAACAAGGTCTAAAAAAAATAAACTGAATACGGTAGTCAAAAAGAAAAGGCAAGTTTTAATAAATGTTATAAGTTTTGCAACTAATGGTACTTATTATTACTGGTTTTAGCTCTATACGTGAATGAAGCGATTCAGATTTGATTAGGAAATCCTATAGACATGCTTTCTACGCGTAATTGATTTTAAGCCTATAAAAATGGTATCTAACTGGCAGAAAAACCTATGAGCATGATATCTAGCCGCAACATTTGTTTAAAACCTATGAGCATAATATCTATACGAATGTAGTAATCCTATGATCATGATTTCTATGTGAAAATGGACATTCAGAATCCCCTATAGGCATGCTTTCTATATGCATTTAAATGTGCAGAATTCAAAAACACCTATAGACATGGTATCTATGTGAGAATGTAGAATTTAGAATGACCTGTAGGCATATCTACCCTTTGCATATATAGTTACCCGCCCTTTTCACTAGCCATCCCCAAGAGTTTATTACAAATTATTACATCCCGAAATAAAGTAAAAAAAATGCATCAGAAAATATAAAAGTACAACCAAAGGAGAGCCTGATTGAGACTTCATGTCTGAAATATAAGGTAAACTAACTCCAAGAGATCATGATCCAAAGCCTTTCTCCCATTTGAATGTGTCAAAGTTCCTTAAGAGCCTCAATGGGACTCTAGGCAATGCTCACACCCAAATGTATTATCAGATTAGGACAAGTGCAGTGTGGAAGGGCCAGCCCTCAAGTGTCCAAGTTCAGAGGGAGCTCAAAGGGTCCCAAGGCAAGGCTCACAAGAGGGGGACATAACTTAAAGACTAAGAGAGGGTGCAAGTGCAGAAACAGAATTCTAAAGGGGAAAGGGAAAGGGAAACAGCTACAAATAAGTACACATATGGGAATAGGGAATAGGGAGATTGTAAAGAGCCTAATGCTTAGGCAAGGGCAGGCTTCAAGCATGCTCAGCAATAGAGGATGCTAGCATACTCTCAAACCTGCCAGAACACACTATTTAGAGGCTAGGATCCCAAGGGATCGAGTTTGATTCATGGACAATAACTTGCAATATTGCCATGACTCAAACCATAGCTTAAACACATAGGGGGCAGGGCTTTGGGATTCATAATAGAGAAGGCAGAAAGAAATCAATATGCTAGAGCAAGTGTTGAACTACACAGAAGCAGTAAGCAGACAAAGATACAAAAAGTAATAAATAAACACATTATTGTGAAGTTGAAATCTTAAATCAGGACATACCAGTTTCAAAGAAGTAAATAAAGAAAAGCAGGCAGTAGGTCTTGTAAACAGGCCACAGTTCAAGCAACAAGAGAGAATACTTTGAGTGTAAGTATAAGTTTAGAAAGACTACGAGTGATGGATTGATGTGTTTGTGTAAATGAAAGAGTCGATATTTATAGTGTGAAAACAGGTAAAAATAATGGTAAGAAAACAATTAAGGAACTGGTTATCAATTAAAAATCAATCAATACAAGACTTCCTTTAATTAAGGAATTCATATTCAAACGGTAAAACTATTTAAGGAAAGGAATCAAATAAACATCTTGTGCAAAGTAGGCAATTAGGGGTAAATACATAGGGGTTTTAATTAAGGGAAGGATTTTGAAATACACGGCTAAAACAAATAAGATAAGGATGAATTAGTATACAGTAAATCAAGGGGTCAGAGGTTTGAAATTACTGGCTTATGAATGGGCTAAGGAAAGTTTACTACTCAAATCAAGTAACATGGAAATCAACAAACAAGGAAAGAAATCAATAAAACTTATACAAGGGAAGTCTGAAATCAATCAAAATTGAAAGCCATTTTTAGAGGGAAGTTCAGCACATATAAAGAGCACACAAATATGCTAGGTTGAATTTATAGCAAAGAAAATGTCATGCCATTGCAAAATCAGCAGGTAGTCACATAGGTTAGAAGAGATAGTATCAAATAGCATACAAAGGGTCCAGTATAAGGACCTTAGAAGAGTTTTAGTAGAAAAATCAGAATCGCTTAAAGAAACAGAGATTTCAAAACTTAGCTAACAAATTCAGAAAAGTCAAAATAGGTCCAAAAGAGTTAGGTTTTTTGAAATCAAACAAGTTCAAAGATGAAGAGCATGCAAAGCAAATAGCCAAGGTCTCAACATCGGATGAACCCCCAAATTTAGGGTTCTTGCCATTAACCAAGTGCAGAGACGAAAGGGCAAGTGATTAAGGGAGAAGATACTAATTGAAACAGGTTCAGAGGTCTCAGAAAAGAACTGAGACCTTTAACATGATCTTTTAGTTGTAGGAACTCATGATAGGCATAGTAAAAGAACAACATGCGAAACCAATAGAAGAACTAGTAGAAGAAACAAATAAGAACATGGTGAAAAAAAACTTAACAAGAACACAATAAGAGAAAACAAGGTAGACGAAATACACAAAGAACACAGCAGAAGCAACATAGTGGAAGAAACACACAAAGAAAAAGAAAATCAGAGAAACATACAAGAGAAAAAAAGAAAATCAGGGAAACATAACTCAAAAACCCTAGATCGGAAGAAATAAAGGTTTTGAAAGCATAGTTTTAAAAGAAATGTCAAGAAATCATTTTAAAAGTTTAGGAAAAATATGGATCTAGAACAGAACTAAGGAAATCAGAAGAACCTCAAAAGCTACAGTTTCAGAGGAACCCGAACGGTGAGAAAGACTTGGATCGTCATTGATCTAAACAGGAGGAGTCGAGGCCAGGCTCGAACAGACATGGCTTGCCGGAGATAGCCATGGAACTCGAATCAAACAAGGTTTGGATCCATCTTCTTCATGGTCAAGTCATGAGTCTTTAGTAACCAAGCGTGTAGGAACCATAGCAGGCTGGTAGGTGGTTAGACCACCATGGATTCAGGCCAGGAGGTGGCCGGAGAAGGCGAGTGGAGCTCATCAGAGCGGAGGGGAAAGAGGGAAGGTTCTAGAGAGAACCAGAGATAGAGAGAGAGAGAGAGAGAGAGATAGAAGAGAGTCGGTTGAGTGAGGAATGAGAGGGGTTTGGGGGGGGGTCATTTGGGTTTAATTTGGTAAGAGTGAATCTGGATTGTTGATCAATTTTGATCAACAACCAAGATTTAATCCGGTTTGGGTTGGGTAGATTTAGGGATTGGGCTTGGGTCTTTGGGCTGGTTTAATTTGGGCTGGGGTCTGGTGTAATTTAGGCTAGATTATAAAGCCAAATCTGGTTATAAGTTAAATAGCCCCTTTTTTCCCATTTAATTTATAAAAATAGTAAATGAATTTCTGAAAACAAATTGAAAGTGCTAAAATGGTTTATAATATAAAATTAACAATTTAAAAATATAAGACCCTATTTTATAAACACGAGATGAACTTAAACCTAAAAATGGCTAATATTGCAATTATGCAATTTTATCCTTAAAATACCAAATAAATTTGTAAAAAAAATATATAAAACATATCTTAGCCATATTTTAGTGTAAACATGAGACTCCAATAAATGAATCACCAAAAGGATAATTTTGGGATAATTATTGGGTTTTTCTTGATAAAATAGGGCAGTAAATTGATTTAAAAATCCTTGAAAAATTAGGGAAAAATAATTGGACCTTGGGACATACCTATATATGCATATACATGCTATTGTGAAAGGTATTTTGTACATAAAAATATAGAAAAAAATTGGGTATCAATAGCTGCCTCTCTTTACCCGGGAAGGATGAAAGAGTTATCAGGTAAAGATATGATGGCCAATTTTGACCGAACAAAATGGTTTGAAGAGGTTTGGTTGTGCCCTGGCTTCTGATCTGCCTACATATCCATCGTCTTATAGGAATCAGGCCATATGTAGTTCAGCATCCGTTGGCAGAGTATGTCGATGGAGATATTTCAAGAACGGGCGCAATATTCGGGTTGGGCTGAATGGTTAAGGTCTAATAGGGCTGCGGGAACTGGAGCGGAATCGCTCCTGCCGAGATGGCTATTTCTCGTCGGTTTACCTACAAATGAGCAATACAAGCGTATATTGTGCAGAAATTTAAACATGATGCAAGTTCCTGTTGGGCCATGAATATTGTCTTTGGACGGTTAGGATGACGTCCTCAGACCATGATGTCCTAGGCTATGAAGCGTATGATGAAGGATTCGCAGGCCCATGAAATGATGCTCTCGGTCTATGAGAATGATGCCTCCAAACTATGATGTCTTTGAATAATTATATGCAAAAGATTAAAAGAGTCCTCAGGCCATGGCATGGTGTTCTCGGGCAATGAAAATGGTGCCTCCGAACAATGACGCCTTTGGACAATTTTGCGATCTTTCAATCCATGAAATGCAGTGTTTGGCGATCTTTCAGCCATGCAATGCAGTAGGTGGCAATCTTTCAGCCCATGAAATACAATAAATGGCGATCTTTCAGCCATGCAAATGTAAAATAATGCGGTGATCTTTCAGCCATGCAAGTGTAAAATAAAGCGACGATCTTTCAGCCATGCAGGTGTAAAGGTGGAAATCTTTCAGCCATGCAAGTGTAAAATGAAGCGACGATATTTCAGCCATGCAGGTGTAAAGGTGACGATATTTCAGCCATGCAAGTGTAAATAAAGCGGCGATCTTTCAGCCTTGCGAGTGTAAATAAGGTGGCGATCTTTCAGCCATGCAAGTGGAGGTAGAGCTTAACCTCGGAATGTAGAATGGTAACCTTATGCAATGCAAGAATGTAGATGGAGGTAGAGCTTAACCTCGGAAGGTAGAATGGTAGCCTTATGCAATGCAGGAAATGTGGATGGAGACAGTGCTTAGTCTCGGAAGGCAGAACGGTAGCCTTATGCAATGCAGGAAATGCAGATGGAGGTAGAGCTTAACCTCGGAAGGCAGAATAGTAACCTTATGCAAGAAATGAAAGACATAGAGTTTTCTTAGTTGATAGCTGATTGCGATATTGTGGCTGCTGGGGACATTGTGCCTACTGGGGACACTGTAGTGTGCGGATAGCAACTGCGAATAAGTGCAACAGTTCTGAGAGTTGTATTTCTGAATAGTGTGTCTCACAAGTGTATGGCATATTTGATGATTTTGCAACTCAAGTACCTGCATCCAAAGAAAAATTGTGAGTTTTGTAGGGGGGGAGGTTAGTTTGTATCCCCGCTGGCTCTGCTTGACCCGCTTGACTTTGATCTGGTGAAACTATATGTATCATTGGGGTAGCATTGCTAAACAAGGTAATTTCAGTAACAAACATGCATGATTTTGTAAAAATGCAATATAAGTATATAATTAAGAAACAACGTTTAGATGAATCGACAATTGTGACGTGGTTCAAGAAATTGCAACCTCTCTTGCTACGGAATTTTGAGGGTCCTGTCGCGCCCCCTTTTTTTCTCACGAAATAGGGTTTATGACATTGACAACTCTTTTAACGGGTATTAAAAGAGAAGAGTCGCCACCTAATGATTAAAGTGCATTAGGACACTAAGAAGAGTTTGATTTAGGAAAACCATAGATCGAGTAAGGGCTTGAAATTATCCCGAAGGGAAGGTGTTAGGCACCCCTCAGGATCCACTAGTGTGGTTCCCATCCATACTATAATTGTGACTTTAAGTATGCAAATAAGAGTTTCAAATATGAGGAGGTTTTCACATAAGGGTTGCAAATAGATAAAATTAAAAGAAGTGAAAGGCAAGCTGAAATTTGAGAAAAACGGTTTAAAATTTTGAAAGGTAAACATTGAAATAAACAAGTAAAGGAAAGGAGGGGTCCTAAGTTTATAAATAATATGGATCACCCTACACAATGTCCGGTAATCATTTCTCGACGAGGGGTTACACGTGACATTATCGCGCGGTCATCACATCCATATCTACCCTTTCCCACCCCGTTAAGGTGTTAAAGCGCGGAATAGTCTCGTTTACTTATTGCATGCTATTACCCGCCCCAATTCTATCAGCCCCGGAGATGCTTGGGACTACTAATCCTATAATGGTGGAAAATTTGGCTTATTTGTGGTTTCAAAAGGTAAAAATACTAAGGCGACAAACAAAACATGTATAGCAAGTATTGGGAAAACACATAAATAGGTATGGCTCAAATAAACCTCCTCAAATCAAAGAAAAGCATCTAGTTTAGCATGTTTTGCATGTACTGATTAAGGTCTGATTAAAAGGGAAAAGCAGGCTGATTTATCACATATTTTCAGATAAGAAGTCCGAATTAGACCTACCCGATGGCGTACTTACCAAAGAAAACTGGTGCAATCATAACTTTTATCCTAAGGCTTGCCTAAGTGTTAGACAAAACCTATAGGCATGATATCTACTGGTTTCACAAAAGATGAAGTTACTGATTTTAGAAGAGGTCGTCAGTTATTCAGGGAAGATGAGTTTTGACAAAAGATTCTGCAGATGTTGGACAATGATATTGCCGATTTTAGACTTATAGGTGAACGAAAACGTTTCATACTAGGTTGTTAATTCCTATAGGCATGCTTTCTAGGCGTTGTTGACTTTAAAAACATTGTTATTGACATGCAGAAATCCTATAGGCAGGTCATCTATATGCAGTTAGTTATTTAACTCCTATAAACAGGTTTGGCTAATGACAGATGCACATGCAAATTGCAGGAAGTCCTGTAGGCATATTATCTACATGGTACGCAGAATTTTAGAAATGACTTATGGACATGGTCTCTATATAATACAGAAGTGCAGAAACCTATAGACATGATCTCTATATAATGCAGAAGTGCAAAAACCTATAGACATAGTATCTATATGAAATGCAGAAGTGCAGAAGTATAATAATTCCCTATGAAAATGATATATATATATATATATATATATATATATATATATATATATATATATATATATATATATGAAATGCAGAAGTGCAGAAGTAATAATTTCCTATGAACATGATATCTTTATGAAATGCAGAAGTGAAGAAGTATAATGATTCCCTATGAACATGATATCTACCCATTTGCAGGCATGATTCCCTCCCTTTTCACTAGCCATCCCCAATAGTTATTACAAGTTATTACAGCCCGGAATGAAATAAGAAAAGCAAAATTAAAAGTACAACCAAGGGGAGCCTAATTCAGACTCCATGTCTGAAATATGAGATGAACCAACTCTAAAAATCATGATCTAAAGCTTTTCTCTCATCTTTGGATGTGTTAGAGTTCCCTAAGAGCCTTATATGGACTCTGGGAAGTGCTCACACCCAAATATTACCAGATTAAGAACATAGTGCAGTGTGGAAGGGCCAGCCCTCAAGTGTCCAAGTTCAGAGGGAACTCAAGGTCCCAAGGCAAGGCTTACAAGAGGGGGACAGAACCTAGAAGCTAGGAGAGAGTGCAAGTGCAGAAGTGAAATTCTGAAAGGGAAAAGGGGGAAAAGGGAACAACTTAAAAATCAGTGCATATAGGGGTATAGAGGAGTAGAGAATTTTCAAGAACACAAGAGAAGCATGCTGATGGGCATACTCAGTAATGGGATATACTGGCACACCCTCCAGCCTGTTAGAGGTTAGGACCTCACTGGTTCAGAACTCAAGTCATGGGCAACAACTCATGTTGCCATGCCCTAAGTCACCACTTACAAACACATAGGGGTAATGGGGTAGGAGTAAAGATTCACAGTAAAAACAGGCAGTAGAACATAGGCATATTAAGTTAAATATTGAACTATACATAAGCAGTAAGGTAGCCATGGATATAAAAACTTTAAGTAAACACATTGGGGTGATGTTGAAACTAAAATTAGGACATACCAGTTTCAGAGAAAACAAACAAAAAGAAAGCAGTAGTCTTGTAAAGCCAAATTGCAAACGAGGAATCAGAATGCTATGAGTTTAGAAGAGAATTGTGAAATGTGAAGTGTAGAAGTATTGAATTGAAGGTGTCCTAAAGTGCAGAAGGGTCGTGCCCTTTTATAGTGCAGAAAGCAAGTAGAAATAAGTTAGAAAAATAGTTTGGAAATCAATTACTCAAGGTCTTCCTTTAATTAAGGTATTCTGATTTCAAATGGGCAAAATAATTAAGGAAGGGGGTCAATCAAACACTTTTCCAGTGCAGTACAAGAGGGGTAAATACATAGAGGTTTATTTAGGGACAAAGTCTTGATAGTACACGATTTGTGAAAATAAGGAAAGGAAATCAGTTAACAGCTAGTAAATCAGAAATTGAGGATTTCGTATGAATGAACCAGGTCAGAAAGATGGGAAGGATTTCGACTAAGGAAAATTAGTACCAATCAATTAAACTTATTAAAAGGAATTCTGAATCAATGACAAGTTGGAAAACCATTTTGAAGAAAGATTCCTCATACATAAAAGTACACAGACACGTTAAACATGAAGAAATTTGTCATGTTATTCAATACAAGAGTCTAGTGTAGGAGAATTAGAATTGTGTGCAAACAAAAGAAGTTCACACTTAGTCTATTGACCCAGAAATAAGTCTGAAAGAGTCAAGGGTCCTCAAACAGAACCCTAGTTTGATCATATGACCGAACTCGGAGGAAACCCCCAAATTCTAGGGTTTCCGACTCGAGTCAAATACAGAGATGAGGAGGCAACAAGCTCAAAGATTTCCTTTTAGAATCTCATGAGAAGACAAGAAAATACAAATAATATTCAAAGCGGATAGAGCGTAGGAGCATAATGAGAGAATAGTCACGACAATAAAAGAAACATGTTTAAGAAAACCTTTTAGAAGGGACTTAAACAGAGTTCAGTAGAAGGCAAACAAAACTTAATAACTCAATAGGAAATACATAACGTAGAAGAACACAAAAATACCGAAAAAGCAGAGAAAAAGATCATATAGGAAAATACAGCAAGATAAACATGCGATCATGGTACAAAACACAGTAGAAAAATAAAGCACAGAAGAACATGCATGATAAAGGTAAATATAAGAACACAATAGAAGAACATGCATGATAGAAAAGAAAATATAAGAACATAGTATAGATAAATACACACAAAGAAAAGAAGAAGAAAAGTCAGAGAAACATTTTAAGCTTTTCAGAAAAACCCTAAATCGGAAAGAAGTAATTTTTGAAAGAAAAATTAGGGAAAACGTTTAAAAACTCAAGTAAAGCACAAATATAGAATAGATTTAAGAAAACAATCAGAGAAAAGCTCAAATAGCTAGGGTTTTAGAGGAACCCTAAAGCGAGAAAGGCTTGGAAAAGGTCCGATCGGAGTCAGATAAGTCAGAAATAGGATCATAATGCTTGGATATGCCGGAGCAAGGCCGGAGAGGCCATAGAACCTTGAATCGGAGAGGATCTGAATGGACACCATTGAGGTCAGACCTCGAAACTTCGAACACCAAGTGTTTAAGAGCAGAGGGAGATGAGTTTAAGTCATCCATGGCCTGAGAGGCCATGGATTCCGGTGAGCTGAAGGTAGAAGACAATAGGAGATGATTAGGGTTTCAAGAACCTTCGAGAGAGTTTGAGAGAGGGGAGGGGTATTCAGAGGAGGTTGATAGAATGAAATGAGTTAGGGTTAGGGGTGTGGAAGGATTAAAAAAGGAAAGGGAAAATCATGGCCGTTGATCAGATTGATTAACGGTCTGGATTAAAAGGGGTTTGGGTCGGGTAGTTTTAAATGGGTTAAGGGTTGGGTTAAATGGAATTGGGCTGGTCCAAAATTGGGTTTGAAATTGGGTCAATTAGGGTAACCAATTTTGGCTATAATTGAAACAAAATGGGCCAGATGTTAAATAGCCACTTTTCACTTTTCATTTTTTAAAAAATAGTAAAATAATTTCTAGAAACAAATTAAAGGTACTAAATCGACTAATAATATATAAATATTAAATTAACAATACTGGAATCAATTTTGTAATTATAAATACAATTAAATCTTAAAATAGGCTAAAATTGATATTATATGCAATTTAACTTTAAAAATGCTAAACAAATTTGTAAAAATATGCAAAAATTATGCAAGATATATTTTAATATAAATATGAGAATCCAATAAGTGAATCCCCCAAAATAATAATTCTGGGGATAATTATTGTTTTTTTTATAAAATACGGCAATAAATATATTTAAAAATCTATATAAAAATTAAGAGAAAAACAGTAATACCTTGGGACATGCTTATATACGGATATACCTGCTATTTTAAAAATATTTTGCATATAAAAATATACAGAGAAAAATTGGGTATCAACAAGTCCTCCTCAAAATTCTGCCCCAGTTTAATGGGTTGATGTTTCTGACTGTTGTTTGCGATGATTGGCTGAAATCAACTTCGGAATTTTGAGGGTCCTCCTCAAAATTCTACCCCAGTTTCCAATAGCGGGGAAAAATGGAAATTTTATTGAATTGTGACCGAACCCTTAAGGCTGCCTACGTATTCCCTTCTAAATGGGAATCAGGTCAGGCGTAATTCAAATTACATCATATAAGGGAAGCATAAAAATTACACATAGTAACGCTTGACTGCATCTGAATTAATTGGCTTTGGCCAGACTTCTCCATCCATTTCTGCAAGTATGAGGGCTCCTCCTATCAGAATTCGGTGAACCATGTACGGACCCTGCCAGTTGGGAGAGAACTTCCCTTTGGCTTCATCTTGATGCGGGGAAATTTTCTTTAACACCAGCTGCCCCGGTGCGAACTGTATCGGCTTGACTCTTTTGTTGAAGGCTTTGGACATCTTGTTTTGATAAAGTTGACCATGGTAAACTGCGTTCATCCTCTTTCCGTCTATGAAGGCTAACTGCTCATATCGGCTTTTTACCCATTCTGCATTGTCAAGCTCTGCTTCCTGTATGATCCTCAAGGAAGGGATTTTTACTTCAGTGGGAATGACCACTTCTGTGCCATATACCAGCATGTAGGGGGTTGCCCCGGTTGATGTGCGGACTGTTGTGCGATATCCCAATAAAGCAAATGATAGCTTCTCGTGCCACTGCTTATGCTTCTCTATCATTTTCCTCAATATCTTCTTGATATTCTTATTAGCGGCTTCTACGACTCCATTCATCTGAGGCCTGTAGGTTGTAGAATTCTTGTGTTTGATCTTGAAGGTTTCACACGTAGTTTTCATCAAGTCACTCCTGATATTGGAGCCATTATCAGTGATGATTGACTCCGGAATCCCGAATCGGCAAACAATGCGGTCGCGGACAAAGTCTGTCACGACTTTCTTAGTTACCGCTCTGTAAAATGATGCTTCAACCCATTTGGTGAAATAGTCGATTGCTACTAGGATGAATCTGTGCCCGTTGGACGCGGCAGGTTCGATTGGTCTAATAACGTCCATTCCCCAGGCGGCGAATGGCCATGGTGAGCTTGTTGTAGTAAGCTCATTTGGGGGCACCTTGATCATGTCTGCATGTATCTGGCAACAGTGGCATTTTTGGACATACTGGATGCAGTCCGTTTCCATAGTCATCCAGAAGTAACCAGCCCAGAGTATCTTCTTGGCTAAGACAAAGCCGTTCATATGTGGACCGCAGGTCCCATCATGGATTTCTTCTAGCAGTTTAGATGCTTCTTTTGCGTTGACACACCTTAGTAATCCCAAATCAGGAGTCCTCCTATACAGGATACCTCCGCTGTGAAAGAAATTGTTGGACAACCTTCGAAGTGTGCGTTTCTGAGTAGATTTTGCAAGTTCTGGGTATTCTACTTTCGTCAAATATTCCTTGATATCATGAAACCAAGGCTTTTCGTCTGCTTCTTCCTCAACATGAGCACAATAAGCTGGCTGATCATGGATCTTTACCGGAATGGGATCAATAAAGTTCTTGTCTGGGTGTTGTATAATGGATGATAGGGTAGCCAGTGCATCGACGAATTCATTCTAGACTCTGGGGACATGCTGGAATTCTTTCTTTGTGAACCTCTTTCTCAACTCCTGTACATGATGCAGATAAAGGAGTATTTTGGAGTTCTTGGTCGCCCATTCTTCTCGGACCTGATGGATAAGCAAGTCTGAATCCCCAATTACTACCAATTCTTGAATGTTCATGTCAATGGCCATATTGAGCCCTAAGATGCAGTCTCCGTACTTGTCCATGTTGTTAGTCCAAGGAAACCTAAGTTTGATAGACACCGGATAATGGTGACCGGTTTCTAATACTAGGACTACTTCTATGCCGACTCCTTTGAAATTTGCTGCTCCATCGAAAAACATTCTCCAACCGTCATAGGATTCTGCAATATCTTCTCCTATGAATGATACCTCTTCGTCAGGAAAGTATGTTTTTAGGGGTTCGTACTCTCCGTCTACAGGATTTTTAGCAAGGTGATCTGCTAGTGCCTATCCTTTGATCACTTTCTGGTAGACAATGTCAAATTCACTCAACAGGATTTGCCACTTGGCTAGCTTTACAGTGAGCATGGGCTTCTAGAAGATGTACTTCAAAGGATCCATCCTTGATATGAGATATGTAGTATAGGCACAAAAGTAATGCCTCACTTATGAGCTACCCAAGTTAGAGCGCAACAAGTGCATTCTAACAGAGAATACTGGGCCTCGTATGGGGTGAACTTCTTGATTAGGTAATAAATGGCCTACTCCTTCCTTCTCGTCTCATCATGTTGCCCTAGGACGCAACCGAAAGCTCCGTCCAGTACCACAAGGTAGAGTAATAGAGGTCTACCTGGCTCGGGCAGGACCAGAACTGGTGGTGTTGACAGGTACTCCTTGATTCTGTCGAAGGCCTTTTGGTAGTCATCAGTCCATTTTGTAGCGGTGTCCTTCTTCAACATCTTGAAAATTGGCTCACAGATGAGTAGATTGTGCTATGAACCGGCTGATGTAGTTGAGTCTCCCCAAGAAACTCATTACGTCCTTCTTGTTCTTTGGCGATGACAATTCTTGAATAGCTTTGACTTTTGATGGATCCAGTTCTATTCCTCGGCGACTCACAATAAGTAGTTTTCTGGCAGGAACCCAAAATGCACACTTTGCGGGATTCAGTTTTAGGTTGTACCTTCGCAGCCTATTGAAGAACTTCCTCAAATCTTCTATGTGATCAATGGCTTTCTTGGACTTGATGATAACATCGTCTACATATACTTCAATCTCTTTGTGTATCATATCATGGAAAATGGTGGTCATAGCCCTCATGTAGGTGGCCCCAGCATTCTTTAATCCGAACGATATCATCTTGTAACAGTACATCCCCTACAGCGTAATGAAAGCCATTTTCTTAGCATCTTCTTCATCCATCCATATCTGATAATACCCTGCAAAACAATTTACAAATGATTGCAACTCATGCTTGGTGCAATTGTCAATTAGGATGTGTATATTTGGTAAGGGGAAGTCGTCTTTTGGACTGGCTCGGTTGAGATGCCGGTAGTTGACACAGACTCTGACCTTCCCGTCCTTCTTTGGTACTGGCACAATGTTGTCTAACCATGTTGGGTATTCTACTACCTTGAGAACCTTGGCTTTGACTTGCTTAGCGACTTCCTCCTTGATTTTCAGACTCATGTCAGGCTTAAACTTTTTGAGCTTTTACTTTACCGGCGGCCATGCTGGATCGGTTGACAGTTTGTGAGCCACAATGGATGTACTCAGACCAGTCCTGTCATCATACGACTAGGCGAATATGTCCTCATATTCCCTTAGAAATTTTGGGTACTCTTCCTTTTCTGACGGTGACAAATGAACGCTGATTCGTGTTTCTTTGATGTTCTCTGCATCTCCCAGGTTAACAATCTCAGTCTCGTCCAGGTTGGACTTAAGTCTGTTCTCAAAATTCTGGACTTCTTTAAAAATCTCTTCCGGTATGTCATCTTCATCTGAATCTGTATCCGTTTGTTGCATTGTCTCGTTGCACGTCACAGTCATTGGTTTATCAAGATAAGTAATAGTAATGCTGTATAAGTAAAGAAATGAGAGAAAATAATAAGAGTAAGATTTATAGGGAAAGTCGAAATTCTTTGATAAATTCCATAATTGTTTTGAACATTGAAGATCTTATTGCGAAATTTTAAAATGCGAAAGGAAAGTCAACTAGTAAAAATAAAAGATAGTACATGATGCTTGTTCAACCTTGCTACCCCGAGGCTTTTCGGGCTCTGGTGGTTCTGATTGTCCAGTTATTGAGGCATGCTCCTCTACTTACTGCCTGTATGGAAGGGCCTTCCTCCCCCTCCTCCTCGAAAATGACACAACAATCCATATCATTGTCTTCTAGAAACAAATTCCTCACTACTGCTAGTGCTTCCTCTTCTTCTGATCCAAAGATAACATTGGCTGGTTGGAAAGTCTGCTCCAAGCGTGGTATTGGCTGCTCCAGTGGATAGTAAGGACCGCGCCATGGTGGCGACCAATTGTTGAATTCGTCCCAAGTATACTTGTAAGCACGTAATTTTTGCCCTACATGAGAATTACTCCCAAAAATAAAAAAATAAAATGATTTTTCTTTGGTGTGCAATTTTGTGATATTTTGAATAATTATTTGTATTTGTCTGTGCGTGTTTATTTGCTAAATTAATAAAAATACAAAAATATGTCGCATCTTGCATATAGGATTTAATTCTACAATTGTTAATAATTAGATGTGTTTTACAAAAATTAAAAAATAACAAAAATAGGCATCGTTTGCATTTTTAGCATTTAATGTCCAAATATACAATTTTATGCTTAATTATTATTTAATTGTGCGTTAATTGATATTGGGAGTTAATTTGCGCTTTTATGACTTAATTTAGTTCTTAATAATAGTTTAAGTATTTTTATAATTTAGTTTTAGAAAAATAAAAGAAGAAAAGAGAGCGAAAATATAAAGAAAGTAGGAATTGGGCCTCTTCTTCGATTTCAAGCCACAGGCCCAAAAAATGGCCCAACCTTCCCTATGACCCAGTCCATTTCGAACTGGGTCGATCCAGTCCATAACCCAACAACCCTATTATCTTACAAGCAACACAAAACAAAAAAAAGTAAGAAAACCCTAAAAATGCCTAAAACATCCGCCCCCCCATTATTCTCCTTCTTCTTCCTCAAGCTCCCCTCCCTAGCATCAATGGCTGCCCCTCCATCCTCAACACCCAAACCACCACCTTACGACTAGTAGTCCACCATCGTCATCCTCCTGCTCCAACGACCACCCACTTCATTTTCTTGTAAAGATGCTAACTTTGTGTTGAGATCTTCCAAGAACCCATCGTCTTCTTCATCCTCGTCGTCGTGCATAACGCAGCGTTGTAGCTGCTGCTTCACCTTCTTCTTCGTCTTCATCACCTCCCCACCTCCAAGCTCTTCATCAACACACACATACATAGCCGCGTCAACACACTCACACGAGCACACTCTCCCCCGCCATGTTGCTGCTGCTCGTAACCATGGCTGCCTAGTCGTGGCAGTTGTTTCCGTCCCCTCCATCATGCTGCTGCTGCTCGTAACCATGGCTGCCTAGTCATGGTAGTTGTTTCCGTCCCCTCCATCGTGCTGCTGCTACCGTTGCTAGTTCGCCGGAGCTGGGTCGTCGTTGCTGCTGCCGGCGTTGCTGCTTCATGTTCCATGCTTCGGCTCTTGCTTCGTCTTCTTCGTTATGTCAAAGTTTCGTTGGTTTCATTTAGAGTTCGTTCGATGTTCGTCGTTGGTCATTTACGGTTAGTTGTTCTAAGTTTTATTTTTGTCCATATTTTTGTTTGATATTTTCCAAATCCAAACTCGTTAAATGATTCAATTCTTGTCTTGTTCGTTGTTCATCGTTGAAATAATTTTCTAGTGTGTTCATGTGTTTGATTGAATTAATTTTCAGATTTCAAATGGAAAGTTAATTAGTGGTTCTTCATGTTTATTTCATGTTTGTTTTATTGTTTAAGTAAGAATTTGTTAGTTTGATGTTTGTTAGATTCAAATTGAAATTTAATTAATTGTTTCTTCAATTTGTTTCATATGTTTATGTATTGTTAGGAATTGTTAATATTGTTAAGTTCAAGCTTAAGTTCATAATTGTTTATTCGTCGATCTTGTTATTTGTCTAAAAAGAATTTAGTTGTGTTAAAGGAAATATATTGATTTAATCGTTTTAATCCGTCATGTTTGTTGTGTTAAAATAGATTCATTCATGTTCATACTTTGTTTGGATGATCTTGAATCCGAATTTTGTATAGTTTGATTTCTTGTTTATCATTTATGATTATTTCTTGAATTTGTCTCATAATCTTGTTTAAGTTTAAGATAGGAATTGTTTGTTGTAATGTTGTTAGAGTAGTTGATTTTAAGTTCAATATTATTGAATTTAGAAATCTAAATATACTTGTTTGTTGTTGTTGTTGAATCCGAAAATAGGATTGTTTGTTGCTAAAATATTGTTCAATCAAATTTTAGTTGTTCTTTGTTGTTCAATTTGTGTTCATGTGATTTGTTGTTGAAATGTTGAAGAAATCATGTTCATGAAATTTGTTGTTTGAACATTGTTAGAAATTAATCATATTGTCTATATTTTGGTTAAGTTTGATTAATTGATGTGTTATAGCTGATGGGTAGTTTGGTAATTCATAGTACTTTCGGGGGTAAAATAGTAATTTGTAATAGGGTCGGAGGGGTAGTTTAGGAATTGTACATTTTGTAATTGTTTATATGAAGCATGGGGGACAAAATGAAATGGGGTGGGTTGTGATATAGTTATTTAATATAAAAGGGGAATAAGACAAAATTTAGTGGGGGGAATCTTGTATTTATTTATGTTAGGCATGGGGGATAAAATATAATGGGGTAGTGTGATATATTTATTTAATGTAATGGGGATGAGTGGGAAGATAATGGATTTGGTAGAGAAAATGGATTGATTTTAATTGATTAAAAGATTTATGGGTTGGGGGATATATAGAGAGGTCTTGAATCAGATTTAAGGAGGAGAAAAATTTAAGAGAGAAAAATCCGAAAAAAAAATACTAAGACTTTAGAAAAACAAAAAGAAAAACATTCTGGAAATTCAAAAGAAGAAGAATATACACCTGATATATAGTCCAAATATTCTGAGATACGGATTGAGAAATTAAGGGTTAAACACTAACTAGTCTTTCAAAAATCTGAAAAGTTTCCCTTTGCTTCTGTCTGTTGGTTGTTGTTGTTTCCGGATTTTGTCTTGATTTTAAAATCTGTCACTAAGTTTCTCGTCGCTAGTTGTTACTAGTTGCTGGGATTGCTGTTGTTGTATGCTACTGAATTTCTGCTGATCTCTCACTTTTCTTTTGCTTCCAATATCAGGTACACAACTGACACGCTGATTATTGTAAACTAAAACAGGAAGCATGAATACGAAAAATGAAGAATTGAAGTTCTAAATTTATTTTGAATTATATTCTTAATTTTATTTGTATATATAAATTATTTAGCTTACAAAAAATCGGAATCATGTAGCTATTTAATATATATATAGTGGAACATCCAACGATAGCTTAACGGATGAACTATCTATATATTGCTTAAAAATAAATAAATGGTGTAGTAACTCCGTCTAAGTTAAAAATCAAACGAATAGACCATTTCGGAACTTGTAAGAAAATTGTTTAGTTAAATAATATTGGTTAATTCCAACATGTAATTGTTTTAGGATTAAAATTAGATTGCCAAGTAAATAAATAAATGGTGTAGTAACTCCGTCTAAGTTAAAAATCAAACGAATAGACCATTTCGGAACTTGTAAGAAAATTGTTTAGTTAAATAATATTGGTTAATTCCAGCATGTAATTGTTTTAGGATTAAAATTAGATTGCCAAGTTTTTTTTTAATTTTTGACAAACTGAGAACATGCCTAGTATAATATAATTAGGTAGTAATACGTGAAGCCCAGGTTTAGTTTAATGCCATATACGTTGGGCCTGTGCCCATATTGGCAACGGACTGCCTTGCTTGTATCATTTTTCAGAATTTACGAATCATATTCGAAACTCAACTATAACAACTCAAGCATGTAAATAAATTAAGACTTTTTCTCTTTCATTTTTTGTAGAGACAATTTTAATAGAAAATGTAGACACTTTAGGATTATCCTGATAAAAATAAATGAGATGAGCCTCGCCAAATAAAACGCACAAATTGCGGGGACCTCGATAAATGTTTAATTAAAATTACTTAGACTTCGGGATGAGCCGTTTAGCAAAATTCCACGGCCTTACCCAGAAATAATAATACGATAATTGCTTCAGGCGTGCATTTTAATAATCTTACCTTCTTAAATTCGGGTGCGCATTTATGTGACCCAAATCCAAATCTCAACGGAGTCGGAATGTATTAACAACCATGGGCGCATTGATTGTGACATGGTTCGAAATGCATTTTTACAATGTTGCAATTCCATAAAAAATAAATAATAATAAAAGCGGTTTTAAACTTAATGAAAGCACATAAGTAATAACATGTAATAAATCAGATATCTAGCCATTATAACAATTTAAGCGACCGTGCTAGAACCACGGGATTCGAGGGTGCCTAACACCTTCCCTCGGGTCAACAAAATTCCTTACTTAGAATTTCTGGTTCGCAGACTTCATTTGGAAAGTCGAATATTTTCCTCGATTTGGGATTCAAGATAAACCGGTGACTTGGGACACCAAAAGCCAAACCTTTCCCAAGTGGCGACTCTGAATTAAATAAATAATCTCATTTCGAATATTGTCACTTAAATTGGAAAAACTCCATCGCGCATTCAACCCTTCGGGGCGGGCGTGCAAAAAGGAGGTGTGACAGCTCTGGCGACTCTGCTGGGGAAACCCCAGAACCTTTGGTTCAGGGTTCAAGAATTCGAGCTTAAAATAATTGTTATATTTGGCTTTATTATCTGATCTTTATTACATGTTTTTGGCATAACGTGCTAAATGTTGTCTTTTACCGCTTTGATTTTATCTGAACTGTATATAAACTGTGCCGAAACCTTTCTCTTCTTACCTCCGGGGAGAAGCTCGCTGGTCGAGACTCCCCATTCTGTTAGTGTCAATACCTTAAATAAGAAAGAGGCCGGACAAGTTACAAAGCCGGACGATCTCGCGGGTCCCCGGTACGTAGCCCCTCCTCGACTCGAGTTGTCCGCTCGGGTACACAGTCTAAAACATATACCCAGGTTATAAACCTAGCATAACGAAACCTCATGCTGGATCCCTAGTAGGAACGATTATTTGCATCATGTTGCATTTGACGTAGGGGACTCAACACAGGGGTTGGGTCCGTCTAGGACAGGCAACCTGAAATGAAAAGACCATCATGTTGCATCCCGTTTGTTTTGCTTCAGATCTGCATGTTGACCGGTTTCTAAAAAAAAAAAATTCAAAAAAAAGAGGAAAGAGAAAAATAGCAGCGTAGGGAGATAATTACTTATTTTGGAAAAAATAAAACTAATGTCCAAGTAGTGTCAAAACCTCACCGGAATTTCTTAAAAAAAATGAAAACAAAAATTTTTATTTTAGTTTGATTTATGTATAAAAACAAAAAAAAATCCTTTTAATCACTTTCAAAATCCAAAAATGGGTATTTATTTAAAAGTAAAAATAAAAGGGGAGAAAAATCAAAACTCAAAAAGAAAGGGTATTTGTTCCGTTTTAAAAAAAAAAATTCGAAATTTAAAAAAAAGGGTGAAAAGAAGTTTAAAATTCATAAATATTTCCTTTTAAAAAAAAAACAAAGTATAAATAAAAAAAAATTCCAGGAAAAATACTTTTTTCCTTTAAAAGATTGTAGTCAGAAGGGGTTTAGTTTATTTGTACTCTACGCCTGATTGACCGAACTACGCCGGTTTGATTCTCACAGGGTGTGAGATACGTAGGCAACCCTCATCGGGTCCAACCTTCCCTTTTTCAGAAATAGCCAAAATGTCAGAATTTTTTTTTTAACTTCATCATAAATGAGTAGGGTGATGCTGTTTTGTCAAGAATAGCCGAATATTCCCGAAAGGGACGCCGGAAGGCTGACTTTGCACAAACAGCCATTTTTTGTCATTTTGAACTTTGACCAATTTGCCTGACAACCTCGGAATCCTCGTCCCCGAGGCTCTGTGAGGCCATGTTCCCAATGTCGTGTCACCATTCTAAAAAAAAAATCAAGTGATGTTTTTGTTGTAAAAAACAGCCGAATGTTCCCGAAAGGGACGGCGAAAGACTGACATTGCATAAACGGTCATCTTTGGTCATCGTTTTTATTTTTGACCGGTTGATCCTCGCAGCCTTAAAATCTTCGTTCCCGAAGTACTAAAAGGCCGCATTTGAAAACCGAGTCCATTATTTTGAAAACAAAATCTTTTTTTTTTAAAAAAAATAAAAAAATAAAAAAATAGATAGTTTTATTTTTTTTGAGTGTAATAAAAGTTTTTCGTTGGCATAATCACCTTAATAAATGTGCAGGATGAGCACAATGAAAAATGAGCACTTTTCGATAATGACTAAAATCCCTGTCAAGTTACGGCTATGGTGGAATGATCTAGGTCTTGAAGGACAAAATGAAGTCAAGAAATATCTGAAAGGTCTCACGGGTTTACTGAAAATCCAGCCTCGGGGAGATATCATAAGAGCTTTGGTCACTTACTGGGACCCAGCGCACAATGTTTTCCACTTCTCCGATTTTGAACTCACCCCAACTCTGGAGGAAATGGCTGGGTACATCGGAAATGCTGAACTTCCATTAAGGCAAAGATACCTGGTCGCCCCAAGAGCTGTCACGGTGCATCGATTTCTAGACTCATTAAAAATACCCAGGACGGTCCATAACCAAGATTTGGCCGCCGATTTCTGTAATCCATGCTTCATATACGACAGGTATGGTCATGTAGGAGGATTCAACAATCCGATTAACAAGCTATGCAGCAAAGGAAGTCGTCAGAAGTGGGATAAGCACAGACGGGTGGCTTTCATGATAACATTTTTGGGCCTTCTGGTATTTCCGAGGAAAGATGGGAATATTGATCTGAAAATATCCGGGGTTGTCAGTACTTTGCTCACTCAAAATGACAGTACTCTCACGCCTATGGTGGTATCCGATATCTTTCGAGCTCTCACAGCCTGCAAAGCCGGAGGGAGTTTCTTCGAAGGTTGTAACTTGCTGCTATAAATATGGATGACTGAACATCTCGGCCATCGTTCCGAATTTTTGAGCCATGTTTCTTCGGAGAAGACTTGCATAGAAGAGTTTTACACGAGAACCAAAGAGATCAGTCTACCCAAAGGAGTTATGGCATGGACTTCATTCTTTCAAGCTCTTACTGCCAGCCAAATACAGTGGACACTGGGATGGTTGCCTGTTGATGAGATCATGTATATGCCAGCAACTAGAACTCATTTCCTACTGATGGGACTTAAGAGCATTCAACCTTACGCGCCCTGCTGAGTCTTGAGACAACTCGGAAGATATCAGATAGTGCCACATGAGGAAGATCTTAGTGCTCAAACAATTGAGATAAGCCCTGACGGACAATTTCCTGAAGCAAAAATCCGCCAGATCTGGAACGAATGTCAATATTTGAAAGCAGATACTTGTGTGTAGGATCCGGCCAAAAGTGAAATGGCGCCAGGTTACCTTGCATGGTACAGAAGAGAACTTGAACACGAAAGGCCGGCTAAAAGACCCCACATCTTGAATTTCGCCGAGTCATCGCAAAAGCAGTGGGATTGGTTGGCAAAAGAAAGAGGTTATCGTACCGAAATCAGCAAGTTGAAGCAACAAGTGGAAGGTCTAAAATATGAGCACAACGTGCAAGTTGCTACCGATCTGGGAGAAAAGAACAGGTTGGCTCAGGAAAACGAGATGCTCAAGGCCCGGATAAAACAAATAAGGTTAGATGCTGATAACCAACAAAAGAGCCGGTCGGATGAACGATTGATAAAAGCTCTAAGGACGGAAATTGGGGAGCGCCGGACTGAGTCAGAAAATACCATAGCGGGGCTCGAGGCACACTGGGCAAGAAGGACAGAAAAACGTAATCGGCACTTACAGCAGTTGGAAAGGGATCACGAGCGAACCATTGCCAATTTGAAGGAAAAGGTGGACAGAGTGTTTGAGCAAACCCGAACCCTAGGAGGTGAAAATAGACATTGCCGTAAGCTTTTAGCCCAGATGGAAGTAGAAATTCGGCAGTGGCAAAATCAATGACTCCAGGATTCTCGGGTTATGACAGCCCGTAATGATCAAATAGAGCACTTACTCAAAGAGAAGAGGCGAACCAGGTATAAGATCAGGACCATTGCCCATGCCATCATCAGAAGATGTCTACGGTGTGAAAACATGACCACCATTACCGTTCTCTCGGCAGTGATGGTGTATATCAAGCAAACCATGCATGAGCTGGAACAACTTGAAAGGGATCTCACACCTAAGATCGCGGCGAGGCCGAACGATGCCCCGCGGGCGCCAGTTCTCGAAACCTTGATGTATTCATAGGTCGAGTCTGTATCTTAGCATCTTCTGTCCGTCTTTTCGCATCAGGGTGCATTAGTTTGTTTGAGTCTGCATTTGTTTTCAAGGTTTGTTTATTTTCCCCTTTTTCAAATGTTGGTTGTAATAGATTGCTTCAAGTAATAAAATATGTGCTTCTTTTACACTCCTCTATTCCGAACTACGCAAGATCTGATTCACGCGGCATCGTAATACGTAGGCAATCCTCATCGGATCCGGTCACATTTTTAACTGCAAATAATAAAATAAAATAAAAATGCAAAGAAAGAAAAATGGTGATAAATAAAAGAAAAGCCTAAGGAGAAGCCGGAATGACACGTCTTTGTTGCAAGCATGTAGAAACTCCCCTGACTGTATAGGTGCATCACACCCCAATGTGAGATTACCTGTCTGTTATTTGTTTTACACTAACCGTCATGTTTGCTGATAAGTTCAGGTTCCTAGAAAAGTGGTTTGGTTTGTGGTAATCTGGCCTCTCATACATACTTCACGAGATCAAAAGGAAACGTTCAGCCACCCTTCGCTAAATCAAGAGGAATTGCTCATACATATTTCACAAGGTCGAAGGGAAGTGTCGAAATGTCTTCAGAAATTCCTCTGCCAACGATTCCTATTTCGGAGGAAAGTTCAATCTCAGTCATCCCAACTTCTGAGTCAGCAACTGTCGAGAAAAATAGGATTCTGGGTCTCCGCATGATGGAAATGTGGGACGCCTGGGCCAATGGAAAAGAGCCACCAGTGCGATCCCTGGATTCCCTGAGCTTTTTCCTAGGGCAAGTGGGACCTCCAACATCCCCACAAATTATCCAAATACCCCATTGGGATTTCCTACCATCTCAACCTACTTTACTGGAACACCTTCTGAGTCTCGCCCCCAAGTGTTAGCTGCCGGAGCGGTTTCAAACATATTCACTGCTCCACCTTGTTCATCCACGGCACAACCTGTCTTACCCAGGCCTAACTTCGATTCATCATCCTTCACATTTCAAGCACCACCTCTTCCATTGGAACCTAGTCAGTTCACTACCAATGCTTACCCTCAGCCGTCTCGGTACGAGTTTATCACAGGACAGGAGAAAGCCGAGAAAACGCCTGAACAAGAGGAAATGACCAGAAAAATGAGAAGCATGGAGCAAACTCTCAAAAATATACAGAGTCTGAGCGGGCAAAAAAGCGTATCTTACGCTGACCTGTTCATGTTCCCACACGTACATCTACCCTTGGGTTTCAAAACCCCAAAGTTTGAGAAATATGACGGGCATGGGGACCCCATAGCCCACCTCAAAAGGTACTGCAACCAGTTGTGGGGAGCGGGCGGAAAAGAAGAACTTCTTATGGCTTACTTTGGAGAAACTTTGACTGGCATTGCTTTTGAATGGTATACGGATCAGGAAGTATCTCGTTGGCACATTTGGGACGACTTGGCTAGGGATTTTGTCAGGCAGTTTCAATATAACATCGACATTGCCCCCGACATGAATTCATTGTCAAATCTAAAGAAGAAGCCTTCGGAGAGCTTCCGAGAATATGCTGTCAAATGGCGCGAACAAGCATCCAGAGTCAAACCTCCCATGGATGAAACAGAAATGGTCAGCATTTTCCTTCAAGCTCAAGAGGCTGATTATTATCAAAACATGATGTCTGCAATGGGAAAGCCGTTTGCTGAAGCCATCAAAATCGGTGAAATGGTGGAAAATGGTTTAAAAACAGGGCGAATCTTGAGTCAGTCTGCTATAAGGGCCACCTCCCAAGCAATCCAAGGCGGGTCTGGAGGAGGAGCAAACCGAAAGAAGAAGGAAGAAGCAACAATGGCAACTTCGAGTGTAAGAAAACCCCATCCGTCCAGATTTCATTTCTCTGAAAGACCCCCGCAACACTACTACCCCCATCAAGATGCGGCCTATGCTATGAACCTTCAGCCCTACACAGTAATGAATGCACAACCATATATTAGGCCACAACAACAATTTCACCAAAAACGAGCTCAATTTCCAAGAAATCAACCTCCTCACCAAGCTCAGTATAATCCCCGACCTCTACAAAATAATCTCCCCTACAACGCCCGCACTCGAGAGCCGCCCAGGAAAATGGACTTCACACCTATTGGTGAATCATATTCCAACCTTTTCCCCAAATTGGTCCAAATGGGTTTGTTACAACCCGTACCCCCAAATAGGCAAAACCCAGAGTCACCCTCTTACCAACCTGGTGCCCGATGTGCCTATCATTCTGGAGTGGAAGGACATGACACTGAGAGCTGTTGGACTTTGAAAAGGGTTGTTGAAAACCTCATAGAACAAAAGCGAATAGTGTTAAAGGACGAAGACATTCCTAATGTGACCAACAATCCGTTACCGGCTCACAACAATGGACCGATTATTGGGATGATCTGCGAAGATAAAGAGTTTGATCCTATCTTGAAAGCCATCATTGCAATCGCCGACATTTAGAAAGAGCCCAAGACGTATGCAAAGCAAGAAAAAGTGGACAAGAAGAGTAAAAACCCCCCTCAAAACACAGAAAAAGTAGTGAAAACAAAAATTGTGCCAGTACCCTCGAAAGATACTGTCCTTTATGTCCCCCGAGGTTCGAAGAAAGGACAAGTGACATTGAGCCCTCCAAGAAGGTTTGAGCTGAACAAAGGATCTAAGATGTATGTGCCCAAAGGTATCTATGCGGAACGGGGGCCAATAATTTCACCAAGGCTGAATGAGCCCGTGATTATTGGACGCGCGCCGCAGAGGCCCATGACGGATCCTACTACCGTCCCATGGAATTATAACAAGTCGGTAGTAACCTACAAAGGAAAAGAAATCCTGGGAGAAGTGAATGAAACTAACCCAACTGAGAAATACCTCAACCTGGAGGAGTTGAATGATTCTACAAAGAAGCGTTTCCCACGCAAGAAACCGGTTAGCGCCGAGGAAGCGGAAGAGTTTTTCAGGAAAATGAAAACTATGGACTACGAGATAATTGATCAACTCCGAAACTCTCCCACTCAGGTCTCGTTGTGGTCTCTATTGATGAATTCTACTGAGCATCAAAAAGTGTTGATCAAGACCCTCAACGAAGCTTACGTCCCAATTGAAACTACCGTGGAACAGCTAGAGAGGATGGCAGAAAGATTTTTCATGATCAATCAAATTTCCTTCAGCAAAAATGATCTGCCCCCGGAAGGGGCCGCTCACAACAAGGCCCTCCACCTAACAGTTAAATGTGAAGGGTACTATGTGAAGAGGGTCATGCTGGATGGCGGGTCCGGAGTGGATATCTGTCCCCTTTCGACTCTACAAAGAATGGAGATCGAAACAGGGAGAATCAGGCCCAACAGCGTATGTGTTCGTGCCTTTGACGGCATCAAAAGGGACACCCTAGGCGAGATCGATTTGATTTTGACTATTGGACCTGTGGATTTTGAGGTGACCTTTCAGGTCCTAGATATGGATACTTCTTACAATTTCCTTCTAGGAAGGCCCTGGATTCATGCGACGGAAGCCATACCTTCTACTCTCCACCAGATGGTAAAATTTGTACATGAAAATCAAGAGATTATAGTCCATGGAGAGGATGAGCATTCAATTTATCGAGACCCGTCGGTTCTATGCCTCGAAGCTAAGGAGGGTAGTGAACACATAGTCTATCAAGTTTTCGGGGTTGTGGTCGCAGACCAATGCGAAAAAGGAAGCCCCTACCCTCAACCATTTCTCTCAAAAGCGTCAGTTATGGTTGCCAAGGAAATGATCAGGCATGGTTATAAACTGGGAAAGGGACTCAGGGCATCATTGCAAGGTATCACTGAACCTATCACATTACCTGCCGCCGAAAAGTTCTTCGGTGTTGGTTTTTATGCCGAAAAAGCTGACGTAATGTGGGCAAACCAACGGAAGAGCAATGGTTGGGTATTATCTCAGCCAATTCCCCATCTTTACAGAACATTCGTCAAACCCAAGTACAATGAAGAAAGAGAGGACGAGACCTTCACAACCGAGGAAATTGAAGAAATCTGTGAGGTTATGGGGCAAATGCTGTACGAAACCCATATGGTTCAGCCAGGAGAAGGCTCGAGCACCGCTGAGGTGCTTTACATGGGGCCCAATGCCAAATTGCAAAACTGGAAGGCTACTCCGTTTCCGATCAAGCGGGAATCCTGGTAGACCAGTCTTGCCACCTTTTCTGCATCACGAGTTATTTTGGGGTGTAACTCGAATGATTTCCTTTTAGTTTCCTGTCCTTAAATTCTGATGTAAACCCTATTATCTTCAAAATTCAATGAAATGAAATAAATATTTCATCTTTTATCTTATTTATTCTCTCTGATTTTTTTTATTTTTCTGTTTTATTTCTTTCAGTTCTAATAATGCGGCTTTAAATAACATGACATGCTTGCGGACTTCATGCCCGGATTCAAACATGCGGTCTAACTGCGAAATAATGAACCAAGAAATGGAATACGACGAAGAAGAGGCTTTTAAGGAAATAAATCGAGAATTGGAACACTTTGAGAACAAACCTAAGCCGAATCTGAATGACACCGAACCAGTTAATTTGGGAACTCCTGAAGAAATCTGAGAGAACAAAATAAGCATTCACACGGACGAGAGAACGCAAAACGTGATAGTTCAACTCCTTGTTGAATTTAAAGATGTGTTTGCTTGGTCATACGATGACATGCCAGGATTAAGCGTTGATCTAGTGGTGCATAAATTGCCAATTCACCCTGATTGTCCTCCATTTCAACAAAAGCAAAGAAAGTTCAAAACTGATGTCAGTGACAAGATTAAAGAAGAAATCACCAAACAGCTGAAAACGGGAGTAATTCGGGTAATCCAGTACACCACGTGGTTAGCGAATGTAGTTCCAGTGCCGAAAAAAGATGGGAAGACTCGGGTCTGTGTGGATTATCGAGATTTGAATAGAGCGAGTCCCAAAGACAATTTCCCATTGCCCAACATCCACATCCTTGTTGATAATTGCGCCAAACATGAGATCCAGTCTTTCGTAGATTGTTACGCTGGATATCATCAGGTGTTGATGGATGAAGAAGACGCTGAGAAGACTGCATTCACTACACCATGGGGCACTTACTGTTATCGGGTTATGCCATTCGGTCTGAAGAATGCTGGGGCAACTTACATGAGAGCCATGACTGCCATTTTTCATGACATGATGCATCAAGAAATAGAGGTGTATGTGGATGACGTGATAATCAAGTCCAGGACTCGAGACAATCATATCCAAGACTTGAGGAAATTCTTCGAGAGACTGAGAAAGTACGACTTGAAGCTGAACCCGGCCAAATGCGCCTTCGGAGTCCCATCAGGCAAGCTTTTGGGTTTCATAGTAAGCAGGAGAGGTATAGAGTTAGATACAACAAAGATAAAATCTATCAGAGATCTACCTCCCCCAAGAACGAAGAAAGACGTGATGAGTCTGTTGGGCAGGTTAAACTATATCAGTCGATTCATTGCCCAGCTAACTAGCACGTGTGAGCCCATATTTAAGCTATTAAGGAAGAATGCAGTGATCAAATGGACGGATGAATGTCAAGAAGCCTTTGACAAGATCAAAGAATATCTTTTAAATCCCCCAGTTTTGGTCCTGCCAGAGCCAGAGAGACCCCTGTTCTTGTATCTGACAGTCTTGGAAAATTCTTTCGGTTGCGTCCTCGGGCAACATGACATAACCGGAAAGAAGGAGCAGGCGATCTACTACTTGAGCAAGAAATTTACCGGCTACGAGGCCAAGTACACTCTGCTGGAAAGAACGTGTTGTGCTTTAACGTGGGTTGCCCAAAAATTGAGACATTATCTTCAAACTCACACTACTTACCTCATAAGCAGGCTGGATCCTTTGAAGTATATATTTCAGAAACCAATGCCTACTGGAAGACTGGCCAAGTGGCAAATCTTGCTTACTGAATTTGACATAGTCTATGTCACCCGTATGGCAATGAAAGCCCAGGCATTAGCAGATCATTTGGCTGAAAATACGGTTGATGAGGAATACCAGCCATTGAGTACTTATTTTCCAGATGAAGAAATAAATACCATAGAAGTGGTCTCGGAAAATGCTCACGTTTGGAAGATGTTCTTTGATGGGGCCGTAAATGCCAAAGGTGTAGGAATAGGGACAATCTTGATCTCACCTGCTGGTCAACATTATCCGGCTACAGCTAGGCTTCGTTTCTTTTGCACGAACAATACAGCTGAATATGAAGCCTGCATCATGGGCATGAATATGGCGATTGATCAAGATGTTGGGAATTTGTTGATTATGGGGGATTCTGATTTGATTATCCGGCAAGCCCAGGGAGAATGGGAAACTCGAGATGTCAAGCTTATTCCTTACCGACAGCACGTAGAGGATCTCAGCAAGCGGTTTAGATCAGTAAAGTTCAGGTATATCCCGCGATGTCACAATGAATTAGCCGATGCACTTGCCACTTTAGCTTCAATGTTACCTTATCTAGGCAACGCCCACATCGATCCCTTGGAAATCCAAATCAGGGAAAGACATGGTTATTACAACGCCATCGAGGCAGGACCAAGTATCCAGCCATGGTACCAGGATGTTAAGAGGTTCTTGAAAACACAAGAATACCCTGAACATGCTACTGGAGATCAGAAGAGAACTATTAGGCGGCAGACAAGTGGATTCTTTTTGAGCGGTGAGATATTGTATAAAAGAACCCCTGATCTCAACTTATTAAGATGTGTTGACGCCGAAGAAGCAGGCAGGATCATGCATGAAGTACATGCAGGGGTGTGTGGACCTCATATGAACGGGTACGTTTTGGCTAAGAAAATCTTGCGGGCCGGATATTATTGGATGACCATGGAAAAGTATTGTTTCAGCTTCGTTCGAAAGTGTCATCAATGTCAGGTGCATGGAGATCTGATTCACGCACCTCCCACAGAACTGCATCCCATGTCTGCACCTTGGCAATTTGTTGCCTGGGGTATGGATGTCATTGGTCCGATTGAGCCCAAAGCTTCAAATGGACACAGATTCATATTGGTCGCTATCGACTACTTCACAAAATGGGTCGAGGCTGTCACTCTCAAATCAGTCACTAAGAAAGCCGTGGTGGATTTCATACATTCAAATCTTATCTGTCGTTTCGGTATTCCTGCAACTATAATCACAGATAATGCAGCAAACCTGAATAGTCATTTGATGGAGGATGTGTGTGAACAATTCAAAATAACGCATAGGAATTCCACTCCTTATCGGCCCAAAGCCAACGACGCTGTTGAAGCAGCGAACAAAAACATCAAAAAGATTTTGAGGAAGACAACCCAGAGTTCCAGACAATGGCATGAGCAGTTACCTTTCGCCCTGCTTGGATATCGCACTATAGTACGCACCTCAGTAGGGGAATCCCATACTTGTTGGTTTACGGGACCGAGGCTGTAATACCGGCAGAGGTAGAAATCCCTTCTCTCCGGATCATTGTTGAAGCTGAAATTGAAGACAGTGAGTGGGTCAAAACCCGTTTGGAACAGTTAACGCTGATCGATGAAAAGCGAATGGCTGCGGTTTGTCACGGGCAATTGTACCAACAAAGAATGGCTAGTTCTTACAACAAGAAAGTGCGACCCAAGAATTTTGAAGTAGGTCAACTGGTGTTAAGGCGCATTCTTCCACATCACCAGGAAGCGAAAGGAAAATTTGCTCCTAATTGGAAAGGTCCATACATCATCAGGAAGATATTGCCCAGGGGAGCATTATATCTAGGTGATATTGAAGGAAAAGATCCCGACACAGCCGTGAATGCAGATGCAGTAAAAAGATACTATGTTTGAACTTGCTCTGACGATGTTTTTGCACATTTGAGAGGACGAAGGCTTTCATTCCCGCTACCCAAACACTCAAATCCTTTGCTAACCCTTTGAGCCATTTACCTTTCTTTCATTACCCTCTTTGGAACCCAGAAGTGAAGTTCTAAAAAAAAAAAAAACCAAAATTTCCTGAACTACGTTTGACTTGATTCCGAAAGGATACGTAGGCAGCCTCTCTATGGGGTTCAGTCACACCAAAACAAAAATCCAGTTTTCCCCAAAATTTAAACTGGGGCAGACATTATAATAATTCGGCGATAATCCCGCCTGGACGGTTCCAAAGTTGTTAATTCGATCCAAGTTCTTTTGACCCCAAACCTGTTGCAAGTCCTTCTGATCAATCGGCAAAAGTTTCTTCAAAATCAAAGGACACAATTGCTCAGATCCGACACAGTCAGGATGAGAGAATCAAAATGAGAGAGTCTTATTGGTGAAAACCTATGGGCACCATAAGGCGATGGCGAGCAGAGAAATCAAAATGAGAGAGTCTTGTTAGTGAAATCTCATGACGAGCACTATAAGGCGACGGTAAGAAGAGAAATGAGAGAGGTCGGCTAGCGAAAACTCGCAAAGAGCGCTGTCGGCCGAAAGAGGATTTCACCACAGAAGGTTCTGGCAAGGTTCCCTGGTTTGGAAACATAGATCCGTTTGGTTCGTGAGAAAATGTAGGTTCGTGAGAGTTGGGCATCCAGTCCAAAAAGCAGGTTATGTCAATTTAAAGCTAGCATGTGCCAAGATAAGTCTTTCTTTTCCCAAAAAAAAAAACGAAGACGCTTTTTTTTTAAATTCATTTTTTTCTCGTTCTTTGTTTACTTTTCTTTGGATTCCTTTTCGGTTTAACCCTAAGCCCCAAAACATGCTAGAAAGAAAAGGTGGCAGGACCGGTTTCACAGGGCTCTGTTTGGCAAGAGGTTGGGAACATACCCAGCCTTAATGATGCGTCAGTCCAATCCCGACTGATCATGGCGTTTGATTACCTCAAAATCCCCAAGCAGAGTGAGACGGAAGAAACAGAGCCGTACATGCACAAATCATCGTGAAATCCTGAAATATTGAGTCTTATCAGTTTTAAAGGAGGTTGCCTTGGAAGCCAATCAATGGCGAATTTTCTCAACAGAAATGAAGCTTGGGACCAAGAAAAACAATGAAGGCCACAAAACCGACCACAATTTCAAACTGACAATTTTTCTTTGTTTAGGAAAATTGAGACAGGTGCGATCCAAAGCAACCGTGCAAGAAGCAGGTGTAGCCCAAAAAAGAAATGAAGTGCACGAGCGTTGAAACAGCTTTGCAGCAAGAAAACGACCAAAGGGAAGTTTACCCAGAATTCTTTCATGCATTTTGATAAATAAAAGGGGCATAACCCGTGGACTTCCCTGGCATAACCCAGGGACTTATTTCCCTTTTTCGGTATAACCCGATAATTTTCCTGGCATAACCCGAGGACTTTCTCCCTTTTTCGGCATAACCCGATGACTTCCCCGGCATAATCTGAGGACTCTTTCCCTTTCCCGGCATAACCCGTGGACCTCCCTGGCATAACCCAGGACCTCTTTTCCTTTCCCGGCATAACCCGATGACTTCCCCGGCATAACCCAAGGACTTTCTCCCTTTTCCGGCATAACCCGTGGACCTCCCTGGCATAACCCAGGGACCTCTTTCCCTTTTTCGGTATAACCCGATAATTTCCCCGGCATAACCCGAGGACTCTTTCCCTTTCCCGGCATAACCCGTGGACCTCCCTGGCATAACCCAGGACCTCTTTTCCTTTCCCGGCATAACCCGATGACTTCCTCGGCATAACCCGAGGACCTCTTTGAATTTCCCGGCATAACCCGTGATAAATAAAAGGGCATAACCCAGGGACTTCTTTCCCTTTTTCGGTATAACCCGATAATTTCCCCGGCATAACTCGAGGACTTTCTCCCTTTTCCGGCATAACCCGATGACTTCCCCGGCATAACCCGAGGACTCTGTCCCTTTCCCGGCATAACCCGTGGACCTCCCTGGCATAACCCAGGAACCTCTTTTCCTTCTTCGGCATAACCCGATAATTTTCCCGGCATAACCCGAGGACTCTGTCCCTTTCCCGGCATAACCCGTGGACCTCCCTGGCATAACCTAGGGACCTCTTTGAATTTTCCGGCATAACCCGTGGACCTCCCTGGCATAACCCAGGGACCTCTTTTCCGGCATAACCCGATGAATCTTCCCGGCATAACCCGTGGACCCTTTCCAGCATAACCTGGCAATTCTCCCAATTTAGGGCTCCGATCCTTAAGTTGAACAAGTTTCTATTTAGTCAGCATTAGGGCTCTAATCCCTGAACTGAGCGTTTTTTTTTCTGTTAGCCGACATTAGGGTTCCAATCCCTGAGTTGAGCAACCTTCCTTTAGCCAGCATTAGGGATCCAATCCCTGAGTTGTGCACTTTTACCTTTTGCGACATTAGGGCTCCAATCCTTGAGTTGCGCTTTGTAGACTAGGGTTTTTTTTTTTCCAATCCCCTCATCAGTGCTGTAAATTTTCATGACAATTAACTCACGAAATTTTCCTAGTGAAACTGGGGCAGAAATTTTGTTCGTTTGTTTTGTTGTCTCAGCAGGTCTGACCCTGAGGTGGATGGATCGAGACGACCTACGGGGTGAGTCTCAATCCAGAATAAAGAAAAGAACAAAAGAACAAAAGAAAAAAAAAGAAGATGTTCCCACATATTGGAACAAACAAAGGGCAGGTCTCTCAAAAATTGGATCAAATTCCCGAGCTCCGCCAATCCCGTTTCATTCAATACTGCAGAAATAAACAAACGCCTACAACTTGCGAGCATCAAGATTCGGATCGAAGTCTACAAGCAGAATTAGCTGAGACCCAAGATCAAGTTGCAAAAGAATTATAGATAGGAATCTTGTAACTAGCGGTTGACAAGCATAAGTAGTTAGTTCAGTTTCAATTTCCTTTGGTTGTAATAAGGAGGTCAGTAAAGCAGTAGTGGCAACAGCAACAGCAGTAACAGCAAGCATTGCAATCCCATGGTAGTCTCAGCTACCAAAATTTCCCGAACTACATTGACCTGATTCCTGTTTAGCCAGGATATGTAGGAAACCTTTGAAGCAAAGGTTCGGTCAAATATTTTTCAAAAAAAAAAATGGTTCACACGGAGTACTCGGATGGGCAAAAATCGCTCACTTTATCTTTGCACGAAAACCCTTCGTGTCTCCGGGCAAAGAGGGGCAGCTGTAAGCACGTGATTTTTGCCCTATATGAGAATTACTCCCAAAAATAAAAAAATAAAATGATTTTTCTTTGGTGTGCAATTTTGTGATATTTTGAATAATTATTTGTATTTGTCTGTGCGTGTTTATTTGCTAAATTAATAAAAATACAAAAATATGTCGCATTTTGTATATAGGATTTAATTCTACAATTGTTAATAATTAGATGTGTTTTACAAAAATTAAAAAATTACAAAAATAGGCATCATTTGCATTTTTAGCATTTAATGTCCAAATATACAATTTTATGCTTAATTATTATTTAATTGTGCGTTAATTGATATTGGGAGTTAATTTGCGCTTTTATGACTTAATTTAGTTCTTAATAATAGTTTAAGTATTTTTATAATTTAGTCTTAGAAAAATAAAAAAAGAAAAGAGAGCGAAAATATAAAGAAAGTAGGAATTGGGCCTCTTCTTCGATTTCAAGCCACAGGCCCAAAAAATGGCCCAACCTTCCCTATGACCCAGTCCATTTCGAACTGGGTCAACCCAGTCCATAACCCAACACCCCTATTATCTTACAAGCAACACAAAACAAAAAACAAAAGTAAGAAAACCCTAAAAATGCCTAAAACATCCGCCCCCCCCCCATTATTTTCCTTCTTCTTCCTCAAGCTCCCCTCCCTAGCATCAATGGCTGCCCCTCCATCCTCAACACCCAAACCACCACCTTACAACTAACAGTCCACCATCGTCATCCTCCTGCTCCAACGACCACCGACTTCATTTTCTTGTAAAGATGCTAACTTTGTGTTGAGATCTTCCAAGAACCCATCGTCTTCTTCATCCTCGTCGTCGTGCATAACGCAGCGTTGTAGCTGCTGCTTCACCTTCTTCTTCGTCTTCATCACCTCCCCACCTCCAAGCTCTTCATCAACACACACATACATAGCCGCGTCAACACACTCACACGAGCACACTCTCCCCCGCCATGCTGCTGCTGCTCGTAACCATGGCTGCCTAGTCGTGGAAGTTGTTTCCGTCCCCTCCATCATGCTGCTGCTGCTCGTAACCATGGCTGTCTGGTCGTGGTAGTTGTTTCCGTCCCCTCCATCGTGCTGCTGCTACCGTTGCTAGTTCGCCAGAGCTGGGTCGTCGTTGCTGCTGCCGGCGCTGCTGCTTCACGTTCCATGCTTCGGCTCTTGCTTCGTCTTCTTCGTTATGTCAAAGTTTCGTTGGTTTCATTTAGAGTTCGTTCGATGTTCGTCGTTGGTCATTTACGGTTAGTTGTTCTATGTTTTATTTTTGTCCATATTTTTGTTTGATATTTTCCGAATCCAAACTCGTTAAATGATTCAATTCTTGTCTTGTTCGTTGTTCATCGTTGAAATAATTTTCTAGTGTGTTATGTGTTTGATTGAATTAATTTTCAGATTTCAAATGGAAAGTTAATTAGTGGTTCTTCATGTTTATTTCATGTTTGTTTTATTGTTTAAGTAAGAATTTGTTAGTTTGATGTTTGTTAGATTCAAATTGAAATTTAATTAATTGTTTCTTCAATTTGTTTCATATGTTTATGTATTGTTAGGAATTGTTAATATTGTTAAGTTCAAGCTTAAGTTCGTAATTGTTTATTCGTCGATCTTGTTATTTGTCTAAAAAGAATTTAGTTGTGTTAAAGGAAATATATTGATTTAATCGTTTTAATCCGTCATGTTTGTTGTGTTAAAATAGATTCATTCATGTTCATACTTTGTTTGGATGATCTTGAATACGAATTTTGTATAGTTTGATTTCTTGTTTATCATTTATGATTATTTCTTGAATTTGTCTCATAATCTTGTTTAAGTTTAAGATAGGAATTGTTTGTTGTAATGTTGTTAGAGTAGTTGATTTTAAGTTCAATATTATTGAATTTAGAAATCTAAATATACTTGTTTGTTGTTGTTGTTGAATCCGAAAATAGGATTGTTTGTTGCTAAAATATTGTTCAATCAAATTTTAGTTGTTCTTTGTTGTTCAATTTGTGTTCATGTGATTTGTTGTTGAAATGTTGAAGAAATCATGTTTATGTGATTTGTTGTTGAAATGTTGAAGAAATCATGTTCATGAAATTTGTTGTTTGAACATTGTTAGAAATTAATCATATTGTCTATATTTTGGTTAAGTTTGATTAATTGATGTGTTATAGCTGATGGGTAGTTTGGTAATTCATAGTACTTTCGGGGGTAAAATAGTAATTTGTAATAGGGTCGGAGGGGTAGTTTAGGAATTGTACATTTTGTAATTGTTTATATGAAGCATGGGGGACAAAATGAAATGGGGTGGGTTGTGATATAGTTGTTTAATATAAAGGGGGGACAAGACAAAATTTAGTGGGGGGAATCTTGTATTTGTTTAGTGAAGCATGGGGGACAAAATATAATGGGGTGGTGTGATATATTTATTTAATGTAATGGGGATGAGTGG
Source organism: Nicotiana tabacum (assembly GCF_000715075.1). NCBI lineage: Eukaryota > Viridiplantae > Streptophyta > Magnoliopsida > Solanales > Solanaceae > Nicotiana > Nicotiana tabacum. The sequence goes on from NC_134080.1 coordinate 15,645,693, forward strand.
GAAGATAATGGGTTTGGTAGAGAAAATGGGTTGATTTTAATTGATTAAAAGATTTATGGGTTGGGGGATATATAGAGAGGTCTTGAATCAGATTTAAGGAGGAGAAAAATTTAAGAGAGAAAAATCCGAAAAAAAAAATACTAAGACTTTAGAAAAACAAAAAGAAAAACATTATGGAAATTCAAAAGAAGAAGAATATACACCTGATATATAGTCCAAATATTCTGAGATACGGATTGAGAAATTAAGGGTTAAACACTAACTAGTCTTTCAAAAATCTGAAAAGTTTCCCTTTGCTTCTGTCTGTTGGTTGTTGTTGTTTTCGGATTTTGTCTTGATTTTAAAATCTGTCACTAAGTTTCTCGTCGCTGGTTGTTACTAGTTGTTGGGATTGCTGTTGTTGTATGCTACTGAATTTCTGCTGATCTCTCACTTTTCTTTTGCTTCCAATATCAGGTACACAACTGACACGCTGATTATTGTAAACTGAAACAGGAAGCATGAATACAAAAAATGAAGAATTGAAGTTCTAAATTTATTTTGAATTATATTCTTAATTTTATTGTATATATAAATTATTTAGCTTACAAAAAATCGGAATCATGTAGCTATTTAATGTATATATAGTGGAACATCCAACGATAGCTTAACGGATGAACTATCTATATATTGCTTAAAAATAAATAAATGGTGTAGTAACTCCGTCTAAGTTAAAAATCAAACGAATAGACCATTTCGGAACTTGTAAGAAAATTGTTTAGTTAAATAATATTGGTTAATTCCAGCATGTAATTGTTTTAGGATTAAAATTAGATTGCCAAGTAAATAAATAAATGGTGTAGTAACTCCGTCTAAGTTAAAAATCAAACGAATAGACCATTTCGGAACTTGTAAGAAAATTGTTTAGTTAAATAATATTGGTTAATTCCAGCATGTAATTGTTTTAGGATTAAAATTAGATTGCCAAGTTTTTTTTTTAATTTGACAAACTTAGAACATGCCTAGTATAATATAATTAGGTAGTAATACGTGAAGCCCAGGTTTAGTTTAATGCCATATACGTTGGGCCTGTGCCCGTATTGGCAACGGACTGCCTTGCTTGTATCATTTTTCAGAATTTACGAATCATATTCGAAACTCAACTATAACAACTCAAACATGTAAATAAATTAAGACTTTTTCTCTTTCAGTTTTTGTAGAGACAATTTTAATAGAAAATGTAGGCTCTTTAGGATTATCCTGATAAAAATAAATGAGATGAGCCTTGCCAAATAAAACGCACAAATTGCGGGGCCCTCGATAAATGTTTAGTTAAAATTACTTAGACTTCGGGATGAGCCGTTTAGCAAAATTCCACGGCCTTACCCAGAAATAATAATACGATAATTGCTTCAGACGTGCATTTTAATAATCTTACCTTCTTAAATTCGGGTGCGCATTTATCTGACCCAAATCCAAATCTGAACGGAGTCAGAATGTATTAACAACCATGGGCGCATTGATTGTGACATGGTTCGAAATGCATTTTTACAAGATAAACCGGGATTCGAGGGTGCCTAACACCTTCCTTCGGGTCAACAGAATTCCTTACTTAGAATTTCTGGTTCGCAGACTTCATTTGGAAAGTCGAATATTTTCCTCGATTTGGGATTCAAGATAAACCGGTGACTTGGGACACCAAAAGCCAAATCTTTCCCAGGTGGCGACTCTGAATTAAATAAATAATCCCATTTCGAATATTGTCACTTAAATTGGAAAAACTCCCTCATGCATTCAACCCTTCGGGGCGGGCGCGCAAAAAGGAGGTGTGGCAATACTCATATCCCAGACCAAAGGTGGTTCCATGTTTCTTTTAATTTGATAGGCTTAGCGATTCCTTGGAGGTTCTTGCCAAGTCCCTTGCCAGGTTCAATATGCTTTCAATTTTGTTGTCCCACCATTTGTCCTTGTCAATGGCGTTGACTCGCTCAATGTGGTGATAGGTCTCCCCGCCTATCTTTCTTCTGCCTCCAATTCCTGGGATGGTTTGGCGACTGTATATGGGATTGCTACCGTCGTTGTGACTGATCACCTCTTGGTGGTTCACTCAAACTTCACTGCCTGATGTAGTGTTGACACTACGGCCCCAGCGGCATGAATCCATGGTTGTCCCAACAACAAATTGTAAGACGCTGGCACGTCTATTACTTGGAAATCAACATCGAACCAAGTAGGCCCCATTTGCAAACACAGGCTAATTTCCCAATGGTGGACCTTTGGGAACCGTCGAAAGCTTTGACGTTGATGGCCCAATCCTTGATCTCGTGCAGCCCCTTTCTCAATGTCCTAAGTGTTACCAATGGACAAATGTTAAGGCTGGACCCTCTATCAATCAGGATTCTGGTGATAAAATAATCTTCGCATTGCACGGTGATGTGCAACACCTTGTTGTGACTCAACCCTTCTGGTGGCAGCTCATCTTCATGAAAAGTGATCTTGTGACTTTCAAATACCTTCCCTTCCATGTTTTCCAATTCTCCTCCGGTGATGTGCTTGGTACATAGGCCTCACTCAACACCCTTAACAAGGCATTCTTGTGTGCATCAGAATTTTGTAACAGAGCCATGATAGAAATTTGGGCCGGTGTTTTGTTCAGCTGATCAATGATCGAGTATTCCTTGGCTTGTATCTTTCTCCAAAGATCATCGGGTCCGGTTTCAGTGATGGTTGGTTGACCAGAGGCCTGGTTGCTTGACTCAGCCAAATATTCCGGGGTATAAACCCTACCGGTTCTCGTCATACCCTGTACCGCAACGACTTCCTCGAACTTGACCTTCCCTTTTATTATTGCCTCGGCTGTGTAGTCCCAAGGTATGGAATTTGTATGGAATGGTGTTACGACAGACGTTGCCACCGGAATTAGCGTGGCTATCTTTACTCCGAACGGAGTATGCACCTTAGGCGGTAAAACTGCAATTTCGAAAGGTGTAGATGCATTTGCTGGTTACATAAATTCGACCTCAATCGGTGTTGGTGTCTTTGCAGAGGATGGTGCTTCAAACTAAAGTAGCATGGACATATTTACCTCGGCGTTCCCAGAAAGCTGAATCTGGACTACAATCGTATTAAGGGTGACTATTGGCTTCTTTGGATCGTCGCCTTCTGTGACTAAACCGATAGATCCCTTGGGGTCCCAATCATCCTCTATTTAAATCATGTGAACACCTCCACCCTTGTGGTCTGACAGAGGGTTATTGCGGACAATCGGAGCAGGCTCATTGCCACAATAATCTTGTTATCAATTAGGGCCTGGATCTTGTCTTTCAGGGAGCGACATTCGTCGATGGTATGTCCTTTTATGCCAGAATGGTATGCACATGATTTGTTTGGGTTGACCCATTGAAGATGGTTATCAGGGGTTATGGCAGGGATAGGAGTGACATAACCAGCAGCTTTGAGCCTTTCGTACAGCTGGTCAATGGGTTCAACAATGGTGATATACTATTTGGGAGGTCTTCGGTCAAAATTTGGTCGAAGTCTAGGAAAGTTTTGACATGTGGCAGGCGATTGATAGTGGGATGGTTGAGCATTATAGGCTTGGTTGACATGTGCAGGTTGGGAATATCTTGGTGAGGTAGGTTGATATATGGGAGGTAGAGGTGATTGATAAGTGGGTGGTGGAGTTTGGTAAGATGGTGAGGGTGCTTGGTAGTTCGGAGTAAGCTGATATATGAGTGGAGGCATTGGATAGGTTTGGTATTTGATAGGGGATTTGGTTCTCTGTGCTACCATTATGACACCTACATCATTTTCGTGGACGTACCACTAGACTGTAAAGCCTTATTGGTGGCTTGTAAGGCTTCAAAGTTTGTAACCATACCACATTTGATGCCTTCTTCGATCCTTTCTCTCAGCTTAATAATGTCAGAAAATTTATGGTTCTCAATCAACATTAGCCTTTCATAATACTGCGGGTCCTGAGCCCGGACGAAAAACTTGTTCATTTGTTCCTCTTCTAAAGCAAGCCTGACCTTAGCAGCTTCTGATCTTCAACGAGTAGCATACTCACAAAATGTTTCCGTCGGCTTCTTCTTTAGGTTTTGGATGTAGAACATGTTTGGTGCATTTTTTGCGTTAAACATGAACCTATCCATAAAGTCGGATGCCATATTCACCCAATTCGACCATTTATTCGGGTCTTGGCTAATGTACCAAGATAGAGCATCTCTTTTCAGACTCCTCATGAAAAGTTTCATGTGGATCCTCTCGTCCTTTCCTACCCCGACCAGCTTGTCTCAATATGTTTTGAAATGAACTCTTGGATCCCCTATACCATCAAATATCTCGAACTTAGGAGGTTTGTACCCGTCGGGCAGTTCGACATCAGGTTGTATGCAAAGATCTTCGTAGTTCAACCCTTCAATCCCCTTACATCCTTCGACACCCTGAATTCGGCTAGTCAATTTCTTGAGTTCTTCAGCTTGATTCCTGATGAGCAAGTTTTTATTATCAAACTCGGGTGCGCTTGAGATGAGTTGGGTGGAGTGTGGCATGGTTTCCACTTAGATGGGGGTGTTATGATGGGTGTGAAAGTGGTCATTTGTAGAGTTTTGGAGTTTAGGGATGGGCAGTGGAGTATTGTTGGAAGTATGGCAGGTGTTGCAGTAGCGGTGAGGGGCGGGATGGTTTAGTGGCTTTGGGATATTTTGTGGAGGTGTGGGTTCTTGAGCATTTGGGAAGTTGACATCTGGAGTAGTGAGGGAAAATGACAAGTTCGCCAGATTTCGAACTTGATCAAGTTCCTCCTAGAACTTCAATAGTTTCTGCTCGAGTTGGGACACACTTTCTTTGGAAACCTGAGTACCATGAGTGACCTCTACCCGTTCAGTTGAGTTTTCCTTTCTGGTGTTGTTCGAATCTTCCATCTTCCCTTTGTTCTTGTTTCTGATAGGACTAAGAGGAGGAGTGGGTGGAGGGCCCCTGGATCTCGTTGAATAGGATGATGATGCCAGAGTGCACGAACTAACCTTTAGGGAGGGGAATAATAAAAACAAAAACAAAGAATAAAACAAAAGGTAACCAAGTTAGTGAGGATCATAAAAAGTATTGCGGTATTTAAACACATAGTGTGGGAATTTAAATCGTATCCCAATTTGGGGGACTCTTTGTGCCTGAGGTAGGCCTAGCGACAAATTGATTTGGAGAACTTAGGATACTAAATGCCTCATTTTATTGATAAAAAGTAGACGAATCCCAAATTGACACTAAATAAATAGGAAATAAAAAATCACTAATGGCTATTGGCCTTATTACATTTTGTAAAGCGAAAAAGGAAAAACTCCTATCTACTTGGTCCCAGAAGGACCTTCCCCAAACTCGGCATTTTTGGCTCCATCGAACAGCTTCACCAACCCGTGAAGTCCCAGCAACAGGTAAGCTCTGGCTAGGTGTCCGCCCTCGTTTCCTTCAGCATTCTGGAAATCCTCGATTATTTTTAGAAATTTCCTTTCCATCTCTACTAAACCCTGCTCCAAGTATCCCAGTCGCTTGTTGGCACTGACAGCCATGTCTTTCCACTCTTCAATCAGCCTTTGGTGGGCTTCTTGTATCTCACGGTGCTCGTTTTCACATTCCCGAATCCTCTTGCGTAGTTGATTGTATTTGACCTGTGCCTCGACCCTCTCGTCTATGATCTTGTGGCCTCTAGCAAGTCCTGGCTGACTCAGACCGTCGTGATTAGATTCTAACTAGCCTGAATAGTCGGGAGCGCAACCAGCGTGGTATCTGTCAAGTTACATAATATCTCTTCCCATGATGATCTTGCAATGCCACATATGCTGAGCTTGGCATTTATAAGGACTATCATCAGCTTGGAAGTCGGCCCGAAAGTGACTCATCTTATCGACCCTTGGTATAACCTGCTTCCTACCAGCTTGTCTCATAACTCGAAGAGGGACATAAGGGTAGGTTCTTCTTAGACCGGTTAATATCAGAAACGACGCATCCCTGGATCGAGCGATAAACTCCTCGGTAGGGACCTATTCGAACATCCATTGTATTTGATTCTCAGTTAGGTTTTCAAATAGCTCTAACCATCCCTTAGCGTCTTCTGGTTGGGGGAACATGTTGGGCATGTAATTCATTCGCCTTGGATGATGGAAAGTTATATGATCATCCTAGTCCCTTCGCTGAATCTCTTCCCGGTATTCACCCCTTTGGAGGTGTTCTATGAGCCAGAGCTGGAATAGCAAATTGCAGCCCTCGAAGTGTCTGGCTCCTTGTTGACACTTATCCAAGGCTTAGTATATCTCTGTAATGATCATGGTTACTATGCTGAATGGTTGCCCACTAATTCCCTCCATCAGAGTTTTAGTTACCATAGCCAGCCTGGTATGGATCTTTGTTTTCTTCATTGGGAACACTATCAACCCCAGGAAACAAAACATAAATACAAAGACCCTTCGGTGAATATTCCCTAATGAGTTGATGGCAAATTCATCGGGATAGGTACGGTAGGACTTGCTGTGACCGTACCTCTCATGCAAGTAGTCGAAGGGGACATAATATTCCTTCAAACATGTCAGTTCTGGATTCTTCTTCAGACCCATCATTTTGAGAAAACCTCTACCCTTGCCATTTTTTGGCATTAACAAACCCGGAGTTTCCCATGGTATACTGGCTAATCCTCCTATTTCCTCCAGCAGGAGTGTCATCTCAAGGTCTCCGAAGCGGAACACAGACCTATCACAATCCCAGAATAGAGTAGCAGCTTCTATGATCTTGTTGTTAGGTTGGATTTCCAGGAGAGAAGGTAGATTTCCTAGGTATTTTCGGACAAGAGTCTGATCACTGGAACGAAGATCCTCCCACCAGCTTAGCAATTTTGGGTGGATGTTGGTGACCATGCCGAATCTGGGGACTTCGTGCCTCATATTTCTGCAAGACAAAAGGGTTAGGCCCTTACTCCCACGAGACTCGACTATTAAATATCAATAATTGGCATAAAACATTTAGTTCTCCAAATAAATTCACAAAATGTGGTAGTGTCCATTTGGGTTTTAGGGAAACCCAGTGGACTTTGGACAAGGCTATCTTAAAGAGTCATTATGCGGACAACATAACTGACTCAGCTAGGTTTGACCATGATGCATGCACAATTAAACAGAGTAAAGTTTCTATAGGTTTTTCGACTGGTACCCTTGAGCAGACAACTCACGAGGGAAAGGTGCAGAACCATCGACTACACCGTCGATCGGCTAGTTTTACCGCAAATATGCCTTTGCCGTATTTAGGGGCGATAACATCGAAAGAGAGCAACCACTCATTATAAGCGTTGTTATGGTATTTTGTTTGGCACGAGTGGAATATGATGTTGAAAACATGTTTATGCAATAACTAAAGCAGGTTGTCATGTATTTGCACGTTGACAAAGCAGTAAATACAACAGTTCTTCATAATTTAAAGCAGTAATAAAGAAAAGCAGTAAAGGAAAGCAGTAAAAGAAATAAAGGAAAGAAACAAAAGACAAGTCAGTTTTGTAGTTGAAAAGGGGAATTAAATGCTTAAAGGTATTAAACAAATAAAGGCATATAAAGAAAATGTCAAGCCACAATAATAGTCTGAAATAGTAAAAGCTTAAAAGATCCCCAGCAGTGTCGCCATGCTGTCGTGCCCCCTTTTTCTTGCGAAATCGGGTTTATGACATTTGGGAGGGCAACTCATTCCCTTTTGGGAATTTGGGTTTGAATTGAAGAGTCGCCACCTAATGATTAAGGTGCATTAGGACACCAAGAGGGTTTTGATTTGAGTAACCAGAGAGTGGGTAAGGGCTTGAAATTATCCCAAGAGGAAGGTGTTAGGCACTCCTCAAGATCCACTAATATGGTTCCCAGCTAGACTATTATTGTGACTTTAGGTGCAAATAACATGTAAGCAAATGTAACTTCAAATAAGAGGGTATTTTCACATAATGGTTGACAAATAAACAAAGTTGGAAAGAACTAAAAGAAAGTTGATTTTCCTTAAAGATATAGTTTGCAATCTTTAGAAGAAACAAAGAAACAAAGGAAAAGGGGGTCCTAGGTTTATTAATAATATGGATCACCCCACACAATGCCCGGTAATCACTCCTCAATGAAGGGCTACACGTGACATTATCGCGTGGTCATCATATCCATATCTACCCTTCCCACCCCGTTAAGGTATTAAAGCGCGGGATGGTCTCGTTTCACTTATTGCATGCTATTACTCGTCCCAATCCTATCAGTCCCGGAGGCATTTGGGTCTACTAATCCTAAAGGGGAGGGGTATTAGGCTTATTTGTAGTTTCAAAGGCAAAATTCTAAGGCAACACACAAAACATGTATAGAAAATTGGAGGAAAGCACATAACAAGCAAATAGGGCTCAGATACACCTCCTTTAAATAAAGAAGCACGTAATTAGTATGACTTACACATGTTGTTTAGGGCCTGATTAAATACTAACATAAGAGGACTTAAAGGTTGAGGCAGACTGATTTATTACATAATTCAGATAAAAAGCCCGAATCAGGCCTGCTTGCTGGTTGTAATTAATAGAACAGATTCAGTTTATAACTTTACCCTAAGGCTTGACTAAGTATTGGACAAGGATCCTATGGGCATGGCATCTACTGAATTCAGAAAGCAATGAAATAACAAGGTCTAAAAAAATAAACTAAATACGGTAGTCAAAAAGAAAAGGCAAGTTTTAACGAAGGTTATAAGTTCTGCAACTAATGGTACTTATTATTACTGGTTTTAGCTCTATACGTGAATGAAACGATTACGATTCGATTAGGAAATCCTATAGACATGCTTTCTACGCGTAGTTGATTTTAAGCCTTTTGTTGACATGGTAAAAAAATGCAGAAGCCTTATAGACATGATATCTAAATGCATAAGACTGGTTTTAACCTATAAATATGGTATCTAACTGGCAAAAAAACCTATGAGCATGATATCTAGCCACAACATTTGTTTAAAACCTGTGAGCATAATATCTATACGAATGTAGTAATCCTATGATCATGATTTCTATGTGAAAATGGACATTCAGAATCCCCTATAGGCATGTTTTCTATGTTCATTTGAATGTGCAGAATTCAAAAACACCTATAGACATGGTATCTATGTGAGAATGTAGAATTTAGAATGACTTGTAGGCATAGTATCTACCCTTTGCATACATAGTTACCCGCCCTATTCACTAGCCATCCCAAAGAGTTTATTACAAATTATTACAGCCCGGAGTAAAGTAAAAAAAATGCATCAAAAAATATAAAACTACAACTAAAGGAGAGCCTGATTGAGACTTCATGTCTGAAATATGAGGTAAACCAACTCCAAGAGATCATGATCCAAAGCCTTTCTCCTTATTGAATGTGTCAAAGTTCCCTAAGAGCCTCAATGGGACTCCGGTCAATGCTCACACCCAAATGTACTATCAGATTAGGACAAATGCAGTGTGGAAGGTCCAGCCCTTAAGTGTCCAAGTTCAGAGGGAGCTCAAAGGGTCCCAAGGCAAGACTCACAAGAGGGGGGCAGAACTTAAAGACTAAGAGAGGGTGCAAGTGCAGAAACAAAATTCTGAAAGGGGAAAGGGAGAGGGAAACAACTACAAATAAGTACACATAGGGGAATAAGGAATAGGGAGATTGTAAAGAGCCTATTGCTTAGGCAAGGGCAGGCTTCAAGCATGCTCAGCAATGGAGGATAATAGCATACTCTCAAACCTGCCAGAACACACTATTTAGAGGCTAGGATCCCAAGGGATCGAATTTGATTCATGGACAATAACTTGCAATATTTCCATGCCTCGAACCATAGCTTAAGCACATAGGGGAGCAGGGGTTTGGGATTCATAATAGAGCATGCAGAAAGAAATCAATATGTTAGAGCAAGTGTTGAACTATACAGAAGCAAAAAGCAGACATGGATACAAAAAGTAATAAATAAACACATTGTTGTGAAGCTGAAATCTTAAATCAGGACATACCGGTTTCAAAGAAGTAAATTGAGAAAAGTAGGCAAGAGGTCTTGTAAACAGGCCACAGTTCAAGCAACAAGAGAGAATACTTTGAGTGTAAGTATAAGTTCAAAAAGACTAGGAGTGATGGATTGATGTGTTTGTGTCAATGAAAGAGTCGATATTTATAGTGTGAAAACATGCAGAAATAATGGTAAGAAAACAATTAAGGAACTGGTTATCAATTAAAAATCAATCAATACAAGAGTTCCTTTGATTAAGGAATTCAAATTCAAACGGTAAAACTATTTAAGGAAAAGAATCAAATAAACATCTTGTGCAAAGTAGGCAATTAGGGGTAAATACATAGGGGTTTTAATTAGGGAAGGATTTTGAAATACATAGCTAAAACAAATAAGGTAAGGATCAATCAGTATACAGTAAATCAAGGTGTCAGAGGTTTGAAATTACTGGCTCATGAATGGGCTAAGGAAATTTTTTGACTCAAATCAAGTAACAGGGAAATCAGCAAACAAGGAAAGATCAATCAAACTTATACAAGGGAAGTCTGAAATCAACCAAAATTGAAAGCCATTTTTAGAGGGAAGTTCAACATATATAAAGAGCACACAAGTATGCTAGGTTGAATTTAGAGAAAAGAAAATGTCATGTCATTGCAAAATCAGTAGGTAGTCACATAGGTTAGAAGAGATAGTATTAAATAGCATACAACGGGTCCAGTATAAGGACCTTATAAGAGTTTTAGTAGAAAAATTATAATCGCTTAAAGAAACAGAGATTTCAAGACTCAGTTAACAAATTCAGAAAACTCGAAATAGGTCCAAAAGAGTTAGGTTTTCTGAAATCAAACAAGTTCAAAGATGAAGAGCAAGAAAATCACATCGCCTAGGGTCTCAAAACTCGGATGAACCCCCAAATTTAGGGTTCTTGCCATTAACCGAGTGTAGAGACGAAAGGGCAAGTGATTAACGGAGAAGATACTAATTAAAATAGGTTCAGAGGTATCAGAAAGGAACTGAGACCTTTAACATGCTCTTTTATTTGTAGGAACTCATGATAGGCATAGTAAAAGAACAACATGCGAAACCAATAGAAGAACAAGTAGAAGAAACAAATAAGAACATGGTGAAAAAAAAACTTAACAAGAATACAGTAGGAGAAAACAAGGTAGACGAAACACACAAAGAACATAGCAGACACAACATAGTGGAAGAAACACACCAAGAAAAAGAAAATCAGAGAAACATACAAGAGAAAAAAGAAAATCAGAGAAACATAACTCAAAAACCCTAGATCAGAAGAAATAAAGGTTTTGAAAGCATAGTTTTAAAAGAAATGTCAAGAAATCGTTTTAAAAGTTTAGGAAAAACATGGATCTAGAACAGATCTAAGGAAATCAGAAGAATATCAAAAGCTACGGGTTTAGAGGAACCCAAACGGTGAGAAAGACTAGGATCGTCATTTATCTAAACAGGAGGAGTCGAGGCCAGGCTCGAACAGACATGGCTTGCCAGAGATAAACATGAAACTCGAATCAATCAACGTCTGGATCCAGCTTCTTCATGGTCAAGTCATGAGTCTTTATTAACCAAGCATGTAGGAACCATATCAGGCTGGTAGGTGGTTAGACAACCATGGATTCAGGCCAGGAGGTGGCCGGAGAAGGCGAGTGGAGCTCATCGGAGCGGAGGGGAAGGGGGAAGGTTCTAGAGAGAACTAGAGATAGAGAGAGAGAGAGAGAAGAGAGTCGGTTGAGTGAGAAGTGAGAGGGGTTTGGGTGGGGGTCGTTTGGGTTTAATTTAGTAAGAGTGAATCTGGGCGTTGATCAATTTTGATCAACGACCAAGATTTAATCCGGTTTGGGTCAGGTAGATTTAGGGATTGGGCTTGGGTCTTTGGGCTGGTTTAATTTGGGTTGGGGTATGGTGTAATTTAGGCTAGATTATAAAGCCAAATCTAGTTATAAGTTAAATAGCCTCCTTTTCCCATTTAATTTATAAAAATAGTAAATGAATTTCTGAAAACAAATTGATAGTGCTTAAATGGTTTATAATATAAATTAACAATTTAAAAATATAAGACCCTATTTTATAAACACGGGACGAATTTAAACCTAAAAATGGCTAATATTGTAATTATGCAATTTTATCCTTAAAATACCAAATAAATTTGTAAAAAAAATATATAAAATATAATAGCCATATTGTAGTGTAAACATGAGACTCAAATAAATGAATCACTAAAATGATAATTTTAGGGATAATTATTGGGTTTTTCTTGATAAAATAGGGTAGTAAATTGATTTAAAAATCCTTCAAAAATTAGGGAAAAATAATTGGACCTTGGGACAGACCTATATATGGATATACATGCTATTTTGAAAGGTATTTGTACATAAAAATACAGGAAAAAATTGGGTATCAACCGAAGGGGTTCTTGCAATTTTGGAGAGTCGCCACCTAACGATTTAAGGTATGCTAGGACACCTATGAGGTTCATTTATAACTATATTTTGGTAACCTGAGATAGGGTAAGGGCTTGAAATTATCCTAAGGGGAAGGTGGTAGGTACCCCTAAGGATCCACTAGTGTGGTTCCCGGCCAGACAATTTTTGTGAATTTGTGCAATTAGTAAATAGACAAGTAGGGCTCAAATAATAGGGGATTTAAGTTCAAGTACACAAGTGTTTGAAAACAATTAGCGAAAGGCGAAATTTTGAAAAACGAATTACAATATAAAGCATGCATATGAATGTAAAGGGGGTGTCCTAGGTTTGTATGTAATATGGATCATATCAATGCAATACCCGGTATGACACTCCTCAAAAGAGGGGCAACGCGTGGTATTAACGCACCAGTCATCATATCCATATCTACCCTTTCCCGCTTGTAAAGGTAATTAAAGCGAGGTTTGGTCTCGACCCCTACTACATGTTGTTACCCATCCCTTCCTATCAGTCCCGGAGGAATTTGGGACTCTATCCTATAAGGAGGAGGTTCTAGGTAGACCCTCGGGTTTAAAGGCAAAATACTAAGCGACAAACAAGAACATATAAGACTGCATTTAGGGGGAAAACATAGAAAGAAGTAGAAGACTCAGATATACCTCCATAAATAATGCACAGAGATAGCATGAATTATATACAATTAAGGTCTGAATTTAAAATCCTAAAGCAGGGTGTTTAAGTGATAACAGCAGGACCAGATTTATTACATGACTTAGAAAAAAATTCCGAATCAAGTTTGCCTACTGATTTGAACAGTTGATAATTAAACAAAGGCAATTCCAATTTTATTTAAGTTATTAATTAAGACTTGCATAGGTGTAAAGCAAGATGCAGTAGTTATTCAAAATTATTGGAAGACGGTTTGGAGCTTATTTTTTACCCTAGAGCATGCTGTTCTAGTAAGATGCAGAGATTATTACCCGTTATTTTAAACGGGAGAATCAAGTGTGAAGCTTTTTTTACCTCTTTTATAATCAGCAATTTACACTAAGTGTGAATGCAAGTGCAAATAAGATCCTAAAACATGGTGTTTAAAGTGCATGTATAAAACTCATGACATAGAATTCCTAGAGCAGGATTTCTAAATGCATATGGCAGGATTGCAAAATTTCCTAAGAGCAGGATTTCTAAATGCATATGGCAGGATTGCAGAATTTTCTTAGAGCAGAATTTCTAAATGCATATGGCAAGATTGCAGAATTTCCCTAAGAGTAGGATTTCTAAGTGCATAGACATATAGCATGGATCAATGAATGAAGTGCTGAAGCAAGAAACATAGGCCCTAAGAACATGATTTCTAATGCATTGTATGAATCATAAGCATGGTTTCTATTGCACAATTAGGAATATAAACCTAATAACATGTCTTCTACCCTTAACAAATTATAGCATGCATATTTACCCTATCCCTTTTTACTAACACCCCAATACTTGTTTACAAATTACTACAGACCATGTGGTTGAATTACATAAGTAGAAATGAAAAATAAGAAGTTACAACTATAGAAAGCCTGATTTGGACTTCCTTTCTGAGTTATGTAATAAACCACCTCGAACGCCAATGTTGTTCCATAGCCTCTCTTATATCTGGGTGTGTCAGAGTTCCCTAAGGACCTCAAGGGATCCCGGGCAGTGCTCACACCCAGATTGCATAACCAAACAGAGTGAGTGCAGTATGGAAGGGCCATCTCTTATGTGTCCAAGTTCAGAGGGAGCTCTAGGGTCCCAAGGGAAGGCTCACACAAAAGGGGCAAAACCTAGTTGTTTAAGAGTATATATGAGAGTGCTTGACATAGATTTAAAGGAGTTGAGTTGGAAAACAGTTTTGAAAATAACATGTTTGAAATAAGTTTGTTAAACAGCAAAATAGTTGCTTAGTGAAAACAATTTTTTGAAAGGGAAAGGGGATAGGAGCAACAACATACACAGAACAAGTTCAGAGAGTAGTACAGCTTCAACAATTACAAACAGGGAAGTAGGGGTTGGGGACATAGAGGACCCAAATCAGAAACAGATAATTAGTTATGAATTAGTGTTAATCAAGTACATTAGGAGACATACTAGTTGAGGGGCACAAACAGGAACAAGCAGACATGCTGATTACATTTTGAACAAGGAAAGGCAGAATTTTAAGCATGCTGAGTAAAGCAGTAAACAAGAAGTGCAATTTAATAGCATGAGCCATTAAGTTAGTGCAGAAAGAGACAAGGATTGACAAACAAGGGAACACATAGAGTTGAGTTGCAGAATTTGAAATAGGAACATACCAGTTGAAGAAGCAAAGTGCAGAAAAAATAAAGCAATCAGAGTTTCACAGTCTAGCCTTGGCTTTCAACCGGCTAGACAAAGTAGTAGCACAAGTAGTAGAGAGAGAAAAGAGAGTTTGAGTGTGTATGTGTGTGTTCTGAACTATTGTTCGTGTGTTTAAAGAAGAGGGGTAGAGTATATATAGTTTTTGAAAACATGTAGGAAAATAAGGTAACAAGTACTGACTTATCATAATTATAGAAATAATACAAATTAGAATCAATTAAAGACCCTGACGTCTTTCAATTAGGGAGTCACAGTTCAAACAGGTACCAGTTGTATCAAATAAGGAAAAGAATTGCTCGTAAGACTCAGGAATAATAAAAGCATGTAGCATGTAATAAGGACTAAGTACAGAATATTTTCAAGTAAGGAAAGTATAATAACAATATATTGTGCACATAAACATGGTAGAGTACAATTTGATTCTGAAAATTAGTTTAGAGTACAACATATTCTCGCATTCACTCTCGTAGTAGTCAAGCCTACTCTCTTGAGCAACCCAAATTCAAATTGTAAAACATATATTTCCCTGGTAACAGAGATCTTCCAATAAATGACGCAAGGGATTACGCAAACTTCGGAACAATCAGCAGGAAATAACCCCACCTGCTTTGCCTCGAACTGCCATTCATGTATACCTCCCACCGTCATAAATATTACGCAGTCACTTAAACTTCTTGAGTATGAACTCGAGACGCAACATGAAATTTACTCCACTTCCCACTAGGAAACATGGAAAGATTCTTCACACACCCATAACGCGGGGCTATACCTCAAATCAAGATGAAAATCGAGCACCTAATAGTCCTTTTATCCTCCAGAAGACCCTTTTCGTCGCTTCCAAATCACATGAATACAACTCGCAGTCACATCACACTCATCACGTAAGTATCCAGTCATCACCTCCCTTAATAGGGACACAATAGAACATATAGATCCAGAAATACATGCTCACAAAATCAACAGCTCAGGGATCAAACTATAGGCAAAAATCCAGCCTCGAGTCCTACAGACTGGCCCAACATCAATGCACAAAGATAACATCTCGCCCCTCGATCAGGGAATCACAAGCCATCAATGCATATCCGATACCGAGCGCTCATGCGCGCATACGAACGTGTGGAAGGAATTCATAGAGTTACTTTTCAAGCTGAATCAAGGACACACAAGAAGAATTCAAGAATGCAAAGTTTTTCCTAAAGGTTCTGCAGCCTCTCGAGGATAAATACAGACGTCTCCATACTGATCCGTGAGACTCTACTAAACCTGCTCATGACACGTGAGACCTATGTAACCTAGGCTCTAATACCAACTTGTCATGACCCTAAACCCGAACCCGATAGTGATGGTGCCTCTCGTGAAGAAAAGGCCAGCCAATTAAACCCAATTCACCTTTTAAATAGTTAACCAGTAATAAACAGCCTTAGCATGAGTAAACAAATCAAAGTCTAAGCAAAAGATAGTATAATATGCGGAATACAACCCAAACATAGCCCGATACCGGGATGTCATAAGTCACAAGCATCTAACAACACGAAATACTCCAAAGCAACTACAGAGTTTAATACAAAAACTAAAGACATGAAGAGATAAGATTGGGAGGAGCTCCGGGCTGCGAATACCACCAGCTACCTAAAGACTCCTCGGATTCGCCTGGAGCTGGAAATGATTATCACTTGGGAGCGGGACCAGATACGTATGAATCTGCACATAGGGTGATGGGAGTAAAGTGAGTACCCCAACTCAGTGAGTAATAATCATAAATAAAGACTGAAAGAAGGAAATCACGTAAGGCATAAAGCATGCTATAATGAAGCAGTAAAACCAATAAAAATAGTAAAACCAGCGAAAGATAGGTAAAAATCCCTTTTCTCAATTTAACTTCATGAAAAGCCTTTTTCAACAATTAAGCAGGGAATTGACAGTAAGTTATGAAAAAACACGTAATGGTTCGCCCCTCGGGCACAATATCAACAAATCCGCCCCTCGGGCACAATATCAACAAATCCGCCCCTCGGGCTATCACATAGAACAGTACCAGCCCCTCGGGCAATCATGTATAACAATACCAGTCCCTCGGGCTCAATCTCACATCACAATGGGTACCCGCGCTCACTGGGGGTGTACAGACTCCTGGAGGGGTCTCGGCCACCTCGTGGCATCGTCACTAGGCCCTCGGCCTCATATCAATCAAGCCACCTTGTGGCGTACATATCTTAGGCCATCGGCCTCATAATCAGTGTCAAATGTTTCCTCACAACATAGGCCCTCGGCCTTAGTCAAAAATCCTCACAAGCCAATCAGGCAGTAGTAAAAACATGTTTCTCAGCCCAAAATATCATTTAAAAGATCATGTAAGTGTTAAAACAGAGTAAACATGGCTGAGTACGAAAAATAGTGAAATATAACATGACTGAATTCAAGTAAAAAGTCAAAACAGTGAGGAGTACCAATAAAAATCCCCGAAGGGTTCAAATAGTTGGCACACGGCCCAAATATGGCATTCAACCCAAATCATGATGATAGTAAATAGATTTCAGTCAAATACGCGGTAAAATAGTCATTTGGGACGAACCAAGTCACAATCCCCTACAGTGCACGACCCCACTCTCGTCATCTAGCGTGTGTGTCACCTCAATATAGCACAACGATGTGCAAGTCCAGGGTTTCATACCCTCAAAACGTCATTTACAATCATACTCACCTTGAACCGGTCAAATCTCTAGCTCACGACGCCTTTTTCCCCTCGAATCGGCCTCCACTCACGTCGAATCTATCCAAAATAGAACGAAGATGTCAAAATATGCTAAGGGAACAAAGCCCAAGCAAAAATAATCAAAATACAACACAAATCCCGAATTTACCAAAACCCAACCCTCGGGCCCACGTCTCGGAATTCGATAATTTTTACATCAATAGATTCCTTATCTCCCCACGAGTTCATACATATCAAAAGTTCTGAAATCTGACCTCAAATGGTCTTTCAAATCCTCAATCAAAGGTCTAAATTTCCAAGCCCTTGTTCCTCAATTTTTGGCTTAATTTCCATGATTATTTAGGTGGAATTCACATTAGAATCGAGTTTTAAGTCCAAGAATCTTACCTCCAAGTAATTCTCCTTGAATCCCTCTTCAATCCCCTTCAAAAAAGCTCTAAAAACGACCAACAATGGAAGAAATAAACCCCACATTCGCGGACAAGACAACATTTTAAACCTTCTGCCCAGGCCTAATTTCCTTCATCGTGATCGTGGGACATCCTTCACGATCGCGAAGCACAAATTCTCAGCTCCCAAAAATAACCTTATGTGAACCCGTACAAGCATATGCGAACGCGGTGATCAAGTTCCCAACACTATGCGATCACGGAATGGCTACCGCATTCGCAATGAATAACTTCAAGCCAACACCCATGGTCCACTTCGCTCTACGCGTTCGCGATCAACAACTCCTCCACCTTATGCGATCGCAACTCCTCCTTCGTGAAGAGGAAATCTCTGCAACAGCTGAACCTACAAATCTGCAACTCCAAACTTCATGAAATGGTCCGATTGACCACCCGAAACTCCCCCGATGCCCCCGGGACCTCAACCAAAGGCACCAACATATCCTAAAACCTTATTCAAACTTGTAACAATCTTCAAAACACCTCAAACAACATCAAATTAACCAAAACACATCGAATTCAAGCCTAAGTTTCTAAAATCTTCCGAATTCCGCTTTTGATAAAAAACTCAACCAAACCACATCCGAATGACCTGAAATTTTGCACACACATCCCAAATGACAAAACAGAACTATTGCAACTCTCAGAATTCCATTTTGACTCCTATATCAAAATCTCGCCTACCAACCGGAAATCGCCAAAATATCAATTTCGCCAACTCAAGCCTAAATCTACTCCGAACCTCCGAAACTCATTCCGATCACACTCCTAAGTCCCAAATCACCCCCGTAGCTAACCGAACAATCGGAACTCACATCCGAGCCCTCTAACACATAAGTCAACATCCGGTTGACTTTTCCAACTTAAGCTTCCTTAAAAGAGACTAAGTGTCTCAAACCTTACCAAAATCATTCCGGATTCGATCTGACCAACCCGAGACCACATAAAACGGATAAACAAAGCATAAAGAAGAAAAAATGGCTAAACGAAGCGGTAACTCATGAGACGACTAGCCGGGTCATCACATCAAAACACAAGGTTCAGACCAAAACCCGATCACCCATTCACCCACGAGCCCGAATATGTAATTAGTTTCGGAATCTGACCCCAAAATGAGGTCTAAATTTCAATTATTCAAAAATCCCTAACTCTACCCATATCCCTAATTTTCTACCCTTAAGAGCATTATTTAGGCCTAGAAATCTGATGGGTGTTAATGGAAATTAAAGAAACCGAGTTTAAGAATACATACCTATGGTTTTGTAGTGAAATCCCTCTTCAAAAATCGCCCAGTTCGAGTTTAGGTGAAAGAGTTATGAAAATTTTGAAGAATCCCGTTTCTACTATTGTTTTAAAAGACTGGGCAAAAATAGGCTATGCAATCGCGACAAAGCCTATGCGACCGCATAGGTTTCCCTTCCCCTGCCCTTCACGTTCGCATCACAAGGGATGCGTTCGCATAGAGTTAAAACTACCCAGCCCCCAGACCTATCTCCTATTCTATGCGTTCGCGACAGCCCGAGTGTGTTCGTGTAGAGTGAACTCCTAAGGCTCCGTGTTCGCACATGGTTCTATGCGATCGCATAGTGAAAACCTGCCCCCCTCCCAATTTGTGCTGTGCATTTGCGTGGGTTACCATGCGTTCGCATAGAGTAAAAACTCAGATACCAGCAAACAACAGAAATACCAGATTTCTAAGTCCAAAAACACTCCGATGCCTATCCGAAACTCACCAGAGCCCTCGGGGCCCAAACCAAACATGTACACTACCTCAAAAATACCCTACGGACTTGCTCGTGCGATCAAATCGCCAAAATAACACCAACAACTATGAAATAGCATCAAAATCATGAAATCACTTAAGAACCTCAAATTTCCAGTTTTCTCAAATACGATCTGATTCACGTCATTTCATGTCTGTTTCTTACCAAATTTCATAGACTCAACCTAAATCACATATAAGACCTATACCGGGCTCCGGAACCAGAATACGGGCCAGATACCATCAAATTTTAAACACATTTCATTTCTAAAAACTCATAAATATTCCAGAAAATAATTTTCTTTAAAAAATCATTTCTCAAGCTTGGGACCTCGGAATTCGATACCGGGCATATGCCCAAGTCCCATATTCTCCTACGGATCCTTCGGGACCGTCAAATCACGGGTCCGGATCCGTTTACCCAAAATATTGACCAAAGTCAACTTAAATTCATTTTAAAGGCAAAATTTGTCATTTTTCATAGATTTTCACATAATGGCTTCCCGGCAGTGTACCCGGACTGTGCACGCAAATCAAGGTGAGGAGAGAGGAGGCTTCTAAGGCCTCAAAATGTAGAGCTTACTCGTAAATCGATTGATGACCTTTTGGGTCATCACAGAAGCCTTTAGCAAACTTAATATTGAATAATCCCAAAAGCATCCAAGAACCCGGTGTCACAAGTGCATGAGCTATCTCTAGGGAACAATATAATACAACAACCGTCCGGAATACAAATTGGACAGAAAGTAAATATAGTAATCTGAAAGAGACTCTACTGGTGGCGGGTCGTCTCGAGAAGTGCAGCTCACCTAAGTCTCCGTATCAACCATGTCGCTGCACCAAACTAGGCCACTAAACACAAATGCACATGTGCTACAAAATGCACAGCAAGTGTAGTATGAGTACAAAAATAATGTGTACACAGTAAGTATCCCGCCTAATCTCGAACAAATAGAGACGAGAGGTCGACTTCGACACTTACTAGTGGTCCAATAATAATATACCGACAATGTAGTAAATCGAGGATTTTCATAAGAATGGTTGTAATTCAATAACATGAAGCAAGTAATCAATTCTTTTATTAATAAGAAATTTCCAAACTCATTTTCATCATTTATACATTTATCTTAGGCCAGGAGGAAACAAATATCAACACCTATGAATCTCAAGGCAAGCAATACAAGCATGCGAAATTCATGCTGAGGACGTACAACCCGATCTAACAATATTTAAACTGTGCACTGCCAGATGGTCGAATGACGCAAACCATAGATGCATCTATTTAATCTACCCATCCATTCATCCCGTTTCACAATATATAAACACATTCAAACAGTCAATCAAGAACTCATCAAAGAGCAAATTATCCAAGAAAATGCAATTTCTCTCTTAAAAATCAAGAAAAGATGACTAGTCTTTTAGAAATCATTTACACGTTCGATATGTTTTAAGCATTTTTAAATTGACAACAAGATTTCAAATATTTCAAGTAAAGCATGCTTTTGGGTCCTAAACTACCTGTACTTAAGCATAATAGTAGCTACGTACGGACTCTCATCATCTCGTGCATACGTAGCCCCCAAAAGAGAAGCACATATCCAATTAATTCACCTATGGGGACAATTCCCTCTTACAAAGTTAGAAAGGAGATTCACCTCGCTGCGAAAACTATTTCCCAATTCAAGAACGCGCTCAAACCCCCACATCGAAGCCGAACGATCCAAAACTATTCAAATGTGGAAAGAACTAATCAATACATGCTCAAAAGTTCATACTCTAATTATTAAACCAATTTTCCAACCCTAAATGCAAGGATTCCTAAAATTCATGCCACGACCCCAAACCGAACCCGATCGTGATGGCGCCTCTCATGAAGACAAGGCCAGCCGACACAATTCCCAAATTTAGTTTTTAACAGTTTACTAAGTCAATTTAAGTCATTTATAAGGATAAATCCCCAACAAGTATAGATTTAGTGAAATAAATAAGTGCGGAAATAAATACAGCCCGACATCAGGGTGTCACAAGTCACGAGCATCTACTAAGGTCTAAATAAAATGGAAAGTCTGAAAATGTACTGAATACAATCTAATGAAATCAAGAGGGAGAAAATCAGTGCTGCGAACGTCGAGCAACTACCTTGCTAAACTCCGATAACTCTGCCTCTGATTAACCAATACCTGCTACTGGGTTCAGAAATACCTGAATCTACACACAAGGTGCAGGGAGTAATGTGAGTACTCCGAATCAGTGAGTAATAATAATAAATGAAGACTGAGCGATAAGAAATCACGTAAAGGCACGCCAACAGGCTATAAAGAAGCAGTAAAAGCCAGTAAAAATAATGAAATAGTGGAAATATGTATAGTCACTTTAGTTCAATTTAAGCTTATTTGGAAATGCCTTTTTAACAGTTAAGTAACTAAATGCAAAGCAGCTAGAACAGATAAACACATAAGATCCACCCCTCGGGCACAATGTCAACAGAATCCGCCCCTCGGGCAATATCATGGAACAATCACCAGCCCCTCGGGCTATATCTCATATCACAATGGGTACCCGCGCTCATTGAGGGTGTGCATACTCTTGGAGGGGCCACTTACGGCCCTAGCGCAATATCAAGCCATCTCGTGGCATAATCACATAGGCTCTCGGCCTCATATCAACAAGCCACCTCGTGACATACAATCTCAGGCCCTCGACCTCATAATCATAATCAGTGTATCACTGCTGTGGCGTGCAGCCCGACCCAAAAGTGTCACAACACAGGCCCTCGGCCTTACTCAGTCAAAATCTCATAAGCCACTCGGGCAACAGTAAAACATGATGCTCAGTCCAAAATATCGTTTAAAATATCATTTAATGTGTTAAAATAGAGTAAACATGGATGAGTTATAAAACAGTAGAATATAGCATGACTAAGTTCAAGTATAAAGTTAAAACAGTGAGGAAGTATCAGGAAAAGTCCCCTAAGTGTTCAAATAGTTGGAACGAGACCCAAATATGGTAATTAGCCCAAAACATGATGATAGCAAATAATTTTCCGTCAAATACGCGGTAAAACAATCATTCGGGAAGGACTAAGTCACAATCCCCAACAGTTCACGACCCCACGCTTGTCATCTAGCGTGTGTGTCACCTCAATATAGCACAACGATGTGCAATCCGGGGTTTCATACCCGCAGGACAACATTTACAATCATTACTCACCTTAATCCGAGGAAAATCTTACTCCAAAATGCCTTTGCCCCTTGAATCGACCTCCAATCGACCCGAATCTAGCCATAGTTAATTCAATTCAGTCAATACTAATTATAGGAATTAATTCCATATGAAAATACTAATTTTCCAACAAAATCCAAAATTTAACTCAAAATCGCCCGTGGGGCCCACGTCTCAAAATCCGATGAAACTCATAAAATCTGATAACCCATTCAACCACGAGTCTAACCATACCAAAATTACTAAATTCTGATAACATTTCCACCCTCAAATCTTCAAATCTATCTAAGAGGGTTTTGAGTAAGAACACTTTTCCAACTTAAAATCAACAATTAAGTGTTAAAAACAACGATGGATTTGAGTAATCTATCAAAAACTGTGTTAAGAACACTTACCCTGTTGTTTTCTTTGAAAATCCCTTGAAAAATCCCCCCACCAGAGCATCCTTGGTCCAAAAATGGAAGAATGGAACGAATTTGGACTTTATTCTGCTGCCCAGGGGTTTGTTATTCGCGTTCGCGACCCTTTCCTCGCGCTCCCGATGAGCAAATTCCTCATTAGCAATTTCCAAGGGATATAATTTCATAGGTTTCTCATTTCCTGAGTCATTATATATTGCGAGATATAAGCTTCCAAACTCAACCCTGTGCAGCAGAGATTTCCAAACTCTCCCCAGACAGCCTGTTCTACAAATGCCATAACCTTTTTTACACAAAGAAAAATGCCGATTAATTTAAATTTTTGAAAACTAGACACAAAGGGCTACAACTTTTGTTTTTTGATCATCTCCAAATTCCTTATAGATTGTGAGATATGAACCTCCGAAGTTAGACCTGTGCAACAGAGATTTCCTTCTTCGCAAACGCGAGAGTCTCTTCGCGAACGCGAAGAACAAACTTCTAGACGCCAAATTCTTCTTCGCGAACGTGAGAGGCTCCACGCGAACGCGAAGAACAACACCAAATATCAGAAAATCAACATCCAAAGTAGCCCAAAATGATCCGAAACACACCCGAAACATACTCGAGTCCCCCGGGACCCCAACCAAATATACCAACAAGTCCTAAAACATGATACAAACTTGGTCAAAACTTCAAATCACATCAAACAACGCTAAAACTGTGAATCACACCCCAATTCAAGCTTAATGAATCTAGGAACTTCCAACTTCTATATTCGATGCCGAAACCTATCAAATCAAGTCCAATTGACATCAAATTTTTCACACAAGTCATAAATGACATAACGGAGCTAGAAAAAAATTTCAGAACTAGATTTCGACCCCGATATCAAAAAGTCAACTCCCCAGTCAAACTTCAAAACTTAAATTTTTCATTTTTGCCATTTCAAGCCTAATTTAGCTACGGACCTTGAAATAATTATTCGGACACACTTCTAAGCCCGAAATCACCATACGGAGCTATTGGAATCATCAAAAATCTATTTCGGGGTCGTTTACACATTTTTCATCTTCCGATCAAATTATTCAACTTAAGCTTTCTTCTTGGAGACTAAGTGACTCAATTCATTTCATAAACCTCACCGGACCCTAACCAATTACCCTGATAAGTCACATAACAACTATAAAACATGAATTTAGCAGTAAATGGGAGAAACAAGATTGTATTATTCAAAATGACCGACCGGGTCATTATAATTCATCCCCGGGCCCACGTGCCCGGATTCCGAAAATTCTTGAAGAAAGTTGTTGCCCATAACCTAAGGATCAAGAATATATGATTTATACTAAATTCTATAACAAATTTCGTGGTTAAATCTTGTTTATATCAAAACCCTAGGTTTTTTTTTATCTAAACCCTTGATTTTCCCTGATTTTCACATGTCAATCTACCCATAATCTATGTATTTTAACTCATGTTGTGTAGAAATTACTTACCTCAAAGTGCTAGGTGAGAGCTCTCTTCCAAAAGCTCCAAAATCGCCCAAGAGATGAATGGAAATGAGCTAAATGGACTAAGTCTCAAAATTAATAGATGTGCATAGTCCTCAGATGTCGCATCTGCGACACCTAGTTTGCAAATGCGACAAAACTATCGCAAATGTGAACATGGGCCTCCCCTGCTAAGGCCACAAATGCGGACCCTGTTGAGGTCGCAAATGCGAAATCTGCCTCAGGACAGGCTCCATCGCAAATACGAAGCTTCACTCGCAAATGCGAGGTTCGTAAATGCGAACAATTTCTCGCATTTGCGAGACCTGCAACTGCTGCCAAGAACACCAGAATATCTGGTGCGGTTTCAACCCCTCCCGCACGTTCGAAACTCACCCGAGGCCCTTGGAACCTTAACCAATTATACCAACATGTCCCAAAACATGATACGAACTCGCTCAAAGCCTCAAATCATATCTAACAACGTCGAAATCTTGAATCGCACTCCAATTCAAGCTTAATGAACTTTAAAATTTCAAACTTTTACTTTCGTTGCTTAAACCTATCAAATCACGTCCGATTGACCTCAAATTTTGTGCACAAGTCATATTTGAAATTACGGACCTACTCCAACTTCCGGAATCAAAATTCGACCCCGATATCAAAAAGTCCACTTCCAGTCAAACTTCTCAAAAACCTTCAAATTTCTATCTTTAGCCAAATGACTCCAAAATGACCCACGGACCTCCGAATTCACTTTCGATCGCGCTCCCAATACCAGAATCACCATACAGAGCTATTCTCAGACTCGAAATCCCAAACGGACATCGATAAAACTAAAATGCACTTCAACCCAAACTTATGAAATTCTTCCAAAAATGCTAACTTCCACAATAGGTGCTGAAACGTTCCCGGATCTTCCAAAACCCTATCCAGACATACGCCCAAGTCCAAAGTCATCATACGAACCTATTGGAACCTTTGAATCCTGATTCCGAGGTTGTTTACTTAAAAATCCAGTCTTAGTTAATTCTTTCAACTTAAAGCTTCCGAAATGAGAATTCTCTTTCCAAACCGACTCTGAACTTCCCGAAATTCAATTCCGACCACGCGTACAAGTTATAATACTTGAAGTGAAGTTGCTCATGGCCTCAAACTGCCGAACGATACGCTAGAACTCAAAACGATCGGTCGGATCGTTACACCAAGTGTCACATCATTTCCACCGCTCATTCCCTATTTTTATTAAGAGAGTTGCCTGCCAAATTTTGTAGCTAGTAATTGGCATTGCGTCATGACTATGTTAAGATAAAGGTGGCCCAGTGCCTTCGAATTTTGGGTCCGCCTTTGCATATTAACCCGTTATAAGTTCATGATGTTTTACAAATAACGTTTTTAACAATTGATGGGGGATGCACGTATATTGCACATTTTGTATCTAAAATTAATTTTAACATATAAAATCACTAAATAAGATGCACATGTTGTGCACATACATTTAAGCTAGTTATTATTGCAAGCAACCATCAAAAGAAAAATAATTGAAATTGGAGATTTCAAGAATTCATATTTAAGACAAAGATAATCATTATTAGGGAAACTAATTAAGCTAACTCTCCTCTCACTGCATTAAAGATGAGAAATTGAGAGTGCAAGCATCTTACGAAATAAATCGCTTCAAAAGATAAATGAGAATTAGCCAATAAGATTACATCCGCTAGTCAAACATGCAAAAAGTATACATTGAGATTACGCTTCCGGCGATGATAGTAACATGCCACCTACGTATGCAAATGGAAAGAGAAATGCGAGTTTCACGAGACATTTTTACTCTTCTCACTTCAATTTCTATTTTATACCTTAAAAAAAAAAATTAAAATATGTATCCATTTATAAGTTTTTCATGCTTTGCAAAATAACATTTTTAACAATTGATGTGAGATGCACGTATATTGCACATTTAGTTCTAAATTATTAATTTTTATATATAAAGTCTCTAAATAAGATGCACATGCTATGTACGTACCTTTAAACTAGTTATTATTAAAATAAATTTATACACAAATATTAAATTAATTTGTATACTCTTTCGACTGCCGAATGTAAATAGTTTGTGGCGCGGGCTAAAAATGAGAAAAAGCCCATAAAATGACCCACCCAATTGGGTTCTTTTACTTTGCATTTCATGGTTGAGTTTGTGAAATGCTCCAATTTTGTTATGTAATCATCGCAAAATAATCAAAGTTAAGTAACCATTAAATGCGAATTCCTTTTTTATGATAAACGGCAAAAATGATTCTATTTAAATAATTTTGTTCATGTCATCGTTATATATGACACTGAAATATTTTTCTAAATGCAAAAGTGGTTAATTTTAATTGGGAAAATTGTTAAGTGTGCATGGTTCTGCGTAATTGTAGGCAATACCTGGAGTTGAAGAAACTTGACCTAATTGGACTATTTTCCATGATATGAAGAAGGTAGTCCGCGATTTAATTTGCGTTTTAAATTGAATTACGTTCAAGTAACAAATTCTCTATAACTATTTTATTTGACGTTTTTACTTATTATACTTACATGTTATAATATTTCCTCCGAATGAAATGTACATTAACTAACAGTTGGTTTTAGAAAATCTTATAATTTCCTCTCAATGGGTCAAATTAAACTACTCAAACTTCAAAACAAACCGAGGACACAGGGATTTAATTTACATTGTTCATAACTGTTTGAGCAAGATTTTAAGTATAATCAACACTTGGAATGACAATCATGGCAGACAATGAAATTGGTGCCAGAATAATAAGAAGCATTAGAAAATATGCCTTGAATTTATGGCTAGCTACTATCTCAATTCCAAGATAATTCAAAATACAATGAAATAAATCAAGCAGAGTGTGACATGAAATACAAAGCCGATTTGAACTTCTGGTGACTCGTTGGAAAGTATTCCTTGTTTTAAGCTGATAGAGATTTGACTCCTAACAACATATTTTTCTGAGATTCATGATATTGACCCCTGAATAAAACCTCCGAAAATTTCACTCGTTCGGGTGAAAAATATCATATATGTGGCTTGTTGGTTGACCTTGGAGAAGAAAAGCCTGATAGGCTTAACCACCGTATGAACTCCTGGAATTTGAGTGATGCCAATAACATAAATGGAATTTGCATCACCAACATTTGTAACTCTCGATGTATAATTTGATTCTCCGCTCCAAGTACAACGGAGAAAGAAGGATAGTTCAACTCCGCCTCAGATATGCTTGATACTAACGAGCAGTTGACACTTTGATGCACAATGAGCCCAATCTCCTTTTCTTTGTATCCAAAGCCACACAAGTATTGAATATAGTTAATAGGGTGGATATCATAAATAAGCCCTAGATTACTTGCTTTTGATGGATTTATATGCCCAACACCAATGACAAATACATCAGCAGGAAGTTTTCTTTCATCAAGGATGGGCTAACCCTTGTGGTTGGATTGATCAGCTCTAGTCATAATTGCGAATTAATTGCAGCTGGTGACCAATCCGGGTGTGCACTTTTGAGCAAAGTTGCAATGCCACTTTGGTGGGGATAAGACATTGAGGTACCTGAGATGATGTTAAATGTTGAATCTGTGCCTTTTATATTCTCCATTGAGAAAGGCCATGCATCAAGAATATTCACTCCAGGGCCAATAATGTCAGGCTTGAGTATGCCTGGACTTGCGGAGTTTGGGCCCCTGGAAGAACAAAATACTACAGATGGTGTATCCATAAAGCCTATCTTTGTTCCTTCGGAATAAATTCCTTCCTCGGCTGTGAGTATGAGTTAATGTAACTCTTAATTTTTTCTCCCTCAGCATAACCCAAAGTAGTTGCTGGAAGGACATGAGCAACTTCAAAAGTGGTATTGCCGACGACCTTTGGATTGACTAGAATTATGGCGACACCAGCCACATCCTTTATAGTTTTGCCTTGAGAAGTTCCAAGTGTCACATCATTTCCACCGCTCATTCCCTATTTTTATTAAGAGAGTTGCCCGCCATATTTTGTAGCTAGTAATTGCCATTGCGTCATGACTATGTTAAGATAAAGGTGCCCCAGTGCTTTCGAATTGTGGGTCCGCCTCTGCATATTAACTCGTTATAAGTTCGTCATGTTTTACAAATAACCTTTTTAGCAATTGATGTGGGATGCACATATATTTCACATTTTGTATCTAAAATTATTTTTTACATATAAATTCTCTAAATAAGATGCACATGCAACTACAAAAAAAACTGGAATTAGCTACGAACGTCGTCGCTAATCTGTCACTAAAATGCTCGTAGCTAGCAAAATCTTTTGATAATCCATCGCTAATCCATCGCTAAATGAGACTAACGATGGATTTTTCTGTTTAGCTATAGATTTTGTCTGTTGCTAAAACCTGATTTTTAGTAGTGATATATATGTTGTGCACGTACATTTAAACTAGTTATTATTGAAAACAACCATCAAAAGAAAAATAATTGAAATTGGAGATTGCAAGCATTCATATTTAAGACAAAGATAATCATTACTAGGGAAACTAATTAAGCTAACTCTCCTCTCAGTGCATTAAAGATGAGAAATTGAGAGTGCAAGCAGCTTAAGCAGTAGTCGTAGTCTTCAAAAGATAAATAGTTTTTAATATATTTGGACAATCAGCCAATAAAATTACATCCGCTAGTCAAACATGCAAAAAGTATACATTGAGATTACGCTGGGACATCTGCATTTCCAGCCATGATAGTAACATGCCACCTCCATATGTAAATGGAAAGGGAAATGCGAGTTTCACGAGACATTTTTACTCTTCTCACTTCAATTTCTATTTTATACCTTAAAAATATTTTTAAAATATGTATCCATTTATAAGTTTTTCATGCTTTACAAATAAATATTTCAACAATAGATGTGAGATGCACGTATATTACACATTTAGTTCTAAATTATTATTTTTTACATATAAAGCTTCTAAATAAGATGCACATGCTATGCACGTACCTTTAAACTAGTTATTATTAAAATAAATTTATACACAAATATTAAATTTATTTGTATACATTTTCGACTACCGAATGTAAATAGTTTGTGGCGCAAGCTAAAAATGAAAAAAACAAAACCCCATAAAATGACCCACCCAATTGGGTTCTTTTACTTTGCATTTCATGGTTGAGTTTGTCTAATACTCCAATTTTGTTATGTAATCATTGCAAAATAATCAAAGTTAAGTAACCATTAAATGCGGATTCCCTTTTTATGATAAATGGCAAAAATGATTCTATTTAAATAATTTTGTTCATGTCATCGTTATGTATGACACTGAAATATTTCTCTAAATGCAAAAGTGGTTAATTTTAATTGGGAAAATTGTTAAGTGTGCACGGTTATGCATAATTGTAGGCAATACTTGAAGTTGAAGAAACTTGACTTAATTAGACTATATTCCATGATATGAAGAAGGTAGTCCGCGATTTAATTTGCGTTTTAAATTGAATTACGTTCAAGTAACAAATTCTCTATAACTATTTTATTTGACGTTTTTACTTATTATACTTACATGTTATAATATTTCCTCCGAATGAAATGTACATTAACTAACAGTTGGTTTTAGAAAATCTTATAATTTCCTCTCGATGGGTCAAATTAAACTACTCAAAATTCAAAACAATCCGAGGACACAGGGATTTAATTTACATTGTTCATAACTTCTTGAGCATGATTTTAAGTATAATCAACACTTGGGATGACTGTTGATACCCAATTTTCCCTATATATTTTTTCAATACGCAAAATACCTTCAAAATAGCATATATATGCATATATAAGCATGCTCAAGGAATTTATTATTTTTCCATAATTCTAAAGGTTTTTAATTGATTTATTTTCCCTTTTTTCATCCATAAAATCCCATAATTATTCCCAAAATTATTATTTTAATAATTCTTCTATTAAATTTTTATATTTATGCCAAAATGTGGCTAAAGTAATTTTTACACATTTTTACAATTTTATTTAGTATTTTTAGCTAAATTGCACATAATTGCAATATTAGCCCTTTCTAAGGTTTAATTAGGTTTTATATTTATAAAATGAGATCCTGTATTTTTAAAATTGTTAATTGTGTGTTATAAATCATTTTAGCCTTTTAAATTAGTTTTCAGAAGTTATTTACTATTTGTTAATTGTGTGTTATAAATCATTTTAGCCTTTTAAATTAGTTTTCAGAAGTTATTTACTATTTTTATATATTAAAAGGGAAAAATGGCTATTTAACTTATAGCCAAAATTGGCTTTAAAATTAGCCCAAAAAGAATCCCCAATTCCCTAGCCCAATTTCGATTTAAACCCGACCCTAACCCTTTAAACCCAACCCTAGCCCGGATCCCCTACCTACCCCACTTAATCTAGGTCGTTGATCACTCAGATCAACGGCCACCCTTTAATCTAGATCAACGGCCACCCAAAAACAATCCCCAATTCCCTAGCCCAATTTCGATTTAAACCCGACCCTAACCCTTTAAACCCAACCCAAGCCTGGATCCCCTACCTACCCCATTTAATCTAGGTCGTTGATCACTCAGATCAACGGCCACCATTTCACTTGCCTAAAATAAACTTAAACGACCCCCTTAACCTATTTCATTTCCACCAAACCGCTGCCCTTGAATCCCCTTCCTCTCAAACTCTCTCTGAAACCTAAAGCCAAACCTAGTCGCCGCCACCCAAATTAACCCTAATCCCCTTCGACTCTCACCCAATCCATGGACTCTCATGGCTGTTTGAGACGTGTACCGGTCTCCTATGTCTCCTGGTTGTTTGTTTCCGTGATTTCTTGGACAGATCTCAAAGAGATCTAGTCCAGTCTTTGCTCAACTTCTATCTATGGTCTTTTCCCGGCCATCCATGGCTGATCAAGTCAGATCCATGGCTTTTTCGGCTAGATCAGTAACTTTTCGAAGTCTTTCTCATCTTTTTGGGTTCTTCGAAACCCTAACTTTAAAGGCTTTCTAATCTTCTTTCAGATCTGTCTTAGATCTGTGTATGTTATGAACCTCTTAAGTGTTTTCCTTAAGGGTTTTCCGATTTTTCAAAGCGACTTTTCGTTTTCAATGATTAGGGTTTTTCTCAACCTCTTTTAAAAGATCTCTTCTCTGATTTTCAGTGTTGTTTTATGATCTTACTATGTTCAAATGATTTGTTTATGCTTTTCTTCTACCTGATTTAGCATGTTGAAAACCCTAAATATCTTTGGTTTTATTCGGGGTCCCGGAACTGTCTTTGTTTATTTTGTATACTTGTTCCGGCTGAGTTGTTTGAGTTTAGATCCTTTTCTTTGTTTAACTTGACTGATTCTGTTCCTACCCTTTTAACTCAGCTTTGTTAAAACCCTAGTTTCTTGAAATTTCCCTCACTTGTTACTGAGAGTTTTTTTTAAAGATCTCCTTTACCTGTTGCTATGTGTTGGACTGTCTCCTTCATTTTTGGTTCTATGTGACTACTTGACTTTGTTGGCTACTATGCTTCGAGTAGGTTCTTTTACTACTGAGCCCTAGCCTACTCTTGTTACTGTTGTATGGTTGTGTGCATCTAGTTGTTTGTTTTGTCAATATGATTGGCCTTGCATGTTCATTCTTCTCTATTTATATGGCGAAATGCAGAATGTCACACCTCCCTTTTTACACCCCGAGGGGGTATATTAAGAGAGTTTTTCCAATTAAAGTGACATTATTCGAAATAGGATTATTTTATTTATCAGAGTCGCCACTTGGAATAGTTTATTTGGTGTCCCAAGTCACCGGTTTATTTTAAAATCCCAAATCGAGGAAAATTTTATTTTTTAAAGTCTGCAAACCAGAAATTCTAGATAAGGAATTCTGTTAACTCGGGAGAAGGTGTTAGGCATTCCCGAGTTCCGTGGTTCTAGCACGGTCGCTTAGTGATTATTACTTAGCCTAAGTTGTCTAATTACTTTTTGGAACCTATGTGCATTTAGCTCTTTTATCGCTTTAACTCACTTGAATTATGCGTAATTAAAGAATTGAATTACGCGTACGTATAATCTTTTCTTTTGGCGCGTCAAAAATCATGTCACGCGAACGTGTCCACAATTAATAATGCTTTGTTTATTTTATTAGGAAAAGTTTGGCTGAGGTTGCGCGAACGCATCCCTCGAGTTATTCTTAGAATTAAATTTGCAATTATGTTACGCGAACGTATACATAATCACAATACTAATCTAAAATCGGGCCTAAAGCAAACTACGATTGTTTAAATTAATAAGAGGTTTGCGAGGGCCATGGAAAGTTTAAAATGGCACACCTCGATCTAAGAGAGTTATTACTAATTATACGAGGGTCATGGACTTAGGGATTTTGTTTATCATGGCACGCCTCAATGATTTTCTTTCACAAGAAAATTTAATTATTCAAGGTCACCTAGGATACTCCTATTTAGGACTTAATTCAACAAAGGATAACTAATTATGAGAAGGGTCTTGAAAGTATTTTTTGGGTCAAAGTAAAATGGGCCAGAAACAGCCCGCTAATGAATCAGCTTTGAGAGCTGAAAGATGGGGCTCATGAATGTCCCAGAAATCAGAAGTTTAAGATACAATTGCAAAAACAACCCACGTTGGGCTTGGATTTTAAGCAGGCCCAGTTGTGGGCTAGCCTATCTACTTCTTTGTACTTTTTAAACCATGGTATACATAAATCAAGAACTACCAAAGAGCTTCTTTTCCCAGATTAAGAGATTCGAATTTGCAACCATAAAATTGAAGGTTAATCATGAAACAACAGTTTGCAAGCATAAAGTATTCATGGCTAGACTCAAAATGTGTAACCACTTGTTCATGAGAGCATACAATAATAAATCAAAGGCACAGCTTAATAAAGCCAAATCCAACCCAACCTTAAACAAAAGAAACATTCATCAAACTTGAGGAAATGAAACATGAGCTCAAAACCCATTTGGGCCTGAAATTGGGCCCTTAAGGCAAAGAGTGAACTTTAGACAAAGGGCAGCCCAAATGTGACTTTCAGCAGGCTGTTTTGGATTAAACATAACCAAGAACAAACCAAACATTCGAATCTCTGAAATTACAGCAAGAAACAACTTAATTTCATGAAAAGCTATTCATAGAATTGTACCTTAAACTTACCAAGAACACACACTCAGGCGCAATAATTGTAGCCCAGCCTGTGAAACGTAAGTTCAGATTCAAACATTTAGACAGTCCTATTATTACACAACTCTTAGTATTGAATAACAAACTTTACATCAGTAACGATCTCTGCCTTGCTGTTAATTCATGCCACTGTCTTCTTGAAACAAGTACATCTAAATGATAAACTAATCTAATTCTAATCCATTAACCAAATATCAGAATAAACTATTACATATCCCTACCTCTTTTGAATATGGCTTTGTCCATAGTAGCCTCGTCTTCTTTTGTTATCATGTAAATCCCAACTTAAAGCTTCTAAGCCAATTGATCCAACAAATTGGTGGCTGAACCAACAAGTTATAGCTCATAACCAAGTAAAAAAATGGAGAAGAAGAAAACTGTTACTGAAGGAAGCATGGACAACATTCTCGACAGAGTGTTTTAATATGAATCAAGGCTAGTCATATTCAGCCTTAATATCATTCTTTCACACTATTGCAATGCATACCATAATACAAAAACAAGCTATTAAATAAACATATTGCTCATGTTAACACATTGGCCATTACACTATCCAAAGGCAAAGACTAATCAAACAGTATCCAAAGAACAACTCATTCATTGCACGTCCATTTGCAACAAGTTTGACATTTTTTCATAAACTCATGTTCAAAGAAACTACATAGGGATCTAAGTAGTACCTGGAATAGTAGGGATTCAATATAGAAAAATGGAAGAGCAAATATCTGAGAACCCCCAATAGAGAAACAGTAGAACAACAACAGCAGATACAGCACAGCAAAACCCCCCGGAAAATCAGAACTTCACAACCCAAAAATGAACAATTGAGAATAGAGAGACCAACTAATGGACCAAGAACCTTTTATCTTTCAAACCAGGTTCCAAAACTTGTGAGGACTGAGAGAAAATTCTGAGTTTTTCAAGCTGCTTTGAGTATGAACTTTTCAAAGGAAGAAATGGAACTTTTCAGAAAAATAGAGGCTATATATAGGCAGTCTAAAGGGAGGGCATCTTTTAGCATATTCCTTATCCTAAAGAATAATAGTACAGTCCTTTTTAACAGCCTTTGGTACAACTGTCCCATTTTCAGCATATTTTTTAAATAGCTAGGACAGTTGTACAATTTCCTTAAAATATCTGATTTTCAACCCAAGTAAAAACCCCTTTTTACCCTTTAGGTTATCACTTATTTCAGGTTTTACATAAACTTTCTAATTCAAACGGGTCCCTAAAGTTTCTACTTGTTCATTTAAGCCTTAAAAGTCTTGAAGAATCAGAAATCAGACTAACACTTTTCTAATAGAAACAAAAGGCAAATTAAATAAAAAAACATCAATAATCCAGCAATTGAAACTCACATTTAACAAATACTCAACAATGAACAATCTATTTCAAATTTCCAGTAAAGAAGAAAGGAATCAAATGATACTAAAAATGTTGACACTAACAACAAACCAATTGAAAAAGGAAACTGATGCCCTAAAGGATATTAAAACCATACTGAACTGGAAACCTAATTGATCTAATCCATTCTTTCATTAATTAGACAGAGCATGGGAAGAAGAAAAGAAATCAAACAAACATTTTATAATCCTGATTCCGGCCCTACTTGATCTAAAACAATTAAGATTAATTATCATGCTGAGCATGCTTGACGTGAAACTAATTCGTAAAAAATTCTAGATTACAGGGAATCAACAGGCTAAATGAACGATGCATCTAAGTATGAATGAAAATGCAAATTACACTACAAATTAGAATGGCTCTTGAACTAATCTAAATTAACAAACTAAATGCAATTTCAAACAAACAAACAAAATTATTCTAAAACAATCTAATGTGCCCTAGAACAAAATTACCAATTCAAACAATTCAGAGAACAATCAGTTTTCAACATCACTCAGAAATCAATTTTAACAGAAGTTATAAATCAATTTCTAACAAAATTTTGGAATTATTCTATGAAGCAAAAGTGAATCGACCTTTGAAAGGGGAAGAAGGGGGAAAGAAAGAAGAGAAGAAAAAGGGGGAAGCAAATGATGGAAACTTACCAATGACTGGAAGAGCAATCGTCAAAACCCTTGGATTCTGCCCTTGGCTTGACCAACAAAAAAATTTTCTCTCAAGAGATCTAACCTTGCATGGCTCTACTGGATCTATACGAGGGAAAAGACTTCTGGGAGCCTCGATTTTGAAGGAAAAGAGGAGCAAAGGAACTCTAGGATCAATTTAGGGTAATTAGGGTTTTTGACCGGACCTTTGATCCAAGATTCAAAATGTTCATCCATGATTCGAGGGAAACTAGTTGGGGATTCATAGAGAGGGTATGAAAAAGAGTCCAGGGTGTAATTTTGGGGGCTTTGGACCATTTAGGATTTTTGATAGAATTTTTGATCCAAGATTCGAAGAGCTTGGGTTTGATTCGAGCGAAAGGGAGTGGAGATTTGGGATGGGGAGGTGAAGAGGAGTCTCAGGTATCAAATTTGGGGCGATTGGACCACCATAACAGCCGTGAGGCGATTTCCAGTGGTGGTTCACGGTGGAGGCGGTGTGGGGTTCATGGGCGGCTAGGGTTTTGTTTTCAGAGAGAATGGAGAGTGAGAGAGTTGGTTTGGGGGGTAGGCTCTTGTTCGGACACTTATATGGTAATGTATCAACCAGTTTCGGGCTGTTGGATTGATGAGATCCCACGACTGAGATCAAAGGGTAAAACGGGGTCGTTTGGGAGTTATACGGGGCTAGACCGGGTGTTGGCGTAGGGTTGGGCTTGGATCGACCGGGTCTTAAGGCAAAACATTTTGTCCCGACGCATTCAATTGAGATGGCCCAAAAATCAAACTTCCTCAAATCCTTCTTTTTTTCCTCTTTTTTTTTTTAATTTCAAAATCTTTTATTTCTTTTTTTTTTCAAAATAAAATAAATCTAAGTTAACTCCTAAAAATTAAACCTACCAAATTATATTAAAAACTCAACATAATATTTAAAAAATTAAATAACTCCTAATTTAAAATAAAAGCTACAAAATCCAAAATTAAAGAGCTAAAATGCAACATAAACTATTGTTTTGTGATTATTTTCATTTTTTATAAAACAACTAAATTACTAATTAATTTTAAAAAGTATAATTAAATCCTAAATTCAAATGCAATGTATTTTGTATTTTTCATGAGTTAAATAAAATTAAACATGCACACAAAAATGCAAACAATCCGAAAAATTCTACAATAATTCCTAAAATAACAAATAATGTAAAGAAAATCTAATTCTTTGGAATTTTGTAGGAGTAATTCATGTGGGGCAAAAATCACGTGCTCACACAGAATCATGATTCTTTCTTGATTGATCTTGATTTCCTCAAGTTATGACTGATTGCAAATATTT
This sequence comes from Nicotiana tabacum, assembly GCF_000715075.1. NCBI lineage: Eukaryota > Viridiplantae > Streptophyta > Magnoliopsida > Solanales > Solanaceae > Nicotiana > Nicotiana tabacum. The sequence continues at coordinate 15,683,118 of NC_134080.1, forward strand.
TCTTATACACTTCTGGTTTCACTCGCTTTGTTTAAATTGATTGATTTCCTTCCTTTATTGTGATGTTTTACCCCTGCCGAATCTTTTTCCAAAATTAAGTATATTTTGTATTTAGACTCAATTATTTACTCTATACTTTTACTGTCCCCTATATGGTCAAAAATCAATCTTTTTCAAATTGATTTTCTTTCCTTAATTATCCCTGTTAGTATCCGTTTGAGTAGTAATTTCTTGATTAAAGGGAAACCTTTACTTTCATATTTGTGTCAAACCTTTACTTGTTACCTTATTTTTCTACTCGTTTTAAAAGTTATAAATACCCTAATGCTTTCTTTAACAAGACACGAACAACTGAGTTCAAAAACACACACTTACACATTCAAACTCTCTTTCTTTCACTACTACTTGTGCTACTGCATTGTCTAGCCAGCTGAAAGCCAAGGCTAGACTTTGGAACTCTGATTGCTACACTTTTTCTGCACTTTTCTCCTTTAACTGGTATGTTCCTAGTTTAAATTCTGAAACCCAAACCTATGTGTTTACTTGTTGTCAGTCACTGTCTCTTTCTAACTTAATGGCTCATACTGTTGAGTTGTACTGTTTGTTTACTGCTTTACTCAGCATGCTTAAAATTCTGCCCTTCTTTAAATGTGATCAGCATATTTATTTGTTCATGTTTATATCCTTCAACTAGCATGTCTATAATGTACCTAATCCAGGACTAATTGTGTGTTTCTGATTTAGGTCTTCTATGTCCCCAACCCCTATTCCTTGTATGTAACTGCTGAAGCATGTAATTCCCTCTGAACTGGTTCTATGTGTGTTGTTGTTGCTCCTACCCCCTTCCCCTTTCAAAAATTGTTTTATTAGGCAATTCTTCTGTTGTTTTACAAACTCATTTCAAACATGTTGTTTCTAAAACTATTTTTCAACTCAACTCCTTTAAGTCTATGTCCAACACTCTCATATGCATTCTTAGATCATTAGGTTCTGCCCCTCTTGTGTGAGCCTTGCTTTGGGACCCTTGAGCTCCCTCTGAACCTGGACACATAAGGGTGGCTCTTCCAGACTGCACTTACTCTTGGTTATGCAATCTGGGTGTGAGCTTTGCCCTGGATCCCTTGAGGTCCTTAGAGAACTCTGACATGCCCAGGTATGAGAATGGCTTTGGAACAATATTGACATTTAAAGTGGTTTATTACATAACTCAAAGAGGAAGTCAAGATCGGGCTTCCTATGGTTGTAACTTCTTTTTTTTTTTTTGCATTTTTCTTATGTAATTCAACCACATGGTTTGTAATAATTTGTAACCAATTATGGGTTGGCTAGTGAAAAGGGATGGGAAAATATGCATGCTATATAGTTGTTAAAGGGTAGAAAATATGTTATTAGGTTTATATTCCAAGTTGTGCAATAGAAATCATGTTTAGGATTCATACAATGCATTAGAAATCATGCTCTTAGGATTCATGTTTCCTACTTCCGCATCTCATTCATTAATCCATGCTTCGTGTCCATCTCTTAGAAATCCTGCTTCTAGGATGAATAAATAATAAAAAAAAACTGTTATTCATGAAGTTGTTCCTTAATAATTATGCAATTCTTTAATTTAGATACCATGCCTTAGGAACTCTGTCATATGCATGTGCATATTAGAAAACATGTTCTAGGATCCTGTTTGCATTTTGTTTAAAAATGCCTAGTTAATTACTGACGCGTGAAAATGTAGTAAGGTACTAGTTTTACATTGCGAAGTTTCTGAATAACAGGTAATATTCTCTGCAACTAGAACAACATGTTTTAGGTAATAATAAGCTCCCAATTGTCTCAGCAATTCTAAATAATTACTCAATATTACTTATGCCTAGGCAAGCCTTAGGTAATTACTTAAACTGGAACTGCCTCTGTCTAATTCTAGACTATTACAACCAGCAGACAGGCCTGATTCAGACTTCTTTTCTGAGTTATATAATGAATTTGGTTCTGACTTTAATACCATGCTTTAGGATTTTAAAATTCAGACATTAACTATGTATAAGTCGTGATGTCTAAGTGCACTATTTGCGGAGGTATAACTGAGCCTTCTATCTGCTTATATGTTTCCCTTAATTGGTCTTATATGTTTTGTATGTCACTTTAGCATTTTTACCTTTAAACCTGAGGGTCTTCCTAGAACCTCCTTTTTATAGCAATAGGAGTCCTAAAATTTCTCTGGGACTGATCGGAAGGGACGGGTAGCAGCATGCAATAAGAGTCGAGACCAATCATCGCTCTAATTACCTTCACGGGGTGGAAAAGTGTAGATATAGATATGATGACCGGTGCACTAATACCACGTGTATCCCCTCTTTTGAAGAGTGTGATACCGGGTATTGCATTGATGTGATCCATATTACAAACAAACCTAGGTCACCCTTTTATTTTTTTTATAAGTACGCTTAGATTGTAACTTTTTTTCAAAACCTTCCTTTCAATAATTGTTTTCAAACACTTGTGTATTTAAACTTAAACCCCCTATTACTTGAGCCTTACTTGTTTATTTGCTAATTGTACAAATTCACAAAAACTGTCTGACCGGGAATCACACTAGTGGATCTTGAGGGGTGCCTAACACCTTTCCCTTAGGATAATTTTAAGCCCTTAACCTATCTCTGGTTATTAAGCATAGTTGTAGTTGAACCTTATAGGTTCCCTAAAGCACCTTAAAACCGTTAGGTGGTGACTCTTCAAATACCCAATTCTCAAAAGGAAATGAGTCATTACACCCCATGAATGTCGAAACCCGGACTCCTCTCCGTAGAGGGAAAAAGGTGCCGCGACAGCATGGCGACTCTGCTGGGGAATTTTTAGGCTTTTACCATTTCAGATTGTTCTTGTGAATTTGTACCCCCCCCCCCTTATGTGCAATTACTTGTTTAATTTCTTTAAAAGCATTTAATTTCTTTTCCAAAAGCGAAACTGACATATCTTTCTATTTCCTTTCTTTATTGCTGCTTTAAATTATAAAACTATTGTATTTATTGCTTTCTTACCATGCAAATACATGTCAACATGTTTTTAATTATTGCATAATCATGCTCAACATCATACTCCACTCGTGCCAAATAAATACTATAGCAATGCTTGATGAGTGGTTGCGCTCTTCCTATATCATTACCCCCTAAATTCGGAAAGGCATATTTGTGGTAAAACTAGTCAATCAGCGGCGCAGTCAAGGGTTCTTTGCCTTCTTCCTTGAGTTGTCCGCTCAAGGGTACCAGTCTAAAATCCCATAGAAACCTTATTCTGTTTAAATTGTGCATGCATCATGGTCAAACCTAGCCGAGTCAATTATGTTGTCAATATAATGACCCTTTAAGATAGCCTTGTCCAAAGTCCACTGGGTCTCCCTAAAGCCCAAAAGGACGTCATCATGTTCTGTGCATTTATTTGGAGAAATAAATGCTTCATGCTAATTTTTGATATTAAGTATTCAAGTCTGGTAGGGGTAAGGGCCTAACTTTATTTGCCTTGCAGAAATATGAGGCACGAGGTCCCCAGTTTCGGTATGGTTAGCATGCCCCCACTCTTGATAGACTGGTGGAGAAGTCTTCCATCAAATGACCAAGTCAATGAGTGGAAAAAGAGGGCCTCCAAAGCTAGCAAAAAGTTAGAATATCTAGATACAATTTGCTGGAATTGGAAGGAAAAGTGAGGAAGAGAGTCACCGACTGCTAGAACGCTGAGAGAAATGAAGGAGAATACCTGGCAAAGGTATTTTTATTGGTGAACCTACGTGAACTGGAGGATCTGATCAACGAGAGCATTCAACCTGAGGAAGGTCTTTCTGGGACCAAGTAGATAGGGGTGTACCTTTTTCGCTTTATGAATGTAATAAGGCTAATGGCCATTAGTGACTTTTATTTCTTATTTATTTAGTGTCGATTTGGGATTCATCTATTTTTTATCAATAAAATGAGGCATTTAGCATTATAAGTTCTCCAAATCAATCTGTCGCTAGGCTTACTCAGGCACAAAGAGGTTCCCAAATTAGGACACGATTTATATTCCCGTACTATGTGTTTAAATATTGCAATACTTTTTATACTCCTCACTAACTTGATTACCTTTTTGTTTTTATTATTCCCCTCCCCTAATGTTGTTTCGTGCACTCTGGCATCATTATCTTATTTTACAAGATTTAAGGGCCCTCCACTCACTCCTCCTCTTAGTCCCATTAAAGGCAAGAACAAAATGGAAGATTTGAACAACATTAGGAAGGGGAATGCAGCTGAACGGGTTGAGGCCACTGATGGCCAGGGTATTCGGGTTCCTAAAGAGAATGTTTCATAGCTTGAACAAAAACTATTGAAATTCTAGGAAGAGCTCGATCAGGTTCGGAATCTGACCTATCATTTTCCCTCAGCACCCCAGATATTAACTTTCCCAACACTCAAAACGCTACACCTCCTCAAAATATCCCAAAACAGCAGAATCATCCTATGCCTCATCATCACGCTGCTCCACTAAAGAATCAATGCAACATTTTCCATACCCCAAACAACACCCCACTACTTATCCCAGAACCCCAAAACTCCACAAACGACTATTTTCACACCCATACACCAGGCCACTATAACACTCCTATTTATATGGAGATCATGCCACACTGCACCCAACCTATCTCAGGCACACCTCAGTCTGATGACAAGGATTTGCTTATTAGGAACCTGGCTGAGGAACGTAAGAAATTGACTAGCCGGATTCAGGGCGTTGAGGGTAGCAAAGGAATCGAAGGGCTGAACTATGAGGATCTTTGCATACAGACTGATGTCAAACTACCCGAGGGGTACAAACCTCCTAAGTTCGAGATGTTTGATGGTACAGGTGATCCAAGGGTCCATCTGAGGACATATTGTGACAAGCTGGTTGGAGTAGGAAAGGATGAAAGGATCCGCATGAAGTTGTTCATGAGGAGTTTGAAAGGAGATGCGTTGTCTTGGTACATCAGCCAAGATCCCAAGAAGTGGTCAAGTTGGGTAGGCATGGCGTCTGACTTTATGGATAGATTCAGGTTTAATATGGAGAATGCACCAGATGTGTTCTATGTACAGAATCTAAAGAAGAAGCCCACATAGTTGTTTCGTGAGTATACTACTCGCTGGAGGTCCGAAGCTGCTAAGGTCAAACCTACCTTAGAAGAGGAACAAATGAACAAGTTCTTCATCTAGGCTTAGGACCCACAGTACTATGAACGAGTGATGATGATTGAGAACCACAAGTTCTCCGACATTATCAAATTGGGTGAAAGGATTGAAAAAGGTATCAAAAGCGGTATGGTCACCAACTTTGAGGCTTTGCAAGCTACAAATAAGGCCTTATAGTCAGGTGGTGTGTCCAAAAAGAGGGACGTAAGGGCCATGATGGTTGCACAAAGGACCAAGTCTCCCATCAAATACCAAAACTTACCCAACACCTCCACTCATATATCAGCCAAACCCAAATTACCAAGCACATTCACCCTTATACCAAGCTCCACCACCAACTTATCAGTCACCTCCACCTCCTACATATCAACCTACTTCACCTAGATACTCCCAACCTGCTCATGTCTACCAAACCTATAACGCTCAACCATCCCACTATCAATCGCCTCCTTCACGCCAAAACTTCCCTAGACGAAGAAGTAATTTTGATCGCAGACCTCCAAAACAATATACAACCATCGCTGAACCCATCGACCAGTCGTATGAGAGACTCAAAGCTACTGGATATGTCACCCCATTCCTACTACAACCCCAAAGAACCCTTCTCGGTGGGTTAACACAAACAAATCTTGTGCATACCACTCCGGAATGAAAGGGCACACTATCGATGAGTGTCGTTCCTTGAAAGATAAGATACAGTCTCTGATCGATAACAAGATCATTGTGGCAAATGAACCCGCCCCAAATGTCCGCAACAACCCTCTGCTAGACCATAAGGGTAGATGTATCCACATGATTAAAATAGAAGATGACTGGGATTTCAAGGGATCAATCGGGTTGATCGCAGAAGGTGATGACCCAAAGAAGCCAACAATTACTCTCAATCCAATCATAGTCCAGATTCAACCGTCTGAGGATGCTGAGGTTAATATGTCTGTACCACTTGAGTTTGAAGCAACATCATCCGCAAAGACACTAGCACCAATTGAGGTTAAATTTATGTCTCCAGCAAACACACCCGCACCATTTTAGGTTGCAGTCTTGCCACCCAAGGCACATGTTCCATTCGAAGTGAGGATAGCCATGCCGATCCCAGTGGTGATGTCAACCATGACACCATTCCATACAAATGTCGTACCCTGGGACTACATAGCCGAGGCGAAAAGGAAAGGTAAGGTAAGGTTTGAAGAAATTGTTGCAGCACAAGGTATGACAAGAACTGGTAGAGCCTATACCCCTGAACACCTAGCTAAATCAAGCAAGTAGGCCTCCAATCGGGTGACCCTCATTGAGACAGGTCCAGACGACCTTTGGAGGAAGATACATGCCAAGGAATATTCGGTCATTGACCAGTTAAGCAAAACGCCAGCACAAATATCCATTGTCTCTTTGTTGCGAAACTCCGAGGCGCACAAGAACGCTCTGTTAAAGGTGTTAAGTGAAGCAAATGTACCAAGTAACATCAAGGTTGGGGAAATGACTAATATGGTAGGGCAAGTGCTGGAAAGCCATAAGATCACCTTTCATGAGCACGAGCTGCCACCTGAAGGGCTGGGGCACAACAAAGCACTGCACATCACCGTGCAATGCGAAGATTATTTCATTACCAGAATCCTGATCGATGGAGGTTCCAGTCTTAACATTTGTCTGCTGGTAACACTCAAGAAGTTGGGTAAAGGGCTGCATGAGATAAAGGATGGAGCAATCAATGTAAAAGCCTTCGATGGTTCTTAGAGATCCATCATTGGTGAGATTAGTCTATGCTTGTAGATGGGACCAACCTGGTTTGAGGTCGATTTCCAGGTAATAGATGTACTAGCGTCTTACAACTTGTTGTTGGGACGGCCATAGATTCATATTGTTGGGGCTGTAGCATCAATGCTGAATCAGGCAGTAAAGTTTGAATGGAATGACTAGGAGGTGATCATTCACGGCGATGGTAGCAACCCTATATACAGTCGCCAGACCATTCCGGCAATCAAGGGAAGGAGGAAACTAGGTGGAGAGACTTACCACCACATTGAGAGGGTCAATACTATCGACAAAGACAATGGTGGGATAGCAAAATCGAGAGTATACTGAATTGGAGTGGGTACGAACCTGGCAAAGGGCTCGGCAAGAACCTCCAAGGAATCTCTAAGCCCATAAAACTCAAGAAACATGGAATTACCTTCGGTTTGGGATATGATTACACCTGTGGAGAGTTCAACAACTGGTCTCCACCATGGCGCGGTCCTTACTATCCATTAGAGCAACCAATACAGCATCTGGAGCAGACTTTCCAACCGGCTGACATTATTTATGGGTCGGATGAAGAAGAAGCACTTGCAGCAGTGAAGAACTTGTTTCTAGAGGACAATGTTATGGACTGTTGTGTTATTCTCGAGGTGGGGGAAGGCCCTTCCATACAGGCCGTGAGCAGAGGCGCACATCTCAATAATTGGACCATCAGGACAACCAAAGCCTGACGAGCCTCGGGGTAGCAAGGCTAAAACAAACATCATTTACTGTTTTATTTTACTAAATGATTTTCTTTTTGCCTTTTCATTTCCCACAATAAGATCTTCGATGTTCAAAACCGTTATTCAATTTATCAAAAACATGTTTGATTTCCCTTATGATTTAATATTTATTGCTATCTCTCCTTACTTTACCAATACAATATTACTTGTCTTGATGAACCAACAACTGTGACATGCAATGAGACAACGCAACAAACGGACATTGATTCAGAGGAAGATGACATACCTGACGAGATTGTCAAAGAAGTTGAGAACTTTGAGAACAGACCTAAGTCCAAGCGGGACGAGACCAAAATTGTCAACCCGGGAGATGCAGAAAACGTCAAGGTAACACGAATCAACATTCACCTATTGCCATCAGAAAAGGAAGAATACACAGAATTTCTAAAGGAATACGAGGACATATTCGCCTAGTCGTATGATGACAGGACTGGTCTAAGTACGTCTATTGTGGCTCATAAACTGCCAACCGATCCAATGTGTCCACCGATAAAGCAAAAGCTCAAAAAGTTCAAGTCTAATATGAGTCTAAAAATCAAGGAAGAAGTCACCAATTAGGTCAAAGCTAAGGTTCTCAGAGTAGTAGAATACCCAACATGGTTAGCCAACATTGTGCCAGTGCCAAAGAAGGATGGGAAGGTCAGAGTCTGTGTTGACTACTGGGATCTCAACTGGGCCAGTCCAAAAGATGACTTCCCTTTTCCAAACATACATATCCTGATTGACAATTGCGCCAAGCATGAGTTGCAATCATTTGTAGATTGCTTCGCTGGTTATCATCAGATATGGATGGATGAAGAAGATGCTGATAAAATGACTTTCATTATGCCATGGAAAATGTACTGTTACAATATAATGCCATTCTACCTAAAGAATGCAGGGGCCACCTACATGAGGGCCATGACTACCATATTCCATGATATGATACACAAGGAGATAGAGGTATATATGGACGATGTTATTATCAAATCCAAGAAGGCCACTAACCACATGGAAGATCTAAGGAAATTCTTCAATAGACTACGGAGGTAGAACTTGAAAATAAACCCTTCAAAGTGCGCATTTGGGGTTCCTGTTGGGAAATTGCTTGGGTTTATTGTGAGTCGCCGAGGAATAGAACTGGACCCATCGAAAGTCAAAGCTATTCAGGAATTGCCACCGTCAAAGAACAAGAAGGTTGTGATGAGTTTCTTGGGAAGGCTTAACTACATCAGTCGATTTATAGCACAGTCTACAATTATCTGTGAGCCAATCTTTAAGATGTTGAAGGACGCCACTACCAAATGGACCGATGACTGACAAAAGGCCTTCGACAGAATCAAAGAGTACCTACAACACCACCAGTCTTAGTCTCGTCCGAACCAGGTAGACCCTTACTACTCTAGCTTGCAGTGTTAGATGGAGCTTTTGGCTCGTTCTAGGACAGTATGATGAAACAGGGAGGAAGGAGCAGGCCATTTATTATCTCAGTAAGAAGTTCACCCCGTACGAGGCCCGGTATTCCCTGTTGGAACGCACCTGTTGTGCCTTGACTTGGGTAGCTCAAAAGATGAGACATTACTTCTGCGCCTATACTACATATCTCATATCAAGGATGGATCTTTTGAAGTATATTTTTCATAAGCCCATGCCCATCGACAAGCTAGCCAAGTGGCAAATCCTGTTGAGTAAGTTCGACATTGTTTACGTAACTAAGAAAGTAGTCAAGGGACAGGCATTAGCAGACCACCTTGCTGAAAACCCTGTGGATGGAGGATACAAACCCCTAAAAACGTATTTTCCCGATGAAGAGGTATCATTCATAGGAGAAGACATTACAGAATCCTATGACGGTTGAAGAATGTTTTTCGATGGAGCATCAAACTTCAAGGGAGTTAGCATAGGAGCAGTTCTAGCATCAGAAACTAGTCAGCATTATTCAGTGTCTGCCAAACTCAGGTTCCACTGCACCATCAATATGGCCGAGTATAAAGCCTGCATCTTAGGGCTCAAAATGGCCATTGACATGAACGTTCAAGAGTTGCTAGTAAGTGGAGATTCAGACTTACTTATACATCAGGTATGAGAAGAATGGGCAACCAAGAACTCCAAGATACTCCAGTATCTGCATCACGTACAAGAATTGAGAAAGAGGTTCACAAAGACGAAATTCAAGCATGTTCCTAGAGTCCAGAATGAGTTCGCTGATGCATTGGCTACCCTATCATCTATGACACAACATTCGGACAAGAATTTCATTGATCCTTTTCCAGTAAAGATCCATGATCAGCCAGCATACTGTGCCCATGTTGAAGAAGCAGCAGACGGAAAGCCTTAATTTCATGATATTAAGGAATATTTGGCAAAGGAGAGTACCCAGAGCTTGCAAATCCTACTCAAAAACACACACTTCGGAGATTGTCCAACAACTTCTTTCACAGCGGGGGAATCCTATATAGGAGGACTCCCGATTTAGGACTATTAAGGTGTGTTGATGCAAAGGAAGCATCCAAGCTACTAGAGGAAATTTATGCTGGGACCTGCGGTCCACATATAAACGATTTTGTCTTAGAAAAGAAGATACTCCGGGCTGGTTACTTCTGGATGACTATGGAAACAGACTGCATCCAGTATGTCCGGAAATGCCACTACTATCAGATTCATGCAGACACGATAAAGGTACCTCCAAGCGAGCGTAACACAACAAGCTCACTGTGGTCGTTTGCCGCCTGGGGATGGATACTATTGGACCAATCGAGTCTGCCACCTCCAATGGATAGAGGTTTATCCTAGTAGCCATCAACTATTTCACCAAATGGGTCGAAACAGCATCTTAGAAAGCAGTAACTAAGAAAGTCGGGGCAGACTTTGTCCGCGACCGCATTGGTTGTTGATTCGGGATTCCAGAGTTAATCATTACTGATAATGGCTCCAACCTCAACAACGACTTGATGAAAGCTATGTGTGAAACTTTCAAGATCAGACACAAGAATTCCATGGCCTACATGCCTCAAATAAATGGATTCGTAGAAGCCGCCAACAAGAATATCAAGAAGATATTGAGGAAAATGATATAAAGGCATAAATAGTGGCATGAGAAGTTATCATTTGCTCTACTAGGGTATCGTACCACGGTCCGTACATCAACCGGGGCAACCCCTATATGCTGGTTTATGGTATAGAGGCTGTCATTCCTGCTGAGGTAGAAATTCCTTCCCTAAGGATCATACAAGAAGCTGAGCTCGACGACGCAAAGTGGGTAAAAAGTCGTTACGAGCAACTAGCCCTTATAGACGGAAAGAGAATGAATGCAGTCTGCCATGGTCAACTCTATCAGAACAGAATGTCCAGAGCCTTATACAAAAGAATCAAGCCAAGACAGTTCACACCAGGGCAGCTGGTGTTAAAGAAAATTTTTCTGCATTAAGATGAAGCCAAAGGGAAGTTCTCTCCCAACTGGCAGGGTCTATACATGGTTCACCGAGTTCTGACCGGAGGAGCCCTCATACTTGCAAAAATGGACGGAGAAGTCTGGCCAAAGCAAATCAACTCTGATGCAGTCAAGAGCTACTATGTGTAACTTGAACTACGCTTTCCTTATATGATCTAACTTGAACTACGCCTGACCTGATTCCCGTTTAAGAGGGGATACATAGGCAGCCCTATGGGTTCGATCACAATTCAATAAAATTTTTATTTCTCCCCGCAATTGGAAATTGGGGCAGAATTTTGAGGAGGACCCTCAAAATTCCGAAGTAATTTCAGCCAATCGCCGCACGAGCAACAGTCAGAAACGTCAACCCATCAAACTGGGGCAGAATTTTGAGGAGAACCCTCAAAATTCCGTAGCAAGAGAGGTTGCAACATCCCGAACCATGTCACAGTCATCGTTTCATCTAAAAGCTATTATTAATTATAAATTTATGTCATATTTTTACAGACAAGAGTGGTTGCTCTGATGGTAAGCAACCCCCACTTCCAACCGAGAGGTTGTGAGTTCGAGTCTCCCCAAGAGCAAGGTGAGAAGTTCTTGGAGGGAAGGATGTCGGGGGTCTATTTGGAAACAGTCTCTCTACCCTAGGGTAGGGGTAAGGTCTACGTACACACTACCCTCCCCAGACCCCACTAAGTGGGATTATACTGGGTTGTTGTTGTTGTTGTTGTTGTTGTTATGTCATATTTTTACAAAATCATGAATGTTTATTATTTAAACTGCTTTGTTTAGCAACACTACCCTAACAATACAGACGGTATCACCAGATCAAAATCGAAGGAGTCAACCAAAGACAGCGGGGATACAAACTAACCTTCCCTTACAAAACCCACGATATTTCTTTGGATGCAGGCACTAGGATTGCGAAATCATTAAATATATTGTATGCCCATGGAACAAACATTGTTCAAGGATACGACTCTCCGAATCGTTGCACTTACCAACATTTGCTATCAGCACACACAAGAAATGCTCTGTAGTCACAATGCTCCCAGTAATCACAATGCCACAATCTGCTATATGCTAAGAAAAACTCTGCTATCATTCGTTATTGCATAAGGCTACTATTCTGCCTTCCGAGACTAAACGCTGTCTCCATCTGCATTCTTGCATAAGGCTACTATTCTTCCTTCCGAGACTAAACGCTGTCTACATCTACATTCTTGCATAAGGCTACCATTCTACCTTCTGAGACTAAACGCTGTCTCCATCTGCATTCTTGCATAAGGCTACCATTCTGCCTTCCGAGACTAAACGCTGTCTCTATCTGCATTCTTGCATAAGGCTACCATTCTGTCTTCCGAAACTAAATGTTATCTCCATCTCCATCTGCACTGCATAAAGCTACTATTCTGCCTTCCAATCTGCATAAGGCTACCATTTTGGCTTCCGAGGTTAAGCTCTACCTCCATCTGCATCTGCATTGCATAAGGCTACTATTCTGCCTTCCAACTTGCATAAGGCTACCATCCTGCCTTCCGAGGTTAAGCTCTACCTCCATCTGCATCTGCATTACATGAGGCTTTTCTGCCTTTCGAGGCTAAGCTCTGCCTCCAATTTTCTTCGAAACTAAGTGCTACCTCAAGCACTCTTTATCTCGTTTCTCCTACGGGCTAAGCTCTTCCCTTCAATTCGCAAGACTAAGCTCTGTCTCATCCATACTACTGCATCTTTCATGGGCTAAAATATCGCCAACTCATCCAAAGGCATCATCGTTCGGAGGCACCATCTTCATAGCCTGAGAACACCATGTCATGGCCTGATGATCTCTTTCAATCTTTCACATATCATTATTCAAAGGCGTAATGGTTCGGAGGCACCATCCTCATAGCCCGAGAACATCATTTCATGGCCTGCTAATCCTTTATCATACGCTTCATGGCCTAGGACATCATCGTCAGAGGACGCCATTCCTAACTGTCCAAAGGCAACATTCATGGTCCGATAGGAATTTGCATCATGCTTAAATTTATGCATAGTATGCGCTTGTATTGTTTCTAATTGCAAGTAAACCGGCGAGCAACGACCAATCCGTAGGAGTGGTTCCGCTCCAGTTCCCTCAGCCATATCAAACCTGACCATTCCCGTAAATCCTTCACTCACCCGGCCCTAGATATTACGTCTATTCTTGAAATGGCTTCATCGGTATACTCCGCCGATGGATCCGGAACTACATACGACCTGATTTATATTAAACTAAGGATATGTAGGCAGCTCAGAATCTAGGGTGCGGCCTAAATCTTCGTCAAACCGTTTCGCTTGGTCAAAATTGGCCATCATATCTTTACCCGACAACTCTTTCATCCTTCCCGGGGTAAAGAGGGGCATTTGTTGATACCCAATTTTTTCTTATATATTTTTTCAATATGCAAAATACCTTTAAAATAGCATATATATGCATATATAAGCATGTCCAAGGATTTATTATTTTTCCATAATTTTAAAGGTTTTTAATTGATTTATTTTCCTTTTCTTCATCCATAAAATCCCAATATTTATTTCCAAAATTATTATTTTAATAATTCGTCTATTAGATTTTTATATTTATGCCAAAATGTGGCTAAAGTATTTTTACACATTTTTACAATTTTATTTAGTATTTTTAAGCTAAATTGCATATAATTGCAATATTAGCCATTTCTAAGGTTTAATTAGGTTTTATTTTTTATAAAATGGGATCATGTATTTTTTAAATTGTTAATTGTGTGTTATAAATTATTTTAGCCTTTTAAATTAGTTTTCAGAAGTTATTTACTATTTTTTTATAAATTAAAAGGGAAAAAGTGGCTATTTAACTTATAGCCAAAATTGGCTTTAAAATCTAGCCCAAAAGAATCCCCAATTCCCTAGCTCAATTTTGATTTAAACCCGACACTAACCATTTAAACCCAACCAAATCTCGGATCCCTACCTACCCTATTTAATCTAGGCCATTGATCATTCAGATCAACGACCACCATTTCACCTGCCTAAAATAAACCTAAACGACCCCCTTAACCTACTTCATTTCCACCAACCCGCCGCCCTTGAATCTCCTTCCTCTCAAACTCTCTCTGAAACCTAAAGACAACCTTAGCCGCCGTCACCCAAATTAACCCTTATCCCCTTTGACTCTCACCCAATCCATAGACTCTCATGGCTATTTGAGACGTGTACCGATCTCTTATGTCTCCTGGTTGTTTGTTTCCGTGATTTCATGGACAGATCTCAAAGAGATCTAGTCCAGTCTTGGCTCAACTTCTATCTATGGTCTTTTCCCGGTCATCCATGGCCGATCAAGTCAGGTACATGGCTTTTCCTGCTAGATCGATAACTTTTCGAAGTCTTTCTCATTTTTCTGGATTCTCCGAAACCCTAACTTTAAAGGCTTTCCAATTTTCTTTTAGATCTGTCTTAGATCTGTGTATGTTATGAACCTCTTAAGTATTTTCCTTAAGGGTTTTCCGATTTTTCAAAGCGACTTTTCATTTTCAACGATTAGGATTTTTCTCAACCTCTTCTAAAAGATCTCTTCTCTAATTTTCAGTGTTGTTTTATGATCTTACTATGTTAAAACGATTTGTTTATGCTTTTCTTCTACCTGATTCAGCATGTTGAAAACCCTAAATATCATTGGTTTTATTCGGGGTCCCGGAACTGTATTCGTTTATTTTGTATACTTGTTCCGACTGGGTTCTTTGAGTTTAGATCCTTTTCTTTGTTTAACTGGACTGATTCTGAGTTCCTACCTTTTTAACTCAGCTTTGTTAAAACCCTAGTTTCTTGAAATTTCCTCACTTGTTACTAAGTGTTTTTTAAAGATATCCTTTACCTGTTGCTATGTGTTAGACTGTCTCCTTTATTTTTGGTTCTATGTGACTACTTGACTTTATTGACTATAATGCTTCGAGTAAGTTCTTTTACTACTGAGCCCTAGCCTATTCCTGTTACTGATGTATATTTGTGTGCATCTAGTTGTTTCTTTTGTCAATACGATTGGCCTTGCATGTTCATTCTTCTCTATTTATACGGCGATGTGCAGAATCATGATTATATCTTGATTGATCTTGATTTCCTCAAGTTACGACTGATTGCAAATATTTTCTTATAAACCCCTGGTTTCACTCGTTTTGTTTAAATTGATTGATTCCCTTCCTTTGCTATGATATTTTACCTCTGCTGAATCCTTTTTTAAAATTAAGTATATTTTGTACTTAGACTCAATTATTTACTCTATACTTTTACTATCCCCTATACTGTCAAAAATCAATCTTTCTCAAATTGATTTTCTTTCCTTAATTACCCATGTAAGTATCCGTTTGAGCAGTAATTCCTTGATTAAAGGGAATACTTGTATTAATTGATTCTGACTGTGATTACTTCCATATTTGTGTCAAACCTTTACTTGTTACCTTATTTTTCTACTCGTTTTAAAAGCTATAAATACACTAATGCTTTCATTAAAAAGACACGAACAACTGAATTCAAAAACGCACACTTACACATTCAAACTCTCTTTCTTTCACTACTACTTGTGCTACTGCCTTGTCTAGCCGACTGAAAGCCAAGACAAGACTTTGGAACTCTGATTGCTTCACTTTTTTTTGCACTTTGCTCCTTCAATTGAGTAGTAATTCCTTGATTAAAGGGAAACCTTTACTTTCATATTTGTGTCAAACCTTTACTTGTTACCTTATTTTTCTACTCGTTTTAAAAGTTATAAATACCCTAATGCTTTCTTTAACAAGACACGAACAACTGAGTTCAAAAACACACACTTACACATTCAAACTCTCTTTCTTTCACTACTACTTGTGCTACTGCATTGTCTAGCCGGCTGAAAGCCAAGGCTAGACTTTGGAACTCTGATTGCTTCACTTTTTCTGCACTTTTCTCCTTTAACTGGTATGTTCCTAGTTTAAATTCTGAAACCCAAACCTATGTGTTCCCTTGTTGTCAGTCACTGTCTCTTTCTAACTTAATGGCTCATGCTGTTGAGTTGTACTATTTGTTTACTGCTTTACTCAGCATGCTTAAACATCTGCCTTCTTTAAATGTGATAAACATATTTACTTGTTCCTATTTATGTCCTTCAACTAGCATGTTTATAATGTACCTAATCCATGACTAGTTGTGTGTTTCTGATTTGGGTCTTCTATGTCCCCAACCCCCATTCCTTGTCTGTATCTGCTGAAGCATGTAATTCTCTCTGAACTGGTTCTGTGTGTGTTGTTGTTGTTCCTACCCCCTTCCCCTTTTAAAAACTATTTTATTAGGCAATTCTTCTGTTGTTTGACAAACTCATTTCAAACATGTTGTTTCTAAAACTATTTTCCAACTCAACTCCTTTGAGTCTATGTCCAACACTCTCATATGCATTCTTAGATCATTTGGTTCTACCCCTCTTGAGTGAGCCTTGCTTTGGGACCCTTGAGCTCCCTCTGAACCTAGACATATAATGGCTGGCTCTTCCACACTGCACTTACTCTTGGTTATGCAATCTGGGTGTGAGCACTGCCCGGGATCCCTTGAGGTCCTTAGGGAACTCTGACATGCCCAGGTATGAGAATGGCTTTGGAATAGTATTGACATTTGAAGTGGTTTATTACATAACTCAGAGAGTAAGTCAAGATCAAGCTTCTTATGGTTGTAACTTATTTTATTTTTTTTGCATTTTTCTTATGTAATTCAACCACATGGTTTGTAATAATTTGTAAACAGTTAAGGGGTTGGCTAGTGAAAAGGGATGGGAAAATATTCATGCTATATAGTTGTTGAAGGGTAGAAAACATGTTATTATATTTATATTCCAAATTTTGCAATAGAAATAATGTTTAGGATTCATACAATGCATTAGAAATCATGCTCTTAGGATTCATGTTTTCTGCTTCCGCATCTCATTCATTAATCCATGCTTCATGTCCATCACTTAGAAATCCTGCTTCTAGGATGAATAAATAATAAAAAAAAACATGCTACTCATGAAGTTGTTCCTTAATAATTCTACAATTCTTTCATTTAGCAACCATGTCTTTGGAACTCTGTCATCTGCATGTGCATATTAGAAAACATGTTCTAGGATGCTGTTTGCATTTTGTTTAAAAACGCCTAGTTAATTACTGACTCGTGAAAAGGTAGTAAGGTACTAGTTTTACATTGCGAAGTTTTTGAATGACTAGTAATAATCTCTGCATCTAGAACAATATGTTTTAGGTAATAATAAGCTCCAAATTGTCTCAGCAATTCTGAATAATTACTGAATCTTGCTTACGCCTAGGGAAGCCTTAGGTGATTACTTAAACTGAAACTACATCTGTTTAATTCTAGACTACTATAACCAGCAGGCAGGCCTGATTCGGACTTCTTTTCTGAGTTATATAATGAATTTGGTTCTGACTTAAATATCCTGCTTTAGGATTTTAAAATTCATACCTTAACTGTGTATAAGTCATGCAGTCTAAGTGCACTATTTGTGGAGGTATAACTGAGCTTTCTATCTGCTTATATGTTTCCCCCTAATTGCGGTCTTATATGTTTTTATATGTCGCTTTAGCATTTTTACTTTTAAACCTGAGGGTCTGCCTAGAACCTCCTTCTTATATGAATAGAAGTCCTAAAATTTCTCCGGGACTGATATGAAGGGACGAGTAGCAGCATGCAATAAGATTCGAGACCAATCATCGCTCTAATTACCTTCATGGGGAGGGAAACGGTAGATATGGATATGATGATAGGTCCGCTAATACCACGTGTATCCCCTCTTCCGAGGAGTGTCATACTGGATATTGTATTGATGTGATCCATATTACAAACAAACTTAGGATACCCTTTTATTTTTTTTATAAGTACGCTTAGATTGTAACTTTTTTTTAAAACCTTCCTTTCAATAATTGTTTTCAAACACTTGTGTATTTAAACTTAAACCCCATATTACTTGAGTCTTACTTGTTTGTTTGCTAATTGCATAAATTCACAAAACTGTCTGGCCGAGAACCACACTAGTGGATCCTGAGAGGTGCCCAACATCTTCTCGTTAGGATAATTTCAAGCCCTTACCCTATCTCTAGTTATCAAGCATAGTTGTAGTTGAACCTTATAGGTGCCCTAACATACCTTATAACTATTAGGTGGAGACTCTTCAAATACCCAATTACCAAAAGGAAATGATTAATTACACCCTAATGTCGAAACCCGAACTCCCCTCCGCGGAGGAAAAAAGGGGGCGCGACAATGACAATCATGGCAGACAATGAAATTGGTTCCAGAATAATAAGAAGCATTAGAAAATATGCCTTGAATTTATGGCTAGCTACTATCACAATTCCAAGATAATTCAAAGTACAATGAAATAAATCAAGCAGAGTGTGGCACGAAATACAAAGCCGATATGAACTTCTAGTGACTCGTTGGCAAATATTCCTTGTTTTAAGCTGATAGAGATTTGACTTCTAACAACATATTTTTCTGAGATCCATGATATTGACCCCTGAACAAAACCTCCGAAAATATCACTCGTTCGAGTGAAAGATATCATATATGTGGCTTGTTGGTTGACCTTGGTGAAGACAAGCCTGATAGGCTCAACCACCGTATGAACTCCTAAAATTTGAGTGATTCTAACAACATAAATGGAATTTGCATCACCAACATTTGTAACTCTTGATGTATAGTTTGATTCTCCGCTCCAAGTACAATGGAGAAAGAAGGATAGTTCAGCTCCGCCTCAGACATGCTTGATACTAACGAGCAGTTGACACTTTGATGCACATTGAGCCCAATCTCTTTTTCTTTGTATCCAAGGCCACACAAGTATTGAATATAGTTAATGAGGTGAATATCATAAATAAGCCCTAGATTACTTGCTTTTGATGCATTTATATGCCCAACACCAATGGCAAATACATCAGCAGGATGTTTTCTTTCATCAAGGATGGGCTGACCCTTGAGGTTGGATTGATCAGATCTAGTCATAATTGCGAATTTAATTGCAGCTGGTGACCAATCTGGGTGTGCACTTTTGAGCAAAGTTGCAATGCCGCTTTTGTAGGGATAAGACATTGAGGTACTAGAGATGATGTTAAATGTTAAATCTGTGCCTTTTATTTTCTCCATTGAGAGAGGCCATGCAACAAGAATATTCACTCCAGGGCCAATAATGTCAAACTTGAGTATGTCTGGACTTGCGGAGTTTGGGCCCCTGGAAGAAAAAAAATACTAAAAATAGTGTATCCATAAAGCCTATCTTTGTTCCTTCGGAATAGATTCCTACCTCGGCTGTGGGGATGAGTTAATGTAGCTTTTAATTTTTTATCCCTCATCATGACCCAAAGTAGTTGCTGGAAGGACATGAGCAACTTAAAAGTGGTGTTGCCGATGACATTTGGATTGACTATAATTATGGCGACACCAACCACATCCTTTACCGTTTTGCCTTGAGAAGTTCCAAGTTTCACATCATTTCCACCTCTCATTCCCTATTTTTATTAAGAGAGTTGACCGCCAAATTTTGTAGCTAGTAATTGGCATTGTGTCATGACTATGTTAAGATAAAGGTTCCCCAGTGCCTTCGAATTGTGGGTCCGCCTCTGCATATTAACTCGTTATAAGTTCGTCATGTTTTACAAATAACCTTTTTAGCAATTGATGTGGGATGCACATATATTTCACATTTTGTATCTAAAATTATTTTTTACATATAAATTCTCTAAATAAGATGTATATGTTATGCACGTACATTTAAACTAGTTATTATTGCAAGCAACCATCAAAAGAAAAATAATTGAAATTGGAGATTGCAAGCATTCATATTTAAGACAAAGAAAATCATTACTAGGGAAACTAATTAAGCTAACTCTCCTCTCACTACATTAAAGATGAGAAATTGAGAGTGCAAGCAGCTTAAGCAGTAGTCATAGCCTTCAAAAGATAAATGGCTTTTAATATATTTGGACAATCAGCCAATAAAATTATATCCGCTAGTCAAACATGCAAAAAGTCATTGAGATTACGCTGGGACATCTGCCTTTCCGGCCATGATAGTAACATGCCACCTCCGTATGCAAATGGAAAGGGAAATGCGAGTTTCACGAGACATTTTTACTCTTCTCACTTCAATTTCTATTTTATACCTTAAAAATATTTTTAAAATATGTATCCATTTATAAGTTTATCATGCTTTGCAAATAACTTTTTTAACAATTGATGTGAGATGCACGTATATTGCACATTTATTTTTAAATTATTATTTTTTACATATAAAGTCTCTAAATAAGATGCATATGCTATGCACATACCTTTAAACTAGTTATTATTAAAATAAATTTATACAAAAATATTAAATTTATTTATATACTTTTTCGACTACCGAATGTAAATAATTTGTGGTGCAGGCTAAAAATAAAAATAAAAACCATAAAATGACCCACCCAATTGGGTTCTTTTACTTTGCATTTCATGGTTGAGTTTCTCAAATACTCCAATTTTATTATGTAATCATCGCAAAATAATCAAAGTTAAGTAACCATTAAATGTGTATTCCTTTTTATGATAAACGGTAAAAATGATTCTATTTATATAATTTTGTTCATGTCATCGTTATATATGACACTGAAATATTTCTCTAAATGTAAAAGTGGTTAATTTTAATTGGAAAAATTGTTAAGTGTGCACGGTTTTGCGTAATTGTAGGCAATACCTAGAGTTGAAGAAACTTGACATAATTAGACTATATTCCACAATATGAAGAAGGTAGATAGTGATCTAATTTGCGTTTTAAATTAAATTACGTTCAAGTAACAAATTCTCTATAATTGTTTTCATTTGACGTTTTTACTTATTAAACTTACATGTTATAATATTTCCTCCGAATGAAATGTACATTAAACTAAAAGTTGATTTTAGAAAATATTATAATTTCCTCTCGATGGGTTAAATTAAACTACTCAAAAGTCAAAACAAGCCAAGGACACAGGGATTTAATTTACATTGTTCATAACTGCATGAGCAGGATTTTAAGTATAATCAACTGTCACGACCCAATTTCCGAACCCGATCGTGATGGCGCCTCTCGTGAAGACAAGGCCAGCCAGACCAAAACAGAACACCTCTTTTAAACAGTTAAATATCATAAGCAGTTCTAAAGCATGATATAATATTCATAATTTGCGGAATTAACGATAACAACAGTAAAAGCCATCCCGATACAGCCCAAACCGGGGTGTCACAAGCCATGAGCAACTAAGAGAAAATCCTGATACAGTCTACTAATCACTAAACCCGATACAATAGTTCTAAGAACATGAAATGATAAGATAAGGGAGGCACGGGGGCTGGAGACGCCAACAACTACCTCGTGATCTCCGAAACACTGCCTGGACGGGAAGATCAGCACTCAGGAGCGGACTCTGCAATGCCTGAATCTGCACACACGGTGCAGGGAGTAATGTGAGTACTACAACCCAGTGAGTAATAATTATAAATAATGGCTGAAAGCATGAAAACACATAAAGGCACAAAGCAATTCTATATCAAAGTAGTAAAAATCACGTAAAGCAGTAAATCAGTGAAGAAGTCAAGTGAAATCTCTTTAAATCAGGTAAAACAGGTAATTTAGCAGGTAAATAACAAGTAGAAATCCACCTCTCGGGCACAGTATCAATCACTCAGAACAGTATCAGCTCCTCGGGCTCACTCTCATCACTTAGTGCTCATTCTCAACTCTCAACCCATATATCTCTCATAATAACAGAAATCAGAATAACCACTGCGGCGTGCAGCCTGATCCGTACATCGCTGTGGCGTGCAGCCCGATCCATATATTTAGTCGACTGCACTCACTGAGGGTGTGTAGACTCCGGAGGGGCTCCTACAGCACAAACACTATATTGTTGCGCGTGCAGCCCGATCCATATAAGTATTGTTGCGGCGTGCAGCCCGATCCATAACATATATAATATCCTCACCATTGGGTTCTCAACCCCTCTCAGTCATTACCCTCACAGCCTCTCGGGCACAATAATAGAAGATAGGGATCTCAGCCCACAAATTCCTCTCATTTAGGAATAGTATGATAACACCAGCTCGAATCGTTTAAAACCGATAGAAACATGACTGAGGATATGATTCTTAAGAAGTATAGTGAGGAAAATCAGTCAAAATCCCCGAAGGGTTCAAATAGTTGGCACGAAGCCCAAATATGGCAATTAACCCAAATCATGATGATAACAAATAAGTTTCAGTCAAATACGCGGTAAAATCATCAGTCAGACGGACCAAGTCTCAATCCCCAGTAGTAAAATACCCCACGCTCATCATCCAGCGCGTGTCTCACCTCAATATAGCACTACGATGTGCAATCTGGGGTTTCAAACCCTCAGGACATCATTTACAATCATTACTCACCTCGAACCAGCTACAACTCTAGCTCACGACGCCTTTGCCCCTCAAATCGGCCTCCACGCGCGTCGAATCTATCCAAAATCAGAATGAATACTTCACAATATGCTAAGGGAACAAAGCCCAAGCGAAAACAATCGAAAAATATCAAAAATCCCAAAATTAGTAAAACTCGAGCCCCGGACCCACTTCTCGAAACTCAGAAATTTTTACATCAACGGGTTCCTTGTCCTCCCACGAGTTCATACATATTAAAAGTTCTCGAATCCGACCTCAAATGGTCCTTCAAATTCCAGTTTTAAAGTTCAAAATCCCAAGCCCTAGTTCTTCCATTTTTAGCTTAGGTTCCATGAATTTCTAGGTTAATTTCACAATAGAATCACGTTTTAGGTTCATAAATCTTACCTGCAATCACTTCTCCTTGAATCCCTCTTCAACCTCCCTCAAAGAGCTCTCAAAATGATCAACTATGGTGGAAAAATGGCTCAAAATCGCGGATGAAATGTTTTATAAACTTACTACTCAGTTCTGGTATTCCTTCATTGCGATCGTGGCCCTAGCCTCGCGATCACGAAGAGAAAAATTCCACGACTCCAAAAATACACTATCCGAACGCGATGACTTCACTGCGAACGCGATGCTTGATTTCCCAGACCTGTGCGAACGCGACCCAACTGATACGAACGCGAAGAACAAAACCACTGGACCCCCAAATACTTATACACGAACGCGAAACACTGCATGCGAACGCGAAGCACAAGATCAAAGCCCTCCGCGAATGCGAGACCTCAAATGAGAACGCGAAGGCTAAACTCGGGCCAACCCAAAATCCTTCTACGCTATCGCGATGGACCCTACGCGATCGCGAAGGCTTAAAACCTGCAACATCTGATCAGCCAATTCTGCAACTTCTCAAAGCCAAAAATTGTCCGATTGACCTCCGAAACTCACCCGAGGCCCCCGAGACCTCAACCAAAAATGCCAACACATCCTAAAACCCTATTCAAACTTGCTCCAATCATCAAAACACCTCAAACAACATTAAATTACCCAAAATTCATCGGATTCAAGCCTAAGTTTTCTAAAACTTCAGAAATACGCTTTCGATCAAAAACCCAACCAAACCATGTCTGAATGACCTAAAATTTTGCACACACATCAAAAATGACATAACAAAGCTATAACAACTCTCGAATTTCCATTCCGACCCTCGGATCAAAATCTCCCCTAACAACCGAAAATCGCCAAAATACTAACTTCGCCAATTCAAGCCTAATTCTACACCGGACCTCCCAAACTAATCCCGATCACACTCCTAAGCCATAAATCACCTCCCGAAGCTAACCGAACCATCGGAACTATCATCCGAGCCCTCTAACACACAAGTCAACACCCAGATGACTTTTCCAACTTGAACCTTCTCAAAAGAGACTAAGTGTCTCATTTCTTACCAAATTCACTCTGAACGCAACCTACTCAACTCGATCATATAAAACACGGATAACGAAGCATAATAAAGCAGAAATAAGGGAAACGAGCGGTAACTCATGAGACGACTGGACGGGTCGTCACATCAACACTTGGGATGACAATCATGGCAAACAATGAAATTGGAGCCAAAATAAAAAGAAGCGTTAGAAAATATACCTTGAATTTATGCTAGCTACTATCTCAATTTCAAGATAGTTCAAAATACAATGAAATAAATCAAGCAGAGTGTAGCACGAAATACAAAGCCGATTTGAACTTCTAGTGATTCGTTGGCAAGTATTCCTTGTTTTAAGCTGATATAGATTTGATTCCTAACAACATATTTTTCTGAGATCCATGATATTGACCCCTGAATAAAACCTCTAAAAATTTCACTCGTTTGGGTGAAAGATATCATATATGTGGCTTGATGGTTGACCTTGGTGAAGACAAGCCTGATAGGCTCAACCACCGTATGAACTCCTGGAATTTGAGTAATGCTAACAACATAAATGGAATTTGCATCACCAACATTTGTAACTCTCCTTGTATAGTTTGGTTCTCCGCTCCAAGTACAACGGATAAAGAAGGATAGTTCAGATCCGCCTCAGATATGCTTGATACTAACGAGCAGTTGACACTTTGATGCACAATGAACCCAATCTCCTTTTCTTTATATCTGAGGCGACACAAGTATTGAATATAGTTAATGGTGTGAATATCATAAATAAGCCCTAGATTACTTGCTTTTGATGTATTTATATGCCCAACACCAATGGAAAATACATCAGCAGGAAGTTTCCTTTCATCAAGGATGGGCTGACCCTTGAGGTTGGATTGATCAGCTCAAGTCATAATTGCGAATTTAATTGCAGCTGGTGACCAATCCGGATGTGCGCTTTTGAGCAATGCTGCAATGCCGCTTATGTGGGGATAAGACATTGAGGTACCTGAGAAGATGTTAAATATCGAATATGTTCCTTTTATATTCTCCATTGAGAAAGGCCATGCAGCAAGAATATTCACTCTAGGGCCAATAATGTCAGGCTTGAATATGCCTGGACTTCCGGAGTTTGGGCCTCTGGAAGAAAAAAGGAATTTTTATCTCCTATAGCAAAGGTTAACACCTTATTTATTTTAAATAAATACCATTTAAAAAAGTTATATTCTATAGATACCTTTTAAGTTTTATAGGAAAATATTTAATTTTGGTTACCTCCTAGCCCTAAGCCACTAAATACGCTAATCAGTTACAATATTTTCTTTCTCTCTCTACTTTGATACATCCCATTCTCTTCCCCATCCCATTAAAATTTTCGATTCTCTTCCTCTTCTCTGTCTAGTTTGCTTGCAATTTTCTCCTCCATCGATATCCCCTCGTATACTGAGCCTTGGAGAAGTGCCAACAAGGAGCAAAACACTTCGAGGGCTACAATTTGTTACTTCAACTCTGGCTCATGGAACATCTCCAAAAGGGCAAATACCGACAAGAGATTCAGCGAAGGGAGTGGGATGATCACATAGCTTTCCATCATCCAAAGCGAATGAATTACATCCCCAATATGTTCGCTCAGCCTGAGAATGCTAAAGGGTGGGTTGAGCTATTTGATAATCTGACTGAAGAACATGTTCAATGGATGTTCGAGTGGTTTCCGACCGAGGAGTTCATCGCCCAATCCAGAGATGCACCTTTCCTGATATTAATTGGTCTGAGAGGAACATACCCTTATGTCCCTCTCCGAGTTATGAGGCAAGCTGGTAGGAAGCAAGTTATACCCAAGGTCGACAAGATGATCCATTTCCAAGCTGACTTCCAAAATGATGATTGTCCCTACAAGTGCCAATTCTAGCATATGTGGAACTATAAGGTCGTAACGAGGAAAGATACCATCAAGCCAGACATGTATCATGCTGGTTGTACTTCTTTCTACTCAAGATGGCTGGAAGACAATCATGATGGTCTGGGCCAGCCAGGGTTTGTTTGAGGTCACAGGAATAAAGATGAAAAGGCCGAGGTGCAAGTCAAGTACAACTAGTTGCGCAAAAGGATCCGTGAGTATGAAAGAGAACACCGCGAGATATAAGAGTCTAACTAGAAGCTGATTGAGGAATGGAAGGACATGGTTGTCAGTGCCAACAAGCGGCTAGGATACTTGGAGCGAGGCATAGTAGAACTGGAGAGAAAATTTCTTAAGAGGGTCGAAGATTGTCAAAATGCTGAAGGGACCGAAGGCGGACATCTAGTCAGAGCGTACCTGTTGCTGGGACTTCGCGAGTTGGGGAAGATGTTCGACGGAGCCAAGGATGCCAAATCTAGGGAAGGTCCTTCTAGGACCAAGTAGATAGGAGTTTATCTTTTCGCCTTATAAATGTAATAAGGCCAATGGCCATTAGTGACTTTTATTTATTGTTTATTTAGTGTCGATTTGGGATTCGTCTTATTTTTTTATCAATAAAATGAGGCATTTAGCATTCTAAGTTCTCCAAACCAATTTGTCTCTAGGCCTACCTCGGGCATAAAGAGGTTCCAAAATTATGACACAATTTACATTCCCGCACTATGTGTTTAAATATTGCAACACTTTTTATGATCCTTACTAACTTGGTTACCTTTTTGTTTTTCTTTTTTCTTTTTATTATTCTCATCCCCAAATGTTAGTTCGTGCACTCTAGTATCATTATCTTATTCCATGATATCAAGGGGACCTCCACCCACTCCTCCTCTTAGTCCTGTCAAAAACAAGAACAAAAGCTAGATGGAAGATTTGAACAACGTCAGGAAGGAGAATCCAATTGAACAGGTAGAGGCCATTAATGGCCATGGTACTCAGGTTCCTAATGATAATATGTCACAACTTGAACAGAAGTTGCTGAAATTCCAAGAAGAACTCGATCAGGTTCGGAATCTGGCAAGACTGTCATTTTCCCTCAGCACCCTAGATATCAACTTCCCTAACACTCAAAACCCTACACCTCCTCAAAACATCCCAAAGCAACAGAATCATCCCACTCCTCACCATCATACTATTCCACCAATGAATCAATGCAACACCTGCCATACCCCAAACAACACTCCACTACTCATCCTAGAACCCCAAAATTTCACAAACGACCACTTTCACACCCACCATAACACCCCTATCTACGTGGAGACCATGCCACACTCCGGCCAACCTATCTCAAGCACACTTGAGTCTCATGAAAAGGATCTGCTTATCAGGAACCTGGCTGAGGAACTTAAGAAATTGACTAGCCGGATTCAGGGCATTGAGGGAAGAAAAGGAATCGAGGGGCTAAACTATGAGGATATTTGCATACAGCCTGATGTCGAACTGCCCAAGGGGTACAAACCTCCTAAGTTCGAAATATTTAATGGTATGGGTGATCCAAGGGTCCATATAAGGACATACTGCGACAAGCTGGTTGGAGTAGGGAAAGACGAGAGAATCCGCATGAAGCTATTCATAAGGAGTTTAAAAGGAGATGCATTGTCTTGGTACATCAGCCAAGATCCCAAGAAGTGCTCAAGCTGGGTAGGCATGACATCTTATTTTATGGATAGATTCAGGTTTAATACAAAGAATGCGCCAGACGTGTTCTATATTCAGAATCTAAAAAAGAATCCCACAAAGACAATTCGCGAGTATGACACTCGCTGGAGGTCCGAAGATGCTAAGGTCAGACCTGCCTTAGAAGAGGAGAAAATGAACAAGTTCTTTGTTTGGGCTCAAGACCCGCAATATTATGAATGACTGATGATGATCGAGAATCACAAATTCTCCAACATTATCAAACTGGGTGAAAGAATTGAAGAAGGTATCAAAAGTGGTATGGTTACAAACTTCAAGGCCTTGCAAGCTACAAATAAGGCTTTACAGTCTGGTGGTGTGTCCAAAAAGAGGGACGTAGAGGCCGTGATGGTTGCACAAAGGACCAAATCTCCCCTCAAATACCAAACTTATCCAACACCTCCACTCATATATCAGTCAACCCTAAATTACCAAGCACTTTCACCCTCATACCAAGCTCCACCACCAACTTATCAATCACATCCACCTCCTAATATAAACCTACCTCACCTAGATACTCCCAACCCGCGCATGTATACCAAACCTATAATGCTCAACCATCCCACTATCAATCACCTCCTGCTCACCAAAACCTCCCTAGACCTCGACATAATTTTGATCGCAGACCTCTAAAACAATATACAACCATCGCTGAACCCAATGACCAGCTGTATGAGAGACTCAAAGCTACTGGCTATGTCACCCCCATCCCCGCTGCAACCCCTGAGAATCCTTCTCAATGGGTTAACCCAAACAAATCCTATGCATACCACTCCGGCATGAAAGGGTACACCATCGATGAGTGCCGCTCCTTGAAGGACAAGATACAGTCCTTGATTGATAACAAGATTATTGTGGCAAAGGAACCTGTTCCAAATTTCTGCAAAAACCCTCTGCCAGACCATAAGGGTGGAGGTATCCACATGATTGAAATAGAAGATGACTGGGATCCCGAAGGATCAATCGGGTTAATCGCAGAAGGTGATGACCCAAAGAAACCAATAATTACTCTCAATCCAATCATAGTCCAGATTCAACCATCTGAGGACGCTGAGGTGAATATGTCTGTACCACTTGCGTTTTAAGCAACATCATTCGTAAAGACACCGGCACCAATTAAGGTTGAATTCGTGTCTCCGACAAATGCACATGCACTATTTGAGGTTGCAGTTTTGCCGTCCAAGGCACATGCTCCATTTGGAGTGAGGATAGCCACGCCGATCCCAGTGGCAATGTCAACCATGACACCATTTCATACAAAGGTTGTACCCTGGGACTATACAGCCGAGGTGAGGAGGAAAGGCAAGGTCAGGTTCGAAGAGACTGTTGCAGCACAGGGTATGGCAAGAACTGGTAGAATCTATACCACTGAACATCTACCTGAGTCAAGCAAGCAGGCCTCCAATTGGCCACCCATCATTGAGACAGGTCCAGACGATCTTCTAGAGGAAAATATAGGCCAAGGAGTATTCGGTAATTGACCAGTTAAACAAGACGCCGACACAAATATCCATTCTTTCTTTGCTGCAGAATTTCGAGGCACACAAGAATGCTCTGTTAAAGGTGCTGAGTGAAGCATACGTACCAAGCAACATCACTGGCGGGGACATGGCTAAGATGGTAGGAAAGGTGCTGGAAAGCCATAAAATCACCTTTCATGAGGACGAGCAGCCACCTAAAGGGCCGGGGAACAACAAAACACTGCACATCACCAATCAATATGAAGATAATTTCATCACCAGAATCCTGATCGATAGGGGTTCCAGTCTCAACATTTGTCCACTGGTAACACTCAAGAAGCTGGGTAAAGGACTGCACGAGATAAATGATAGAGCGATAAACGTGAAAGCCTTCGATGGTTCTCAGAGGTCCACCATTGGTGAGATTATTCTATGCTTGCAGATGGGACCAACCTGGTTTGATGTTGATTTCCATGTAATAGATGTGCCAACATCTTACAACTTGCTACCGGGATGACCATGGATTCATGCGGCTGAGGCCGTAGCATCAACACTGCATCAGGTAGTAAAATTTGAATGGAATCACTAGGAAGTGATCATTCACGGCGACAGTAGCAACCCTATATACAGTAGTCAGACCATTCCGACAATCGAGGGAAGAAGAAAGCTGGGTGGAGAGACTTACCACCACATTGAATGGGTCAATGCTATCGACAAAGACAAATGGTGGGATAACAAAATCGAGAGTATACTAAATTGGAGTGGGTAGGAACCTGGCAAGGGGCTCGGCAAGAACATCCAAGGAATTTCTAAGCCCGTAAAACTCAAGAAACATGACACTACCTTTGATTTGGGATATGATTACATATGGGAAGAATTTAACAACTAGTCGCCACCATGGCGCGCTCCTTACTATCCACTGGAGCAGCCAATACCGCGTGTGGAGCAAACTTTACAATAGCTTGACATTGTTTACGGGTCAGATGAAGAAGAAGCACTGACAGCGATGAAGAACTTGTTCCTAGAAGACAATGATATGGACTGTTGTGTTGTTCTCGAGGAGGAGGGGGAGGAAGGACCTTCCATACAGGCTGTGAGCAGAGGGTCATGCCTCAATAACTGGACCATCAGGACAACCAAAGCCTAACGAGCCTCGGGGTAGCAAGTCTAAAACAAGCATTATCTATTGTTTTTACTAAATGATTTTCTTTTCACATTTTCAATTCCCGCAATAGATCTTCAATGTTCAAAACAGTTATGCAATTTATCAAAGCATTTTGACTTTTCTTATGAATCAACACTTATTATTTTTTTCTCTCATTAATTTACTCATACAACATTACTATTATTTATCTTGATGAACCAATGACTGTGACATGCAATGAGACAACGCAACAAACGGACATTGATTCAGAGAAGGATAACATACCTGACAAGATTGTTAGAGAAGTTGAGAATTTTGAAAATAGACCCAAGTCCAACCTGGACGAGACCGAAACTATTAACATGGGAGATGCAGAAAATGTCAAGGAAACACGAATCAGCATTCACCTATCGCCATCAGAAAAGAAAGAATACATAGAATTTCTAAAGGAATATAAGGACATATTCGCCTGGTCGTATGATGACATGATTGGTCTGAGTACGTCTATTGTGGCTCATAAACTTCCAACCGATCCAACATGTCCACTGGTAAAACAAAAGCTCAGAAAGTTCAAACCCGAGATAAGTTCGAAAATTAAGGAAGAAGTCACCAAGCAGGTCAAAGCTAAGGTTCTCAGGGTAGTAGAATACCCGACATGGTTAGCCAATATTGTGCCAATACCAAAGAAGGATGGGAAGGTCATAGTCTATGTCAACTACCGAGATCTCAATTGGGCCAGTCCGAAAGACGACATCCCTTTGCTAAATATACATATCCCGATTGACAATTGTGCAAAGCATGAGCTGCAGTCATTTGTAGATTGTTTCACTCGTTATCATCAGATCTAGATGAATGAAGAAGATGCGGAGAAAATGGCTTTCATTACACCGTGGGGAATGTACTGTTACAAGATGATGCCATTCGGCCTAAAGAATGCAGAGACCACCTACATGAGGGCCATGACTACTATTTTTCATGATATGATACAAAAGGAGATAGAGATATACGTATATGATAATATTATCAAATCCAAGAAGGCTACTGACCACATGGAAGATCTGAGGAAGTTCTTCAATAGGCTACGGAGGTACACCCTAAAACTAAACCCCGCAAAGTGCGCATTAGGAGTTGCTGCTGGGAAATTGCTTGGGTTTATTGTGAGTCACCGAGGAATAAAACTGGATCCATCAAAAGTCAAAACCATTCAATAATTGCCACCGCCAAAGAACAAGAAAGATGTGATGAGTTTTTTGGGGCGGCTCAACTACATCAGTGGATTCATAGCACGGTCTACAATTATTTATGAGCCAATCTTTAAGATGTTGAAGAAGGACGCCACTACCAAATGGACTGATGACTGTCAGAAGGCCTTCGACAGAATCTAGGAGTACCTATCAACATCACCAGTCTTAGTCCCGCCTGAGCCAGGTAGACCCTTACTACTCTACCTTGCAGTATTAAATGGAGCTTTCGGATGCGTTCTGGGACAACATGATGAAACGGGGAGGAAGGAACAAGCCATTTTTTACCTCAGTAAGAAGTTTACCCCGTACGAGGCCCGATATTCTCTATTAAAGCGCACCTGTTGTGCTTTGACTTGGGTAGCTCAGAAGCTGAGACATTACTTCTGTGCTTATACTACATATCTCACATCAAGGTTGGATCCTTTGAAGTACATCTTTCAGAAGCCCATGCCCACTGGCAAGCTAGCCAAGTGGCAAATCCTGTTGAGTGAGTTTGACATTGTTTACGTAACTTAGAAAGCGATCAAGGGATAGGCCCTAGTAGACCACCTTGCTGAAAATCCCGTGGATTGAGGATAATAACCCCTGAAAACGTATTTTCCTGATGAATAGGTATCATTCATAGTAGAAGACATTGTAGAATCCTATGACTGTTGGAAAATGTTCTTCGATAGAGCGGCAAATTTTAAAGGAGTTGGTATAGGAGCAGTCCTAGTATCAGAAACCGGTCAGCATTATCCGGTGTCTGCGAAACTCAGGTTCCCTTGCACCAACAATATGGTCGAGTATGAAGCCTACATTTTAGGACTCAAAATGGCTATTGACATGAACGTTCAAGAGCTGCTAGTAATTAGAGATTCAGTCTTAATTATACATCAGGTTCGAGAAGAATGGGCAACCAAGAACTCCAAGATACTCCCATATCTGCATCAGGTACATGAACTGAGGAAAAGGTTCACGAAGACGGAGTTCCAACATGTTCCCATAGTCCAGAATGAGTTCGCCGGTGCATTAACTACCCTGTCATTTATGATACAACATAGAGACAAGAATTTCATCGATCACATTCCAGTAAAGATCCATGATCAGCCAGCTTACTGTGCCCATGTTGAAGAAGAAGCAGACGAAAAGCCTTGATTTCATTATATCAAGGAATATTTGGCAAAAGGAGAGTACCTAGAGCTTGTAAATCCTACTCAGAAACACACACTTCGGAGATTGTCCAACAACTTCTTCCGCAGTGGGGGAATCCTGCATAGAAGGACTCTCAATTTGGGACCATTAAGATCTGTTGACGCAAAGGAAACATCCAGGATACTAGAGGAAATTCATGCTAGGACCTGCGATACACATATGAACGATTTTGTCTTAGCAAAGAAGATACTCTGGGCTGGTTACTTTTGGATGACCACGGAAACGGACTGCATCCAGTAAGTCCGGAAATGCCACCACTGTCAAATACATGTAGATATGATAAAGATACCTCCAAATAAGCTTAATACAACAAGCTCACCTTGGTCGTCCGACGTTTGGGGGATGGATGTTATCGGACCAATCGAGCCTGCCGCTTCCAATGGACACAGGTTTATCCTAGTAGCCATCAACTATTTCACCAAGTGGGTGGAAGCAGCATCCTACAGAGCAGTGACTAAGAAAGTCGTGGCAGACTCTGTCCGTGACCGCATTATTTGTCGATTCGGGATTCCAGAGTCGATCATTACTGATAATGGTTCCAACCTCAACAACGACTTGATGAAAGCTATGTGCAAAACTTTCAAGATTAGACACAAGAATTCCACAGCCTACAGGCCTCAAATGAATGGAGCTGTAGAAGCCGCCAACAAGAATATCAAGAAGATATTGAGGAAAATGATAGAGAAGCATAAACAGTGGCACAAAAAGTTATCATTTTCTATATTGGGGTATCACACCACAATCCGCACATCAACCGGGACAACCCCCTATATGTGGTTTATGGTACATAGGCTGTCATTCTCGTTGAGGTAGGAATTCCTTCCCTAAGGATCATACAAGAAGCTGAGTTCGACGATACAGAGTGGGTAAAAAGTCGTTATGAGAAACTAGCCCTTATAGACGGAAAGAGAATGAATGCAATTTGCCATGGTCAACTCTATTAGAACAGAATGTCCAGAGCCTTCAACAAAAGAGTCAAAGCCAAGACAGCTCACACCGGGGCAGCTGGTGTTGAAAAAAAAATTCCGCATCAAGATGAACCCAAAGGGAAGTTCTCTCCCAACTGGCAGGGTCCATACATGGTTCACCGGGTTCGCACAAGCAACAGTCAGAAACATCAACCCATTAAACTAGCACAAAATTTTGAGGAGGACCCTCAAACTTTCGTAGCAAGAGAGGTTGCAATGTCCCGAACCACATCACAGTCGTCGGTTCACCTAAAAGTTATTTTTTAATTATACACATATGTCATATCTTTACAAAATCATGCATGTTTATTATCGAAACTGCTTTGTTTAGCAACACTATACACACAGTATCACCAGATCAAAGCCGAGCAGGTCAAGCAAAGCCAGCGGGGATACGAACTAACCTTCCCCCCTTTACAGAGTTCATGATTTTTCTTTGGATGCAGTCACTAGATTTGAAAAGTCATTAAACATGTTGTACGCCCATGGAACGAACATTATTCAAGAATACGACCTTCCGAACCATTGCACTTGCCAAACATTTGCTATCAGCACACACAAGTAGTGCTCCGTAGTCACAATGCTCCTAGTAGTCACATGTCGCAACCTGCTATCAGCTAAGAAAACTCTACTATCATTCGTAATTTTATTTTTGCATAAGACTACCATTCTTCCTTCCGAGACTAAACGATGTCACCATCTGCATGTACATTCTTGCATAAGGATACCATTCTGCCTTCTGAGACTAAACGTTGTCTCCATCTGCATCTGCATTCTTGCATAAGGCTACCATTCTGCCTTCCGAGACTAAACGATGTCTCCATCTGCATCTGCATTCTTGCATAAGGCTACCATTCTGCCTTCCAAGACTAAACGTTGTCTCCATCTTCATCTGCATTCTTTCATAAGGCTACCATTCTGTCTTCTAAGACTAAATGTTGTCTCCATCTGCATCTGCACTCTTGCATAAGGCTACCATTCTGCCTTCCGAACTAAACGTTGTCTTCATCTACATCTGCATTCTTGCATAAGGCTACCATTCTGCCTTCCGAGACTAAACGCTATCTCCATATGCATCTGCATTCTTGCATAAGGCTACCACTCTGCCTTCTGAGACTAAAAGTTGTGTCCATCTGCATTTGCATTCTTGCATAAGGCTACCATTCTGCCTTCAGAGACTAAACGTTGTCTCCATTTGCATTTGCATTCTTGCATAAGGCTACCATTCTTCCTTCTGAGACTAAATGATGTATCCATCTGCATCTACATTATTTCATAAGGCTACCATTCTTCCTTCCGAGCCTAAACACTATCTCCATCTGCATCTGTATTCTTGCATAAGGCTACCATTCTGCCTTCCAATACTAAGCATTGTCTCCATGTGCATTTCTACATAAGGCTATCATTCTCCCTTCCGAGGTTAAGCTCTACCTCCATCTGCATCTGCATTGCATAAGGCTGCCATTCTGCCTTCCGAGGTTAAGCTCTACCTCCATCTGCATTCACACCTTTGCATAAGGCTATCATTTTGCCTTCCGAGGCTAAGCTGTGCCTCCCATTTTCTTCGAAACTAAGCACTATCCCAAGCACTATTTATTTCGCTTTTCTTATGGGATAATCTCTGCCCTTCAATTCGCAAGACTAAGCTCCGTCTTGTCTGTATTATACTACCGCATCCTTCATGGGCTGAAATATCGCCAACTCATCCGAAGGCATCATCGTTTAGAGGCACCAACTTTATATCCCAAGAACACCATGTCATGTCCCGAGGATCCCTTTCAATCTTTTGCATATCATTATTCAAAGGCATCATGGTTTGGAGACATCATACTTATAGCCGAGAGCATCATTTCATGGTCTGTGAATCCTTCATCATACGCTTCATGGCCCAAGACATCATGGTCTAAAGACGTCATCCTAACTGTCCAAAGACAACATTCATAGTCCAATGGGAATTTGCATCATGTTTAAATTTATGCACAGAATACGCTTGTATTGTTTCATTGTAGGTAAACCGACGAGCAACAACCATCCCGGCAGGAGCGATCCCACTCCAGTTCCCGCAGCCATATCAAACCTTAATTGTTCCCGTAAACCTATCACTCACCCCACCCTAGATATTGCGTCTGTTTTGAAATATCTTCATCGGCACACTCCACAGGTGAATCCTGAACTACATACGACCTGATTCCTATAAAACCAGGGATATGTAGGCAGTTCAGAAGCCAGGGTGCGGCCTAAACCTCTTCAACCCGTTTCGCTCGATCAAAATTGGCCATCACATCTTTACCCGACAACTCTTTCATCCTTCCTAGGTAAAGATGGGCAGCTGTTAATACCCAATTATTTCCTATATATTTTCAATATGAAAAATACTTTCAAAATATCACATATATGCATATATAAGAAAGTCAAAATGTTTTATTATTTATCCACAATTTTTAAAGGTTTAAATGGGTTTATTTTCTCCCTTTTTCATCCATAAAATCTCAATAATTATGTCCAAAATTTTATTTTGACGATTCGTTTATTGGATTTTTATATTTATATGGCTAAGGTAATTTTTACATATTGTTACAATTTTATTTAGTATTTTTAAAGCTAATTGCATATAATTACAATGTTAGCCATTTTAAGGTTTAATTGTATTTTATATTCATAAAATTAAGCCCTATATTTTTAAATTATTATTTTTGCATGTTGTGAATCATTTTAGAACTTTCAATTCATTTTTAGAAATTTATTTACTATTTTTTATAATTTAAAAAGGGGAAAATTGGCTATTTAAATAATAGCCCATTTGTATTTCAATTCTAGCCTAAATTGAACCCCAATTCCCCAGCCCAATTTTAATTTTAACCCGACCCTAACCTTTTTATAACCAACCCAAACCCGGATCCCCACCTACCTTTTTTAATCTAGGCCATTGATCATTCAGATCAACGACCACCATGGCCCCTTACCATTTTTAACCCCTAAACGTCCCCTTACCCTAAATTATTTCTCACCACCCGCCACCCTTGAATCCCTTCCTCTAAAACTCTCTTTGCAACTTCACCTAAACCTTAGCTGCCACCACCCAAATCCACCCTAATCTCTTTCAATCCCCACCTAATCCTTGGACTCCTATGGCGGTTTGAGACGGGTACTCGCCTCATATATCTACTAGTTACCTATTTTCGTGATTCCATGGACAAATCTCGAATAGATCTGGTCCAGTGCTTGCTCAACCTCTATCTCTGGTCTTTTTCCGGCCACCCATGACCGTTCAATTCAGATCCGTGGCTTTTCCGGCTAGATCGGTAACTTTTCGAAGTTTTTCTCACTTTCTTGGGTTCTCTGAAACCCTAGCTTTAAGAGCTTTCCAATTTTCTTTCAAATTTGTCCTAGATCTATGCATGTTATGAACTTTTTAAGTGTTTTCTCAAAGGTTCTTCAATTTTCATTCAAAGTGACTCTTCATTTTCAACGATTATGGTTTTCTCAACCTCTTTTTAAAAGATCTCTTCTCCGATTTTTAGTGTTATTTTTATGGTTTTACTATGTTTGAACGGTTTGCTTATATTTTTCCTCTACCTGATTCATCGTATTAAAAACCCTAGGTGTTTTGGTTTTATCCGAGTTCTGAAAATCTCTTTGTTTATTTTACACGCATGCTTGGTTCGATTAAGTTCTTTGTGTTTGAATCCTTTTTTGACTTATATGATTCTGAGTTCTTACCATTTTTTTAACTCAACTATTGTATAAACCCTAAATTTCTCAAAAGGTTTTTCTCACTTATTACTGTGAGTTCTTTACTTATTTCTGACTCTATTTACCTGTTAGACTGATTTCTTCACTTGGTTTCTATGTGTGAGCCATGACTGCTTCACCTTGTTGATTATCATTCTTTGAATAGTCCCTAGCCTATTTATGTCACTCATGTATGTTTATTCTCATTTAATTTGATCCTTTTTGCCAATATGTTTGACCTTGCATGTCGAATACGTTTGTTCATTCCTTGCTATTTATATGTTGAAGTGCAGAGTCATGATTCTTTCTTGATTGATCTTGAGTTCCTCAATGTTACGACTGATTTCAAAGGGTTCCCTTATAAACCCTATTTTTTTACTCATCTGTTTAAATTGATTGATTCTCTTCCTTTAATTATTGTGATGTTTTACCTTGAATCCTATCCCAAAATAAAGTATATTTTGTACTTAGACTCAAATATTTACCTTATACTTTTACTACCCCCTTTCCTTAATTAACCCTGTTAGTATCCATTTGAACAGTAATCCCTTGATTAAAGGGAAGTACTTGTGTTAATTGATTTTGATTGTGATTATTTCCATGTCTATGATAAAACCTTACTTGTTACCTTAATTTCTACTCGTTTTCAAAGCTATAAATACCCGACCTTCTTTTCTTTAAACACATGAACAACTGAGTTCAAAACACACACTTGCACTCAAAACTCTCTCTTTCTTTATTACTACTTGTACTACTGCTTTGTCTAGCCAGGCTGAAAGCCCAGGCTAGACTGTGGAATCCCACTTGCTTTACCTTTCTGCACTTTGCTTTCTCTGCTGGTATTGTCGCGCCCCCTTTTTCCCTCTTGGTGCAATCATTCCTTTTGGGAACTGGGTTTTGCATTTTTGAAGAGTCACCACCTAATGCTTTAAGGGCATTAGGACACCTATAGGGGTTTACTACTAAGTTTGTTTGATAACCAGAGATAGGGTAAGGGCTTCAAATTATCTTAAGGGGAAGGTGTTAGGCACCCCTCGGGATCCACGAATGTGGTTCCCGGCCAGACAGTTTATTGTGAATTTGTTCAATTAGCAAGTAATCAAATAAGGCTCACATAAGAGGGCATTTAAGTTTAAACACATAAGTGTTTGAAAGAACAATTAAAAGACAAATTTGGAAAAAGAAATTTGCAAATAAAAGGGAAAGGGGGTCCTAGGTTTATGTTTAATATGGATCACATCAATGCGATACCTGGTATGACACTCCTTAGGAGAGGGGATACACGTGGTATTAGAACATCGATCATCATATCGATATCTAACCTTCCCACCCCGTTAAGGTATTAAAGCACGAATTGGTCTCGATCACTATTGCATGCTATTACCCGTCCCGTTGCTATCAGTCTCGGAGGAACTTAGGACTACTATTCCTAAAGGGGAGGGATATTAGGTTGACTTTTGGTTTCAAAAGGTGAAAAATCTAAGGCAACATACAAAACATATAATACTGCACGTTAGGGGGATGCATGTAAACAAATAAAGGGCTCATGTATCCCTCCTCAAGCAAAACACATAAACAACATGACTTAAATATACATTTAAGGTCTAATTTAAAAATACTAAAGACGAGGGGAGTTTAATTGAATCAGATCAGTTTATTACATAACTCAGATAAGAAGTCCGAATCAGGTCTGCCTGCTGGTTGTAGCAATTACTAATTAATAAAGGGGGATTCGATTTTATTGTTATTATCACCTAAGGCTTGCCTAAGCGTTTAAGTGAGATTCTATAGACATGGTATCTATTCTGAATGAGGCAAAGCAGTAACAATTGAAGATGAATGATTTGAAATCTTACATGCATGCTTTATAAACTGTACTAATAGGAAGTGGGAGAGTTGTTTAAAAACTAGTTGAGGACAGCTGATTTTAGATTAGTCTTATTTTGGATTCTACAAACACTGATTATTTCTAATTTAATTCTTATAGAGATAATATCTAGTCGAATGTGAATTGAAGCATGCAGTATTCCTATAGGCATGATTTTTACGAAAGGGGTACTGATTTTAGACAATGACATAATATCTGATTTTAACCAGTTAGTTCCTAAGCATGGTGTTTAAGTGTGGTAATGCAGAAATTAAGACAAGTCCTATAGACAGGTTCTCTAAATGCAGAGTTCAATATGCATGATTTAGGTCCTATAGGCATATTCTCTAGGTGTAGAACAAACAGAATTTTAATGAAAGTAAATCTTACAGGCATGGTATCTAGATGCAGAGTTAAACATGCAGAACAACAGATCTTATAGGCATGATGTCTAGATTAAACATGCAGAATTTTAGGTCCTATCGACATGATATCTACCTTTGAGCATGCATAATTCCTCAGCCCCTTTTCACTAGCCAAACCCAATGTTTATTACAAAATTATTACATATTGGATAATGAATTACATCAAGGAAATACAAAAGAAAAATTACAACCAGAGGAAGCCTGATTCTTGGCTTCCTCTCTGAGTTATGGAATAAACCACCTCAAATGCCATTGATTCAAAGCCTTTCTCAGACTTGAGTGTGTCAAAGTTCCCTAAGGGTCTCAAAGGACACCAGGTAGTGCTCACACCCAAGTTGCATAACCAGATAGAGATGAGTGCAGTGTGGAAGGGCCAGCCCTTATGTGTCCAAGTTCAGAGGGAGCTCCTGGGTCCCAAGGCAAGGCTCACACAAGAGGGGCGGAACTTAAGTCTAAGAATATGGTGGAAGTGCAGGAGTAGAGATTTGTTTAAAAGAAACTGGATTGAGAAGAGTAAGGTATAAGGGTAGTTTGAAAAATAGTAGTAGTAAAGCACATTATCAGCAATAGCACGAAGGGGCAAGGGGTTTGGGAATACATTGCAGATGGCATATGACCCTGAGAGGGGTAAAGCCTGGACATGCTCAGCAATAAGTGATGCTGACATGCCCATAAACCAGCCAGACATAACATATAGAGAGGATATGAAATATATGACCCAGGGAGGGTCAGGTTTAGGTCATGCACAGCAATGTCTAATGCTGGCATGCCCTCAAACCAATGTAAAAATACAAACACATAGAGGATATGGGGGTTTGGGGTTCATAAGTGACTGACAGAGTTCATACATAAGACAAACATTAATTCAGAAAAGGATAGGGGCAGATTATAGCATGCTTAGGAATGAAATTCAATTAAACACAAGTACGATACAAGCAAGAGTAAAGGGAATGGTAAAGAAACATGTTGTTGTTGATGCTGGAAGATAAATTAGAACATACCAGTAAAGAAGCAAATGTAGAAAGAAAAGAAGGTAAATTTCCTCAGCCTAGCCTTGGCTTTCAGCCGGCTAGGTAAGGCAGTAACACAAGTAGTAATAGAGAAAAGAGAGAAAGCTTTTTTAGTGAAGTGTATGTTCTGAACTCTAGTGTTCGTGTCTTTAAAGAAGAGAAGATGCGGGGTATTTATAGCTTTTTGAAAACGGGTGAAAGAGAAGTAAAAAGATACAAACATGGAAACAATCACAAGCCAGAATCAATTACACAAGTGATTGCCTTTAATTAACAGATCACTTGCTTAACGGGCAGTGACAAGTTCAAAATAAGGAAAGAAATCAATTAGTAAGCAGGATGATTGTTGCCATAAAAGGAATAGTAAAACCATTGAGTAAGTAATCAAGTCTAAGTACAAAAATATTCTTATTTTTGGGAAAGGATTCAGTAAGGCAAAACAAGGAAAGGAATCAATTAACCTTAACAGGCGAGTGTAATCAGAATTTCACAAAAGAAAAGTTCGAAATCAGTCACAAGATTGAAGATCTATCAAATAAGGAACCTCAACATATAAATAGAGTGCACAAACACTAGACATGCGAGGCCAAACCTATTGGCAAAAGACAAGCATGCAATAGTAGCAGAAAGTTCAGCAAACATTCGAGACATGATAGTCCAGTTGGTCGAGTCACATTGAATCAATAGTGAAGAAAAATAGAGTATCAAAAGCATGCGAAGGTCTTATAGTAGCAGGTGAGGAAACCCCTTTTGAAAATTAGGGTTTCAAGCATAATCAAGTTTTAAAGATAATAAAAGCCCAAAATCAAAGGAATCACATAAAGGGAAAGGAGATTCTAAAATGAGAAACTTCAAATCAAGTCAAGTATTTCAACGAACAGTTTCAGACCCAAAGACATAGGGATTTTCAACAATAGTAGAGTTTAAAAGATGATAAACAAACAAATCAGACAAAACTCAACTAAAAAAGCATTTGTCTGATAAATAGCCAAAAGAAATTAGGGCTTTTATAATGCTAACTCAGATAGAAGAACAATACGAGCAAACATAGCAAACATGTCAAAATCAGAGAAGATATTTGAAATAACCTAACAGGAAAACCCTAATCGGAGAAAGATAAAGAGTCGTTTTGAAAGCAAAGTTAAAGAAACCTCAAGGAGATGTTTAAAAGTTCAAGATAAGCATAGATCTAAAGCAGTTCTGGAAGAAATCAAAAGATCTTAATGATTAGGGTTCTAGAAAACCCAGCAAAGGTGAGAAAAGCTTCGAAAGTTACCGATCTAACCAGGAGAGTCAAAGGTCTGACTTAAATGGCCATGGCTGGCCGGAGAAAGGTCAGGGATGACCGGAGAAGGGCCATGAACTAAAATCGAACAAAGACTGGACCAGAGTTCTTCATAGTCTGGCCTTGAAACCATAAGGACAAACTCATAGGAGCCCTGGAAGGTTGGTGCATGTCTCCGATGACCTTGAAAGGCCACAGATTAGGGCGAATTAAGGGTGGATTAGAGTGGTGGCGGCTAGGGTTTGAGGGTGTTGTAGAGAGGATTTGGGAGAGAAGAAGAGTTCAAGGGCGGTGGATTGTGAATAATTAATTAGGTTTGGAGTTGTTTGGAATTAATTAAGGAAAGGGTGAGTACTGGCCATTGATCTGAATGATCAACGACCTGGATTAAAATGGGTAAGTGGGTTTAATGAAACTAGGTTTGGGTCGGGGCTCAATTGGGTTTATTGGGGTAGAATTAGGCTACAATTGAAATAAAATCTGGCTAGATTTTAAATAGCCATTTTCCCATTTATTTTATAAAAAATAGTAAATTAAATCCTGGAAATAAAATGAAAGTACTAAAATGATTTGTAACACATAATTATCAAATTAAAAATACTGAACTTTATTTTTTATAAATATAAACTCAATTAAATCTTAAAAGAGGCTAATATTGCAATTATATGCAATTTAACTTTAAAAATACTAAATAAATTAGTAAAAATGTACAAAAACTATCTTAGCTATATTTTAGCATAAATATGAAAATCCAATAAATGAGTTACCAAAATTAATATATTTGAAAATATTATTGGGTTTTAATGAATAAAATAGGGGAATAAATTTGTTTATAAATCTTTAAAATTAAGAAAAAAATAATAAAACAATTGGACATACTTATATATGCATACATATGCTATTTTGAAAGTATTTTGCATATTAAAAATATATAGGAAAAAATTGGGTATCAACAACTGCCCCTCTTTACCCGGAAAGGATGAAAGAGTTGCCGGGTAAAGATATGATGGCCAATTTTGACCGAGCGAAATGGTTCGAAGAGGTTTAGGCTGCCCTGACTTCTGAGATGCCTATATATCCCTGATTTTACAGGAATCATGCCATATGTAGTTCAGGATCCGTCGGCGGAGTATGCCGATGGAGGCTTTCAAGAACGTTCGCAATATCCATGAGGGGGTGAATGGTTAAGGTCTAATAGGGCTGTGGGAACTGGAGCGGGATCGCTCCTGTAGAGATGGCCATAGCTCGTTGGTTTACCGGCAAATAAGCAATACAAGCATATATTGTGCGTAAATTTAAACATGATGCAAATTCTCGTCGGACCATAAAGGTTGTCTTTAGACGTTTAGGATGACGTCCTTGGACCATGACGTCCTGGGACATGAAGCATACAATAAAGTATTCGCAGGACATGAAATAATGCTCTCGGGCTATGAGGATGATGCCTCCGAACCATGATGCCTTTGAATAATGATATGCAAGATATTAAAATGGATCCTCAGGCCATGACATGGTGTTCTCGGGCTATAAAAATGGTGCCTCCGAACGATGATGCCTTTGGATAATTTGGCGATCTTTCAGCCCATGAGATGCAGTATGAGGCAATCTTTCAGCCATGCAATGAAGTAGGTGGCGATCTTTCAGCCATGCAAATGTAGATGAGGTGGCGATCTTTCAACCGTGTAATGCAGTAGGTGGCGATCTTTCAGCCGTGCAATGTAGTAGGTGGCGATCTTTCAGCCATGAAAATGTAGATGTGGCGATCTTTCAGCCATGCAATATAGTAGGTGGCGATATTTTAGCCATGTAATGCAGTAGGTGGTGCTTTTTTAGCCATGCAAATGTAGATAAGGTGGTAATCTTTTAGCCGTGCAATACAGTAGGTAGCGATTTTTCAGCCATGCAAATGTAGATGAGGTGGCAATCTTTCAGCTGTGCAATGCAGTAGGTGGCAATCTTTCAACCATGCAAATGTAGATGTGGCGATCTTTCAGCCATGCAATGTAGTAAGTGGAG
Source organism: Nicotiana tabacum (assembly GCF_000715075.1). Taxonomy (NCBI): domain Eukaryota; kingdom Viridiplantae; phylum Streptophyta; class Magnoliopsida; order Solanales; family Solanaceae; genus Nicotiana; species Nicotiana tabacum. The sequence continues at coordinate 15,727,055 of NC_134080.1, forward strand.
ATCTTTTAGCCATATAATGCAGTAGGTGGCAATTTTTCAGCCATGCAAATGTAGATGAGATGGTGATCTTTTAGTCGTGCAATGTAGTAGGTGGCGATCTTTTAGCCATGCAAATGTAGATGTGGCGATCTTTCAGCCATGCAATGTAGTAGGTGACGATCTTTCAGCCATGTAATGCAGTAGGTGGCAATCTTTCAGCCATGCAGATGGAGATAACGTTTAGTCTCGGAAGGCAGAATGATAGCCTTATGCAATACAAAAAATGCAGATGGAGACAACATTTAGTCTCAGAAGGCAGAATGGTAGCCTTATGCAATGTGAAAATGTAGATAGAGACAGCGTTTAGTCTCGGAAGGCAGAATAGAAGCCTTAGGCAATGCAGAAATGCAGATGGAGACAACGTTTAGTCTCAGAAGGCAGAAATGTAGCCTTATGCAAGAAATAAAATGGAAAATGGTAGTAGAGCTTTCTTAGCTGATAGCAGATTGCGACATTGTGATTGTTGGGGACATTGTGACATACAGAATGTCACTGGTGTGTGTGGATAGCAAATGTTGGTAAGTGTGACAGTTCTGATAGTCGTATTCCTGAACAATGTTTGTCTCGTGAGTGTATAGTATGTCTTATGCTTTCGCAATCCAAGTGCCTGCATCCAAAGAAAAATCGTGAGTTTTGTAAAAGGGGAAGGTTAGTTTGTATCCCTACTGGCTCTGCTGGATCTGCTCGGCTTTGATCTAGTGATATTGTGTGTATCATTGGGGTAGCATTGCTAAAAAAGGCAATTTTGGTAATAAACATGCATGATTTAGTAAAAATATGACATAAGTATATAATTAAGAAATAATTTTTAGATGAACTGACGACTGTGACATGGTTCAGGACATTGCAACCTCCCTTGCTACGGAATTTTGAGGGTCCTCCTCAAAATTTTGTCCCAGTTTCCAATTGCGGGGGGGGGGAATGGAAATTTTATTGAATTGTGACCGAACCCATAGGGCTGTCTACGTATCCCCTCTTAAACGGGAATCAGGTCAGGCGTAGTTCAAATTACATCATATAAGGGAAACATAAAGATTACACATAGTAACGCTTGACTGCATCTGAATTGATCGGCTTCGGCCAGACTTCTCCGTCCATTTCTGCAAGTATGAGGGCTCCTCATATCAGAACCTGGTGAACTATGTATTGACCCTGCCAATCGGGAGAGAACTTTCCCTTGGATTCATCTTGATACGGAAAAATTTCTTTAACACCAGCTGCGCCGGTGTGAACTGTCTCGGCTTGACTCTTTTGTTGAAGGCTCTAGACATTCTATTCTGATAGAGTTGACCAAGGCAAACTGCATTCATTTTCTTTCCGTCTATAAGGGCTTGTTGCTCATAATGACTTTTTCACCCATTCTGCGTCGTCGAGTTCAGCTTCCTATATGATCCTTAGGGAAGGAATTTCTACCTCAACAGGAATGACTACCTTTGTACTGTAAACCAGCATGTAGGGGGTTTCCCTGGTTGATGTGCGGACGGTGGTGCGATATCCCAGTAATTTCTGAGTAGGATTTGTAATTTCGGGGTACTCGCCTTTTGCCAAATATTCCTTGATGTCATGAAACCAAGGCTTTCCATCTGCTTCTTCTTCGATGTGGGCATAGTAAGCTGGCTGATCATGGATCTTTACTGGAATGGGATCAATGAAGTTTTTGTCTGGATGCTGTATCATGGATGATAAGGTAGCCAATGCATCGGGATTTTAGGAACATGTTGGAACTCCGTTTTCATGAACCTTTTCCTCAATTCTTGTACATGATTCATATACGAAGTATCTTGGTGTTCTTGGTTGCCCATTCTTCACGCACTTGATGTATGAGTAGGTCTGAATCTCCGATCACTAACAACTCTTGAATGTTCATGTTAATGGCCATTTTAATCCCTAGGATGCAGGCCTCATACTCGGCCATGTTGTTGGTGCAGATGAACCTGATTTTGGCAGACACGTGATAATGCTGACCGATTTCTAATACTAGGACTGCTCCTATGCCAACTCTTTTGAAATTTGCTGCTCCATCAAAAAACATTTTCCAACTGTTATAGGATTCTGCAATGACTTCTCCTATGAATGATGCCTCTTCGTCAGGAAAATACGTTTTTAGGGGTTCGTATTCTCCATCTACGGGATTTTCAGCAAGGTAATTTGCTAGTGCCTGTCCCTTGATTGCCTTCTGAGTCACGTAGACAATGTCAAATTCACTCAATAGGATTTGCCACTTGGCTAGCTTTTTAGTGGCCATGGGCTTCTAAAAGATGTACTTCAAATGATCCATCCTTGATATGAGATATGAAGTATATGCACAGAAGTAATGCCTCAGCTTTTGGGCTACCCAAGTCAAAGCACAAAATGTGTGCTCTAATAGAGAATATTGGGACTCGTACAGGGTAAACTTCTTATTGAGGTAATAAATGGCCTGCTCCTTCCTCCCTGTTTCACCATGCTGCCCTAGACCACAACCAAAAGCTCCATCCAATACTGCAAGGTAGAGTAATAAAGGTCTACCTAGCTCAGGCGGGACCAAAACTGGTGGTGTTGACAGGTATTCCTTGATTCTGTTGAAGGCTTTTTGGCAGTCATCAGTCCTTTTGGTAGTGGCGTCCTTCTTCAACATCTTAAAGATTGGCTTACAGATAACTGTAGATTGTGCTATGAACCAGCTGATGTAGTTAAGCCTTCCCAAGAAACTCATCACATCCTTCTTGTTTTTTGGCGATGACAATTCTTGAATAGCTTTGACTTTTGATGGATCCAGTTCTATTCCTCGACGACTCACAATAAACCCAAGTAACTTTCCAGTAGGAACTCCAAATGATCACTTTGCGGGATTCAGTTTCAGGTTGTACCTTCGCAGTCTATTGAAGAACTTCCTCAAATCTTCCATGTGATCAGTGACATTCTTGGACTTAATGATAACATCATCTACATACACCTCTATCTCCTTGTGTATCATATCATGGAAAATGGTAGTCATGGCCCTCATGTAGGTGGCTCCAGCATTCTTCAGGCCGAACGACATCATCTTGTAACAGTGCATTCTCTATGGCGTAATGAAAGCCATTTTCTCAGCATCTTCTTCATCCATCTAGATCTGATGATAACTAGCGAAACAATCCACAAATGAGTGCAACTCATGCTTGTCACAATTATCAATCAGGATATGTATATTTGGCAAAGGGAAGTCGACTTTCGGACTGGCCCGGTTGAGATCCCAGTAGTGGACACAGACTCGTACCTTCCCATCCTTCTTTGGTACAGGCACAATGTTGGCTAACCATGTCGGTATTCTACTACCCTAAGAACCTTAGCTTTGACCTGTTTAGTAACTTCTTTCTTGATTTTCAGACTCATATCAGGCTTGAACTTTCTGAGCTTTTGCTTTACCGGCAGACATGTTGGATTGGTTGGCAGTTTGTGAGCCACAATAGATGTACCTAAACCAGTCATGTCATCATACGACCAGGCAAATATGTCCTCATATTTCTTTAGAAAATCTGTGTATTCCTTCATTTCTGATGGAGATAAGTGAACGCCGATTCGTGTTTCTTTGACATTTTCTACATCTCCCAAGTTAACAATCTCAGTCTTGTCCAGGTTGGACTTAGGTCTGTTCTCAAAATTGTCAACTTCCTTAATAATGTCTTCTGGTATGTCATCTTCGTTTAAATCTATGTCTGTTTGTCGCGTTGTCTCATTGCATGTCACAATCATCGGTTCATCAAGATAAGTAATAGTAATGTTGTATAAGTAAAGTAATGAGAGAAAAGTATTAATGAATGTTGATTCATAGGAAATGTCAAAATGCTTTGATAAATTGCATAACTGTTTTGGAACATTGGAGATCTTATTGCAAGAATTAAAATGTGAAAAGAAAATCATTTAGTAAATAAAAATAGGGCATGATGCTTGTTTTAGCCTTGCTACCCCGAGGCTCGTCGGGCTCTAGTTGTCCTGATGGTCCAGTTATTGAGGCGTGCTCCACTGCTTACGGCCTGTATGGAAGGGCCTTCCTCCCCCTCCTTCTCGACAACAACACAACAGTCCATGTCATTGTCTTCTAGGAACAAGTTCTTCACTGCTGCAAGTGCTTCTTCTTCTGACCCATAATCAGTGTCAGCCTATTGAAAAGTCTGCTCCAAATGTGGTATTGGCTGCTCTAGCGGATAGTAAGGACCGCGCCATGGTGGCGACCAGTTGTTGAATTCCTCCCAGGTGTACTCATATCCCAGACCGAAAGTGGTGCCATGTTTCTTGAGTTTTATGGTCTTAGCGATTGCTTGGAGGTTCTTGCCGAGCCCTTTGCCAGGTTCGTACCCACTCCAATTCAGTATACTCTCGATCTTATTATCCCACCATTTGTCTTTGTCAACAATATTTACCCGTTCAATATGATGGTAAGTCTTTCCACCCAGCTTCCTTATTCCTTAAATTGATGGAATGGCCTGGCGACTGTATATACGGTTGCTATCGTTGCTGTGAATAATCACTTCCTAGTGGTTCCATTCGAACTTTACTGCCTGATGCAGTGTTGATGCTACGGCCCCTACAGCAGGAATCCATGGCCATCCCAACAGCAGATTGTAAGATGCTAGCACGTCTATCACTTGGAAATCAACATCAAACCAAGTTGGCCCCATTTGCAAACACAGACTAATCTCCCCAATGGTGGACCTTTGGGAACCATCGAAGGCTTTCACGTTGATGGCTTCGTCATTTATCTCGTGCAGTCCTTTACCCAACTTCTTAAGTGTTACCAGTGGACATATGTTGAGACTGGAACCTTTATCGATCAGGATTCTGGTGATAAAATAGTCCTTGCATTTCACGATGATGTGCAGTGCCTTGTTGTATCCCAACCCTTCAGGTGGCAACTCATCCTCATGAAAAGTGATTTTATGGCTTTCCAATACCTGTCCTACCATATTAGCCATTTCCCTACCAGTGATGTTGCTTGGTACATATACTTCACTTAGTACCTTTAACAGAGCATTCTTGTGCACCTTAGAATTTTGTAGCAAAGCAAGAATGGAGATTTGCACCTGTGTTTTGTTCAACTGGTCGATGACTGGGTATTCCTTGGCCTATATCTTTCTCTAAAGATCGTCTGGACATGTCTCAATGATGGGTGACCGATTGGAGGCCTTCTTGCTTGACTCAGCTAGATTTTCAGGGGTATAGACTCTACCAGTTCTTGTCATACCCTATGCCGCAATAGTTTCTTCGAACCTAACCTTGTCTTTCCTCCTTGCCTTGGCTATATAGTCCTATGGTATAGCCTTTGTATGGAATGGTGTCATGGTCGACATCACCACTGGGATTGGTGTGGCTGTCCTTACTCCGAATAGAGAATGTGCCTTGGGTGGTAAAACTGCAACTTCAAACGGTGTGGGTGCATTTACTGGAGACACGAATTCGACCTCAATTGGCGCTGGTGTCTTTGCAAATGACGTTGCTTCAAACTCAAGCGGCACAGACATATTTACCTTGGCATCCCTAGATGGCTAACTCTAGACTATGGTCAGATTAAGAGTAACTATTGGCTTCTTTGGGTCATCACCTTCTGCGATCAACCCAATTAATCCTTCGGGATCCCAATCATCCTCTATTTCAATCATGTAAATGCCTCCACCCTTATGGTCTGTCAGAGGGTTATTGCGGACATTCGGAGCAGGTTCCTTTGCCACAATAATCTTGTTGTCAATTAAAGTCTGGATCTTGTCTTCCAAAGAATGACATTCGTCGATGGTGTGTCCTTTCATGCTGGAGTGGTAGGCACAAGATTTGTTTGGGTTAACCCACTGAGAAGGGTTCTCATGAGTTGCAGCAGGGATGGGGGTGACATAACCAGCAGCTTTGAGTTTCTCGTATAACTGGTCTATAGGTTCAACAATGGCTGTATATTATTTCGGAGGTCTGCGGTGAAAATTCGGTCGAGGTCTAGGGAAGTTTTGGCATGCAGGAGGTGATTGATAGTGGGATGGTTGAGCATTGTAGGTTTGGTAAACATGTGCGGGTTGGGAATATCTGGGTGAAGTAGGCTGATATGTGGGAGGTGGAAGTGATTGATAAGTGGGTGGTGGAGTTTGGTAGGAGGGTGAGAGTGCTTGGTAGTTTAGAGTAGGTTGATATATGAGTAGAGGCATTGGTTAGGTTTGGTATTTGATGGAAGATTTGGTTCTCTGTGCAACCATTATGGCTCCTACTTCCCTTTTCTTGGACACACCACCGAACTGTAAGGCCTTGTTTGTAGCTTGCAAGGCCTTGAAGTTAGTAACCATACCAATTTTGATGCCCTCTTCAATCCTTTCACCCAGCTTGATAATGTCGGAAAATTTGTGGTTCTCAATCATCATTAGCCTTTCATAATACTGCGGTCCTAAGCCCGAACAAAGAATTTGTTCATCTGTTCCTCCTCTAAGGCAGGTCTGACCTTAGCAGCTTCGGACGTCCAGCGAGTAGCATACTCGCAAAATGTTTTTGTAGGCTTCTTCTTTAGATTCTGAATATAGAACATATCTGGTGAATTCTCTATGTTGAACCTGAACCTGTCCATAAAGTCGGATGCCATGCCTACCCAACTCGACCATTTCTTTGGATCTTGGCTAATGTACCAGGACAAAGCATCTCCTTTCAAGCTCCTCATGAAAAGCTTCACGCGGATTCTCTCGTCTTTCCCTACTCTAACCAGCTTTTCACAGTACGTTCTCAAATGGACCCTTGAATCCCCTGTACCATCAAACATTTCAAACTTCGGAGGTTTATACCCCTCGGGCAGTTCGACATCAGGTTGTATGCAAAGATCTTCATAGTTCTGCCCTTTAATTCCCCTACTTCCTTCAACGCCTTGAATTTGGCTAGTCAATTTCTTAAGTTCTTCAGCTAGGTTCCTGATGAGCAGGTCTTTATCATCAGACTCGGGTGTGCTTGAGATGGGTTGGGTGGACTGTAGCATGGTCTCCACGTAGATAGGGGTGTTATGGTGGGTATGGAAGTGGTCATTTGTGGAGTTTTGGGGTTCTGGAATGCGTAGTGGAGTATTTTTTAGGAGGTGGCAGGTGTTGTAGTGATTGTGAGGAGTGGGATGGTTCTGTTGCTTTGGGATATTCTGCAGAGGTGTAGGGTTCTGAGAATTTGGGAAATTGATGTCTGGAGTGGTGAGGGAAAATGACAGATTTGCCAGATTCCGAACCTGATCAAGCTCTTCTTGGAATTTTAGCAGCTTTTGTTGAAGTTGGGATGCATTTTCCTTAGGAACCTGAGTACCATGACCATTAGTGACCTCTACCCGTTCATTTGAGTTCTCCTTTCTGACATTGTTCAAATATTCCATTTCCCTTTGTTCTTGTTTTTGACAGGACTAAGAGGAGGAGTGGATGGAGGGCCCCTGGATCTCATGGAATAGGATGATGTTGCCAGAGTGCATGAACTAACCTTTGGGGAAGTGGAATAATAAACAAAAAATAAAAAAACAAAAAGGTAACCAAGTTAGTGAGGATTATAAAAAGCGTTGCAATATTTAAACACATAGTGTAAAATGTGTCCTAATTTGGGAACCTCTTTGTGCCCGAGGTAGGCCTAGCAACAAATTGATTTGGAGAACTTAGGATGCTAAATGCCTCATTTTATTGATAAAAAGTAGACAAATCCCAAATTGATACTAAATAAACAGGAAATGAAAAATCACTAATTGCCCTTGGCCTTATTACATTTTATAAAGAGAAAAGAAAGCTCCAATCTATTTGATCCCGGAAGGACCTTCCCCAGATTCAGCATCCTTGGCTCCATCAAATAGCTTTCCCAACTCGTGAAGTCCCAGCAATAAGTAGGCTCTGGCTAGATGTCCGCCTTCGTTTCCTTCAACATTTTGACAATCCTCAATCCTTTTGAGAAATTTCCTTTCCAACTCCACTATGCCTCGCTCCAAATATCCTAGTCGTTTATTGGCCATGACAACATGTCCTTCCACTCCTCAATCAGCTTCTGGTTGGCCTCTTGTATCTCGCGGTGTTCACTCTTGCATTCACGGATCCTTTTGCGCAACTGGTTGTATTTGACTTGTGCCTCGGCCTTTTCATCTATTATTCTGTGACCTCGAGCAAACCCTGGCTAGCCCAGACCTTCATGATTATCCTCTAACTAGCCTGAATAGTAGGGAGTACAACCAGTGTGGTATCTATCTGGCTCGATGGTGTCCCTTCCCATTACAATCTTGCAGTGCCACATATGCTGAGCTTGGCACTTGTAAGGACTATCATCATCCTGGAAGTCAGCCCGAAAATGACTCATCTTGTTGACCCTAGGTACAACCTGCTTCCTACCAGCTTGCCTCATAACTCAAAGAGGGACGTAAGGGTATGTTCCCCTCAGACCGATCAGTATCAGGAAAGGTGCATCTCTGGATCGGGCGATGAACTCCTCGGTCGAGAACCACTCAAACATCCATTGAATTTGGTCTTCAGTGAGATTTTCAAAAAGCTCGACCCATTATTTAGCACTCTCCGGCTGGGCGAACATATCGGGGATGTAATTCATTCGCTTTAGATGATGAAAAGAGATGTGATCATCCCAGTCCCTTCGTTGAATCTCTTGTCGGTATTCGCCCTTTTGGAGATGTTCTATGAGCCATAGTTGGAGTAGTAGATTGCATCCTTCGAAGTATTTTGCTCCTTGTTGACACTTCTCTAAGGCTCATTATATATCCGCAATGATCATGGGCATAATGCTGAATGGTTGTCCACCAATTCCTTCCATTAAGGTCTTAGTTACCACAGCCAGCCTGGTGTGGATTCTCTCTTTATTCATTGGGAACACAATCAGACCCAAGAAACAAAACATGAAGACGAAAACTCTTCGATGGATGTGCCCTAAGGAGGTAATGGCAAACTCGTCAGGTTAGGTACGACAAGATTTTCTGTGACCGTACCTTTCATAGAAATAGTTAAAAGGGATGTAGGATTCCTTCAGACATGTTAATTCTGGATTTTCCTTCAGACCCATCATTTTGAGAAAGCCCCTGCCCTTGCGGTTCTCAGGCATTAACAATCTAGGAGTTTCCCATACTATGCCGGCCAATCCTCCTATCTCCTCTAGCAAAGATGTGATTTCAATATCCCCGAAGCGGAACACGGCTCTCTCACAATCCCAGAACAAAGTAGCATCTTCTATGATCTTGTTGTTTGGTTGAATCTCCAGGAGAGAAGGTAGGTTTCCCAGATACTTTCAGACGAGGGCTTGATCACTAGAGTGAAGATCTTTCCACCAGCTTAGCAGTTTTGGGTGGATGTTGGTGACCATGCCGAATCTAGGGACTTCATGCCTCATATTTCTGCAAGGCAAATAAGGTTAGGCTTTTACCCCCACCAGACTCAACTATTTAATACCAACAATTAGCATGAAGCATTTAGTTCTCCAAATAAATGCACAGAACGTGGTGATGTCCGTTTGGGTTTAGGAAAACCCGGTGGACTTTGGACAAGGCTATCTTAAAGAGTCATTATGCTGACAACATAACTGATCCAGCTAGGTTTGACCATGATGCATGCACAGTTTAAACAGAGTAAGGTTTCTATGAGGTTTTAGACTGGTACCCTTGAGCGGACAACTCAAGGGGGAAAGGCACGAAATCATCGACTGCACCGCTGATCGACTGGTTTTACCGTAAATATCCCTTTTTCGGATTTAGGGGGTAATAATATAGGAAGAGCACAACTACTCATTATAAGCGTTGTTATGGTATTTGTTTGGCAAGAGTGGCATATGATATTGAACATGATTATGAAATAATTAAAAGCATGTTGGAACGTATTTGCATGCATAAGAAAGCAGTAAATACAACAGTTTCATAATTTAAAGCAGTAATGAAGGAAAGAAGCAAAGAAGATAAGTCAGTTTTGAAAAGAAATTAAACGCTTAAAGAAATTTAAACAAGCAATTGCACATAAGGTAGGGTACAAATTCACAGTAACAGTCTGAAATGGTAAAAGCCTAAATATCCCCAGCAGAGTCGCCATGTTGTCGCGCCCCCTTTTTCCCTCTTACTGCAATTGGGAGATCGGGTTTGTGATATTTGGTATGGGACAACTCATTCCTTTTGGGAAATGGGTTTTGCATTTTTGAAGAGTCGTCACCTAATGATTTAAGGGCATTAGGACACATATACAGGTTCACTTCTAAGTTTGTTTAATAACCAGAGATAGGGTAAGGGCTTGAAATTATCCTAAGGGGAAGGTGTTAGGCACCCCTCAGGATCCACTAGTGTGGTTCCCAGCCAGACAGTTTATTGTGAATTTGTGCAATTAGCAAGTAATCAAATAAGGCTCACATAAGAGGGGAATTAAGTTTAAACACATAAGAGTTTGAAAGAACAATTAAAAGACAAATTTTGGAAAAAGAAATTTGCAAATAAAAGGGAAAGGGGGTCCCAGGTTTATGTTAATATTGATCACATCAATGCGATACCCGGTATGACACTCCTCAGGAAAGGGGATACACGTGGTATTAGCGCACCGGTCATCATATCCATATCTACCCTTCCCACCCATTAAGGTATTAAAGCACAGATTGGTCTCGATCACTATTGCATGCTATTACCTGTCCCGTTCCTATCAGTCCCGGAGGAAGTTAGGACTACTATTCCTAAAGGGGAGGGATATTAGGCTGACTTTTGGTTTCAAAAGGTGAAAAATCTAAGGCGACATACAAAACATATAATACCGCACATTAGGGGGAAGCAAGTAAACAAATAAAGGGCTCATGTATACCTCTTCAAGCAAAACACATAAATAGCATGACTTAAACATACATTTGAGGTCTGATTTAAAAATACTAAAGATGAGGGTAGTTTAATTGAAGCAGATCAATTTATTACATAACTCATATAAGAAGTCCGAATCAGGCCTGATTGCTGGTTGTAGCAATTACTAATTAACAAAGGCGGATTCAATTTTATTGTTATTATCACCTAAGGCTTGCCTAAGCGTTTAGGTGAGATCCTATAGACATGGTATCTATTCAGAATGAGGCAAAGCAGTAACAATTGAAGACGAACGATTTGAAATCTTACAGGCATGCTTCATAAACCGTACTAATAGGAAGTGGAAGAGTTGTTCAAAATCTAGTTGAGGACAGCTGATTTTAGATTAGTCTGATTTCAGATTCTATAAACACTGATTATTACTAAGTTAATTCCTATAGACATAATATCTAGTCGAGAACAACTGATTTTAGATTACTCACTTGCTTAACGGGCAGTGACAGCTTCAAAATAAGGAAAGAAATCAATTTGTAAGCAGGTTGATTGTTTCCATAAAAGGAGTATTAAAACCATTGAGTAAGTAATCAAGTCTAAGTACAGAAATATACTTATTTTTGGGAAAGGATTCAGTAAGGCAAAACAAGGAAAGGAATCAATTAACCTTAACAGGCGAGTGAAATCAGAATTTCACAAAAGAAAATTTTGAAATCAGTTACAAGATTGAAGATCAATCAAAGAAGGAACCTCAGCATATAAATAGAGTGCACAAACACTAGACATGCGAGGCCAAACCTATTGGCAAAAGACAAGCATGCAATAGTAGCAGAAAGTTCAACAAACATTCGAGACATGATAGTCCAGTAGGTCGAGTCACATTGAATGAATAGTGAAGGAAAATAGAGTATCAAAAGCATGCGAAGGTCTCACAGTAGCAGGTGAGGAAACCCCTTTTGAAAAATTAGGGTTTCAAGCATAATCAAGTTTTAAAGATAATAGAAACCCAAAATCAAAGGAATCACATAAAGGGAAAGGAGATTCAAAAACGAGGAACTTCAAATCGAGTCAAGTACTAAAACAAACAGTTTCAGACCCAAAGACATAGGGGTTTTCAACAATAGTAGAGTTTAAAAGATGATAAACAAACAAATCAAACAAAACTCAACTAAACAAGCATTTGTCTAACAAACACCCAAAGGAAATTAGGCTTTTTATCATGCTAACTCAGATAGAAGAACAATACGAGCAAACATAGAAAAACATGTCAAAATCAAAGAAGAGATTTGAAATAACCTAACAGGAAAACCCTAAACGAAGAAAGATAAAGAGTCGTTTTGAAAGTAAAGTAAAAGAAACCTCGAGGAGATATTTAAAAGTTCGATATAAGCACAGATCTAAAGCAGATCTGGATGAAATCAAAAGATCTTAGAGATTAGGGTTTCAGAAAACCCAGCAAAGGTGAGAAAACTTTGAAAGTTGTCGATCTAACCAGGAGAGTCAAAGGTCTAACTCGAATGGCCATGGATGGCCGGAGAAAGGTCAGGAATGACCGATGGAGGGCCATGAACTAAAATCGAATGAAGACTGGACCAGAGTTCTTCATAGTCTGGCCTTGAAACCATAAGGACAAACACATAGGAGCCATGGAAGGCTGGTACATGTCTCCGATGACCTTGGAAGGCCATGAATAAGGCCGGATTAGGGTGGATTAGAGTGACGACGGCTAGGGTTTGAGGGTATTGTAGAGATGTAGAGAGGATTTGGGAGAGAAGAAGAGTTCAAGGGCAGAAGATTGTGAATAATGAATTAGGTTTGGGGTTGTTTGGAATTAATTAAAGAAAGGGTAAGTACTAGTTGTTGATCTGAATGATCAACGGCCAGGATTAAAACGGGTAAGTGGGGCGGTTTAATGAAACTGGGTTTGGGTCGATTTAAATTGAAATTGGGTTGGGGCTCAATTGGGTTTAATTGGGGTAGAATTAGGCTACAATTGAAATAAAATCTAGCTAGATTTTAAATAGCCATTTTTCCCATTTATTTTATAAAAAATAGTAAATTAAATCCTGGAAATAAATTGAAAGTACTAAAATGATTTGTAACAAATAATTATTAAATTAAAAATACTGGACTTAATTTTTTTTATAAATATAAACGCAATTAAATCTTAAAAGAGGCTAATATTGCAATTATATGCAATTTAACTTTAAAAATACTAAATAAATTAGTAAAATGTACAAAAACTATCATTGCTATATTTTAGCATAAATATGAAATCCAATAAATGAATTACCAAAAATAATAAATTTAGAAATATTATTGGGTTTTTATGAATAAAATAGGGGAATAAATTGGTTTAAAAATCTTTAAAAATTAAGAAACAAATAATAAAATAATTGGGCATACTTATATATGCATATATATGCTATTTTGAAAGTATTTTGCATATTAAAATATATAGGGAAGAATTGGGTATCAACATGTATGTCCTAGTTAATTTTAAAGCTTCAACAACAACATGCTTTAATTGTTTCAGTTTCTCTCATTCTTGTCTACTTTTGCTTATGAAGTTACATAACCAGCAAGCTATAATGTATCCCCTTCCCCTTTAGATTAATTCACTTCCCCTATATGTGTTTTAAAGCGTACTTTGTCAATCACTTATTGTGTACTTGCTATCCTATGAATCCTAAACCCTCATATCCCCTCTATGTGTGTGTGTGTGTTCTTTTTGCTGGTTTGAGACCATGCTAGTGTCAGCTATTGCTGTGCATGTCCAAACCAGACCCCGACTAGGGTCATGTACTCACAGACATGTGTCTCCCCAAAATTCCTTGACCCCTATGTATGACTACTGATTCTGTTTGTGATCCCATCTCGGGAGTTTGAGTTTTGCTTACTACTATAATTGCTTTCAATCACCTCTATTACTGATTACTTTCAAAATGGACCTGCCAGTCTAGTTTTTAAAAGAAACACTTTTTCAAACTATGTCAAGTACTCTCACCTACTCTTAGAATCTAGGTTGTGCCCCTTTTGTGTGAGCCTAGCCTTGGGACCCTTGAGCTCCCTCTGATCTTGGACACATAAGAGCTGACCCTTCCACACTGCACTTATTCTATTTGGTTATGAAAATCTGGGTGTGAGCATTGCCCGGGATCCCTTGAGGTCCTTAGGTAACTCTGACACACCCAGATATGAGAAAGGCTTTGGAATAATACTGATATTGAAGTGATTTATTACATACCTCAGAGAGGAAGTCAGAATCAGGCTTCCTATGGTTGTAATTTCTTATTATTGCATTTTTCCTTATGTAATTCATCATTTGGTCTGTAATAATTTGTAATCAATTATAGGGTTGGCTAGTGAAAAGGGCTGGGAAATATGCATGTTTTAGCTATCAAAAGGGTAGAAAGCATGTTACTAGGTTTACATTCCTGCTTGTGTAATAGAATCCATGCTTAGGACTCATTTCACACATTAGAAATCATGCTCCTTAGGATTTACACTTATTGTTTTCAACATATCCATTTCACTCTCATATCACTTAGAAAATCTTGCGTTAAAATGTGTTAATAATCAGTGTTTTTTCAATCATGTTCCTACTGCCATGCAAAATTAGAGATCATGTTTTAGGCTAAACAATACTAATGAGCATATCCTCTCTACATATTCTGGAAATCATGTTTTAGACGCTGAAATATTTGTGCATATAGAAATCCTGCTTAGGATTCTGCATATACATCATTCTGCACCTCTTTACATTTAGATACCATGTCTTTAGGATCTCATTTATATTCTCTTAAGCACACTTAGGCTAACTACGAATGCATAAAAAGGAATAAAAAACAATTTCATTTAGTCTTTACAACTAATTAGTCATAATCTTGTGTGCTGAACACCTAGAACAACATGTTTATGTAATAAGAATAATCTCCAAACGTCTTAATAATTCTGAATAACTTCTGAATACTACTTACGCCTAGGCAAGCCTTAGATAATTACTCAAATAAAACTAGAATTGCCTTTGTTTAATTATCAACTACTACAACGAGCAGGCAGGCCTGATACAGACTTCTTTTCTATGTTATATAATGAATCTTGTTCTGATTCAGATACCCTGCTTTAGGATTTTTAAATTCAGACCTTAACTGTGTTTAAGTCATGTTATTCATATGCATTATTTATGGAGGTATACATGAGCCTTCTAATTGTTTATATGTTTCCCCCTCTAAATGCAGTCCTACTTGTTTTTGTATGTCGCCTTAGCATTTTATCTTTAAACATAAGAGTCACCCTAAAACCTCCCTCTTATAGGAATAGTATTCCTAGATTCCTCTGGGATTGATAGGAATATGACAGCCAAAGAACAAGAAGGATGTGATGAGTTTCTTAGGGCGACTGAACTACATCAGCTGGTTCATAGCACAGTCTATAGTTATTTGTGAGCCAATCTTTAAGATGTTGAAGAAGGATGCCGCTACCAAATGGACTGATGACTGCCAAAAAGCCTTCGATAGAATCAAAGAATACCTGTCAACACCACCAGTCTTAGTCCCGCCCGAGCCAGGTAGACCCTTATTACTCTACCTCGTAGTATTGGATGGAGCGTTTGGTTGTGTTTTGGGGCAGTATGATGAAACGGGGAGGAAAGAGCAGGCCATCTATTACTTCAGTAAGAAGTTCACCCCGTACGAGGCCCGATATTCCCTGTTAGAGCACACCTGCTATGCTTTAACTTGGGTAGCTCAAAAGCCTAGGCACTACTTCTATGCCTATACTACATATCTCATATCAAGGATGGATCCTTTGAAGTACATCTTTCAGAAGCTCATGCCCACTGGCAAGCTAGCCAAGTGGCAAATCTTGTTGAGTGAGTTTGAGATTGTTTACGTGACTCAGAAAGTAATCAAGGGACAGGAACTAGCAGATCACCTTGCTGAGAATCCTGTAGATGGAGAATACGAACCCCTGAAAACATATTTTCCTGATGAAGAGGTATCATTCATAGGAGAAGACATTGCAGAATCCTATGATGGTTGGAGAATATTTTTCGATGGAGCAGCAAATTTCAAAGGAGTTGGCATAGGAGCAGTCATAGTATCAGAAATCGATCAGCATTATCCAATGTCTTCCAAACTCAGGTTCCCGTGCACCAACAACATAGCTGAGTATGAAGCCTGCATCCTAGGGCTTAAAATGGCCATCGACATGAATATTTAGGAGTTGCTAGTGATCAGAGATTCAGACTTGCTTATACATCAAGTACGAGAAAAATGGGCAACCAAGAACTCCAAGATACTCCTGTATATGCATCATGTACAAGAATTGAGGAAAAGGTTCACGAAGACGGAGTTCCAACATGTTCCTAGAATCCAGAATGAATTCGCCAATGCATGGGCTACCTTATCATCTATGATACAACATCT
This sequence comes from Nicotiana tabacum, assembly GCF_000715075.1. NCBI lineage: Eukaryota > Viridiplantae > Streptophyta > Magnoliopsida > Solanales > Solanaceae > Nicotiana > Nicotiana tabacum. The sequence goes on from NC_134080.1 coordinate 15,743,273, forward strand.
AGACAAGAATTTCATTGATCCCATTCTAGTGGAAATCCATTATCAGCCAACTTATTGTGCCAATGTTGAAAAGAAGCAGACGGAAAGCCTTGGTTTCATGACATCAAGGAATACTTGGCGAAAGGAGAATACCTAGAGCTTGCAATTCCTACTCAGAAACGCACTCTTCGGAGGTTGTCCAACAATTCCTTTCACAGTGGAGAAATCCTGTATAGGAGGACTCTTGATTTGGGGTTACTAAGGTGTGTCGACACAAAGGAAGCATCCAAGCTACTAGAGGAAATCCACGCTAGGACCTGCGGTCCACATATGAGCGGTTTTGTCTTATCAAAGAAGATACTCTGAGCTGGTTACTTTTGGATGACTATGGAAACGGACTGCATCCAGTATGTCCAAAAATGTGATCACTGCTAGATACATGCAGACATGATAAAAGTTCCTCCAAATGAGCTTAATGCAACAAGCTCACCATGGCCGTTTGCCGCTTGGGGAATGGATGTCATTGGTCCAATCGAGCCCACCGCTTCTAATGGACACATATTTATCCTGGTGGCAATCGAATATTTCACCAAATGGGTTGAAGCAGCATCTTATAGAGCAGTAACCAAGAAAGGCATGGCAGACTTTGTCCGCGACCGCATTGTATGTTGATTCGGGATTCCAGGGTCAATCATTACTAATAATTCTTCCAACCTCAACAGTGACTTGATGAAAGCTATGTGTGAAACTTTCAAGATTAGGCACAAGAATTCTACAGCCTACAGACCTCAGATGAACAGGGTCGTAGAAGCCGCCAACAAGAATATCAAGAAGATATTGAGTAAAATGGTGGAGAAGCACAAATAATGGCACGAGAGGTTATCATTTGCTTTATTGGGGTATCTCACCACAGTCCACACATCAACCGGGGCAACCCCTATATACTGGTTTATGGTACAGAGTTAGTCATTCCCGTTGAGATAGAAATTCCCTCCCTAAGAATCATACAGGAAGCTGAGCTTGACGGCGCAGAGTGGGTGAAAAGTCAATATGAGCAAATAGCCCTTATAGACGTAAAAAGAATGAATGCAGTTTGCCATGGTAAACTTTATCAGGACAAAATGTCCAGAGCTTTTAACAAAAGAGTCAAGCTGAGACAGTTCACACCAGGGCAGCTGGTATTAAAGAAAATTTTCCCGCATCAAGATGAAGCCAAAGGGAAGTTCTCTCCCAACTGGCAGGGCCTATATATAGTTCACAGGGTTCTGATAGGAGGAGCCCTCATACTTGCAGAAATGGACGGGGAAGTCTGGCCAAAGCCGATCAACTCAGATGCAGTCAAGCGTTACTATGTGTAATCTTTATGCTTTCCTTATATGATGTAAATTGAACTACGCCTGACCTGATTCCCGTTTAAGAGGGGATACGTAGGCAGCCCTATGGGTTTGGTCACAATTCAATAAAAAAAACATTTCCCCCGCCACTGGAAACTGGGGCAGAATTTTGAGGAAGACCCTCAAAATTCCGAAGTAATTCTAGCCAATCATTGCAAGCAACAGTCAGAAATATCAATCCATTAACTGAGGCAGAATTTTGAGGAGGACCCTCAAAATTTCGTAGCAAGAGAGGTTGCAATGTCTTGAACCACGTCACAGTTGTTGGTTTATCTAAAAATTGTTTCTTAATTATATAAATGTCATATTTTAATGAAATCATGCATGTTTATTATTGAAATCACCTTGTTCAGCAACACTACTCCAATGATACACATAATATCACCAGATCAAAGCCAAGCAGATCAAGCAGAGCCAGTGGGGATACGAACTAACCTTCCCCCTTTACAAAACTCACGATTTTTCTTTGGATACAGGCACTTGGACTACGAAAGCATTAGACATCGTCCAGGAATACAACTCTCAGAACTATCACACTTACTCACATTTGCCATTCATACATACCGGTGATGATCCGTGTGTCACCACGTTCCCAGCAGTCATAATATTGCAATCTACTATCAGCTAAGAAAGCTTTGTTACCATTTGCTACTTTATTTCTTGCATAAGGCTACCATTCTGCCTTCCGAGACTAAACGATGTCTCCATCTGCATTTTCTGCATAGCATAAGGCTACCATTCTGCCTTCCGAGACTAAACATTGTCTCCATCTGCATTTCTGCATTGCATAAGGCTACCATTCTGCCTTCCGAGACTAAATGTTGTCTGGCTACCATTCTGCCTTCCGAGACTAAACGTTGTCTGGCTACCATTCTGCCTTCCGAGACTAAACGATGTCTCCATCTGCATTTCTGCATTGCATAAGGCTACCATTCTACCTTCCGAGACTAAATGATGTCTCCATCTGCATTTTCTAAATTGCATAAGGCTATCATTTTGCCTTATGAGACTAAACGCTATCTCCATATTCATTTTCTGCAATGCATAAGGCTACCATTCTGCCCTCTGAGACTATACGTTGTCTCTATCGGTATTCCTACATTTGCATGTATGAAAGATCACCACCTACTACATTTGCATGGCTGAAAGATTGACACCTTATCTACATTTGCATGGCTGAAAGATCGCCACCTTACCTACATTTGCATGCTGAAAGATCGCCACCTTATCTATAGTTGCATGGCTGAAAGATCACCACTTACTACATTTGCAAGGCTGAAAGATCGCCACCTTATCTACATTTGCATGGCTGAAAGATTGCCACCTTACCTACATTTGCATGGCTGAAAAACTGCCACCCTATTTACATTTACATGGCTGAAAGACCGCCACCTTATTTACATTTGCATGGCTAAAAGATCGCCATCCTATCTGCATTTTCATGGCTGAAATATCGCCACCTTATCTCCATTGCATGGCTGAAAGATCGCCACCTTATCTACATTGCATGGCTGAAAGATCGCCACCTCATCTCCATTGCATGGCTGAAATATCGCCACCCTATCTACATTTTCATGGCTGAAAGATCACCACATACGGGATTGCATGGGCTGAAAGATCACCAAATACTGCATCTCATGGGCTAAAATATCGCCAAACTATCCAAAGACATCATCGTTCGGAGGCACCATTTTCATAGCCCGAGAACACCATGTCATGGCCTGAGGATCCCTTATAATTTATGCATATCATTATTCAAAGGCATCACGGTTTGGAGGCACCAACCTCATAGCTCGAGAGCATCATTTTATGACCTGCGAATCCTTTACTATATGCTTCATGGCCTAGGACGTCATGGTCTAAGGACGTCATTCTAACCGTCCGAAGACAATCCTCACGGTCAGACGGGAAATTGCATCATGTTTAAATTTATGCACGATATATGTTTGTATTGCTTATTTGCAGGTAAACCGGAAAGCAACAGACATCTCGGCAGAAGCGACCCCGCTCCAGTTCACACAGCCATGTCAAACCTTAACCATTTCCCCATCCTGAATATTGCGTCCGTTCTTGGGAAGTCTCCATTGACATACTCCACCGACAGACCCGAAACTACATATGGCATGATTCCTGTAAGACCAGGGATATGTAGGCAGCTCAGAAGCCAGGGCACGACCAAAATCTCTTCGGACCATTTCGTTCGTTCAAAATTGGTCATCATATCTTTACCCGTCAACTCTTTCATCCTTCCCGGGTAAAGAGGGGCAGTTGTTGATATTCAATTTTTCTTGTATATTATTATATGCAAAATACTTTCAAAATAGCATATATAGGCATATATGAGTATGTCCCAATGTTTTACTATTTTTCTTAATTTTTTAACCAATTTATTTCCCTATTGTATTCATAAAAACACAATAATAAATAACAAAGTTATCAATTTTGGTGATTCATTTATTGAATTCTCATATTTACACTAAAATTTAGCTAATATAATTTTTGCTTATTTTTACAAATTTATTTAGTATTTGTAAAGCAAATATTGCATGTAATTGCAATATTAGACCCTTTTAAGATTTAATTGCTTTTATATTTACAAAAATTAAGTCCAATATTTTTAAATTAATAGTTATGTGTTACAAATAATTTTAGTACTTCTAATTTATTTTCAGGAATTAATTTACTATTTTTATAAAATGAAAAGGGAAAATTGGCTATTTAAAATCTAGCCCAATTATATTTCAATTATAGCCTGAATTGGACCCCCAATTTAAACCCAATTACCCCAGCTGAATTCCTACTCATACTCAACCCCCAACCTGATTAAACCAACCCATACCCAAATCCCCACCTAACCTTTTTAATCCCAGCCTTAGATCATTTAGATCAAAGGCTACCAGCAACCCTTTCCTTTTTTAACCCGGATTAACCCCTAAACCTAAATCATTTATTACCTATCGCTGCCCTTGAACCCCCTTCTCTCAATTCTCTCTGAAACTCCTACAAACCCTAGCCGCCGCCATCAACTACAACCCTAATACCTCCCAAATCTATGGCTTCCAAGGTCATCGGAGACTTGTATCAACCTCACATGACTTCTACGTGTTCGATTCTATCGTCTCATGACCAGATCATGAAGGGATTTTGTCCAGTCTTTGCTCGATGACTGTTCTCCGGTCACCTCTGACCTTTCTCCGGCCAACCATGGTCATTCGAGTCAGATATTTGACTCTCCTGCTTAGATCGATGGTTTTCAAGGCCTTTCTCATCACTTGAATTTTTCTGAAACCCTTATCTTTAAGGTTCTTTCGATTTCTTTTAGATCTGTTTCAGATTTATGTTTGCTTTGAACTTTTAAGCACTTTTCCCGAAGTTTCTTTTAAAACTCTGCTTTCAAAACTCCTTATCTTTTCGATTAGGGTTCTTGTGAAGTTATTTCAAAACTTTTCTCTGATTTTTGACATGTTTTGCTATGTTTGCTCATATCATTCTTCTACTTGAGTTTGCACGCTAATAGCCCTAATTTCTTTTGACTATTTATTAGACGAATGCTTGTTTGCTTGAGCTTTGTCTGATTTGTCTGTTTATCCTCTTTTAAAACTCTAATGTTGTTGAAAACCCTATGGTTTTGAGTCTGAGACTGTTCGTTTAAGTGCATGACTCAATTTGAAGTTCTTTATTTCGAAACCTTTTATTCCTTTATGTGATTCATCTGGTTCTAGGTTTCTTTCTTTTCTAAAACTCAATTATGCTCGAAACCCTAATTTTTCAAAACAGGTTTTCCTCACCTACTATTGTGAGATCTTTGCATGCTTTTGATATTCTATGTTTCCTCACTACTGGTTCAATTTGACTATCATTCTTCGAGTGTTGCTATCTACTAAATTTTTGTGTTACTATGTATGCTATTACCTTTTGCCAACAGGCTTGGCCTCGCACGTATAATGTTTGTTCACCCTATTTATATGTTGAGTTTCCTTCCTTGACTGACCTTCAAATTTGTGACTGATTTCAAACTTTTCCTTTGTGAAATTCTAATTTCACTTGCCTGTTAATGTTAATTGATTTCTTTTCCGGTTTTGCCTTACTGAATCCTTTCCAAAATTAGAGTATTTCTGTACCTAGACTCGATTGCTTACTTAATGTTTTACTATTTCTTTTATAGCAACTGTCAGCCTACTGACAAATTTATTTTTTTTCTTATATTGAACTGACACTGCCTATTAGGAAAGTTATCCCTTAATTAAAGGCAATCACTTGTATGATTGATTCCGAATCATGATTGTTTCCATGTTTGTAGCTTATTACCTCTTTCTTACTCGTTTTCAAAAAACTATAAATACCATGTACTTTTTTTTCTTTCAAGGACACGAACACAAGGCATAAACACTTGAGTTCAAACACACACTCCACGAAATCTCTCTCTTCTCTGTTACTACTATATTGCTGCCTTACCTAGCCGGCAGAAAGCCAAGGCTAGGCTGTGGGAAACTTGCTTATTTTTTGCATTTGCATTTCTTACTGGTATGTTCTAATTAAGTTTTTTGCACCAACAACATGTTTATTTACTGTTTCTTGCATTTTCGTCTGCCTGCTATTCGTATTTAACCCAGTATTATTATTAAGCATGTTGTAATTTCCTTCTCCTGTTTTGAATTAATGAATTATGACCTGTGAATCCTAAATCCCTACCCCAATGTGTTTAATATTTGTGGTTGGTTTGGGGCATGACAGCATGGGAAATTATTGTGCATGACCCAAACTTGATTTCCCTGGGATCATAACCTCCGTGTTTCTCTTATATGTTATGTGTTCTGATTGATTTACAGGCATGTCAGCACTTCTCATTATTGTGCATGCCCAAAGTTAACCTATGCCTAAGTGTATGGATACCCAATCCCCTGCCCCCTTTTGTATGAAGTTATTAACTCTTTGAAATGCTAATGGTTGTCTCCCCATCACCCTTTCCTTCTCCTTTATTCCCTCAGTTCTTATAACTCTGTTTTTGCACTTTCACTATCTTCTTAGACTTCCCCCCCTCATGTGAGCCTTGCCTTGGGACCCATGAGCTCCATCTAAACTTGGACACCTGAGGGCTGACATTTCTACACTGCACTCATCCCTATTCCGATTATGTAACTTGGGTGTGAGCACTACCGGAGGTCCTATTGAGACTCTTAGAGAACTCAGACACACTCAAGTCTGAGAAAGGTCTTGAATCAATGGCATTTGAAGTGGTTTGGTCCATAACTCATAAAGGAAGTCAGGAATCTGGCCTCCTTTGATTGTAATTTTTCTAATCTCCTGATGTAATTCATCACTGGGTCTGTAATAATTTCTATAATAAACGATGAGGTTGGCTAGTGAAAAGGGTTGGGAATTATGTATGCTCAAGGGTAGAAAATATGCCTATAGGACTACTTTTTCTACATGTTCAATTCGCATTTAGAAAACATGCCTATAGGACTGCTTTTTCTACATGTTTAATTCGCATTTAGAAAACATGCCTATAGGACTGCTTTTAATTCTGCATATTCAAATTACATTTAGAAACCCTGTCTATAGGACTCACTTTAAATCCCGCTTGTTCAACTTCACAGCTAGATAACCTGCCTATAGGAATTATCTAAAATTATGTATGTTTGTCACCGTTTAGATATCATGTTTTTTAGGGCCCAATTGGTTATAACCCAGCAGCATGTTAAAATCAGTATAATGTATAGAAATCATGCTTATAGGAATTCCCAAGTAAAAACCCGCCTGTTTCCATTGTCTACTAGATATTATGCCTATAGGGTTTGACATAATTCATCTAGATACTATGTCTACAAAGGTTTAAAATCAGCAATTATGTCTATAAGGGTCTAAAATCAGTAATCTTAGATATCATGTCCATAGGAGTAAAAATTAGCGGTAGTGGATACTATCATCTGCAGAAACTAAAACTAGTCTAATTTAAAGTTCGTCCACTCTGAACCTTTTTTTTAGTAATTTAATCTCTTCTTATTAACATGATTTAGCAAGCATACCTATAGGATCTCAAATAATTCATTTTTTTAAAATTGTTACTACTTTGTCACATTCAGAATCAGCAATAGATACCATGTTCCTGAGGTCTCACCTAAACACTTAGGCAAGCCTTAGGTAACAATAATAAAACTGATTTTTCTTTGTTAATTAATGACTGACACAACCAGCAGGCAAGCCTAATTCGGACTTCCTATATGAGCCATGTATCAAACTAGTCTGCCTCAACAATTAAACTTCCCTCGTCTTTAGTATTTTAATCAGACCTAAAAAGTATGTGCAAGTCATGCTATTTATGTGTTTGTTTTGAAGAGGTATACATAAGCCTTTGCCTGCTTACATGCTTCCCCTTTATATGCCATATTATATGTTTTCTATGTCGCCTTAGATTATTACCTTTTTGAAACCAAAATCAGCCTAATATCACTTCCCTTTAGGAATAGTAGTCCTAAGCTCCTCCAGGACTGATTGGAATGGGACGGGTAATAGCATGCAATAGTAATCGAGACCAATCTGCACTTTAATACCCTAACGGGGTGGCAAGGGTAGATATGGATATGATGACTGGTGCGCTAATGCCACGTGTAACCCCTCTTTTGAGGAGAAATTACCGGGTATTGCATTGACGTGATCCATATTAAATATAAACCTTGGACCCCCCCTTTCCCTTTATTTGCAAACTCCTTTTTTAAAACTCTTCTTTCAATTGTTCCTTCTTGTATGTGTTTAAATTTAAATCCCTTAATATTTGAGCCCCTAGTTTTCTATTTGCTAAATTCACAATAAACTGTCTGGCCGGGAACTACACTAGTGGATCCTAAGGGGTGCCTAATACCTTTCCCTTGGGATAATTTCAAGCCTTTACCCTATCTCTGGTTATTCAAGCATGGTTGGATTCTATTTCTGGATGAATCGAAATTGAATTGGAAGAAAGAGTCTAGTGTTGGATGCTTAAGTGGTGAGAAATTTGACTTTTGAGTAAACGACTCCGGATTAAATTTTGGATGATGTCAGTAGCTTCATATGGTAATTTTGGACTTAGGCGTGCATTCGGATTTGGATTTAGATGTCCGTAGGGTAATTCGAGGCATTTCGGCAAAAGTTGGAAAAGTTGAAGTTTGGAAAATGGAGAGGTTTGACCTATAGTTGACTTTTGTGTTATCGAGGTAGGAATGCGATTCCGAAAGTTGGAACAGCTCCGTTATGTCATTTGGGACTTGCCTACAAAATTTGGTGTCGTTTGGAGTTGATGACGCTTGGTTGCAATTCTAGAAGTTCTTGAAGTTCATAGTGATTTCTCATGCGTTTTGGCATCCGATTCGTGGTTCTAGAGGTTATTTTGATGTTCAAGCGCACGAGCGAGTTCGTGTTATGTGTTCATACCTGTAGGAGTGTTTGGTTTGGAGCCTTAAGGGCTCGGGTGAGTTTCGGATTAGCTTCGGATTGTTTTTTTAATCTTTATGTGTTCTGGTTTTGGTGTCATCGCATTTGCGATGTTTATGTCGTAAATGTGAACATTGCAATTGCAAAGCAGACTCCCATTTGCGAAGCTGGGCTGTTGAGGAAAGCACTCACATTTGCGAGGAATTTTCCGCTTTTGCGAGGCCTGCTGAGTTTGCATTTGCAGACTCAGCATCGCATTTGCAATAATGGCCTGAGCTGAGTTTGTCCGTATTTGTGATCTAGTGGCCGCTTTTGTGAAGATCGAGTGTTCGCATTTGCGACACTCCTATCACAATTGCGAAGGCAGCAGGGAATTTCGTTCTTCGCATTTGAGAAGTGTTCTTCGCATTTGAGAAGTGTTCTTCGCTTTTGCGAGTTCACATTTGCGAACCTAGTGTCGCAAATGTGACATCTGCAGCCTGCTAAAAGCTGGGCAATCCGACTCTTAGCTTCATTCTTCCATATTTTGAACCCTAGGTCTGAGAGTAGACGATGTTGAGAGAAGATTTTCATACCAAATCATTGGGTAAGTGTCTCTAATCAATTTCCAGCTATATTTTGTGATTATATCTTAGATTTAACATTAAATTCATGGGAATCTAAGGGAAAATTTGGGAAAAATTCTGAAATCTTTCAAAATGTTAAATGATGATGTGAAGGACCAAATAGTATCGGAATTTGATAAAATTTATATGGGTGAACTCGTATCGGAATGGGTATTCAATATTTGTAAATTTTGTCGGGTTCCGAGGTGCGAGCCCGAGGAGTTGACTTTTGTTGACTTTTTACAAATTGTATAAGAATCATAGCTTTGTTAATTGAAATTGTTTTCTCTTGCATTGTATGATATATTCAAGTCATTTTTGGCTAGATTGAGTCGAGCGTCAATGAATTGATAAAAAAAAGAAGCTAAATTGAGTATTGAATTGGCCAGATTGAGGTAAGTATCTTGCCTAACCTTGTGTGGGGGGACTCCCCCTTAGGATTTGAGTCTTCTATGCTAATTGTAGTCCGTGCACGTGAGGTGGCGAGTGTGTGCTCGGACTTATTTGTGGAGAATTTGCCTTTAGGGTTCTTAGGTCCGTATGTTCATTAAGTGGGAAGTTTTTCGATATGATTGGGTCTCCTAATTGCATGTTTTACCTCTATATTCACCATACCATATTGTTAGCTTTCCTATAATCCTTACTTGTTACTTGTCCCTTAATTGCCTTAATTGAAGTGATTGTCCTCCTTACTGTTTTACTATTTCTTAATTGTAAATTTCTCTATGACCCCGTGCATACACGCTATGTGTCGCAATTGTTGTAATTGTCGGTGTAGTTATCATGTGCCTTATATGTCTTGTTGTTTTGTAAAGGTTGTTATGCTTCTTGGTTTTTCCATGATTCTCTTGTTACTCATACTCTTGGTGGTAGAAATCCTTGTGATTGGGTTGTTGAATTGTTGTTGTTGTTGATTTTAAACTATGTCTGGTTGTTGATATGTTGAGGAGGAATACGGGAGAATTGATGTTGTCTGGTGGGATCGGGTTGCACGCCGCAACAAGGAGTAATAAGGGTGGACATGTGGGATCGGGTTGCACGCCGCAATAGGAGGAATAAGGGTGATACATTGAGGAGTAATATATAATAGTAGGAATAAGGGTGATATATTGAGGAGTAATAAGGGTGGACTGGTGGGATCGGGTTGCACACCGCAACAAGGAGTAATAAGGGTGAATGATCATGTTGTTACTGATATAGTGATATTATACTATTTACTCTTATTGTAATAGCTAAGGAGGAATAAGGGAGGATTGGTGGGATCGGGTTGCACGCCACAAAAAATATATATTATTTACTTTTATTGTAATTGTTACGGAGGAATAAGGGAGGATTCATGGGATCAGGATGCGCGCCGCATCAATAGATATATGTGCATATGTCCTCTTTGACTGTGCAAGTTATTCAGTGGGTTTACATTTCATTTAGGATTTGGTTATAGTTGAATACTGAGGAGACCCTGGTCCATTTGTTTAAAAATTTGACGATTTGTATTTCGGGTTTCACTGAGTTTTAGAGGGTCGGGTTATTGGCATTGATTTGTTGACTTGTCGTTGTTCCTTGAATTCTTTCCCTAAAACTATTATTCTGGTCAATTAGTTTTTAAAGTAAATTTACTACGTTGAATCATTTCCTCCTGTCCTGTTAAGTTATTAGTAATATCGTGATTTAAAATAAAGGAATTAGTACGACGTTGCTATAAATGACTTTTAAATTTGAACCCGCTGTATATATAAATTCATTTTTCAATAATTCAAAATCCTATAAATGTTATGGTCTATATCAATTAGTTTCTCAATTAAATCTTTCTTAACCCGATGATGTTGAATCTTACTTAAAAGGAAATTTCTACTAAGTTTTAATTTATTAAAATCCTATATTATATGTAATAGTTCATTCGATGTTGTATTTTATTTAAAATGTGTATTTTCTTTATTCAAATAATTTCTAAAAATAACTTCATCTTTTCTTGTTGATTTCCTAATTGGTTTAGAAGTTGTAATCTACTTTATGTTATGTAAATGAGACTCCTTGAACATCTTTATTGCATTGGTTACGGGCCCTATATACTGAGTGACATAAGGATGATGTTGTGTAAATTGAGATAGAGATCTGTGGGCATAAGGTTCCATGTGTACTAAAGGTGTGGAACTTGATATTATGACATGAGATACCGAGAATTGGGATTGTAACGACCTGGCCGGTCATTTCATGAGTTACCGCTCTGTTTTCCCTATTTCTATTTCTTATTGCTTTGTTCAGCGGTATTATGTGTTATCGGGTTGGTTGGCTCGGGTTCGGACAAGTTTTGGTAAGGTTTGAGACACTTAGTCTCTTTTGAGTAAGCTTAAGTTGGAAAAGTCAACCAAATGTTGACTTATGTGAAAAAGGCTCAGATATGAGTTCTGATGGTTCGGATAGCTTTGAAAGGTGATTTGGGACTTAGGAGCATGATCAAAATGTGTTTTGGAGGTCCAAAGTAGATATAGGCTTGAATTAGCGAAATTGGGATTTTGGCGTTTTCCGATTGATAGGTGAGATTTTGATATAGGAGTTGGAATGGAATTCTAGGTGTTGCAGTAGATCTGTGGTGTCATTTGGGATATGTATGCAAAATTTCAGGTCATTCAGATGTGGTTTGATAGACCTTTTGGTCGAAAACGGAATTTGGAAGATTTTGGAATTCTTAGGCTTGAATACTATGCAAATTTGGTGTTTTGATGTTGGTATGAGCGTTCCGAAGGTTGGAACAAGTTTGAATGATGATATGGGATATAATGGCATGTTTGGTTGAGGTCCCAAGGGCCTCGGGTGAGTTTCGAGTGGTTAAACGGACCATTTCAAGTTGAAAAAATTGCAGAAAAATCTGTTGTTGATGTTGTAGACAGTTGTGCTTCCCGTTCGGGAAGGGTTAGGATGTGAGGCTGGAGGTTTGGCCTTCGTGTTCGCGAGGGAGGTTCCATGTTCGCAAAGGGTTGGGGTCATTGAGCTACGCGTTCGCAAGGGTGATGCCGCGTCCGTGAAGGTTTGAGTTGCTGAGGCATCGCGTTCGCGAGGGGTCGTCGCGTTTGCGTAAGAGGATTTCTGGTCAACTTAAGTTTTTGCTTCGCGAACGCGAGGCATTGACCGCGTTCGCGAAGAAGGATTTGAAAAAGCTGGGCAGAATAATTTAAAAGGCCATATCCGCGATTTTTAGCCTAAGGTCCTCCGTTTTTGGGCAATTTTGAAACTTTTTGAAAAGGAATTGAAGAGGGGACCAAGGGGGAACACTTGGAGGTAAGATTTATGGACTTAATACTTAATACTAATATGATTTCTACCTAATTAATCATGGAATTTGTAGAATTTAAGCCTAAATATTGAAGAAACTAGGGCTTGTAATTGGAGACCTAAAATTTGTGATTTGAGGGGTCGTTTGTGGTTGGATTTTGGTGCTCTTGATATGAATGAACTCGGGGAGTGATAAGGAGTCTATTGATGTGATTCTTATCGGATTCCGAGACGTGGGCCCGGGGGTCGGGTTTGGCCAATTTCGGGATTTGTGTTTTAACCTGATTTCTTTTGAGTGGGCTTTGTTCCCTTAGCATATTTTGATGGTTTTGCACTGATTTTGGTTAGATTTAGAGCATCTGAAGGCCGATTCGAGAGGCAAAGGTATCACGGGCTAGAGTTTGGACCGGATAGAGGTAAGTGATGATTGTAAATGTTGTCCTCAAGGTATGAAACCCTAGATTTCACATCGTTGTGCTACTTTGAGGTGACGCACACGCTAGATGACGAGCGTGGGGTCGTGCACCGTTGGGGATTGTGACTTAGTCTATCCCGAATGATTGTTTTACTGCATATTTGGTTGAAAACTGTTTGATATCATTATGTTTTGGGCTGAATGCCATATTTGGGCCTCGTGCCAACTGTTTTGGACCCTTAGGGGATTTTTACTACTATTCCTCACTGTTTTGACATTATACTTGTACTCAGTCATGCTATATTCTACTATTTTTATAACTCAGTCATGCTTATACTGTTTTGACATCTTCAATGATATTTTGAGCTGAGATCATATTTTACTGTGCACGAGTGGCTTTTAGAGATTTCTGACTGAGTAGGGACGAGGACCTGTGTTGTGAGGTTATTATGGTATCGGGCTGCGCACCGCATCGGTATTAAGCTGATTCATGATTATGAGGCCGAGGGCCTGAGTTGTACGCCATAAGGTAGCTTGATATGAGGTCGAGAGCCTATTGATTATGCTACGAGATGGCTTGATATTGCGCTTGGGCCGTAAGGGGCCCCTCCCGGAGTATGTACACCTCTAGTGAGCGCGGGTACCCAGTGTGATATGTGATATAGCCCGAGGGGCTGATGTTGTTCTATGTTATTGTCCGAGGGGCTGATTTTGTTGATTTGTGTCCAAGAGGCGAATTCTATGTGTTTATCTTTTCTCGCTGTTTTTCATTCACTTGTTTAACTGTTAAAAGAAGTTTTAAAGAGTTTTTTGTTGAATTGAGGTGTTTTTACAAGTTTTTACCATTCTATTGCATTGTATCGATTTTACGCTACCTCTGTGTAGCATTTTGATGTGCTTTACGTGTTTTCTTATCGCTCAGCCATCATTTATTTTTATTACTCACTGAATTGGCGTACTCACATTACTCCCTACACCGTGTATGCAGATTCAGGAGCTTCAGGCTCTGCTAGCGAGGGTTGATTGCTTCCAGTAGACTGTTCGGAGTTCATTAGGTAGCTGCTTGGCATTCGCAGCCCAGTGCTTCTCCTTCCTATCTTCATTTCCATTTGTACTAGATCTTGTAGTAGATTATGTAGACTCTTCCTACCTTTAGATAGTTGTTTAGATGCTCATGACTGGTGACACCCCAATGTCGGGCTGTGTTTATTTTTGCGTTTGTTCTGTTACACTTATTTTGGTATTTACTACCTGTTAAAGATTTAAATCGAACTATTATAACTGTTAAAAATGAATTGGGAGTTGTGTCGACTGGCCTTGTTTCACGATAGATGTCATCACGACCGGGTCCAAGTTTAAGGTCATGACAAGTTGGTATCAGAGCCTAGGTTACATAGGTCACATGAGTCATGAGAAGGTTTAGTAGAGTCTCACGAATCGGTACGGAGACGTCTGTATTTATCCTCGAGAGGCTGCAGAACCTTTAGGAAAAACTTTATATTCTTGAAATTCTTGTCATGCGAATATGTTGATCCGAGTACTAAACTTTTGTTATTCTATTCTCTTATAGAATGTGAGGATACGAGCGACCAGTCAAGATAGACGATCACTAGTACCACCAGCTATGGATACTAGAGGTCGCGGTAGGGGCAGAGGTTTAGCCCATACAGCAGCTAGGGCAGCACTTGCAAATCCACCAGCCGCCACAGTTCAGGATCAGGTCCTAGTTGTGGACGCTCAAGCAATACCAACTCAGGAACCAGCTGTGCCCATTATGATTCTGGGTCTTTAGGAGGCCTTGGCTCAGATTCTATCAGTATGCACTGGCCTAGCTCAGGCGGTCTTGTAGCCCCCCCCCCTCTTTTTCCCTTTTCACATCAGAAAATCGGGTTTATGACATTTTTGGGTATGGGACAACTCATTTCTTTTGGGAACAAGGTTTGCATTTTTGAAAAGTCGCCACCTAATGATTTAAGGTGCATTAGGAAACCTATAAGGTTCATTTATAACTATGCTTAGATAACCAGAGATAGGGTAGGGGCTTGAAATTATCCCAAGGAGAAGGTGTTAGGCACCCCTCAAGATGCACTAGTGTGGTTCCCGGCCAGACAGTTTTTATTTGTACAAATAAGCAAGTATTGGCTCAAATAGTAGGGGATTTAAATTTAAACACACAAGAATTTGAAAACAATTATTGAAAGCCGAAATTTTGAAAAGAGTTACAATCTAAAACATGCTTATGAATGTAAGGAAAAGGGGGAGGGGTGTCCTAGGTTTTTATTTGTAATATGGATCACATAGATGCAATACATGGTATGACACTCCTCAAAAGAGGGGCTACATGTGGTATTGGCGCACCGGTCATCATATCCATATCTACCCTTCCCACCCCGTAAAGGTATTAAAGCGAGGATTGGTACCGACCTCTATTACGTGTCGTTACCCGTCCCATTCCTATCAGTCCCGGAGGAATTCAGGACTACTACTCCTACAAGAGGGAGGTTTTAGGTTGATAATAAAGTTTTAAAGGTAAAAGGCTAAGGCGACATACAAAAACACACAGGACTGCATTTAGAAGGGAAACATGTAAGCAGTTAGAAGGCTCATGTATACCTTCGCAAATAATGCATACAAATAGCACGACTTAAACACAGGTAAGGTCTGAATTTTAAAATCCTAAAGCAAGGAGTTTGAATCATAACCAGATTCATTATATAAATCAGATAAGAAATCCGAATCAGGCATGCCTGCTGGTTGTAGAAGTTGATAATTAACAAAGGCAATTCCAGTTTTTATTTGAATTATTACCTAGGGCTTGCCTAGGCGTAATAGTGATGTCCTATGAGCATGATATCTGTGTTGATTAGGAATGCAGTAAAACAATGACGAATTTTAAGCGGACGACTTGAGATCATATAGGCATGCTTTCTAACGGTATTAATTTAAGGCAGTATTTTAAACTTATTAGAGAAGCAACAGATTAATTAACTAGTCCAATTCAGAATAAACAACGTGAATTAAACAACTTCTAAAATGGTTCTAAGTTCTATAGGCATGATATCTAATTATAGATGATTTTAATTCCTACAGGCATAGTATCTAAGTATTAAAGTTGATTTTGGACTTATAGGAATGATTTCTATGGAGACAAATTTGAATACATGTTGTAATGAAAACTGAACTTCAATTACTTTACACCCTACAGGCATGATATCTAATTATGAAGCTGATTTTAACCCTATAGGCATGATCTCTTTTATTAAAGCCATTTGTATCCTATAGACATGATTTCTAATTGTGTGAAAGTAAAGCATGCAAAATTTATTTTAAGCCAAAGCAGATCCTATAGGCATGTTATCTAACAGATCATATTTTGAATCAAAATAGACTCTATGGGCATGTTATCTACCCAATTTAGCTAAATCATGCATAATCACCCCGTCCCTTTTCACTAGCCGACCCCAATATTTGTTTAAAAATTATTACAGACCAAATAATTGAATTACAAAAGAAGTGCAGACATATGAAATTACAACCAAAGGAAGCCTGATCTTGACTTCCTCTCTGAGTTATGTAATGAACCATTTCAATGCCAATATTATTCCAAAGCCTTTCCCATATCTGGGTGTGTCAGAGTTCCCTAAGGACCTTAAGGGATCCCGGGCAGTGCTCACACCAGATTTGCATAACTAGACAGAATAAGTGCAGTGTAGAAGAGCCAGCCCTTATGTATCCAGGTTCAGAGGGAGCTCAAGGGTCCCAAATCAAGGCTCACACAAGAGGGACAGAACCTAGATTCTAAGAGTATAGTGGAAGTGCAAAACACATAGTTTGAAAAAAAAGAGTTTGTTTAAAATTGTGCTGGCAAGTCCATTTTTTGAGAGTGATCAGTGACAAAAGTGTTTGAAATCAGTTGTAGTAATGAACAAAACTCAATCACACAAAATCAGTAGTCATACAAGGGGGTCAAGGGGTTTGGGACACACATACATTTGATTGTAAATACATAACCCCATCAAGGGCCTTAGGGCTAGTTGGATATGTACAACAATAGATGATATTGGCATGATCACAAGCTAGTCAAAAAGAATATAAGCACATTGAAGGGATAGGGATTTGGGATGGCAAGTACACAATAAGTAACTGACAGAGTATGCCTTGAAACACACATAGGGGAAGTGCATTAATCTAAAAGGGAAGGGGAGACATTATAGCAAGCTGGTAAAGTAACTTGACTGCAGAACCACAAGCAGAAGTAGACAAGAATGAAAGAAATTGGAAGAATTAAAGAAGCATGTTGTTGTTGAAACTGTTAAAATTAACTAAGACATACCAATAGAGAAAAGAAAGGTGCAGAAAGGTAAAGCAAGAAGGATTCCACAGTCTAGCCTTGGCTTTTAGCCGGCTAGACAAAGCAGTAGCACAAGTAGTAGTAAAGAAAGAGAGAGTTTTTGAGGGTGTTAGTGTGTGTTCTAAACTCAGTTGTTCGTCTTTGAAAGCAGAGAGGCAGGATATTTATAGTTTTGAAAACGAGTGAAGAATAAGGTAACAAGTAAAGTTTCAACTCAAACATGGAAATAACCACAATCAGAATCAATTAACACAAGTACTGCCCTTTAATCAAGGGATTACTGCTCAAACGGATACTAACAGGGTTAATTAAGGAAAGAAATCAGTTTGAGATAGATTGATTCTTGCCATATGAGGGGGTAGTAAAAGTATAAGGTATGCAATTGAGTCCAAGTGCAGAAATATATGTAATTTCGGGAAAGGATTCAAAGTAAAACATCACAGTAATTAAAGGTAGGGAAACAATCAATTTAAACAAAATGAGTAAAAAAATTAGGGTTTATAAGGGGATATTTGCAATCAATTGTAACTTGAGGAAATCAATATTAGTTAAGAAAGAATCACGATTCCGCACTTTGCCATATAAATAGAGAAGAATGAACATGCAAAGCCAATCGTATTGACAAAAGGAACAACTAGGTGCATATAATCATACAACAGTAATAGGAGTAGGCTAGGGCTTATTAGTAAAAGAGATCTGCTCGAAGCACAGTAGTCAGCAAGTCAAGTAGTCACATAGAATCACAAGTTAAGAAACCATAGTAACAGGTAAAGGAGATCAACACACAGAAACAAGAAAGTTTCTAAACTCATAGCAATAAGTGAAGAAAACCCTTTTAAGAAACTAGGGTTTATGCAATAATCATTTAAAAATGGTAAGAGCTCAAAATCAGATAAGTCAAACATGTAAAGGATTCAAATACAAAGAACTTAATCGAACCTAGCATGCGTATAAACAAACAAAGAGAGTTTCATATCTCGGATAAAGACAAAACACCTAAGGTTTTAACACGATGAAACAGGTAGAAGAATAGCATGAGTAAATAGTTTTACACATAGTGAAATCATAAACAACACTGAAAACTGAAAGAGAGATCTTTTAAAAAGAATTTAAGAAAACCCTAATCATTGAAAATGAAGAGTCACTTTGAAAGAAAATCGAAGAATCAATAAGAATACACTTAAAAAGTTCATAATGCACACAGATCTAAGACAGATCTGAAGGAAAAAACAAAAAGCTCTTAAAGCTAGGGTTTCAGAGAACCCAGAGAAAGACTTTGAAAAGTTACCGATCTAGCCGAAAAAGTCAAGGATCTGACTTGAACAGCCATGGATGGCCGGAAAAGACTAGAGATAGAGGTTGAGCAAGGATTGGACCCAATATCTTAGAGATATGTCCATGGAATCACGAAAATAGGTAACCAGTAGACATAGGAGACGAGTACACGTCTCAAAACGCCATGGGCGTCCATGGATTAGGTAGGGATTGCAAGGAATTAGGGTGGAATTAGGTGGTTCCGTCTAGGGTTTATGTGAGGCTACAGAGAGAATTGTGAGGAGAGGATTCAAGGGCCACGGGTGGTGATAAATGACTTAGGGTAAGGGGGTCGTTTAGGTTTAAAAATGGTAAGGGAAATGGTAGCCGTTGATCGGAATGATCAACGGCCTAGATTAAAAGTGGTAGGTGGGTCGTTTTATGAAATTGGGTTTGGGCCTGGTCCAGTGGGTATAATTGGGTTTGGGAATCGGGTTTGATTTGGGGTTAAATTGAAAGCCAATTTGGGCTACAATTTAAATAGACACTTTTTCCTTTTTTGAATTATAAAAAATAGTAAATGGTTTATGAAAAATAAATTGAAAATACAAAAATGATTTATAACACGTAATTAACAATTTAAAAATATAATACTCAATTTTATAAACATGAGACAAATTTAAACCTTAAAATGGCTAATATTTCAATTATGTGCAATTTAGCTTGAAAAATACTAAATAAATTTGTAAAAATATGCAAAAATTATTTTAGCTATATTTTGGCATAAATATGAAAATCCAATAGATGAATTGCCAAAATAATTATTTTGGAAATAATTATTGAGTTCTTTATGGATAAAAAGGGGAAAAATAAATCAATTTAAACCTTTAAAAATTATGGAAAAATAATAAAACATTTGGACATGCTTATATATGCATATATATGCTTTTTTGAAGTTATTTTTCATATTGAAAATATATAGGAAATAATTGGGTATATATATGCTATTTTGATGTTATTTTGCATATTAAAAATACATAGGGAAAATTGGGTATCAACAGCTACCCCTCTTTACCCGGGAAGGATGAAAGACTTGTCAGGTAAAGATATGATGGCCAATTTTGACCTAGCGAAACGGTTGAAGAGGTTTAGGCCGCACCTTGGCTTTTGAGATGTCTACACATCCCTGATTTTACAAGAATCGGGTCGTATGTAGTTCGGGATTCACCTGCGGAGTATACCGATGAAGATATTTCAAGAATAGACGCAATATCTAGGGTTGGGTGAGTGGACGATTTACGGGAATGGTTAGGTTTGATATGGCTGAGGGAACTGGAGAAGGATCGCTCCTGCTGGGGTAGCCGTTGCTCATCGGCTTTCCTGCAAATAGAAGCAATACGAGCATATATTGTGGCATAAATTTAAACATGATGCAAATTCCTGTTGGACCATGAATGTTGTCTTCAGATAACGAGGATGACGTCCTTAGACCAAGATGTCCTGGGCCATGAAGCGTATGATAAAGGATTTGCAGGCCATGAAATGATGCTCTCGGGCTATGAGAATGGTGACTCCGAACCATGATGCCTTTGAATAATGATATGCAAAAGATTGAAAGAGATCATCAGGCCATGACATGGTGTTCTCGGGCTATGAAGATGGTTCCTCCGAACGATGTCGCCTTTGGATGAGTTGGTAATATTTGAGCCCATGAAAGATGCAGTAGTATGATACGGAAAAGACAGAGCTTAGTCTTGCAAATTGAAGGGCAGAGCTTACCCCGTAAGAAAAGCTAAATAAATAGTGTCTGAGATGGCGCTTAATTTCGAAGAAAATTGGAGGCAGAGCTTAGCCTCGGAAGGTAGAATGATAGCCTTATGCAAAAATGTAGTTGGAGGTAGATCTTAACCTCGGAAGTTAGAATGGTAGCCTTATGTAGATCGGAAGGCAGAATGGTAGCCTTATGCAATGCAGATGCAGATGGAGACAGTGTTTAGTCTCGGGAGGCAAAATAGTAGCCTTATGTAATGCAGATGCAGATGGAGGTAGAGCCTAACCTCTGAAGGCAGAATGGTAGCGTTATGCAGAAATGCATATGCAGATGGAGGTAGAGCTTAACCTGGGAAGGCAGAATGGTAGCATTATGCAGAGATGTAGATAGAGACAGTGTTTAGTCTTGGAAGGTAGAATGGTAGCCTTATGCAATGATGCAGATGCATATGGAGGTAGAGCTTAACCTGAGAAGGCATAATGGTAGCCTTATGCAAAGATGCAGATGGAGACAGCATTTAGTCTCGGAAGGCAGAATGGTAGCCTTATGCAATGCAAGAATGCAGATGGAGACAGTGTTTAGTCTCGGAAGGCAGAATAGTAGCCTTATGCAATGCAGATGTAGATGGAGGTAGAACTTAAATTCGGAAGGCAGAATGGTAGCCTTATGTGATGAAAATGAGATAACAACTGACAGTAGAGTTTTCTTAGCTGATAGTAGATTGTGGCGTTGTGATTATTGGGAGCACTGTGACATACGGAACATCACTGGTGTGTGCTGATAGCAAATGTTGGCAAGTGCAACGATTCAGAGAGTCGTATTCTCGAACGATATTTGTTCCTTGGGCGTACAGTGTGTTTAATGACTTTGCAATCTTAGTGCATGCATCTAAAGAAAAATCGTGAGTTTTGTAAAAGGGAAGGTTAGTTCGTATCCCCGTTGGCTTTTCTTGACTCGCTTGGCTTCGATCCGATGATACCGTCTACATCATTAGGGTAGCGTTGCTAAACAAACCAATTTCAGTAATAAACATGCATGATTTTGTGAAAGTATGTCATAAATGTATAATTGAAATAACATTTTAGATGAACTGACGATTGTGACATAGCTCGAGACATTGCAACCTCTCTTGCTACAGAATTTTGAGGGTCTTCCTCAAAATTCAGCCCCAGTTTGATGGGTCGATGCTTCTGACTGTTGCTCGTGCGGCGATTGACTGAAATTACTTCGGAATTTTGAGGGTCCTCCTCAAAATTCTGCCCCAGTTTCCAATTGCGGGGGGAAATGAAATTTTTATTGAATTATGACCGAACCCATAGGGCTGCCTGCGTATCCCCTCTTAAATGGGAATCAGGTCAGGTGTAGTTCAATTTACATCCTATAGGAAAGCATAAAGATTACACATAGTAGCGTTTGACTACATCTGAATTAATCGACTTTGGCCAGACTTCTCCATCCATTTCTGCAAGTATGAGGGCTCCTCCTATCAAAACCCGGTGAACCACGTATGGACCCTGCCAGTTGGGAGAGCATTTCCCTTTGGCTTCATCTTGATGCGGAAAAAATTTCTTTAACACCAGCTGTCCTAGTGTGAATTGTCTTAGCTTGACTCTTTTGTTGAAGGCTCTGGACATCCTATTTTGGTAGAGTTGACCATGGCAAATTGCGTTCATTTTCTTTCCATCTATAAGGGCTAGTTGCTCATAACGACTTTTTACCCACTCTGCGTCGTCAAGCTCAGCTTCTTGTATGATCCTTAGGGAAGGAATTTTCACCTCAGTGGGAATGACTGCCTCTATGCCGTAAACCAGCATATAGGGGGTTGCCCCGGTTGATGTGCAGACCGTGGTGCGATACCCTCATAGAGCAAATGATAACTTCTCGTGCCACTGTTTATGCTTCTCTATCATTTTCCTCAATATCTTCTTGATATTCTTGTCGGCGGCCTCTACAGCTCCATTCATCTGAGGCCTATAGGTTGTGGAATTCTTGTGTTTGATCTTGAAAATTTCACACATAGCTTTCATCAAGTCACTGTTGAGGTTGGAGCCATTATCAGTAATGATTGATTCTGGAATTCCAAATCAACAAACAATGCGATCACGGACAAAGTCTGTCACGACTTTCTTAGTTATTGCTTTGTAAGATGCTGCTTCGACCTATTTGGTGAAATAGTCTATGGCTACCAAGATAAACCTATGTCCATTAGAAGCGGCAAGCTCGATTGGTCCAATAACATCCATCCCCCAAGCGGAGAACGAACATGGTGAGCTTGTTGCATTAAGCTTATTTGGAGGTACCTTTATCATGTCTGCATGTATCTGACAGTGGTGGCATTTTCATAAATACTGGATACAGTCCGTTTCCATAGTCATCCAAAAGTACCAGTCTGAAGTATCTTCTTTACTAAGACAAAACCGTTCATATGCGGACCACAAGTCCCAGCATGAATTTCCTCTAGTAGCTTGGATGCTTCCTTTGTGTCGACACATCTTAATAATTAAAAATCGAGAGTCCTGCTATATAGGATTCCTCCACTGTGAAAGAAATTGTCGGACAATCTCTGAAGTATGCAGTTCTGAGTAGGATTTGCAAGCTCTGGGTACTCTCCTTTTGCCAAATATTCCTTGATATCATGAAACCAAGGCTTTGCGTCTGCTTCTTCTTCAACATGGGAATAGTAAGTTGGCGGATCATGGATCTTTACTGGAATGGGATCGATGAAATTCTTGTTTGGATGCTATATCATAGATGAAAAGGTAGCCAATGCATCGGCGAACTCCTTCTGGACTCTAGGAACATGTTGGAACTCCATCTTTGTGAACCTCTTTCTCAATTCCTATACATGATGCAGATACGGGAGTATCTTGGAGTTCTTGGGTGCCCATTCTTCTCGCACTTGATGTATAAGCAAGTCTGAATCTCCAATTACTAGAAATTCTTGAACGTTCATGTCAATGGCCATTTTGAGTCCTAAGATGCAAGCTTCATACTCAGTCATATTGTTGGTGCAAGGGAACCTGAGTTTGGCAGACATCGGATAATGCTGACCGATTTCTCATACTAGGACTTCTCCTATGCCAACTCCTTTGAAATTGGCTGCTCCATCGAAAAACATTCTCCAACAGTCATAGGATTCTACAATGTCTTTTCCTATGAATGATACCTTTTCATCAGGATAATATGTTTTTAGGGGTTCGTATCCTCCATCCATGGGGTTTTCAGCAAGGTGGTTTGCCAGTTCCTGTCCTTTGACTGCTTTCCGAGTCACGTAAACAATGTCAAACTCACTCAATAGGATTTGCTACTTGGCCAGCTTGCCGGTGGGCATGGGCTTCTGAATGATGTACTTCAAGGGATCGATTCTCGATATGAGATATATAGTATAGGCGCAGAAATAGTGCCTCAACTTCTGAGCTACCCAAGTCAAAGCATAACATGTGCATTCCAATAGAGAATACCTGGCCTTGTACGGGGTGAACTTCTTACTGAGATAATAGATGGCTTGTTCCTTCCTCCCCGTTTCAACATGCTGTCCCAAAACACAACCGAAAGCTCCGTTCAACACTACAAGATAGAGTAGTAAGGGTATACCTAGCTCGGGCGGGACTAAGACTAATGGTGTTGATAGGTACTCTTTGATTCTATCGAAGGCCTTTTAGAAGTCATGAATCCATTTAGTAGCGGCATCCTTCTTCAACATCTTAAATATTGGCTCACAGATAACTGTAGAATGTGCTATGAATCGGCTGATGTAGTTGAGCCTTCCCAAGAAACTCATCACTTCTTTTTTGTTCTTTTGTGGTGGCAATTCTTGAATGGATTTGACTTTTGATGGATCCAGTTCTATTCCTCGACGGCTCACAATAAACCAAGCAATTTCCCAGCAGGAACCCTAAATGCGCACTTTGCGAGGTTTAGTTTTAGGTTATACCTCTGCAATCTATTAAAGAACTTCCTCATATCTTCCATGTGGTCAGTGTCCCTCTTGGACTTGATAATAACATCATCTACGTATACCTCTATCTCCTTGTGTATCATATCATGAAAAATGGTAGTCATGTCCCTCATTAGGTGGCCCCTGTGTTCTTCAGGCCGAATGGCATCAGCTTGTAGCAGTACATTCCCCACGGCATAATGAAAGTCATTTTCTCAGCATATTCCTCATCCATCCAGAACTGATGAAAATAAGCAAAGCAATCTACGAATGACTATAACTCATGCTTGGCGCAATTGTTAATCAATATATGTATATTTGGCAAATTGAAGTCGTCTTTCGAACTGGCCTGGTTGAGATCCTGGTAGTAGATACAGACTCTGACCTTCCCATCCTTCTTTGGCACTGGCATAATGTTGGCTAATCATGTAGGGTATTCTACTACCCTGAGAACCTTAGCTTTGATCTGCTTGTTGACTTCCTCCTTGATTTTCAAACTCATATCAGGCTTGAACTTTCTGAGTTTTTGCTTTACCGGTGGACACGTTGGATCAGTTGGCAGTTTGTGAATACAATGGACGTACTCAAACCATTCATGTCATCATACGACTAGGCAAATATGTCCTCATACACTTTTAGTAATTTTGTATACTCTTTCTTCTCCGATGGCGACAGGTGAATGTTGATTCGTGTTTGCTTGAAATTTTCTACATCTCCCAGGTTGTCAATCTCGGTCTCGTCCAGGTTGGACTTAGGTCTGTCCTCAAAGTTCTCAACTTCTTTAACAATCTCATCAGGTATGTCATCTTCCTCTGAATCTATGTCTGTGTGTTGCGTTGTCTCATTGTATGTCACAGTCATTGGTTCATCAAGACAAGTAATAGTAATGATGTACAAGTAAAGTAATGAGAGAAAATGATAACAATGAGTGTTGATTCATAAGAAAAGTCAAAATGCTTTGACAAATTGCATAACTGCTTTGAAGATCTTATTGCGGGAATTGAAAATGCGAAAAGAAAATCATTTAGTAAAAATAATGGATAACGCTTGTTTTAGCCTTGCTACCCCGAGGCACGTCGGACTTTGGTTGTACTGATTGTTCAATTCTTAAGATAGGCCCCTCTACTCACAGCCTGTATGGAATGGCCTTCCTCCCCTCCCTCCTCGAGAATAACACAATAGTCCATATCATTATCCCCTAGAAACAAATTCTTCACTGCTGCAAGTGATTTTTCTTCATCTGACCCATAGATGATGTCAGACTATTGGAAGGTCTGCTCCAGATGTGGTATTGGATGCCCTAATGGATAGTAAGGACCGCGCCATGGGGGCGACCAGTTGTTGAACTCTTCCCAGGTGTAATCATATCCCAGACCGAAAGTCGTGCCATGTTTCTTGAGTTTTATGGGTTTAGAGATTCCTTGGAGGTTCTTGTCGAGCCCCTTGCCAGGTTCGTACCCACTCCAATTCAGTATACTCTTGATTTTGTTATCCCACCATTTGTCTTTGTCAATAGCATTTACCCGTTCAAAGTGATGGTAAGTTTCTTCACCCAGCTTCCTCCTTCCCTCGATCACCGGAATGGTTTGGCGACTGTATATAGGGTTGCTATTATCGCCGTGAATGATCACTTCCTGGTGATTCCATTTGAACTTACAGCCTGATGCAACATTGACGCTACGGCCCCATCGGAATGAATCCCTGTCCCTCCTAGCAGCAAGTTATAAGATGCAGGTACATCTATCACTTGGAAATCGACATCGAACCATGTTGGTCCCATCTGCAGGCATAAACTAATCTCGCCAATGGAGGACCTCTGAGAACCATCAAAAGCTTTCACATTGATTGCTCCCTCCTTTATCTCATGCAGTCCTTTACGTAGCCTCTTGAGAGTTACCAGCGGACAAATGTTGAGACTGAAACCTCCATCGATCAGGATTCTGGTGATGAAAATAATCCTCGCACTGCACGGTGATATGCAGTGCCTTGTTGTGCCCCAGCCCTTCAGGTGGCAGCTCGTCTTTATGAAAGGTGATCTTATGGCTTTACAGAACTTGTCCTACCATGTTAGCCATTTCCCCACCGGTGATGTTACTTGGTACATATACTTTACTTAGCACCTTTAACATAGCATTCTTGTGTTCCTCAGAGTTTTGCAGCAAGGCGAGAATGGAGATTTGCGCTAGCATTTTGTTCAACTGGTCGATGACTGAATATTCCTTTGCCTGTATTTTCCTCCAAAGGTCATCCGAACCTGTCTTAATGAGGGGCAGGCGATTGGAGGCCTACTTGTTTGAGTCAGCTAGATGTTCATGGGTATAGACTCTACCAGTTCTTGTCATACCCCATGCCGCGACAATTTCTTCAACCCTGACCTTGCCCTTCCGTAATGCCTCGGCTATATAGTCCTAGGGTACAGCTTTTGTATAGAATGGTGTCATGGCAGATCAACCCAATTGATCAACCCAATTGATCCCTCGGGATCCCAATCATCCTCTATTTCAATCATATGGATACCTCCACCCTTATGGTTTGGCAGAAGGTTGTTGCGGATGTTTAGAGTGGGTTCTTTTGCCACAATGATCGTGTTATCAATCAAGGACTGTATATTGTCCTTTAGGGAGTGGCATTCATCGATGGTGTGTCCTTTCATGCCGGAGTGGTATGCACAGAACTTGTTTGGATTAACCCACTGAGAAGGGTTCTTAGGGGTTGCAGTAGGGATGGGAGTGACAAAACCAGCAACTTTGAGCTTCTCATACAACTAGTCAATAGGTTCGGTGATAGATGTATATTGTTTTGTAGGTCTATGGTCAAAATTAGGTCGAGGTCTAGGGAAGTTTTGGCGTGCAGGAGGTGATTGGTAGTGGGATGGTTGAGCATTATAGGTTTGGTAGACATGAGCGGGTTGGGAGTATCTGAGTGAAGTAGGTTGATATGTGGGAGGTGGAGGTGATTGATAAGTGGGTGGTGGATCTTGATAGGAGGGTAAGGGTGCTTGGTAGTTCGGAGTAGGCTGATATGTGAGTGGAGGTGTTGGGTAAGTTTGGTATTTTATAGGAGATTTTGTCCTTTGTGCAACCATCACGCCCCCTACATCCCTTTTCTTGGATACACCACCGGACTGTAAAGCCTTATTTGTAGCTTGCAAGGCCTTGAAGTTTGTAACCATACCGCTTTTGATGATTTCTTCAATTCTTTCAACCAATTTGATAATGTCAGAGAATTTATGGTTCTCAATCATCATCAACCGTTCATAATACTGCAGGTCCTGAGCCCGAACAAAGAACTTGTTCATCTTTTCCTCTTCTAAAGCAGGTCTGACCTTAGCAGCTTTGGACCTCCAGCGAGTAGCATACCTGCAAAATGTCTTTGTGGGCTTCTTCTTCAAGTTTTGAATATAGAACACGCCTGGTGCATTTTTGTATTAAACCTAAACATGTCCATAAAGTCAGATGCCATGCCTACCCAACTGGACCACTTCTTGGGATCTCGGCTGATGTACCAAGACAACGCGTCTCCTTTGAAAATCCTCATGAACAGCTTCATGTGGATCCTTTCATCCTTCCCTACTCCAACCAGCTTGTCGCAATATGTCCTCAGATGGACCCTTGGATCACCCATACCATCAAACATTTTGAACTTAGGAGGTTTGTACCCCTCAGGTAGTTCGACATCAGGCTGTATGCAATGATCTTCATAGTTAAGCCCCTCGATTCCTTTGCTTCCCTCAATGCCCTGAATTCGACTGGTCAGTTTCTTAAGTTCCTCGGCCAAGTTACTGATAAGCAGATCCTTTTCATCAGACTCAGGTGTGCCTGAGATAGGTTGGGTGGAGTGTGGCATGGTCTCCATGTAGATAGGATTGTTATGGTGGCTAGTGTATGAGTGTGGAAATGGCCGTTTGTGGAGTTTTGAGGCTCTGGGATGAGTAGTGGAGTGTTGTTTGGGGTATGGCAGGTGTTGCATTGGTTCTTTGGTGGAGCTGCATGATGGTGAGGTGCGGGATGATTCTACTGTTTTGGGATATTTTGAGGAGGTGTAGGGTTTTGAACGTTGGGGAAGTTGACATATGGGTGCTGAGGGAAAATGACAAGTTTGCCAGATTCCGAACCTGATCGAGAACTTCCTTGAATTTCAATAATTTATGTTCAAGTTGTGACACATTCTCGTTTGGAACCCGAATAGCCTGGCCATCAGTGGCCTCAACAGTGTTCTCCTTCCTGATATTGTTCAAGTCTTCCATTTTGTTTTTGCCTTTGCCTTAAATGGGACTGAGAGGAGGAGTGGGTGGAGGGCCCCTGGATCTTGTAAAGTATGATGATGATGCCAGAATGCACGAATTAACCTTTGGGAGGGGAATAAATAAACAAAAATAAAAACAAAAAGGTAACCGAGTCAGTGAGGATTATAAAAAGCATCGCAGTATTTAAACACATAGTGCAGGAATGTACAATGTGTCCTAATTTGGGGAACCTCTTTGTGTCTGAGGTAGGCCTAGTGACAAATTAATTTGGAGAACTTAGAATGCTAAATACCTCATTTTATTGATGAAAAGTAGATGAATCCCAAAGCGACATTAAAGAAACAAGGAGTAAAGTCACTAATGGCCATTGGCCTTATTACATTCATAAAGCGAAAAAGACAAATTCCTATCAACTTGGTCCTAGAAGGACCTTCCCTAGAACCGGCATCCTTGGCTCTGTCGAATAGCTTTCCTATCTCACGAAGTCCCAGCAACATGTATGCTCTGGCTAGATGTCCGCCGTCGTTTCCTTTAGCCTTTTGACAATTTTCAATCCTTTTGAGAAATCTCCTCTCCAATTCTACTATGCATCACTCCAAATATCCTAGCCTTTTGTTGGCACTGATAGCCATATCCTTCCATTCCTCAATCAGCTTCTGGTTGGATTCTTGTATCTCACGGTGTTCGCTCTCGCATTCATGAATCCTTTTGCGCAGCTAGTTGTACTTGACTTGCACCTCGGCCTTTTCATCTATAATTCTGTGACCCCGAATGAACCTTGGCTAGCCCAGACCATCATGATTGTCTTCCAACCAGCCTGAATAGAAAGGAGTACAACCGGCATGATATCTGTCTTGCTCGATGGTGTCTTTCCCCATTACTATCTTGCAATGCCATATATGTTGGGCTTGGCACTTGTAGGGACTATCATTATTTTGAAAGTCAGCTCAGAAATGGCTCATCTTGTCGACCCTAGGTATAACTTGCTTCCTACCAACTTGCCTCATCACTCTAAGAGGGACGTAGGGATATGTTCCTCTTAGACCAATCAGTATCAGGAAAGGTGCATCTCTGGATCAGGCGATGAACTCCTCGGTCGAAAACCACTCGAACATCCATTGAACTTGTTCTTCAGTCAGATTATCAAAGAGCTCGACCCATCCTTTTGCATTCCCAGGCTTAGGGAACATGTCGGGGATGTAATCATTCGCTTTGGATGGTGGAAAGCGATGTGATCATCCCAGTCCCTCCGCTGAATTTCTTGTTGGTATTCGCCCTTTTAGAGATGTTCCAAAGCCATAATTGAAGTAGTAAGTTGCAGCCTTCGAAGTGTTTTTCCCCTCGTTGACACTTCTCTAAGGTTCGGTATATGTTTGGTTTAATTTGGTTTGGCGTTAGAAAAAAAAAACCCAACCTTAATTGGTTTGGTTTGGTTTGGTTTTAATAAAAAAAGTCAAACCGAAACCAAACCAACCCGACATTACATGTATACAAGTTTTAAAAATATTTTATACATAAAAATAATTATTGTAATGTAATTTATAAATATAATTTAAACTCTTTAATTGTTCTCCCTTTTAATGTATTATTTCAAGTTTGGACTTAGAACTTTTGAATGGTCAAATATGTTTTATAGCCCATAAAAGTTAGTAACTCAAATAAAGCCTAAAGCAAAATTAAATTAATACTGATGCTAACAAAAAAATTCAATTTAATACTTGAAATGATAATAGTATTGGATATTTATTTTTTTAGTTTTGCATTGATTTAGATAGTGAAAATGCATAACTCACTCTTAATATTGTTTAGTCATGTAATTAATACTTAGTACTTATTAGTCGTACTTATTTTAACATGACTTAGTACTTTTAGATTATGTTTATTTTTATTATGGCTTATTAATTAGCAATATTTATCTTATGCAATTTGTTGAGTATTTTAGTATAATCATTACTCATCTCCTATTATTTCATTGTATAACATCTTATATAGTATTATCCTACTAGGACCTAAGAAATATTAGAGTACAAATTATAAATTTTATGCTATGAAGATTTTGTTGGGAAAAAACCCCGAAAAACCCGAGAAAACCCGTGATTGAAAAATCCGACTTTTATTAGTTTGGTTTGGTTTATAAATTTAAAAATTCGGGACAATTGGTTTGGTTTGGTAATTGAAAAATCTGAATCAACCCGGCATATGTACACCCCTACCCAAATTAGTTAAATTAACCATAGACAACAAACTAGGGTTGCTTAGGTTTATTGGGATTCTTATTTTTAAAACGGACCTAAAAATGCCACTCAATTATTAGAAATGACTTATCTATGCCATCCGTTAAAAAGTTGCTATTTCCATGCCATTATGGTTACACTTTTGGCCTATTTATGCCATTGTCTACTAACGGTTCCATTCTAATTTTTAAATAATAAGAATTAATTTTTCGACCTCACCTTTGCCCCATGTTTTTATATTATTGGTTCTTCTTTACTTGACCCTACATTTCTTTTAACCCTCATTATGTATAATTAACCAAGCTCAACTCGATAAAGTCCAACCACATAACCCAAAACTATACCCTAGAGGAAAATGACACTTCCATACTTTTATCACAGCTCCTCCAGCGACTGAACCAACTCCCAGTTTTAATAAGAAGTTCAAATCCTCCTGCTTATCATAGAATTTCAAAAACGACCTCACAGAGAGTAGTAGTATGTCAATAAAATATAATAAATTACTCGTTAAGATTTTGAAAATATTGCCAAAATGATCGTGAAAATCGTGATTAACGAAAAGTTAAGTGTTCTGAGAGGAGTTAAAGGGAGGGACTGGGGGTAACCTGTGGTAGGAAAGGAAGGCCAGGTTCATCAGTTCTGCGATTTGGTTGGTCAGTTTTGGGGTCGGAAGCTCGGACAATCATGGGCGTCTTAAAGGAGGAAGCCATTTTGAAAGATTTTGGAACGAGGAACCCAACGGTTGCTGCAGATGGTTGCTGAAGAGATGATATTGAGGTTGAGGTGGAACATGTCGCCGGAAATTTTACAGGTCGCAATGCGGCAGCCTCCATCTCCTCACATGGCAACCAAGGTTAAAAGAAATGTAGGGTCAAGAAAAGAAGAACCAGTAATATAAAGACACGTGGTAAAGGTGGGGTCGAAAAATTAATTCTTATTATTTAAAAATCAGAAAATGGAACCGTTAGTAGACAATAGCATAAATAGGCCAAAAGTGTAACCGTAGTGGCATGAAAATAGTGATCTTTTAACGGATGACATAGATAGGTCATTTCTAATAATAGAGAGCATTTTTAGGCTTTTTTTCATTTTTAAAATAAAAGTTTTAAAAAGGGAATAACATGATGTTACCTTTCTTTCTTTTATTTCCCTCGGTTCTTCTAACATTCTATTTTCATGGTTGATTTTACATATAACTGGCTTTTACTTCTTCAAAGATACAAGTGAAAAACTAATGTACAATATTATGCTAAAAACTCAATCGAAAGTATACGGTGAAAGACAAGTTTTGCAGGTAAGTATAAGATATTGCTTGTTGTTAAACAAAAATGAATTACAAGTACAACGACTACTGTAAATATAAAATTTTCTTTATATTTTCATTAGGTACGTGAAAGTACCAGGAAGAAAAGTAGTTTGCCTCTTCTTCCTTTTATTTTATTTTTGTCTTTTCCTTATCAATAATTCCTAGTAATCTGCACTTGTTTTATCGTATAACTTGTGGAATAATTTTTGACATAAATGAATGCCTACAGATAGCTAAAGGCTTGAGTTTTCCAATTGGTTTCTTGGGTTTTTTGTAAATCTGTAGCTGTTTCTAACGACATTAGGAAAATAACAATAAATAGCAAGATTACTTATATTAATATTTCAAGTGAAAAACATATATAATTGTTACCTATAGTTTAATACTAATAAGTAAAGTTAACTAAAATGACACATGTCATTTATTTGTTGATTGGGTGTAAACACATACTCTACTAGGTTTGGCATGATTTTGCTCTTCAAGATTTTTCTCCTGGAATCCTGAACTAAAGTTCATGCTTTAAATATGGGCCGGCCTGTGGAATAAAACATACCCGACCCCTTTCTTGTAACATTTGTCTTCTTCTCCACCTTTAAAGAACCCTTCACTTGATTATGGCAACACAATTAAGCTTAACCAATGAAACTGGTCGCTGCAAACTGGGCAAAATACAAAATTAACCGGTCGATCGAAACTAATTGTATTTGCTAGGCGAAAAATATATATATATTATCAGCTATTCTTTTTGGGAGCAACTAAAAATATACATTTCTCTATTTTTAACTGATATATATATATATATATTATCGGCTATTATTTTTGGGAGCAACTAAAAATATACATTTTTCTATTTTTAACTGATCAAATGAATAAGAAGGGATCCGAAACGTATATATATATAGTCGACCAACTAAATGTGTTAAAAGTCCTTTTTCCTTTTAAAGGGCTAAGTAGGGGTGTACATAGGTCGGGTTGGTTCGGATTTTACAATTACCAAACCAAATCAATTGTGTCGGGTTATTAAATCTAAAGGCTAAACCAAACTAATAAAATTCGGATTTTTCAATCTCGTTTTTTCTCGGGTTTTTTGGTTATTCGGATTTTTTTCCAGTAAAATCTTCGTAGAACAAAACATATAACTTGTGCTCAAAATATTTCTTTAATCATAATAAAATACAACTATATGAAGTATTTTTCAAGAAAATAATATAAAATATGAGATGTGTCATGGCATTATCCTAAAATATTAAACAATAAAGACAATAAAATTATGTAATATAAATACTGCTAATTAAAAAGCCATAATAAAAATAAACATAATCTAAAAGTACTAAATCATGCTAAAATAAATAGACTAATAAGGGAATATTAATTACATGACTAAACGCTAAAGAAAAAATAAAAATAGATTATGCATTTTTATCTAAATTATTGGAAAACAAAAAATAGATATTCAATACATTCCCGTTCGTAGTATTGAATTGAACGTCTTTTGTTAGCATTAGTATTGATTTGATTTTGGTTTGGGCTTTTGTTAGCATTATTTAATTTACTAATATTAATGGCTATAAAACTTATTGGAACATTCAAAAGCTCTAAGTCCGGCCTTGAAATAATACCTTAAAGAATATTGGATTAAAAAATTAAAGAAATATTTATAAATTACATCACAATTAGTATATTTATATATTAAATATATCTAAAATTTCTATATATGTAATGTCGGGTTGGTTTAATTTCGATTTGACTTTCTTTATTTAATTCCAAACCAAACCAATTATGATTAGATTTATTTTTCTAACACCAAACTAAATCAAACTAAATCATAGTCAGGTTTTTCCTCGATCTGACTCGAATTATGAGTTGGTGCAGTTTGTCGGTTTACTTTGTACACTCCTAGCCACAACTACTGCTTAAGGTGCTTGCGCTCTCAATTTCTCATCTTTAATGCTTTGCAGCGGAGAGCTAGCCTAATAAATTCCCTAGTAATGAAACTCTTTATCTTAAATATGAACGCTAGCACTCTCAATTATTTTTCTTCGTCGCCGCATAATAATTGAAGTAAAGAAGTAACATGTCAAAATCACCTATCCAAATAATAGAAATGCCAGCCAGAACTTTTTAAGGAATTTACCAATTAATACACTTCCTTTTCTTGATAAACACCAAAATTGATGATTTTTGTGGACCATTTCATGATTGAGAAATTGGATTTGATATTATCAGCTAGTATTAATTTCACCTAACGTTTATGTCCAGACTGGTAGTGGTAGGTAGCCAAGTGTTAGGGAGGAAGTATTTATTGTAAGATTGGCAGGGAGTTTGCTCAACACTTGAAAATGGAGAAAACAATAATCCTTTTCTCTTGGTTTTCTATTTCTTTCTCATCAATTTATGGCTGCTATGAAGAAATATCCTCCTTGTATTAGTTGTGGCTGTACTGGTAATAATTGCAAAGTACCAGGAGATCCAACTCGATATGAGTGGCCGGAATTGGTCGGACTTGATATCCTGCCAGCCAAAGCTACAATAGAAAGAACCAATCCTAATGTTGCTGTAATCGTGCTAGATGCTCATTGTGCTCATCTCACCGACTTCTGTTGCAACCGTGTGTGGCTTTGCCCCGACGCAAGTGGTATTGTTAGAGAAATACCGATGATTGGGTAAGAGAAGAGGGTGGAAAAGGTGTTGGTGTTCCGGTGACTCCTCCGACGATGGCGACTAATGGTGATTCTATGGCTGTTCTTTTCTATTTTCTTTGTCTATATGTGAAACAATTTCACAATTTCAGCTTCTAAATGAAAGTATCAAATCACATTAGAGATCTTTCTGTCTTCTTCTCATTTTCTTTTGGTTGTAATTCTAATGTATGTGATCTTTCGCGGAGCACTGACTTTGTTAAATTTTGACCCCCGAGTTAATTATGATAATAAGTATATTTGACTCAATACGTGGGTTTTCGTCTGCGTATAAAATCTCTAACCGTATATTAAACAAAATGTTGCTTGTGATATTTAGATTCTAGTTTGCAATTGTAATCTGATAAAGTCGGACCAAGTCATCAAGAATGGCAAGGATAGTTCTGAATAGTGCAGAAAACCATTGCAAAGATTTATGTTTTACTAGTAATTAAGTGGCAGAGTTGAGATCAAACCATTCGCCGGATCATATGGTATACACATATTAAGGGGTAAAAGTTTAACAAAAAAGAATAAAGACTTTTGATACATACGGTCTTAAAAGTTTAAGGGGTAAAAGCTTTGTGGGGTTATGACATTTATGTGGTTATAAAAGCTTCCCATTACGGATAAAATGGGTAAAACGAAGATTTTAAAGTTGAATTATTTCCAAATTTAGAAATGTATCATTTATTTTGGAACATACTAAAAAGAAAAGTACCCATTCTAATTTGAAACGGATGGAATAGTAATTAATTAGTGGCTACCAAAAATTTCTAACACAAGAGTAGATGGTCAGATGCGACAAATTTATACGCTTATTACTTGACAAACGCAACCATCAACAAGCGTTCAACAAAAATGGTGAAACTGAACATGTGATTTCATATTGCGTTTCACGTCTGCTGCTATAAAATTGGCCATTGCAGTTGCAAACAAAGTGTATACTATTTGGTACTCATGAACATTTACTGATTCTACTTAGTATATAACAGCTAAGCTTTAAGTTGTATATAATGTTTGTGCAATCAATTCATTTTGCCTCTTTTTTGACCTTTCGTGGGACTTATGTAACATCCCAGCCCGCTAGTAATATTGTCCGCTATGGGCCTAGGCCTACACAGATTTAAAATGCGCCACTGGGGTCTAAAGCTTGTGTCACGACCCAAATTTTATATTAGGCCGTGATGGCGCCCAACGCCATTGTTAGGCAAGCCAACACTGATCATATAGTAAATCCTCATTTATGTAGTTAGTACGTGATAACTCCCATTATAGATTTAAAAAAATTATGGTTTTAAAAGCTTAAACATATTTAAGTGAAAGGAATAAAAGTGAATCTCAATCATGAAGACAAGCCAAAACATCGAATTCTACTAATGTGTGCCAAGACCTGGTGTCACAAGTGTGTGGACAATCTAGTAGAATATACAAAACCATACTATCCTACTGTCTGGAAAAGAAATAGACAGGAACATAAAGACAAAAGAGAGGCTCCAACTGCTGCAGATCGGCTGGGAAGGGCAGCTCACCGGAAAGTCTCGGGCTGAGATGACCACCCTATGCGCCGGACTGATGGTCAAATGCATCTGCCTCAAAGCCTGTACAATCAAGTACAAAAGCGTAGCATGAGTACATAAAAATATGTACCCAGTAAGTATCTCGCCTAACCTCGCAGAAGTAGTGACGAGAGGTCGACTTCGACACTTACTAAGCCAGCAAATATAATAATATGAAGTTCAACATTTTTAATTCATAGTGTATGTAGATAACAACAAGCTCAAACAAGAATAATTATTGAAAATCCTTTCATCCAATTAATAAAACTAAGCACTTTCCTCTCATTTAAATTAGTGATCTTCCGAGCAATAAGCCATACAAATTATAAGGGTTATGGTTCTATTATCACACAGAAATACCACCAAGGACGATCGGCCCGATCCAACATAAAAGTAAAATGTGCACTGCCGAGGGTCGAACGACACGAACCATAGATGCATCTATTCACCCCGCTCGCGAATCATACATGCGAAGTGGTAAAAGTATAACCCCGCTCGCAAATCATACGTGCGACACGGTACACATAATGTCCATCATTTAAACACAACAATTCTTTAACTTCCTTTTTACAAAAGAAAATGAATACAATTCACTTGAAGCCTGTAAATCTTTAGATTTCCTTCAAGTCACTTCCTTTCATACCATTAGCATATATAAGCAATTAATAGCGACCACGAAGCATGATGTGATCATAAAACTACCGGGACATAACCGGAATAGTAGCTCCGTACGGACTCTCGTCAGTTCGTGCGTACGTAGCCCCCACATTTAATCATATATTGATTAGTTCGCCTATAGGGACATTTCCTCCTACAAGGTTAGAAAAGAAACTTACCTCGTTTCGAGCCTACTTCCAACTCAAGAATGCGTCCAAACTCTCAAACCGGAGCCGCACAATCCGAAATTATTCAAATAGTGTAAAACTCTATTACTATAGGTTTACAAATTCATATTCTAGCTATTAGAGTAATTTTCCAACTCTAAATGCAAGGTTCCAAAAATTCATCCCAGGGCTCACGTGCCCGGATTCCGGAAATTTTTGAAGAAAGTTGTTACTCATAACCTAAGGATCAAGAATATATGATTTTTACTCTATTACATAATAAATTTTGTGGTTAGATCTTGCTTTTATCAAAACTCTATGTTTTACTCTAATCCCATGTGTTAATCTACCCAAAATCCAAGTATTAAACTCGCATTAAGTGGAAATAACTTACATCGCAATGCTAGGTTGAAATCCCCTCTTTGGAAGCTCCCAAATCGCCTAAGTGTAGAAGTGAAATGAAATAAATGGCCTAAGTCCCGTTTTTAAAAGCTGTGTCCAGGTCTCTGATGTCGCATTTGCGACATCAGGTTCGTAAATGCGAAGGTCACAATTGCGACAAAACCATCGCAAATGCAAACCTGGGCATCCCTCTGCAAGGGTCGCAAATGCGGACCCTTTTGGCTTCGCACATGCGACAAAAGGGTCGCAAATGCGGACCTTGCTGGGTTCGCACATGCGACGACTGCCCAGCTCAGGATCTTTCGCAATTGCGAAGCCTTCCTCGCAAATGCGGTCATCACAAATGAGAACAATTACTCATATTTGCGAGACCTACAACACTGCCCAGAAACACCAGAAAAACTGGAGTGTTTTTACTCCAAACACACGTCCGAAACTCACCCGAGCCCTCGGAGCTCCACACCGAATACTCACACAGGTCTAACAACATCATACAAACTTGATCGTTCGATCAAATCACCAAAATAACATCTAAAACTATGGATTTAACTCCAAAACGCATGAACTCCTTAAGAACATTTGAAATTCTTATTTTTACAACTGGAGGTACGAATCACGTCAACTTAGTCTCGTTTCTCACCAAATTTCACAGACATGACTTAAATGTTATATTGGACCTGTACCGGACTTCGGAACTAATATACGGGCCTGATACCAACATGATCAAACATTATTCAATTTCTTTAAATCATTCGATTTTCAGTTTAACAATTTTTAACAAAAATTCATTACTCGGGCTAGGGACTTCGGAATTCGATTCTGGGCATATGCCCAAGTCTCATATTTTACTACGGACCCTCCGGGATGTCCGGGTCCGTTCATTAAAAATGTTGACCGAAGTCAAACTTGGCTTTTTAAGCCAACCTTAAGGAACCAAGTGTTCAGATTTCAACCCAAACTCTTCCAAATCCCGAACCAACCATCCCCGTAAGTCATAAACTAGTTAAAGCAAGTACGGGAGGTCTTATTTAGAGGAACGGGATTCTAGAAAGAAAAATGACCAATCGGGTCGTTACATTCTCCACCTCTTAAACTAACGTTCGTCCTCAAACGAATATAGAAAAGTACCTGAGCTAGGGAAAAAGATGGGGATATCTGCTCCACATGTCCTCCTCGGACTCCCATGTCACCTCCTCGACTGGTTGGCCCCTCCACTAGACCTTTACCGCAGAAATCCTCTTGGATCTCAACTGGCGATCCTGTCTATCGACAATGGCAACTGGCCTCGCCTCATAACCCAAACTCTCATCTAGCTGGATAGTACTGAAGTCTAACACATGGGACAAGTCAGGTGATACCTCCGAAGCATATACACGTGAAAACTCGGATGAACTCCAGATAGGCTGGGAGGTAGAGCAAGCTCATAAGCAACCCCCAACTCGCCTCAACACCTCAAATGGGCCTATAAACCTTGGGCTCAATTGTCTTTATTCCTGAATCTCATAATACCCTTCATCGGCGAGACTTTCAAGAGAATTTTATCGCCGACCATGAATGATACATCACGCGTCTTCTGATCCGCATAACTCTTTTGTATGACTGAGCTGTGTGAAGTCTTTCCTGAATCAACTTTACCCTTTCCAAGGCATCTTTCACCAAATCAGTACCATACAACTTAGCCTCGCCAGGCTCAAACCACCCAATAGGAGAACGACATCGCCGACCATATAAAGCCTCAAATGGAGCCATCTCGATGTTGGACTGATAATTGTTGTTGTAAGAAAATTCGGCCAAAGGCAAGAACTGATCCCACTGCCCTCCAAAGTCAATCACACATGCTCTAAGCATGTCCTCTAGAATCTGAACTGTCTACTCTGACTGCCCGTCGGTCTGCGGGTGGAATGTTGTGCTGAGCTCTACCCGGGTCCCCAACTCACTCTGTACAGCTCTCCAAAAATGGGAAGTGAACTAAGGGTCTCTATCTGATATGATGGAAATAGGCACGCCGTGCAACCGAACTATCTCTCAAATGTATATCTGAGCCAACCTCTCTGAAGTATAGGTAGTCATAACCGGAATGAAGTATGCCGACTTGGTCAACCTGTTAACAATGACCCAAACTGCATCATACTTCCACAATGTCTGCGGCAACCCAACTACGAAGTCCACAGTAATGCGCTCCCACTTCTACTCAGGTATAGGCATCTGCTTAAGTAGGCCACCTGACTTCTGGTACTCATACTTAACCTACTGGCAATTCAAACACCTAGCCACATACCCAACTATGTCTTTCTTCATCCGCCACCACCAATAATGTTGCCTCAGGTCACGATACATCTTCGTAGCACTTGGATGAATGGAATATCGCGAACTGTGTGCCTCCTCTAGAATCCTCTCCCTCAAGCCATCGACATTAGGAACACATATGCGACTTTGGAGTCGCAAAACACCATCCTCGCCAATAGAAACCTCCTTAGCACTACCCTCTAGCACTGTCTCTCTGATAACTTCCAAATGTGGATCATCGAACTGCCAAGCCTTGATCTGCCCCAATAGTGAATACTGAGCAACAACACACACAAGGACTCGTCTAGGCTCTGAAATATCCAACCTCACAAGTCTGTTAGCCAAGGACTGAATGTCCAAAGCTAGTGGCCTCTCCTCTGGTCGTATGAATGCCAAGCTAGCCATACTCCATGCTTTCCTAATCAAGGCATTTGCGACCACGTTTAGCAACTCAATTTATCTACGCTGCCTAAAATTAAGATCCCTCTGCTTAAACAAATGTTGCAAGTTGTAATGATCAGTATAAACCTCACATAACACCCCATACAGATAATGCCTCCATATCTTAAGAGTATGAACAATCGCTGCTAACTCTAGGTCATGCACAAGGTAATTCTTCTTATGAATCTTCAGTTGATGTGAAGTATATGTAATAACTCGCCCCTCCTGCATCAATACACATCCCAAGCCAACGCGTGAAGTGTCACAATATACCATATACATCCCCTAACCGGAAGGCAACACTAGAATCGACGTTGTAGTTAAAGCTGTCTTGAGCTTCTGAAAGCTCGCCTCACAATCATCGGACCAATAGAAAGGAGAACCCTTCTGGGTCAATCTAGTCAAAGGTGATGGAACAGATGAAAGCCCTGCATAAATTGATAGTAATAACCCACTAACCCCAAGAAACTCCTGATCTCAATCACTGAAGTAGGACGTGGCCAACTCTGAACTGCCTCAATCTTCTTGGGATCCACCTTAATACACTATCCTGATACAATATGCCCCAAGAATGCTACTGGCTCTTGCCAAAACTCACACTTGGAGAACTTAGCAT
The DNA here is from genome assembly GCF_000715075.1 of Nicotiana tabacum. Taxonomy (NCBI): domain Eukaryota; kingdom Viridiplantae; phylum Streptophyta; class Magnoliopsida; order Solanales; family Solanaceae; genus Nicotiana; species Nicotiana tabacum. The sequence goes on from NC_134080.1 coordinate 15,784,251, forward strand.
ATAGCGTTTGCTCTCGCAATGTCTGAAGCACTACTCTCAAATGCTGCTCGTGCTCCCCCATGCTACGTGAGTATATCAAGATGTCGTCAATGAAGACAATAACAAAAGAATCAATATAAGGCCTAAACACCCTATTCATCAAGTCCATAAACACCGTTGGAGCATTGGTCAAGCCAAAGGACATCACCAGAAACTCGCAATGGCCATATCTAGTACGGAAAGCAATCTTCAGGACATCTGAGTCCCGAATCTTCAGCTGATAATACCCTGATCTCAAGTCGATCTTAGAGAACACCCTAGCACTCTACAACTAGTCAAACAAATCATCAATGTGCAGCAACATGTACTTGTTTTTGATGGTAGCCTTGTTCAACTGGCGGTAATCAATGCATATCTACATAGTCCCATCCTTCTTCTTTAAAAATAGCACTGGTGCACCCCAAGGTGATACTTTAGGCCTCACAAACCCCTTTTCTAACAATTCCTCAAGCTGCTCCTTCAACTCTTTCAACCCCTTCGGCGTCATACGGTACGGTGGGATGGATATAGGCTGGGTACCTGGAGCAAAATCAATACAAAAATCAATTTCATGATCCGGCGGCATGCCTGGAAGGTCAGAAGGAAACACATCGGTGAACTCTCAGACTACTAGCATTGAATCAGTCGTTGGAGACTCTGCTGTGGTGTCTCGAACATATGCTAGATACGCCAAACAACCCTTCTCGACTATATGTCGAGCCTTCAGAAAAAAGATAACCCGACTAGATGTACTGATAGACGAACCCTTCCACTCCAATATCGGCAACTCTGGCATTGTTAAAGTAATAGTCTTGGCATGACAATCAAGAATGGCATGATATGGGGATAGCCAGTCCATGCCCAGGATGACCTCAAAATTGGTCATATCAACCAACAAAAGATCCGCCCTACTCTCATATCCATAAAATGTGACTACACAGGACCGGTAGATCCGATCCATGACCACAGAATCGCCTACAAGAGTGGACACATAAATAGGAGTACCCAAAGACTCACGAGAGATATCCAGGAAATGAGAAAACAGAGATGACACATATGAATATATAGTCCCTGGATCAAATAATATTGAAGCATCCCTATCGTATACAGAAATAATACCTGTTATTACGGCATCTGAGGCCACTGCATCTAGTCTGGATAAAAAAGCATAGAATCTAGCTGGAGCACTGGCTGGCTGAACAGTAGCTGGCTGAACTCCCCTGTCTAGCCTCCACTCCTAGGATGACCCCTACTAACCTGTCCCTCACCTCTGGGTGGCCGGACAGCTGGTGCTACAATCATAGGCTGATAACCCTGCTGCACTGCCTTGCCCCGAAGTTTGGGGCAGGTCCTCTTTATGTAACCCGGATCTCCACACTCGTAACAACCCCGTGATGCCATAGACTGTTGTCTTGAAGCCTGACCCTGATGGCCCGAATATCCACTTGAAGAACCCTGATGTCCAGAATACCCACCGGAGGAACCCTAAATAGCTTGTGGCGGTAAGAACTCTTCGATATCGCACCAAAATAAGGCCTCACTGGAACACATCAAGGAGGCAGCGGTGGTGCTGAATATGAGGGTCTTCTGGGCTGGCCCCTCCCAAACTGACCTCTGCCCCTAGCCAGGGCACCTCTAAACTCTCCAAATAATCGAGCCCTCTTGTCCTGCTGCAACTGCTCTTTGCTCCTCTGGCGGTAACCCTCAATCCTCCACGCAATCTCTACCACTAGTTGATACTCAGTCCCCATCTTTACCTCTCAGGCCATACTAGCTCGAATACTAGAGTGTAACGCCACAACAAATCTCCGCACTTTGTCTGTGTCCGTAGGGAGTATCATGAGTGCATTACGAGAAAACACAAAGAATCTCACCTCATAGTCAGTCACAGATGTTACAACCCATGTTTTTGTACGTGAAAGTACGTCGTAAGTCCGTTGATGTAAGCTCAGAAATAAGATCCTCTTGGAAAGTATATAAAGTGATTTTACGTCCCATATTTTTTTTGCAAGCCTTTGAGAGTTAATATTCAAGGATAAATGTTTATAAGGGTACATGTTGTTATACCCCATACTTCAGACGTTACTATCGTTATAGGATTATCTAATGTAAACTCAAAAAGGATGAAATCCTTCTACAAGGATAAGAAAGGTTTGCCGAAGTATTAAGTAAGTTAAGATAAATATGAGACTTGTTAACCATGATTTAAATGCGTTTAAAGCCATTATATGACTATATATGATGTTTGTATATGAAGTATAAAGTTTGAGAAAAATCGGATCTATGTTGTGGAAAAACCGACAAAGAATTTGCCTTATAATTGAGTTTTTTTGAGAAATATATTTCGTGTGCTATATGATGGTTTTTAGGACATATTATATACCAAATTGAAGGTCTTGGAATGTCGTTTCCAACTCTCTTAACCGTTTGCTCATACAACACCCGGATAAAAAGTTATAAGCATTGGAAGACGAGCCAATTATAGGGTGCCAAGTAGCACCTTTTGACTTTTCAACAAATGGAGATTTATCTCCTTTATCTCGTCTCTTTTCGCATATTTTCAGAGATCATGACCAAATAAGACCCCTAACATCACCCTTAAGCTCTCTACAAGGATTATACTATCATCCGGAGTACGAAATCAAGTAGTGATAACATCAAAATGATCCTTGCGACGTAAGTATCGATATATCATTTTTTTTCTTTATAGTTTGAGTTTAGAAGGTATTTTGAAGTTAATAAAAATGCCTAATTTCTGGTTTTAAGCTCTTAAATATCAAGGAAGGTTGATTAATTGATTTCATAATAGTTAGAACTCACGGGACGGTGATCGGAAGCCGTGAGTTCGAGTTATTTGACTTGTAATGGACTGTTTTTGGGCTATTTCGTGTAGCTTTTGGGCTGTCTATTTTGTTGCTGTTAAATGGAGTTTTTGGAGGATAAATGGTGTGGAGAAACACCACATAATGGCAAAATAATGAATTAGTCATTATGTTTGACACTACTATAGTCGTCGTTTTGGATATGAATTGATTGGGGTGTATTGGGCTGTTGTAAGCTAAATATAATATGGATTTCGACTTTCATCTACTGTATGAGGTAATTATATTGTGTTCCTACAGGTTCTTAAGGTTATCGTGGCGTTGGTTAAGTTAAATGGATGAACTAGACATGAACTAGTGAATAAAGTTGCTAATCAAGAATAATTCGAGTTGTGGATCATCTTCTTTGTTATGGATATATGGTATGAGGCTGGAATTATTGATGAATGACTTCATTATCATATTAATGATACTATTAAGTTAAAGTAAAAAGTCTATAAGGGGTGATATGGGATATACGAATTCTAATTGGAGCTTGCCGCTCGTCGTAAAATAGTTGTGACTTGTTGTTGTTTTATGGTGTCTTGTTATTGATAATTATGTATTGTTGGATTTCTCTGGTAATTGTTGTTGGTATATGGTATTGGAGTAGGCTCTTGTTATGGGGAGATACTGCCCAAATTTATATAAACGAGCTACAAGTTTATGTTGCAGACTTAGCCTTTATTCAATATTAATTTTGAATCTCCTTATGCAATGGTAGATTGAATTGAGTTGTTTGAAGAGTTGCTTGGGAGGTATTAAGGACTCAACGTGGCTAAGGTATGTTAAGTCACCTACTTCTCTTTTTTTTTTGGGCATGATCTAACGTGACATGAACATAAACGCTACGCTAATTCATAACGGATGTACTCCTAGGAACTAAGGTTGTCCATGTTGTTCTTTCCTTATAAAGTTATTCTAAGCAAGTGTGTATGATCCTTGAATCCTACTGAGGTTCATATTGAGGGTAAGGATGTCCATAATGTTAATCGAAGGTGCAACGACCTTAAGTCACTCCGAAAGGTTTAGAACGTGATTCCATAAGTCTAGCATGCATTATATATAGTATATATTTTGCTCTATCGAGCCGCGCTACAGTCAGCTGGGTACGACACCTATTGTTCAACCACTGATCAGTTGGGTTTACCGAGCTCTACGTGGCCGGGTACGATTCTACCGAGCCTTATGATGGCTGGATACGTTTTTACCGAGTCCTCTTTGAGGCCGGGTACGATATGATGATGATGATGCCCACAGAGGCGTATGTTTTTAAAAGCTTATGTATATATATGTATTATGCATTTCATGTCAGCATCCCTAGAGGCACTCAAATGTTATAGGTTGTATCTCATCTATCTCTCTTTACATTAATGTTGTTGTTTATGCTTTCCTGCCTTACATACTCGGTACTTTATTTGTACTGACATCCCTTTTGCTTGGGGACGCTACGTTTCATGTCCGTAGGTCCCGATTGATAGGTTGACAGTCTTCCTAGTAGGCTATCAGCTTAGCGGAGGTGTTGGTGCACTCCAGTTGCTCCGGAGTTGCCTATTTTGTCAGTATGCTTTGGATATGTATTGATTGGTATGGTGGGGCCCTATCCTGACCTTTATGATTTTATGTACTCTTAGAGGCTTGTAGACAGATGTCAGGTTTATGGATACTTATATGGCCTTGTTGGCCTATGTATTGAGTTTACAAATGGGCATGTCGGCCTTATAGGCCTGTATGTCACATGTATAAGTTTGTATATCATATGACGGGTTGTTACATGTATAGGCCCGTATATCATGTTGGGTCATCATATATTGAGTATTCCCTTACGTTTTATTCTTGTTATCTCATGACGGGTTTCTGGCTCATTTTCTCAAGATAGTATAATAAGAAAGATATGTTATGTTGATACTCGGTTGAGTAAGGCACCGGGTGCCCGTCGTGGCCCTTCGGTTTGGGTCGTAACAGAAGTGGTATCAGAACAGTTCTGTCCTAGGGAGTCTACAAGCCGTGTCTAGTAGAGTCGTGTTTATGGGTGTGTTGTGCACCACACTTATAAGCAGGAGGCTACAGGGCATCTAGGACTGTCACTCTTTCTTCTTGTTCTAGATCGTGTGATAGAGCTCAATTGTAAGAATTCAAACTCCTAAATTTTGTTTTATTCATAATACAGTGATACCTACATCCAGAAAGACAGTTGGTAAGATATTGAATTTTGATGCGAAAGAGTTGAGTCAGAGGAACTCAATTTTGCAGCATGCTTATGATGACTAAATATGAGGTCTTCAGCAGATCATGTGTGTACTAAGATGTGTAAGCTTCTTGATAAGGAGTCATAAGGCAAGAATATATATCCACTCGTATGGTAAAAAAGAATAAGAGAATCGGAAAGTAGACACAAGTTTCAGCAAGTAAAACAAGCAAGATGACAAAGTGTATGAGGTACCTAGTTAATGAAGATTATCAGTATTATGATTCAGGCAGAGAAATGTAAGTATTGGTGTTACCTTCAATATTAATGGTGATATATATAATTGACCACACCCATCTCAGTTGTGCCCTGTGGAAGCTAACAAATATAGTTTAAAAGAAGAAGGTGATATCAAAATTCAATTCGGGTTAGAGTAACCCAAAATTATGGATGGATTGTTATCATTAACTAATGTATCTGAAGGATAGTGCACATGTGGTAATAGATCTCCTTGTGAGATACCTAGATGGTGAACTTTAGAATAGTACAATCAGATATAAATACTAGAATATTCAGAAATTTCAGAAGATAGGTAGTGGGATCCTAGAAAGGAAAAATATTTCCCTTAGTATGACTCCAGCCCTGAGTAAAAAAAGGGAAGAATGTTAGGCATTCTGAAGATCCAGTGAGATAAAGCAAGGGGAGCTAAAAGTGAAAGAACATTTGGTTCAAGTTTCAGAATAAAGTGATAGACAAAAATATTATTTGGAGAATAAGAAGAGAGTAAATGAAGCATCATGAGCAAGATATGATATATGCGTGATAACAGTAAATCAAAATATGACACGATGATAGAGTCTATAGTCGAGTGAAGGAAAATACAAGAGGTGACATGCCTTGAGGCAATAAATGAGTGTAGGCCATAAAGTCATATCCTTATTTCGAGAATGAGTTGGTGACTTCAACGTGATTACTAGGAGGAAAGGTTAGACCCCAGAGTAGTAGAAATTAGTATGGGCTGGTGAACAAGATAAACTGAATATGAATTATGGACTGAAAGATTTTATAATAGTTGGTATCATAGGAATTTCAGAGATAACATTCCGACAATAATAGAATGGACAACAAAAGAATAACCTTTTGTGAGCACGTGATTTTTGCTTCACGGAAATTACTCCAAAAGAAATCGAGAAATTAAGCAAGTTGCCTTCGGGTACAATTTTGAGAATTTGCGTGACATTTTTGGTAATTATGTTGTCCGTAAATATTTACTTTGTTGTAGTTAAATGAAAAAATATAAAAATACATGTTGCATATTTATTTAGGATTTAATTATGCATTTAGGAATTAATTAAACCATCATTTGGCTCTAAAAGAAAATTCACAAAAATATGCATTTTATTATATTTGTTGTCATTGTGTGATTTTATTTTAAGGTTTTAATTTGTGTGTTAATTGTTGTAAGTGTTAATTAATATCTGTGTAGTTTTATTTTTGATTTTACAATTTAATTAGGAATTGTGTTTAAATTAGAAATTAAAGAAGGAAAAGAAAAAGAGTTCAAAAATGAAGGAATTCAGATGTGGGCTTAAAATTGAGACAAAAAACCAGGCCCAAATCAACTCATTTGACCCAGTCCGGTTAGCTGGTCTCTCAGACAAAGGAAACGACACCATATTGGCACTTTCCATGTGGACCGTTTATCAAACAGATCTAATGGTCCAGTTCAGTTCTTTCATTAGACCAAACGACGCCGTATGGTTGTATTTGATCGGGACCGTTCATTGCTTTTGATCTAACGGCCCCCAAGCTTTCCCTCATGACCCGACCCACTCCCGTCTGAGACCGACCCAATCCCCACTCAATCAAAATGGCACCGTTCCCTTAAGTGAAGAGATCCTGGCCATCAATCTCACCTGATCCAACGGCCAGGATCCATCTCTCCCCTTCGTATATAAGACCCCATCTCTCACCCCACGCCCCCATAGCCTAACGCACCCCCCTTCCTCACTTCGTCTCTCTCGTTTCAGAGACGGAACCTAGGTCAAACTAGCCACCATAGCTCTCCTTCGCCTGAAACTCGGCGGCAACTACGCCGCCGGCCACCTCCTTAACACCATAGATCCACCTTAACACCCTGGTTACGAATCCACTACTCCCTTGGCTCGAATCAATCCCCATCTTCTCGAATCTTCATTTGAAGATTCGAGCCAAAACCTAATGTATGCCAAACCACCCCAAATTCATACCAGTTACTCCCCTGACCTCACTCGTAACCAAACTAAGCTTGGTTTGGTTCGAATCTAACTAGAAACCTTCAAGCCCCAAATCGACTATATGAACCCTAGAAATCTAGAACCTTGGGGTCTGTCCAATTAAACGAAGGGTTGGAGTCTAATAGACCTTAATCGAGGTGTTCTCAGTTGAGAACACTTCGATTAAAGTCCGTTCGACCTCAAAGAGGTCGAGTCCGGTTCGAGACTGGGTCATTTTTGTTCTTAAGATTCAGAGGTATTTTTCCTTTCCTTCCTTCTGTTCATGTGTTCTATTTGTATCTCTTTGCATGTTTTAGTAGTTTGTGTGATTTTTCTACTTTTCTTTTAATTAATTCTGTTCATCTTCAGTAGACCTTTTATTTGGTCCAATTCTATCATTGCTTCCGTTTGCTATAATTGTTATGTGTTATAATTTGTATAATCAATATGATTAGTTTCGTCAATTAGTTGGTTGTATTACAACTCACTATTTCTGTCAAATGCTACTTGAATCACATGTTGTTTTTTCTGATTGATTGTCGATAATTGTTGTTATGGCCCGTATAATCGATTAATCAAGTGTCATCAAGTAATTTGCTTGAAAAATTAGAGAAAACATGATAGTAGTTCCTGAAAATAAGGAAAAGTTTTCCTTAGTGGATTTGAAGTGGAAAATTTCAGATTTAGTGGTAAAAGGGGGTCGGGCAGTAGGTTTGAAAGTAAGGCAGACTTGTATAAGAGGGGGATGAGGTCTGTAGAGAAGGAGAGGAGATATAGAGAGGACTAAGAAAAAAAATATCTTCTGAAAAATATTAAAAAGGAAATCAGTTCTTCAGGCAGTCTTGGACAACATTTTGAAAGCTAAAATATTCAGTTTCTCTTGGAGAGTTTAAGAGTGAATGGAAGCTGAACTTTGAAGAAATAAAAAATATTCATAGTTCAAGTTAAAACCTGCTGGATTTTATCATCAAAATTCAGTAATTTTTAGAGTTGAATAGGCTGAATATTTAACACCTAAAAGTTCAGTAATTAAGGAAAAAAAGAAGAAAAAAAGAGAAAAAAAGTCGAGAAAATAGTTTAAGTGTTAAGGCTGGTTCTTTGATCCTCATAAGCCAGAGAAAAATAAGAGTGTTGAGGCTGGATATTTAACCTGAAACTCTAGAGAAATAGAGTGCATATAGGTTGTGATATTATCTTGCTAAGTCAGTGATAGAGTGAGTGTTTAAGGCTAAGCTTTACATCAAAGAGCTTCAGTTTGTTTTCTTCTTTGAGGGTTCACGATCAGAAAGCCACAGTTTTCTTACATCTGCCTCTCTTCTCTTTTTACTGTAATTGCTTTGTGGTACTGCTTAGTTTGAATTTGGTATTTCCTGGGATTTCTGTTGGTTTTCAAGCACTGTTTTATTGAGCTACTGGGCACTTCTCTTGTTTTTAATCTGCTCCTGGGATTTCTGCTACTGTTATTATTGGTTTCACTGGTTTTGCAATGCTGCTGAACCTGCTGTGTTGATGTGTGTGTGCTACTGTTGCTTCTGCTGATCTTTCTCTTCTTTGCTTTCCAAATACCAGGTACACAAATTGATACAGTGGTTCTTGTAGAATGGAAACTGAAGCATGAATATGAAATGAAGAGTTAAAGTTCTGAATTTATCTTAGTTATATTCTGAATTCTAGTTGTATATGTACATTATTTAGCTTCCTCTAATTAGAATCATGTAGTTGCTTGATATATATAATGGAACATCTGACAGTAGCTTAGTGGACGAACTGTCTATGTATGCTAGTTAAAAAGACTAATGGTGTAGTAGCTCTGTTCAGTTAGTTCGTTATTGTTTGATGATTATCATGTCTCAAAAAGCATGTTAGCTGATTTAGACTATTCTTAAACATTCAACAGTTAGCTCATTAAACAAATAGCCCGTTTCGGAACTTGTAGGAATATTGTTTAGCTAGATACTATTGGTTAATTTCAGCATGTAAATGGTTTAGGATTAAAATTAGATTGCCAAGTTCTTTAATTTGGCAAACTGTGAGCAGGTGTAGTATAATGTAACTAGGTAGTAACATGTGAATGAGATGGCCCAGGTCTAGTTTTGTACCATACACGTTGGGCCTGGGCCCGCGTTGGCAACGGACTGCCCTGATTGCATCATTTTCAGATTCTACGAATCATATTCGGAACCCAACTATAATTAACTCGTAATCATGCAAATAAAGTAGGACCTTTTCTTCTTTCATTTTTAGAGACGGACGAAAAACGGAAAAATAAAAAAACATAGTCGCTTTAGGATATCCTTTTAAAACAAAAATGAGGCGTGCCTCGCCAAGTAAATCACAAGCTGCGGGGCCTCTATACGTGTTTGTAAAGTTGCTTAGACTCCGGGACGGGCCGTTTAGCAAAATTTCACGGCCTTGCCCAAAATAACACTACACTAGTCGCTTAGGGCGCGTCGTTAATAAAATTACTTCTTTAAGTACGGGTGTGCATTTATGCAACCCAAATCTAAATCTCAACGGAGTCGAAACGTGTCTATGACCACGGGTACATTGATTGTGACGAGGTCCGAGATACGTTTTCACGACGTTGCAATTCTTTGCTAAAAATAACAATTTTAATAATAATAATAAAAGCGGCAAAAAAAGCCATAATTCGCACTGAATACATAATTGTTAAAATCAGAAAAATAAGCCGAATATAACAGTTGAGCGACCGTGCTAGAACCACAGAACTTGGGAATGCCTAACACCTTCTCCCGGGTTAACAGAATTCCTTGTCCAAATTTCTGGTACGCAGACTGTAATTTAGAGTCATTCTTTTCCTTGATTCAGGATTAAAACCGGTGACTTGGGACACCCTAAATCTCCCAAGTGGCGACTCTGAAATAAATAAACAAATCACGTTCGATAGTCCTTTAATTGGAAAAAACTCCTTCACCCCTTCGCGGGGCGGTAAAAAGGAGGTGTGACAGTTCTGGGGGGCTGAAAATAAGGAAAAGTTTTCCTTAGTGGATTTGAAGTGGAAAATTTTAGATTTAGTGGAAAAAGGGGGTCGGGCAGTAGGTTTGAAAGTAAGGCAGACTTGTATAAGAGGGGGATGAGGTCTGTAGAGAAGGAGAGGAGATATAGAGAGGACTAAGAAAAAAAACATCTTCTGAAAAATACTAAAAAGGAAATCAGTTCTTCAGGCAGTCTTGGACAGCATTTTGAAAGCTAAAATATTCAGTTTCTCTTGGAGAGTTTAAGAGTGAATGGAAGCTGAACTTTGAAGAAAGGAAAAATATTCATAGTTCAAGTTAAAACCTGTTGGATTTTATCATCAGAATTCAGTAATTTTTAGAGTTGAATAGACTGAATTTTTAACACCTAAAAGTTCAGTAATTAAGGAACAAAGAAGAAAAAAAGAAAACAAAAGTCCAGAAAATAGTTTAAGTGTTAAGGCTGGTTCTTTGATCCTCATAAGCCAGAGAAAAACAAGAGTGTTAAGGCTGGATATTTAACTTGAAACTCTAGAAAAATAGAGTGCATATAGGCTGTGCTATTATCTTGCTAAGTCAGTGATAGAGTGAGTGTTTAAGGCTAAGCTTTACATCAAAGAGCTTCAGTTTGTTTTCTTCTTTGAGGGTTCACGATCAGAAAGCCATATTTTTCTTGCATCTTCCTCTCTTATGCTTTGACTGTAATTGCTTTGTGGTACTGCTTAGTTTGAATTTGGTATTTCCTGGGATTTCTGTTGGTTTTCAAGCACTGTTTTATTGAGCTACTGGGCACTTCTCTTGTTTTTAATCTGCTCCTGGGATTTCTGCTACTGTTATTACTGGTTTCACTTGTTTTGCTATGTTGCTGAACCTGCTGTGTTGATGTGTGTGTGCTACTGCTGCTTCTACTGATCTTCCTCTCCTTTGCTTTCCAAATACCAGGTACACAAATTGATACAGTGGTTCTTGTAGAATGGAAACTGAAGCATGAATATGAAATGAAGAGTTAAAGTTCTGAATTTATCTTAGTTATATTCTGAATTCTAGTTGTATATGTACATTATTTAGCTTCCTCTAATTAGAATCATGTAGTTGCTTGATATATATAATGGAACATCTGATAGTAGCTTAGTGGACGAACTGTCTATGTATGCTAGTTAAAAATACTAATGGTGTAGTAGCTATGTTCAGTTAGTTCGTTATTGTTTGATGATTATCATGTCTCAAAAAGCATGTTAGCTAATTTAGACTTTTCTTAAACATTTAACAGTTAGCTCATTAAACAAATAACCCGTTTCGGAACTTGTAGGAATATTGTTTAGCTAGATACTATTGGTTAATTTTAGCATGTAAATGGTTTAGGATTAAAATTAGATTGCCAAGTTCTTTAATTTGGCAAACTGTGAGCATGTGTAGTATAATGTAACTAGGTAGTAACATGTGATGAGATGCCAGGTCCAGTTTTGTACCATACACGTTGGGCCTGGGCCCGCGTTGGCAACGGACTGCCTTGATTGCATCATTTTCATATTCTATGAATAATATTCGGAATACAACTATAATTAACTCGTAAGCATGCAAATAAAGTAGGACCTTTTCTTCTTTCATTTTTAGAGACGGACGAAAAACGGAAAAATAGAAAAACATAGTCGCTTTAGGATATCCTTTTAAAACAAAAATGAGGCATGCCTCGCCAAGTAAATCACAAGCTGCAGGGCCCTCTATACGTGTTTGTAAAGTTGCTTTGACTCCGGGACGGGCCGTTTAGCAAAATTTCACGGCCTTGCCCAAAATAACACTACGCTAGTCGCTTAGGGCGCGTCTTTAATAAAATTACTTCTTTAAGTACGGGTGTGCATTTATGCAACCCAAATCTAAATCTCAACGGAGTCGAAACGTGTCTATGACCACGGGTACATTGATTGTGACGAGATCCGAGATACGTTTTCACGACGTTGCAATTCTTTGCTAAAAATAACAATAATAATAATAATAAAAGCGGCAAACAAAAAGTCATAATTCGCACTGAGTACATAATTGTTAAAATCAGATAAATAAGCCGAATATAACAGTTGAGCGACCGTGCTAGAACCACGGAACTTGGGAATGCCTAACACCTTCTCCCGGGTTAACAGAATTCCTTGTCCAAATTTCTGGTACGCAGACTGTAATTTAGAGTCATTCTTTTCCTCGATTCAGGATTAAAACCGGTGACTTGGGACACCCTAAATCTCCCAAGTGGCGACTCTGAAATAAATAAACAAATCACGTTCGATTGTCCTTTAATTGGAGAAAACTCCTTCACCCCTTCGCGGGGCGGTAAAAAGGAGGTGTGACAGCTCTGGCGACTCTGCTGGGGACGCCGAACCCAGAATCTCTGGTTCAGGGTTCAAAATTCGAACTTAGATGAATTGTTATATTTGGCTTTATTTATTATTTGATCTTATTACATGTTTTGGCCTAAATGTGCAAAATGATATTTTTTTACCGCTTTGATATTATTTGAATTGTACATATAAACTGTCCCGAAACCTTCTCTTCTCACCTCCGGGGATGTGCTTACTGGTTGAGACTCCCTAATTTTGTTAGTGTCATACCTTAAAAAAGAAGAGGCTCGGAAAGTTTCTAAGCCGGCTGGCCTTTTGGTTCCCGGAAAGGAGCTCCTTCCTCAACTCGAGTTGTCCGCTCGGGTACACTGTCTAGAACATATACCCAGGTTGAACCTAGAATAACTTGACTTCATGTCGGATCTCTAGTAGGAACCTTTATTTGCATCATGTTGCATTTGACTTAGGGGACCCAACCCCTGCTGCATCTTATTTGTTTTGCGCATTTATTTGCTTCAGATCTGCATGCTGACCGGCTTCTGAAATCGGGAATTTTTGAAAAATTGTGAAAAAGAGAAAAAGAAAAATAGCAGTGTAGGGAGATAACTACTTATTTTTTTTGAAAAATAAAACCAATGTCCAAGTAGTGTCAAAACCCTGCCGAAATGTTGAAAAAAAAATGAAAAACGCCGGTTTGATTTATTTGAAAAAACAAAAGAAAGGACTCTTGTTTACAAGTTTAGTTTATGTTGGGCGAACTACGCCGATTTGATTCTCACAAGGCGTGAGATACGTAGGCAACCCTCGTTGAGTCCAACCTCCCATTTTGCAAAAATAGACAAAAAATGTCAAATTTTAAATTTCGTCATAGAGTCGGGCGATGCCGTTTTTGTCAGAAATAGCCGAATGTTCCCGAAAGGGATGCCGGAAGGCTGACTTTGCATTAACGACCACTCCTATCATTTTTTTGATTTTTGATCGGTTGACTCACACAACCTTAAAATCTTCGTCCCTGAAGTGTGTAAGCACGTGATTTTTGCTTCACGGACAATCGCTCCAAAAGAAAACAAAATAGTGACAAATGACTCCGCTGTACAATTCTTTCGATTTTTCGTGGCATGTGCTGTTTAGTCATTTGTGGTTCGGTCCATGTTGCGTTTGATCTTATCAATCAAAATACAAAGTATGTCTGTCATGGTAATCAAACCGTAATTCGGTCATTGAAAGAAAATTCAAAAAAAATATATATATATGTGCATCGTCCGTTCTAGGTTGTGATTTAACTTGCTTAAACATTTTAATTTGGCGTGATATTGGTGTTGAAGTGTTACATTGTTGTTTGTTTTATTATTTATTTGTTATTTTTCATTTTTTGTTTTAAAATTAGAAAACAAAGAAAAGTGATAAAAATTGATTTGGGCCCAAGAAATGAAACAAAATAGGCCCAAAACCACGTCCAAGGACCCGGTCCAAACCAGGCCTGCCCATGCACCTCCCAAAACGACGCCGCATCAGGCGTCTGATCTGAGCCGTTCAAACACACCCATCCAACGGTCCACATACACACCCGTAACCCGACCTGTTTAGCCGGTCCAACCCAACCCATCACTTAAACCCAAACGACCCCGTTTTAATACCAAACGACCTCGTCTCACCCCTCACCATCAGATCCAAGCCGTTGAGATCATCTGATCCAACGGCTCAGATCTAAACCCCTAGACCATATATAAGCTTTCTATCACACCCCACGCCCCCTATCCGAACCCCCCTTCACTCATCTTCTTCCCCAAGCCTGAAACCCCCCAAACCCTAGCAGCCGCCCTGATTCCCCTTTCACCAGAACCCGGCGGCATGAACGCCGATGACCCCCTGTTGAACACCCTAAGACCCCCTCACTCTCCTGAACATGGATCTGTTACTCCCTAGCCTCAAATCACCTCCCATCGTCTCGAATCTGGATTTGAAGATTCGAGACAAAACTCGATCTATGCCAAACCTCACCATCTTCATACCAGACACTCCCCTGACCTCCCTCGTGACCAAACCAGACCTGGTTTGGTCCGAATCTACCCACAACTTCTAAAAACTAGATCTGAAAATCCAGACCTTAGAACACATGAACCTGGGGAATCCGGCTAGCCTTAACGGGGGTTTGAGGTCTAATAGACCTTAATCAAGGTGTTCTCATGTGAGAACACCCTGATTAAAGTTTGTTCAGCCTCAAAGGGTCAAAGTTGAGTCAGTTTTGGTTCAGTTTTGTTTGGACATTTTTTGGTAAGTTTTCTTTTCCTTTTTGTTTTATTCAACTGCTAGTTAAGTTGTCAGCATGTTTCGTTGTGTATGTTTGGTTATTTTCTTTTGTTATTTTCCATTCGGATTTCTTCCATCTATGTCAAAGACCTTTTATTGGGTCAGTTGATTTTCTGTATGTTCTGAATGTATTCTGTGGTATACATGATCGTCAATTAAATTAGTCGTCAAATGAGTTAATTCATATAGGTTCCCAGTGATTGAACAAAGTTGTCTGAAGTCATTCGGGACTCTATACGTGTTGTTTATATGAACGATTGATTATTATGTGTTACGATTAATATAGTCGAGTCGATGTATGTCGTCAATTAGTTTCAGTCATTAATGGTAACAACTTGATCCGTGTTGTTTATTTCTACTGTGATCGTATTTGAATACCATTAGGAACTGAATTGTATTGCCTATTGGTTTTGTTCAAAGTTGAATTAAAAGAACATCTAGGGGGTAGGTTATAATGGCAGTTCAGACTTTGAGCTTAAATGGATGCCATGTTCACTTAGTTCAGATGGTGGGCAGCATACGTATGGTCAGTTGTTTTGGATTAAAATAGCCTGACAGCACATGCTGTCAGATTATATTCCTGCTGCCCATACTTTGGTTAAATAAACAAGAGATTAGGACACTTTAACAACAAAAAGAGAGGGGGGCTGTCAGGGATTTCATGGGAGTTTTGTTATTTAAAATGAGTGAGTGGAAAAACAACAGGGAGGGGGAATTTTGAGTGGTCAAACAGACTGTAAAGTGTTAAGGTTAGGCTATAAAAGAGGCAGACTTTCCATTAGATGGGAGATTTTTCTTTTGGGAGCCGAAAAGAGGAGGTTCTTCTGGAAAAAAAACTTAGTCTTGAGAGAGGTCTTGTGAGTTAAAGGAAACTGAAAAAATATAAGGAAATTTCCAGAAACACTGTAACCAAACACTGTCTGAAAACTACAGAAGAATTCATATTGGTCAAGCTGTCTTGGCCAAGTTCTGTTGTTTGCCCTGATTGAGCTGCTTGTGATTGTTGAACTGCTGGTGTTGCTGCATCGAATACTCTATTATTTCTTTTGTTTCACTACTCTTTTCTGGGATTGCTTGTTTGGTGCTCGACCATCTGTTGGTTTTCTTTGTTCTGGAAACTGTTGTTGGTTGTCTGTGGACTGTGGAAAACACTTGTGGTTGTTGGTTTGTTGCTGTGTTGTTGCTGTGTATCTGCTGTTGCTGTGTTTGTTGCATACTACCCAGCTGATCATTCCTTTCTTCTTTTGTTCTCTATACCAGGTACACAACCAATACACTGTCAAATGTAATTGGAAAATTGAGCATGAATACAAAAAGAAAAGACCTGAAGTTGACTTTCATACATAGATTGTTACATTAGATATCATGTACTGTATAATAATTTTCATTCCTGTGTTGACAATAGAAGTAGCCTGTATGCCCAGTGTATATCAATATAGATTAGCTGAATGATAGTTTATATATGTATGCTGATAGGTGAAAATATTCCCAATGAAATAGGTTGTATCTTAGACTTAGTTTAACTTTGTAGTATGTCCTTTAATGTAGGCCAAGCATGAAAATCGTACTCTACTAGTTAAGTTCTTTCCTTTCTGATAAACTGCTTCATATAACTGGTAAACCATGTTTTAAGACAAAGAACACGGAGACTGCAATCTCAACCTCACGAAGGTCGAGCCCAGGTCGAAACAGACCAAGCAGGCCTGCATCGAACAAACAATGGCCCAGGTCTGGTCCATCACGCATGGGCTGGATTTGGGCCCTTAATTTTTGCTCGGCCGACTGTGTACGTGGTCGTGCTTCTGATTTTGTGCAAGCACTCGGAATTCTGTATAGATAACTTACAAGCATGTAATTAACTAGGGCTATCTACTGTTTTCAATTAGTAGAGACAAACGCGACAAGAAACGTAGTTGCTATAGGATATCCTTTTAAAATAAGGATGAGATGAGCCTCGACAAAAAAATAAAGAAAAACGCACAAATTGCGGGGCCCTTGTTAAATATATATATGTTGAAGCATTCAGTCCCTAAGGTGGGTCGTTTAGCAAATCTCACGACCCTCCCGGAATAATAACGTGATAGCCTCTTTAAGCGCGTATTTAATAATTTTACCTTCTTAAATTCGGGTGCGCATTTATGTGACCCAAATCCAAATCTCGACGGATTCGAAATGTGTTTCTAATCAAGGGTACATTGATTGTGATGTGGTTCGAGATGCATGTCCATGACGTCGCAAATTCCTTTTAAAAATAGAACGAGACGAGCCTCGACAAACAAAATGTACAAAGCTGCGGGGCCCTTTAGATGTATGTATATATTAAAGTATTTAGAATTCGGGATATGCCGTTTAACGAATTTTTACGACTTTCCCCAAAATAACAAGACGCTAGTTGCTTTAGGCGCGCCTTTAACAATTTATTTTCCTTAATTCGGGTGCACATTTATGTGACCCAAATCCAAATCTCAACCGAGTCGAGATATATCGATAACCACGGGTACATTGATGTAACGTGGTTCGAGATATGTTTTCACGACGTTGCAATTCTCGTAAAAATAATAATAATGACAAAAGCGGTTAAAAGATAAAATTTGCACATGGTTCATAATTGTATTTAAAATCAGATAAATAAGCCAAATATAACAGTTGAGCGACCGTGCTAGAATCACGGAACTCGGGAATTCCTAACACCTTCTCCCAGGTTAACAGAATTCCTTATCCGGATTTCTGGTACGCAGACTGTAATATGGAGTCATTCTTTTCCTCGATTCAGGATTAAAATTGGTGACTTGGGACACCCTAAATCTCCCAAGTGGTGACTCTGAAATAAATAAACAAATCCCGTCTCGATTGTCCTTTAATTGGAAAAACTCCCATGTACCCTCGCGTGTACGTAAAAAGGAGGTGTGACAGCTCTGGCGACTCTGCTGGGGACTTTACCCAGAACTACTGGTTCAGGGTTAGAAATTCGAGCTTAGATGAATTTTTATATTTGGTTTTATCTGATTTTGTTACATGATACATGCCTAATGTGCTAAATGATGCTTTTACCGCTTTGATTTATGTGAACTGTATATAAACTGTGCCGAAACCCTTCTCTTCTTACCTCCGGGGAGAAGCTCGCTGGTCGAGACTCCCTATTCTGTTAGTGTCAATACCTGAAATAAGAAAGAGGCCGGACAAGTTACAAAGCCGGACGATCCCGCGGGTCCCCGGTACGTAGCCCCCTCCTCGACTCGAGTTGTCCGCTCGGGTACACAGTCTAGAACAAATACCCAGGTTGTGAACCTAGTATAACGAAACTTCATGCCGGATCCCTAGTAGGAACGCTTATTTGCATCATGTTGCATTTGACTTAGGGGACTCAACACAGGGGTTGGGTCCGTCTAGGACTAGCAACCTGAAATGAAAAGACCATCCTGCTGCATCCTATTTGTTTTGCGCATCTATTTGCTTCAGTTCCGCATGCTGACCGGTTTCTAAAAATAAAAGGGAAAAATAGGAGCGTAGGAGATAATTACTTCTTTTGGAAAAACCAATGTCCGAGTAGTGTCGAAAATAATATAAAAATTACTTCTAGTTGGATTTTTTTTTAAAAAAAAAATAATAATAATATAAAAAATTTCTTTTTATCACTTTCAAAATCAAAAAAAAAAGAGAGAAGGTATTTATTTAAAAGTAAAAAAAAACGGAAAATTCATAATTCAAAAATGTTGTTTCTTTCGTAGTACCCCTTTTATAAACTCAGACTAATAGTCCAAATATTTTCTAAAAAATAAATATTTTCTTTAGTCTTTATCTCTTTTCAAAAGAAAAAAAATAATAAAAAATATATATTCTCGTTTTCTAGGTTTATTTGATTTTCTCTATTCACGATATCCCGAACTACGCCGGTTTGATTCTCACCGGATGTGAGATACGTAGGCAACCCTAGTCGGATTCAACCCCATTTTTGCTAAAATAGCCAAAATCAATAAATTAAAAAAAAAAAGATGTGTCAAATTTTAAAAGAGTCATAAATAAGTCAGGTGATGCTGTTTTGTCATAAATAGCCGAATGTTCCCGAAAAGGGACGCCGGAAGGCTGACTTTGCATAAACAGCCACCTTTGGGTCTTGTTTAGCATTTTTGTCCAGTTGACCCACACAGCCTTAAAATCTTCGTCCCCGAAGTGTTTAAAGGCCGTGTTCAAAACTTGATCCCCTTTGTAAAATATTTTTGAGTCAAGTCATTTTGTTAAAATCACCTTAATAAATGTGCAGGATGAGCACGATGCAAAATGAATATTTTTCAATAATGACCAAAATCCCTGTCAAGTTACGGCTATGGTGGAATGATCTAGGTGTTGAAGGACAAAATGAGGTCAAGAAATATCTGAAAGGTCTCGTGGGTTTGTTGGAAATCCAGCCTCGGGGAGATATCATAAGAGCTTTGGTTACCTACTGGGACCCGGCACACAATGTTTTCCATTTCTCTGATTTTGAACTCACCCCGACTTTGAAAGAAATGGTCGGGTACATCGGGAATGCTGAACTTCCGTTGAGGCAAAAATACTTGGTCGCCCCAAGAGTTGTCACGGTACATCGGTTCCTAGATTCATTGAAGATACCCAGAACGGTCCACAACCCGGATCTGGCAGCCGAATTTTGTACTCCATGCTTCATATATGATAGGTACGGTCATGAGGGGGGATTCAATAATCCAATCAACAAACTGTGCAGCAAAGGTGTTCGTCAGAAGTGGGACAAACACAGATGGGTAGCTTTCATGATGATGTTCCTGGGCCTTCTGGTATTTCCAAGGAAAGACGGAAACATTGATTTGAAGATATCCGGGGTCGTCAGCACTTTACTCACGCAAAATGACAGTACTCTCGCACCTATGGTGGTATCTGACATCTTTCGAGCTCTTACAGTTTGTAAAGCTGGGGGAAATTTCTTCGAAGGTTGTAACTTGCTCCTACAAATATGGATGACCGAGCACCTTTGCCATCATTCCGAGATTTTGAGCCATGGTTCCCCAGAAAAGACTTGCATAGAAGAATTTTACACGAGAACCAAAGAGATCAGTTTGCCCAAAGGAGTCCTGGCATGGACCTCGTTCTTTCAAGCTCTTACTGCCAGCCAAATACAATGGACGCTAGGATGGTTGCCTGTTGATGAGATCCTATATATGTCGGCAGCTAAAACTCATTTCTTACTGATGGGGCTTAAGAGCATTCAACCTTACGCACCTTGCCGAGTTTTGAGACAGTTCGGAAGATGCCAGACAGTACCTCATGAGGAGGATCTTAGCACTCAAGCAGTTGAGATAAGTCCTAACGGACAATTCCCAGAAGTGAAGATTCGCCAAATCTGGAGTGAGTGTCAATATTTGAAATCAGATACTTGCGTGCGGGATCGAGCCAAAGGAGAGACGACGCCAGGTTACCTTGCATGGTATATAAGGGAATTTGAGCATGAAAGGCCGGCTAAGAGACCCCACATCCGGAATTTCACCGAATCATCGCAAAGGCAGTGGGATTGGTTAGCGAAGGAAAGAGGCTATTGCGCCGAAATCAGCAGGTTGAAGCGACAAATGGAAAGCTTGAAATATGAGCACAATGTGCAAGTTGCTACCAATCTGGGAGAGCGGAACAGGTTAATTCAGGAAAACGAAATGCTCAGAGCCCAGATCAAACAGATAAGGGTGGATGCGGATAAACAGCCAAGGCATTAATCAGACGAGCAGCTGATAAAAAGGCTAAAAAGTGAAATCAGGGAATGGCAAGATGGTTTGGAGAAATCTGAAAATGTCATAGCAAAGCTCAGGGCACAGTGGGATACAAGAGCGGATAAGCATCGCCGATACCTGAATCAATTGGAAGGCGACCACGAGAAAACTGTTGCTAAAATGAAGAGAGAGATGGCTACACTTGAAATCAAAGCAGCTAATCAGGCCAAGGATCTCCAAATTGAGAGCAGATACTGGTACGACTTGTTGGCCCGAATGAAGTTAGAAGTATGGCAACTGAAGAATCAGCATATTCAGGATGCTCAGGTATTCAAGATGTGCAGCGATCAGATAAAATGCCTACTTATAGAGAAGAAGCAAACCAGAAATAGGATCAAGGCCATTGCCCATGCCATCACCCGACGATGTCTACGATGTGAGAACATGACCAGCGTTACCATCCTCTCGGCAGTGATGAGTTATGTCAAGCAGACCATGCATGAGCTGGAGCAACTTGAGAGGGATCTCGCACCTAGGACCGCGGCAAGGTCGAACGACGCCCCGCGGACACCAATTTTCAAAATCATAATGTACTCATAAGTCAAAGTCTGTATCTTAGCACTTTTTGCTTGTTTTTTTTATCAGGGTGATTTCTGGTCTATTTTTGAGTCTAGGCTTATTTTCAAAGTTTGCTCTTTCGTTTGCAAAATGTAGTTTGTAATAGGCCATTTCAACAATAAAAGGTTGTTTGCTTTTATGCTCATTTGTGCAGAACTACGCCTGGTTTGATTCGCGCGGGGACGTGATGCGTAGGCAATCCCCATAAGATTCGACCGCTCTTAATAAAGAAAGAAGAGAAAATACAAAAATAAATAAAAAGGGAACAAATGAGCAAACCGGGATGACGCATGTTGTTCGAAGCGAAGCATGTAGAAACGGTTAACTGCCTAGGAGCATTGCATCCTCTATGTGTTGTGATCAAATCTGTTAAGCTCTAACGCTAACAAAGTTTGTTGTTGTCTGATCCAGACAAGTTAGTTGTTAAAGAACTCTGGCAACACACTCCTATCAAACCAGATCCAAAGGACCGATAGCAACAAGCATGACTACTTCAGAGAATAGTAATGAGGAAGAGAGGCCGATGAGCCAGTTGCTAAAAGAAGCGATGGAAAAGATTGAAAGGATGGGACTAGAGATGAATGCAATGCAGCTAGCCATAGCCAAAACACAAAAGAGCCCTGAAACACTGGGACACATGCCAGAATACCCTCACTCCGGCCCTTCCACAAGCCGCCCAAATCCCCTTTATCATCAAGAAAGAAGCCCTCATGATTCCCAAGCTCCACCACCCCATCAACCTCTCCCAACACCCAATATTCCCATTTTTGTGGGACCAACATCAGCCCCTTTGCAAAGAACGACCAGTGAGCCATTGTTTCAGGCTCACGATACACAATACTATCCCCCCGAGCCTACGTTTCATGCCCCCGAACCACAGGCTTACAATCCACATTTGGAAGTGCCGGCAGAGATTGAGAAGCCGGCTAAGGCCCCTGAACAGGATGAAGTATTGAGAAAGTTCAAAAGCCTGGAGTAGTCCTTCAGGAACTTGCACGGGCTGGGCAACCAAGTCAGCGTAGCATACAAAGATCTGTGCCCTTTCCCAGACGTCCAACTCCCGGCTGGGTTCAAGATGCCTAAGTTTGATTTATATGAAGGACACGGTGATCCCATGGCACATTTGCGGGGATTCTGTAGCAAAATGAGAGGGGCAGGCGGCAAGGATGAGCTGCTGATAGCTTATTTCGGCCAAAGTCTGAGCGGATCTGCACTGGAGTGGTATACCAGGCAGGATTCCAGTAGGTGGTATACTTGGGATGATCTGGCGCAGGCTTTTGCAGGTCATTTCCAGTATAATTTTGAGATAGTCCCTGACCGTCTCACATTATTAAGAACTGGGAAGAAACCCGGGGAAAGTTTTCGCGAGTTCGGGTTCCGCTGGAGAGAACAAGCAGCTAGAGTCGATCCTCCCATGAGAGAGGGAGAGATGGTGGACTATTTCTTACAAACATTGGATCCAACCTACTTTGGCCACTTGGTGACAACAGTTGGAAAATCTTTCAACGAGGTGGTCAAGATAGGGGTCATGATAGAAGAGGGTCTGAGGTCTGACAAAATCTTGAACTATTCGGCACTTAAGGCCACGACCCAGGTTATTTAGAGCGGCACGGGAGGTGCGCTGAGAAGAAAGAAAGAAGAGGCTGCCACGATCGAGGCAGACAGTTGGTCCAGGGCTGGCAGGCCACACTACAACCGACTCAGTCCTCACAGGTCAAACTACCCATACAACCCACCACAAAATTTCTATCCACCTCGAGAACCACATTGTTCCATACACCAGGCCCAAGTATACACTCAGTCTCCGGTTCGCCCGCAATGGCGCGTGCCGGTTCCCTAGAACATATATACGCCACCACAAAACACCTACCCTCCACCAAGGGCGTATAGAAACCCTCCAGGGGCAGGCTTTCGGGGAAATCCAGATGCTAGGAATGACAGGTTGCGGAAACAGAGAACTTTCACAGAGTTGGGGGAAACCTACACCGTTTTGTTCCACAAGCTGAGGCAATTGGGTTTGGTTAGTCCTGTCCAGACTCGAGAACCAAATCCCCCACCTCAGAATTTGGATCGATCAATAAGTTGTGAATACTGCTCAGGGATGCTCGGGCATGACACCGAGAAGTGTTGGAAGTTAAGGCATGCCATACAGGATCTTATCGACACCAATAAGATCGAGGTCCAGGCACCGGAAGCTCCTAACATCAACCAAAACCCACTACCAGCGCACCACGAGACTCACATGATTGAGTTGGTGTATGAGGGAGGAGAGTTGAAAAAACCCTCACAAACAGTGATGATGATCCAAGCCGCCCCGAAGGAAGTCTCAACCAGTGGGGGAACGAAGGTACAGTCACAGGGAGAAAGCGTCAAGCCAGTAGTGATATTGGGAAAGAGCCCGTCCGCCATAACAAGCAAACCCGAGCCAAACAAGTTGGTAATATCAGGGGTTCCGCCCGCACCTGCTGTTGTGTTAAAGGGGGCATATAGAGAACTGGTCACCGTAAAGCCTGTAGTCCAGCTGCCGATGATTGATAGCAAGGCTGTGCCTTGGAAATATGAAAAGGCGGTGGTGATGTACAAAGGAAAACAGGTAGAAGAAGTTAGTTGTGAAGCGCAAGGGCTGACTCGATCAGGTCGATGTTTTGCTCCGGTGGAGCTAAGAAGAACCAACCCAGTTGCAACCAAGAAACCTGTGTCCGAAGAAGAGGCTGAGGAGTTCCTGAGAAAGATGAAAGTGCAGGACTACTCCGTGGTCGAACAGCTGAGAAAAACACTGGCCCAGATCTCGTTGCTGTCATTACTGATCCATGTCACACCTCCTTTTTCCGCGTCCGGGGGCGCAGGGGAGTTTTTTCCAATTAAAGGACAATCGAAACGGGGTTGGTTTAATTATTTCAGAGACGCCACTTGGGAGATTTAGGGTGTCCTAAGTCACCAATTTTAATCCCGAATCGAGGAAAATAATGACTCTATATTATAGTCTGCGTACCAGAAATCCGGATAAGGAATTCTGTTAACCCGGGAGAAGGTGTTAGGCATTCCCGAGTTCCGTGGTTCTAGCACGGTCGCTCAACTGTTATATTCGGCTTATTTATCTGATTTTTAATACAATTATGAACCATGTGCAAATTTTATCTTTTAACCGCTTTATTAATTATTATTATTAGGGATGTGAACGTCGCTTAAAACATGTCTTTGGACTGCGTCACATGAAATGCACCCACAATACGGAACATATCTTATTTGACGTTTTGGGATTTGGATTTGGGTCGCATGAAATGCACACCCCAAGTTTTAAGAAAGTAAATTATCAAACACGCGCCTAAAGAGACTATCGCGTTATTATTTTGGGAAGGCCATGAAATTCACTAAGCGGCCCTCCTGAATTCTAAGTAATTTAAAACAAGTATTTACTGAGGGCCCCGCAATTTGTATTTTTATTCGGCGAGGCTCATCTCGTTCTTATTTTTTTTAAGAATTTGCAACGTCATGGAAATGCATCTCGGGCCACGCCACAATCAATGCGCCCGTGACTAGAGACATATTTCGACTCCGTTGAGATTTGGATTTGGGTCACATAAATGTGCACCCGAGTTTAGGGAGATAAAATTATTAAAGGCGCGCCTAAAGCAACTAGAGCATTATTATTTTGCGGAAGGCCGTAAAATTCGCTAAACGGCATGTCCCGAATTCTAATTATTTTAATATATACATTTAGAGGGCCCCGCAGCTTGTGCATTTTTCGAGGCTTGTCTCATTTTTATTTATTTATTTATTTTTATATATATTTTTTTTATTTTTTAAAAGGATGCCATTTTTATGTCTTTAACAATACTAAAACTTCCGGCCTCTTTACAACTAAAATCCCATGACTTGTTAGAAGTTTAATAAAAGGAGTTTAGTGAATGAGTGTTTCGGTAGTAGTAACAGCATGCACTAATACTATTTTTTCGAATGACCTAACCAAAGGAAAAGACGAACAGATTAACGTCAAACTTGTGTCATAGAACGACTAATCCAACTTAATTAAACGACATCAAATAAACAAGAATAACATAACATGAAAATGAACCAAAATGCAGATAGCGAAACATAGGCAGAAAACTTCCATACCAATTTTTTATATTGCATCTCAAACATTCAACGTAAGTTTATTTATCTAATACATCGAGGTTTACTAACCTTTGCACCTCGACAAACTCAGAGCGACAAACCCGATTCCGACGGAACTTAGGCCGGACCTTTCTGAACGAAGAACAACGACGGAACCTCGGATAGCGCCTCGACGTACCGGACCTCGACGAACAAAACAACCTCACCGGACTGAAGCAACGGCTGAGCTACTCAGCAACGCAGCGACGCAGCAACAACTGTTGTATTTTTCGACGCAACAACTGTTGCGAGAAACTGCAAAAAAAGGGGTCGTTGGAGGTGATGAAAGGAGCAGCTATGGAGGTCTGTTTGGTTGACGAGGAGGGTGAGGTTGGTTATGGCGATGCAGCAACACGTCGGCTTGGGTGGAGCTGGAGCTTGCAGCGGGCGGCAATGGAGGTTGACGATGGGCCTGTTTGGTGGTCCGTTTGGCGCTGGTGCTGGGTCGTGGAGGCGGGTGGTTTCAGGCGATGGAGGAGGCTGGTAGGAGGAGGGTATGCTTGGTAATGGAGGAGTTGGTCCTCGCTGCGACAGTAGGGGTCGTTAATGGTGGTTTACCGACGGGGGGGTGGTTGGACGATGGTGGGGCTGGTTTCGTTTGGATGGTGGTTATGGTGTTTGGGCGATGGTGTTTGGACGGGGGTGATGGAGGAGGAGGGTGGTCGTGAGGCAGTTTGGGAGGAGACGGGGTTGGGCTGCTAGGGTTTTCTTCTTCTTCTTGTTGTTGAAGAAGAAGATTGAACAGTAGTCGTCCCCTTCAACATTCAAAAGTCCCGTTTTTTCAACTTTTCCAAAAGTCCTCCTCTAGGGTTTTGCTTCTTTTTCTCTTTTTAAGAAGAAAGAGCAACAGTAGTCGTTCCCCTTTAAAAATCCAAAAATCCCTCTTTTTCAAATTCCAACTCCTTTTTCGTTGGTCCCCCCCCCCCCCCCACGTTCCTTTGGCCTTTTCCGTGTTTTTGTAACACAATGCCCATGAAAATGAGCCCCACGCGTGGTGGGATTCAAGGAATATGTCCCCCACGCGTGGTGGGGTTCCCTACGTGTCCTGGACACGGTTTATTATGGGCTAGGTCCGAAAATTAGGCCTAAAACCGGGTAGTTTGAACCCAAATATTATTCTTTTGCCCGGACCCGAGAAATAGGAACACGTTGCTTAACTAGTCCTATGTAAGCAAAATAACTACCAAAAATAAGACTAGTATTTAAACAAAATTATATCTTTTTAAATATTTTTTCAAGATTTAAAATAGCTACAAAATATTAATAAAACTATTTTTGTAATTTTTGTTTTTTTTAAATATTAAGATAAAATATGAAGCAATATATTTTTGTATTTTTCAAAGTTAAAATGACTATAGAACGACTAGACTATAGAAGACTTAGTCAACAACTAGAGTCAAAATAGCTATATTAGTCCTAAATTAAATATTTAAGCTAAGAATGTAAAAATTCCCGGGGAGGGTCAAAAATCACGTGCTTACAGCTGCCCCTCTTTGACTGGAAACACGAAGAGTTTTCCGACAAAGAACGACTAGACGTGTTTTTGACCCGACCATTACTTGGACGGACTACACTAAGGAAAGGGAGGGAATGTGACCGAGCCCTGGTATCTGAGCTGCCTACATATCCTTGGTTATACAGGAATCAGGCCACGTGTAGTTCGGGGATGAGAGAGATAGTGAAGTGTACCGAGGTGAAGAGCCGATCGAGGTGCCGTTCCGTTGAGGTTCTGGTCCGCGGTCCTGTCATTACAACAAAAATGAAAACTGAAAAAGACTAACTAAGCCTATCAGCTACTAGTTACAAGGATCCCTATCTCTTAAGTCTTCTGAAACTTGGTCTTGAGTATTGAATGGTGCTTCATACAGACTTTGGATTTGAACCTTGATACTTGCTAGTTGTAGGCGCTAGTTCTTGAGCAGATCACATCTGTTCTCCACTTCCATGTTTTGGATTCATTCATTTTTCTTCTTTTTTCTTCTTTTTTTTTTTGTTTTTTTTGTTTTTGTGACTAGCTTTTGTTGACCCTCTCAGACTGTTGACTCGCATTCTTGGGGCGAGCTTCTTGTTGCTTCTATCTTGGATTGAGTGCTGGGGATTTTTGTTGTAGCCTTCTGCCTTCCAATGGGTTACGGCTTGACTTTGAACGATCCCGCTGTTCTACAGGCGGACCCCTAACTTCTTCAATCTTTGACATATAACAATCTTCTGCTCTACAGGCAGGCCCCTGACAATCAAACAGACAAAACAAACAAAATTTCCTAACCCAGTTTGCACTGGGAAGGTTTGTGAGTCGTTAGCAAAATCGTAGCCCACTGATACTACTGATGCAGTGCTGAGAGTGAACTAAACACTAGACTAGGATGTATTCCCTTGTTATACAGGTGGGCGCCTAACTTCAATGCTTGAAATGTAAGGACTGAAGTGTATTCCTCTGTTCTATGGGCGGGCTCCCAACTTCAACACTTGTAATGAAAAAGACTGAAATGTATTCCTCGCATTATACAGGTGGGTGCCTGGATTTAGGAAAATGACTCTTTTTTCAAAAATGTTTTTTTAGCATCTTAGGAGAAAGATTCATCGGACTAAGATTTTGATCCTAGGAGAAGGTTCGTCAGACTAGGTCTCTATCTTAGGAGAAAAATTCGTCAGACTAAGATTTTGATCCTAGGAGAAGGTTCATCAGACTAGGTCATTTTTTTTTTTGGTTATCTTAGGAGAAAGATTCATCAGACTAATATTTGGATTTTTGGTCAGACTAGGTCTCTATCTTAGGAGAAAAATTCGTCGGACTAAGATTTTGATCCTAGGAGAAGGTTCATCAGACTAGGTCATTTTTGTTTTTGGTATCTTAGGAGAAAGATTCATCAGACTAAGATTTGGATCCTAGGAGAAGGTTCGTCAGACTAGGTCTCTATCTTAGGAGAAAAATTTGTCAGACTAAGATTTTGATCCTAGGAGAAGGTTCATCAGACTAGGTCATTTTTGTTTTTGGTATCTTAGGAGAAAGATTCATCAGACTAAGATTTTGATCCTAGGAGAAGGTTCGTCAGACTAGGTCTCTATCTTAGGAGAAAAATTCGTCAGACTAAGATTTTGATCCTAGGAGAAGGTTCATCAGACTAGGTCATATTTTTGTGTTTTGGTTATCTTAGGAGAAAGATTCATCAGACTAAGATTTTGATCCTAGGAGAAGGTTCGTCAGACTAGGTCTCTATCTTAGGAGAGCATCTCCTATTGGGTGCAATAAACTTAGGAAGTGCGTCTCCTATTGGTAGAACTGTTTTTTAGGAAGTGCGTCTCCTACTGGGTGAAACTAAACTTTAGGAAGTGCGTCTCCTATTGGTAAACTATTCTTAGGAAGTGCGTCTCCTAATGGTAAAAGCGTTGCTTAGGAAGTGCGTCTCCTATTGGGTGCAATAAACTTAGGAAGTGTGTCTCCTATTGGTAGAACTGTTTTTTAGGAAGTGCGTCTCCTACTGGGTGAAACTAAACTTTAGGAAGTGCGTCTCCTATTGGTAAACTATTCTTAGGAAGTGCGTCTCCTACTGGTAAAAGCAGTGCTTAGGAAGTGCGTCTCCTATTGGGTGCAATAAACTTAGGAAGTGTGTCTCCTATTGGTAGAACTGAACTTAGGAGGAAATGCATCTCCTATGGGTGAAACTGAAACAAACCTAGGAGGAAATGCATCTCCTATGGGTAAAACTAAACAAACCTAGGAGGAAATGCATCTCCTATGGGTAAAACTAAACAAACCTAGGAGGAAATGCGTCTCCTATGGGTGAAACTAAACAAACCTAGGAGGAAATGCGTCTCCTATGGGTGAAACCAAACAAACCTAGGAGGAAATGCATCTCCTATGGGTAAAACTAAACAAACCTAGGAGGAAATGCATCTCCTATGGGTAAAGACGTGGAATGTATTCACTTATTATACAGGTGGGCGCCTATTGGTAAAGACACAAAATGTATTCCCTTGTTATACAGGTGGGTGCCTAGAATATGGAATGCACAGACAAAAGTATTCCTCTCGTTATACAGGTGGGCGCCTGTTCAAACTAAGACATAAAAGTATTCCTCTCGTTATACAGGTAGGCGCCTGGTAAAGACATGAAAAATGATATGCCCGCATTATACTAGTGGGTGACCTTGAACAGAAATGAAAAGACAGAAAATGTATTCCTCTCATTATTCAGGTGGGCGCCTGTCTTTATATCCTATTTGAGGGCGGATGAACCCGACAGATCCTATTTGAGGGCGGATGAACCCGACAGATCCTATTTGAGGGCGGATGAACCCGACAGATCCTATTTGAGGGCGGATGAACCCGACATATCCTATTTGAGGGCGGATGAACCCGACAGATCCTATTTGAGGGCGGATGAACCCGACAGATCCTATTTGAGGGCGGATGAACCCGAAATATCTTTAAGACTTGAAAATGTCCTACCTCGAATACTTGCTGGGGATTGGGATGAACTTTTCCTTTTCTACCTTTCCCATTTTTGTTATTATTCGTTTTTTTTTTATTCCTTTTTTTGTTTTTGTTTTGTTTTTGCATAGCTTCTTCCTTCAAAGACTACCTCCCTTGATTTACTTACCTGTTGGGGGGTAAAAACGTTATCAGCTGGGGGTACCTGACTTCCAGAAAATTTTCTAAATGGAAGGAAAATTTTCTGCCCCAGTTTGATAATATCCCTTGTGGCATGCAGTTCTGGCATCAATGCCATTTCCTTTACCTGTTTCAAATCAAACAAAATTGTTAGTTTAAAACATGGTGGTTGGTTGCGATACTCCCAACGGGATGGCTTTTCCTTTTTTCCTTCCTTGCTTTGCGTTGCACAACTTGTTGGATATGATATTATGTGCTGGGGATAATCCCTTCCTGCTGGGGAATATCCCTCTTCTTTTGTGGCATAGCTTGGAAACTGGCATTTCCCCGACCTTTTAGTCTAGTATGGATTTCGCCGAATCATGCTCACTGCTCTCCTTGATTTGTTCACGGGCACTGGCCTTGAGGTTTATAACTTTTGTTTTGGCAAGGATATCTCTCTTGACGCTTGTCAATCCTTTTGTCAATTCCCTTTGCTGGGGATATCTTTTTGACACTGGCCTCGCGTTTGTTCCCTGCTGACTATACCACTTGGATGTACTAGTCAGATCTCATTTCGGAAAGCTGATGGCCTATTTTGAAGTCAATTCACACTTGTTCTGATCAAACTGACTCTATAGGGGAATTTTCTATGAAAGGAGATAGATAAAAGGGGACAGAATAAAAGGACAAAGGAAAAAGATGACTCTTTAACAAAAGAAACTATAAATAAAAACCTATCAAATGCAGATACCGACTCTAATGGCCATGACATGCGTATGTGGCCTATCCTTTACCGTCAATCATCTTTCAAGATCTTCAATTGGCGATTCCCCATCTTATTCTCAATCTTATTCGACTTGTAGTGCCCGAAGGGTTTTCACTATCAAGTCTCTCTCATTTTTGGGTTCTTCTCTCAGCTTTTATCGCCTTATGGTGTCTGTGAAGGTTTTCACCAATAAGACTCTCTCGTTTTATATCTCTCTCCAGCTGGGGGATTTGGAGTGTTGCCGGTATGACTCTTTCTGTTGGAGATTAGAGTCCTTTCTGCTGCGGAACAGAATGTTATGTTCGCCGGTAAGACTCTTCATTTGTCTGACTTGGCAACTTTTGAAGACTGATCGGAAGGTCTTTCTTTGGACCGTAATGTGGGTTTTGGATAGGCTAGAAAGAAAGGGTATAAAAGGCTCAAAAATACATTAATTTTTTGGGTTATTGGTTACAACCTTCGGAATTAGATTTATTTACAACGACCGCAACCTCTGCCCCAGTTTCTTGCTTGGGGATATCTTAATTGTTTTTTTTTCATTTTTCAAAACTATGACCAAGTCGTGAAGCGCCTACGTATCCTCTTTGAGGAATCAGGTCAAACGTAGTTCCCAATTCCTCTTTTTCATTTGACTTTCTTTTTTTTTTTCATTTTCTGTTATCATTTCTCTTTTCTTTTCTCTTTTTTTTTCATTTTTCTTTTGTCATTTTGCTATTCTTTTTTTTTTCATGTTCGTATCTTCTAGTCGTTGCTACTGATTCCGAACGAGGGGTATGAAAGAAAAGTTAGTAAGGCTCAAAAGGGGTAACGAAGGATAAAGTGTTTAGGTAGCAGAACAAAATGTCTTCGTCATTCCAGTCTTCAAACATGCCAAGTGCAAACAACACAATTTAAATTTATAGTCTCTTCTGATGGTGCTTGACTCGGCAACTATATTCAACATCTATTTGTTCATTTGTCACTTCTAAATCACCGTTGGGCGACACTCTCATTCTCATTATTATGAACGACCCTCATGCCAATTTAGGCGAATCTTTCTTTAACGGTTTTCTTTGTGTTTAACTTGCCCCAGTTCCACATGACTCGAGCTCTGAATAATCTCAAACCGTCCTTATTTTCTTTAAATGGTCTGATCGCCTTTCCAGGGTTTTATGATTAACTTTAAAGACTAGGCCCAAAGTGTGTGCGCATGTCATGTCCCTAGAATCGGCATTGAACGAAATGATAAAAGGACTAAACAAAAGACGTCTGGAACTAACAAAAGACCGACTTTGCATTAGACTACCGGCGAAATGGTTTGAATAATAAAACCAACAAAACAACCAGAATAAAATCCTAACACAAACTGGACAAAATTGAAACAAACTGTTATGACAAAATGGAAAGATAAGAAGGTTTGACACAGGAAAAAATCCCAATTACAACCTTAATAATCTGAACAACAGAAATGACCACAAAATAAGCCACCACAAGCTTCTCTCTTGCTGACCAAGGAACGAAGCGTCCTCCCATTTTATCAAAACCTGGCATCTTAGCCACTAAGCTTTGCATCAATACTGCCAAGACCATTACCCGCTTCAACATCATCACCCTCTGTCAACAAGTTCTCGATAGGGTTCGAGTGCTCCATGTCACTGTTATTGATCACAATCCGCCCTTCTTGGATCATTCTTTCTATTTCTCTTTTCAAATCCCGACAGCTTTCAACATTGTGCCCCTGGACATTGGAATGGTATTCACACCTTTTAGAAGGGTCAAAGCTTCTTGCACGTGGGTCCACACGATTTGGAGGAATAGGTGCAATCATGTCATGATTCTTTAATTTCTCAAATAAGCTTTCATAGGACTCTCCTATTGGTGTAAAATTATCTTTCAACCTTTGTTCCCCTTTATACCACTGGCTTGGCTGTGGGTTATAGGGCATCTGAAAATTTTGTGGAGACTTCTGGAGATTTTGTGATGCTCGTGCTCGCCTCCTGGGGTGTTTTGGTGGCTGGACAACATACTGAGGTGGAGCGACAGAGTATTGAGCGTCCTGAGGTGGATAACACTGCTCAGAGGAGCCGTAGAAAATTTGAGGAGGCTGCTCATACCCTCGAGATGTTCTCCTGGGACCTCTTCTAGACCCTGATGTCATCATGATTTCTTCAATCTCCTCATTTGTGCCGCTAAGATTATCTTACTCAACCCGGACAGCCTGAGTTGCGGCCTTAAGAACAGCTTGACTTATAATTTTGCCTGTCTCAAGACCATTCTCTACCATTTCTCCAATTTTGATTGCTTCCGAGAAGGTTTTGCCAACTGCGGACACCATGTTTTGAAAGTAATCTGGCTCTTGCGCTTGAAGGAAGACAGTAATTAGCTCGTGGTCATCCATGGGTGGCTTAACTCGAGCTGCTTGCTCTCTCCATTTTATGGCATATTCCCTGAAACTTTCACTTGGTTTCTTTTTTAGGTTTGAAAGGGACATGCGGTCTGGGGGAATGTCGATGTTGTATTGGAACTGTCTGACAAAGGCCTGTGCCATGTCATCCCAGACATACCAGCGAGACGTGTCTTGATCCATAAACCATTCGGAGGCTACTCCCGTAAGGCTTTCCACAAAATAAGCCATCAACAATTTTTCATTTCTTCCTGCCCCTCTCAGTTGATTGCAATACCTTTTCAGGTGGGCTATGGGATCTCCATGTCCATCGTACTTTTCAAATTTGGGGGTCTTGAAACCAGGCGGCAAGTGGACATCGGGGAACATACATAGATCTTTGAAGGCAACACTCTTTTGGCCTGCTAGCCCTTGCATGTTTTCCAACCATTGTTCTAAGCTTTTCACTCGTTGGGTCATTTCTTCCTGTACCATCTTTCGGGCAGGCTTCTCAGCTTTTGCAGCAAGATCAAACGAGTACGAGTGATACTCAGGAGAGTGGTACTGCTCTTGTTGTGTCGCAAATTGTGACTCATGACGAGGAACCTTCCCACTCTGAGTCTCTGGAGCACTTGTAGCAGCTTCGACGTTAGTTGTCATTTTTCTTTGAGGCACAAACCAACCACCTCAACTTTCTTCACAATTCAAAACCAAATATGTTAGAATGGACTCAGTCGGTCCTTATTATTATCAATATATATATATATATATATATATATATATATATATATATATATATATATATATATATATATATATATATTTATTTATTTATTACCTTCATTTTTCGTTTTTTTCGATTTTTTTTTTCATTTTTCATTTTTTTCATTTTTTTTTGTTGTGGTCGAATCTTATGGAGATTGCCTACGTATCATGACCCCGCATGAATCAGACCTTGCGTAGTTCGTGCCAATAAAAGATAAACAATGATGAACATTTTTTTTCTTTTCACTTTTCATATTAAAATAAACTGGGTTTCAAAGGTTTAAAGATGACCTACCAACTTGAAAATCAAACAACCCGCCTATTTTAATCAAAGATTTATAAACTCAAAAACAAAAGGCTAACTCCCTTTCTCTGTTCGACAAATGCAACCAAATGGTTATTTCATGCTAATGTGGCCCCTTCCAAATTTCACATGAATTTTGAGGTCGGGGAGGATTATTTTATGACACTTTTACAAACTTGTCCGTTCTTTTACGAAAATAACCTTTCGACAACTGACAGATACTCTAAGGCTACTTCGGCAAGAACGGTTTAAGACGCGGCCGAAGCTGGCTCGGCTTATTATGACAAAATTCAAACGGTATTCACCTGACCGTCGACTTTTTTTTTTTTTGAAATTATAATAAAAACTTGGTGTTGCAAAACAAGGCCCTTCAGCGTCTCGGGGACGAAGCTTTTTTAAGGCTGTGTGGGTCAACTCAAAATGACCCGGAGGTGGCTATTTATGCAAAGTCAGCCTTCCAGCGTCCCTTTCGAGAACATTCGGCTATTTATGACAAAACAACATCACCTGACTTATTTATGACTCTTTTTATCGTTTTTTGAATTAGAAAAGTCAATATTGCAAACACGGCCCTTCAACGTCTCGGGGACGAAGATTTTTAGGTTGTGGGGGTCAACTGGACCAAGTCCTAAAAAATGACCCAAAGGTGGCTGTTTATGCAAAGTCAGCCTTTCGGCGTCCCTTTCGGGAACATTCGGCTATTTATGACAAAACAACATTACCTGACTTATTTACGACTCATTTAAAATTCGACCTGTTTTTCATTATTTGTTTGTTTTTGGCTTTTTAGCAAAAGGTGGGGTTGGACCCGATGAGGGTTGCCTACGTATCTCACATCCGGTGAGAATCAAACCCGCGTAGTTCGGGTGAATAAACTATTTTTGAGAGGACCCTTTTTCCATTTTCTATATTTTTTGTTTTTATTATTTTTCCCACAACAATCAAATAGACTATTATTCTATTATTTTTCATTTATAACAATCAAACGAATTAACGAAAAACATAAAACATTCCTTCTTTTTGAGAAGGTGGGGGTTGGACCCGATGAGGGTTGCCTACGTATCTCACATCCGGTGAGAATCAAACCCGCGTAGTTCGGTCAGATCATGAATAAGAAAATGAACTAACACATTCTTTTTTTTTTAATTGAGATTTGTGAAAGAACTACTTCAAAATAAGAAAGGAAGTATTATTATTATTATTTTGATTGATTTTCTTTTTGAAAGAAACAATTCTAAGATATATTTTGAATTTTCATTTGCTCTTTTTTTCATTATTCTAAAGAAGAAGAAAATATTTTTCGGAATTTTGCTTTTAATAAAAGGAATGCTTCTCAAAATGTTTTTTTTTTGGATTTTGAATTTTCTTTTCAATTTTGAAAAAGAATCAAAATATTTTCGGATTTTTTTATTATATATACATGTTTTTTTTAAAACAATTAGAAAGAATTTCTAAAGAAATCAATAATGGAAAGTATTTTTGGATTATTATAATTTCAGCATTTTCATAAACAAATAAATAAACATATTTTTAAAACAAGACCCTTTTTTACTTTTATTTTTTTTTATGGCAAGACAAACTATTTTTTTGAAAAACAAAACAAAACAATGATGATTTTTCTACTTTTCCTTTGTTGTTAATAAAACTAACTAATAAGACATATATTTTTCTTATTTTCTCAAATATTCGGCAGAGTTTCTACACTACTTGGACATTTGTTTTTTTTTCACATTTATAAACTGTTATTTTTCCTCTTTTCCACTATTTCTAACCTGTGGATGATGATGAAAACATACAAAGTCTTTTTTTTTGGAATTTTCAATGTTTTTTTTTATATATATACATATATATTTTATTTTTTATATTTATTATATTTTCAAAAATGTGGCATGGGGGACATAGGGAATTTCAAGATTTCTTGGGTTCCGCAAATGTTCCCCATGTGCTTTTCCCAAAAATGAAGCGTGGGAGACATAGTGGATTTCCAAGGCTTCTTGGATTCCACAAATGTTCCCCATGTGCTTTCCCAAAAAGCAAGCGTGGGGGACATAGGGAATTCCAAGAATTCTTGGATTCCACAAATGTTCCCCATGCTTTGATTAAAATAACATCAAGCTGGAAAAACGTGCGGCCTTCTTATTTAAATGTGATCAACCTAACAATGTGTGTTATTTGTCCGCAACTATTATTGGTCCGCCAAACGACTCATTCACCCTTGAATAAGTACAACATGTAGCACATAGGATTCCAAAAGATGGTCTATTATTTTCAGGTTGCTTGTCCTAGACGGACCCAACCCCTGTGTTGAGTCCCCTAAGTCAAATGCACATGATGCAAATAAACGTTCCTACTAGGGATCCGGCATGTGGCTTTGTTATACTAAGTTCATAACCTGGGTATTTGTTCTAGACCTGGCTTACCCAAACGGACAGTTTGAGCCGAAGCGGGGGCAACGTACCGGGAGCACGAAAGTCTGCCCGGCCTAGTTACTTGTCCCAACTCCGTCTTATTTGGTATGACTTTAACAGAAAGGTGGGTCACGCGCACGTGTACACCATAAATTCAGAAGACTCAGAAAGAAGGGTTTCGTAGCAGTTTTATATACACAATTCAGATAATATTAAAGCGGTAAAAGCATCATTTAGCACATTAAGCATATATCATGTAAAAATCAGATAATAAATAAAGCCAAATAACAACAATTATTCTAAGCTCGAATTCTTAACCCTGAACCAGTGGTTCTGGGTTATGATCCCCAACGGAGTCGCCAGAGCTGTCACACCTCCTTTTTCCGCGTCCGGGGGGCACAGGGGAGTTTTTTCCAATTAAAGGACAATCGAAACGGGGTTGGTTTAATTATTTCAGAGTCGCCACTTGGGAGATTTAGGGTGTCCCAAGTCACCAATTTTAATCTCGAATCGAGGAAAATAATGACTCTATATTATAGTCTGCGTACCAGAAATCCGGATAAGGAATTCTGTTAACCCGGGAGAAGGTGTTAGGCATTCCTGAGTTCCGTGGTTCTAGCACGGTCGCTCAACTGTTATATTCGGCTTATTTATCTGATTTTTAATACAATTATGAACCATGTGCAAATTTTATCTTTTAACCGCTTTATTAATTATTATTATTAGGGATGTGAACGTCGCTTAAAACATGTCTTTGGACTGCGTCACATGAAATGCACCCACAATACGGAACATATCTTATTTGACGTTTTGGGATTTGGATTTGGGTCACATAAATGTGCACCCGAGTTTAGGGAGATAAAATTATTAAAGGCGCGCCTAAAGCAACTAGAGCATTATTATTTTGGGGAAGGCCGTAAAATTCGCTAAACGGCATGTCCCGAATTCTAATTATTTTAATATATACATTTAGAGGGCCCCGCAGCTTGTGCATTTTTCGAGGCTCGTCTCATTTTTATTTATTTATTTATTTTTATATATATATTTTTTATTTTTTAAAAGGATGCCATTTTTATGTCTTTAACAATACTAAAACTTCCGGCCTCTTTACAACTAAAATCCCATGACTTGTTAGAAGTTTAATAAAAGGAGTTTAGTGAATGAATGTTTCGGTAGTAGTAACAGCATGCACTAATACTATTTTTTCGAATGACCTAACCAAAGGAAAAGACGAACAGATTAACGTCAAACTTGTGTCATAGAACGACTAATCCAGCTTAATTAAACGACATCAAATAAACAAGAATAACATAACATGAAAATGAACCAAAATGCAGATAGCAAAACATAGGCAGAAAACTTCCATACCAATTTTTTATATTGCATCTCAAACATTCAACGTAAGTTTATTTATCTAATACATCGAGGTTTACTAACCTTTGCACCTCGACAAACTCAGAGCGACAAACCCGATTCCGACGGAACTTAGGCCGGACCTTTCTGAACGAAGAATAACGACGGAACCTCGGACAGCGCCTCGACGTACCGGACCTCGACGAACAAAAAAACCTCACCGGACTGAAGCAACGGCTGAGCTACTCAGCAACGCAGCGACGCAGCAACAGCTGCTGTATTTTTCGACGCAGCAACTGTTGCGAGAAACTGCAAAAAAAAGGGTCGTTGGAGGTGATGAAAGGAGCAGCTATGGAGGTCTGTTTGGTTGACGAGGAGGGTGAGGTTGGTTATGGCGATGCAGCAACACGTCGGCTTGGGTGGAGCTGGAGCTTGCAGCGGGCGGCAATGGAGGTTGATGACGGGCCTGTTTGGTGGTCCGTTTGGCGCTGGTGCTGGGTCGTGGAGGCGGGTGGTTTCAGGCGATGGAGGAGGCTGGTAGGAGGAGGGTATGCTTGGTAATGGAGGAGTTGGTCCTCGCTGCGACAGTAGGGGTCGTTAATGGTGGTTTACCGACGGGGGGGTGGTTGGACGACGGTGGGGCTGGTTTCGTTTGGATGGTGGTTATGGTGTTTGGGCGATGGTGTTTGGACGGGGGTAATGGAGGAGGAGGGTGGTCGTGAGGCAGTTTGGGAGGAGACAGGGTTGGGCTGCTAGGGTTTTCTTCTTCTTCTTCTTGTTGAAGAAGAAGATTGAACAGTAGTCGTCCCCTTCAACATTCAAAAGTCCCGTTTTTTCAACTTTTCCAAAAGTCCTCCTCTAGGGTTTTGCTTCTTTTTCTCTTTTTAAGAAGAAAGAGCAACAGTAGTCGTTCCCCTTTAAAAATCCAAAAATCCCTCTTTTTCAAATTCCAACTCCTTTTTCGTTGGTCCCCCCCCCCCCCCCCACGTTCCTTTGGCCTTTTCCGTGTTTTTGTAACACAATGCCCATGAAAATGAGCCCCACGCGTGGTGGGATTCGAGGCATATGTCCCCCACGCGTGGTGGGGTTCCCCACGTGTCCTGGACACGGTTTATTATGGGCTAGGTCCGAAAATTAGGCCTAAAACCGGGTAGTTTGAACCCAAATATTATTCTTTTGCCCGGACCCGAGAAATAGGAACACGTTGCTTAACTAGTCCTATGTAAGCAAAATAACTACCAAAATAAAGACTAGTATTTAAACAAAATTATATCTTTTTAAATATTTTTTCAAGATTTAAAATAGCTACAAAATATTAATAAAACTATTTTTGTAATTTTCGTTTTTTTAAATATTAAGATAAAATATGAAGCAATATATTTTTGTATTTTTCAAAGTTAAAATGACTATAGAATATTAATAAAACTATTTTTGTAATTTTCGTTTTTAATAAAGACAAAAATATGAAGTAATATTCAAAATTATAATGACTGCAAACATTAATAGAACTATATTTTTTGTAATTTTCGAATTTATATAAAGTACCAAAATAAAGTGCAATTTTTGATTTTTCAAGTTTATGAGGGATTCATAAACTAAAATTTATATATATACTTTTTTTGTAATTTTTTTCTTTTGCGAGAAAAAAAAATAAAGTAAAAATAGTCAAAATAGCTATATTAGTCCTAAATTAAATATTTAAGCTAAGAATGTAAAAATTCCCGGGGAGGGTCAAAAATCACGTGCTTACAATCCATTCTGAGGAGCATCGATGGGCTTTGATGAAGATATTGAACGAAGCTCATGTACCCAATGAGATTTCTGTAAACCAGCTGGAAACCATTGCCAGCAAGATTTTCGAGGTGAACAGGGTAACATTCTCAGATGATGACCTGCCAATGGAAGGTACGGAGCATAATAAAGCTTTGTACCTAGCTGTCAAATGTGAAGACTCGGTGGTAACTCGAGTACTGGTGGATAACGGCTCAAGTGCCAATATTTGCCCACTATCTACCCTGAATCAACTAAAGATCGACCACGGAAGGATCCACAAAAATAGTATCTGTGTCCAAGGGTTCGACGGAAACGGAACAGCCACTGTGGGGGATGTTGTACTTGAACTGACCATCGGTCCAGTCCAGTTTACCATGGAATTCCAGGTGTTAGACGCCACAGTATCTTACAACCTGCTGTTAGGACGACCATGGATTCATGCAGCCAAGGCGGTGCCCTCCACCCTACATCAGATGGTGAAGTTCGAGTGGGAAAGACAAGAGGTCGTGTTACACGGCGAGGATACAACGTGCACCATGGGCGGAGCCATTGTACCTTTCATAGAGACCGCTGATGACAAAGGTCCTTGGGTCTACCAGATTTTTGATACAGGGTCGGCCAACAAAATTTCTGAAGGAGAAATCATCTCGCACCCTAGGGTAGTTGCCTCAACAGTCATGATGGTCTCAGAAATGCTGGGTAATGGATTTGTGCCAGGAAAAGGCCTGGGAGTCGAGCTTCAAGGGATTGTCCAACCTGTCTCCCTTCCTAAAAATCTGGAAACTTTCGGATTGGGGTTCAAACCAACCGCAGCAGATAGGAAGCAAGCGCGAAAAATGAAGAAGAGGGTCTGGTTTCTGCCTAAGCCGGTGCCACGTCTCTCAAGGTCTTTTGTCAAAGCAAGTGCCAGGGGTTCACCGGTCCCGAAGATTCTAGGACCAGTGATCGGTATAAATGAGGACCTAAATCAGAGTTTTGAGAGGCTATTCGCTGATGTCAGTGTGGTAGAAGCTGGAGAAGGTTCCAGCAGAATAGAGATACAGTTTGTGGGGCCTGAGGCCAAGACCAACAATTGGACAGTTACTCCTCTTCCTGTCCGAGGGGAGTCTTGGTAGTAGGCTTTGATTTATGTTTTGTGTGTTTTGTTTTGTCCGGATTATTCCAGGGTGTAATCCAAATTTTACGTTTGTCTTGTAAAAGTGTGAACCCTTTTATCCCGCAAGTTTAATAAAGTTCTCTCTTTTGTCCTATTTTAATTTTTGTTTTGTTCTTTTTTCTTTCTGAACAGTTCTCTTTTTACTGGTTCTAATGACATGGCATGCACAGCGGATCTTCGACCTAGTCTAATAAATCAATCTGAATCCGACTCAATGATGCGAGAGGTCATTTGTGATGATGAATCTGAATGTGACGAAGGTGAAGCCTTCGAAGAGATAAACCGAGAACTGTGCCAATTTGAAGAGAAACCCAAGCCTAACCTAAATGACACTGAGGCTGTGAATCTAGGAGATGCTGAT
Organism: Nicotiana tabacum; assembly: GCF_000715075.1. NCBI lineage: Eukaryota > Viridiplantae > Streptophyta > Magnoliopsida > Solanales > Solanaceae > Nicotiana > Nicotiana tabacum. Next base: position 15,825,510 of record NC_134080.1, read on the forward strand.
AACGTCCAAGAGACCAAAATTAGCATCCACATTGAGCCGAATGTCAGATAAGAATTGATCAAAACCCTCATGGAATTCAAAGATGTTTTTGCATGGTCATATGACGATATGCCTGGATTAAGCACCAATTTAGTGGTTCACAAATTGCCCACTGACCCGGCATACCCTCCGGTCAAGCAAAAACTAAGGAAATTTAAAACAGAAATGAGTGTAAAAATCAAAGAAGAAGTGATTAAGCAGTTGCAGGCGAAGGTCATTCGGGTCACTCGATATCCTGAGTGGTTGGCCAATATGGTACCAGTCCCAAAGAAGGATGGAAAAATCAGGGTGTGCGTCGACTACCGCAACCTCAACAAAGCAAGTCCCAAGGACAATTTTCCATAGCCCAACATCCATATCTTGATCGATAATTGCGCTGGGCGCGAGATCGGATCCTTTGTAGATTGCTATGCGGGTTATCATCATATCCTAATGGACGAGGAGGATGCGGAAAAGACAGCGTTTATTACGCCATGGGGAACTTACTGCTATCGGGTAATGCCGTTCGGATTGAAGAACGCCGGGGCAACATACATGCGAGCAATGACTGCTGTGTTTCATGACATGATACACAAAGAAATCGAGGTGTACGTCGATGATGTGATCATCAAATCTTGGCGTCAGGAGGACCATATAACATACCTAAGGAGATTTTTCCAAAGACTCCGAAGGTATGATATCAAGCTTAACCCGGCCAAATGCGCATTCGGGGTTCCATCAGGAAAGCTGCTAGGATTCATCGTCAGTCGACGGGGGATTGAGTTAGACCCATCCAAAATTGAATCCATCCGAGATTTGCCACCGCCAAGGAAAAAAACAGAGGTAATGAGTTTGCTGGGTAGACTTAATTACATCAGCAGGTTCATCGCTCAACTCACCGCAACTTGTGAGCCCATATTTCGGCTACTGAGAAAGGATGCTGTGGTAGGTTAGACGGCAGAGTGTCAGGAGGCCTTCGACCAAATCAAAGGGTATCTGTCTAATCCACCCGTATTGGTCCCGCCTAAGCCAGGGAAGCCCTTAATTCTTTATCTGACGGTCCTGGAAAATTCATTTGGTTGTGTGCTGGGGCAACATGACGACACAGGAAGGAAGGAGCAGGCCATCTACTATCTTAGCAAGAAATTCACAGTACATGAGGTCAAGTACACTCAACTCGAGAAAACATGTTGCGCCCTAACTTGGGTAGCTCAGAAGTTGAAGCACTACCTGTCTTCATATACTACTTATCTCATATCCCGTTTGGACCTATTGAAGTATATCTTTCAGAAACCTATGCCCACGGGAAGGTTAGCAAAATGGCAAATTCTGCTCACAGAGTTTGATATCGTCTATGTGACGAGGACAGCCATGAAAGCCCAGGCACTGGCCGATCATTTGGCAGAGAATCTCGTTGATGAAAAGTACGAGCCCTTAAGAACGTACTTTCCCGACGAAGAGGTAATGCATACAAATGAGATGGAATTAACTGAGGAACCGGGTTGGAAGCTTTTCTTCGACGGAGCTGCAAATGCAAAAGGGGTTGGAATAGGAGCAGTACTCATTTCTGAAACAGGACGCCATTATCCTGTTACGGCTCAACTACGCTTCTATTGCACCAATAATATGGCCGAGTATGAAGCTTGCATTCTGGGTCTGCGCTTGTCTACTGACATGGATGTCCAAGACGTCTTGGTCTTGGGAGACTCGGACCTCTTGGTACATCAAATTCAGGGCGAATGGGAAACACGAGATCTAAAGCTCATACCATACCGACAATGCTTGCATGATCTCAGCAAGAGATTTCGATCGGTGAAGTTCAAACATATCCCGAGAGTTCAAAATGAGGTTGCAGATGCCTTGTCCACCTTAGCATCAATGCTGCACCACCCTGACAAAATATATGTTGATCCTCTGCACATCCAGGTCCGTGATCAGCACGCTTACTGTAATGCCGTAGAAGAGGAGCCAGATGGCGAACCCTGGTTTCATGATATCAAGGAATACCTCGGAATGGGGACATATCCAGAACAGGCCTCTGGAGACCAAAAAAGAGCCCTTCGGCATTTGTCGAATGGTTTCTTCCTCAGCGGAGGAGTGTTGTACAAAAGAACCCCGGATTTAGGATTGTTGAGATGTATAGATGCCGGTCAAGCCACGACGGTTATGGCAGAGGTACATGCTGGAGTTTGTGGGCCACACATGAGCGGATATGTATTGGCAAGGAAAATCCTTCGAACAGGGTGTTATTGGCTCACCATGGAACACGACTGTATCACTTTCGTAAGGAAATGCCATCAGTGCCAGATACATGGAGATCTGATCCATTCTTCGCCAACAGAGTTACATACGATGACAGCACCCTGGCCGTTTGTAGCATGGGCATGGATGTCATTGGACCTATCGAACCAGCAGTATCCAACGGCCACAGGTTCATTCTTGTGACCATTGATTACTTCACCAAATGGGTTGAGGCTAAAACCTTCAAGTCGGTAACCAAAAAGGCAGTGGTGGACTTTGTTCACTCCCATATCATCTGCAGATTTGGAATCCCAAAAGTGATCATCACGGATAACGGTGCAAATCTTAACAGCACCCTGATGAGAGAGGTATGCCAACAATTCAAGATTACCCACCGCAATTCCACCCCATATCGTCCCAAGGCGAATGGAGCGGTCAAAGTAGCCAATAAGAATATCAAGAAGATACTGCGAAAGATGGTGGAAGGATCCAGACAATGGCACGAGAGATTACCCTTTGCTTTGTTGGGTTACCGCACTACTGTCCGGACTTCCATAGGTACAACTCCTTATTTGTTGGTGTACGGAACTGAAGCCGTAATACCGGCGGAGGTCGAAATTCTATCCCTCCGGATTGTCGCTGAAGCCAAGATTGATGATGATGAATGGGTCAAAGCTCGGTTGGAACAGTTAAGCTTGATAGGCGAGAAAAGATTGGCGGCAGTGTGCCATGGTCAGCTGTACCAGAAGAGAATGGCAAGAACATACAATAAGAAGGTGTGCCCTAGGAAGTTTAAAGTAGGGCAGCAGGTATTGAAGAAGATCCTCCCGCATCAGGTCGAGGCAAAAGGCAAATTCGCCCCAAATTGGCAAGGGCCTTATATCGTGACCAGAGTATTGTCCAACGGTGCTTTGTGTTTGACAGATATCGAGGGGAGATGTGTCGACATGGCTATCAATTCTGATGCAGTTAAGAGATATTATGCGTAATTTCTTTAATAATGGCAATTATTGGTTCGTTTGTTTGTATTTGGCATTTATTGGATAATGAGATGACGGAGGCAATTCTTTCTTCTATCCAAACACTTTTAACCCTTGCTTCCCCTTTTAAGCCTTAAGTTATTCTTTCATACCCCTCTTTTGGAATCACTAATGGAAAAGACATGGAAAAAAAGAAAAAAAAAGAAAAGAAAAAAAGAGAGAAAAGAAAAGAAAAAAAATCTTTAAAGGAAAATGAAAAGAAGGAGAAAGAAAAGAAAAAAAACAACAAAGAAAAAAGAAGATAAAATCATAAGAAATACAAAACCGTGGGAACTATGTTTGACCTGATTCCTCAAAGAGGATACGTAGGCGCCTCACGGCTCGGTCATAGTGTGCATCACAGTGTATATAGGATGCATAATGTACATAGTGTGCATAATAGGCACAGTGTGCGTAACGCACATAGCTCAACCTAAGTGTAAAAATAAGATTCCCCAAGCAAGAAAACTGGGGCAGAGGTTATGTTTTAAGTTCCAACAAAGGTTTGATTCCAAAAGTTGTAGCACATCACCCATCAAATTATTTTCATTTTTATAGCCTTTCTTTAGCCCCACACCAAAACCAACATCAACGTCCAAAAGACCTCCCGATCAATGTCCAAGAGATGCCAAGTCAGGCAAATAAGGCCGAGAATAATACACCGATCACCAGCAAAGAAGAGGATCGTAAGACTGGGAATGAATTGATGGTCAAAGGAATCTCCAGAAGAGAGGGTCGTATCAACAACACCCCGATTCCTCGAAAGAAATAAAATGAGAGAGTCTTATCGGTGAAAACCATTCACAGGCACCAAAAGGCGACGTAAGATGAGGGATATAAAATGAGAGAGTCTTATTGGTGAAAACCTTCACAGGCACCATAAGGCGCCGAGAGATGAGAGAAAGAGAGAGTCTCATTAGTGAAAACCCCTCGAAGGGCACTATGAGGCGACAAGACAGGTCAACAAAAAGCGACCACATTCGCAACGAAATGGACACTCATTTATCATCCCCAGCAAGTCAGACCATCGGGCAAGTCGATTGATATGAATAGACTGGGTCGGGAATCTATGGTGCACGTCATGATCACGGGGACCAGTCATGTCCTCCAGATGAGTTCTTCTGAGTTTCTTCTCCCACCAAATATTGGTTCAGAAAGATTTTCTCCATTTTCTATCTTTTATTTCTCTTCCTAAAAATTTGTCTTAAAAAGGATTTTTTTCAAAGCTTACTACCAGAGACCGAAGGGGAATTCATCCAATGCAGGATAACACAAACAATCTTAAAGGCCGGCCCCAGGCAATGCAATGATCGTGCCTCGCAGTTTTTGGAGGAAGTAAGCTCCCAAAGGGAGTGGTTTCGGGAGTAAAAGCAGATTCCCACAGCATGTGCTTAAAGAGAAAGCAGAAAAGGGAACAAATTGAAAACCAGCCCCAGCAAGCTAGAGACCCCCAGCAAGCAATTTTGTCCACTAACCAATTATGGGGACATAGAGCAAGAAAAGGGGAAGAGAGGAAAAATCATCCGCCGGAAAGGCACCCTCTACCACCACGATTAAAACTAATTAAATCCTTTTGTCTGCTGCAGGAAAACAAAGGATTGATGATGGCAGCGAGATGCAACGCCAGGGAAATCACCAAAAACCGGAGCAGAAAATTTTCTGCCCATTGTCAAAAAAATTCTCGGAAGAACGGGGAAACAATTTCAAATACATTTAAGTTCTAGGTCGCCCACCAGTATAATGCGGGAATACATTTAAGTTCTAGGTCGCCCACCAGTATAATGCGGGAATACATTTAAGTTCTAGGTCGCCCACCAGTATAATGCGGGAATACATTTAAGTTCTAGGTCGCCCACCAGTATAATGTGGGAATACATTTAAGTTCTAGGTCGCCCACCAGTATAATGCGGGAATACATTTAAGTTCTAGGTCGCCCACCAGTATAATGCGGGAATACATTTAAGTTCTAGGTCGCCCACCAGTATAATGCGGGAATACATTTAAGTTCTAGGTCGCCCACCAGTATAATGCGGGAATACATTTGAGTTCTAGGTCGTCCACCAGTATAATGCGGGAATACATTTAAGTTCTAGGTCGCCCACCAGTATAATGCGGGAATACATTTAAGTTCTAGGTCGCCCACCAGTAAATTGCGGGAATACATTTAAGTCCTAGGTCGCCCACCAGTAAAATGCGGGAATACATTTAAGTCCTAGGTCGCCCACCAGTATAATGCGGGAATACATTTAAGTTCTAGGTCGCCCACCAGTAAAATGCGGGAATACATTTTAAGTTCTAGGTCGCCCACCAGTATAATGCGGGAATACTTTTAAGTTCTAGGTCGCCCACCAGTAAAATGCGGGAATACATTTAAGTTCTAGGTCGCCCACCAGTATAATGCGGGAATACTTTTCAGCTCTAGATTTTGGAATCAGTAACCCCACCTAAAGGCGGAAGGTTACAACAGAGACCCCCAAGCAGGAAACAATAAAATCCCCAGCACCAAGGAGCGGAAGGCTGCAAAAGCAAGCGCGCGATTCAAAAGGAAGAAGGAACGCGTCTCAGAAGAAGCAGTTGGGAACGTTATAGCATGCCCAACATAACGATTTTGATGAAGAAAGCCATACCACTGAAGAAACCATGGAAAGGCTTAAAGAAGAGGGCTATGTTCCCAGCAGATCAAGCGAAGTGATGAAAACTGGTATTCAGAAAAGGCGAAGGACCAGTATCATCCCCCCAAGTTCACAAAATAAAGGCATCAGAGAAAAGCGCTGGCCGACAAGAAAGCAAGGCAACAAGAACCAGTCGAGGATAGATGAGATCTCATGATCCATAGTCTAGCTTAGCTTCTTGTTTTTCCTTTCAGACAATGTAACAAGGATATCAGTGAGCAGTAGCATCCTACAGCAGCATGCAACAACGCACAACAGCAGCGAACACTACAGTCACACGGTAGTCCCAGCTACCAAAATTTCCCGAACTACATTAACCTGATTCCTGTTCAGCCCAGGATATGAAGGAAACCTCTGAAGCAAAGGTTCGGTCAAATCTTTTTCAAAAATGCTTCACACGGATTACTCGGACGAGCAAAAATCGCCCGCTTTATCTTTGCGCGAAAACCCTTCGTGTCTTCGTGCAAAGAGGGGCAGCTGTAAGCACGTGATTTTTGCTTCACGGACAATCACTCCAAAAGAAAACAAAATAGTGACAAATGACTCCGCTGTACAATTCTTTCGATTTTTTGTGGCATGTGTTGTTTAGTCATTTGTGGTTCGGTCCATGTTGTATTTGATCTTATCAATCAAAATACAAAGTATGTCTGTCATGGTAATCAAACCGTAATTCGGTCATTGAAAGAAAATTCAAAAAAAATATATATATATGTGCATCGTGCATCGTCCGTTCTAGGTTGTGATTTAACTTGCTTAAACATTTTAATTTGGCGTGATATTGGTGTTGAAGTGTTACATTGTTGTTTGTTTTAATTTCATTTGTTTTATTATTTATTTGTTATTTTTCATTTTTTGTTTTAAAATTAGAAAACAAAGAAAAGTGATAAAAATTGATTTGGGCCCAAGAAATGAAACAAAATAGGCCCAAAACCACGTCCAAGGACCCGGTCCAAACCAGGCCTGCCCAGGCACCTCCCAAAACGACGCCGCATCAGGCGTCTGATCTGAGCCGTTCAAACACACCCATCCAACGGTCCACATACACACCCGTAACCCGACCTGTTTAGCCGGTCCAACCCAACCCATCACTTAAACCCAAACGACCCCGTTTTAATACCAAACGACCTCGTCTCACCCCTCACCATCAGATCCAAGCCGTTGAGATCATCTGATCCAACGGCTCAGATCTAAACCCCTAGACCATATATAAGCTTTCTATCACACCCCACGCCCCCTATCCGAACCCCCCCTTCACTCATCTCCTTCCCCAAAGCCTGAAACCCCCCAAACCCTAGCAGCCGCCCTGATTCCCCTTTCACCAGAACCCGGCGGCATGAACGCCGATGACCCCCTGTTGAACACCCTAAGACCCCCTCACTCTCCTGAACATGGATCTGTTACTCCCTAGCCTCAAATCACCTCCCATCGTCTCGAATCTGGATTTGAAGATTCGAGACAAAACTCGATCTATGCCAAACCTCACCATCTTCATACCAGACACTCCCCTGACCTCCCTCGTGACCAAACCAGGCCTGGTTTGGTCCGAATCTACCCACAACTTCTAAAAAACCAGATCTGAAAATCCAGACCTTAGAACACATGAACCTGGGGAATCCGGCTAGCCTTAACGGGGGTTTGAGGTCTAATAGACCTTAATCAAGGTGTTCTCATGTGAGAACACCCTGATTAAAGTTTGTTCGGCCTCAAAGGGTCAAAGTTGAGTCAGATTTGGTTCAGTTTTGTTTGGACATTTTTTGGTAAGTTTTCTTTTCCTTTTTGTTTTATTCAACTGCTAGTTAAGTTGTCAGCATGTTTCGTTGTGTATGTTTGGTTATTTTCTTTTGTTATTTTCCATTCGGATTTCTTCCATCTATGTCAAAGACCTTTTATTGGGTCAGTTGATTTTCTGTGTGTTCTGAATGTATTCTGTGGTATACATGATCGTCAATTAAATTAGTCGTCAAATGAGTTAATTCATATAGGTTCCCAGTGATTGAACAAAGTTGTCCGAAGTCATTCGGGACTCTATACGTGTTGTTTATATGAACGATTGATTGTTATGTGTTACGATTAATATAGTCGAGTCGATGTATGTCGTTAATTAGTTTCAGTCATTAATGGTAACAACTTGATCCGTGTTGTTTATTTCTACTGTGATCGTATTTGAATCCCATTAGGAACTGAATTGTATTGCCTATTGGTTTTGTTCAAAGTTGAATTAAAAGAACATCTAGGGGGTAGGTTATAATGGCAGTTCAGACTTTGAGCTTAAATGGATGCCATGTTCACTTAGTTCAGATGGTGGGCAATATACGTATGGTCAGTTGTTTTGGATTAAAATAGCCTGACAGCACATGCTGTCAGATTATATTCCTGCTGCCCATACTTTGGTTAAATAAACAAGAGATTAGGACACTTTAACAACAAAAAGAGAGAGGGGCTGTCAGGGATTTCATGGGAGTTTTGTTATTTAAAATGAGTGAGTGGAAAAACAACAGGGAGGGGGAATTTTGAGTGGTCAAACAGACTGTAAAGTGTTAAGGTTAGGCTATAAAAGAGGCAGACTTTCCATTAGAGGGGAGATTTTTCTTTTGGGAGCCGAAAAGAGGAGGTTCTTCTGGAAAAAAAACTTAGTCTTGAGAGAGGTCTTGTGAGTTAAAGGAAACTGAAAAAATATAAGGAAATTTCCAGAAACACTGTAACCAAACACTGTCTGAAAATTACAGAAGAATTCATATTGGTCAAGCTGTCTTGGCCAAGTTCTATTGTTTGCCCTGATTGAGCTGCTTGTGATTGTTGAACTGCTGGTGTTGCTGCATCGAATACTCTATTATTTCTTTTGTTTCACTACTCTTTTCTGGGATTGCTTTTTTGGTGCTCGACCATCTGTTGGTTTTCTTTGTTCTGGAAACTGTTGCTGGTTGTCTGTGGATTGTGGAAAACACTTGTGGTTGTTGGTTTGTTGCTGTGTTGTTGCTGTGTATCTGCTGTTGCTGTGTTTGTTGCATACTACCCAGCTGATCATTCCTTTCTTCTTTTGTTCTCTATACCAGGTACACAACCAATACACTGTCAAATGTAATTGGAAAATTGAGCATGAATACAAAAAGAAAAGACCTGAAGTTGACTTTCATACATAGATTGTTACATTAGATATCATGTACTGTATAATAATTTTCATTCCTGTGTTGACAATAGAAGTAGCCTGTATGCCCAGTGTATATCAATATAGATTAGCTGAATGATAGTTTATATATGTATGCTGATAGGTGAAAATATTCCCAATGAAATAGGTTGTATCTTAGACTTAGTTTAACTTTGTAGTATGTCCTTTAATGTAGGCCAAGCATGAAAATCGTACTCTACTAGTTAAGTTCTTTCCTTTCTGATAAACTGCTTCATATAACTGGTAAACCATGTTTTAAGACAAAGAACACGGAGACTGCAATCTCAACCTCACGAAGGTCGAGCCCAGGTCGAAACAGACCAAGCAGGCCTGCATCGAACAAACAATGGCCCAGGTCTGGTCCATTACGCATGGGCTGGATTTGGGCCCTTAATTTTTGCTCGGCTGACTGTGTACGTGGCTGTGCTTCTGATTTTGTGTAAGCACTCGGAATTCTGTATAGATAACTTGCAAGCATGTAATTAACTAGGGCTATCTACTGTTTTCAATTAGTAGAGACAAACGCGACAAGAAACGTAGTTGCTATAGGATATCCTTTTAAAATAAGGACGAGATGAGCCTCAACAAAAAAATAAAGAAAAACGCACAAATTGCGGGGCCCTTGTTAAATATATATATGTTGAAGCATTCAGTCCCTAAGGTGGGTCGTTTAGCAAATCTCACGACTCTCCCGGAATAATAACGCGATAGCCTCTTTAAGTGCGCATTTAATAATTTTACCTTCTTAAATTTGGGTGCGCATTTATGTGACCCAAATCCAAATCTCGACGGATTCGAAATGTGTTTCTAATCACGGGTACATTGATTGTGACGTGGTTCGAGATGCATGTCCATGACATCGCAAATTCCTTTTAAAAATAGAACGAGACGAGCCTCGACAAACAAAATGTACAAAGCTGCGGGGCCCTCTAGATGTATGTATATATTAAAGTATTTAGAATTCGGGATATGCCGTTTAACGAATTTTTACGACTTTCCCCAAAATAACAAGACGCTAGTTGCTTTAGGCGCGCCTTTAACAATTTATTTTCCTTAATTCGGGTGCACATTTATGTGACCCAAATCCAAATCTCAACTGAGTCGAGATATATCGATAACCACGGGTACATTGATGTAACATGGTTCGAGATATGTTTTCACGACGTTGCAATTCTCGTAAAAATAATAATAATGACAAAAGCGGTTAAAAGATAAAATTTGCACATGGTTCATAATTGTATTTAAAATCAGATAAATAAGCCGAATATAACAGTTGAGCGACCGTGCTAGAATCACGGAACTCGAGAATGCCTAACACCTTCTCCCGGGTTAACAGAATTCCTTATCCAGATTTCTGGTACGCAGACTGTAATATGGAGTCATTCTTTTCCTCGATTCGGGATTAAAATTGGTGACTTGGGACACCCTAAATCTCCCAAGTGGCGACTCTGAAATAAATAAACAAATCTCGTTTCGATTGTCCTTTAATTGGAAAAACTCCCTTGTACCCTCGCAGGTACGTAAAAAGGAGGTGTGACAAAGTGCTGAAAGGTCGTGTTCGGAAAATCGAGTCTTTCTTTTATGAAAAATAATCAAATCGTTTTGAGTCAAATAAATTTTCTTTTATTTAAACACATTAATAAATGTGCAGAATGAGCACGGCTCAAAATGAACCTTTTTCAATCATGAATAAAATCTCCCTCCAGCTGCGGCTATGGTGGAATGATTTAGGCAAAGAAGGGCGAGACGAAGTCAAGAAACATCTGAAAGGTCTCACGGGTTTGTTGGGTATCAGGCCTCGAGGGGATATTATAAGGGCACTGGTCACTTACTGGGTCCCGGCACACAATGTATTCCACTTCTCGGACTTTGAACTCACCCCGACTTTAAAGGAAATAGTCGGGTACATCGGCAGTGCTGAGGTTCCGTTGAGGCGTAAATACCTGGTTGCTCCAAGAGCCGTAGCGGTGCACCGGGATGGTCAAAACGATCCATAACCCAGACTTGGCGAAAGGTTTTTGCACTCTGAGCTTCATATACCAAAGATACGGCCACGTAGGAGGATTCAACAAGCCAGAAAAAAAAGTTGTGCAGCAAAAGTAACCGTCGAAAGTGGGATGAACATAGACGGGTTGCTTTCATGATAACCTTCTAAGGGTTTTTTGTGTTCCCAAGAAAAGACGAGAATATTGACATAAAGATAGCTGAGGTCGTCAGTACTTTGCTCACTCAAGATGACAGCACGCTTGCGCCCATGATTGTATCTGATATCTTCCGAGCTCTCACGGCCTGCAAAGCCGGAGGGAACTTTTTCGAAGGGTGTAACTTGTTATTGCAAATGTGGATGACCGAACACCTATGTCACCGAGCCCAGTTCCTGAGCCATGGATCTTCTGAGAAAACCTGCATAGAGGAGTTCTACACCAGAATTAATGAGGTCCGCTTACCTGAAGGAGTCTCGGCATGGACCTCATACTTTCGGACCCTCAACGCCAGTCAAATACAGTGGACACTGGGATGGTTACCGATCGACGAAGTCATATATATGCCAGCAGCTAGGCCCCATTTTCTCTTGATGGGGCTTAAGAGCATTCAACCTTATGCGCCGTATCGGGTTTTGAGGCAACTTGGGAGGTGTCAGATAGTGCCGAAAGATGAGGACCTGAGCACCCAAGTGACTGAGATCAGTTCTGATGGCTAGTTTCCTGAAGCAAGGGTCCGCCAGATTTGGAGCCAGTGTTAATACTTGGAGGTAAATACTTGTGTACTGAATTGGGCAAGAGGGGAAGTTTCACCCGGATACCAGGCTTGGTACAAAGGGGAAGTGTCATTTGGAAGGCCGGCTAAAAGACCTCACCTTCAAGAGTTTTCCAAGTCCTCACAAGAGCATTGGGACTGGTTGGCGAAAGAAGAAGAATACAGGGCCACAATAGGCAAGTTGAAGCAGCAGGTCACAGATCTTCAGTTTGAAAGAGAAATTCAGACCGCGGCCGATGAAGGGGACAGAAAGAAATCAGCCCAAGAAAATGACTCCCTTAGAGCTCAAAACTGACAAGTCATAATGGATGCCGATAACCAACGGAGAAGCCGGTCCGATAAAAGGCTGATAGCAGGGTTAAGGAATCAGGTCATTGAAAGCCGAAAGGACTTGGAAAGATCCGAGGCTAGCATAGCAAGAATGTGGGCTAGATGGCCAAAAGGTGCAGCAGCGCGGGAAAAACACCTATGGCAAGTGAGAAGGGATTATGAAGGGAGCATTGAAATATTAAGAGAAACAAATTCCACTCTCAAAGATCGGGTCTTTAAACAAGCCCGAGATGCTAGAACGGATAGGGAGCGCTGCTATGATTTAATAGCCTGAATGGAAGAACAAATGGAGAGGTTCCAAGATCGGCTCGTTGACAACACTCAATTATTGGGATTAAAGAATCAACGAATAGAACAGCTATGTATGGAAAGGGATAGAATCAGGGGTAGGATCGATGAGATTGGGCACTACATCACCACGAGGTGCCTAACCTGTGAGGAAATGCCCTGTGATACTGATGATAGGCTATAATTACGTATTTTAGTCGATTATTACACTCTAATTTACTGTACTTTAGTTGAGTTTGCGCTTTAATCGCTAGTGTTTTGCACTAATTGTGTGTTTTATGCCTTGTAGGTGCGATTCCGAGCTATATAGATATTATGGAATGAATTTAAGTAATTTGAAGCCTTGAAGTCTGAGTAAAAGCTCAAGGAATTAATCCGGGATCGCGTTCGGGGATCAACGGATGATAAAACAACAAAACAAAAACTCGAAGAGGCATATTGCTCACTGTCTAGTAAAATAGACATAACTGTTTACTAAGAACTCTATTTTGGCTCTATAACATATGGTTGGAAAGCTGACTCAAAGGACTACAACTTTCATGTTTTACATTTTTCCATATTCCAAACAGAACAGGATGAAATACCGCGGTTTTACCGAGACCGCGGCAGAACCGCGGTGAGGGCTGCTCGCAGACAATTGAAGCAGCAGAGGCCATGTTTGACCGCGGTTTGACCGCGACCGCGGTAGATCCGCGGCAGGAGGAGGAAATTTCAGGGACTAAAGTGCAAAACACGGGATTTTTAGCCCAAAACCCTATTTTAAACACTAGACTCCACCCAAGAGAGGCATGTATTGTTTTGGAGAGGAGTTTTGGAAGAAAAACAAGTGTGAGAGATCACCCAAAACATCTTGGTTTCTTCTTCTCTTTATTTTTCTTGCAAGTTTTATGATGAATATTGTTTTAGTTTATTTACCCATAGTTAGGAGTAGCTAAATCCTTTGTCTAAGGTTTTGATGGAACCTATTGGGGGATGAACTTCTTGTTTATGTGAATACAAATTGCTAGTTTCAATCTTTATTTATTCAACTATGTTCTTGTTGTAGTTAATTGACAGGATCCTCAATTAGCTGTGCCTATTTAGTGTGCATAACTCGGGAGAGAGTGCATATTTAGGTTATTGTTGAATAACACCACTCCTAAAGTATAAGAGGAATCTATAACTGCGGGTTTAAAGGCGGGATTAGGGATAACGAAGCCTTGGGTGCAATCTTAAGTGAACTGTGTTAATTAAAGCTAGCTAGTGTATCTCGGGAGAGTGCAATAGTATATTACTGTGATTACTCGGGAGAGATTTACGGTAAGAAAAGTGTTCATGATTGATAGAGGTGTGTTGGTAAATTTGTATGACGCATAAACAGAAGGGATTCCATCAATAGGGGAAATCTTTACCTTAGCTTTTTTCTCACCATTGTTTACAACCTTAGTATCCTTAGTTTACAGCTGTTTATTTACTTGCAATTTTAGTTACTATAGAAACCATCAACTTGTGATTTAAAACATTTGGGAAGCTGGTTCTGAAGAGTTTAGTGGGTCTAAAGATAGTGATTGATAGGTTAACTCTCTGTGGATTCGACCCTGGGCGTAATACTCGGGTTATATTTGCAACGTCCGCATTGTCCTTTTTATAAGGCATAGTTGGGCGTGATCAATACCCTTTTTGCCTCAATCATGGGTTATGTCCACCGGATCATGAAGGAATTAAATATCTTGCAAAGAGGCCTTGCACCAAAGCCCGCGGAAAGGCCGAACGATGCCTTGCGGGCACCAAAATTCAAGGCCTTAATGTATCCCTAGTTCAAGTCTGCATTGTTGTTTTTAAAAGTCTGTTGTCTACCCTTCTGTTCTCTTTTCATATCAAACAATGTTAATAGTGTGGAGTCTGTATTTTGTTTGTCCCTTTTCAAATAGGTAGCTTGTAATAGCATATTTTGGTAATAAAATAAAATAAAAAAATTGTGCCTTTATTTGTGGCAGAACTACGCCCGGTTTGATTCATGCGGGGACATGATACGTAGGCAATCCACATAAGATTCGACCATCACTAAAAAGAAAAAAAGGCATTGTGAATAAAAGAAAGGAAAAAAGGACATAAAAAGAAAGAGTAAGTCGGGATGACGCATGCAATCGAAGCAAAAACATGTTAGAAATGGTTAAACTGCCTAGGAACATTGCATTCCACAATGTGAAATTGCAATATGTGTTAAACTCTAACGCTAACAAGTTTGTTGTTTATATCAGAGAAAGAGATTTCAAAACAGTTAGCTCGTTAGAACGTTCTGGCAGATTACCATTACCACACAAGATCTAAAGGGCCCATTTCGGAAAGTATGTCTGGTTCGGACAAAAGTGTTGAGGAGGAAAAGACGGAGATGCAAATGATGAAGGAGGAAGTAGACAGGTTGAGACAAGAGATAGCTGGGATGCACCTAGCCTGGGCTAAGGGACAAACATCACCAATACTTCCCCTACTCCTACCCTTTCACCAGCTCGGACTCCGGAACATCCTTCTATTGGTCCATCAACGAGCTTCCCCATTGCCCAATACTATCAAGCGGAAACTTCCTATAATCCCCAAACTTCACCAGCCAAACAAAACCCTCCTCCCCCAGCTGTTCCTGTTTTTGTGGCACCTCCACCCGCTACATTGCAAAAATTATCCGATGAACCAGTATTTCAGGTTCATGACAACCAATACTATCCTCCTGAACTCACCTTCAAAGCACCCAAGTCGTACACTTACACCCCTCATCTTCAGATCCCGACAGAAACTGAGAGGCTAGCTAAGAATCCGGAGCAGGATGAAGTGCTCCGTAAAGTGAAAAGCCTGGAGCAATCCTTCAGGAATATGCATGGATTGGGCAGTCAAGTCAGTGTGTCCTATAAAGATCTGTGTCCCTTCCCCGATGTTCAATTGCCGACAGGTTTTAAGATGCCAAAGTTTGATCTATATGAGGGACATGGTGATCCCATGGCACATTTACGAGGTTTCTGTAGCAAGATGAGAGGGGTGGGTGGAAAGGATGAGCTGCTGATAGCTTATTTCGGTCAAAGTTTAAGCGGGTCCGCATTAGAATGGTACACGAGGCAGGATCCTAGCAGGTGGTATACTTGGGACGATCTAACACAAGAATTTGCGGATCATTTCCAGTATAACCTTGAGATCGTCCCCGACCGTCTCACACTGTTAAAACTTGAGAAAATGCCTAGAGAGAGCTTCAGGGAATTCGGATTCCGTTGGAGAGAACAAGCAGCAAGAGTCGATCCACCAATGAGGGAAGGTGAAATGGTGGACTACTTCTTACAAACGTTGGAGCCAACTTACTTTGGTCACCTGGTGACATCTGTTGGTAAATCTTTCAATGAAGTAGTAAAAATGGGCAGTATGGTTGAAGAAGGACTCAGGTCCAACAAGATAATGAGTTATTCAGCAATCAAGGCTACAACTCAGGCTATCCAAAGCGGCACGGGAGGTGCGCTCGGGAAAAAGAAGAGAGAGGAGGTCGCAACAGTCGAAGTAGGTACTTGGTCCAAATCCAGAGGTCCTTCCCTTCGCTACCAACCTAGACCCCATTACCCAAATTATCCACACACTCCATATAACCCGCCACGACCCTATTATCCACCACATGAGCCACATTTCTCCGTCCATCACGTCTAAACTTACACTCAGCCTCCGGCTCGCCTGCAATGGCGTGCGCCGGCTCCCCAACATACATATCCACCTCCCCAACATACATATCCACCTCTACAAAACACATATCCACCTCCACAAAACACATATCCACCACCAAGGGCCTACAGGAATCCTTCAGGGCCAAGATTCCGTGGGAATCAGACTTTCAGGAATGAAAGGGTGCAGAGGTCGAGAACATTCACTCCGTTGGGAGAAACCTATAATACTCTGTTCCATAAGTTGAGGCAGTTAAGCCTATTAAGTACTGTTGAACCCAAATTTCCAACTCCCCTTCCCAAAAATCTGGACCACTCAGTAAGCTGTGAATATTGTTCGGGGGCTCCCGAGCATGATACTGAGAAGTGTTGGAAGTTGAAGACTGCCGTACAAGATCTTATTGACACAAATAGGATCGAGGTTCAGGCACTAGAAGCACCCAACATCAATGAGAACCCGTTGCCGGTGCACCACGAGGCTCACATGATCAAACTAATGCACGAAGGGGGAGAGCCCAAGAAACCCTCACAAATGGTAATGATGATTCGTGCCAGTCCAAACAAAAAGTCGACCAGTGGAAAGGCATTAGTACAGTTGGGAAAGGTAGATGACAAGCCATTTGTGGTAGTGGGGAAAGGTTCGTCTGTTGCTGCAAATAAGCCAGAGTCAGTTAGGGTAATGCTACAGGGAGTATCAAGCACACCAGTGTTGGTAGTGAAGGAGGCCCGCGTAGAGCCAGTTGTTATCAGGCCAGTAATGCAGTTGCCGATAACAAGTGAGAAAGTTGTGCCATGGAGTTACAGTCAAGTGACGGTGATGCATAAGGGGAAGGAGGTTGTGGAAGAAGTATGCGAGGCCCAGGGGTTAACTCATTCAGGAAGGTGTTTTGCTCCTACAGAATTGAGGAGGGCCAATCCTGTAACAATAAAGAAGCCAGTGATGGAGGAGGAAGCAGACGAGGTTTTGAATAAGATGAAGGCACAGGACTACTCCATTGTAGAGCAGTTAAGGAAGACCCCAGCCCAGATTTAGTTGCTATCCTTGTTGATCCATTCAAGCGATCATTGGCGGGCATTAATGAAGATTCTGAACGAAACCCATGTCCCGGACAAGCTTTCAGTGAACTATTTAGAGAAAATAGCGCACAAAATCTTCGAGGTAGACCGAGTGACATTCTCTGATGATGAGTTGCCGGTATAGGGTACAGAACACAACAGAGCACTCTACCTGACTGTGAAATGCGAAGACTCGATGGTCACTCGAGTACTAATTGATAATGGGTCAAGTGCCAATATCTGTCATTTGGCCACTCTGAACAAACTGAAGGTTGCTGATGATAGGATCCACAAGAACAGCGTCTGCGTCCGAGGTTTTGATGGGGGCGGTACTGACACAGTGGGTGATATCATACTGGAATTGACAATTGGGCCGGTCGAGTTCACCATGGAATTTCAAGTGATAGATGTGGCGGTGTCGTATAATCTTCTTTTGGGACGACCCTGGATCCACGCACCCAAAGAAGTGCCTTCATACTGCATCAGATGGTCAAATTTGAATGGGATAGACAAGAGATTGTGGTACACGGTGATGACGGCACACATGCCGTCAGTGATGCCATTGTGCCCTTCATAGAAACCGAAGATGACAAGGGCCCATGGGTTTATCAGGTTTTTAACGCAGTCTCAGTAGACAAAATTCCTGAGGGTGGGGGCCTTCCACTTCCCAGAATCGCGGCTGCGACCTTTGTGATAGCCTCGGAAATGTTGAACAACGGGTTTGTACCAGGAAAAGGTTTGGGGATTGATCTGCAGGGAATGGTCCAACCGGTTTCTTTGCCCAAGAACCTGGATACTTTTGGGCTAGGATTCAAGCCTACCGCAGCGGATGTAAAGCGGGCCCGCAAGTTGAAGAAAAGAGTTTGGGTCCTTCCTAGGCCAATCCCACGCCTGTCCAGATCATTTGTCAGAGCAGGGTTCAGAAAGTTGCTGGTCCCGGAAGTTATCGGACCCCTGATCAGGCCAGATGGATATTTGAATGAGGGCTTTGAAAGGATGTTCGCTGATGTCAACATGATAGAAGCTGGAGAGGGTTATAGTAAGGCAGACATACAGTTTGTGGGTCCTAAGGCCAAGGTCAACAATTGGACATCTACTCTTCTTCCTACCCGGAGGGAGACTTGGTAGTAGGCTTTGGATTTTCTTTCTTGTGTTTTGGGATTATTCAGAGTTGTAATCTAGTTTTTGTTTTATCTTTGTATTCCGCAAAAGTGTGAAACTATGTTATCCCGCAGTTTAATAAAGTAAAAAAATTTCTCTCTTTATTTTTGTTTTAATTCTGTTTTCTTCTTTTCTTTTTTGAACAGTTCTTTTCATATTGGTTCTAATGACATGGCATGCACAACGGATATTCAACCTAGTCTAAAAGATCAATCTGATTCTGAACTAACTATACAAGAGGTCAATTATGATAATGAATCGGAATACGATGAGGATGAAGCCTTCGAAGAGATAAACAGAGAGTTAAACCAGTTTGAAGAGAAATCCAAGCCCAACTTAAATGGCACAGAAGCCATCAATTTAGGGGATGCAGACGATATCAGGGAAACTAAAATAAGCATCCACATTGCACCAAATATCAGGTAAGAACTAATCAAAACACTTATTGAGTTCAAAGATGTTTTTGCATGGTCGTATGATGACATGCCGGGGTTAAGCACGGATTTAGTGGTTCACAAATTGCCCACTGACCCGGCATGCCCTCCCGTCAAGAAAAAATTGAGGAAGTTCAAAACAGACATGAGTGTGAAGATTAAAGAAGATGTAACCAAGCAGCTACAAGCAAAGGTTATTCGGGTCACTCGATATCCTGATTGGTTGGCTAATGTGGTGCCAGTGCCGAAGAAATATGGGAAGATCAGGGTGTGTGTCGATTACCGCAATCTGAACAGGGCGAGTCCAAAGGACAACTTTCCTTTACCCAACATCCATATCTTGATCGACAATTATGTCGGACGTGAGATCGGATCTTTTGTAGATTGTTATGCTGGGTATCATCAGATTCTGATGGATGAAGAAGATGCGGAAAAGACGGCATTCATCATGCCATGGGGGACTTATTGCTACCGGGTAATGCCATTTGGTTTGAAGAATGTTAGGGCAACGTATATGAGAGCAATGACCACTATGTTTCATGACATGATCCACAAAGAGATTGAGGTGTACGTGGACGATGTGATCATAAAGACCAAGCATCAGGAAGACCACGTAGCAGACCTAAGGAAGTTTTTTCAAAGACTTCAAAGGTATGATATTAAGCTCAACCCGGCCAAATGTGTCTTTGGTGTTCCATCTGGAAAGCTATAAGGATTCATCGTTAATTGGCGTGGTATTGAACTGGACCCGTCAAAGATCAAATCTATCCAAGATTTGCCACCGCCGAAGAACAAGACAGAAGTAATGAGTCTGTTGGGAAGGTTAAATTACATCAGCAGATTTATTGCTCAACTCACAGCAACTTGTGAACCCATTTTTCGGCTACTGAAGAAAGATGTTGCGATAGAATGGACGGCAGAATGTCAGGAGGCATTTGACCAGATCAAAGGATATTTATCAAATCCACATGTGTTGGTTCCACCTGAACCGGGGAGACCTTTAATCCTTTATCTAACGGTCCTGGAGAATTCGTTTGGCTGCGTACTAGGACAACACGACATTACAGGAAGGAAGGAGCAAGCCATATATTATCTAAGCAAGAAGTTTACTGTATATGAGGTTAAGTACACTCAACTTGAGAAGACATGTTACGCCCTAACTTGGGTGGCCCAGAAATTGAAGCATTATCTGTCATCATATACTACTTATCTCATTTCGCGCTTGGATCCACTAAAGTATATTTTCCAGAAGCCTATGACCACAGGGAGGTTAGCGAAATGGCAAATATTACTCACGGAGTTTGACATCGTCTATATGACGAGGACGGCCATGAAAGCCCAAGCAGTGGCCGATCACTTGGCTGAGAATCCTGTTGATGAAGAATACGAGCCGTTGAGGACGTATTTTCCTGACGAAGAAGTGATGCATATAGATGAGTTGGAATTACCTGAGGAACCAGGTTGGAAGCTCTTCTTTGATGGAGCTGCAAATGCGAAGAGAGTTGGAATAGGAGCGGTACTTAATTCTGAAACAGGACGTCATTATCCTGTTACGGCTCAGCTGCGTTTCTATTGTACCAACAATATGGCTGAGTATGAGGCATGCATTTTGGGTCTATAACTAGCTGCAGACATGGATGTCCAGGACGTCTTGGTCTTGGGAGACTCGAACCTCCTGGTGCATCAGATTCAGGGTGAATGGGAAACACGGGATTTGAAGCTCATACCATATCGACAATGTTTCCACGATCTGAGCAAGCGATTTCGATCAGTGAAGTTCAGACACATCCCAAGAGTTCACAATGAGGTTGTCGATGCTTTGGCCACTTTAGCATCAATGTTGCATCACCCAGACAAAATTCATGTTGACATGTTGCATATCTAGGTTCGTGATCAACATGCTTATTGCAACATGATAGAGGAAGAAATGGATGGCAAGCCATGGTTTTATGATCTCAAGGAGTACCTCAGGATGGGGATATACCCGGAGCAGGCCACCGGAGATCAAAAGAGAGCCATTCGGTGATTGGCCAATGGATTTTTCCTCAGTGGGGGAGTGTTGTACAAAAGAACCCCAGATTTGGGATTGCTGAGATGTATAGATGCCAGTCAAGCCACGACAGTTATGACAGAGGTACATGCTGGAGTTTGTGGGCCACATATGAGCGGATATGTATTGGCGAAGAAGATTCTTCGAGCAGGGTACTATTGGCTCACTATGGAGCGTGATTGTATCAATTTCGTGCGAAAATGCCATCAGTGTCAGATACACAGAGATTTGATTCATTCTCCGCCGACAGAATTGCATACAATATCAGCACCATGGCCATTTGTTGCGTGGGGCATGGATGTCATTAGACCTATTGAGCCGGCAGCTACCAACGGTCATAGGTTCATTCTGGTGACCATCGACTATTTCACTAAGTGGGTTGAAGCTAAAACTTTCAAGTCGGTAACCAAGAAGGCAGTGGTGGATTTTGTTCACTCCCATATCATCTGTAGATTTGGGGTCCCAAAAGTGATCATCACGGATAATGGTGCTAATCTTAACAGCAATTTGATGAAAGAGGTATGTCAACAGTTTCAGATTGCACACTGCAATTCCACCCCATATCGTCCCAAGGCGAATGGAGCAGTTGAGGCAGCCAACAAAAAATATAAAGAAGATACTGAGGAAGATGATAGAAGGGTCCAGACAATGGCATGAGAAATTACCATTTGCATTGTTGGGTTATCGCACTACTGTTTGGACTTCAGTAGGTGCAACTCCTTATTTGTTGGTATATGGAACTGAAGCAGTAATACCGGCGGAAGTTGAAATTCCATCCCTTCGGATTGTCGCTGAAGCTGAGATTGATGATGACGAGTGGGTCAAAGCCCGGTTGGAGCAGTTGAACCTGATTGATGAAAAGAGATTGGTAGTTGTGTGTCATTACCAGTTATATCAAAAGAGAATGGCGAGATCCTATAACAAGAAGGTGCGCCCCAGAAAATTTGAAGTGGGGCAGCAGGTGTTGAAACGAATCCTGCCACATCAGGCAGAAGCAAAGGGCAAGTTCACCCCGAATTGGCAAGGACCATTCATTATAACCAGAGTGTTGTCCAATGGCGCTTTATGTTTAACAGATATCGAAGGGAAATGCGTCGACATGGCTATCAATTCCGACGCAGTTAAGAGATATTATGTATGATTTCTTTTGATTGTAATTGATGTTTGTTTGTAGTTGGCATCTATCGGAGAATGAAATGACGGAGGCAATTCTTTCTTCTATCCAAACACTTTAACCTTTGTTTCCCCTTTTGAGCCTTATTTATTCTTTCATATCCCTCTTTTAGAATCAGTAATTAAAATGAAAGAAAAAAAAAGAGAAAAATAATGATAATAAAGGCAAAAGAAAGTCACAAGAAAATAAAGGAATTGGGAACTACGTTTGACCTGATTCCTCAAAGAAGGATACGTAGGCGCCTCACGGCTCGGTCATAGTGTAACATAGTGTAACAAAAAAAACAAAAAAAATATAATAAAAATCCCCAAGCAAGAAAAACTGGGGCAGAAGTTTGCGTTTGTAATTTTGGTAAGAAAGTTTGATTCCAAGAGTTGTACTGTTTTACCCCTAAAAATTATTTTGAACTTTTGATACCCTTTTTCCTTTTAGCCATACACAAAAAACCCTATTGATGTCCAAAAAAGACCTCCCGATCAGTATCTGAGAAGTGCTAAGTCAATGCAAATGGAAGTCGGGAATAACACTCTGATCTCATACAAAGAAGAAGATCATAAGCTGGAGATGAATTGATAGCCGAAAGAATCCCCAACAAAGAGAGTCATATCGACAACACTCCAATCCCCAGCTGAAAAATAAAATAAAATGAGAGAGTCTTATCGATGAAAACCTTTACAGGCACCGTGAGGCGATGAGAGTTGAGAGAAATGAGAGAGTCTTATTAGTGAAAACCCCTCGAAGGGCACTATGAAGCGACAAGGCAAGATTGGCGAAAAGGGTCAACATTTGGTAAAGAGTTGAGTGTTTATTTATCCCCAGCAAGATGAGGCCATCCGAAAGATTGATTGATACGAATAGACTGGGTTGATCAATCTGGAATGCATAACATGATCGTTGGGATTGGTTATATCATTCAGATAAGTTCTTTTCTTTCCTTTTCCCCAGCATTTGTTCAGAAAGACTTCTTCTTTTTCTATTTTTTGAAATCATCACTTTTTCATTTCTTGGTTTAAAGACTTTACCTCCACATCAGTTTGTTTTTGAAAAGAATTTTGAAAGCTTACTACCAGTGGCCAAAATGAGGCAAAGCAAAATGCGAATAGGACAGGCCAACGATAAAGCGACAAAGCGAAAAGAAGTTTGTCGCAAGACCAAATGATGAATGGGTCTAGATCCCAAGAGGCCCAAATTTCCAGGGGAAGTCGGAGAAAAATAGAAAGAACAACAGTTGAAAAGATATGGATCAAATTCCAAGAGGATCCTCAGCAGATTTGCAAGATACAAGAACAACTCCGACAGATTCTCGACCAAGCTCCACAATGGTCGGACGACACAGAGCGGGGAAGGAAGAGAAAAGAAAAACCATCCCCAGCAGGAATATCAACCCCAGCAAATAATATCATCCCCAGCAAGTTTTATAGCAAAGCAGGGAAAAGAAAAGGGAAAAAACCATCCCCAGCAGAAGTGGCACGACCACTCGCCCCGTTTTAAACTAACAAATTTTTCTTTGATTTAAAGAAGGGAAAGGAAATTTTATTGACAACAGGAAGACAGGGTCACAAAGAAGATTATCAAACTGGGGCAGAAAATTTTCTCTCATTACGAAAATTTTCTTGAAATCAGATAGCCATTTGGGAAAGAGAAAAGATAACACAAGTTTTGAAGGAAGTAAAATCCCTAGCAGTATATGAGAAGGGAGATTCAAGTTTTAAAAGAAAAGCAATCTTGGAAGAAGCAAAATAACCCAAAGTTGTAAAAGTAATGGCCTTTGAATCAATATCATCCCCACCATTGTTAAAAGGAGGAAGATAATTCCCCAGCAG
This sequence comes from Nicotiana tabacum, assembly GCF_000715075.1. Lineage (NCBI taxonomy): Eukaryota > Viridiplantae > Streptophyta > Magnoliopsida > Solanales > Solanaceae > Nicotiana > Nicotiana tabacum. The sequence goes on from NC_134080.1 coordinate 15,849,370, forward strand.
TGATATCCCCGGCAGGTTTCAGAGAAGTGAAAACACCAGCTTGAGGACAGTAGTTCCAAGTGGAAGGAAGGCACCAGCTTTAAAGGAAGTAGTCCGTGAAGAAGGAAAATAACATAGTTGTGAATAAAACACCGGCATTTGTCACCAGCAGATTTCGAAGGAATAAGACACCAGTTTTTTAGGGAAACAGTTGAAAGAAGATGATTCAAGTTGTTGAAGTCAGGAGCCCGCCTGGAGAATAGAGGTGTTACATTTAAGCTGTAGTTGAAGTCAGGATCCCGCCTGGAGAATGGAGGTGTTGTATTTTTAAGAAATTGTTGAAGTCAGGAGCCTGCCTGGAGAATGGAGGTGTTACATTTTAAAAAGTTGTTGAAGTCAGGAGCCCGCTTGGAAAATGGAGGCTGAATTATTTTTACGAAGTTGTTGAAGTCAGGAGCCCGCCTGGAGAATGGAGGCTGAATTATTTTTAAGTTGTTGTTGGAGTCAGGAGCCCGCCTGGAGAATGGAGGCTGAATTATTTTTAAGTTGCTGATGAATTCAGGAGCCCGCCTGGAGAATGGAGGCTGAATTATTTTTAAAAAAGTTGTTGAAGTCAGGAGCCCGCCTGGAGAATGGAGGCTGAATTATTTTTAAGAAGTTGTTGAAGTCAGGAGCCCGCCTGGAGAATGGAGGCTGAATTATTTTTAAGTTGTTGTTGGAGTTAGGAGCCCGCTTGGAGAATGGAGGCTGATTTATTTTCAAAGTTGCTGATGAAGTCAGGAGCCCGCCTGAAGAATGGAGGCTGAATTATTTTGAAGAAGCTGTTGAAGTCAGGAGCCCGCCTGGAGAATGGAGGCTGAATTATTTTGAAGAAGTAGTTGAAGTCAGGAGCCCGCCTGGAGAATGGAGGTGTTACATTTAAGGAGTTGTTGAAATCAGGAGCCCGCCTGGAGAATGGAGGTGTTATATTTTAAGAAGTAATTGTTGTTGAAGTCAGTAAAGCAGCGGGAGACAACAAAATCCCCAGTAGAGGAAGGCAGTTCAAGATTCGAAGGAAAATAACGTGAAGCTCACAAGAAGGAAATAAACAGTTTGAGATCGGCGATCAAGGGAGAATACAAGTCAATTCAGAAGTAAAGGCAACATCAGAGGAAACACAAGGCAAAAAGGCAACACCGGTCACATGACCAAGTTTGAGAATAAAATTTTGTAATGCATAGCTCATAGCTTAGTATAACTTCTTTATCTTTAAGCAATGGTGTAATAAGGAGGTCGAAAGCAGTAGAAACAGCATGCAGCCGCAGTAACAACAAAAGGCAGTCCCATGGTAGTCCCAGCTACAAAAATTTCCTGAACTACATTAACCTGATTCCCTTCTTTCCAGGGATATGTAAGAAACCTTTGAAGCAAAGGTTCGGTTAAAGTTTTTCAAAAAATGCTTCACATGGAGTACTCCAACGGGCAAAAATCGCTCGTATCTGCTCACTTTATCTTTGCACGAAAACTCTTTGTGTTTTCGGACAAAGAGGGGCAGCTGTGAGCACATGATTTTTGCTTCACGGAAATTACTCCAAAAGAAATCGAGAAATAAAGCAAGTTGCCTTCGGGTACAATTTTGAGAATTTGCGTGACATTTTTGGTAATTATTTTGTCCGTAAATGTTTACCTTGTTGTAGTTAATTGAAAAATACAAAAATACATGTTGCATACATATTTAGGATTTAATTATGCATTTAGGAATTAATTAAACCATCATTTGGCTCTAAAAGGAAAATCACAAAAATATGAATTTTATTCTATTTGTTGTCATTGTGTAATTTTATTTTAAGGTTTTAATTTGTGTGTTAATTGTTGTAAGTGTTAATTAATATTTGTGTAGTTTTATTTTTGATTTTACAATTTAATTAGTGTTTAAATTAGAAATTAAAGAAGGAAAAGAAAAAGAGTTCAAAAAATGAAGGAATTCAGATGTGGACTTAAAATTGAGACCAAAAACCAGGCCCAAATCAACTCATTTGACCCAGTCCGGTTAGCTGGTCTCTCAGACAAAGGAAACGACGCCGTATTGGCACTTTCCATCTGGACCGTTGATCAAACAGATCTAACGGTCCAGTTCAGTTCTTTCATTAAACCAAACGACGTCGTATGGTTGTATTTGATAGGGACCGTTCATTACTTTTGATCTAACGGCTCCCAAGCTTTCCCTCATGACCCGACCCACTCCCGTCTGAGACCGACCCAATCCCCACTCAATCAAAACGGCACCGTTCCCTTAAGTGAAGAGATCCTGGCCATCAATCTCACCTGATCCAACGGCCAGGATCCATCCCTCCCCTTCGTATATAAGACCCCATATCTTACCCCACGCCCCCATAGCCAAACGCACCCCCCCTTCCTCACTTCGTCTCTCTCATTTCAGAGATGGAACCTAGGTCAAACCCTAGCCGCCATAGCTCCCCCTCGCCTGAAACCCGGCGGCAACTACGTCGCCGGCCACTAACTTAACACCATAGATCCACCTTAACACCCTGGTTATGAATCCACTACTCCCTTGGCTCGAATCAATCCCCATCTTCTCGAATCTTCATTTGAAGATTCGAGCCAAAACCCAATCTATGCCAAACCACCCCAAATTCATACCAGTTACTCCCCTGACCTCACTCGTAACCAAACCAAGCTTGGTTTGGTTCAAATCTAACCAGAAACCTTCAAGCCCCAAATCGACTGTATGAACCCTAGAAATCCAAAACCTTGGGGTCTGTCCAATTAAACGAAGGGTTGGGGTCTAATAGACCTTAATCGAGGTGTTCTCAGTTGAGAACACTTCGATTAAAGTCTGTTCGACCTCAAAGAGGTCGAGTCTGATTCGAGACTGGGTCATTTTTGTTCTTAAGATTCAGAGGTATTTTTCCTTTCCTTCCTTCTGTTCATGTGTTCTATTTGTATCTCTTTGCATGTTTTAGTAGTTTGTGTGATTTTTCTACTTTTATTTTAATTAATTCTATTCATCTTCAGTAGACCTTTTATTTGGTCCAACTCTATCATTGCTTCTGTTTGCTATAATTGTTATGTGTTATAATTTGTATAATCAATATGATTAGTTTCGTCGATTAGTTGGTTGTATTACAACTCACTGTTTCTGTCAAATGCTACTTGAATCACATGTTGTTGTTTTTTCTGATTGATTGTCGATAATTGTTGTACATTATGGCCTGTATAATCGATTTCAAGTGTCGTCAAGTAATTTGCTTGAAACATTAGAGAAAACATGATAGTAGTTCCTGTTTGTTTTCCAGTAGGTTTACCATTTCTTTTGTCTTCTATGTTAAATGTGTTATGAATTGAACATGTTATTTTCAGTCTTGTTTATTTTAACCAGATTACTCATTTATATCATTGCCCTGATTAATACCATTTCGATTTTCTTCTGTTCTTCTGCCCTAAATCTTTGTGTCTGAATAGGATTGTCAATTGGATATAGCTGTAGTTATTTAGGTATTTAACCAAATGAGTTTCAGGTTTGAACTTACATAAATGTAACTTCAGACTTGTAAAGCTTAGGGTAATGAAGTGATAACAGTAGGGTTTCAGGGGTGATTTAGGAATGAAACAGTTAGGATAATATTTTAGTGTTAGTGTTTTGTTAGTGGGATATTAATTAATTTGGTAATGGGGAACAAAAGGGAATGGGGAGCTGAAAATAAGGAAAAGTATTCCTTAGTGGATTTGAAGTGGAAAATTTCAGATTTAGTGGAAAAAGGGTGCCGGGCAGTAGGTTTGAAAGTAAGGCAGACTTGTATAAGAGGGGGATGAGGTCTGTAGAGAAGGAGAGGAGATATAGAAAGGACTAAGAAAAAAAAACATCTTCTGAAAAATACTAAAAAGGAAATCAGTTCTTCAGGCAGTCTTGGACAGCATTTTGAAAGCTAAAATACTCAGTTTCTCTTGGAGAGTTTAAGAGTGAATGGAAGCTGAACTTTGAAGAAAGGAAAAATATTCATAGTTCAAGTTAAAACCTGCTGGATTTTATCATCAGAATTCAGTAATTTTTAGAGTTGAATAGGCTGAATTTTTAACACCTAAAAGTTCAGTAATTAAGGAAAAAAAGAAGAAAAAAAAAGTCCAGAAAATAGTTTAAGTGTTAAGGCTGGTTCTTTGATCCTCATAAGCCAGAGAAAAACAAGAGTGTTGAGGCTGGAGATTTAACCTGAAACTCTAGAGAAATAGAGTGCATATAGGTTGTGCTATTATCTTGCTAAGTCAGTGATAGAGTGAGTGTTTAAGGCTAAGCTTTACATCAAAGAGCTTCAGTTTGTTTTCTTCTTTGAGGGTTCACGATCAGAAAGCCACAGTTTTCTTGCATCTGCCTCTCTTCTACTTTGACTGTAATTTCTTTGTGGTACTGCTTGGTTTGAATTTGGTATTTCTTGGGATTTCTGTTGGTTTTCAAGCACTGTTTTATTGAGCTACTGGGCACTTCTCTTGTTTTTAATCTGCTCCTGGGATTTCTGCTACTGTTATTACTGGTTTCACTGGTTTTGCTGTGTTGCTGAACCTGTTGTGTTGTTGTGTGTGTGCTACTGCTACTTCTACTGATCTTCCTCTTCTTTGCTTTCCAAGTACCAGGTACACAAATTGATACACTGGTTCTTGTAGAATGGAAACTGAAGCATGAATATGAAATGAAGAGTTGAAATTCTGAATTTATCTTAGTTATATTCTGAATTCTAGTTGTATATGTACATTATTTAGCTTCCTCTAATTAGAATCATGTAGTTGTTTGATATATTTAATGGAACATCTGACAGTAGCTTAGTGGACGAACTGTCTATGTATGCTAGTTAAAAAGACTAATGGTTTAGTAGCTCTGTTCAGTTAGTTCGTTATTGTTTGATGATTATCATGTCTCAAAAAGCATGTTAGCTGATTTGGACTATTCTTGAACATTCAATAGTTAGCTCATTAAACAAATAGCCCGTTTCGGAACTTATAGGAATATTGTTTAGCTAGATACTATTGGTTAATTTCAGCATGTAAATGGTTTAGGATTAAAATTAGATTGCCAAGTTCTTTAATTTGGCAAACTGTGAGCATGTGTAGTATAATGTAACTAGGTAGTAACATGTGAATGAGATGGCCCAGGTCCAGTTTTGTACCATACATGTTGGGCCTGGGCCCGCGTTGGCAACGGACTGCCCTGATTGCATCATTTTCAGATTCTACGAATCATATTCGGAACCCAACTATAATTAACTCGTAAGCATGCAAATAAAGTAGGACCTTTTCTTCTTTCATTTTTAGAGACGGACGAAAAACGGAAAAATAGAAAAACATAGTCGCTTTAGAATATCCTTTTAAAACAAAAATGAGACGTGCCTCGCCAAGTAAATCACAAGCTGCAGGGCCCTCTATACGTGTTTGTAAAGTTGCTTAGACTCCGGGACGGGCCGTTTAGCAAAATTTCACGGTCTTGCCCAAAATAACACTATGCTAGTCGCTTAGGGCGCGTCTTTAATAAAATTACTTCTTTAAGTACGGGTGTGCATTTATGCAACCCAAATCTAAATCTCAACGGAGTCGAAACGTGTCTATGACCATGGGTACATTGATTGTGACGAGGTCCGAGATACGTTTTCACGACGTTGCAATTCTTTGCTAAAAATAACAACAATAATAATAAAAGCGGCAAAAAAAAGTCATAATTCGCACTAAGTACATAATTGTTAAAATCAGATAAATAAGCCGAATATAACAGTTGAGCAACCGTGCTAGAACCACGGAACTTGGGAATGCCTAACACCTTCTCCCGGGTTAACAGAATTCCTTGTCCAGATTTCTGGTACGCAGACTGTAATTTAGAGTCATTCTTTTCCTCGATTCGGGATTAAAACCGGTGACTTGGGACACCCTAAATCTCCCAAGTGGCGACTCTGAAATAAATAAACAAATCCCGTTCGATTGTCCTTTAATTGGAAAAAACTCCTCCACCCCTTCGCGGGGCGGTAAAAAGGAGGTGTGACACCTTTAAGGTTCATTTAGGAAGATGCTTCCATAAAGCAATCACGTGGAGCAGAGTTAAGCTTAAAGGACTAAGTGTTTCAGTTACACTAAGTGTCACCCTTTTGCGTAATAAATTCAATTATCCCTAGTATAGAGAGGTTACCGCAAGGCGAGTAAGATGTTAGTAAAGATGTGAAAAAATGCCAAGATGAAGAGGTAACTATGGAATAGTAAATGAGGAACCGGTAAAAGGGTGAAAGGAATGAGACTGCATCTATTCAGATCCCATAGATATGATATGTCTCTTGAACATTATGCAAGCATGATGCCGGAGAGAAGCAGTAAGGGTTACGCACCCGATGATATTGATAAATAAGTGCAAATGAACATTTGATACATAAGGAGCCAGTGCGAGAGGTAACTTAAGACAAAATAAATAACTAAAGAGAGATTACACGGAATATAGATATAAGAATGGACCAATGAGTGGTTTGTAGTTGATTCAGGAAGAGCCAAGTTATGGCTATACAAGAGGTTATAAGCAAATCAGCAGATCATGCAAGATAAACATAGTGAATCCTAATTTAGTAAATTCAGTCTCACAGATATGATGTCGTAACCTTGAGAAACATTTATATAGGAGTTGGGTTACTAAAGGTATCGTATAAGTGTTATGAAAATAATGGAGACTTCCACTAAGAAGACAATCAAAATCTGAGTTTAGAAGTAACCCTACGAGCACAAGGGCATGCAGGTATGTAGCTAAGGATGTTTGTAGCCAAGTAAGAACATCAAAAATTCCTTCGGGTATACAGTATAACAAGATTGTAACTTTACAAGATCTAGAAGGTCTCCTTAAGTACTACAAAGAAAGACTAGCTGAGGAAATAAGGAAGAAGGCTTCAACTTAAGCATAACAATATAAATAAGAAATGGTCTTGTAACAACAGTCTCGCTACAATATGGTATACACTCCATAAGAAAATGGCACCTATCATGACTAATGAACGGGAAGTCAAAAGTAATATTTGAGATCATATGAGTTATAGGAAATTCAAGTATTGATGGGCAATAAGATAAGCCAAGTATCCATGCAACAAGTGGCATAACAACCAGGAAAAGTGATTCCTTACATTTAAAGAACGTTGAGAAGGCACGAAAGGAATTATTCAATCAATGATCCAGAGTTAATTACGTTGTGAATGCACTTAAGATTTCAGATTTATATCCATGACATTCATATAACTATAGGAGACTCTAGTATAAGTAAAAGAAAGAATTAAGTCCACATCTTCGGCAAATACTTGAATTGTTAGAAGATTATATCATGGATGCTACATAGAGTCCATGAAAGGCTATTGTAATAGCTAATACCCTAAGTTGAATATTGGAAGATAGCCTAATCTTAATTAAAGGCTGATAAGGAAGAGGAAGCTCGAAAGTTACATCACGAGTCCGATTGTTCGACCCAGATGATTATAGAAATCGTGACTCAAACCATAGCAGGAGCACTTTTAATAGCAGAGGTATAAGAGAGATAGTACAACAATCATATTCTATAAAAGCTCTACGATAAAGCAATTAGAAGAGTACCAGTCTCATAAGACATTAATACGAAGCTCCCACCAGATTATGTATACACCAGGGTTGCAAGTATTATAGTAGAGCTTTAAGGTATGGATGTGAATTCCACCAATGTATAAGGGAGGTTATGAAATCAATAGAAGATACGGTGCGAGATTTAAAGGTAAGTATGGTAAATGTGAGTGAGAAGGTGACAATAATAGGCAAGGCCTCAGGATTAAACCCGTCAAAACAAGAGAGTTGATACTTTCCATGAGCTATAGAAAGCTCGGTACACTCTGAATGAACTCATAGGAGTCTAAGAATAGGAGCAATTAAAAGATATGGAATACTGCCCTGGTAGTAGAATAAAGGTGTAATTGTGATAGTTAAGAGAATGATGTTTGGGCCTTCAATTGAGTAATGATTTAAAGAAAAGGGATTTCATGGATGGCACGGTATTAGAATTCCCCTATAAGATGAATACGTTGGGATGTTATAAAAATGCAGTTATTGAAGTATAGTACCGTCCCTAGGTGCATTAAGAAAATCACTTCAGATGTTCCCCGATGAGACGTGAGCCTTAGTGACAATGTATTACATCTGAGGCGATGGTTGGACTTAGTGAAAGACTATGATGTTTATATTTTATATCATCCAGGAAGGCGAATGTAGTAGTCAATGCCCTCAATCGTAGATCTATGTATAGCCTATCATATTTACAAGCATAGAAGAGTGAGATAGCTTGTGAGATTCATCTGCTAGCTAATCTTGGAATTCGATTACTAGATGCAGGTTGTACCAGAGTTACTACTTAGGACATGGAAACCTCCTCTTTAGTAACTGAAGTGAAGGAATGCCAGTATGAAGATCATGTGCTAGATCATTAAAGAGATACAACCCCTCAAAAGGAGAAGACACTATTTGAGATTACAGGAGATGGAGTCCTCAGATATTGAGGTCGATTATATGTTCCTAATGTGGCAGGGTGAGATGGAGTACTCAGATATCGAGGTCGATTATATGTTCCTAATGTGTCAGGGTTGGGCCGACAGGTTATGGGACAAGCAATGAGAAAGTAACCTAGAGTTGTGTAGCACACCTCAGTAATAATACCTAGGCTATAAAACTAAATATAGCAATAGTCGTACATTCAGCAAAGTACCAAGTGAAGAGCTTAAATATACCTATATATGCCCAGAGGGACATCATGTCATAGTTCTATATATGTATTCACAAAGTGAAGCCAAAAGATTGGCAAAAAGCTGGAGGAAAAAAAAGGAGAGAAGAGTCGTGCATAAAAGGACATAGTCATATAGGATACAACATAGAAGGTAGTCGAAATTACGAGATTGGAAGAACTCCAGCCATAATTCGCGAGGTGAGAATAGGACTAAAGGGGGGAATGCCCTGGTTTTTAAATTTATTTACAGAACAATGCCTAGATAACAAAGGACAATATATAAGTATTCATAAGAGCCATATGGTATGAGAATGAGAAGCGCATCAGTCAACATTCGAGGATGAATGTTCCAAATGGGGGTATAATGTTACAACCCATGTTTTTGTACGTGAAAGTACGTCGTAAGTCCGTTGATGTAAGCTCAGAAATAAGATCCTCTTGGAAAGTATATAAAGTGATTTTACGTTCCATATTTTTTTTCAACCCTTTGAGAGTTAATATTCAAGGATAAATGCTTATAAGGGTACATGTTGTTACACCCCGTACTTCAGACGTTACTATCACTGTAGGATTATCTAATGTAAACTCAAAAAGGATGAAATCCTTCTACAAGGATAAGAAAGGTTTGCCGAAGTGTTAAGTAAGTTAAGATGAATATGAGACTTATTAACCATGATTTAAATGAGTTTAAATCCATGATATAACTATATATGATGTTTGTATATGAAGTATAAAGTTTGAGAAAAATCGGATCTATGTTGCGGAAAAACCGACTAAGGATTTGCCTTGTAACTGAGTTTTTTTGAGAAATATATTTCGTGTGCTATATGATGTTTTTTGGGACATATTATATACCAAATTGAAGGTCTTTGAATTTAGTTTCCAAAGGTCTTAACCGTTTGCTTATACGATGCCTGGATAAAAAGTTATAAGCATTGGAAGACGAGCCAATTATAGGGTGCCAAGTAGCACCTTTTGACTTTTTAACAAAATGGAGATTTATCTCCTTTATCTCGTCTCTTTCTGCATATTTCCAGAGAGCACGACCAAACAAGACCCCTAACATCACCCTTAATCTCTCTACAAGGATTTTCAACGACACTATCATCCGGGGCACGAAATCAAGTAGCGATAACATCAAAATGATCCTTGCGACGTAAGTATCGCTATATCACTTTTTTTATTTATAGTTTGAGTTTAGAAGGTATTTTGAAGTTAATAAAAATTCCTAATTTCTGGTTTTAAGCTATTAAATATCAAGGAAGGTTGATTAATTGATTTCATAATAGTTAGAACTCATGGGACGGTGATCGGAAGCCGTGAGTTCGAGTTATTTGACTTGTAATGGACTGTTTTTGGGCTGTTTCGTGTAGCTTTTGGGCTTTCTATTTTGTTGCTGCTAAATGGAGTTTTTTGAGGATAAATTGTGTGGATAAACACCACATAATGGCAAAATCATGGATTAGTCATTATGTTTGACACTACTATAGTCGTCGTTTTGGATATGAATTGATAGGGGTGTATTGGGCTGTTGTAAGCTAAATATAATATGGATTTAGACTTGAATCTACTGTATGAGGTAATTATATTGTGTTCATACAGGTTCTTAAGGTAATCTTGGCATTGGTTAAGTTAAATGGATGAACTAGATATGAACTAGTGAATAAAGTTGCTAATTAAGAATAATTGGAGTTGTGGATCATCTTCTTTGTTATGGATATATGGTATGAGGCTTGAATTATTGATTAATGACTTTATTATCATATTAAAGATACTATTAAGTTAAAGTAAAAAGTCTATAAGGAGTGATATGGGATATACGAATTCTAATTGGAGCTTGCCGCTCGTCGTAAAGTAGTTGTGACTTGTTGTTGTTTTATGGTGTCTTGTTATTGATAATTATGTATTGCTGGATTTATCTGGTAATTGTTGTTGGTATATGGTATTGGAGTAGGCTCTTGTTACAGGGGATATGCTTCCCGAATTTATATAAACGAGCTACAAGTTTATGTTGCAGACTTAGCCTTTATTCAATATTGATTTTGAATCTCCTTATGCAATGGTAGATTGAATTGAGTTGTTTGAAGAGTTGCTTGGGAGGTATTAAGGACTCAACGTGGTTAAGATATGTTAAGGTACTTGCTTCTTTTTTGTGGCATGATCTAACGTGACATGAACATAAACGTTACGCTAATTCATAACGGATGTACTCCTAGGAACTAAGGTTGTCCATGTTGTTCTTTCCTTATAAAGTTATTCTAAGAAAGTGTGTATGATCCTTGAATCCTACTGAGGTTCATATTGAGGGTATGGATGTTCATAATGTTAATCGAAGGTGCAACGACCTTAAGTCACTCCGAAAGGTTTAGAACGTGATCCATGAGTCTAGCATGCATTATATATAGTATATATTTTACTCTACCAAGCTGTGCTATAGTAGGCCGGATACTACACCTATTGTGAAACCACTGATCAGTTGGGTTTACCGAGCTCCATATGGCCGGGTACGATTCTACCGAGCCTTATACTAGCCGTGTACGTTTTTACCGAGTCCTCTTTGAGGCCGGGTACGATATGATGATGATGATGATGCCCACAGAGGCGTATGTTTTTAAAAGTTTATGTATATATATGTATTATGCATTTCATGTCAGTATCCCCTAGAGGCACTCAGATGTTACAGGTTGTATCTCCTCTATCTCTCTTTACATTAATGTTCTTGTTTATGCTCTCATGCCTTACATACTCGGTACTTTATTTGTATTGACGTCCCTTTTTCCTAGGGACGTTGCGTTTCATGCCCGCAGGTCCCGATTGATAGGTTGACAGTCTTCCTAGTAGGCTATCAGCTCAGCAGAGGTGTTGGTGCACTCCGCTTGCTCCGGAGTTGCCTATTTGATCAGTATGCTTTGGATATGTATTGATTGGTATGGCGGGCCCTATCTCGACCTTTATGATTTTATGTACTCTTAGAGGCTTGTAGACAGATGTCAGGTTTATGGATACTTATATGGACTTGTTGGCCTATGTGTTGAGTTTACAAATAGTCATGTCGGCCTTATAGGCCCGTATGTCTCATGTATAAGTTTGTATATCATGTTGGGTCGTCATATGTTGAGTATTCCCTTACGTTTTATTCTTGTTATCTTATGACTGGTTTCTGCCTCATTTACTCAAGATAGTATAATAAGAAAGATATGTTATGTTGGTACTCGGTTGAGTAAGGCACTGGGTGCCCGTCGCGGCCCTTCGGTTTGGGTCATGACACAGACATCTGCCCCTGCTCGAGCTGCTCCAACTTACACCGTAACTCTTCCCTCTGGGTGGGTGGAATATACCTGTCCAATAAAGCCGTGTAAATTGGTCCCAAGTCATGGTAGGAGAACCTACTGGTCTGCAGAGAAGGTAAGACTGCCACCATTTACGGGCCCCGCCCTCTAACTGGAAGACGATGCAATCCACTCCATGAGACTTCAATATCCTTGTGTTGTGCAATCTATCCCTGCACCTATCAATAAAGTCCTGGGCATCCTCATGACGCTCACCTCCAAAGATAGGAGGGTGTAGCCTGATCCATCTGTCCAATTACTTCTGCGAATCGCCGTCCGCAGCTGGTCTGAGCTCAGGTGCCATTACTGCAACTGGTTGAGCACCGCCCGTGGGTAGTGTACCTGGAGTCTGATATAGGGCGGTCGTGTGCCCAAGAGCCTGAGAAGTAGGGGTTTGTGCTCCCCCTCCTGCCTGAGATATGACCGGGTCTGCTGGAAATAAACCAGCCTGAGTCATCGAATCCATGAACCATAGCATACAACGCATGACCTCCTGGAAGCCCAGTGTTGTTATGACATCTACCGGGGCAGGCTCTACTACACTTCGCCCTGCTCCTCGATAATGGGATCCCCCGCAGGGTCTTCCGGTGGTGCAACTAGGGCAGCTCTGGGACGCCCTCGTACCCTACCTCGGGCAGGTGACCTCCCCCAGCCTCTACCTCGGCCTCTAGCAATAGGGGGAGTATCTCCTCCCAGGCTTGGAACGTCTGCCATATGCGTCCTCACCATCTGTGAGAGAATAGAATAAGGGAATTTAGTACATCATCAACTGCGATAGGAGATGAATAAAGAGTAGTTTCCTAACACCCTATAGCCTCTCGAAGATAAGTACAGACGTCTTCGTACCGATCCACAAGACTCTAACAAGTTTGCCCATAACTTGTGAGACCTACGTGAACCTAGAGCTATGATACCAGGTTTTCACGACCCAAATTCCATAGTAGGACGTGATGGTGCCCAACGCCATTGTTAGGCAAACCAACACTGATCATATAGTAAATCCTCATTTATGTAGTTAGTACGTGATAACTCCCATTATAGATTTAAGAAGATTATGGTATTAAAAGCTTAAGCATATTTAAGTGAATGGAATAAAAGGGAATTTCAATCATGAAGACAAGCCAAAACATCGAATTCTACTAATGTGTGCCAAGACTTGGTGTCACAAGTGTGTGGGCAATCTAGTAGAATATACAAAACTATATTATCCAACTGTCTGGAAAAGAAATAGACAGGAACATAAAGACAAAAGAGAGACTCCAGCTGCTGCAGATCGGCTGGGAAGGGTAGCTCACTGAAAATTCTCGGACTGAGATGACCACCCTATGCGTCGGACTGATAGCCAGATGCACCTGCCTGAAAGCCTGTACAATCAAGTACAGAAGTGTAGCATGAGTACATAAAAATATGTACCCAGTAAGTATCCCGCCTAACCTCACAGAAGTAGTGACGAGGGGTCGACTTCGACACTTACTAGGCCAGCAAATATAATAATATGAAGTTCAACATTTTTAATTCACAGTGTATGTAGATAACAACAAGCTCAAAAAAGAATAATTATTGAAAATCCTTTCATCCAATTAATAAAACTAAGCATTTTCCTCTCATTTAAATTAGTGACCTTTCCAGCAATAAGCCATACAAATTATAAGGGTTACAGTTCTATTATCACACAGAAATATCATCGATGACAATCGGCCCGATCTAACATAAAAGTAAAATGTGCATTGCCAAGGGTCGAAAAACGGCACGAACCATAGAGGAATCTATTCACCTTGCTCACGAATCATACATGTGACGTGGTAAAAGCATAATCTCGCTCGCGAATTATACGTGCGACGCGGTAAATATAATATTCATCATTTAAACACAACAATTCTTTAACTTTCTTTTTATAAAAGAAAATGAATACAATTCACTTGAAGGCCGTAATTCTTTAGATTTCCTTCAAGTCACTTCCTTTCATAGCATTAGCATATATAAGCAATTAATAGAGACCACGAAGCATGATGTGATCCTAGAACTACCCGGATATAACAGGAATAGTAGCTACGTACGGACTTTCGTCACTTCGTGCGTACGTAGCCCCCATATTTAATCATATATTGATTAGTTCACCTATGAGGACATTTCCCCCTACAAAGTTAGAAAAGAGACTTACCTCGTTTCGAGCCTACTTCCAACTCAAGAATGCGTCCAAACTCTCAAACCGGAGCCGCACAATCCGAAACTATTCAAATAGTGTAAAAATCTATTATTATAGGTTTACAAATTCATATTCTAGCTATTAGAGTAATTTTCCAACCCTAAATACAAAGTTCCAAAAATTCATCCCAGGGCCCACGTGCCCTAATTCCGGAATTTTTGAAGAATGTTGTTTCTCATAACCTAAGGATCAAGAATATATGATTTTTACTCTATTCCATAATAAATTTCGTGGTTAGATCTTGTTTTTATTAAAACCCTAAGTTTTACTCTAATCCAATGTTTTTCGCTAATTTTTATGTGTTAATCTACCCAAAACTCAAGTATTAAACTCACATTAAATGGAAAAACTTACCTCACAATGTTAGGTTGAAATCCCCTCTTTGGAAGCTCCCAGATCGCCCAAATGTAGAAGTGAAATGAAATAAATGGCCTAAGTTCCGTTTTTAAAGATGTGTCCAGGTCTCTGATGTCGTATTTGCAACATCAGGTTCGCAAATACGAAGGTCGCAATTGTGACAAAACCATCGAAAATACGAACCTGGGCATCCCTCTGCAAGGGTCGCAAATGCGAAAAAAGGATCACAAATGCGGACCCTGCTGGGTTTGCAAATGCGACAAAAGGGTCGCAAATGCGGACCCTGCTGGGTTTTCAAATGCAAACAAAATGTCGCAAATGCGACGACTACCCAGCTCAGGCTCCTTCGCAATTGCGAAGCCTTCCTCGCAAATGCGGTCATCGCAAATGCAGATAATTCCTCGCATTTGCGAGACCTGCAACACTGCCCAGAAACACCAGAAAAACTGGAGTGTTTTCACTCCAAACATACGTCCGAAACTCACCCGAGCCTTCGAGGCTCCACACCGAATACTCACACAAGTCTAACAACATCATAAAAACTTGCTCGTGCAATCAAATCGCCGAAGTAACATATAAACTATGGATTTAACACCAAAACGCATAAAATCCTTAAGAACATCTGAAATTCCTATTTTTACAACCGGACGTCCGAATCACGTCAAATCAGTCTCATTTCTCACCAAATTTTACAGGCATGACTTAAATGTTATATTGAACCTGTAATGGGCTCCGGAACCAATATACGGGCCCGATACCAACATGATCAAACATTATTCAATTTCTTTAAATCCTTAGATTTTCAGTTAAATAATTTTTAATAAAAATTCATTACTCGGACTAGGGACCTCGGAATTCGATTCCGGGAATACGCCCAATCCCATATTTTACTACGGACTCTCCGGGATCGTCAAAACACGAGTTCGAATCCGTTCACTAAAAATGTCGACCGAAGTCAAACTTGGTCTTTTAAGCCAACCTTAAGGAACCAAGTGTTCCAATTTTAACCCAAACTCTTTCAAGTCCCGAACCAACCATCCCCGCAAGTCATAAACCAGTTAAAGCAAGTACGGGAAGTCTTATTTAGGGGAACGAGATTCTAAAAATTAAAATGACCAGTTGGGTCGTTACAGCTTGTTAACTTATGTAACTAGCATCCCTCTTATTTTTTGCCGATGTGGGACTCTGTCTCAAGTCTGGGGTATTACAACTTACCTGTTTTTTTTCTTTTTTTCTGCTAAAATCTTGACATGGACTACAAAATATAACTTGTGTGAGCATTGAGCAGAAGCAATAGCCTGATCATGATTAGGGAAGAGTAACATAGGTTTTTCCCCTCAATTGAAGACTATTTTCCTGCTTTGGCACACAGAATTATTGGAATCTCCTCAACCATTCTATGGAAAAATGCAAAGGATATCATATTAAATACAGTAAAGTCTCACTAAAAACATCATTTTTGTAGTTTTCAGCTATTCAGAAAAGCTGCAACCTACTATTATTACAGAAATAAACATAAAGATTTCTAATGTGGGAAATGGAAATCACAAGTACGCTTCCAGCGCATCTCCTTGTAGCCCCTTTATTCCAATTTAACAGATATTGGGCTTCTAACAGCATATTTGTTAGAGATCCATGATATAGCTCCTTGAACAAAGCGGTCGCTAATTCCACCTGTTTGTGCAAAGGATATTGAATATGTTGCCTTTTGGTTCACCTGTGTGAAGACAAGCGTAGCAGGCTCGACAACTATATCGAGTCCTTGAATTTGAGTGATGTTAACGACGTAAGTTGATCTTGCATCGCCAACATTTGTAATTGTTCTTGTATAATTCTGAGTCTCAGGTCCAAGTATAATGGAGAAAGAAGGATAGTTCAGTTCAGCCTCAGATATGCTTGATTGTAGCGAGCACTTGACACTTTGTTGCACAATAAGCCCGATATCATTTTCTTTGTAGCCAAGACCACATAGATACTGGATGTAGTTCTCCACTTGGATATCATAAACAAGTCCTGGATTACTCGCTTTTGATGGATTTACATGGCCGGCGCCAATGGCAAAAATATCAGCAGGTAAATCCCTCTGATCAAGGATGGGTTGACCTTCAAGATTGGATTGATCAGCTGTGGTCATTATTGCAGATTTAATTGCAGCTGGCGACCAATCAGGGTGTGCACTTTTAAGCAAAGCCGCAATGCCACTAAGGTGAGGACAGGACATAGAGGTTC
This sequence comes from Nicotiana tabacum, assembly GCF_000715075.1. Classification (NCBI taxonomy): domain Eukaryota; kingdom Viridiplantae; phylum Streptophyta; class Magnoliopsida; order Solanales; family Solanaceae; genus Nicotiana; species Nicotiana tabacum. Next base: position 15,866,216 of record NC_134080.1, read on the forward strand.
CGGAGATGATGTTAAATGTCAAATCAGTGCCAGTTCTGTTCTCCACTGAGACGGGCCATGCAGCAAGGATGTTCACTCCAGGACCAATAATGTCGGGTTTGACAATGCCTGGACTTGCCAGGTTAGGACCCCTAGAGGAAAAAGATGATACAGAAGGTGCACTCTTAAAGCCTATGCTTGTGCCTTTGAAAAGGATTCCGGCCGAAGGTGTGGAGGTTGAGTTAATGTACACTTTAATCTTTTCTCCAGCATTATAATTCACATGTGTCGCGGGAAGGACATGAGCATCAGCAAAAGTGCCATCTCCGTCAATCTCTAGATTGACAAGAATCATGGCAGCACCACCTGCATCCTTTACTGTTTGACTTTTTTCAAGTCTTGGAACATCGCCACCTCTGTCACACAAGACAACTTTCCCTTTGACATCAGTGTTATTCAGTGATCCTGATGAACAAAATGCAGCCTCTTGATCGGACAGGCCAGGGTATACCAAGGGCAATAAAGTATGAGGAAAATCTGTGGGCTGAAAAGCCGATTCACCGTCATATTCATTTCCATTCCCTAGCACAGCTGTTGCCACTATCTTCCTATCATGAGTGCTAGCGCCAACTGTGAGAATCCAAGGGGCCTCATTTGATAATGTAGAATTTAATGGACCATCGTTACCAGCAGAAGCGCTCACAAAGATACCCTTCTGGATTGCTGCAAAAGCACCAGTGGCAATATTATCATCATAAAAAGGAGCAGAAAATCCGCCAATGGAAAGAGAGAGCACGTCAACGCCATCGTCTATTGCAGCATCCAATGCAGCCAGTATATCAACATCTGAACAACCATCTGTACACACCTTGTACATGGCAATGTGGGCAAGAGGCGCCATACCGGCTGCTGTACCATTGGCATTACCAAACACATTTGCATCATCAACAAAGTTACCAGCTGCTGTACTTGAAGTATGCGTGCCATGGCCTTCCTCATCAAATGGTGGATCACTTGAACCACTCACAAAATTCCTCGCACCAATGAGCTTCTTGTTACAAGTCACATTTCCCGTGAACTCGCATTTCCCTTTCCATTTTGCCGGTGGAGGTGGCATGTTATGATCACAAAAAGATGGATGTCCTGGAGTAATTCCAGTGTCCAGAACCCCAATGATCACACCCTTACCATAATTTGATTCTTGCCAAAACCCCATATTCTGGTACAACCCCAAGAAATTTGGAGTATGTGTTGTATGCAAAGCCAAAATCTTCTCAACCCTCGCCGACACAAAACCATCTTTCTTTTCCATTTCTTTTACCTCCTGAGCTGACAATCTAGCTGCAAAGCCAATCGCCACATGGTGATAGGAGTGAATAATGCGCGATGGCACCTCCAAAGCTTCAAACTCTTCCGGTAAAAAGGAGTTATAGTAGCTTTGTAGATCAGCTGAATTAGCAAGAACTTTTGCAGTTGGCTTATTTACACGGACAAGGTAAGTATGCAAACCAGTCGAACGTTGAGCAATAGTCAATTGGAAACTCAACAAGAAAGCAACAGAGAAGATAAAAATGCAAGTCATGGCTGGTCTAATTTGTATCATCATACAACACCTAGAGGAGGTTCAGTTATTGATGATCTGACCTTAGTTAAGGAACAGGCTATATGTACTATGAGCTGAGGAAAGAAGAATGTGATAAACTAATGTAGGAAAACAAAAACATAGGTAATTTCCAAGAGAGCCGGCTTACAAATAATATTCTTGTATTTAATAAGTAATAATTAAGGGAGAAACATCATAAGAAGATAGGAAGTAAACAAGAATGCTGGATTTCTAGGAAACAAAAATTGATATTGTTGCTGAAGGCGATAATTCTGGTGTTTTTGGAAGATATACATTATTGTAAAAAGAATATCGCATATTTCTCAACTCCAATAAACTCCAGCCGTATTATTTTCTAATTGCTGTATTCATGGTTTGTTATGCATAGATTATGGATTATTTATTTCATAGGTTGATTAAATTATTAATCAACCTATGAATGGCGTGGTAAAGTTGTTGCGGTGTGACCAGGAGGTCACGGGTTCGAGCCGTGTAAACAGCCTCTTGTAGAAATATAGGGTAAGGCTGCGTACAATAGACCCTTGTGGTCCGGCCCTTCCCTGGACCCCACGCATAGCGGGAGCTTAGTGCACCGGGCTGTCTTTTAGGTTGATTAAATTATTAACTCAATTGTAATCATCTGAAAGCAGTAACTCAACTGCAGTTCTGTTTTGATATTTGCAAAGAACTCTTTAAGTCTCTCTCTACTGCTTTACAGTACTGTACTCAAACATAAGTATACTAAAGTAATACTAAGATCTTTATTACTCTATTAAACAAATTAATTAAGGGGGACGGGGCTATCTAAGTTTTGCTTCGTGGATACTTTTATTCCTCTTAACAGTTAACTCTAGTTTGCATAATCTTCCTAATTTACCTATAATTTGAACCGGACAGATAACGCCAATAATCAGTAATTGGACCAAGGTCATAGATAAGTCCGAGGTCAATTGCTTTTGACGGGTTGACATGACCTGCCACTATAGGTGGATTCAAATCTAAATTTAATTGGTTCAGTTTTTAAGATTTTTAGCATTCAACTCATTGTACTAATAAAATTATAGGTTCAAATCTAGTACTTGTTAAAATTTAAGTAAGTTTTTACATATAAATTCATACTCCGTGTCGAAAGTTACGGGTTCAGTTGAAACCATAGCCTAAAGGCTAAATCCGCCCCTGCGGCTATGGAAAACATGTGTGTTTACTATGACGGAAATACTTTCCTGAGAAATGATTTTCGTAAAGTAAGGTATTTTCTGATATTTAGTTGTTTGAAAGAAGAAGAAGAAAATTCAATCAAAAAGGCAAAAGCAATTTTGATGACATAGTCGAGCTAATTCTAATTAGGCTTATGAAAGTATCTTCCGGTAGCTCCTTATTCCAATTTAACAGAGATTGGGCTTCTAACAACATGTTTGTTAGAGATCCATGATATAGCTCCTTGAACAGAACGGCCGGTGATGCCACCTGTTTGGGAAAAGGAAACTGAATAACTTGCCTGTTGGTTCACCTTGGTGAAGACAAGAGTGTTAGGCTCGACAACTATATAGACTCCTTGAATTCGAGTGATGTTAACAACGTAAGTTGAGCTTGCATAACCAACATTTGTAACTGTTCGTGTATAGTTTTGTGTCTGTGGTCCAAGTATAATAGAGAAAGAAGGATAGTTCAGTTCTGCCTCAGGTATGCTTGATTGTAGCGAGCAGTTCACAGTTTGTTGAACAATGAGCCCAATCTCTTTATCTGTGTAGCCAAGACCGCATAGATACTGGATGTAGTTATGCGGTTGGATGTCATAAAGAAGTCCTGGATTACTCGATTTTGATGGGTTTACATGGCTGGCACCAGTGGCAAAAATATCAGCAGGTAAATCCCTCTGATCAAGGATGGGCTGACCTTCAAGATTGGATTGATCGGCTGTAGTCATTATTGCAGATTTAATAGCAGCGGGGGACCAATCAGGATGTGCACTTTTAAGCAAAGCCGCGATGCCACTAAGGTGAGGACAGGAGATTGAGGTACCTGAGACGATGTTAAATGTCAAAACATTGCCAGTTTTGTTCTCTACTGACACGTGCATTGCTGCAAGGACGTTCACTCCAGGACCGATAATGTCTGGTTTTACTATGCCTGGACTTGCCAAGCTCGGTCCCCTTGAGGAAAAAGATATTACAGATGGTGCAATCTTGAAGCCTATCTTTGTGCCTTTGAAATGGATTCTTGCCGAAGGTGTTGAGGTTGAGTTTATGTAGGCGTTGATCATTTCCCCTGCATTATAACCCACATTTGTTGTAGGAAGGACATCACCATAAGCTAACGTGCCATCTCCATCAATCTCTCGATTGACAAGAATCATGGCAACACCACCTGCATCCTTTACTGTTTGCCCTTTCTCAAGTCTTGCTGCACTACCTCCACTTTTGTCACACACCACAACCTTGCCTTTGACAACAGTATTATTCAATGATCCTGATAAACATAATGCAGCCTCTTGATCTAACAAGCCAGGGTATACCAAGGGAAATAGGATATCATGAGGAAAGTCTATGGGCTGCAAAACTGATTCACCGTCATATTCTTATCCATTCCCTAGCACAGCTGTTGACACTATCTTTCTATCATGGGAGCTAGCGCCAACTGTGAGAATCCAAGGGGCCTCATTCGATAATGTAGCACTGAGTGGACCATCGTTACCGGCTGAAGCGCTCATGAAGATACCCTTTTGGATTGCAGCAAAAGCGCCTATGGCCATACCATCATCATTAAAAGGAGCATTGTATCCACCAATTGAGAGAGAAAGCACATCAACACCGTCTATTGCAGCATCCATTGCAGCCAATGTGTCAACATCTGAACAACCATTGTTTGAACACACCTTGCACATGGCAATGTGGGCAAGAGGGGCAATGCCAGCTGCTGTGCCATTGGCATTGCCAAACACATTTGCATCATCAACAAATTTTCCAGCAGCTACACTTGAAGTAAGTGTTCCATGGCCTCCTTCTTCATATGGTGGATCAATTGAACTGCTCACAAAATTCCTCGCACCAATGAGCTTCTTGTTACACGTCATGTTTCCTGTAAATTCACATTTCCCTTTCCACTTTTTTGGTGGAGGTGACATGTTATCATCACTAAAAGATGGATGTCCTGGATTAATCCCAGTGTCCAGAAGCCCAATGATCACACCCTTACCATAATTTGACTCTTGCCAAAATCCCATATTTTGGTACAAACCCAAGAAGTTTGGAGTATGTGTTGTATGCAAAGCCAAAATCTTCTCAACCCTCGCCGACACAAAGCCATCTTTCTTTTCCATTTCTTTTACCTCCCCAGCTGACAATCTAGCTGCAAAGCCAGTAGCCACATGGTGATATGAGTGAATAATGCGCGATGGCTCCTCTGAACCAGCAATCGCTACTGGTAAAAAGGAGTTATAGTAGCTTTCTAGATCATCTGAATTAGACACAACTTGGTCATCAGGCTTATTTACATGGACAAGGTAAGTTTGTAAACCGTTTTCACGTTGAGCAATAGTCAAACTGAAACTCAATAAGAAAGCAATAGACAAGATAAAAATGCAAGTCATAGTTATTTTTTCTAACATTATTCAAAAGTTTAATTATGGATGATGACTGAAAATAAGGAACAGGACATTTATAGTATGAGTTGAGGGAAGAAGGATATGATAAACAAACGTAGGAAAACAAACACACAGATTTCTGTAACAGCCGGCCTACTAACATAAGTTGTTATACTTTAGGATAAAGGAAAAATCATCATAACAAGATAGGAAGTAAATTAAACCAGAATGTAGTATTTTTTAGGAGACGAAAATATAATTATTTGTTTCAACGGTTGATTCATTATTAGCTCAATCCTAATCATCTAAAAGCAGTAACTAAGATAAAATATGGGTTTGTCACTATCTGATAGCTGCTGGTATTTTATGTTAAATTTAAAAATACGACGTTAAAAAATTATGAGTACACTTATACGGGGATCCTGTTTTGATAACAGCTTTGTTATTGTGGTATAGGAGATGATTCTTGGCAAAATATATTATCACTCTCCCACTACTTTCTAAATTGAAAATCCTTGAACTTTTAACAGAATTTTAGTAAAATCTGATGCTGTTTGATAGTACTAGACTACTGGTATTCTTATATACAATCCCATTTGACGAAATACAATCCTTTAAATTTCTTTTGTTTTTTTTCATTCACAAACTTGAAATGCAACAAAATCTATGAGGGGAATGGCATATTTTAGTAGATCGTCAATCATTATACAGTTTCATCCACATTCTCAAATAAATCAGATATATCTGACTACTAATTATGCCAAAAGGATAAAAACAATAATAACGTAGAAATTTTGTACATATTAGAAGAAGCGTAACCAAAATCCAAGGAACAAAGTCCAAAAATATAAGCTTAACACCACTGAAGATCCAAATAACTCATCATTCATTGCAAACCACGATCACATTGCCCACAAAGAAAGTCATTTTCACATCTGCAAATGTATCTTGGATATGCATTTGCATGTTTACAATCTGTAGCTAAACTAATTTCCTACAGGTTTGTTCAGTGAACTGCAGTTGTACATCCACAACTTTGACAATTTACAGAATGAATTAATGCATGGAACAGCATATAGTGATACAACTTACAAAGAACATTCAGAGTATTTAGGAGCTTAAATTTCAGAGTTGCTTAACCTGCGTACCTACATGACTACTTATACATTATTAGAAATGGACCAAATATGTTTGAACAGGTGTTTGTATCTATTTACTAGTCGCTGAGTCCCCAGATTTCAACTCTTTCTCCAGCTCATCAAATTCCCAATCACCTATCTCTTCTGCAGAGTAATCACGAGTAATCTTACCAAATTCAGATTCTAACTTTGCCAACTCTGCTTCAGGGTCCAAGGCCTGCTCCGTTTTGGCAGATGGTGGTTCATTTTTCTTGCTTTCCCCAGCTACGGCAATTTCTATGGCCTGCTTTGTAGGATGTGAAATATTATCATCTACCATTTCATCGGAAGAATCGTCTCCCTCTTGGACAGGGATTTCCATTTCTAAATTTGGTCGTTCAATAGATTCAAATTCCTGTCTTAGCTTCTCAATGTTTTCAAACAGCTTTTTCATATCTGGATCATCTTTCCTAAAGAAACGGGACAAGTAATTTACTTTATGAACCATCACACCTAAAAAAGGATATAATAACAAAGAAAACACTATAATGCACAACCAAACCTGGAGATTTTCTCTTGTTGAGAGTAGAACTGCTCCCTCATGTTGTCGACTACACTAAATGTGGTTATAATCTGCACTTAGAAGACATATACCTTTGAGAAATCTTGAGTGATTTTACAAGGCATATGGAACAAAGTAAAGGCAAGACCGCAAGACCAATTCACTCGAAGATGCTTTTGAACTTATCTTTAGAAGGTATACTTATTACTCCTAGATGGAAGAGGAAAAATGAGAAGCATGAATAAACAAATGTAGGGTAGGTTAGAGGTTCAATGATACGGTTTGAATCAGAAAAATTTTATTATACCTATTTTCACTTAATATATTGTACATAACCACCACAAGTAAATTTCCCAAACCATCTGAATGTATCAGTTTTTTCTTCAGATTATTTTCATCTCGGCTAATTACGGTACAATATATTTAAAAAGATAAATACGAATGTCAATGATACTACATTTTATATGAAACAATGAAATTTTTTATCAAAATAATAAAACTTATAAATGTCCCCTATAAAAATATGAAATTAGTACGAAAATACGTTAAAACTAGTGGATCAAATGAGAAACACTAGCTTTTGAAGCATTTTTTGATTTTCTCAAAAGTGTGATATACTTTGTTGTGTGATCATTAGATACACCATTCAATATTGTTCTATTATAGTCTATATATTAGATTGTTGTAACAAAATACAAACTGTTAAATAAATAAAAACTAAAATTAGATAGATCAAGAAAAGAAGTATTGAATATAATTAAAGGCGTGATGGATCTTATCCATATTAATTAACTCTATTCGCCACCTCGTTAAAAAGATTCTCGTTGATGATAGACTATAATTGTGTATTTTAGTCGCTTATTACACTCTAAGTTACTGTACTTTAATTGAGTTTGAGCTTTAATCGCTAGTGTTTTGCACTAAATATGTGTTTTATGCCTTGTAGGAGTGATTCCGATCTATGTAGGCGTTATGGAATGAATTCAAGTGATTTGGAGCTTTGAAGTCTGAGTAAAAGCCCAAGACATTAAGCCGGGACCGTGTTCGGAGGTCGTGTACCAAGTCCGGATGTTAAAAGAGGACGAAATAAGTTCACTATGAGAAAATTACACTGCCGCGCCGCATGGGACGCCGCAAGGCGCGGCGTAGCAGTGTAAAATGATGCCTGATGCGAAAGGTTGAGGCTGCTGATAAACTCCATTAGCGCGCCGCATGGCGCGGCGCAGGGTGCGGCGCGGCTGTACAAAATTTATAGAGCCAGAGTCCTATTTCGCACGGGAGAAGGTGTTTTCGTCTGGGTCCAACCCTACTTGGTATAAATACATATAAAAACGCTATTTTGACGACTTTGGACAGACCTGAGACCAAGGGAGACTATTTTGGAGAGAATTGACGTGGAGAAACACACACCACGCTTGGAGGAGGCTTCTAACTAGTTTTTCTTCTCTTTTCTTCTTTTAGTTTCATAGTTTATTTGTGCTAGAGTTTTGGGTGCTACATGAACGTTGTAGTTTGAAGCTTGAATTGTTCTTATTATTTTATCATATGCTTGATCACCAATTGAATACTATCTACGAATCTAGGATTGAACTTGGGAGAGGGAATTCTAGATTGCATATAAGATTGAGTAGAGCAAGATTAACTCTGAGGAGGAGGGGGGGCGGATTTGTGGTTAGGATAGGAATATACCTAATCACCTTGCTTGGTTACCATACGGGAATTATTAATGCGTTCTTGTTAATTCTAATTCCATAGGAATATAGGCATTAGGTTAGCTTGAATAGGCGAGTTGTACTTCGGGAGAAGCCTACGAGCAATACTAACTCTGTCAACCAATAAACCAGATAAATTAATTAGACGATTTAAGTGAAAAATTCAACGGGATTCTCTAGAATATTCACCCATATTGAATTCGTCGTTAAGCTTGTCGTTCTTTTCTTTGTTCTCCTTGTTTGTTATTCTAGATTAAATTTTAGTAAAATATTCATACTTTAGGATCGCTTGAATAGAATAATTGTTTGGTTTAATTTAGTTGATAGTTAATCACAAGTCCTCGTGGGTACGATATCTGAACTTACAATCCTATATTACTTGTCGACCACGTATATTTGCGTGTGCGTTTGGGAGCAACAAGTTTTTGGCATTGTTGCCGGGGACTTAGAAATTAACTAGACTGCTAGATTAGATTTTTTTTTTCAGCAATCCGCTAGGCAATCGCCTAGGGCTATTTTTTTTTTATTAATTAAAAAAAAAAAGAACAGAAAATACAACAATTAGGAACAGTACAAATAAGGGGGACAATAGCACCGGTATTGTTACCTATATGCCTTGGCTATATAATCACCCCTCTGCGCCTCACATTGCGTTATGATGGCAGCCTCATGTAGAGGATTCATGGTGTAGCTGCCGGCAATGTCTCGTGAGGGCATATAATCTCATAGCCGTGTGGATATTTTTCCAAAGGCATAGGACCAAGGCAACTCAAACCGGGCTAAAACTTACCTTACTAATCCTATTGAGGCAATGAAAAGGCCTCACCTACTAGCACGCATGTAAAAAATAAGAACTGGAGAGTACCAAATATTCAATGATCATCACAGAATTTATAACATACTCTGTGATGATATTACAAATGAGAATACTAATAAAGTGGTATAATAGAATGAAGTACCAATTTGGTTCATGTCCCTTCTTTTCCAAACATGTAAAATCTTCAATTTGCAGTTCTTTGTTGTTTTCCTCAACCGTGTTCAAAAAGTATTCAAAAATCATCATTTCTTTTTTGAACGGTTGGACCTCGTTGAGGTAGTTGGGGCAGCCTTCTTTTGTTTGGCAACTCTCATTGGAGGTCGCCTAACATTTAAAAAATCACTGACCTTGTCGTCCCAACTATTTTTCCTTGTATGTGCCTTTTTTATTTTTCCACTATGCATAGGTGATAGGTCACCTTTTCTTGATGCCTCTGCCCGGCATCTACCAAAATTGGATTTGGCATTTGTTGAGAAACACCTTGAGTCATCAATGTATTTCCAGCTTGTGCAGGAACCATATTTGCCGTACTTTGTTGTTGTTTTTGTGATTTGTTCCTGCTCACATTCCCACGACCAGTGCAAGAGACTGTATGACTTAAAGAAAGTAGAGGAGCAGTACTTACAATTGCATCCAGTAGTTGTCTCTCCTCAACCGAAATAATTGGAGTAGTTGTTGTGAGTTGCTGCTGCCCAGAATTTGGTTTTGTTGCTGCTGTGCGATCACCAGTATGCATACTAGTTGAGGTGTGCAGATCATTTTGTTGCTGCTGCATTTTAAGTGTTGGTGTAATCACAATTTGACTTGTATTAACACCTGGAGTGGCCTGTTTGGCACATGTTTCCGCTGCGCTAACCAACCTTCCAGCTGCTGCATCTGGCATAGCAGCAGTAGGAGAGTTTCTGGGGATGAAAATAGGAGCATGAATGTTCAATTTGGTCGTGGGACTTGATGTTGTTGCCTCATGAGGCTTTGGCTTTACTGGAGGATCGATCTCCTCACCTGCACTCTCCTGATCAACCTCCTGCTCACCTTCTTCAGATGAATAGCCAGCAAACCCATCACCCCAATCCTCTTCATCATCCTCCTCTCGTTGTTCACACCACAGCTTAGAATTGATAGCCATTTCCTTTACCTTTTGTTGGATAACCTCATTGTTGTTCCCAGTTGACATGACAAGCTGCCCAGATTCACCTTTGAACTCCCCAAAAGACTCTACTGACTGAGAAGGGACATCAAACACGGATGTGTTCAAAGTCACCATTGGTTGTTTAACCAAGGTGGTGTTCATTACCATTTCTGCTTGGGCCTGTTTGATAATGTTTTCCACTTGTGAACTGGAAAAAAGAATCGTAGGAGTGCTAGACCTTGGTACAAGCTCGCCCTTTGACACTTCTGCTACACTGCTATTTATAGCATTTTGTCGCTCTCCGGAAACCTTAGCCAACTGGTTGCTGGTTCTGCCTCCCTTGTTAATGCTTGAAATTGGGACTATTTGTTGGTTAAAAGGACCATCATTTAAGGATATTGTGTTCCCAATCTTCTCATGGTAGTCATTCACGTTGGCTAGTGCATTGAAAGGATTCGCACAATTTCTCGAAATCTGCTCAACCTGCATCATTTTTTTTCTATTTGGAGTGCCTTTTTTGCTGGAAACCGTTGTCCAGTTATTCTTACTAATTTGCTGCCCAGCTTCCTTTGTATCTTGTCCAGCATCAGTAGGTGTTGAAACAATTTCAGCTGGAACTAAAACAGCAGTAGATACATCTACAGGAGTTGTACCTGTTGCTGCTGATTTCTCAACTGGTTCAACCAGTGCAACAACATGATCAACAGTTGTTTTCAATGCAGTAGTAGACTTCGAATGTGCACCTACACCACTATGTCCTGCCCCTGCTACCTTTAGTTGGTTATTAGCAATGTTTGCTTGATTCAAAAACTCCTGTTGCATATTATTTTGTGTAGAAGTTCCTTGGTTTTCCTGTTGCCCAGCCATATACCTTTCTTTCTGCACGTTACCTATTGGTTTTTCAACCAAATTAACAAATGCAGCTGTAGTTTTAGGAGCCCCAACCAAATGTCGCTCCCCCGATGCAGTCAATACAACAGTAGACTCCAACGTTGAACATATAGCAACTGCTTCAATTCCAGATTGTACAACATGTCCTACTACTACATCTGTTGCATTATTTGTGGCCTTGGTTTCTCGATCAACAGTAGTATTAGTCATCCCCGCAGCTGAGACTTGAAGTTGTTTAGTTTGTACATTCACCACTTTATAACCTGTTGAAGCTGTGCATATTCCAACTCCATAACATCTACATGGTTTACCTCAACAGTAGTTTCCACACCAGTTTTTTTTGAAGTAACAGCTCGATCATTACTATTTTCCAGAGTCCCAGCAGTATGTTTCAAAGGAGCTGTAGGTTTCAAAGCTCCAATATTAGCCTGTACACCTGCAGCTGAATTTTCCATATTCACAGCCTTACAGGCTGTAGCATCAGCACACTCCAAGGCCTCAGTACTTACATGTTCCTGCCCCTCCTCACTTTGTATCCTGCTGCATTATCAGCTTGTTCACCTGTACCATTAATAGGTCGATCACCTCCCGTTATTGTCCCTATACTACTGCCATTCCCTCGATTCCTAGCTAAGGCACGATCGACAGGAACAATAGCGACACTCTTTGAGATCCCAGAATTGCTGAGAATCTGTGCACCATCAGGGATATTAACATCAGTTTTTCTACTTGCACAGCACCTTTAACACCTGTTGCATCTGCCTTTTTACTCAAATCATCACACACCTGCTGCCTAGCATTCTTATCATTTTCTGATCCTTCTGTAAGTTGTTGCCCAGCTCTCTAAGCATTCAAAAAATCTCTTGCATCACCCTGCAATTTTTCAACTATTTGATGCTCATTCTCATCACAAACACGAGTTGCTTGAACTGCCTTTCCTTTTAAGCGCCGACATTGATTTTCTTCGTGTCCTTGATGCTTACAATGGCCACAATACGAAGGCAAATTATCATAGATAATTTCCTGGTACTCCTCAACAATCTTACCAGTTTTAACATCAAGATATTGAAGCCTAATCTTTTCAGGAAGTTTGTCAAGTAAATCAATGATAACCTTGACTCTTGCCGTGCTAGGACGAGATCTAACTTGTGTTGCCTTATCAATTGCGATTGGTTTTCCAATAGCAGCCGCAATGGACAATAAAGGCTTACGAGCAAACAGTTCAGGCGACAAATTCGGCAAAGAAATCCAAATAGCCACCTTCGAAGTTTCCTGGTTTGGATTATATCCAACACTCCATGGGAAAACTCTATATTGATGCTCCCTTCCATTATGTTGAAAATAGTTTACAGCTCTTGCCAAACAAGCAACATAATCTTCATGTTGATCACAACGAATTAAAATTTGTCGTGGAGCCAAAGAACCGAACAAGCAATTACCTTTGATACCAAAGATTTTCGGCAGAATACTCCTTAAAATCTGTAAATTTGGTGCGTCGCTGGACAGTTTTATCATCACTGCTTGATGTAATCCTTCCTCCTTTGCAAATTCTTCACGTTCATCCATGGAAAATTGAATCGTAGGAACTCCATGAACAATTTCAAAAGGTTTCAAACTCGTTTTTGTGAGAGATGTGGCAGATTGCTTTTGATTCAAACTTGCTGCATATGTAACAAAGTTGTTGATGTTTGGAGTAACTTCATTTGAGTTTGGATTCTGCTCTCCCACAGCCAAAGGCTGGGGAGAGACGTTGGCTGCCATGGAAAGGCTTTATTACGCAAAAGTTTCAACACTACATCGCACAGAAAAGAAGAAGTTGCCCAGATACACTGTTTTGCTACAGTAATGGACGAACCAATTTGTAGATCTGTAACAATTGGCTATGGATTTGAGGGTGAAACCAATTGGGGATTGTGCGCAAAGAGAAAATGAATCTTTTGATACCAAGTTTGCGAAAATCCACTGCTAGATTCCGAAGTTATGGCCGATGAATAGTAACGGATTTACTATTCACCCTTCTTCCTTGCTAGTTTTTTTTTGGTCTAGATTAGATTTTACTCTTTGTCTATTCAAGTTTTTTTAAATTTTTATCTTAGGTTAATATTTACTATCTTTGTTGACATGGTATCTTGGAATGATAATTGGTCCAATATTGGTTATTCTTTTTTTCGAATTGGTAACTATTGTATATATTAAAAACATCAGTACATAGCTTGCACTGAAAACCAAATTTACATGGAGAGGATTAGTAGATGTTCTAATTCAAGACCTAGCAAGATCCTAGTATGTCTATGATTGTCAATGTATCTTCTATGTAAATCTGTTTGCACCAAAAACAAAAAAGAAGAATACAATCGAGTTTGATCTTCTGCACTGGATTGCTTCTATCTTCAAAACATCTAGCGTTCCTTTCCCTCCAAACTGTCCACCAGATACAAGCCGGGACAGTCCTCCATCTATCTCTACTAGTTGCTTCAGCTCCAGCTTCTTCCCAGCTATAAAGGACATCTTTAAGCCTGTATGGCATTGACCATGAAATACCCCTAAGACTAATAAAGATTTTCCATAGCTGGTCCGTAATCTTGCAATGTAGAAACAAATGTGTGACAGTTTCAGCATTTTCCCCGCACAGAAAACATCTTGAGCACAGAGAAATTCTCCTTTATATGAGATTATCCTGGGTTAATACCGTCTCCTTTGCTAGTAGCCAAGTGAAGCAAGCTACCTTGTATGGAATCTTTGTTTTCCATATATGTTTCCAAGGCCATGGGTCCACCTGTTGATTATTATGATTCAAAATCTTATATGCATCCTTCACCCGGTATACCCCTCTGTTGTGCCTCTTCCACCAAAGTGAATCAAAACCTTCCTGTAATCCTTTAAATGCTTCCAGCTCTTTGTAAATGTCAACTAATCTTGTTATCTCCCAGTCATTCAACTGTCTTCTTAGAGCGATTTCTCATCCTTGATGACTCCTCATATCAGCTACTGTCTTATGCTGGTTTTGTGCTAAACCAAACATGTCGGGGTATCTTTCCTTTAAGCTTTCGTTTCCTAACCAATTATCATTCCAGAATGATGTGTTCCTTCCGTTGTTCACTCTTATAGAGGAGTGATTCTTCATTATAGGCCAAAGTTCTCTGATGGATTTCCACACACTTACTCCATATGATGTTCTGACTTTTTTTGACACCCAGTTATTTTCCTCACTATACTTTGCTTTGATCACTTTGCCCCATAAAGATTGGGGTTCTTGAGAGTACTTCCATAACCATTTCATTCTAAGAGTCTTGCTATGATTCTTCAAATTCCTTATTCCTAAACCACCTTGTTTTTTATCCATTGTGAGTGTCTTCCATTTAACTAAATGAAAGACCTTTTTCTCCTTATTACCTTGCCAAAGGAATGATCTTCGGAGTTTGTCCAATCTCTGTAAAATGCCTGCTGGAATTGGGAACAAAGACATCATATAAGTAGGATGTTAGCGGAAACGTAAAAGAAAAAACACAAGATTTAACGTGGTTCGGATCAAAATAATCCTACGTCCACCAGAGAACAATTGCCCTTTTTAATATTAACAAAGGAAGGGGAGATTTCCCAATTACACTTAAGAGAATTTCTCTCTTAACTCTCTACTCACTACAATGTATTGTATTGTATTATTTTGGGATGATTTCTACAAGTGAAGGAGTGCATCTATTTATAGAGGTAAAGACCTCCTCTTGATGTCATTGGTGACATCAAACTACCTCCTCCTTTGATGTCATGGTGACATCAAAGGAGGAAGCTTCCTCCTAGCATCCACACCAACTCTTTCCACCAACTCTTCCAATTGGCATGCCATTGTTGACTAAACATAAACCAACATTTTCAGCATGTCATTGTTAACTAAACATAAACCAACATTTTCAATCTCCACCTTGGTTTGCGTTTCGAGCGTGTGAACAACTCTGGCCAAAACTTCTAAGCTTACTGGGCAACCCCGTTGTAAGAAACAAGAAGAATCAAACCATTGTTGAACATACCACCTCCACCTAGCAACTGTTCTCTTCGGAGTTGCATCAGTTGATGCACACCCCCGCCAAGTCCTTGCAGTGTGCAAACTTAGCGAGCGGGACTATCTTGGTCAACATGTCTGCAGCATTATCGTCTGTGATAACCTTCACGACCTTGATAGTTCCCTCATCAATAACATCTCGAATAAAATGAAATCTGACATCAATGTGTTTAGTGCGCTCATGAAATCTCTGATTTTTCATTAGATGAATAGCACTCTGACTATCACATCTAAAAGTTGATTCCAGCTGAACCAAACTCAATTTCGCTACTAAACTTTTCAACCAGATAGCTTCCTTTACCGCCTCCGCTGCTGCCATGTATTCTGCTTCTGTCGTAGACAAAGCGACAATCGACTGCAAAGTCGACTTCCAACTGACGGCACTGCCAACGAGGGTAAAGATGTATCCAGTTGTGGACCTTCTTCTGTCAAGATCTCCTGCATAGTCAGAATCCACATAACCGAGAATTGAAATACCTGTACCACTTTTTCGAAAGGTAAGACCAACACCAGAAGCTCCTTTGAGATATCTCAATATCCACTTGACAGCTTCCCAATGCCTCTTTCCTGGGTTGGACATGTATCTACTTACCACACTTACAGATTGAGCAATATCTGGACGTGTGCATACCATAGCATACATAATACTACCAACTGCACTGGCATAAGGAATCTTTGACATATGCTCCACCTCATCCTCAGACTGAGGCATTTGTGACTCTGAAAGTTTAAAATGAGGAGCTAATGGTGTACTTACAGGCTTGCACGTTTGCATATTGAATCTCTCGAGAACCCTTTCAATATACCTCTTCTGAGAAAGATGTACAACATCGTCTTCTCTTGAAATCTCCATACCAAAGATTTTCTTTGCAGCTCCTAAATCCTTCATGTCAAATTCCTTACTCAATAGTTTCTTCAAAGCATTTATCTCTGTAATGTTGTTAGCAGCAATAAGCATATCATCAACATACAACAGTAAATAAATCATTGAGTTACCAGACATCTTCTTGTGATACACACAACTATCAAATGCACTCCTTGAGAATTCATGTGTAGTCATGAATGCATCATACCTCTTGTACCACTGTCTAGGGGATTGCTTCAAACCATACAAAGACTTCTTTAGTTGGCATACGTGATCTTCTTTTCCCTCAGCTGGGAAACCTTCAGGTTGATCCATATAGATTGTCTCTTCTAGATCACCGTGTAAGAAAGCAGTTTTGACATCAAGCTGTTGAAGCTCCAAGTCAAATTGTGCAACCAATGCTAGTAGCACGCGAATTGAGCTATGCTTCACGACCGGAGAGAAAATCTCATTGTAGTCAATTCCCTCCTTTTGGCTGAAACCTTTTGCAACCAATCTCGCCTTGAACCTAGCATCTTCCACTTCAGGAATTCCCTCTTTCTTTCGGTAGACCCACTTGCATCCAACTGTCCTCTTCCCCTTTTGTCTTTTCACTAAGACCCATGTCTGATTCTTGTGAAGAGACTCCATCTCTTCAGTCATGGCTAACCGCCATTGTGCGGCATCCTTGCAAGAAGTTGCTTCAATATACGAGGAGGGCTCCAGATCTTTAATCTCTTCTTGTGCAGCTACGAACGCATATGCAATCAAGTTTGCTTGATTTATAAGGCGTTTCGGTTCTCGTGTCTGCCTCTTCTCCCTCCCCTTCGCAATTGTGTATGGTTCATTGACAGCAAGTTCTTCAACCCCTACATCTTCTGACTCATCTTTAACCTGAGTCTCTTGATCCTTTTCCTTGGCAAGCTCCACCGGAAGCTCCACCTGCTCGTTGTTCTTGTTTCCTGAAAACTCCACGGAAACTTTACGGGGATCAAGTATAGAGGATTCATCGAAGGTGACATCTCTACTAACTATAAATTTGAGTAAAGACAAACACCAAAGTTTGTACCCTTTTACTCCATCCACATACCCTAAGAATATGGCCTTCTTAGCCCTTGGTTCAAGCTTTCCTTCATTAACGTGATAATAAGCTGGACACCCAAATACTCGTAAGTATGAATAGTTAGAGGGTTCACCTGACCATACCTCATTCGGAGTCTTAAAGTCAATTGCCGATGCTGGAGATCGATTGACAATATGAGCAGCAGTGTGAACTGCTTCAGCCCAAAATACTTTGGACATTTTGGCTTGTAGGAGCATACAACGAGCCTTTTCAAGAAGAGTTCTGTTCATTCTCTCGGCAACTCCATTCTGCTGTGGGGTATACCTGACAGTCCTATGTCTTGAGATCCCATGAACCTTGCAGAATTCATTAAACTCTTCATTGCAAAACTCCAAGCCATTGTCTGTGCGAAGATACTTGATTTTCCGCTCCATTTGATTTTCAATCAAAATCTTCCACTCTTTAAATGCTTCAAAAGCATCACTTTTTGCCTTCAAAAAATACACCCAAACCTTTCGTGAGAAATCATCAATAAAAATGAGAAGATACCTCTTTCCGCCCTTCGATGGAAGTTTAGAAGGACCCCATAAATCTGAATGGATGTAGTCTAGCACTCCTCTTGTCTTGTGTTTGCCAGTGCTGAAGCTGACCTTCTTCTGCTTCCCTAGAACGCAGTGCTCACAGAAGTCAAGCGTGCTGATCTTCTCACCTTCCAAAAGTTTACGATTGCTCAACATCTCCAGTCCACGTGCGCTCATATGACCTAGTCTCATGTGCCATAGTCTTGCCTTGTCATCATTAGATAACTGCACTGTAGATGCATTTGCAGAGCCAACAATGGTGCTTCCGGCCAATGTGTAAAGGCCGTTCTCCAGCTTGCCTTTCAGCATGACTAAAGAACCTTTAGTCACCTTCATAGTTCCTGCTTCGCTCATGTACCTGTAGCCTTGTTCATCCAGAGTACCCAAGGAGATCAAATTCTTCTTCAGATCAGGAACATGACGGACTTGTGTAATAGTCCTCACGATTCCATCATGGCAGCGAACCCGAACTGAGCCAATGCCAACTATTGCACAAGTTGCATTATTGCCCATTACTACGGTTCCTCCACTTTTCTCGTAGCTGCTAAACCAGTCTTTTCGGAACGTCATATGCAGAGTACAAGCAGAGTCTAACACCCATTTGTTTTCATAACTACTATTATTATTACACGATGTTGTTAGTACATAATCATTATCAAAATTATGTACCTGTTCAACTGTAGATGCACTCGCCTTTTCCTTGGACTTTGACATTGGGCAATCTCGTTCAAAGTGCCCCTTCTTGCCACAACCCCAACACTCTGTATTCTTCTTGTTCACACGAGACTTTGATCTGTGCTTTGATTTGGTCTTTCCCTGTTGGCTAGTCCGGCCTCTTACAAAGAGGCCACTTGCCTGGTCATCTCTATCTCCTTCAATGTGCCTCCGCACATCACTAGAGTTAAGTGCCTGCCGCACTTGCTCAAGCTTGATAGGCTCCTTGCTATACATCATTGAATTCTCAATATCACGATATCCTGAAGTCAATGAAAATAGCAAAGCACATGCAAGCGTCTCCTCCTCCCTTTTAATTCCTGCAATCTGTAAGTCCATGACAAGTTTATTAAACGCATCTAAATGATCTTGTAACGAAGTACCTGACCCCATCTTAAATGTGTGAAGACGCCGTTGTAACAACATTCTTGTTGTCACTGATCGGTCTTGGTATAGCCCTTCTAGCTTTTCCCACAACTGTTTGGCCGTCTCTTCGGTACCCGTACTCACTTCACAAAGCACGTTAGGTGCAAGGGATAGTTGGATTGCACTCAATGCATCCCCTTCAATCTTCTCCTTGTCGGGAGCTGATATATCCGTAGGATACTTTCCGTCAATAGCATGGATTGAACCTTCCCTCCGCAGTAACGCCATCATCTGGATCTTCCAGATATTGAAGTTGTTGCGTCCATTGAATCTATCAATTTCAAACTTCATGGAACTCATATTTGCTTGTTCTTTCTCCTTGGATCGTTAAAGAATCCTGTCGCTCTGATACTAATTGTTAGCGGAAACATAAAAGAAAGAATACAAGATTTAACGTGGTTCGGATCAAAATAATCCTACGTCCACCAGAGAACAATTGCCCTTTTTAATATTAACAAAGGAAGGGGAGATTTCCCAATTACACTTAAGAGAATTTCTCTCTTAACTCTCTACTCACTACAATGTATTGTATTGTATTATTTTGGGATGATTTCTACAAGTGAAGGAGTGCATCTATTTATAGAGGTAAAGACCTCCTCTTGATGTCATTGGTGACATCAAACTACCTCCTCTTGATGTCATGGGTGACACAAAGGAGGAAGCTTCCTCCTAGCATCCACACCAACTCTTTCCACCAACTCTTCCAATTGGCATGTCGGAGTTTGTCCAATCTCTGTAAAATGCCTGCTGGAATTGGGAACAAAGACATCATATAAGTAGGAAGTGAGTCTAATACTGAGTTGATTAGAACTAGCCTGCCCCCCAATGATAGGTATTGTGATTTCCATCTTGACAGCTTCTTCTCACACTTTTCTATGACTGAATTCCAGATTTCTTTTGATTTGGATCTTGCACCAAGAGGCATCCCAAGGTAAACAGTTGGTAGGGACCCAACTTCTCCTCCCAATATCTGTGTCAGTTGCTCCATGTTGTTAACTTCATTAATGGGAAAAATATTGTTCTTTCTCCAGTTGATGTGTAATCCTGAGACTCCCTCAAATAAGACCAAAATGATTCTTAGCAATCTAAGTTGTTCCTTTTCGGCATCACAGAAGACTAGAGTATCATCAGCATATTGGAGATGTGTGATCTCTAGATTGTCTGCCCCACTCCTGTTTACCTCAAAACCTTTAACCCATCCGCTGACTTTAGCCGTTTTGATCATGTTGTTCAATCCTTCCATGGCTATAATGAATAGAAAGGGAGATAAAGGATCACCTTGTCTTATACCTCTGTGTGAATGGAAAAAACCTTTAGGAGATCCATTTATGAGAATGGAGTATTTTACGGTAGATATGCAAAATTTCATCCATCTATTCCATTTCTGCCCAAAACCCATTAGTTCTAACATTCTGAGTATGAAGCTCCAATTTACATGATCATAGGCCTTCTCAATATCTAATTTGCATAAGATTCCAGGTTCGTTCTTTTTTATTCTTGAATCTACAGCTTCGTTGGCAATCAACACTGCATCTATTATTTGTCTTCCTTTGATGAAAGCCATTTGTTGAGCATCGATAATTTTCCCTACCACCCTCTTAAGTCTTTCGGTTAAGACTTTTGAGAGCAATTTGTAGAAGCTCCTTATCAGACTGATCGGTCTGAAATCTCTCAATTCTTTCGCATCTGTCTTCTTTGGAATCAAAGCTATATATGTTGCATTGAAGCTTTTCTCAAACATCTCCTGAGAATGGAAGTTGTTGAAGGCCGCCATGATGTCTTCCTTCAAAATGTCCCAGCACTTTCTGAAAAAACCCATTGTGTATCCATCCGGACCTGGGGCCTTGTCACTTGCACACATCTTCAGACAGGTCAAAACTTCTTGTTCCTCAAAGTTACTCTGTAAAAGCTCCCTTTCTGATTCAGAAATTCTTGAGCTATTTTCGAAATTGACAGTTGGTTTCCACTCTTCAGGCTCTTTGTATAACTCCTTGTAGAATTCAGTTATCTCGATCTCTATTCTATCTGGATCCTCGACTACTTCATGTCGAATCATTAGTTGATCAATGTTGTTGTTTCTCTTGTGTGCATTTGCAGTGCGATGGAAAATTTTTGCATTCCCGTCCCCTTCTTTGAGCCACAGAGCTCTTGATTTTTGTCTCCATACAATTTCTTCATTCTTGAGTTGTTCCTCAATCTCCATTAGAGTAGCTGTTTTCCTCACTGATTCCTCCTCTGTCAGCGCTCTTAGTTGTTGTGTTATTCTTATTATGGTGATCCTTGTCTATATTGTGGAGCACCATACTTAGAGCAAAATTGTGCATCTCAATCTGATGTGTGGAATTTTTGTAATATGTGTGGTGGTCATGGTGGTCATTGGGATGGTTGTCCTAATTTTTATTATTCCTCTCAGAGTTCTTATTATAATGATTATAATAATGTTTATTAGTTTGATAGGAGCAAGGAAGTGGAGGATATAGAAAGCATGGCTCGTATTATGGACATGATGAGGCAAGTAGTCGAGCAACATGACATGATGATGAGGCAAGTAGCCGAGCAACAAGATGAAAATCGAAAGGCTACACAAAGAATTAGTGCAACAATCATGAGAATGAAGGCCGAGGCGGAGGAAGCGGATGAAGAGAGCGAGTTCCCACCAGAAAATAATTTTGAAGAAGCAGATATGGTGAGCGAATCTTGGCTAGAGGAACAAGCTCAACTGATAAAATCTCATGAGTTTCTCTGTGATGGCCTTTCAAATATGACAGAACAACTGATAGAAGGAAGAACTGAGCTCAGGCAAGAGATAGACCAATTTGGCTCAGATATCCATGACATGCATGCTCAATTGAATAAAAAGGTTGAGGCGTATGATGCCCTACAACAAATTGTTGTGGATACTGGTCAACTTATGGAGCAAAAAGAGGAATCCCAACTATTCGACCAAATTATTTATGATACCAAGGTTGACGAAGAGTGCAAAATTGAGGATGTCAAAAATAATGCAATTTTGAGAATGAAGTGTGTTGGACCTCATTCTAAACACTTTTCAACATTGTGTTTGGTTGGTGACATGGGAATTGATCCAGTCGAGCATATGGAGGAGTCAATGGATGAGGAACAAAGTGTTTATATTCTGAAATTTGTGATGCCAAGGAGACAAAACGACATCCCTCACTTAAAGGCCAAGAAGTGCAAGATGCGATATCTATTGCTTGGTTCCTTTATTTTTACACCATCGCCCCAGGAACGTGACAGAAAAATTGATGCAAAATTGGGGGCACAATTCATATCTTCAAAGTGGAAGGAAAAGTGGTGAAAGTGATGGCGTCGTGCCGCGACATTAAATCAAGCGCTTGTTGGTAGGCAACCCATCTTTACTGTTTTCTTTTAGTTTTATTTTTTATTTTTTTCTTATTATTATTGTTGTAGTATTTGTTTTTATTTTGTAGGATTATAAGAATAGGAAGTGCAACCATTGGAAGAGTGCAAAAGCGAATTAGATGGTGAGAACTAAGTATGGGGTGCCACACAAAGGACGATACCTGGGGGAAGTCTGAGTACCTCATGAGCCGCTATTGTTTCGGCCTTTGGCCTTTCAGGGAGTTTCTTGTCCACCCTTGTTATTGTTATGCTTTATTTGTGCATTGAGGACACTACACTCTTTTAAGTGTGGGGTGGGAGAATTCTCTAGATGAGTAGTAGGATGTTGAATTGTGTAGCATTTTAGTAGCTAGAAAAAAAAATTGAAAAAAAATAAATAGAAAATTGGACTTTTCCCGACGATGGATCTCCAAGGCAGTTTTCTTGAGGGATTTAAGTCTAAAGAAAAAGAAAAAAAAAAATTCTTTGTAGGTAGTGTAGCAATTTCCCCTTGGTTTTTCTTTGTGTCGCGGTTCTTCTCCAAGGGTTTTGTTTGAACCGGGTATAGTTAGTTTTTATTTTTTAGAAATAGGAAGCCTTGTGCTATGTTTTGAATTGAAGCAATCTCTTTTAACCTTGTCATGCCTTGAGAATAGTGAGTACTTTAGTTGTGACGCTTAGGCTCAGTTTTTGCCTCTTATATAAGTACCTTAAATTTTATGATCGTGACGTTGCTTAACTTCTTTGACTAGAGTGTCTTGATGAGTCCAATCCTGAGTGACTTATGTGCCATGTGTGTGTAAGGTTTTGTGTTATTATGTGCATTACTTTTGATGTCTAGAACTTGCCCCGTGTGTTTGCAAAGCGAAATAGTAGTTTTGTTCAGTCTTGGAAGTGATATAGGCGTTTCTTTGTTGAGTCATATAAATATTTTACCCGCTTAATTGTTATGTATCATAGTTAACCCCTTTGAGCCTGTAATCCGGTTTCTTTGGCAACCACATTACAAGTCTTACCAATTTGTTTGAATTAACCATATATTTGAACATTTTCACCTCTCATGAGCACTTGAATTGTTATGAACTGTGTAAAAGTTAAAGTGTGGGGTGGTTGAGTTGGTTTTTGAGTGGAACTAGTGAAATAAGGAGAAAGGTTCATTGTTTTGAAAAAGTAAGAGCCATATGAATTGAAAAGAAAAAAAAATTAGTTGTATTGTTGTGAAAAATAATTCTAGATAGTGGTGGCTAGTGATATACTTGTGCTTAAAGAAGTGGGGAGTTAATGTATATTGATGTGAAGGTGGAGTTATAGTTTGACATAAGTGTGGGGTTTTGAAAAGTAAAATGTATGTATTAAAGTGCTTAGGGAGATGTAGTCACTCTTATATCCAAATGTATCCTATATGTCCCACAACCTATATTATAGCCAATTAAAGTCCTACTTGATCCTAGACTGAATGAGCTCGATTAGCAGAGTAGTACACTACGGGCAAGCCTATGGTACATCTTTTGTGGCATATGAATGTTAGTTCTGAGAATGAGTGAATTCTTTCTATCTTAAGTTCCTAAATGTTCTTAAATTTTATTGTGTGGAACTATTCTCTTTTGTTGTGTGAGGGCACTTGATTCCTGAAGTAAAGGTAATGTCATTGACCTCAATATTAGAGTAAGTGAGTGAGTTGTGAATAATGTGTGGTACTTGTGAGTCAAATCTTGAGGTTAAGATGTTACACTCTTGTGCTTAGTCTATTTTAAATATTCTTGGTGTGATGAATTAGGAGAATTGCTTAAAAAGGTTGTGTCTATATAAAGTGTAGCTTGATTGCTCGAGGACGAGCAATGGTTTAAGTGTGGGGTGTTGATGATAGGCTATAATTGTGTATTTTAGTCGCTTATTACACTCTAAGTTACTGTACTTTAATTGAGTTTGAGCTTCAATCGCTAGTGTTTTGCACTAAATATGTGTTTTATGCCTTGTAGGAATGATTCCGATCTATGTAGGCGTTATGAAATGAATTCAAGTGATTTGGAGCTTTGAAGTCTGAGTAAAAGACCAAGACATTAAGTCGGGATCGTGTTCAGAGGTCGGGTACCAAATCCGGATGTTAAAAGAGGACGAAATAAGTTCACTCTGAGAAAATTACACTGTCGCGCCGCATGGGACGCCGCAAGGCGCGGCGCAGCAGTGTAAAATGTTGCATGATGCGAAAAGTTGAGGCTGCTGATCAACTCCATTAGCGCGCCGCATGGCGCGGCGCAGGGTGCGGCGCGGCTATACAAAATTTATAGAGCCAGAGTCCTATTTCGCGCGGGAGAAGGTGTTTTCGTCTGGGCCCAACCCTACTTGGTATAAATACATATAAAACGCTATTTTGACGACTTTGGACAGATCTGAGACCTAGGGAGACTATTTTGGAGAGAATTGACGTGGAGGAACACACATCACGCTTGGAGGAGGCTTCTAACTAGTTTTTCTTCTCTTTTCTTCTTTTAATTTCATAGTTCATTAGTTCTAGAGTTTTGGGTGCTACATGAACGTTGTAGTTTGAAGCTTGAATTGCTCTTATTATTTTATCATATTGGTTTATTTATTCAATCTTGCGCTTAATTATTTAATTGATTGATCACCAATTGAATACTATCTACGAATCTAGGATTGAACTCGGGAGAGGGAATTTTAGATTGCATATAAGATTGAGTAGAGCAAGATCTTAACTCTGAGGGGGGCGGATTTGCGGTTAGGATAGGAATATACCTAATCGCCTTGCTTGGTTACTATACGAGAATTATTAATGTGTTCTTGTTAATTCTAATTCCATAGGAATATAGGCATTAGGTTAGCTTGAATAGGCGAGTTGTACTTCGGGAGAAGGCTACGAGCAATATTAACCTTGTCAACCAATAAACCAGATAAATTAATTAGACGATTTAAGTGAAAAATTCAACGGGATTGTTAGCTAACCCATAGCTCTAGAATATTCACCCACATTGAATTCGTCGTTAAGCTTGTCGCTATTTTCTTTGATCTCCTTGTTTGTTACTCTAGATTAAATTTTAGTAAAATATTCATACTTTAGGATTCGCTTGAATAGATTAATTGTTTGGTTTAATTTAGTTGATAGTTAATCACAAGTCCCTGTGGGTACGATATCTGGACTTACAATCCTATATTACTTGTCGACCACGTATACTTGCGTATGCATTTGGGAGCAATAAGTTTTTGGCGCCATTGCCGGGGACGAATTGAAAAATCTGTAATTTTAGTAATTAAGTAAAACTAATAAATTGAAACAGTATCATAAAGTTATACAGGATTAAATCATTATTATCTTACTTATAACATACTCAATATTTTAAATGTCCTACCCTCTCTGGTTCCTTCATTTGATAACGAGAGAACCTCATAAAATAGAAGCACACTCCTTGGTTAACTATCAAAAACATAATACTTCTCAACTTAGATACTAATATTTTGTCTGATAATATTTTTGATACATATAATATTTTTATTAGGCTTTTGATACTTTTTTAGTTTTTGTATAAAATCATAAATCACTCCTAATTGTTCGTTACGGTCATACACTTGAAACTAGACCTACTTTTAAAAGAAAATAACTTATCAGACTGAACCGGTTCAGTCTGATTGGTTTAGTTGGTTTATAAAAAAACCTTTGACGTCTCTAGCATAACTCTCTGGATAGCAGGCAACAACATGTATAATATATAGTTCTGTTTTTCTACCTTGGCTTCATAGTCCAAGTATTCCTCCTCCAGACTTTTCCTGGGGCTCAACGATTTTGAGACACCAGATCCCACAGCTGAGCTGTCAGACAAAAGCAAAACAACCATGAGACTCTGCACTGCATTATATGCTAACAAACACATGAAAAAAAAGGGCCTTACCCTTCACCTAAAGTCTTCAAGTTCTCAACAAATTTAGAAATGCGATCAATAGAAGGCCTCAACTCTTTCTGTGCAAGCCAAAGATATGGTTTAGAAAGATGTGCTGTGCTAAGCACAGTAAAAAGAAACTATGATCATTTACCAATCAAGTACCTCATAAACAGAGAGGAGTTGCATCACCAAGTTTACAAAATAATCCTCATGCTTTTCGAGTTCAACACTACAAAAGTAAGCAATACCAAGAATCCATTCAGCATAACACTGAACAAACTAAAACAGAGATATACTTCAACGTCCTTCCGGCTAAAATCTGGAAGAATGATTATGCAGTAAATCAAGTAACATACCTGACCTCCTTGTCTTTACTCTCTGTAAATGAAGACTGAAGGGTCCAAGTATCTTCCAAAAAGTTAATCCATGTACTAAGGATATTTGCTTCAACTTTACATGAGCCAATGGATTTTGTCAGCTCGTCTTCCTATGAGCATGAAGAGATAGGTGATGGCCAGTGCAAGAAGTAAGGATAGGAGACACATAACAGGCATAGCAGGAGCTGGAACTAGAATCAATGCATAGGGAATTAGTACGCAAGAACAGACATTTAAATAAAAGACGAACCCTAGTTTTTAAATGAGCAACAATCTGATCATTAGCTTCATAGAACTGGTCCCTCTCTTCTCGGACATTTTGAAGGCGTGCATTAGCCGCAGCCAATGAGATATTAACCTGAAAGAAGAAACCCATTAGCCAGAGCCAATAACTTGACAACTAGCACAATTTTTCCGGGAAAAAAAAAAATCAAAATCCAATCAAAATGCAAACTCGAACAATTTGATCATTCAAAACTAATCTTGAACCCCTTCTCAAAGAAATCTCAACTTGACAGATAGAGAACAATAAATTATTTTAAATTTTGCATCAACATGGAGATGGTGCAGTCACTAATCATCTAAGTCAATAAAATTATAAAAATGGTAAAGGGATGCATCATCTTAACCTCAAACATTATATAGAAGGTTACCACAGCACAGAGATAATTCGAATTGTTTTTTTTGGGATAACGTAAAGGTAATATTATTCAAGCTAATAGCAAGAAGGTTCTGCAAAAGAGTACAAAAGATCATTACAATTACTCCGCTACATCTTTGACATCATTAAGTCAAAAGAATCAAAAAAGATGTTTCAAATTCTCTATCCCATGTTCCTTAAACCAGAGAAACTTCTTTACTATATTTTGCATTTAAAGAAGTCACCAAGGGAATGCCTTCCATCAACAACAGAGTACCTGTTTCAACTGAGCTTCAATCTCATCTCTTAGTTTCTCCAGTGCAGAAACCTCAGTCGCTAAGTCCTGAAAACCAAGCAAATGAACCCCAAACCCTCTTTAGGCCAAGCAATCCCAGAAATCTATATTTATTTACTCTTCAACCACGATTGGTGCAAAAGCACTTCGCCTATAATGTAACATCGTGCAAGCATGTTACCTTCTCTATTTCACCAACTTCGCTAGTCTTGGTCACACGGAATTTTAGTGCCTCCTCTTTCTGAATTCTGTCAACAACAAATAATGATAATAAATCAGCTAGCTATGTAGATACACATTAAGAATCAAGTAGCAGCAAAAATCACACAATTCATTATTAAGTGATGCCATCATTCAAATATCAGATCCCATTTTAATAATCTTTAATCACATGACCAAACATGGGACAGAAATTATCATCTACAACCCCTCGCAAATATGATGCATTATCCCGCACCCAAGGGTGTGGCCTAGTGGTCAATAAAATGGGAGGAGAACCATGAGGTCTCAAGTTTAAATTCCCACGGAGGCAAAAAATTTATTCTCATCTATTCAAGCCTTGGTAGATAGATTTACCAATACTTGTGCTATGGGAGGTACCAAGCATCTCGTCGAATTAATCGAGGTGCACACAAGCTACCCCGAACACCATGGTTATCAAAAAACATTATGATACATTATCCCCCACCCTCACCCCCAAAAAAATTCTTGTTTGCAAACCAAGTAAGCTCTTGGTGTATAAAACTTAAAACACATGCAAAACAGATATTTAGCATATATATGGTTTGTGGAAACAACTCTATGTGAGAAATGAGATTAAGCTAAGTTAGAGGCAAAACGAATACAGTTTATAGAGGCAGCTCTTTCTCACCAAATGGCAACACAAATAAAAATGGAGATTGCATAATGGTGCTTATTTAGTGATGAAGCGAACAATTTGCGACTTTACAAATGTTTTTTTTTTCTTTTTGGGGATAAGGTTTGCCACTTTACAAGGGGATTAACAAAACACGAGGACATAGCAACTGAAATATGCACTTCCAACCTGTGGTCGGAGATCTTCTTTTCAGCTTTGCAGGTGGAGCTAGCAAGAGATTCAGATAAGACTTTCAACTTATCAACCTGCAAACAGTCATGTAGCATAATCTTATGAAAGATGCAACGAACAATTGATGTAGAAGAAAGGATGAACTTTGCCGAAAATACTGGGCCTCATTACTCGTTAATGTATAACGATCCACCTGTTCTTTCCATAAACAAATTTCTATACCAAAACAAATTGGATGAAGCATTTCTAGAACTTTAAAGGAACTAGGACATGCTGACCAAATTTGTCTGTCAAAATTGGAATATAATACAAAAGGTGGCAAACAACCTACAAATATAAGTTGACACTGAAAAGAGATGCTTGATAGCTACCAGTAACAAAATATTTCCTAACAGATATTCCCTATGTTTCCTTTTATATTACACTGTTATTTTTTGGAGAGTCAAATATTTTTCATTTGACGAAAACTTTATATACATTTGATAAAAAATTTAATTTATAAAAATTCATGACCTATAATACTTTTTATGTAGTTACCATAGTTTAAAATTACTGTTCAATAATTAGGAGATCATGTCTGAATTGAGACAGCAAATTAAATGCTACGACCTTCAAACTCCAATCCCCTTCATTCTAACAGAGGAGTAGAAAGGATAGAAATAAAAGCAGCTAGTTGACAAAATGTAGATGTGTAAGCAGAACATATGCCCCACTGAAAACAAAGAATGGTTAGGACTGGGAAATGATTAAGATTTCTATGACACTGAAACTTATCATGAGAGAAGTGAGAACAAATTTAAAATATGGCATACACACCAATGGTAGAGAACTTCACAAAGTAGGTCAGGAGTAATGATTTTAATGGAATCTAGACAGTAACAATATGGACATACATATTATTCAGTGTTTGTTGCCCACCTGATGCAGCCTTAACAAACAATACATCAAATGAAAAGATGAGCAAAATGCAATTTCCCAAACGGGGAACCAAAGTTCCTGTTTTCAGAAAACAACATTTTAAAGTAATAGGTAAAAGGAGTGGTGTACCTTCTGAACATGGACTTCAGGGGAGTCCCCATATTTCAGAGCTTTTTTCTTCAGTAGAAGCCCTTCTAATTTAGAGCAGACCCGAATATGTGCAAGTGCTCCTTTCAGAGCCTATCAATAAAATGAAAACTGTCGCGTTCAATCAAGTTTTCTATTTCTAACGACAAAACAAAAAAGAAAGTTTTAGCCTAATTTATGAAGTGCTAAGAGACTTTTTTTTAACAATCTTTCAGTTTCTTATCATGTCCGCAAGATAAAACCAAAACTCCTGAAAGTAAGGCCCAGAGAGAATTCTATTTGTGGTGATGTTGATAGGTGAGGCACAGTAACATACCAACCATTTTAAGTGCAAATGACCATTGTTGATGCAAACGGGAAAGCTCTCTCGTGCAGTAACCTCATACAAAATTTATGAGACCTTACAAAGGTCTACAATTACAACAAGAAAGTTTTTTTAACAAGTAAAACTAGAACCATAAGAACTTTTTAATAAGAGTAAGACCAGGACCATGAATTTTTTTTCATGAAAACCAGAAAAGTGAGCTAAAATAGAGTTAAATCTGATACCTGAAAAGGAGTTAAATCTGAAAACTAGAAAAGTGAACTCAAATAGAGTTAGACAGTAGATATCATGCATGTAAACCATCTATTCTATCATCTTAGGAGACAGTCACAGAACATATTTAGAAATCCGAAAGAGGAATTATTTCCTGAATATTCCAGAATAGGGAGTTAACAGACTGGCAAGAACCAGAACAAAAATGGACAATAACACCTGAATATTGATTCTTCGCTCTCCTTCAAAATCATGTCATTTTCATATATAGTCCAGTTACATTCTTCAAATACAGATGAAAATAAAATAACCAATCCAAATCTATGAAATACATTCACATGTTTCAATAATGTAAACGCAATTAACCATTCATGTCAAATAATTTTAAAATGATAGTTTCTTTATAAAGCATGCAATTACAAGAACGTGCAATTCGAATAAACTTCTTAATGGCATGCTCAGTTTCATTATGCCACATAAAATGCAGATGGAGCAAAAAGGAAACAACGGAACAGCAATAAGGTTCACTCCTTTTTTCCTGGATAAATAAGCAATAAGGTCACCTCTATTGAAGCAACAGTCTCTTGAGACATCATTTCATGACCCTCACCATTTGGGTCCTTTGCTGCTTTTATTTCATCAAGTTTTTTCTTCAACAATGAGACCTCAGCATCAATTCTGCAAGAAAGAAAGATGAATGATGCGTCAACTTATAACCTCTTCCGGACAAGTTTAAACATTTTTCACAATGTATTCTGTGCTTATAAAAAGATTTAACAAGAACTGGTTCTAAAACTGAGCTTCAGCTGTGAATTTACAAGTGCTGTATTTTTCGGACTTAAGTAGACCACAAACCTATGAAAAATCAGAAAAATATTGTATGGTTCCTTGCTCATGATTCAGGAACTTGACAATGACCCTTATTTACAATACTCCACAAATTAAAATTTTCCTTCCTTCTGGGACAATTCACAAATTGAACACTGATACTGCCATTTATTTTGGTATAAGTACTGATAGTTACTCCACAAAAAACACAAAATGGAAGAAGAAAGGCTACAATTATGATTTCATTTGCATTAACGGAAAAAGGAAGAGGACAAAAAGAAAAAAGGCAATAACTTAAAGTTTTGTTTTTAAACACATTATCATTTTCTCTATCATAGAGAACAAGTAGCACAAAACTTCCCCTCTCACCTAAATAAGATCGCCTAAAGATACCAAATTGCATCAGTCAAAGCTCATAATACATGGCAGCTCCGTCTCAAAAATATTTGGCTCCAGACAGCCAGGCTTTAAAATACACAAAGATCTCAAGAACGTGAAGTGTCCTAGCAAGAAATTACCTCCCAAGATCTGCATTAATTTTCAAACCTGTGATAGCACTTTCTGCAAACTGGAGCAGCTCCTCTCGCTTTACCTGCCAAAAGAAAATTATGTTTTCACGGATGGAAAGCATGACAACAAGTTTTAGTCTTTAGGTAATATTTTTTTATTGGGCAGCCTGGTACACTAAGCTCTCGCTATGCGCAGGGTCTAGGGAAGGGCTGGACCATGTTGGGTCTTATGTATGTAGTGTTACCGAATCTATTTTTCTAACCTATTTAACTTTTTAGCTAATATCCCCCTCTGTTATGTATTGTGTGATAACAAAGGGGGATATTACCTAAAAAGTTAAACAGGTTAGAAAAATAGATTAGGTGAAAGAGGGCATTGGAAAACAAGTGCAAAATTAGCTTCTGAAAAATGGAAAGGAGTGGAGCGAATAGAACTGCATTAATTCCTTGAGATCGTCAAGACTCGACAGCACATAAATACATTTTCACCTGAGCACAAGCAGATGGTAAAACAAATTATGACAACGTCTGAAGGTTTTCCTAGTGTTCCCACCCCGGTCAAATTTGATCCACAGACGGAACAGGCGGAAAATGTGAATCTCATTGGGTCTAGATGGAATACAGATAAAAACATTCAGAACAAACAAAGACAAGGAGAATGTAGGCAACCTTAGAGACGAACTTCAGACACCAAGCCATTGGGCAAACTACAACATTTCAAGTAAAGTGGTTCACAACGTGGCTGGTCAAGGGCATCCGCAAATAGATCTTATAAGTATTGTGGGGCATCTATAATCCAGAAATTAATACACAATGATTTCAAGGAGACAGAATTTTCCTTTTCCACAGGTTGAGTATTTGGTGAACTGGACCTAAAGCTAGTTGAGATGTTTTTAAGGAGATACAATTAGTTATCAGACCAAATGCAGATGTCAGTACACTTTAAGATAAAATGGCCTCTGATTTAGTTGGTGGTCTAGTTTAGTTAACCAACCAGATGTAAAATTTTAGAAATTATTACATAAAGGATGTCTCACAACTGAACTTCACAACACTTTTCAGCCTCAGTGAAACATAATCCTGCAGTGAAAACTATTGGACGGAGAGTACAAAAGTACAGAGTTCCAATTATGGTTGTCTACTGATAAAATACAGTAAGGACTGTTTTGACTTTACCAATACTTCATCTTGGTAGCTTGAGAAAGCTTTTGCCAGATCCTGGATACTGCTGACTATTGCATAGTGAACCTCTTTTCCTCCAGTGAGACAGAGTCTGCAAGTAACCAAATACAGTTATATCTTGACAATCAATGCCTAGCCAACAGATACAACATAAGCCAGAACATAATGAATACCAAAGTTACTAAAGCACAAACTCATGGCCAGTGATACTGACTAAACTCACCCAAACAATTCAAGCAGGAAAGAGACTTCTTCTTCATTTGGCGCTTCAAGAATCTGAATCAGAGGAAAGAGTAAACCTGCTGTTAACCTTCGTAATCAACAATCTTGAGAGCTAGATATCAGGCAAGTTACATACATAAGAGAAAAGAAGAAGGACATTACACTATCTGGAAGGATGAAACTGAAACACCATCCATTCTCCATATATGTCTTTGTTCAAATAAAATAATACTCCCTCCATCGCAATTTATGTGGCACACTTTCCTCATTACTCTGTTTAAAAAAGAATGACACATTTCTATATTTGGAAACAATTTAACTGTAAGCTTTCTACTTTACCCATTTTACCTTTAATGAGAAGCTTTTATAGCCACATAAACACTACGAGACATTTAAGACCACAAGTTTCACATGTTTTATAGCCATACAAATATTATAAGCATGTCTGAGACCACAAGTTTTACAAGTCTTTCTTTTTTACTTAAACTCTGTATCGAGTCAAACTGCGTCACATAAACTGAAGCGGATGGAGTAGTTGTCTATATCTAAACTTTCATTCTTCAACCTAAGAGCTTTAACGAAAGATGTTTCTTAAGAAGCATTTATTTGAAAAGATCAAAGTAAATGAAAATGAAAACTTAGCAACAGAATTGGTAAAGGAAACTAAAAATGTATGTAGCTTCTTTAGCAAAACCAAGCACGGCCTAAAGATATTTATTTACATACCATAGATATTGATATGCCCTCCAAAGCTTGACTGTAAAGAAAGACGTCACGGAAGTTCATTGGTTCACCACCCATCTCAGAATCATAATAGAGAACCTATCAAAATTGGACATAAGGGATAAAGCTATCTGTATGAAACAAGTATATTGAGGTTATAAGCTTTCTGAAGGGTGAATCATGAGAATCCAATCAACAATATATACCCATAGGAGAAAAGAATACTGCAACAATGTGATTGAGTTTACTCTCCATCTAAGCAACACAAGTACAAGACCTGCAACTAAATAAGAGAGACAAGGGGACCACAATCAAAAGAGTCGACAAGAGAGGATTGCTCAGTGGTAACCACCCTCCACCTCCAATCCTGAGGTTGTGGGTCCGAGTCACCAGAGAGCAAAGTAGGGAGCTCCACTGGGGAGGGGTTAACATATATATATATATATATATATATATATATATATATATAAAGAATCCCTTGATTTTTTTACGTGTGGTGATTGCTTTCACGACAACTAGCATAATATATAAAGCTTGGAGTTTTCTCTAAAACTATTCAAGAACAAGCAGAAATTATCCACAGATCAGGATCAGCAAAACTTGATATGAATTGTAAAACAACCAAAGGCAATCTGATATCCATTCAGATTTGCTTCCAAAATAAGCTTGTGGAAAAAGAAGTTTTATCAAACATGCTCAGCTTCATCGGTTTCTGGCATGTTGGTTTCTCGTGACTGCGTACTTGCTGCATTAACTATTACTGGACTGAAGATGGTATATGAATCACGCTCTAGAGAAATTGAGCTAATAATAGTGGACTAGCAGCTTTAGTACGTAGCAAATAAAAATAGTGTCAGGAGTTCCACAATCAAAACAAGATCCAGCTGCTTCTTAGTGATCAAAAGCAGCAAAGGATTGAAGGGAGTGGAATCTATACACTCAACCGACACTCCTTGATATTTATTTCAGAACCAGCAAAAGAGCCATTTAGGGGACTCCTGGATACACCTTATCAAAAAGGAGAATACTAGACACAATGAACAAATTCCTCAACAGATTATTCCATGAGATAAAACAGCACAAATGAATCTGCGGCAAACTACTAAAGCATGCAATTATTTCACTTAATGCACATAAAATCCCAAACTGAAGAACAGAATAATTCTAGAATATTACAAAACAGGAAAGGTCTTTTACTCATCACAAAACAGGAAAGGCCAAAGAGAAAGAGCATGGAAGGTCAATTTACTCACCAGAGATTGTTTTCTTGGATTCTCCTTTGCTTCTTCAGAAGGATACTGCTGCTCGTTGATCTTATCCTTATCTTCAGCAGAAACCTCAATCCTCTTTTCAATTTCTTTAAGTACAGCTAACCACATTTTCAGCAATCGAACTCTCTCTGGTCCCCTGCAAGAAACAGAAGCTTCTTCCAATCTTTTGACCGTCTGTTTGAAGCTTTTGAAGTTCCTATTCCCCTGGCATAAACAGTAAATCATCTAGTTAACTCTTCAGTTACAAATAAGAATAGAGTCCAAGCACAAGGGAGCCCAAATATAAAACTTTACAGTTCCTGTAGTTTCAGAAGTCCATAACTATGTTAAGCTCCATTTGAGCTCGGCTGCTTATATTTCTTACCTTTCTTAAGCAAATCTTACTTTTAAATTATTGTTATAGTTCAGCTATCATAATGCTAAACAATAAAACAAGTTTGTTTCCTTTTCTTTCGAGGACTACAATACACATTTCCCTTTCAGGACATCCCGTTTTTTTTTTGATAAGGTAAATTGTATTAATCAAAAGGGAGAGAACTCCCGTATACAGGAAGTATACCAAAAAGTAGAGAATTTACATCAGAACATGATTCTCTACAAAAGACGCCCAATCTTCTATACAAGTAGGGGCTATATGAGTGCATCAAAAAGCGATAAAAAATAAAAGACTATTCTTAAGATGTGAAAAAGGAGACTCAATCCCCTCAAAGCTCTCCTATTTTTCTCCCCCCAAACTATCCATATGAGAGCTAACGGGGCGAACTTCCACGCCTTTTGCTTTCTTCTTCTACCCAGCTATGTAACATCTCCGTTACAGTGCTTGGCATCACCCATTGAACACCAAAAAGATTCAGGATTGCCCTCCACAAAGCCAAGGACACAGGGCAATGCAACAAAAGATGATCAACTTCTTCCCCTGAGCTTTTACACATGTAGCACCAACTAACAAGTGTAATTCCTCTCTTTCGAAAATTTTCAGCAGTCAAGATCACTCCCCTCTCCGCCAGCTATGCAAAAAAGAACACCTTCGTCGACGCCTTAGAAATCCAGATCGAAGAGTATGGAAAAGTGGCCTCCTCTCTCACCAACATACTCTGGTAAAGGGACTTTACGGTAAACAAACCATCGCCACGAAAACCCCATCTCCAAGAATCACAAGATGGTCGGGGCCTGTCTTGCCCATATAATAGTGTCAACAAATCTTGGAGCTCCGCAATCTCCCAATCTTGCATGTTCCTTCTAAATGAGAAGTCTCATACTACCCCTTCCATGCTCCTTACGAATCTGTTGGACCATCAATTCCTTCTGGTTTGAAACTCTGAAGACGTGAGTGAATGAGACCCTCAGAGTATCCTCTCCACACCACCTATGGTTCCAAAAGCTGATTCTCCTCCCATCTCCCATCTTGTAAGTGATGTTGCCACTAAATGCTTCCCAATTCTTCATGATGCTCCTCCACATGCCACACCCGAAAGGTGTTGTGATTGCCTTGGTCCTCCAACCCCCTCCCGTGGAATCGTACTTTTCTACTATGACCTCCCTCCATAGGGCATGCTCTTCTACCCCGAATCTCCACAACCACTTCCCCAATAAAGCTCTGTTGAATACCCTAAGATCTTTTACTCCAAGTCCACCCCACTTCTTTGGGGAAGTGACTGTCTGCCAATTCACTAGATGAAACTTTCTAGTTCCATCCGCCGCATCCCAAAGAAAATTCCTTTGAAGCCGCTCCAGTTTTTCTGTGATGCTCACCGGCGCTTGCAACAGGGACAAGTAATAGGTGGGCATACTCGATAAAGTGCTTTTAATAAGCACTTCCTTACCGCCTTTTGACACACAACACTTCGGTGTAGCAGTGTTTTGGATAGCGTGCGGCGATAAATAGCAACGAGGGTCCGCTTCACTGAGGCGAGAGGCGAGCAGCGAAGCGCTTGCCTTTTTGCTGTGAAGCGACAATTTATACAAAAAAATAAAATATTCTATATATAACTAAAAACTCAAATAGCAACAATATATTAATAAATCAATAGCAATAATATATTAATAAATATATCAATTCAAAAATTAAAAACTCAATAGATAGTCATAGTAGTTTCATAAACTAAAACAAGCAACATCTATATGTAATTAATTCTGCTCTATAAGACTAACCGAAAAAAAGAGTAAATTTTAGGTTTGATTTGAACTATGAAGTAGCTCTCTGTCTGACTACCTCTGCCCGTATCCAGGATTAAAAAAACAGAGCAAAAAAAAAAGAGAAGAAAAAAAAGGAAGGGAAGAAAGAAAGAAATAAAGATAGAAAGAAAGCTAGCTCAAACCTCAAAGAACTCTCTGCTGCTTGCTCGAAAAACAGAGCCAAAAAATAAAGAAAAAGGAAGAAAGAAAGAAAGAAGAAAGAAGCAAGAAGAAAGAAAAAGAAATTGACAGCAATGGTCGAAGAAGAAAAAAATGGACAGCAGAAACTAGAAGAAGAAATAAGAAATGGACAACATACCTGGGCTATGATGTCGCTGTCCCAAGCCCTAATATTTAGTTTATTGATCGAAAAAACAAATGGTGATGGTTGTTGAAAGAGAAAGAAGTGAAAAACCCAAGCCCTAATTTGTATTTTAAATTTTTAATCGATGTTTGGTCGCTGCCTTTTCTTTCTTTTCTTTTTTTTTTCAAAAAGCGCCGCTACACATCGCCTCGCGCATCGCAGCGCCTCTCGCTACATAGGCAGAGGCGCTCGCCTTTCTGAAATCGCCACGCAACAGAGCAAAATGGCACCGGCAGCTCGCATCGCATCGCCTCACGCTATTAGCGCTGAGGCGAGCGCTATTTACAACACTAGTCTGCTAATCTTTTTTCAACCCTTTCGATCACTGGATTCCAAACCGTAGTATCTTTATGCGACGCGCCCAATGGGAGACCCAGGTAAGTAGAGAGGAGGGAACCCACCTTACATTCGAGAACATAAGACAAAGGCACAAAGCATCAATATTAGCAACCTCATCCGCCGAGAAAATCTCACACTTGCCGAGGTTGATTTTGAGTCCTAATACTATCTGAAACCACTGCAAGACCTGCTTCAGGTAGGTCAACTGATCCATATCGGCATCACAGAAAACCAGGATGTCATCCGCAAAGAGCAAATGAGAAACTCTTCGGGCACTGAGCACCCCGATCGGAGCTGAGAATCCTCTCAAGAAGCCTCCGCCCGCCGCACGATCCATCATTTTACTCAGAGCATCCATCACTAAAATGAATAGCATGGGGGACAGGGGGTCACCTTGCCTGAGACCCCTAGAGCTGCCAAAGAAACCACACGGGCTGCCATTAACCAAGACAGAGAATTTGACTGAGGAAATGCAGAACTTGATTCATCCCCTCCATCATGCCCCATACCCCATCCGCATCATAATGAAATCCAAGAACTCCCAATTGACATGGTCGAAAGCCTTCTCAAGGTCCAACTTGCATAGTAAGTCGGGTTCTCTATTTTTCCTTCTGGAGTCTACAAGTTCATTTGCCACCAAAGCAGCATCCAGGATCTGCCTACCTTCCACAAACGCATTCTGGGAGGACGAAACAGTCACGTCAAGAACCTTCTTAAGTCTGTTGGAAAGCACTTTGGAAATAATCTTGTAGATACTCCCACGAGACTAATAGGCCTGTAGTTTCTGATACAAGATGCACCTTCTTTCTTAGGCACAATAGTAATAAAAGAAGCATTGATACTCCTCTCGAAAACACCATTCACATGGAAGTATTCAATGGCTTCCATCAACTCCCCCTTGCTGGTGTCCCAACAGAGCTAGAAGAAGGCCAAGGAGAAACCATTAGGCCCGGGGGCCTTATCACCAGCACAACTCGACACAGCCTTGTGCACCTCCTCCTCCTCGAAAGCCCTTTCTAGCTACTCACTGTCTCTCTCCCCTATGTGGTTGAACTCTACTCCCCCCAAAGTCGGCATCCAACTAACTTCCTCTTTGTATAAGTTCTCATAAAACCCCAATATCGCCCATTTTACCTCCTCATCTCCCTCAATCCTCACCTCATCCATAACTAAGGACTCTATGAAGTTTCTCCTTCGATTTGCAACCGCCACCTTGTGGAAAAACTTGGTATTCGAATCCCCCTCCTTTAACCAAAGCGCCCTCGATTTTTGCCGCCAACTAGTCACCTAAGCTATTGCTAACTCGACTATTTCCCTCTTAACCTCCCCCAATCTCGCTTTGTCAGATTCATGTAACTCTCTCACCCCTTCCCTCTTTCTAATTCCCCCAATGCATGCATAAGCTCCCCCATTTTAACCTCTACCCTCTCAAAAACCTCCTTATTCCACCTAATAATATCTCTCTTGAGCAATTTAAGTTTCTTCGAAAGACGGAATGAAGGTGTCCCTGATACCCCGTAGCTTGTCCACCATTCTTTCACCTTTTCACCGAATTCTGGCACTTTCAACCACATGTTTTCGAATCGGAAGAGAGCACGCACCCCCCTCCCTCTGCATCCATCTAGCAAAATAGGCAAATGATCCGAAGTTAGCCTAGGTAAAGGAATCTGCAGCACATTCGGCACCAGTTTATCCCATGAGGGCGATGTCAGGGATCTATCAAGTCTAGACCTTGAGTTGGAATCCTCATGGCAGAGCCAGGCCAGCTTCACACACTCAACTAATCGACCAAGTAACTGCTACCTCCCACAAGCACAAACACTCACCAAGACTTACACAGATAGAAAGAGTTAACCTAGTGTCATCTCTCCCACAATTTGAACCTTAGTTTACTCGAGTTATTACTCAAACTTTTTACCACTAGGCACCCTCATCGAGTGTTGATATTTTTTCATTTTACTTTCCAGCTATTTAATTTATACTCTGTAATGTTGACATCGTCTAGGTGTGATATGCATAAAACTCCATAGTCCTTATAAACAGAGCTCGAATCAAAATGCAATATCGAGGAATAGAAGTTCAGGGATCTTTACCCCTGCATGACGTACAAATCTCTAACTTTATCAGAAAACCCACTTCAGATCAAGAATCAAGCTTTCTTTTATAGTTTTTCTCACAGGTGAGTTGGCCCGTCAGTACATCACCCTAGTATCAGGACTTGGTTATTTGGTTCCCGCATTTTGTGAAGTAGAATATTCCACAATACCCAATTCGTCAAAAATTACCAAGCCTAATTTTAGATAAATGTAGCACTATTCTTGAGCAACATTCAACAACTCAAGTTTTTCAAGAAAGAATTAAAACCAAAATGGATTTCAACAGAGTTTTACCAATAAGCAAATTACATAAAACATGGATGCACCTCTCAGTTTCCTCAAGCTTCAACTTGAGCTTAGCAATCTGGCTCTCCGTTCATTGCTAATACTCAATAATTCCTTCTCACTTCTAAACACTATTGCTAATTCCATGGTGTTCCGTCTCACCTCAGTCAACACCTTTCTTCTCGCTATCCTCCTCTTTCTTCACTCTCTTGAATAGCTTCTTATGCAAAAAGCACCCAAACAGTACCCCTTTTAGCCATCTTTTCTAAGACCTCCACTACATAATTCACTGGAATAACCAGTTCCAAATCACCCTTCTGCTTCAATTTAGATGACCAACATTTGTGCTCCACATATTTCAAGACTAAGGAGCCTAAATTCGATTTCCTCTTCCTCTACCTCAACCCCTCAAACTTACAACCATCATCCTCTCCGTCCCTCACGTGACTCAATATTCTCTATCACAGTATCACGCATGCTCACTTGCCCGATACCTAGCACAATTTAGGTTCCTCAATCAAGAAATCTGTGGAGCACAAATTTGGGTCATCTAAATTGAAGTTCTTGGGTGAGTTGAAACTGGTTAGTCCGGCCAATTGTTTTAGCTGAGAATTTGGGTAATGTTTGAGTGCTTTGCATAAGAAGCTGTTCAAGATAGCAAAGAAATAAGAGAGTACCGAGAAGAAGGTATTGTCTGAGGTAAGTGGTGTTGAGTCCCATATCGTTTGTGGGATGGGCACTTGGACTCCGTATATGGTCTTGGTCAATCATTACCTCATGAGCTAGCTTTTCGGGTTGAGGTATAACCATATTCCATTTCTTTACCATGGTACCAAAGTCAGGCCCATCCCATTTCTTGTTTAATTCGATATTGGGCCCCCATATTATATTGTACACGCTCCAGATGTCCGGTCTTGTACGTGTGGGGGTGTTGAGTCCCACATCGTGTTTGTAGGATGGGCACTTAGACTCCTTATATGCTCTTGAGCATTTACACCTTATGAGCTAGCTTTTGTGGTTGACTTAGGCTCAAATTTCATTTCTTTAACAGGAACACCATGACATTAGCAATGGTGCATTGGTGCTTAGAAGTGAGATGGAATTGTCGTTGGTAGCAGAGGCGGATACACCTTGTGGCATGCGGTGTCACGTGACACCGCTTTGTTGAAATTTTTGTTAAATAAGTATAGATAGATAGTATACAAAATGAAAATATTGGGTATAAATATAAAAATGACACCGCTTGTTATTATAGTAATTTATTCATTTGTTCATTTTCTTCAAATATTGACACCACCTACCAAAAATCATGCAAACTCTATTGGATTCCATTTGGGTCTTAATTCTTTTCTAGATACTCAGATTTATAGTGAGCTAAGTTTATTTATATAAAAGTAGTAATAAATAAATAAATACATAAATATACAAGAAGAGAAGAGGGAAGTGGAGAAATTACAATGCGGTGGTGGAGCTCGGCAACAGCTTGACCGGCTTGTTGAACGACAGAGTCGGCATAGTTCTTTACGGTGCGGGTAAGGTTGTTGTTCCCAACCTCCACTGCTTTGCTCATCGCCGATTTCAACCACGACATTTCTGCTATTCTTAGAATTAGGGCTCTACAGTATATGACGCCAGAAGAGAACAGAAGAAATCTAATGAAGCTACTAGAATTTTTTCTATTTTGCTGATATCTAATCAGTAAATGGGAATAGAGATGAAGATCGTGCTGGTGTTGTTCTTCTCTGCACAGCTTGGGATGGGAAGGAAATAAACCCAACTTGCTTTGCGACTTCAGTTTTTACTTTTAGACTTGGAAGACAGCCCCGCTTACGGACAAAGTTGTTGCTAAAGGAGAAATAAACCTTAGAAACAAATTGTCATTGCTTGTAACAGCTTATTTGGACGGTTGTTATGTATTGTTTGGTAATGTATCCTATTATAGTAGCGTATCTATCATTTTATGAATATAATATTTAGATAAATTATATTATTTGTGTTGTTTCATGCAATACCAATAATAAACTTGCAGTATTACAAAGAAAAATTATGGTACGCAATAAAATTATTATATAAAAAGGTAGGATAAAGGATTATTTAATAATAATAAAGGGCAAGGTGGGGAAAAAAGACAAGGTAACGATGCGACCATACAAAATCGATCGTTACATAAAGTGACATTTTTCGTCATTACATAACAAATATTGTATTTAAAGTAACAATATAATTCAATACAATAGGTAACAATCATCCAAACAAGCTTTAAAGATCAAATAATAAGAAATATACAACTAAAAATTTATTATTAATTAAAAATATTGAAGCTCTAGGGAAAAAACATAGATTTCTCCCCAAAAATTTGAAAAATAAACAATTAAAATATATAATCGTGAAAAAAATCACAATTAGAATAAATAGCTATTAGAAGAAATACACAATAAAAATAAATAAATCATTATTTCATGATTATGAAGTATTAACGGTTGAAAAATACTACATTTGAAAGATAATTTTTTTGATTTTTCAACATTCTCATGCGCCTAAAGCTTAGGTGTCAACTTTTCAAGTTATGGGGATAATTAGAACCAAAAATAATTCATATGTACCTCAAAATAAAATGTGTCAAATTCAGGGGAGATCCCGAGATATCATAGTTACCCTCATATGGGGTCCTCCTTTGTTATTTTAGTAGAGGAGATACGCCTATCAAAACGGGCTAGCCTAGCCCAATTCAGTCTAAGCCTCGTGGGCTTTTAAATTTAGTGGGCTAGGGCGGGCCAGCCCTCCATCTATATGGGCCCTAAAATGGTCAGTCAACCCTAAGAGGGCCACAGGTTAGGGCGGGTCGACCCTATAATTTTTTTAGGAAAAAATATTTCTTCAAATCTTTAAATATTTTTTCGTGACACAATTTTTTAATCATATGAACGAGTTCTGTTTATTTAGAGTGTACAAGAATCTTGATATTTGACAAGGAATCATGTAATTGAAATGCAAATTCTCTATATCGCTATCTCTTCTTTTTCTAACGTTACATGAATATTTTTTTAGTATTTTTCTTTCGCTTTTCTTAGGTTCACGAATTACTTCAATAAGTTTATATGTTATGGTTTTATACTTTAGGTTAAACATTATTTATTGATTTCATCATTATAGTCCATAAATTTTTTAAATTTCATGAAATTTGCTAGTGTTGTCAATTTTCTTTGGGTATTAAAACTTGACCTTTTACTATACTGAAGAGTAATTTAATAATTAATAATATATTAAAGTAACCAAACTAATCATTGGCCACTTAAAGTAATATTTTCTTTTGAAAAAAATTATTATTAGCCACTTAAAATTTTTCTAGTTCGTTGTAAATTAAGCAAAAGAAAAAACAATCTTGTCATACTACATGCATATCAAAAATATAAATTCTAGTTGATATGGAAGGATAAATGAGTAATCTAAATTTGGAAAATGGGGATTATAGTTAATATTTTTTTTAGTTTTAATTTTTTAAAATATTTAAAATTGAATTTAATTAATTTTTGGCCCACGGGCCGACCCAGGCTCAGCCTCGGTCAAGCCTCAAGGGCTAGCGGGCTGATTTGGGTCGGGCTTATAAGCCTCATTTTTAAATGGGCTAAAAAAATTCCAACCCAGCCCTACCCAAGTAGCGGGCTAGGTTGGACTGGCCTCACAGGCCAAGCCCATTTTGACGATTCTAATAGGAGATGATTCTTGAGAAATATCATTATCACTCCTCCCCACTTCCTAAATTGAGGATCCTTAAAATTTACAGGGGTACTATTGAGCTAGATGACGATTTTCTCACAAGTAAGTCCTTAAACTTAAGAACTCAACGTCTCTCTGGTCTCTTCTGCTTTACATGTACTCGCACAAGTCTATCAAATCAGTAGATTAAAATATTTACTATTCCATTATTAAAAAATTGTGTTGGTGGTAGTACATTTTAATATTAAAGTGCATTATTTCTTG
This sequence comes from Nicotiana tabacum, assembly GCF_000715075.1. Lineage (NCBI taxonomy): Eukaryota > Viridiplantae > Streptophyta > Magnoliopsida > Solanales > Solanaceae > Nicotiana > Nicotiana tabacum. Next base: position 15,910,489 of record NC_134080.1, read on the forward strand.
TGAGGTAGTAGTTATAAATTGGTAAGAAAGTGGCTATTACTTTGGTGTAACTCTTGAAACCACTAATGATGTGATCTACCACTAATTACCCACCAAAGATTATATTTTGTAACCACCAACCCATGTTCTACTATTTTATTATCCCATTATCTTATTATTTATTTCATGGAAAAGATTATGTTTGACTAAAAAAGTGTTAAACCATTTAGCTAAACCAATTAATAGTGAGATAAAAGATAAATCTTATCCAAACATAATTAACTCTAGATCCAAATATATTGAATACAAAGTCGAAGAGAATAAGATCATGTAACATTTCTTAAGATGATTATCATACGTCAAATGTAAATGATAAGCTTACATTTAATGACGGGCATGCACCATACTCGTAAGAGCACAAGAGGTGAAGAGAGAAAGTTATTGATGACTTAGAGATCTCTCTTGGTTGATTCCATGATGATGATTGTAAATGTTGTAGCTAGGACCGGACTTCGATCCCCCCTTGGTGGCCTTTCCTCCCTCTATATATATTGACAACTTTCACTTTTGTCTAAGGGTCTTTAACCGGCGTACTTTTTCATGACTGTATCCTTCATTACTTGCCCACACATTACACCTATCCTGCGATGTGAGCTTTCTGACGGTTCGACCCCGGCAATGGCCGAGGTGTTCTTTGTTGTCGCCCCCTGTGGACATGACTACGGCTCGGCCGACCCCTTATTGTTCCTTTGAAGAACAACCATCTTATGGTCGTATTTTGACCCATACAGTTAGTCCCTCTGTCACTAGGGGTTGCCTCTTGGAGAGCTTGATGGGCGAACTCTGTTGATTCAAGAGTTAGGAAAAATCAGAACATTATGCGTTGGATGAGGTTCTTAAGGCGAGGTGGCGACGTGACGCTTCAGTGGTATCATCGGTTATGCATTACATCAGTTATGAGCTGAATCGTGCATCGATTCTGGGTATCATGAATACCCATTATGCACCATTATGACACACGTTTCCCAGGCACCGTATCGTTTCCCGTGCCCTTTCAGTTTTTTGATTGGCGGCTTTGGGTCTCCCGCTCAGGGCATATGTTTCTATAAATAGGGGGAATTGTTTACTTGACTACTGCGTTTTTCAATTTACCTGAGAAATAAACTTTGCGAATTTCCACTTCTTCTTACCCTTCATACTTTTGCTTTCGACAGTTTTGGGGTGACCTTTATTTCTTTTCCCTCACCGTTCTTGTTCACTTCGATCGAGAGAGATAAATGGCTGGCATTTCTTCTCAGACTAATAGATTTATTGAAGCTTCAGTACCGGAAAGTGACGTGCCCCTTCTTGAAGAGGGAATGGAGGTGGTAGAAGACAAAGGGTTTCCGACAATGGACGAGATAGTCACCGTCCGGGGAAAACGCGGACAGATTTTAACAACCCTGCCGGAGATGAACCGGATCCTATTCCTTCTACAATGGATGAAGCGGCGATTATGGCGCTCAAGGACAAGTGCGTAATCTCTCCTCACATTGAAATAGTACCGACGGCGGGGAGGACATTATTCATTTGCACCGCCCGAGGTACTGCGCATTTTACGCATACCCCTTTGTTATCGGGTACACACTTTCTCTCCCCTTTCTGTTGGTCGACCTTTGTCGCTTCTACAAAGTGTGCTCGGTGTCGCGCCCTCTTTTTTCCTTTCCCTCTGCAGGGAGAGAGAGAAGTTCGGGTTTCGACATTCATGGGGGGTAATAACTCATTTCCTTTTAGGAATTTGGATTTTTTGAAGAGTTGCCACCTAACGGATTATGTGCGTTAGGGAACCTAGAGTGATTTACTCTTAGACTAGTTTGCATTATCAGAGATTTAGGGTAATGGGCTCGAGATAACCTTGAGGGTTGATGCCCTGTCGGGAACAGAAGGAGCGAATCTCTTTCTCTTTACTTACGCAATTTCGGAAGAGTCTAGTTGATAGGATTCACTCACAGGAAGAATTCAAGTGAAATTGTTTTTGAGTTCAAAGAAGACGCCTCCAACTACTTAGGGGAACCCACTCTTCTTCCTTGCGTTCGATTAGGGGCCCCTGCCCTCCATTCTCTCAAGTACCTCTCCGCTTCCTCTGCTTGCTTTCATGTAGTTTATGGTGTTAGGCACCCCTCTTGGTCCATAATGGTGGGTCCCAGCCAAACTTATACTTATGAACCAGTCCTTTTATCAAAATAAACGATTTAAACACATACTTGCAAATAAAGGTATGTTTTGTACTCAAGTAATGAGACAGAAAAAAGAAAATATCTGAACAAGTTGCATATATATAAAAAGGTAAAGTTTAAACTTTGGGAAAGAGGGGTCCTAGGTTGGTTAGCTTACAGGATCACCCCACACAATGCCCGGTAAACACTCCTCAATGAGGGGCTACACGTGACATTAGCGCATAGTCATCATATCCTTACTACCCAATTCCCTCCCCTTGGTCATAGCCTAAAGCATTCTAATAGCCTTGATAAATGTCCTATGCGTGCACTACTCATCCCTTCCTCATGGCCCTGAAGGTATTTTAGGACCTCTACTTTTGGACAGTTCTTGACCATTCAAGGCTTTAAAGGGCAAAAGTCTAGGCGTCAATCAAGAACTATTAGGACTGCATTTAAAAGAGAACAAATTATAGGCTCATAGTCACCTCCACAAATATAACAAATAAATGCACGTCTTCAAACAACATCCAGGTATTTAAGAGAAAATCCTAGAACATAATATCTAGGTGAGTAGGGATTATACAGTATTGACTTAGGACAAAGTGTAAAAATCCTATTTAGCTTGCCTACTGATTTAGACCTGTTAAAATTTGAACAGTTTTAAATAACAAAGCACAGTTTCAGAGTTGCGAAGTTTAAATCACCCTATAAGCTTGCCTAAACACAGAATAGTGATGTCCTAAGATCATGATATCTACATTGATGCAGTAAAATAGTGAACAGTTTTAAACGGACACTTGAGATCCTATAGACATGCTTTCTAGTGGTAGTGAATTAAGGTAGTATTTGAAAACTCATTTAAAGAAGCGGACAGTTGATTAAGCCAATTTAGAATGAACTAACGTGAATTAAGATGATTTGTTTAACTAAACTGATTTTAAGTTCTACAGGCAGGATTTCTGATTTTAATTCTTATAGGCATGGTATCTAATTGTTAAGAGCTGATTTTCAAACTTATAGGCATGATTTCTAGTGAGACGAATATAAACACATGATGTAGCAGAAACTCAATCACTTTACACTCTATAGGCATGCTATCTAATTATAAAGTTGATTTTAACCCTATAGGCATGGTATCTATTATTGAAGCCATTTAGATCCTATAGGCATGATTTCTAATATTGTGAAAGTATAGCAAACATAGCAAATGCACTAACACAGATCCTATAGGCATGGTTTCTACCCGATTTACCCAATATATATATATAACTACCCACCCCTTTTCACTAAACACCCCAATGTTGTTTACAAATAATTATTACAGACCAGCTGAATAAATTACATAAACAAATAAATAAAAGAGAAGAAGTTAACTATAGGGAGCCTGAAACAGGCCCAAATGACTTCTTAAGTCTCCAATAGCCTCAAATGCCAAAGTTCCATAGTCAGTATCATGTCTAGGTATGTCAGAATTTCCTAAGGACCTCAAAGATCCCGGGCAGTGCTCACACCTACACCTTTTCTCAAACAATGATTGATTTAGGTGCAATGTGGAAAGGTCAGCTCTAACATGCCAGAGTTCAGAGAGATCTCCAGGATCTCAAGGCAGTACACATGCCAGAGGAGGCAAAACCTAATATTCTAGGAGTAATGTGAGAGTGTATGACATAGCTTTGTTTTGAAAATAGTACAGAGGTGACTTCAGAGGTAGAAAAGTTTTTCAAAAACAGGAAATAACTTAGTGGTAAAAGACAGTTTGAGAGGAGTACCAAGCAGCAGACAATCAATTGGTCATAAGAGACATTCAGAACACTTAACAAACAGATCTTCACATGGGGATAAAGGGGTTGTGACACATAAGAATCACCTTAGGGTACCGGGATAGGGATAGAGGAAACATATAGTCACAAACTACATGCAACACTTAGGATCTTAGAGACTCAGCAAATATTTAGGACATAAATAATAGTTTGCCTGTCGTGAACATGATTAAACATATGATAAGTAAAGAAGTAGGCAGGAAAGAGTGTAGAGTGTAGAACATGCATTGAACAAGACAGAATTTTAGACATTCTAGGCAAAGAAGTAAGAAAGAGTGCAGATGTACGCGACAAAATCGGAGGGTTCAATTTCTTTCTATTAGTTCGTTTCAGAAGAACACCTCAAGGCCTCGAGGATGCGAAGCTGCGATCGAGTTCCCTTCCTCGAAGCTCGTCGAGGCCCGGCCTAAAGGGAATATCGACCGAGGCTAGAGTAAAAATGGGGAGTTCCCAGGGCACGCAGCTAAGTCTGACAAAGCCGGCCTACACAAAGCCTGTATTAGGTACCGCATCTAGCCGTCTCATCCCCGTATCTTTGTAATTAATGCTTTTCGTACTATATTGGGATTCCCCTCCTATATAAATGGGATCCTTACCATTTTGTAGTAGTTGGTTGTTACTCCAACTATTCTACACGAAATAAATAATAACTCCTTCTCTCCTTTCTTTCTAATATATTCTCTCGGTATTATTGCTCGTATTTATTGCTTGCATACTTGTTCTCCATTTATTGCTTGTCATTGACCATAAAGAGCCTCCCTTAATTATATCCTAATTGTTAGCCCTTTCCCGGTTATCCCCGATAGCTCGAGCCCGAGCCCAGGCATCGACCTCGAGGCCCCTCATCGGTTAGTCTGAGGCCCGAATCGCCAACCCCTCGGTTCGATTATAACTCTACATTAGCTTGCATTTTATCTTTTATCTCCGCATATATAGCATCAGTTGCTTAACAACTAGCATAAAAACAGATCATGTATTTTTAGAGTCCATCAACAAATTTAATAATAGTGATTATTTTCTTGCTGGTTTCGTTACACAACGCAAGTTATCTTTCACACTTTTTCTTGTCCAAGATCTTCGATTTCAGGTCAAAATGTCTGGATCAGTGAACAGAGTTGAGATCGACAACCTTGAAAACCACGGAGAAAATGGTATGGTTGTTCCAATAGTTGGTGCACCACCACAGAAGCCTGATAACGCACCTGGACCGATTCCAGTGGACGCGGGTTCGCAAGATACACAGCAGGTCGACGAAACCTCACACACCAACAAGAGTATACAACATGGCGACCAACAGGAAGCCCAAAAAACCCAGCTCGGGAAGAACGAAAAGTTAGTCTTCATGTTATTTTTAAAATGTTGCAGGCACAACAACTGGCTATCGCTCAGCTGCAAAGCCACCCGAAGACTCCCAGCACAATAGCACCAGAAAGTACTCCCCCGGCCGAACAGGTACCGGAGAGATCGAGCAACAACGGATCGGTAGTCGATCCTGCCATCATAAAAATGCTTGAGGACTTCACCAAAAGGATTGAGTCGGGCGAGAAAATGATAGCAACCAACGATAAGAAGGTCAAAACCTATAACTTCAGGGTCGACCAAATCCCGGGCGCACCCTCGGTCCTAAAAGGTGTAGATTCGAAAAAGTTAGTGCAACGTCCATTCCCAGAGGAAGAGGCTTCGGAAACCCATTCCAAAGAAGTTCAGAATTCTAGAACTACCAAAATACAACGGGACCTCAGATCCCAACGAACACGCCACTGCCTATACGTGCGTAGTAAAGGGCAACGGTATAAAAAATGACATGATCGAGTCTGTCTTACTGAAGAAGTTCGGAGAAACACTCTCGAAGGGGGCCATGATGTGGTATCACAACCTAGCTCTGAACTCCATAGACTCATTTGCCATACTAGCAGACTCCTTCATAAAGGCACATGCCGGTGTCATCAAAGTAGTAACAAGGAAGTCCGACGTATTCAAGATTAAGCAGAGGGAGAATGAAATTCTGCAAGAATTTGTATCTCGCTTCCAAATGGAACGAATAGAACTACCCCCAGTCTCCGACGACTGGGCAGTGCAGGCCTTCACTTAAGGCCTAAATGAATGAAGCTCAGTGGCCTCAAGGCAGCTGAAAGAAAATCTGATTGAGTACCCCACCGTAACTTAGTCGGACGCCCACAATCAGTATTAGTCAAAGATTAGGGTTGAGGATGACCAGCTGGGAGCCCCCTCGGGCTTAGTATACCCAAACAGGCTCCTAGCAAAGGAACCAAAACCAAACAAAGAAAGATATCAGACGTACATCGAAAATGGGAGGAATGCCCCGAGGCGCAACCTACCTCACAACGATCGGAGAATAGATCGAGGACAGGATCCTCGAGGACTCATCAACAGAGCCAGATTCGATAAGAACGCAGGGCCAACAGGTGCACCTCACTTGTCGGAATACAACTTCAACATCGATGTATCGGACATCGTGTTTTCCATCAGTGAAATCAGAGACGCCAAGTGGCCCAGACCTATACAATTGGATCCCTCACAAAGAAATCACAACTTAGTGTACGAGTTTCACAACACACACGGCCACATGACCGAAGATTTCCACCAACTCCGAGAAGAGGTAGTCCGACTACTTAGCAAAGAGTATCTCTGGGAATTCCTTAGCGATCGAGCCAAAAATTAGTTTCGGGAAATAGAGGTGACCAAGAAGAACGAGGCAAACGAGCCACAACATGACATCCACATGATCATGAAAGGTATCGATGCCCCGCAGGAATCCGTAATGAGAATGACAAAAATATCCATCACCAGAGAAAAGCGGACCCGGGGATATATTCCCCAGGACGCCCTCACATTCAGCAAAGAGGACACCGAGACCTTGTCTCAACCTCATAACGACGCACTGGTAATCTCTTTCCTTGTAAATTTTATTCAAATAAAACGTGTACTTGTGGACCCAGGTAGCTCGGCCAATATTAGTAGGTCGAGGGTGATAGAGCAGCTCGGATTGCTCGACCAAATCGTGCCCACCACTCGAGTCCTCAACGGATTCAACATGGGAAGTGAAACAACAAAAGTAGAAATCATCCTCCCGGTCACCGTGGTCGGCACGACCCAAAATGCCAAATTCCATGTCATTGAAGGAGACATGAGGTATAATGCCTTATTCGGGCAACCAAGGATACACTGTATGAGAGCGGCATCGTCCACCCTCCACAAAATGATGAAATTTTCAATAGAGGATGGGGTTAAAACCATCTACGGGGAACAACACGCGACAAGGGAAGTGTTTGATAACTAGAGATTTTGCTACATTTTATACTCCTTCTTGCTTAAGTTTTGATTAGAAATATGTACAAAATAGTCCCAAAGGCTCATAAGTTGTGTTTAATTGTAGGTTTGATCAACAAGGTGACAAGATGTCAAAGATCAGCTCAAAAGGAGTGAAACTTGCACAAGTATCAAAACAAGACAAAGCTCAGACAAAGCAAGGCCAATACGGCCGCACACCATTTTGTGCGGTCCGCACAAGTGAGGTTCAGAGTGTATGATATTCAGGAAAAAGGGCAATGAGGCCGCACTGGGATCAATGCGTCCGCACTCGATTTAGTGCAGTCCGCGCTCCATTTCATGCGGACCGCTTTAGAAGCCTCCGCGGTCACACTCTATTCTGTGCAGTCTGCATTGCCTGAGTTCAAGGAGATCTATTTTTATGTCAAGAGCCTTAGTGCGGCCGCACGTGATTTTGTGCGGTCCGTACTAGCCCCATTGGGGTATTGTTGTCCAGATTTTTTAGCTTAGTATAAATAGCTTCTTTTTCCATTTTTAGGTCATCAGATAGTTTTCTCTTCAGAGCTGTGCTCGTGACTTCATAGTTTTAGCTGTTTTGAGTATTTTTAGCTACATTTCAACATTGAATCTTCTTGTTTCATTTAGTAATTAATTTATATGAGTTTTTCTTCATCTATTTCTTTCTTTTCTTCTTTAATTATGAGTAGCCAAACCTATAAGCTAGAGTTGTGGCTCAACCCTAGTGTGGGTAATTGATAAGTCTTGTGTTCTAGGGCTCGATTGACTACGAGTGTTTGATATTTAGGCTAATTTCATGTTTAATTGCTGAATGAGTGGTTGCAAACACTAGTTTGTGTTTAGTTGACTTGAGCCCTTCTTGAGAAAGAGAGCTTGAGTCTCTGAAATTGGTCCAACAAGGAATTTGGGTGTACTCAAGAGATTGATAGCCCCAATTAAAGGGTTAAACCTCGAGAGAGTAATACCCGACTTGAACCTTGATTGTTTGTGCAAATTTGCATACCCAATTGGTCTTGAGAAAGTCAATTTGGGCAAAATCACTTGAACCACCGAGAGGTGTAGAGTGGGTAAAATCGTGCAAAGGTTATATCATACTCTCCAAATATGTCAATCATGCCTTGGAATCAAGTATCCATCAATTGACCACCTAGGCAAAAGTCACTACCCTAGTGCCTAACCCGTAACATTTTACTCTTAGCTTATTCTAGTTTTATTTACCGTTGTAGTTTGATAAATGTAGAAGTAAAACAAAAACCCAAAAGTGTTTAGAAGTGTAATTTGGAACACATACCCAACTCTAAATTAGATAGATACCCGACTCCAACATCTAGCTCTTTGTGGAAATCGATCCCAACCCTAAATCGGGTAAAAGCTGCTTTGACCCTCTCTCTCTACTCAATAGTAGTGTAGGGTAGGCTTCGATCACTTTTTGGCACCGTTGCCGGGGAGCTAACGATTTTGGCTATCTATTTAAATAGTTTTGTGTATTGTTCTTCTTTCCATCTTTGTTACTAATTTGTTTGTGTCACAACTCAGGTACCAAATGGCAGCGAACAACGCAAATGACCCTCTTGGAAATGTGATTGCAAGGGAGGAGATAGATGATATCGGAGATGATGAGGTGCCTCTTGTACCTCAAGGACAACGTAGAGGCTGCTAGGCTAATGCTAATGTTAATGATAATATTCCAGACCTTCCTCTGCTACCTCCAAGAGTGCTTCCGAACCAAGGCTATGCAAGTGCTATTGTCCCACCCCAAATCCGGGCGAGTAATTTTCAAATAACCAATGTGATGTTGACCTTACCAGAGCAACACGGGTACTTCATGGGCGCTGCAAATCAAAATGCTTACAAACATCTCAAGGGGTTCGTGGATACATGTTAGGGGAGCAAGCAAACTAATATGTCCGAGGATGCTCTTAGGTTGAGACTCTTCCCATTCTCACATAGAGGGCATTGATTGGCTCGAGCGACTTCCCAACCATTCCATCACTACTTGGGATGAGTTGGCGAACAAGTTCATTGCAAAAAATTTCTCACCGGGGCATATGGCTACATTGAGAGATGAGATCTTGACGTTCAAGCAAGAGCCCACGGAACCTTTGCATGAGATTTGGGAGCATTATAGAATAATGGTGTGGGAATGACCCAACAATGATATGACTGAGGTGATGATCCAACAAACCTTCTACCGGGGCATTAATACAACAAACCAATGCATAGTGAACCAACTTGCTGGGGGCAACTTCATGAAGTTGTCGTATGATGAGGCTTGTGACATTCTTGACGAGATGGCTGACACTTTTTCTGCTTGGCAAAGTAGAGCCAATGTGCCCCAGGGTGACCCCACAGTTATCCATTTACACAAGGAAATACATGATCATGGGCAGGCTATAGCTGAGTTGACAACTACAATGAACTAACTAGCAAAGGCATAGTTGTAACAAGTTCAAAATCCACGTCAAGTGAATGCCATGGAGGGTGTTAACATGCTTGTCAACAAAAGAAGACAAAGAGGGCAACATAACCAAGAGATTTTGAAGTAATTTGATAATAATTGTGGTGGATTTTAAAATGATGATTATGATGAACAAAGTGAAGAGGTGCAATACGTGAATAATTATCAAGGCCAAAGAGGCAATTCTTCTAACCAACAACAATGGAGACCCCAAGGCAATTGGGGCAATCAACAACAAAGCAATGGTAATTGAGGGAACAACAACTAAAACAACAACTAGGGAAATCAGCACAACAATCAAAGCAACCAATGAAATTGGAATGGTAATAACAACAATTGGGGTGGTAATAACAAGGTGGATGGAACAATGGAAACCAAGGAAACCGGGGGCAAGGCTTTCAAAGGCCCTCAATGTACCAATAACCGAACAATCCACCCCCATTTCCATCTCAAGGTCCCAGTTCTTCTTTCAATGATATGGGTAGAATTGAAATGATGTTCGAACAGATGATGAAGAAGAATGCGAACTCGGATGCTCAGTTGGCTTCCCACAATACCTCTATCAGGAACTTGGAGGTGCAGTTAGGCCAAATCTCATAATCTTTAAATACTCGCCCTAAGGGTGCGCTACCAAGTGATATGGTAGTGAACCTGAAGGGTGGGAACAATCATGTTATGGAGGTAACAACAAGAAGGGGGAGAGGCGGTGATGTGCATGCCTCCAAACAAAAGCAGATTGTGGATGATGATGTTGAGTTGCAAGAAGATGAAGTTCCATTGGTGGTTGAAAATGTGATTGATGAAAATGTGAATGAAGAAGTGAGGATTGATATTCAAGATGTCGAGGTGGAAACTCAAAATGATATGAACCCGTCTCGATAACACATAATAGACATGCCGGAGCTGGTTGTGCCTAAAGCCAAGTCTCCTTTGCCAAGGCCACCTTCGCCTTATCTTTAAAGGCTCGCGAATTAGAAAAATAAAAATCAGTTTAAAAAGTTCATTGACATGATGAAGAGTTTATCCATCAATATGCCTTTGGTGGAGGTCCCGGTGCATTCACCATTCCTATAAAGATGACTCACCAAGTTAGTACAATAGTGCATTCAATGGCCCCGAAGCTTGAAGATCCCGGTACATTCACCATTCCTTGCACCATTGGGAGTGAGGATTTTGATAAAGCTCTATGTGATTTGGGGGCTAGTATTAATTTGATGCCCTATTCTGTTTTCAAGACTTTGGATATTGGGAAGCCAAGGCCGACTTCCATGAGATTACAAATGACAGATAGAATGATGAAGAGACCATTGGGTATTATTGATGATGTGCTTGTCCGAGTGGACAAATTTATCTGGCCAGCTAACTTTGTGATATTGGACTGCGAGGTGGACTATTAAGTTCCTATCATATTGGGAAGACCTTTCCTAGATACGGGGAAGGTCTTAATTGATGTGGAAGCAGGGGAACTCACCTTTCGGGGGGAGGGTGATGAAAAAGTGGTCTTTCATGTGTGCAAATCAATGAAGCAGCCCAACAACACCGAGGTGTGCTCTTTTATGGACCTCGTCACAGCAGTGATAATTGATGATACCAGTGCAATGATCAATATGAAGGACCCATTGGAGGCCGTATTGTTGAATCTTAATGTCAATGAGGATGCAAGCCGAGTGAAGTGCGTGAATGCTTTACATGGAATGGGTTCTTACTCTTATGAGCCTAGGAAATTATCTTTGGATCTCGAGAATAGAAAGACTCCACCAACAAAACCTTCAATTGAGGAGCCTTCGGTGTTGGAGTTGAAACCGTTGCCTCCACACCTCAGGTATGAGTTCTTAGGCTCAAATTCTACTTTGCCAGTTATTCTTTCTTCTTGCCTTACTAACATGCAGGTTTATGCCACTTTGGCGGTGCTTCAAAAGAGGAAAAAGACTTTAACTGATATTCGGGGAATAAGCCCTGCTTTCCGTATGCACAAGATTATTCTGGAAGATGATGTAAAGCCCTCCTTGGAGCATCAAAGGAGGTTGAACGAGGCAATGTAAGAAGTTGTGAAAAAGGAAGTGATCAAGTGGTTGGATGACGAGGTTGTGTACCCCATCTCTGATAGCTCTTGGTCTTCACTGGTGCAATGTGTACCGAAGATGGGTGGCATGACCGTGGTTACAAATTCACAAAATGAGTTGATTCCTACAAGAACTATTACCGGTTTGAGGTTATACATGGACTACCGCAAGTTGAATAAAGTGACACACAAGGATCACTTTCCTTTGCCTTTTCTTGATCAGATGTTGGATCGACTTGCTGGGCGTGCCTTCTATGTTTCTTGGATGGGTATTCTTGGTACAACCAAATCTTGATTGCTCTGGAAGATCAGGAGAAGACCACATTCACTTATCCATATAGCACTTTTGCCTTTTCTAGGATGCCTTTTGGGTTGTGTAATGCACCGACTACATTTTAGCGGTGTATGATGGCCATTTTCACCGATATAGTGGAAGACATTTTGGAGGTGTTCATGGATGACTTTAGTATTGTGGGGGATTCATTTGATGAGTGCTTGAAGAATCTTGATAGAGTTTTAGCCCATTGTGAAGAAACCAATCTTGTCCTCAATTGGGAGAAATGCCACTTTATGGTGGAAGAAGGAACAGTTCTTGGGAATAAAATTTCAAAGCATGGTATTGAGGTAGATAAAGTAAAGATCGATGTAATTTCAGGGCTCTCTCCCCCTACATCCGTCAAGGGAGTTCAAAGTTTTCTTGGGCATATGGGGTTCTACCGGAGATTTATCAAAGACTTTTCGAAGGTAGTGAATCCCTTGTGCAAGTTGTTGGAAAAAGATGCTAAATTAATATTTGATGAAAAGTGTATGCAAGCCTTTGAACTTCTCAAGCATAAGTTGACCACTACTCATATCATTACTGCACCTAATTGGAGCTTACCCTTTGAGCTCATGTGTGATGCGAGCGATGTTGCGGTTGGGGCGGTTTTGGGTCAAAGAGTGAACAAAATATTTTATCCAGTGTACTATGCGATCAAGACAATGAATGATGCTCAAGTGAACTACACGGTGACCGAGTAAGAACTTTTGGCTATTGTGTTCGCAATGGAAAAATTCCTGTCGTATCTTATGGGTGCTAAGGTTATTATTCATACCAACTATGCCGCACTCCGGTACTTGATAACTGTCACACCTCCTTTTTCATACCCGCGCAGGCACAAGGGAGTTTTTTCCAATTAAAGGACAATCGAAACGGGATTGGTTTTTTTTATTTCAGAGTCGTCACTTGGGAGTTTTAGGGTGTCCCAAGTCACCAATTTTAATCCCGAACTGAGGAAAATAATGACTCTATATTATAGTCTGCGTACCAGAAATCCGGACAAGGAATTCTGTTAACCCGGGAGAAGGTGTTAGGCATTCCCGAGTTCTGTGGTTCTAGCACGGTCGCTCAACTGTTATACTCGGCTTATTTATCTGATTTTAAATACAATTATGAACCATGTGCAAATTTTATCTTTTACCGCTTTATTATCATTATTTTTTAGGAATGTGAACATCGCTAAAAAAACATGTCTTTGGACTGCGTCACATGAAATGCACCCACAATCCGGAACATATTTTATTTGACGTTTTGGGATTTGGATTTGGGTCGCATGAAATGCACACCCAAGTTTAAGAAAATAGATTATTAAATACGCACCTAAAGAAACTATCGTGTTATTATTTTGGGAGGGCCGTGAAATTCGCTAAACGGCACGTCCCGAATTCTAAATACTTTGATATATACATACAATAGAGGGCCCCACAACTTTTGTACATTTTGTTCGTCGAGGCTCGTCTCATCCTTGTTTTTAAAGGGATATCCTATAGCAACTACGTTTCTTGTCGCGCTTGTCTCTACTAATTGAAAACAGTAGATAGCCCTAGTTAATTACATGCTTGCAAGTTATCTATAACAGAATTCCGAGTGCTTGTGCAAAATCAGAAGCACGGCCACGTACACAGTCAGCCGAGCAAAAATTAAGGGCCCAAATCCAGCCCATGCGTGATGGACCAGACCTGGGCTATTGTTTGTTCGATGCGGTCCTGCTTGGTCTGTTTCGACCTGGGTTCGACCTTCGTGAGGTTGAGATTGCAAGCTCTGTGTTCTTTATCTTAAAACATGGTTTACCAGTTATATGAAGCAGTTTATCAGAAGGGAAAGAACTTAACTAGTACTGTACGATTTTAATGCTTGGCATACATTACAGAATTATACTACACCAGTAAGCTAAATCTAAGATACAACCTAATGCATTGGGCATACTTTTATCACCAACCTATATACACAGTCTAACATTCAACTACCATACATTGACATTTATTAGGCATGAGGACTATCTCCAGTATCCAAAACAAGAATGTAAACTATTATACATTATATGAGGCCTAACATAATAGTCTATGCATATATAAGCATCTGCAGATCTTCTCTTTTACATTCATGCTCAAACCTTTCAAGTTACAGTGGTAGTATATTTGTGTACCTGGTATAGAGGAGCAAAAGAAGAAGAAAGATGATCAGCTGAGTGGTACACAGCAAGCACAGCAGCAGGTAAACAACACAACACAGCAACAACCAAAACAGCCACAATGGAGAAGCTCAACAAGTGATCGAGCAATGGACAGACAATCCTAGAAAAACAGAGCAGGAAACAGCAGCCCAGAATGTTGAATGTAACAGCAATCCAGTGATCCCAATAACCCCAAAAGCTCAACAAATAACCACTACAGTTCCGATAGTCAAAAACTCAAACCAACAGTACACAAAAAGCTCAGTGTAGTAACAATCACAGCAGAAGAACACAGACTTCTCTTAATGGAACAAATAACAATCCCAGTTAGGATAACCAACTTGGTTTCTTTGTGCAGTTTTTGGACAATGTTCAATTACAGTATTTCTGAAAATTTCCTTCTGTTTTTTTTTTTCAGTTTTCTTCAACTCACAAGACCTCTCCTCAAGACTAAAATTTCCAGCCCCTTCTAAGTTCTGAAATAGCCTATTTATAAGCCAAACAACCAGTGCAGTCAAGCTGCCTGGATCCTCCCAATTGCAGACTGTCCATCCCTATTAAATCCCATGCCTAAGCATCTTTTGATGCCAGCCATTTTGTTCCCCACGCCTGGCTTATTCCCTTTGTTCAAGAGTTATGGGTTCATTTAAGTATTCATTTTAAACCCCATACTCTAGTGTCTTGTTCCCCATTGGCATTAGTTTAATCCCAAATTAGTACCCTACTTGTCAGCTCATTTAAACTAAGCTTTTCTGTTCTTTTCAAACCCCAGACTACCCCTGTTAAACTCTGATTATTACTTCTCTAAACCCATTGTAGCATCAGGGTATTTTGAACTTCTGAAAGTTCAAATTCAAGACTGCCCTAGCCTGATTCTTTTAATTTGTTTACAATGCAGTTATAAGCTAGTAGTCACATCTAATGTCAAGCATCCAATTAACGATCAACAGGTTCATTCACTTACGTGAAGTTGTACGAATTAGAATATTTGAACATTCAGTCGTAGGATGTTAATCGACGACATTTATCAAGTCGACTATACTAATTATAATAGGTAACAATCAGTCGTTCATATAAACAAATACATATAGGGACCTAAAGGGCTTCAGACAACTTTGGTCAATCACTGGGAACCTATATAAATTATTTATGCGACGACTATCCTAATCGGACATGTTTACCACAGGATACGTTCAAATCATACACAGAAAACAATCGACCAAATAAAAAGGTCTTTGGCAGAGATGGAAGAAATTAAGAAAACTATCAGACAATAACAAACAGTCACAACAAGGCATGCTAACAACTCAAACAAAACTAAAACAAAGAAAAGAGAAAACTTACTGAAAAAGTTTAAACCAAACTGACCCAAATCCGACTTAGCTTTGACCATTTGAGGCCGAACAAACTTTAATCAGGGTGTTCTCACACGAGAACACCTTGATTAAGGTCTATTAGACCTCAAACCCCTGTTAAGACCGGCCGGATTCCAAGGCTATTAGTGTTCTAGGTTTTGGATCTTCAGATCTGGTTTTTTCGGAGTTGTGGGTAGATTCGGACCAAACCAAGCTTGGTTTGGTCACGAGGGAGGTCATGGGAGTGTCTGGTACGAAGATGGTGAGGTTTGGTATAGATCGAGTTTTGTCTTGAATCTTCAAATCCAGATTCGAGACGATGGGAGGTGATTCGAGGCTAGGGAGTAACAGATCCATGTTCAGGACAGCGAGGTGGTCCTAGGGTGTTCAGGAGGAGGTCACCGGCGTTCATGCCGCCGGGTTCTGGTGAAAGACATATCAGGGCGGCTGCTAGGGTTTGGGGGTTCAAGGCTTGGGGAAGGAGATGAGTGAGGGGGGGGGGGGGGGTTCGGATAGGGGGCGTGGGGTGTGAGGGAAGGTTTATATACGGCGTAGAGGATTGGATCCAGGCCGTTAGATCATCTGATCTCAACGGCTGGGATCTGATGGTGAGGGGTGAGACGAGGTCGTTTGGCATTAAAACGGGGTCGTTTGGGTTTAAGTGATGGATTGGGTTGCACCGGCTAAATAGGTCGGGTTACGGGTGCTGAGGTGGACTGTTGGATTAGTGTGGTTGAACGGCTCAGATCAGACGCATGATGTGGCGTCGTTTTGGGAGGTGCCTGGGCAAGCCTGGTTTGGACCGGGTCCTTGGACGTGGTTTTGGGCCTATTTTGTTTCATTTCTTGGGCCCAAATCAATTTTTATCACTTTTCTTTGTTTTCTGATTTTAAAACAAAAATGAAAAATAACAAATAAATAATAAAACAAATGAAATTAAAACAAACAACAATGTAACACTTCAACACCATTATCACGCCAAATTAAAATGTTTAAGCAAGTTAAATCACAACCTAGAACGGACGATGCACATATATTTTTGAATTTTCTTTTAACGACCGAATTACGGTTTAACTACCATGACACACATGTTTTGTATTTTGTTCGATAACATTAAATAATAATAATAAAAAGAACATGGACAGAACCGCAAATGACCAATAACACATGTTATGCAAAGTCGAAAATTTGTAAAGCGCGGCCATTTGTCACTATTTTTGCTTGCTTTTTTTCTTTTGGAGTGATTGTTCGTGAAGCAAAAATCACGTGCTTACAGCTGCCCCTCTTTGCCCGAAGACACGAAGGGTTTTCGCGCAAAGATAAAGCGGGCGATTTTTGCTCGTCCGAGTACTCCGTGTGAAGCATTTTTTGAAAAAGATTTGACCGAACCTTTGCTTCAGAGGTTTCCTACATATCCTGGGTTGAACAGGAATCAGGTCAATGTAGTTCGGGAAACTTTGGTAGCTGGGACTGCCGTGTGACTGTAGTGTTCGCTGTTGTTGTACGTTGTTGCATGCTGCTGTAGGATGCTACCGCTCACCGATCTCCTTGTTACATTTTCTGAAAGGAAAAACAAGAAGCTAAGCTACACTATGGATCATGAGGTCTCATCTATCTTCAACTTGTTCTTGTTGCCTTGCTTTCTTGTCGGCTAACGCTTTCCTCCGGTGCCTTTATTTTGTGAACTTGGGGGATGATACTGGTCCTTCGCCTTTTCTGAATGCCAGTTTTCATCACTTCGCTTGATCTGCTGGGAACATGGCCCTCTTCTTTAAGCCTTTCAATGGTTTCTTCAGTGGTATGGCTTTCTTCGTCAAAATTGTTATGTTGGGCATGCTATAACGTTCCCCAAACTGCTTCTTTTGGGACGCGTTCCTTCTTCCTTTTGAATCGCGCGCTTGCCTTTGCAGCCTTCTGCTTCTTGGTGCTGGGGATTTCATTGTTTCCTGCTTGGGGGTCTCTGTTGTAACCTTCCGCCTTTAGGTGGGGTTATTGATTCCAAAATCTAGAGCTGAAATGTATTCCCGCATTTTACTGGTGGGCGACCTAGAACTTAAATGTATTCCCGCATTTTACTGGTGGGCGACCTAGAACTTAAAAGTATTCCCGCATTTTACTGGTGGGCGACCTAGAACTTAAAAGTATTCCCGCATTATACTGGTGGGCAACCTAGAACTTAAATGTATTCCCGCATTATACTGGTGGGCGACTTAGAAGTTAAATGTATTCCCGCATTATACTGGTGGGTGACCTAGAACTTAAAAATATTCTCGCATTTTACTGGTGGGCGACCTAGAACTTAAGAGTAGTCCCGCATTATACTGGTGGGCGACCTAGAACTTAAATGTATTCCCGCATTATACTGGTGGGCGACCTAGAAGTTAAATGTATTCCCGCATTATACTGGTGGGCGACCTAGAACTTAAATGTATTCCCGCATTATACTGGTGTCACACCTCCTTTTTGCGCGCCCACCCCGAAGGGTTAAATGCGCGAGTGGAGTTTTTCCAATTTAAGTGACAATATTCGAAATGGGATTATTTATTTAATTCAGAGTCGCCACTTGGGAAAGGTTTGGCTTTTGGTGTCCCAAGTCACCGGTTTATCTTGAATCCCAAATCGAGGAAATTTTCAACTTTTCCAAATGAAGTCTGCGAACCAGAAATTCTAAGTAAGGAATTCTGTTGACCCGAGGGAAGGTGTTAGGCACCCTCGAATCCCGTGGTTCTAGCGCGGTCGCTTAAATTGTTATAATGGCTAAATATTTGATTTAAATACATGTTATATGACTTACGTGTTTTTATTAAGTTTAAACCACTTTTATTATTATCGTTTATTTTTATAGAATTGCAACGTCGTGAAAATGCGTCTCGAACCACATCACAATCAATGCACCCGTAGTTGTTAACGCACTTCGACTCCGTTGAGATTGGGATTCGGGTCACATCAATGTGCACCCGAGTTTAAGAATGTAATTTTAATTAAGTCGCGCCTAAAGAGTCTAGCGCATTATTATTTTGTAGGAAAGCCATGAAACTCACTAAACGGCCTATTCTGAATTCTGAATATTTATTATGATTATTTATTGAGGGCCCCGCAATTTGCATTTTATTTGGCGAGGCTCGTCTCATTATTTTAGCAGGGTATCCTACAGTGACTACATTTCTACTACGTTTGTCTCTAAAAGAAAGATGATACCGAACTTACTTGTTTGAACAAATACAGACTGAATCTTTATTATGTTTGCCGAACCTAAATTTGTTTGATTACCTGATTGATTGTTTATGAGGTGAGAGTTACCTCATGCTTTGTCTTCATCGAGTGAATACGCTTATTGATTTGCTAAGTGAGATTGCAAGCAAACTAACAACATATACTGAGTTATATTTAACGACCTCCAAGTTTTATTTTTTAAACGCTAACCTATTTGAACTTGATAAATGAAATTGGCTGTTTATTAGGAAAATTACTACTAATTGAACTCAAAAACGCCTATTAGTTTTCCTCAACAGTCATCGCATTATTTCGAAACAAGGAATCTATACCGAGACCCGATATCGAACCTATATTGGAACAAATAATCTGACAAGAGAGCTGGCATTCATAGCCAGACTCTTAATGTGACTGCATGAGAGTTTGTTTGGGATACATTTATCCCAGACCAAGTACCACAGATTTGTCAATTCAGTGGTCTAGGCAAAATACATACAGGTGCTTGCCATGGTTCTATGTTATACTGTCATAACTAAATCAAACAGAATGTTATACTGAACTGAATGTATACTGAATCAAACATACTGTCTATGTCATACTATCATTACTATTAAACAATGCTATCTAATAGTTCATCTCAAACAGAATGTATTTTAGTTTATACAGAATGTTTGCAGTTTGCAGTTAAACACATACAGGCTAAACTAGCATTCAACCTATTTTTTGAACACCAGTATTATAACATAAACAAATGTTCATTTCTTTATTTCTGCCTTAACTTCAAACTTTCAACAACACATGGTTTCAGGAGTTGTGTACCTGGAAATATTTGACAATTCGAAGAAGAGGGAAATCAGCAGAGTAACAATGGCCACAGGTGCAGCAGCAATCGAAACAACACAGCAGAACAGATTCTATTGCAAGAAGTGGAGCTATAGTTGAAGAGAAAAACAACCAAATGAAGCAGCACACAGTGTGATGGAAACAAAACTCCAGACAATCCAATTCCGAGATATACCAAATGCAACAAAACACTAACAATAATCTTGATTGAAACTTAGAAGAAGCAACATTGCCTAACACATTGACAACAGATGAACTTCAGACAAACAAGACCAAGTTTCTGATTTCCTAGTCTGTTTTATCTCTTTCTTGCTCTCTTTCTATTTCTGTATCTATGTGTATCTATCAGACCTCTTCTTTTTCTTTCCTCCTATCTTCTGTGTATATCTCTGTCTATGTATGTCTGTGTGTGTATACTCCCCAGTGTGTATCCCCCTCTCTCTTTTTTTCTTCTCTATGTCTCTCTATGTCTGTATGTATATATCTGTATCCCCTCTTTTCTTCTTCTTTCTTTCTATCCGATCTCTCTCTATCTATCTCTCCATCCTCCTTTTATAAGCCTTTCATTACCCCTTTTAACAGCCTGTTTAGAATATCACAACACCCCTCCCATGTGCCTTCCATTTTCAGATTCCAATTGGCTAATTAAGTATGAACAAAACCCATGATATTCCCTGACAGACTCACTTTAAGTAATGTTTATTATTTTTGAGGTTAAAGTAGAGTATGGGCAGCAGAATGTATCTGACAGCATATGCTGTCAAATTATTTAAAACTTAACAAAAACCTTTATGCAGGCCACAGGTTGTGCACAAAGCACATGAGGTGCACCAATGCACATGCTGTGCATAAGTGCACATGCCCTCCAATTCAGAACTTAAACCAAACATCCCTTTTACATTACTGATCCAAATCAACAACTATAGGTAAACAAAACTGGTTCTTAATTGATTCAACAAATGCTTAGCAGAAGTAAGTCGATTTGTTATTGTTCGGACAGCTGAAACTTATTGACGACACATGTCGACTCGACTATATTAATCATAACACATACAATCATAACCAAAAATCAAACATTTAACAGTATCGACATATGATTTGAATTGTACTGGCTAAGCAAAGTGGTACTCGAGGAGCCAATTGATCAGTCAACATTTGGAGCTCAATTATTCGCACAGCATATACACACGCATTATCAGAATAAAGGAGGGATTCAAACAAACACAGTGGTTCAGGCAAAGTGGACAAACAGAAGTTGGTAAAAATTCAAAGACACAAATTGAAACAAAACATGAACAGACATTTAATCACTCACATGGACCAAACAGAAATAAAGAAAAGAAAGCAAGACTCACCTCAAATCTCGAAAAATCAAAACCTTGACTCGGACTTGGACAGACCTTTCTTAAGGCTGAACGGACTTTAATCGAAGTGTTTCTCAGAGAAACACTTCGATTAAGGTCCATTAGACCTTAATCCTTCGGTTTGAACAAAACAACGGACCAGTGACGAGGAACCCTAAGGTTCGAAAACCAGATCCGGGATTCATGCTTCCCTGGTCAGATTCGGACCAAACCAAGTATGGTTTGGTCACGAGGGGGTCTGGGGAGTGTCTGGTATGAATTTAAGGCAGATCGGTGTAGATTAGGTTCCGACTCGAATCTTCAAATGAAGATTCGAGAAGGTGGGAGAGGATTCGAGGTGTGTGGTTGGTAGATTTGGGTTCAGGACGGCACGGGGGTTCTATGGTGTTAAGGGCGAGGTCACCGGCGTCCGTGCCGCCGGCTTTCATGGTGAAGGATACAGGGGCGGCTAGGGTTTGAAGGGACGGGTTTGGTGAAGACGAAGGCTGGGGTGCTGGATAGGGGGGCAGGGTATGGTAAAGGGTTTATATAGTTAGTGGGTAGGTGGATCCTGGCCGTTGGATGAGATGCGATGAAGGGCCAGGATCCTTCAGCTTGAAGGAAACGGTGTCGTTTCATCTTTTAGAGGGTTTGGGTCAATCCGGGTGGAAACGGGTCGGGTTCCTTAGTGGGTTATGGGGAATTGATCTTGACCGTTGATCAATTTGAGATCAACGGCCCAGATCAACCTGTATTAATACGACGTCGTTTGGACTCTCTGGGTGTTCAGCTGGTGTGGACCGGGCAGGCTTGGTTTTGGGCTGTTTGTTTGGGCCAATTTTAATAAATTTGCCCAATCCGGAAGAAGAAACCCCCCCTTTTTTTATTGTTATTTCTTTTCTTCTTTATTTTAAAAACAAAACTAAGCAACAAAATCAAATTGAAATTAAATACACACTCAATACAATTATTTGCACACACACTAAAATATTTCAAAGCAGGTAAAATCAAACAAAACAAAATTACGGACGAAGATGCCTATTTATGATTTTCTATTTAACGACCGGATTATGGTTCGAATTATGCATGACGCACACATTTTTTGTGTATTTTGTTTTAATGAGGTAAAAATGGGCAAAAATCACAAATAATTAACGAAGTGCCATGTAAAAATCCAAAAATTGTACAGCAGGGCCAATTATTATTATTTTTATTTCTTTTGGAGCGATTGTCGTGCGAAGCAAAAATCACGTGCTCACAGCTGCCCCTCTTTGTTCGGAAACACGAAGAGTTTTCGTGCAAAGATAAAGTGAGCGTGTATGAGCGATTTTTGCCTATGGACTACTCCGTGTGAAACACATTTTTTTTTTGAAAGATCGGACCGAATCTTGCTTCAAAGATTTCCTACATATCCTGGGCTAAACAGGAATCAGGTCAATGTAGTTCGAGAAGTTTTGGTAGCTGGGACTACCATGGGATTGCAATGCTTGCTGCTACTGCTGTTGCTGTTGTCACTGCTGCGTCACTGACCGCCTTATTACAACCAAACGAAAATTGGAAATTGAACTAACTACTTATATGCATGTCAACTGCTAGTTACAAGATTCCTATCTATGATTCTTTTACGACTTGATCTTGGGTCTTAGCTGATTCTGCTTGTAGACTCCGATCTGAATCTTGATGCTTGCGAGTTGCGGCGATTTGTTTAATCTCTGAGATACTGAGTGAGACGCGATTGGCAGGGTTCAGAATCTCAATCAAATGTTGGAGTCAATCTGCTTTCCATTTACTCCGATATCTCGGGACATCTTCTCTTTTTTTCTTTTTCTTCTTTGATTCTGAACTGGGACTCATCTCGTGGGTCGTTTCGATCCATATGGCTCGAGGTTAGACCTGCGGGAGAAAACAAACAAACGAACGAAATTTTCTGCCCCAGTTTCACTAGGAAAATTTCGTTAATTATTCGCCAGGAAGTTCATAAAATTGATGAAGGAAGATAAAAATGTTCAGTTCAGGGTTGGAACCTTAATACCGACTAGCTGGGGAAAGGTTCAGCTTAGGGTTTTAAAACCCTAATGCCAAACAAAGGAAGAATTCAGTTCAGGGTTTAAAACCCTAATGCTGACTAAAGGAAAATTCAGTTTAGGGTTTAAAACCCTAATGCTGACTAAAGGAAAAATTCAGTTCAGGGTTTAAAACCCCAATGCTGATTGCGTGGAAAAACTCAGTTTATGGTTTAAAACCCTAATGCTGGCTGAATGGAAAAAGGTTCAGTTTAGGGTTTAAAACCCTAAATGCTGATTAAAAGGAAAATTCAGTTTAGGGTTTAAAACCCTAATGCTGATTACATGGAAAAGCTCAGTTTAGGGTTTAAAACCCTAATGCTGGCTGAATGGAAAAAAGTTCAGTTTAAGGTTTAAAACCCTAACGCTGACTAAAAGGAAAATTCAGTTTAGGGTTTAAAACCCTAATGCTGATTACATGGAAAAGCTCAGTTTAGGGTTTAAAACCCTAATGCTGGCTAAATGGAAAAAAGTTCAGTTTAGGGTTTAAAACCCTAATGCTGACTAAAAGGAAAATTCAGTTTAGGGTTTAAAACCCTAATGCTGATTACATGGAAAAGCTCAGTTTAGGGTTTAAAACCCTAATGCTGGCTGAATGGAAAAAAGTTCAGTTTAGGGTTTAAAACCCTAATGCTGACTAAAAGGAAAATTCAGTTTAGGGTTTAAAACCCTAATGCTGATTGCATGGAAAAACTCAGTTTAGGGTTTAAAACCCTAATGCTGGCTGAATGGAAAAAGTTCAGTTTAGGGTTTAAAACCCTAATGCTAACTAAAAGAAAAATTCAGTTTAGGGTTTAAAACCCTAATGCTGATTGCATGGAAAAGCTCAGTTTAGGGTTTAAAACCCTAATGCTGGCTGAATGGAAAAAAGTTCAGTTTAGGGTTTAAAACCCTAATGCTGACTAAAAGGAAAATTCAGTTTAGGGTTTAAAACCCTAATGCTGATTGCATGGAAAAACTCAGTTTAGGGTTTAAAACCCTAATGCTGGCTGAATGGAAAAAGTTCAGTTTAGGGTTTAAAACCCTAATGCTGACTAAAAGGAAAGTTCAGTTTAGGGTTTAAAACCCTAATGTTGATTGCATGGAAAAGCTCAGTTTAGGGTTTAAAACCCTAATGCTGGCTGAATGGAAAAAGTTCAGTTTAGGGTTTAAAACCCTAATGCTGACTAAAAGGAAAATCAGTTTAGGGTTTAAAACCCTAATGCTGATTGCATGGAAAAGCTCAGTTTAGGGTTTAAAACCCTAATGCTGGCTGAATGGAAAAAAGTTCAGTTTAGGGTTTAAAACCCTAATGCTGACTAAAAGGAAAATTCAGTTTAGGGTTTAAAACCCTAATGCTGATTGCATGGAAAAGCTCAGTTTAGGGTTTAAAACCCTAATGCTGGCTGAATGAAAAAAGTTCAGTTTAGGGTTTAAAACCCTAATGCTGACTAAAAGGAAAATTCAGTTTAGGGTTTAAAACCCTAATGCTGATTGCATGGAAAAGCTCAGTTTAGGGTTTAAAACCCTAATGCTGGCTAAATGGAAAAAAGTTCAGTTTAGGGTTTAAAACCCTAATGCTGACTAAAAGGAAAATTCAGTTTAGGGTTTAAAACCCTAATGCTGGCTGAATGGAAAAAGTTCAGTTTAGGGTTTAAAACCTTAATGCTGACTAAAAGGAAAATTCAGTTTAGGGTTTAAAACCCTAATGCTGATTGCATGGAAAAGCTCAATTTAGGGTTTAAAACCCTAATGCTGGCTGAATGGAAAAAGTTCAGTTTAGGGTTTAAAACCCTAATGCTGACTAAAAGGAAAATTCAGTTTAGGGTTTAAAACCCTAATGCTGATTGCATGGAAAAGCTCAATTTAGGGTTTAAAACCCTAATGCTGGCTGAATGGAAAAAGTTCAGTTTAGGGTTTAAAACCCTAATGCTGACTAAAAGGAAAATTCAGTTTAGGGTTTAAAACCCTAATGCTGATTGCATGGAAAAGCTCAGTTTAGGGTTTAAAACCCTAATGCTGGCTGAATGGAAAAAAGTTCAGTTTAGGGTTTAAAACCCTAATGCTGACTAAAAGGAAGATTCAGTTTAGGGTTTAAAACCGTAATGCTGATTGCATGGAAAAGCTCAGTTTAGGGTTTAAAACCCTAATGCTGGCTGAAAGGAAAGAGTTCAGTTTAGGGTTTAAAACCCTAATGCTGATTAAAAGGAAAAATTCAGTTTAGGGTTTAAAACCCTAATGCTGATGGCTGGGGACAAAATTCGAGAACAACCACTGACTTCTTTTTTTTTTTGAATTTTCTTATTTTAGTGAAAGAACAAAAGGGAGTTTTGCGGGAACTTACCTTTTGAGTGAATTCCTTATTGCCAAAATGTTTCTTGTACCCGTGTACCTTCCTCTTTGGGCGACACCTGCTTCTTGCACGGTTGTCTTGGATTATACCTGTTTCAACTTTTCAGACAAAGAACAATTGTTAGTTCGGAAATGACGGTCGGTTCGGTGACCTTGATCGTTCCCAATTGCTTTGTTGCGTCTCTATTTCTGTTGCGAAGTCCCGCCATTGATTTGATTCGAATGGCGAAACCTTTAGACTGCTCAGGCTTGTATTTTCGGATTCTGTGATGACTTGCTTCGTAAGGCTCCTTTTTTTTTCTTTTTTTTCTTTTTTCTTTTTTTTTTGTCCCGTTTTGCTTGGAGGTTCTAGACGGGGATTTTATTGGAGGTATTCTGTGGGAATTTGTACAAAAGGAAGCTCTGTGGGGGAATATTTACAAAGTGGATTCTTTGTGTGGATTTTTGTACAATGGGGCATGCTAGGGATTTATTTCAAAGCGGGATTTCTAGGATTTGTTGGGGTAAGCTTGTTGGGGAATTTTTACAAAGGGACTCGCTGGGATGTGCTGGGGAGATTCCATTTTTTTTTTGGGAGACTCTGTGGGAGATTGTACAAAGGAGAGACTCTGTGGGGATTTGTACAGGGGGAGACTCTGTGGGGATTTGTCCGAAGGCGGACTTGGTGGGGAAGATTTCTCTCTTTCCTCTTTAAACACCATCAAACGTCATGATCCATCAGGCTTGGGCAATCGTACCAACGAAATGAGGCGCTTTCCTTCATGAGACGGGATTCCGTGCAAACCAACCTGCCACCTGCCCTTTCCGGTGTATCCTGAACTTGGGGTTAAAACACAAAAGGGATTTGAAGAGAAGCAAAGAAAGGAGAAAACAAATTTCAGGAAGGGAGTGTCTTTTTCGGGACGAGAAAGACTTATCTGAGGAAGATAACGCTGGCTTTAGATGACATGACATGCTCTTTGGACTGGACGCCTGATCTTCCATGAACTTGCGTTTCCCTGAACCAGAACGGATCTGTGATTCCAAACCAGTGGAACTTTGCCGAGACTTCCTTGGGGTAGAGTCATTCTTTTTCGGCCGACAGCGCCCTTTGCGGGTTTTCGCTGGCTGACCTCTCTCATTTCTCTTCCTGTCATCGCTTGATAGCACTCTTTGTGAGTTTTTACTAAACAAGCTCTCTCATTTTGGTTCCTCTACTCCCGTCGCCTCGTGGTGCCTGAAGGTTTTCACCGCCGAGACTCTCTCATTTTATTTCTCTCAACTCAGGGTGTGCCGGTTTCCATTTGTGATGCTTATTGGTTTCCCACTATCTTTGGTAATTGATTTGAAGGCTTGTACTTGGTGAAGCGAGGTAGCTGATACTAACTTCTAAACTGCTCGACGTGCCCCGGTTTCAATTTCAGGGTGAATGGGATTTTATTGTTGGTGTGACTGAACCTCAAGGAGAGGCTGCCTACGTATCCTTTCGGAATCAAGTCAAACGTAGTTCAGGCCTCAATCAATGTTTTTGTTTTGTTTTGTTTTTTTTTTGTTTTTCTTTTATGTTTTTTTTCTTTTTTTTTGTAGAGAGGATTGGGTAGTGTTTGGGAGTAGTGGGGGATAAAACCTTCGCCGTTTTCAAATGTGTCAGGACCACTGGAGTATGATCTAGACGTAGTATCTCTTGACTGCATCTGCATTTACTGCTGTGTTGGGGTCATTTCCTTCGATATCACCTAAATACAATGCTCCTCTCGGCAATATCTTCCTTGCGATGTATGGGCCTTTCCAATTTGGGGCAAACTTTCCTTTTGCTTCTTCATGATGCGGCAGAATACGCCTCAGTACCAGTTGACCTACTTCGAAATTCCGGGGTCTGACTTTCTTGTTGTAAGCACGGGCCATCCTTCGTTGGTATAACTGTCCGTGACAAACTGCGGCCATTCGCTTTTCATCAATCAACGTCAATTGCTCCAGTCGAGCCTTGACCCACTCGCTGTCTTCGATTTCTGCTTCGACAATGATTCGAAGTGAAGGAATTTCTACCTCTGCCGGTATTACAGCCTCGGTCCCATAAACCAAAAGATAAGGAGTCGCTCCCACCGATGTGCGTACCGTAGTGCGGTACCCCAATAATGCAAAAGGTAACTGCTCATGCCACTGTCGGGAACTTTGGATCGTTTTCCTCAAAATCTTCTTGATGTTTTTGTTTGCCGCTTCCACAGCACCATTGGCTTTTGGCCGATAAGGAGTGGAATTCCTATGCGTTATCTTGAATTGCTCGCATACATCTCCCATCAAGTGACTGTTCAAGTTTGCTGCATTATCTGTAATGATAGTCGCAGGAATACCGAAGCGACAGATAAGATTTGAGTGTACAAAATCCACCACAGCTTTCTTAGTGACCGACTTGAGAGTGACAACTTCTACCCATTTGGTGAAGTAATCGATGGCAACCAGTATAAACCTGTGTCCATTTGAAGCCTTCGGTTCGATTGGTCCAATGACGTCCATGCCCCAGGCGACAAATGGCCAAGGTGCAGACATGGGATGCAGCTCCGTGGGAGGGGCATGAATCAAATCACCGTGCACCTGACACTGATGACACTTCCGAACAAAGCTAAAGCAATCCTTTTCCATGGTCATCCAGTAATAACCTGCTCGAAGGATTTTCTTCGCTAAGACATACCCGTTCATGTGAGGTCCGCACACACCTGCGTGTACTTCGTGCATGATCTTTCTTGCCTCCTCGATATCGACACACCTTAGAAGATTGAGGTCCGGGGTCCTCTTATACAACAATTCACCGCTTAGAAAGAAACCACTTGCATGTCGCCTAATGGTCCTCTTCTGATCTCCAGTAGCGTGCTCGGGGTACTCTTGCGTCTTCAAGAATTTCTTGATGTCATGGTACCAAGGCTGCGTATTTGATCCCGCCTCGATTACACTGCAGTAGCCGTGTCTTTCCTTGATTTGGATTTCCAAAGGATCGACGTGGGCGTTGCCCGGGTAGGGTAGCATTGAAGCCAAAGTAGCAAGTGCATCTGCCAGTTCATTGTGACACCTCGGGATATACCTGAACTCTATTGATGTAAAGCACTTGCTGAGGTCCTCCACTTGTTGTCGGTATGGGATAAGTTTGACATCCCGAGTTTCCCATTCGCCTTGAGCTTGCCGGATAATCAAGTCAGAATCTCCCATAATCAGTAAGTCTTCGACATCCTGATCGATTGCCATATGCATGCCCATAATGCAGGCTTCATACTCAGCTGTATTATTTGTGCAAAAGAAAAGCAGTCTAGCTGTGGCGGGATAATGTTGACCAGAAGGCGAGATCAAAATTGCCCCAATCCCTACACCCTTGGTGTTCACGGCTCCATCAAAGAACATCTTCCAAACATGAGCTTCCTCCGAGACCACTTCTGCGGTGTTTACTTCTTCATCTGGAAAGTAGGTATCCAATGGCTGGTATTCCTCATCGACCGGATTTTCGGCCAAATGATCTGCTAACGCCTGGGCTTTCATTGCCGTGCGAGTGACATAGACTATGTCGAATTCCGTAAGCAAGATTTGCCATTTAGCCAGTCTCCCAGTAGGCATTGGTTTCTGAAATATATACTTCAAAGGATCCAACCTGCTTATGAGGAACATAGTGTGGGCTTGGAGATAATGTCTCAGCTTTTGAGCAACCCATGTGAGAGCGCAATATGTCCTTTCCAACAGCGTGTATTTGGCCTCGTAGCCGGTGAATTTCTTGCTTAAGTAGTAGATTGCTTGCTCTTTCTTTCCGGTTATGTCGTGTTGCCCGAGGACGCAGCCGAAAGAGTTCTCCAAGACTGTTAGATACAAGAAAAGGGGCCTTCCCGGTTCTGGAGGGACCAAGACCGGGGGATTCGAAAGGTATTCTTTGACTTTATCAAAGGCTTCTTGACACTCAGTTGTCCATTTAATCGCCGCATATTTCCTTAACAGCTTGAATATGGGCTCACACGTGCTCGTCAGCTGGGTAATAAACCGACTGATGTAGTTCAACCTGCCCAAAAGACTCATCACGTCTTTCTTTGTTCTTGGGGGAGGCAGATCTCTGATGGATTTTATCTTAGTTGGATCTAGCTCGATACCTCTCATGCTTACGATGAAGCCCAAAAGTTTGCCCGACGGAACTCCGAAAGCACATTTGGCTGGGTTTAGCTTCAAATCATACTTCCTTAGCCTCTCGAAGAATTTCCTCAAGTCTTGGATGTGATTATCCTGCGTCCTGGACTTGACTATCACATCGTCTACGTACACCTCTATTTCCTGATGCATCATGTCATGGAAAATGGCAGTCATGGCCCTCATGTAAGTAGCCCCGCATTCTTCAAACCAAACGGCATGACCCGGTAGCAGTAGGTGCCCCAAGGCGTGGTGAAGGCAGTTTTCTCGGCGTCCCCTTCATCCATCAGTACCTGATGATACCCAGCGTAACAATCTACAAAAGACTGTATCTCGTGTTTGGCACAATTATCGACGAGGATGTGGATATTGGGCAGCGGGAAATTATCTTTAGGACTTGCTCTGTTCAAATCTCGGTAATCTACACATACTCGAGTTTTCCCGTCCTTCTTTGGTACTGGAACCACATTCGCTAACCATGTTGTATATTGGACTACCCGAATCACTCCCGTTTTCAGTTGTTTGGTGATCTCCTCTTTAATCTTGTCACTGACCTCAGTTTTGAACTTTCGTTGCTTTTGCTGAACTGGGACAATCAGGATGAATCGGCAATTTATGAACCACTAGATCAACACCTAGCCCCGGCATGTCATCATATGACTAAGCAAACACGTCTTTAAATTCAAAAATAAGTTGAATTATCGCCTCTCGCGTTTTCTTGTCCGTGTGAATGCTTATCTTGGTCTCCCGGATTTCTTCCGGGGTTCCTAAATTTACCGGTTCAGTGTCATTCAGATTTGGCTTAGGTTTATTCTCGAAATATTCCAACTCTCGGTTTATCTCCCTAAAAGCCTCTTCCGCATCATATTCTGATTCTGGGTTCGTTAATTCGCAGTTAAATAACTCATTGTGATCTGGGCGTGAAGTTCGCAAGCATGTCATATTTAAAGCCGCATTATTATGACTGAAAAGAAAGATAAAAGGAAAAATAATGAAAATCAGAACAAAAGAAAGAATGGGAAAACAATGATGATTTTTTTTTTATTTTTCTCTGGAAAGTTGAAAGACAACAATGTTTACAACTTAGGAATTCAAAGCAACAATTGAAAAGGAGAAAACGTTCAAGTTATGCCCTGGAGATAACTTGTGACACAGGAAAGGTGGCAGGACAGGTCTACCCGGACTTCCGTCTAGTCGGGAATGGCGTGGCCTCCCAGTTTTGAAGTTGGGCGTTCGGCCCCATGTACAGCATCTCAGCAGTGCTTGTGCCTTCATCTGGTTGAACCATGTGGACCTCGTAGAGCATTTCTCTCATCGCCCCACATATCTCCTCGATTTCCTCAGCTGTGAAGACCTCATCATCTTCTTCTTCAGCGTACCTTGGCCTGATGAAAGTTGCATATAAATCCGGCAGTGGTTGAGGTAATTTTCAACCCTCATTTTTCCTTTTCTTTGCCCACTCTTCGTCTGCTGGAGTAAGCTTGAAACCTAGTCCAAAAGGTTTCTTGGTGACGGGCAAGGTAATGGGTTCTGTTATTCCCTGAAGGGTTCGTCCAAGGCCCTTCACTGGCCTAAATCCGTGCCGGATCATCTCTTTGGCCACCATGACCGAGGCGTTAGACAAGAAAGGCTGGGGGCAAGGTATTCCCTCTTCGTGCTGCTCTGCCAGTACAATCTCGAAAGCTTGATAGACCGTATGTTCGCTCCCTTCTCTCGGTTCAAGATACGGGATGGATGGGTCCCGATAAATGGCATGTTCGTCTTCCCCATGGACCACGATCTCTCGGTCTTCGTACTCGAACTTCACCATCTGGTGAAGAGTGGAAGGCACGGCTCCTGCCGCATGGATCCAAGGTCTGCCAAGGAGAAAATTGTAGGATGTGTCCATGTCGATCACCTGGAAGGTTACTCGAAATTCGACTGGTCCTATGACCAACAACAGGTCTATTTCTCCCATAGTATCTCTCTTGAAGCCGTCGAAAGCTCTTACCCAGACATTGTTGGGTCGGATTCTTCCGGTCCCGATCTCCATCCTTTGTAGCGTGGAAATCGGGCAAATGTCAACACCTGATCCCCCATCCAACATTACCCGCTTGACATAATAGTCTTCGCATTTAACTGTTAGATGCAAAGCCTTGTTGTGTGCCGCTCCTTCCGGGGGTAAATCATTCTTGCTGAAAGAGATTTGGTTAACGGCGAAGAATCTTTCTGTCATCCGCTCTAGTTGTTCCACCGAGGTTTCAACTGGTACATATGCTTCATTCAGGGTTTTCAGTAGGATCTTTTGATGTTCGGTCGACCTCATCAGTAATGACAGCATGGATACTTGCTCAGGGTACTTACGCAGCTGATCTATCACCTCGTAATCCGGCATTTTCATTTGTTGGAAGAACACTTCCGCTTCTTCAACACTCACGGGCTTCTTTGGCGAGAAGCGCCTTTGTGTGGCGTTGTTCAGTTCTTGGGTATTTGAATACCTTCCAATGGAAGTATTTTCTGGAAGTTCTCCCATGACCACTTTACCTTTGTACATCACCAAAGTCTTTTGATAATTCCACGGCACTGTGGATGGGTTGGTCATTGGCTTTTGTGGCACGCGTCCGATAACCACTGGCTCATTCGGCCGAGGTGGTTGAATCGTCCCCCGGACCACATAGGCCCCTTTTGGCACGTACATAGGTTTTGTCTTTTTGATTCCGAAGTTCTGTGCCTTCTCAGCTTGACCTCGTGGTATGTAAAGAACTCCATCCTTTATCGGTACCACTTTCTTCTCCAACTTCTTTTCAGGCACTTTCTTTATAGCTTTGGCCTCTTCCCCCTTTTCTGGTTTTTGGTCCGTTTCGGGCCTCTTTCCCGTTTCGACAATGGCAATTATGGCTTTCAGAGCATGGTCGAACTCTTTGTCTTCACAAATCATTCCGATTAGCGGCCCATTATTGTGAGCAGGTAATGGATTGTTAGTTACATTCGGGATCTCCTCGTCCCTTAGCACTATTTTCCCTTGCTCTATCAAATTTTCGACCACTCTCTTCAACGACCAGCAGTCATTTGTATCATGTCCCTCGGCCCCTGAATGATAGGCGCATCTAACTCCAGCTTTGTAAGAAGGTGACGTCGGGTTTTGCCTTGTTTGAGGGATTGGTTGCAAGAAACCCAACTGGACCAGCTTTGGGAACAAAGTTGAGTATGGCTCACCGATGGGCGTGAAAGTCCGCCTTCTGGGTGGCTCCTGAGGGCGGAAGTTATTCTGCGGGGGTTGTGGGTTATAGTGGTTGCGGTAAGGAGGCTGATTTCTGGGAGGTGGAGCTGGGCCACGGTTGGCTTGTTGTGGTGGATGGGCATAAGGCTGGGCATTCATGACCATATAAGGTTGATGAGCATATGCCAAATTTGAGTGGGGGTAGTAGTGTTGTGGGGCTCTTTCCGGAAAATGGGGCCTGGGATGACGATACTCCCTTGCTTCCGAGGCTGCCATAGTCGTTTCTTCCTTCTTCTTCCCCTTGTCGTTCCTCCAGACCCGCTTTGGACGGCCTGGGAGGTCGCCCTTATGGCTGCTTGACTCAGAATCCTACCTGTTTTCAAACCATTTTCCACCATCTCTCCAATCTTGATTGCTTCCGCGAATGGCTTACCCATGTCTGACATCATGTTTTGGAAATAGTCAGACTCTTGAGCCTGGAGAAAGGTAGTGACCATTTCCACTTCATCCATGGGAGGCTTCACTCTCGACGCCTGTTCACGCCACTTAATAGCATATTCTCTGAAGCTTTCCGAAGGTTTCTTCTTCAAATTCGACAGAGAGTTTCGGTCTGGCGCAATGTCGATGTTATACTGGAATTGTTTTACAAAATCTCTGGCGAGATCATCCCATATATGCCATCGGGACATTTCCTGATCCATATACCATTCCGAAGCTATCCCTATTAGACTTTCCCCAAAATACGCCATCAGCAGTTCTTCTTTTCTGCCGGCTCCCCGTAATTGGTTGCAGTATTTCTTAAGATGTGCAATGGGGTCACCGTGCCCATCGTATTTCTCGAACTTTGGGGTCTTGAAACCCGTTGGCAGGTGCACGTGAGGGAACATGCACAGGTCGGCGTAAGAGACGCTCTTTTGTCCGCTCAATCCTTGCATATTCTTCAAACTTTGTTCAAGGCTTCTCATTCTCTTGGCAATCTCATTTTGTTCTGCAATTCTGGGGTTCTGATCCTGCCCAGGTGCAAGCTCGCACTGAGGCGGTAGAGGATTAGTACTGGTAGCGAACCTAGTTGGTTCCATTGGGAACGATGGTGCTTGGAATGTAAAGGAGGATGAGTCAAAGTTTGGCTTGTACGTGGTTGGATGTGCCGTGATCGGGCAAGGCGATGCAGTAAAGATGTTCATGCTTGCATCAGTTGCCGACATTCGGGGATGATGCTCAGAAGGCGATCCAGCAGAGAAGGCTGAGGTGGCTGGGTACCCGAATGGGGTAGCAGGATAATTTATGGGGACATTAGACGTCCCACTTGACCTGGAGAATAATTCAAGGAATCCGGGGACGACACTTGGCGGTTCTTTCCCATTATTCCAGTCGTCCAGCATTTCCAACATGCGGAGCCGTAGGATTCTATTTTCCTCCGCGGTTGCGGATTCAGGTGTGAGGACAGCTGAGATCGAGCTCTCCTCGGAAACAGGGATTGTTTGTAATGGAATTTCTGAAGACATTTCCACACTTCCTTTTGACCTGGTGAAGTAAGTGTGGGTACTGCTTCTGGTCCTAACAACAGGTAGTTGAACACTTCTCCTTGACCTCGTGAAGTATGAGTGCGAGGCCAGACTTTCACCAAACCAACCGTCTTTTCAAAAACCCTGGTTACTCATCGACAAATGCACGGTTAATTTGCAGCAAATAACAGATAGTTAATCTCACGTTGGGCATGATGCACCTATACAGTTAAGTGGATTACTATATGTTTGCTACGAGAGCATGCGTCATTCCGGCATTTTTTTTTTGTTTTTTTTTTCCTTCTTTTTTCTTTTTTTTTTCTTTTTCTTTTATTTTTATTATTTTTTTATTTTGCAGTAAAAGAAATGCGACCGGATCCGATAAGGATTGCCTATGTATCACGATGCCTACGTGAATCAGATCATTACGCAGTTCGAAAAACACAAATGAGCGTAAAAGAAACAACCTCTTTATTGTTGAAATGGTCCATTACAAACTACATTTTGCAAAAGAAAAAGCAAACTTTGAAAATAAACCTAGACTCAAAAATAGACTAAAAATCACCCTGATGGAAAAACAGGCAGAAGATGCTAAGATACAGGCTTGACTTATGAGTGCATAATGGTTTTGAAAATTGGTGTCCGCGGGGCATCGTTCGGTCTTGCCGCGGTCCTAGGTGTGAGATCCCTCTCAAGTTGCTCCAGCTCATGCATAGTCTGCTTGACATAACCCATTACTGCCGAGAGGACGGTAACGCTGGACATGTTCTCACATCGTAGACATCGTCTGGTGATGGCATGGGCAATGGCCTTGATCCTATCTCTGGTTTGCTTCTTTTCTATGAGTAGGCGTTTTATCTGATCGCTACATATCTCGAATACTTGAGTATCCTGTATATGCTGATGCTTCAATCGCCGTACTTCCAACTTCATCTGGGCCATTGAGTCGTACCAGTATCTGCTCTCAATTTGGAAATCCTTGGCCTGATTAACTGATTTGATCTCAAGTGTAGCCATCTCTCTCTTTATCTTAGCAATGGTTTTCTCGTGGTCGCCTTCCAATTGGTTCAGGTATCTGCGATGCTTATATGCTCTTGTATCCCACTGTGCCCTGAGCTCTGCTATGACGTTTTCAGATTTCTCCAAACTATCTTGCCATTCCCTGATTTCACCTTTTAGCCTTTTTATCAACTGCTCGTCTAATCGATGCCTTGGCTGTTTATCCGCATCCACCCTTATCTGTTTGATCTGGGCTCTGAGCCTTTCATTGTCCTGAATTAACCTGTTCCGCTCTCCCAGATTGGTAGCATCTTGCACATTGTGCTCATATTTCAAACTTTCCACTTGTTGTTTTAACCTGCTGATTTCGGCGCAATAGCCTCTTTCCTTTGCTAACCAATCCCACTGCCTTTGCGATGATTCGGTGAAATTTCGGATGTGGGGTCTCTTAGCTGGCCTTTCATGCTCAAGTTCCCTTCTATACCATGCCAGGTATCCTGGCACCGTCTCTCCTTTGGCTCTATCTCGCACGCAAGTATCTGATTTCAAATATTGACACTCACTCCAGATTTGGCGAATCTTCGCTTCTGGGAATTGTCCGTTAGGACTTATCTCAACTGCTTGAGTGCTAAGATCTTCCTCATGAGGTACTCTCTGGCATCTTCCGAACTGTCTCAAAACTCGGCAGGGTGCGTAAGGTTGAATGCTCTTAAGCCCCATCAGCAAGAAATGAGTTTTAGCTGCCGACATATATAAGATCTCATCAACAGGCAACCATCCCAACGTCCATTATATTAGGCTGGCAGTAAGAGCTTGAAAGAACGAGGTCCATGCCAGGACTCCTTTGAGCAAAATGATCTCTTTGGTTCTCGTGTAAGATTTTTCTATGCGGGTCTTTTCCGGGGAACCATGGCTCAAAATCTCGGAATGATGGCAGAGGTGCTCGGTCATCCATATTTGTAGGAGCAAGTTACAACCTTCGAAGAAATTTCCCCCAGCTTTACAAACTGTAAGAGCTCGAAAGATGTCAGATACCACCATAGGTGCGAGAGTACTGTCACTTTGCGTGAGTAAAGTGCTGACGACCCCGGATATCTTCAGATCAATGTTTCCGTCTTTCCTTGGAAATACCAGAAGGCCTAGGAACATCACCATGAAAGCTACCCGTCTGTGCTTGTCCCACTTCTGACAAACTCCTTTGCTGCACAGTTTGTTGATTGGATTATTGAATCCCTCCTCATGACCGTACCTATCATATATGAAGCATGGAGTACAAAATCCGGCTGCCAGATCCGGGTTGTGGACTGTTCTAGGTATCTTCAATGAATCTAGGAACCGATGTACCGTGACGACTCTTGGGGCGACCAAGTATTTTTCCTTCAGAGGAAGTTCAGTATTCCCGATGTATCCGGCCATTTCTTCCAAAGTCGGGGTGAGTTCAAATCAGAGAAATGGAAAACATTGTGCGCCGAGTCCCAATAGGTAACCAAAGCTCTTATGATATCTCCCCGAGGCTGGATTTCTAATAAACCCACAAGACCTTTCAGATATTTCTTAACCTCATTTTGTCCTTCAACACCTAGATCATTCCACCATAGCCGTAACTTGACAGGGATTTTGGTCATTATTGAAAAATGTTCATTTTGCATCGTGCTCATCCTGCACATTTATTAAGGTGATTTTAACAAAACGAACTGACTCAATTTTTTTTTTTTTTACAGAGGAGATCAAGTTTTGAACACGGCCTTTAAACACTTCGGGGACGAAGATTTTAAGGCTGTGTGGGTCTACTGGATAAAAATGCTAAACAAGACCCAAAGGTGGCTATTTATGCAAAGTCAGCCTTCCGGCGTCCCTTTCGGGAACATTCGGCTATTTATGACAAGACAGCGTCACCCGATTTATTTACGACTCTTTTTTTTTTTTTAAGTTTGAAACGCATTTTTTATTTATTTATTGATTTTGGCTATTTTAGTAAAAATGGGGGGGTTGAACCCGACGAGGGTTGCCTACGTATCTCACATCCGGTGAGAATCAAACCGGCGTAGTTCGGGCTATCGTGAATAGAGAAAACCAAATAAACCTAAAAATCAAGAATACGTATTTTTATTATTTTTTTTTTGAAAAGAGATAAGGATTAAAGAAAATATTTATTACTAATTATTTTTTTGGGAAATATTTGGACTATTAGTCTGAATTTATAAAAGGGGTATTACAAAAGAAACAACATTTTTTTTTGAATTATGAATTTCCGTTTTTTTTACTTTTAAATAAATACATTTTTTTTCTTTTTGATTTTGGAAATGATAAAAAAAAAGAAAATTTGTATTTTTTTTTAATTCAAACTAAGAATACAAAATTTGTTTTTATTCTTTTTTTTTTAGAGAAATTCCGGCGAGGTTTTGACACTACTTGGACATTGGTTTTATTTTTCCAAAATAAGTAATTATCTCCCTACGCTGCTATTTTCCCTCTCTTTTTTTAGAAACCGGTCAGCATGCGGAACCGAAGCAAATAAATGCGCAAAACAAATAGGATGCAGCATGATGGTCTTTTTATTTCAGGTTGCTAGTCCTAGACGGACCCAACCCCTGTGTTGAGTCTCCTAAGTCAAAATGCAACATGATGCAAATAAGCGTTCCTACTTGGGATCCGGCATGAAGTCAAGTTATTCTAGGTTCGTAACCTGGGTATTTGTTCTAGACTGTGTACCCGAGCGGACAACTCGAGTCGAGGAGGGGGCTACGTACCTGGGACCCGCGAGATCGTCCGGCTTTGTAACTTGTCCGACCTCTTTCTTATTTCAGGTATTGACACTAACAGAATAGGGAGTCTCGACCAGCGAGCTTCTCCCCGGAGGTAAGAAGAGAAGGGTTTCAGCACAGTTTATATACAGTTCAGATAATATCAAAGCGGTAAAAGACAACATTTAGCACGTTATGCAAAAACATGTAATAAAGATCAGATAATACAGCCGAATATAACAATTATTCTAAGCTCGAATTCTTGAACCCTGAACCAGTGGTTCTGGGTTACATCCCCAGCAGAGTCGCCAGAGCTGTCACACCTCCTTTTTGCGCGCCCGCCCCGAAGGGTTAAATGCGCGAGTGCAATTTTTCCAATTTAAGTGACAATATTCGAAATGGGATTATTTATTTAATTCAGAGTCGCCACTTGGGAAAGGTTTGGCTTTTGGTGTCCCAAGTCACCGGTTTATCTTGAATCCCAAATCGAGGAAATTTTCGACTTTTCCAAATGAAGTCTGCGAACCAGAAATTCTAAGTAAGGAATTCTGTTGACCCGAGGGAAGGTGTTAGGCACCCTCGAATCCCGTGGTTCTAGCACGGTCGCTTAAATTGTTATAATGGCTAAATATCTGATTTAAATACATGTTATGACTTACGTGCTTTTATTAAGTTTAAACCGCTTTTATTATTATCATTTATTTTTATAGAATTGCAACGTCGTGAAAATGCGTCTCGAACCACGTCACAATCAATGCACCCGTAGTTGTTAACGCACTTCGACTCCGTTGAGATTGGGATTCGGGTCACATCAATGTGCACCCGAGTTTAAGAATGTAATTTTAATTAAGTCGCGCCTAAAGAGTCTAGCGCATTATTATTTTGTAGGAAAGCCATGAAACTCACTAAACGGCCTATTCTGAATTCTGAATATTTATTATGATTATTTATTGAGGGCCCCGCAATTTGCATTTTATTTGGCGAGGCTCGTCTCATTATTTTAGCAGGGTATCCTACAGTGACTACATTTCTACTACGTTTGTCTCTAAAAGAAAGATGATACCGAACTTACTTTTTTGAACAAATACAGACTGAATCTTTATTATGTTTGCCGAACCTAAATTTGTTTGATTACCTGATTGATTGTTTATGAGGTGAGAGTTACCTCATGCTTTGTCTTCATCGAGTGAATACGCTTATTAATTTGCTAAGTGAGATTGCAAGCAAACTAACAACATATACTGAGTTATATTTAACGACCTCCAAGTTTTATTTTTTAAACGCTAACCTATTTGAACTTGATAAATGAAATTGGCTGTTTATTAGGAAAATTACTACTAATTGAACTCAAAAACGCCTATTAGTTTTCCTCAACAGTCATCGCATTATTTCGAAACAAGGAATCTATACCGAGACCCGATATCGAACCTATATTGGAACAAATAATCTGACAAGAGAGCTGGCATTCATAGCCAGACTCTTAATGTGACTGCATGAGAGTTTGTTTGGGATACATTTATCCCAGACCAAGTACCACAGATTTGTCAATTCAGTGGTCTAGGCAAAATACATACAGGTGTTTGCCATGGTTCTATGTTATACTGTCACAACTAAATCAAACAGAATGTTATACTGAACTGAATGTATACTGAATCAAACATACTGTCTATGTCATACTGTCATTACTATTAAACAATGCTATCTAATAGTTCATCTCAAACAGAATGTATGTTAGTTTATACAGAATGTTTGCAGTTTGCAGTTAAACACATACAGGCTAAACTAGCATTCAACCTATTTTTTGAACACCAGTATTATAACATAAACAAATGTTCATTTCTTTATTTCTGCCTTAACTTCAAACTTTCAACAACACATGGTTTCAGGAGTTGTGTACCTGGAAATATTTGACGATTCGAAGAAGAGGGAAATCAGCAGAGTAACAATGGCCACAGGTGCAGCAGCAATAACAGCATCAATCGAAACAACACAGCAGAACAGATTCTATTGCAAGAAGTGGAGCTATAGTTGAAGAGAAAAACAGCCAAATGAAGCAGCACACAGTGTGATGGAAACAAAACTCCAGACAATCCAATTCCGAGATATACCAAATGCAACAAAACACTAACAATAATCTCGATTGAAACTTAGAAGAAGCAACATTGCCTAACACATTGACAACAGATGAACTTCAGACAAACAAGACCAAGTTTATGATTTCCTAGTCTGTTTTATCTCTTTCTTGCTCTCTTTCTATTTCTGTATCTATGTGTATCTATCAGACCTCTTCTTTTTCTTTCCTCCTATCTTCTGTGTATATCTCTGTCTATGTATGTCTGTGTGTGTATACTCCCTAGTATGTATCCCCCTCTCTCTCTTTTTCTTCTCTATGTCTCTCTATGTCTGTATGTATATATCTGTATCCCCTCTTTTTCTTCTTCTTTCTTTCTATCCGATATCTCTCTATCTATCTCTCCATCCTCCTTTTATAAGCCTTTCATTACCCCTTTTAACAGCCTGTTTAGAATATCACAACACCCCTCCCATGTGCCTTCCATTTTCAGATTCCAATTGGCTAATTAAGTATGAACAACACCCATGATATTCCCTGACAGACTCACTTTAAGTAATGTTTATTATTTTTGAGGTTAAAGTAGAGTATGGGCAGCAGAATGTATCTGACAGCATATGCTGTCAAATTATTTAAAACTTAACAAAAACCTTTATGTAGGCCACAGGTTGTGCACAAAGCACATGAGGTGCACCAATGCACATGCTGTGCATAAGTGCACATGCCCTCCAATTCAGAACTTAAACCAAACATCCCTTTTACATTACTGATCCAAATCAACAACTATAGGTAAACAAAACTGGTTCTTAATTGATTCAACAAATGCTTAGCAGAAGTAAGTCGATTTGTTATTGTTCGGACAGCTGAAACTAATTGACGACACATGTCGACTCGACTATATTAATCATAACACATACAATCATAACCAAAAATCAAACATTTAACAGTATCGACATATGATTTGAATTGTACTGGCTAAGCAAAGTGGTACTTGAGGAGCCAATTGATCAGTCAACATTTGGAGCTCAATTATTCGCACAGCATATACACACGCATTATCAGAATAAAGGAGGGATTCAAACAAACACAGTGGTTCAGGCAAAGTGGACAAACAGAAGTTGGTAAAAATTCAAAGACACAAATTGAAACAAAACATGAACAGACATTTAATCACTCACATGGACCAAACAGAAATAAAGAAAAGAAAGCAAGACTCACCTCAAATCTCGAAAAATCAAAACCTTGACTCGGACTTGGACAGACCTTTCTTAAGGCTGAACGGACTTTAATCGAAGTGTTTCTCAGATTAAGGTCCATTAGACCTTACTCCTTCGGTTTGAACAAAACAACGGACCAGTGACGAGGAACCCTAAGGTTCGAAAACCAGATCCGGGATTCATGCTTCCCTGGTCAGATTCGGACCAAACCAAGTATGGTTTGGTCACGAGGGGGGTCTGGGGAGTGTCTGGTATGAATTTAAGGCAGATCGGTGTAGATTAGGTTCCGACTCGAATCTTCAAATGAAGATTCGAGAAGGTGGGAGAGGATTCGAGGTGTGTGGTTGGTATATTTGGGTTTAGGACGGCACGGGGGTTCTATGGTGTTAAGGGCGAGGTCACCGGCGTCCGTGCCGCCGACTTTCATGGTGAAGGATACAGGGGCGGCTAGGGTTTGAAGGGGACGGGTTTGGTGAAGACGAAGGCTGGGGTGCTGGATAGGGGGGGCAGGGTATGGTAAAGGGTTTATATAGTTAGTGGGTAGGTGGATCCTGGCCGTTGGATGAGATGCGATGAAGGGCCAGGATCCTTCAGCTTGAAGGAAACGGTGTCGTTTCATCTTTTAGAGGGTTTGGGTCAATCCGGGTGGAAACGGGTCGGGTTCCTTAGTGGGTTAGGAATTGATCTTGACCGTTGATCAATTTGAGATCAACGGCCCAGATCAACCTGTATTAATACGACGTCGTTTGGACTCTCTGGGTGTTCAGCTGGTGTGGACCGGGCAGGCTTGGTTTTGGGCTGTTTGTTTGGGCCAATTTTAATAAATTGGCCCAATCCGGAAGAAGAAACCCCCCTTTTTTATTGTTATTTCTTTTCTTCTTTATTTTAAAAACAAAACTAAGCAACAAAATCAAATTGAAATTAAATACACACTCAATACAATTATTTGCACACACACTAAAATATTTCAAAGCAGGTAAAATCAAACAAAACAAAATTACGGACGAAGATGCCTATTTATGATTTTCTATTTAACGACCGGATTATGGTTCGAATTATGGATGACGCACACATTTTTTTGTATTTTGTTTTAATGAGGTAAAAATGGGCAAAAATCACAAATAATTAACGAAGTGCCATGTAAAAATCCAAAAATTGTACAGCAGGGCCAATTATTATTATTTTTATTTCTTTTGGAGCGATTGTCGTGCGAAGCAAAAATCACGTGCTCACAACTGGTGGGCGACCTAGAACTTAAATGTATTCCCGCATTATACTGGTGGGCGACCTAGAACTTAAATGTATTCCCGCATTATACTGGTGGGCGACCTAGAACTTAAATGTATTCCCGCATTATACTTGTGGGCGACCTAGAACTTAAATGTATTCCCGCATTATACTGGTGGGCGACCTAGAACTTAAATGTATTCCCGCATTATACTGGTGGGCGACCTAGAACTTAAATGTATTCCCGCATTATACTGGTGGGCGACCTAGAACTTAAATGTATTTCCGCATTATACTGGTGGGCGACCTAGAACTTAAATGTATTCCCGCATTATACTGGTGGGCGACCTAGAACTTAAATGTATTCCCGCATTATACTGGTGGGCGACCTAGAAGTTAAATGTATTTGAAATTGTTTTCCCGTTCTTCCGAGAAAATTTTGACAATCGGCAGAAAATTTTCTGCCCTGGTTTTTTGGTGATTTCCCTGGTGTTGCGTCTTGCTGCATTATCAATCCTTTGTTTTCCTGCAGCAGACAAAAGGATTTAGTTAGTTTTAATCGAGGTGGTAGAAGGTGCCTTTCCGGCGGATGATTTTTCCTCTCTTCCCCTTTTCTTGCTCTATGTTCCCCTAATTGGTTGGTGGACAAAATTGCTTGCTGGGGGTTTCTAGCCTGCTGGGGCTGGTTTTCAATTTATCCCCTTTTCTGCTTTCTCTTTAAGCACATGCTGTGGGAGTCTGTTTTTACTCCCGAAACCACTCCCTTTAGGAGCTTACTTCCTCCAAAACTGCAAGGCACGATCATTGCATTGCCTGGGGCCGACCTTTAAGACTGTTTGTGTTATCCTGCATTGGATGAATTGCCCTTCGGTCTCTGGTAGTAAGCTTTTGAAAAAGCCTTTTCAAGACAAAATTTTAGGAAGAGAAATAAAAGATAGAAAAAGGAGAAAATCTTTCTGAACCAATATTTGGTGGGAGAAGAAACTCAGAAGAACTTATCTGGAGGACATGACTGGTCCCCGTGATCATGATGTGCACCATAGATTCCCGACCCAGTCTATTCGTATCAATCGATTTGCCCGATGGTCTGACTTGCTGGGGATGATAAATGAGTGTCCATTTCGTTGCGAATGTGGTTGCTTTTTGTTGATCTGTCTTGTCGCCTCATAGTGCCCTTCGAGGGGTTTTCACTAATGAGACTCTCTCTTTTCTCTCATCTCCCGGCGCCTTATGGTGCCTGTGAAGGTTTTCACCGATAAGACTCTCTCATTTTATATCTCTCGTCTTACGTCGCCTTTCGGTGCCTGTGAAGGTCTTCACCGATAAGACTCTCTCATTTTATTTCTTTTGGGGACCCGGGGTATTGTCGATACGACCCCCTCTTCTGGAGATTCCTTTGACCATCAATTCATTCCTAGTCTTATGATCCTCTTCTTTGCTGGGGATCGGTGTGTTATTCTCTGCTTTATTTGCCTGACTTGGCATCTCTTGGATATTGATCGGGAGGTCTTTTGGACGGCGATGTTGGTTTTGGTGTGGGGCTAAAGAAAGGCTATCAAAAAATGAAAATAGTTTTGATGGGTGATCTGCTACAACTTTCGGAATCATACCTTTGTTGGAACTTAAAACATAACCTCTGCCCCAGTTTTCTTGCTTGAGGGATTTTATGTTTTATACTTATGTTGAGCTACGTGCGTTACGCACACTGTGCCTATTATGCACACTATGTACATTATGCATCCTATACACACTATGATGCATACTATGACCGAGCCGTGAGGCGCCTACGTATCCTCTTTGAGGAATCAGGTCAAACGTAGTTCCCACGGTTTTGTATTTCTTATGATTTTATCTTTTTTTTTCCATGTCTTTTCCATTAGTGATTCCAAAAGAGGGGTATGAAAGAATAACTTAAGGCTCAAAATGGGCAGCAAGGGTTAAAAGTGTTTGGATAGAAGAAAGAATTGCCTCCGTCATCTCATTATCCAATAAATGCCAAATACAAACAAACGAACCAAAAATTGCCATAATTAAAGAAATTACGCATAATATCTCTTGACTGCATCAGAATTGATAGCCATGTCGACACATCTTCCCTCGATATCTGTCAAACACAAAGCACCATTAGACAACACTCTGGTCATGATATAAGGCCCTTGCCAATTTGGGGCGAATTTGCCTTTTGCCTGGACCTGATGTGGGAGGATCTTCTTCAATACCTGTTGCCCTACTTCAAACTTCCTGGGGCGTACCTTCTTATTATATGTTCTCGCCATTCTCTTCTGGTATAGCTGACCATGGCACACTGCTGCCAATCTTTTCTCATCTATCAAGCTCAACTGTTCCAATCGAGCTTTGACCCATTCCTCATCATCAATCCCGGCTTCAGC
Organism: Nicotiana tabacum; assembly: GCF_000715075.1. Taxonomy (NCBI): domain Eukaryota; kingdom Viridiplantae; phylum Streptophyta; class Magnoliopsida; order Solanales; family Solanaceae; genus Nicotiana; species Nicotiana tabacum. The sequence continues at coordinate 15,955,441 of NC_134080.1, forward strand.
GACAATTCGGAGGGATGGAATTTCGACCTCCGCCGGTATTACGGCTTCAGTTCCGTACACCAACAAATAAGGAGTTGTACCTATGGAAGTCTGGACAGTAGTGCGGTAACCCAACAAAGCGAAGGGTAATCTCTCGTGCCATTGTCTGGATCCTTCCACCATCTTTCGCAGTATCTTCTTGATGTTCTTATTGGCTGCTTCGACCGCTCCATTCGCCTTGGGACGATATGGGGTGGAATTGCGGTGGGTAATCTTGAATTGTTGGCATACCTCTCTCATCAGGCTGCTGTTAAGATTCGCACCGTTATCCGTGATGATCACTTTTGGGATTCCAAATCTGCAGATGATATGGGAGTGAACAAAGTCCACCACTGCCTTTTTGGTTACCAACTTGAAGGTTTTAGCCTCAACCCATTTGGTGAAGTAATCAATGGTCACTAGAATGAACCTATGACCGTTGGATGCTGCCGACTCAATAGGTCCAATGACATCCATGCCCCATGCCACAAACGGCCAGGATGCTGACATCGTATGTAACTCTGTTGGCGGAGAATGGATCATCTCCATGTACCTGGCACTGATGGCATTTCCTCACGAAAGTGATATAGTCGTGTTCCATGGTGAGCCAATAACACCCTGTTCGAAGGATTTTCCTTGCCAATACATATCCGCTCATATGTGGCCCACAAACTCCAGCATGTACCTCTGCCATAACCGTCGTGGCTTGACCGGCATCTATACATCTCAACAATCCCAAATCCGGGGTTCTTTTGTACAACACTCCTCCGCTGAGGAAGAAACCATTCGACAAACGCCGAAGGGCTCTTTTTGGTCTCTAGTGGCCTGTTCTGGATATATCCCCATTCTGAGGTATTCCTTGATATCATGAAACCAGGGTTCGCCATCTGGTTCCTCTTCTACGGCATTGCAATAAGTGTGCTGATCACGGACCTGGATGTGCAGAGGATCAACATACATTTTGTCAGGGTGGTGCAGCATTGATGCTAAGGTGGCCAAGGCATCCGCAACCTCATTGTGAACTCTCGAGATATGTTTGAACTTCACCAATCGAAATCGCTTGCTCAGATCATGCAAGCATTGTCGGTATGGTATGAGCTTTAGATCTCGTGTTTCCCATTCACCCTGAATTTGATGTACCAAGAGGTCCGAGTCTCCCAAGACCAAGACGTCTTGGACATCCATGTCCACAGCTAAGCGCAGACCCAAAATGCAAGCTTCATACTCGGCCATATTATTGGTGCAATAGAAGCGTAGTTGAGCCGTAACAGGATAATGGCGTCCTGTTTCAGAAATGAGTACTGCTCCTATTCCAACCCCTTTTGCGTTTGCAGCTCCATCGAAGAAAAGCTTCCAACCCGGTTCCTCAGTTAATTCCATCTCATTTGTATGCATTACCTCCTCGTCGGGAAAGTACGTTCTTAAGGGCTTGTACTTTTCATCAACGGGATTCTCTGCCAAATGATCGGCCAGCGCCTGGGCTTTAATGGCTGTCCTCGTCAAATAGACGATATCAAACTCTGTGAGCAGAATTTGCCATTTTGCTAACCTTCCCGTGGGCATAGGCTTCTGAAAGATATACTTCAATGGGTCCAAACAGGATATGAGATAAGTAGTATATGAAGACAGGTAGTGCTTCAACTTCTGAGCTGCCCAAGTTAGGGCGCAACATGTTTTCTCGAGTTGAGTGTACTTGACCTCATGTAATGTGAATTTCTTGCTAAGATAGTAGATGGCCTGCTCCTTCCTTCCTGTGTCGTCATGTTGCCCCAGCACACAACCAAATGAATTTTCCAGGATCGTCAGATAAAGAATTAAGGGCTTCCCTGGCTTAGGCGGGACCAATACGGGTGGATTAGACAGATACCCTTTGATTTGGTCGAAGGCCTCCTGACACTCGGCCGTCCAACCTACCGCAACATCCTTTCTCAGCAGCCGGAATATGGGCTCACAAGTTGCTGTGAGTTGAGCGATGAATCTGCTGATGTAATTGAGTCTACCCAGCAAACTCATTACCTCTGTTTTGTTCCTTGGCGGTGGCAACTCTCGGATGGATTCGATTTTGGATGGGTCTAACTCAATCCCTCGTCGACTGACGATGAACCCTAGCAGCTTTCCTGATGGAACCCCGAATGCGCATTTGGCCGGGTTAAGCTTGATATTATACCTTCGGAGTCTTTGGAAAAATCTCCTTAGGTCTGCTACATGGTCCTCCTAACGCCAAGATTTGATGATCACATCATCGACGTACACCTCGATTTCTTTGTGTATCATGTCATGAAACACAACAGTCATTTCTCGCATGTACGTTGCCCCGGCGTTCTTCAATCCGAACGGCATTACCCGATAGCAGTAGGTTCCCCATGGCGTAATAAATGTTGTCTTTTCCGCATCCTCCTCGTCCATTAGGATCTGATGATAACCCGCATACCAATCCACAAAGGATCCGATCTCGCGCCCCGCGCAATTATCGATCAGGATATGAATGTTGGGTAACGGAAAATTGTCCTTGGGACTTGCTTTGTTGAGGTTGCGGTAGTCGATGCACACCCTGATTTTCCCATCCTTCTTTGGGACTGGTACCACATTGGCCAACCACTCGGGATATCGAGTGACCCGAATGACCTTCGCCTACAACTGCTTAATCACCTCTTCTTTGATCTTTACACTCATTTCTGTTTTAAATTTCCTTAGTTTTTGCTTGACCGGAGGGTATGCCAGGTCAGTGGGCAGTTTGTGAACCACTAAATTGGTGCTTAATCCAGGCATATCGTCATATGACCATGCAAAAACATCCTTGAATTCCGTGAGGGTTTTGATCAATTCTTCCCTGACATTCGGCTCAATGTGGATGCTAATTTTGGTTTCTTGGACGTTATCAGCGTCTCCTAGATTCACAGCCTCAGTGTCATTTAAGTTGGGTTTGGGGTTTTCCTCAAATTGGCACAGTTCTCGGTTTATCTCTTCGAAGGCTTCACCTTCGTCACATTCAGATTCATCGTCACAAACGACCTCTTGCATCATTGAGTTGGATTCAGATTGATTTATTAGACTAGGTCGAAGATCCGCTGTGCATGCCATGTTATTAGAACCAGTAAAAAGAGAACTGTTCAGAAAGAAAAAGAACAAAACAAAAATTAAAATAGGACAAAAAAAAGAGAACTTTATTAAACTTGCGAGATGAAAGGGTTCACACTTTTACAAGACAAACATAAAATTTGGATTACACCCTGGAATAATCCGAACAAAACAAAACAAACAAAACATAAATCAAAGTCTACTACCAAGACTCCCCTCGGACAGGAAGAGGAGTAACTGTCCAATTGTTGGTCTTGGCCTCCGGCCCCACAAACTGTATCTCTGTTTTGCTGGAACCTTCTCCAGCTTCTACCATACTAACATCCGCGAATAGCCTCTCAAAACTCTGATTCAGGTCCTCATTTATACCGATCAATGGTCCTAGAATCTTTGGGACCGGTGACCCCTTGGCACTTGCTTTAACAAAAGACCTTGAGAGACGTGGCACCGGCTTAGGCAGAAACCATACCCTCTTCTTCATTTTTCGCGCTTGCTTCCTATCTACTGCGGTTGGTTTGAACCCCAATCCGAAAGTTTCCAGATTTTTAGGAAGGGAGACAGGTTGGACAATCCCTTGAAGCTCGACTCCCAGGCCTTTTCCTGGCACAAATCCATTACCCAGCATTTCTGAGACCATCATGACTGTTGCGGCAGCTACCCTAGGGTGCGGGATGATTTCTCCTTCAGAAATTTTGTTGGCCGACCCTGTATCGAAAATCTGGTAGACCCAAGGACCTTTGTCATCAGCGGTCTCTATGAAAGGTACAATGGCTCCGCCCGTGGTGCACGTTGTATCCTCGCCGTGTAACACGACCTCTTGTCTTTCCCACTCGAACTTCACCATCTGATGTAGGGTGGAGGGCACCGCTTTGGCTGCATGAATCCATGGTCGTCCCAACAGCAGGTTATAAGATACTGTGGCGTCCAACACCTGGAATTCCATGGTAAACAGGACCGGACCAATGGTCAGTTCAAGTACAACATCCCCTACAGTGGCTGTCCCGTTTCCGTCAAACCCTCGGACACAGATACTGTTCTTATGGATCCTTCCGTGGTCGATTTTTAACTGGTTCAGGGTGGATAGTGGACAAATATTGGTGCTTGAGCCGTTATCCACCAATACTCGAGTTACCACCGAGTCTTCACATTTGACAGCTAGGTATAGAGCTTTATTATGCTCCGTACCTTCCACCGGCAGATCATCATCTGAGAACGTTACCCTGTTCACCTCGAAAATCTTGTTGGCAATGGTTTCTAGGTGGTTTACAGAAATCTCGTTGGGTACATGAGCTTCGTTCAATATCTTCATCAAATCCCGTCGATGCTCCTCAGAATGGATCAGTAATGACAACAACGAGATCTGGGCCGGTGTTTTTCTCAGCTGTTCGACCACGGAGTAGTCCTGCACTTTCATCTTCCTCAGGAACTCCTCAGCCTCTTCTTCGGACACAGGTTTCTTGGTTGCAACTGGGTTGGTTCTTCTTAGCTCCACCGGAGCAAAACATCGACCTGATCGAGTCAGCCCTTGCGCTTCACAACTAACTTCTTCCACCTGTTTTCCTCTGTACATCACCACCGCCTTTTTATATTTCTAAGGCACAGCCTTGCTATCAATCATCGGCAGCTGGACTACCGGCTTTATGGTGACCAGTTCTCTATATGCCCCCTTCAACACAACAGTAGGTGCGGGCGGAACCCCTGATAATACCAACTTGTTTGGCTCGGGTTTGCTTGTCATGGCGGACGGGCTCTTTCCCAATATCACTACTGGCTTGACGCTTTCTCCCTGTGACTGTACCCTCGTTCCCCCACTGGTTGAGACTTCTTTCGGGGCGGCTTGGATCATCATCACTGTTTGTGAGGGTTTTCTCAATTCTCCTCCCTCATACACCAACTCAATCATGTGAGTCTCGTGGTGCGCTGGCAGTGGGTTTTGGTTGATGTTAGGAGCTTCCGGTGTCTGGACCTCGATCTTATTGGTGTCGATAAGATCCTGTATGGCATGCCTTAACTTCCAACACTTCTCGGTGTCATGCCCGAGCATCCCTGAGCAGTATTCACAACTTATTGATCGATCCAAATTCTGAGGTGGGGGATTTGGTTCTCGAGTCTGGACAGGACTAACCAAACCCAATTGCCTCAGCTTGTGGAACAAAGCGGTGTAGGTTTCTCCCAACTCCGTGAAAGTTCTCTGTTTCCGCAACCTGTCATTCCTAGCATCTGGATTTCCCCGAAAGCCTGCCCCTGAAGGGTTTCTATACGCCCTCGGTGGAGGGCAGGTGTTTTGTGGTGGTGCATGTATGTTCTGGTGAGCCGGCGCGTGCCATTGCGGGCGAACCGGAGGCTGAGTGTATGCTTGGGCCTGGTGTACGGAACAATGTGGTTCTCGAGGTGGATAGAAATTTTGTGGTGGGTTGTATGGGTAGTTTGACCTGTGAGGTCTGGGTTGGTTGTAGTGTGGCCGGCCAGCCCTGGACCAACTGCCTGCCTCGATCGTGGCAACCTCTTCTTTCTTTCTTCTCAGCGCACCTCCCGTGCCGCTTTGAATAGCCTGGGTTGTGGCCTTGAGTGCCGAATAGTTCAAGATTTTGTCAGACCTCAGACCCTCTTCTATCATGACCCCTATCTTGACCACCTCGTTGAAAGATTTTCCAACTGTTGTCACCAAGTGACCAAAGTAGGTTGGATCCAATGTTTGCAAGAAATAGTCCACCATCTCTCCCTCTCTCATGGGAGGATCGACTCTAGCTGCTTGTTCTCTCCAGCGGAACCCGAACTCGCAAAAACTTTCCCCGGGTTTCTTCCCAGTTCTTAATAATGTGAGATGGTCAGGGACTATCTCGAGATTGTACTGGAAATGACCTGCAAAAGCCTGCGCCAGATCGTCCCAAGTATACCACCTACTGGAATCCTGCCTGGTATACCATTCTAGTGCAGATCCGCTCAGACTTTGGCCGAAATAAGCTATCAGCAGCTCATCCTTGCCGCCTGCCCCTCTCATTTTGCTACAGAATCCCCGCAAATGTGCCATGGGATCACCGTGCCCTTCATATAGATCAAATTTAGGCATCTTGAACCCAGCCGGGAGTTGGACGTCTGGGAAAGGGCATAGATCTTTGTATGCTACGCTGACCTGGTTGCCTAAACCGTGCAGGTTCCTAAAAGACTGCTCCAGGCTTTTGAACTTTCTCAATACCTCATCCTGTTCAGGGGCCTTGACCGACTTCTCAATCTCTGCCAGCACTTCCAAGTGTGGATTGTAAGTCTGTGGCTCGGGAGCATGAAACGTAGGCTCGGGGGGATAGTATTATGAATCGTGAGCCTGAAACAATGGCTCACTGGTCGTTCTTTGCAAAGGGGCTGATATTGGTCCCACAAAAATTGGAATATTGGGTGTTAGGAGAGGTTGATGGGGTGGTGGAGCTTGGGAATCATGAGGGCTTCTTTCTTGATGATAAAGGGGATTTGGGCGGCTTGTGGAAGGGCCGGAGTGAGGGTATTCTGGCATGTGTCCCAGTGTTTCAGGGCTCTTCTGTGTTTTGGCTATGGCTAGCTGCATTGCATTCATCTCTAGTCCCATCTTCAATCTTTTCCATCGCTTCTTTTAACAACTGGCTCATCGGCCTCTCTTCCTCATTACTATTTTCTGAAGTAGTCATGCTTGTTGCTATCAGTCCTTTGGATCTGGTTTGATAGGAGTGTGTTGCCAGAGTTCTTTAACAACTAACTTGTCTGATATCAGACAACAACAAACTTTTGTTAGCGTTAGAGTTTAACAGATTTGATCATAACACATAGAGGATGCAATGCTCCTAGGCAGCTAACCGTTTCTACATGCTTTGCTTCAAACAACATGCGTCATCCCGGCTTGCTCATTTGCCCCCTTTTTATTTATTTTTGTATTTTCTTTTCTTTCTTTATTAAAAGCGGTCGAATCTTATAGGGATTGCCTACGTATCACGTCCCCGCGCGAATCAGACCAAGCGTAGTTCTGCCTCAAAGTAAAGACACATAGAAATTCTTCTGGAATCACTTAATTTCATTATCAAAATTTGCTATTACACATTACTTCAAATAAAAATAGCAACAATACAGACTCCACGGTTTTAAACTTGGTTTGAAGAAAAGAAAACAACATATGGGAAAACAACAAAAGCCAAATAAACAAGACTTGACCAAAAACTAATTCTCCAACTTAAGGGCCCGCGAGGCATCATTCGGCCTTTCCGCGGCTCTAGGTGTAAGGTCTCTTTGCAGGCTCTTCAACTCGTTCATAATCCGGTGGACGCATCCCATGATGGAAACAAGGAGGGTCTTCCGAGGTGTTCGCTCACATGCCAGCCATTTCATGTAGATGTAATGCCCGATTTCGTCAATCCTTGCTCGAATGTTATCCCTTTCACTGAACAACTGCCTGATTTGTCGGTTCTTTAACCCCAGTGCCTGAGCATTATCGGCAAGTCGATCCTGGAACAACTCCATTTGTCTTTCCATGCAGGCCATTGCATCGTAGCACTGTCTTCTGTCGGCCTGGGCATCTCGTGCTTGTTTGATGATCCGATCATGTAGAGTGGAGTTCGTCTCCCTTAATATCCCGACGCTCATTTCATAATCCCTTATGACCTGTTGCAAACGCTGTTTCCGGGCCATTGTGTACTTTGCCCATCTGACCTTCATCCTTGCTATGCAAGCTTTTGATTGTTCTAATTCTTCTTGGCTTTGGATGACCTGATTTCTCAAACTTGCTATCAATCTTTCGTCAGAGCGACGCTTCTGTCGGTCAACGTTACTCTTACTGGCTTGGCGAAGGCGGGCCTTCAAGGTTTGGTTTTCTTGGGCTAGCTTGTTTCTTTCAGCCTGCTCCGAGGCGACTTGCACATTGTTCTCAGATACAAGCCTTTCGACTTGTTGCTTTAGCTTCCCGATTTCAACCCGGTAACCTTCCTCCCTTTTTAACCATCCCCATTGCTCTTGTGAATCATCTGTGAAGTATTGGACGTGGGCCCTTTTAGCAGGTCTTTGCCGAATCTGAAACCTTCTTTCGAACCAAGCATCGTACTTTGGGTCTACCTCACCTTTAGCTAGTTCTCGCACCATGGTCTTGGGCTCCAAGAATCTACATTCATGCCACAGTTTTCTAATCTTCCCCTCGGGGAATATGACTCCCGGGCTTAATTCCAAGGCATGCTTGCTCAGATCTTCGTCAGTAGGGACTACTTGAAACCTGCCCAGTTGTCGTAATACCCGATGAGGGGCATATGGCTGGATGCTGCGAAGCCCCATTAAGAGAACATGACATTCTTCAGCCGACATGTAGATCACCTCAGTATCAGTCAACCAACCGAATGCCCATTCAATTTGGTCAGCTGTTGTTGACCTTAACCGTGTAAACCATGCTTCGACACCTTCAGGAAATCTGGCGCCTGTCATGCGCTTCTTGAATCCGCTGATACAATTCCTCTCGGTCAACCCGTGGTTCATGTATCCTACTCGGTGATGGAGATGTTCCTGCATCCATAGCTGAAGTAACAGGTTGCAACCTTGGAAGAACTTGCCTCCTTCTCGGCATATAGTCAGAGCCCGGTAGATTTCGGACAAAATCAAAGGAACCACAGTACTATTGGTTCTTTTGATTGCAACGTCGACCATCCCTACCAGACCTATCTCTATCTTTTTATCCTTCCTTGGACAGACCATGACTCCCAAGAACGCTGTGATAAAAGCCAAAGTACGTCTTGCTTCCCATTTGTTTCTGTTCCCGCCGTGAGTTAGCCCAAGGTTCGGTTCCTCGAAACCCTGCGGGGCTCCGTACCGCTGATACAAGAAATGGAGATCACAACATCCTCTCGATAAATCGTCATGTTGTATCTTCCGACTGATGCTTAGTAGATCCAGAAACGCATGCGGAGACATTGGCCTTGGCGAAAGCAAATATTGCCCTCTTAACCTCTCATTAAATCCCACATATCCGGCGACTTCCTCAAGTGTCGGTGAAAGTTCAAAGTCAACAAAACGGAATACATTGCGGGTTGGGTCCCAAAATGGTATTAGAGCTTCAAGAATATCTGTCCTCGGCCTAACACCCAACAAATTTACAAAACCTCCCAATATTCTTCCTACTACCCCTTTGCTATCGGCTTCCAAGTCATTCCACCACATGTGGAGTTGTAGAGGGACCTCGCTGAGGGCCGAGAATGGTTCATTTTGCTCTGTGCTCATCCTGCACATTTATTAAGGTGACCTTTTAGGCGAAAACAAAACCTTTATTTTGACTCTAAACAAAAAATCTTTGAAAACAAAAACAAACAATATATGTATTTATATACATGTGTATATATATGTACATATATGCTTTATGGTATATCATTATTGGTAAAATGAAAAAGGGAGTTGGACCCGATGAGGGTTGCCTACGTATCCCACATCCGGTGAGAATCAAACCGACGTAGTTCGGGTAATAAACTAACTAGTTTATTTATTTATTATTATTATTTTTTATTTCTTTTTTTTTGAAAATAGAGTAAAATAAAATAAAAACTCATTCCTCATTCTCAGCTTGCTATTTTTCTCTTTTCTCTTTTCCTATGTTTTTAGTAAAACAAACTCATAAATATACCCATTTTCTCTTATATCTGCATTTTGTCATTTTTTTTTATTTATTATTTTTTTTTTGTTAAAATTTCCCAACATTCAAAACCGGTCATCATGCATGTTTGAAGCAAATAAATGCACAAGCAGTGAGTAGGATGCATCAGGATGGCCTTTTCTGTTTCAGGTTGCTATTCCTAGATGGACCCAACCCCTGTGTTGAGTCCCCTAAGTCAAAAATGCACATGATGCAAATAAGCGTTCCTACTAGGGATCCGGCATGAAGTTGAGTTATTCTAGGTTCAGAACCTGGGTGTTTGTTCTAGACCTGGCTTACCCGAGCGGACAGCTCGAGCCGAGGGGGCAGCGTACCGGGAATACAGAAGCTTCACCGGCTTAGCAACTTGTCCGAACCTCGTTCTAAATTGGGATTTGACACTATACAGAAAAGAAGCCGTACGAAGTACGCCCTTCTTCATGATTTAGAAGACTCAGAGAGAAGATGGGTTTCGGCACAATTTATATACAGTTCACGTAATATCAAAGCAGTAAAAGGCAACCAATTAGCACATTAAGCACAGATCATGTAACAAAATCAGATAAAGCTGAACATAACAATTTAAGCTCGAATTTCTATCCCAGAACCAGTAGTTCTGGTTTTAAGATTCCCCAGTGGAGTCGCCAGAGCTGTCACACCTCCTTTTTCATACCCGCGCGGGCACAAGGGAGTTTTTTCCAATTAAAGGACAATCAAAACGGGATTGGTTTATTTATTTCAGAATCGCCACTTGGGAGTTTTAGGGTGTCCCAAGTCACCAATTTTAATCCCGAACCGAGGAAAAGAATGACTCCACATTACAGTCTGCGTACCATAAATCCGGACAAGGAATTCTGTTAACCCGGGAGAAGGTGTTAGGCATTCCCGAGTTCCGTGGTTCTAGCACGGTCGCTCAACTGTTATACTCGACTTATTTATCTGATTTTAAATACAATTATGAACCATGTGCAAATTTTATCTTTTACCGCTTTATTATCATTATTTTTTAGGAATGTGAACATCGCTAAAAAAACATGTCTTTGGACTGCGTCACATGAAATGCACCCACAATCCGGAACATATTTTATTTGACGTTTTGGGATTTGGATTTGGGTCGCATGAAATGCACACCCAAGTTTAAGAAAATAGATTATTAAATACGCACCTAAAGAAACTATCGTGTTATTATTTTGGGAGGGCCGTGAAATTTGCTAAACGGCACGTCCTGAATTCTAAATACTTTGATATATACATACAATAGAGGGCCCCACAACTTTTGTACATTTTGTTCGTCGAGGCTCGTCTCATCCTTGTTTTTAAATGGATATCCTATAGCAACTACGTTTCTTGTCGCGCTTGTCTCTACTAATTGAAAACAGTAGATAGCCCTAGTTAATTACATGCTTGCAAGTTATCTATAACAGAATTCCGAGTGCTTGTGCAAAATCAGAAGCACGGCCACGTACACAGTCAGCCGAGCAAAAATTAAGGGCCCAAATCCAGCCCATGCGTGATGGACCAGACCTGGGCTATTGTTTGTTCGATGCGGTCCTGCTTGGTCTGTTTCGACCTGGGTTCGACCTTCGTGAGGTTGAGATTGCAAGCTCTGTGTTCTTTATCTTAAAACATGGTTTACCAGTTATATGAAGCAGTTTATCAGAAGGGAAAGAACTTAACTAGTAGTGTACGATTTTAATGCTTGGCATACATTACAGAATTATACTACACCAGTAAGCTAAATCTAAGATACAACCTAATGCATTGGGCATACTTTTATCACCAACCTATATACACAGTCTAACATTCAACTACCATACATTGACATTTATTAGGCATGAGGACTATCTCCAGTATCCAAAACAAGAATGTAAACTATTATACATTATATGAGGCCTAACATAATAGTCTATGCATATATAAGCATATGCAGATCTTCTCTTTTACATTCATGCTCAAACCTTTCAAGTTACAGTGGTAGTATATTTGTGTACCTGGTATAGAGGAGCAAAAGAAGAAGAAAGATGATCAGCTGAGTGGTACACAGCAAGCACAGCAGCAGGTAAACAACACAACACAGCAACAACCAAAACAGCCACAATGGAGAAGCTCAACAAGTGATCGAGCAATGGATAGATAATCCCAGAAAAACAGAGCAGGAAACAGCAGCCCAGAATGTTGAATGTAACAGCAATCCAGTGATCCCAATAACCCCAAAAGCTCAACAAATAACCACTACAGTTCCGATAGTCAAAACTCAAACCAACAGTACACAGAAAGCTCAGTGTAGTAACAATCACAGCAGAAGAACACAGACTTCTCTTAATGGAACAAATAACAATCCCAGTTAGGATAACCAACTTGGTTTCTTTGTGCAGTTTTTGGACAGTGTTCAATTACAGTATTTCTGGAAATTTCCTTCTGTTTTTTTTCAGTTTTCTTCAACTCACAAGACCTCTCCTCAAGACTAAAATTTCCAGCCCCTTCTAAGTTCTGAAATAGCCTATTTATAAGCCAAACAACCAGTGCAGTTAAGCTGCCTGGATCCTCCTAATTGCAGACTGCCAATCCCTATTAAATCCTATGCCTAAGCATCTTTTGATGCCAGCCATTTTGTTCCCCACGCCTGGCTTATTCCCTTTGTTCAAGAGTTATGAGTTCATTTAAGTATTCATTTTAAACCCCATACTCTAGTGTCTTGTTCCCCATTGGCATTAGTTTAATCCCAAATTAGTACCCTACTTGTCAGCTCATTTAAACTAAGCTTTTCTGTTCTTTTCAAACCCCAGACTACCCCTGTTAAACTCTGATTATTACTGCCCTAAACCCATTGTAGCATCAGGGTATTTTGAACTTCTGAAAGTTCAAATTCAAGACTGCCCTAGCCTGATTCTTTTAATTTGTTTACAATGCAGTTATAAGCTAGTAGTCACATCTAATGTCAAGCATCCAATTAACGATCAACAGGTTCATTCACTTACGTGAAGTTGTACGAATTAGAATATTTGAACATTCAGTCGTAGGAGGTTAATCGACGACATTTATCAAGTCGACTATACTAATTATAACATGTAACAATCAGTCGTTCATATAAACAAATACATATAGGGACCTAAAGGGCTTCGGACAACTTTGGTCAATCACTGGGAACCTATATAAATTATTTATGCGACAACTATCCTAATCGGACATGTTTACCACAGGATACGTTCAAATCATACACAGAAAACAATCGACCAAATAAAAAGGTCTTTGGCAGAGATGGAAGAAATTAAGAAAACTATCAGACAATAACAAACAGTCACAACAAGACATGCTAACAACTCAAACAAAACTAAAACAAAGAAAAGAGAAAACTTACTAAAAAAGTTTAAACCAAACTGACCCAAATCCGACTTAGCTTTGACCATTTGAGGCCGAACAAACTTTAATCAGGGTGTTCTCACACGAGAACACCTTGATTAAGGTCTATTAGACCTCAAACCCCTGTTAAGACCGGCCGGATTCCAAGGCTATTAGTGTTCTAGGTTTTGGATCTTCAGATCTGGTTTTTTCGGAGTTGTGGGTAGATTCGGACCAAACCAAGCTTGGTTTGGTCACGAGGGAGGTCATGGGAGTGTCTGGTACGAAGATGGTGAGGTTTGGTATAGATCGAGTTTTGTCTTGAATCTTCAAATCCAGATTCGAGACGATGGGAGGTGATTCGAGGCTAGGGAGTAACAGATCCATGTTCAGGACAGCGAGGTGGTCCTAGGGTGTTCAGGAGGAGGTCACCGGCGTTCATGCCGCCGGGTTCTGGTGAAAGACATATCAGGGCGGCTGCTAGGGTTTGGGGGTTCAAGGCTTGGGGAAGGAGATGAGTGAGGGGGGGGGGGGGTTCGGATAGGGGGTGTGGGGTGTGAGGGAAGGTTTATATACGGCGTAGAGGATTGGATCCAGGCCGTTAGATCATCTGATCTCAACGGCTGGGATCTGATGGTGAGGGGTGAGACGAGGTCGTTTGGCATTAAAACGGGGTCGTTTGGGTTTAAGTGATGGATTGGGTTGGACCGGCTAAACAGGTCGGGTTACGGGTGCTGAGGTGGACCGTTGGATTAGTGTTGTTGAACGGCTCAGATCAGACGCATGATGCGGCATCGTTTTGGGAGGTGCCTGGGCAGGCCTGGTTTGGACCGGGTCCTTGGACGTGGTTTTGGGCCTATTTTGTTTCATTTCTTGGGCCCAAATCAATTTTTATCACTTTTCTTTGTTTTCTGATTTTAAAACAAAAAATGAAAAATAACAAATAAATAATAAAACAAATGAAATTAAAACAAACAACAATGTAACACTTCAACACCATTATCACGCCAAATTAAAATGTTTAAGCAAGTTAAATCACAACCTAGAACGGACGATGCACATATATTTTTGAATTTTCTTTTAACGACCGAATTACGGTTTAACTACCATGACACACATGTTTTGTATTTTGTTCGATAACATTAAATAATAATAATAAAAAGAACATGGACAGAACCGCAAATGACCAACAACACATGTTATGCAAAGTCGAAAATTTGTAAAGCGCGGCCATTTGTCACTATTTTTGCTTGCTTTTTTTCTTTTGGAGTGATTGTTCGTGAAGCAAAAATCACGTGCTTACAATAACGAAAAAGGATTCCAAAGCTAGAATGATGTGATGGGTCTTGTTACTTCAAGAGTTTGATTTAGAGATTGTGGACCGGAAGGATAGTGAGAACCAAGTGTCGGGCCACTTGTCCCGCTTGGAGGAGGAGGGGAGGCCTCGTGACGGCCTAGAGATCAATGATTCATTTCCCGACGAACAACTCCTTTCGGTGTCGATGAATGATATGCCATGGTTTGCCGATGTTGCTAATTTCCTTGTGACTGGTATAATCCGGTGTGAGCTCTCTTCTAACTAAAGGAAGAAGCTCAAGCGGGATAGTTTGGATTTCTATTGGGATGAGCCGTACTTGTTCAAGATCTGCACAGATGGTGTGATCCGAAGGTGTGTCCCAAAGGAAGAGCAATTGAGTATCTTGGAGGCTTGTCATTCCTCTCCCTATGGTGGCCATCATGGGGAGGCGAGGACGACTTCTAAAGTTCTTAGCTGTGGGTTTTATTGGCCAACTTTGTTCAAAGATGCGGGTGATTTTGTGAAGAGATGCAATGAATGCCAAAGAGCGGGGGGAATTTCGAAGAAAGATGAGATGCCTCTCAATACCATCCTTGAGTTTGATATTTTTGATGTATGGGGCATTGATTTTATGGGCCCGTTTGTTAGCTCGTGTGGGAACACATACATTCTTGTGGCGGTGGACTATGTTTCAAAGTGGGTTAAAGCCGTGGTGTTGCACAACAATGAGGCCCGGAGTGTTGTTGCATTTCTCAAGAAGAGCATTTTTACAAGGTTTGGCACTCCTCGTGCAATCATAAGTGATGGGGGGTCTCATTTTTGCAATAGAGCTTTTGACATTTTGCTTTCAAAGTATGGTGTCAATCACAAAGTTTCTACTCCCTATCATCCTCAAGCAAGTGGACAAGTTGAAGTCTCCAACAGGGAAATCAAAAGCATATTGTCAAAGACGGTCAACGCAAATAAGACCGATTGGTCAAAGAAGTTGGATGACGCTCTATGGGCTTATAGGACTGCTTACAAGACTCTGATTGGTATGTCTCTGTATCAGTTGGTGTTTGGGAAAGCTTTCCATCTACCTGTTGAGTTAGAGCACAAGGCCATGTGGGCTTTGAGGAAGCTAAATCTTGAATGAGATATTGCAGCTAATCTTCGTGTGGAGCAGCTTAATGAACTTGATGAATTCCAATTTTATGCCTACTCCAGTTCGTCCTTGTACTAGGACAAGATGAAGTACCTTCATGATTGTGAGCATGTGATTTTTTCCCTATACGAATTACTCCCAAAAAATTCAAAATAAAATAATTTTTTCTTTTGTTTGCAATTTTTGTGGATTTTTGTGGCATTTTTTCTTTCAATTGTTTGCATTTGTCAGTGCACGTTTTTTGAAAAAATACAAAAATGTGTTGCATGTGCATTTAAGATTTGACTTTGCATTTTTAAGAATTAATTAGTAATTAAGTTTTTATAGAAAAAAAGAAGAAGAAGAAGAAGAAGAAGAAAATCACAAAAATAGTTATTTCGGACCTTTTAATTTTAATTTTGGATTTTGAGTAGCTTTTCTTAATTTATTAATTGTGGTGATTATTTAGGGTTAGTTAATATTTTGATAAGTTATTTTGATTTTATAACTTAAGTTAGGATTTTAGTTTTAATTTTTTGAAAAAAAAAGAAAAGAAAAAGAAAAGAATTAATTTTTAAACAAAAGAGAAGGAAAAAGAATTCGGAATTTTGGGCCAAATTCAAAATAATTCTCGAGCCCAATTCAATTACCTCAAAAACCTGCCGAGCCAGGCCCAAAGCCCATGCAATAACCCAGTCCAAGAAGTTAGTCGCCCAAATCTTGAAAACGACGTAGTATTGGAGTGGAACTACGTCGTTTCAAGACCAAAAGATCTCAACCGTTCATCCATCTACATCCAACGGTTACTCCGTTACCCGTTTAACCTACCCCGACCCGCATTCCCCGTGCCCGACCCAGCCCCAATCAACCAAAACGACCTCGTTTCCGTTAATGATTTGATCAGGGCCATTGGATTCCAATCATCCAACGACCCTAATTAAATTAATGATTCCCCAAACCCCCTTAACCCCTCAGAACCCCCCTCTCCTTCGTCTCTCATCTCTCTCCAGAGATCAGTCTGTCTCCCCGCCTCATACCACCACTCGCCGCCCGCCGAAAATCGCCACGACGGCGAGCAACCACCAAGCAATCCCAAAATTGCACCCCAGAATCCCCTCCACCTCCTCATCCTAAATCCCCAAACCGTTTCCATCGAATCGTAGCCGAACTCGTCGAATCTTCGATCGAAGTTTGAACCCAAACCCTAGTTTACCCAATCGACCCCAAACTAACACCACATAACCCCCTCATGCCCAATATATCACTGGTTTCCCTCGAATCTGGCTGAAACGTGTCGAATCTTAAATCCCAAATCCGGTTTCTAAAAGCCAAACCTAAACTCGAGGCTGATAATGATTTTAGAGCCGGTTTCGTCACGAATTGTGTTACTCACTTGTTTTGACAAAGAACAAGTGACTAACATTATTTGGCGATGAAATCGGAAAGTCAGGGTACCAAGTTCTTCCAGTTTAATCGGTGAGTTTCCCTGTATCATTTCTTTTTATTTTAATGACTATTTCACCTCTGCCTCTTCTTCTTCTCTTCTTTGAACAACTTAGTTAAGATTTGAATTAGGTTTTATTTGAAATTGTTAATTGTCCGTTTGTTCTTCTTTTGTTCATTCCATGTTTATGTATGTTGTTAATCATTCCTATAGCTAATTTTAGTTTTCGAACCCTTCAAATGTTTGTTTTCTTCTGATTTTGGTAAAATCACTGAATTTGCGCTTAGGTAAGTTGGATTGTTTGGGCCTTCAGGCCATTCTTGATCCCACTTCAAAGGTCTGATATGTTTTGGGTCAAGGTTGACCCATATCCGTCTGGTTTCTTGAAAGTAGTTGACGGAAGTTTAAGGGGTAATGTAGGGGTAGTTTGAAGTGAATCTCACCTAATTTAGGAAGTTTCTAATAAGTGGTAGGGTTTGAAAATGCACTACCGATTAAAGTAAAAAGCACTAAGCTAGTGTAGATAATTTAAAAATAGGAAATTTGAATTGATAATGAGAATGACACTAATCGAACGCCTATTTAAGGACTGGAAAATACAGAGCTTAAAAACAAAACCCTGAAAATACTGAAAATAAGAACAGAGAAGAGAACAAGAGAGAGAAACCTGAGAGAAAAATTTCAGAAAAATACAAACGATTGCAATTTTCTTACTGTTTCATTGAATTTTTTTCCGGATTTTCAGTCTAGAATTTGCTGAAACAATCTTTGATTCATTGAGGGTTTGAAATTGCTTGAATTTGTTTTTCTTTTGAAAAATCTGGGTGAATTCTGTGTTAAGGTCACTGTTTCATTGGTTTATGAGCTGATTTCATTGGGAATTTGGTTGAATATGAGACTATTCCTTGCTGTTGAATGTTGCTGAGTGCTCATTTCTATTTTCTTTCCAATTTCCAGGTACCTTCTTTAGCTTATGATTGAGGAATGACTGTTGGACATGTAATGTGGTTTGAGTTTTGTTAAATGAAGGATGCATTCAAAGTTGATTTCCCTGTTTCTTTACTGTTTTCATATTCTGTACTTAGGCTTTAAATTATAGACATTAATTAGGCTCTCTTTTTCTGAAACTGTGTGTGTGAGAGTGACCTATAGAGTATTTCGCATGTGTATTGATAAGTGGACTATGGACTTCGATTATTTAGATTCATGTTTGATTTTATATTCTAGGTCACATCTCTTCTTAGTTTTCTGCTGAAAATCGTTAGATTCTAGTCTTGAAATGCTGGATGTTGGACTGTATGTGTGTTGGCTTATACAAATGCAGTTTTGAAGTGCTAAATTTGCTTACAGAATTAACACTTGACATTTGATATGAGTTTTAGCATTTAAAAGGAAAGCTAATGTGTAGTTTGTGTTTTCAGTAAGTATGACTATGTAGTTAGTGTTTTCGATGATTCTTCAGGTTCTAATATTTAAAAGAGTATCATGTCAATGTGGTTAAGCTTGATAGATGGTTTGAAGTAATTGTTGTTTTAAGGTTAATTAATATTCCAACAGCTAGTTATTGATGAATCTGATTCTTCGGCAATTTGAGGACAATTTTCCCAGCTTTGTTGAAATTCTTTTCCCTCACAGTACTTATATTTAGTTTGACACTTAAAAATCTAAAGTTGCATACAACTTAATTGTCAAAATGGAGCTTTGTTTTTGTGTTTTAAAATCAGTGGAATGTCTTTTTAATAACTGATTCCTCTATGATTATTCAAGTGCAATTTGGGCGCCTCAGGGATTCGATCCTGAGGGCCGCGTCTCTCAGCTACAACACACCCACGATTTGGGCCTGCTATGGAATCCAGCGTATCACTCTGAAGTCATTTGCGTTTATTGGGTCTGCTATGGGTTATTAGGCTCAAGCTTAAAATGGAAATAGGCATTTGCGTACATATACTGTTTTAGAAGTTAAAACTTTAACATTTCTTGAATTCCTCTAGGCTATTTCCTTTAATAAATTTAGAATTTTCACAAATAAATTGAGGTGAGCCATAATTAGATAACTTAAAATAATGTATGGCTCTCATGAATTAGTTTAGAAACCCATAAGCTAAAATAATTTGAGGTGCGTCGTGCTAAACAAAATGACAAATTGCACGACCCTCGCTTAATTAAGTTTGGTTTAATCCTTAGAATTTGAGGCTTGCCACTTAGTGAAATTTTCGTGGCCCTCGCAAAGTTGCAAACTCAAAATTGCTTTAGACGCGTTAGTTTAATAATTTACCTTCCTAAATTCGGGTGCGCATTTATGTGACTCAAATCTAAATCCTAACAATGTTATATAAAATGTGTTGCGGATTGCGAGTGCATTTATGCGACGTGGTTCAAAATGCGTTTTATGTGACGTTGGACTTTTCCTTAAAATTACTTGAAAGCGGTTAAAGCTAAAAATGCACATAGGTTTAAAAGTGTTTAAAATCAGATAATTAGGCCAATTATGATAGTTGAGTGACCGTGCTTGAACCACGGAATCCGGGAATGCCTAATACCTTCTCCCGAGTTAACAGAATTCTTTACCCGGATTTCTGGTTCACAGACTGTAATACAGAGTCAACCTTTTCCTCAATTCGGGATTTGATCCGGTAACTTGTGACACCATAAATTATCCCAAGTGGCGACTCTGAATTTTAATAAATATAATCCCGTTTCTATTGTCACTTAAATTGGGAAAAAAACTCCATTGTACCCTTTACGGGTGTAGTGAAAAGGAGGTGTGACAGCTCTGACAACTCTGCTGGGGACTGGAACCCAGAACTTTTGGTTCAAGGTTCATAATTCGAGCTTAGATGAATTGTTATATTTGGCTTTATTTATTATCTGATTACATGTTTGGGCCTAATGTGCTAAATATTTCTTTTACCGCTTTGATATTATTTGAACTGTATATAAACTGCTACGAAACCCTTCTCTTCTCATCTTCGGGGATGTGCTCGCTGGTCGAGACTCCCTATTCTGTTAGTGTCATACCTTGAAATAAGAAAGAGGCTCGGACAAGTTACTAAGCCGGATGGCCTTTTGGTTACCGGTACGTAGCCCCCTCCCCGGCTCGAGTTGTCCGCTCGGGCACACAGTCTAGAACACATACCCAGGTTTTGAACCTAGAATAACTCAGCCTCATACCGGATCCCTAGTAGGAACGTTTGTTTGCATCATGTGCATTTGACTTTGGAGACTCAACACAGGGGTTGGGTCTGTTTAGGACAGGTGTACCCGAAATGAAAAGACCATCCTGATGCATCTTACTTGCTACTTGTGCATTCATTTGCTTCGGATTTGCATGTTGACCGGCTCATAGAGGAAAAGTTAAAAAGGAAAATGTGGGGACTGAGAGAGATAATTGTCTGCTTTTGAAAACCAATGTCCAAAACATACCGAAACTCTGCCAAAATTTTGAAGAAAAAAAAAGAGAAAATTTTTGTGAAAAAAGAAAAAAAAAGAGTTGGTTTTTGTTTTGTCATAATTGCCCAAACTACGCTAGTTTGTTTCTCACCGGATGTGGGATACGTAGGCAACCCCCATCGGGTCCAACTTTCCTTTTGCAAAAATTGCCCAAAAAACAATTTTTTTATTACTTTGTTGTAAATAAGTAAGGGGATGTCATTCTTGTCAAAATAGCCGAACGTCCCCAAAAGGACGCCAGAGGGCTGTTTTTGCAAGAATAGCTGCCTTTGGTCTCTTTCTCAAATTTTTGGGCCGGTTAGCAAGCACAACCTTAAATCTTCCCTCGGAAGTGCTGAAAGGCCGTATTTGCAAAGCCGGGTTTTTACTTTTGAAATGAAGGTCTGGAAAAAAATGTCAGCTTTGAGTTTGAGTCATAATGAATCATGATTTTTGCTTAATCACCCTAATAAATGTGCAGAATGAGCCCGGGTAAAAATTTGTCAATAACATTCATGAACAAGATCCCTTTGGAGTTGCATATGTGGTGGGATGATCTGGATAAATCAGGGCAAGACAAGGTCAATCATTATTTGGGAGGTCTCACCGGGTTGTCGAAGATTAGGCCTAGAGGAGATATCATAAAGGCGTTGGTTACATTCTGGGACCCGGCCCACAACGTGTTTCATTTCTCAGATTTTGAACTCACCCCAACTTTGGAAGAAATAGCCGGATATATTGGGAGCGCTGAGGTTCCTCTGAGACACAAGTATCTGGTTGCTCCAAGAGTCGTCGCTGTGCACAGATTCTTAGACTCTTTAAAGATAAGCAGGGGGTCCACAACCCAGATTTGGCAGCCGGTTTTTCTACTCCGCGGTTCATATACCAGAGATACGACCACATAGGAGGGTTTAACAATCCAGAAAACAAAATTTGTAGCAAGGGGAACCGCCTCAAATGGGAAGAACACAGGTGTTTTGCTTTTATGGTGGTCTTCTTAGGACTTCTGGTGTTTCCTAGGAAAGATGCAAATATTGACATACGAATAGCTGGGGTTGTCAGCACTTTGCTTACTCAGTCCAAAAGCACCCTCGCACCCATGATAGTAGCTGAAATCTTCCGCGCTCTCACAGCCTGCAAAGCCGGAGGAAACTTTTTTGAGGGGTGAAACTTATTGCTGCAGATGTGGATGATTGAACATCTATGCCATCGTCCTCAATTCCTGAGTTATAGGTCGATAGAGAAAACATGCATAGAGGAATTTTATACGAGGGTTGATGGGATCAGCTTGCCAAAAGGGGCTATAGAATGGGTATACATCTCCGTTCCATCAGTGCAAGTCAAATAGAGTGGACGTTTGGGTGGCTTCCCGTAGATGAGATCATAGACATGCCAGCTACCGGGCCTCATTTCCTTTTGATGAGTCTCAGGAGTATCCATCCTTATGCCTCATACTGGGTTTTGAGACAATTAGGGAGATATCAAATGGTTCCCAGGGATGAAGACATTAGTCACCATATGGTCGAAATTGGTCCCGATGGTCAGTTTCATGAAGCAGCAGTCCGCCAAATTTGGAGCGAATGTCAGTAATTGATAGCGAACACTCGAGTGCGTGATCTGTCCAGAGGTGAAGTTGCACCAGGATATCTTGCCTAGTATAAAAAGGAAGTTGAGTTTGGAAGGCCGGCCAAAAGACCCCATCTTCAAGAATTTGTCAGAGCATCACAAGAGCAATGGGATTGGCTGGCCAAAGAAAATGACTACAGAGCCACCATAGGGAGGCTAGAAAAGCAAGTCATGGACCTTCAGTTTGAGAATGGTTTGCAAGCTGCCGCGGATGAAGGCGAGAAGAAAAAGCTAACTCAGGAAAATGAAGCCCTCAAAGCCCAAATTCAGAAAATGAGAACAACTGTTAGAAACCCAGAAAGAAGTCGAGCGTATGAAAGGCTTATAAGCAGTTTGAAAAAGAAAGCCCTTGAGTGTCACGACACTCAGATGTTAGAAGCCCGGAATCAATAGGTCGGGCGTCTACTTCAGGAAAAAGGTAGAATCCGAGAGCGGGTCAGAGTCATCACCAACTACATTGTTGTGAAATGCCAAGCATATGAGGATATTACTCGCACCACTTTCTTCACGACAATGATGACGTTTGTCCGACAGATAATGAGTGACTTGGAGAGGCTTCAAAGTGATCTTACATATAGGCCCGTGGCGAGACCAAATGATGTCCTGCGGGCACCAAGAGCATTTGAGGCATTAATGTATTCATAATTTTTTTTACTTGAGTCTGTATTTTCTTTCTGTTAGAGTGTGTTAGTTTCTTTTGAGTCTGTTAGTCTTTGAGTCATTATAATCAAAGTATTTGCTTTTTGAAAATCCCAAAAATGTTTTATTACTTATTTTTACACTTATACCCCAGAACTACGCTTGGTCTGATTCACGCGGCATCATGATACGTAGGCAATCCCCATAGGATTCGATCATAACCAGAAAAGAAAAAAAAAGAAAAAGAGAGAAAAGAAGAAAAAGAAGAGATAGAAAACAAGAAACCGTGAGAAATAAACGATGGCAAAATAAGAGAGGGAAATGAGAAAATAAAAACAAAGAGAACTCAAGCAAAGAAAGGCATGAATAAAAAAAAAGAAAAATGGAAGTTGCAAATGGAAATAAGGAAAAGCCGGGATGACATAAGCAATCGAGCAAATACATGATAGAAATATTAATTACTTAGGTGCATTGCATTCCATAAATATGCGGTTACCAATCTGTCAAGCTCTAATCACTAACGAGTTTGTTGTTGACTCCAGAGCTAAGGCAGGTGGTTAGTTTGTTGAGCATTCTGGCAACCTATCGATACAACACCAGGTCCAAAGGCGAATTGATCATGTCTAACCAAGAACTTGAAGCAAGTAGCATCGATCCTTCAAGAGAGGTGGAAGAATTGGATGTTAATTCGATGAAAGAAGAGATGTATAAGTTGAAGCAGCAGATGGCCGAAATGTACCAGGCCTGGGCAAAAGGGCAACCACTACCATCTTACCCCGCCAACCCTATTTTCATCCCACCATTGACTCAAACCCAGGAACATCTTACTGTTGATTCATCTGCAGGATTTCCTATTTACCATCACTACCAAGGCACCACCTCCCAAACCCCGCAAGCTCCACCACCCAAACTAGTTCCATATCCTCCTCCCCCAATCACTCTTGTCTTCGTAGCATCCCCATCTGCTACACTACACCAATCTTCTAGTGAGCCTGTGTTCCAAGCCTAGGATAACCAATACTACCCCCAGAGCCCACTTTCAAAGTTTCAGAAGTTTATACTACTCGTTTTGATCTCCCTGCGGAAGCTGAAAAACCATCCAAAAATCCCGAACAGGAGGAGATGTTCAGAAAAGTTAAAAGCTTAGAACAATCATTCAGATACATGCGGGGGTTAGGAGGTCAAGTAAGTGTGGCTTACAAAGACCTGTGTCTGTTTCCAAATGTGCAATTACCGGCATGGTTTAAGATGCCCAAATTTGATTTGTACGATGGGCACGGTGATTCAGTAGCACACTTGAGAGGTTTTTGTAGCAAGATGAGGGGAGCTGGAGGAAAAGATGAATTGCTGATGGCATATTTCAGTCAAAGTCTGAGTGGATCGGCGCTGGAGTGGTACACCAGGATCACGGAAGGTGGTATACATGGGATGATCTGGCACAAACATTCACTTGTCACTTCCAATACAATCTTATCATTCCAGATCGACTATCCTTGACAAAACTGAAGAAAAAGCACATTGAAAGTTTCAGAGAGTATGGTTTCCGATGTAGAGAGCAGACAACAAGAGTAGACCCTCCAATAAAAAAAGTGAGATGGTGGATTATTTCCTACAGGCCTTAGAACCTACTTACTATGGACATCTGGTCTCAACTATAGGAAAATCCTTCAATGAAGTAGTAAAGATAGGAGGTATGGTAGAATAGGGGCTCAAGTCAAATAAAATCATGAGCTATTTGGCTATTAAGGTGACCACTCAGGCTATTCAGGGTGGCACAGGAGGAATTGGGAAAAAGAAAAGAGAGGACGTAGTAATGGTTGATTCAGGAACTTGGTTCGGACCCATAGGCTCATCTCACCACTATAATCAGCCTCGGCCCCACCACCAAAGTTACCCTCACAGCCCATATAATCTACCCTAACACTATTACCCCCACAAGAACCTTATTTTTATGTCCACCATGCCCAAACATACAACCAACCTCCCACCCACGTGCAATGGCGTGCGCCCATTCCCCAAAACACTTATCCACCCCCACGAGCCTACCGAAACCCTCCTGGACCAAGTTTTTGGCCTAATCAAACATTTAAGGATGAAAGGTTGCAGAAAAAGAAAACCTTTACTCCCTTAGGAGAGTCATATACCGATTTATTCCACAATCTAAGACAACTGGACATGTTGAGGCCGATACCGTCCAAATTGCCAAATCCTCCCCCGAAAAATCTTGATTATTCCGTAAGCTGTGAGTATTATTCTGGTACTCCAGGTCATGATACGGAGAAGTGTTGGCACTTAAAAAGTGCTATCTAGGAGCTTATCAATACCAATCGTATTAAAGTTCAAGCTCCCGAGACACCCAATATCAACCGGAATCTGATGCTAGCCCATTAGGAGGCAAATATGATTGATATAGTACATGAGGGAGGGAAGCCCAGGAAGCCATCACAGACCATCATGATGATTCGGTCCAGTGGGTTCAAGAAAATTGAACAATCAACAAGTGAGAAATCAGTGCTCAAGTCAAACAAAAGGAGTAGTGAACTATCCGTAATAGTTAAGAAGCGGTCTTCGAGTGATGTTGCAGCAAAGCAAGAAAGGATGAAAGTGGTTGTGCTAGGAGTGGAAAGCAAACCTATCGTAATCGTGGAGGGCACCCGCACAGATCATGTCATTATCAAGTCGGTAACCCAGTTACCAATAGTCAACAACAAGGCTATTCCATGGAATTATGAACGGGTGATAGTGACTTACAAAGGGAAAGAAATCAAAGAAAAAGTTTGCAAAACCTAGGGTTTGACTCGCTCGGGAAGATGTTTTGCCCCCGAGGAGTTGAGAAAAGCTAAGATCTCCAAAGATAACCCAGTGCTGGTAAAGAAAGCTGTAACTGAAGAAGAGGCAGAGGAATTCTTGAGAAAGATGAATGTGCAGGACTATTCTATTGTGGAACAATTAAGGAAGACACATGCTCAAATTTCACTATTGTCATTGTTAATTCACTCAGACGAGCACCGTTGAGCTTTAATGAAAATCTTGAATGAGGCTCACGTTCCCGATAAAATCACCGTGAACCATCTGGAAAAGATAGCCAACAAAATCTTTAAAGTGAACAGAGTCACTTTTTCTGACGAGGAATTGCCTATAGAAGGTACTGAGCACAACAGAGCTCTTTACCTTATGGTGAAATGTGAGGACTCCGTGGTTACCCAGGTATTGGTCGATAACGGTTCTAGTGCGAACATCTGCCCTCTCTCCACTCTGAGTAAGTTGAAAGTGGAAGATGAGAAGATTCATAAGAACAGTATCTGTGTCCGGGGATTTGATGGCGGAGGCAAAGATTCAGTTGGGGCTATAATGCTAGAGCTGACGATAGGGCCAGTTGAGTTCACAATGGAATTCCAGGTGCTGGATATAACTGTTTCCTACAATCTGCTGTTAGGTCGACCGTGGATTCATACCGCTAAAGCAGTCTCATCAATACTACAAGAGGTGGTCAAATTTGAATGGGATAGATAAGAAATAGTTGTGCATGGCAAAAACAGTTTATGCACTCACAGTGATGCTATTGTACCGTTCATTGAAGTGGAAGATGACAAGGGATCGTGGGTCTACCAGGTTTTTGACACGATGGTGGTAGAGAAAGTTCCAGAGGGGAAATACATTCCAAATTCGAAGATAACTTCCGCATCAGTCATGGTGGCCTATGAGATGTTGAAGAATGGTTTTGTACTTGGTAAAGGTTTGGGCTCATCTTTGCAAGGCATCATACAGTCGGTGTCTCTTCTTGAAAACTTGGGAACATTTGGTATGGGATTCAAGCCCACTGCCGCAGACATAAGAAGAGCCAAAAAGTTAAAACATAGGGCATGTGTCCTTCCAAATCCAGTCCCACGTCTCTCCAGATCATTTGTCAAGTCCGGTACCAGAAAACGACCGGTAACAACAATTCACAGTCCTGTGATTGATCTTGATAAGGAGTTAATTGAAGGATTTGAGAAGTTGTTCGACGGTGTGAACATGGTGGAAAGCAGTGAAGGTTCTAGCAACACAGAAATTCAATTCGTCGGGCCAAAAACAAAGCTTAATAATTGGAAAGCCACTTCTCTCCCCACTCGAAATGAGTCTTGGTAGTTTATTTTGATTTTCCTTCAGTTTGTCTGGGTTATTCCAGAGTTGTAATCCAGATTTTTTTTATCTTTCAGTCTATTTGAGTTTGCAAAGCTTGTTATCTTTTATCATTCAAAGAAATGCAATTTCCCTTTCTTCATCATTCCTGATAGTTTCCCTTTTGTTTTTCTTTTCTTTTCTGTACAGTTCTTTTTACGTTGGTTCTAATGAAATGGCATGCGTGAGGAATCCTCAGCCCAGTCTTAAAAATCAATCTGATTCTGAAAAAATAATTCAAGAAGTAGAGTGTGATGACGAATCAGAATATGATGAGAAGAGGCCTTTGAAGAAATTAGTAAGGAATTAAATCACTTTGAAGGAAAACCCAACCTGAATGATACAAAAGCCATCAATTTAGAGGATGCAAATAATATCAGAGAGACTAAACTAAGCGTCCACCTTGAACCAAAGACTAGGGAAGAGATGATCAAAGCCCTGATTGAATACAAGGATATTTTTGTATGTTCATATGATGACATGCCAGGTTTTAGCACTGATTTAGTGGTCCACAAGTTACCCACTGACCCGACATTCCCCCCCATTAAGCAGAAATTGAGAAAGTTCAAAACTGATACGAGTGTGAAGATTAAGGAAGAAATCACTAAGCAGTTGGACGCAAAGGTCATTCGGGTCACATGATATCCCGTTTGGTTAGCTAATGTTGTGCCAGTACCAAGGAAGGATGACAAGATCAGAGTATGCGTTGATTACCGCAATCTCAACAAAGCATGTCCAAAGGATAATTTCCCACTACCCAACATCCACATTTTAATCAATAATTGCGCCAAGCATGAGATTGGATCTTTTGTGGATTACTATGCAGGGTATCATCAAATTTTAATGGATGAAGAAGATGCAGAAAAGACGACATTCATCACGCCATGGGGAACTTATTGTTACTGAGTAATGCCATTTGGTTTGAAAAACGTCGGGGCAACTTACATGAGGGCAATGACTATTGTGTTCCATGATATGATACACAAGGAGATTGAGGTGTACGTAGATGATGTAATCATAAAGTCGAAGCAGCAGGCCGACCACGTCAGAGATTTGAGGAAATTGTTCCAGAGGCTTCGCAGGTACAACCTCAAGCTTAACCCTGCCAAGTGCGTATTTGGTGTTCCATCCGGAAAATTGTTGGGATTCATAGTCAATCGTCGAGGCATTGAGTTGGACTCGTTAAAGATCAAAGCTATCCAAGAATTGCTGCCTCTGAGGAACAAGACTGAGGTGATGAGTCTGTTAGGGAGATTGAACTACATCAGCAGGTTTATTGCTCAGGTCACAACAACTTGTGAGCCTATTTTCAAGTTGCTGAAGAAGGATGCTGCGGTCAAGTGGACTGATGAGTATCAAGAAACATTTGATAAGATAAAATGATACTTGTCAAACCCACCTGTGCTAGTTCCACCAGAACCAGGGAGACCTTTGATTTTACTTGACAGTCCTGGAAAATTCATTTGGTTGTGTATTGGGTCAGCATGACGTCACTGGCAGGAAGGAACATGCCATCTACTATCTTAGCAAGAAGTTAACCGCCTATGAGGTTAAGTACACTCACCTGGAAAGGGCATGTTGTGCCTAACTTGGGTAGCACAGAAATTGAAAAATTATTTGTCATCCTACACTACTTACCTCATTTCGCGCTTGGATCCGTTGAAGTATATCTTTCAAAAGCCTATGCCCACAGGAAGACTTGCGAAGTGGCAGTTTTTGCTCATGAAGTTTGACATCAACTATGTGACTTAGACCGTGATGAAAGCCCAAGCATTGGCCGAGAACCCGGTCGATGAAGAGTACGAGTCATTGAGAATTTATTTTCCCGATGAAGAGGTGATGCATATCGACGAACTGGAGCAGATTGAAAAACTATGTTGGAAACTTTTCTTTGATGGGGATGCCAACATGAAGGGGTTGGAATAGGGGCTGTGCTTATTTCTGAAACAAGGCATCACTATCCTGTTACAGCTCAACTTCGTTTCTATTGTACCAACAATATGGCTAAGTACGAGACATGCATTTTGGGTTTAAGGCTAGCTGCAGACATGGATGTCCAGGAAGTCTTGGTCTTGGGAGACTGGGATCTTCTGGTGCACCAAATTCAAGGAGAATGGGAACACGGGATTTAAAGCTCATACCATACCGACAATGTTTGCATGATCTTTGTCAACGGTTTCGATCAGTAGAGTTCAGACATATTCTAAGGGTCCATAATAAGGTGGCCATTAATTTGGCTACCTTGGCATCAATGTTGCACCATCCGGACAAAGCTTATGTTGATCCTCTACATATTCAAGTCCGAGATCAACAGACTTACTGTAACATGGTGGAAGAAGAACTTGATGGTGAACCGTGGTTCCATGATATCAGGGAGTACATCAGAATGGGGGTATATCTGGTGCAAGCCATGGGGGATCAAAAGAGAACAATTTGATGGTTGGCAAGTGGATTTTTCTTTAGTGGAGGAGTTTTGTATAAAAGAACACCAGACCTTGGATTGTTAAGATGCATAGATGCTAGACAAACTACGGCTGTCATGTCCGAAGTACATTCGGGAGACTGCGGACCACATATGAGCGGATATGTGTTGGCGAAGAAAATTCTCCGAGCAGGTTATTATTGGCTCACAATGGAGCGAGATTGTATCAGTTTGTGCGCAAATGTCATTGGTGCCAGATACACGGAGATTTGATTCATTCTCCACCATCGGAATTGCACATAATGTCAGCACCATGGCCCTTCGTTGCTTGGGGCATGGATGTCATTGGACCAATTGAGCCAGCGGCATCCAACAGGCATAGGTTCATTCCGGTAGCCATTGATTATTTCACCAAGTGGGTTGAGTCTAAAACTTTCAAGTCTGTAACCAAGAAAGCAGTGGTTGATTTTGTTCACTCAAATATCATCTGTCGATTTGGAATACCAAAGGTGATCATCACAGATAATGGTGCTAATCTTAACAGTAATTTGATGAAAGAGGTATGTCAATAGTTTAAGATTACGCATCGCAATTTCACCCCATATCTCCCCAAGGTGAATGGAGCGGTAGAGTCAGCCAACAAGAACATAAAGAAGATACTTCAGAATATGGTGGAAGGTTCCAGGCAATGGCGTGAAAAGTTACCATTCGCTCTATTGGGTTATCGCACTACTGTTCGCACTTTAGTGGGTGCAACCCCTTATTTGTTGGTATATGGCACTGAAGCAGTGATACTTGCGGAAGTTGAAATCCCGTCCCTTCAGATTGTCGCTGAGGCTGAGATTGATGATGATGAGTGGGTCAAAACCCATTTGAAGCAGTTGAGTTTGGTTGATGAAAAAAGATTGGCAACAGTGTGTCATGGCCAGTTATATCAAAAGAGAATGGCGAGAGCATACAACAAAAAGGTGTGTTCCTAAAAGTTTGAAGTGGGTCAGCAAGTATTAAAGCGCATCCTTCCACAGCAGGCCGAAGCGAAGGGCAAGTTCGCCCCAAATTGGCAAGGGTCGTTCATTGTAACAAAAGTGTTGTCCCATGGTGCTTTGTACCTAACAGATATCGAAGGAAAATGTGTAGGCATGGCTATCAATTCTGATGCAGTCAAGAGATATTATGTATGATTTCTTTGGTTCAATTGTTGATTATTTATACTTGGCATTATTTCGAAGATTGGAATGATGAAGGCAATTTGTTCTGCTATCTAAACACTCTATCCTTTGTTTTCCCTTTTGAGCCTTATTTATTTTATTTCATACCCCTCTTTTGGAATCAATAACGAAAAAGAGAGAAAAGAAAGAAAAAAAAAAAGAAGCGAAAAGAGAAAGTACAAGAAAATAAAGAAATTCAGGTGTGAACTATGTTTGACCTGATTCCTGTTAAGGATATGTAGGCAGCCTCACGGCTCGGTCATATCAACATATCAAAATAAAAAAAAATCCGTAAGCAAGAAACTGGGGCATAAGTTGTGATTGTGGTAAGAAATCATATTCCAAAAGTTGTAATATTGAACCCATCTAAGCTGTTTTGAGATTTTTTCCCCAAACATATCCAAGAGACCGCATTATTGTCCAAAGAAAGACCTCTCGATCAGTCTTCGAGAGATGCCAAGTCAAGAAAGTAAGAGGATTCATATTAGGGGAAACACTATGGTTTAAGCAAGAGAAATCAAAAAATGAGAGAGTCTTATTGGTGAATACCCTCGTGGGCACCATGAGGCAACGAAAGCTGAGAGAAAGTAAAAATGAGAGAGTTTTATTGGTGAAGACCTTCACGGGCACCATGAGGCGACAAGGAATTGAAGAATGAATAAATGAGAGAGGTTTGTCAGTGAAAACCCTTCAGGGCACTGCAAGCCGAACAAGGTTTGTAAGTTGGCGGAAAGAAAAATTGGGTTATGGAGATCTCGGAGCACAAAGTAAAACAATTGAAAAAGTGATTGGTTAAATAGACTGGGTTGATTAATCCAAAATGCATACCATGATTATTGGTGCCAGTTACTCCACTCAGATAAGTTTCTTTTCCTCTCTCTAACGGTCATCCAAATTTGAATTTTTCTTCTTTATTCTTAATTCTCAAAATCGTCGTATTTCATTACTGTTAATTTTACTCCTCTAAAGCTCGTCCAAGGTTAGCCTTGTTTTACAAATAAGAAGATATTCCAAAGTTTACTACCAGTTTCAAAATTGCACAAAGAAAAATGCGGCTAGAACATGACAGAGATAGTGTGATGAAAAGTGGGACATAAAGTGTAAGAAAAAGTTAAATCGGTGGAATGGTTCAGTAATGTCGCGAGAGATGTAGAGGTCAATATAGAAAGGTCAGAAATGAAAAACAGCGGTTGGGGTGTAAAGCACTCGGGTCATCCAGGGTCCTTTGGTTAAGGATCAATCAGAAGGTTAAACAATTTTTGACCAGTTCAAAGCAGCCAGTCAAAGCAAAGCATGGCAGAGGAAGAATCACCTTCAGCAAGAATGCCACAACTAACCACCTATTTTAAACTGACAAGATTTTCTTTGATTTGAAACAGGGGCAAAAATTTTGTTTGTTTCGGAAAAACCCTCTTAAGGAAAGCAAGTACCAGGCAGGTTTGATCGCAAAATTCTCAGGACCCTCCTGGAAAATGGGACTTAGTTTAAAATTCAAAATAATCATGAGTAGCAGAATCTAGCATAAATGTACCCCAAAGGAGTATAAACGGAGCTTCGAAGTTTGCATGCTTGAGATAGGATTCACTAGAAATTTTTAGGACCCTCCTGAATAATGGGACGTAGCATTAAGAATTCCATTAGATAACAAGTTTTAGCGTAAGTTCGACTATAAGGAAGTATAGTTTAGCTTTAAAAGCGTCACTTGTAAGATAAGATTTAATTTAAAACTTTTCAGGACCCTCCTGGATAATGGGATGAAGTTTAAGGACCAAGTTAGATAACAAGGTTCAATAGAAGAAAATATAATGCAGCTTTGAAATGGGAATTTTACTAGAAAATTTCAGGACCCTCCTGGATAATGGAATCTAGTTTACAGATTGTTAGAGATATTGAGTAACATGATTCAGTTAACACTCACAGAGGTTCTCGCCTACCAAACTGGGGTAGAAAATTTTCTTTGTTTTGTCTATTTTGTTGAAGTCAGGTGCCCGTCTGAAGAACAGGGAAGAACACCATGAATGTTAAGGATAAAAAGCAGTTCAAGATTAAGTAGTCAGGAGCCCACCTGGAGAACAAGGGAAAACAAATCAAGTTTCAAGGAAGATTGACACAAGTATTGGTAATCAAGCACCCACCTGGAGGAACAAGGGAGAACAAGTCGAAGAAAAGCAGTTTCAAGAAGAAAATGGACCAAGTTTCAGAAATCAGGCATCCACCTGGAGAACAAGGAAAGCAGTTAAAGATTCAGCAATCAGGCGTCCAACTGGAGAACAAGAAAAAACAGTTAAAGATTCAGCAATCAGGCGTCCACCTGGAGAACAAGGAAAAGCAGTTACAGATTCATCAATCAGGCATCCACCTGGAGAGCAAGGGAATACAATTCAAGTTTTGGCAATCAAGCGCCTACCTAGAGAGCAAGGGAATACAGTTCAAGTTTTGGCAATCAGGCGCCCACTCGGAGAACAAAGAAAATCAAGCATCGATAATCAGGAGCCCACCTGGAGAACAAAGCAAATCAAGCGTGGGTAATCAGGAGTCCACCTGGAGAACAGAGGAAAGGCAACAATGGTCAAAAGAAGACAATTCAAGTTTCAAGGGGAAAACAATTCGAGTTTCAAAGGAAGGGAAGAAGCAGTTCAAGTTCAGTAATCAGGCATCCACCTGAAGAAAAGGGAAAGCATTTCAGATTACAATTCAAGTCGGCAACAAAGGAATCTCGCTTGGAGAATACAAGTCAAACAAGCAGCAGAAACTGCAAGATCAAGCTTGAGAATTATAGAATAGATCTTTGTAATGTATAGATCATAGTTTGGTCTAGTTTCTTTTATTTTGTCATGGTGTAATAAGGAGATTAGTAAGCAGCAACAACAACAGTGAAATCACAACTTCATGATAGTCCCAGCTACCGAAAACTTCCCGAACTACATTGACCTGATTCCTTTATAGCCAAGGATATGTAAGAAACCTTTGAAGCAGAGGTTCGGTCAAATCTTTCAAAAAATGCTTCCCACGGAGTATTCAAACGGGCAAAAATCGCTCATACCCGCTCATTTTATCTTTGCACGAAAACTCTTCATGTTTCCGAGCAAAGAGGGGCAGTTGTGAGCACGTGATTTTTGCCCTATACGAATTACTCCCAAAAAAATCAAAATAAAATAAATTTTTCTTTTGATTGAAATTTTGTGAAATTTTGTGGCATTTTTTTCTTTCAATTGTTTGAATTTGTCTGTGCACGTTTATTGAAAAAAATACAAAAATGTGTTGCCTGTGCATTTAAGATTTGACTTTGCATTTTTAAGAATTAATTAGTAATTAAGTTTTTATAGAAAAAAGAAGAAGAAGAAAATCACAAAAAATAGTTATTTCGCACCTTTTAATTTTAATTTTTGATTTTTGAGTAGTTTTTCTTAATTTATTAATTGTGGTGATAATTTAGGGTTAGTTAATATTTGTGATAAGTTAATTTGGTTTTATAACTTAATTTAGAATTTTAGTTTTAATTTTTTGAAAAGAAAAGAAAAGAAAAGAAAAGAATTAATTTTAAAACAAAAGAGAAGGAAAAAGAATTCGGAATTTTGGGCCAAATTCAAAATAATTCTCGAGCCTAATTTAATTACCCCAAAAACCCGCCGACCCAGGCCTAATACCCATGCAATAACTCGGTCCAAGAAGTCAGTCGCCCAGACCCTGAAAACGACGTAGTATTGGAGTGGAACTACGTCGTTTCAAGACCAAAAGATCTCAACCATTCATCCATCTACATCCAACGGTCAAAACGTTACTCCGTTACCCGTTTAACCTACCCCGACCCGCATTCCCCGTGCCCGACCCAGCCCCAATCAACCAAAACAACCCCATTTTCGTTAATGATTTAATCAGAGCCGTTGGATTCCAATCATCCAACGGCCCTAATTAAATCAATGATTTAATATACCTAAACCCCAAACCCCCTTACCCCTTCAGAACCCCCCTCTCCTTCGTCTCTCATCTCTCTTCAGAGACCAGTCTATCTCGTCGCGTCACACCACCGCTCGCCGCCTACCGAAAATCGCCACGGCAGCGGGCAACCACCAAACAATCCCAAAATTACACCCCAGAATCCCCTTCACCTCCTCATCCCAAATCCCCAAACCGTTTCCTTCGAATCATAGCCGAACTTGTTGAATCTTCGATCGAAGTTTGAACCCCAAACCCTAGTTTACCCAATCGATCCCAAACTAACACCACATAACCCCCTCATGCCCAATATATCACTGGTTTCCCTCGAATCTGGCTGAAACGTGTCGAATCTTAAATCCCAAATCCGGTTTCTAAAAGCCAAACCTAAACTCGAGACTGATGATGATTTTAGAGCCGGTTTCGTCACGAAATAGTGTTACTCACTTGTTTTGACAAAGAACAAGTGACTAACATTATTTGGCGATGAAATCGGAAAGTCAGGGTACCAAGTTCTTCCAGTTTAGTTGGTGAGTTTCCCTGTATTATTTCTTTTTATTGTAATGACTATTTCACCTCTGCCTCTTCTTCTTCTCTTCTTTGAACAACTTAGTTAAGATTTGAATTAGGTTTTATTTGAAATTGTTAATTGTCCGTTTGTTCTTCTTTAGTTCATTCCATGTTTGTGTATGTTGTTAATCATTCCTATAGCTAATTTTAGTTTTCGAACCCTTCAAATGTTTGTTTTCTTCTGATTTTGGTAAAATCACTGAATTTGGGCTTAGGTAAGTTGGATTTTTTGGGCCTTCAGGCCATTCTTGATCCCACTTCAAAGGTCTGATATGTTTTGGGTCAAGATTGACCCATTTCCATCTGGTTTCTTGAAAGTAGTTGACGGAAGTTTAAGGGGTAATGTAGGGGTAGTTTGAAGTGAATCTCACCTAATTTAGGATGCTTCTAATAAGTGGTAGGGTTTGAAAATGCACTATTGATTAAAGTAAAAAAACACTAAGCTAGTGTAGATAATTTAAAAATAGAAAAGTTGAATTGAAAATGGGAATGACACTAATAGAATGCCTATTTAAGGACTGGAAAATACATAGCTTAAAAAGAAGAAGAAGAAACCCTAAAAATACTAAAAATAAGAACAGAGAAGAGAACAAGAGAGAGAGAGACCTGAGAGAAAAATTTCAGAAAAATACAAACGGCTGCAATTTTCTTATTGTTTCATTGATTTTTTCGGATTTTCAATCTAGAATTTGCTGAAACAATCTTTGATTCATTGAGGGTTTGAAATGGCTTGAATTTGTTTTTCTTTTGAAAAGTCTAGGTGAATTCTGCGTTGAGGTCACTATTTCATTGGTTTATGAGCTGATTTCATTGGGAATTTGGTTGAATCTAGGTCTGTTCCTTGCTGCCGAATGTTGCTGAGTGCTCATTTCTATTTTCTTTCCAATTTCCAGGTACCTTCCTTAGCTTATGATTGAGGAATAATTGTTGGACATGTAATGTGATTGGAGTTTTGTTAAATAAAGGCTGCATTCAAAGTTGATTTCCATGTTTCTTTACTGTTTTCATATTGTGTACTTAGGCTTCGAATTATAGACATTAATTAGGCTCTTTTTTTCTGAAACTGTGTGTGTGAGAGTGACCTATAGAGTATTTTGCATGTGTATTGATAAGTGGACTATGGACTTCGATTATTTATATTCATGTTTGATTTTGTATTCTGGGTCACATCTCTTGTTAGTTTTCTGCTAAAAATCGTCAGATTCTAGTCTTGAAATGCTGGATGTTGGACTGTATGTGTGTTGGCTTATACAAATGCAATTTTGAAGTGCTAAATTTGCTTACATAATTAACACTTGACATTTGATCTGAGTTTTAGCATTTAAAAGGAAAGCTAATGTGTAGTTTGTGTTTTCAGTAATTATGACTATGTAGTTAGTGTTTTCGATGATTCTTCATGTTCTAATATGTAAAAGAGTATTATGTGAATGTGGTTAAGCTTGATAGATGGTTTGAAATAATTGTTGTTTTAAGGTTAATTAATATTCCAACCACTAGTTACTGATGAATCAGATTCTTTGGCAATTTGAGGACAATTTTCCCAGCTTTGTTGAAATTCTTTTCCCTCACAGTACTTATATTTAGTTTGAGACTTAAAAATCTGAAGTTGAATACAGCTTAATTGTCAAAATGGAGCTTTGTTTTTGTGTTTTAAAATCAGTGGAATGTCTTGTTAATAACTGATTTCTCTATGATTATTCAAGTGCAATTTGGGCGCCTCAGGGATTCGATCCTGAGGGCCGCGTCTCTCAGCTACAACATATCCACGATTTGGGCCTGCTATGGAGGTCCAACGTATCACTCTGAAGTCATTTGCGTTTATTGGGTCTACTATGGGTTATTGGGCTCAAGCTTAAAATGGAAATAGGCATTTGCGTACATATATTGTTTTAGAAGTTAGAACTTTAACATTTCTTGAATTCCTCTAGGCTCTTTCCTTTAATAAATTTAGAATTTCACAAATAAATTGAGGTGAGCCATAATTAGATAACTTAAAATAATGTATGGCCCTCATGAATTAGTTTAGAAACCCTTAAGCTAAAATAATTTGAGGTGCGCCATGCTAAACAAAATGACAAATTACACGACCCTCGCTTAATTAAGTTTGGTTTAATCCTTAGAATTCGAGGCATGCCGCTTAGTAAAATTTTCATGGCCCTCGCAAAGTTGCAAATGCAAAATTGCTTTAGGTGCGTTAGTTTAATAATTTACCTTCCTAAATTCGGGTGCGCATTTATGTGACTCAAATCTAAATCCTAATAATGTTATATAAAATGTATTGCGGACTACGGGTGCATTTATGCGACGCGGTTCAAAACGTGTTTTATGTGACGTTGGAATTTTCCTTAAAATTAATTGAAAGCGATTAAAGCTAAAAATGCACATAGGTTTAAAAGTGTTTAAAATCAGATAATTAGGCCAATTATGACAGTTGAGCGACGCTAGAACCACGGAACCCGGGAATGCCTAACATCTTCTCCCGGGTTAACAGAATTCCTTACTGGATTTTTGGTTTGCAGACTGTAATACAGAGTCAACCTTTTCTTCGATTCGAGATTTGAACTGGTGACTTGGGACACCATAAATTATCCCAAGTAGCGACTCTGAATTTTAATAAATATAATCCCATTTCGATTGTCACTTAAATTGGGAAAAAAACTCCCTTGTACCCTTTAAGGGTGTAGCGAAAAAGAGGTGTGACAATGATAAATATGCTCGTAGAAAGGAGTTCATAGTGGGCGATTTGGTTCTCTTGTTCAACTCCCGGTTACGTCTGTTTCCGGGAAAGCTCAAGTCAAAATGGAGTGGACCTTTTGAAGTGGTGTGTGTGACCCCGTTTGGTGCTCTTGATTTAAAGAACAAAAATGGTGAAGTTTTCAGAGTGAATGGGCATAAGGTCAAGCACTACTTGGGAAAAATTGATGACAGCCACGTAATAACACTTCTTCATCTCAAATGATGTGATGGTAACCTGCGTCATGCTGCGACGTTAAATCAGGCACTTCTTGGGAGGCAACCCATGTGTTTTTCTTCTTGTTTTTATTTGATTTTCATTGTAGTATAGGATTGATTTTTGGATTAACTGGTTGTGAGATGCTACATGATTGTGTTGATGCAGTGCAGGACATAGTGAAAAAAGTGTTCAGGTCTCTGAAGTTGTCAATGCGGACGCACTACATTTAGTGCGGACCGCACTGGTAGAGGGTGAAATGTCGACCTCTCTGAAGTTTGCCACGGCAGCCGCACTACATTTTGTGCGGTCCACGGTGGACCACTCTGGCCGCATGACATTTTGTGTGGACCGTAGTGATTTGCCTTCTCAAACTTAAATCAAGCTGTGTAGTGCGGACCACAGTCGATTATGTGCGGTCCGCATTGGTTGGTAAGACTAGGCCCCAGGTCATTTTCTATAAATAGGGCCTGAGGCACTCCTGTTACACTTCTCGAACTCTTGACTCTCAGAAATAGTAAATCACTGTTCATCTGCTCATTTACTCAAAATTAACCGCTTGGAATCATTAATCTTCATTTCATCTCACATTTGGTAACTTAACTTCTTTTTAATTGCTTTAATTTTGTTATTTTCCTTTACTTTTTGTTTTTTTGTCTTTAATTTTGTTCCTCCCGTAGTTTCTTCAATTGGTTAGGTTAGGGTAGTTAAATTCTTGATTAATGTAGACTTAGATAGTTAACAACACTGGGCAAACACGTAGGGACCTTACTTAGGTGAAAAATAGGACTTAAAATCAAAATTCATGAAACCCTAAGTTAGTGTTGCCTATGGGCACTCAGTGCGGACCGCAGTCGATTCTGTGCGGTCTACGGTGCCCTTGTGCGGTCCACAGTAACATTTTGTGTGGACTGCATTGCTAAAAGACTTGAAAGCTGAACTTTGGTGACTGTGGCCACACTACATTTTGTGCGGTTCGCATTGGTCCTTGTGCGACCGCACTACCTTTTGTGCGGCCCGCACTGCCTGGATAGAGAAAGTGGGTAGTCTAAACCCCACCTTTGTGCGGACCCCATGGACATTTTGTGCGGTCCACATTGGCCTCTATGTGGCCGCACACCATTCTGTGCGGTCCGCACTGCATATCTTCTACAACTGTCTGCAATTCTTTCTGCAACTCTACTTTTAATTGCTTCTACTAATACTAACAAGCTTATTGGATTGTGTTTGCAGACAATGGTGAAACAACAAGGTAAAGGCTCTAAACAACCAGGCAGAGGAGAATCCTCCCGGGGAAGGAAACAGAAAATAGTAAGATTGACTATTCAAACCCGACAAAATATTAAAAACATGAGGAAGATGATTAAAGCTGCTGATAGGGCCATTGACATGTCTGGGAGTGATTACGAGCCCTCCCGGGAGATATCTTCAGACTCAATCCCAGAGTACATCCCTGATTGGCCGGAGAGAAACAGACTAAGAGACACTCCTCCCACTTCTCCTGCTGCCCAAACATCAGTAAATGTATTTTTGGGTCGTCTGAGGGCTCAGTTGAAGGCGGTGAGGATGAATACTCCACCTCTCCCACAACTTCATTATTCGGAGAGGGTGCAGTAAGAGATGATGAAGAAGTAGGAGAAGAAGGAGAAGGGGGTGAACCTCAGGTTGACGGGGTTGCGAGAACTAGGAAACCGGAGGTGTGGCAAGACCGATTTGTCAGTGAGGTAGCTTATCACAAGTTTAGAGAATGGTGGCCGGTGAGGAAATTAATCCCGGAGAGGAGCTTTGTGGATAGGGACTTACTGCCTCACAACCCCAATGTGAGGAGGTAGTTTAGGGAGAGAGTTGGCTGGGAGTATTTCTTGAACAACTGTGAGGATGCAAACGAGCACCTGGTCAAGGAATTCTATACCAATGTTGCCCACATCAAAAGGGGCACAAAAGTGACCAAGGTGCGAAATCTGAAGGTGCTTTTTGATGGAAAAACAATAAATGATTACCTCGGCTTTGATGAGGAGGATGAGGAACTGTATATGGCAAATATGGAATTGGGCGAGGAAGTCCGTCCCTAGTTGGCACAGTATCTAGCAATCTCAGGTACCACCCCCGATTGGCTAAATGCAGGAGTGAAAATTTTGAGAAGAAGTCTGAATTTCGAAGCCAAGGGGTGGGAAACATTTGTGTGCAGCAGATTGGACCCCACTACTCATGACAACTCCCTCCCTCTTCATCGAGCAGTTTTGGTGGCATTGATCATGGAGGGGTACCCGATTAATGCCGGGAAGGTAATGTCTCGGGTAATCACACTTGTAGGCAATGAGCATGACAGAAACTACCCTTTCCCCAGCTTCTTGACTATGTACTTTAGGGACCTCAAAGTTGAAAAGAGGCCATTTGATATCAATGTCAAAGCGAGGGCCCCATTCTTTTGGTACAACATGCAGGGGGATGACAACCCATAGAGTAAGAACTTTAAGGGAACAACTACTGCTCTAACTGGCCAGTTTGAAGAGCCAGTTGTGGTAGTGGCTCCTGCTCAGCCTGCCTCCACCTCCACAGACATTCCTCGTAGTCCATCCACCTCAGCAGATCCGGAGATACCCTCTTCCCGAGCTTACCCAATGACTACCCACCGACTGAGCCAGGCTCTTCTCAGTATCAACAACTGGATGCAGACAGTGTCATCCATGTTGTCTATCCTCACTACCACAATAGAGGCTCAGTCGGCTCCTCCGCCTCCACAGGTCCCACAGTCCATAGAGGATGCCCTCAAGGAGATTTTGGCCAACCAAATGAAAATCCTCGACACTCAGAAGGTGCTCACAGATGCAGTTGATTCACACAACAAGGCTATCAAGGAGCTTGCTAAGGAGCACAAGAAGTTGAGGAAGACGCGGGCTTCCAAGGAGTCCGTAAAGGTGCTGAGGGTTGATGTTTACAGAATGAAGGCAGATCATCTGCCTTTGGACTTATTGCTACAAAACCTAGTACCATCAGCTCACCCCCAGCCCGAGTAGTCCTAGAGGCCTCCCAAGAGGAAGAGGATGATTCCCAGAGCGGACGATGTAGTCATCCGGTTGGCAGACCCACCAGAGGCCTCCTCCAGTCAGCCACATGATGCACCTTAGGAGCCTGTCCAGGTCCAGGCCCAAGTCCCAGCAGCAGAGCAGCAGGCCATAGGGAACTAGTCTGAGATTCCCGAGCACAGTGAGGATCCAAGGACCACTCAGGAGCCCATGCAGGCAGACGGGCCATAGGAAGTCTCTATATCCTTTTCCCTTTTCTTTTTGGTGCTTATTTAGTTTAGTCGGCATTGGGGACAATGCCAGCTTTCATTTGAGGGGGTAGGCACTACTTTTATGGATATGGATTACTGTATATTTTCGACAGTTTTTATGTTTTCTTTATTTTTCGTCTTTTGGTTGTATATAATTTTAACATTTTGTTACATTTATTGTACTTTTATTTTACTTTGGGTATGTATATAAAGTTATGTTACATTGTACATATTCATCTCATCTATTGTATATTCGACGAATCCCCTCTTGTATATATTCATTTTACTTTTCGCAATTTTTCGTTCTTAGCTTCTTATTTATGTTCGTAGCTTCGTGTTTTGAAAGTTTGCAATAAGCCTTTGGTTTTCTTAATGCCACGGTTCTTTCCAAAGGTGGAGTTTGTGTGAACCGGGTGGCTCTTCCCAATGATGGATGGCGTGACAACCTTCTTAAGGGTTTGAGTCCGTTTTTTTTTTGTTTTTTGTAGTTAGTGATAAGGGTGCCTCAAGCAAAGCTTCACTTGGGCCTAGCACATTTGCCTTTGATCTTAGGGTCAAAAACAAATTGTTGTGTTTAGGATGGTGAAAGTCGTGACTTTGAGACTCTTGTGTTGACTGATAATCATCAAGTGGTTTTTCGGGACCATTGTGTGCTCAAATCTTATATAAGGTCATTTTGAGCCCCCAACTCTGTGTATTTAGCAATCCCATAGCTTGTGTGGTAAGAAATTGTAGTGCAAGTCCAAGTCCCGAGACATTAGTCTAGAACTTGCCCTGAATGTTTGTTGAGGCGAAATCCTAAGTGAATTTTGACTTGAGACATGATTATAGGCTCTCCTTGGTCTAAATGATAGCTTGAACACTTCCATAACCTACCAATGATAAGATCCCTAGTCAACCCTTTTAAGCCTTGGACCCTTTTCCTTCAAAGAACCATGATACAAGCCTTTGCCCTTTCTAAAAGATACCCTCTCTTGACACCTGATATTTCCTTTAGCACATGGAAAAAGCATAAGTTTTGGGGGAGAGACGAGGATGGCAACAAAGTGGTAAAAAGGTACAAAATGAAGAAAAGGAAAGGCAATGAAAAAAGAAAGAAAAGCAAAAAGACAAAAAGAACGCTCAAAGTAGAATTGAATAAAAAGGGATTCAAGAAAAGCAAAGAATGAAAGGTGTGGAAAGTTGAGAAAGGAGAAAAGATTTGAAATGTATAAGAAAGAGTGATAGTGTGTCTCTCTAACCCCTTAGAAAGAAGTGAAAAGACTCAAAAGTCAAATGAATTTGAGAAAAAATGAAACAAAAGAAGTGCTTAAGGGAAGATTGAACCTACTTAGACCAAACATTACCTACCCTAAACCAAAAGCCTTCACTATGTCTCCACAAAAGCCCTATATGATCTTGAGTTGAATGAAACTTACATTAGTGGTGACTCACATAAGGGGCAAGCATATGGTACTTAGAGCCGGATTCGTGACTTTTCCTTGCGAAAGATGAGTGATTTTTATTAACCTCATTCTGAGTGACACTATTCTAAAGGTGATATTTGCTTAGAGAGAGTTGAGGATGTATGAGTTTGGGTTCCACAATGACCAAAGTAATAGAAAGAGTTCTTTGATGTGTTGAGTCAACTCTTGATGCTCTTGTGTCGCACTTAATCCATGGTGTTTCAAAGAGTAAACGTTGTTATGATTCATTTGTATTGAGGGCAATTGTTAGTCCCAATTGATGCTAGATGAGGTTACTTAGGACAGCTGAATTTTCTGGGATTTTCACTTGAGGGGTGAGTCTTATTTCGTTTGCTTGAGGATAAGCAAAAGCTTAAGTTTGGAGGAGTTTATAACTAGGGATTTTGCTACAATTTATACTCATTCTTGCTTAATTTTTGATTAGAAATGTGTACAAAATAGTCCCAAAAGCTCACAAGTTGTGCTTGATTGCAGGTTTGATCAACAAGGTGACAAGATGTCAAAGATCAGCTCAAAAGGAGTGAAACTTGCACAAGTATCAAGACAAGACAAAGCTCAGACAAAGCAAGGCCAGTGCAGCTACACACCATTCTATGCGGTCCGCACAAGTGAGGTTCAGAGAGTATGATATTCAGGCAAAAAGGGCAATGTGGCCGCATTGGGATCAATGTGGCTGCACTAGATTTAGTGCGGTCAGCAGTAAGAAGGATCAGAGAGTTGCCAGTACTGAGTTTCAAGCCAATGCAGTCCGCGCTCCATTTCATGCGGACCACACTAGAAGCCTCCGTGGTCGCACTCCATTCTGTGTGGTCCGCATTGCCTGAGTTTAGGGAGATGGGTTTTTATGTCAAGAGCCTTAGTGCGGCCGCACTTGATTTTATGAGGTCCGCACTAGCCCTGTAGAGGTATTTTTGTCCATATTTTTCAGCTTAGTATAAATAGCTTCTTTTCCCATTTTAGGTCTTCAGATAGTTTTCTCTTCAAAGTTGCACTCATGACTTCATAGTTTTAGCTGTTTTGAGTAATTTTAGCTACATTTCAACATTGAATCTTCTTGTTTCATTTAGTAATTAATTAATATGAGTTTTTCTTCATCTATTTCTTGCTTTTCTTCTTTAATTATGAGTAGCTAAACCCATAAGCTAGGGTTGTGGCTCAACCCTAGTGTGGGTAATTGATGGGTCTTGTGTTTTAGGTCTAGATTGACTATGGATATTTGATATTTAGGCTAATTTCATGTTTAATTGTTGAATTAGTGGTTGCAAACACTAGTTTGTGTTTAGTTGACTTGAGATCTTCTTGAGAAAGAGAGCTTGAGTCGTTGAAATTGGTCCAACAAGGAATTTGGGCGTACTCAAGAGATTGATAGACCCAATTAAAGGGTTAAACCTCGAGAGAGTAATACCCGACTTGAACCTTGATTACTTGTGCAATACTCAATTTGTCTTGAGAAAGTCAATTCGGGCAAAATCACTTGAACCACCAAGAGGTGTAGAGTGGGTAAAATCGTGCAACGGTTATATC
The DNA here is from genome assembly GCF_000715075.1 of Nicotiana tabacum. NCBI lineage: Eukaryota > Viridiplantae > Streptophyta > Magnoliopsida > Solanales > Solanaceae > Nicotiana > Nicotiana tabacum. The sequence goes on from NC_134080.1 coordinate 15,999,573, forward strand.
ATACTCCCCAAATGTGTCAATCATGCCTTAGACTCAAGTATCCGTCAATTGACCACCTAGGCGAAAATCACCACCCTAGTGCCTTTTAAACCATTTGAACAACCCGCAACATTTTACTCTTAGCTTATTCTAGTTTAATTTACCATTGTAGTTTGATAAAAGTAGAAGTAAAACAAAAACCCAAAAATGTTTAGAAGTGTAATTTGGAACACATACCTAACTCTAAATTAGATAGATACCTGACTCCAATATCTAGTTCTCTATGGAAATCGATCCCGACCCTAAATCGAGTAAAAGCTGCTTCGAGCCTCTCTCGCTACTCAATAGTAGTGCAGGGTAGGCTTCGATCAGGGCCGGCGTGGGTGAGAACCAGTACCAATATCTCCACTCTCAAAAGAGCCAAAGTATAATCAAACTACGTCTTCGGCTATGCCCGATTAAACACAGCGGAGGACCATACCGAGTCCTCGCTCCAAATAATAGGGACACATCAGACCTCGAAATACTGTCGGTGAATCCCACAATAAGGTGAGACCACCTCCCTTTTTCATTAATTTACACTAATCCATATGCAGGCGCCCGATTAGGGCAGTCGAAAGTGATAACCCAACCCGAAGATCTCAAGGCCTTAAAGGCATTAGTTGCAATCTTTTCCTTTGGTTGAGCTTTTATCCCGACGAGGGTTTCACCGGCAAGATTTTTAACGAGGCAACATCCACGTGCAACCTAAGAAGGATCCAACAAGAGTACGGGGCTTCTTTTGCAATCGACCCCGAACATTGGAGGGCATTCCCTCGAGAGGCCATCCACTCGGGAAAACCAAGGAACGACGAGCAAGGTTCCAATAGAAAATAATGTACCGAGCCAAACGGTCAAATGAACCATGTTCGCACAAGCCGGACTCACGGCAACAAAACGACATGTACTTATGCCAAGCAATTAAAGAATATCTTTCGCCAAAACATCTCGTACTCCAAAGGAAACTCAGCATTTTCACAGCAAAGATCCCTCCACCGAGAATGCCTCGAAATACTCGGAGACGCGTCAATAACTCAGCACCCGCATGGCCTCAGGGTCGGAACTCCAAACTCATAAGCCCTCAATGAGGCAGCACGAAGATCATGAAACATCTCCAAAAAGGAAAAAATGTCCTAAACACTCGGAGACTGGCATCACAAACTCAAAAAGCGCATGACCTCAGGGTCGGAATCTCCAAAATCATAAGCCCTTAATGAGGCAATTCTGAGCCCACGAGTAATGGTTTCCGAGCCTAAACAAACTCGATGACTCGGAGACTATCTCCAATCACCATTCATTAAAAAACCCGAGGCCGTAAGAACCAGAGCGGGTAGACTCAGTCTTGTGAAACTTACACAAGGCAACAACACAAGCTGTAAGACCTCAAGCAAGGTATGAATCATACTTGTACCAAGCATCAACAAAACTGTAAGACCTCAAAAAAGGCATGAATCATACTCGTACCGAGTATCAATGGCACAAACTGTAAGACCTCAAGCAAGGCATGAATCATACTTGTACCAAGTATCAACAAAACTGTAAGACCTCAAAAGGCATGAAAATTTTGTAAGACCTTACTATAGGCATAAACTCAATCTCGAAGTTTAGGCTATATATCGCATTTGTAAGACTCCCAAAAGGGCATACCCTCGATATAGACACCTAAACTACTATACTCGGGGACCAAAAATGGCTCCGGCCAAACACAAATGACTACAGTCATACGGCTATACCAGCCGAATTAACACGACTCGGGGATGCCCGACTGTCGCTACAAAATCATAGGACATTACTTTGAATCTACTTCGAAAAGAACCGGTTAAACAGGCTACCCTCGACAGGCAAAACAGCTTCGACCATGTCAGCTTCAAATCACAAGGCTTCGAGCTACTCAGCCTACGAGCTAAACCTTCCAAGGTGCTCGAACATCATCGCAAACGACTTGAAATTGAGGTTCTTCCCGAACCAACGACGGGTTAGGCAAAATCATTTCAAAAGTCCTTAACGAGGGGAAAATAAAGCCTACATAAAAGGTCACATCGATCAAGTGTGTAAGAGCCATTGTTGCCAGCCTAATGAGCCCCAAGGCCACACACACTAAAAGGTCATAACGACCAAAAGCGTAAGAGCCACTGTCGCCAGCTTAAGATTTGAAAGCTTGAGGGTCAAAATGAGCTTGAGTCGTAACCCGATTTGGAGACCGGACCCAAAATAGTTAACTATACATGCCTAAGGGCAAAGCGTAAGAGCCATTGTCGCCAGCTTAATGAGCCTTAGGGTCGTGCATATAAAAGGTCGCTTCAACCCAAGGCATAAGAGCTGTGGTCGCCAGCCCATGTAAATACAAAACTTGAGGGTCAATTGTGCTCGAGTCGAAACTTGACTCAGAGATTGAACCCAAAATAGTTAAAATTCAAATGCCCAAGGGCAAGGCATAAGAGCCATTGTCGCCCGCCCATGCAAACACAAAAGCTTGAGGGTCGAATGAGCTCAAGTCAAAGCCCGACTCGGAAACTAAACCCAAAACAGTTGAGCAAAAGCATAAGATCTCTAACGCCAGCTTACACTAAAGGTCACATCGACCGAATGCGTAAGACCCCCCGAGCCTGCTTAATGAGCCTTAGAGCCATATCACAAATCTAAGGATTCTCACCAACTATGAAGCCTGTCCACCTGGCTAGAAACATGAGGCTAATCCTTGCCTCCGTATCTGCATGAGGCTAATCCTTGCCTCCATACTTGAATGAGGCTAATCTGTGCCTCCATACTTGCATGAGGCTAATCCCTGCCTCCATACTTGCATGAGGCTAATCCCTGCCTCCATACCTGTATGAGGCTAATCCTTGCCTCCATACCTGCATGAGGCTAATCCTTGCCTCCATATTTGCATGAGGCTAATCCTTGCCTCCATACTTGCATGAGGCTAATCCTTGCCTCCATACTTGCATGAGGCTAATCCTTGCCTCCTCATCTCTATGTGACTAAGAACTGTCCCTCTCTGTACAAATATTGCGCTATTTCTAGTACTATCTATTTGCTTTTCAGCCGGGCTAAACTCTACCCTCCATTTCACAAGACTAAGCCTTGTCTTGTTAACATCATATTATTGCATATCATGGGCTGAACCATCGCCAATCTATCCGAAGGCACCATAGTCTAAAAGGCATCATCCTCATAGCCGGAAGACACCATGCCATGGCCTGAGGATCCCTCAAATTTGCATATCATTATTCAAAGGCGTCATAGTTCGGAGGCACCATTTTTCATGGCCCGAGAACATTATTTCATGGCCTGCGAATCCCTCACTAAACAATTCATAGCCCAGGACATCATGGTCCAAGGACGTCATCTCTAACCTTCCAAAGACAACCTTTATGGTCCAAAGGGAATTTGTATCATGTTTAAATTTTCGCACAAATACATGTCGACAACATCTTTTCATCTACAGGTGACCAGTAAGAAACCGTTGTCCTAGCAGGAGAGACCTTGCTCCAATTCCTTCAACTATCTCGAACCTTAATCAGTCACCATAGCCGTTTTTGCATCTCGTGTTTGTTCTTGCGATGACTTCATCAGTATATTTAGCCGATGAATCCAGAACTACACATGACTTGATTCCCGTAAGACCCAAGATATGTAGGAAACTCAAAGACCGGAGTCCGGCCTCTGTCTTTCAAAACATCCCATCCGGTCAAAATTGGTCATCATTTCTTTACCCGAAAGCTCTTTCATCCTTCCCGGGTAAAGAGGGGCAGTTGTTGATACCCAATTTTTTCTTATATTTTTTAATACATATATATACCTTCAAAATAGAATATATGCAGTTATAAGCATGCATGAGAATTTTTATATTTTTTATGCAATTTTATAATTTTTTAAAAGCTCCAAATTGATTTATTTCTTCACTTTTTATTTATAAAATTTCTAATAATTATCCTTCAAATTATTTTTGTGGTGATTTAGACATCTAAATTTTTTATTTATGCCAAAATATTGTTTAGATATTTTGGGTGCATTTTTATAATTGCATTTACATTTTAAAGCTAATTTGCATATATTTGCAATACTAGCCCTATTAATGCATAATTACATTTTTGATGCATAAAATGATCTTTTATATTTTTAAAATATTAAATAACTATTTAAACCATTTTAGTACACGAAATTATTTTTCAGAAATTATTTATTATTATTTATAAATTATATAGTATTAAAATGGCTATTTAAAATATGGCCTAATTTTATTTCAATTTTACCAATTACCAGCCTAATTTTTAAACCTAAACCTACCCAGTCCCAATACCCATCTGCCCAACCCAATACCCGGCCAAATCCTGGCCGTTGATCATTTTGATCAACGGTCCAAGTTTCCCCGTTCATTAATTAAACCAACCTATACCCCAAAACCCTAATCATTTTCACCACCTTACACCGCCGCCCTAAAATCTTCTCTGCTCTCAAATGCTCTCAACCTAACCCTAATCTCCAAACGGCGTCACTCATCTATGACCATCTCCGATGACCTCTCACCACCTCTCAGGCCTCCAATGGCCTCTCTCATATTGTTCTTGCCATCTCCAAGTCCCTCAAGGGAGCAAGGCTAGTGGCTTGCATCTATTGGTCCTCTCTTGCCTATTTCAGGCCACTTCAGTGAGATTCCGAGTAAGATCGTCCTATATTAGTTACGATCTATGGGTTTCTCAGTATGTTTCCTCACCTCTGTATGGTTCTCTTCGAAACCCTAATTTCTTTTCTAAACCTCTTAGATTTGTACAGATCTAAGATAATTTGGGTTTGTTTCATATGAGTTTTATAATAACCTTAAGATTCTTTACAAAAAATCGTATGGTTTTCAAGTGATTTCCATCTTTTCCTAAAGCTAGGGTTTCCAGATTTTCTTTTAAGAATTGTTTGATGATTTTTTGTGTTTAATCTTCTGCTTCTCGTATATTTTGACCGATTTTATAATACGTCTGCTACAACCTTAGCCCATTTGTACTGAAAGCCCTAATTTTCTAGGGTTCTTCGTTTGGTTTCTGAGTACCGGTGCATCTGATTGTGTTCTTGCTTTGTGTTCTTGTGATTTCTCGTGACCTTCTTGCCCTAATATGCTTCTACTGAACTTCTTAGTTTAACCTTTCTATGATCCTATATGCTTGTGTTCGTCTTGACTGTTCATATCAAGACCTGTATCTTTCTCATTGAATCAACATTGTTTAACTTTTGTTTTGTTAAAGTTATATGTCGATTCTTGAGAATTCATGTTTTTCCTTATTTATATGCTAAACATGCTGGATCTTTCATGACTTTCTGAACCCTTGATTTCTCGGAGTCCCTTATTTCCTGGTTTAATTTGAACACTTTCCTTTAAACGTTTGATTCTTACCTTTTACTAAATTTGATTGAATTTGCTTGCCTTAATTATTTTTCCCTGCCTTATTTGTATTCCACTGATTATTACTGATTTGTTTTCTTAATTAAACTGTTATTCATTTATCCCTAATTACCTACTCTATATTAAGCCTTATTTGATTCTTTTCCTTAAATACTTAGCATGATTTTACTGTTGATCTAATTGTCCCTTGATTAAGAGAAGATCTTGCTGACTTCCTCGACTTACTACTTAATTGATCTCTTACCTTATGTGTCAAGCTTTTGACTACTATATAAACCTCCTCTTCTTTTAAGTTATGGAAAATGAACATTAGTTCAAAAATCACTCTTTCTTACACTTTAAAGCTCTCTTTCTCTGCTGCTACTTGTGTTACTCATTGATCTAGCCGGCTGAAAGTCAAGGCTAGATATTGGAACTTTATTTGCTTTATATTCTGCATCCTTTCTTCAACTAGTATGTCTTTAATTAAGTTTGAGATTCAAACCCTATGTGTTTTCATTCCTGCACTAGTTCATCAGTTATGAGTTCAATTTCCTGCCTACTTCTTTGCTCAGTCTGTATGTTTAATACATTCTGCTGTTTACCGCGAAAATGGTAATAACAATTAAATTTATTGATGGGACTCTAAAAATACGTGATCTATTTTTATGCTAGTTGTTAAGCAGCTGATGCTAGTTATATGGAGATAAAAGATAAAATGCGAGCTAAAGCAGAGTTATAATCAAACCGATGGGTTGGCGATTCGGGCCTCAGACTGACCGATGAGGGGCCTCGAGGTCGATGCCTGGGCTCGGGCTCGAGCTATCGGGGATAACCGAGAAAGGGCTAATAGTTAGGATATAATTAAGGGAGGCTCTTTATGTCCAATGACAAGCAATAAATGAAGAACAAGTATGTAGGCAATAACTACGAGCAATAATACCGAGAGAATATGTTAAAAAGAAAGGAGAGAGAGAGTTATTATTTATTTTGTGTAGAATAGTTGGAGCAATAGCCGACCACTACTAAATAGTAAGGATCCTCTTTATATAGGAGGGGAATTCTAACATAGTACGAAAAGCATTAATTACAAAGATACGGGGATGAGACGGTTAGACGCGACACCCTGATACATGCTCTGGGTAGGCCGGCTTTGTCAGACTTAGTTGCGTGCCCTAGGAACTCCCCATTTTTAATCTAGTCTCAGTCGATATTCCCTTTAGGCCGGGCCTCAACGAGCTTTGAGGAAGGGAACTCGGTCTCAGCTTCGCGTCCTTGAGGCCTCGAGGTGTTCTTCTGAAACGAACTAATATCAAGAAATCGAACCCTCCGATTTCGCCGCGTACAGATAGTCTTCACGTTTCGTAGAACGAAGCGATGGGAAACGATTCTGATGCCTGACTCCTCGGTTTTCTTGTGACGATTTCATACCGATGACACAACCTATGGCGTGAGTTTTCACGATAGTTGGGACATCCTATGGACTTGTCTTTTCGACGCTATTCAATACGCTGTCGATTCCCGTTCTTCGAAGTGACAGTACCGTCGTCGATTTGGTTCTTCAAGAACGCATTAATTGTACCTGCCGGTCAGTCTTCCAAAGGCATGGATGGCCGTGCCATTATCTCCTATAAATGGGGGTATTCTGACGTTATTTTTCTATCTAAGTGCCCTCCTCCATCCATTCATTCCTTTCTTCTTTCTGAATGTATGCCTCTATTGACGATTGTCAATATCTAACTCAGACGCGAGTATTCTTTTCGGTCTTTGGTTGATAGAAATGGCTCCTTTCCGAGCCCAATGTTGTTCCTCGGACCAAGCCGAAAGCGGTCCGATAGACTCGGATCATCGGGGCCCTCGAGTCTCATGAAGATAGCGCATCGAACCTTGAAATCTTTGAGAGTGGCCTCTGAGTGAAGGTCAGCTTCAGGCACCTGGAGATTTACAATTTTGTGGAGCTTTGGACTCAACAACTTGTCTAGAGTTTGTTCGAGTCATACGACGTTGTCGGGCTGTTGTATCCTGCAGAGGACAAGTCAAGAATATTACTGTTGGACCAGTGAAGATGCTACCGCAGTGGGCTTGAACCTCTTTAAAGAGGGCGAGATATTCGCGCCTCAGCCTGAAGATTATTTATTTATTTTTCTTCATCTTATTTTTCAACTGTAATTACTTGTAATTTCACCAACAAATTGTAACCGAGTTGTGCTTCTTGATTGCTTGTATTTTCTATAGCTAATAACTCTAAGGTTTCACAATCTTCTAAATTTGCCAATATGCATAATTTGAACCACACGATAACGCCCATAATTATTTTATTAGTCGGGGATCAATTGCTTTTGACAGGCCGACAATGCCCGTGCCTATGGTAAGGACATTAATCATGTGTTTTTGAAATGATCGATTTTTAAAAGTTATTTTCTAGTGTTTGATTGTCAGAAATATTTTCTATTGAAAATAGTTTTCATGGTCGGGTGAAAAATGATTTCCCTCACTTATGGTGGAAGTCAATATTTTTTTTTTCACAATTATTTAAATTCTGAACTTACATCGCTACATCAATTAATACTAAGATACAGTTCCAATTGAAACTTTCTTGCAACCCACAAATGCAGAAGTCAACTTGGCTTTTGCATCATGACCAACTAAAATATTAATTAATTAATGAAACAAACGCGTATCTTGTGTTGCACATTTCCAATGTCAACTTCTAGTCTTCTACATTCTTTCAAATTATGTGATAAGATGTACTAATTTTTTTACCATATTTGGTTTTCTAATTTCTTGAAGAAAGGACAATATATTTATCATAATTGATTTTTCTTTTTAAGAAAACGAACATATTTTTTTTCTTTATATTTGGCTAGTCTTTTTTATGGAGGAAATTTTTTTGGCTAGTCCTTTCTCTTAAAAATCTTTCATTCATTCAGCTACATCCACAATGTAGTCTTAAGACCTTTGAGAATCTTGTTTATGGAAATAATTTCGGGACAAGTGTTAGCTTACTACTTGGGTTTGACTCTTTGTGAGTTTGTTCTCTCGATATTTTATACTCTCTTTTATATTACAGATTCCTCATCTCCGCCTGTCTATGTGTTAGTTTTTCCAACAATTATGGTGATGTATGGGAGAGGTAAGCAATGATGCAACTCTCCTTAGTGAGATAAGCAATGATGCAATGAGTGGTAGGTGAGATGGGAATATTGCAAATTGATACTTCTTGGTAGGTGAGATTTGCACTTTTGGTCCCTATCTCAAAACTATAAATACCCCCTTCCATTTCATTGTATAACACACCAAAAAAAATATATCAAAACTCAAGAAGAAAGAGTTTGAGAGGGAGAGAGATATAGTTCCTTTAGGAATGTTTCCTAACAGGGGAGTGACAAAATAGTGAGTAGAATACTAGTCGGGTATTTTTCGGGAAACACTTTGTGTGCGCCACTATTTTGGGTAGAGCTCAGGAATTGTTGTACCTCCAAATTATTGGGGAAGTCTCTCTTTGTATGCCTGCTAAATGTTTTAGTGGAAGTTGGTGTCGGATTTGTGGACGTAGCCTAAACGTTTTAGGTGAACCACGTTAAATATTGTGTCATTTATTTTTGGTTTCGTTGATCATTTATTTTATTCCGCTGTGCAGTAGTGTTTAGTGCCACCGGGTCCTAACAAGTGGTATCAGAGCTTTGGTTAGAGTACTATTCATACGTACGGTACTATTCATACGTACGAGTACTATTCATCCATACGGGCACTATTCATATCCACGGTTACTATTCACCGTCGGAATTTTTTTTAGATTGCAGAAGTCTGTCAAATTCTGATCTAAATGGAGGCGAGGACAAGCAAGATGGTCAATCTGAATGGCACAAATTATCACTTATGGAGAAACAAGATGAAGGATCTCCTGTTCGTGACAAAGATGCACCTGCCGGTGTTCAGTTCTCAGAAACCTGAAGATAAGTCAGACGAGGACTGGGAATTTGAGCACAACCAAGTGTGCGGCTACATACGGCAATTTGTTGAAGACAATGTGTACAACCACATTTCTGGTGTGACACATGCAAGGTCGTTATGGGACAAGCTCGAAGAGTTGTATGCCTCTAAAACAGGTAACAACAAATTATTTTACTTGACAAAATTAATGCAAGTAAAATATGTAGAAGGGACAACTGTGGCAGATCACCTTAATGAAATACAAGGGATTGTCGACCAGTTGTCGGGAATGGGCATAAAGTTCGATGACGAGGTACTTGCTCTTATGGTGCTGGCAACACTCCCAGAGTCATGGGAAACCTTGAAGGTTTCAATCACCAATTCTGCACCCAACGGTGTGGTAAACATGGAGACAGTCAAGAGTGGCATTCTGAATGAAGAAATGAGACGCCGATCACAAGGAACATCTTCTTCACAGTCAGAGGTGTTGGCTGTTACGACCAGGGGGAGAAGTCAAAATAAGAGCCAGAGTAACAGAGATAAGAGCAGAGGTAAATCCAACAAATTTGCAAATGTTGAGTGCCATTACTGCAAAAAGAAGGGGCATATCAAAAGATTTTGCCGACAGTTCCAGAATGACCAGAAGAAGAACAAAGGCAAAAAGGTGAAGCCCGAAGAAAGCAGTGATGATGAAACAAACTCCTTTGGTGAGTTCAACGTTGTCTACGATGACGACATTATCAATCTGACAACCCAAGAGATGACCTGGGTGATTGATAGTGGGGCTACCATTCATGCGACGCCACGGAGAGAACTCTTCTCATCTTACACACCTGGAGACTTTGGTCGTGTAAAGATGGGAAATGCCAATTTCTCAACAGTTGTAGGCAAAGGTGATGTTTGCCTAGAGACCATGAATGGGATGAAGCTACTTTTAAGAGATGTCAGGCATGTTCCAGATATGCGCCTGAATCTGATCTCCGTAGACAAGCTCAATGAGGAAGGTTACTGCAATACCTTCCATAATGGCCAATGGAAGCTCACGAAGGGCTCATTGGTGGTGGCGCGGGGCACGAAGCAGTCAAAGTTGTACGTGACCCAGGCGAGAATCTCCCAACAAGTTATAAATGTTGCGGAGAATGATAGCAATATCAAGTTGTGGCATAGACGTCTTGGCCACATGAGTGAGAAGTCAATGGCGCGTTTGGTAAAGAAGAACGCCTTACCAGGTCTAAACCAGATCCAGTTGAAGAAGTGTGCTGACTGTTTAGCTGGGAAACAAAACAGAGTTTCGTTCAAAAGATTCCCTCCTTCCAGAAGGCAAAATGTGTTGGATCTGGTACACTCAGATGTATGTGGACCTTTCAAGAAGTCCCTCGGTGGTGCCCGATATTTCATGACCTTTATTGATGATCATTCACGAAAGACATGGGTATACACGCTGAAGACCAAGGATCAAGTGTTTCAAGTTTTCAAACAGTTTCTGACCTTGGTGGAAAGAGAGACTGGTAAGAAGTTGAAGTGCATCCGGACAGACAATGGCGGTGAATACCAGGGTCAATTTGATGCTTACTGTAAAGAGCATGGTATTCGACATCAGTTCACACCTCCTAAAACTCCCCAGTTGAATGGCTTGGCTGAGAGGATGAATAGAACTTTGATCGAGAGAACCAGATGTTTACTCTCTCATTCAAAGTTACCAAAGGCTTTCTGGGGTGAAGCTCTAGTTACAGCAGCCTATGTGCTGAACCATTCACCCTGTGTCCCTCTTCAGTACGAGGCTCCAGAAAAGATTTGGTCAGGAAGAGATATCTCTTATGATCAATTACAGGTATTTGGCTGCAAAGCCTATGTCCATGTTCCGAAAGATGAAAGGAGCAAACTTGATGTCAAGACAAGGGAGTGTGTATTCATCGGCTATGGTCAAGACATGCTTGGCTATAAGTTCTATGATCCGGTGCAGAAGAAGCTCGTCAGGAGTCGAGATGTCGTGTTCGTTGAGGACCAAACAATTGAAGACATTGACATAGTAGAGAAGTCCACTGATGATTCTGCTGAGTTTGAGTTGCCTCCAACAGTGGTGCCGAGACAAGTTGGAGATGATGTTCAGGATAATCAACCTGAAGCCCCTGATCTTCCTAATGAAGATGAACCAGCAGATACTGAAGGTAACGAGGACAATGGTGATGATGATGCAGACGAGGAGGATCAACCTCAACCACCAATCCTCAATAACCCTCCTTATCACACAAGATCTGGAAGAGTTGTGCAACAGTCTACCAGATATTCTCCACATGAGTATGTGTTACTCACTGACGGGGGAGAACCCGACAGCTTTGAAGAAGCTATTGATGATGAACATAAGGAGAAGTGGATAGAAGCCATGCAAGACGAGATGAAATCCTTGCATGAGAACAAGACGTTTGAGCTGGTGAAGTTGCCGAAAGGCAAGAGAGCTTTGAAGAATAAGTGGGTGTTCAAGATGAAGCATGATGAACACAATTCCCTTCCGAGATTCAAAGCAAGATTGGTCGTCAAAGGTTTCAATCAAAGGAAAGGCATTGACTTTGATGAAATATTCTCACCAGTTGTGAAAATGACCTCAATACGCACGGTGCTGGGATTAGCAGCAAGCCTCAACCTGGAGGTTGAGCAGATGGATGTAAAAACCGCCTTCCTACATGGTGATTTGGAAGAGGAGATATACATGGAGCAACCAAACGGTTTCCAGCAAAAGGGGAAAGAGGACTGCGTTTGTAGATTGAGGAAAAGCCTCTATGGCTTAAAACAGGCACCAAGGCAGTGGTACAAGAAGTTCGAGTCGGTGATGGGGCAACACGGCTACAAGAAGACAACTTCAGACCATTGTGTGTTCGCTCAGAAGTTTTCTGACGATGATTTCATCATCCTATTGCTCTATGTGGATGATATGTTGATTGTTGGCCGGAATGTTTCCAGAATTAATAGCTTAAAAGAACAGCTAAGCAAGTTCTTCGCCATGAAAGACTTGGGGCCAGCAAAACATATCCTTGGGATGAGGATTATGCGAGACCGAGAAGCCAAGAAGTTATGGTTGTCTCAGGAGAAGTACATCGAGAAGGTACTTCAACGGTTCAACATGGAGAAAACTAAAGCAGTTAGCTGTCCTCTTGCTAACCACTTTAGATTGAGCACCAAGCAAAGCCCGTCAACAGATGATGAGAGAAGAAAGATGGAGCGGATTCCATATGCTTCAGTAGTAGGAAGTTTGATGTATGCCATGGTTTGTACACGGCCAGATATCGCTCACGCTGTAGGAGTGGTAAGTAGATTTCTTTCTAATCCAGGAAAGGAACATTGGGATGCTGTTAAGTGGATTCTCAGGTATCTTCGAGGAACCTCCAAACTATGCTTATGTTTTGGAGAAGACAACCCTGTGTTGGTTGGCTATACTGATGCAGATATGGCCGGAGATGTTGATTCTAGAAAATCAACTTCAGGATACTTGATTAACTTTTCAGGGGGAGCTGTGTCATGGCAATCAAAGTTGCAAAAATGTGTTGCATTATCAACTACTGAAGCTGAATTCATCGCAGCAACGGAGGCTTGCAAAGAATTGATATGGATGAAGAAGTTCTTAACTGAACTTGGATTTTCGCAAGACGGTTATCAGTTATTTTGTGATAGTCAAAGTGCTATCCACCTTGCGAAGAATGCCTCATTCCATTCCAGATCCAAACATATTGATGTGAGATATAATTGGATCAGGGATGTGTTGGAGAAGAGGATGTTGCGGCTTGAAAAGATCCATACAGACGAAAATGGATCGGACATGTTGACCAAGACTTTACCGAAAGGGAAGTTTGAGTTCTGTAGAGAAGTTGCAGGGATAGTGGATCCACCATATAGTTGGAAGGGGGAGAATTGTTAGTTTTTCCAACAATTATGGTGATGTATGGGAGAGGTAAGCAATGATGCAACTCTCCTTAGTGAGATAAGCAATGATGCAATGAGTGGTAGGTGAGATGGGAATATTGCAAATTGATCCTTCTTGGTAGGTGAGATTTGCACTTTTGGTCCCTATCTCAAAACTATAAATACCCCCTTCCATTTCATTGTATAACACACCAAAAAAAAATATATCAAAACTCAAGAAGAAAGAGTTTGAGAGGGAGAGAGATATAGTTCCTTTAGGAATGTTTCCTAACAGGGGAGTGACAAAATAGTGAGTAGAATACTAGTCGGGTATTTTTCGGGAAACACTTTTGTGTGCGCCACTATTTTGGGTAGAGCTCAGGAATTGTTGTACCTCCAAATTATTGAGGAAGTCTCTCTTTGTATGCCTGCTAAATGTTTTAGTGGAAGTTGGTGTCGGATTTGTGGACGTAGCCTAAACGTTTTAGGTGAACCACGTTAAATATTGTGTCATTTATTTTTGGTTTCGTTGATCATTTATTTTATTCCGCTGTGCAGTAGTGTTTAGTGCCACCGGGTCCTAACACTATGGACGAGGTCAATTGACTGAACCAAATGTTTGTATCAATTCTGTTTTATCATCATTCAAGATTTGCTCTATTAGCTTCCGCGTGACACCTTATTATTTGGATTCTAACAATGTGTACATGCGTATTGCTCGGTACAAGTCTTCGCATCCATGTTTCTCCTTTATTTGTTTTTCCGATTTTTAGCGTAAGCAGATATCCTCCATACTTAATGTATTGGTCAATTTCTGACTTAGTAAGATTCTCAAGAGAGTTTGAAAATATGAGCTTCCAGCTACTTAATTAATATCTATTGATAAATATTTGGTATATTTACAATGTAAGATACATGAGTAAATACACGGAATAATAAACCAAAGTTAACATCTTGATATATGGTTTTATTTCATAAATGAAAAATCTTGATCTGCACGTCACTGAGAACAGCTCCTTCATTTGTTTATTTATAAAAAGAAAAACCGAACAACAATTGGGCTCCTAACAATATGCTTTTTAGAAATCCATCTGAGAGATCCCTGATTAAAACTGGTACTTGGTCTAGTAGCCAAAGGTGTAAACGTCACTTGATAGCTCAATTTTTGGTTCATCTCTGAAAATACAAGTGTAGTTGGCTCAACTTTCACATCAACGCCCGGTGGTGAATCAATTTCAATATTGTATGTTGAGTTAGCTTGTCCTATATTCGTCGCATTTCTTGAATATGTTTGTGCTGTTGAGTTGCTTCGGACTTGGATCGAAAATGATGGATAATTTAGTTGACCTTCTAAGATGCTAGTTATTTCTGAACATTTAACTTTGCGCTGCAAAAAGATCCCAACTTGTCTATCTGTGTAATTTAGACCACATAGATAAGCTACGTAATCGGCTGGTTCAATGTCATATATCAGGCCGGGATCATTTGCTTTTGATGGATTAACGTGCCCTGCACCTGTGGCGAAGACACTAGCTGGAAGGTACGTTTCATCCTCGATGGAGCTCAATCCGAGGTTTAAGACATCAGCTGTTGTCATAATTGCTGACTTAATTGCAGCTGGAGACCAATCAGGGTGACTACTTTTTAGCAGCGCTGCAACGCCACTGAGATGAGGACAAGACATTGACGTACCTGAAATCATGTTGAAATTAGAGTTCGTGTTTGTGTTATTCTCCAAGGAAACATGCCAAGCTGCAAGGATGTTAACACCAGGACCAGTAATGTCCGGTTTTAGAATTCCAGGACTTGCAAAATTTGGACCCCTGGAAGAAAATCCAGCAACCACTGGAGCACGATCATCTCCGATAATAGTTCCCTTGAATACTATTGTTGCAGTAGGGATTAATGTGGAGTTTATATACTCTTTGATTTTTAGACCATCTGCATAGCTAACGTGTGTCACCGGAAGGACATGTGCCTCGGCTAATGTTGTGTTAGCCAGGTTTTCTGTATTCATAAGAATCATGGCTGCACCACCAGCTACCTTCACTGCTTTTCCTTTGTCAACTCGCGTTGTTCTACCAACCTCACACAACACTATCTTTCCCATGACATTCGTGTTGTTCAGCGAAGCAGGGGTACAATACTTAGCATCAGAGTCACTAGCATTGCTTCCAGGATAGGCAAGATGCAACAGTGTTGGAGGAAATTCACTAGGTTGAAAGGCTGATTCTCCATCGAATTCTTCATTGTTTCCAAGCACAGCAGTAGCCTTAATTTTCCTGTCGATGGTACTTGCACCAACTGTTAAAATCCAGGGTGCTTCATTAGCCGTTGAAAAACTGGATGGTCCTGAATTTCCAGCAGCACAACTGACAAAGATCCCCTTTTCCATTGCACTAAATGCACCAAGTGCAATGTTGTCAGAATAGAAATTATTAGTAAGCCTACCAAGGGAAAGCGAAAGCACATCGACACCATCTTCAATAGCCATATCCATTGCAGCCAAAGTGTCACTTTCAGAACAAGTGATACCTGAGCACACTTTGTAAATGGCAACATGAGCTAGAGGTGCAACGCCCGCTGCAGTTCCATTAGCATTGCCAAATATATTAGCACCTGGAACGAAATTTCCAGCAGCCGTGCTAGCAGTGTGCGTACCATGTCCATTCTCGTCCCATGGTGACCCGTTCCCTGAGGACTGGAAGTACCTCGCTCCAATGAGCTTGTTGTTACACTTTGTAACATTAAATTCACACTTACCCTTCCATTTAGCAGGGGGTGGGGGCATCCCATCGTCACTAAACGAAGGGTGGTCCGGGAAAATTCCCGTGTCAATGACACCAATAATCACACCTTTCCCATAATTTGAGTCATTCCAGAACCCCATGTTCTGGTGCAACCCCAAGAAGTTGAGACTATGTGTAGTGTACAAATCAAGTTGCCTTTCGGGGCGGGCAGAAATAAATCCTTTCCTTTTCTGCATTTCCTTGAGATCATCCGGATATAACTTAGCTGCAAAACCTGTTAGAACATTTCGATAGGAATAGATCAATCGTGGCGCCTCACGAGAGCCATCTGAGGTTGTTGCAGGCAAGAAAGAAAGATACCAGCTATCTAAATCTTGATATCTGCTATCGCCTTCACGATCAGGGAACTCACAATGAATAATATAGACTTGTGAATTGCTTTGTTCTTCTTCAGGCCTTTCATCAACAGGGTGTTCATTTGCATTAGTGGTAAATAAAGTGAACAGAAAAATGAGGCCAATTATTATGAGAATTGACCTGAATTGAGCCATGACAACTTTACTGCTAGTGAAATATCAGTTTTCTTTGCTAATGAGTTTGGATTATATCTACAATGGAGGGATGAAGTTGGAAAAAAGAGTTATTTGCCTAAGGATTTTTGTTGGAGTTTTTGAATTTTAGTTGAGGTTATATATAGTTCTTGGAAATATTTTTTTATTTGCTAGTCAGAACTCAGAAGCTACTATAGACATATGAACTAGTCATGCGGGGAGAATCATGAAATAAAAAATAGGCCAAAAACTGAATTGGTCATCTACACGCTAAAAACAATTTTAGTTTAATCTAACTAATCTTTGAAAAATGAACTTGAGATAGCAACAACATATAGACAAAGTCGTTAATTTTCATGATAATATTTTCTATCTCAGTAATGTTCGAGTCAACTTGGACACACCTTAACTATTGAGACAAAACAGGCCTGCTGCCTTCTTTACTCCAGATTGCTAAATCCTTGGCAAACACGGAACAACACAATATATTTCTTGTCTACTTGACCTTCTGTTTCAGATAGGTTGCAAGTTTAACTACTTGAAGTAATTTCATGTTTGTTTTCTTTTCATTTTCAGCTCATCAGATAAGTATCTAGCATCTAGCTATTAATGATATTCCATCTACTTTTATCATTTTATATAGAAAACTATACTTTCATAGGAAATACATATCATCTGGCTATCAATGATACACATTTTCCGGTGGCGGAGCTAGAATTTACATCAAGGGGTGTCAAAATTTTAAAAAAATAGATACATCAAAAAGTATAGGGGAGTCAACGCATACTAAATATACATATAACAATAAAATTATCTAGCAATACAATATAATTTTTCGGCGAAAGGGTATCGATTGACATCCCTTAGTTGAATGTGGCTCCGCCATTGGCATTTCCTGAGAAGGAAAAAACAAGCAGGACGGTATCAACAATCAAGTTTATTTGTCAAATTTTGGCTAAGCGTTATTCTCCTGATCGAGAATGTTAAAAGTATGAGTTGCTTAATATTTACTGAAAACTATCTGGTGTAATATATTTCATTTTTGTATCGTTGAGTAGTAGAATAAGAATATGATTGTATTGACAAGAGCAAAAAACAGACGACATAAATCTCAACTCTGATACATTCAGCTTGACACTAAAAAGAGATAAAAAGAAAAACACATATTTGGTATTAACAGTGTCACACTCTTGTTAACAAGATAAAACAGGAAATTACCAAAGAAAAAAAGAAAGAGAAGAAGATACATTTTCACGTCGTAAGGTGAAAATGGTCTTATTACAAATGAAAAAACTTGATCAGCATGTCACTGATATCAGCTCCTTCATTTCCTTTTCAGAAAAAGCTGAATCTCACAGCAATTGGGCTCCTAACAATGTGTTTACCAGAAATCCATTTGAGAGATCCCTGATAATAACCGGTACTTGGATTACTAGGCAAAGGTGTAAACGTCACTTGATAGCTCAATTTCTGGTTCACCTCTGAAAAAACTAGTGTAGTTGGCTCAACTTTTACATCAACGCCCGGTGGTGAAATCAATTTCAACACTGTATGTTGAGTTGGCTTGTCCTACGTTCGTCACGTTTCTTGAATATGTCTTAGCTGCTGAGTCGGTACTGAGTTTAATCGAAAATGATGGATAATTTAGTTGACCTTCTAAGATGCTAGTTATCTCTGAACAGTTAACTTTACGCTGCAAAAAGATCCCAACTTGTCTATTTGTGTAATTCAAACCACATAGGTAAGATACGTAATCGGCTGGTTCTATGTCATATATCAGGCCGGGATCATTTGCTTTCGATGGATTAACGTGGCCTGCACCTGTGGCAAAGACATCAGCTGGAAGGTAAGTTTCATCCTCGATGAAGTTCAATCCGAGATTTAAGACATCAGCTGTTGTCATAATTGCTGACTTAATTGCAGCTGGAGACCAATCAGGGTGAACACTTTTTAGCAGCGCTGCAACGCCACTGAGATGGGGACAAGACATTGAGGTTCCTGAAATCATGTTAAACATAGAGTTCGTGTTGTTTTCTAAGGAAACAGGCCAAGCTGCTAGGATGTTAACACCAGGACCAATAATGTCTGGTTTTAGAATTCCAGGACTTGCATAACTTGGACCCCTGGAAGAAAATCCAGCAACTACTGGAGCACGATCATCGCCGATTATAGTTCCGTTGAATACTATTGTTGCAGTAGGGACTAATGTTGAGTTTATATACTCTTTGATTTTTAGACCATCTGCATAGCTAACGTGTGCCACCGGAATGACATGTGCCTCTGCTGGTGTTGTATTAGCCAGGAGTTCTGTATTCATAAGAATCATGGCAGCACCACCAGCCGCCTTCACAGCTTCTCCTTTAGAAACTCGTGATGTTATACCAATCTCACACAACACAATCTTTCCCGTGACATTTGTGTTGTTCAGCGAAGTAGGGTAACAATATTTAGCCAAAATGTCACTGTCATTGCTCCCCGGATAGGCAAGAGGCAACAGTGTTGGAGGAAAGTCACTAGGTTGAAAAGCTGATTCTCCATCGTATTCTTCGTTGTTTCCAAGCACAGCAGTAGCCTTAATTTTCCTGTCGATGGTACTTGCACCAACTGTTAAAATCCAGGGTGCTTCATTAGATGTCGAAAACCTGTATGGTCCTGAATTTCCAGCAGCACAGCTGACGAAGATCCCCTTTTCCATTGCACTAAATGCACCAACTGCAATGACGTCTTCATAGAAATTATAAGCAACACCTCCAAGGGAAAGCGAAAGCACATCGACACCATCTTCAATAGCCATATCCATTGCAGCCAAAATGTCACTTTCAGAACAATAGATATAAGAGCACACTTTATAAATAGCAACATGAGCTAGAGGTGCAACGCCCGCTGCAGTGCCATTAGCATTGCCAAATATATTAGCACCTGGCACGAAATTTCCAGCAGCCGTGCTGGCAGTGTGCGTACCATGTCCATTTTCGTCCCATGGTGACCCGTTCCCCGATGACTGGAAGTACCTCGCTCCAATGAGCTTGTTGTTACACTTTGTAACATTAAATTCACACTTACCCTTCCATTTAGCAGGGGGTGGGGGCATCCCACTGTCGCTAAACGAAGGGTGGTCCGGGAAAATTCCTGTGTCAATGACTCCAATGATCACACCTTTTCCATAATTTGAGTCATTCCAGAACCCCATGTTCTGGTGCAATCCCAAGAAGTTGAGGCTATGAGTGGTATACAAATCAAGTTGCTTTTCAGGGCGGGCAGAAATAAATCCGTCCTTTTTCTCCATTTCCTTGAGATCATCTGGTGATAATTTAGCTGCAAAACCTGTTAGAACATTACGATAGGAATAGATCAATCGTGGCGCCTCACGAGAGCTATCTGAGGTTGTTGCAGGCAAGAAAGAAAGATACCAGCTATCTAAATCTTGATATCTGCTAGCGCCTATTGCCATCAGGGAACTCACAGTGAACTATATAGACTTGTGAATTGCTTTGTTTTTCTTTAGGCTTTTCATCAACAGGGCGTTCACTTGCGATAGTGGTGAATGAAGAAAAGAGAAAAGTAATGCCAATTATAGTCAGAATTGACCTGTATTGAGCCATCACAACTTTTGTGCTAGTGAAATAGCTGTTATTTGAGTTTAGATTTTGGTGAGAGTTTTGGAATTTTGGAAGTATATATATATGGTAACTGGAAGCTTTTTTTTTTTTTTTTTTAATTTGCTAGTCAGAAGCTATTTTTAGATATGTGAAATAGTCATGCCTGGAGATTCTTGGATTAAATAGAAAAATGAAAGTGGATTGGTCATCTACATGCTAAATCGACTTGATTTTATTTAACTCTTCTTTGATAATGAACTTGAGATAGCAACAGCATATAGACGAAGAAGTCAATCTACAATATGCCCTTTTATGTAAGTAATGTTCGAATCAACTTGTGCTCACCTCAACTAATTCACTTGACAACCTGTCCGACCCATAGGTGCAGGTTGTCAAGGTAAGTATGCTTACAAAAGTTGGAGCCCACGAGCCCACGAGTAAGTGTTATGGCTGAATTTGAACTTGAAATCTCGAGATTATTACTCACACAGCTCAATCATTAGACCATCTCCTGGGGATTAAAGAAGTGAAGCAAATAACTTCAGAGCTCAAAATGAATTTGTTTTCTTTTACAGTTATTGAATCAAGACCTGTTTTCTTTCTCTGAGAGAATCACATTGCCAAAACCTATACATCTTTTTAATCATCTTACTTCCCTAGTTAATGTTGTATATGTTAAGAAACAATTACTTGCATCGACACTTAAGCTGGTTCCTTAATTAATTACTATCTGATTTAGTCCCTTAACCATTTGATCTTCAATCTATAGGATTCCTCAGATATAAACAAGAGCCCTTTTGGCTTAGCTGAATCACATGCCCGCTTGCATCGATACTTAAAACTACTTTTGAAGTGCTCGAGCTGATTTTATAGCTGCGTAGTACTCTTAAAACTATATAGTTTGGAGCAAACTCTACAAACATAAATGGAAATTTTAACTTTGTATATAAAAGGGCAGCCCGGTGCACTAAGCTCCCGTTATGCGCGGGGTCCTGGGAAGGACCATTCTGCAAGAGGCTGTTTCTACGGCTTGAACCCGTGACCTCCTGGTATATGTGATGAGATATTACTTACAACTTCGCCCTCTACTCTAAAGTGAACTGTTCAAATTTTCAGCAATGGTTTTCCTTTTTTATTTATGAGCGCATACTTTCTCCAAATAAAAAATGGATAATGATTTATAGGATCCCAATAGATTTGATGTTGATTACTTACTTCTATAATAAAGATATGCCAACACTTAAGTTTTTAAACTTTGAGCTTTGTCAATCCTGACAAATTCAAGCATTACCACTTTGGTTTTTTGTTTTGAATGAGATAAAATAATTGTCTGCCTTCTTAACTCCAAATTGCTAAATCCTTCGCAAGCAAGGAACAAAAAAACATCTTTCTTGTCTGCTTAAACTTCTGTTTCGGAGGCTGTAAGCTTAACAATAACAGTGTTTTTTGTTGGTTTCCCACTCGTCTCATACACGTTTTAGGGTCCGACTAAGCTGGATTCGCGACGGAGAGTCCCACCTTCAGGGCGGAGCTAGCCCTTCACTTACGGGTTCGGCCAAACCCAATAGTTTTAATCCAAATTCTGTATTTGTCTTATAATCCATTGAATGTGTACAAGATATTAATTTAGAACTCAGTAACTCAACAGAACTATAATGCCGAACCCATCAACTTCAAATCTTAGCTCCGTCTCTGCTCACGGTGGGGTAAAGCACTATGTACCAAATGGGACTCCATTCCCAGAAAACATCATATCTATCTAGTGTTAAGTATATTCTCGAAAAGTCATAACCTCATATTCAAAAGTGCAACAAGCGTTATTTAATTGATTTGTTAAAAGTAAACTATGAATATAGAAAGACGAGAATTGTTAAAAGTAAACTATAAATATAGCAAGTACGAGAGAATTGTTAAAAGTAAACTATAAATCTAGAATGTATGAGAAAGAGACGTTGCACCTGACCTTTTCAAGATGGGAAATCAACACGGGGATATAATAACCTGTCTAATGGATGAAAATGAAAAGACGCTCTTTGCTGATTTATTCTAAATATTCTTCTTTTCTTTCTTTTTAAATATTTTTTGAAATAGTAATATTCATCTTATGTTAAACTATGTTGTAGACATAATAAATAAATAAATAAACGTACCACCCTAGGCGAATCTCACCGACAAAACAGGGAGAGATGTTGAGTAATAAGGATACAAGACTTAGACCTTAATAATACATTTTAAAGTCGTGCGTTGGGCCTAGTAGGTTGAAGTGTTATGTGACACCCTAGGCGAATCTCATATCGACAAAATAGATGCGCGTTTTAAAGCCGTACAGGCCTAGGCCCAAAGCGAACACCATCACTAGTGAGATGAGCTGTTACGATGTTTTTGATGTAACCGTTTAAGTTATACAATTTTGTTGGAATTAATTTTATTGGCATAAATTCCTGCAAATTCTTGTTTTTTTGGGTTTCCCATCCGGTGTCCGGTAGCGCTCCCTATCGAGGATTTTTCCATACCCAGGGCTCGAACTCGAGACCTCTGATTAAGAGAAGAGCAGCCCCATCCGCCACCACATCCTTTGGTGGTTAATTTCCTGCAAATTTAGATAGACTATAGGATAATACTAATACAGATAGTCTGACCAGTGTAAAGCATTTGGAGGAGTTGGCTTTAAATTTTTGTTGGCAGAAAATTAAGATCAGAAAGAGAGTAAAAGATGAAAAGAAAAATTTCAACGAGAGAAAAACACAGAAATGTATGTTGAAAGACTTCTTCTTTGGCGGTGAATTGGATTATCATTTCAAAATTGGCATTTCCTTATTTTTAATTTTTCAGTGTAATATTATGACGTAGTTATCTCTTTAAATAATCTATCTGTCATTAGTAAATTATAATAATTTATAGAACTTCAATGACTAACTTCATTCAAATACAAATATATAGATAACTTATTTGTAAAGTTATTTGAAGAATTTTGAAATGTTAAATGTGATTATGTGTTATAAATTACTAAATCTTGCAAGTGGTTTAAATGTTATTTTACAAGAAGTATAGTGTTGTCACCAAATTGAATCAGTAAAACTAATTGATTTCATCTTTAAACAAATTATATTTTCTTTGAAACATGTGAATATAAATACAAATATGTGTTTAACTAAAGAAGAATTAACCTAAATAGTTCATGTATATGTAATATATGCATAATTCATGTAAAACATATGATTACTATATATAACTAATTTATAATCTATGTATAATGAGGGTCAATATTGCCAAAGCTCAAAGTTTAATAACTTAAGAGTTGACATATCTTCATTATAGAAGCAACTAACCAACATTACCTTTATTGGATTCTTTAAATCTTTATCCTCTTTTTTATTTGGAGGGGGACTTTTTTTTTCAGGGAAAATTGGAGAAAAGGATGTTCGCTACTGATGTGATTTGAACCTTCCATCTTAATTGTCGAAGGCAGAAAGCTTACAAAAAGAGGCAGGTTTTTTACCTGTATATATTACGTTTTGAATTACATTGATGCAACCCAAAAACATAGTTCAACGGTCAAAGGGGTTCAAACTTTTAAGAGGTCGCTAGTTCAATTACCGCTTGCTACAGTCTCTTTTAACTTTTAAAGTTTTCTTTTTTGAACCGTTAGCAAAAATTCTGCCTCCGTTACTACTTGCAAGGTGACGGAACTAGCCCGGGTTCGTAGATATATAAAAAGAAAATATTATTGATGAGATATGAATCCTTCAATTTAAAGGGAAAAGCAAAGTAATAAGATTGAGTAGGAGAGCTAAGTCATTAAAAGGATAAGTCTAGAGCATGTAATGATGCCAAGAAAAGAAAAGAATTTTTTTTTTATTTCAGCTATATCCTGCTTTTATATGGCTTTTTGGTACCGTCCCTTTTTGTCTATATTTTATTAATGTGGTGCTTATGCGTTCCTGAGACAAGGGTCTATTAGAAACAACATCTCTATCCTCACAAGGTAGGGATAAGGTCTGTGTAGGCACTACCCTCCCCAAACCCCACGGTATGGGATAATACTGGGTATGTTATTGTTGTTGTTGTAGTATGAAGCTTAGGTATATTTCTTGGCTTCTTTTGGTCCCAAGGAGATGGCCTAATGACTGAACCATGAGAGTAACAATCTGAAAGTCTTAACATTCAAATTCCAGCTACAATACTAAGTGTAGGTTCTTTGCTACAATACTGAGTGTAGGTTCTTTGCTCCAACTTTTGTGAGCAGGATTACCTTGGTACTGTACTTGTGAGTTTGAACAAGTTGACTTGAACATTACTTCTATAGAAAATGTATATTTTCGATTGACTTCTTCATCTATATGCTGTTGCTATGTCAAGTTCATTACCTAAGATAAGTTAAATAAAATGAAGTTGCTTTAGCGTGTAGATTACCAGTTGACTTTCCTTTTTCTATCTAATCCAAGAATATCCAGGCATGACTATTTCACACATCTATAATAACTTCTGACTAGGGGTGTTCATAAAAACCCGAAAAATCGAACCAAACCGACCAAAAAAACCGATACTTTTTGGTTTGGTTTGGTTTTGGTTTTGAATTTTAAAAACCGATCAAATTTGGTTTGGTTTTGGTTTTAATCAGAAAAAAACCCGAACCAAACCGACTATAGGAGTAGCTATTTCTAATTTATTATTACACCTATACATATGTATATTGTTATACAAAGTTTCAAAAAATTTATGGTAAATGCTAATAGTTTGCACTTTTAATATAGTTCTTTACCTTTACATTCTAGTTTGATTGGTAGTTTTCTTTTGTTTAGTGTAAGAATCCATTCCGTGTTAAAAATAACATATTTTTAATTGAGTCCTTAAATTATTCATCACTATTTGATTCAATTATCATCAATATATTTTGATAAATAATAGATTTTTCAAAGGGCAATTGATTTGATAGTGTTACATTGAAAATGTGGTCGCCGGAATATTTGTTTGGTAGTGTATGTCTTATATTTAAGAAAAAACCGACAAATAACCGAAAAAACCGAAAAACCGATATAAACCGAATAGAGAAAAACCGACTTAATTGGTTTGGTTTGGTTCTAATATTTGAAAAACCGACTTATTTGGTTTGGTTTCTTTTTAGGAAAAAACCGATCCAAACACCCCTACTTCTGACTAGCAAATAGAAAAAACTTCCAACAACTATATATATACCCATCAAACATTCCAAAACACTTAAACAAAATCCAAACTCACATATAGTCAGCTATATTTCACTAGCACTGACATTGTCATGGCTCAATACAGGTCAACTCTCACTATAGTTGGCCTTATTTTTCTCTTCTCTTCATTCACCACTAATGCAAATGAACGCCCTGTTGATGAAAGACCTAAAGAAAAACAAAGCAATTCACAAGTCTATATTGTTCATTGTGAGTTCCCTGATCGCGAAGGCGCTAGCAGATATCAAGATTTAGATAGCTGGTATCTTTCTTTCTTGCCTGCAACAACCTCAGATAGCTCTCGTGAGGCGCCACGATTGATCTATTCCTATCGTAACGTTCTAACAGGTTTTGCAGCTAAGTTATCTCCAGATGATCTCAAGGAAATGGAGAAAAAGGAAGGATTTATTTCTGCACGCCCCGAAAGGCAACTTGATTTGCACACCACACATAGTCTCAATTTCTTGGGATTGCACCAGAACATGGGGTTCTGGAATGACTCAAATTATGGAAAAGGTGTGATCATTGGTGTCATTGACACAGGAGTTTTCCCCGACCACCCTTCATTTAGCGACGATGGGATGCCCCCACCCCCTGCTAAATGGAAGGGTAAGTGTGAATTTGATGTCCCAAAGTGTAACAACAAGCTCATTGGCGCGAGGTACTTTCAGTCCTCAGGGGATGGGACACCACTGGATGAAGATGGACATGGTACGCACACTGCTAGCACGGCTGCTGGAAATTTCGTGCCAGGTGCTAATATATTTGGCAATGCTAATGGAACTGCAGCGGGCGTTGCACCTCTAGCTCATGTTGCTATTTACAAAGTATGCTCCCCTATCACTTGTTCTGAAAGCGACACTTTGGCTGCAATGGATATGGCTATTGAAGATGGTGTCGATGTACTTTCGCTTTCCCTTGGTAGACTTACTAGTAATTTCTACTCTGACAACATTGCAGTTGGTGCATTTAGTGCAATGGAAAGGGGAATCTTTGTTAGTTGTTCTGCTGGAAATTCAGGACCATACAGGTTTACAATTTCTAATGAAGCGCCATGGATTTTAACAGTTGGTGCAAGTACGATAGACAGGAAAATTAAGGCTACTGCTGTGCTTGGAAACAACAAAGAATACGATGGAGAATCAGCTTTTCAACCTAGTGACTTTCCTCCAACACTGTTGCCTCTTGCCTATCCTGGAAACGATGCTAGTGACTCTTATGCAAAATTTTGTACCCCTGATTCGCTGAACAACATGAACGTCATGGGAAAGATAGTGTTGTGTGAGGTTGGTAATACAACACGAGTCAATAAAGGAAAAGCAGTGAAGGCTGCTGGAGGTGTTGCCATGATTCTTATGAATACAGAACTCCAAGCCAACACGACATCAGCTGAGGCACATGTCCTTCCCGTGACACACGTTAGCTATGCAGATGGCCTGAAAATCAAAGAGTATATAAACTCAACATTAATTCCTACTGCAACAATAGTATTCAAGGGAACTATAATCGGAGATGATCGTGCTCCAGTGGTTGCTGGATTTTCTTCCAGGGGTCCAAATTTTGCAAGTCCTGGAATTCTAAAACCGGACATTATTGGTCCTGGTGTTAACATCCTAGCAGCTTGGCATATTTCCTTAGAGAATAACATAAACACGAATTCTTATTTCAACATGATTTCAGGTACCTCAATGTCTTGTCCTCATCTCAGTGGCGTTGCAGCGCTGCTAAAAAGTGTTCACCCTGATTGGTCTCCAGCTGCAATTAAGTCAGCAATTATGACAACAGCCGATATCTTAAACCTCGGATTGGACTTCATCGAGGATCAAACGTACAATCCAGCTAGTGTCTTGGCAACAGGTTCAGGCCATGTTAATCCATCAAAAGCAAATGATCCTGGCCTGATATATGACATAGAACCAGCTGACTACGTACCTTATCTATGTGGTTTAAATTACACAGATGCACAAGTTGGGATCATTTTGAATCGCAAAGTTAGTTGTTCAGAGATAACTAGCATCTTAGAAGGTCAACTAAATTATCCATCATTTTCGATTAAAGTCACAGTCAGCTCAACTGCTCAAACATATTCAAGAACTGTAACGAACGTAGGACAAGCCAACTCGATATACAGTGTTGAAATTGATTCACCACCGGGCGTTGATGTGAAAGTTGAGCCAACTACACTTGCTTTTTCAGAGGTGAACCAAAAGTTGATCTATCAAGTGACATTTACACCTTCGGGTACTATTCCAAGTACCAGCTATAATCAGGGATCTCTAAAATGGATTTCTGACAAACACATTGTTCGGAGCCCAATTGCTGTGAGATTCCTCTTTTTCTAGAAAAAGGAAATGATGGAGCTAATCTCAGCGACATGCTGATTTTTCATTTGTAATAAAACATTTTCACATCATTTTTGCTTAATGGTGTGATGCTAACCTTGGTTTAAGATTCCGTTTATTTAGTCATGTTCCTTACAATGTAAATGTATCTTCTTCTCTTTCTTTTTCCTTTGGTCATCTCCTGGTTTTTCTTTTTATCTTTTCTTTTAATGTCAATTTGATTTATCAGAGTATGTAACTAACTTTTCCGGACAAATAATGACATTGGAAATGTTCAATGCGAAATACGCATTTGGTTCTTTAATTGGCCATGATGCAAAAGCCAAGTTGACTCCTAATGGAAGGACAGCAAATTCAGAATTAAAAAGGTTGACTTTCGAGTATATTTTGAAGTTCTTCAGTAACTTGTTAACTCCAGCATTATGTTGAGCCTACTTTATATAGCTAGTTCTTATAAGTAGCAAATGAAAAGGACTTTGAGATATGGAAGTTTTATTAAATTCAACTCAACAAAAAAAGCCTTTAGCGAACAATATTTTTCCGCCAATCCAAACTACTTACAGTCCTTGCTCGTCATCTAAAATATTACTGTACACCTAAAATCAGCCATTGTTAGATATGTCGAGATTCATGTATCTCTTTGTCAAAGTGAATGGTGACATTGATATTGTGCTAGAGTAATCTTTTTTCTGTATAGCATTTTGAGTATTTTCTTTATACTCCTATATGCTTATTTCCATTCTAAATGTGTGATGTGTAGTTTCATTATTATCCAAATGCCCCCCCCCCTAGGTTAGATCATGCTGGCAAAAGCTAGACTCTTTTGCATTGGAAAATCTATCTTCTATTTGTTAAAGCATCCTTGAATTGGAGCCTTTTTTTAACATATAACAGCTGATCCAAATTAGAAATTTTGTGCTTTGACTACTCGAGGAAGGATTCAGGAGCTTCTTTATCCCTGACATAGACACAATTTTTAATCATTTAATTTGTTTTTAGGTTGTCAATTGCACTTCAACTCATTTAAAAGCTCACTTCTATCAAAGAGGATATGCTATCATTCAGTTGCGAACTTGGATGAAAATAAAGAGAGCATTAGTATAAGCAGAGGCGGATCCAGGATTTAAGCTCTATGGGGTCAACTTTAAGAGAGAAGGGAAAAAGAAAAAGAAAACTAGAATGCCAATCTTGTAGTTTCACTAGACAAACACAGCTGCAATTGGACTTCTCACAAAGTGCCTATTAGAAGTCCATTTCAAGAATCCCTGTACAACATCATCAGTGTTTGAGTTATTGGTTGTCTTGGAAAAGGTCACTTGGTATGTTAACTTCTGGTTCAACTTGGAGAAAATTAGCTGGGAGGGATTAACATTAATGGCAACGCCTTTTGGAGAAACTATTTCCAACTTGTAAGTTGATGTAGCGTCACCAACGTTAGTCACAGTTCTGGTATATGTCTGAGGAGTTGATCCAAGTTTGATGGAAAATGAAGGATAATTTAGTTGTGCTTCAGGAATACTTTTCACCTTCAAGCAATCCAACTTCCGTTGCAACAAGCTACCTACCTCTCGATTTGTGTAGTTCAAACCGCATAAATAAGGTACATAGTCCTCAAATGGTGTATCATAAATTAGTCCTGGATCATTTGCTCTCGATGGATTAACATGTCACCAATTGCAAAGATATCAGCCGGAATCAACCTTTCATCTAATATTGGATTCTTGGCTAGGTTTAATGTATCAGCGGTTGTCATGATTGCGGACTTAATAGCAGCAGGAGACCAATTAGGATGTGCGCTCTTCAGCAAAGCTGCTATACCACTAAGGTGAGGACAAGACATTGAGGTTCCAGATATAATATTGAATGTTGATTTTGTGTTCTTGTTGTCATCCAAGGAGGTAGGCCAAGCAGCAAGGATGTTAACCCCTGGACCAATTATGTCAGGTTTCAAGATGCCAGGACTAGCTACGCTTGGTCCGCGAGCAGAAAATGAAGCAACTATGGGAGCATTTTTGTCGCCAATTATCGTCCCTTGGAACGTGATTGTAGCAACAGGATTTGATGTTGAGTTCATATAGGCCTGAATTTTCGTTCCAGATACATCTGAAACATCTAACGATGGAAGCACAAGCGCATCAGCTGATTTAGTGACACCATCATCTGGTTCATTGATGATAATCATGCCAACACCTCCAGCATCCTTTACAGCTTGTCCTTTATCAACCCTGCGAACGCCACCACCAACCAGGCACAAGACTATCTTTCCTCTTATAGCAGGGTCAGTGAGTGACCCTGGTTTGCGATAAGGGGCCTCAAATTCATCACTTGCATTCTTTCCAGCATCAAATAGAAGGAAGAATGTTGAGTTGGAAGTCTTTGGACGATAAGCAGATTCTCCTTCAAATTCCTCTTTATTTCCAAGCTTAACAGTGGCCTTTAGTTTTCTATCATGAGTGCTGGCGCCTACTGTGAGAATCCATGGCGCGTCATTTGTTACAAATCCATTGGGATGGACCATTATTGCCTGCAGAACAACTAACAAGAATACCTCTTTCTGTTGCACTATACGCCCCAAGAGCAATAGGGTCATTATGGAAAGGACTCGAACGACTTCCACCAATGGATATTGAAAGGATATCTACACCATCATCTATAGCTGCATCCATGGCAGCTAAAATATCAACATCAGCACAACCATCAGAAGTGCATACCTTATATATGGCTATGTGTGCAAGAGGGGCAACACCAACTGCTGTGCCATTGGCATTCCCATAGACATTGGCACCTTTCACAAAGGCTCCTGCGGCTGTGCCCGCTGTGTGTGTACCATGTCCATCATCATCTATTGGGGAACTATTAGGCAAGTTGATAAGACCTGAGTCCTATGAGCTTGTTGTTACACTTGGTCGTGAAATTAGACTCACAAACTCCTTTCCACTTAGCAGGCGGGGGAGGCATCCCAACGTCGCTAAATGAAGGATGGTCAGGGAAAATTCCAGTGTCCAAAACTCCGATGATCACGCCTTTCCCATAGTTGGAATCCTTCCACAAGCCCATGTTCTGTTGCAAACCAAGAAAACTTGGAGTATGAGTAGTGTGCAAGGGCAATATCCTCTGTGGCTGAGCAGAAACAAAGCCTTGTTTCTTCTCCATTTCCTTCACTTGTGCAGCAGTTAATCTTGCTGCAAAGCCTTTCATCACATTGTGATAGGAATAGATCATTCTTGGCTCTTCATTTTCACTTGAGCTAATTGTTGTAGTTTTAGGCAAAAAAGAATGGTAATAGCTCTCTAAATCCATTGATGATGATGATTGAGTAGAAATTTGGCTTTATGGGGATTCAACTTGGACTATATAAGTCTCTAAATCACTCTGAGTACTAGGCCATAGGAAAGTGCAAAAGATGCAGAATAGAAGGATTTTCAAGAATCCCATGGATGCAACTGATGTTGTATTTGGAAAGTGAATTTGATGAGCTTTTGTGTTTGGTGTTAATGTCTATATATTGTGCTTTGTCCTTGAGCTATTCACAATTTCATATTCATGACTTTAGTTTCCCCCACTTGCAAAATCAATCAAGAAATCTTGTGCATATGTTGGAAGGAGTCTTTTTGGTCACACTGCAAGACTTAATTGTGCCCCTTATTTTGGTTAGAACTTAGAACCATTATATTCTTGTGGAAAAAGGACCATGTGGGGAAGAAAATTAAATTGTACTAAAGGATTTAATGAAAAGAAAGGCCACTAGTGTGAACGAAGACTAGCTAAATAGAACTGTATTATAAAGTGATTTTTATTTTTTTTCAAATTGGAAATAGCATTTTATCTTTTTAAGGTAATAGTAAAGTCTGTGTTCACACTATTCTCTCCTTCTCTGACATTACTTGTGGAATTATACTGTACTTGTTATTGTTGTCGTACCATCCACTGGAAATTTGTTCTCGAATAGTTTATCTAATGATGTCTTAGAAAGACATTATTCCTCCCTGCAAGTTTACTTATATTTGGAAACAATGAAAGTCTTTCTAATTACAAATGTTTTAACTACTAAATCACTTTGTTAACAAATGATATCTTTATAAGACCACAACGATTGCCTAACCCCATACATTTTTTATTTGTAATAAAAAGTTGCAAATATTCTATGTAAGATAGACCAACTAACTAGATATTGAAGCATAGATGTTGTTCTAGAAACTTGAAGATATTTACATTTTTTTTACTTTTTGTCCTTTTGGAGAATGATATATAAAGATATTCACTAGGGTAAAGTAGTAATGGCACCAATAAATAATGGGCCGCTCACAGGGGCGGAGCTAGAGTATTCCGAGCGGGTTCGGCCGAACCCGGTAGCTTTAGTTCGAACCCTATATTTATCTTAAAAAATTTATTGAATATATATAAATTATTAATTTAGAACCCACTAGTTTAATACGACTAGAATTCCGAACCCATAAACTTGAAATTCTAACTCCGCCTCTGGCCGCTCATGGTGGCGGAGCCAGATGTATTCAAGGGGTGTCAGCCGACACTTCTTCGACGAAAAATTATACTATATAATTAGGTAACATTTTTTAATGTATATACTATATATTGACACCCTTTAGTTTTTTTCGTGAATTTATTCTTTATATTTTGAGATACCTTAGTGAAAATCGTGACTCCGCAATTGGCCAGACACAAATATATAGTAACACTGCTTTCCCTAATTCTTCTCCTTGTGAGAAAATTATTACTTACACTTAAAACTAGATAACAATTAAACTTATAAGTGGTTTTAAGGATATGTGATTTCACCTGGCACAAACTGAGAAATATTAGAATTAATGTTAGAAATTAACTGTAAAATAAAGCAAACCAATATAATGAGCGGTTATGGCCTTCGAGCTAGATCGCCCTCGAACCAAGAGAGTATGTTAAATAAAATATGAACTAAACAGCAGAGCATAAGAGAAAATGTAATATATTGCTTTGTTATGCGTAAATATAATGATTACAAAATGATTAGAACCCCTTTATATAGTAAAGGAATTCTACTTATGTCACGACCCAGATTTCCCACCGTCGAGATCGTGATGGCGCCTACTCTTGAAAGCTAGGCAAGCCGACATATAAATTTTACCACATTAATTGTTAATCAGAACATGAATAAATAATAGCTAAAGCCAAACAGAGATAAAGTGCGAAAATTTTATAACAGTCTAACAACTCTAATATGTGACTACCCCAATGATCTGGTGTCATAATCCACGAACGTCTAAGAAATTCAACAAACATAGGTTTAAAAGAAATACATCTGTTCTCAAAATAGAAAGAGATAGGAAATCCAAAATGGGGAAGAAAGGGACTCCAAGGTCTTCGAACGCCAGCAGATCTACCTTGGGTCTCCCATGGACTGAAGGCAGCAACCCACACTCTACACACGAGGTCCGGCACCGAAATCTGCATAGAAAGTGCAGAGTGCAGTATCAGTACAACCAACCCCATGTACTGGTAAGTGTCGAGCCTAACCTCGGCAAAATAGTGACGAGGCTAGGACACGACACCAATATAAACATGTGCAGTTAAATCAGATATGAGACAGTAATAACAACAGAAATTTAACAAAACATAACGGGAAGAGAAAACATGCTGGGGGAAATATCAAGTTCTGACAGTAATACAGTAAAGAAGCAAGGTAAATATTAAACTTTGAACCAACAGAAATGATAACACAACAATACATGCACGACATCACTCTTAGTGCTTTTACTCTCATTCTCACCATAAAAATCAATAGAAACGGCACGACATCATCCTTCATGCATTAAATCTCTCATAATCATGGTACGACATCACCCTTCGTGCATTAACTCTCTCATAATCATGGCACGGTATTACCCTTCGTGCGTTAACACTCACAGAAATATGGTACGGAATCATCCTTCGTACATTAACACTCTCTCACAATATCGTGCACGACATCACCCTACGTGCTTTACACTCTTCCTCACCCAAACAATAGAAACACAACATCCCAGCAAGGGAATCATCGATAACCAATCTCATTTCAATAGTTAACTTCACAAAATAAGTCTCAACTTGAGTCTATACTCAACAATGATCAAATACCAAGAAAATATCATAGAACTTGTTTAACATGGATAATCATCAATTTAAATATTAACAATACATAATAAGAGTCACAACAATCACAGTATAAGACTCATTTGCATGCTCGACACCAACGTATAGATACTCGTCAGCACACCTATATGTCGTACTCAACACTAACACATAGTAATTAAGACACAACACCTATTCCCTCAAGCTAAGGTTAGATGATCATGCCCAACTATGCCTTATAAAAAGGACAAAACGATCGTTGCAAATATAATCTGACTTACAAATCCGGAGTCGAATCCCACAGAGAACTAAGGCTTAGCTACAGTTGTTCACTATCACCAAGAATACAAGCTTGAACAATTCATAACTTATAGATATCAAGATTCTTGTGTTTAACTAACTAACTATCAAATTAAAATAATAAATTAACACTAAAGATACTACAGGTTGGAGAAAAGATTAAGGAGGTCTAGAGTTATGATTTCCCCAATTGTCGGAATCCTTCCCGCTATGTCTTCAATAATTTCACTTAAGTATTCTCTACCGATCATGAGCGCTCTGCATGTTGTAATTCTCTCCCGAGTAATTACGAAAATTTACTAGACATACTCTCCCGAGTTACGCTAGCTAGATTTAATTACAGCTCACTTAGATCGCACACAAGGTTTCGTTATCCCTAATCCCACCTTTAAACCCTTGGTTATTGATTCCTCACATACGTCGGGAGTGATGTTGTTCAACAACTACCTAAATATGCACTCTCTTCCGAGTAATACATACAAAATAGGCACAGGTAATTGAGGGCCCTTCAATCAACCACAAGAATAATATAGTTGAACAAATAGAGAGAATACTACGGCTCAATTATATAAAAGCATAACAAGAATTTATCTTACAAAAGGTTCCATCAAAACCCTAAATAATAAATTAGTTATTCATAATAGTATGTAAAACTACAATACTAAAAGTCATAACTAACAATGAAAAATAGGAAGAGGAAGGAAAAACTGGTAGAAGAATTCCCCGCCTTGCTCCTATTGTGTCTCTGCCTCCTTAGGTCGAATCTGTGTCAAAAATTGGTCTCCTCAGCCTCCCTAGGTCTAAATTATGTCCAACCCCTTAAAAATACAGTTTTCCATGTATATATACCAAGTAGGGTCGGACCCAAACAATTATACCTTCTCCTACGGGAAAAAAGGACAATATTTCATGTCTGGACTGCCGCAGGCGCGGTTAACCTCGGTACGGGCGCGGTACATTGCAAGGCTACTGCCTCAGCCCGCCTCAGGTCCGCGGTTGCGGTTTCAATCGCGGTTTTCACCTTGTTCTGTTTGGAATTTGGAAAACATAAAACATGAAAGTTGTAGCCCTTTTAATTAGCTTTCCAACAATATATTGTGGAGACCAAATGGAGTTCTAAGAAAAATGTTATGTACATTTAACTAGACAGTGCGCAATATGCCTACTCGATTCTTCGTTTTGTTGCTCTATCATCCGTTGATCCCCGAATACGATCCAGGCTTAATTCCTTGGGCTTTTACTCAGACTTCAAAGGTCTAAATCACTTGAATTCATTCCATAATATCTACATAGCTCGGAATCACTCCTAGAAGG
This sequence comes from Nicotiana tabacum, assembly GCF_000715075.1. NCBI lineage: Eukaryota > Viridiplantae > Streptophyta > Magnoliopsida > Solanales > Solanaceae > Nicotiana > Nicotiana tabacum. The sequence goes on from NC_134080.1 coordinate 16,034,957, forward strand.
CATAACACACACAATTAGTGCAAGACACTAGCAATTAAATATCAAACTCAATTAAAGTGCAGTAAATTTGAGTGTAATAAGCGACTAAAATACGTAACTATATCCTATCATCAACACCCCACACTTAAACCATTGCTCGTCCTCGAGCATCAAACTACATTTTTTTATAGACACGACCTTTTTAAACAATTCTCCTAACTCTTCACACCAAGAGTATTTAAAATAGACTAAGCACAAAAGCGTAACATCTTCACCTCAAGATTTGACTCACAAGTACCACGCATTATTCATAACTAACTCACTTACTCTAACATAGAGGTCACTGACATTACCTTTCCTTCATGAATCAAGTGCCCTCACACAACAAAAAAGAGTAGTTTCACACAATAAAATTTAAGAATACTTAGGAACTCAAGATAGAAAGAATTCACTCACTCTCAGAAATAACATTCATATGCCACAAAAAATGCACCATAAGCTTGCCCGAGGTATACTACTCCACTAATCGAGCTCATTCAATCTAGGATCAATTAGGACTTTATTTGGTTGTAATGTAGGCTACAAGACGAGTATGATACATTTAGATATAAGAGTGACTACACCTCCCTAAGCACTTTAATACATATACTTTAACATTCAAACCCCATACTTATGTCAAACCAAACTCCACCTTCACATCAATGTATATTAGCTCATACTTCTTTAAGCACAATTACATCAAGAGTCACCATTTATTAAGGAATACTTTTTTTTCATAGCAATACTTCATTTTTTTCCAATTTAAGTGGCTCTTACTTGTTCAAAACAGTGCACCTTTCTCCTGATTTCATTAGTTCCACTCAAAAGCCAAATCAACCACCCCACACTTTAACTTTTACAGAGTTCATAATAATTTAAGTGCTCATGAGGGGTTAAAGGTTCAAATAGATGATTAATTCAAACAAATGGGTAAGGCCCGTAATGTGGTTGCCAAAGAAACAAGATTACAGGCTCAATGGGGGTTAACTACGATACATAACAATTAGGTGGGTAAAATATACATATCTGGCTCAACAAAGAAACGCTTATATCGCTTCCAAGATTGAACAAAACTACTATTTCGCTTTGCAAACACACAAGGTAAGTTCTAGGCATCAAATGCAATGCACAAAATATAAGAAATCCTTACACACACATGTCACATAACTCACTTAGGATTGATTTCATCAAGATACTCTAGTCAAAGCCGTTAAGCAAATTTAAGATCATAAAATTTAAGGTCTTATACAAGAGTCAAAAACTGAGCCTAAGCGTCACAACCAAAGTACTCACTATTCTCAAAGCATAACAAAGTCAAGAGATATTGCTTTAATTCAAAACACAACACAATGGCTCCTACTCCAAAAAAAAAACTAATTACACCTGGTTCAAACAAAACCCTTGGAAAAGAACCGTGGTTTAAAGAAAAATCAAGGGGTAATTTCTACACTACCTAACAAAAGAAAATATTTTTGTTTTTTTTCTTTAGACTTAAATCCCTCAAAAAATTTTCTAATAGATCCATCGTCGGGAAAAGTCCAATCTTTAAAAACAATATTATTTAATTAAACTAACACAGCTAAAGTAGTATAAAAAGTCACCCAGACAATCTCCTCACCCCATACTTAAAATTGTACATTGTCCCCAATGCACAACATAACCAGAAGAGAGTAAGAGAAACTCCCTTGTAGGCCAAAGGCCGAAGCACTAGCAGTTCATGGGGTACTCAGACTTCTCCCAGGCTTGGTCTTTCGTGCGGGTACCTCGCACTTAGTTCCAACCATCTGCTTCGCTGTTACATCCTTCCAATAGCTTTGCTTTCCATGCTTCTAGAAAATTAAAAATCGGCACTACAAAAATAATACAATAAAAAAATTATCAAAAAAATAAAACAAAGCAGTAAAGCTAGGTTTCCTCCCAACAAGCGCTTGATTTAACGTTGCGGCATGACGCGAATCATTTTTTGCCTCCACTTTGAACTTATAAATTGGACCCCAAGTTTTGATTCTGCTCTATGATCATGCTCCTAGGATGGTGAAACGAATCTAACTGGCCCAATAAAATAATTTAGTATTCTGCACTTCTTGGCCTTTAGATGAGGTGTGTAATTTCGACTTTCTAGAAAGAAGAACTCCAGGATGTAAGCACCTTGTTCCTCATTTCTTGACTCCTCAAGTGACTCGGAAGACTCTATTTCTATATCATCATCCAAACACAATGTGGAAAAATGCTTGGAGTGTGGACCAATGCGCTCAACTATATGAACATTGGGACTGTCTACATTCTCAACACTAATGACAATAGAGTCAACTAAATATGTATCCTCAATATCCTTGGTTGACTCTCGTATCTATTCTACAACATCGACATCTTCAAAATCTAGTTTGATTGATTGTTGGTGTTCTACTCTGGCCTTCTCCTCTAGCTCATCCTCATATTTTTTTAAATCCTCCAGTATAATGGCAATTTCTGCAGCCAATTCATGCTCATATTGGCTACTATCCACAATATCAACTTGTTGCGCTTTACAAGGTTCAATTAATTTATTCGCTTGAGCCTCCAAGTTGTGAATAGTTTCCCCTTGCCTTTGTACCCGCAGTTGTATCTCATCATATTGTTCATAAGGTACTTTAGCATATACTCAATCTCTTTCAGGTCCTCATACCTGGGTTCTTTGTTCCTATTAACTTCACAAGAAAAAGAAGAACCATCAAAGTAAGGGTTTGGGGGAAGATAAGAAATATAAGCACAACCATGAAAGTGACCATCTTGACCACCACACATATCACACATATAAAGTTGAGTTGGTGCAAACAACTTGCTCTCGGAAATATTTTGATAATTTTGCCCAGCGTGGTTTCATCCACAATATGCATAAGGAGGATTAAAAGTAGAATTACCAACATCAAAATTCTCATAATTCCCTGATGCCATGTTTTTTTTTAAAATTAACAAGTAAGAAAAATAAAAATAAAAAGCAAATACAAGAAAGCAAAAATAACAGTTCAAACTTGCAACCTAAAAATATGTACACTGACAACTACACCGTTAGTTCCCCGGCAGCGGCACCAAAATTTGATCACGCCCAACTATGCCTTATAAAAAGGACAAAGCGGTCGTTGCAAATATAATCCGGTTTATAAGTCTGGAGTCAAATCCCACAGAGAACTAAGGCTTAGCTACAGTGTTCACTATCACCAAGAATACAAGCACTAACAATTCCTAACTTATAGATATTAAGATTCTTGTGTTTAACTAACAAACTATCAAATTAAAATAATAAATTAACACTAAAGATACTACAGGTTGGAGAGAAGATTAAGGAGGTCTAGAGTTATGATTTCCCCAATTGTCGGAATCCTTCCCGCTGTGTCTTCTATAATTTCGCCTAAGTATTCTCTACCGATCATGAGCGTTCTGCGTGTTGTAATTCTCTCCCGAATAATTACGACAATTTACTAGACGTACTCTCCCGAGTTACGCTAGCTGGCTTTAATTACAGCTCACTTAGATCGCACCCAAGGTTTCGTTATCCCTAATTCAACCTTTAAACCCTTGGTTATTGATTCCTCACATAAGTCGGGAGTGATGTTGTTCAACAACTACCTAAATATGCACTCTCTTCCGAGTAATACATACTAAATAGGCATAGCTAGTTGAGGGCCCTTCAATCAACCACAAGAATAATATTGTTGAACAAATAGAGAAAATACTATAGCTCAATTATACATAAACATAACAAGAATTTATCCTACAAAAGGTTCCATCAAAACTCTAGATAACAAATTAGCTATTCATAATAGTATGTAAAACTACAATACTAAAAGTCATAACCAACAATAAAAAATAGGAAGAGGAAGGAAAAACTGGTAGAAGAATTCTCCGCCTTGCTCCTATTGTGTCTCTGCCTCCTTAGGTCGAATCTGTGTCAAAAATTGGTCTCCTCAACCTCCCTAGGTCTAAATTATGTCCAACCCCTTAAAAATACCATTTTTACATGTATATATATCAAGTAAGGTCGAGACCAAACAATTATACCTTCTCCTACGCGAAAAAGGACTATATTTCACGTCTGGACTGCCGCGGCAGCGGTCAACCGCGGTATGGACGCGGTACATTGCAAGGCTACTGCCTCAGGTCCGCGGTCACGGTTTCGACCGCGTTGTTCACCTTGTTCTGCTTGGAATTTGAAAAAAACATAAAACATGAACATTATAGCCCTTTGAATTAGATTTCCAACCATATATTGTGGCGCCCAATGGAGTTCTAAACAAAAATTTATGTGCATTTTACTAGACAGTGCGCAATATGCCTACTCGATTCTTCATTTTGTTGCTCTATCATTCGTTGATCCCCGAATACGATCCCGGCTTAATTCCTTGGGCTTTTACTCAGACTTCAAAGCTCCAAATCACTTGAATTCATTCCATAACATCCACATAGCTCGAAATCACACCTACAAGGCATAACACACACAATTAGTGCAAGACACTAGCGATTAAAGATCAAACTCAATTAAAGTGCAGTAAATTGAGTGTAATAAGCGACTAAAATATTAAACTAGAGCTTATCATCATTAGACCTAACACTTACCTCGATTCCACGACTAAATGTCAAGCCTCAATTACCGCTTTTCCTTTGATTTCCACTTCCAAACCGCCCGAATCTATTAACAATTAAGTAATTAACATAAATTAACCCTGAATAAACCAATTCTAATGCATGAGTATATATTTCCCAAAGTTTTTCCCAAAACGTCAAAACCCAACCCCGGGCCTGCTTGGTCCAAACTCGAAATTCGGACCAAAACTCGATTACCCATTCCCCCCGAGCCCGGATATACAATTGGTTTTGGAATCTGACCTCAATTTGAGGTCTAATTCCCCAAATTTTGAAATTCCTAAATTCTACCCAAAAACACATAATTCCCCATAAAAATCCCTAGATTTTGTGATGAAATCTTGTAAAATGATGAGATAGATTTAAAGAAATGAGTTAGAACTCGTTTACCTATGATTTGGAGAAGTTTGGGTCTTTAGAAAAGCGCCTATGGAGGTTTACGGTTCGAGATATTTGAAAGTGAAAATCCTGTCTAAGTCCCAACTTAACAGTTGCAGATGACACAATTATGACTGGAACTTCGCAATTGCGAAAAACCATAGCAAATGCGAGGTTACCCACACTTCTGCTGCTATCGCAATTGCGAAGGTAATGATCGCAATTGCGATCAGGGACATCCGCAAATGCGACAAAAGGATCGCATTTGCGATCACACCCCTTCCCAGACTTCCTTCGCAATTGCGAAGGTTTGTTCGCATTTGCGAACTCTGCTGGCCTAGGCCTTCTTCGCAATTACGATGAGGCCCTCGCAATTGCCAAGCCTGATGTGCTCGCATTTGCAAAGGCTGATCTCGCAATTGCGAGATCAGATGCCTGCAACAGAACTGAACACCTGCAACATTTTTTTCCAAGTCCAAAACACCCGAGCCCTCGGGGCTCAAAATCAAACATGCACACAAGTATAGAAACATCATACGGACTTGCTCGTGCGATTAAATCACCAAAATAACATCTTAAACAACGAATTTAACACCAAAACTCATGAAATTCTCAAGATAGTTCAAAATTTCTATTTTCTCCACCAAGGGTCCGATTTATATCAATTCTCTTTCCATTTTTTCACCAAATTTTACATATACGACTTAAATACTATATCAAACCTGTACCGGGCTACGAAACCAAAATACGGGCCCGATACCAACGAGATTACACACTATTCCATTTTTAAAAATCATTACATTTTCCAGCAAAAAAATTTCTTCAAAAATTCATTTCTCGGGCTAGGGAACTTGGAATTCGATTCCGGATATATGCCCAAGTCCCATATTTTACTACAGACCCTACGAGACCGTCAAATCACGAGTCTGGGTCCGTTTACCAAAAACGTTAATCAAAGTCAACTTTAATCAATTTTAAAGGCAAATTTCAATATTTTTCTTAAATTTCACATAAAAGCTTTCCGAAAATGCGTCCGGACTGTGCACGCAAATCGAGGAGAAAGAAAATAAGGTTTTCAAGGCCTCAGAACCCGGATTCGGATTCTAAAACACAAGATGACCCTTTGGGTCATCACATTCTCCACCTTTAAAATAACCGTTCGTCCTCGAACGGACATAGAAAAATACCTGAGTCGGTGAAAAGATAGGGATATTGGCTCTGCATATTGGACATAGACTCCCAGGTAGTTACCTCAACAGGCTGACCTCTCCACTGAACACGAACTGAAGGATAACTCTTCGATCTCAACTGACGAACCTGCTGGTCTAAAATGGCCATCGGCTCCTCCTCGTAGGTCAAATCCTTGTCCAACTGGACAACGCTGAAGTCTAACACGTGGGATGGATCACCGTGATACTTCCGAAGCATGGACACATGAAATACTGGATGTACTGCTGATAAACCTGGTGGCAACGTAGGCTCGTAATCCACCTCTCCCACTCTCCGAAGAATCTCAAAAGGCCCAATGAACCTAGGGCTTAACTTGCCCTTCTTCCCAAATCTCATCACGCCCTTCATAGGCGACACCCGAATCAACACTTGCTCTCCAACCATGAATGCCACATCACGAACCTTATGGTCGGCATAACTCTTTTGCCTGGACTGAGCTGTACGAAGCCTATCCTGAATGATCTTAACCTTGTCCAAGGCATCCTGTACCATATTTGTACCCAACAACCGAGCCTCCCCCGGGTCAAACCATCCAACTGACGATCGACACCATCTACCATATAATGACTCATAGGGAGCCATCTAGATGATCAACTGATAACTGTTGTTGTAGGCAAACTCCGCTAATTGCATAAACTGATCCCAAGAACCTCCAAAGTCAATAACACAGGCTCGAAGCATGTCCTCCAAGATCTGAATAGTACACTCGGACTATCCGTCCGTCTGAGGATGAAATGCTATGTTCAACTTGACCCGCATACCCAACTCACGCTGAACTGCCCTCCAGAAATGTGAGATAAATAGCCTGCTCCGATTAGAAATGATAGACATGGGCACACCATAGAGACGAACAATCTACCGGATATAGATCTCAGCTAACCACTCTGAAGAATAGGAAACTGCCACAAGAATGAAATGCGCTGACTTAGTCAGCCTATCAATAATAACCCATACCACATCGAACTTCCTCTGCATCTGTGGGAGTCCAACAACGAAATCCATAGTGATACGCTCCCACTCCACTCAGGAATCTCAATCTTCTGAAGCAAACCACCAGGTCTCTAATGCTCGTACTTTATAACAACAACAACAAACCCAGTTTGATCCCATCATGTGGGGTCTGGGGAGGGTAGTCTGTACGTAGACCTTACCCCTACCTAATGAAGGTAGAGAGGCTGTTTCCAATAGACCCACTGCTCAGGAAGGGCAAGAAGAAGAACAGGGAAGCAAGGAAGGAAGATGATGCTCGTACTTTACCTGTTGACAATTCAAACACCGAGGTACATATGCAACAATATCCTTCTTCATCCTCCTCCATGTTGATACCCAATTTTTCCGTATGTATTTCTTTTACATGCAAATACTTTCAAATATCATATACATACATATATAAGTATGCCCAAGTGTTTTAGTATTTTTCCAATTTTTTAAAAGATTTTTAAATTGATTTATTGCTCAATAATTATTCCCAAAATTATCACTTTGGTGAATAACTTATTTTATTCTCATATTTATACCAAAATATAGGTAGGTTACTTTTCATATATTTTTACAAATTAATTTGGTATTTTAAAAGCTAAATTGCATATAATTGCAATTTTAGCCTGCTTTAAGATTTAATAGCATTTTATAATTATGAAACTGGTTCCAATATTTTTAAATTAATATTTATATACTATTAACGGATCCAGTGCTTTTAATTTGCTTTCAAAATCATTTTTTACTATTTTTATAAAATAAAAAGGGAAAACTGGCTATTTAAATTTTGGCCTCAGTTCGTTTCAATTGTAGCCCCATTATATTTCGATTTTAGGCTAAAATTGACCCAATTTCAAATTCAAATTCGGACTAGCCCAATTCCTTTTGACCCAACCCCTAACCCAACTCAAACGACCCAACCCGGTTCCCCAACTACCTTCTTAAATCTAGGCCGTTGATCATTCGGATCAACGACCACTATTCGCCCTACCATAATTAAACACAGGTGACTACCCTAATCCCTCATTCTCACCTGGCCCGCTGCCTTTAAATCCCAAACCCTCTCAAATCCTCTCAAAAACTCTCTGAAACCCTAGCCTCCTCCTACCCCCCTTTCAACCACCGGTCACTGGAATCCATGGCTTCTCAGGCCATGGATAGTTGGTACTCACCTATCTTCACCAGTAAGCCAGGGTTGTTCAAAGCTTTGAGGCCTGACCTCAAAGATTCCCTCTCTGATCTTTTCAGACCTTTGATTTCATGGCTCCTCCGGCCATGCTCCGGCATATTCAAGACTCAGGAGCCTGATTCTTGACCTCTCCGACTCAAGATCGGACCTGTTTCTAAGCCTTTCTTATTTCTAGGGTTTTTCCGAAACCCTAAGCTATTCTAGGTCCTTTCACCGTTATTTGCTTAGATCTATACTGTATCTATGCTTTTCTTGCCATCTAAAGTGTTTTCCCCAAAAGTTTCTTTTCAAAATCGTTTCTCTTCGATTTTAGGGTTTCTGAAAGGATTTTTTGGGAAAAATCTTTCTGATTTTTCTTCTTCTTTACTTTATGTGTGTTTTTCCATACCCTGTTGGTGTGATTACTCTTTATTACGCATGTACTGTCTTCTACCTTTTCTTTTCTGCTATATATGTTAATCCCTGCTTAGTTTTCTTTACTCTTTTACTATGTGTGTTTATTGTTAAGTTATTTGATCTTGTTTACTGGACTCTGTTCATGTTCTTATATGCTTCATCTACTTGTGTTCACATTTGTATTATCTCCTTCTTCTGAACTTGTTTAGCTTCCGAGTTTTCTCAAATATGTTCTTCATGATTTTTCTTCCTTTGTCATTCAAACATGCTATCATATCTGTTTTGTTGAGACTCTAAAACAAATGACTTGCTTTCTCACTTCCATGTCTGATTCAGTTTTGAAACCCTAGGATTTGGGGGGTTTCCTTTGACGATTTTGATTTTTGTGTTTGAGTTAAGGCTCCACTTTGGGACCCTGAACTCTCAGACTCACTATGAGTCTGCAAATTGAACCTGTATCTTTTTGCTTATGATTCTGAACTTCTCTTCGATTAAACTCTCTACTAAATAATTTGACAGCCTCTTCTTGATTCACATATTTGTGTGCTTTATATATGAGAACTCTTCTTTCAAAAGGTTTTGCCAACTACTAATTGATTCCGAATTCCTTTAATGGTGTTTACTTGATTGTTACTAATTTTCCCTAATTGAACCTTTCTTTACCCTTTTTCTTACTTGGTTCATTCGAACAAAGCTTGCAACTTTGATTTTACTGGTTGTTTGATTGATTCTCTTTCCTTATTTTTCACAAACCATGTATCATTGGACTTTTGCCTTAAATAAACCCTGTGTATTTACCCTTATTATGTTACTTTGGAAAAGGTTTTAATAAAATTCTTTCCTTAATTGTCTTATGCCCGTTCGAAATCAGAATCCCTTAACCAAAGGGAGACTTTATGTGATTGATTGCAAACTATTTCTTTACCTTTTCTTACTTGTTTTCTGCACTATAAAAGGGGACTACCCTTATGCACTTGAACACACTTTGAATTGCATACTCTTACATACACACACTCTCAATTACAATACTCTTTCAATTCTCTACTCTCTTCTGAGATCTTTTGTACTGCTTGCTTGCAATTTGGCTGACAAGACTTCTCCTTTCACTTATTTGTTTCCCTGAAACTGGTATGTCCTAATTTTGATTCCACCATCATCCCTATGTGTTTACTTTACAGTTGCTACACTCTTGGCTACTTTCCTGTTCATGTTCTGTATTGAATATGCTACTCTCTCTTTGCATCTGCTGTTTGTTGTGAATTCCCCATACCCCTACTCCCTTCTATGTGTTTGAGTTAAGGTTTATGGCCTGGCAGTATCCAAATTGCTGCTCAGGTCTGAACCTGATCCTCAATGGATCTTAACTCCCAAAATGTGGCCTAGTAGACTGGTTAGGGTGTGCCAGCACTCCTCATTGTTGGGTATGACCACCAGTTTACGCTGGACTTCCCCTAATTCCCCTCTATTGCACTTGCACTTACTCCTAGCCTTTAAGTTCTGCCCCCCTCTCCTATGAGCCTTGCCTTGAGACTTTGAGTTCTCTTTGAGCTTGGATATTTGAGGGATGGCCCTTCCATACTGCACTATAATCTAATTTTGCAATGATATTTAGGGGTGTAAGCATTGCCTGGAGTTCTTGAAGCTCCTTGGAACTTTGACACATCCCAAATAAGAGAAAGGCTTTGGAAATCTGATCTTTGGAAGTTGGTTTATTTCATATTTCAGACCTGGGGTCTGAATTAGGCTCTCCTTGGTTGGAATCTTTAATTTCTGATTTATTTCTTATCTTTTTCATATTTATTCTGGTCTGTATTAATCTTGTAATAAACTGCTGGGGTATTAGTGAAAAAGAGAGGGTCAGTCCTGCATGTAAAGGGGTAGATACCATGTTCATAGGGAATTACTATACTTCTGAAATTTTGCATCTCATGTAGATACCATGTTCATAGGGAATTACTATACTTCTGAAATTCTGCATCTCATGTAAATACCATGTTCATAGGTTTTTCTGCACTTCATATAGATACTATGTCTATAAGTCGTTTTTGAAATTCTGCATATCATATAGGTAATATGCCTATAGGACTTCCTGCATTTTGCATATGCATCTGTCACTAGGCAAACCTGTTTATAAGATTTAAATAACTAACTGCATATAGATGACCTGCCTATAGGATTTCTGCATGACAATAACAACGCTTAAAATCAGTAACGCCTAGAAAGCATGCCTACAGGAGCTATCAACCAAACCTGAATCGTCAACTCGCTTATAAGCCTAAAATCAGTAGCAATAATGTTTAACGACTGCGGATCTTATGTCCCTGTAATTGACAATTCTTTTTTCTACAATCAGTTTACTTCTTTATTTCTGAAACTAATAGATATCATGCCTATAGGTTCCGTTTAGCACCTAGGCAAGCTTTAGGGTAAAAACTATAATTGCATCAGTCTTTGATAATTACAACCCGCAGGCAGGCCTAATTCGGACTTCTTATCTGAAAATATGTGATAAATCAGCCTGCCTTAATGTTTAAGTTTAATTCAGACCTAATCAGTACGTGTAAGACATGCTAAACTATATGATTTTCTCTGATTTAAGGAGGTTTATTTGACCCATATCTACTTACTTGCTTTCCCAATACTTGTTGTATATGTTTTGAATGTCGCCTTAGAATTTTATCCTTTTTAAAAAACTGCAAAAGCCCCAGTTCCCTCCCTTTTAGGATTAGTAGTCCCATATGCCTCCGGGACTGAAAGGATTGGGACGGGTAATAGCATGCAATAAGTAACGATACTATTCCGCGCTTTAATACCTTAACGAAGTGGGAAGGGTAGATATGGAAATGATGACCGATGCGCTAATATCACGTGCGGCCCCTTTTTTTTGAGGAGTGATTGCTGGGTATTGCATTGAAGTGATCCATATTAATCGTAAACCTAGGACCCCCTTCCCCTTATTTGATTTTATCTCTTCTCGTGAAACCATTCAAATATTTTTTTTTCATAAATTTCTGTCCTCTCTACTTACCTTCAAAAGTTTTCAACCTAATTGCAATGTTGTATGCAAGTCCTTATTTGATCCTTGATTGTTTACTTGTAAAGTCACAATTGTAACATGGCCGGGACCACACTAGTGGATCTTGAGGGGTGCCTAATACCTTCCCCTCGAGATAATTTCTAGCCCTTACCCGAACTCTAATTTTTTCCAACTCAAACCTTTCTTAAAGTGTCCTAATGCACTATAATCATTAGGTGGAGACTCTTCAAAATTTCAAAACCCAATTCTCGAAAGGGAATAGAGTTGTCCTCCCAATGTCGTATACCCGATTTCGACCCGTAGAAAAAGGGGGCATCGACAACATGGCGACTCTGCTGGGTAACTTCTTTAGGCTTTTACCATTGCATGTTGCTTGTGACTTTACTATCTCATTAGTTGCTTTATTTACTGTCTTTTATTCTTTCACTATGAAACTAACTTGGCTCTTCATGTCTTTTCTTTCCTTTAACTGCTTTCCTTTACTGCTTTATTTCAATACTATTGTGATTACTGCAATTATTGTAATCATTTATCTTATGAACGTGGAAATACATGTCAATTTGTTTCATTCTTGTAAACTGCATCATATTCCACTCGTGCCAAACAAATACCATTGTAGTGCTTATAATGAGCGATTGCGCTCTTCCAATATTATCACGCTTTAAAGTTGGCAAAGGCGTATTTGCGGTAAAACCAGTCGATCAGCGGTGCAGTCGACGGTTCCGTGCCTTTCCCTCTTGAGTTGTCCGCTCAAGGGTACCTGTCTAATACCCCAATATACCTTACTCTGTTTAACTGTGCATGCATCATGGTCAAACCTAGCCGAGTCAGTTATGTTTTCCACATAATGACTCATTAAGATAGCCTTGTCCAAAGTCCATCGGGTTTCCCTGAAACCCAGACGGACACCTACATGTTATGTGCATTTATTTGGAGAACTAAATGCTTTTTATGCTGATTATTGGTATTAAATAGTCGAGTCCAGTGGGGGTGAGGTCTTAACCCTTTTGTTTTGCAGAAAATGAATGACAAAGTTCCTGACTTCGGTATGGTAAATATACCTTTACTCTTGTAGACTTAGTGGAGAAACCTCCCACCGAGCAACAAAATCAACAAATGGAAAAAGAGTGTCACCAAGGCTAGTGAGAAGCTAGAATACCTGGAGTACAACTTACTGGAATTGGAAGGGAAAGTGAGGAAAAGAGTCATCGACTGTCAAAATGCTGAGGAAGGCAAAGGAGAACGTCTGGCGATAGCATTTTTATTGGAAAATCTGTGCGAGCTGGAGGACTTGATCAATGAGAGCATTCAACCTGAAGAAGGTCCTTCTGGGACCAAGTAGTTAGGAGTCTTTCTTTTCGCTTTTAATGTAATAAGGCCAGTGGCCATTAGTGACATTTTTACTTTCCGCTATTTTAGTGTCGTTTTGGGATTCGTCTTATTTTTGTCAATAAAATAAGGCATTTAGCATTATAAGTTCTCCAAATTAATTTATCGCTAGGCCTACCTCAGGCACAACGAGACACCCAAATTAGGACACGATTTACATCCTTGCACAATGTGTTTAAATACTGTGACATTTTTCTTCATAATCCGCACTAACTTGTTACCTTTTTTTTCTTTTATTATTCCCCTCCCCAAAGGTTAGTTCGTGCATTCTGGCACCATCATCATACAGTACAAGATCCAAGGGCCCTCCACCTCCTCCTCCTCCGAGTCCTATTCGGAATAAGAACAAAGGTAGAATGGGAGATTCAAGCGCCAGAAAGGAAATTGAAAGAATTGAGATTCCTCAGGGTACCCCGATTTCTAAGGAAACTGCTGCCCAACTTGAGCAGAAATTATTGAAGTTTCGAGAAGAACTGGACCAAGTTCGGAACTTGGCAAATTTATCATTCTCTCTCACCGCTCCTGATGTCAACTTTCCAAATGCTCAAAATCCCGCACCTCCACAGAACACCCCACAACTACAGATGGAACCCACTCATGCTCAACACTGCAACACATGTCATACTCCAAACAACACTCCACTACTCATTCCTGAACTACTGAACACCACAAACGACCACCTCCACAACACTCCCATCTATGTAGATACCGTACCCCACTACACTCAACCAATCTGAAGTGCACCTGAGTCTGATGACAAGGACTCTCTTATCATAAACTTGGTAGCAGAACTCAAGAAGTTGATCAGCCGAGTCCAGGGCATGGAAGGAAACAAAGGTATAGAGGGGCTGAATTATGAGGACCTCTGCATTCGGCCAGATGTTGAACTTCCGGAGGGGTACAAACCTCCCAATTTCGAAATGTTCAATGGCACGGGAGATCCCAGAGTCCATTTGAGGACATATTGTGATAAGCTTGTAGAAATGGACGGAGAAGTCTGGCCAAAGCTGATCAATTCAGATGCAGTAAAACGATATTATGTGTAACCACTTATGATTCCCTCTATGATGTAATTTGAACTACACCTGACCTGATTCCCTTTTAAGAGGGGATACGTAAGTGGCCCTATGGGTTCGGTCACAATTTAATAAAAATTTCATTTTTCCCCGCTATTGGAATTGGGGCACAATTTTGAGGAGGACCCTCAAAATTCTGAAGTTGATTTTAGTCCATGCATCGCCAGAAGCGCCAGCCCAGTAAACTGGGGCAGAATTTTGAGGAGGACCCTCAAAATTCCGAAGACGATTTTTTATTCATTCAGCACAGCCGTCAGAATTGTCCGCTCAGCAAACTGGGGCAGAATTTTGAGGAGGACCCTCAAAATTCCGGAGCGAAAGAGGTTGCAATGTATTGAACCACGTCGTAGTCATTGGTTCATCTAAAGAAAACTATTTTCGATTATATACTTACGTTATATTTACTAAATCATGCATAACTATTATCCGAATTGCTGTTGTTTAGCAACGATAACCCAATGACACACAACGTCAAGAGCCCGGGGAAGACGAACTAACCTTTTCCCCTTACAGAACTCACAATTTTTCTTTGGATGCAGGCACTCGACTTGCAGTATTGTTAAGTATATTTATGTACGCATACTTTCCCAAGAATGCAACTTCTCAGAATCATCACTTGCCCGCAATTGCTATCCGTACACAATCTCCCCAGCAGTCATATTGTCGTAATCGGCTATCAGCTAAGAGATCTTACTACTAATCGTCCTTTTGCATTCTTGCACTGCATAAGGCTACTTATCTGCCTTTCGAGACTAAGCTCTGTCTCCATCTGCATTTTGTATAAGGCTACTTTTTTGCCTTCCGAGGTTAAGCTCTACCTCCCTCATCATTTGCATAAGGCAACTTTTCTACCTTCTGAGGTTAAGCTCTACCTCCATCATCATCTGCATAAGGCTACTTATCTGCCTTTCGAGACTAAGCCCTGTCTCCATCCGCATTTTGCATAAGGCTACTTTTCTGCCTTCCGAGGATAAGCTCTACCTCCATCATCATCTGCATAAGGCTACTTATCTGCCTTTCGAGACTAAGCCCTGTCTCCATCTGCATTTGCATAAGGCTACTTTTCTGCCTTCCGAGGTTAAGCTCTACCTCCCTCATCATCTGCATAAGGCTACTTATCTGCCTTTCAAGACTAAGCCCTGTCTCCATCTTCATTTTGCATAAGGCTACTTTTCTGCCTTCCGAGGTTAAGCTCTACCTTCATCATCTTCTGCATAAGGCTACTCTTCTGCCTTTCGAGACTAAGCCCTGTCTCCATCTGCATTTTGCATAAGGCTATTTTTCTGCCTTCCAAGGTTAAGCTCTACCTCCATCATTATCTGCATAAGGCTACTTATCTGCCTTTCGAGACTAAGCCCTGTCTCCATCTGCATAAGGCTACTCTATCTGCCTTTCGAGACTAAGCATTGTCTCCATCCTACATGACTGAAATATCGCCTCTTTACGTTTCTCGCACGGCTGCAACATCGCCACCTTTATTTCAATTCTGTACCGGCTGAAAGATCGCCACATTTTGCATTTCATGGGCTGAAAGATCGCCAACCTATTCAAAGGCATCATAGTTCGGAGGCACCATCTACATGGCCCGAGAACATCATTTCATGGCCTGCAAATTTTTATTTACGCTCTTCATAGCCCGGGACGTCATGGTCCAAGGACATCATCCTAACCGTCTAAAGACAACATTCATGGTCCAATGGGAACTTGCATCACATTTAAATTTATGTACAATCTATGCTGTATTGCCCACTTGCAGGTAAACCGGCTAGCAAACGACCATCTCAGTAGTAGCGATCCCGCTCCGTTTCTCGCAGCCTATCAGACTTCAACTATCCTTCTCAACTTAGGCATCACGTCTGTTCTTTTCAATAACTCTATCGACATATTTCGCCGATGGATCCTGAACTACATATGGCTTGATTCCTGTAAGACCAGAGATAGGTAGGCAGCTCAAGAGCCACAGCTCGGTCAGAATTCTTTGCAAATCATCTCTTTCGGTCAAAATTGACCATCATATCTTTACCCGACAACTCTTTCATCCTTCCCGGGTAAAGAGGGGCAGCTGTTGTACCCAATTTTTCCCTATGTATTTCTTTTACATGCAAATACTTTCAAATATCATATACATACATATATAAGTATGCCCAAGTGTTTTATTATTTTTCCAAATTTTTAAAAGATTTTTAAATTAATTTATTGCTCAATAATTATTCCCAAATTATCACATTGGTGAATAACTTATTTTATTCTCATATTTATACCAAAATATAGGTAGGTTACTTTTCATATATTTTTAAAAATTAATTTGGTATTTTAAAAGCTAAATTGCATATAATTGCAATTTTAGCCTACTTTAAGATTTAATAGCATTTTATAATTATGAAACTGATTCCAATATTTTTAAATTAATATTTATATACTATTAACGGATCCAGTGCTTTTAATTTGCTTTCAAAATCATTTTTTACTATTTTATAAAATAAAAAGGGAAAACTGGCTATTTAAATTTTGGCCTCAGTTCGTTTCAATTGTAGCCCCATTACATTTCGATTTTAGCCTAAAATTGACCCGATTTCAAACTCAAATTCGGACCAGCCCAATTCCTTTTGACCCAACCCCTAACACAATTCAAACGACCCAATCTGGTTCCCCATCTACCTTCTTAAATCTAGGTCGTTGATCATTCGGATCAACTGCCACTATTCACCCTACCATAATTAAACACAGGTGACTACCCTAATCTCTCATTCTCACCTGGCCCGCCGCCTTTGAATCCCAAACCCTCTCAAATCCTCTCAAAAACTCTCTGAAACCCTAGCCTCCTCCTACCCCCTTTTCAACCACCGGTCACCGGAATCCATGGCTTCTCAGGCCATGGATAGTTGGTACTCAGCTATCTTCACCAGTAAGCCAGGGTTGTTCGAAGCTTCGAGGCGTGACCTCGACGATTCCCTCTCCGATCTTCTTAGACCTTTGATTTCATGGCTCCTCCGGCCATGCTCCGGCATATTCAAGACTCATGAGCCTGATTCTTGACCTCTACGGCTCAAGATTGGACCTGTTTTCAAGCCTTTCTCATTTCTAGGGTTTCTCCGAAACCCTAAGCTATTCAAGGTCCTTTCACCGTTATTTGCTTAGATCTATACTGTATCTATGCTTTTCTTGCCATCTAAAGTATTTTCCCCAAAAGTTTCTTTTCAAAATTGTTTCTCTTCGATTTTAGGGTTTCTGAAAGGATTTTTTGGGAAAAATCTTTCTGATTTTTCTTCTTCTTTACTTTATGTGTGTTTGTCCATACCCTGCTGGTGTGATTACTCTTTATTACGCATGTACTATCTTCTACCTTTTCTTTTTTGCTATGCATGTTAATCCCTGCTTAGTTTTCTTTACTCTTTTACTATGTGTGTTTACTGTTAAGTTATTTGATCTTGTTTACTGGACTTTGTTCATGTTCTTACATGTTTCATCTACTTGTGTTCAAGTTTGTATTATCTCTTTCTTCTGAACTTGTTTAGCTTCTGAGTTTTCTCAAATATGTTCTTCATGATTTTTCTTCCTTTGTCATTCAAACATGCTATCATATCTATTTTGTTGAGACTCTAAAACAAATGACTTGCTTTCTCACTTCCATGTCTGATTCAATTTTGAAACCCTAGGATTTGAGGGGTTTCCTTTGACGATTTTGATTTTTGTGTTCGAGTTAAGGCTCCACTTTGGGACCCTGAACTCTCAGACTCACTATGAGTCTGCAAATTGAACCTGTATCTTTTTGCTTATGATTCTGAACTTCTTCTCGATAACTCTCTTCTAAATAATTTGACAGCCTCTTCTTGATTCACAAATTAGTGTGCTTTATATATGAGAACTCTTCTTTCAAAAGGTTTTGCCAACTACTAATTGATTCCGAATTCCTTTAATGGTGTTTACTTGATTGTTACTGATTTTCCCTAATTGAACCTTTCTTTACCCTTTTTCTGACTTGGTTCATTCGAACAAAGCTAGCAACTTTGATTTTACTGGCTGTTTGATTGATTCCCTTTCCTTATTTTTCACAAACCATGTATCATTGGACTTTTGCCATAAATAAACCCTGTGTATTTACCCTTATTATGTTACTTTGAAAAAGGTTTTAATCAAATTCTTTCCTTAATTTTCTTATGCCCGTTCGAAATCAGAATCCCTTAACCAAAGGGAGACTTTATGTGATTGATTGCAAACTATTTCCTTACCTTTTCTTACTTGTTTTTTGTACTATAAAAGGGGACTACCCTTTTGCACTTGAACACATTTTGAATTGTATACTCTTACACACACACTCTCAATTACAATACTCATTCAATTCTCTACTCTTTTCTGAGATCTTTTGTACTGCTTGCTTGCAATTTGGCTTACAAGACTTCTGCTTTCACTTATTTGTTTCCCTGAAACTGGTATGTCCTAATTTTGATTCTAGCATCATCCATATGTGTTTACTTTACAGTTGCTACACTCTTGGCTACTTTCCTGTTCATGTTCTGTATTGAATATGCTACTCTCTCTTTGCATCTGTTGTTTGTTGTGAATTCCCCATACCCCTACTCCCTTCTATGTGTTTGAGTTAAGGTTTATGGCCTGACAGTATCCAAGTTGCTGCTCAGGTCTGAACCTGATCCTCAATGGATCTTAACTCCCAAAATGTGGCCTTGTAGACTGGTTAGGGTGTGCCAGCACTCCTTATTGTTGGGTATGACCACCAGTTTACGCTGGACTTCCCCTAATTCCCCTCTATTGCACTTGAACTTACTCCTAGCCTCTATGTTCTGCCCCCCTCCTATGAGCCTTGCCTTGGGACTTTGAGTTCCCTCTGAGCTTGGATATTTGAGGGCTGGCCTTTCCACACTGCACTATAATCTAATTCTGCAATGATATTTGGAGGTGTAAGCATTGCCTGGAGTTCTTGAAGATCCTTGGAACTTTGACACTTCCCAAATAAGATAAAGGCTTTGGAAATATGATATTTGGAAGTTGGTTTATTTCATATTTCAGACCTGGGGTCTGAATTAGGCTCTCCTTGGTTGGAATCTTTAATTTTTGATATATTTCTTATCTTTTCTTATTCATTCTGGTCTGTAATAATCTTGTAATAAACTGCTGGGGTGTTAGTGAAAAAGGGAGGGTCAGTCCTACATGCAAAGGGGTAGATACCATGTTCATAGGGAATTACTATACTTCTAAAATTCTGCATCTCATGTAGATACCATTTCATAGGGAATTACTATACTTCTGAAATTCTGCATCTCATGTAGATACCATGTTCATAGGTTTTTCTGCACTTCATATAGATACCATGTCTATAAGTCGTTTTTGAAATTCTGCATATCATATAGGTAATATGCCTATAGGACTTCCTGCATTTTGCATATGCATCTGTCACTAGGCAAACCTGTTTATAAGATTTAAATAACTAACTGCATATAGATGACCTGCCTATAGGATTTCTACATGACAATAACAACGCTTAAAATCAGTAACGCCTAGAAATCATGCCTATTGGAGCTGTCAACCAAACCTGAATCGTCAACTCGCTTATAAGCCTAAAATCAGTAGCAATAATGTTTAATGCCTGCAGATCTTATGTTCCTGTAATTGACAATTCTTTTTTCTGCAATCAGTTTACTTCTTTATTTCTGAAACTAATAGATATCATGCCTATAGGTTCCGTTTAACACCTAGGCAAACTTTAGGGTAAAAACTATAATTGCATCAGTCTTTGATAATTACAACCAGCAGGCAGGCCTAATTTGGACTTCTTATCTGAAAATATGTGATAAATCAGCCTGCCTTAATGTTTAAGTTTAATTCAGACCTAATCAGTACGTGTAAGACATGCTAAACTATATGATTTTCTCTGATTTATGGAGGTTTATTTGACCCATATCTGCTTACTTACTTTCCCAATACTTGTTGTATATGTTTTGAATGTCGCCTTAGAATTTTATCCTTTTAAAAAAACTGCAAAAGCCCCAGCTCCCTCCCCTTTAGGATTAGTAGTCCCATATGTCTCCGGGACTGATAGGATTGAGACGGGTAATTGCATGCAATAAGTAACGATACTATTCCGCACTTTAATACCTTAATGGGGTGGGAAGGGTAGATATGGAGATGATGACCGATGCGCTAATATCACGTGCGACCCCTCTTTTTTGAGGAGTGATTGCTGGGTATTGCATTGAAGTGATCCATATTAATCGTAAACCTAGGACCCCCCTTCCCTTATTTGCTTTCATCTCTTCTCGTGAAACCTTTCAAATCTTTTTTTCATATATTTTTGTCCTCTCTACTTACCTTCAAAAGTTTTCAACCTAATTGCAATGTTGTATGCAAGTCCTTATTTGAGCCTTGATTGTTTACTTGTAAAGTTCACAATTGTAACATGGCCGGGACCACACTAGTGGATCTTGAGGGGTGCCTAACACCTTCCCCTCGAGATAATTACTAGCCCTTACCCGAACTCTGGTTTTTTCCAAAACCCAATTCTCGAAAGGGAATAGAGTTGTCCTCCCAATGTCATATACCCGATTTCGACCCGTAGAAAAAGGGGGCGTCGAAACTCCACCAATAATGCTGTCGCAAGTCCTGATACATCTTAGTGGCACCCAGATGAATAGAGTACAGGGAACTATGGGCCTCCTCTAGAATCAACTCACCATCCACATTAGGCACACAAATATGACCATCCTTCCTCAAAACTCCATCATCTCCCACTGTAACCTGCTTGGAACCTCCGTGCCGCACTGTGTCTCTAAGGACAAGCAAATGAGGATCATCATAATGCCGATCTCTGATAGCTCAAATAATGAAGAACGAGCGACTGTACTAGCTAGAACACGGCTGGGCTTAGAAACATCCAACCTCACGAACTGATTGGCCAAAGCCTGAACATTTAAAGCAAGCGATCTCTCACCGACCGGAATATACGCAAGACTGCCTATACTAGCTGACTTCCTACTCAGAGCATCGGCCACCACATTGGCCTTCCTGGGATGATACAAGATGGTGATATCATAGTCTTTCAATAGCTCCAGCCACCTCTTCTGCCTCAAATTTAGCTCCTTCTGCTTGAACAAATACTACAAACTCTTATGATCCGTGAACACCCCACACGACACGCCATATAAATAATGCCTTCAAATCTTCAGCGCGTGAACAATGGCTGCTAGCTCCAAGTCATGAACTGGATAATTCTTCTCGTGAATCTTCAACTGTCGCAAAGCATATGCAATAACATTACCATTCTGCATCAACACCGCACCAAGTCCAATACGAGATGCGTCACAATATACTATATATGGACCTGAACCTATGGGCAACACTAACACCGGCGCTATAGTCAAAGCTGTCTTAAGCTTCTGAAAGCTCGCCTCACACTCGTCCAACCATCTGAACTGGGCACCCTTCTGGGTCAACCTGGTCATCGGGGCTGCAATAGATGAAAACCCCTCCACAAACCAATGATAATAACCCGCTAAACCCAAGAAACTCCGGATTTCTGTGGCTGATATGGGTCTAGGCCAGTCCTTGACTGCCTCAATCTTCTTAGGATCCACCTTAATACCCTCTGTTGATACAACGTGACCCAAGAATGCAACTGAACACAACCAAAACTCACATTTCAAAAGCTTAGCATATAACTGGATGTCTCTTAGAGTCTGAAGAACGGTCCAAAGATGCTGCTCATGCTCCTCCCGAATGCAGGAGTAGATCAAGATATCATCAATGAAAACAATCATGAAGGAATCTAGGTAGGGCTTGAACACTTGGTTCATCAAATCTATAAATGCTGTTGGGTCATTTGTCAACCCAAACGACATCACCAGAAACTCATAATGCCCGTACCGAGTGCGAAAAGTTGTCTTAGGGACATCGGATGCCCTAATCCTCAACTGATGGTAGCCAGATCTCAAGTCAATCTTTGAAAACACTTTGACACCCTGAAGCTGATCAAATAAATCATCAATCCTTGACAATGGATACTTTTTCTTGATGGTGACTTTGTTCCACTGCCGATAATCTATGCACATCCTCATTGATCCATCTTTCTTCTTAACAAACAACATTGGCGCACCTCAAGATGAGACACTGGGCCTAATGAAGCCCTTATCAAGAAAATCTTGCAATTGCTCCTTCAATTCTTTCAACTATGGCGGGGACATACAATATGGCAGTATAGAAATGGGCTGAGTGCCCGGAGCCAAATCAATGCAAATGTCAATATCCTTGTTGGGTGGCATCCCCAGTAGGTATGTAGGAAACACCTCTGGAAACTCCTGAACAACTGGCACAGAATCCATAGAAGGAACCTCAGCACTAGAATCACGAACATAAGCCAAATAAGCCAAACATCCCTTCTCGACCATACGTTGAGCCTTCATATAAGAGATAACCCTGCTGGTAGAATGACTAGGAGTCCCCCTCTACTCCAATAGAGGCAACCACGACAAAGCTAAGGTCACAGTCTTGGCGTGACAATCCAATATAGCATGATAAGGCGACATCCAATCCATCCCCAAAATGATATCGAAATCCGCCATATTGAGAAGTAGGAGATCTACACGGGTTTTAAGACCCCCAATAATAACTACACACGAGCTATAGACACAATCTATGACAATATAATCACTCATTAGTGTGGACACATATACAAGAGCACTGAAAGAATCACGGGACACAACCAAATACGTAGCAAAATAAGATGACACATAGGAGTATGTAGACCCTGCATCAAATAGAACTGAAGCATCTCTGCTGCAAACTGAAACCGTACCTGTGATAACGGCATTGGATGCCTCAACCTCAAGCCTGGCTGGGAAAGCAGAACATCGGGGCTGGGCCCCACCACTCTAAACTACATCTCTAGGAAGGCCTCCTACTGGCTGGCCTCCACCTCTAGCGGCCTGACCTCCACCTCTAACACCTCAACCTCCACCTCTAGCGGTCTGGCCCCTACCTCTAGCTGGACGAGCGGGCAGTGGAACACCCAATGCCGGACATGAGAACCTTGATGCTGAGAACTACTCGATGCTTGAGGGAAAAATCTAGAATGTGCCTCGGATCACCACATGTATAACAAGACCTCAGTTGCTGAGACTGCTGACCTTGAAACTTACCTTGACAGCCGGAGTAACCACCCTGAAACGTTGGAGCGGAGGTGCACTAATAGGAGGTGGTGGTGCAATGTAGGGTTGTTGATCAGAATATTGCATATGAGAACCACGACCACCTGGAGCACCATGAGAAGTCTGAAGTGCTGAATGAAATGTCCTGGGAGGATAGTCCTACCAAAAGAATCCCTGCCTCCAGATGAGGCACCACTGAACCTACCAGAAAGATGATGACTCTTGTCAGATCCCTAACTACTCCCCTGAGCTAAAACCATCTCGACTCGCCTGGCCACATTGGCTGCATCCTAGAAAGAAATCTCACTCCATGTCTCCTTAGCCATATCAATCTGATAGGCTGAGGAAGTCCCTCAATAAACCTCCTCACCCTCTCTCTCTTGGTGGGAAGTATAAGAAGAGCATGACGGGTCAAGTCAATAAATCTTGTCTTGTACTGAATGACAGTCATAGAACCCTGCTGGAGATGCTCAAACTTCCTCTGATAGTCCTCCCTCTGAGTGATAGGAAGGAACTTCTCCAGAAATAGCTGAGAGAACTGGTCCTAGGTCAAAGTAGGTAACCTAGCTGGTCTTAACAGATAATAATCCCTCCACTAATTCTTGGCGGATCCTAACAGACAAAAAGCAGCAAAGTCGACCCCATTGGTCTCCACTATCCCCATGTTCCGTAGAACCTCATGACAGCTGTCTAAATAGTCCTGTGGATCCTCTGAAGATGCAGTGCCATAGGTAGTAGTGAAAATCTTGGTGAACCTGTCCAATCTCCACAAAGCATCAGAAGACATAGCTACTCTATCATCGGTCTGAGCTATAACACCAGGCAGAACTATCCTAACTGGCTGAGCTACTAGAGTTTGAAACTGGGGAGCCATCTGCTCAGGAGTGCGAGTAGCGGGAGTCTGTACTCCTCCCACATCCTGAGGGACGGCTGGTGCTACAGGAAGTATGCCTGCATGAGTGACACTCTCCATAAGGACCACAAGACGGACCAAAGCATCCTGGAGTATCGAATTAGCGATGAACCCCTCTAGAACCTGAGGTGGCCCTACTGGGACAGTCTGCGCTAGAGCCTCCTCCTCAAACTCTACTTGACGCTCCGTCGCTGGTGCTGCTGCTCTAGGCTGAGCCCTGCCCTACATCGGCCTTAAGCACGGCCTCGGCCTCATCCTCTTCCCCTTGTAGGAGCTACCACTGGGGGATCGGGCTACTGATCAGCTGATGAAGCGGTACGTGTTCTCGCCATCTGCGTAAGAACATAGTAGAAGTTCAATTAGCATTGAGAAATCAAATCGCACGACAGAGAAGAATAGAAGTGAAGTTGTTCCTAAACTCTGTAGCCTCTAGGGGATAAGCACAGACGTCTCGTACCGATCCCTCAGACTCTACCTGGCTTGTTCGTGAATTGTGAGACCTAGGCAACTTAGTGCTTTGATACCAACTTGTCACGACTCGGATTTTCCACCGTCGAGATCGTGATGGCACCTACTCTTGAAATCTAGGTAAGCCGATAGATACAATTTTACCACATTAATTATTAACCAGAACAAGAATAAATAATAGCTAAAGCCTGTCACGACCCAACCTATGGGCCGCAACGAGAACCCGGTTCATTACTTAACCGAGTACCAATATAACATATCTTTATTATTATACTTTCAATGATAAATGGGCCAAACGGGCTGTCATGGGCTAACCAAAATAAACATAGGGGAATACTCAATATAGGAAAATCAATACTGCTTGAGTTTGGGATACCATATAAGATGGTAACATTAATCATGGAGTGTGTTGTAGACATGTGATTTTTTATCCTCCCCAAGATTTTTCATATTTTAGCACGTAAATATTTAATTTAGGCCTAATATAGCTATTTCAACTCATTTTTACTCTTGTACTTTATTTTATTACAATAAAATAAAAATTATAAGAAATTGTTCCATTAATGTTTTGTAGTCATTTTTAATCTTGAAAAATACAAAAAAAATAGTTTATTTTAATGGTCAGTCTTCTTTTAACAGTTATTTTACTTAAGTAGGACTAATTAATAAATGAGGTCGTATTTTAATATCGTTTGCTGGAAAGAATAAAACTTGGGCTTGAGCAACCCATCTTTAGGCCTAATTTTTGGACCTAGTCCATAATTACCAAGCCCATAATTTATAGGCTCATACCCCTAACCTAATCCCTACCCCTATATAATAGTACCTAATCCCTACATAGACCGGGACCCCCAAAAGATTGAATCTGCCGTTTGTCTTCTTCCAAAATCAAAGAAAACCTAGAGCGAGGAGAAAACAAAAGAGGCAGCCTTTAGATTTTTGCTTCTTCAGTAGAAGAAGAACGGTCTCCATTCCAAAAGGCTTCAACCACCCTTGAGCACCAGCAAAAACAGCTACAAATTTGCTGAAGAAAACAGTCAAAAACTTATCCAAATTATCCCCAAATCAGCTACAAAATACAGCCATCAGAGAGCAGTAAAATCTGTAGAAAAGCTGCTGAAAAATCAGTCCAAAAACTTCAGCAAAGCATCTCATTTTTAGCTCCAAAAACTGCAGAAATGCAGCATTTTCTCCCCAAATCGACCTCAAATCAACTCCAAAAAATGAGCTGAAAATCCAGTTTAAAACCAGCCACCATCTCCCATGACAACCTACAGCAAAATCAGCCCCAGTAATATGGAAAAATCGCACCAAAAGCTAGCAAAACAAAGCACCCTTTTCACCCCAAAACGCAGCTGAAAAAGCAGCCTGAAGACGGTCCAAAATACCCCAATCGAGCCCCAAAATAGTTGTGTTACTGCTGAAAATCAGCCATGAAAACAACCACAAAACCAGTCCAATGCAATCCCAAAATAGCTTCAAAATGGCCTTTGGTCACTTCAAAATTCGGGTTTCAGCGAGGTCCGTCGAATTTGTCAAACTCCGTTCGGGGGTCCGGTCCGCTTTCAAGTTTAGATTAATGGATCTGCTAGCGCTCGAGTTTTGGTCGGCTTCCTTTCTTTATGTACCTGTTGGAAGTTCACCAGTATATTAAAAATTTAAAAGTTCCATTCTAACTCTATCCATTTTATTTTATATTTTGACTTTCAGATCTTGCTTTGTTTATGTTTGAATAATGCTTGGAGAGGTTCTCTATCTACTCTATAGCTCTAGATGAGGGTTTTGTGTTTATTTGTTTAATGGAGATTAGCTCATGACATTGTGAATCTGTTTGACAATTTTTGTGGAGTAGATGCATATTTTTGTTTTTCTTATGAATTTGTAGTTACATGTCGTAGGAAGGAGTTGTTTGATTTGTTGAGTTTGAAGAAAATAATTTGAAATATGTTGAATTTATAAAAGAATTCATGTCTGCCAATTGATATTTGTGAGTTAATTTAAAACTGTTAATGGGCCATGTGAAGTTGAATGTGGGTTCTAATATATGCGCGATTAATAAACCATTGTGACTATGGGTACGGTTCCCATGACATAGTTACGGTGCCTATTAGTTAATAATTAGGGTCAAACCTTTAGTTAAAAAATAATTAGAATGTTTAAGCCTTCCGTAATTAATTAGTTAGGCTCTTAAAAGTAGATTTGAGGCGTGCCATATTAAGTAAGATATAGTTATGGCCCTCAAAAGCTTAGTTTGAATTCCCTTTAAAAATTGGAATTGAGGTGCGCCGTGCCAAATAAAATCTCAAAATTCATGGCCCTCACTTAATTAATTTTAATTCTTAGAAATCGAGGCGTGCCATGTAGTTGAATTTCCATGGCTCTCACAAATTTAAAATGCGTAGTTGGTTTAGGGGCGTAATTTAAATTACTTTCCTAAATTTGGGTGTGCATTTATGTGACCCAAATCCAAATCTCACAATGTTAGATAAAATATGTCGGGAACCGCGGGTGCATTTATGTGACATGGTTCAAAACGTGTTTTAGATGACGTTGAATCTTTCTTAAAAATAATTAATCAAAAGCGGTTCTAAAGTTAAAATTGTACCATAGGCTAAAACATGTATTAGAATCAGATAATTAGACCAATAATAGCAGTTGAGCGACCGTGCTAAAACCACAGAACTCAGGAATGCCTAATACCTTCTTCCGGGTTAACAGAATTCCTTACCCGGATTTCTGTGTTCGTGGACTGTAGTACAGGGTCAATCTTTTCCTCAATTCGGGATTTGAAACGGTAACTTGGACACCATAAAATTATCCCAAGTGGAGACTCTAGCGACTCTACTGGGGACAAGAACCCAGAATCTCTAGTTCAGGGTTCAAGAATTCGAGCTTAGAATAATTGTTATATTTGGCTATATTTATTATCTGATTTTATTACATGTTGGGCCTAATGTGCTAAATGTTGCTTTTTACCGCTTTGATATTATTTGAACTGTATATAAACTGCTACGAAACCCCTATTTTCTCTCTTTTGAGGAGTGCACGCTGACGTGACTTCTTTCTGTTAGTGTCATATCCCAAATAGAACGAGGTTCAGACATGTTGCAAAGCCGGATAATCTTTTGGTTACCGGTACGCTGCCCTCCCCCCCCCCCCCCCGGCTCAAGTTGTCCGATCGGGTAAGGCAGGTCTAGAATAATATATCCAGGTTATAAACCTAGAAGAACTCAGCCTCATGCCGGATCCCTAGTATGAACGTTTGTTTGCATCATGTGCATTTGACTTTGGAGACTCAATACAGGGGTCGGGTCTATCTAGGGCAGGTGTACCCGAAATGAAAAGACGATCCTGATGCATCTTACGTGCTACTTGTGTATTTATCTTTTTCGGCTTGCATGTTGACTGGCTTCTAGAATAGGGAAAGGAAAAAAAAGAGAAAAAAGAAAAGAAAAGAGAGTAAGAGGCAAGTATTTGAATTATCCTGAAACTATGCCAATTTTTTTTTAAAAAAAAAAAGAAGAGAAAAAGTCATTTCAAAATAAGTCATATTTTCCTGTTCCATCAAAACTGACGAACTATGCGGGTCTGATTCTCACCGGATGTGAGATACGTAGGCAAACCTCATCGGTTCCGGCCCATAATTTTCAAAAAATCCAAAAATATTTTCCATTACTTACTTCTTTAGAAAGCCTTTCTTTTAGACCCTAATTGTTTTTAAAAAACATATATATACAAAAATATTTTCTTTTAATTTCTTCCAAAAATTCAAAAATATTTTCATTCTTCTTTCAAAATTGAAAAGCAAATTCAAAATTCAAAAATATTTTCTTTTTTTAGAAGCATTTTCTTTCATAAATTCAAATAAAATTCCAAAAATATTTTCTTTCTCCTTTAGAAGTTTCTTTCGAAATTCCAGTAAAAAAAATTTCAAAAAAATAAAGTTAATTTATTTACTTTATTCATGATCTTCCCGTACTACGCAAGATCTGATTCATGTTCCCACATGATACGTAGGCAACCCATATCAGGTTCGATCACCAATAAAATGAAATGAAGAAATGAAAAATATTGATAATAATAAGGACTGACTGAGTTCATTCTAACATGTTTTGTTTTGAATTGTGAAGAAAGTTGAGGTGGTTAGTTTGTGGTAAGCTGGAAACACAAGATCCAAGGAAAAATGATAACTGACATCGAAGTTGTTACAAGTGCTCAAGAGACTCAGGGTCAGAGGGTTCAATAAGAGTCTATTGTGTTTGAGAAAAATAGAATACTGAAACAGCAAATGACCGAAATGTGTCAAGCATGGGCCAGTGGTCAAGGACAGCCTCGTCATGAGTCACAATTTGCTACACAGCAAGAGCAGTACCACTCTCCTGAGTACCACTCGTACTCATTTGATCTTCCTGCAAACATTGAGAAGCCTGCCCGAAAGATGGTACAGGAAGAAATGACCCAAAGAGTGAAAAACTTAGAACAATGGTTGAAAAATATGCAAGGGTTGGCAGGTCAAAAGAGTGTTGCCTTCAAAGATCTATGTATGTTCCCCGATGTACACTTGCCGCCTGGTTTCAAGACTCCCAAATTTGAAAAGTATGATGAATACGGAGATCACATCCCACCTGAAAAGGTATTGCAATCAACTGAGAGGTGCAGGAAGAAATGAAGAATTTTTGATGGCTTATTTTGGGGAAAGCCCTACGGGAGTTGCCTCCGAATGGGTTATGGATCAAGAAACGTCTCACTGGTATGTTTGGGATGACATGACACATGCCTTTGTCAAACAGTTCCAATAAAACATTGACATTGCCCCAGACCGCAATTCCCTTTCAAACTTGAAGAAGAAACCAGCTGAAAGTTTCAGGGAATATGCCATTAAATGGAGAGAGCAAGCGGCCAGAGTTAAGCCACCATGGATGAGCACGGGTTAATCACTGTCTTCATTCAGGCTCAAGAGCCAGATTATTTTCAAAACATGATGTCCGCAATGGGTAAACCCTTCTCGGAAGCAATCAAAATGGGGGAAATGATTGAGAATGGTCTTAAGAGAGGAAAAATTATAAGTCAAGCAATTCTCAAAGCCGCAACTCAGGGTGTCCCGATTGAATCCGATAATTTTAGTGACACGAATGAGAAGCACGAAGAAATCATGAGGACATCAGGGTCGAGAAGAGGTCCTAGGAGAGCATCTCGAAGGTATGGGCAACCTCATCAGGTTTCCCATGATTCCCTTGAATACTACTATCCATTTCAGAACCCTCAATACTCTGTTGATGCACCTCAGTATGTTGCCCGGCCACCAAGACACCCTAGAAGACGAGCACTAGCACCACAAAATCTCCACTAGCCTCCACAAAATTTTTAAATGCCCTATAACCCACATCTAGGCCAGGGGTATAGAAGGGAACAAAGGCTGAAAGATAATTTTACACCAATAGGAGAGTCTTATGCAAGCTTGTTTGAGAAATTAAAGCAGTATGACATGATATCACCTATTCCTCCAAATCATGTGGGCCCCCATGAAAGAAGCTTTGACCCTTCTAAAAGGTGTGAATACTATTCCAATGCCCAGGGGCACAATGTTGAAAGCTGTCGGGATTTGAAAAGAGAAATAGAAAGGATAATCCAGGAAAACCTGATTGTGATCCAAGACAGTGACACCCACAATATCGCGCAGAATCATTTACCTGAACATGATGATGCACACTTTGTGGGGTTGATGCGTGGTGACAGGGAGTGTGAGAATCCTCTCGGGAATTTGCTAACTGAAGTTAATGATTTTGAAATTGGAGAAGGCTCTGCTGATTCTGATGAGCAAATTTGTGGCTAAATGTCAAACTTAGCAATTGAAAAGTCATTCCCTCCTCACTAGGAAGGAATATTGGTAGTTTGTTTTGATGTTTTTTCTATTATGTGGGTTATTTTAGGGTTGTGATCCAGATTTTATTTGTTTTATTTAGTCAAACCCTTCTATCCCTCCATCCTGTTTGTGTGAGTCTTGTCTTTCTGTTCTGTTGCTATTTTCATTAGCCGGGTTATTTAGGGTTGTAACTCGGATTTTAGGTTGTTTGTCTTGTTGTTTACTCAATGAAATACAGTTTGTCCTTTTGTGTCATTCCATGCTTAGTTCTTTTCCTGCTAGTTTTAATGACATGACATGCATGCGAAATTTTTGCCCAGATCTTAGAAAATTGATTTAAGTTTGAATTGGACAACTGAGGAAAATACATTTTTGAGGATGAATAAAGAGTTGAAATACTTTGGAATTAAGGTCGAGTAAAATTCACCTTCAAATCATTGTGAAGATCGGGCTTGACTCTTGAAGATGTTTAATCAATTGAAGTTTGTTAGAAATTTTGACATTAAGGGATGGAAAGTGTCTTGTGACCATGACACACCAAGAGGACAGACATGTTCGTCAATGCTGTAATCGCGAAAGATACTATGTTTGGCACTCTCGAGGCTGGGAGGCCCTCTTTATGCTATCCAAACACTTTATATCCTTCGCTACCCCTTTTGAGCCTGTGTTATTTTCTTTGACTACACTCTTTTGGAATCAAGTTTAGAGTCAAGAGTCAAAAAAAATGAAAAAAACAAAAAAAACATCCATGTTCCAAGAGTACAAACTGGGGCAATTTTCAAGAAAAAAAAATGAAAAAGAAAAGAACTGGCAAAGATCCATGCCCCTAGAAAATAAAAGCTGGGGCAACCTATTTTGAAAGAAAAAGACAAAAAAAAAGAAAAAGAAAAAAATGAGAGATGAAAATAGTTAGGTCAGATATTTGAACTACATTCGACCCGATTCCTTAAAAAAGGATACGTAGGCAGCCTGATGGTTCGGTCCAACCAAATAAGAATTCAAAAAAAAAGAAAAAAATCCAAAAAAAATCCTCAATAACTGAAATGGGGCAAAGATTTTATTTTACTTTTGAAAGAGTCGATTCCAAGAGTTGTAAGTCTACAACCCCCTTTATTTTGAGTCTATTTTGAGCCTTCATGACGTCATTTCTTTCCAACCCTATCCAAATCCTTCCAAATAAAGACCTCCTGATCAGCCTTCAAGAATGCCAAGAGAAGCATGCAATGAGCAACAGTTGTCACACAACGTAGAACACCGTCGAGTTGCTCGCAAACAAAAGAAGAAAAAGAAAAAGAAAAAGGAAAATGAGAGAGTTTTACTAGTGAACCCTCACGGGCATTGTAAGGCGACGGTAAGCAGAGATGAATAAATAAGAGAGACTTGTTGGTGAAAACTCCTCGGGGCACCACTAGTCGAAAGTGAGTCATGAAGTTGATGCAAAGGATTGGCACGAACAAGCCCGACTTCAAAGGTCATAGGATTGGTAAAAGGGAAAATTGGATTAGTTGGATAGATCAGGCCGTTAAGTCCAAAATGCATGTCATGATCATTAAGGCTAGTTAGCGCAAAAGAAAAAAAAATGACAAAAGAAAAAAAAGCTCTTCCCATGTTCTTCTCGACCGGAGCATCTCTGGTTAATACTTGTTTCTTTGCATTTGTGTCCTTCACTCCGAGTCAGTCCTTGTCAAAACAAGCAAGAAAAGATTTCAAAATCTGCTACCAGCTTTTTAGTTGCATAAAGTAAATTTGGTCAGTACTCAATTGTTACTGTCAATATACCTTGAGGATTCATGCAAAGGCTTCCCCAAAAAAGACTCTTGTCAGCCTGCTTGGCGCAATCAAAGATGACTGGTGATTCTCTCTGACAGATAAATTGCTCAAAAGTAGGAAGTCATTCAAGATATCAGAAAAGGTCACCTAAGCAAAGATCTCCAGTTGGGATGAGGCTGTTTGAGCTGCAAATACAAATGGTACTGGGTGTGAAACAATCAGAGGTTGATGCAGAGCAAAAGTCTCTTGAGACCGACTCAAGCTGATTGAGCACAAAGACAAGCTGCTCAAAACTCAAGGCCACGAACCGACCAACATTTTCAAAACTGACCAATTTTTTTTGTGTGAAACAGGAACAAAGCAGTGCAAGAAAAGTAGTTCAAAAAAAAGAAAAAAACAAAAAAAGATAAGGAAAAGAAAAGAAGAGAAGAGACTACAAAAGGAAGTTTCTCAAATCTTTAGCTTTGTTTGTTTTGTCATTGTGCATAAAATCTTGCCATTGATCTTTACATTTTTCCTCCTTGGATAGAGACCTAGTCTGATGAATTTTCTCCTAGGATAGAAATCTTAGTCTGATGAATTTTTCTCCTAAGATAGAAGACCTAGTCTGATGAATTTTCTCCTAGGATAGAAATCTTAGTCTGATGAATATTTCTCCTAAGATACCAAAAAAGAGACCTAGTCTGATGGATTTTCTCCTAGGATCGAAATCTTAGTCTGATGAATCTTTCTCCTAAGATAACAAAAAGAGGACCTAGTCTAATGAACTTTCTCCTAGGATCAAAATCTTAGTCTGATGAATTTTTCTCCTAAGATAGAAAACCTAATCTAATGAATTTTCTCCTAGGATAAACATCTTAGTCTGATGAATCTTTCTCCTAAGATAGAAAACATAGTCTGACGAATTTTCTCCTAGGATAATCTAAAAAAAAGGAAGTCTGGATTTGAAAAAATGGGTCAATTTCTAGTTTTCTTAAGTAATCAATGTTTAGTTTTCTTGAAATCAGGGGCCCCGCCAGGAGAATAGGGTCAGTTTTTACTTTAGTCAAGCTTAGTTTATAGTTTTTCGCAAGCTCAATCACGTTTAGGAGACACACATCCTTGTCGTGTCATTAATTTTACTCTCATAATTGCATCCTTCATCAGCAGCGCAGGTGATTTATAGTTTTGTTAATACTCACAGATGTTCCCAATATCAAACTGGGGTAGGAAAATTTCTTTTGTTTTGTT
Organism: Nicotiana tabacum; assembly: GCF_000715075.1. NCBI lineage: Eukaryota > Viridiplantae > Streptophyta > Magnoliopsida > Solanales > Solanaceae > Nicotiana > Nicotiana tabacum. The sequence goes on from NC_134080.1 coordinate 16,068,667, forward strand.
GTAATCAGCGCCCACCTGAAGAACAAGAGAAGACAACTCAAGTTTCAAGGGAAAACAGTGGTCAAAGGAAGACGGTTCAAGTTCAGCAATTAGGAGCCTACCTAGAGAATAAGAGAATTCACTTCAGAATACAATTCAAGTTAGCAACAAAAGAAACTCGTGGCAAGAATGTGAGTCAACAGTCCGAGATGATCAACAAAAGTTAGTCACAATAAAGAAAAAAAGAAAGGCAAGAAGTTAATTCAAAGGCAAAAGTTGATGAAAGATATGGGCTGCTCAAGACATGACCGAGGTCACAAGCACTGCATGCTTGGTCTTGATTCAAAAAGCTGAAGAAGGATGAACTAGCACCTGCAACTAGCAAGCGTCAAGGTTCAAATCTAAAGTCTGCATGAAGAACCACTCAAGACTCAAGATGAAGCTTCAGAAGACTTATAGATAGGAATCTTGTAACTCGTAGTTGACAGACTTAGCTAGTCTTTTTGATGTTTTGATTTTTGATGTAATAATGGGACGGCAGACTGGAACCTCGGCGGAACGACACCTCGACTGGCTCTCCACCTCGGCATACTATATCATCTCATTCACCTCTGAACTACACGTGGTCTGATTCCTTTATAGCCAAGGATATGTACGCAACTCAGATACCAGGGCTCGGTCACATTCCCTTTTCCTCTTAGTTTTAGTCTCTCCAAATAAGAGTCGGGTCAAAAAACCTATCTAGTCGTTCTTTGTCTAAAAACTCTTCGCGTTTCCAGTCAAGATCGGCAGTTGTAGACATGTGATTTTTGACCATCCCCAAGGTTTTTCATATTTAACAAGTAAATATTTAATTTAGGCCTAATATAGCTATTTCAACTCATTTTTACTCTTTTACTTTATTTTATTTCAAGAAAATTAAAATTATTAGAAATTGTTCCATTAATGTTTTGTAGTCATTTTTAATCTTGAAAAAATACAAAAAAATAGTTTATTTTAACGGTGAGTCTTTTTTAACAGTTATTTTACTTTAGTAGGACTAATTAATAAATGAGATCGTATTTTAATCTCGTTCGCAAGGAAAGAATAAAACTTGGGCTCGAGCAACCCATCTTTAGGCCTAATTTTTGGACCTAGTCCATAATTACCAAGCCCATAATTCCTAGGCCCATATCCCTAACCTAATCCCTACCCCTATATAATAGTACCTAATCCCGACATAGACGGGGACCCCCAAAAGATTGAATCCGTTGTTTGTCTTCTTCCAAAATCAAAGAAAACCTAGAGCGAGGAGAAAACAAAAGAGGCAGCCTTCAGATCTTTTGCTTCTTCAGCAGAAGAAGAACGGTCTCCATTCCAAAAAGCTTCAACCACCCTTGAGCACCAGTGAAAATAGTTACAAATTTGCTGAAGAAAACAGTCAAAAACTGATCCAAATTATCCCTAAATCAACTACAAAATACAGCCATTAGAGAGCAGTAAAATCAGTTGAAAAGCTGCTGAAAAATCAGTTCAAAAATTTCAGCAAAGCATCTCATTTTTAGCTCCAAAAACTGTAAAAAACGCAGCAGTTTCTCCCCAAAATCGACCTCAAATCAGCTCCAAAAATGAGCTGAAAATCCAGTTTAAAACTAGCCACCATCTCCCATGACAACCTGCTGCAAAATCAGCCCCATTAATATGGAAAAATCGCACCAAAAGCTAGCAAAACAAAGCACCCTTTCCACCCCAAAACGCAGCTGAAAAAGCAGCCTGAAGGCAGTCCAAAAATCACCCCAATCTAGCCCCAAAATAGTTGTGTTACTGCTGAAAATCAGCCATGAAAACAACCACAAAACCAGTCCAATGCAATCCCAAAATAGCTTCAAAATGGCCTTTGGTCACTTCAAAATTCGGGTTTCAGTGAGGTCCGTCGAATTTGTCAAACTTCGTTCGGGGGTCCGGTCCGCTTTCAAGTTTAGATTAATGGATCTGCTAGCGCTCGAGATTTGGTCGGCTTTCTTTCTTTATGTACCTGTTGGAAGTTCACCAATATATTAAAAATTTAAAGGTTCCATTCTAACTCTACCCATTTTATTTTATATTTTGACTTTCAGATCTTGCTTTGTTTATGTTTGAATAGTGCTTGGAGAGGTTCTCTATCTACTCTATAGCTCTAGATGAGAGTTTTGTCTTTATTTGTTTAATGGAGATTAGCTCATGACATTGTGAATCTGTTTGCAAATTTTTGTGGAGTAGATGCATATTTTTGTTTTTCTCATGAATTTGTAGTTACATGTCGTAGGAAGGAATTGTTTGATTTGTTGAGTTTGAATAAAATAATTTAAAATATGTTGAATTTAGAAAAGAATTCATGTCTGCCAATTGATATCTGTGAGTTAATTTAAAATTGTTAATGGGCCACGTGAAGTTGAATGTGGGTTCTAATATAGGCGCGATTAATAAACCATTGTGACTATGGGTACGGTTCCCATGACATAGTTACGATGCCTATTAGTTAATAAGTAGGGTCAAACCTTTAGTTAAAAAATAATTAGAATGTTTTAAGCCCTCCTTAATTAATTAGTTAGACTCTTAAAATTAGATTTGAGGCATGCCATATTAAATACGATATAGTTATGGCCCTCAAAAGCTTAGTTTGAATTCCCTTTAAAAATTGAAATTGAGGTGCGCCGTGCCAAATAAAATCTCAAAATTCATGGCGCTCACTTAATTAATTTTAATTCTTAGAAATCGAGGCGTACCATTTAGTTGAATTTCCATGGCCCTCGCAAATTTAAAAATGTGTAGTTGTTTTAGGCGCGTAATTTAAATTACTTTCCTAAATTCGGGTGTGGATTTATGTGACCCAAATCTAAATCTCACAATGTTAGATAAAATATGTCGGGGACCGTGGGTACATTTATGTGACGTGGTTCAAGACGTGTTTTAGATGACGTTGAATCTTTCTTAAAAATAATTAATCAAAAGCGGTTCTAAAGTTAAAATTGTACCATAGGCTAAAACATGTATTAGAATCAGATAATTAGGCATAAAACCACGGAACTCGAGAATGCCTAATACCTTCTCCCAGGTTAACAGAATTCCATACCCAGATTTCTGTGTTCGTGGACTATAATACAGGGTCAATCTTTTCCTCGATTCAGGATTTGAACCGGTGACTTGGGACACCATAAAATTATCCCAAATGGCGACTATGATTTTTTTAAAATAAAATAATCCCTTTTTGATTGTCACTTAAATTGGTAAAACTCCCTTATATACCCTTTCGGGGTAAGAAAAAGGAGGTGTGACAATGATCATTTGTAAACTCAAACCATAGGCCGACAAGGCCTTACAAGCATTCGTATACATGACATCTGTCTACAAGCCTCTAAGAGTACACACTTAACATAAAGGTCGTGATAGGGTCCCGCCATACCAAACAATATGCGTTAAAATCATACTTACCAGACAAGCAACTTCGGAGCAAATGGAGCGCAACAACATCTTCCGCTGAGCTGATAGCCTAATTGGAGGACACTTGGCCTGCCTATCAGGACCTGTGGGCAAGAAACGCAACGTCCCCAGGAAAAAAGGACGTCAGTACGAATAATGTACCGAGTATGTAAGGCACATAAATAAGTACGTAAAAGACTGAAAGAAATATAGAGTACATGACTCAACCTGTAAGTATGGACAACTCTGTAAATCATGAAATACTTATAGTGCCATGCATATGCGTATGAATATCATGTCATGCATAAGTACATGTGTTCATAATATCATCAAGCCTCTGAGGGCATCCCATCATATCATCTCGGCCACTGTTGGCAAAATCATCAACGTATACCAGCTGATCAGGTGGTGGTGTGTATATAATGCCGTAACCTTTTTCCATATCCCATATACATATAAAATACATATATACGTATATATAACACCATCTGGTCATAGGGGAATGTACATGTATAAATGCATGAAATGCATAAGAAATACGTTAATAAGATTTTCTTGGATTGCCATAGAAATCAATATGTTTTTCGGATAAACTTTATCAAATACGTATTTTTCTGAGACCCATGAACAGAAGATATAATAATAATTCACATGGGGAATCAAGAATATAGACACCCCTAGTATTTCTATGAATAGAGTCATTTATGAAAGTTGCGTATTTTGCTCGTTTCATTTGTATTATTTGGATCATGCCAAAAGGAAAGAAGGGATAGCCTTAACATACCTGAACTGATTTTTATTGGCAATTCCTCTACACACGCCTTTTGCGAAAACACGTAATGGAGGATTGAAGTAGGGGAAATCCATATGCTAGTCTTAAGAAATATTGCACCGTACTTCCTTAGAATCGCAAAATCTCACGTTACTGCTCCGACCATTGTAAATCATGTATGCAATCTCTCTGCAACATGATTATGTATCTTCTAATTTTTAAGGGGGGTAAGCAAACATTAGCTTGTATTGCTAAAGTAAATGTTTCTATGCAATTAACGTGAATAAGACTTAAAGAAATGTTAACCTTGTATGTTTTATTTGTTCTTTTTCACAATTTGTAGAGAAGGACTCGGGGAAGCAGATGATAGAGATATAGCTTTTGCTAGTTCTCTTGAAATCTTTGGAGGAAGGCACAATGTTGCCGTTTCATTTGGAGTTCCATTTTTGTCTTTAACTTTCCATATAGCTTACCATATAAATGATCTACTCTTGTGAAGACATTCATGGGAAGACATTATTGAGCAAATAATGTAACACTTTGCTACTTCTTGTATGAGTCACAAATCACTTAATGGGCACCGTAGACATGTGATTTTTGACCCTCCCCAAGACTTTTTATATTTTAGCCCGTAAATATTTAATTTAGGTCTAATATAGTTATTTCAACTATTTTTAACTTCTTTACTTTATTTTCGTCATAAAAATGGAAAATTACGGAAAAAATATATTTTTAGCTTACGTATCTTTCATAAATTTAAATAAAAATATACAAAAATAGTACTTATTTTTATCTTTATATAATTTTGAAAACATAAAAATAGTTTCATGTTTAGTTTAATTAATTAGGATTAGCTTTGGACTGTGTAGTATTTTTATCTTACTTTAAATTGAGTCAATTAAGGTGTTGGATCATAATTTTAAGAGTTTTAGAACCCAATTCTTGGCCCAATTAGGATTAGTTCATTAAGCCTATGGGCCCTTCTAGACTCTTCTTTGGAATAAAAAACAAATAAAGAAGACCCTAAGGACTTAACACAAAAGACCTAGGGACTAATGGGCAAAATGCACAAAGATACACCTAGACCTAGACTTTACCAATAAATAAGTGCTTAAAAAATCAAAAAAAAAAGAACAACAAAAAAGGCTGAACGAGCAGCTGAAATCAATCATCTTCTTCAGAGAATAACCCAAAACAATGACCTTTCGCCGGAAATCACCGCACCCCGCGCCTGACCTCATACCGATCACCCAGACGGCGACCCTCTGCATCCCTCCTGTCAACCAAGTCCGCCGGTGTCAAAAAATCCCGTTGTCGTTGTTTCTTCTTCTTTGCACGGAACAGACATGAACGACGCACCCTAGAGCGACTATCTCCACCCTAGACGAAATTGGTTTCTGCGTTCATGATCCAGTTTCGAGTGTTCATCACCTTCAAAACCAGAAACCTAAACTCCATCTCAACGTGAACCAACGTTCATGCCACCAGTCGACCACCCTGCAACCTAACGCCCTCGCACGTCCCACCAGCCGCACACTCACCACCAAAACTCCATCGCCAGACCTTCCTTCACCATGCAACAGCCATAAACGAAGCCTTACCTCACACACACCCTAAGCTCTTCTTCTTTATTGACAGACACAGATCCGCCCAGGCCATTTCTTGGCAGCTGCTAAAAATAAAGCTCGCTGAAGCTAGGTCTCGCCCTTTACATGGTCTCTGCTACCGGAGGTGATGGCCGGTGATGACCATGATTGTTGCCGCACCTAGCTGTTGCTTCTTACCTTCCTCCCCCTCTACTGACTTTGTATCGTCGGATACACACTGTCGACGATGAACGAACAGAAACAGTTGGTTGTTTCATCACCATTATTCACATGTGTTTTACTTCTACGTCGAACTACTATAGATCTAACAAGTTCTGGATTTTGTGATGTGCTGTACCGAGTTTGGCCAGACATAGATCTTTGGCGATGCCTTCGTGTGTGTCATTTTGATTATTGCTCCAGTGTCGCCATTGTTGAGGTAGTAGTGTCATTTTCAAATCGAGGTTGTCTGTTCGAGGGTTCCGGGCAGAATCGTGGGTTTGTCAAATTGTTGCTATCCAATTTTCTGGTGTTACGCATTTCAGAACCAACATTGCGTTGTTTTGAGGTTAACTTCTCTCTGATTTTTAATTTCCTCTCAATATTGATCTTTGATGACTATGGATGTTATGTGTGTGTTCTGTTATGGCATTGTTTGTCTAAAATTTCTTAACTTTGTTTATTTACGTTAAAGTTTCATGGATGCTTTATTAGGGAATAGATATGAATCTCTATTATCTTATTTTGCTTCTGTTAGTATCAAGTCAACAAGACTAAGGGCTGATTTTTTGTCCTTTTGTGATTCAAGAAAGATTGAAGTTGGATGTATGTTTTGGTTGGTAACGAGAAGGAATTTGGACATAAAAAGGGGGATTTGGTTATTCTCGTCTCATTTTAATTACTCGGGTGTGCATTTCATGTGACCCAAATCAAATCTTAAAACGTTGAATAAAATATGTTTAGGATTGCGGGTGCATTTTATGTGGTGCGATCCAAAGACGTGTTTTAAGCGATGTTCAAATCTTCTTTGAAATAGAATAAAAGCGGTTATAAAAGTCAAAATTGCACCATAGGTTAAAACATGTATTAAAATCGGATAATTAAGCCAAATATAACAGTTAAGCGACCGTGCTAGAACCACGAAACTCGAAAATGTCTAACACCTTCTCCCGGTTTAACACAATTCCTTACTCGGATTTCTGGTTCGCGGACTATTAAACAGAGTCATATTTTCCTCGATTCGGGATTCAACCAGTGACTTGGGATACCATAAATCTCCCAAGTGGCGACTCTGAATTTCTTAATGTAAATCCCGTTTCGATTGTCCTTTAATTGGAAAAACTCCTTTATATACCCCTTTACAGGGGTGTAGTGTAAGAAATGAGGTGTGACAACTCTGGCGACTCTGCTGGGGATAAGAACCCAGAACTTCTGGTTCAGGGTTCAGAATTCGATCTTAGAATAGCTGTTATGATTGGCTTTTATTTGTTATCTGATTTTTACATGTTTGAACCTAAAGTGCTAAATGCTGCTTTTTATCGCTTTGATTTTGCTTGAATTGTATATAAATTGTCACGAAATCCTTCTTCTCTCTGAGTCTGCTAAATCATGAAGAAGTGTGCACTTCGTGTGACTTCTTTTCTGTTAGAGTCATATCCCATATTTAGAACGAGGTTCGGACAAGTTGCAAAGCCGGTGAAGCTTCTATATTCCCGGTACGCTGCCCCCTCGGCTCGAGCTGTCCGCTTGAGTAAGACAGGTCTAGAACAATAAACCTAGATTTTGAACCTAGTATAACAAAGCCTCATACCAGATCCCTAGTAGGAACGTTTGTTTGCATCACGTGCATTTGACTTAGGAGGCTCAACAAAGGGGTTGGGTCTGTCTAGGACAGGTGTACCTGAAATGAAAGACCATACTGAGGCATTCTACTTGCTACTTGTGCATTTATTTGCTTCGGATTTGCATGTTGACTGGTTTGTGGATAATAGAAGAAATTGGGAAAAGAAAATAGCATTGTGAGGGCTCAGAGAGATAGTTACTTATTTTGAGAAATCAGTGTCCAAAATATATCGAAACTCTGCCAAAAATGTTGAAGAAAAAAAAGAGAAAAGAAAAGGAAAGTTTTGTCTATAGAATTAGTTGGTTTTCATTTTGTCAAATCTGGCGAACTACGCAGGTCTGATTCTCACCGAATGTGAGAAACGTAGGAAAACCTCATCAGTTCCGGCCCATAATTTTAAAAAAATCCAAAAATATTTTCCTTTACTTCCTCTCTAGAAAAGACTTTTTTTGAGACAATATTTTCAAAAAAAAAAATCTTTCTTCTTTAGAAGTCTTTCTTTTCAAACATTCTTAAAAAAAAATTGAAATCCAAAAATATTTTCTTTCTTCTTTGTAAGTATTTCTTTCGAAAAAAAAAATAAATTTCAAAATAAAAAAAAAGAGTTAGTTTATTTACTTTATTCCCAATCTTCCCGAACTACACAAGATCTGATTCATGTTCCCACATGATACGTAGGCAACCAACATCAGGTTCGATCACCATTAAAAAGAAGTGAAAAAAATGAAGAAATGAAAAAATATTTATAATAATAAAGACCGAGTGAGTCCATTCTAACATGTTTTGTTTTGAATTGTGAAGAAGTTGAGGTGGTCAGTTTGTGGTAAGCTGGAAATACAAGATCTAAGGAAAAATGATAACTGACATCGAAGTTGTTACAAATGCTCAAGAGACTCAGGGTCAGAGGGTTCAACAAGAGTCTACTGTGTTTGAGAAAAATAGAATACTGAAACAGCAAATGACCGAAATGTGTCAAGCATGGGCCAGTGGTCAAGGACAGCCTCGTCATGAGTCACAATTTGCTACACAACAAGAGCAGTACCACTCTCCTGAGTACCACTCATACTCGTTTGATCTTCCTGCAAACATTGAGAAGCCTGCTCGAAAGATGGTACAAGAAGAAATGACCCAAAGAGTGAAAAGCTTAGAACAACGGTTGAAAAATATGCAAGGGTTAGCAGGTCAAAATAGTGTTGACTTCAAGGATCTATGCATGTTTCCCGATATCCACTTGTCGCCTGGTTTCAAGACTCCCAAATTTGAAAAGTATGATAGACATGGAGACCCCATAGCCCACCTGAAAATGTATTGCAATCAACTGAGAGGTGCGGGAAGAAACGAAGAATTATTGATGGCTTATTTTGGGGAAAGCCTTACGGGAGTAGCATCCGAATGGTTCTTGGATCAAGACACATCTCGCTGGTATGTCTGGAATGACATGGCACAGGCCTTTGTCAATCAGTTTCAATACAACATCGACATTGCCCCAGACCACATTTCCCTTTCAAACCTGAAGAAGAAACCAAGTGAAGGTTTCAGGGAATATGCCATTAAATGGAGAGAGCAAGCATCTCGAGTTAAGCCACCCATGGATGACCACGAGCTAATCATTGTCTTCCTTCAAGCGCAAGAGCCAGATTACTTTCAAAACATGATGTCCGCAGTTGTCAAATCCTTCTCGGAAACAATCAAAATGAGAGAAATGGTCTTAAGACAGGCAAAATTATAAGTCAAGAAGTTTTTAAAGCCGCAACTCAGGCTGTCCGGGTTGAATCTGATAATTTTAGCGACACAAATGAGAAGGTTGAAGAAATCATGATGACATCAGGGTCGAGAAGAGGTCCCAGGAGAACATCTCGAAGGTATGAGCAGCCTCCTCAAGTTTTCCATGACTCCCCTGAGCAGTATTATCCACCTCAGAACCCTCAATACTCTGTCGCTCCACCTCCGTATGTTGTCGAGCCACCAAAACACCCCAGAAGGCAAGCACGAACATCACAAAATCTCTACCAGCCTCCACAAAATTTTCAAGTGCCCTATAACCTACATCTATGCCAGGGGTATAGAAGGGAACAAAGGTTGAAAGATAATTTTACACCAATAGGAGAGTCCTATGCAAGCTTATTTGAGAAGTTAAAGCATCATGACATGATTGCACCCATTCCTCCAAATCGTGTGGACCCACGTGCAAGGAGCTTTGACCCATCTAAAAGGTGTGAAGATCATTCCAATGCCCAGGGGCACAATGTTGAAAGTTGTCGGGATTTGAAAAGAGAAATAGAAAGGATGATCCAGGAAAACCTGATTGTGATCCAAGACAGTGACACCCAGAATATCGCGTAGAATCCTTTACCTACACATGATGATGCACACTTTGTGGGGATGATGCGTGGTGACAGGGAGTATGAGAATCCTCTCGGGAATTTGCTAACTGAAGTGAATGATTTTGAAATTGGAGAAGGCTCTGCTGATTCTGATGAGCAAATTTGTGGTCTAAATATCAAGCCTAGCAATTGAAAAGTCATTCCCTCCTCACTAGGAAGGAATCTTGGTAGCTTGTTTTGATGTTTTTTCTATTATCTGGGTTATTTCAGGGTTGTGATCTAGATTTTATTTGTTTTATTGAGTCAGATCCTTCTATCCCTCCATTCTGTTTGTGTGAGTCTTGTCTTTCTGTTCTGTTGCTATTTTCATTAGCTGGGTTATTTAGGGTTGTAAATCAGATTTTAGGTTGTTTGTCTTGTTGTTTACTCAATGAAATACAGTTTGTCCTTTGTGTCTTTCCCTGCTTAGTTCCCTTCCCGCTAGTTTTAGTGACATGACATGCATGCAGAAATTTAGCCAGATCTTAGAAACTAATTTAATCTGGAATTGGATAACTGAAAAAAGCACTTTTGAGGATGAATAAGGAGTTGAAATACTTTGGAATTAAAGTCGAGTAAAATTCACCTTCAAATCATTGTGAAGATCGGGCTTGAGGATGTTTAATCAATTGAAGTTTGTTGGAAAGATTTACATTAAGAGATGGAAAGTGTCTTGTGACCACGAAACACCAAGAAGACGGGCATGTTCATCAATGATATGATCGTGACAGGACATTATAATTGGCGTTCTCGAGGTTGGGAGGCCCTTTTTTTGCTACCCAAACACTTTATATCCTTTGCTACCCCTTTTGAGCCTGTGTTATTTTCTTTGACTACCCTCTTTTGGAATCAAGTTTAGAGTCAAAAAATAATCCATGTCCCAAGAGTACAAATTGGGGCAATTCTTAGAAAGTTCAGAAAAAAGAAAAAGAAAAAAAGAATTGTAAAAGGTCGATGCCCTCAAAAATAGAAGATGGGGCAAACAAAAAAAGAGAAAAAAGCAGAAAAGGAAAAAAAAGAAAAAAGAAAAAAGAAACAAAAAGAATGAAAAATAGTTTAGGTCAGATGGTTGAACTACGTTAGACCTGATTCCTTAAAAAAGGATACGTAGGCAGCCTCACGGTTCGGTCCAACCAAATAAGAAGTCAAAAAAAAAAGAAGAAAGAAAGAAAAAAAGAAAAAGCCAAAAAATCCCCAATAGCTTAAAATGGGGCAAATATTTTATTTCACTTTTGAAAGAGTCGATTCCAAGAGTTGTAAGTCTACAACCCCTCATTTCGAGTCTACTTTGAGCCTTCATGCCGACCCATCTTTCCAACCCTATCCAAAACCTTCCAAATAAAGACCTCCCGATATGCCTTAAAGAATGCCAAGAGAAATATGCAATGAGCAACGATTGTCACGCGACATATAATACTGTCAGGATGCTCGCGTAAAAAAGCAAAAAAAAAATAGAGAAGAAAAATGAGAGAGTCTTACTAGTGAAAATTCTCACGGGCACTGTAAGACGACGATAAGTAGAGATGAATAGATGAGAGAGACTTGTTGGTGAAAACTCCTCGGGGAACCACTAGTCGGAAGTGAGTCATAAAGCTGGTGCGAAGAATTGGCATAAACAAGCCCGACTTCAAAGGTCATAAGAATAGTAAAAGGAAGAGTGAATTAGTTTGATAGATTGGCCACTAAGTCCAAAATGCATGTCATGACCATTAAGACTAGTTATTGAAAGAAGAAAAAAAGAAAAGAAAAAAAAACTCTTCCTTTTGTCCTTCCGACAAGGGCATTTCTTGTTAATATTTGTTTCTTTACATCATTTGTGTCCTTCACTCTGAGTCAGTCCTTGTCAAAACAATGTAAGAAAAGATTTCAAAATTTGCTACCAGCTTTTCGATTGCATAAAGCAAATTTGGCCAGCACTAAGTTGTTTTTGTCAATATACCTTGAGGATTCATACAAAGGCTTCCCCAAAAGGACTCTTTTCAGCCTACTTGGCGCAAGAAAGATAGCTGATGATTCTCTTTGACATACAAATTGTCCAAAAAGTAGAAAGTCATTCAAGATATTGGAAAGGGTCACCTGGGCAAAGATCTCCAGTTGAGATAAGACTGATTGAGCTGCAAGTACAAATGATACTAGGTGTGAAACAATTAGGGTTGATGCAGAGCAAAAGTCTCTTGAAGTCGACTCAAGCTGATTGAGCAGAAGCCAAGCTGCCTAAGACTCAAGGCCACAAACCGACCACCATTTTCAAAACTGACAATTTTTTTTTCTTTGTATGAAACAGGAACAAAGCGGTACAAGGAAAGTGATTCAAAAAGAGAAAAAAATGAAAGAAAAAGAAAACAACAAAAAAAAGAGAAAAGAAAAAGAAAAGACGAGAAGAGCCGACAAAGGGAAGTTCCTCAAATCTTTGCCTTTATTTGTCTTGCTATTGTGCATAAAATCTTGCCATTGATCTTCACATTTTTCTTCCTAGGATAAAAGTCCTAGTCTGATGGATTTTTCTCCCAATATCTTAGTATGATGAATCTTTCTCCTAAAATAGAAAACCTAGTCTGATGAACTTTCTCCTAGGATAGAAATCTTAGTCTGATGAATCTTTCTCCTAAGATAACAAAAATAGACCTAATCTGATGAATCCTCTCCTAGGATCAAAATCTTAGTCTGATGAATTTTTCTCCTAAGATAGAAGACCTAGTCTGATGAACTTTCTCCTAGATAGAAATCTTAGTTTGATGAATATTTCTCCTAAGATAACAAAAATAGACCTAGTCTGATGAATCTTCTCCTAGGATCAAAATCTTAGTCTGATGAATCTTTCTCCTAAGATAAAAAACCTAGTCTGATGAATTTTCTCCTAGGATAAACGTCTTAGTCGGATGAATCTTTCTCCTAAGATACCAAAAAAAAAGAGAAAAAAGGCCTAGTCTGATGAATTTTCTCCTATGATCAAAATCTTAGTCTGATAAATCTTTCTCCTAAGATAGAAAACCTAATCTGATGAATTTTCTCCTAGGATAATCATCTTAGTCAGATTAATCTTTCTCCTAAGACACCAAAAGCAAAATAAAAGAAAAGAAAAGAAAAAAAAGACCTAGTCTGATGAATTTTCTCCTAGGATAAATGTCTTAGTCTGATGAATCTTTCTCCTAAGATAGAAAACCTAGTCTGACGAATTTTCTCTTAGTATAATAATTTAAAAAAAGAAGGGGGAAGTCTGAATTTGAAAAAAGGGGGTCATTTTTTTAGTTTTCTTAAGATTATCAATATTTAATTTTCCTGAAATCAGGGGGCCCCGCCTGGAGAATAGGGTGAGTTTTTACTTTAGTCAAGCTTAGTTTATAGTTTTCCTAGTCTATTCTTTAGTTTACTCTCATCATTGCATCAATAGTACAAGTGGTTTACAATTTTGCTAACTACTCACAAATCTTCTTAATGCAAACTGGGGCACAAAAATTTCTTTTATTTTGTCTGTTTTGTTGTAATCAGGCCCCCACCTAGAGAAAAAGGGAAGACAACTCAAGTTTCTAGGGAAGGCAGTGTTGAAGGAAGACAACTCGTGTTTCAAGGGAAAGCAGTTTCGAAGGAAGACAGTTCAAGTTTCAGGGGAAAATGGTTCAAGGTGCAAGGGAAAACAGTGTCAAGTAACAAGAGAAGACAGTTCAAGTTCAGCAATCAGGCGCCCACCTGGAAAAAAAGGGGGGAATTCAATTCAGGTCAGCAACAAAAGAAGCTCGCGTCAAGAATGTGAGTCAGTAGTCCGAGATGATCAACAAAAGTTAGTCACAATCCAAAATAAAAAGAAAAAAAAACAAAAGAAAGACAAGAAGTGAATCCAAATACAGAAGTTAATGAAAGATGTGAGCTGCTCAAAACAGGGCTAATGTCACAAGCTCTGCATGTCTCGTTTTGGTCTGAAAAGATGAAGAAGAACGAACTAGCACCTGCAACTAGCAAGCGTCAATGTTCAAATCCAAAGTCTGTGTGAAGAACCATTCAAAACTCAAGATCAAGCTTCAAAAGACTTACAAATAGGAATCTTGTAACTCTTAGCTGGTAGGCTTAGCTAGTCTTTTTCATTTTTGATTTTGATGTAATAGCGAGACCGCGGACCGGAACCTCAATGGTACCTCAATCGGCTTTCAACCTCGGTACTCCATCACCTCATTCACTTCAGAACTACACGTGGCCTGATTCCTTTATATCCAAGGATATGTAGGCAACTCAGATACCAGGGCTCGGTCACACTCCCCTTTCTCTTAGTTTTAGTCTCTCCAAATAAGGGTCGGGTCAAAAAACCTGTCTAGTCGTTCTTTGTCTGAAAATATTTCGTATTTCCAGTCAAAGAGGGGCAGTTGTAGACATGTGATTTTTGACCCTCCCCAAGATTTTTTATATTTTAGTACGTAAATATTCAATTTAGGCCTAATATAGCTATTTCAACTATTTTTAACTTCTTTACTTTATTTTCATCATAAAAATGGAAAATTGCGAAAAAATATATTTTTAGCTTACGTATCTTTCATAAATTTAAATAAAAATATACAAAAATAGTACTTACTTTTATCTTAATATAATTTCGAAAACACAAAAATAGTTTCATGTTTAGTTTAATTAATTAGGATTAGATTTGGACTGTGTAGTATTTTTATCTTACTTTAAATTGAGTCAATTAAGGTGTTGGATCATAATTTTAAGAGTTTTAGAACCCAATTCTTGGCCCAATTTGGATTAGTCCATTAAGCCTAGGGCCCCTTCTAGACTCTTCTTTGGAATAAAAAACAAATAAAGAAGACCCTAAGGACTTAACACAAAAGACCTAGGGACTAATGGGCAAAATGCACAAAGATACACCTAGACCTAGACTTTACCAATAAATAAGTGCTTAAAAAATCAAAAAAAAAAGAACAACAAAAAAGGCTGAACGAGCAGCTGAAATCAATCATCTTCTTCAGAGAATAACCCAAAACAATGACCTTTCGCCGGAAATCACCGCACCCCGCGCCTGACCTCATACCGATCACCCAGACGGCGACCCTCTGCATCCCTCCTGTCAACCAAGTCCGCCGGTGTCAAAAAATCCCGTTGTCGTTGTTTCTTCTTCTTTGCACGGAACAGACATGAACGACGCACCCTAGAGCGACCATCTCCACCCTAGACAAAATTGGTTTCTGCGTTCATGATCCAGTTTCGAGTGTTCATCACCTTCAAAACCAGAAACCAAAACTCCATCTCAACGTGAACCACCGTTCATGCAACCAGTCAACCACCCTGTAGCCTAACGCCCTAGAACGTCCCACCAGCCGCACACTCACCACCAAAACTCCATCGCCAGACCTTCCTTCACCACGCAACAGCCATAAATGAAGCCTTACCTCACACACACCCTAAGCTCTCCTTCTTCATTGATAGACCCAGATCCGCCTAGGCCATTTCTTGGCAGCTGCAAAAAATAAAGCTCGTTGAAGCTAGGTCTCGCCCTTTACATGGTCTCCGCTGCCGGAGATGATGGACGACAATGACCATGACTGTTGCTACACCTAGCCGTTGCTTCTTACCTTCCTCCCCCTCTACTGACTTTGTATCATCGAATCCGCACTGTCGACGATGAATGAACAGAAAACAGTTGGTTGTTTCATCACCATTATTCACGTGTGTTTTACTTCTACGTCGGACTAGTGTAGATCTAACAAGTTTTGGATTTTATGATGTGTTGTACCGAGTTTGGTCGGACTTAGTTCTTTGGCGATGCCTTCGTGTGTGTCGTTTTGATTGTTGCTCCTGTGTCACCATTGTTGCGGTAGTAGTGTCATTTTCAAATCGAGGTTGTCTGTTCGAGGGTTCCTGGCAGACTCGTGGGTCCGTCGAATTATTGATGTCCAATTTTCTGGTGTTATGCATTTCAGAACCAACATTGCGTTGTTTTGAGGTTAACTTCTCTCTAATTTTTAATTTCCTCTCAATATTGATCTTTGATGACTATGGATGTTATGTGTGTGTTCTGTTATGGCATTGTTTGTCTAAAATTTCTTAATTCTGTTTATTTATGTTAAAGTTTCATGGATGCTTTATTATGGAATAGGTATGAATCTCTGTTATCTTATTTTGCTTCTGTTAGTATCAAGTCAACAAGACCAAGGGCTGATTTTTTGTCCTTTTGTGATTCAAGAAAGATTGAAGTTGGATGTATGTTTTGGTTGGTAACGAGAATGAATTTGGACATAAAAAGGGGGATTTGGTTATTCTCGTCTCATTTTAATTACTCGGGTGTGCATTTCATATGACCCAAATCAAATCTTAAAACATTGAATAAAATATGTTTAGGATTGCGGGTGCATTTCATGTGGCGCGATCCAAAGACGTGTTTTAAACGATGTTCAAATCTTCTTTGAAATTGAATAAAAGCGGTTATAAAAGTCAAAATTGCACCATAGGTTAAAACATATATTAAAATCGGATAATTAAGCCGAATATAATAGTTAAGCGAACGTGCTAGAACCACGGAACTCGGGAATGCCTAATGCCTTCTCCCGGGTTAACAGAATTCCTTACTCATATTTCTGGTTCGCGAACTGTTAAACAGAGTCATATTTTCCTCGATTCGTGATTCAACAGGTAACTTGGGACACCATAAATCTCCCAAGTGGCGACTCTGAATTTCTTAATGTAAATCCCATTTCGATTGTCCTTTAATTAGAAAAGCTCCTTTATATACCCATTTACGGGGGTGTAGTGTAAGAAAGGAGGTGTGACAGGCACCTTGCTATAATAATACATGTGTCACTTATGCATTGTCATGTGGCTGCCACGTTTTTGCTTTAGTCTTTGTCCAAAGATTTCAATTAATCCACCACTAATTATTAATTAACTAGGTAATGTTCCATTACCCAATAATTAATCAATTACCCACATAATTAAGAATTATTTCTACTTACTTAAAATACTACTCACTTTTCACATACCTTATACACCTTACTATCATGTTCACGTGGTACCTTGTATGGCACTAGCCCATAAATATCGAGTATTTTAGCTCGGCTGTATTTTATCCCAAGATGTCAAACTTGGATGAAAATTTATTTTTTTGACTTGCTTTCTCTCTCACCTTCACGAATTTACTCATCACTTATTTGAAATAGCGTAATACTTATAATCTCAAAATAATGTCATTCCTGAACTTACGTCGATTAACTTACGACGAAATTTTAACATATGAAAATGCGGGATGTAACATCATTCCCCCCTTTGGAACATTTGTCCTCGAATGTTGACTGATGTACTTATCATTTTCATAACTTGTGGCTCTTGCGAATACTTTAGTACTCTTCTTGCCATCTAGGCAACTGTCCTGTGAATAAATCCAAAGGCCAAGGCATTCCCCCATTTAGGCCTCTTTCCCAAACCATGACTTGTGATCGAAATCCTTCCAATCTCATAACTTTTGCTACCTTCTATCATGCAGACTCTACGATACTGACCTTGTAAGTGTGTCTATGCAACTCTTCTCTCCTTTTTCCTCCAGCTTTTAGCCAATCTCTAGGCCTTAGTTTGTAAACATAGATAGAGCTTAATAGGATGTCTCTTTGGGCATCTATAAGTATACTGAAGTTCTTCGCTCGGTACTTTGTAGAACTAGTGAATATTGTTATATCGTATTTTATAGACCTAGTTATCCATTCATATGACTTTACTACATCTATGTAGGTCATACTATACCATAACTCTTACTTCGATTTATCGTTACCGAGGTCTGCAACCAACTCCAGTTTACTCCCATTGCTTATTCTTAAGACTGATGGTCTAATCTTATCTCATACTGTTGAATTTTTATCCATCTATTGTTGATTCACCTTAATGTTGATTCATCATCTACCACTGATAACTTGATTTATTATGTAACACCACCACTAGGGCTCGCATCTCATCGGGGACATCTGCAGTAATTAGATTGATCCACCTAGGGGTGATACTATACATCCATAACCGTACTTTATAGCATCCAATGTGACTCACCTTATATGAGTATTTTAGTCTCTTACAGTTCATGAAATCCTCTTCAAGTCATTACTCAACTGAGGGCCTAAATGTCATCCTTTATCTATCATAATCACACCCTCATTCTACTACCAGGGCAACATTTCATTTCTTCTAAATGCTACTACTCTTAGACTCCTTTGAGTTCATTCAGGCTATATTGAGCTTTCTACAACTTAGAGGAACCATCAACTCCCTTGTTTTCACGGGCTTAATCCCGAGGACTTACCAATTTTCATCACCTTCTCACATGCCATTTTCTTATCCTTACTCATATCTTTCTAAAACCTTGTCGTTCTACCATACTTTAGCTTGCGACCGATTTCCTTATGCTTTTCTGGAACATCAAGCGAGACATTTCATCATCTCTAACTCTTCTTTTACTCTCTAGTTAGACCTTTTGGTACTTACAAACCATAGGCTGGAAGGTATGCTAATGTCGACACCGCTATTGATACTGAATTCTTGCGCTTCTAGGCTTCTATCCGAAGTATGGACTATTCACGACCTTGTATATGAGTATCTCGTACGTTGTTCACCTTTACCTTACTTACCTTACAATCTTGCATTACATCTTGTATCTTTTTCATGACATTTCTTCCACATAGGTATAATTCACATCCATAACTTAAAACTCTATTATAATACTTGCACCTCTGGTGCATATTTAATCCGGTGGGAGCTTCATACTGACTTCTTAAGAGGCTGGTACTCTTCTAACGGGCTTTATCATAGAGCCGTTATAGAATATGGCTATTGTACTATCCCTCCTATACCTCTGATATCTAAGAGTAATCCTGTAATATTCTCAATCACGAGGTCTATAATTGTTTTGGGTCCAATAATCAAATTCCTGATTTACTTCATTGATGTAATTTTTTAGTTTCCTCCTCCTTCTGATCAACCTTTATTCTTAAGCTATCTTCCGATCTGCGGCTCATGGTATTACTTTAGCCTTTCATGGACGCTATAGAATACCCAGGATATAATCTTCTAATAATTCAATTTTTTGTCTATGACCTGGACTCAATTCTTTCTTTTAACCTGTATCAGAGTCTTCTACGGCTGTATGTTTGTCAACATATATGTATACTCTAAAATCGCAAGTGCATTCATAATGTAACCAACTCTGGATCATTGATCGAATAGTTCCTTCTCAACTTTCTTTAAATGTAAGCTATTACTTTTCCTAGTCTTCTGCCTCCTTGTTGTGTGCATACTTATCTTATCTTAGCTCCCACGCATGACGAAATTTTTGTGAAACTCATATGATCTCGAATATCACTTTTGACTTTACTTCTCGTTCGCGAGCCACGGTAGGTGCTACTGTTTTATAGCATGCATACAATGTTATAGTGAGACTTTTTTTTCTTTTTACATGACCATTTTTTTCTTCGAGTTACCACGTTTAGGTTGAAGCCTTCTTCCTTATTTCCTCAGTTAGTTTTTCGTCGTAGTACTTAGGGAAGACCTTCTGACTCTTGTAAAGTTGCGAGCTTTTTACATAGCATACCCAATGGAATTCTTGATGTTTGTACTCCCCTATAATTATCCGTAATTCTTGCCTTCACATCTTTGTGCTTGTAGGGTTGCTTGTGAACTGATATTTTGGATGTCTTCCCAGTGACACTCTCTTTTATTTCCATGATATTCATACGATACCTTTAACTACCCCAACTCCTAACTGAATATTTCTCAAGTAATATAATGACATCATTGTGAGGCTGTTTCACTATATTAGGTTTTACCATGTTTATCTTGAACGATCTGTTGACTCATCTGTAACCTCCTGTTTAGCCATAACTAGGCTCTTCCTGAATCAACTACTAACTACTCGTTGGCTCATTCTCATATCAATGTTTCGCGTAATCTTCCTTGGGTTATTTCCTTTGTCTTAACTTACATCTTGTACTGGCTCTTTATTTATCAATAACATCTCGGGCAAGAACCCTTACTTTCTCTCCTAGACGTCGTGTTTGCATAATGCTCTGGTATCGTAGCATATCTGTAGGCTCTGAATAAGTGCAATCTCGTCCCTTTTTCATTTTTTATCGCATTCTTCCTTAACCATTCCATTGAAACTAGAATCCCTTAATTCTGACTTAATGTCACACCATTCCATATTCCTCCCTTTAGGGGAGTACTATGGAGCTATGACGACCTGCCTATTGATGTTTTTCCTCTTCATCTTTGGCATTTTTTCACATCATCGATAACCCTCACTCACCTTGCGGTAATCCTTCTGTACCAAGGATAACAAATTTCCTTACTCACGAGGGAAACACCTAGTGTAACTGGCACCTACAGTCCTTTAAGCTTAACTTTACTCATATTGCTTACTTTTAGGGAAACGTCTTCCTGAATGACCATTCTCTGAATTCCTTATGAATCTTCTTTTGTGGTCTATTCTATTATCGCCGGAACGCAATCTGAAATTCTCATGATGCTGACTATTATCAAATCACTTAGACCCTAATTCATGTTTATCTTGTTCACCAGCCCATACTGATTTTTATTATTTGGGGGTCTAACTTTTCCTTCTGGTAGTTGCATTGGAGTTACGAATGTATTTCTCAAAATGAGGATGTAATTTTATGGCCTATACTCTTTTGTTGTCTCAAGGCCTAGCTCCTCTCGTCTTTTCCTTCACTTGACTATATATCATATAATACCTTTTTTTACCGTTGTCATCCATGCATCACATCTTACTCATAACGCTTCATTAACTCTCTCCTCATTTCCTGCTAACATTTCTATCTAACACTATATTTTGAAAATTTCAACAAGACATTTATTTGCTTTTAGCTCCCCTTGCTCCATCTACTAGCTCTTTGGGTTGCCTAACATTCTTTCTTTACTAGGGACGGGAGCCATACTAAGGTAACATTTATCATTGCATGGCTTCCAGTGCCTATCTTTATAGTACTCATATCTAGCTGTATTATTTCAGAGTGTACCATCTGGGTGTCTCACAATGAGATTTTTTAGCACAATTACAATATCCTTTGGAAATGTCAACTAACGCAAGCAATCTAACCATCATTTTGGGTTACTCTAACCCCAGCTGGTTCCCGATATTCGTCCTTCTCTTAACTATTTCTGTTAGCTCCCATGAAGCATAATTGAGATGGGCGTGACTAATTGTACATACCTCTATTACAATTAAAGGTATCTCGAAATGCTTATATTTCTCTGCTTGAATTGTAAATACTGTTAATCTTCATTAACTGGGTACCTCGTACCCTTCTTCACCTTGCTTCTTTTACTTGCTGAAACTTGTGTCTACCTTCCGATTTTCTTATTCCTTTTTACCATAAGAGTGGATAGACATTCTTTCCTTAGGGATCCTTATCAAGTAACTTACATGTCTTAGTACACACATGATCTGCTGAATACCTCAAATTTATCCATCATAAGCATGGTGCAAAATCGAGTTCCTCTGACTCAACTCTTCCACAGCTATATCTCTTACCAACCGTCTTTCTGGATATAGGCATCATCGTATTATGAATAAGATAGATTTAGGAAATTGAGTTCTTACAATTGAGCTCTATGACACTATCTAGAGTAAGAAGAAAGAGTGACAGTTCTAAATGCCCTGTAGCCTCCTGCTTATAAGTGTGGTGCATGACACACCCATAAACAAGACTCTACTAGACACGACTTGTAAACTCCCTAGGGCAGAACTGCTCTGATACCACTTTTATCACGACCCAACCTATGGGCCGCAACGAGCACCCGATACATTACCTAACCGAGTACCAATATAACATATCTTTCTTATTGCACTTTCATTGATATATGGGCCAAACGGGCTGTCATGGGCAAACCAGAATAAACATAGGGGAATACTCAATATAGGACGACCCAACCTGATATATATATAAAAAAATTATACATGTGACATACGGGCCTATAAGGCCAACATGATCATTTGTAAACTCAAAACATAGGTCGACAAGGCCTTACAAGTATTCGTATACATGACATCTATCTACAAGCCTCTAAGAGTACACACTTAACATAAAGGTCGGGATAGGGTCCTGCCATACCAAATAATACATGTCTAAATCATACTAACTAGATAAGCAACTTCGGAGCAAATGGAGCGCACCAACATCTTCCGCTGAGCTGATATCCTACTTGGAGGACTTTCGACCTATCTATCGGGACTGCGGGCATAAAACGCAGCATCACCAGGCAAAAGGGACGTCAGTACGAATAATGTACCGAGTATGTAAGGCACATAAATAAGTATGTAAAAGACATGAAAGAAATATAGAGTACATGACTCAACCTATAAGTATGGACAACTCTGTAAATCATGAAAAACTTATAGTGTTATGCATATGCGTATGAATATCATGTCGTGCATAAGTAAATGTGTTCATAATATCATCAAGCCTCTGAGGGCATTCCATCATATCATCTTGGCCATTGTGGGCAAAATCATCAGCGTATACCAGCTGATCAGGTGGTGGTGCATATATAATGCCGTAACCTTTTCTCATATCTCATATCTCATATTATATACATATATACGCGTATATAACGTCATCTGGTCATGGGTCAATATACATGTATAAATGCATGAAATGCATAAGAAATACGTTAATAAGATTTTCTCAGATTGCCATAAAAATCAATATGCCTTTCGGATAAACTTTATCAAATACGTATTTTTCTGAGACCCATGAATAGAAGATATAATAATAATTCACATGGAGAATCAAGAATATAGACACCCCTAGTGTTTCTATGAATAGAGTCATTTATGAAAGTTGCGTATTTTGCTCGTTTCATTTGTATTTGGATCATGCCAAAAGGAAAGAAGGGATAACTTTAATATACCTGAAACAATTTTTCTTGAAAATTCCTCTACACACGCCTTTTGCGAAAACACGTAATGGCAGATTGAAGTAGGGGAAAATCCATATGCTATTCTTGAGAAAGATTGCACCGTACTTCCTTAGAATCGCAAAATCTCACATTACTGCTCCGACCATTGTAAATCACGTATGCAATCTCTCTGCAATGTGATTATGTATCTTCTAATTTTTAAGGGGGAGTAAGCAAACATTAGCTTGTATTGCTAAAGTAAATGTTTCTATGCAATTTACGTGAATAAGACTTAGAGAAATGTTAACCTTGTATGTTTTATTTATTCTTACTCAATTTGTAGAGAAGGACTTGGGGAAGCATATGATAGAGATATAGCTTTTGGTAGTTCTCTTGTAATCTGTGGAGGAGGGCACAATGTTGCCGTTTCATTTGGAGTTCCATTTTTGTCTTTAACTTTCCATATAGCTTGCCATATAAATGATCCACTCTTGTGAAGACATTCATGGGAAGACATTATTGAGCTAATAATGTAACACCTTGCCACTTCTTGTATGAGTCACAAATCACTTAATGGGCACCTTGCTATAATAATACATGAGTCACTTATGCATTGTCATGTGGTTGCCATGTTTTTGCTTTAGTCTTTATTCAAAGACTTCAATTAATTCACCACTAATTATTAATTAACTAGGTAATGTCTCATTACCCAATAATTAACCAATTACCCACATAATTAAGAATTATTCTTACTTACTTAAAATACTACTCACTTTTCACATACCTTATACACCATACTATCATAGTCATGTGGTACCTTATATGGTACTAGCCCATAAATATCGAGTATTTTAGCTCGGCCGTATTTTATCCCAATATGTCAAACTTGGACGAAAAGTCATTTTCTTTGACTTGCTTCCCCTCTCATCTTCACGAATTTACTCATCACTTGTTTGAAATAACATAATGCTTATAATTTCAAAATAATGTCATTCCCGAACTTACGTGGATTAACTTACGACGAACTTTTAACATACAAAAATGCGGGATGTAGCAAAGCCAAATAGAGATAAAGTGCGAAAGTTTTATAACAATCCAACAACTCTAATACATGACTACCCCAATGATCTGGTGTCACAATCCACGAACGTCTAAGAAATTCTACGAACATAGGTTTAAAAGAAATACATCTGTTCTCAAAATAGAAAGAGACGATAAATCCAAAATGGGGAAGAAGGGGACTCCAGGTTCTGTGAACGCCAGCAGATCTACCTTGGGTCTCCCGTAGACTGAAGGTAGCAACCCACACTCTACTCACAAGGTCTGACATCGAAATCAGCACAGAAAGTGCAGAGTGCAGTATCAGTACAACTAACCCCATGTACTTGTACGTGTCGACCCTAACCTCGACGAAGTAGTGACGAGGCTAGGTCACGACAACAATATAAATATGTGCAGTTAAATCAGATACGAGACAGTAATAACAATAGAAATTTAACAAAACATAACGGGAAAGAGAAACATGCTGGGGGGAAATATCAAGTTCAGACAGTAATACAGTAAAGAAGCAAGGTAAATATTAAACTTTGAACCAACATAAATGATAACATAGTAATATGTATACGGCATCACCCTTCGTGCTTTTACTCTCATTCTCACCATAAAAATCAACAGAAACGGCACGACATCACCCTTCGTGCATTAACTCTCTCATAATCATGGCACGACATCATCCTTCGTGCATTAACTCTCTCATAATCATGGCATGACATCACCCTTCGTGCATTAATACTCACAGAAATATGGCACGGCATCACCCTTCATGCATTAACACTCTCTTACAATATCGTGCACGGCATCACCCTTCGTGTTTTACACTCTTCTTCACACAAACAATAGAAACAACAACATTCCGGCAAGGGAATCAGCTATAATCAATCTCATTTCAACAGTTAACTTCACAAAATAAGTCTCAACTTGAGTCAATACTCAACAATGATCAAATACCAAGAAAATATCATAGAACTTGTTCAACATGGATAATCATCAATTAAAACATGAACAGTACATAATAAGAGTCACAACAGTCACAATATAAGACTCATTTGCATGCTCGACACCAACGTATAGATACTCGTCACCACACATATACGTCGTACTCAATACTAACACGTAGCAATTAAGATACAATACCTATTCCCTCAAGCTAAGGTTAGATCAAACACTTACCTCGATTCCACGGCCAAAAGTCAAGCCTCTAACTATCGTTTTTCCTTTGATTTCCACTTCCAAACCGCCCGAATCTATGCATAATTAATTAATTAACATCAATTAACGCTAAATAAACCAACTCTAATGCATGAGTATAGATTTTCCAATATTCTTTTCAAAAAGTCAAAAACCAACCTTGGGCCCGCTTGGTCCAAACTCGAAATTCGGACCAAAACCCGATTATCCATTCACCCCCAAGCCCGGATATATAATTGGTTTTGGAATCCGACCTCAATTTTAGGTCTAATTCTCCAAATTTCGAAATTCCTAAATTCTACCCAAAAACACCCAATTCCCCCTGAAAATCCCTAGATTTTGTGATGAAATCTTGTAAAAAGATGAGATAGATTGAAAGAAATGAGTTAGAAATCATTTACCTATGATTTGGAGAAGTTTGGGTCTTTGGAAAATCTCCTATGAAGGTTTAGGGTTCGAGAGATTTGAAAAATGGGTGAAAATCCCATCTAAGTCCCAACTTAATAGCTGCAGATGTCGCAATTGCGACTGGAGCTTCGCAATTGCGAAGTTCGCAAATGCGAGGTTCCCCACACTTTTGCTACCATCGCAATTGCGAAGGTAATGACCGCAATTGTCAGGGATTTCCGCAAATGCGACAAAAGGATCGCATTTGCGATCACACCCCTTCCCAGACTTCCTTCGCAATTGAGAAGGTTTGTTCGCATTTGCAAACTGTGCTGGCCGAGGCCCTTTTCGAAATTGCGATGAGGCCCTCACAATTTCCATGCCTGATGTGCTTGCATTTGCAAATCCTGATCTCGCAATTGCGAGATCAGAGGCCTGCAACAGAACTGAACACCTGCAACATTTTTCCAAGTCCAAAACACACCGTGGCCTATCCAAAATTCACCCGAGCCCTCGGGGCTCCAAACAAAATATGCACACAAGTCTAGAAACATCATACAGACTTGCTCGTGCGATCAAATCGCCAAAATAACATCTTAAACAACGAATTTAAGACCAAAACTCATGAAATTCTCAAGATAGTTCAAAAATTTTATTTTCTCTACTAAGGGTCCAATTTATATCAATTCTCTTCCGCTTTTCATCAAATTTCACAGATACAACTTAAATACTTATATCAAACCTGTACCGGGCTCCAAAACCAAAATATAGGCCCAAGATTACACACTATTTCATTTTTAAAAATTCTTATATTTTCCAGCAAATAATTTTCTTCAAAAATTCATTTTTCAGGCTAGAGACCTCGGAATTTGATTCCGGGCGTACGCCCAAGTCCTATATTTTACTATGGACCCTACGGGATCGTCAAATTACGGGTCTGATTTTATTTACCAAAAACATTGATCAAAGTCAACTTTAATCAATTTTAAAGGTAAATTTCAATATTTTTCTTAAATTTTACATAAAAGCTTTCTGGAAATGCGTCCGGACTGCGCACGCAAATCGAGAAGAAAGAAAATGAGGTTTTCAAGGCCTCAAAACTCGGATTCGGATTCTAAAGCACAAGATGACCCTTTAGGTCATCACAACTTATGGTACAATTCTAAATACGGAAGGAAATCCATGATTGGCTAGATGTCCGGTCTTGACTTGATACGTTCCGAGAATCCCACCACGATCCTTGCCCGATCATGGATATCTCGGCCTTTTGTTATTCGGTTTAGCAGGCTTCCCTCGATCTCGCTCGGTCTTTATCTCGCTTCGGTCTCGACCATCGTTGGTCTCGATCTTGATCGATCACCGACTCATGAGCTTAGCAATCCATTTCCGTGCCATGGTTCGATGCAATGCAAGACCAAACCTTGGTCTGCCACCCCAATTCCGATTGACCATAAAAATTAGGAAAATCCGGTTCTGACCGTATACAATTATCAAAAAGCTAAAGTTGGTTAATTCAATTTCTTTGCAAGACAAACGTTGTATCATGATGTTACATTGGTTCCCTTTAATTATGGAAAGGTAGACTTGGTCTTTGACAAACATCGTTAGTTATAATTCAATACTTGGCTATAGATTCTCAATTGGGCACTAACATGTTAGAAAGTGTCCACTGAAATAAATACGTCTTTTTCAAGAAACTCATTGGGTAATCTGTATTAATTTCCTTGACCATTAATACGTCAACTAAAGACTTCAGAGTATTGGAGGTACTATACATATACTGCTTTGTCCTTGAACTATTTACGTCAACTTACTTTTCTTTTTCCCCCAAATTTAAATCTGTTATAAAATATAACCCAAAATAACAATATAGAACAAGCAAAACAAACTAAGAGATATAGATAGAAAGAGAGGAAGAGAGATTCTTATTTCTTCTTCAATTGTGTGTATTTTCCTATCTATTACAAGGCCTTCATATAGGCATAAAAAGTGAAGAAAATATGTCATGGTATATGTCATTGAACATACAAAATATGTCATTGAATATGTCATTAAGCATTTGAGATGAAGATCATGGAAGAAGAGTAGACATCCACCATAATGTGATATTTATCATAACACTCCTCCTTGGATGTCCAAAGATAATGTGCCTCGTTAAAACCTTATTAGAAAAAAAAACTCTATGAAAAAAAAAATCCTAGTGAAGGAAAAAGAGTACACATGTTTAGAAATACGCCTTTTGGTTGCCTCGTTAAAAACCTTGCAATGAAAACCCAGTGGGACAAAACCTTGTAAGGGAAAAAGAGTACAATGCGTATTAACTCCCCCTGATGAGAGCATCAACTCACATCCTTGAGTCTTCGCATCCCAATTTTGTACACCAGTTTCTTGAAGGTTGATGTTGGTAGAGATTTGGTGAACAAATCAGCCATATTATCACTTGAACGAAATTGTTGCACATTAATATCACCATTCTTTTGAAGATCATGTGTAAAAAATAACTTTGGGGAAATGTGCTTTGTCCTATCTCCTTTTATGAATCCTCCCTTCAATTGGGCTATGCATGTTGCATTGTCTTCATACAAAATTGTGGGTAGTTTTTCACACTTCAAACCACATTTGTCTCGGATAAGATGTATTATAAACCTCAACCAAATACATTCTCGACTTGCTTCATGAATAGCAATTATCTCAGCATGATTAGAAGAAGTAGCCACGATTGATTGCTTAGTCGATCGCCAAGATATGGCAGTGCCGCCACATGTAAATACATAACCTGTTTGAGATCGAGCCTTATGCGGGCCAGATAAATACCCAGCATCGGCATAACCAACAAGATCGGTGTAAGCATGTGATTTTTGCTTCACGGACAATCACTCCAAAAAGAAATCAAAAATAAATGCAAAATGGCCTCGCTGTACAATTTTTCGATTTTCCGTGACGTATGCTGTTAGTCATTTGTGGTTCTGTCCGTTTTTCATTTGATCTTATCAAAAAAAATACAAAATATGTATATCGTGTGTAATTAAACCATAATTCGGTCATTAAAAGAAAATTCACAAAAAATATGAATGCATCTTTTATTCTAGGTTGTGATTTAACCTACTTAAAAATTTTAATATGTGTGTGATAAATGTGTTAAGTGTTAATTAATGGTTGTTTTAGATTTCGTTTTATTTTAATTGTGTTTAAAATTAGAAAACAAAAGAATTAGTGCAAATTGTTTAGAAATCGGGTTGGGCCTATTTTTGTTCTAAATTTTGAGGCCCAAAATCAATTGCACCATCCGGTCCAAACCAGGCCTGCCCAGGCACGACCCCAAAACGACGCCGTATAAGCCATTTAATCTGAGCCATCCGTCCAGGCCAATCCAACGGCCCAGGATTCCTTTTCAATAACCCGTTTCCAAACCCGACCCAGTAACCAGTTCGAACCGACCCCCCAACCAAGGCCAAACGATGTCGTTAAGTATTAAGTGAAAGATCCTGGCCATCAATCTCGATTCATCCAACGGCCAGGATCTAATTACCCGTTATGTATATAAGCCCTTCATCATACCCTACGCCCCCCTATCCAAGCACCCCTTCACTCGTCTTCTTCACCAAAACCCGAACCCCATGAAACCCTAACGCCGCCCCCTTTTCCCTCACCATTAAAGCCGGCGGCAAGGACGCCGGTGACCACCCCCTTTACACCCCTGAGGCACCTCAACCCCCTGAATCCGAATCCACTTACAGCTTGGCTCGAATCCTCCCCCACCTTCTCGAATCTTCATTTGAAGATTCGAGACAAGACTCGATCTATACCAAACCAACCCAGATTCACACTAGACAGTCCGCTGACTACCCTTATGACCAAACCAAGCCTGGTTTGGTCCGAATCTACCCACAACTCCTAGAATCTCAAATCTGAAGATCCAAACCCTAGAACACAAGAACCTAGGGAATCCGGCCAGTTTTAATAGAGGTTTGAGGTCTAATAGACCTTAATCAGGGTATTCTCGGTTGAGAACAACCCGATTAAAGTTTGTTCGGCCTCAAATGGTCAAATCTAATTCAGACTTGGGTCAGGCTTTGTTTGAACATTTTCAGTAAGTTTTCCTCTTTCTTTTCCATTTTATTTAAGTACTAATTAAAGTTTATTAGCATGTTGTTGTGATTGATTGGTATTTTCTGGAATTTTCTTTTAATTTCTTCCATCTTTGTAAAGACCTTTTATTTGGTCGTTTGTTTTTCTGTGTATATGTGAATACATCGTGTGATATACATGCTCGTTCAATTAGATTAGTCGTCGAATAGATAATTCATATAGATTCTCTGTGTCGTGCAAAGTTGTTGAAGCCATTCGGGACCCAGTACGTGTTGTTTATGTGATCGACTGGTTATTTCTTGTTATAATTAGTAGAGTCGACTTGATAAACATCGTCGATTAGTTTCCTATGACTGAATGTTCAGATATCCTAATTCATACAACTTCACGTAAGTGAACGAACCTGTTGGTTGTTAATTGGATGCTCGACATTGGTTGAAATTAGTTTGTTTGCATTGCAAAACAACTAAAAAGATTCAGTCCAGGGCAGCTCTGAATTTGAACTTTCAGAAGTTCAAAAATGCCCTACTGTTGCAGTAAGTTAATACAGTAATAACCATGGTTAACAAGGTTAATTTGGGTGTTAAAAAGAACAGAAGTAATTAGTTTAAGTGAGCTGACAAGTAGGGTACTGAATTAGGATTAAATTAATGCCAATGGGGAACAAGACATAAGAGTATGAGAATTAAAATGAATACTTAACTAAACTCATAACCCTTGATTAGAGTAATAAGACAGAGCATGGGGACTGATTAAGGATTCCGAGAAAGATGCCTTTAGGCATGGGGAGTTAAGGGGTATGGGCAGACTGCAATTGGCAGAATCCAGGCAGCTTAACTGCACTGGGTTGCTGGCTTATAAATAAGTTGTTTTCAGAACTTAAAAGGGGGCTGGACATTTCTTAGTCTGGAGAAAATAAAAAAAGGAAAAACAGAAAGAAATTTTCAGAACACTTTAACTGAACACTGTCCAAAACTGCACAAGGGATTAAGTTGGTTAAGCTGTCTTGGCCAAGTCAGTTATTCGAACTAGGGGTTGTTACTGTTCCAGTAGGAGAATCTGTTTGCTTTCTGCTGTGATTGCTACTATTCTGAGCTTCTGTATGCTATGGATTGAGTTTTGGTCTCACTAATTGTTAAAGCTGTGTCGGTTATTTGCGGAGCTTGTGTGACTATTGAATTTCTGTTGCTGTTGCATCAAACATTCTGGATTTCTCGACTGTCTCACTATTCTGTTTCTGGGGATTGATTGTTTGGTGCCCAACCACTGCGGGTTTCATCGTTTGAAACTGCTGTTGTTTGTTTGCGGTCTGTTGGTGACATTGTTGTTGATTGTTGTTACTGTGTTGTTGCTGTTTCTGTTACCTGCTGCTGACACTTTTCTTCTTCTCCTTCCTACTGTCCCAAACATCCAGGTACATGACTATCACCTGTCAATGTAGCTTGAAAGTTGAGCATGAATACAAAATAGAGGATCTGAAGATGTTTATTTCCACATGTAGTTTGTTATACTAAATATCATGTGATGTATAATAGTTTTTTTTTACATTTGTTTGCTTGGATACTGGAGTTAGCTCTCATATATAGCAAATGTCAATTGTATGGTAACTTGGTATCTTATTGTGAGTGTAGGATGATAGATAAAAGGGTTTGGCAGTGTAGTAGGCTATGGTTCAGAAATTAGCTATGTCTGTGATTAACATGTCCATTAATGCATAAAAGTTACCTATCATCAGTTAATCTCCTTCCCCTTTGACAAACTGCCCTGTTACAACTGATAAATCACATCTTTAGAATCAAAATCCAATCTACAGTCTCAACCTCACGAAGGTCGAGCCCAAGTCGAAACGGACTAGGCAGGCTCTCATCGGCGAAGCAGTGGCCCAGGCCCAGCCGATATTATGTGGGTTGGGTCAGGGCCCATAATATTCGGGATATGGCCTGTGTATGTGGCCATGATTTCGATCGTGTAAAAGCATTTTGAATCCTGCCATTAATAACCTTCAAGCATGTAATTAACTAGGACTATCTCTGTTTTCAATTAGTAGACACAAACGCGACAAGAAACGTAGCTGCTATAGTATATCCTTTTAAAAAATAAAGATGAGATGAGCCTCGACAAATAAAAACGCACAAGCTGCGGGGCCCTCTGAATGTATATATGAAAATACTGAGAATTCGGGACAGGCCGTTTAGCGAATTTTACGGCCTTCCCAAAATAACAATATGTTAGTTGCTTTAGGACGCGCTTTAATAAATCTTACCTTCTTAAACTCGGGTGCACATTTATGTGACCCAATTCCAAATCTCAACGGAGTCGAAATGTGTCTCTAATCACGGGTACATTGATTGTGACGTGGTTCGAGATATGTTTTCACGACGTTGCAATTCTCGTAAAATATAATAATAAAAGCGGTCAAGAGTTAAAATGTGCACATAAGTTCATATTGTATAAAATCAGATAATCAAGCCAAATATGACAGTTGAGCGACCGTGCTAGAACCACGGAACTCGGGAATGCCTAACACCTTCTCCCGGGTTAGCAGAATTCCTTATCCAGATTTCTGGTGCGCAGACTGTAATATGGAGTCATTCTTTTCCTCGATTCAGGATTAAAATTGGTGACTTGGGACACCCTAAATCTCCCAAGTGGCGACTCTGAAATAAATAAACAAATCCCGTTTCGATTGTCCTTTAATTGGAAAAACTCTGGTTCGCCCTATCGGGTGCGGAAAAAGGAGGTGTGACAGCTCTGGCGACTCCACTGGGGATTATTCTCTTTTGCCCAGAACCTCTGGTTCAGGGTTAAGAATTCGAGCTTAGAAGAATTGTTATTATTCGGCTCTATTTATTATCTGATTTTATTATATGTTTTAACCTAAATGTGCAAAATGATGCTTTTACCGCTTTGATATTATTTGAACTGTATATATAAACTGTGCTGAAACCCCTATCTTCTCTCTCTTGAGGAGTTCACGCTGGTCGTGGCTTCTTTCTGTTAGTGTCATATACCAAAATAGGACGAGGATTCGGAGGAGTTGCAAAACCGGATGGCCTTTTGGTTACCGGTACACAGCTCCCATCCTCGGCTCGAGTTGTCCGCTCGGGTAAGCCAGGTCTAGAATAAACACCTAGGTTTTACAGCTTAGTATAACATGACTTCATGCCGGATCCCTGGTAGGAACGATTATTTTGCATCACGTTGCATTTAACTTAGGGGACTCAACACAGGGGTTGGGTCCGTCTAGGACTAGCAACCTAAAATGAAAGACCATCCTGCTACATCCTGTTTGCTTTATACATTTACTTGTTTCAGACTTGCATGCTGACCGACTTTTGAAAATCGGGAATGTTGTGAAAAAGAAAAAAAAGAGGAAGTAACGGTTAGGGAAGCAATTATTTTCGGAAAAACCAATACCCCAAAACGGTTGAAATTCTGCCAGAATTTTGAGAAAATCAACAAAATGTTCCTCATTAATTTAGAAAAGAAATAGAAAAAAAAAGAATCTTTGTTTCATTTTTGAACGGAAAAGGAAAAATGGTTTGTCATGAGAAATATGGTTTCCAAAATTTGGCCCGAACTACGTCAGTTTGATTCTCGCAGGGTGTGAGATACGTTGGCAACCCCCATCGGGCCCAACTTAATTTTTCAAAAATAGGTACAGTCCAAAAAGAACAAAAGTTTTGAAATAGTCAAGGTGACATCGTGCTTTTCAGAAACAACCAAATTTCATTTTTTCTAGGAAAGAGGTGTGTCAATTTGGTATTTGAGTCAAATAAGTCTGGATCTTTGCTTAATCACCCCCAATAAACGTGCAGAATGAGCATAAGGCCAAGTTTGCCAGGGCAGAACTACGCCTGGTCTGATTCGCGCGGGGACGTGATACGTAGGCAATCCCCATAAGATTCAACCGCTTTTAATAAAGAAAGAAAAGAAAATACAAGAATAAAATAAAACACAGGGTTTCCCAAAGTACTTTAAAAAGGACAAATGAGCAAGCCGGGATGACGCATGTTGTTTGAAGCAAAGCATGTAGAAACGGTTAACTGCCTAGGAGCATTGCATCCTCTATGTGTTATGATCAAATCTGTTAAGCTCTAACGCTAACAAAGTTTGTTGTTGTCTGAATCCAGACAGTTAGTTGTTAAAGAATTCTGGCAACACACTCTTATCAAACCAAATCCAAAGGGCCAGTAGCAACAAGCATGACTACTTCAGAGAATAGTAACGAGGAAGAAAGGCCGATGAGCCAATTGTGAAAAGAAGCGATGGAAAAGATTGAAAGGATGGGATTAGAGATGAATGCAATGCAGCTAGCTTTAGCCAAAGCCCAAAAGAACCCTGAGCCACTGGGGTGCATGTCGGAATACCCTCACTCTGGTCCTTCCACAAGCCTCCCAAATCCCCATTATCATCAAGAAAGAAGCCCTCATGATTCCCAAGCTCCACCACCCTATCAACCTCTCCCAACACCAAATATTCCCACTTTTGTGGGACCCACATCAGCCACCCTGCAAAGAACGACCAGTGAGCCATTGTTTCAGGCTCACGATACGCAATACTATCCCCCTGAGCCCACATTCCATGCCCCCAAACCACAGGCCTACAGCCCGCACTTGGAGGTACCGGCAGAAATTGAAAAGCCGGTTAAAACCCCCGAACAGAATGAGGTGTTGAGGAAGTTCAAAAGCCTGGAGCAGTCCTTCAGGAACCTGCATGGATTGGGCAGCCAAGTCAGCGTAGCTTACAAAGATCTATGCCCTTTCCCGGACGTCCAACTCCCGCCTGGGTTCAAGATGCCTAAGTTCGATTTATATGAAGGGCATGGGGATCCCATGGCACATTTGCGGGGATTCTGTAGCAAAATGAGAGGGGCAGGCGGCAAGGATGAGCTGCTGATAGCTTATTTCGGCCAAAGTCTAAGCGGATCTGCACTAGAATGGTATACCAGGCAGGATTCCAGTAGATGGTACACTTGGGATGATCTGGCGCAGGCTTTCGCAGGTCATTTCCAATACAATCTCGAGATAGTCCCTGACCGTCTCACGTTGTCGAGGACCGGGAAGAAGCCCGGGGAAAGTTTTCGCGAGTACGGGTTCCGCTGGAGAGAACAAGCGGCCAGAGTCGATCCTCCCATGAGAGAGGGAGAGATGGTGGACTACTTCCTGCAAATATTGGATCCAACCTACTTTGGTCACTTGGTGACGACAGTTGGAAAATCCTTCAACGAGGTAGTGAAGATAGGGGTCATGATAGAAGAAGGCCTGAGGTCTGACAAAATCTTGAATTATTCGGCACTCAAGGCCACGACCCAGGCTATTCAGAGCGGCACGGGAGGTGCGTTGGGAAGAAGAAAGAAAGAAAAAATTACCACGGTCGAGGCAGGCAGTTGGTCCAGGGCTGGCAAGACACACTACAACCAACCCAGACCTCACAGGCCAAACTACCCATACAACCCACCGCAACATTGCTATCCGCCTCAAGAACCACATTGCTCCGTACACCAGGCCCAGACATACACTCAGCCTCCGGTTCGCCCACAATGGCACGCGCCGGCTCCCCAGAACACCTATACACCACCACAAAACACCTATACTCCACTAGGGGCATATAGAAACCCTCCAGGGGCAGGCTTTCGGGGAAATCTAGCTGCTAGGAATGACAGGCTATGGAAACAGAGAACCTTCACTGAGTTGGGAGAAACCTACACCGCTTTGTTCCACAAATTGAGGCAATTGGGTTTGGTTAGTCCGGTCGAGACTCGAGGACCAAATCCCCCGCCCCAAAACTTGGACCAATCAATAAGATGTGAGTACTGCTCAGGAATGTTGGGGCATGATACCGAAAAGTGTTGGAAATTGAGGCATGCCATACAGGATCTTATTAACACCAATAAGATCGAGGTCCAGACACCGGAGGCTCCTAACATCAACCAGAACCCACTGTCGGCGCACCATGAGGCTCACATGATCGAGTTGGTGTATGAGGGATGAGAATTGAGAAAACCTTCAAAGACAGTTATGATGATCCAGGCCGCTCCGAAAGAAGGATCGACCAGTGGAGGAACCGGGGTAAAGTCGCAGAAAGAAGGCGTCAAGCCAGTGGTGATATTGGGAAAGAACCCGTCCGTCGTAACAAGCAAACCCGAGCCAAACAAGTTGGTAATATCAGGGATTTCACCCATGCCTGCAGTTGTGTTGAAAGGGGTGTACAGGGAACTGGTCACTATAAAGCCTGTAGTCCAGCTGCCGATGATTGATAGCAAGGTTGTGCCTTGGAAATACGAGAAAGCAGTGGTGATGTACAAAGGAAAATAGGTGGAGGAAGTTAGCTGTGAAGCACAAGGGCTGAGTCGATCAGGTCGGTGTTTTGCTCCGGTGGAGCTGAGAAGAATCAACCTGGCTGCAACCAAGAAACCTGTCTCCGAAGAAGAGGCTGAGGAGTTCCTAAGAAAGATAAAAGTGCAGGACTACTCTGTGGTCGAACAGTTGAGGAAAACACCGGCCCAGATCTCGCTGCTGGCATTGCTGATCCATTCTGAGGAGCATCGTCGGGCCTTGATGAAGATATTGAACGAAGTTCATGTGCCCAATGAGATTTCTGTAAACCACCTGGAAACCATTGCTAACAAGATTTTCGAGGTGAACAGGGTAACATTCTCAGATGATGACCTGCCAATGGAAGGTACAGAGCATAATAAAGCTCTCTACCTAACTGTCAAATGTGAAAACTTGGTAGTTACTCGGGTATTAGTGGATAATGGTTCAAGTGCCAATATCTGCCCATTATCCACTCTGAACCAGTTAAAGATCGACCACGGAAGAATCCACAAGAATAGCATCTACGTCCGAGGATTTGACGGAAATGGAACAGCCACAGTAGGGGATGTTGTACTTGAATTGACCATCGGTCCAGTCCTGTTCACCATGGAGTTCCAGGTGTTAGATGCCACAGTATCTTATAACCTTCTGTTAGGACGACCATGGATTCATGCAGCCAAAGCAGTGCCCTCCACCTTACATCAGATGGTGAAGTTCGAGTGGGAAAGACAAGAGGTCATGCTACACGGCGAGGACGCGGCGTGCACCATGGGTGGCGCCATGGTACCTTTCATAGAGACCGATGATGACAAAGGTCCTTGGGTCTACCAAATTTTCGACACAGTGTCTGAAGGAGAAAACATCCCGCACCCTAGGGTAGCTGCCGCGACAGTCATGATGGTCTCAAAAATGCTGGGTAATGGATTTGTGCCGGGAAAGGGCCTGGGAGTCGAGCTTCAGGGGATTGTCCAACCTGTCACCCTGCCTAAAAATCTGGAAACTTTCGGATTGGGGTTCAAACCAACCGCAGCAGATAGGAAGCAAGCGCCAAAAATGAAGAAGAGGGTCTGGTTTCTGCCCAAACCGGTGCCACGTCTCTCAAGGTCCTTTGTCAGAGCCAGTGCCAAGGGGTCGCCAGTCCCGAAGATCCTAGGACCATTGATTGGTATGGATGGGGACCTGAATCAGAGTTTCGAGAAGCTATTCGCTGATGTCAGTATGGTAGAAGCTGGAGAAGGTTCCAGCAGAGCAGAGATACAGTTTGTGGGGCCTGAGGCCAAAACCAACAATTGGACGGTTACTCCTCTTCCTGTCCGAGGGGAGTCTTGGTAGTAGGCTTTGATTTATGTTTTGTTTGTTTTGTTTTGTTCGGATTATTCCAGGGTGTAATCCAAATTTTACTTTTGTTTTGTAAAAGTGTGAACCCTTTTATCCCACAAGTTTAATAAAGTTCTCTTCTTTTGTCCCATTTTAATTTTGTTTTGTTCTTTTTCTTTCTGAATAGTTCTCTTTTTACTGGTTCTAATGACATGGCATGCACAGCAGATCTTCGACCTAGTCTAATAAATCAATCTGAATCCGACTCAATGATGCAAGAAGTCGTTTGTGACGATGAATCTGAATATGACGAAGATGAAGCCTTCGAAGAGATAAACCGAGAACTGTGCCAATTTGAAGAAAAACCCAAACCTAACCTAAATGACACTGAGGCTATGAATCTAGGAGACGCTGATAATGTCCGAGAAACCAAAATCAGCATCCATATTGAGCCGAATGTCAGGGAAGAATTGATCAAAACCCTCGTGGAATTCAAAGATGTTTTTGCTTGGTCATATGATGATATGCCGGGATTAAGCACCAATTTAGTGGTTCACAAATTGCCCACCGACCCGGCATACCCTCCGATCAAGCAAAAGCTAAGGAAATTTAAAACAGAAATGAGTGTAAAGATCAAAGAAGAGGTGATTAAACAGTTGCAGGCGAAGGTCATTCGGGTCACTCGATATCCCGAGTGGTTGGCCAATGTGGTACCAGTTCCAAAGAAGGATGGAAATATCAGGGTGTGCGTCGACTACCGCAATCTCAACAAAGCAAGTCCCAAGGACAATTTTCCATTACCCAATATCCATATCCTGATCGATAATTGCGCTGGACGCGAGATCGGATCCTTTGTGGATTGCTATGCGGGATATCATCAGATCCTAATGGACGAGGAAGATGCGGAAAAGACAGCTTTCATTACGCCATGGGGAACTTACTGCTATCGGGTAATGTCGTTCGGACTAAAGAATGCCGGGGCAACGTACATGCGAGCAATGACTGCTGTGTTTCATGACATGATACATAAAGAAATTGAGGTGTACGTAGATGATGTGATCATAAAGTCTTGGCGTCAGGAACACCATGTAGCAGACCTAAGGAGATTTTTCCAAAGACTCCGAAGGTATGATATCAAGCTTAACCCGGCCAAATGCACATTCGGGGTTCCATCAGGAAAGCTGCTAGGATTCATCGTCAGTCGACGGGGGATTGAGTTAGACCCATCCAAAATTGAATCCATCCGAGATTTGCCACCGCCAAAGAACAAAACAGAGGTAATGAGTTTGCTGGGTAGACTCAATTACATCAGCAGGTTCATCGCTCAACTCACAGCAACTTGTGAGCCCATATTTCGGCTGCTGAGAAAGGATGCTGCGGTAGGTTGGACGGCAGAGTGTCAGGAGGCCTTCGACCAAATCAAAGGGTATCTGTCTAATCCACCCGTATTGGTCCCGCCTAAGCCAGGAAAGCCCTTAATTCTTTATCTGACGGTCCTGGAAAATTCATTTGGTTGTGTACTGGGGCAACATGATGACACAGGAAGGAAGGAGCAGGCCATCTACTATCTTAGCAAGAAAATCATAGTATATGAAGTCAAGTACACTCAACTCGAGAAAACATGTTGCGCCCTAACTTGGGTAGCTCAGATACCTGTCCTCGTATACTACTTATCTCATGTCCCGTTTGAACCCATTGAAGTATATCTTTCAGAAACCTATGCCCACAGGGAGGTTGGCAAAATGGCAAATTCTGCTCACAGAGTTCGATATCATGAAAGCCCAGGCGTTGGCCGACCATTTGGCAGAGAATCCAGTTGATGAAAAATACGAGCCTTTAAGAACGTATTTTCCCGACGAAGAGGTAATGCATACAAATGAGCTGGAGTTACCCGAGGAACCGGGTTGGAAGCTTTTCTTCGATGGAGCTGCAAACGCGAAAGGGGTTGGAATAGGAGCAGTACTCATTTCTGAAACAGGACGCCATTACCCTGTTACGGCTCAACTACGCTTCTATTGCACCAACAATATGGCCGAGTATGAAGCTTGCATTTTGGGTCTGCGATTGGCTGCGGACATGGATGTCCAAGACGTCTTGGTCTTGGGAGACTCGGACCTCTTGGTACATCAGATTCAGGGTAAATGGGAAACGCGGGATCTAAAACTCATACCATATCGACAATGCTTGCACGACCTGAGCAAACGATTTTGATCAGTAAAGTTCAAACATATCCCGAGAGTTCATAACGAGGTTGCGGATGCATTGGCCACCTTAGCATCAATGTTGCACCACCCTGACAAAATGTATGTCGATCCTCTGCACATCCAGGTCCGTGATCAGCACGCTTATTGCAATGCCGTAGAAGAGGAAGCAGATGGCGAACCCTGGTTTCATGATATCAAGGTATACCTCAGAATGGGGACATATCTGGAACAGGCCACTGGAGACCAAAAAAGAGCCCTTTGACGTTTGTCGAATGGTTTCTTCCTCAGCGGAGGAATTTTGTACAAAAGAACCCCAGATTTGGGATTGTTGAGATGTATAGATGTCGGTCAAGCCACGACGGTTATGGCAGAGGTACATGCTGGAGTTTGCGGGCCACATATGAGCGGATATGTATTGGCAAGGAAGATCCTTAGGGCAGGGTATTATTGGCTCACCATGGAACATGACTGTATCACTTTCGTGAGGAAATGCCATCAGTGTCAGATACATGTAGATCTGATTCATTCTCCGCCGACAGAGTTACATACGATGTCAGCACCCTGGCCGTTTGTTGCATGGGGCATGGACGTCATCGGACCAATCGAGCCAGCAGCATCCAACGGTCATAGGTTCATTCTAGTAACCATTGACTACTTCACCAAATGGGTTGAGGCTGAAACCTTCAAATCGGTAACTAAAAAGGCAGTGGTGGATTTTGTGCACTCCCATATCATCTACAGATTTGGGATCCCAAAAGTAATCATCACGGATAACGTTGCGAATCTTAACAGCAGCCTGATGAGAGAGGTATGCCAACAATTCAAGATTACACACCGCAATTCCACCCCATATCGTCCCAAGGCGAATGGAGCGGTCGAAGCAGCCAATAAGAACATCAAGAAGATACTGCGAAAGATGGTGGAAGGGTCCAGACAATGGCACGAGAGATTGCCCTTTGCTTTGTTGGGTTACCGCACTACCGTCCGGACTTCCATATGTGTAACTCCTTATTTGTTGGTGTACGGAAATGAGGCCGTAATACTAGCGGAGGTCGAAATTTCGTCCCTCCGGATTGTCGCTGAAGCCGAGATGGATGATGATGAATAGGTCAAAGCTCGATTGGAACAGTTGAGCTTGATAGACGAGAAAAGATTGGCAGCAGTGTGCCATGGTCAGCTGTATCAGAAGAGAATGGCGAGAACATATAATAAGAAGGTGCGCCCCAGGAAGTTTGAAGTAGGGCAGCAGGTATTGAAGAAGATCCTCCCACACCAGGTCGAGGCAAAAGGCAAGTTCGCCCCAAATTGGCAAGGGCCTTATATCGTGACCAGAGTATTGTCCAATGGAGCTTTGTGTTTGACGGATATCGAGGGAAGATGTGTTGACATGGCTATCAATTCGGATGCAGTCAAGAGATATTACGCGTAATTTCTTTTGATTATGGCAATTAGTGGTTTGTTTGTTTGTACTTGGTACTTATTGGATAATGAAATGACGGAGGCAATTCTTTCTTCTATCCAAACACTTTTACCCTTGTTTCCCCTTTTTGAGCCTTAAGTTATTCTTTCATACCCCTCTTTTGGAATCACTAACGGAAAATATATGAAAACAGAAAGAAGAAGAAAAGAAAATTTTAAGAAAAAATGAAAAAGAAGAAGAAGATAAAAATCACAAACCATTGGGAACTACGTTTGACCTGATTCCTCAAAGAGGATACGTAGGCGCCTCCCGGCTCGGTCATAGTGTGCATCATAGTGTACATAATGTGCATAGTGTACATAAGTGTGCATAATAGGCACAGTGTGCGTAACACACATAGCTCAACATAGTGTAAAAAAATAAAAAAATCCCCCAAGCAAGAAAACTGGGGCAGAGGCTATGTTTTAAAATTCCAGCAAAGGATTGATTCCAAAAGTTGTAGCAGATCACCCATCAAAATCATTTCATTTTTTGATAAGCCTTTCTTCTAGCCCCACACCAAAACCAAAATCGACGTCCAAAAGACCTCCCGATCAACATCCAAGAGGTGCCAAGACAGGCAAATGGAGCCGAGAATAATACACTGATCCTC
Source organism: Nicotiana tabacum (assembly GCF_000715075.1). Taxonomy (NCBI): domain Eukaryota; kingdom Viridiplantae; phylum Streptophyta; class Magnoliopsida; order Solanales; family Solanaceae; genus Nicotiana; species Nicotiana tabacum. The sequence goes on from NC_134080.1 coordinate 16,110,157, forward strand.
GGCAAGGAAGAGGATCATAAAACTGGAAATGAATTGATAGTCCAAAGGAATCTCCAGAAGAGAGGGTCATATTGACAACACTCCAACTCTCCGGTGAAGAAATAAAATGAGAGAGTCTTATCGGTGAAAACCTTCACAGGCACCATAAGGCGCCGAGAGCTGAGAGAAAAGAGAGAGTCTCATTAGTAAAAACCCCTCGAAGGGCACTATGAGGCGACAAGGCAGATCAGCAAAAGGGTCCGCGCTCGCAAAGAAATGGACACTCATTTATCCCCAGCAAGTAAAACCATCGGGCCAGTCGAATTGATACAAATAGACTGGGTCGGGAATCTATGGTGCACGTCATGATCACAGGAACCAGTCAGGTCAACCAGATAAACTCTTTTGAATTCCTTTTTCCCCCAAGTATTGGTTCAGAAAGATTTTTCTCCTTTTCCGTCTTTTTCATTTTTCTTTCTAAAATTTGTTTTGAAAAGGATTTTTCAAAGTTTGCTACCGGAGACCGAAGGGAGTTCATCCGATGCGGGATAACCCCAACCGTCCTAAAGACTAGCCCCAGGCAATGCAATGTTATGCCCTGCAGTTTTGGAGGAAGTAAACTCCTAAAAGGAGTGGTTTCGGGAGTAAAAGCAGACTCCCACATCATGTACTGTAAAGAGAAAGCAGAAAAGGGGATAAATTGAAAACCAATCCCCAGCAGGCCGGAAATCCCCAGCAAGCAACTTTGTCCGCTAACCAGTTGTGGGGCACAAAGCAAGAAAAGGGGAAGAGAGGGAAAATCATCCACCGGAAAGGCACCTCTTACCACCATAAGTGAAACTAACTAAATCCTTTTGTCTGCTGCAGGAAAATAAACATTGATGATGGCAGCAGGACGCGATGCCAGGGTAATCACCAAAACCGGGGCAGAAAATTTTCTGTCGTTGTCAAAAAAAATTCTCGGAAGAACGAGAAAATAATTTGAATACTTTATGTTCTAGGTCGCCCACCAGTAAAATGCGGGAATACTTTCAGTTCTAGGTCGCCCACCAGTAAAATGCGGGAATACTTTCAGTTCTAGGTCGCCCACCAGTAAAATGCGGGAATACTTTATGTTCTAGGTCGCCCACCAGTAAAATGCGGGAATACTTTATGTTCTAGGTCGCCCACCAGTAAAATGCGGGCATACATTTCATAATTCCGCATTTAAGCAACTTTTTAGTTTTGTACTACAGTTTTTGGAGTCAGTAACCCCACCAGAAGGCGGAAGGTTACAACAGAGATCCCCCAAGCAGGAAACAACAAAATCCCCAGCACCAAGAAGCAGAAGGCTGCAAAGGCAAGCGCGCAATTCAAAAGGAAGAAAGGTCGCGCCTTGAAAGAAGCGGTTTGGGAACATCGAATCATGCCCCGCGCAACAGATCTGATGAAGAGAGTCGTACCACCAGAGGAACCACTGAAAGGCTTAATAAAGAAGGCCATGTCCCCAGCGGACCAAGCGAAGTGATGAAAACTGGCATTCAGAAAAAGCAAAAGACCAGTGTCATCCCCCAAGTTCACAAAATAAAAGCGTCGGAGGAAAGCACAAGCCGATAAGAAAGCAAATCGACAAGAACAAGTTGAAGATAGATGAGATCTTATGATCCATAGTCTAGCTTAGCTTCTTGTTTTTCCTTTTAGAACAATGTAACAGGGAGATCGGTGAGCGGTAACATCCTACAGCAGCAGGTAACAGCACACAACAGCAGCAAACACTACAGTCATACGGTAGTCCCAGCTACCAAAACTTCCCGAACTACATTGACCTGATTCCTGTTCAGCCCAGGATATGTAGGAAACCTCTGAAGCAAAGGTTCAGTCAAATATTTTTCAAAAAAAATGCTTCACACGGAGTACTCGGACGAGCAAAAATCGCCCGCTTTGTCTTTGCGCGAAAACCCTTCGTGTCTTCGGGCAAAGAGGGGCAGCTGTAAGCACGTGATTTTTGCTTCACGGACAATCACTCCAAAAAGAAATCAAAAATAAATTCAAAATGGCCTCGCTGTACAATTTTTCGATTTTTCGTGACGTATGTTGTTAGTCATTTGTGGTTCTGTCCGTTTTTCATTTGATCTTATCAAAAAAAAAATACAAAATATGTATATCGTGTGTAATTAAACCATAATTCGGTCATTAAAAGAAAATTCACAAAAAATATGAATGCATCTTTTATTCTAAGTTGTGATTTAACCTACTTAAAAATTTTAATATGTGTGTGATAAATGTGTTAAGTGTTAATTAATGGTTGTTTTAGATTTCGTTTTATTTTAATTGTGTTTAAAATTAGAAAACAAAAGAATTAGTGCAAATTGTTTAGAAATCGGGTTGGGCCTATTTTTGTTCTAAATTTTGAGACCCAAAATCAATTGCACCATCCGGTCCAAACCAGGCCTGCCCAGGCACGACCCCAAAACGACGCCGTATGAGCCATTTAATCTGAGCCATCCGTCCAGGCCAATCCAACGGCCCAGGATTCCTTTTCAATAACCCGTTTCCAAACCCGACCCAGTAACAAGTTCGAACCGACCCCCCAACCAAGGCCAAACGATGTCGTTCCGTATTAAGTGAAAGATCCTGGCCATCAATCTCGATTCATCCAACGGCCAGGATCTAATTACTCGTAATGTATATAAGCCCTTCATCATACCTCACGCCCCCCTATCCAAGCACCCCTTCACTCGTCTTCTTCACCAAAACCCGAACCCCATGAAACCCTAACGCCGCCCCCTTTTCCCTCACCATTAAAGCCGGCGGCAAGGACGCCGGTGACCACCCCCTTTACACCCCTGAGGCACCTCAACCCCCTGAATCCGAATCCACTTACAGCTTGGCTCGAATCCTCCCCCACCTTCTCGAATCTTCATTTGAAGATTCGAGACAAAACTCGATCTATACCAAACCACCCCAGATTCACACTAGACAGTCCCCTGACTACCCTTATGACCAAACCAAGCCTGGTTTGGTCCGAATCTACCCACAACTCCTAGAATCTCAAATCTGAAGATCCAAACCCTAGAACACAAGAACCTAGGGAATCCGGCCAGTTTTAATAGAGGTTTGAGGTCTAATAGACCTTAATCAGGGTATTCTTGGTTGAGAACACCCCGATTAAAGTTTGTTCGGCCTCAAATGGTCAAATCTAATTCGGACTTGGGTCAGGCTTTGTTTGAACATTTTCAGTAAGTTTTCCTCTTTCTTTTCCGTTTTATTTAAGTACTAATTAAAGTTTATTAGCATGTTGTTGTGATTGATTGGTATTTTCTGGTATTTTTCTTTTAAATTCTTCCATCTTTGTAAAGACCTTTTATTTGGTCGTTTGTTTTTCTGTGTATATGTGAATACATCGTGTGATATACATGCTCGTTCAATTAGATTAGTCGTCGAATAGATAATTCATATAGATTCTCTGTGTCGTGCAAAGTTGTTGAAGCCATTCGGGACCCCGTACGTGTTGTTTATGTGATCGACTGGTTATTTCTTGTTATAATTAGTAGAGTCGACTTGATAAACATCGTCGATTAGTTTCCTATGACTGAATGTTCAGATATCCTAATTCATACAACTTCACGTAAGTGAACGAACCTGTTGGTTGTTAATTGGATGCTCGACATTGGTTGAAATTAGTTTGTTTGCATTGCAAAATAACTAAAATGATTCAGTCCAGGGCAGCTCTGAATTTGAACTTTCAGAAGTTCAAAAATGCCCTACTGTTGCAGTAAGTTAATACAGTAATAACCATGGTTAACAAGGTTAATTTGGGTGTTAAAAAGAACAGAAGTAATTAGTTTAAGTGAGCTGACAAGTAGGGTACTGAATTAGGATTAAATTAATGCCAATGGGGAACAAGACATAAGAGTATGGGAATTAAAATGAATACTTAACTAAACCCATAACCCTTGATTAGAGTAATAAGACAGAGCATGGGGACTGATTAAGGATTCCGAGAAAGATGCCTTTAGGCATGGGGAGTTAAGGGGTATGGGCAGACTGCAATTGGCAGAATCCAGGCAGCTTAACTGCACTGGGTTGCTGGCTTATAAATAAGTTGTTTTCAGAACTTAAAAGGGGGCTGGACATTTCTTAGCCTGGAGAAAATAAAAAAAGGAAAAACAGAAAGAAATTTTCAGAACACTTTAACTGAACACTGTCCAAAACTGCACAAGGGATTAAGTTGGTTAAGCTGTCCTGGCCAAGTCAGTTATTCGAACTAGGGGTTGTTACTGTTCCAGTAGGAGAATCTGTTTGCTTTCTGCTGTGATTGCTACTATTCTGAGCTTCTGTATGCTATGGATTGAGTTTTGGTCTCACTAATTGTCAAAGATGTGTCGGTTATTTGCGGAGCTTGTGTGACTATTGAATTTCTGTTGCTGTTGCATCAAACATTCTGGTTTTCTTGACTGTCTCACTATTCTGTTTCTGGGGATTGATTGTTTGGTGCCCAACCACTGCGGGTTTCATCGTTTGAAACTACTGTTGTTTGTTTGCGGTCTGTTGGTGACATTGTTGCTGATTGTTGTTACTGTGTTGTTGCTGTTTCTGTTACCTGCTGCTGACACTTTTCTTCTTCTCCTTCTTATTGTCCCAAACATCCAGGTACACGACTATCACCTGTCAATGTAGCTTGAAAGTTGAGCATGAATACAAAATAGAGGATCTTAAGATGTTTATTTCCACATGTAGTTTGTTATACTGAATATCATGTGATGTATAATAGTTTTTTTTTTTACATTTGTTTGCTTGGATACTGGAGTTAGCTCTCATATATAGCAAATGTCAATTGTATGGTAACTTGGTATCTTATTGTGAGTGTAGGATGATAGATAAAAGGGTTTGGCAGTGTAGTAGGCTATGGTTCAGAAATTAGCTATGTCTGTGATTAACATGTCCATTAATGCATAAAAGTTACCTATCATCAGTTAATCTCCTTCCCCTTTGACAAACTGCCTTGTTACAACTGATAAATCACATCTTTAGAATCAAAAGCCAATCTACAGTCTCAACCTCACGAAGGTCGAGCCCAAGTCGAAACGGACTAGGCAGGCTCTCATCGGCGAAGCAGTGGCCCAGGCCCAGCCGATATTATGTGGGTTGGGTCAGGGCCCATAATATTCGGATATGGCCTGTGTATGTGGCCGTGATTTCGATCGTGTAAAAGCATTTTAAATCCTGCCATAAATAACCTTCAAGCATGTAATTAACTAGGACTATCTTTATTTTCAATTAGTAGAGACAAACGCGACAAGAAACGTAGCTGCTATAGTATATCCTTTTAAAAAATAAAGATGAGATGAGCCTCGACAAATAAAAACGCACAAGCTGCGGGGCCCTCTGAATGTATATATGAAAATACTGAGAATTCGGGACAGGCCGTTTAGCGAATTTTACGGCCTTCCCAAAATAACAATATGTTAGTTGCTTTAGGACGCGCTTTAATAAATCTTACCTTCTTAAACTCGGGTGCACATTTATGTGACCCAATTCCAAATCTCAACGGAGTCAAAATGTGTCTCTAATCACGGGTACATTGATTGTGACGTGGTTCGAGATATGTTTTCACGACGTTGCAATTCTCGTAAAATATAATAATAAAAGCGGTCAAGAGTTAAAATGTGCACATAAGTTCATATTGTATAAAATAAGATAATCAAGCCAAATATGATAGTTGAGCGACCGTGCTAGAACCACAGAACTCGGGAATGCCGAACACCTTCTCCCGGGTTAACAGAATTCCTTATCCAGATTTCTGGTGCGCAGACTGTAATATGGAGTCATTCTTTTCCTCGATTCAGGATTAAAATTGGTGACTTGGGACACCCTAAATCTCCCAAGTGGCGACTCTGAAATAGATAAATAAATCCCGTTTCGATTGTACTTTAATTGGAAAAACTCCGGTTCGCCCTATCGGGTGCGGAAAAAGGAGGTGTGACAATCGGGATTGCAATCATTGCCATAAAATAAGCTCATATCGGTAGTCCCTTTTAGATATCGCAATATGTGTTTGATCCCATTCCAGTGTCTCCTTGTAGAAGCAGAGTTATATCTTGCTAAGACATTAACCGAAAAAGTTATGTCAGGCCTTGTAGTGTTAGCAAGATACATTAGTGTACCAATTGCACTAAGATATGGTACTTCAGGACCAAGAAGCTCTTCATTCTTTTCTTGAGGTCGAAACGGGTCCTTATTCACATCAAGTGATCGAACAATCATCAGAGTACTTAATGGATGTGCTCCATCCATGTAAAACCGTTTCAATACCTTTTTAATGTAGGCAGATTGATGAACAAAAATCCCATTTGTCAAATGTTCAATTTGCAAACCGAGACATAATTTTGTCTTTCCGAGATCTTTCATCTCGAATTCCTTCTTTAAATAATCAGTTGCCTTTTGGAGTTCTGTAGGAGTTCCAATAAGTTTTATGTCATCAGCATATACGGCAAGTACAACAAATTCCAATGTTGTTTTCTTTATAAAAACACATGGACAAATGGCATCATTTATATAACCCTCCTTTAATAAATACTCACTAAGACAGTTATACCACATTCTTCTTGATTGCTTTAGACCATACAAAGATCTTTGCAATTTGATTGAAAATGTTTCCCGGGAATTTGAATTCTGTGCGTTAGGCATATTAAATCCCTCGGGAATTTTCATGTATATCTCATTATCAAGTGAGTCGTAAAGGTAGGCTGTAACTACATCCATTAAATGCATGTCAAGCTTTTCATGGACAGCAAAACTAATGAGATAACGGAATGTTATAGCATCCATAACAGGAGAATATGTCTCTTCATAATCGACACCAGGCCTTTGTGAAAATCCTTGTGCAACAAGGCGTGCCTTATATCTTTGTACCTCATTTTTCTCATTCCTTTTGCGTACAAAGACCCATTTGTAGCCAACAGGCTTAACACCATTAGGTGTTTGGACTACAAACCCAAAAACTTCACGTTTTGCGAGTGAACTTAACTCTAATTGGATTGCTTCTTGCCATTTTGGCCAATCAAGTCTTTGTCGACATTCTCCAACAGATTGAGGTTCAAGAATCTCACTTTCTTGCATAATGCTAGATGCAACATTATATGCAAAGATGTAATCTGCCACTATATTCATTCGATTCAAATTTATCTCAATATCGATTGGATTTATTGATAGTTCCTTATTTTCTTGAGTCTCAGGCTCATTGATTTCCTCATGAATCTCAGGATTGGTTAAATCGTGAATTTCTTTATGAGACTCTTTCGTAGTGTCATCTTGATCATTTGTTTTTCTTTTTCTAGGATTTCGATCCTTAGAACCTAATGGTCTGCCATGTTTTAGGCGTGCTTTTGACTCATTAGCTATGACACTAGAAGATTGTCCAATAGGGACATCAATACGGATTGGAACATTCTCTGCAGGGATATGTGATTTTGTTATCCTTTTTAAATCTGTAAATGCATCTGGCATTTGATTTGCTATTTTCTGCAAATGGATAATCTTTTGCACATCTGTGTCACAAATAGATGCACGTGGATCAAGATGAGACAATGATGTATTTTTCCACAAAATTTCACGTTTTGTTTCACTAATTTCTCCCCCTAATTTTGGGAAAAATGTCTCATCGAATCGACAATCTGCAAAACGAGCAGTGAACAAATCTACCGTTAATGTTTCAAGGTAATGAATAATGGAGGGTGATTCAAACCCAACATATATTCCTAACCTTCTTTAGGTACCCATCTTGGTGGGATATGAGGGTGTTACAGGCACATATACAGCGCATCCAAAAATTCTTAGATGAGATATATTAGGTTCATGACCCAAAACTAATTGCAACGGGGAATATTTGTGATAATTTGTCGGTCTGAGACGAATTAGCATTGTTGCATGTAAAATGGCGTGACCCCAAACAGAAGTGGGCAACTTTGTTTTCATGAGTAACGGTCTTGCTATCAATTGCACACGTTTAATTAAAGATTCTGCAAGGCCATTTTGAGTGTGAACATGAGCTACAGGATGTTCCACTTTTATCCCAATTGATAAGCAATAATCATTAAATGCTTGGGATGAAAACTCAGCAGCATTATCAAGTCTAATAGACTTAATTGGATTATCGGAAAATTGTGCCCGTAATCGGATTATTTGTGTCATTAATTTTGCAAACGCGAGGTTGCGAGATGACAATAGGCATACATGAGACCATCTAGAGGATGTGTAGACATGTGATTTTTGACCCTCCCCAAGATCTTTTATATATTAGCGTAAAATATTTAATTTAGGCATAATATAGATATTTTAAGTAATTTGGACTCATTTACTTTATTTTAGTACAAGAAAACAAAAATTACAAAAAAATAAGTTCATTAATATTTTGTAGTCATTTTTAATCTAAAAAATATATATAAAATAGTATCATATTTTTATTTTTAATATAATGTTTGAAAATACAAAAAAATAGATTTGTTTTAATGGTTAGTTTTATTTTAATAACTATTTGAATAGTAAGAATAATTAACAAATGGGCGCGTATTTTTAATCTCATTCGCGGCAAAAGAATAGAGCTTGGGCTCGAGCAACCCATCTTTAGGCCTAATTTTGGACCTAGCCCACAATTGCCAAGCCCATAATTCCTAGGCTCATACCCCTTAACTTAAAACCTACCACTAACCTAGACCTATATATATGAAACAAAGCCTAAGACTAGAAGGGGGGGACCTAAAAAAAAATAATCGGAGGTCCCCATTTCACTGACGGAGCAGCGCCGTTACCCCTTCTTCGACTCTCATCTTCATTCACAGATACCTCTAGAAATACACACCCACTCACGAGCACACACAAAAAAAAGCTAGGAAATTTTCATTGAATTAACAAGTTTTCCCACGGATCTGTGTTTCACAAAACAACAAGTTGCGTTAGTTTATCACATGATTTCTGGAATTTTGAAGGCAGATTGAGCTTCTGAAATTGTTGTTGCTTTGCTTTCCTTCGCTGAAAATCAGTGGTCTAAACTCCACTCTCACATCCCAGCTTTTATTTGGTTGTTTGCTCTTGTATCTCCTGCTGAGAGTTACAATCAGCAACGGAAAGTGGCCGGCGTCCAGAGACCGGAGTCCGGCGATATTCAACTTCCGTCACCCTTCGGCACCGGCACTTTGTAGGCCTGTCTCTATTACTCTGTTAACTGTAAAAAAAACTCCGAGTTTTCACAGAGTCGAGGTTCTGGAGTTACAGTCTTGGTCAGCATTTGGTTTTGATCAAGTCGATTCAGACCCTTCTTGTCAAAGGTTATTTTAGCACTCTACTACTTTTTCTCGTTAAAACACTGTGTTGATGTCTTTGTTGAGTGATTTTGAGTTGAATAAAATATCACATTTTAATGATCATGTTATTAGTTTTAATTTAATCTTTTGCTCGTTCAGGTCATGTTTAATGTTTATCTTTGGTAAATGTTTAGTCATTTTTGTTTGTTAGTATAATAATGAAGATCTCTGTTTATCTAGCAATTGACCGAATACATCTTGGTCATAATTAGTATATTTTTAACGTTTTCTTCCATATAGAATGTTAACAAATTCATTTTGCCTTTTCTGCACATATGTCAATATCAATTCCACTTCTAGGAAGTTTTAGTCATAAGATAGATGCTACATAGATATGTAAATTGCACAAATAGATCGAGGTGTGCCATTAATAAATTTTTCATGCCCCTCGCAAACTTAAAATTGCGCAGCTGCTTTAGGCGCACTATTTAATTAAATTACCTTCTTAAATTCGGGTGCGCATTGATGCGACCCAAATCCAAATATCGACGAAGTCGAAATGTGTTGACAATCACGGGTGCATTGATTGCGACATGGTCCGAGACACGTTTTTACAACGTTGCAATTCTTATTAAATAATAATAATAATAATAATAATAATAAAAGCGGTTCAAAATTAAAAAGGCACATAAGCTAGCGTGTATTAAAATAAGATGAAATCAAATACAACAGTTAAGCGACCGTGCTAGAACCACGGAGCTCGGGAATGCCTAACACCTTCTCCCGGGTTAATAGAATTCCTTACTCGGATTTCTGGTTCGCGGACTGTTAACAGAGTCATAAATTTCCTCGGTTCGGGATTCAACCGGTGACTGGGGACACCATTAATCTCCCAAGTGGCGACTCTGAATAATTAATAATTAAATCTCGTTCTGATTGTCCTTTAAATGGAAAAATTCCTTCATGCCCTTTGCGGGGTGGTAGTGAAAAAGGAGGTGTGACAGCTCTGGCGACTCTGCTGGGGACCGAACCCAGAATCTTTGGTTCAGGGTTCAGAATTCGAGCTTAGATAAATTGTGGTATTTGATTGTATCTGATTTTCCTACATGTTTTGTGCTGAATGTGCTAAATGTTACCGCTTTGATATTATTTGAACTGTATATAAACTGTGCCGACACCCTTCTCCCTTCACCTCCGGGGATATGCTTACTGATTGAGACTCCCTATTCTGTTAGTGTTATACCTTGAAATAAGAAAGAGGCCGGACAAGTTACGAAGCCGGATGGCCTTTTGGTTCCCGGTAAGTTGCCCTCTCCTCGACTTGAGTTGTCCGCTCGAGTACACAGTCTAGAACACCGACTCAGGATTTGGACATAGAATAACATGACTTCATGCTGGATCCCTAGTAGGAACGGTTATTTGCATCATGTTGCATTTGTCTTAGGGGACTCAACATAGGGGTTGGGTCCGTCTAGGACTAGCAACCTAAAATGAAAAGACCATCCTGATGCATCCTACTTGCTCTGTACATATATTTGTTTCGAACCTGCATGTTGACCGGTTTCTGAATCTCGGGAATGTTGGAAAATTGAGGAAAAAAAAAGAGAGAAAAAAAAAAGAAAATATAAGTTAGGGAGTTAATTGATTATTTTAGAAATAAAAAATCAATGACCAATTACTGGCGAAACTCTGCCGAAATTTTGAGAAAAAAAAGGGGAAAATGTTTTATTTTGTTTTACTAAAAAAAAAGCAAAGAGAAATAGAAAAAAAGAGTCTTTTATTTTTGGAAAGTTGGTTGTTGAAAAAGAAAAGGATAAGAAAAGTTTTTGTTTTAGTTTGAAAAACATAAGTTGTTTCATTATTTGTTGAAAAAGGAAAGGAAAAAGAGTCTTTTATTTTTAGTTTGGAAAATAGGTTGTTTTATTGTCTGTGGAAAATGAAAAAGAAAAAAAAGAGTCTGTTATTTTTATCTTGGAATAGGCTGTTTTATTTGTTGAAAAGAAAAAAGAAAAAAGAGAGTCTCGTTTCTAAAAATAGTTTTTATTCGCTTATGAAATGCCAAAAATAAAAATGGAAAAGAGTCATGTTTTAAAATAGTTCGGTTAATTTGCCCGAACTACGCATGGTTTGATTCTCACAAGGCGTGAGATACGTAGACAACCCTCATCGGGTCCAACCTCCCCTTTGCAAAAATAACCAAAAATATCAAAATTTTAATTTTTGTCGTAAATAAACCAGGTGATGCTGTTTTTGTCAAAAATAGCCAAATGTTCCCAAACGGGGCGTCGGAAGGCTGACTTTGCACAAACAACCACCTTTGGTCATATTTTGATTTTGACCCTCACAGCCTTAAAATCTTCGTCCCCGAGGCGCTGGAAGGCCGTGTTTGCAATACCGGGTCATTTATTTTACTTTGGAAAAAACAAGAAAAAGAGTCAGTAGTCAAGTGAATATCGTTCAGATTTTGGGTCAAAATTGGCATATAGGGGAAGGAATCTGTCATTTTTGGGGTTTGTATTTCTTTTGATTAGAGTATATGGGTCGTTTGATTTTCGAGTCTATATTTCGTCATTAAGTTGGTTAGTTTTGTTGTTATTATGAAAATGGAAAATTCCAAAAAATGTTTTATTGTCGTTTACCTTTTATTTGCAAGAACTACGCACGGTCTGATTCATGTGGGGTCATGATACGTAGGCAATCTCCATAAGATTCGACCGCAACCAAAAAAAAATGAAAAATGAAAAATGGAAAAGAAGAATTGAAAAAAAAATGGGAAAAGATGTTGTGAATAATGAGGACTGACCCAATCCATTCTAACATGTTTTGTTTTGAATTGTGAAGAAAGTTGAGGTGATCGGTTGTGGTAAGCTGGAAACACAAGATCCAGGAAAATGATAACTGACATCGAAGCTGTTACGAGTGCTCAAGAGACTCAGGGTCAGAGGAAACAAGGGTCTACTATGGTTGAGGAAAATAGAACACTGAAACAACAAATGACCAAAATGCGTCAAGCCTGGGCCAATGGCCAAGGACAGCCTTGTCACGAGTCACAATTTGCTACACAGCAAGAACAGTACCATTATCCCGAGTACCACTCGTACTCGTTTGATCTTCCTGTAAATATCGAGAAGCCTGCCCGAAAGAGAGTACAAGAAGAAATAACCCAAAGAGTGAAAAGATTGGAACAACGGTTGAAAAACACGCAAGCAATGGCAGGTCAAAAGAGCGTTGCTTTCAGAGATCTATGCATGTTCCCCGATGTCCACTTGCCGCCTGGTTTCAAGGTTCCCAAATTTGAAAAGTACAATGGACATGGATGTCACGACCCAAACCAATGGGCAGTGACTGGCACCAGATACCTTACTTAACCGAGTACCAACATAACGTATCTATCATATCATAATATCATGGGCAAATAACCTAGAAAGGTCGTCATGAGATAACAAAAATAAAATATAAGGGAATACTAAATATTGGACGACCTGACATGACATGAAAACTTATACATGTGACATACGTGCCTATAAAACCAAAGTGATAACTCATACACTGAACATAGGCCGATAAGGCCATATGATTTTCATATACATAACATATGTCTACAAGCCTCTAAGAGTACATAAAATCATAAAGGTCGAGACAGGGCCCCACCATGTCAATTAATATATATCTAAAGCATACTGACCAAATAGGCAACTCCGGAGCAAGTGGAGTGCACCAACACCTCCGCTGAGCTGATAGCCTGCTAGGAGGAATGTCAACCTATCAATTGGGACCTGCAGGCATGAAACGCAACGTCCCCAGGCAAAAGGGACGTCAGTACCAATAAAGTACCGAGTATGTAAAGCAAGAAAGCATAAACAAGAATAGTAATATAAAGAGAGATAGAGTAGATACAACCTGTAACATCTGCGTGCCTCTGTGGGCTGCTGACATGAAATGCGTAATACATAGATATACATAAACTTTTAAAAATATACGCGTCTGTAGGCATCATCATCATCATCATATCGTACCCGGCCTCAAAGAGGACTCGGTAAAAACGTACCCGGCCATCATAAGGCTCGGTAGAATCGTACCCGGCTATGTGGAGCTCGGTAAATCCAACTGATCAGTGGTTACACAATATATATCGTACCCGGCCTACTATGGTGCGGCTCGGTAGAGTAAAATAGATATTATATATAATGCATGCTAAACTCATGGAATCACGTTCTAAACCTTTTGGAGTGACTTAAGGTCGTTGCACCTTCGATTTACATTATGGACATCATACCATCAATATGAGCTTCCATAGGATTCAAGGATCATACATACTTTCTTAGAATAACTTTATAAGGAAAGAACAACATGGGCAACCTTAGTTTCTAGGAGTAGATCTGTTATGAAATAGTGTATTCATTTCACTTTAGATCATGCCAAAAGAAAAAGGGAAGTGCCTTAACATACCTTAACCATGGTGAGTCCTTAATACATCTTAAGCAACTCTTCAAACAACTCAACTCAATCTACCATTGCATAAGGAGATTCAAAATTAGTGTTGAATAAAGGCTAAGTTTGCAACTTAAACTTGTAGCTCATTTATATAAATTCGGGCAGCATCTCCCCAGTAACAAGAGCCTCCTCCAATACCATATACCAACAACAATTACCAGAGAAATCCATCAATACCAATTATCAATAACAAGACACCATAAAACTACAACAAGTCATAACTATTTTACGACGAGCGACAAGCTCCAATTGGAATTTGTATATCCCTTATCATCCCTTATAGACTTTTTACTTTAAATTAATAGTATCATTAACATGATAATGAAGTCATTCATCAATAATTCCAACGTTATACCATATATCCATAACAAAGAAAATGATCCATAACTCCAATTATTCTTAATTAGCAACTTTATTCACTAGTTCATGTCTAGTTCATCCATTTAACTCAACCGATGTCAATATAACCTTAAGCACTTGTTGGAACACAATATAATTACCTCCTACAGTAGATGCAAGTCGAAATCTATATTATATTTAGCTTACAACAGCCCAACACACCCCAATCAATTCATACCAAAAACAACGACTATAGTAGTGTCCAACACCCCGAAAATATTACAAAGAATGACTAATCCATTATTTCACAAATATGTGGTGTTTCTTCAAACTATTTATCCTCCAAAAACTCCATTAAATATCAGCAAAAGATACAGCCCAAAAGCTACACGAAATAGCCCACAAAACAGTCCATTACAAATCAAATAACTCGAACTCACGGCTTCCGATCACCTTCCCGTGAGTTCTAAATATTATGAAATGAATTAATCAACCTTACTTGATATTTAAGAGCTTAAAACCAGAAATTAAGAATTTTCTTAACTATTAAATATCTTCCGACACTCAAACTATAAAGAAAAAGAAAGGTTATATAGCAATACTTACGTCGTGGGGATCGTTCTTGTGTTATTGCTTCGTGATTTCGTGCCTGGGATGATGGTATTATTTGAAACCCTTGTAGAGAGATTAAGGGTGATGTTAGGGGTATTATTTGGTCGTGCTCTCTGGAAATATGTAGAAAGAGACGAGATAAAGGAGATAATCTCCATTTTGTTGAAAAGTCAAAAGGTGCTACTTGGCACCCTATAATTGGCTCGTCTTCCAATACTTATAACTTTTTATACCGGTATCGTATGAGCAAACGGTTAAGAGCGTTGGAAACTACATTCCAAGACCTTCAATTTGATATATAATATGTCACAAAAAGACCTCATATAGCACACGAAATTTATTACTCAAAAAGCTTCATTACAAGACAAATCCTTAGTCGGTTTTTTCGCAACTTAAATCCGATTTTTCTCAAACTTTATACTCCATATACAAACATCATATATAGTCATATCATGGCTTTAAACTCATTTAAATCATGATTAACAAGTCTCATATTTATCTTAACTTGCATAACGCTTTGGCAAACCTTTCTTGTCCTTGTAGAAGGATTTCATCCTTTTTGAGTTTGCATTAGATAATACTATAATGATAGTAACATCTAAAGTACGGGGTGTAACAACATGTACCCTTGTAAATATTTATCCTTGAATATTAACTCTCAAAGGCTTGCAAGAAAAAAATGGGATGTAACACCATTAAATCACTTTATATACTTTCCAAGAGGATCTCATTTCTGAGCTTACATCAACGGACTTACGACGTACTTTCCCGTACAAAAATATGGGTTGTAACAATGGAGACCCCATAGCCCACCTGAAAAGGTATTGCAACAAATTGAGAGGTGTGGGAAGAAATGAGGAATCGCTTATAGCTTATTTTGGGGAAAGCCTCACGGGAGTAGCATCTGAATGATTTTTGGATCAAGACACATCTTGCTGGTACGTCTGGGATGACATGGCACGAGCTTTTGTCAAACAGTTTCAATACAACATCGACATCGCCCCAGACCACATTTCCCTTTCTAACCTAAAAAAGAAACCAACTGAAAGTTTCAGGGAATATGCCATCAAATGGAGAGAGCAGGCAGCTAGAGCTAAGCCACTCATGGATGACCACGAGTTAATCACTGTCTTTCTACAGGCTCAAGAGCCAGATTATTTTCAATACATGACATCTGCAGTGGGTAAATCCTTCCCGGAAGCAATCAAAATTGGAGAAATGGTGGAGAACGGTCTTAAGACAGGCAGAATTATAAGTCAAACAACTCTCAAAGCTGCAACTCAAGCTGTCAAAATTGAATCTGGTAACACGAATGAAAGGGATGAAGAAATCATGGTGATATCAGGGTCGAGAAAAGGTCCTAGGAGAACATCTCGAAGGTATGTGCAGCCTCATCAGGTTTTCCATGACCCCCCTAAGCATTACTATCCACCTCCGAACCCCTCATACTCGCCACCAAATCACTCAAGAAAGCGAGCTCAAGTATCACAAAATCTCCACCAGCCTCCGCAAAATTTTCAATTACCTTGTAACCCACATCCAAGCCAGGGGTATAGAAGGGAACAAAAGTTGAAAGATAGTTTTACACCAATAGGAGAGTCCTATGCAAGCTTATTTGAGAAGTTAAAACAACATGACATGATTGCACCCATTTCTCCAAATCAGGTGGACCGACGTGCGAGAAGCTTTGACTCATCTAAAAGGTGTGAATACCACTCCAATGCTCTGGGGAACAATGTGGAAAATTGTCGGGATTTGAAAAGAGAAATAGAAAGGATGATCCAGGAAAATTTGATTCAAGACAGTGGCACCCAGAATATCATGCTGCATCCCTTACATGAGGAGGCACACTTGGTGGGGATGATGCCCGGTGACATGGGGTATGAGAATACTTTTGGGAACTTGTTGACTGAAGTTGAAGATACTGAAGCAGATAGTGGTCATGGCAATATGGATGCGAAGCTTAGTGGCTAAGATGTCGTGCTTGTAATTGGAAAGACGCTCCATTCCTAAGTCAGCTGGGGAGGAGCTTTGGTGGTCCATTTGGCTGTCATTTCTGTTGTCCGGATTATTTGCAGGGTTGTAATCCGGATATTGTCTTGTGTTCAAACCCTCCTATCCTTTCATTTTTGTCTAGCTTGTTTAGTCGTAGTGGTTTGTCTAGGGTTGTCTAGGTTTGTTTAAGTTCATTCTAGGGTTGCAATCCAGTTTGTTTTGTTTTTGTTTTGTTATTCGAACTATTTCATCGTTTGTCTAATGCAAATTCCGATCTGTTGTTACTCCCAGTCATTTTCTTTGTTTAGTTCTTTTCTAACTTTTTGTTTTGCCTTTTGCCGGTTCTAGTGACATGACATGCACGCATAATTCTCAGTCTGATCTTCAAAAGTTGCGAAGCAATGGGACCATTTTGAAAATGATAAGGACACTTGAGGAAATGAGAATAGATTGGGACATTTTGAGATTGTTTGACGCCCGGACCATGTGAAACTGGGGCAAGTAAAACATAAAAATCCCCGTAAAAGCAAGTTGGCCAAATTGACAGGGGGTCGGTCGTGGTAATAAGAGTAAGAGTGTTGTCGAATGGCACATTATATCTGACAGATGTAGAAGAAAAATGTGTGGAAATGACCGTCAATTCCGATGCGGTCAAGAGATGATGTGTATGGTTTCTTTATTCTGATTGTACTTGTTTGTATGTGGCATATTTTGAAGTTTGAAATGACGAAGGCGTTTTGTTTTGCTATCTAAACACGTTACCCTTTTGTCAACCTCTTTGAGCCTTATTTGTTTTCTTTCATACCCCTCTTTCGGAATCAACGACACAATTAAAGAAATGCAAGTGCCGGAGATACGCAAATGGAAAAAGAAGGAAAAAGAAAAAAAAAGGAAAAGGAAGAAAGGAAAAGGAGAAAGAAAGAAAGAAAGGAAGAAAGGAAAAGAAAAAAAAGAAAAGGGGAAGAAAAGAAAAGAAAAGAAAAGAAAGAGAAGAAAGAAAAAGAAAATGAAGAAAAGAAAGGAAAAAGAAAAAAAAGAAAAAGAAAAAAAAAGAAAAAGAAAGAGAGAGAAAGAAAATCGCAGCAACGTAGTTTCTATGATGTGAACTACGTTTGACTTGATCCCGAAAGGGTACGTAGGCAGCCTCTATGAGGTTCAGTCATACCAAAACAAAAATCCAAAAGTCCCCAAGCAAGACACTGGGGAAGAAATTGTGGTTGTTGTGAGAAGTTGGATTCCGAAAGTTGTAATTTTAACCCATTTTGAAATTGTTTTGAGCCTTTTATACCCTTTCTTTCTAACCCATCCAAAAACCTACATTACGGTCCAAAGAAAGACCTTTTGATCCGTCTTTGAGAAATGCTAAGTCAAGCAGGTAAGGTGATTCCTGTCAGGGGCAACGCTCCGGTCCAAACAAGGAAAATGAAGACGAGAGAATCTTATTGATGAAAATCCTCATGGGTAGCGCAAGGTGATGAAACCTGAGAGAAATAAAAAATGAGAGAGTCTTATTGGTGAAAACCTTCACGGGCACCTTGAGGCGATAGTAAGTTGAGAGAAAGAACGAAATGAGAGAGGTTTGATGGTGAAAACCCTTTGGGGCATTACAAGCCGAATAAGGAATGCGAATCAAATTGGATAAGTGGAGCAATGAAGCCCAGTTTCACGGCAAAAAGGAACAAGAGATGAACATCAGATTTGCTTAACAGAATAGGTCGCAGGTGCATGTCAAGGTCATTAGAGTCGGTATCCACATCCGATAGGTTTCTACTGTGTAGTTTTCTTGTTAGGAATCATCTCTTTCTATTGTCCTTTACTCTGTTCCTTTTGTTTTGTTTATTTCCCCTTTCTGAGTCTTTTGGTCGTAACAAGTGATGAATGACTTCAAAATTGGCCACCAGCTTTCCAATTGCACAGAATGGGGTCACAAGTCAGGAAAAATAACAAGAGCACTGAGCTGGTAATCATCCATATAGTTTGGGATCTTTATGAAACACAAAGTTTGGTAGATGTCGGTTCAGGAATAATGCAACAGATAGAGGGTATTGGGATTGAACGGGGAAAAAGGGTATTTCAGTGACACAGATGACGGGGAAAGTGGTTAATTAGTAAACATGCAAAACCTTCAAGAAGAATCAGTTATCACAGAAAACATATGGGGTCAGATAAGAAGATTAGAAGTAATAATTGAGAGATAGTCGTCAAGAAGGGCGGAAGTTATCAGCCAAGTTTCAAAGATGGTCGGACAACGCAAAGCATGGAAAGGAGAAAAGGAAAGCCATCTCAGCAAGAGTACCACAACCAACCACCGTACTTTTAAACTGACAGAATTTTCTTTGATTTGAAACAGGGGCATGGAAATGCTATTGATGGCAGAAAGATATGCTACAGGAGGATTATCAAACTGGGGCAGAAAATTTTCTGTCGTGTTGAAAATTTTCTTGAAGTCGGGTACCCATCTGAAGAACATGAAGGTCAATACAAGTGTTTTTAAAAAGAGAAAAAGAGAGGGAAATAGTTTTTAGGAAAGAAACACCAGTTCTAAGAAAAGTAATTTTTGGAGGAATGAAATACTAGTTTTTAGGGAACTGGTTTTTTTTGAAGGAGGACAACACCAGTTTTCAGGGAAGCAGTTCTGAAGGAAGATAATTCAAGTTAGTGGGTAGGTAAAACAAATTTTGAAGGAAAATGGTTTAAAGAAATCTTAGTCTGTTGAATCTTTCACCTAAGATAAAGAAACCTTAGTTTGTTGAATCTTTCACCTAAGATAAAGAAATCTTAGTCTGTTGAATTTTTCACCTAAGATAAAAATCTTAGTACGATGAATCTTTCACGTAAGATAAATGCAAAAGTTGAAAAAATGAAAGGAAGGCATAATTTGGGAAAAGATGAAGGCAGAAGTCAAAAAAAATGGGGGAAGGAAGGCATAATTTGTGAACAAGAAAGGAAGGCAGAATTTGAAAAGAAAGGAAGTTGGACTTTGGAAAATTAAGAAAGTCGGGATCACGCAAAAATGGACCTAGTCTGATAAATTATCTCCTAGAGTCAAAATCTTAGTCTGTTGAATCTTTCTCCTAAGATGAAAATCTTAGTCTGATGAATTTTTCACCTAAGATAAAGATAAAAATCTTAGTCTGATGAATTTTTCACCTAAGATAAAGATAAAAATCTTAGTCTGTTGAATCTTTCACCTAAGATGAGAATCTTAGTCTGATGAATTTTTCACCTAAGATAAAGATAAAAATCTTAGTCTGTTGAATCTTTCTCCTAAGATGAGAATCTTAGTCTGATGAATTTTTCACCTAAGATAAAGATAAAAATCTTAGTCTGTTGAATCTTTCACCTAAGATGAGAATCTTAGTCTGATGAATTTTTCACCTAAGATAAAGATAAAAATCTTAGTCTGTTGAATCTTTCTCCTAAGATGAAAATCTTAGTCTGATGAATTTTTCACCAAAGATAACGATAAAACTCTTAGTCTGTTGAATCTTTCTCCTAAGATGAAAATCTTAGTCTGATTAATTTTTCATCTAAGATAAAGATAAAAATCTTAGTCTGTTGAATCTTTCTCCTAAGATGAAAATCTTAGTCTGATGAATTTTTCACCTAAGATAAAGATAAAAATCCTAGTCTGTTGAATCTTTCTCCTAAGATGAAAATCTTAGTCTGATGAATTTTTTCACCTAAGATAAAGATAAAAATCTTAGTCTGTTGAATCTTTCTCCTAAGATGAAAATCTTAGTCTGATGAATTTTTCACCTAAGATAAAGATAAATCTTAGTCCGTCGAATCTTTCACCTAAGATGAGAATCTTAGTCTGATGAATTTTTCACCTAAGATAAAGTTTAAATTTTAAGATACATTGCGGTCTTTAAATTTTTAAAAGTTGCATTTCAGTCTCATCACAATTCAAGTTTTAGTTCTTATTAGTATGTGGTAACAAACAACCAGTTTTCCAAACTGGGGCGGAAAGTTTTCTTGTTTTGTCTTTTTGCAGTCAGGAACTCGCCTGAAGAACAGAGGTATACAATTCAAGTTTCGGAAATCAGGAGCCCGCCTGGATAACAGAGGAATACATTCAGTTCAAGTTCAGTAGTCAGGAGCCCGCCTGAATAACAGAGGTGATACATTCAATTTCAAGTTTCAGAAGTCAGGAGTCCGCCTGGAGAATAGAGACATACAATTCAAGTTTCAGCAATCAGGAGCCCGCCTGAAGAACAGAGGTGATACAATTCAAATTTTTAGTTCTCAATTGATTTCTTTGTCTTTTTGCAATCAGGAACCCGCCTGAAGAACAGAGGTATTCAATTCAAGTTTCGGAAATCAGGAGCCCGCCTGGATAATAGAGGAATACATTTCAAATTTCAGAAGTCAGGAGTCCGCCTGGAAAATAGAGACATACAATTCAAGTTTTGGAAAATCAGGAGCCCGCCTGTATAATAGAGTCAGGAGCCCGCCTAGATAACGGAGGAATACATTCAATTTCAAGTTCAGCAGTCAGGCGCCCACCTGGAGGACAAGGGAAAACAACTCAAGTTTCCAGGGAAAACAGTTTCGAAGGAAGACAGTTCGAGTTTCAAGGAAAATGGTTCAAAGTGTAAGGGAAAATAGTGTCAAGTAACAAGGGAGGACAGTTCAGGTTCAGCAATCAGGCGCCCACCTGGAAAAAAGGGAATTCAATTCAGAAGGCAATTCAGAAGTTGATAAAGGATGTGAGCTGCTCAAGACATGGTCGAGGTCACAAGCACTACATGTCCGGTCCTGACCCAGAAGCTGTAGAAGAACGAGCTAGCACCTGCAGCTAACAAGTGTCAAGGTTCAAATCTAAAGTCTGTATGAAGAACCATTCAAGACTCAAGATCAAGCTTCACAAGACTTATAGATAGGAATCTTGTAGCTCGTAGTCGATAGGCTTAGCTAGTCTTTTTCATCTTTTGATTTTTGATGTAATAACAGAGACCGCAGATCGGAACCTCGACGGAACGGCACCTCGACCGGATCTCTACCTCGGCATACTCCATCACCTCGCTCATTTCTGAACTACACGTGGCCTGATTCCTTTATAGCCAAGGATATGTAGGCAGCTCAAATGCCAGAGTTCGGTCACACTCCCTTCTCTCTTAGTCTTAGTCTCTCCAAATAAGGGTCGGGTCAAAAACCTATCTAGTCAGTCTTTGTCTGAAAACTCTGTACGTTTCTAGTCAAAGAGGGGCAGCTGTAGACATGTGATTTTTGACCCTCCCCAAGATCTTTTATATATTAGCGTAAAATATTTAATTTAGGCATAATATAGATATTTTAAGTAATTTTGACTTTTTTACTTTATTTTAGTACAAGAAAACAAAAATTACAAAAAAATAAGTTCATTAATATTTTGTAGTCATTTTTAATCTAAAAAATATATATAAAATAGTATCGTATTTTTATTTTTAATATAATGTTTGAAAATACAAAAAAATAGATTTGTTTTAATGGTTAGTTTTGTTTTAATTATTATTTTAATAGTAAGACTAATTAATAAATGGGCGCGTATTTTTAATCTCATTCGCGGCAAAAGAATAGAGCTTGGGCTCGGGCATCCCATCTTTAGGCCTAATTTTGGACCTAGCCCACAATTGCCGAGCCCATAATTCCTAGGCTCATACCCCTTAACTTAAAACCTACCACTAACCTAGACCTATATATATGAAACAAAGCCTAAGACTAGAAGGGGGGGACCTAAAAAAAGAAATCGGAGGTCCTCATTTCCCTGACGGAGCAGCGTCGTTACCCCTTCTTCGACTCTCATCTTCATTCACAGATACCTCTAGAAATACACACCCACTCACGAGCACACACACAAAAAAAAAAGCTAGGAAATTTTCATTGAATTAACAAGTTTTCCCACTGATCTGTGTTTCTTAAAACAACAAGTTGCGTTAGTTTATCACATGATTTCTGGAATTTTGAAGGCAGATTGAGCTTCTGAAATTGTTGTTGCTTTGCTTTCCTTCACTGAAAATCAGTGGTCTAAACTCCATTCTCACATCCCAGCTTTTATTTGGTTGTTTGCTCTTGTATCTCCTGCTGAGAGTTACAAGCAGCAACGGAAAGTGGCCGGCGTCCAGAGACCGAGTCCGGCGAGATTCAACTTCCGTCACCCTTCGGCACCGGCACTTTGTAGGCCTGTCTCTATTACTCTGTTAACTGTAAAAAAACTCCGAGTTTTCATAGAGTCGAGGTTCTGGAGTTACAGTCTTGGTCAGCATTTGGTTTTGATCAAGTCGATTCAGACCCTTCTTGCCAAAGGTTATTTTAGCACTCTACTACTTTTTCTCGTTAAAACACTGTGTTGATGTCTTTGTTGAGTGATTTTGAGTTGAATAAAATATCACATTTTAATGATCATGTTATTAGTTTTAATTTAATCTTTTGCTCGTTCAGGTCATGTTTAATGTTTATCTTTGGTAAATGTTTAGTCATTTTTGTATGTTAGTATAATAATGAAGATCTCTGTTTACGTAGCAATTGACCGGATACATCTTGATCATAATTCGTATATTTTTAACGTTTTCTTCCATATAGAATGTTAACAAATTCATTTTGCCTTTTCTGCACATATGTCAATATCAATTCCATTTCTAGAAAGTTTTAGTCATAAGATAGATGCTACATAGATATGTAAATTGCACAAATAGATCGAGGTGTACCATTAATAAATTTTTCATGTCCCTCGCAAACTTAAAAGTCAGAATCTTTAGGCGCGGTTTTAATTAAATTACCTTCTTAAACTCGGGTGCGCATTGATGCGACCCAAATCCAAATCTCGACGAAGTCGAAATGTGTTGACAATCACGGGTGCATTGATTGCGACGTGGTCCGAGACACGTTTTTCACAACGTCGCGTTTTCATGACGTCGCAATTCTTTTAAAAATAATAAAAGCGGGTTACAAATAAAAGGCACAGGAGCTAGCATGTATAAAAATCAAATAAATTAAATATAACAGTTAAGCGACCGTGCTAGAACCACGGAGCTCGGGAATGCCTAACACCTTCTCCCGGGTTAATAGAATTCCTTACTCGGATTTCTGGTTCGCGGACTGTTAACAGAGTCATAAATTTCCTCGGTTCGGGATTCAACCGGTGACTTGGGACACCATTAATCTCCCAAGTGGCGACTCTGAATAATTAATAATTAAATCCCGTTCTGATTGTCTTTTAAATGGAAAAACTCCTTCATGCCCTTTGCGGGGTAGTAGTGAAAAAGGAGGTGTGACAGGATGCATCTATTAAGACCATAAAATATCTAAACGACCCACTAGGTGGGTGAATAGGTCCACAAATGTCCCCTTGTATACGTTCTAAAAACGCAGGGGACTCAATCCCAACCTTTGTTGGTGATGGTCTTATAATTAACTTGCCTTGATAACAAGGAGTGCAAGAAAATTCATTATTTAAAAGAATTTTCAATTTCTTTAATGGATGCCCATTTGAGTTTTCTATGATTCGTCTCATCATAAATGATTCAGGATGGCCCAATCGATCATGCCAAAGTACAAAAGTATTGTAAGCAGTAACCTTTTGGTTTAAGGTAGAATGTGCCTCAATTGCACTAATTTTTGTCCAATACAGGCCACAAGATAAAGATGAGAACTTCTCAATAATTCTTTTCTGGCCAGAGACATTCTTGGTAACGATCAGATATTCCATATTATTCTCATCTATTGTCTCAATATGAAATCCATTTTTGCGGATATCTTTAAAACTCAACAAGTTCCTCTTGGACTTGGAGGAGAACATTGCATTCTCAATGATAATTATTGTTCTCATAGGCAGAGTTATAGTAGCTCTTCCAAAGCCTTCAATTAGATTACTACTACCAGAAATTGTAGTAATATCTGCCTTACACATACTTAAATGAGAGAAATATTTCTTCTCTTTGAATATTGTATGTGTCGTACATGAATCAATTAAGCAAATATTTTTATAATTGAACTTTGATCCAAGTTTGCTTTGAAAGATATCCATATTTGCTTCCCATAGTTTGACATACAAAAGAAGTATATGAATAAATATTAGTATTTTTAGAGAAAAATGGAAAAGAAATAAAGTTAAACCAATAATTCAATAGTAGCCTTTAATGCATTTTCTGGCAAATTCTAATTATTATACAAATAATTACGCAAAAAATAATACAAGTACACATATGACTAATACAACTACAACAAATTTATTTACAAGTATAAATTATTTGCATTTTCCTACACATTGTATGGAACATAATTGATCCGTGTAAGAAAAGAACATACTCATAAAAAACATTGAGGGTGAAGTAACAAAAGTTGTTCCAGGGTGCTTGTAAACCTTTCCTTAAAGAGAATTAAAGCAATGTATATGAAAATTAAAATCGTTAAAAGATCGCTGAGACTAGAATACTAATTAATAGGATATTTACTCATTGTTTATGAAATTTATAAAATTTCAGAAATAAAAATATTCTTAAGAACTATATAAGAAGAATTATAGAGTGCAATAAAAATTACAAGATGTTTATTCATTACATACTACGAATAGAAAAGCATAAAAATTAAATTGCTCAATCATCTCTAACCACAGATCCATCACCGATATTGTAAGACCATATTGGAAGCATGAAACGTTGTAAACATTTTTTCAAGCATATCATAGTCACTGATATTATCTCCACAGAGTTTCAATTTGGAAGTAATTCTAAACATAGCAGAATTATATTCAGAAACAGACTTAAAGTCTTGGAGCCTAAGATGAGCTCAATCATATCGTGCTTGTGGAAGAGTGACCAACTTTAAGTTGTCATATCTTTCCTTTAAATAATTCCACAAAACAAATGGATCTTTCACTGTGAGATATTCAATTTTCAACCCTTCATCAAGGTAATGGCGCAAGAAAATCAAGGCATTAGCACAGTCTTGTGTAGATGCTTTATCTTTATCTTTTATGGCGTCTCCAAGACCCATTGCATCTAAATGGATTTCAGCATCCAATACCCATGTCATAAAGTTCTTGCCCGAAATTTCAAGGGCAACGAACTTTCTTTTCATAATATCAGACATTAAAAAAAATACAAATTTGAGAAAAATTATACCTTAATTTTCTCAAAGATTTTCTTGAGATGGTAGAACCTCGTGTTGATAACGTGTTATAAAATATAACCCAAAATAACAATATAGAACAAGCAAAACAAACTAAGAGATATAGATAGAAAGAGAGGAAGAGAGATTCTTATTTCTTCTTCAATTGTGTGTATTTTCCTATCTATTACAAGGCCTTTATATAGGCATAAAAAGTGAAGAAAATAT
The DNA here is from genome assembly GCF_000715075.1 of Nicotiana tabacum. Classification (NCBI taxonomy): domain Eukaryota; kingdom Viridiplantae; phylum Streptophyta; class Magnoliopsida; order Solanales; family Solanaceae; genus Nicotiana; species Nicotiana tabacum. The sequence continues at coordinate 16,136,175 of NC_134080.1, forward strand.
GTCATGGAATATGTCATTGAAAATACAAAATATGTCATTGAATATGTCATTAAGCATTTGAGATGAAGATCATGGAAGAAGAGTAGACATCCACCATAATGTGATATTTATCATAACAAAAGCAAAATAGTTAAAAACATCTATAAAAAGGAGTTGTTATCAGTTCTGGTTAAATACTTACCCCCACGGATATTTACACCAAATACTCGTACAGTTATTTACACTAAACTATGGTTAAGTGATTCAATGAGGTGAGAATGCTTACAATTTACTCTCTCCGGTCCAAAATAAGTGATTTTTTGGATGTTTTCACACAGATTAAGAAATTCACCTTTTAATATTAATTAGCAATGGAATTGACCATATTAACCTTTACTATCTCACATAAATACTCCTAACACATATTCCAACATTATTTACTCCAATGACAATATAGGAAAAAAATAACTAATTCATTCTTGAAATCTGAAAAAAATAACTATATTTTGGACCACAAGAAAATGGCCAAAAAATCACTTCTTTTGGACCGGAGGGAGTACCATGGTCAAGTTCTTGAAGTTATGTGCTAATTAACGCATGCCATGCATCTATTGGATTAATTTAAATACCCGATTTGAATAATTTTTTACCATAATTCTGCTCATTACACATTAAACTCGCTGTGAAACTTACGCAAGTATGACTATGAATGATTATATTTGGGTTCAATGAGTATCTTTTAAAACTAGCAATGTCTAATTGCACTTTGTTTCAGGTAGGGATGTATATGGATCGGGTTGGTTCGGTTTTTATCAAAACTAAATCAAATCAACTATATCGGCTTGGATTGGTTCGATTTTGTCGGGTTTTCAGATTTTTTGATTTTTTTTGTTACATGAATATTATTTCAATCTTACTTTGTTAAAGTTATAGATACAATTTTGATAAGTGAATACTCCAATTTTACGTTTAGGCCATCTCCAACCCTTGCATCCATTTTCTTCTCCAAAATGGAGTAAAGTTACTCGAACCATTACTCCATTTTGTACTCCAAAAAAGAATATTCCATTTTATATTCTTCTCTTTCTTCAATATTATATTATTATCTTTTATTTAAATTTTATTTTCTTATTTCTATTAAACAAATTCTATCTTTTTTTCTTTTTACATATTCATCACATATAATTTAATATAAAATTATTTTATACCATCATTTTTTGAGATGATTATATATTTTTTGTACAATTATAACTTACAATTTTACATAAAAGTAATAAATGCACGAAAATTAGTTTATCAAAATTATACGCCAAAGTTAAGATGTAAAATTAATATTATAAAGATATTACATAAACATAATTAAGTATATATAAAGAGATAAATTAAAAGAGTTAAATAATAATATAATAATAAAATATGCATGAATAGTAATGAGGAGATGAATAGTGTACCCCATATTTGGGGAAACACTATTCATCCCCCATTTTGGTGGCAAAAATGGGCGATGGAGGAGATGAATAGAAATTTAGAGTAACACTATTCATCCCCCATTTTGGAGGGAAAATGGGGGAGCATTGGAGCCACATTTTGGCGAAAAAGGGATGCATTTTGAAGAAATGAGGGAGAGTTGGAGATGCTCTTAGTAAGAATTAAAAAAAAACTGACAAACGTATGATCTACAAAAATATTATTATGGGAGAATTTTTTTTCTATTAACACGTGATAATTATTTTCTTAGTCGTCTCTAATAATAATTTTTCGTTGACATATACTTTCGAGGTTAACCAAATTTAATAATTAAATAAAAAAATCAATATGATACCTAAATAATGATATATTCTATTTAAATTTGAGTAATCGAAATATTTCGAATTCAAAAAAGATATAAGAAATCTTGACATATGATTATGGAAGAAAAAAGAAATGATTGGTGCATTTCAATAACACTTGATAAGAAAGTGACACAACCTATTATTTAAAGTAAATAGAAATGAATGCACTTCATAGTTATATTAAATATTACATCTTATGAGAGGATCCCAAATAGTTTTAGCTATTTTTAAAGAAAATTCTATATAAAGTCTTAAAAGTATATATAAAAATTACATATCTATATGATGGTTTGGTTCGAGTTTTTTACTCAATACCAAACCAAATCAAACCAAACCTAATTAATTTGATTTGATTTTTCGATTTGGTGCGGTTTTCGATTCGGTTTTGGAACCCCTAGTTCCAGAGACCTTTTGATTGAAATTGAAATATGAAAGACAATAACAACATGCCCTAACCCTACATCTTTATTTCAGAATTATATTTGCACATGTTTAAGATCTTGCTTTTCTTCTTCTTTTGGGATAAGTAGTACATATATTTGTAAAGATAGTTATGGCAATAATGTTTTAAAAGGTGAGGGCATGATGCGAGGCGTTTTACCTTTGGCGAAGCGAGGCATAAGTTCCACGGATCTTTAAATTTTACTAATTTTAAGATAGTTTAAAATAAAAATAATTATAAAAATTACATTAAAATCACAAAATTATAACAAATAATCTGTTTAAAATATTTATAAATTATAATTCAACTATGAATAATTCAAAAAAGTATGATATATATCATAATATACAAATTAGCTGCAACGTCGTTGCAACTCAAACATCAAAGTAATGTATTCGATGCGAAATATTATATGTATCTCCTAAGCAGTAATGAATCTTGAAAGAATTTTGATATTATAATTTAATTTTTTTTTTAAAATACTCCTTTTACAATAGACACTTGTAGTTCGGCCCTTCTCCGTACCTGCGCATAGCGGGAGCTTAGTGCACCGGGTTATCCTTTTTTTCTTTTTATTTAATATGCTTTTTATTTGAAAGAGAATTTATATAAAAATATAATTCACAATTTAAATATGATTCTCTAGCATTATTTATTTTTAAGTTTCAACAAGTTAATAAAGTGACACATAATTCACCATACTATATCATGATAACTAATTATTTGTAAATAGTTACTAGCTAATACTGAGCTATTAAATTAATAATTATTGTATCTCGTAAACGTGAAAATAATAATATTTAGAAAAATAATTATAAAAAGATTATGTACTAATAATAAAGACATAGCAAAAGGTAATAAATAAATACTTTTAAATGAAAGATTTATTTAAAATTTACTAACATAGCAGTCTTAGCGGATAACATGCAATAATTTTTATTTTAGTTATGACATAAATACTCTCAACATAATGATTTATGATTAAGAAAAAAGTAATTTTGAATAGTCAACGATTTATTAAGAAAATTTGAGGATTTACAAGGTTAGTTACACACAATTGCATAAAGTTTTATTAGGCGAGCCCAGTACGCTGGGTGTTGGGCGTGTCCGGGGCGTAAGCCCCGACGGCCGAGATGTAAGTATCACGGAACTAAGTGCCACACATAAGCTCATGGGTGTTTTACGAGCGCTCCGTCCCAGAACTAGCCCCGAGCGAGTCCCAATTCTGCCTTTTAAAATAGAGAATGGCACTAATAAATAACAGGCCATATACAATTAGTAGCAATGCTTTCCCTTTTTCACGTTCCAGTCAATGGAATTTCTTTACATGTTGAAAATCAAAATTTCACTAATTTATTGTAGATATTTATTAAATATCTAAAAACTATTAGAATTGTGATTTCTTAAATTTTATATCGATTGAAATATATAAAATTTACTCCCTCCGTTCACTTCTACTAGGCACATTTTGACTTTTCACGCCCCTTAAGAAATAATAAATGAAGTGCATAATTTACTATGATACTCATATTAATTGATGCATATTTTATTGGATTTGAGAAAATAATTTGAAATGAGTAATAAATATTGTGAGTATAACAAGAAAAAAAAATTATCTTCTCTTAATATGCGTAAAGTGACAAGTAAAAAATAAAAATATATTTTTAGTATACATGCCAAGTAAAAGTGAATGGAGGGAGTATTTTGGAAAAAAATAAGTAATCATTAAGTGGAAAGTGGACTTGGTCTTCCTATTAAATACTTGGCTGTGTATAATTCTCAAGTGGGCGACATGTTATAAAGTATTTTTCTATAGAAATTAAATACATAACATCTTCCCACAAGCTTCGTAGGGTTTCTACAATTTATTTCGTTTACCCATTACGTCAGGCGTCAACGTCCTATTACTATGGGGCATTTAATACTTTTTTTTTGTTGATATTTTGGTTTGGGCGATATTTTTCTTTTAGGTTTTGAATTTAACTAGTTCCTTATTAAGCTAAATCTACTTTTTAATTCTTTTTTGTCAGAAAAATAAAACTAGGATTTCGTTCCATTTTAGGATTTAGCTGAAGGCATGACTATGAGCCCATTTAGACATAAGAATTTTTTACTTTTTTTTCCGAAAATTTTTCACTTTTTTCGAAATGGGTGTTGAAGATGAATTTTAAAATTTTTCGAAAATTTGAAAATCTCCAAAAAACTGTTTTTCAAAATTTTCACTTAGATCACTCACAAAACTTCAAAAACAACCCAAAATTATATTCATGTCCAAACATAACTCTAATTTTCAAATATCATTTTCACTTTCTGGAATTTTACAATTCTTATGTCCAAACACCCACTATTTGATATTTCTGCATCGTTTAAAGGAGAGATCTGTTAAAGTATATTACTCTCATAAGTAAAGGCGGATCCAGGATTTGATAACTACGACCTACGGGTGTCGGTGTATTTATTGTAAACTCACCGCTAGTCAAGGACGTTAAATTAGGGTGTGCACCTAGTCAGTTTGCGTTGTTTTGAATTAATTCAATCTATTGATGAAAATGTTTGATTCTTTATTTGCAATCAAGGAAAAAATAATATAAACTAGATAAAGATGAAAAATGATATCAAAAGCATATTCTTATAAATATTTCGACGGCCCATAACTCCGGCGTCCGGCAAGGTAAGATCGCAAGATTGATCTCAAAAGAACCCCCTTCTCTTTGCGAACAATCCCCAGTTGATTTCATCCTCAAATCCATAGCCATCTGTAACAAATCTTGATTTTAGATCGAGAGTCACTGTAGCGCCAAGTTTTTCCAGAATTTCAGCGCTGCTTCTTCTATTTTCTTGTACATAAATGGTGAGTTAGCTTCAGTCATGGATGTGCAGGCCTCTCCCCAGTTTCATGCTGTGGGAGAGATGGATCCCAGCTCTAAAACAAATTCTTATGATTCACTATTCTCGGCAAAATTGCAAGCAGTAACTAAAATGATCCTTAAACCTGTCCAAAATGTTTATGGACAACTTATGATACAATTTTCTGTTAAGGAATTGGAGGAATACGCAGTTGAAGAAAGTCTCCACCAAGCTGTGGTGATGAAGCTGTCATATGGTGCACCAGAATTACTGGAACTTCGTAAAATAATTCTAGCACAAATTGGGATTAAGGGTCGATGCTTGATTGGCTTGCTCGCAGTTAGGCAACTGTTGATTCGATGTGATGCTTATGAGGATTTTGTAGCGATTGTCTCAAAACAGGTTGGTTATCTACAATACAAAGGTCAACAACATCAATATCGTACATTCCCATGGACTCAAGATTACGATCCTAAGGCGGAGACATCAACAACAGTGGCATGGGTGTCGTTTCTAGATTTGCCGACAAACCTTTTTGCAAAGAAGCTTTTACTATCAATTGCATCAGCCGTGGGAAAACCTATTGCTATAGATAAAGCCACACAACTAGGACAAGACCTAGCACAGCGAGGGTCAAGGTAATTATTGATCTCCTTGATAAGCATCCCAAGAATATTAAGTTACAATTCATTGATGAGAAATCTGGTAAGGTTATTGAGCATTTACAGGAGTTTGTGTTTGACAATCTTCCATCATATTGTAATGTGTGCAAACGACAAGGACATGTTGGTGAAGATTGTCGTTCATTGATGACAAGGAATAGGTCGAATTATGATATGCAACAGGAAGAAAACTTGATTGAGATGACTATTGCTACTGAACGTATAATGCCTGCTGAAGTTTTGGCCTTGGTTGAGGAGATGAGCAAGGTTGAAAAATTGAAAAGGGATGCCAGGGATTTCTTAAATGCATTACAGCTAGCTAAATCGTCAGGGAGCTTGGTTGATGTGGGAAAAGACAGAACACATCAAAAGGCTCATGAATATGCAGAAGAAGCAATTAATGCAGCAGGGCATATAGCAGCAGCACATCGAGATAATGTTGATTCTGATGATGCAGGGCTTAATCTTGTTTCTAGTGCAATTGTCCCAGTTGCTGAAGCCCTTGCTAGAGTTGCTCAGGACTTGAAAGCTGCAAAAAATACTGTGGTTGATCGAGATTTAGCTGGAAGTTCTAAGGGTTCAGCTTTTGAACATGGGCTGATGGATGACAGTGCTTTAGCTGCAGCTGTTCGAGCAATTTTTACCAAGAATAATGCAGCAGCAGCAGTACTAGGACAAGTTGACAAAGCTGTAAAATGACCAGTTTCTATAGGTTCACAATTGGAGGCTAAGGTTGCATTGAATGCTACTGGTAATCGATGTACTGCTGGGGTTATTAAAGCTAATGCTGCACAAGTTGATCTAACTGAAAAACCAGCTGAGTTAATAGCTACTGCAGTGCAAAATGAGGAGCAGGAACTTGAAGATGTTGTTTTGGGAAGTGCAGCTGCAACAGGTTTTAAGGAAGGTGTTGGGCTCATTAATTGTGGATAGGAGACGACTAATAACCAGCAGATAACAGGTGCACTGAAGAAGGGAACTGAGACAATTGAAGCTTCTATGCAGGTACTCACGATACAGTGAAATCTGTTGTTGCTCGTACACAAGTAACTGATGTTTTTACGTCAGGTGCTAAAGGGGTGCAACAATCTAATGGTGGTGACTTCACGGTAGTAAATCGATCAAACAAGTCACCTAACTAAAAGAATTCTCGAGGTCTCACAAATCAGGTTATAGACGCAAACAACCTCAGGTGTTCTAACTCTTTGATGTTTTGCTAAATGAACCTACATTGGGGGATGTTGAGATGAACATACAACATGTTGATCATGATTTAGTTTCAACAATTAGGCTGTCCAATTCACTAGGCAGTGGAAAACAACAGCAGTCCATGAAGAACGTAGATGCCCGATCAAATATCGAGGATCTTGCTCTTGTTCCTATTGACAAGCAAAAGGCAGGGGCAGTACCTAATGCAGCCTCACCAACTTTAAAGATATCCAATCCAGATCTGGCCAAGATGGTAAAGGATGCTCAGGCAGCGATGTTCATAAACACAACTCCAAAGATCCATGCTCCATTAGTTACATTGAATACCACCGTTCATGACATTCCATCCCAGTCAATGGAATCGTTTGGTGAGAGAGATGGCGATTCTGGGCAACAACTTTTATCTACTGAAAATAACCAATAGGTAGAGAAAAGTATGGCTGCAATATCTCAAGCAAACTATGCAAATAAAATGCTTGATTCCAAGAAACAACAAGATGTGACGAGTGAATTTTTCCTTACTCGCAAAACATGGGCTGATTAACGTGAACACGAGGAAGACACTAACTTTGACAAAGTTAGTGTCTCAGTTCCTAATTGTACTTTTCCTAATTGTTGTATTTTTTTCTTTTTTATTAATAAAAAACTAGCCCTAGGCGCTTGCCTAGCGGATTGCCAAAAAAAAACTAGGTCAAAGAGAATACAAAACAAAAAATCCTCCTCCTTCTCTCTAGGAAGAAGGTGAATAGTAATTCCGTCACTATTCACCAGGCCATAACTCCGGCATCCGGCAAGGTAATATCACAAGATTGGTCTTAAAAGAACCCCCTTCTCTTAGAGAACAGTCCCCAACTGGTTTCATCCTCAAATTCATAACCTATTTTTCTAGATCTTAAATTCTATTTCGCGATTTACTGTAGCAAGCAGAATTTTCCAGATTTTGTTGTTATTTTCAGTTCTTCACGTTAATGATATGGTGACGTTTTGAGAAGCCATGGATGTTGTCATCTCTCCCCAGCCTTTGGCTGTGGGAGAGCCACCAATAAAACCCACATATGCTCAGCAAATCACAACAAAAATAGACCCCATACCTCGCACAACTCCAAAACTCAAACCAATCCAGTTCATCCATGGAGAGCCAACTGTAATGTTTTCCTTAGAAGAACGACAACAGTTTGTTGTGAAGGAAGGCTTGCATCAATCAGTAGTGATGAAAGTATCTCCAGGAGCACCAGAACTCAATGAGCAACGAGAATTACTGCCCAAACACTTAGGTGTTAAAGGTCGACGTATCATCGTTTTAATCGCACCAAGACAATTACTGCTAAGGTTTGATCGTTATGATGATTATGTAAGTGCTTTAGCTCGCTATGTTAATTATCTGCTGTATAAGGGTGTTCAGCTTCAATATCGTGTATTTCCATGGACGATTGGTTACAACCCAAAGGAGGAAACAACAAAAGCAGTGGTTTGGATATCGTTGCAGAATCTGTCACCAGATTTGTTTGTGATGCCTTCATTATTGTCCATAGCATGTGCTGTAGGAAAACCAATTGCCATTGATAAGGCAACACAAACTAAGTCCAGACCTAGCACTGCTAGGGTGAAGGTGATCTTAGACTTGCTTGACAAACATCCTAATCGCGTAAGGTTGTAAAGTGTGGATACAATTTCTGGAAAAGTACTGGAGGTTTTTCAAGAAATCGTTTACGATAATTTACCATTGTATTGTAATTGTTGTAAGCATCAAGGCCATGATGAAACTAAGTGTCGAAGACTTCAGAAAAAAAAATCGTGATGAGGATGCTCAGATTGATGAAGAGTAGCCTCGTCAAGAACAAATTGGTGGTGCAAAATACAAGGGAGATTTGCGTCAGTTTTTGAATGAGATGAGGGCCTTAAATGATGGTGATCAAACTGTTGGAGATCACATTAACCATACAGATGATACAAAGGTGTTAAGAGCTCCTCAAAGGGCTCATGAACACGCTGAAAATTTGATCAAGACAGCAGATGTAACAGCTGTATCTACAAGGCATATGGGGCATAATCCTGTTTCTAGTGCAATTGTCCCAGTTGCTGAAGCCCTTGCTAGAGTTGCTCAGGACTTGAAGGCTGCAAAAAATACTGTGGTTGATCAAGCTTTACCTGGAACTTCTAAAGGTTCAGCGTTTGTACCTGGGATGATGAATGACAGTGCTTTAGCTACAGCTGTTCGAACAATGTTTGCCAAGAATAATGCAGCAGTAACATTAATAGGACAAGTTAACAAAGCTGAAAGACGATCAGCTACTGTAGGTTCACAATTAGAGGCTAATGTTGCATTGAATGCAACTGGTAATAGTCCTACTGCTGGGGTTATTAAAGCTACTGCTGCACATGTTGATCTAACTGAAAAAACAACTCAGTTAATAGATAATGCAGTGCAATATGAGGAGCAGGAACTTGAAGATGTTGATGTTGTGAGAAGTGCAGATGCTACAGGTTTGAAGGCAAGTGTTGGGCTCTTTAATGAAAGGGTTATGACTTCTGTTGCTGGGGTTATTGACAATTCAAATACAACACATGCTTCAGCTCCTATCGTGCCACTAGATGAGGTGTTAAAATTGGACAAGGGGCTGCCTAAACAATCCAAACATGTTCACGCCTTCACTATCTCTACAAGAATGCACCTAGTTACTGCTGGTGCAATGCAGGCCGATGTTGATCGAGGAAAAAATGTTTTGGCACATGGTCATCAAATTTCTGCGGGGCAAGATAAAATAGGTGTAGGGGCAGTAGGTACTACAAAGAGTAACAACTGGAAAGTGGTGAACAAATCACCTAGCAAGAAGCAAACTCCAATGCTTCAAAATCGGATTGTACCATTAAAGGCTATTGGAGTTTCAAACTCTTTCGATGCTTTGGTGAATGAGGGTGAGCATGTTAATGAGGAACAACAGATGGGGTACGAGATACGACCAGATGCTGGAAAAACTAATTTTACAGGGAGTGAAAAGGAGCAGAAAAATGAAGCGGACAGTGTTCGCCTTGAGATCGCATCTGGTGGTAATCACAATGGTGAGACAAGTCAAATTCATGCTGCAGATACGCCAACGCTACATATTTCCAATTCGGAGCTTGATAAAATGGTAAACGATGCCGTGGCAGCTATGATGATGAACACAACCCCAAAAATTTGCCAACTACAATATCCAGGTAGTAGCAAACAACAACTTGCCAAGAACACAGGGGGTCGACTAATTGTGTCGAAGGACATTGTTCCTGTTGATGCGCAAAAGGCCGAGGTAATCCAATTGTCTACAGCAACCACGAGGTCCAGTACTCTAAAGATGCATATTTATAGTCCGGAAGTAGCCAAAATCATTAAAGAGACTCAGATGGATATGATGATAAATGCAAAGCCTCTGATCAGGCAACCATTGGTCGCTTTGAACACATCGGTGCAGGAGGTACCTACTCAATCGCTAGAATCATTTGGTGAGCATGGTGGTGAATCTAGGCAGATGATGATTTCTACAAGAAATAACAATGAGGTTATCAGTGCAAATGTGAGGGCGATGGCAATTAAATCCACGCTCTGGGATGACCAGCGTGAGTATGATGATGAAGAAGATTGTGGTGTTGATTTTGCTGGATACTCATCTAAAGAGGCAGATCATGAGGTTGATCAGGAGAGTGCAGGTGAAGAACTTGATTCAATAACACTGCCTAAACCAGATGGTATTCCAAACGCGGGCCACAAAAGCATGTTGAATCTCAACGCTCCAGCTTTCATTCCCAGGTACTCTCCAGTTGCTGCTCTAAAAGTCAAGGATGCATTAGCTGGAAACATAGTTCAAAATGCAGCCATACCTAGTAACCAGATTGATCCAGTTGGTCGAAAGTATGGGCAGCAGCAGTTGAATGCAAACACCTCAGGAGCTATAGTCACACTTCCAACTGGTGGACAGCAGCATCAGGATACAACGCCACCAGCTATCACTTTGCAGGATGGAAAGTTGCTTGATGCATTGCAGCAGCAGAATGAAAACAATGCAAGAGCAGGACAACAACAGTTATCTATAAGGACACTTGTTATCACGATGGAGGACAGAAAGCTACTTGATGCAATGGTAAGTTCTAAGCCCCTAAATTCTCTAAATACAAATCAAGTTGGTAGCACTGGGCGTGGGGATTGGACCAGCAACCAGGTGAAAGGCACAAAACAAAGTCAAAACAAGGCAACTATGGTTAATAGACAAGATGGAAATGGTTTGATGGCACAAGAATTTTTACAAGACATGCCAGATCCAGTATTTGTGGGTAGATATATGTATGAGGAAGGAGAAGAAGATGCAGTTTTGAAAGAATGTCGCGCACATGCAGCAAGAAAATGTGATTTATCACCTATGCATAGCGGAAAAAATAGAAAATCTCATACAAGGAAAAATAGTTGGGACGACAAGGTTAGTGATTTTTTAAATGTTAGGCGACCTCCAATGAGAGTTTCCAAACAAAAGCAGGCAGTCCCAACTACATCAACGAGGTCCAACCGTTAAAAAAAATGATGATTTTTGAATACATTTTGAATACGGTTGAGGAAAACAACAAAGAATTACAAATTGAAGATTTTACAAGTTTGCAAAAGAAGGGACATGAACCAAATTGGTACTTCATTCTATTATACCACTTTATTAGTATTCTCATTTGTAATATCATCACAGAGTATGTTATAAACTCTATGATGATCATTGAATATTTGGTACTCTCCAGTTCTTATTTTTTACATGCGTGCTAGTAGGTGAGGCCTTTTCTCTGCCTCAATAGGATTAGTAGGGTAAGGTTTAGCCCGGTTTGAGTTGCCTTGGTACTATGTCTTTGGAAAAATATTCACATGGCTATGAGATTATATGCCCTCGTGAGACTTTGCCGGCAGCTACACCATGAATCCTCTACATGAGGTTGTTATCACAAGGCAATGTGAGGCGCAGAGGAGTGATTATATAGCCAAGGCATATGGGTAACAATACCGGTGCTATTGTCCCCCTTATTTATACTGTTCCTAATTGTTGTATTTTTCTTTTCTTTCATTAATAAAAAATTAGCCCTAGGCGCTTGCCTAGCAGATTGCCAAAAAAAAAACTAGGTCAAAGAGGAAAAGTAAACTTTAATCTGCACATAATTGAGTACAGTAGGTTTCGATGTTAAGCCTTAAGCCTGACAAGGTGCAATTTGACCATGGCACATGGTAGGGGTGTCAATGGATATTCGAAAACCGACTAAACTGACCGAACCGTACCGTAGCGAACCGATTTTAGGTTAAAGAAACTGTAGGTTTTTATATAAATCTATCACCGCACCGATAATTAGGGTAGGTTTTTTATTTTTTGAAAATAAACTGAAAAAATACCGAACCGTACCGAATAAATTTTACATATAAAAAATATATTTATATAGTAAGTTTAAAAATAATAGCATTTTTTTGGGCTTGGAATTATGAAAACTGTTACAAGCCAACAAGTAATGAAACGCAAAATACTAATTCTTAAAACCTATTATGCTACTTCTACTTAAACTTCATTAGCAAGACACAGTATTGTAGCGATTATGAGTAGCACACTACAATGTATTGAATATGTTTACTTTCATATAATTTGGATTTATAGCAAGCTACAATGTATTAAATATCGATTTTATTGTTGAGTCCCAGCTTGGTTAATATATTTCCACTCGTGTGATTTATATTTTTTGCCTTTTACGTTGTTGTAAAATAATTGATGGATCTATACTCTAGCCATCTTTTATTTTTTTAATTCATTAGTTTAAACAGTAAAAATGTCTAGAGAGTTTTGCTAAGTTCTATAAAAGAACATATGTTATTGCATTCTACTTCTACCAGTGAATTTTACATGGTATTTTAAAAAATACCGAAAATTAACCGGACCGTACCGATACCGAAGAGAAACCGGCATGATTGGGATGGTTTCGAAAAGTCTAATTTTAGTTATATATAATAGAATAACCGAAAAATTAGTATGGTACAAGTTTTATAAAATAACCGACCGAACCGAACCATTGACACCCCTAGCACAGGGTGCCATTCTTTATTAATTTATGCTTTGTAATGTTTTTTTTTAAGATGCAATACCAACACCCCCTTTCCTCTACGTAGATTCGCCCCTGCTCATAAGAGGCTGATGCACGGTAGTTCCAAAGGGTTATATATATATATATATATGCACGCATGCAAAAAATCACTAAATTTTCAAACAAAATTTATATATTATGTGATATGTTTCACAGAAATTATACCAACATTAGCTTTGCTATTATATCATTCACAAGTCTTGAAGATAAAATGAATTTATAGAATATAGTTCAACCATTGTAGGCTAGTCTCTTTCACAATAGAGGCCTTTCTTTTCGTTGTCTTTATCTTCCCCACATAATTCATATTCCACAATAATGGTACTAACCAAAATAAGGGCCAGCAAGTGGACTAAAACAGTTCAACTAAAGTTAATAAGCTTCACAATGTTACTTCATCAAATTAATTTATTGCAAGTGGAGCATTAGCTTAACTGGTAAAGTTGTTGTTATGTGACCAGGAGGTCACCGGTACAAGCAGTGAAAATAGCCTCTTGCAGAAATGCAAGTTAAGGTTGCATACAATAGACCCTTAGCTTGTGATCCGACCTTTCCCCGAATCCTTCTCATGGCGGGAGCTTAGTGCACCGGGCAGCCTTTTTTTAAGTGGAGCTAAATAAAAAAAATAAAGTGAATAGCTCAAAGACAAAGTACTATATATAGTAGCAGAAAAACTCAAAAGTTCATCAAATTCATTTTCCAACTAACACATCAGTTCTTGTATTAATTTGCAGCTATGGGATTCTTGAAAATCCTTCTTTTTTGCATTATTTGCTCTTTCCCATGGCCTACTTTCCAGAATGATTTAGAGACTTATATAGTCCAAGTTGAACCACCAGAAAGCCAAATTTCTACTCAATCATCATCAATGGATTTAGAGAGCTATTACCATTCTTTTTTGCCTAAAACTACAACAATTAGCTCAAGGGAAAATGAAGAGCCAAGAATGATATATTCCTATCACAATGTAATGAAAGGCTTTGCAGCAAGATTAACAGCAGCACAAGTGAAAGAAATGGAGAAGAAACAAGGCTTTGTTTCTGCGAAGCCACAGAGGATATTGTCGTTGCACACTACTCATACTCCAAGCTTTCTTGGTTTGCAACAGAACATGGGATTGTGGAAGGATTCCAACTAAGGAAAGGCGTGATCATCGGAGTTTTGGACACTGGAATTGTTCCTGACCATCCTTCATTTAGCGACGTTGGGATGTCTCCTCCGCCTGCTAAGTGGAAAGGATTTTGTGAGTCTAATTTCACGACCAAGTGTAACAACAAACTCATTGGAGCCAGGTCTTTCCCGCTTGGCAATGGTCCCATAGATGAAAATGGACATGGTACGCATACAGCAGGCACAGCTGCAGGAGCCTTTGTGAAAGGTGCTAATGTATTTGGGAATGCCAATGGAACAGCAGTTGGTGTTGCCCCTCTTGCCCATATAGCCATATATAAGGTATGCGATTCTGATGGCAGTTGTTCTGATGTTGAAATTTTAGCTGCGATGGATGCAGCTATTGATGATGGGGTAGATATTCTCTCAATATCCCTTGGTGGAACTAGTAATCCGTTCCATACTGACTCTATTGCTCTTGGGGCGTATAGTGCAACAGAAAGAGGTATTCTTGTTAGTTGTTCTGCAGGCAATAATGGTCCATCCCAACGTACTGTAGCAAATGACGCCCCTTGGATTCTCACAGTTGGCGCTAGCACTCATGATAGAAAACTAAAGGCCACTGTTAAGCTTGGAAATAAAGAAGAATTTGAAGGAGAATCCGCTTATCATCCAAAGACTTCAAACTCAACATTCTTCACTCTATTTGATGTTGAAAAGATAGTACATGAGCAATTCGATGCCCCTTTCTGCGTACCAGGGTCACTCACTGACCCTTCTATAAGAGGAAAGATAGTCGTGTGCCTGGTTGGTGGTGGAGTTAGCAGGGTTAATAAAGGACAAGTTGTAAAGGATGCTGGAGGTGTTGGCATGATTCTCATCAATAATCCGGAAGATGGTGTTACTAAATCAGCTGAAGCTCATGTCCTTCCAGCATTGGATGTTTCAGATGCAGATGGAAAGAAAATTCTTGCCTACATAAACTCAACGTCGAATCCTGTTGCTGCAATCACCTTCCGTGGAACTGTACTTGGAGATAAAAATGCTCCTATAGTTGCTTCATTTTCTTCTCGAGGACCAAGCGAAGCAAGTCGTGGCATCTTGAAACCTGATATTATTGGTCCTGGTGTTAATGTCCTTGCTGCTTGGCCTACCTCAGTAGATAACAACAAAAACACAAAATCAACGTTCAATATTATATCCGGAACCTCAATGTCTTGCCCTCACCTTAGTGGTATAGCAGCTCTCCTGAAGAGCGCGCATCCTGATTGGTCTCCTGCTGCTATTAAGTCCGCAATCATGACAACAACTTATACATTAAACCTTGCCAAGAATCCAATATTAGATGAAAGGCTCATTCCTGCTGATATCTTTGCCATTGGTGCAGGACATGTTAATCCATCGAGAGCAAATGATCCAGGACTAGTTTATGATACCCCATTTGAGGACTATGTTCCTTATTTATGTGGTTTGAACTACACAAATCGAGAGGTAGGTAAATTGTTACAAGGCAAGGTGAATTGTTCGGAGGTGAAAAGTATCCCTGAAGCGCAACTAAATTATCCTTCATTTTCCATCAGACTTAGATCAACTCCTCAAACATATACCAGAACTGTGACCAATGTTGGTAACGCGACATCAATTTACAAAGTAGAAATAGTTTCACCAAAAGGAATTGCAGTGAAAGTTAAACCCTCCAAGCTAAACTTCTCTATATTAAACCAGAAATTGACATACCAAGTGACATTTACCAAGACAACCAATAACTCAGACAGAGAAGTTGGTCAGGGATTCTTGAAATGGAATTCTAATAGGCACTCAGTAAGCAGTCCAATTGCAGTTGTATTGTTAGTGGAATGAAATTGTTGTATTTTTTTTTTTTTTTTTTTGTGATTCCATGACCAATGTACTTGTAGTAATGCTTTCAATCTAAAATGTAGAATAAGTGCAGAAAGTACTCACATTTGATTATAGTGGAATGTTGTTCTTTTCGGTACATGTTTTATGTTATTTTTTTTTAGTATTATTGCATTACTACAATATTAGTAGCAATCCTTCCCCTAATTCTCGTTCTTGTGGATAATATTTCTTTCACGAATTTTCGTCACGTGTCCTCCTTAAGAATTGATGTTTAATTTTGGTCCCCTTAAAAAAATAGCGCAATATACTTTTCTCTTATCCTTCTCATTCTCCTTCTCCTTCGTATGTGTTGTAGGAAATTGAAAACTCATTACTTAATTGTGATTGATTTGATTGAATATACTTGAAAAAACATGATTGTTGGATTTTATTGACTTTGATTATTGAATAAGACAAATCTGAAGTTGCGCCATGTCTTGCCAGATCACCTCGCCCCAATACTTCTTAGGTTGCCCTCGGCCTCTTCTCATACCTGCCAAAGTCAACCGCTCACACCTCCTAACCGGTGCATCTGGGCTTCTCCTCCGTACATGTACTAACTATCTAACATGCGCTTCCCGCATCTTGTCATCCACGGGAGCCACGACCATCTCCCAAATATCTTCATTCCTAATCTTATCCAGCTTAATGTGCCCACACATCCATCTCAACATACTCATTTCTGCTACTTTCATCTTCTGGATATGTGAATTCTTGACTGGCCAACACTGAGTTCCATACAAAATGGTCGGTCTAACCACCACTCTATAGAACTTACCTTTGAGTTTCAGCGGCACATTCTTGTCACACAGGACTCCAGACGTTAACCTCCATTTCATCCACCCCACCTCAATACAGTGTGTAACATCCCCTTCGAACTCCCCATCTCCCTGGATAATTGATCCTAAGTACTTAAAACTTTCTCTCTTTAGGATGACCTGTGAGTCAAGCCTGACTTCCACATCCGCTTCCCCCCTCACGTCGCTGAATTTATATTCCACATATTTCGTCTTAGTCCTACTCAACTTGAAACCTTTAGACTCTAGGGTCTGCCTCCATACCTCCAGCCTCTCATTAACACCGTCTCGCGTCTCATCAATCAGAACTATATTATTAGCGAATAATATATACCATGGCACATCTCCTTGGATATGGTGTGTCAGTGCGTCCATTGCCAGCGCAAATAAGAACGGGTTGAGTGCAGATCCTTGGTGTAACCCCATAACCACCGGAAAAAAGGCTCTCAGAGGAAATATATATATATATATATATATATATATATATATAACCCAGTAACTAAAACGAGTTATATACGAATTCAGTGACAAATTCAAAATCCGACTCTGCCTCTATGTACAATTATGCATCTATCAAAATTAAATACATACAACTTCCCACCACCTTAGTAGGGTTTTCCCTATTTATTCCATTGACCCGTTACATAACTTGATTTCTTGGGATATTGTTTCTAGGCCAAACCCATATGCGGCCCCTCTAACTTGACGCCAAAATTTATATGGACACCTCAACTTAGCTATGTTTCATTTAAACACTCCAACTATGTTTTAAGTGTTCCACTTAAACACAATTTTGACAACTCTAAACAAGGCTAAGTGCGTGAATGCTACTTGCCACTAACATGAAAATTAACACCACTAATAAAGAAACAAGTCAGCAAAAGAAAAGAAAAAAACTACAATGAAAGAAGAATCATTTCTTTTTTCTATTTTCTTATTTTCTTTCTCTTTTACAATTTTTTTGCTTAAGCCATTATCAGACATTTTCATAGCCCTGCTGCAAAAGTCCATCACTGCTAGCCAGACTCATGTCTCACTTCTCCCCAAGAATGCCATCACCTAAACATGTGGAGTAAAAATCCAAATCTGAATTGAAATTCAAGAACAAAATTGTCCATAGAAACTCCAATAACCACAAACTATATCTCTGGGTCGAAATCAACCAACCCACATCTATAAAATTCAAGAACAAATCAAGTGGGAATGAAAACACAACAAGATAACCTCTAAATTCTTCAATTCGAAATTTAAAGCTTCGAACATGAGTGAGTATTTATAGAGCTTTTATGTTTCAACTTTAATCTTTAATTGATATTATCAGCAATAAAATAAAATTTTTAATTTTTCTTAAAGCTTCGAATTTTTGAAGAACCGGGTAACAAGAATTTCAAACTGATGTTATCCAAATTCATCATCGAACAGAGCAACATAAATGGAGGGGCCGCAATTTTCTCTTTTTATGCATTTTATTTTGTAAAAAGCTTCAACACATAAATTATGTCATTATCAAACCAGAGAAATTCCTACAATATTTGGAAGGTTTTCGTCCTATTTTTCTTCAAGACAGTGGAGGAGGAAGGGGAAGAGTGGCAGAGGAGAGAGAGGGGGATGAGAATGGTGGCGGAGGAATTGTAGCAATAGGCCATAGAAGGTGGTGATGAACTTTTGGGGAGAAGGAATATAAAAAGAAAAGGAAAACATTATATCAGATCCAATCACACGCCTAAGAGCCGTGAACTACAATCTTTTTGCCATGTCAGTGTTTTGTGTTTAAGTGGAACACTTAAAACATAGTTGGAGTGTTTAAATGAAACATAGCTAAGTTGAGATGTCCATATAAATTTTGGCGCCAAGTTAGAGGGGCCGCATATGGGTTTGGCCTTAATAATACTAGCTACTACTATTATTCTAAGATGGAGAAGCTCAAAGATCAGAGTGATGTTCCATCAGAAAAAGTTCTTTTGTCTGAAGTGTGTTTGGATCTTATTAGGTAATAGTGTAAAATATTTCAACTAGACCCAAAAACAAAAATTTAACCAACAAAAGACCGAAATATTTTGGACAACAATAGTTTTTTTTTTTCAAAAAGAAATTAATATTATTACTAGTAGAGTTTTGTAGGTAGTTTGATTTTCCCAACTAGGATGTACCTAGACAATTACTAGATTTTTATAAGACGTTAATGAAAAAAATATTTTAAAATATTGGTTAACGTTTACGACTCTAGAAAAGAAAAACACGATACCTAATTTAGGACGGAGGAAATATATTATAGGAGTAAATCATTTATACGCTTTCAAAATTTCTAACCAACTTTCGGTCTTATAAACTATAGGTCAACAAATATTGAACACCTTAATAAATCACAATGGAGTCTCTACTAGTTCAACTTGACAAAAATAGAATAAAAGGTGTGTACGGGAAAAATTGGGGGTAAAGTGTAACGACCCGACCGGTCGTTTTGATCTTTTGCACCTTTATCGTCATTTCTCAGGTATGACTTGCCCCGTATGAAGGATTATGACTTATGTAAATTGTTGGTGTTGGATTTCAGGGTAATCAGAACGAATTTGGAAGAACAGTTCTCAGTTTAAAGCTTATAATTTGAAAGGTTTGACCAAGATTTGACTTGTTGGTATATGATCTTGGATCAGAATTTTTATGATTTGGTTAGCTCTGTTAGGTGATTTGGGACATAGGAGCATGATCGAAATGCATTTTGGAAGTCCGTGGAAGGTTTAGGCTTGAATTGGCGAAATTAAGATTTTGGCGTTTTCCGGGTGATAGGTGAGATTTTGATATAGGGGTCGAAATAGAATTTTGGAAGTTGCAGTAGCTTCGTTGTGTCATTTGTGACGTGTGTGCAAAATTTCAGGTCATTCGGACGTGGTTTGGTCGGGTTTTTTTATCAAAAGCATAATTCGGAAGATTTTAGAATTCTTAGGCTTGAATTCGATGCAAATTTGGTGTTTTAATGTTGTTTTGAGCATTCCGAAGGTTGGAACAAATTTCAATTATGTTAGGGGATATATTGGCATGTTTGGTTGAGGTCCCGAGGGCCTCGAGTGAGTTTCGTGTGGTCAATCGGGCCATTTCATGTTTTTAAAAGGTGCAGAAAACTGCTGAAGGATTTTAGGAAATTTGACCTTCGCGTTCGCGAGTAGGTCCTCGCATTTGCGAAGGGTTAGCTGGTGAGGCTGAGAATTTGAAGGGCTAGAGTCTTGTGCATCGCATTCGCGAGGTCCATGCCGCGTTCGCGTAGAGTAATTTGATCAGCTAGCTTGAGGCATTTTATTCATCGCGTTCGCGAGTGGTGTAACGCGATTGCTAAGGTTTAGTCCGAGGAAGCATCGCATTCGCGATGGGTAGGTCGTGATCGCGAAGAGGAAATTCTGGTCAAGGTTATTTTGTGCTTCGCGAACGCGAGACTTTGACCGCATTCGCGAAGAAGGAAATTTTACCTAGGGCAGAATGTTTAAAAAATGAGTTTCGCAAGCTTTGGTCTATTTTCTCCATTGTTGAACGATTTTTAGAGCTTTTGAGAAAGATTGAAGAGGGAATCGAAGGGTACACTTGGAGGTAAGATTTTTAAACTCTATACTTGATCCTATGTTGATTCTTACTTTTTTAATAATGAAATATGTAGAAATTAAAGCCTAAAATTGGGGAATTAAGACTTGTAATTGGAGACCTAAAAATTGGGATTTGAGGGGTCATAAGAGGTCTGATTTTGATGTTCTTGGTATGTATAAACTCGTAAGAGGATGAAGATTTTACTGATGTGACTTTTATCAGATTCTGAGACGTGGGCCTGGAGGCCGGGTTCGAGCAATTTCGAGATTTTTGGTGGAAATTGGATATTTTCGAGTGAGCTTTGTTCCCTTAGCATATTTTAAGAGTTATGTACTGATTGTGGCTATATATGGAGCATCCGGAGGTTGATTCTTATGGGTAAGGCATCGCGGGCTAGAGTTCCGATCGGATTGAGGTGAGTAATAATTGTAAATGATGTTCTGAGTGAATGACTCTCGAGAATGGTTCTAATGCGTTCAAGATTCTACATGTAACAATGGGGTATTTTAAAGTTGTATATGTGGTTAGGAATCGAGTTTCATTCGGAAGATGTCAAGACTTGTGGTATTTTCTATATTAATTATAAGATTCTATGTGTCATTATTGGGAAGGTAAAGGTAACGGATTTAGACTCGCGGGAAGTTCTTTAGAGTAAAGTATTTTGAATGTGGTGATTTTAGGAATATTTAAGAGAGTATTCGGCAGCTTATGAGCCTTAGACAGTGTGGTTTTATGCTTGGGTCTCGTGTGGTAAGTCTGGGCTGAGGAGTTGTGGTGTTACAGCAAGAGAGAATATCAAGATGAAGGTAAATCAGAAGGAAACTTGGATAGATGGAATAGCTTGGTAGTAGGCCAGTTCGGTATGGCAAGGATTAGTTCCTTGAGTGTTTATGAGGTAATGAGTTTCTACAGGTATTTCGCGGCAGTGGTCTAAGGTTTTGATGGCTTGCATAGCTTGGTCGAGTTAGAAGGATTCAGTTCTGGCAGGTCTGGTTTGTGCAAGGGGAACTCGGAGAGTTCTTGATGGTTTCTACCTCGGTTGGAGATGTATGTTTCCTATGGGTATAAGGAGCATGGGATGTATAGTGATTTTCTTCTAGATAGGATCAATGGAAAGTTCTTGACTAGTTGAGTATGTAGATGTTTGTGGCTCGGAAGGGAGATGAAGTTCTCATGTTATCCTATGATGGTATGGTATATGCAGTATGTTATGGAGGATTGAGATTTGCGTATGTAAGGTTACTGTTCAGTTCTGAATGGGAAGTCATAAAATTCTTAGGCAGCACGAGCAGTTTCAGATGATTAAAGAAATGAGCTTCAAATGATTAGGGGGTGATCTTCAGATGATTAAAGAAATGGTATTGTTAATTGGAGTGATTTGACGAGGGTATATGTTTCAGAAAAGGGCAATAAGGTTAAGTTGATGGTACTTCAATAGTATTGCGGTGCTTTCTTGTTAGATCGACTACTGATATTCGAGCTTGTTTGGTGGCACATGGGAAATTTTAGAGTATCTTTCGTGGAATGATTGGGTATTTGAGGTGTGGTCTGCATTCAGATGGTGGAATTAGGATCTGGTGTGTTGAGTCATGTGCCATATGGATTGGGAGACAGAGAGGTTCTCACATTCAGGCTAGGATGTGGTTGTGAGTCGTGTGTATTAACACTGTTTAGTGACTATCAGGGTTTGGAGACCCGAGCGGATCTTTTGTTTCTTAGTATGTTAGATTATGGATGTGATCTTGGGTTCAGACTGGTTGTCTCCGTGTTGTGTTATTCTAGACTATTGCGCTAAGGCGACGGTGTTGGCTATGCCGAAAATGCTACGGATTAAGTGGCGAGGTTCGACGGATTAAGTCCTAGTGGAGTGGTTTTATATCTCGAAGACCCAGCAGACAGCTGGGAAGGATTGCCTTTCTTAGTTGGCTTTCATGATGGATGTCAGTGCAGAGGCTTCTACCATTGATTTAGTTCCGGTGGTGAGGGACATTTCGGATGTGTTTCTTGTGGCCGGGCAACGTTGTTGATTCCAGTATTGATTTGATGTCGGTCACCGTATCGTATGCCACCGACAGAGTTAAAGGAGTTGAAGGATCAGCTTCAGGGTTTCTTTGATAAGGAGTTTGTTGGCAGGCCAATGTGGATGCGTGTTCTAACTTGAGTTGGCTTGGTTGGCTCCGAATTGTATTATTGAGTGAGGTGTTGATTCGATTGTTATTGATCTTATTAGTAACATGGGGAGATCTATGGGCTACCTTTCTATGTTTCGAGGTGTATGATTTGTTGGTTATAGGCACATATGGTGCGGTTCTATTGGGTTTTCATAGTGGAAGTCGAGCGGGAAGAGTAATTGGGTGTTGCTCGGTGAATGGCGTATCGGTTATGTCCTTTCGGGTTTGTGAGGTGTATGTTATTTGCTTCACCATGGGTATGATGATTTGCTTTGGTTCCAGATATCAATTGTGTGTGGCTGTCGATTCCAAGCATAGTGACTTGAAGTGTTTCATGTGGAGCAGTGTTTGGATAGGGTCGCACATTGCAGTGAAGTCATGTGAAGGTATGATCTTGCAGATTAGATTCGTGTGTTCTGTTCCTATGATATGAGGCGAGTTCTCAGCCTTGTGTTGTGGTGGTTCTGGTGAGCTTGAGGTACATCTCTTTCATTTGAGTCATTTTCATGATCTGAGTATGTTCGGACGGTTGCCTATTGGTGTGCGTATTGTGCAAGTTATGGCTTAGGCCTGTATTGATGTGTCATGTCATCAGAATAGTGTGTTGGATTAGAGGAGATTGTTGGGATCATTAATGAATACGAACGGATTTATTTCAACATGTTGGAAGGATAATATCGAGGTTCGATGCAAAAATTTGCTATGGTCTTTTCCAAAGGAGAAGTGGCTTCATGAATGGTTGATATGAGAAATGGTTATGGTTTATTGCGTGTTTCATTTATCATTTGCAGTATATGAAAGTGTTGGAATGAGACTTTAGTTGGTAAGAGGTTTTCTACCGGTATTCGGTTGTTGTGGGCAGCTGCTGTGAATAGAAGTTATCGCTACAAGTGTTTGAGTTATGTGGTTTATCATGTAATTGCACATGAGGTTGATGGTATGGATTATTACAGCCGGTTCGGGCTTATTCTGAATATATAGGTGAGATTCTGATCTTGTGGATGATTTCGGAAGTGGAAATGTGGTTCTAAGGTTTATGGGCTAGGTTGGAATTGTGAAACTTTAGTTGCATTGGGTTATCAGACCTATATGAGATAGGGTGATGTGGGATCACCCCCGGGTATATGCATGGTAAGGTTATTCAGCGATTGGTTGGATTTTGGAACAACTCTAGGCACGTTCGAGGACGAACGTATGTTTAAGCGGGGGAGGATGTAACGATCCAACTGGTCGTTTTAAGATTTTGCACCTTGATCATCAGTTCTCGAGCATGACTTGCCCCGTATGAAGGATTATGACTTATGTAAATCATTGGTTTTGGTTTTCAGGGTAATCAGAACGAATTTGGAAGAACAGTTCTCAGTTTAAAGCTTAAAATTTGAAAGGTTTGACCAAGATTTGACTTGTTGGTATATGATCTTGGATCGGAATTTTTATGATTTGGTTAGCTCCTTTAGGTGATTTGGGACTTAGGAGCTTGATTGGAATGCATTTTGGAAGTCCGTGGAAGGTTTAGGCTTAAATTGGTAAGATTTTAGCGTTTTCCAGTTGATAAGTGAGATTTTGATATAGGGGTCGGAATAGAATTCTATAAGTTGCAATAGCTTCGTTGTGTCATTTGTGACGTGTGTGCAAAATTTCAGGTCATTCGGACGTGGTAATTGGAGAGCTAGAAATTGGGATTTTAGGGGCTATTTTAGGTCTGATTTTGATGTTCTTGGTATGTATAGACTCGTGAGAGGATGAGAATTTTATTGATGTGACTTTTATTGAATTCCGAGATGTGAGGCGGGGGCCGGGTTTGAGCAATTTCGAGATTTTTGATGCAAATTGGATATTTTCGAGTGAGCTTTGTTCTCTTAGCATATTTTAAGAGTTATGTACTGATTATGGCTAGATATGGATCATCCGGAGGTCGATTCGTGCGAGTAAGGCATCGCGGGCTAGAGTCCAGATCGGATCGAGGTGATTAATGATTGTAAATGATGTTCTGAGGGTTTGAAACCCCGGATTGCACATCGTAGTGCTATATTGAAGTGAGACACACGCTTGATGACGAGCGTGAGGTTGTGCACTATTGGGTATTGTGACTTGGTCCGTCCTTGACTGGCCATATAAGAGAGTTTTTTCGAACTTAAAGTGACAATCGAAACGGGATTATTTTATTTAAAAATTCAGAGTCGCCACTTAGGAGATTTATGGTGTCCCAAGTCACCGGTTTCAATCCCGAATCGAGGAAAAGATTGACTCTGTTTTACAATCCGCGAACACAAAAAATTCGGGTAAGGAATTCTGTTAACCCGGGAGGAGGTGTTAGGCATTCCCGAGTTCCGTGGTTCTAGCACGGTCGCTCAACTATTGTAATTGGCCTATTATCTGATCTTAACACAGGTTTTAGCCTATGGTATAATTTTAAACTTTAAACCGCTTTTAATTATTTTAGGAAGATTTCAAAGCCATCTAAAACATGTCTTTGGACCGCGCCACATGAAATGCACCCGCAATCCGAAACACATTTTATTCAACATTGTTAAGATTTGAATTTGGGTCACATGAAATGCACACCCAAGTTTAGGAAGGTACTATTATTAAAATAGTGCGCCTAAAGCAACTACGCATTTTTTAAGTTTGCGAGGGCCATGAAAATTTAACTAAATGGCACGCCTCAGTTTCTAAGGATTAAAATTAATTACATAAGGGCCATGAATTATTTAATGAAAATGGCGCACTTCAAGTTTTCTATAAAAAGCTAACTAGTTTTGTGAGGGTCATTAATTATGGAAGGTCAATGTGGATAGATGTGTAAAGATTAATTTTTGACATGTACATCAAATGGATTCTACCAACATGGATCTTGAATTCCAAAAAAAAATCCTTATACACTTTGTATTTTCAAATCAAACTAAAAAGAACTGATGATATCATGAAACAATTGTATAGCAATATTACATGAGCCAGAATACACAAATGACTTGTACAAGAACTAATACCCAGTTCAACATTTGTTAGGTGCATGAATAGTCAACTTAAACGATTATACTTTCAATCACGCAATACACTTTCAATGCTTGAAATTACAAAAACCCATGTGCTATTGACACATACAACTTGTACAAGAACTAATACCCAGTTCAACATTTATTAGGTGCATGAATAGTCAACTTAAACGATTATACTTCCAATCACGCAATACACTTTCAGTGCTTGAAATTACAAAAACCCATGTGCTATTGACACATACAGCTTCAATTGACTTTTCACTAGAATTCCAATTTTAACACACTACCTGCTAGTTATACGAGAACTCATGTAGATCTTTGAATACAAATGAGATCGCAGCTAATCATAAGAAGCCTATCAAACATTCGTACAGAGAAACAAGAATAGGAAAACAAACCATCGGACAATTTGAATAACTTAGCATGAGTACATGCTCGTCAATTTACAACTGTAACCAACTAGTGATTATAGCTGCTAAATGATCAGTCCCCGGCAATGACTAAACTTCACAATGCCATACAAATACACTTCTGTTCTGATTAGCAGGACTCAATTTTAAAGAATTAACTGACAACAGGATTCAATAAACTAAGATTCAATTCCAGCATTAAAACAAATCATATTATCATAAAAGTTCATACATTTCAGAAACTCATAAGAGAGAAGGAAGCAAAATACTTATTTACTTCGACAAATAAACCTTGGAACAACCTTAACTAGTACATGTCACACCTCCTTTTTCCGCACCCGCGGGGGCGCAGGGGAGTTTTTTCCAATTAAAGGACAATCGAAACGGGATTGGTTTATTTATTTCAGAGTCGCCACTTGGGAGATTTTAGGGTGTCCCAAGTCACCAATTTTAATCCCGAATCGAGGAAAATAATGACTCTATATTACAGTCCGCGTACCAGAAATCCGGATAAGGAATTCTGTTAACCCGGGAGAAGGTGTTAGGCATTCCCGAGTTCCGTGGTTCTAGCACGGTCGCTCAACTGTTATATTTGGCTTGATTATCTGATTTTGTACAAGTTAAACCTATATGCAAGTTTTAAACTCTTGACCGCTTTTATTATTATTTTTTACGAGAATTGCAACGTCGTGAAAATATATCTCGAACCACGTTACATCGATGCACCCGTGGTTATTGACATATCTCGACTCCGTTGAGATTTAGATTTGGGTCACATAAATGTGCACCCGAATTAAGAAAAATAAATTATTAAGACGCGCCTAAAGCAACTAACGCATTGTTATTTTGGGAAAGGCCGTAAAATTTGCTAAACGGCATGTCCCGGATTCTAAGTATTTTTAATATATATACATTTAGAGGGCCCCGCAGCTTCTACATTTTTGTTTGTCGAGGCTCGTCTCATTTATTATTAAAAGGAATTTACAACGTCTTGGAAATGCATCTCGGGCCGCGCCATAATCAATATACCCGTGATTAGAGACACATTTCGATTACGTTGAGATATAGATTTGGGTCACATAAATGTGCACCCGAGTTTAGGAAAATTAAAATATTAAAGGCGCGCCTGAAGCAACTAGCGCATTGTTATTTTGGGGACTGCCGTAAATTCGCTAAACGGCATGTCCCGAATTCTAATTATTTAAATATATACATTTAGAGGGCCCCGCAGCTTGTGCATTTTTTCGAGGCTCGCCTCATTTTTATTTTTTTTTCTTCTTTTATACTTTGCGATGGACATAGAATTTGCTAAAATGACACATTTAGGATTCTGATTTCAAAGGATTACTCCTACCAAGGTTTAAACCCATATTTACGCAACTCCTAAGAGCATGGCACTAGACTATGTCTATTGAGCAAAATCGCGTAAAAATAAATCTATAACCTAACTTCAATGTTCCCTAATAATACAAGTAACAGAAACAAAACGACAACAAAAGAAAACTAGGCATAATTATGCACCTTTTGCCAGGATCTCAACCATATGCTCATATCAAACGAAACAAGTGAATAACCATATACATATGAGCAGAGAACAACTAAAAGTCTACTGAAGCAACGAGGGAAAATGCCAACAATGCCTTAAACAAATCTGGAAAAAAACAACTAACCGTGAGGCAGCGTTATCCTTGAAACGCGACGAACCGTAGGCGAACCTTGATGCCTCGGACAACAACCTCGACGTACCGGACCTCGACGAGCCAAAAGCAACCTCACCGGAAAAACAGAAAGCTCGGACCCAAAGTCGACTTCGACGGAAAATAGAAAACTCGAAAACGCAGCAACGACTGCTTGGGACGCAGCGATAGCTGCTCGTTGGACTGAAAATAGCGGAACTGTTGGTTCTTGTTCGGGCTGTGCGTGGGGCTGACGAACTGGGCAGCGACAACGAGGGGGAAGAGCTGCCAACGGGGCTGTTTGGTGGTGGTTCAGGCGTTAGGGAGGGTTTGCTACTGGTTTCTGTTTGGTTATGGTGTTTGGATGCGAGGGAATGGGGTCGAGGGGTTACGGAGGATCCCCGGACTGGTTCTTGGCTATGGCGAAGGAGAAAAATGGTCGTGGGGCTGGTTGGTTCCGCAGGTGGTGAGGGAGGTGGGAGTTGGTTGCGATAGGTGGTTTCGCGGTGGTTTTGGGTTTGGTTTGAGGGTGGTTTTTGGATATGGTGTTTGGGTGGTGGCGATGACGGTAAGGTCGAGGGGGTGTCGGACTGGTTGTTTGGTTGATGAAGAAGAACGTGAAGCTGTCGCTGCTGCTCGACGGGGAAGTTTGGAAAGGTGGAGATTACGGGTAGTGTTGTTTGGGTGGTGGCTATGGCGTGGAGCAGTTGACGGTGGTGATGGGAGCTAAAGGTTTGTTGATGGAGATGGAGTTTGGACAGTGACGACGTTGCTGCTGCTCGTTGGGCTGGGTTATGGATGGAGGTTTGCTGGTTTTCGTTGCTAGGGTTTTTGCTTCTTCTTCTTTAGGAAGAAGAAGCGTGAACAGTCCCTGTGCCAAAAAATTTTAGCACCCTCCTTTTTCAAATCTCCAAAGTCCTCCCCCTTTTCAAGATGTTTCATCCGTGTTTTGTAATGGGTTTGCCCAAAAAATGAGCCCACGCGTGGTGGGGTTCGAGATTTGTGTCCCCCACGCGTGGTGGGGTTCCCCATGTGTCCTGGACTCGGTTTATTATGGGCTAGGTCCGAAATTAGGCCTAAAACCGGGTAGTTTGAACCCGAATATTATTCTTTTGCCCGGACCCGAGAAATAGGAAAACGTTGCTTAACTAGTCCTATGTAAGCAAAATAACTACCAAAAATAAGACTAGTATTTAAACAAAACTATATCTTTTTTAAATATTTTTCAAGATTTAAAATAGCTACAAAATATTAATAAACTATTTTTTTTGTAATTTTCGTTTTTTTTTATATATAAAGATAAAATATGAAGTAATATTTTTTGTATTTTTCAAAATTATAATGACTGCAAACATTAATAGAACTATATATTTTTTTGTAATTTTCGAATTTATATAAATTACAAAATAAAGTGCAATTTTTGTATTTTTTCAAGTTTATGAGAAATACATAAACTAAAATTTATATATGTATTTTTGTGATTTTTCTTTTTGCAACGAAATAAAGTAAAAATAGTTAAAATGGCTATATTAGACCCAATTACATATTTATGCTAAAAAATGTGAAAATCCTCGGGGAGGGTCAAAAATCACGTGCTTACAGCTGCCCTCTTTGACTGGAAACACGAAGAGTTTTCCGACAAAGAACGACTAGACGTGTTTTTGACCCGACCATTACTTGGACGGACTACACTTAAGGAAAGGGAGGGAATGTGACCGAGCCCTGGCATCTGAGCTGCCTACATATCCTTGGTTTTACAGGAATCAGGCCACGTGTAGTTCGGAAATGAGAGATATGGTAAAGTGTACCGAGGTGAAGAGCCGATCGAGGTGCCGTTCCATTGAGGTTCCGGTCCGCGGTCCTGTCATTACAACAAAAATGAAAACTGAAAAAGACTAACTAAGCCTATCAGCTACTAGTTACAAGGATTCATATCTTTAAGTCTTCTGAAACTTGGTCTTGAGTCTTGAATGGTGCTTCATACAGACTTTGGATTTGAACCTTGATACTTGCTAGTTGTAGGTGCTAGTTCTTGAGCAGACCACATTTGTTCTCCACTTCCGTATTTTGGGTTCTTTTTTCTTTTTTCTCTTTTTCTCTTTTTTTTTCTTTTTTTTTCTATGCTTGCCTTTTTCTCTTCTTGTTTTTGTTTTTGTGACCAGCTTCTGTTGATCATCCCAGACTATTGACTCGCATTCTTGAGGCGAGCTTCTACTATTTCTAACTTGGATTGAATGCTGGGGATTTTTGTTGTAACCTTCCGCTTTCCAGTGGATCACTGCTTGATCCTGAAAAATGTTCCTCTGTTCTACAGGCGGACTCCTGACTTCTTCGATCTTCGACATACAACAACCTCCGTTCTACAGGCGGGTTCCTGACAACCAAAACAAACAAAACAAACAAAAATTTCCTAACCCAGTTTGTACTGGGAAGATTTGTGAGTCGTTAGCAAAATTGTAACTCACTTACCCTACTGATGCAATGATGAGAGTAAACTAAAGACTAGGCTAGGATGTGCATCTCCTACGAGTAAAACCAAAACTCTTGCTAGCAAATGTGTCTGCTAAAATAAAAACCTCAATGACTCAAACTAGAAAGTGCGTCTTCTATGGTTGAATCGGAATGAGCTAAACTAGGAAGTGCATCTCCTAAGGGTGAAAACTTCAGTGACTAGAACTAGGAAGTGCGTCTCCTATGAACTTGAAAGACCTTGATTAGGAAGTGCGTCTCCTAACGAGTAAACTTCAAAAACTGGACTAGGAATTGTGTCTCCTATGGTCGAACTTAAAATGAATCAAATTAGGAAGTGCATCTCCTAAGGGTGAAATATCGATTCCGGAAGTGCGTCTCCTGAAATAAAATATATTCTAAAAGCCAAACTAGGAAGTGCGTCTCCTAAAGCAAAAGTATAACCTGAGCGAACCAGACTAGGAAGTGTGTCTCCTATGAGTAAAATAGTCTTAGGAAGTGCGTCTCCTATGGGTGAAACCTTAATGATTTTGAACTAGGAAGTGTGTCTCCTATGAATGAAAATAATTTAGGAAGTGTGTCTCCTATGGGTGAAATCTTAATTTAGGAAGTACGTCTCCTATGGGGTAAAAGTAAACTTAGGAAATGCGTCTCCTATGGGCAAAACTAAACTTTAAGGAAGTGCGTCTCCTATTGGGTACAATAAACTTAGGAAGTGCGTCTCCTGTGGGTACAATAAACTTAGGAAGTGCGTCTCCTATTGGGAAAAACTGTTCTTAGGAAGTGCGTCTCCTATAGGGTGAAACTATTCTTAGGAAGTGCGTCTCCTACTGGGTAAAACTTGCTTAGGATGTGCGTCTCCTTAGGAAGTGCGTCTCCTATGGTAAAACTGAACTTAGGAAGTGCGTCTCCTATGGTAAAACTGAACTTAGGAAGTGCGTCTCCTATGGTAAAACTGAACTTAGGAAGTGCGTCTCCTATTGGTGAACTATTCTTAGGATGTGCGTCTCCTATGGTAAAACTGAACTTAGGAAGTGCGTCTCCTATTGGGTACAATAAACTTAGGAAGTGCGTCTCCTATTGGTAGAACTGAACTTAGGAAGTGCGTCTCCTATGGTAAAACTGAACTTAGGAAGTGCGTCTCCTACGATAAACTGAACTTAGGAAGTGCGTCTCCTATGGTAAAACTGAATTTAGGAAGTGCGTCTCCTATTGGTACAACTATTCTTAGGAAGTGCGTCTCCTATTGGTGAAACTTCTTAGGAAGTGCGTCTCCTATTGTAAAACTGAACTTAGGAAGTGCGTCTCCTATGATAAACTGAACTTAGGAAGTGCGTCTCCTATGGTAAAACTGAATTTAGGAAGTGCGTCTCCTATTGGTACAACTATTCTTAGGAAGTGCGTCTCCTATTGGTGAAACTTCTTAGGAAGTGCGTCTCCTATTGTAAAACTGAACTTAGGAAGTGCATCTCCTATGATAAACTGAACTTAGGAAGTGCGTCTCCTATGGTAAAATTGAATTTAGGAAGTGCGTCTCCTATTGGTACAACTATTCTTAGGAAGTGCGTCTCCTATTGGTGAAACTTCTTAGGAAGTGCGTCTCCTATTGTAAAACTGAACTTAGGAAGTGCGTCTCCTATGATAAACTGAACTTAGGGAGTGTGTCTCCTATGGTAAAACTGAATTTAGGAAGTGCGTCTCCTATTGGTACAACTATTCTTAGGAAGTGCGTCTCCTATTGGTGAAACTTCTTAGGAAGTGCGTCTCCTATTGTAAAACTGAACTTAGGAAGTGCGTCTCCTATGATAAACTGAACTTAGGAAGTGCGTCTCCTATGGTAAAACTGAATTTAGGAAGTGCGTCTCCTATTGGTACAACTATTCTTAGGAAGTGCGTCTCCTATTGGTGAAACTTCTTAGGAAGTGCGTCTCCTATTGGTACAATGGATCTAGGAAGTGCGTCTCCTATTGGTAAAACTTAACTTAGGAAGTGCGTCTCCTATCGGTGAAACTTAACTTAGGAAGTGCGTCTCCTATTGGTGAAACTGAACTTAGGAAGTGCGTCTCCTATTGGTGAACTATTCTTAGGATGTTGCGTCTCCTATTGGTGAAACTTCTTAGGAAGTGCGTCTCATATTGGTACAATGGATCTAGGAAGTGCGTCTCCTATTGCTAAAACTTAACTTAGGAAGTGCGTCTCCTATCGGTGAAACTTAACTTAGGAAGTGCGTCTCCTATTGGTGAAACTGAACTTAGGAAGTGTGTCTCCTATTGGTGAACTATTCTTAGGATGTGCGTCTCCTATGGTAAAAATAAACTTTAGGAGGAAATACATCTCCTATGGGTGAAATTAAAACAAACTTAGGAGGAAATGCATCTCCTGTGGGTGAAACTAAAACAAGCTTAGGAGGAAATGCATCTCCCATGGGTGAAACTAAAACAAACTTAGGAGGAAATGCATCTCCTATGGGTGAAACTAAAACAAACTTAGGAGGAAATGCATCTCCTATGAGTAAAAAACAAACTTAGGAGGAAATGCATCTCCTATGGGTGAAACTAAAACAAACCTAGGAGGAAATGCATCTCCTTTGGGTAAAGACGTGGAATGTATTCCCTTGTTAGACAGGTGGGCGCCTAATGGTAAAGACATAAAAGTATTTCCTCTCGTTATTCAGGTGGGCGCCTGGTATGAAATTTAAAGACTGAAATGTATTCCTCTCGTTATACAGGTGGGCGCCTGGTAAGAATTTTAAAGACTGAAAGTATTCCTCTCGTTATACAGGTGGGCGCCTAGTAAGAATTTTAAAGACTGAAAGTATTCCTCTCGTTATACAGGTGGGCGCCTGGTAAGAATTTTAAAGACTGAAAGTATTCCTCTCGTTATACAGGTGGGCGCCTGGTAAGAATTTTAAAGACTGAAAGTATTCCTCTCGTTATACAGGTGGGCGCCTGGTATAGACAACAACTTTAAAAATAGAATCCTATTCGAGGGCGGATGAACCCAAAATATCCTATTCGAGGGCGGATGAACCCAAAATATCCTATTCGAGGGCGGATGAACCCAAAATATCCTATTCGAGGGCGGATGAACCCAAAATATCCTATTTGAGGGCGGATGAACCCAAAATATCCTTAAGGCTTGAAAATGTCTTACCTCAACACTTGCTGGGGATTATTTACTTACCTGCTGGGGGATAAAATGTTATCAGCTAGGGGTACCTGACTTCCAGAAAATTTTTCTAAATGGAAGGAAAATTTTCTGCCCCAGTTTGATAATATCCCTTGTGGCATGCAGTTCTGGCATCAATGCCATTTTCGTTACCTGCGTCAAATCAAACAAAATTTTGTTAGTTTAAAATGCGGTGGTTGGTTGTGATACTCCTACTGGGATGGCTTTCCCTTTCTCTCTTCCTTGCTCTGTGCTCCACAACTTGTTGGGGATGATATTATGTGCTGGGGATAATCCCTTCCTGCTGGGGATATCCTTCTTCCTTTGTGGCATAGCTCGGAAACCGGCATTTCCCTGACCTTTTAGTCTAGTATGAATTTCCCACACCATGCTCATTGCTCTCCTTGCTTTGTTCACGGGCCTTGGCCTTGAGGTTTATAACCTTGGTTTTGGCAAGGATATCCCTCTTGACACTCGTCAATCATTTTGGCACTTCCTTTTTGCATGGGGACATCTTTTTGACACTGGCCTCGCGTTTGTTCCCCGCTGACTATACCACTTGGATGTACTAGTCAGATCCCATTTTGGAAAGCTGATGGCCTATTTTGAAGTCAATTCACACTTGTTCTGACCAAAACAGACTCTATTGGGGATTTTTATGAAAGGAAAAGATAAACGAGGATAGAATAAAAAGACAAAGGAAAAATGACTCTTTAACAAAAGAAACTACAAATAAAAACCTATCAAATGCAGATACCGACTCTACTGGTCATGACATGCACATGTGGCCTATCCTCTATCGTCAATCATTCTTCAATTGGCAATTCCCACTCGATTCTCAATCTTGTTCAACTTGTAGTGCCCGAAGGGTTTTCACTATCAAGTCTCTCTCATTTTTGGGTTCTTCTCTCATCTTTCATCGCCTTATGGTGCCTGTGAAGGTTTTCACCAATAAGACTCTCTCGTTTTATATCTCTCTCCAGCTGGGGGGATTTGGAGTGTTGCCGGTATGACTCTTTCTGTTGGAAATTAGAGTCCTTTCTGTTGTGGAACAGAATATTATGTTCGCCAGTAGGACTCTTCATTTGTCTGACTTTGCATCTTTTGAAGACTGATCAGAAGGTCTTTCTTTGGACCGTAATGTGGGTTTTGGACAGGGTTAGAAAGAAAGGATATAAAAGGCTCAAAAATTCAAAATAAATTCTGGGTTAAAAATTACAACCTTCGGAACCAGATTTATTTATAACGAACGCAACCTCTGCCCCAGTTTCTTGCTTGGGGATATTTTAATCGATTTTTCCTTTTTTATTTTTCAAAACTATGACCGAGCCGTGAAGCGCCTACGTATCCTCTTTGAGGAATCAGGTCAAACGTAGTTCCCAATTCCTCTGTTTCATTTGACTTTTTTTTTTCTTTGTTATCATTTTCCTTTCTTTTCTTTTTCTTTTTTTTCTCTTTTTTTCGTTTTGTTGTTTTCTTTCTTTCTCTCTTTCTTTTTTTTTTCTTTTTTTCGTTGCTACTGATTCCGAACGAGGGGTATGAAAGAAAATAAATAAGGCTCAAAAGGGGTAACGAAGAATAAAGTGTTTAGGTAGCAGAACAAAATGCCTTCGTCATTCCAGTCTTTAAAAACATGCCAAGTGCAAACAACACAATTAAACAATAGATTTATAGTCTCTTACGATGGTGCTGGACTTGATAATTATGTTAAACATTTTATTTTTCCTTGTCATTTCCAAAAGCACAGTTGGGTGACACTCTCACCCTCATTATCTTGAACGGCCCTCATGCCAATTTGGCGAATCTTGCTTTTAACGGTTTTTCTTTGTGTTTCACTTGCCCCTAGTTCCACATGACTCGGGCTCTGAATAATCTCAAACCGTTCTTATTTCCTTTAAATGGTCTGATCACCTTTTCGGGGTTTTATGATTAACTTTAAATGCTAGGCTCAAACTGTGCACGCATGTCATGTCACTAGAATCGGCGTTGAATAAAAATGATAAAATGACTAAACAGAAAGATGACTGGGAATAATCCAAGACTGAATTTTTGCATTGGACTGAACAAATGGTTTTAAAAACAAAGCAAACCGGAATAAAATCCTAAACAACTTGGACAAAACTTAAACAAACCGCTATGACAAAACGGAAAGATAAGCGGAAAGATATTGACACAAAACAAATCCGAATTACAATCCTAATAATCCGAACAACGGAAATGACAACAAAATAGACCATCAAAGATCCTCTCCGGTTGACCCAAAATGGAGTGTCTTTCCAACTATCCAAGCACGGCATCTCCGGCTGACCCAAGATGGAGTATCTTCCAACTGCAAAGCATGACATTTTAGCCATTGAGCTCTATATCAACATTGCCAAGACCATCCCCAACTTCAGTATTATCAACATCAATCAATAAGTTCTCAAGATGATTCGCCTGCTCCCTGTCACTGTCGTCGATCACAATTGCCCCTTCCTGAATCATTCTTTCGATTTCCTTTTTCAAAGAACGACAGTCTTCAATGCTATGTCCTTGGACATTAGAGTGGTACATGCATCGTTCAGCAGGATTGAACCCTTTTGCATATGGATCTGGAGTATAGCCAAGGATAATGCTGCTCGGTGGGCCGGGCCTGAACCGGACCGGACCGGGCCCGCGGTCCTAACGGGCCTGGTGGGCCTGGTGGGCCGGTCTTGGTGGGCCTCCTAAGCCCGTCACGGGATGGTCTCCATGGGTGAGCCCACGAGCCCGGGACCGTTTAGCCCGGGACCGGCTGGCGGGCCCAACGGCTATTTTTCAACAAAAAAAAAAAAAAAAAATCTCCAACGGCCATATTTAAAATCTAGCCGTTTGGGCTGAAAATATGACCGTTTTTTAAGTTAAAAAAATGGCCATTTGGCCCCCAAACTTTATTTTAACCCCAAACTTTATATAATTACACTTTTCTCCATTTCTCAACTATAAATACCCCCTCATTCTTTCATTTTTATTCACCAATTCATCAATATCTCTCAATATCTCTCAATATCTCTCAATCTCTCTCAATCTCTCTACTACAATTACTTAATTTATTGTTGAAATTTCGTGAAAAATTGTGAAGTTGTTGAATTGAAGTTTTCAAGTGTTCAACGATTTTCAATTTTCAAGAAGTTGTTCGGCAATCCGGTAAACTCGTTTCAACTCTTACGTTTTTAGAATATATTTTTGTGTGGTTTAGTTTGCATAATTATAATTAATATGGCATTTACTTTGAAAAAAATATTTGGTAAAGGAAAAGATAAAACCGGTGAAAGTAGTGGCCAACCAACTACCCTTCCCCCGGCTCCCCGACCTAGAAAAGATAAGCAAGTTGAAAGTAGTCGCCAACCTAGACGTCCTCCTCCTTTCGTAATTCTTGATAGTGATCACCCTTGTTTTCAATTTACCGATAGTGAATTTTATCATAATGTTGCACCAGGTGATAAATTAGATGATGAAATTATGAATGCTCTTTATCCTAATGAAACCATCTTAGAAAATAATGAGGAAAATGAGGATGATGATGAAACTCAAGCACCGGATTTAGATGATACACCTACTAGTCCTCTTAATAACCCAAGTGATGCACCGGTCGACCCACCTGTAGAAACTCATACTTTTAATAGAGAACCTGCTAAACGCTTAGAAACATCATTAGTTTGGAATTTTTTTACTCAAGTAAGAGAAAAAAATAAGGCTAAGTGTAAAACTTGTGGGAAATTAATGTCGCATAAATATGTAGGAGACCGTAGCGGCACAGGTAGTTTGACTAGGCACATAAAAACACACCCTAGAGATAAGGCTAGATTTTTTCAAATGAAAGCACATCTAGAGGGGACAAGTGTAGATTCTGCGATTAACCCTAGTACAGGTTCAAATCTAGTTCAACCAGGAATTAACACTGTCACTGGAGGTATTTTATATTACGATCCAAATAGAGATCGTGAAGAATTAGCAAAGATGATTACTGTTATGTGCTTACCTTATACTTTTGCTTCTAATCCTAAATGGGTTCATTATATTAGAAGAGTGTTTAATCCTACTTATAAAGGTTGGCCTCGCGCAACAGTTAAGAGTGATATTTATAAATTCAAACATGAATATGAACAATATTTGCGTTATTTATTTACTCATATACCTAATCGGATTTCTATTACTACTGATATTGGTAGAAGTGGTAATGATTGTGATTACCTAACTGTTACAAGTCATTGGATAGATGAGGAATGGATAATGCAAAAACACATAATTGCATATAGAATAATTAATTCGCGTCACACAGGTAAATTTATAGCTAACACTGTTGCAGATATTTGTAGATATTTTTGCTTTAGCGATAAAATAATGGCAATTTCAATGGATAATGCTTCTAGTAACACCAGTGCTATAGGCATGCTTACAACAACACTAAATCCTGCATTTACTAATATTTTCCATGTTAGATGTATTTGTCATATTTATCATTTAATTGTCGGTGATGGTATGCGAATATTAAACATAGAAATTGAAAAGGTTAGAATGGCTCTTAATTGGCTTTTTTATTCAAACTGTAGAAGTAGACTTAGAGAGTATTTTAAAAAATGTGATGAATATGGCCTTAGAGAAAGAAAGGTTCCTAAACCTTGCCCGACTAGATGGAATTGTATGTACGAAAGTTTAGTAGTAGCATATGAATATAGAAACCCAATTAATGCAACGTTTAATTCTCGGGTAGGTGGTGAAGATGATAATGAAATGCTTACCACTCAAGATTGGACTAATGTTAAAATTCTTTTAGATTTTTTAGAATATTTTCAAATTGCAACAAATGCATTTTCTGGGCAATATTATCCTACTATTTCAAACTGTTTAGTTTATATTGCAGCACTATCTGATTTGTTTGTTGAATTTAGTGAGGGTGGGGATATTTATGAACTTGCTATAAATGAAATGAAACAAAAGTTTAAAAAATATTTTTTTCCTATCCCTCCTATTTATGGTCTTGCTGCAATGCTAAATCCTACAATGAAATTGGGAGGTCCTCATTTTTGGTATTCAAATATTTATAAGGCTTTAGATCTTTCAAATGAGGAAATTGCGACACTTGCAGATGCAAAAGCTTCAATTAAGATTAACGCTCAAACAGTTTATAATGCTTATCAACTTGCCTTAGAACATGCTAGGCCAACTATTCCAACCCCTACTTCGTCTAGCTCACAATCCTCTAAAAGAGTTGCGGGCTTAAAAGCTCTTAAATCTTGGACGGAGTTCAGGGGCTCTCAAGGTGAAAATTATGATGAAACTTCACATCTAAATGAGCTTCAAGTTTATTTATCTCAGGGACTTGAAAAGGAGAATCCAGACGGCTCTTTTGATCTTTTGGAATGGTGGAAGGCAAGGGAAAAACATTTTCCTGTTCTTGCAAGGATGGCTCGGGATATTTTATCAATTCAAGCTTCAACTGTTGCATCAGAGAGCGCTTTCAGTCAAGCAAGACTGCAAATAGGTGATCATAGAGCGTCTATGAGGGATAGCTTGGAAAAATCAGTATTGTTTAGAGATTGGATCCGCTCGGAAAGAAGAAACTTTGGAATTGCAGAAGCACAACCGGCGATAGACGAAGCTTATGAAGAAATGATAGCGGAACTTGCGGAGGATTCGGCTTCGCCCGGAAGTGGTGATGAACAAGCTTCTTTTCCACCACCACCAACGCAACCTCCTCCGAACCTTGAAGGATTTATGAGATTTGTTAGAGATAATACATAGAATAATATGTAACTTGTATTTTGGCACATCTTCCTTAGTTTTTTTCCTTCTAATGGTGGTATTAGTACCTTGTTGTGCTCATTCCATTGGGGGAAGGATGACTAAGAAAGATATGTCATTTTTTGGTAATAAAATTTATTGCTTCTACCCATGAGCTTCTTTTCGCAATATTTCTTTGTCTATACTTAGAATTATTTATAAGCTACAATATATACATAATATACAATATATATACTACAAGAAAATATATAAGAGAATATATATACATAAGATACAATATAATATACTACAAGAAAATATATTATGCGAAAATATATACATAATATACAATATATATACTACAAGACAATATATTATGCGAATATATATACATAATATACAATATATATACTAAAAGAAAATATATTATGCGAATATATATACATAAGATACAATATATATACTACAAGAAAATATATAAGAGAATATATATACATAAGATACAATATATATACTACAAGAAAATATATAAGAGAATATATATACATAAGATACAATATAATATACTACAAGAAAATATATTATGCTACAATATATACATAATATACAATATATATACTACAAGAAAATATATTATGCGAATATATATACATAAGATACAATATATATACTATAAGAAAATATATAAGAGAATATATATACATAAGATACAATATAATATACTAAAAGAAAATATATTATGCTACAATATATACATAATATACAATATATATACTACAAGAAAATATATTATGCGAACATATATACATAAGATACAATATATATACTACAAGAAAATATATTATTATGCGAATATATATACATAAGATACAATACATATACTAAAAGAAAATATATAAGAGAATATATATACATAAGATACAATATAATATACTTCAAGAAGTGATATTTATGCATGACAATTTAGTGTTTTACTATTGTTTTGTTATTTTCTTTTTCGTCAAGCACTTTAATAATTAGATATACATATATACTACATATATATTTTTAATATAGCCATGATACTACAAGAAATTGTCTTTAAAAAAAAAAAAAAGCCCGCTAGGCCCGCGAAGCCCACGAGCCCGGCCCGTTAAGCACAGGACCATATGGGCTTAGGCCCGTCACGGGCCGGTTCCACCCATTAGGCCCACGAAGACCGGGACCGCCAGAGCCCGGGACCACGAAGCCCAGGACCGCGAGGCCCGGCCCGTTAGGCCCACTAAGGCCCGGGCCCGGGACAAAATACAGCATTAGCCAAGGAGTGGCTCAATCAGTCCTGAAAGCTTTAGCTTTTCAAACAAACTTGCGTATGACTCCCCAATTGGCGTGAAATTGTTTCCTTGCCTTTGTTTTCCCCCATGCCCCTGTTTTCTAGGGTTGTTGGGTGCTTGAAAACGTTGTGAAGGCAAGAATGCATTACATGGTACTTGCTCTCGCCAGCGGGGGTGACCTGATGGTTGACCCCGCGACCGGACCTTGTTCGGAGGATAATACTGAGGCGGATTATATGGAGCTCGGGGGCAGGCTTGGGCATGATGGTCTGAAAAGAGTGGCTCTGATGGTGGGTAGTAGGGTTGTGGAAGGTTGTATGGAGTGTGTGGATAATTTGGATGACTGGGCCTGGGCTGGTAGTGAGGGGGAAGGACCTCTGAATTTGGACCCAGTAGCTGCTTCGACTGATGCGACCTCGAGCGCACCTCCCGCGCCGCTCTGAATAGCCTGGGTCGTCGCCTTGAGCGCTGAGTAATTTAGGATTTTGTCAGACCTTAGGCCCTCCTCTATCATGACCCCTATCTTTACCACTTCATTGAAGGATTTCCCAACCGTTGTCACCAAGTGACCAAAGTAAGTTTGATCAAGTGTTTGCAAGAAGTAGTCCACCATTTCTCCCTCTTTCATGGGAGGATCAACTCCGGCCGCTTGTTCTCTCCAGCGGAAACCAAACTCACGAAAACTTTCCCCAGGCTTCTTTCCAGTCCTCAACAATGTGAGACGGTCCGAGACTATCTCGAGATTGTACTGGAAATGACCTGCGAAAGCCTGCGCCAGATCATCCCAAGTATACCACCTACTGGAATCCTGCCTGGTATACCATTCTAGTGCAGATCCGCTCAGACTCTGGCCGAAATAAGCTATTAGCAGCTCATCCTTGCCGTCTGCCCCTCTCATTTTGCTACAGAATCCCCGCAAATGTGCCATGGGATCACCGTGCCCTTCATATAAATCAAACTTAGGCATCTTGAACCCAGCCGGGAGTTGGACATCGGGGAAAGGGCATAGATCTTTGTAGGCCATGCTGACCTAGTTGCCCAATCCGTGCAGGCTCCTGAAGGACTGCTCCAGGCTTTTGAATTTCCTCAATACCTCATCTTGTTCTGGGGCTTTAACCGGCTTTTCAATTTCTGCCGGTGCTTC
This sequence comes from Nicotiana tabacum, assembly GCF_000715075.1. Taxonomy (NCBI): domain Eukaryota; kingdom Viridiplantae; phylum Streptophyta; class Magnoliopsida; order Solanales; family Solanaceae; genus Nicotiana; species Nicotiana tabacum. The sequence continues at coordinate 16,177,746 of NC_134080.1, forward strand.
CAAATGTGGATTGTAGGCATGTGGTTCGGGGGCATGAGATGTAGGCTTAGGGGGATAGTATTGCGTATCGAGAGCCTGAAGCAATGGCTAGCTGTTTGATCTTTGCAGGGTGGCTGATGTGGGTCCCATAAAAGTGGGAACATTTGGTATTGGGAGAGGTTGATGGGGCGGTGGAGCTTGGGAATCATGGGGGCTTCTCTCCTGATGATAACGGTGATTCGGGAGGCTTGTTGAAGGGCCGGAGTGAGGGTATTCCGGCATGTGCCCCAACAGCTCAGGGCTCTTTTGTGCTTTGGCTAGAGCTAGCTGCATTGCATTCATCTCTAGTCCCATCCTTTCTATCTTTTCCATTGCTTCCTTTAACAACTGGCTCACCGGCCTTTCTTCCTTGGTACTATTCTCTGAAGTAGTCATGCTTGTTGTTACCGATCCTTTGGATCTAGTTTGGTAAGGGTGTGTTGCCAGAATTCTTTAACAACTAACTGTTTGAGATTCGGAAAACAACAAACTTGTTAGCGTTTAGAGTTTAACAGATTTGACAACAACACATTGAGGATGCAATGCCCCTAGGCAGTTAACCATTTCTAACATGCTTTGCTTCATACAACATGTGTCACCCCGACTTGCTTATTTGCCCCTTTGAAGTACTTTGGGAACCCCTGTATTTATTCTATTTTGTATTTTCTCTTTCTTTATTAATGGCGGTCGAATCTTATGTGGATTGCCTACGTATCACGTCCCCGCGTGAATCAGACCTTGCGTAGTTCGGACCAATAAAAGATAAACAATAATAAACACACATTTTTTTTTGGAATTTCCAACTTTCAAATTAAACTGGATTGCAAAAGTTTAAAAACTAACTAACAGACTTTTGACAAGAGACAACAAACGGACCCGAAAATCAAAATAATTCGCATACTCTAATCAACAATTACAAACTCAAAAACGAACGGCTAGTTCCTTTCCCCGTTTGCCAAATGCAACCGGACGGTTATTTTTCGCAAATGTGGTCCCTTCCAAATTTCATATAAATTTTGAGGCCGGGGAGGATTATTTTATGACACTTTACAAATTTGTCCATTCTTTTACGAAAATAACCTTTCGACAACTGAAAGATACTCTAAGGCTATTTCGGCAAAAACGGTTTAAGACGCGGCCGAAGCTGGCTCGGCTTATTATGACAAAATTTGAACGGTATTCACCTGACCGTTGACTAGTTGTTGTTTTTTTCTTTTTTGTTTTTCTTTTCAAATTATAATAAAACCCTGGTATTGCAAACACGGCCCTTCAGAGCCTCAGGGACGAAGATTTATAAGGCTGTGTGGGTCAACTAGACCAAAAATCCTAAACATGACCCGAAGGTGGCTATTTATGCAAAGTCAGCCTTCCGGCGTCCCTTTCGGGAACATTCGGCTATTTATGGCAAAACAACATCACCTGACTTATTTATGACTCTTTTTATCATTTTTTCAAATTAGGAAACTCAATATTGCAAGCACGGCCTTTCAACGTCTCGGGGACGAAGATTTTTAAGGCTGTGTGGGCCAATTGGACCAAATCCAAAACATGACCCAAAAAGTGGCTGTTTATGCAAAGTCAGCCTTCCGGCATCCCTTTCGGGAACATTCGGCTATGTCTTGATAAAACAGCGTCACCCGACTTCTTTATGACAAAATTAAAATTTGACATATATATATTTTTATTTTATTATTATTTATTTGTTTTTTTTTTAGCAAAAGGTGGGGTTGGACCCGATGAGGGTTGCCTACGTATCTCACATCCGGTGAGAATCAAACCCGCGTAGTTCGGGCAATCAGGAATAAGTAGATGAACTAACTCCCTTTTTTTTGTGAATTTGTGAAAGAACTACTTTAAAAGAAGAACTGAAGTATATTTTTTTGGATTTTTGATTGATCTTCTTTTTGAAAGAAATACTTCTAAGATATATTTTTTGAATTTCATTTGCTTTTTTTTTATTCTAAAGTAGAAGAAGAAAATATTTTTCGGAATTTTACTTTTAATAAAAGAAATGCTTATCAAAATGTTTTTGAATTTTGAATTTTCTTTTCAATTTTGAAAGAAGAATCAAAATATTTTCGGATTTTTTTATTATTATTATTATTATTATTATTTTTAAAAAAAACAATTAGAAAGACTTTTTTTAAAAAAACAATTAGAAAGACTTTCTAAAGAAGTCAATAATGGAAAATATTTTTGGATTATTTTAATTTCGGCATTTTCATAAACAAATAAATAAACCTATTTAAAAACCAGACTTTTTTTTTATTTAGAAAAACAAGACAAAACAATGATGATTTTTTCTACTTTTCCTTTGCTTTTAATAAAACAAACTAATAAGACATATTTTTTCTCAAAATTTGGCAGAGTTTCGACACTTCTTGAACATTTGCTTTTTTTTTCTAACAATAAGTAGTCACATCTCTACACTGTTATTTCTCCTCTTTTCCACTATTTTCTAATTTGTGGATAATGATGAAAACATACACAATCTTTCTTTTGAATTTTCAATGTTTTTTTTATATATATACATATATATTTTATTTTTTATATTTATTATATTTTCAAAAATGTGGCATGGGGGACATAGGGAATTTCAAGACTTCTTGGATTCCGCAAATGTTCCCCATGTGCTTTTCCCAAAAATGAAGCGTGGGGGACATAGAGAATTCCAAGACTTCTTGGATTCCACAAATGTTCCCCATGTGCTTTTCCCAAGAATGCAGCGTGGGGGACATAGGGAATTCCAAGGCTTCTTAGATTCCACAAATGTTCCCCATGCTTTTGATTAAAATAAGACCATGCTGGAAAAACGTGCGGCCTTCTTATTAAACGTGATCAACATAACAATTCACCCTTGAATAAGTACAACATGTAGCACATAGGATGCCAAAAGATGGTCTATTATTTTCAGGTTGCTTGTCCTAGACGGACCCAACTCCTGTGTTGAGTCCCCTAAGTCAAATGCACATGATGCAAATAAACGTTCCTACTAGGGATCCGGCATGTGGCTTTGTTATACTAAGTTCAGAACCTGGATGTTTGTTCTAGACCTGGCTTACCCAAACGGACAGTTTGAGCCGAAGTGGGGGCAACGTACCGGGAGCACGAAAGTCTACCCGGCCTAGTTACTTGTCCCAACTTCGTCTTATTTGGTATGACTTTAACAGAAAGGTGGGTCACGCGCACGTGTACACCATAAATTTAGAAGACTCAGAAAGAAGAAGGGTTTCGCAGCAATTTTATATACACAATTCAGATAATATTAAAGCGGTAAAAGCATCATTTAGGCACATTAGGCATATATCATGTAAAAATCAGATAATAAATAAAGCCAACTATAACAATTATTTTAAGCTCGAATTCTTGAACCCTGAACCAGTGGTTCTGGGTCCTAAGTCCCCAGCAGAGTCGCCAGAGCTGTCACACCTCCTTTTTCCGCACCCGCGGGGGCGCAGGGGAGTTTTTTCCAATTAAAGGACAATCGAAACGGGATTGGTTTATTTATTTCAGAGTCGCCACTTGGGAGATTTTAGGGTGTCCCAAGTCACCAATTTTAATCCCGAATCGAGGAAAATAATGACTCTATATTACAGTCCGCGTACCAGAAATCCGGATAAGGAATTCTGTTAACCCGGGAGAAGGTGTTAGGCATTCCCGAGTTCCGTGGTTCTAGCACGGTCGCTCAACTGTTATATTTGGCTTGATTATCTGATTTTGTACATGTTAAATCTATATGCAAGTTTTAAACTCTTGACCGCTTTTATTATTATTTTTTACGAGAATTGCAACGTCGTGAAAATATATCTCGAACCACGTTACATAGATGCACCCGTGGTTATTGACATATCTCGACTCCGTTGAGATTTACATTTGGGTCACATAAATGTGCACCTGAATTAAGAAAAATAAATTATTAAGACGCGCCTAAAGCAACTAACGCATTGTTATTTTGGGAAAGGCCGTAAAATTTGCTAAACGACATGTCCCGGATTCTAAGTATTTTTAATATATATACATTTAGAGGGCCCCGCAGCTTCTACATTTTTGTTTGTCGAGGCTCGTCTCATTTATTATTAAAAGGAATTTACAACGTCATGGAAATGCATCTCGGGCCACGCCATAATCAATATACCTATGATTAGAGACACATTTCGATTCCGTTGAGATTTAGATTTGGGTCACATAAATGTGCACCCGAGTTTAGGAAAATTAAATTATTAAAGGCGCGCCTGAAGCAACTAGCGCATTGTTATTTTGGGGACTGCCGTAAATTCGCTAAACGGCATGTCCCGAATTCTAATTATTTTAATATATACATTTAGAGGGCCCCGCAGCTTGTGCATTTTTTTTGTCGAGGCCTCATTTTTTTTTCTTCTTTTATACTTTGCGATGGACATAGAATTTGCTAAAATGACACATTTAGGATTCTGATTTCAAAGGATTACTCCTACCAAGGTTTAAACCCATATTTACGCAACTCATAAAAGCATGGCACTAGACTATGTCTATTGAGCAAAATCGCGTAAAAATAAATCTATAACCTAACTTCAATGCTCCCTAATAATACAAGTAACAGAAACAAAACTTAACCAAAACGACAACAAAAGAAAACTAGGCATAATTATGCACCTTTTGCCAGGATCTCAACCATATGCTCATATCAAACGAAACAAGTGAATAACCATATACATATGAGCAGAGAACAACTAAAAGTCTACTGAAGCAACGAGGGAAAATGCCAACAATGCCTTAAACAAATCTGAAAAAAAAACAACTAACCTCGAGGCAACGTTATCCTTGAAACGCGACGAACCGTAGGCGAACCTTGATGCCTCGAACAACAACCTCGACGTACCGGACCTCGACGATCCAAAAGCAACCTCACCGGAAAAACAGAAAGCTCGGACCCAAAGTCGACTTCGACGGAAAATAGAAAACTCGGAAACGCAGCAACGACTGCTTGGCACGCAACGATAGCTGCTCGTTGGACTGAAAATAGCGGAACTGTTAGTTCTTGTTCGGGCTGTGCGTGGGGCTGACGAACTGGGCAGCGACAACGAGGGGGAAGAGCTGCCAACGAGGCTATTTGGTGGTGGTTCAGGCGTTAGGGAGGGTTTGCTACTGGTTTCTGTTTGGTTATGGTGTTTGGATGCGAGGGAATGGGGTCGAAGGGTTACGGAGGATCCCCGGACTGGTTCTTGGCTATGGCGAAGGAGAAAAATGGTCGTGGGGCTGGTTGGTTCCGCAGGTGGTGAGGGGAGTGGGAGTTGGTTGCGATAGGTGGTTTCGCGGTGGTTTTGGGTTAGGTTTGAGGGTGGTTTTCGGATATGGTGTTTGGGTGGTGGCGATGACAGTAAGGTCGAGGGGGTGTCGGACTGGTTGTTTGGTTGATGAAGAAGAACGCGAAGTTGTCGCTGCTGCTCGACGGGGAAGTTTGGAAAGGTGGAGATTACGGGTAGTGTCGTTTGGGTGGTGGCTATGGCGTGGAGCAGTTGACGGTGGTGATGGGAGCTGAAGGTTTGTTGATGGAGATGGAGTTTGGACAGTGACGACGTTGCTGCTGCTCGTTGGGCTGGGTTATGGATGGAGGTTTGCTGGTTTTCGTTGCTAGGGTTTTTGCTTCTTCTTCCCTGTGCCAAAAAATTTTAGAAACAATCATGTAATCTACAATATTCAGAAAATTATTCTCTTGATCACATATTCAGGGGTGGAGGGGTAGCGATCAAAACTACCTAAATGAAATAGAAACAAACAAGTAAAGTAACACAACACAACTCCTGCTCAAAGCTCCATAAATCCATATTTTATATATTCCAAGCCAAGCTTTACATTAGGTGGAAATAGAAGGGTATACCTGGAAAAGAGGGTAACCAATGAAGAAATGAGATTCAGCAAGCTTAAACAATCAGCAGCACAGCAGATAAACCTCAGATTCAAACCACCAGGTGTCGAGACCCCAGAAACTCGTAGAGTATCTACTTGTTCAGCAAACTTCACATCCCACTCAAAACGAAATCCATTCCACTTCAAACACTCAAATGAACTAAATTAGATTGGACAGATTGAAAATTTGAAAAAAAAAATCCAAACAAGAGTGATCAATGAAATAGTGAACTAGGATTAGAATTCGAAATCTAAGAAATCACCAAGATAACTTAATGAAACAATAGTTTCCACAGTTGCCTGGTATTTTCAGCATTTCTCCTCTCAGTATTTCAGAGTATCCGGATCTCCCTCCCTTCTATTTCAGAATATCCAACTGCTGTGTATATCTTAATGCTTATCTCTCTCTATCTCTGCCTCTTTCTCCTTTTGTTTTTACACAAAGTCAGTCCTTGCTTCTTATATATCAGAGAGTATCCCCCTTTTAAGGTGTATTCTGTCCTTTTTTCTTCTGTTCCCCTCCCTTTCTAGACTGTATACCCTTTTACACCTGTATTTTTTAGTCTTTAATTACATCCCCCATGTTCTTTGATTTCCAGCTCCTAAAAAGGCATTAAGCCAGCCACTACCAGTCCCCTTTTCATTTTTAATTCATTCCACTACTTAGTGCTTATGATTAATTCAGTAGTGCATTTCCTAGACCCTACCACTATTGAGAAGCCCTCTAATTAATTATTGACAGGTTTCCCTGCCCAAATTACCCTCAAGGCTTCTGTTATTCATCCCCCCTAAGTTCCGAAGTACCACAATTATAGTAAACAAAAGACTAAAACCTTTAACTAGATTGAAAAATCAAAATCGCTATTAAATTAATTAACGACATACATGAATATGCACCAAAGACAATCGAATGGACAGTTCACAATTAACCTAATTCAAACCTAAGAAGAGAAGAAGACGGGGCAGAAGTGGAATAATAACAAGAAAAGAAAAGAAGTAGTACTTGATACTCACCAACTCAACGGGTTCATTTGGCACTCGAATTTTTTCCGACTTCATTGCCAAATGTTGTTAGTCATTTGTTCTTTTTAAGAACAAATGATTAACACCATTTTGCAACGAAATTGGCCCTGAAATCATCAACAATTCTTGTGTTTAACTCTAACTTTTAGAATCGGAACTCAAGATTTGAAATTCGACCTATTTTAGACAAATTCGAGGGAAACCAGATATGTATTGGGTATGAGGAGGTCAAGGAAGTTATGGGGTGTCAGTTTGGGGTCGATTGGGTAAACTAGGGTTCGGGGTTCAAATTTCGATCGAAGATTCGACGATTTCGGTCGTGATTTGAAAGGAACGGTTTGAGGATTTGAGATAATTAGGTGAAGGAGAATCACTGGTGTTAATTTGGGGTTGTTTGGGCCAATGAAACCGCCGTGAGGCGATTTTCGATGGGCGGAAGAGGGCGGCGCGGTGGTACATGTTCTTGGTCTCTGAAGAGACGAGTGGGGGGTGTTTGGTATATTAAAATGGGGAATTAACTGGGGCCGTTGGATTAGAGGAGATCGACGATACAGATTGATCAAGGGGAAAAACGGGGTCGTTTGATGGCTAAGTGGGTGGTCCGGGTATGGGAATGGGTCGGGTTGTGGGAAAGGTTTGGGACCGTTCGATCAGGCTGATTCAACGGCCCAAATTAGAGCATGTCCAAACGACGTCGTTTTGGTTGAGGTTGGAGGCGGACCGGGTTGGGGGAGACGGGTCTGGGCTGGTTTGGGGTGTATTTGATTTGGGCTTTGGTGGTTAAATTGAATTTGGCCCAATTTGATTTCCTTGTCTTTTATTAATTCTTTTTCTTCCTAAATTGTCTTCAAAATTAAAACCCAAAATCCTAACTCAAATTATAAAACCAAAATTGACTTAAAATACTAATCCACTTTAAATAATATTTATCACAACTAATTACATGCTAAAAATACAATAATCACACAATTTGACATTAAACACTTTAAAAATGCAAAATACATTATTTTTTGATTCTTTCATTTTTGTAAAAATAAGTAATTTACTACTCAACTAAAAAAAATTATAAAATTAAATCCTAAATGCAAATGCAATCTATTTGTTGTATTTTTCATTTATTTAAACATACAAACATGCACGAACTCATGCAAATAATGACAGAAAATACTATAAAAATCCACAAAATTGCAAACAACGGAAAAAATTATTTTATTTTGAATTTTTTGGGAGTAATTCTCATAGGGCAAAAATCACGTGCTCACATGCACTATTTGGGATTGTGACTTGGTCTGTCCCGATTGGTGATTTTACCGCGTATTTGACTGAAATCTATTTCCTATCATCATTATTTGGGCTGAATGCCATATTAGGGCTTCGTGCCAACTATTTGAACCCTTCGGGGATTTTTGGTTGATATTTCCTCACTGTTTTGACTTTATACTTGAACTCAGTCATGTTATTTTCCACTGTTTTTAAAACTCAACCATGTTTACTTTGCTTTAACACTTGAAATGATATTTCAAATAATATTTTGGGTTGAGCATCATGTTTTACCGTTGCTCGAGTGGCTTATGTGATTTTTGACTGAGTAAGGCGGATGGCCTGTGTTGTAAGGATATCTTTTTGGTCGGGCTGCACGCCGCATCGGTGATACACAGAATTTGATTATGAGGCCAAGGGACTGAGATATGTACGTCACGATGTGGCTTATTAATATGAGGCCTAGAGCCTAGAGATGATGCCACGAGATGGCTTGATATTGCTCTTGGTCCGTAAGGGGCCCCTTCAGGAGTCTGCACACCCCTAGTGAGCGCGAGTACCCATTGTGATGTGAGATATAGCCCAAGGGGCTGGTATTGTTCTATGTGATTGTCTGAGAGGCTGGTACCGTTCTATGTGATTGCCCGAGTGGCTGGTATTGTTCTGAGATATTTCTCGAGGGGCGGAGTTGTTGACATTGTGCCCGAGGGGAGAACCTTTATGTGTTTATCTTCATATTTACCTGTCATTTACTTGTTAAACTATGGTAATTGTGCCCGAGGGACGGATTTCTGTGATTATTTGCACTAACTGTTTTGCATTCATTTGTGTAACTGTTGAAAAAGTCATTTTCAAATAAGTTTAAATTGAGCTAAGATGTCTTAGGGGATTTTGACAACTTCACTGCTTTCTTACTGGTTTTGAATTGCTTCTATATAGCATTTTGATATGCTTTACGTGATTTCTTACCATTCAGACTTTGGTTATGATTATTACTCACTGAGTTGGAGTACTCACTTTACTCCCTGCACCTTGCGTGCAGATCCAGGTATTTCTGAATCCGGTAGCGGGTATTGGCTGGTCGGAGGCAGAGTCATCAAAGTTTGGCAAGGTAGTTGCCGGCGTTCGCAACACTGCTTTTCTCCCTCTTTATTTCATTAGTCTGCGCCTTGTACATTTCAGACTTTTCAGTTGTATTTATACCCTAGTAGATGCTCGTGACTTGTGACACCCTGGTTAGGGTTGTGTCAGGTTGGATTTTCCGTATTTTTATCGATATTTTCCGTTATTCAGTATTACTAAATCATGGTTAGACTACTTTTATGTTGATTAACTGTTTTAAAAGTAAGTTGGGTTAAACTGGATGTCCTTGTCTTCACGAGAGGCGCCATCACGACCGGGTTCGGGGTTAGGGTCATGACATAAAGTTTATCCCGATCCCCCAATGAGAGAATGGAGGGGGAACACAGAACCGAGAGGTTGTAGTCGAGGTCAAAAGCCTTTCGTATCGAGACCCCGAAAGAGTGAACGGTATATCTGACATCGGACATGGTAAAACAGCGCGCCCGAGCCGAGTGTGAGATATAGACCTCGGGAGACACGGTGAATGATTGTGCATGAAGGATAGAGGATCGTGATAGCCGCCCTCAACCGGATATCTCAGTGCGAATCTCACTCGATGTCGATTTTGGATCAATAATTATCGGGAAAAGAAGATACTCCCTTCGTTCCAATTTATGTGAACCGGTTTAACTGGGCACGAAGTTTAAGAAAAAATTAAGACTTTTGGAATTTGTGGTCCTAAACAAGTTAAAAAGGAACCTAGAGTATTTGTGTAGTTATAAAAGCTTCTCATTAAGGGTAGAATTGTAAGTTTAAGCTAAATTGCTTCCAAATTTAGAAAGTGATCATTCTTTTTTGAACGGGCCAAAAAGGAAATAGGTTCACATAAAGTAGAACAGATGGAGTACTTTTTTTTTAGACTTATACAAGTGTTGAAACTATCCCATTATATAAAGGGAAGTTTTTCTTGTATCCGACACGTTGTAGCATGCATTCCAAAGCAATAAAAGTTTATTTTTTTTCTTTAAGCTACTGTTGAAAGTTTTGCTCACTAGTTCTGTTCTTTATTTGTGACTGTGCCCGATCAAGGACGAGCTCATTATTCAGTCCAAGATCAGTCTTGCCCTTAACATTGTGAGTGGTTTTTTTTTTTTTTTTACGTTGTGAGTGGTTTGATTGTTTGTTTCATCTCTAATTTGTTTGTTCAATATTCTTTATTATTAGTGTTAGATTAAATCGTTTATCCTTCGAACCGCGTACAAATGCAATTGTTATCCAATTTTAGGTAAACAAAAGGTAATAACAGCTTGTATCAATTCGTACTAAAGACGGTAGGTCAACATTTATTGAACAGCTTAATAATCACAATAATTTCGTTAGCTGTGTTGAAAATTAAGAGCAAATATATGCCGACAAGAGCATGATTGACCCCAACTTTAAATTGGAGGGTACCATTTTGAAAATTTTCCCAACATCGATAATATTTGAATGTGGCCCATTATTTATTCGACTCATTACTACCATTATGCCAGTGGATAACTTTATATCAATCATTCCTCCAAAAGGAAAAGTCAAATATATACAAATTTTACAACGAACAAACTATACTTCAATATCAGATTAGTCAATTGTTATGCTAATAATCAATGGGTTATAGCATATAGTTCTATCCTGCTCTCATTCACGATAATGATAGACGATAATGATAGAATAAGTTTCTTTTTTGTTTTATTTCCATCCGGTGTCCGTTAGTTACATTGAAGTCCGACTAAATCCGAATTCGTATCGGGAAGTCTCACATTGGAGGATAAAGCATTCCGGCGATTCTATACTCAGGGACTCGAAGCCAAGATTTCTGGTGAAGGATGAAGTACTTACCACTCCACCACAACCCTTGTTGGTAATGATACAATAAGTTTTACAGAGGAAGTACTATAAGTTATGCATAGGAGTGGCAAACGGGCGGGTCGGGTCGGATATGGTTCGGGTTGAAAACGGGTAATGAAAAAACGGATCAATTATCTGACCCGACCCATATTTAATACGGATAAAAAACGGGTTAACCGGCGGATAATATGGGTTACCCATATTATCCATGACTTCTTGTATATAATCACTTTTGGGAGAATTCTTATAGCCTGATTGGCCAAGCTGCAAAAATCAGCTTATTTTGAGAAGTGCTTTTTTTTTTTTCAAAAAGTGCTTTTCTCAAAAGTACTTTTGATGAGAAGTAGTTTGTGTTTGGTTAATTAGTTTGAAAAGCACTTCTGAGCAGCAATTAGTGTTTGACCAAGCTTTAAAAAACTGTTTCTAAGTGTATTTTTCTCAAAAGTGTTTTTGAAGAGAAACTACTTTTTTCTGCTTCTCCAAAACTGCTTCTGTTTCTCCTCAAAAACACTTTTTTTTCCTTCCAAAAGCTTGGCCAAACACCTCAATTTTTTTGCCAAAAGTGCTTTTGGCCAAAAAGAAGCTTGGCCAAACAGGCTATTAGTCTCTCTAACTTGAGGAATCCCCAATTTGAGGCTTTACAAATGTAAAAGTTAGACTCATTGGTTATCCATTTTCTAAATGGATAATGTGATTCTTATCCATATTTGACCCATTTTTAAAAAGTTTATGATCCAACCCATTTTTTAGTGAATAATATGGATGGTTAACTGTTTTCTTTGAACAATTTTGTCACCCTTAGTTATGCATATATTATACAGATGAGCAACTATTTGGGTTTTTTCCTAACATCGATAATATTTGAATGTGGCCCATTATTTATTCGAGTCATTACTACCATTATGCCAGTGGACAACTTTATATCAATCATTCCTCCAAAAAGAAAAGTCAAATATGTACAAATTTTACAACGAACAAACTATACTTCAATATCAGACTAGCCAATTGTTATGCTAATAATCAGTCGGTTATAGCATGTAATTCTATCCTAGTCTCATTTACAATATAATGATACAATAAGTTTCACAGAGGAAGTACTATATAAGTAGTAGCTCCAAATTAAACTGAAAAATATATCAAATTCACTTTCATAAAAAGTTAGCATCCCATTTGCAGCCATGGGATTCTTGAAAATCCTTCTATTTTGCATTGTTTGCTCTTTCCCATGGCCTAGTTTCCAGACTGATTTAGAGACTTATGTAATCCAAGTTGAACCACCAGAAACCCAAATTTCTACTCAATCATCATCATTGGATTTAGAGAGCTATTACCATTCTTTTTTGCCTAAAACTACAGCAATTAACTCAAGGAACAATGAAGAGCCAAGAATGATATATTCCTATCACAATGTGATGAAAGGTTTTGCAGCAAGATTAACTGCTGCAGAAGTGAAGGAAATGGAGAAGAAACAAGGCTTTTTTTCTGCGCGGCCACAGAGGATATTGTCCTTGCAAACTACTCATACTCCAAGTTTTCTTGGTTTGCAACAGAACATGGGCTTGTGGAAGGATTCCAACTATGGGAAAGGCGTGATCATCGGAGTTTTGGACACTGGAATTTTCCCTGACCATCCTTCATTTAGCGACGTTGGGATGCCTTCCCCGCCTGCCAAGTGGAAAGGATTTTGTGAGTCTAATTTCACGACAAAGTGTAATAACAAGATCATAGGACTCAGGTCTTTTCGATTTGCTGAAGGTTCCCCTATAGATGATGATGGACATGGTACACACACAGCTAGCACAGCTGCAGGAGCTTTTGTGAAAGGTGCCAATTTCTTTGGGAATGCCAATGGAACTGCAGTTGGTGTTGCTCCTCTTGCCCACATAGCCATATATAAAGTATGCAGTTTTGCTACTTGTAGTGAAACTGATACTTTAGCTGCCATGGATGCAGCTATAGATGATGGTGTAGATATCATTTCCACATCTCTTGGCGGTGGTAACGCTCCATTCCATGATGACACTTTTGCTCTTGGGGCCTACAGTGCAACAGAAAGAGGTATTCTTGTTAGTTGTTCTGCAGGCAATCGCAACTTTGATAGCTCTGTAGCAAATAGTGCCCCTTGGATTCTCACAGTTGGCGCTAGCACCCATGATAGAAAACTAAAAGCCACTGTTAAGCTTGGAAATAAAGAGGAATTTGAAGGAGAAACTGCTGATCAGCAAAAGACCTCCAACTCAACATTCGTCGCTCTATATGATGCTGGAAAGAATGCAAGTGATCAAGATGCTCCATTCTGTAGATCGTGGGCGATGACTGATCCTGCTATCAAAGGTAAGATAGTCTTGTGTCGAAAAGATTGTTGTAGTCACACCAGTAGTCAAGGACGAAATGTAAAGGACGCTGGAGGCGTTGGCATGATTCTCATCAATAATCCGGAAGATGGTGTCACAAAATCAGCTACTGCTCATGTCCTTCCCGCATTAGATGTTTCACATGAAGAAGGAGAGAAAATTAAGGCCTATATAAATTCAACTTCAAATCCTATTGCTGCAATTACATTCCAGGGAACAGTAATAGGAGATAAAAATGCTCCTATAGTTGCTTCATTTTCTACTCGAGGACCAAGCCGAGCAAATCCTGGCATCTTAAAACCTGATATTATTGGCCCTGGTGTTAATATCCTTGCTGCTTGGCCTACCACCGTGAATATCCCCAACAAAAACACAAATTCTGCATTCAATATTCTATCTGGTACCTCAATGTCTTGCGCTCACCTTAGTGGCATAGCAGCTCTCCTAAAGAGCGCGCATCCTAATTGGTCTTCTTCTGCTATTAAGTCCGCAATCATGACAACTGCTGACACATTAAACCTTGCCAAGAATCCAATATTAGATGAAACGCTCAATCCTGCCAATATCTTTGCAACTGGTGCAGGGCATGTTAATCCGTCGAGAGCAAATGATCCTGGACTAGTTTATGATACACCATTTGAAGACTATTTACCTTATTTATGTGGTTTGAACTACACAAATCGAGAGGTAGGTTTGCTGTTACAACGCAAGGTAAATTGCTCGGAGGTGAAAAGTATCCCTGAAGCGCAATTAAATTATCCTTCATTTTCCATCAGACTTAGATCAACTCCTCAGATATATACCAGAACCGTGACAAATGTTGGTGACGCCACATCAACTTACAAGGTGGAGATAGTTTCACCAAAAGGAGTTGCAGTGAAAGTTAAACCCTCCAAGCTAAACTTCTCTATGTTGAACCAGAGATTAACATACCAAGTGACTTTTTCCAAGACAACCAATAGCTCAGGCAATGAAGTTGTTCAGGGATTCTTGAAATGGACTTCGAATACGCACTCTGTGAGAAGTCCAATTGCAGTTGTGTTGGTCTAGTGAGACGTACAAGATTGCCATGAAAAATGGACTTGTATTAATGCTTTCAATCTTAAATGCAGAATAAGTGCATAAACTGCTCATTTTGATATTAGTAGAATGCTATTAATTTTTTTTTTTCTGTATATGTTATTATGTTACTTTTCATTCTTTCACTTTTCTTGATTTAGTTAATGGCTTTTGATAATTTTATATTGTCCAAATAGCCACCCACCTAATTTCTTAAACTAAAAATAGCCGGCGGATGTATAATGTATGTAAAATTCATGTATAAAATGTGTATAAATATGTATAATTAATATATAATCTATATATACTGGTTAAAAAAAGTAAACCGTAAATCTGTCCGGCTATGTTTATCTTTAATTTAAAATAGCAATATTTAATTACAAGATTACTTTGTTGAAATGACCTTTTGATTGAAATATGGTCCCATTTTCTGGACTTTAGTATTGTCGGCATTACCTACTTACCATTAAATACTTCCATTCCAAGTGGGCAAAATGTTAGAGACTATATATATCCATCTATATTTAATACAAATATCTTCCAATAACCTTCATAGTTTTTCTCTATTTTCTTTATTGACCCGTCTCATCAGGCGTCCACGCCCTTATTACTAAAGTATTTAAGTTATATACATTGATAGCACAAGAATTTTCCAACTTCTCATGCCCCTCGCAACATTCTCCTGGGCGTGAAGGAAACAAGTCAGTCCTCTACTAAACCCAAGCTCGTGATTGAAAAACTCATCCCGGAAGAAGAATAACCCGCTTTCTAGTTGACTGATCCGTTGATCATATAACTGGGAGGAAACATGTCAGATTAGAGGTGAACGATCGGATGTGTCCTCTAATCACCATGACGAGGCTGGTCCTTCTTTTAGCAGGCTTGGACCAAGCTTATTTAAGATAATTCTTTATTTTAATTTATGTAGCACTCTTTTCATCATTAATATGAATATGAATATATGAAATAAACTTATTTCAAGCACTTCCTCAAATAAAAGAAAGTGTTTATGTTTTGTGCACTAATAATGTCAAGTTAAGTTGACTTGCAACGACAAGTAAAATAAAAGAAAATTTGGCAAGAAATATCCCAATTTATCATTATTGGCATGTTTTAGCCAAGTTGGTAATTTTAACATAATTAGCAAAGTTCAAAATAATTCACCTTCTTTCTTCATTCAGCATGTAGTAGTATACCACCACATCAATACCAAAATTAGCACTACTGATGCCTTCAATATATCACTAAAACTCTATAAAATAAAATAAAAACCCACTGAAATCACCGAATTATGAAGAAGATCTTGAAGCCCACTGTTGATCGAGCATTTAGCTCTCAAATCTAAAAACTGAAATTTAAAAAGTGTTATAATCCGAGGTGGGTGTTCAAAAATCTTGTTAATAACAATTGTGTGAAGCTTATACTAAATTTGAGCTCATTTAAGGTTAATTTGAAAAGTTACTAGTCGAAATTTTGAGCTGGATCGTCGTAGAAAACGAGCTAAAGCGCAATGTATATCTATGTATATTTAACTATATCCTCGTATACATCTGTATATCTCCTATATATAATGTATATTTTTTATATCCATGAAGTCTGTGTGGATATTCAAAATATATACGTGATATATATTATCATAGCGATGTTTTTCAGATCGATTTTAGCTCCAAATTTTGACTCCAAAGCACTTTAAAACACCTCCAATCTTCCTCAAATTTTATATAACTTCGTATAGGTTTTCCCAAGAATTTCAACCACACCCATTCAAAACAACTAAAAAGTTTCAGATTTCAAATTGAAGCTTTAAATGAGTTTTTAATGGTGAGATTACAATTTATGATGATGATGTAAATTGTCATCGACAGATTCAGATGCTTTGCCTATTAAAATTGAATGAATCACAAACATATCCAAGATCTCGTGAAAACTCCATGAAAATCTCAAGATCCCTTTCCGCCCATTTTGGAGAATTTGGCGTAGAAATGACATCAGGTAGCCACTCTCAAGGGCTGTATTTATAAATAAGTCAGTGCGTCCTGAATTTCAGTTTTTTAGTTCAAATTTTCAGGACAAAAATATCCTGAATTGTTCTGAAGTTAAGATTTTTAGTTTAAAATTTCAGGACAAAAATAAGTACTGGTCAATCTTTAAATAGCATCCCCGATAATGGCTATCTGTGCACTTGCTCCGAATTTGGCTATCATTGTCAATTTTTTTGGGCTACAATTGGTAAAACTAATTTTGACTAAAATGTTGCTAATATAGGGGTATTATAATTAGCAGTCAAAATTTACAGAAATATGACACTTTTGGGATGATCTTTTAACTTTTGACCGCAGCTTGCCCCATGGGCAGAAATTCAAGGTAACAAGTTAAAAATATTCCCCATGAGACAAGCAAAGGGTTACACTTGTTAAACTTAAAATTTTGCTCATAGAACAAGCGGACAAAAATTCAAGACCATCCACTTTGAGGTTTATTTCTGTGCTTCACCCATTAGTAGTGGACTAGTGGTATATATGTGTCAATATTCCAAACTAAAACGAGGGCTAGTAGTTATGTGGCCCAATGAAACAGCCCAATTAGCT
The DNA here is from genome assembly GCF_000715075.1 of Nicotiana tabacum. Lineage (NCBI taxonomy): Eukaryota > Viridiplantae > Streptophyta > Magnoliopsida > Solanales > Solanaceae > Nicotiana > Nicotiana tabacum. The sequence goes on from NC_134080.1 coordinate 16,194,883, forward strand.
GAATACAGTAAATCGATGATTCTAGAATCCAGATTGTGTTCCGAAGTCTGACGACGACTCTCTCTCTCTATCTCAACTGTTAAAAAATTCTAGTAACCAAAAGCTGAATGAATATATAAAAGGATTGTGAAAAAATGGCATTTTTGAGGTCAATTGTGACTGCAAAAACAACCGCCATTGCTGCTGTTATTCCAGCTGCTGCTTTTGCTGTTTCTTCCATTTCCTCTTCCTCCTCCTCCTCTTCTTCTTCGCACTTCGAACGCTTATCGAAAAATCTAAAATTTGCTTCGAATCCGAATCTCCGATTAAGCTTCGCGAAGAATATAGAAAAATCAAGTCCTCCTTCAGCGCTTCATATGGACGCGCCTTCTTCCAATCACCTAACTTCCGTCGAGGTATAATTTATTCCTCTTGACTCTTTATTTTTCTTAAATTTGTTGAATTCCTCCTAGGCTGATTCAACATACAAGCCGTGGATGCACCGGAACTAATTCGGATATTAAGTGGCGCATTTACTCTACTAGTCTCTTTAAATTTGAGATTCACCTCTATTCCTAAGCCACAACTGCAAACTAGTAATTTGTTTTTTGGTTTGGCAATCAATTGATGTTATAGTTCTAATTCAGTAATGTGATTTTTCGTTTGCAGAATGGTGCCGTCTTGCCTGAGTTACTGGTACGTTCTCCTTTAGGCTTTAGTATATTTTTCTATGTAGTTTTGATTTGAGAGGAAAAAATGAGAAATGAGTTTAACTTATATATGGACAGCGTAAAAGTCACTCAAAAGATATCTTCACCATAAAATATGGGATTTGTAATCCTTAAGATAAGATAGTTCATATAACAGCTAGATGTAATCTGATAGTGTAAAATTTTTTACACCGTAGTGAATATTAGCATATCTGGAACTGTACTATAAATAGGGACTCTTGTACTGGCAAACAAGTCTTTATTATGGTAAATATGGTAACGTGTACTTTGGATAGTACTGTAATGTAGTACAGCATTTGAGTCAAAGAAAGGTACAATATAGTACACCATCAATCTAGGACCAATCTTTTCTCCTTTGCTTTAGGTCGATCAACTAACATCTCGTGTAAGAAGGCAGGACAGAGCCTTATATAGTGCTCTGCTATCAGCAATATTCACTTGTCAAAAAAAAAAGTATGCGTTTGTTTTTGAACTATTTAATACAAGAGGGTCTTTTTCTCCTTGATTGATTGCTTAGGTAAATTCATCATGCTGGCTGTAATGTGATTAATTTGTCAAGAATGCTGATCTTTATTGGCTTTTTCCTTAAAGCATCTCTTAATGTTAATGCACCAACTTATGCTGAGGATAACCCATTTGTTGTTATCGAAGAGAGTTTTAACTTTTGCGATTCGCATTTGGTTTTATTGGTTTTGTTGTGAGTTGACTTTTAGGGTTGGGGAGTGGAGGGCTTGCATTATGTTGGAATTATTCTATCTAAAATGTCTCATAAGAACTCATAACTTCTGATTATTATGTTGCATTATTGCTGTTTTCTTGCGTTAAATTGATGGTATTGACAACTTGGTGACAGACAGAATTTATGGTGGACATGTCGTGTCAAGGCTGTGTTAAGGCAGTCAAGAGCAAACTGCAAACTGTTGAAGGTAAGTGCTAAAAACAAGAAATCATGCCTTGTCATGAGGCTTTTTTCCTGTAAAAAACTCATCAATTTGTTTTGGCATTGAAAGAGATCTTTTGTGTGGCTTTTAGGTGTTAAGAATGTGGATGTGGACCTCGATAATCAAGTAGTGAGAGTTCTTGGATCTTCACCTGTAAAGATTTTGACAGAAGCCTTGGAGCAAACAGGTCGGAAAGCCCGACTGATTGGACAAGGAGTTCCGGATGGTATAGTTCCAATCTTAAAGCTAATTGTATATCTGATGTTTTGTTTGTTTTAGAAAGTTTGTGAAGCATTATATTTTCACATCTCTGGCTATATTCACAGGATGACCAGAATCAGCTATGCCTATGATTATTGTATATAATGTTTTCTAAAGTGCTGAACTGAGAGAATGAATGCAAAAGAGGGATCATAAGCAGTTACCTCATGAGCTTTAGATTTCTTCAGCTTCATCTACTTTATTTCCAATGCGATGTATCCAACAATTTTATGTGTTTAACCATGCTTTGTAGATTTCCTTATATCTGCTGCTGTTGCGGAATTCAAAGGGCCAGACATTTTTGGTGTTGTTCGCTTGGCTCAAGTCAATATGGAATTAACTAGGATTGAAGCAAACTTCAGTGGACTGTCACCTGGAAAGCATGCTTGGTCAATTAATGAATTTGGTGATTTGACGAGGGGGGCAGCTAGTACTGGGAAATTGTATAGCCCAGTAAGTAATACTCAGAAAAACATCTGATTTAAATTTAATATGTTATATTCCCTTGTTCCTGTGAACTCTACATAGGTGCTATCTATCAGTTGAGAATATGTTTGTCATGGTAGCATTTTTACTTCTTATGCTTTTCAAGGAGCCATTTAGCCTTTCAGAGTTTTATACGTCATCAATAGATAATATATAGAACTTCTAGTACTTTTTATTTTTATTTGTATGTTATTGGCCTGAGATGAATTTAATTGGAGTAACATGGTCAGTGAGGTAGCCGAACCCGTGTGTTTGGGATTGAGGCACAGTTGTGTTTTCTTTTTTTTCTTTTGGGGCGTGGGCATGGATTCTGCAGTAGCCGTTATCCTTCCACAGAGAAATAGAGGGAATCGGCATGCTTATCTATTATTTATGCAGTCGGGTTCTCAACTAATCTCACTTATGTATGCTTTAAGTGCTTGAAGGACTATGGTAATACTTTTAAGGGGTCCATTGTCAATGAAATGTATCTAATAATGCATGCTGTTAGTTTTGGAATGGAAGTCGTCTGAAAAAAGGATACTGTTTGGCAGCGACTATGTGAAACTTTTCCTTTCTCTTTGTCCTCCAAAGGGTGAAATGAATGTCTACACATGCTTGTTGTGTTAATTCTTTACTTGTTTTGGAGTGTCTAAAGGTGCCAAATTTATGGAGAAGGTTCTAATGCGTGATTGGTTTGTGTGGGTTTTGAGTAACACCATGTACAAGTTACTATTCAAGCTAAGATGTACTAATACTCTTTCCGCTTCCCTTCTATTTTTTCCCGCTTTCTTTCTGGGGAGTGGGAGATGGGGGTTTACTTACTTGGTGAAAGCCATGCATTTAACAGGGTGTTAGGTATTGTGACCTTTGCAGTCCTTGCTTTGCCTAGGACGTAATAGTAAAGAATTTGGTGCAAAGGGATAAATGATGAAATGGTGAGTGCCCTGATAATTCTTGGTTCTGGAAGGGTCAGCCATTTCCCCACACGGGATGCATGCTTGTTCCATTCTTCACGACTTCTATATTGAGACTATTTGGTAGTGATCTACAACCTGGGAAACTAAAACAAGGTGGTTGTTCCCACAGTGATGTCATAATATAAACGGGATATCTAATTTTTGCTTTTTTTCCTTGGCCCTGAACATTGTATTGGATAAAGTTGCACCAAAAGGTTGATTTGGTGCACTTTTTAATGTGTTTTTCCATTTTTCAGCCACTCGGTGACCTGGGAACACTGGAAGTTGATGTGAAAGGCGAGGCATTTTATTCTGGTGCTAAAGAGAAGCTGAGAGTTGCTGACCTGATTGGGCGAGCTATAGCAGTATATTCAACTGAAGATAAATCAGATCCTGGCCTTAAAGCAGCAGTGATAGCTAGAAGTGCAGGAGTTGGTGAGAACTACAAGAAACTCTGCACTTGTGATGGTACAACTATTTGGGAAGCAACTAACAAACTTTGAACACTTGCACAATCGTGGACCTATATGTTCTTTGTATACTACATCTCCATCATTTCCAAGATCATGAAGCTTTTCAAGTTGGACGAACCATTTTAATGTATCAAAATAAATGTATCATTTGCTCATTCATTTCTTGGTTCCTATTTACAGAGTTGCTCATCTTTATCTCAATAAGGATTGCCAATGAATTAAATTTTAACAAAGCATCAAGCTTTCAGTAGTTTTCAATTTGGGATGGCAGGGTCGTTTTCCAACTGCAATTGGAAATTACTTTCTTCAGTGATGTTCGTTATTCAACTTTATCAAGCTGCAACCAGAAAGATTTTACTCAAAAGGATTGGAAGTAAGACTCTAATTTCCATGAGTTCTTCGAGACAAATAAAAAATTTCAATTTGGGGTATTTGACTCAAAATTTACAAGCACTCAGTTTCTTTTACTTTATTTAATAGGAAAATAAGTCGCAGCAAGAAATGTTTTGAAGGAGATACAAGCTCATAGCTAAATAGCAGTGCCATGTTCTTGTGATAACAATAAATATGAAGCGAACTATACCCATCCATACCAGGAACAGAATAAACGGCAAAAGGGAATAGAGTTAATACATTTGTTATCTTTTAGGACTTCCGTTAACGCCGGGTAGGGGTAAGGCCTGCGTGCATACTACCCTCTCCAGATCTCACATGTGGGATTTCACTAGGTTTTTTGTTGTTGTAGGTTTTCCATTAACTGTGCAAGAACCAATCTCCTCTTTCCCTTTTTTTATTATCTATTTTGAAATGATAAAATTGTGTTCTATGCAAAACAGCTTTTAATGTAGAAAAGTTTAAAACTAAGCAACAGATGCAGTTGCCAGGAGTGTGCACCTGGGAATGCCCATAATTTAGATATCATCCGCCTAAGATATAGCATCACCTATTCAGCCAAGCATACAATAAAGTAAATTGAGATAAATGGAAGAGAAAATATTAACTTGTCGTCGAGCAAGGCAGCAGCCCATCTCTTTTGGCCATCTCATAGAGGGCAATTGCGGTCAGAGCTTTTGCATCAGCTGTGGCACGCCATAGTTTATCATATGGAACCACATGCACCTTAATCAGCTCCCCATGGTCACGTAGTCCAGTTTCTTTCCCTTGCAGTTGTTGGATTTTCTCTTTGCTGACATTTCCTCTGTATAGAAACAAACTGATCTCCTCATCACAGCCACCCTAACGTCGAAAGAACAACAAAATCACAAAATATAGTGTTAAAAAAGCATAAAGGCAGAAATCTTAATAAAAGTCCCCATTTTTTAAGTGCGAATAATAGACCCAACTTAAGGCTATGTACGATAGACCCGATGCAGTCACCCTACTCTGAACCCCGTACACCAAGCTGCCCTTTTTTATCTGAAATGCGAGAAAGAAGCTACCACTGTTCCAGAAAATGGCAGCTTCTCTATGCTGATTATAATTTTTACTATGCTGAAAAACCATGAGGGTCAAGGTTAGTATAATTATTATTTCATGTGCACATGGAGTAGTATCCAACATTCTTTTAATACTGATACTAGAAGTATGAACCGTCAACATTCTTTTAATACTAGGCTAGAAGCAACTATAACATATACCCTTTCATATACTTTTTAGCAGAAACTAGCTGTTTATGCAAATATTTCTACTTATTGTTCCCATAATACAAAATCCAAGAAAGCATGTGGTCAGAATAGTCTTTCTTATAGAAGATGGTGGAAGCTTACAGGAGAAGGAAAAACTCTGCCCCCAGTCGATGTGTCGAGAAACGCTGTGAGGTCGACCATATCATGAACATTCAGGTGGATTCCAGTTTCTTCCTCAACCTGAGACATATAGATCAAATACTTAAATTAGAAGTTCGGCCAAATAGCAATGTTAAACTCTCCAATTTTGCCATCCACAAGCTAATACTAATTTATATGCACATCCATAAGTATTCAAAAGCAGCTCTTGATTATACAGTACAGTGCAACTAAGTTGTCAAATATGTAATACAGTTGCTTGTGATAAGTTAGTTACGATGTTCCTCTAAGGATCAGTAGAGTCACGCATACACAAACATCAACAGATTTCTGGATTCTATTAACTACTCAGAAAAGAAGGAACTTCCGTTGATTAGTCGGAAAAAGACAGAATAAGAGGAATCCAGTTCATTATGCAATAATAAATGAATATACTAGGGAAATGAGCCGTGAAGCAAGGGAACAGCTTGCCCCAGTCTAGAAAATTTTGAGAAAGTTCATATTCACTCTGTATGTATCTTAATGAGTCAACTGCAGCAAATGATGACTAAGTATTGGCTCATTGTATTATCTGGAGAAATTTTTACTTCATCTTTTGAAGATTCATGTATTCTATTCCTTGTACAGGGCTGTCGTCTACCAGGTACAAAAGCCTATATGGGTTAGCGACATGATTATTCCTTTTCTTGGTTAAGTTGGCTACTTGCAATCTCCTGCACACCTTAAAAATGATGGTTTGACGACTATGACTTTACCATAAAGTTCAAATATAGACTTGAACTGTAGCATTCAAAATTACATTAATGCCTGAGATTTTGACAAATTAACTCATTGTTGACACTTGCTCGGGATTGACTTGTTGACAACTACTTAATCCTCAGTGTCACCTATTGATTGAGACCCTGCGAGCATATTAGTCACCTTACTCAGATAACTCTGCAACAGCTACCAAAAAGTGACAAGACAATGTCTGGCACGACCTAACATAATCCTTCAGCATCTATCGTTTGTACATTATTATCTGTGACCCAAATAATTTGCAAAAGCAAATACGAGCCCTCTTTAAACATTTTGTAGACGATTAAAAAGCAAATACCAGTCTTGTAGGAAACATTTCTGGACGAGACCATACAAAACCCCGGACCTTCACAATGATTAAAGCCGCTGTAATATACACCATTAGATCTAAAATAAATTTGAAACTTAAATGTTTCCGTTTGATTATTCACTTCTCTCTGTATACTGGGTTGCAAACAGAACTGTCAGAAAATCATCTGTGACCAGAAAACAGTAACTCTGGCATGAAATGCCTGTGCATGGATGAATATGTGATAGCTTTCGGCATCACGTTGCCTGGATTATTTGGGTGGGGAAGGGGATAATGCTTTGATAGAGAGGGAAAGAGAGACCTCTCGAACTGCTGTTCCAGCAAAGTCACCTTGGTCATCATCCAACATTCCTGCTGGCAATTCCAAAATTAGCCTCCCAACAGGGACCCTAACCTTTCAAACAATTTGAATGTATTTTAGAGTTAAAAAGGTAATAGGGGTAGAGAACTTTCATAGATTTCCTCACCTAATTAGTACTGTGAGATAATTTTCTACGTTATATAAATAGAGGAGTTGATGGTTGGAAGACCTACCTGTTCTGTAAGCACAGCATACGTCTCACCCTCAGAATCCAAAAGGATTAGCACTGCAACAGCTGGACCCCGTGCAAAGACAATACCAGGAACCTACACACAACAGAAGCAATAGTAATTGGAAAGAAATTGCCCTTGTTGCAACCAACGGTAAGCCTGGAAAAAGGAAATTGGAAGAAATACATCATTATAATGTTAGTAATGACAATCTATGTCAAGAGTACTGTATTCTCCGCCACTCTAAGATACTAGGACAAAAGACCAAGTATAAACAAAATAAATTAAGGAAACCACAGCTTTAAGAGAATCTATTCATTGTCCGCCTGAATGAGTTACATAAATGGGATGGGAGATTCTACTCAGATACCTTTTGACCCGTCTCCTTATCAATAATATCTGCTTTGAACTTTAGAAACCCCAAACGCTTTCCAAACATATCTACACCCTGCTCCAACACATAAAAAGGAAAATCAGCTGTAAATCAAACTTAATGCTTGCGGTAGCACGACTAAAAGCAGATTGAACTTCGGTGTTAGTACTATGTCTCCAGTCACTGATAGTGCTACCCAAAATCATTATAACAATCCTGACATATAACATGAAGAAGACTTCTCTTTTATCCCCTTCAGAAAGGAGGACTACTGACAGCTATATTTGGGCAGCATGGCAATCATTTAGGAGCATAAGGTGCACAATTAACCTAAATATACATTGGTCTGATAAATGTTAATTGGACTTTAACATACTTAACAACAATGTAGTTAAGGAGCATCCGTCAAGATGAAAAGACTTTTCTCCAGCATTGTCCAATGTTGAATAATTTAGAAGTGCTCTAGCAACTCAACTTGCCGCGGAGCACTCATTAGCCAATAATATAATTCGTCGAAGCTAGTGAACAAATAAAAGTTATACATACTTAAAACAAGAAATTGAGACTGAGACCTGAATAAGAACTTGTCTTAGAGACATAGCTCCATTAGCCAGCATTCCTGCTTCAGTTTGTATGTTCTTTAACCACTGCTTGAACAATGAGGATTCAATAGCATTCCTACAAGAAAATACACCATAATCACTCAATCCAAAGCCATATTAAGAAAACTCTGAACCTCTTAACATAAAAATGCTTCCTTTTTTGAAAATCTGACTACAAATGCCATATTAAGAGTAAATTACATAAACCCAAAAGAAGAAATAGCAACTGGCGGGACTTCCAAACGGCTCACTTAATCCAAAACCATGCCAAGAAAAATGCTTAATCTTTAACATAAAAAAGTTTCTCTTTTTTGCAAAAATCTCACCAAAAATATCATATTAAGCGTGAATTACGTTAGTGGAATGCTAAAAATAGAAACCCAATAAAGAGAAAATAGCAAGTGGAGGGACTTGCCTGAACTGCGTATCGGAGACGCCGGGAGCAGCGACAATGGTAACGGGTTGATCGAGTTGGGCTGGAAGATTGATGATGTGGCTGAGTTGAGAAGGTGGGGTTGTTGACATTTTAGCAGAGAAGGTTGTTTGAGTACAAGTTTTATTAGGAGAAAGGGTTGAAGAGGAGAAGGAGAATGGGAATTTGTTGAGAGGTTCCAAGAATGGAAGTCCATAACGTGGCACTGCCACTCTCATGATTCGCCGGCTGTGTTGGCAAAGTTGCTCATTTATGTTTTTCTTTTTGTTATAAACCGACGAGATGAATTGCAATGCTCTTTGGGTGTCTTTGTAATATTTTCCGGAAAATATTTTTCAATTTTTCCATGTTTGGTTGGCTAAAATGTTTTGGAAAATATTTTTCGAACTTATTTTTCTTCAATTAGAGGAAAATTTCCTTATCAAAAGAAAAAAAAATATTTTTCAAAATCTCAACTTTCCCCACTCTCACCAACCCACCCACCCCTCTCCGAAAAAGGCTTTTCTTTTTAAAAAAATTCAGTTGTTCCTTTATTACCCACCCTACTACCCATCCACCCCGTCCCCTCCCCTGCAAAAAAAATTACTTTTTTTACCTTAATTTTTTTTTACAATTTTAAATTTCTATTTTTTCGTTTTTCTGCACCACTCATCCCAACCTCCCCCCACACAAAAAAAATTCTGTTTTTTTTTTATAATTTAAATTTCTCTTTTTTTTGTTTTATTGCTCCCCCCTCCCCTGAAAAAATATTTTTTAATTATATTTTTCAGTTTTATTTTTTTTTATTTATCGGTTTGAAGGTTCAAAATTTTACAAGTTCCAAAATTATGAGTTTGGAAGTTTATGGGTTTAGAAATTATAAAGTTTACGGGTTTGAAATTTTGCGGTTTTGAAAGTTTAGCGGTTCGAAAGTTTATGAAACTTGTGAGTTCGGAAGGTTGTTGGTTTGAAAGTTTATGGCTTCATGTAGGGGTGTTCATGGTTCGGTTTGGATCGGTTTTTCCTTAAAAAGAAACCAAACCAAGTAAGTTGTTTTTTCAAATATTAGAACCAAAACAAACCAATTAAGTCGGTTTTTTCTCGATTCGGTTTATGTCGGATTTTGTCAGTTTTTTGGTTATTTGTCGGTTTTTTCTTAAATATAAGACATACACTACCAAACACATACTCCAGCGATCACATTTTCAACGTAACACTATCAAATCAATTGCCCTTTGAGAAATTTATTATTTACTAAAATATATTGATGATAATTGAATCAAATAGTGATGAGTAATTTAAGGACTCAATTAAAAATATATTTTTTTAACATGAAATGGATTCTTACACTTAACAAAAGAAAACTACCAATCAAACTAGAATATAAAGGTAAAGAACTGTACTAAAAATGCAAACGATTAACATTCACCATAAAATTTTTGAAACTTTGTATAAAAATATACATATATATAGGTGTAATAATAAATTTGAAATAGCTACTCCTATAGTCGGTTTGGTTCGATTTTTTCGGTTATTTTTTGGTTAAAACCAAAACCAAACCAAATTTGATCGGTTTTTAAAATTCAAAACCAAAACCATACCAAGCCAAAAAGTATCGGTTTTTTTGGTCAGTTTGGTTTGGTTTTCGGTTTGGTTCGGCTTTTCGGGTTTTTATGAACGCCCCTAGCTTCATGTTTATTATATCTAAATTATTTATGAATATTCTTGAGAAGTCATTTTCCTTAATTTGCGTACCAAACACCGGAAAATAAATAAGATTACTACTTATTTTCCAAGAAAACATTTTCCGCTACACCAAATATTTTATTTTATTTTATTTTCTTCAATTTCAATGGTCTTTATATCAAGCTTTTTTCTGTTCCTTCTTGGGCTTTTTTTCTTCCTTTGTACGTGGTTCTGCTACCACACATCTTAAGGTTAATTTCGGGTATAATCACTAAATTTTACTTGCTATAACATTACATAGGCTTACTCTACTCGACATATCATTAAAACTCTCTAATATAGTGCTTTAGCTACATTTGAACTCATAATTATAGTTCAAACTCTATACATTTATTCAAATATTTACTACTAAATATGTACAAAAAATAGATCTCAATCAAGATATATTTAAATCCTGGATCCGACTTTGTCTCTCTCGAGAGCTGAAGGATAACTAAAAAACTCGCATTGCTCTCTCTCACACACACAAATATGAGTATTTGAGAAACCCACTGAATTCGGTATGGGGACATTTATTCAAAGAGCAAAAGCATATGGAGTATAATATATACACAACTAAATCCACACCTCTGAAACTCTCCAGTCCCGCTACAAGAGTGAGCGGGGGGGAGAAAACTTCACAATGTTTGTGGACAATTTCTGCTAACACAATAATACTTATTTGTAATTCAGTATAATCAAACATACAATAGTATGGTCCAGAAGTCATATGATGTCTATGTTACAACATTTTCAATCTTTTCCCGCATTTATTCGTTGGAGGAAAAAACACCACAATCAACTACAGGATGAGCAATGGCAAAGCTGTCTCATGATCTAGACATAAACACCAAGTTAAGCAAGAACGAGCCAAGATAATGGGAGCCTTAACCAAGTGTCAAGGAGCAACATAAGGCGCAATTTTCCTTGGCCAACAGCTGGTATAAAAGAGAAAACGCAACTTCACCCTGCAGCATACTTCCACTTCCCTTGTTAAAATGAATGTCTGAATCTGATGTTGAATTTAGGGTCCATACCAGCTTACAGAACACATAAGTTTTCATGAACAAGCCGGTAAATCTTCAACGGATGCAGCCACCAGGAGAAGCTAACACATTTTACAACAAACTGATGATTGTGGAGGCAGCACTCAGAACTCATCCTTTTGATGCTGATGTTGAATTTGCCTGGTCTGCCACAGTGAACTTATTACTAGTAACAGATCTTGATAATTCTGAGTGGAAATCTTAAAATGGAATGGATTCAGAAAATATAGACATGAGGGGAACATGCAGGATATAATTTCAGAAATCCAATCCATAATCCTCGCTCCTGAGTGAAATTTATAATTGTAACTTATATTTGTAAAGTCAATCAGTACTCAAGCATTCTTCACCAATTGCTCCCTGTAACACCGGTCTATGAATAAACAATAATGCAATAAAACCTCATACTTCTTTATGCTCAACATTGCAAGTCCAAACAATGAACATTTTCTCATCAGATTCAAGAAGCCACACTCAGCATTAACCTTACCTTACAAATTTGTGGTATCCATAATCCTGCATAATAATTATCCACGATTGTTTGTTATATTCATGTTACAACTTCAAGCGACCAATCATTATTGGTGGACAACAAAACAACTACTATCATCATTACGCCTCAGTCCCAAACAAGTTGGGGTCGGCAATATAAATCCCCACTTCTTTCTTTAGGTTCAACTCATATAATCAAATACATGTACTCTTATTTTGGATATATTACAGCTTCAGATAAATAGGCCAAAGCTAAATTATCTCAACTAAAATACTGGCAAGAAAACTTATCAGTCCATATCTATATATGCAAGAATGCACCAATGCCCCAGTCACAGCCTTGACAGAGTCTTGTTTGGCTTCTCCTCCTCACCGTAATCTCCCACAGTCTCATCAGAACCAAGAGAATTTAGTAGCTCGACATACAAAGTTTTCCTACAATCAGCATACACTTTCCCATCCCAATTTCTGCTCACCAATTCTTCCCCTAACCTCACAGCTGCCTCCACAGTCTCCTCTGCTCCAGTGTGAGCCGAATCAACAATCCCCATTTCAACTCCCATCTCAGCCGTCATCTTAGCCGATTTCAACACCACCTCACGCCAAACCGCCGGCGACCCAACTTTACACTTAAACAAAGCCGAAAACCAAATCGGAATCTTATATCCAATATCAAGCTCACTCATATAAAGAAACCCTCGATCCTTACGCATAAGAACGTAATCATGAGAAAGGGCGAAGATTAAACCGGCAGCAGATGCGTGTCCAGTGACAGCAGCAATTGTGGGCATAGGCAAGGTGATTAAGTCATAGACAAGTGCGCGAAGTTTCTTAGACATGAGTAGTGGGCGAGCTTTGTCAACTAAGGCCCACTTAAGATCGTAACCATTGGAGAAGAATTTACCTTGCGCTGTGGTGATCAGAGCGGCAGAGGAAGAAGCTGGTTCAGATCGGAGACGGCGGAGAGCGGCGGCGAGGGAGTCAATAAGGTTGGGGTGTAAACGGTGCTCATCAGCACCAGTTAAGGTTAAGAGGAAGATGTTGCCTCTCTTCTCTAATGTACACATCCCTCCCTTTTTTCTCCTTCCTATGGCTGGATTTCAGCAGCTATGGAAGATTGTCCCTACTAAAAAGTAGAGGATTTTTGGTAGGTAGAAGAAAGAAAGGGAACAGAAATGAAGATATTATTGGTTCTTGATTAAGGGTGTCTGATACGATGGAAAAGAACGGTTATTTTTTCATTTTCGGTCGGTGAGTGAAATTTTTTTGGGAAACAGCCATACCATTTAAGAACGGTTAACCTTAATAAATCAAAATGCTTCCTTTTATCAAAATTGTTGAACAACTTCAAAAGTCTTCTTCATTAGTATTTAAAGTTTATCTTTTCTATTGTTTATTATTATTGTTTCTTTAATGACTAGCTCCCTTAGAATAATAATTTATATGTCTTAATCATATAATTTCAATTAATATAAGTATGGAAATCGTCTTATGCAGATTTCGAAAGGTGTCTAATACGTTTTTTTTATTTAATTTGAACCCCTTTTAACTATAATATCTTTTATATTAATTTTTTAATATTTAATATTTTAAATTAATAAAATTTTACCTATTAAATTATTATTTTTTAAAAATATGCATGAAGGTTTAATAACTAACTTTATAAGAATTTCCTATATTGGCAATACATTACCACTCAATAATGTCCAATACCAGGAAAAAATAAAAGTAATGTTAAATAGACTGCACAAAGAGTTGAAATTGAGAAAAAAAATACCCCCATGATAATAGATTTTTATATTATATTTAAACTGATTTTCTACTCAATAATATTTTATTATTATTAAATATAAATGTCACGACCCGGATTTTCCACCCTCGGAAGTCGTGATGGCGTCTACTAGTGAAAGCTAGGCATGCCAACCTTTTTGAATTATTTACCTTCTCCCCCTTTTTAATCCTTTAACAATTAAGAGCCAACATTATATAAACATTGGAAATTTAAAAATGGAAGACTGAAACGTAGTATATTAATAAAGATGTCACTACCAATCCATACATAAACTACCCAAGACTGGTGTTACAATTTCATAGACTATCTAGGAGTATTACAAATAAAGGTCTAAAAGAATTATTACAACACTATCTCTGAAATACATGAAAGAAACAGAATAAAAGGATAGAAGGAGACGCCAAGGCCTGCGGATGCCGGCAGGACTACCTCGGATCTCCGGATGGACTGAAGGCAGCAACCCCAAAGCTAAGGTCCAAAAGCTGCTGCATCGGGATCTGCACACAATGCAGAGTGTAGTATCAGCACAACTGACTCATGTGTTGGTAAGTGCCTAGCCTAACCTCGGCGAAGTAGTGACAAGGTTAGGACCAGACTACCAAATAAACCTGTGCAGTTAAATTATATACAGCGATAAATAAAAGCAGGAACGTACAGTTAAGAATAGGAGGGAGAAACATGATGCGGGGAAACATCAATAATAACAGAAGGACAACGGGTAAATATAAGAAACACCATAACTCAATTATCAACAAGAATCAGAAATCAAACAAGTGCACGGCATCACCCTTCGTGCTTTTACTCTCGTCCTCACCATAAATCAAAATAATCGGCACGGAATTGTACATCGTGCGACATGGCATCACCCTTCGTGCTTTTACACTCTTCCTCACAAAATCACACACGACATCACCCTTTGTGCTTTAACACTCTCTCACCAAAATAATACACGGCATCACCCTTCGTGATCAAACACTCTTCCTCACCCAAACAACAATCACAAACAATAAGGGCAAAGAAATAAATAAAATCACAATAAAATCCCGGCAAGGGAATAATAGTGCAACAATCAAATCCCAGCAAGGGAACAATATCAAAAGTATCAACATCCCGGAAAGGGAGATATCATTAAAAGCAACCACATCCCGGCAAGGGCGGCAATATAATAATCCTCTTTTTTCACATTTACTCCACAACTCACTTCACAACTTGAGCCAATGCTCTATAAGGTTCAGTTGTCAATTATACTTCAACAATTTATTTTACAACTTGAGCCAACATTCTTCAATATACAAATACCAAGATTACTTCTACAAGCTTTGCTCAACAATAGAAATCATCACATAAGGAATGAACAATACAAATGGAGTTACATTAACCATAGTATAAGACTCACAGGCATGCTTGACACCAACGTATAGATATTCGTCACCATGCCTATACGTCGTACTCAACAAATAACACATAACAAATAGGACACAACTCTGAATCCCTCAAGCTAAGGTTAGACCAAACACTTACCTCGATGCTACGAACACAATTCAAGTCTCAATTATCGCTTTACCTCTTGAGTTCACCACCAATTCACTCGTATCTAGACACAAGTTACTTAACTATATCAATAAATGCTAAATGAGTCAATTCCAATGCATGAAAATAGATTTTCTAAAGTTTTTCCTAAAAAGTCAAAAATCGACCCCGGGCCCACTTGGTCAAAACCCGAGGTTCGAACCAAAATCCGATTACCCATTCCCCAACGAACCCAAATATATATTTTTATTTTGAAATTGGACCTCAAATCGAGGTCCAAATCCCCAAAATTTGAAAAACCTAGGTTCTACCCAAAACACCCAATTTCCCTCATGAAAACCCTTGATTTTAAGTAGAAATCATGTGAAAAAATGTTAAAGATTGAAGAAATCGAGTTAGAAATGACTTACAATCGATTTGGAGAAGAACTTTTCTTTGGAAAATCGTCCAAGAGAGTTTATGTTTTGAAAGGGTTTGAAAAATGAAAGATTTTCGGCTAAGTCATGAATTTGCAGGTCACAGATGTCGCAATTGCGACCGGTGTTCGAAATTGCGAACCCTTCAGAACCTGCTAATCTCGCATTTGCGATCAATTGTGAACTCGCATTTGCGATGGGAGAGTCGCATTTGCGACAATGGGGATTTCTGATTCTCTTCGCATTTGCGAAGAAATGATTGCATTTGCGATCAGGCCTCCCAAACCTTATCTCGAATTTGCGATGGTTTATTCGCATATGTGATCTCGCATTTGCGAGCCAGCCTGCAGACCTGCAACATACCAGCAATTCCTAAGTGCAAATTTTTCTCCATGGCCTATCCAACACTCATCCGAGCCCTCGAGGCTCCAAACCAAACATGCACACTAACCTAAAAACATAATAAGGACTTGCTCGTTCAATCAAATCACCAAAATAACATCAACAACTATGAATTTAGTATCAAAATCAAAGAAAATCTCAAGAACTTTCAAAGTTTCAAATTTTACAACTAAAGCTCCGAATCGCGTCATATGATCTCCGTTTTACCAAATTTTACAGGCTCGACTTAAATCACATATAAGACTTGTACCTGGCTCTGAAACCAAAATACGGGCCCGATATCATCAAATTCCAAACACATTTCATTTCTAAAAACTTATATATATTTCAGAAAATAATTTTCTTTAAAAATTCATTTCTCGGCCTTGGGACCTCGGAATTCGATTCCGGCCATACGCTCAAGTCCCATATTTTCCTACGGACCTTCCGGGACTGTCAAAGCACGGGTATAGGTCTGCTTACCCAAAAATCGAAGCCAACTTAAATTCATTTTAAAGGCGAAATTTATCATTTTTTCATAGATTTTCACATAATGGCTTTCCGGATACGCGCCCAGACTGCGCACGCAAATCGAGGTGAGATAGAAAGAAGTTTTTAAGGCCTCGGAACATAAAATTTATTTCTAACAAGTGATGACCCTTTAAAACAACCGTTCGTCCTCAGACGGACATAAGAAGGAAGTACCTGAGTCGGAGAAAAGATGGGGATAATGGTTCCGCATATTGGACTCTGACTCCCAGGTCGATGCCTCAACAAGTTGACCTCTCCACTGAACACGAACAGAAGGGAAACTCTCGATCTCAACTGACGAACCTGCCAGTCTAGAATAGCTACCGGCTCCTCCTCATAGGACAAGTCCTTGTCCAACGGGACAGTGATGAAATCTAGCACGTGGGATGAATTGTTGTGATACTTCCAAAGCATGGACACATGAAACACTGGATGCACATCTGATAAACTCGGCGGCAATACAAGTTTGTAATCCACCTCTCCCACTCGATCAAGAATCTCAAACGGGACAATGAACCTAGGGCTAAGCTTGCCCCTCTTCCCAATTCTCTTCATGCCCTTCATAGGCGACACCCGAAGCAACACTCGCTCACCGATAATGAATGCCAAATCACGAACCTTACGGTCGTCATAACTCGTTTGCCTGGACTGAGCTGTATAAAGCCTATCCTGAATGATCATGACCTTGTCCAAGGCATCCTGTACTAGATCCGTACCCAACAACCGAGCCTCTCCCGGCTCAAACCATCCAACCGGCGACCGACACCGCCTACCATATAAAGCCTCATAAGGAGCCATCTGAATGCTCGACTGGTAGCTGTTGTTGTAGGCAAACTCTGCTAAAGGCAAAAACTGATCCCACGAGCCTCCAAAGTCAATGACACAAGCTCGGAGCATATCTTCCAAAATCTGAATAGTCCGCTCGGACTGTCCGTCCGTCTGAGGATGAAATGTTGTGCTCAACTCAACCCATGTGCCCAACTCCCACTGAACTGCTCTCCAGAAATGCGAGGTAAACTACGTACCTCGGTTTGAAATGATAGACACTGGCACACCATGAAGATGAACAATCTCCCGGATATAGATCTCAGCTAACCTCTCGGAAGAATAGGAGACATGGTCAGCCTATCAACAATAACCCACACTGCATCGAACTTCCTCTAAGTCCGTGGGAGTCCAACAACGAAGTCCATAGTGATACACTCCCACTTCTACTCAGGAATCTCAATCTTCTGGAAAAAACCACCAGGTCTCTAATGCTCGTACTTAACCTGCTGACAATTCAAACACCGAGCCACATATGGAACGATATCCTTCTTCATTCTCCTCCACTAATAATGTTGCTGCAAATCCTGATACATCTTAGTTGCGCCCGGATGAATAGAGTACCGGGAACTATGGGCCTCCTCCAAAATCAACTCTCGGAGCCCATCCACATTAGGCACACAAACTCGACCCTGCAGCCTCAAAACTCCATCATCTCCTAATGTAACTTGCTTGGCATCTCCATGCTGAACTGTGTCTCTAAGGACATACAAATGAGGGTCATCATACTACCGATCTCGGATATGCTTCAATAAAGAAGAACGAGCGACTGTGCAAGCTAACACACGGCTGGGCTCAGAAACATCCAACCTCACGAACTGATTGGCCAAAGCCTGAACATCCAAAGCAAGTGGTCTCTCACCGACCGGAATATATGCAAGACTGCTCATACTGGCTGACGTCCTACTCAAAGCATCTGCCACATTGAAAATGTTATTTGGTTTTACACATTGAAAGGCCAGCTTCTTAGTAGGATACCATGAATTTTTTTTTCTACAAATAAGATATGTTATATAGATGAGCAGCAACATACTTTTAGGGTGGACGGAATTTTTTAAATATATTTCTGAACACTTATCAAATCATATGTTACAAGAACTTCGAACTGTAAAAAAATTGCATGATTAATCTTTTCATTAATGAATCCTTGAATGTTATGACCGAAAGATGAATGGGTATGTATTAATTTTCATTTCAAATATTAAAAATTATTTTTTTTTTGTTTTTGTGTCACTGTTGTTGCTATTTTTACTAAATTTTATTTTATTAATGAAATGTTTTGCGTTGTTATTCACTTTGATTTAACTTCCTACTTTCAATTGAAAACGCCGAAATTGAGAGAATATTAACCAAATTTTTACCTTCATTTTCTTCTGCTTAATACAAAAACAAGGGAAATGAAACACACTCTACCATTTTTAGTTTTTTTTCGGACAAATAGGACCGCAACATAATTAGTCCATTGATTTTGCGAAGTAATTTTCCTTTATATGTATTGTTACTTCTAAAACCTGATTTTAAATATAATACAAATCTCTTCTACAGATAAAGTTGAGCCTTCCAAAAGCATAAACTATTCGGTCGAAAAGTGAAGAAAGACTTCATCATTTATCTAATATAATAAATGGTGAGTGATACTATCATCCACTTACTATATATATAATTATGTTATTAAAATTTACTTTACCATAGTTTGTTGTTTATTAGTTTGGTTAAGTTAATTAACAGTATCATCTATTTAATATATTTATAGTGGTGTTGTTACAACTTAATTTACCATAATTTATTCTTATTGTAATGTTTGGATAAGTTGATTAATAGACATCCAACTAATGATGCATATAAAACTCATCATGCAGACATGCAAATAAATTATCTTCTCCCTGATTTAAACACAACTCCTATATTGCAAGGTTAGTTCCTCAATGGTGTTCTTATTTTAGACCTTCATTATATACATTTTTTGTTCACTTATTTTGTTCTATCTGTATTACTTTTAAAATTATATATTCTCATCATAGGTGTGTACGATGACAATATATTGCCCGATTTAAATTACACTCCAACCAAAGAAGATTTTAAAAGTTTGATTGTCATATTAACCTTTCAATTAGTACTAACAATCCTACTACTTTGTAGATATGCAAATGCATAATTCTCTGCCATAATTAAATGAAACTCCAATAATAGAAGGTAAGCATTTGAAATTCTCATTGTTATTAGTTAAAAATAAAATACAATGTTAACATTAATGAAAATTAATTACTGTAACTCTCTTACTAGAAATCGAGGCTGATATAAACAACACTGTTATACAAAGTATGTTTCTATGAGATATTGATTTACCTTTATATAATGACATTATACTACATGTGGCTATATGAATCTAAAGTTACTTTAAGTAAAGTGTGCAATGAGGGGAAAACTTCTCTACGAGAGCCTATGGATGATTGGCGGAGCAGAAGTAGCAGTAATAATAGTCTTAGATCAATATACACTCACAATTTTATACATAACATGGCAGTTGCAAAATAATATAGGATATGAAGATGATGAAGAATATCCAGGTATGACAACCATACCTTCGCACTTTTCTGTTATTATTAAAGAACAATCTATATTGACAAATATAGATATATATATATCTACGTATCATCCCTATTAATTGATTTAACTACTACTTTTCTTAGAGGTGGATGTTGAATATGGCGAAATTTACACTGAAGGTACTTATGAGAAACTCTTTATTCACACAACGCAGTTCGATAAAACAAATCAATAATCTTTTGTCATTGACTTTATATACTATTGCAAGTACAGATTAATGGGACATAGGAGATGCTACATATGAATACGAAAAGTGCGAGGCGCTTTTTTGCTATGAAGAAAGAATCCGCAAGCATTACAACTCAAAAAAACCTATTTTCACAATGTATTGTGATCGCGGAAAAATAAAGCTTCCAGATCTTAAGAAGCCTCCTGAAGTTTTGGAACAACTCTTATTTGGATCAGGTTAGAGGAATTATAACTTTTAATATCAACATGTTCAAATCTACTTATATTCACATTTAGCATTTTGCAATGGTTTTAATATAGGTCCTAAAAGTAGCCATTTTCGAGAAAATATTAGGAGTTATAACTATATCTTCTCATTTACGTCAATGGGGGGTAAGGTTGATATCTCTATCAACCAGAAAAAAGGGCCAAGAATGTTCAGATTATGTGGTCAAAACTATCATCAAATTGGGAGTTTACTACCTCCTGAAGGATCTACTCCAAAATTTGCACAGTTATATATATATGATACAGAGAATGAAGTTACAAATAGAATCAACACTATTAGGTTAGCCTTATACCTTTATTATATAATAATATGAAAATAACAATTAATTTAAAAACCTTTATTGATTTCATATATTTTTTCAGTCGTGGCCAAGATATTAATAAGCTTCATGCTGAAATTGTTTCTGATCTGAAACAAATGGTTGATGACAATAATGTTTTGGCAAAGACATTTAGGATGGTCAGAGATCGATTCCAAGAGAATATAGACTCCAATGTTAAATCAGATTAATAGGGAAGAGAAATACTGATGGTAGAATATAAAACTTACCAACAATACCAGAAGTAGCTGCTTTAGTGGTTGGTGATTTTGAAGTTTCTGGAAGTGATCGCGATATCATTATAGAAACACAATCTGGACAGCTACAAAGGATAAATGAACTAAATGTTGCATATTTAGGTCTACAATATCCTTTGCTTTTTCCTTATGGTGAAGATGGGTACAGAGAGGACATTCCTTTAAGTCAAGGTGATCAATCATCGAGTGGAAGGCAATGTGTAAGCATGCGAGAATTTTTCGCTTATAGAATTTAGGAAAGAAAAGATGAAGTTCCCACCATTGTGTCTTCAGGAAGATTATTTCGGCAATTTTTAGTTGATGGTTATACAGTAATAGAATCTTTTCGGTTGAAATTTATAAGGAGTCATCAAAAGAAATTAAGAGTTTATTCTTATAAAGTCCTAGAAGATGCTATATTGCATGTTGACATCGATCCTTCATACCAAGGTAAAAGGATAATTCTACCTTCAAGCTTTACAGGGGGTGCACGATATATGGTTCAGAATTATCGAGATGCTATGACAATATACAAATGGGCTGGGTACCCTGATCTTTTTATCACATTTACTTGCAATTCTAAGTGGCCAGAGATTACTAGATTTGTGGAGAGCATGGGCTTGAATCCTGAAGATCGTCCAGACGTTTTAAGTAGGGTGTTCAAAATTAAATTAGACCACTTAATAAAGGATTTGAGAGATAATCAAGTTTTTGGACAAGTAAAGCAGGTATACACCATTTAGAATTTAATTGAAATAAAGATGGTGATTTTATGTGAGTTTTTCCTATGATTTAGACAATTGTTTTTTCTAATAAACTTGCATAATTTCCAATGCAGTGATTTACACCATCGAGTTCCAAAAACGAGGGCTGCCTCATGCTCATATCTTACTTTTTCTTCATGAGCATAATAAATTTCCATCTGCGTCAGATATTGATCGATTAATTTCGGCAGAAATACCAGATGAGGT
The DNA here is from genome assembly GCF_000715075.1 of Nicotiana tabacum. NCBI lineage: Eukaryota > Viridiplantae > Streptophyta > Magnoliopsida > Solanales > Solanaceae > Nicotiana > Nicotiana tabacum. The sequence continues at coordinate 16,216,830 of NC_134080.1, forward strand.
GGGTGATTCTAATTATTATAATGCCGTAAAATATTTAATGATGCACTGCCCATGTGGTTCTACTAGGAAATCTTCTCCTTGCATGCAGAATGGTAGATGTACAAAACACTTTCCTAAAAAGTTTGTTGATGCAACAACGGTTGATGAAGAACGGTATCCTGTTTACAGAAGAAGGGATAATGGTAGAACAATTATGAAAAATGGTATTCATTTGGATAACAGGTATGTGGTGCCACGCAATCGCTTCTTATTATTAAAATATGGCGCTCATATCAATGTGGAGTGGTGCAATCAAACCAGATCCATTAAATACTTATTTAAGTACGTCAATAAATGTCATGATCGTACAACTGCTGCTTTTTCTTAAAGTACTCATGATAATGGTTCATCAAGCATTGATGAAATCAACATGTATTACGATTGTCGCTGCATATCCCCATGTGAAGCTGCTTTGGAGAATATTTAAATTCCCAATTCATCATAGAGAACCGTCAGTGGAAAGACTATCATCCCATCTTCCAAATGAACAAAGTGTCATTTTCTCTTATGATGATCCAATTGATAATGTTGCCAATAGACCAACTGTAAAGGAATCTATGTTTTTAGGATGGTTTAAGGCAAACAAAATTTATTCGGAAGCAAGATATTTGACTTACGCAGAATTTTCTCTTAACTTTTGGTGGAACCAAAAATTAAAAAATGGGAAAAGAGGATAAAATCTGCATTTTCTATTGGGAGGATTTTCTTTGTTACTCCAGGAAGTGGAGAGATATATTATCTCAGATTGTTGTTGAATGCAATCAAAGGTCCAACTTCGTATGAAGAACTTAGAAGAATTAACAATCAGAACTATCTTACCTTTAGAGATGCATGTTATGCACTTGGGTTGTTGGATGACGACAAAGAGTATGTCGATGTTATAAAGGAAGCAGGTACTTGGGGAATGCCATCTTATCTAAGACAGTTATTTGTCATGTTGTTGTTATCAAATTCATTGTCACGGCCAGAAATTGTGTGGCAATTATCGTGGCAGTTATTGTCAGAAGATATTCTCCGTGAAGAAAGAACATTATTGAGTAACCCAGGTATTAAAAGATAAAATTTTCATATTAAAATAATTTTTTACTGCTATATGGATTAAATGAGGAATAAATGTTAATACATGATAACTTCTGTAATATTCTACTTTCTTGAATTTGGTAGTCAGATAGATGAAGACAACTCTCTACTTTTAACTATTGATAAAGTCAATTTGATCAATTTATAATATCACTCTTTTCTCGCTACATTTTGTTCGTATATGTTCTAAATGACATCACAAATTGCAACTTTTTTTGACTTATTTTAATACATGTAGTTAAAAGAACAAAAAATAGTACTCCAGATCCATGCTTAGATATGTTATTCTATAACATATAAAAACCAATGATCTGTATACTCATACAAACAAACTATATATACATGAAACTACATGGTTGAATTTAAAGTATGAGTATATATTTTATTTTGAACTATAACATTTTTATGTCATGCAGAGGCTGAACTAACCGATGATGAATTGAAAAATCGTTGCTTGAAAAAGCTGGACAGGATTTTAAAAGGTTGTAGAAAAAGCTTTAACGATTTTCCGACAATGCCAAGACCATATTACAATGAGGAAGAATTTGATGGTGCCAACAGACTAATTAATGAGGAATTGCGCTTTAATAGGCATTCTCTGACACATGAACATCAACAATTATTAATGAAATTAACATTCGAGTAGAAGTCTGTTTATGATAAAATCATATCTGCAGTGAATGAAGATAAAGGAGGGTTATTCTTTTTATATGGTCATGGAGGAACTGGCAAAACTTTTATCTGGAAAACATTGTCTTCTGGCATACGATCTAAAGGCGATATAGTGATAAATGTTGCTTCAAGTGGTATTGCTTCTTTTTTGTTACCAGGAGGTTGAACTGCCCATTCGAGATTCGCGATCCCTCTAAATCCAACTGAAGATTCAGCATGCAATATAAAACAAGGTGCTCCTTTGGCAAAGTTGATTGTGAAGGCAAAATTGATCATTTGGGATGAGGCACCAATGATGCATAAATACTGTTTTGAAGCTCTTGATCGAACTCTTAGAGATATTCTAAGATTTAAAGATCCGTCAAATTTAGATCGGCCATTTGGAGGTAAAATAATTGTTCTTGGAGGTGACTTTAGACAAATCTTGCCTGTAATTACAAAAGGTGCTAGGCAAGAGATTGTTAAAGCAACTCTAAATTCTTCATATTTGTGCCCCACTGTCAGGTTTTAAAGCTAACAACAAATATGAGATTGCAAGGAAATATATCTGGTGCTGATTTGGATGATTTAAAAGAGTTTTCTGATTGGATTTTGGCAATAGGTGATGGAAATATTGGATGTTCCATTGATGGCATTAAGAAAGTAGAAATACATGATGATCTTCTCATACATAATTGTGATGATCCAATATCTGGAATTGTAGAAAGTACATATTCTGATTTCTTGAGACATTTCACGGATATAAAATACCTTCAAGAAAGAGCAATTCTTGCGCCAACTCTTCAGATGGTAGAATCGGTGAATGAATACATGGTTTCTCTCAACAACAGTCAGGATAAGTCATATTTAAGTTCAGATACAATTTGCAAGTCTGATCATGCATTTACATCTTTGGAACATGTACATACACCTGAATTCCTAAATAGTATTAAATGTTCAGGTATTCCAAATCACTCTATCACTTTGAAGGTAGGTGTTCCTGTGATGTTGTTAAGAAATATAGATCAATCGTCAGGATTGTGCAATGGTACAAGATTGATCATCACAAGACTTGGAAATCGGGTAATTGAAGCCAAAGTATTATCAGGAAACATGGCTGGAGATAAAGTTTTTATACCAAGAATGACACTTACTCCATCTGATGCAAGAATTCCTTTTAAGTTCCAAAGAAGGCAATTTCCAGTCATTATATCTTTTGCCATGACCATCAATAAAAGCGAAGGTCAGTCATTATGTAATGTGGGATTATTTTTGAAGAAGCCTGTGTTTACTCATGGACAACTATATATTGCACTTTCAAGAGTAACAAGTAGAAAAGGGTTAAAGATCTTATGTTATGATGAAGATGGGAAAATAACAAATGAAGCTACAATGTAGTGTATAAAGAAGTTTTCCGAAATTTAGAAGATAGAAGTTTTTAATGAGTAAGTATCAAATGAGCAGCACCAACAACAAATTCAGTGTACATACTCAGTATATAGTTGGTCATACTACAAACAAAATAAAATTAGATGAGGTAAACATTCTTCTAAATTTAATTTACTTTGATATGTTATTATAGCTTAATTATTTTTTAGTCACAGGGAAATACTTTTATTTGTTAAATTATATATCTATATTTGCAGTCAATCACTTCAGTTAAATTGTCAAGTTGCAAGAATATGGATTACCAACCATCATTTCACATTCATTGATTGCTACTAGGTATGCAATATTAGTTAGGAAGAATTTAATTCGCAAATATATAATAACAGTGGTAGTTCGATCTGTGAATGCTCATTATGAATAGGAAGAAGAATATCTTCAAGTTGGCATAACGTTAATACATAGCTCTTGAGAAAATTGAGAATGTTTATGCCAAATGCAAATTTGTTGCGCAGTGCTTTGTCTATGGTACGTAGATAAAGAACTTTTCTCTTACGGATTCACTAAATGGTGTCTCCTTTGCTCACTGCTAAAACATTGCAGGTGATAGCTTTACTTCCTCTTTAATAGCAATAGTTTGTGTAGAGCCAGATGTCTTTAAGGAATGGGCATTATCTGAGGGAATCAAGGTAGCTTTTAATCTTCAACATTTAGCCAATGCATTTATATTTTGTCAAATGTTTAACTTAAAGCAACGTGTGTGGAGGTCAACATTTAGATTTCATGTTTCATTGCATTAACCATCATATTTTGCGTGTCTTATCATTAACACTGGAGAATTTTCAAACTTCTTGGTTGTGGATGAAGGTTTCGACAAATTGTGTGCATGTCAACATTCTACAACATAAGTGCCTTTCTCTATATATAAAATCTGTTTGCACATGGTCTTCTTTTCAATTTTTTCTATATCAACATTCCTGCAATTTTATGTGCTAATATCTTTGGTATTCCTAAGACCCTCAAGTGAAATGTGAAGTGGGAACCCTGTTTCCACATTTGCATATATTTGTTTCTATGTTGAGAACTCTTATTAGTTCTTCAAAAACGTTACATTAACATTATCACTCTCCGATGTTATGTCTATGATTCTTATGGGTATATATTCTAAGTTATTTCGTAAAATCTATGTTTCACGGAATCGGACGCGATAATTCTTTCATTTCACTTATTATTTCTTGACAATGGCAGGGTTTTGATGTGGAACTCATTGATGTCAATAGGACATGTAAGGTCACTAAGGTAATGCGGCTATCCCAATGGATTTCTCTTTCTTTTTTAATGGAGCTTGAATAAATAATTTCACAAATTATGGCTGAAATGTGATACAGGGAGGACAAGTTGTCAAGTATACTGCTTTGTTGGCTTGTGGGAACTATCACGGAGTTGTTGGTTTCACAAAAGCAAAAGGTCCAGCTATTCCCATTGCCCTGCAAAAGGTACAGGAGTCTGTTTATTATTTCACCATTCCATTTAAAGGCGTGTTTTCATTTTGATCAATGCCTTGGACTGGATGATTGGTCTTTCAGCAACTCTGCTAAAACAAGACTTTTGTTTTTAAAATGAATTGTGCAGACATATGAGAAATGCTTTCAGAACCTACATTATGTCGAGCGGCATCAGGAGCATACAATTTTGCTCAAACAACCTACAAAAAGACCAAGGTTGGAGTGTGAATTTTAGTCATTCTTTTGTTAAGCTTTTGTTTTCTCATACGCATAGCAAATGCATCGTGACTTTCTCTTTATGCCTACTTAAAAAAAGAGGAGTCTTAGTTTTCTGTTCATAAAGGGTAAAGTTTCTCTATTTTTCATTGTTTGACTCTTTGGTCTTGAACCTTTGCTTACTTGCACCTCAATGCATGTATATATGTGGCCCGCTCCTACTAAATAGGGATGGAAGCAGGTAGAACCGTCCAAACAATTTTGCATTTAGCCGGGTTCAGGAATGTAAAATCAAAGGTATTGTATTATAATTCTTATCAACCAGGTCACATAATGTTGAAATTTGGTGTTTGTTCTGTGCCCATCATTGTAACATCATACTCCGGCAGGTTGTTGGTTCAAGGAATTCACATAATACAGTTAAAGCTCTTTTCAAAGCTCTAAATGCGGTAAATCAAATGTTCTGCTGGCCAGGAGCGGTTCTGGACAATTACAACAGGTAAATATGTAGGCTTTTGTAGTTAATGGTTTGCCTAAAATATAGACCATGTGAGTCCTTTATACGATGTATTTAAGTTGAGCATGCATCCTTCATGAATACTCAGCTTTCTCTTTTGTAGTGTAGGTTTCTACAGTTAATTGAGAACCTTTGAATGACCGGCATTAACGATATGTAAAATAGAGCGAACACTTATCGTGAAGTCAACTGAAATATGCGATATTGAGCTGCAATTATGGACGATGTGTATATGAATTGGAAGTAAATTTCAGAAAATCTACTTTAGCTTTTGGCTTATCGCAGTTACCCAACCTTCTCTGTTAATCATGTTTCTGTGCATAAATATTGGTGGTCCCTTGCATAAAAGTTCATATATTTGTTTTCTGATTTAATTCTTTTGAATGCGATCGCTAAATTTAGTCTACAATAAATACATGTTTTTACTATATCATTTTTCTCCTTTGAAACAATCCGCGCTTCGCGCGGGTACGTATACTAATACCATTTAAGAACGGTTAACCTTTATAAATAAAAATGCTTCCTTTTATCAAAATTGTTGAAGAACTTCAAAAATCTTCTTTATTAGTATCTAAAGTTTATCTTTTCTATTGTTTATTATTATTGTTTCTTTAATGCCTAGCTCACTTAAAATAATAACTTATATGTCTTAGTCATATAATTCCAATTAATATAAGTATGGAAATCGCCTTATGCAGATTTTGAAAGGTATCTAATACGTTCCTTTTTTATTTAATTTGAACCCCTTTTAGCTATAATATCTTTTATATTAACTTTTTAATATTTAATATTTTAAATTAATAAAATTTTACCTATTAAATTATTATTTTTTTAAAATATGCATGAAGGTTTAATAACTAATTTTATAAGAATTCCCTATATTGGCAATACATTACCACTCAATAATGTCAATACCAGAAAAAAATAAAAGTAATGTTAAATAGATTGCATAAAGATTTGAAATTGAGAAACAAAATATCCCCATGATAATAGATTTTTATATTATATTTGAACTGATTTTCTACTCAAATAATATTTTACTATTATTAAATATAAATGTCACGACCCGGATTTTCCACCCTCGGGAGTCGTGATGGCGCCTACTAGTGAAAGCCAGGCATGCCAACCTTTTTGAATTATTTACCTTTTTCACCCTTTTTAATCTTTCAACAATTAAGAGCCAACATTATATAACAGTGGAAATTTAAAAGCGAATGACTGAAACGTAGTATATTAATAAAGATGCCACTACCAATCCATACATAAACTACCCAAGACTGGTGTTACAATTTCATAGACTATCTAGGAGTACTACAAATAAAGGTCTTAAAGAATTATTACAATACTGTCTCTGAAATACATGAAATAAATAGAATAAAAGGATAGAAGGAGACGCCAAGGCCTGTGGACGCCGGCAGGACTACCTCGGATTTCCAGATGGACAAAAAGCAACAACCCTGTCACGACCCAGATTTCTCACCCTCGGGAGTCGTGATGGCCTACTAATGAGAGCTAGGCAAGCCAATCCTTAACTGCTTACATCGTTAATGATTACTTCTTTTAACAATTATCAGCGATAGCATGAAAGTAATGGAATTAAATAAATAAGCGGAAGACATAAATTTAATGAAACTGAACAATAGTGCGAGAATCAACATATGCCTCTACCTAAGAACTGGTGTCACATTACTCACGAACTTCTAAGAGTGCTAAATACAACCGTTTGAAAGAAAATATAAATTGTTTGTCTCGAATATATGAGATAACAGACGTAAATAAAAGATAGAGGAGACGCCGGGCCTGCGAACGCTTACAAGGCTACCTCAGTGTCTCATTGGACTGAAGGCTGGCTCCCGCGCTACTGCTGCTGTCCAAAACCTGGATTTGTGCAAAAGGGCATAGAGCGTAGTATCAGCACAACCGGCCCCATGTGCTGGTAAGTGTCTGGACTAACCCCGACGAGGTAGTTACGAGGCTAGGACCAGACTCCAGATAAACCTGTACAATTATATAATATATGGCAGAAAAGTAAACAAATAATAAGCAGTTAAAGGTGGGGAAGGGGAACATGCTTCGAGGATAGCAGTTAAAAGAAATAACGGGGAATAATAAGGAAGCTAGCACTATAACTTCTATCACAAATGAATAAAATATAGGCAACTTTCACTTTCAGTTTCCTCTTGTTGCAGGCGTGCAACCCGATCCGATTTCTCATATCTCGTGGGTAGGTGTACCACTCGCTCCCATTTCATTCTATCTCGTGGTAGGCATACCATCCGCTCCCATTTCATTATATCTCGTGGTAGGCGTACCACCCGCTCCCATTTCATAATATTTTGTGGTAGGCTTATCACCCGCTCCCATTTCATCAATCTTGTGGTAGGCGTACCACCCGCTCCCATTTCATAATATCTTGTGGTAGGCGTACCACCTGCTCCCATTTTATCAATCTTGTGGTAGGCGTACCACCCGCTACTATTTCATAATATCTTGTGGTAGGCGTACCACCCGCTCCCATTTCATAATATCTTGTGGTAGGCGTACCACCCGCTCCCATTTCATTAATCTTATGGTAGGCGTACCACCCGCTCCCATTTTATAATATCTTGTGGTAGGCGTATCACCTGCTCCCATTTCATAATATCTTGTGGTAGACGTACCACCCGCTCCCATTTCATCATATCTTGTGGTAGGCGTACCATCCGCTCCCATTTCATCAATCTTGTGGTAGGCGTACCACCCGCTCCCATGTCATAATGTCTTGTGGTAGGCGTACCATCCGCTCCCATTTCAGTTCATCACACAATCACAAGAAATCCCAGCAAGGGAACATAAGTAATATAATAACTTCCCGGCAAGGGAACAAGGATATCGAAATAGTCATCCCGGCAAGGGAGAATCAGCTATAACCAATCTCACTTTGCTAGTACTCAGTTCAATTAATGGAAATACTTAATCATAGAGGATCATTAATTAAAGTATATAAGGTGTCATTCAAAAACATAACAACTTTCAAGTTAAGACCCACGATCATGCTTGACACCAACGTATAGATACTTGTCACCATGCCTATACGCCGTACTCAACAAGAAGCAAGTAGCAAATATGACTCAACTCCTAATCCCTTAAGCTAGGGTTAAACCAAACACTTACCTTGATGCCTTGAACACCACTCAAGTCTCAATTATAGCTTTACCTCTTGATTCCACCACCAATCCGCTCGAATCTAGTCATATGTTACTTAATCACATTAATAAATGCTAAATGAATCAACCCCAATGCATGAAAATGAGTTTTCCAAAGTTTTACCCAAAAGTAAAAATTCACCCCCGGACCCACATGGTCGAAACCCGAGGTTCGGACCAAAATCCGATTGCCCATTCCCCCCACAAGTTTAAATATATGGTTTGTTTTGAAATCGAACCTCAAATTGAGGTCCAAATCCCCAATTTTAGAAAACCTAGGTTCTACCCAAATCACCCAATTTCCCCATGAAAATCTTTGATTTGAAGTTGAAATCATGTTAAAAGATGTTAAGAAGTGAAGAAAATAAGTTAGAAATCACTTACCAATCGTTTCGGAGAAGAAAAGTTGTTTGGAAAATCGCCTCTTATGTTTTGGGGTTTTGAAAAGTGTAAAATAACTGAAATTCACGTGTATTTATACCCCTCTGAAGTTCCCACCGCGGACCGCGCAAGAAGGACCGCGGCCGCGCAGGCTCCCTGAAGACCTGCGGATCATATGCCCCGCGCAGACCGCGCAAAGCCGACCACGGCCGCGCAGCACCCACCGCGGACCGCTCAAAGGCGACCGCGGCCGCGCTGGCCCCTCCGCGGCCGCACGCATTTCCTCACGGGCCACGCAAAAGGGTTTAGAGACCTGTCAAAATTCGTGAACCTGCAACATCTGATCTTTTAAAGCCTAAGGCATCCCGGAACCTACTAGAAACTCACCCGAGCCCTCGAAACTCTAAACCAAGCATGCACACTACCTCAAAAATACCCTACGAACATATTTGTGTGATCACATCACCAATATAACATCATGAACATCGCATTGAGCCTCAAGATCCATGAAATTTCTCATATTTCCTTTTAAACATCAATTTTCCCAATTTGGGTCCGGATCACGTCAAACGACGTCCGTTTTTTACCAAACTTTACAGGAGTTATTCAAAACATATATAAGACTCGTACCGGGTGCCGGAACTAAAATACGGGTCTGATACCATTGCTTTCTAATCAGATTTTATTTCCCTTTTCTTTAAACATTTTCAGAGAACAATTTCACTTAGAAATTCATAACTCGGGCTTGGGACCTCGGAATTCGATTTCGGGCATACGCCCATGTCCTATATTTTCCTACGGACCCTCCGGGACCGTCAAATCATGGGTCCGAGTTTGTTTACCCAAAATGTTGACCGGAGTCAAACTTTTTCATTTCGAGGTAAAAATTTAGAAATTTTCACAAGATTTCACGTTTAAGCTTTCCGGCTATGCGCCCGGACTGCGCACACAAATCGAGGCGACTCTAAATGAGGTTTTTAAGGTCTCGGAGACACAGATTTCAATTAGAAACAGGTGATGTGTCACGACCCAAACTGAAGGGCCATGACTAGCACCCGACCACACTTGCCGAGCACCAACGTACATTTCATCTAACCTTCATTATTATCTTTTAAGGCTGACGAGATCAATATAAATGGTAGACCTAGATCATGGACAACCAGCAATAAAATATGACGGCATGAACATACATAGCAGGGGATGACCAGACAATCAAGAAACTACGTATAAGGTATGAGCTACCACGCTACTATGAAAGACTATACAACAAAAACTAGCCGACAAGGCATACCAAACTATACATGAGCCGACACCTGTCTATGAGCCTCTAAAAGAACATAAGTGTTGCAACATAGCCGGAGCAGGGCCCTGACATACCCATAATGTCTATAACAAAAATTGCATACCAAGACCAAGGCAAGTCCGGAGAAGGGATCTCGCCAATCACCGCTGAACTGGACAGTCTACTGTGGTGGGGGAGCTGCACCTGCCTGTCTATCAGGACCTGCAGCATGACATGCAACGTCCACAAATAAAAGGACGTCAGTACGAATAAAGTACTGAGTATGTAAGGCAAGGAACCATAAATACGACCAGTAATGTAAGCAAGGATAGAGAATATACAACCTGTAACATCTTAGTACCTCTGAGGGCTACTTACATGAAATGCATGATACATATGTATAAATACATAAAACTTTAAAGCATTCGCCTCTGTGGGCATCATTATCATCATATCGTACCCGGCCATAATAGGCTCGGTAGAATCGTACCCGGCCACGTGGAGCTCGGTAAAACCCAACTGACCAGTGGTTGCACAATAGGTGCCGTACCCGGCCAACTATAGCGTGGCTCGGTAGAGTAAAATAGATACATATATATAATGCATGCTCGACTCATGGAATCACATTCTAAACCTTTCGGAGTGACGTAAGGTCGGTATCCTCTGTACACGTTATTAGGACTAACTCTTCACTATGAACCTTATAAGAATCAGGAAGTACCAATAACATTGATAACATAAGAATAAGAGAAGCAGCATCAACATCAATCGTTCCATAAGAGGGAAAACAATGTAAGTACTGCTAGCTTCTAAGAGTAGAGTATCTTTGGAAGCTCGTTCATTACATTATGTACAATCGGAGTCGTGCAAAAGAAGGAAAGGGATAGCCTCACATACCTTGTATATACTGCCCCAATCTCAAGCTATGCAATTGTTAAAACTCCTTAGTCTACAATAAGAGAAACGATACTATCGTTATCATTTAAGCGTCATAACTATTATGTATCGACCACAACCTATTTTACGATGAAACGGACAACACCTCCCCTATATATATGACCTCACACCATTCAAAACAGTCACCAAACAGCCCAAACAACATCAATAATAAACATATTGAGCCTCCCAAAATAGTCCACACATAGCCTAATCACTCCATACATACGACGACCACCGTAGTCGTGTCAAACAACCTGGAAATGTTACGAATAACTATAAGCCCATAACCCTACATATATATGGTGTTTCTCCACACCCTTCCTCCTCCAAAACTCCACAAGATAGTAGTAAAATACGCAGCCCAACAACAACGCAAAACAGTCCACAAAACAATAACATTACTACCAAGCCTTTCGATATATATCTCACAAGTTCTAGCTTCAATGGCTTAGCCGCAACTTGGATAATCTTAAATACATATAGAGTAAGAGGTTCCTTACCTTTATACAGAAAGAACAACTCCAATTTGACCTTAAATTTCCATGAAATATCCCTCCAATGCTGCCACAACAACAAAAAGCGAAACTAGCGATCAATTAGTGTTTTTCGGCACTAGAATCACTTTAGAAGGCTTGAAATCACCTAGGATTGATATTAAGAACATGAGGGAGTATTTACAGAACATAAACCCTTTAAAACAACCTCCCACACGAGCTGAAACGACACAAAAATGAGCAACAACAAGAAGAACAAGAGACTTACTAGCGCCACGGAATTCCCGACACTTGATTTGTGTTGTTTGCCCTTTTTTGGGTCTTGAATCTTGAGAGAACCTTGAGAGGATGTTCCTAGGGTTCTAAGGTCTGAAAATAGTGAAAAGAAATGACTTAAAACGGGTTGGAGGCATCCTATATAGGTCCAAATATCTTAAACCGACTTAGTGGGCCCCATAGAGAGGTGCTTGGCGCAATCTCGCGAAAACGCAAATATCTCTCTACTCCGAGATCGTATCGATGAACGGTTTAATGCGTTGGAAAATAGACTCATAGATATTTAATTTGGTTAGTAGATCACCCCGTAATTCCTTGTAAATTATGAGAAAAGATTAGAAACATTTGACCTAATGTTTAAGTAAAATTATGAACCTAAGTTGCGACAACTTTTGTCGACTTTTGTTTCATAACTCGTTTGACTTCAAGACTTATGATACGGATATTATATGATTAAAATACCTTCATAAATGACCTCTTGAGTGTATTAAGCACCGCTAGATTACCTGAAAATTCGAGTTACAACATCCTTGATTCGTTTAACTTCTAATACTGGTTAATCACCCTTATACACTCTTGTATCACTTAAGACCAATAGGATTGACTTCTTATCATCTCAAAGATAATTCCTTCTTGGATTTATGTTAACTAATATATGGCATGAACTAACACATGTGGATATGGGTTGTAACACCCTCCCCCTTAGGAACATTCGTCCTCGAATGTAAGGGTTTATGGGGAGTTTAAATCATCGTGGATTCCAATGGAAATTTCCGATCAATTTTCCCCTATAAAATGGTCACTAGCAAAACTTGCATGTAATTAAGCCCAACATATGGCTTCACAAGGCTACACAAAGCATTATGCGTATTTACATTATCTACATATCACCATTTTGTATTAAGGAGGAGTATTCTCAAATTATTGCTTACCTCATAGAGCCGTTTCACCTTCCAATGTATTCTGTCTTCCACCAGCATCCTTGTTATCTTTATTCTGGAATAAGTAAGTGTATTTAGACTTCATCTCCTCTTCTGCTTCCCATGTCATTTCTTCCATATTTTTGTTCCTCCACAATACTTTGACGGAAGCTACATCTTTTGTTCTCAGCTTGCGGACTTGCCGATCTAATATCGCTACTGGCACTTCTTCATATGATAGGTCCTCTGTAACTTGTACATCTTTGATAGGGATGACTCGAGAAGGGTCTCCAATACATTTTCTCAACATAGATACATGGAATACCGGGTGAACAAATTCCAATTCGGATGGCAATTCTAACTCATAAGCAACCTGTCCAATCCGTCGAAGAATTTTATACGGCCCGATACACCTTGGACTCAGCATACCTTTCTTCCCAAAACGCATAATACCCTTCATTGGTGAGATCCTCAGGAAAACCCAGTCACCAACCTCAAACTCTAGATCACGACGTCGGACATCAGAATAAGATTTTTGCCTGCTTTGTGCCGTCCTCAATCGCTCATGTATCACTTTCACCTTCTCAATAGCTTGGTGAATCAAATCTGGCCCATATAATTCTGTTTCACCGACTTCTAACCATCCAACTGGTGATCTACATCTCCTCCCGTATAGTGCCTCATATGGGGCCATTTTAATACTGGAATGGTAGCTATTGTTATAGGCGAATTCTATGAGTGGAAGATGATCATCCCAATTCCCCTTAAAATCTAGAACACATGCTCGTAGCATATCTTCCAGTGTCTGAATGGTACGTTCAGCCTGTCCGTCAGTCTGCGGATGAAATGCAGTGCTGAGATTTACCTGTGTGCCTAAACCCTTCTGGAAAGACCTCCAAAAGTTAGCCGTAAATTGAGCTCCTCGGTCTGATATAATAGATATGGGCACACCATGAAGCCTAACAATCTCCTTGATATACAACTTCGCATAATCTTCAGCCGTGTAAGTTGTCTTTACTGGCAGAAAATGGGCACATTTTGTAAGTCGATCAATTATCACCCAGATGGAGTCAAACTTATGATAAGAGCGAGGTAATCCAATTATGAAGTCCATATTAATCACCTCCCACTTCCAGGTCGGAATCTCTATATTTTGAAGCAATCCACCGGGTTTCTGATGTTCTATCTTTACTTGTTGACAATTGGGACACTGGGCTACAAATTTTGCAATAGACTTCTTCATATTATCCCACCAATATTGCTCCTTGACATCATGATACATCTTTGTCGAGCCGGGATGGATGGAATATCGGGATTGATGAATCTCATTCATAATCTTCTCTCGCAACCCTGCCACATTAGGCACACACAATCGGCTCTGGTATCTCAGTGCCCCATCTTTTCCGATCCCAAAAGCCATACTTTTACACTGTTGAATGCTCTCTTAATCGTACTAAGATAGGATCTTCATATTGTCGTGCTTTTACCTCGGCTACCAAAGATGATTCTGGTGTATTCTGTACAGTAACACCTCCATCATCAGAGTCTAACAATCTGATTCTCATATTGGCTAGCTGATGAAGCTCTTTAATCAACCCCCATCTACCTGTCTCAATATGTATTAAGCTTCCCATTGATTTACGGCTGAGAGCATCTGCCACAACATTGGCTTTACCGGGATGATACAATATCTCGACGTCGTAGTCTTTCAATAATTCAAGCCACCTACGCTGCCTCAAATTCAACTCTTTCTGCTTGAAGATGTATTGTAAACTCTTGTGATCTGTGTAGATGTCAACATGGACGCCGTATAAGTAGTGCCGCCATATCTTCAAAGCATATATTACTGCAGCCAATTCCAAATCATGGGTTGGATAATTCTTTTCATGCTTCTTCAATAGTCTTGATGCATAAGCAATCACATTCCCACGCTGCATCAATACGCACCCCAAACCTATACCTGAGGCATCACAATATACCACATAACCTTCTGTTCCTTCAGGAAGAGTGAGCACTGGTGCAGATGTCAATCGATTCTTCAACTCCTGAAAACTACGTTCACAAGTGTCAGACCACTGGAATTTGGTAGCTTTTTGTGTTAACTTAGTCAATGGTGATGATATAGAGGAAAATCCTTCTACAAACCGCCTATAATATCCTGCTAGCCCTAAGAAGCTGCGGACTTCTGATGGTGTTGTAGGTCTCGGCCAATTCTTTACTGCATCGATCTTCTGAGTGTCGACACTAATACCCTCATCAGATATCACATGGCCAAGGAATGCTACTGAGTTCAGCCAGAATTCACATTTGGAGAGCTTAACATATAACTTACGATCCTGAAGCGTCTGTAATACTATCCGCAAGTGGCCCGCGTGTTCCGCCTCCGAACGAGAATACACTAGAATGTCATCAATGAATACAATCACGAACACATCAAGATAGGGCCTGAATATAGTATTCATGCGATCCATAAAAGCTGCTGGGGCATTTGTTAGCCCGAACGACATCACCAAGAACTCAAAGTGCCCATATCTTGTCCGGAAGGCCGTCTTTGGAATATCTTTCTCCCTAACCCTTACCTGATGATACCCTGAACGTAAATCAATCTTGGAGAAATACTTGGCACCCTGGAGTTGGTCAAACAGGTCATCAATTCTTGGAAGTGGATACTTGTTCTTTATAGTAGACTTATTCAACTGTCGATAGTCGATACACATCCGTAACGACCCGTCTTTCTTCCGCACGAATAGGACTGGTGCACCCCAAGGTGAAGTGCTAGGCCTAATAAAGCCCTTATCTAGCAAGTCCTTCAACTGCACCTTCAACTCTTGCAACTCTGTCGGGGCCATTCTGTATGGAGGAATAGAGATCGGTTGAGTGTCAGGCAACACATCAATGCTAAACTCAATCTCCCTTTCAGGAGGAAGGCCTGGGAGTTCATCTGGGAAAACATCTGGGAATTCGTTGACCACAGGGATTGATTGTAAAGTAGGCGGTTTCGCCTCCGCATCCCTAACACGAACGAGATGATAAATGTGACCTTTTGAGATCATTTTCCTTGCCTTAAGATAGGAAATAAACCTACCTTTCGGTGTAGCAATGTTCCCTTTCCATTCAATGACGGGTTCACCCGGAAATTGGAACCTAACCATCTTCGTACGACAGTCAACATTTGCATAGCATGAGGCCAACCAGTCCATTCCCATTATCATATCAAAATCAACCATTTCTAACTCAAATAAATTTGCCGAGGTTTGACGACTACAAATCATCACAGTGCAACCTCTATATACCCTTCTAGAAATCACAGAATCTCCTATCGGAGTAGATACCGCGAGGGGTTTACTTATCAATTCAGGTTCAATGCCAAACTTATTAGCCACAAAGGGTGTAACATATGATAATGTAGATCCCGGATCAATCAGCGCATATACATCATAAGAAAACACAAATATAATACATGTAACAACATCTGGAGACGACTCGAGATCCTGTCGACCTACTAGAGCATAGATTCAATTTTGAGCACCACTCGAACTCGGCACTGCACCTCTACCCCTACCACGACCTGTCGACTGCTGAAAACCCCGTGCTGGAGGTCGAACTGATGAGGAAGAACCAGACACAGATCCAGTCGGCTGAGCCATACCATCACCTCCTCTATTAGGACAATCCCGCATCATATGGCCAGGCTGCCCGCACGAATAGCATGCATCAGAACCTCGACGACACAGTCCAAAGTGGGCCTTGCCGCACTGATCACAATGTGGTGTTGGGGGTCTCATCTGACTAGTATCCCTGTGATGTTGCTAGCCAGATGCCCGCGAACTCTGACCTGGACCAGAATAGGATCGATCATATCGAGGCCTCTGAAACTGTGGAGGAGCACTAGCTATAGGTGGTGCCGAACTCCTCGAAAACTGTGGCCTGATGCGGCCTCTAAAGTCATCAGAATACCCTGTAAATCTCGCCCTCTTATGCTGACCCCTATCCTACTCCCTAACTGCCCTCTGCTGGCGCTTACGATCCTCTAGGGTCTGGGCATAAGCTTGAATACGGGAAATATCCATGCCCTCCACCAAGGAGGCTATCGTACACTCATTTATCAGATGTGGTCCCAACCCATTCACGAACATATGCACCCTATCACTCATCTCGGCCACCATATGGGGAGCATACCTTGCCAAAGAATCAAACTGCATACTGTACTCTCGCACACTCATATTACCTTGTCTAAGGTTCAAGAACTTATCAGCTCTAGCTCGTCGTATCTCAACTGGCAAGTAGTGACGAAGAAAGGCCTCAGAAAATTCCTTCCACACAGCTGGAGGAGGGTTCGGACCCCTGGATCTCTCCCAACTATCATACCAGAGAACCGCTAAATCCCGTAGCCGATAAGAAGCCAACTCTACTGCCTCTGTATCACTAACATGCATAACCCGAAGTGTATGATGAACCTGGTCAATAAAAGTCTGTGGGTCCTCCTTGGGGTCTGATCCGGTAAACACTGGAGGGTCTAAATTAATAAAATCACGAACTCTTGTACTAACTGGTTTCTCAGCAGCACCTGTATTCTGCCTCTGAGCCTGAGCAGCTACCAAGCTAGTCAATAACTGCAAAGCACTCTGCATATCCTGGTCTGGAGTGCCGGACGGAGGAACTGGAGGCGCTGGGTGCCTTCTAATACCCTCTGGAGGAGATGGAGTAGATAAGGTATGAGAGGGCATCTCACTTTGAGCCTCACTTTGTCCTGCTCTGACTTGGGGCACCTGACTGGTACCCTCTCCCGCTGCTATATCAAGCCGTCTACTAATCGTTTGCTTCCTAGTCGAAGGCATCACTGGAAAAAAACAAGGTGAATATTAGAGACGAACACTTACGACTCAACTCTACGCACGATCTAGATTCAGGAAGAAGGTAACAACCCTAGATGTCATGTAGCCTCCTGATTATAAATGTGGTGCGCTACACATCCATAATCAAGACTCTACTAGACACGGCTCATAGACAACCCCTAGGACAGACTTGCTCTGATACCAAGTTTGTCACGACCCAAACTGAAGGGCCATGACTAGCACCCGACCACACTTGCCGAGCACCAATGTACATTTCATCTAACCTTCATTATTATCTTTTAAGGCTGACCGAGATCAATATAAATGGTAGACCTAGATCATGGACAACCAGCAATAAAATATGACGGCATGAACATACATAGTAGGGGATGACCAGACAATCAAGAAACTACGTATAAGGTATGAGCTACCACGCTACTATGAAAGACTATACAACAAAAACTAGCCGACAAGGCATACCAAACTATACATGAGCCGACACCTGTCTATGAGCCTCTAAAAGAACATAAGTGTTTCAACATAGCTGGAGCAGGGCCCCGACATACCCATAATGTCTATAACAAAAATTGCATACCAAGACCAAGGCAAGTCCGGAGAAGGGATCTCGCCAATCACCGCTGAACTAGACAGTCTACTGTGGTGGGGGAGCTGCACCTGCCTGTCTATCAGGACCTGCAGCACGACATGCAGCGTCCACAAATAAAAGGACGTCAGTACGAATAAAGTACTGAGTATGTAAGGCAAGGAACCATAAATACGATCAGTAATGTAAGCAAGGATAGAGAATATACAACCTGTAACATCTTAGTACCTCTGAGGGCTACTTACATGAAATGCATGATACATATGTATAAATACATAAACCTTTAAAGCATTCGCCTCTGTGGGCATCATTATCATCATATCGTACCCGGCCATAATAGGCTCGGTAGAATCGTACCCGGTCACGTGGAGCTCGGTAAAACCCAACTGACTAGTGGTTGCACAATAGGTGCCGTACCCGGCCAACTATAGCGTGGCTTGGTAGAGTAAAATAGATACATATATATAATGCATGCTCGACTCATGGAATCACATTCTAAACCTTTCGGAGTGACGTAAGGTTGGTATCCTCTGTACACGTTATTAGGACTAACTCTTTACTATGAACCTTATAAGAATCAGGAAGTACCAATAACATTGATAACATAAGAATAAGAGAAGCAACATCAACATCAATCGTTCCATAAGAGGGAAAACAATGTAAGTACTGCTAGCTTCTAAGAGTAGAGTATCTTTGGAAGCTCGTTCATTACATTATGTACAATCGGAGTCGTGCAAAAGAAGGAAAGGGATAGCCTCACATACCTTGTATATACTGCCCCAATCTCAAGCTATGCAATTGTCAAAACTCCTTAGTCTACAATAAGAGAAACGATACTATCGTTATCATTTAAGCGTCATAACTATTATGTATCGACCACAACCTATTTTACGATGAAACGGACAACACCTCCCCTATATATATGACCTCACACCATTCAAAACAGTCACCAAACAGCCCAAACAACATCAATAATAAACATATTGAGCCTCCCAAAATAGTCCACACATAGCCTAATCACTCCATACATACGACGACCACCGTAGTCGTGTCAAACAACCTGGAAATGTTACGAATAACTATCAGCCCATAACCCTACATATATATGGTGTTTCTCCACACCATTCCTCCTCCAAAACTCCACAAGATAGTAGTAAAATACGCAGCCCAACAACAACGCAAAACAGTCCACAAAACAATAACATTACTACCAAGCCTTTCGATATATATCTCACAAGTTCTAGCTTTAATGGCTTAGCTGCAACTTGGATAATCTTAAATACATATAGAGTAAGAGGTTCCTTACCTTTATACAGAAAGAACAACTCCAATTTGACCTTAAATTTCCATGAAATATCCCTCCAATGCTGCCACAACAACAAAAAAGCGAAACTAGCGATCAATTAGTGTTTTTCGGCACTAGAATCACTTTAGAAGGCTTGAAATCACCTAGGATTGATATTAAGAACATGAGGGAGTATTTACAGAACATAAACCCTTTAAAACAACCTCCCACACGAGCTGAAACGACACAAAAATGAGCAACAACAAGAAGAACAAGAGACTTACTAGCGCCACGGAATTCCCGACACTTGATTTGTGTTGTTTGCCCTTTTTTGGGTCTTGAATCTTGAGAGAACCTTGAGAGGATGTTCCTAGGGTTATAAGGTCTGAAAATAGTGAAAAGAAATGACTTAAAACGGGTTGGAGGCATCCTATATAGGTCCAAATATCTTAAACCGACTTAGTGGGCCCCATAGAGAGGTGCTTGGCGCAGTCTCGCGAAAACGCAAATATCTCTCTACTCCGAGATCGTATCGATGAACGGTTTAATGCGTTGGAAAATAGACTCATAGATATTTAATTTGGTTGGTAGATCACCCCGTAATTCCTTTTAAATTATGAGAAAAGATTAGAAACATTTGACCTAATGTTTAAGTAAAATTATGAACCTAAGTTGCGACAACTTTTGTCGACTTTTGTTTCATAACTCGTTTGACTTCAAGACTTATGATACGGATATTATATGATTAAAATACCTTCATAAATGACCTCTTGAGTGTATTAAGCACCGCTAGATTACCTGAAAATTCGAGTTACAACATCCTTGATTCGTTTAACTTCTAATACTGGTTAATCACCCTTATACACTCTTGTATCACTTAAGACCAATAGGATTGACTTCTTATCATCTCAAAGATAATTCCTTCTTGGATTTATGTTAACTAATATATGGCATGAACTAACACATGTGGATATGGGTTGTAACATGATGACCCAAAAGGGTCATCACTTTCTCCACCTTTAAAATAATCGTTCGTCCTCGAACGGACAGAAGAAAGAAGTACATGAGTCGGGTAAAAGATGAGGCTACCGGTCCCGCATATCGGACTCGGACTCCCAGGTCGATGCCTCAGGGGACTGACCTCTCCACTGAACACGAACCGAAGGAAAACTCTTTGACCTCAGCTGGCGAACCTGTCGGTCTAGAATAGCCATCGACTCCTCCTCATACGACAAATCCGTGTCCAACTGGACAGTGCTGAAATCTAACACGTGGGATGGATCGCCGTGATATTTCCGAAGCATGGACACATGAAACACTGGATGCACGGCTAATAAGCTAGGCGGCAATGCAAGTCTATAAGCCACCTCTCCCACTCGATCAAGGATCTCAAATGGACCAATGAACCTAGTGCTAAGCTTGCCCTTCTTCCCGAATCTCATTACGCCCTTCATAGGCGACACTCGAAGCAATTCCCGCTCACCAACCATAAAAGCCACATCTCGAACCTTACGATCTGCATAGCTCTTTTGTCTGGACGGAGCTGTACGAAGCCTATCCTAAATGATCCTGACCTTGTCCAAGGCCTCCTGAACCAAATCTGTACCCAACAACCGAGCCTCTCCCGGCTCAAACCATCCAATCGGAGATCGACAACGCCTACCATATAAAGCCTCATAAGGAGCCATCTGGATACTCGACTTGTAGTTGTTGTTGTAGGCAAAATCTGCTAAAGGCAAGAACTGATCCCACGAACCTCCAAAGTCAATAACAGAAGCTCGGAGCATATCCTCCAATATCTGAATAGTCCGCTCGGACTGTCCATCCGTCTGAGGATGAAATGTTGTACTCAACTTAACCTGGGTGCCTAACCCTCGTTGAACTACTCTCCAGAAATGTGAGGTGAACTGCGTACCTCGGTCCAAAATGATAGATATCGGCACACCATGATGACGAGCAATCTCCCAGATATAGATCTCAGCTAACCTCTCGGACGAATAGGAGACTGCCACAGGAATGTAATGCGCTGACTTGGTCAGCCTATCAACAATGACCCACACTGCATCGAACTTCTTCCAGGTCAATGGAAGTCCAGTAACGAAGTCCATAGTAATTCTCTCCCACTTCCACTCGGGAAGCTCAATCTTATGAAATCTCAGAACTCCATCATCACCTAAGGTAACCTTCTTGGCACCCCCACACTGCACCGTGTCTCTAAGGACATACAAATGGGGATCATCAAACTACCAATCACGGATACGCTCCAATAACGAAGAACGAGCAACCATGCAAGCTAATAATCGACTAGGCTCAGAAATATCCAACCTCACAAATCGATTGGCCAAAGCCTGAACATCCAAAGCAAGCGGCCTCTTACCGACTGGAATATAAGCAAGACTGCACATACTGGCTGACTTTCTACTCAAAGCATCGGCCACCACGTTGGCCTTTCCCAGGTGATATAGGATAGTGATGTCATAATCTTTCAACAACTCCAACCACCTCCTCTGCCTCAAATTCAACTCCTTTTGCTTGAACAAATACTGAAGACTCTAATTATCCGTGAACACCTCACATGCCATGCCATACAGGTAATGCCTCCAAATCTTCAATGCGTGAACAATGGCTGCCAACTCCAAATCATGCACTGGATAGTTCTTCTGATGAACCTTCAACTGCCTCGAAGCATAGGCAATGACCTTGCCATCCTGTATCAACACTGTGCCAAGTCCAATACGAGATGCATCACACTAAACGGTGTAAGGCCCTGAAGCTGTGGGCAAAACTAACACCGGCGCCGTAGTCAGGGCTGTCTTGAGCCTCTAAAAACTCACCTCACACTCGTCCGCCCATCTGAACTTGGCACCCTTCTGGGTCAACCTGGTCATCGGGGCTGCAACATATGAGAACCCCTCCACGAACCGATGATAGTAGCTTGTCAATACCAAGAAACTCTAAATCTCTGTAGCTGATGCTGGTCTAGGCCAGTTCTTGACTGCTTCAATCTTCTTTGGATCAACCTGAATACCCTCTGCTGATACGACGTGACCCAGGAATGCCACTGAACTCAACCAGAACTCACACTTCGAGAACTTAGCTTATAACTGACTATCCTTCAGAGTCTGAAGAACCACTCTGAGGTGTTGCTCATGCTCCTTCTGGCTGCGGGAATATATCAGGATATCATCAATAAAGACTATCATGAACAAGTCCAAATAAGGCCTGAACACTCGGTTCATCAACTCCATAAACGTTGCTGGGGCATTGGTCAACCCAAATGACATAACCAAGAACTCATAATGCTCGTACCGAGTGCGGAAAGCTATTTTAGGGACGTCGGATGCCCTAATCCTCAACTGATGGTAGCAAGATCTCAAGTCAATCTTTGAAAATACCTTGGCACCTTGAAGCTGATCGAACAAATCATCAATCATCGATAGTGGATACTTATTCTTGATCATAACCTTATTCAATTGCCGGTAATCAATGCACATTCTCATTGAACCATCCTTTTTCTTCACAAACAACACCGGCGCACCCTAAGGTGAAACACTGGGTCTAATGAAACCCTTCTCAAGAAAATCCTGCGACTGTTGCTTTAACTCTTTCAACTCCGGCAGGGCCATACGATATGGCTGAATAGAAATGGGTTGAGTGCCTGGAGGCCAGATCAATGCAGAAATCAATGTCCCGGTCGGGTGGCATCCCCGACAGGTCTGAAGGGAAAACCTCAGGAAACTCACGAACCATAGGCACAGAATCAATATAGAGAACCTCAGCACTGGAGTCACGAACATAAGCTAACTATGCCAAACACCCTTTCTCGACCATACGCCGAGCCTTCACATACGAAATAACACTTCGGGTAGAATGACCAGGAGTCCCTCTCCACTCTAAATAGGGCAAACCCGGTAAGGCTAAGGTCACGATCTTGGCATGGCAATCCAAGATAGCATGGTATGGGGATAACCAATCCATTCCAAATATAACATCTAAGTCGACCATGTCTAAAAGCAACAAATCAACACGGGTCTCAAGACCCCCAAACACTACAATACAAGAACGATGAACTTGGTCGACCACAATTGAATCACCCACTGGTGTAGACACATAAACAGAAATACTCAATGAATCACTAGGCATGACCAGGTACGGGGCAAAATAAAATGACACGTACGAATACGTAGACCCTGGATCAAATAGCACTGAAGCATCTCTATCACAAACCAGTATAGTACCTGTAATGACTGCATCTGAAGACTCAGCCTCGGGCCTGGCTGGAAGTGTATAACATCGGGGCTGGGCCCTACCACCCTGAACTGCCTCTCTGGGATGGCCTACTGCTAGTTGGCCTCCACCTCTGGCGGCTTGAGCTCCACCTCTAGGACCTCTACCTCCACCTCTAACACCTCTGCCCCTGCCTCTAGTTGGCTGGGCAGGCTGTGGGACATCTGGTACCTGTACCATAGCACGAGAACCCTGATGTGGAGAACTGCTCGAAGCTCGAGGGCAATACCTAGTAATGTGCCTCGTGTTGCCACAAGTAAAACAAGCCCTCGGTTGCTGGGGTTAACGACCCTGGAAACTCTAAAGCAGCGGTGCATTGATAGGTGCTGATGGTGCACTGTAAGGCTGCTGATCAGAATAGTGTGTTTGAGAACCATGACCACCTGAAGTACCATGGGAGACCTGAAGAGCTGACTGAAAGGACCTAGGAGGATGGCCTCTACCATATGAATCTCTACCTCCAGACGAGGTACCACTGAATCTACCTGAATGGCGGGGCCGCTTATCCGACCCATGACCACCTCCCTGTAACAGAACCACCTCAACTCTGCAGGCCACATTGGCCGCCTCCTGAAATGTAATCTCACTCCCAGCCTCCTTGGCCATCTGAAGATGAATCGGCTGAATAAGACCATCAATAAACCTCCTCACCCTCTCTCTCTCTCTCTCGGTGGGAAGTATGACAAGAGCATGGCAATCTAGATCGATGAACCTAGTCTCACACTGAGTGACCATCATGGAACCCTGCTGAAGGCGCTCAAATTGCCTCCGATAGGCTTCTCTCTGTGTCACGGGGAGAAACTTCTCCAGAAACAACACTGAAAACTGCTCCCATGTCAAAGATGGCGATCCGGCTGGTCTCGCTAAGCAAGAATCCCTCAACCAAGTCTTGGCGGATCCAGATAAGCGAAATGTAGCAAAATCGACCCCATTGGTCTCAACAATGCCCATGTTCCTGAGAACATCGTGGCAGCTGTATAGGAAATCCTGGGGATCCTTAGAAGGAGCTCCGCTGAAAGTAGTAGTGAAGATCTTGGTGAATCTGTCCAGTCTCCACAAAGCATCGGGGGACATAGCCGCTCCATCGCCGGTCTGAGCCACTACACCCGGATGAACTGCCACCGCTGGCTGAACCGCTAGAACCTGAATCTGGGGAGCTACCTGCTCCGAAGTGCGTGTAGCAGGAGTCTGAGCCCCTCCTCCAGCCTGAGAAGTGGCTGGTGCTACAGGAAGCAAACCTGCTCGGGTGACACTCTCCATAAGACCCACCAATCGAACCAGAGCATCCTGAAGAACTGGGGTAGCGATAAACCCCTGTGGGACTTGAGTTGGGCCCACCGGAACTATTGGTGCTGGAACCTCCTCCTCAAAATCAACCTGAGGCTCCGCCACTGGTGCCGCTACTCGGGACTGAGCTCTGACCCTACCTCGGCCTCTAGCACGGCCTCGCCCTCTGTCCCTAGTGGGAGCTGCTGTAGGGGCTCGGGCTGCTGAATAGTAGATGAGGAAGCGCGTGTTCTCATCATCTGCGAAGAACAGAGTAGAAGTTCAATTAGCATTCGAGGAACAAATCTGCACGACAAGAAAGAACAAAAGTGAAGTTTTCCTAACTCGGTAGCCCCTGAGGGATAAATACAGACGTCTCCATATCGATCCCTCAAACTCTACTAAGCTTGTCCGTGAGTTGTGAGACCTATGTAACCTAGAGCTCTGATACCAACTTGTCATGACCCGGATTTCCCACCCTCGGGAGTCGTGATGGTGCCTACTAATGAGAGCTAGTCAAGCCAATCCTTAACTGCTTACATCGTTAACAATTACTTCTTTTAACAATTATCAGCGATAGCATGAAAGCAACGGAATGAAATAAATAAGCGGAAGACTTAAATTTAAAGAAACTGAATAATAGTGCGAGAATCAACATATGCCTCTACCCAAGAACTGGTGTCACATTACTCACGAACTTCTAAGAGTGCTAAATACAACCGTTTGAAAGAAAATATAAACTGTTTGTCTCGAATATATGAGATAACAGACGGAAATAAAAGATAGAGGAGATGCCGGGCCTGCGAACGCCTGCAAGGCTACCTCAATGTCTCACTAGACTGAAGGCTGGCTCTCGCGCTACTTTTGTTGTCCAAAACCTGGATTTGTGCAAAAGAGCATAAAGCGTAGTATCAGCACAACTGGCCTCATGTGTTGGTAAATGTCTGGCCTAACCCCGGCGAGGTAGTTACGAGACTAGGACCAGACTCCAGATAAACCTGTACAGTTATATAATATATGGCGGAAAAGTAAACAAGTAATAAGCAGTTAAAGCTGGGGAAGGGGAACATGCTTCGGGGATAGCAGTTAAAAGAAATAACATGGAATAATAAGGAAGCTAGCACTATAACTTCTACCACAAATGAAAAAAATAAAGGCAACTTTCACTTTCAGTTTCCTCTTGTTGTAGGCGTGCAACTCGATCCCATTTCTCATATCTCGTGGTAGGCGTACCACCCGCTCCCATTTCATTCTATCTCGTGGTAGGTGTACCACCCGCTCCCATTTTATTATATCTCGTGGTAGGCGTACCACCCTCTCCCATTTCATAAAATCTTGTGGTAGGCGTACCACCCGCTCTCATTTCATCAATCTTGTGGTAGGCGTACCACCCGCTCCCATTTCATAATATCTTGTGGTAGGCGTACCACCCGCTCCCATTTCATCAATCTTGTGGTAGGCATACCACCCGCTCCCATTTCATAATATCTTGTGGTAGGCGTACCACCCGCTCCCATTTCATAATATCTTGTGGTAGGCGTACCACCCGCTCCCATTTCATCAATCTTGTGGTAGGCATACCACCCGCTCCCATTTCATAATATCTTGTGGTAGGCGTACCACCCGCTCCCATTTCATCAATTTTGTGGTAGGCGTACCACCCGCTCCCATGTCATAATGTCTTGTGGTAGGCGTACCACCCGCTCCCATTTCAGTTCATCACACAATCACAAGAAATCCCGGCAAGGGAACATAAGTAATATAATAACTTCCCGGCAAGGGAACAAGGATATCGAAATAGTCATCCCAGCAAGGGAGAATCAGCTATAACCAATCTCACTTTGCTAGTACTCAGTTCAGTGAATGGAAATACTTAATCATAGAGGATCATTAATTAAAGTATACAAGGTTTCATTCAAAAACACAACAACTTTCAAGTTAAGACCCACGGTCATGCTTGACACCAACGTATAGATACTCGTCACCATGCCTATACGTTGTACTCAACAAGAAGCAAGTAGCAAATATGACTCAACTCCTAATCATTCAAGCTAGGGTTAAACCAAACACTTACCTTGATGCCTTGAACACCACTCAAGTCTCAATTATAGCTTTACCTCTTGATTCCACCACCAATCCGCTCGAATCTAGTCATAAGTTACTTAATCACATTAATAAATGCTAAATGAATCAACCCTAATGCTTGAAAATGAGTTTTCCAAAATTTTACCCAAAAGTCAAAATTCACCCCGGGCCCACGTGGTCGAAACCCGAGGCTCGGACCAAAACCCGATTACCCATTCCCCCACAAGTTTAAATATATGGTTTGTTTTGAAATCGAACCTCAAATTGAGGTCCAAATCCCCAATTTTAGAAACCCAAGGTTCTACCCAAATCACCCAATTTCCCCATGAAAATCTTTGATTTGAAGTTGAAATCATGTTAAAAGATGTTAAGAAGTGAAGAAAATAAGTTAGAAATCACTTACCAATCGTTTCGGAGAAGAAAAGTTGTTTGGAAAATCGCCTCTTATGTTTTGGGGTTTTGAAAAGTGTAAAATAACTGAAATTCACGTGTATTTATACCCCTCTGAAGTTCCCACCGCGGACCGCTCAAGAAAGACAACGGCCGCACGGGCATCCTGAAGGCCTGCGGATCTATGCCCCGCGCGGACCGTGCAAAGCCGACCGCGTCCGCGCAGCACCCACCGCGAACCGCGCAAAGGCGACCGCGGCCGCGTTGGCCCCTCCGCGGCCATACGCGTTTCCTCGCGGGCCGTGCAAAAGGGTTCAGAGACCTGTCAAAATTCCTGAACCTGCAACATCTGATATTTTAAAGCCTAAGGCATTCCGGAACCTACTAGAAACTCACCCGAGCCCTCGAAACTCTAAACCAAACATGCACACTACCTCAAAAGCACCCTACGAACATATTCGTGTGATCACATCATCAATATAACATCATGAACATCGGATTGAGCCTTAAGATCCATGAAATTTCTTAGATTTCCTTTTAAACATCAATTTTCCCAATTTGGGTCCGGATCACATCAAACGACATCCGTTTTTGACCAAACTTTAAAAAGTGATTCAAAACATATATAAGACTCGTACCGGGCACCGAAACCAAAATACCGGCCAGATACCATTACTTTCTAATCAGATTTCATTTCCCTTTTCTTTAAACATTTCAAAGAACAATCTCACTTAGAAATTCATAACTCGGGCTTGGGACCTCGGAATTCGATTCCAGGCATACGCCCATGTCCCATATTTTCCTACGGACCCTTTGGGACAGTCAAATCAGGGGTCCGGGTCCGTTTACCCAAAATATTGACCGGAGTCAAACTTATTCATTTCGAGGTAAAAATTTAGAAATTTTCACAAGATTTCACGTTTAAGCTTTCCGACTACGCGCTCGGACTGCGCACACAAATTGAGGCAACTCTAAATGAGGTTTTCAGGGCCTCAGAGACACAGATTTCAATTAGAAACAGGTGATGACCCTTTTGGGTCGTCACAAACCCCAAAGCTAAGGTCCAAAAGCTGCTGCACCGGAATCTGCACACAATGTAGAGTGTAGTATCAGCACAACCGACCCCATGTGTTGGTAAGTGCCTAGCCTAACCTTGGCGAAGTAGTGACGAGTTTAGGACCAGACTACCAAATAAACTTGTGCAGTTAAATTATATACAACGAAAAATAAAAGCAGGAACGTACAGTTAAGAATGGGAGGGAGAAACATGATACGGGGAAACATCAATAATAACAGAAGGACAACAGGTAAATATAAGGAACACCATAACTCAATTATCAACAAGAATCAGAAATCAAACAAGTGCACGACATCACCCTTCGTGCTTTTACTCTCGTCCTCACTATAAGAATCAATATAATCTGCACGGCATCACCCTTCGTGCTTTTACTTTCGTCCTCACCATAAAATCAAAATAATCGGCACGAAATTGTACATCGTGCGACACGGCATCACCCTTCGTGCTTTTAACAATCTCTCACCAAAATAATGCACGGCATCACCCTCCGTGCTCTAACACTCTTCCTCACCCAAACAATAAGGGCAAGAAAATAAATAAAATCACAATAAAATCCCGGCAAGGGAATAATAATGCAACAATCAAATCCCGGCAAGGGAACAATATCAAAAGTATCAACATCCCGGTAAGGGAGATAGCATTAAAAGCAACCACATCCCGGCAAGGGCGACAATATAATAATCCTCCTTTTTTCACATTTACTCCACAACTCACTTCACAACTTCAGCCAATGCTCTATAAGGTTCAATTGTCAATTATACTTTCATAATTTGTTTTACAACTTGAGCCAACGCTCTTCAATATTCAAATACCAAGATTACTTCCACAAGTTTTGCTCAACAATAGAAATCATCACATAAGGAATGAACAATACAAACGGAGTCACATTAACCATAGTATAAGACTCACGAGCATGCTTGACACCAACGTATAGATACTCGTCACCATGCCTATACATCGTACTCAACAAATAACATATAGCAAATAGGACACAACTCCGAATCCCAACCAGCTCATGTCTACCAAACCTATAATGCTCAACCATCCCACTATCAGTCCCCTCCCACATGCCAAAAATTCCCTAGACCTCAACCAAATTTCGATCGTAGACCTCCTAAACAATACACAGTCATTGCTGAACCTATTGACCAGTTGTACGAAAGACTCAAAGTTGTTGGTTATGTCACCCCTATCCCTGCTGTAACTCCTGAGAACCCTTCTCAGTGGGTTAACCCAAACAAATCATGTACATACCACTCCGGCATGAATGGACACACCATCAATAAATGTCGTTCTCTAAAGGACAAGATCCAGACTTTGATTGACAACAAGGTCATTGTGGCAAAGGAACCCATCCCGAATGTCCGCAATAATCCCCTGCCAGACCATAAGGGTGAAGGCATCCACATGATTGAAATAAGGGATGATTGGGATCCCAAGGGATCAATTAGTTTGATTGCAGAAGGTGATGACCCAAAGAAGCCAATAGTTACCCTTAACCCAATCATAGTCCAGATTCAGCCATCTGGGGACGCTGAGGTAAATATGTCTGTGCCACTTGAGTTTGAAGCAACATCATCTTCAAAGACACATTCGCCAATCGAGGTCGAATTCGTGTCTCTAGCAAATGCACCTGCACCGTTCGAAGTTTTTCGATTTTACCACCCAAGGTACATGCTCCGTTCGGAGTGAAGATAGCCACGCCGATCCTAGTGGCGATGTCGACCATGATGCCATTCCATACAAAGGCAATACCCTTGGACTATACAACCGAGGGAAGGAGGAAAGGCAAAGTTAGGTTCGAAGAGACTATTGCAGCACAGGGTATGATGAGAACTGGTAGATTTTATACCCTTGAAAATTTAGCTGAGTCAAGCAAGTAGGCCTCCAATCGGTCACCCATCATTAAGACAGGGCCGGATTATCTTTGGAGAAAGATACAGGCCAAGGAATACTCGGTCATCGACCAGATGAACAAAACACCGGCGCAGATTTCCATCCTTGCTTTGCTACAAAATTCTGAGGCATATAAGAATGCCCTGTTGAGGGTACTGAGTGAAGCATACGTGCCAAGCAACATCACTGGCGGGGAAATGGCTAACATGGTGGGACAAGTATTGGAAAGTCATAAAATTACTTTTCATGAGGATGAGCTACGACCTAAAGGGTTGGGCCACTACAAGGCACTGCACATCACCGTGCAATGCGAAAACTATTTTATCACCAGAATCCTAATCGATGGAGGGTCCAGTCTCAACATTTGTCCATTGGTAACACTCAAGAAATTGGGCAAGGGATTGCATGAAATAAAGGACGGACCTATCAACGTGAAAGCCTTCGACGGTTCCCAAAAGTCCAACATTGGGGAGATTAGTCTGTGTTTACAAATGGGGCCAACCTAGTTCGTATTGATTTCCAAGTGATAGACGTGCCAGTATCCTACAATCTGCTATTGGGACGACCATGGATTCATGTCGCCGGAGCCGTAGCATCAATACTGCATCAGGCAATAAAGTTTGAGTGGAACCACCAGGAAGTGATCATTCACGGCAACAGTAGCAACCCTATATACAGTTGCCAGACCATTCCATCAATCGAGGGAAGAAGAAAGCTAGGTGGGGAGACTTACCATCACATCGAACGGGTAAATGTTGTTGAAAACGACAAATGGTGGGATAACAAGATCGAGAGTATACTGAATTGGAGTGGGTACGTAACTGGCAAAGGGCTCGGAAAGAACCTCCAAGGAATCGCTAAGCCTATAAAACTCAAGAAACATTGCACCACTTTCGGTCTGGGATATGAGTACACCGGGAAGGAATTCAACAACTGGTCGCCACCATAGCGCAATCCTTACTATCCGTTGGAGCAGCCAATACCATATTTGGAGCTGACTTTCCAACCGGCCGATGTTATCTATGGGCCAGAAGAAGAGGAAGCACTGGCAGCGGTGAAGAATTTGTTCCTAGAAGACAATGATATAGATTGTTGTGTTTTTCTTGAGGAGGAGGGGGAGAAAGGCCCTTCCATACAGGCCGTAAGCAGAGGGGCATGCCTTAATAACTGGACCATCAGGATGACCAGAGCTCGACGAGCATCGGGGTAGCAAGGCTAAAACAAGCATTGTCTTATCTACTAAAAGATTTTTATTTATCGCTTGTTTTCAATAAGATTTCCAATGTTCAAAATGATTATGCAATTTATCGAAGTATTTTGATTTTTCTTACGAATCAACACTCATTATTATTATTATTATTTTCTCTCATTACTTTACTTACATAGATTACTATTACTTATCTTGATGAACCGATGACTGTGACATGCAATGAGACAACACAATAAACGGATATTGATTCAGAGGAAGACGACATACCAGAAGAGATTGTTAAAGAAATTGAGAATTTTGAGAACAGACCTAAGTCCAACCTGGATGAGACAGAAGTTGTTAACCTGGGAGATGCAGAAAATGTCAAAGAAACACGAATCGGCGTTCACTTATCGCCACTAAAAAGAAGGAATACATAGAATTTCTAAGGGAATATGACGACATATTCGCATGGTCATATGATGACATGACTGGTCTAAGTACATCTATTGTGGCTCACAAACCGCCAACCGATCTAACATGTCCACCGATAAAGCAAAAGCTCAGAAAGTTCAAGCCTGATATGAGTTTGAAAATTAAGGAAGAAGTTACCAAGCAGGTCAAAGCTAAGGTTCTCGGGTAGTAGAATACCCGACATGGTTAGCCAACATCGTGCCAGTACCAAAGAAGGATGGAAAGGTCAGAGTCTATGTCGACTACCGGGACCTCAACCGGGCCTGTCCGAAAGATGACTTCCCTTTACCAAATATACACATCCTGATCGACAATTGCGCCAAGCACGAATTACAGTCGTTCGTAGATTGCTTCGCTAGTTATCATCAAATCTCGATGGATGAAGAAGATGCTGAGAAAACGGCTTTCATTACGCCATAGGGAATGTACTGTTACAAGATGATGTCGTTCGTCCTGAAGAATGCAGGGACACCTACATGAGGGCCATGACCACCATTTTCCATGATATGATACATAAGTAAATTGAGGTATATGTAGATGATGTCATCATCAAGTCCAAGAGAGCCACCAATCACATGGAATATTTGAGGAAGTTTTTCAATAGATTGCGAAGGTACAACCTGAAATTGAATCCCGCGAAATGTGCATTTGGGGTTCTTGCCGGAAAACTACTTGGGTTTATTGTGAGTCGCCGAGGAATAGAGTTGGACCCATCAAAAGTCAAAGCTATTCAAGAATTTCCACAGCCAAAGAACAAGAAGGACGTAATGAGTTTCTTAGGGAGACTTAATTACATCAGCCGGTTCATAGCACAATCCACAGTTATCTGTGATCCAATCTTTAAGATGTTGAAGAAGGACGTCGCTACCAAATGGACTGATGACTGCCAAAAATCTTTCGACAGGATCAAGGAATACCTATCGACACCACCAGTCTTGGTCCCGCACGAGCCAGGTAGACCTATATTACTCTACCTCGCAGTATTGGATGGAGCGTTCGATTGCATTCTGGGGCAGCATGATGAAACAGGGAGGAAGGAGCAGGCCATTTATTACCCCAGTAAGAAGTTTACCCTGTACGAGGCCGATATTCTCTGTTGGAGTGCACCTATTGTGCTTTGACCTGGGTAGCTCAGAAGTTGAGGCATTACTTCTGTGCCTATATAACATATCTCATATCAAGGATGGATCTTTTGAAGTACATCTTTTAGAAGCCCATGCCCACTGGCAAGCTAGCCAAGTGGCAAATCCTGTTGAGTGAATTTGATATTGTCTACATGACTCAGAAAGCAATCAAGGGACAGGCACTAGCAGACCACCTTGCCGAGAATCCCGTGGATGGAGAATACGAACCCCTGAAAACATATTTTCCTGATGAAGAGTTATTGTTCATAGGAGAGGACATTGCAGAATCCTATGGTGGTTGGAGATTGTTTTTCGATGGAGCAGTAAATTTCAAATGAGTTGGCATAGGAGCAGTCCTGATATCAGAAACCAGTCAGCATTATCCGATGTCTGCCAAACTCAGGTTCCCGTGCACCAACAATATGGCCGAGTATGAAGCTTGCATCCTAGGGCTCAAAATGGCCATTGACATGAACATTCAAGAATTGCTAGTGATTGGAGATTCAGACCTACTTATACATCAGGTGCGTGAAGAATGGGAAACCAAGAACTCCAAGATACTCCTGTATATGCATCATGTGCAGGAATTAAGAAAGAGGTTCACAAAGACAGAATTCCAACATGTTCTTAGAGTCCAGAATGAGTTCGCCGATGCATTGGTCACCCCGTCATCCATGATACAACATCCAAACAAAAATTTCATTGATCCTATTCCAGTAAAGATTTAAGATCATCCAGCTTATTGTGCCCATGTTGAAGAAGAAGCAGACGGAAAGCCTTGGTTTCATGATATCAGGGAATATTTTGCAAAAGGAGAGTACCCAGGGCTTGCAAATCCTACTCAGAAACGCACGCTTCGGAGATTGTCCAACATCTTCTTTCATAGTGGAGGAATCCTGTATAGGAGGACTCCTGATTTGGGATTACTAAGGTGTGTCAACGCAAAGAAAGCATCCAAACTACTAGAGGAAATTCATGCTGGGACTTGTGGTCCACATATGAACGATTTTGTCTTAGCAAAGAAGATACTTCGGGCTGGTTACTTTTAGATGACTATAGAAACAGACTGCATCCAGTATGTCCGGAAATGCCACCGCTGCCAGATACATGCAGACATGATAAAGGTGCCTCCAAATGAGCTTAATGCAACAAGCTCACCATCGCCACTCGCCTCCTGTGGAATGGATGTTATTGGGCCAATCGAGCCTGCCGCCTCCAACGAGCACATGTTTATCCTAGTAGCAATCGACTATTTCACCAAATGGGTTGAAGCATCATCTTACAGAGCAGTGACTAAGAAAGTTGAGGCAAACTTTGTACTAACCGCATCATTTGTCGATTCAGGATTCCAGAATCAATCATTACTGATAATGGCTCCAACCTCAATAGTGACTAGATGAAAGCCATGTGCAAGACTTTCAAGATCAGATACAAGAATTCCACAGCTTATCGGCCTCAAATGAATGGAGCTGTAGAGGCCGCCAACAAGAATATCAAGAAGATATTAAGGAAAATGATAGAGAAGCATAAACAGTGGCACGAGAAGTTATCATTTGCTTTATTGGGGTATCGCACCACAATCCGCACGTCAACCGGGGCAACCCCCTATATGCTGCTTTACGGTATAGAGGCTGTCATTCCCGTTGAGGTAGAAATTCCTTCCCTAAGGATCATATAGGAAGCTGAGCTCGATGACGCAGAATGGGTGAAAAGTCATTATGAGCAACTAGCCCTTATAGATGGAAAAAGAATGAATGCAGTTTGCCATGGTCAGCTTTATCAGAACAGAATGTCCAAAGCCTTCAACAAAAGAGTCAAGTCGAGACAGTTCACACCGGGATAATTGGTGTTAAAGAAAATTTTCCCGCATCAAGATGAAGCCAAAGGGAAGTTCTCTCCCAACTGGCAGGGTTCATACATGGTTCATCGGGTTCTGACAAGAGGAGCCCTCATACTTGCAGAAATGGACGGAGAAGTCTGGCCAAAACCAATTAATTCAGATGCAGTCAGGCGTTATTACGTGTAATTTTCATGCTTTCCTTATATGATATATTTGAACTACACCTGACCTGATTCCTATTTAAGAGGGGATATGTAGGCAGCCCTATGGGTTCGGTCACAATTCAATAAAATTTTCATTCCCCTCGCAATTGGAAACTGGGGCAGAATTTTGAGGAGGACCCTCAAAATTCCGAGGTAATTTTAGCAAGTCGTCGCAAACAATAGTCAGAAACCTCAACCCGTTAAACTGGGGAAAAATTTTGAGGAGGACCCTCAAAATTCCATAGCAAGAGAGGTTGCAATCTCCTGAACCACGTCACAATCGTCGGTTTATCTAAAAGTTATTCGTAATTACATACTTATGTCCTATTTTACGAAATCATGCATGTTTATTACTGAAATTGCTTTGTTTAGCAACGCTACCCCGATGATACACACAGTTGTAAGCACGTGATTTTTACCCTATATGAGAATTACTCCCAAAAAATTTAAAATAAAATGATTTTCCTTGGTGTGCAATTTCGTGAGATTTTGTGATATTTTTGGATAATTATTTGTATTTGTCGGTGTTTGCTTATTTGTTAAATTAATAAAAAATACAAAAATATGTTGCATTTTGCATGTAGGATTTAATTATACAATTGTTAGTAATTAAATTAGTTTTACAAAAATTAAAAATTACAAAAATAGGCATCTTTTGCATTTTTAGCATTTAATGTCCAAATGAACAATTTTATGCTTAATTATTACTTAATTGTGCGTTAATTGTTATTGGGAGTTAATTTGCATTTCTATAACTTAATTTAGTTCTTAATAATAATTTAAGTATTTTTAGAATTTAGTTTTAAAAAAATAAAAGAAGAAAAGAGAACAAAAATACAAAGAAAAATCGGATTGGGCCACTTCTTCAATTTCAAACCACATGCCCGAATAATTGCCCAACCTTCCCCATGACCCAGTCCACTTCAAACCGGGTCGAACCGGTCCGCCCCATTAACCCAAATAACCCAACACCCCTTCTTCATTTTTGTCCAACACAAAACAAAACCAAAAAAAAGAAGACAAAAACCCTAAAAAACTAAAAAAAACACATCCGCCTCCCCCACCTTTGCTTCTTCTCCAAACCTTCAAAACTCCAAGCTCCCAACCATGGCTGCCTTTTCCCCCACGTCGAACTTCCATAAATTCCCTCCGTCAAGTTTGTCCATCGCGAAATCATCTTCGTCGTTCGACGTCAAGCTCGAGTTTGAGCTCGACGTCCATGGCTGCCCTCAACTTCACGTCCAAATAGACCAGTCCGACGAGGTGGAGCTCGACGTCCATGGCTGCTCGAGTTGGAGCTCGACGAACTGCTACTGCTGTCACTACCCTCGTCGTCCAGCACGTTCCCAGTACGTCGTCGCCGCTGCTTCTCCTCCTTCCTCCGAGCTGCTGCTGCCGAGCTGCTGCCTCACCTTCATCTTCTTCGCGTACACAACCAGTCGTCGCTGCTTCGTCTTCTTCAATCGCACCCCAGCTGCTCATGTTCTGCCACGTCAACTGCTGCTAGTGCTTCGGCATGGCTTCAGTTGCTAATTAGGTTCGAGTTCGTCGTCGTTTGGTCGAGCTTTGGTCGAGGTTTGTCGAAACAGTCCGTACATATTCGTGTCGATCCGGTTGGTAGATTTTGAATTTTATTTTTGTCCGTATTTTGTTTTGATATTCTCGAATCTAAAGTCGGCAAATGTTTGTTTTGTTCATGTCTATCGTTTGAATTAATTTTTTTTAGTTTGTTCATGTGCGTTGTTAAATTAATTTTCAGATTTCAAATAGAAGTTTAATTAGTTGTTTTTCATGTTTATTTTATGTTTGTATTATTGTTTAGATAAATATTCGTTAGTTTAATGTTTGTTAGATTCAAATTGAAATTTAATTAATTATCTCTTCAATTTGTTTTATGTGTTGTTATGTATTTTCCAGAAATTATTAATGTTGTTTGAATCGTTTGAATCCGTCATGTTTGTTGCTTAAAAATAGATTTAATTCATGTTCATCTTTGTTTGAAGTTCATTTTAAAACCAGTGATTTAATGTGAGTTTATATTTTGGTTTTTGATTCGTTAATGAATCATGTATTGTGTTGTTTGTATTGTTGTATCCTTGCTCATCCATTGTTGGTCTAAATTAACCAGGATTGGTTCCCGATATGGTTAATTCATTCCATTAATTTTGAGTTGTGTTGTTCATCGTGTTCATGTGATTTGTTTGTTGAAGATTGTTGAGAAATTGGTCATCTTGGCTATATTTTGGTTAAGTTATGATTAATTGTTTGTTTAGAGCTGATAGGGGTAGTTTGGTAAATTGCAATACATTCAGGGGTAGAATGGTAAATTGCAATAAGGTCGGAGGGGTAGTTTGGTAATTGAACATTATTTTTATTCTTTATGTTAAGCATGGGGGACAAAATATAATGGGGTGGTGTTTGATATAATTGTTTAACATAATGGGGGACAAAACATAAAGTAGTGGAGGGAAATATTGCATTTGTTTATGTTAGGCATGGGGGACAAATTATAATGGGTTGGGGATGAAGAAATTATTTAATGTAGGCATGAGGGACAAGGTTTAAAATAAAGAAAACATTAAATAGTGGGGACAAAGCATGTATTGGGGGAATAATTTCGGGTTGGGGATTCAAGACTTGTCTTGCTATATATATGGGTCATTTGACACATTAAAGGGAGGTTGGACATTATTGAAGGACTTAGAGATTATTATTGAGAGATTTTTACACTTGAGAGCTTACAGACTTCTTTTTTTACACTTGAGAGCGGACAGACTTGAAACACTTGAGAGTAAAAGAGAAATGCAATTTGAACTTTCACTCGAATAAATTCCGTTTGCTTTTCTTCGAGTGTTATTCAAAAATCAGAAACTACTGCATCTTGTATCTTTTCTCTCCTCTGCTTTGATTGTGATTGCACTTTGGTATTGCTTATTTTTCAATATGTTACTGGGTTATTCTACTGGTTGTTGCTGGTTTTGCGGTGTTGCTAAACCTGCTGTTGCTGTGTTATAACTGCTGCTGACTTCTCCTTCTTTTGTTCTTGTACTGCCATTTCCAGGTACACATTTGTACACTCTCGGCTTGAAGAGAAATGAAATATTAATCAGGCTTTGTTCCTGTTGAATTCCTCATGTTTAGATCTGTGTTTGAATAATATTTTCCTTTCTTTGTGTAAAAATGTAGTTGATTGATTAAATGAGTAATGATGTCGCATGTGTATAACTTCTTCATCTAATAATGTTAGTTTACATTAATCAAAGAATAGTTAATCTGTTTTGATATTATGGTGTGTCAATCTCATGTTTTAGTATTATTGAATAACAGAATATAGAATGAAAGCAGTTTTTCTTTGTACAAACTCGGTCGCAATTTTCCATTCGCATTAGCCGTAAACTAGTAACTAATAAGTTACGTTTTTCAGCATGTAATTAATTGAGAAATTTTCTTTTATTTTTAGAGACAAACTTAATAGAATAAATGTAGTCACTGTAGGTTTATCCTTTTAAATAAAATGAGACGAGCCTCGCCAAATAAAATGCACAGATTGCGGGGCCCTCACAAAATGTATGCTTTAATTACTTAGAACTCGGGATCAGCCGTTTAGCAAAATTCCACGGCTTTACCCAGAAATAATAATACGCTAGTTGCTTTAGGACGCGCCTTAATAAATCTTACCTTCTTAAACTCGGGTGCACATTTATGTGACCCAAATCCAAATCTCAACGGAGTCGAAATGTGTTTCTAATCACGGGTACATTGATTGTGACGTGGTTCGAGATGCGTGTCCATGACGTTGCAAATTCCTTTTTAAAAATAAGAATGAGATGAGCCTCGCCGAATAAAAATACAAAATTATGGGGCCCTCAGTAAATATTTGCTTAAAAATTGCTTAGACTTCGGGATGGATCGTTTAGCAAAATTCCACGGCCCAACCCAAAGTAAATGATACGCTAGTCGCTTTAGGCGCGCCTTTAATAATTTAATTTTCTAAAACTCGGGTGCACATTTATGTGACCCAAATCCAAATCTCAACAGAGTTGAAATATGCCAACAACCACGGGTGCATTGATGTGACGTGGTTCGAGATGTGTTTCCACGATGTTGCAATTCTTGATAAAAATAACAGTAAATGATAAAAGCGGTTAAAAGTTAAACATAGGTTCAACATGTATTAAATCAGATAATCAAGCCGAATATGATAGTTTGAGCGACCGTGCTAGAACCACGGAACTCGGGAATTCCTAACACCTTCTCCCGGGTTAGCAGAATTCCTTATCCAGATTTCTGGTACGCAGACTGTAATATGGAGTCATTCTTTTCCTCGATTCGGGATTAAAATTGGTGACTTGGGACACCCTAAATCTCCCAAGTGGCGACTCTGAAATAAATAAACAAATCCCGTTTCGATTGTCCTTTAATTGGAAAAAACTCCCTACGCCCTCGCCGGGGCGGAAAAAGAAGGTGTGACAACAGTATCACCAGATTAAGCCGAACAAGTCAAGCGAAGCTAGCAGGGATACGAACTAACCTCCCCCCTCTATAAAACTCACGATTTTTTCTTTGGATGCAGGCACTTGGATTACGAAAGCATCAGACATACTATACATTCACGAGACAAACATTGTTCAGGAATACAACTCTCAGAACTGTCGCACTTACCAACATTTTCTATACACACACACCAGTGACATTCCGTATGTCACAATGTCCCCTACAGTCACAATACCGCAATTTGCTATCAGCTAAGAAAACTCTATTACCATTTAGCCTTTTTTCTTGCATAAGGCTACCATTCTGCCTTCCGAGACTAAACATTGTCCCTATCTGCATTTTCTGCATCGCATAAGGCTACCATTCTGCCTTCCGAGACTAAACGTTGTCTCCATCTACATTTCTGCATTGCATAAGGCTACCATTCTACCTTCCGAGGTTAAGCTGTACCTCCCCTTACATTTGCATGGCTGAAAGATCGCCACCCCTACATTTGCATGGCTGAAAGATCGCCACCCCTACATTTGCATGGGTGAAAGATCGCCACCCCTACATTTGCATGGTTGAAAGATCGCGTACCCCTACATTTGCATGGCTGAAAGATCGCCACCCCTACATTTGCATGGATGGAAGATCGTCACCTTATCTACATTTGCATGGCTAAAAGATCGCCACTTTATCTACATTTGCATGCCTGGAAAATCGCCACATACTGCATTGTATGGCTAAAAGATCGCCAAATACTGCATTTCATGGGCTAAAAGTTTGCCACCTACTGCATCTCATGAGCTAAAATTCGCCAAATTATCCAAAGGCATCATCATTCGGAGGCACCATTTTCATAGCCGAGAACACTATGTCATGGCCTGAGGACCCCCCCCTTAATATTTTGCATATCGTTATTCAAAGACATCATGGTTCGGAGGCATCATCCTCATAGTCCGAGAGCATCATTTCATGGCCTGCGAATCCTTTATTGCACGCTTCATGGCCTAGATAAAAAATAGTAAATTAAATTCTAGAAATAAATTAAAAGTGCTGAAATGATTTATGGCATATAATTATCAATTAAAAATACAGAACTTAATTTTTATAAATATAACTGCTATTAAATCTTAAAAGGGGCTAATATTGCAATTATATTCAATTTAGCTTTAAAAATACTAAATGAATTTGTAAAAATATGCAAAAATTATCTTAGCTATATTTTAGTATAAATATTAGAATCCAATAAATGAATCAGCAAAAATGATAATTTTGGGAATTATTACTGGATTTTTTATGAATAAAATAAGGGAATAAATTAGTTTAAAAATCTTTAAAAATTAAGGAAAAATAATAAAAACATTCGGACCTACTTATATATGCATGCATATGTTATTTTGAAAGTATTTTGCGTATTGAAAAATATATAGGGAAAATTGGGTATCAACAACTGCCATTTTTTACCCCGGAAGGATGAAAGAGTTGTCGGGTAAAGATATGATGGCCAATTTTGACCGAGCGGAATGGTTCGAAGAGGTTTAGGCTGCACCTTGGCTTCTGAGCTACCTACATATCCCTGGTTTTACAGGAATCGGGCCATATGTAGTTCAGGATCCGTCGGCGGAGTATGCCGATGAAGACTCTTCAAGAATGGACGCAATACCGAAGATGGGGTGGTTAAGGTTTTACATGGCTGCGGGAACTGGAGTGGTATAGCTCCTGCCGAGATGGTCGTTTCTTGCCGGTGTACCTGCAATTAGAAACAATACAGCCGTATATTGTGCATGAATTTAAACATGATGCAAGTTCTCGTCGGACCATGAATGTTGTCTTTGGACGGTTAGGATGACGTCCTTTAGACCATGACATAAAGGGAAAAGTGGCTATTTAAAATCTAGCTAGATTTCATTTCAATTGTAGCCCAAATTCTATCCCAATTCAAACCCAATTACCCCGGCCCAATTCTTACTCATACCTGACCTCGACCCAATTAAAGCTAACCCATACCTGGATCCCCACGTAACCCCTTAAATCTTAGCCGTTGATCATTTAGATCAACGGCCACCGACCGTCCTTTCCTAATTAAACCCAAAAGACCCCCTTAACCCATTTTATTTGTTGCCATACGCCACCTCTGAAATCCCTCCTCTCCCAAATCCTCTCTACAACACCCTCAAACCCTAGCCGCCGCCACCCGAATCCATGGCCTTTCGAGGTCCTCGGAGACTTGTACCAGCCTTTCATGGCTTATACGTGTTTGTTCTTATGGTTTCAAGGCCAGAATATGAAGAACTCTGGTCCATTCTTCGTTCGATTTTAGTTCATGGCCTTTCTTCGGTAATCTTTGACCCTTTCTCCGGCCAACCATGGTCGTTCGAGTCACACCTTTGACTCTCCTAGTTAGATCGGTAACTTTCAAGGCTTCTCGTTGATTTTGGGTTCTTCTGAAACCTAATTTCTAAGACCTTTCGATTTCCTTCAGATCTACTTTAGATCTATGCTTGCTTTGAACTTTTAAGCGTCTTCTCGAAGTTTCTTCAATTTTGCTTTCAAAAATGACTCTTTGTCTTTTCCGATTAGGGTTTTTCCTGTTAAATTATTTCAAAATCTCTTCTCTAACGTTTAATACGTTTATGATGTGTGCTTGTTTGTTTAAATTCTTGCTTGACTTGTCTGTTTACCATCTTTCGAACTCGTTGTTGAAGACCCTAATTTCTTTTGGGTCTTAGTCGAGTTCTAAAAGCTATTTGTGAGATGAGTGTTTGTTTAGTTAAGTTTTGTTTGATTTGTTTGTTTATCATCTTTTAAGCTCCACTATTGTTGAAAAACCCTATGTCTTTGGGTCTGAAACTGTTCGTTTAAATACTTGACTCGATTTGGAGTTCCTTGTTTCAGAATCTCTTTTCCTTCATGTGATTCCTCTGACTCTGGGTTTCTACAATCATTAAAACTCGACTATGCTTGAAACCCTAACTTCTCAAAAGGTTTCTCATCTGTTACTGTGAGACCTTTGCATGCTTCTGATACTCTTTTTTTCTTCACTATTGATTCAACTTAACTTGACCTATTTGACTATCATGCTTCGAATGTTTGCTATCTACTGAACTTTGTGCTACTATTGCATGTTGTTTCTTTTGCCAATAGGCTTGGCCTCGCATGTCTAGTGTTTTGTGTACTCTATTTATATGTTGAGGTTCCTTGTTTGATTGATCTTCAATCTTGTGACTGATTTCAAAACCTTTCTTTTATGAATTCTAATTTCACTCGCGTGTCAAGGTTAACTGATTCCCTTCCTTATTTTGCTTTGCTGAACCCTTTCCCAAAATAAGTATATTTCTGTACTTAGACTGGATTACTTACTCGATAGTTTTACTACTCCTTTTTTGGCGACAATCATTCTACTTATAAACCGATTTTTCTTTCCTTATTTTGAGCCTGTCACTGCCCGTTAAACAAGTGATCTCTTAATTAAAAGGGATCCACTTGGTTAATTGATTCCGATTGAAATTATTTCCATATTTGTATTGAAACTTTACTTATTACCTTACTCTCACATGTTTTCAAAAGCTATAAGTACCCTGCACCTTCTCTTCTTTCAGACACACGAACACAAGACGGACACTTTTAGTTCTGAACTCACACTTACACTAAAAACACTTTCTCTT
Source organism: Nicotiana tabacum (assembly GCF_000715075.1). Lineage (NCBI taxonomy): Eukaryota > Viridiplantae > Streptophyta > Magnoliopsida > Solanales > Solanaceae > Nicotiana > Nicotiana tabacum. The sequence continues at coordinate 16,260,401 of NC_134080.1, forward strand.
GCTTTACTACTTGTACTGTGGCCTGTTTAGCTGGCTGAAAGCCAAAGCTATATTTCGAAGTCCTGCTACCTTTCTTTACTGCATTTTTTCTTCTTGGACTGGTATGTTCTAGTTAAGTTTTCAGCATCAACAACAACATGGTTACTCAATATTCTTGCCTTCTTGTCTGCATATTGCTTGTATCTAATTCAGTACCTTATTTAGCATGCTGTAATTTCTTTTCTCCTGTTCTGAATCAATGTATTATGAATCCTAAATCCCTACACCAATATGTTTGATATTTATGGTTTGTTTGGGGTATGACAGCATTGAATATTGTTGAACATGACTCAAACTTGGTCCTCCTAGGATCATAACCTTCATATTACCCTTATATATTGTGTGTTCTGGTTGATTTTACAAGCATGACAGCACTCCCTATTGTTGTGCATGCCCAGAATTAACTTATGCCTAAGTATATAAGCTCCTTGCAATGGATGCCCAAACCCTTGCCCCCTTGATGTAAAATTATCAACTTGTTTGAAGTGTTAATGGTCGTTCCCCAGCACCTCTTTCCCTCTTCTTTACTTCCTTAGTTCTCAAAGCTCTATTTCTGCACTTGCACTCTCCTCTTAGACTTAAGTTTTGCCCCCCTCATGTGAGCCTTGCCTTGGGACCCATGAGCTCCCTCTAAACTTGGACACATGAGGGCTGGCTTTTCCACACTACACTTGTCCCTATTTTGGTCATGAAACTTGTGTGTGAGCACTGCCCAGGGTCCTATTAAGGTCCTTAGGGAACTCTGAAACACTCAAGTCCGATAAAGGCTTTGGATCAGGGTCTTTGAGTTGGTTTATCTCATAACTCAGATAGGAAGTCAAGAATGAGGCTTCCTCTGGTTGTAATCCTTTTCTTTGTATTTTCCTGATGTATTTAGTATTTAGTATTCTTGATTTTTAATAAGTTGTAATAAACATTTGGGGCTAGCTAGTGAAAAGGGTTGGGTATTTTATGCATGTCAAGGGTAGAAACCATGTCTGCATATTCAAACTGCATTTAGAAACCATGTCTATAGGACTTCTTGTTCAACTTCACATCTAGATAACCTGCCTATAGGGATCATCTAAAATCCTGCGCATTTGTCACCGTTTAGATACCATATTTTATGGACCAAGTGGTTATAATCCAGTAACGCGTTAAAATTAGTAACATATAGAAATCATGCCTATAGGGGTTCATAAGTAAAATCCTGTTCGTTTCTACTCACATGCAATGTTAGATATCATGTCTATAAGGATCTAAAATCAGTAACGCATAGAAATCATGCCTATAGGGATTCTTAAATAATTCAATTCGCTTCACTCACCTTCGATGTTAGATATCATGTTCATAGGGATTAAAATCCGTAATAGTAGATACTATCACCTGCAGAATCTGTAATCAGTCTAATTTAATTTTATACATTCTGCATTGTAATCTAATTCTCTTACTTAACAAGGTTTAGCAAGTATGCCTATAGGATCTCAAATACTTCGTTATTACTATCTCATCACCTTCTGAACTCAGTAGATATCATGTCTATAGGACCCCATCTAAATACTTAGGCAAGCCTTGGAGTAATAACTGTAAACTACATCTGCTTCTGTTAATCGCTACAACCAGCAGGCAGGACTGATTTGGACTTCTTATCTGAGTTATGTAATAAACTAATCTGCCTCAATAATTAACTTTCATCGTCTTTATGTGCTTTAATCAGACCCTAAAAAAGTATGTGCAAGTCGTGCTAGTTATGTGCTTTTGTTTAAGGAGGTATACTTGAGCCTTATGTGTTATGTGCTTCCCCTTTAACGTGCAGTCTTCTATATGTTTTGTATGCCGCCTTAGATTTTTACCTTTGAAACCTCAAGTCAGGCTAATATCCCTCCCTTTTAGGATTAGTAGTCTTAAGTGCCTCCGGGACTGATAGGAATGGGACGGGTAATAGCATGCAATAAGTAATCGAGACATTCCGCGCTTTAATACCTTAACGGGGTGGGAAGGGTAGATATGGATATGATGACCATGCGATAATGTCACGTGTAGCCCCTCATTGAGGAGTGATTACCGGACATTGTGTGAGGTGATCCATATTAAATATAAACCTAGGACCCCTTTCCTTTATTTGCAAACTTTTCCTTTTTTAAAAAAAATGCTTCTTTCAAATGTTCTTTCTTTTATGTGTTTAAATCCCCTAATATTTGAGCCCATACCTGTCTATTCGCTGAATTCACAATAACTATCCGGCCGGGAACCACACTAGTGGATCTTGAGGGGTGCCTAACACCTTTCCCTTGGGATAATTTCAAGCCCTTATCCAATCTCTGGTTATGCAAACAAACTCAGAGTTGAATCTCTATTGGTGTCCTAATGCACCTCAATCATTAGGTGGCGACTCTTCAAATGCAAACCCAGTTCCCAAAAGGAACGAGTTGTCCCTCCAAATGTCATAAACCCGATTTCGCGAGCAAAAAAGGGGCACAAAAATGGACTGGATAGTTCTTCTCATGAATCTTCAACTGCCGTAAAGCATAGGCAATGACCTTGCCATCCTGTATCAACACCGCACCAAGTCCAATACGAGATGCATCACTATAAACTGTATATGGCCCTGAACCTGTAGGCAAAACCAACACTAGCGTCGTAATCAAAGCTGTCTTGAGCTTCTGAAAGCTCGTCTCACACTCGTCCGACCACCTGAACTGGGCACCCTTCTGGGTCAACCTGGTCATCGGGGTTGAAATAGATGAAAACCCCTCCACAAACCGACGATAATAGCCCTCCAAACCCAAGAAACTCTGGATCTCTGTAGCTGATGTTGGTCTAGGCCAGTTCTTGACTGCCTCTATCTTCTTCGGATCCACCTGAATGCCCTCTGCTGATACAACATGACCCAAGAATGCAACTGAACTCAACCAGAACTCACACTTCAAAAACTTAGCATACAACTAACTATCTCTCAAAGTCTGAAGAAACACTCTCAGATGCTGCTCATGCTCCTCCCGGCTGCGGGAATAGAACAAGATATCATCAATGAAGACTATCACGAACGAATCCAAGTAAGGCCTGAATACTTGGTTCATCAAATCTATAAGAGCTGTTGGGGAATTTGTCAACCCAAATGACATCACCAAGAACTCATAGTGCTCGTACCGAGTGCGAAAATCTGTCTTAGGGACATCGGATGCCCTAATCCTCAACTGATGGTAGCCAGATCTCAAGTCAATCTTCGAAAATACCTTGGCACCTTGAAGCTGATCAAACAAATCATCAATCCTCGGCAATGGATACTTATTCTTGATTGTAACCTTGTTCAACTACCGATAATCTATACACATCCTCATCGATCCGTCCTTATTCTTAACAAACAACACCGGCGCACCCCAAGGCGAGACACTAGGTCTAATGAAGCCTTTATCAAGCAAGTCTTGCAACTGCTCCTTCAACTCTTTCAACTCAGGCGGGGCCATACGATACGGCGGAATAGAAATGGGCTAAGTACCCGAAGCCAAATCAATGCAGAAGTCAATATCACTATCGGGTGGCATACCCGGCAGGTCTGAAGGAAAAACCTCAGGAAACTCACGAACTACAGGCACAGAATCCATAGAAGGAACCTCAGCACTAGAATCATGAACATATGCCAAATAGGCCAAACACCCCTTCTCGACCATACACCGAACCTTCATATATGAGATAACACTACGGGTAGAATGACCAGGAGTCCCTCTCCACTCTAAACAAGGTAAACCCGGCAAGGCTAAGGTCACAGTTTTGGCGTGATAGTCCAAGATAGCGTGGTAAGGTGATAACCAGTCCATCCTCAATATGACATAAAAATCAACCATATCCAAAAGTAACAAATCTATTGAAGTCTCAAGACTCCCAATCACAACTATACATGAACATGGACACGATCTACCACAATAGAATCACTCACCGGTGTAGACACATATACAGGATCACTCAAAGAATCACTAGGCACGACCAGATATAGTGCAAAATAAGATGACACATAAGAGTATGTAGACCCTGGATCAAATAGAACTGAAGCATCTCTACTACAAACCAGAACAGTACTTGTGATAACTACATCGGAAGCCTCAGCCTCAGGCCTGGCTGGAAGAGCATAACATTGGGGCTGGGCCCCACCACCCTGAACTACATCTCTGGGGTGGCCTGCTGCTGGCTGGCCTCCACCTCTAGCGGCTTGACCTCCACCTCTAACACCTCTACCTCCACCTCTAGCACCTCTACCTCCACCTCTAGTTGGCTGAGCGGGCTATGGAACACTTGGTGCCTGAACCATAGAAAGGAAACCCTGATGATGAGAGATGCTCGATGCTCGAAGGCAAAATCTAGCAATATGTCCCATATCGCCACAAGTATAACAACCCCTCGGATGCTGAGACTGCTGACCCTGACGACCTGAATGACCACCCCGAAAACTCTGGAGCGGCGGAGTATTGATAGGAGCTGGTGGTGGACTGTAGGTCTGCTGATCAGAATACTGCATATGAGAACCATGGCCAACTGAAGCACCGTGAGAAACCTGAAGTGCTGACTGAAAAAGCCTAGGAGGATGGCCTCTACCATACAAATCCCTGCCTCTAGACGAGGCGCCATTGAATCTGCCTGAATGACGAGGCCTCTTGTCAGACCCCTGACCACCTCCATGTGATAGAACCATATCAACTCTCCTAGCCACATTGGCCGCCTCCTAAAAAGAAATCTCACTCCCCATCTTCTTAGCCATCTGAAGTCGAATAGGCTGAATGAGTCCCTCAATGAACCTCCTCACTCTCTCTCTCAGTGGGAAGTATAAGAAGAACATGACGGACTGACTCAATAAACCTGGTCTCGTACTGAGTAACTGTCATAGAACCTTGTTGGAGACGCTCAAACTGCCTCCGATAGATCTCTCTCTGCGTGACAGGAAGAAACTTCTCCAGAAGTAGCGGAGAAAACTGATCCCAAGTCAAAGCTGGTGACCCAACTGGTCTAGCTAAGCAATAATCCCTCCACCAAGTCTTGGAGGATCTAGATAAGCAAAAAGTAGCAAAGTCGACCCCATTGGTATCCACTATCCCCATGTTCCTGAGAACCTCGTGACAGCTGTCTAAATAATCCTGGGGATCCTCAGAAGATACACCGTTGAAAGTGGTAGTGATGAGCTTGGTGAACCTGTCCAATCTCCACAAGGCATCAGCAGACATAACTGCTCCATCACTGGTCTGGGCTACCACACCCGGCTGAACTGCTCCAGCTGGCTGAGCTTCTGGAGTCTGAAACTAGGGAGCCATCTACTCCGGAGTGCGAGTTGTAGGAGTCTGGGCTCCTTCTCCAGCTTGGGAGACGGCTAGTGCTATAGGAAGCAAGCATGCCCGGGTGACACTCTCCATATGGCCCACTAGACGGACTAGAGCATCCTGGAGTACTGGGTAGCAATGAACCCCTCTAGGACCTTGGTTGGGCCCACCAGAACTGCCTGGGCCGGAACCTCATCATCAAAATCAACCTGAGGCTTTGCCACTGGCGCTGCTGATCTGGGCTGAGCTCTGCCCTGCCTCTAGCACGGCCTCGGCCTAGCCCTCTACCCCTTGTGGGAGCCGTTGCTGGGGCTCGGGCTACTGATTAGTGGATGAGGAAGCACGTGTTCTCTCCATCTGCGAAAGAACAGAGTAGAAATTTAATTAGCATTGAGAAACCAAACCGCACGATAGGAAAGAATAGATGTGAAGTTTTTCCTAACTCTTTAGCCTCTTGAGGATAAATACAAACATTTCCGTACTGATCCCTCAGACTCTATTAAGCTTGTCTGTGAGTTGTGCGACCTAAGTAACCTAGAGCTCTGATACCAACTTGTCACGACCCAGATTTCCCACCCTCGAGAGTCGTGATGGCACCTACTAGTGAAAGCTAGGCAAGCCAACCTTTTTGAATTATTTACCTTTTTCCCCTTTTTAATCCTTTAGCAATTAAGAGCCAACATTATATAAACAGTGGAAATTTAAAAGCGGAAGACTGAAGCGTAGTATATTAATAAAGATGTCACTACCAATCCATACATTAACTACCCAAGACTGGTATCACAATTTCACAGACTGTCTAGGAGTACTACAAATAAAGGTCTAAAAGAATTATTACAACACTGTCTCTGAAATACATGAAAGAAACAGAATAAAAGGATAGAAGGAAACGCCAAGGCCTGCGGACGCCGGTAGGACTACCTCGGATCTCCGGATAGACTAAAGGCAGCAACCCCAAAGCTAAGGTCCAAAAGTTGCTGCACCGGGATTTGCACACAGTGCAGAGTGTAGTATCAGCACAACCGACCGCATGTGCTGGTAAGTGCCTAGCCTAACCTCGGCGAAGTAGTGACGAGGCTAGGACCAGACTATCAAATAAACCTGTGCAGTTAAATCATATACAACAAAAAATAAAAGAAGGAACGTACAGTTAAGAATGGAAGGGGGAAACACAACAGAAGGAAAACAGGTAAATATAAGGAACATCATAACTCAATTATCAACAAGAATCAGAAATCAAACAAGTGCACGGCATCATCCTTTGTGTTTTTACTCTCGTCCTCACCATAAGATTCAATATAATCTGCACGGCATCACCCTTCGTGCTTTTACTCTCGTCCTCACTATAAAATCAAAATAATCGGCATAGAATTGTACATCGTGTGGTACGGCATCACCCTTCATTCTTTTACACTCTTCTTCACAAAATCAAACACTGTATCACCCTTCGTGCTTTAACACTCTCTCACCAAAACAATGCACGGCATCACCCTTCGTTCTCTAACACTCTTCCACACCCAAACAACAATCACAAACAATAAGGGCAAGGAAATAAATAAAATCACAATAAAATCCCAGCAAGGGAATGATAGTGCAATAATCAAATCCCGGCAAAAGAACAATATCAAAAGCATCAACATCCCGGCAAGGGAGATAGCATTAAAAGCAACCACATTCCGGTAAGGGAGACAATATAATAATCCTCTTCCTTTTTTCACATTTACTTCACAACTTGAGCCAATGCTCTATAAGGTTCAATTGTCAATTATACTTTCACAATTCATTTTACAACTTGAGCCAACGCTCTTCAATATTCAAATACCAAGATTACTTCCACAATCTTTGCTCAACAATAGAAACCATCACATAAGGCATGAACAACACAAATGGAGTCACATTAACCATAGTATAAGACTCACGGGTATGTTTGACACCAACGTATAGATACTCGTCACCATGCCTATACGTCGTACTCAACAAATAACACATAGCAAATAGGACACAACTCCTAATCCCTCAAGCTAAGGTTAGACCAAATATTTACTTCGATGCCACGAACACAATTCAAGTCTCAACTATCGCTTTACCTCTTGAGTCCACCACTAATTCGCTCGTATCTAGCCACAAGTTACTGAACTATATAAATAAATGCTAAATGAGTCAATTCCAATGCATGAAAATAGGTTTTCTAAAGTTTTTCCTAAAAAGTCAAAAACCGGCCTCGGGTCCACATGGTCAAAATCCAATTACCCATTCCCCCATGAACCCAAATATATAATTTATTTTGAAATCGGACCTCAAATCGAGGTCCAAATCCCCAAAATTTGAAAAACCTAGGTTCTACCCAAAACACCCAATTTCTCCCATGAAAACTCTTGTTTTTGAGCTGAAATCATGTGAAAAAATATTAAAAATTGAAGAAATCGAGTTAGAAATGACTTTCAATCGATTTGGAGAAGAACTTTTCTTTGGAAAATCGTCCAAGAGAGTTTATGTTTTTGAAAGGGTTTGAAAAATGAAAGATTTTCGGCTAAGTCATGAATTTGCAGGTCGCAGATGTCGCAATTGCGAACCCTTCAGAACCTGCTAATCTCGCATTTGCGATCACTGTTCGCAATTGTGAACTCGCATTTGCGATGGGAGAGTCACAATGGGGATTTCTGGGCCTCTTCGCATTTGCGATCAGGCCTCCCAAGCCTTCTCTCGCATTTGCGATGGTTTATTCGCATTTGTGATCTCGTAGCCAGCCTGCAGACCTGCAACATACCAGCAATTTCTAAGTGCAAATTTCACTCCGTGGACTATCCAAAACTCATCCCGAGCCCTCGGAGCTCCAAACCAAACATGCACACTAACCTAAAAATATCATACAGACTTCCTCATGCAATCAAATTACCAAAATAACATCAACAACTATGAATTTAGCATCAAAATCAAAGAAAATATCAAGAACTTTCAAAGTTTCAAATTTTACAACTAAAGTTCCGAATCACGTCATATGATCTCCGTTTCTTACTAAATTTTACATGCTCGACTTAAATTACATATAAGACCTGTACCGGGCTCCGGAACCAAAATACAGGCTTGATACCATCAAATTCCAAACACATTTCATTTCCAAAAATTTATATATATTCCAAAAAATAATTTTCTTTAAAAATTTATTTCTCGGGCTTGGGACCTCGGAGTTCGATTCCAGGCATACGCCCAAGTCCCATATTTTTCTACGGACCCTCCAAAACCATCAAATCACGGGTCCGGGTCTGTTTACCCAAAATATTGACTGAAGTCAACTTAAATTTATTTTAAAAGTGAAATTTATCATTTTTTCACAAATTTTCACATAATGGCTTTTCGGATACGCGCCCGGACTGTGTACGCAAATCGAGGTGAGACAAAAAGAGGTTTTTAAGGTCTCGGAATATAGAATTTATTTCTAAAAAGGGTCATCATAATAAAGTAACAACAGACCTAGTATTCAGTGTCTTCTTGCTTCGTGTCGGAAACAAAGAAGAGCATCCAATAAAAGATGATTTTGGTTCTTTGTGAACACTTGGTTATCAATCCCAATGGTAATAGTAGTGTATTTAATAAGAGAAATATTTCTAACAGAAATATTTCTATCATTAGATTAAAACACAATTTGTGCAAATCACCTGATAGAACTAAAAAGATATCTTAGCTAGCAGAAATAAATATGTTGGTCAACTAAATAAAAAGTTCATTGCAAAATTTTATAGTAAAATAAAATATTTTTTTTGTTTTTGACTCAGCAGAAAATGATACCAATAATTACTACCAAGAAGAATACTTAAATACTTTAATACCAAATGGCCTTCAACCATATATGTTTGTTGTCAAGTTTATTATATCTTACATATATTAGTATCACCGTATATATAATAGACTAAGTTAAAATTGATCTTCCATTGATCTTCCCTTAAATATAGGTTGATTTTGAAGAAAAATATGCATGTCATGCTACTGAAAAACTTAGATACGCTGAATAGCTTATGTGATAGCACACATATGATATATAGAAGTTTTGACAATAATGTCATACATGCAAAAATTATAATACTGGTCAATGTGCTTCTAAGTATATTCTTATCCCTGAATTTAACTTTCATCTTTCGAAACTAAGGAATATCCTTTTAAACTTGTGTGAAAATAATTTTTAGTATATTTATGATTTGCAAATATAATACATAAAGTACAAGGACAAACATCCTAAATATTGGACTATATTTACCGCAATATGTTTTCTTCCACGAACAATTGTATGTTGCACTTTCAAGAGGGTATCAAGATCGACAACAAGAGTTCTGGTTAAGGCGGAGCAACCAAAGCATTAGGAGGAAACATACACAAAAAAATATTGTCCACAAAGAAGTGTTCGTTAAGATATCATCATATTAAATACTCTTAAACTATAATACATAATTATCTAACTAACATGACAAAATTGATCATTTGTGTAAGTTTTGATGGTGTCCTTTTATTTTAAATTCATGTATTATACTAATGTAATAATATTTTTCGGTATTTAGATGATTGTTGTATTATTATACATAAAATTCTTTCATTCATTAAATTGTATTGTTCCTTCATATAAATAAATGTTTAAATCAGCATGTGCCATTCATATATACTAGTGCCCTATTAAGCATGAATAAGGGGTTAATTACATAGAAGGTCCCTCAACTTTAGCACTCCCTCCATTTTAATTTACTAGTAGTAGTACTTGCACGATGCACAGTCAATATTATAAAATATTAATTAAATTAGATCATATTGCTTTAATAAATTTTAATTTTCATCTTATTTGTCAATCCGATATACCCAATAATATTATTTAAATTTTAACAAATAAAATCTCTATTAAATTAAACAGACTTATATAGTCATCGGATAATTTTTTTGTTCTATAGTTTTTTCAATTATATTATCCAATATTTAGTATAATTGCCTTGTTAATAGAAATTATTAGCATATTAATTTGTATAATATTTTTGTCTACTAATTTCTTTTTGTCATATAATAGAAGCTTTATATATTTTATTACTCTTGAAATATTTTTTTATTTTAAATTTTATTCTATTGTTTTCAACACTATTATATGAAATTTTATGTATTAAATTAAAGGGACTTATATAGTCATCGAATAACTTTTTTGTTTTGTAGTTTTCTTTATTATATTATCCAATATTTAGTATTATTGTATTTTTAATAAAATAAATTATTAGCATATTACTTTATTTAATATTTTTGTCAGCTACTTTCTTTTTGTAATATAATAGAAGATGTATATTTTATTACTCTTAAAATATTTTTTATTTAAATTTTATTCTATTGTTCTCGGTAAAATCTCTATTAAATTAAAGGGACTTATATAATCATCGAATAAACTTTTTGTTCTATATTTTTTAATTATATTATCCAATATTTAGTACAATTGCATTGTTAATAAAAAATATTAGCATATTACTTTGTTTAATAATTTTTGTGCTATTTTTTTGTAATATAATATAAGATATATATTATATTACTTTTAAAATATTTTATATTTTATATTTTATTCTATTATTCTAAATAGTATTTTATGAATAAATATATTTTATTTTTAAAAGAAAAACGAAAATGATTAAAAATATTAAAGCAATTAACTAACCTAAACTAACCCTCACCCATATTTCAGTAGTTAATTTTAGGTAGTTATTTTCTTTGTGTCTTTATTTTTTTTAACATTTTTTTCTTATTAAAAAAGAATTTAAATCTCCAAATTTTATTTTAAGAAGAGGTCTTTTCCCTCTCCTTTTAATAATATATAGATATTACTCTTGAAATATTTTTTATTTTAAATTTTATTATACTGTTCTCAATAATATTATTTGAATTTTAATGAATAAATAAACTTATCATTTTTTTAAAAAAATAATTTTTAAATCTCCAAATTTTATTTTAAGAAGGGGGTTTTTCTCCCCTTTTAATAATATATAGATATTACTCTTGAAATATTTTTTATTTTAAATTTTATTATATTATTCTCAATAATATTGTCTGAATTTTAATGAATAAATATACTTCTTATTTCAAAAAAGAATAATTAAAATGATTTAAAGAAATGAAACAAAGAAATTAACTAACATAAACTAACCCTTACATTGTTACAACAACAACAACAACAACAACAACCCAGTATAATCCCACTTAGTGGGATCTGGGGAGGGTAGTGTGTACGCAGACCTTACCCCTACCCTAGGGTAGAGAGACTATTTCCAAATAGACCCCAGACATCCTTCCCTCCAAGAACTTCCCACCTTGTTCTTGGGGAGACTCGAACTCACAACCCTTACATTGTTAATAGAAATTATTAGCATATTAATTATTAAATATTTTTGTCTGCTACTTTTTTTTTGTAATATAATAGAAAATATATATTTTATTACTCTTGAAAGAATAATTTTATTTTAAATTTTATTATATTATTCTCAATAATATTATCTGAATTTTAAAGAATAAATACACTTTTTAATTTCAAAAAAGAAAAACGAAAATGAATGGAGAGTTTTTTTTTTATTTTTGTTTTTTATTATAAATATTTTATTTTATTATTTTATAGATATTTAAATTCAAAAGCAATAACAAATAACTAACTATTCTACTTATGCCATGTGGCTTTTTTCTAGGCTACAGCTTGGCTTAAGGAGAGGGCTTTTCCCTCTCCTTTTAATAATATATAGATTTGTCCTAATTTAACTTGATACAAAGTTTAATAAAGAGAGAAAAATATTTGAAACTTATGATCTTAAACATGCCATAACATTTTTATAGATATAAAGCTTTTGAAATTTATGGCCTTAAACAAGCTATAACAATTGTGTGACTATAAATGCTTATGATTAAGGAAATATAAAAAATATGCAAATCTTTTTGAAACGGACTAGTAAGAAAATAGTGACAATCTTTTTGGGGAGTAATGTACTTGCAGAGAAAGCATCAAATTTATTTTTCTAACAACAAAATCATTAAACTTTCACTAAATTTCATAAAATATCATTCTTGCCAAAATACGGTCACACACAAATATGAGAATTGGAAGAAAGACGAAATAAAATGAGTCAAAACACATTGAATTCGGTATTGGGGCATTTATTCAAGAGCTTAGGGATATATACACCCAGTGAAAGCCAATTAAGCCTACACCTCTGAAAGTCTCCAGTCCCCTACTACAAGAGTGAGCTGAGGGAAGAACCGCTTCATAATGTTTGCCAACAATTTCTGCTAACAAACTAATATTCCTAATTCAGAATAATCAAACAGAAAACAGTATAGTCTATAAGTCGTATGATGTCTATGTTAAAACATTTTCAATCTATTCCAGCATTAATTTGTTGGAGGAAGTGAGGCCACCATCCACTGCGGAATGAGCAATGACATAGCGAGATACCAAGTAAAACAAGTAGTAGGCGAGATAATGAGAGCCAGAAGTTAGTATAAAGGAGCAACCGCCACTTCACCCTGCAGCATACTTCCTCTTGCTGAACTGAATCTGTTGGTCAAGTTTGTGTCGATACCATCTCAAAGCGCACACAAGTCTTCATGAACAAAGGGTAAATCTTCAAGGGATGCAGCCATGGGCAGAAGCCAACGCATTTTACACAGGTTTATGGGTCCACAGAAACTGATCTGGAGGCAGCACTCAGAACTCATCCCTAAGTGTTGAATGTTGAATTTGCTCTGGATTTAAATGGTGAACATATTACTAGCAACAGATCCTGATAATTATGAGTCGAAATTTCAAGAATGGAAAGGATACGGAAAACATAGGCATGAAGGACACATGCAGAATATAACTTCAGAAACACATAGGCATGAAGGGCATATGCAGAATATAACTTCAGAAACACATTCCATAATCCTCACTCCTGTGTGAAATTTAAAATTGTAACTTGTAAGTAATTGTCGCATTGCTTGTTGCTACATAGAGAAATCAATCAGTAGTCAGCATTATTCACTAATTGCTCCCGGTAATACCAGTAATAACCAACAATGCAATAAAACCTAATACTCCTTTATGCACAATATTGCAAGTCAATGGAGTTCAGACAATGAGCATTCTCATCACATAAAAGAAGCCAAAATCTTCTGCATTCACCTTATCTTACAAATTTCTGGTGCGCATTAATCCTGCATAATCAATGTCCACGATTGTGTGTTTTATTCATGTCATGAAACCTCAAGTGACTAATGATTCATTGTGAACATGTGCTCTTATTTTGGTAATATTACCAACTTCAGGTAAATAGGCCACAGCTAAAATTATCCCAACTAAAAATAGACTAAGGTGAAATTAACAGTTTTGAGTCAATGACTTCGACATAAATTTAAAGCCGAATAGCAATAACTTCGGCACTGGTCTCTCACAAAAATACCGGCCGAAAAATTTATCACTCCGTATATGAGGAGAAAAGCCAAATACTCAGAAAACACTTGTTCTGGCGGTAAAATCAACTCCAATTAGTGCACAAATTCTCTCCCAGATGATTTATAGGTTAGCTGAATGACCAGACGAGGGGGTATAGAAGGCTAAAGCTACAATAAATACAGCTAACTATCAATCATGACTAACGTCTTGCACTAACATTTTTTTATAAGGTAAATAATTATTAATAATTGAAAAATTCTCGGGTTGCACTTACAGGGTATGCACCCAGTCCAAATATTTGGATTGCAAGTCTAGCAACTTCCTTAACAGATTTTATTTTCGGAAAAAAAAAAAAAAAATCTCAACAGATGTGCCTTTGTCTTGACCCAAAGCATTTTCACCGGAGCCAAAACCAAGGCAAGCTGCAGCTTAAAGGAGTATGAAAGCACAAGTAATGAGAGTCAGATATATAGTATACCTCAACTCTTTATAGACGTGCACTGATTTTATTCATGGTTAATGAATCCGTAGCCCCTGACATGGAATCATGTATTACTTGTCCAACCCCTTTTGGTGTTTTCTTGCTAGTATTTTGATAACAAAGATAAGAAAGTGACTGCAACCATGAAACCAATGTCGGTTTCCGTATAACATCATCCGATTCTGCAACATGTTGATATAACTCGTTGAGAATCATATCCTGGCCATTGGAAGGTAAACGAACGACCAACTGCGCCAGTAACTTCATTAAACTAGGCAGAACCTGAGAGCAAAAAAATGTTTTTATTTGCCATTTCAAGTACATTATGTTGACATAGTAGGCATAAACCATGGCTAGGAAACCTAAGACAAAATCAGCATTTGCATAGTTGAAGCATCTCTCCATTTTCTCTTTTCCATTTTAGAAAGCTTCTATCTTAATTCAAGAAAGAGCTCCTATAATTTATTCCAAATACCTAAATTTTCAAATGAACGAAGAAACAAGAAGTTAAACCGTTAAAGTGAAGTAGCACCCATATTGAGTGTTTGCTATCAATAAAATGCATGTGTCCCTTATGATTTACTTATAACTGCCTAGCATTAGGTTGCCCAGTTGAAGTCAAACATTATTGCCATTTACCTGTATATCAACAAGAGAAAGGAGACGTAAAAGCAAATCCAACATCTGCTTGAAAGGCTCCAACTCTCCATCCCAACTCTTCCACAAGTCATTTTTTGGAGTAGTATTGACTGAACTACAAAGGCTATCAGCTTTTTCAATGAGACAGGAGATGCAATAGAATATAGACGGGCTTCCAGCAGGCAAATGTCTAACCAGTGCAACAACTCCAGAAGCGAGTCCCTCAAAAGGAGTAAACCCAGGATATCCCTAAACTTTCAGTTAAATCAGAAAACAAGTTCAAGCATCACAGCAATTAAGTTTGATAACTTCTATTACCTCTAAAGATCTCTTGACATAATAGAATACAAGTTGCTCCTTTAAAGTAACTCTTTCATCTAGGTCAGCATCCTTCCCAGAGGACATGAAAGCGACAAACACTGAGTGTGAGGCTTTAGCCACTTTCCCAGTTGGATGCCCCATGTATCTGGTTAAACATATTAAGGAAATTTTCATAAATTCAACCAAGTTTAGCTTTCCTACTTGTTTCTAGATCTATCCATCAGATGCAGGATACAGGAACATGGTTGGAGCCAGCACCTTGCGGAATACAGAGGCTGGTATACATTCTACGCAAGTTGGGATTACTCGCAGATAAAATAATATCCGAGCAGTCTGCACTTCATCAGTAGTCCAAAGATATTCCATTTTCTGAAAGCTAGTAGGTACTGCAAGGAAAAAGGTAATGTTTTGTGAAAGACTGTAATAGAGCAAACATACTGACAATTACAAACGTGCAAGGAAAAAAAAAAAGTCACAACCAGCTTGGTTTGTCAAATCATCATAAGATGGAAGAGACTCCACGAATGAGACACAGGCAGATTCATTCTCCTGAACCCTAGTAACAACTGCTCTAATCGTATCCATATACTCTGGCAAACGCATTCTGCGAAAATATTCCATACAAGAAAATGCAACCAATATCCTCACTGAAAGTCTCATTTGAATTTCTTGGGGAGCACCTAAACCTAACTTGTGCTTTGTTACTGCCAAGGCAAAGAACACAACCATGAAGAAAGCAGATTCAGCAATTTTTTCCAGATTCCCTAATAGTGCTTCCTCCCTATCTCGAAGCATCAAAGCAACCTGCCGATGCCACATATAGACATCCCGACAGTAATTCCATATGATATCCTCTACTATACTTCGGTTTTCTTCATCTGCCAAGACATACTGATTGCAAAAAACACCAGTTATGGCTCCTGCTTCCTTAAAAATAATGCTGTCTAGATGTTGCTGGACCTCATTGAGAACTAATCCCACCAAGTTTCCAGAAGGTGATTCTTGGATTTTGACATAAATACGTGGCAAGGGGAAGATTTCAGTCAGCAATGCTGTAGTGAGGCATAGAAACACATGAGCTTGGTAAGAAAATGGACCAATTTTAGATAAAGCTAATGATAGACACTGTAACAAAAAGGAGTTTCTTGGCTCCACGGTAGCATAATCAGCATCTCTGGCACTAGAAACTAAACCATGAGCAATAATCTCGATACGTCCCTCTGCAGAAGTCTTAAACTCCATTAATGCTTTCTGTTCAGATCTATTGATGACTCGTAATACTCCAGCAGCAGCCATGACTACAGCAAACAAAGAGAATGCTGGTCGTGTATTCTTCAATACCTCTCTACTGAAAAGATCAATCTTGTCTGCAGAGTGGGAATTGATAAAATTTGAAAAACTCCATTCCATTAGATGCAGTACCATGAGCCCATTAGACACACTAGCAGAAGGACCATCACTTTTATCCCACAATTCCATTAAACAACAGAGAAGTTTAACAAAATAAATGTTCACAGAAGAAGATAAGGCATAGCCAATTCCTGCAAGAACATTGGGGATTGCCCTTTCAGACAAGCGGATCAATCTATAGTCTTCTTCAAGGAGCTGGCAGAGCAATTTCAAGCAGACCGTTTTAGATTTTTCGGATGCTGAAGGTACAAAAGAAAGAGCACCAAGGAGGAGAACACCTTCAGAGAAGAAAGATAAGCTTTTGTTCGAATGAATATGTCCAGAGAAAAGGTGCAAGAGGACCTCCACCGCTGAATCAATGACCCCAGGAGAATGTCTAGATGATTTCCTAACCCAAATATACAGAAGCCTGACAAATAAAGGATAAGATTCCTGCGGAAGGGAGACTTTTTGTGAGGACAAAATAGAGAGAAGAAGCTTTGCTTGTGGATCAGCAATATAAAGAGAGAATTGCGCATTGACGAGTGTCCTTAGAGATTGGAGGTGATTTGAATGGAATGACTTATTTTGAAGGGAGTCCCTAAGATCAGCCCATGCTCGGATGATATTTTGGGCTGATGTTGAAGAAGGATGTCTCAACGTTGTATTCTCGTGGATGCCACTGCTGCTGCATAGCCATTCTTCAAGGAATACATATTCAGCTTTCTTTGCCATCATGTAAATTATACAACTGCAACATCAAACGTTGCCAGTAATCAAAAAAAGAGACTGCTACATGCGCTAAAGCATAATTAAGAGCCCACTAATTATCTAACCACGTCTCATCAATGAACTATAATCACAACAAAATTTGCACCAAATGCGAGTGCAAGATTTAGGTGATTAAAAGTTACCCACCACCTTATGACATATTTTTCGCACCAGCAAACCCCGCTTCATGAAAACAAAAGTAACTAGCAATGATTTGCTTTCAGATCTCAAAAGGATTATCCCCCTTATAAGCTGGGAAAAGAGGGGGAAGGGGTCGGCTTTATTTAGTCAATAGAGTTAGTCAACAATAGAATTTTTACTCAATAGATATAGCGAGAGAAGTGTTATAGATAACATTTTTGCTCCAGTCTTCTGAACTGATCAAAGAGAAGAGGTGTAAAAGAAAAGACAGAGTTTACTCAAAAGAGTTGAATAAGGGAAGGTTTTTTTTTCCTTATCAATTTTAAATTCATTAAGCAACAAACGATAATGACAAGTAGGATGATTTTCTAGAATTCTCTCCAGCACATTGTCATTTCGAAAGAAAGATCACAACATGTTGGGAAAATACACCATCAAATTCATCGCAAGTTTTTTTTATAGGAACAACAACAACTACTCCTCAATCCTAAACAAGTTTGGGTCGGCTATATGAATACCACGTTACCCATTTGAACTGTTTATTTTCCCAACCAAAAAAAAAAAAAAGAAGTAGCACTGACTATGTAAGGCTTCTCTAATCAAAAAGAAAATTAAGCTAAACGCACAAGGGAAACTTGAAATGAAAATTTATAGTCAAAAGCAAAATTCAGAAATCTTAGTTGCAAGATAAAGGGAAAGCCAATAGCCAAGCAAATATTAGAGTCAGAGACGATTCAGAAAGCAAAAATATTTACTTTCTAACAACATTAACATCTCTTAGGACTTTCTTCGAACAGGAAGCAAGCAGCAGATGAAACACTTGTATGTCAATATCTAACAGCAATTTATGTGTAAAACTGAGAAATTGACTACAATAAGTATAATTTGGCAAATTACATAAAACCATAGAGGAAAATTCGAAACTTTACCCTTCTACGAGCTGTCACTTGAGTGCCAAGGAAGTTCCAAAACAGAAGTTGCTGCAAGATTTGAAAAGTTTTTGTTTTATAATCATATGAAAAAATATGGACCCTTTTTCACCAATTGCAATAAACCAGAATTTTATGGTCAATTATCATGCAATTAAACTGTTTTTCTACAATTGCAGAGGAGAAAAGAAGATTGTGTAAAGTTGGAGGGCTACGGTGACATAAGGAGTAACTACCGTTCTATTTACACCTTGTTTGGATTGTTGTTGCTTGTCGTTTCATAATGTATCGTGTTGTATTGTATTGTATTGTACTATATCGCTTGATGAATACAATATTTAGATGAATTGTGTCGTTCACATGAATAAACTTGCAATATTATAAAGAAAGATTGTGATGCGGCATATCAAAACGATAGGGTAAATGATAAAATAATATTATTTAATAATAATGAAGGGTGAGATTGAGAGAAAAAGACAAAATAACGACGCGACCACACCAAATCGGTCGTTACATAAAGTGGCGCATTTCATCGTTACGTATTGACGGATTTAACGATCCAATACAATAAAATTTAAGTAACAATCAAAACAAACATTGTTTTTAAAATAACAATACGATACAATACAATAGGTAACAACCATCCAAACAAGCTATTAATATTTATTTATTTATTTATTTCGTCTAGCTGACACTATATTCAAGAAAAATATTATAGTATATAACACATATTGCAGCGAGAATTTAAAAAAAAAAAAAAAAACAGCAAGGAGTAAAACTTCGAAGAAAGGCAATAGATTAGAGTTTGACTTTAAATAATGTTAAGATAAAACCAATGTAGACGAAGCTAAGAAAATGTATTTGGTATAAAAGTAGTTTAAATTCTATGTACTTATTGTGTCGATGATAATGACAAGTAACTTTATTTAATTTTCGCATTGATTGATATTCTAAAATAAATATAAATAATTTATTATAAAGGTTAAATTGCACAAAAAATACAATCTAATAATATAAAAAATTATATTACTAATGTAGATAACTTACATTTATTTTATGAATAGTTTGAAAAGTTTACATGATGTTCATACTTATATTGACCCAAAAATATGGCATCATAAATGAAAGAAGATTTAATTTATATATATTGACAATGTAAATACGTTTTATATTATTAGTATAATTTAATTTGTTGTAGTAAGTTGTCAAGTAACTACTTACATTTATTATTTACATAATTTGTATAGTATAAGAAAAATTAAATCTGTCCACATTAACTTGCTCATATTATCATTCTCAAACTTGAATATAGGAGGAGGTCGGCGTAAAAATAATCAATTCGTAAAAAATAAAAATACGATTAATGAGAATTCATACATTCGACTCAACTTTTCTGGTAGTACAATGTAATTATTACTATTGTTGTTGTTGATTGTATAAAATATTTTTCCATTATCGATGCATATTAGGGTTGTGCATTTGGATCGGATATCCGAAATCCGATCCGATCCACTCTATTTCGGATTTTCGGATTTTAAATTTCGGATTTTCGGATTGGATACGAATTGTGTTTTATGAAATTTCGGATTTTCGGATTGGATTCGGATTGGTATGATTTTAATCCGATCCGATTCGATATCCGAAATTATATGTACCTATATAAATACACATTAAAATTTTAGGGTTATGCTTATTCATTTTTCACACACCCCCTTACTCACTTAGATTTTTCCGCCTCTCTTGCACCTCTCTTCTCTTCAGTGAAGACTAAAAGAGTCTCAATGACTCAAACTTCCGATTTTACTTTGATTTTATGTCTCTTTCTTCCGCCTCTCTTCTCTTCTCTTCTGTCTTTTATGTCTATTTCATGTTCTATTCTTCAACTTTTGATTTTATTTTGATTTTTTTGTTTGTTTTGGTAGATGGAAGATGAGATAGAGACACCGAATGAACTTTAAATTGTTGAAAATTTTTGTGACAATCCGATCCGACAATCCGAAAAATTATCCGATCCAAAGTTTAAAATCCGATCCAATCCAATGTTAATTCGGATCGGATTCGGATTGCCCTTTTCAGAATCCGAAATCCGAAATCCGAATCCGAAATAGGCTAAATCCGATCCAATCTGATCCGTGCACAGCCCTAATGCATATGGGAATATAAACTCAGTGCCCAAACAACCATTCTTAGGGATACTATTTAAGGATTAGTTAGTTCTTATTTTGCCATGAAGATTTGAACTAAAAATCTTAATTTCAAGATAATTTAGGATACTTGTGTACTGAAAAAATAAACTAAAAAACTAAAATTCAGAATACATTAGCTAATTTTTAAATAGCAGCCCTTTAAAATGGCTTTTTGGTGTTCTTTCTAGAGGTGCTTATCGGGCGGTTAATGGTTCGACTAATCGTTTATCGGTTTATAAAATAGTAATTTGCTAGTCATCCAATAAGAAATCGGGCGGATTGGTATCGGAATAAGCGGGCGGTTATCGGGCGATTTATCGGCTAAATCAAATAGACAATAAAAAAGAAGTAGAGAACTAGAAATTTGTCATTTTTCCACAGAAATCATGTGCTAGATTACAAAGACAACTTCTTTTTACTACACCCTTTGATTTTTTTTCTTTTGGTAATTACAACTACCTCAACCATAAGAAACTAAACATTATTTCAATCAATTTGGCAAGTGCTGTCAGAAAACTGGTTTGAATAAGGAAGGAGATGACTGACGAGATTGGGATTTGGGAAAAATTTTAATTAGGGATTTTAGTCTTTAGGTGATAGAGAAGAGAAAAGAGAGACGACTCATTGGAGGAGGGATGCTTATCGGCTGCTATTGAAATTTGATAAATTAGAGATTTAGATTTTAGGCTTTAGGATTTCAAAAATTATTTTATATGTGTAGGGGTAAAAGTATAAAATATAAATTATTAACGGGTTAATGGTTTATCTGATAAGGAAATTGAGTAATACACCCCCAAATTGTTAAGCCATTAATTATAAAATTTCAATTCGTTCACCAACCTTTACCCCGCTATCCCGCTATCAATAAGCCAATAAGGTTAAAATAGTACTGGCTAGCCAGTTTTCGGATTAATCATTCAAAAATAGCTAGCATTTGCCAAGTCATTGAAAATAGCTACTATTTTGCTGCAACAGAGACCAGTCCAGCATAATATACTGGAGTTCGGTGCACCTGTGTATGAATTTCCAGCATATTATGCTGGACCAGTATACTTTGCTATTATACTGGAGTTCCAGAATATTATACTAGAGTTCCAGTATATTATACTGGAATTCCATTATATTATACTGGAGTATTTTCCGGATTTTGAACAGTGTTTTCGTTCAGATTTATCTTTACATGAAAAGTGGCTAAATTTCGATGACTTTTGAAACTATGACTATTTTTGAATGACCACTTGTAAATTTGGTTATTTTTAAATTTCTTCCAAATTAAGCCGTATTTTTTGTTCGATTAACGGTTACGGTTCAATTTTGAATGGTGCAAGGTCTTTCTACTAAGAACGGGCTAATATTTTTTGCTATTTTAAGCGGCCCACAATCCAAAAATGGGAGCTGCCAAAAATTCTGACTATGTCAGAAGTCTTTGCAGTGTGCTCTGCTAATGTGTTCCTCTTCTGTCACTGTTTTATCTGAATCTTCACAAAGAGCAGAGAATATTAAAATCAACAAAAAGTTAGAGAAGATAAAATATCAAAATATTGGTCTGTCATGGACCTCAAAATCTCATCTCCCAAGAATATTACATTTTACTATCTCAATTATCTCATTCTTCTTTTTGTGTGCAGTGACAAATGGAGAAGAAGGGAAATGTTCTACTGAACTTGGGTTGAATCTTGAGCTTAGCCAACATGGTGACAATCATGAATATAGTAACTATTCAAAGTTTAATACTAGTGGATATGGATTTACATTCCTACAGAGACAAGAATTAGAGCAACAATTTTTCATCTACAAATACATTGAAGCTGGGATACCTGTTCCCTCTCATCTTATTATTCCTATATTCAAGTCTATTTCTTGCTCTTTAAAAGGTCTTCAAGATGGTATCTATCAACATTACTCCAATTCTGAGTTTCCATCTGAATTCTCATAGAATTTTTCCTTGTTCTTTTTTATCAATTCGATTCAAGTTAATTAAACCCAAAAATTATTTCTACTTTGGCTGAGCAAACATGTAAAGTAATGTGTTAATGCTGTTAAAAGGTTAGCTTGTTCGAATTGAACGTTAAGATTTGCTCTTTGATAGTCAACAATATTAGTACTTTTTGCCAAGGTTCTAAAATGACCCTTTAATTAAAAGCAAAATTCCTCCTCATTCTATGCTCTCGTTTGGCCATAAAATTTGGGAGCTTTTTTTTTCAGATTTTATTTTTTTAATCTGTTTGTTTATAGATTTTAATTATTTTTTGGCAGATCTTGAAAATAAAATTTTCAAATCCCAAAAACAATTTTAGAGTAGTTTTTTCCAGACACAATTTTAATTTTCAAAAATCATTTTCATCTCATCTTTAAAAACTCATTTTTTCAAGTTTCAACCAAATTTATGTCCAAACACTTAGCTCATTATCTAAGTTTCATTTCAAAATTTGGTCATTCTGACTTTTGGGAAGCAAATTATATGAGTTCTATTTGAGAAAAGCTGCCTAGTTATTAAATGCTTTTATATAATTGAAGCACAAAAGCGTGCACTATGTAAAATCTTGCTCTTGTGCATACAACTTAAGTGCTTGACCAAATGTTATGTCCAATGTTCTCGGGGAGCTACGTATTAAAACTGGATTTAAGTTATTTACAGTAGAAAAAAGTTGTGGGTACGTATTATAACTTCTTATATAGCAACTAATTTATCTCATTTTTCTATGAACGGCTACTTGTGGGTATAACAATACTTTTACACTATACAACAACAGTATAATTAAAAAGTAAACTCATCAAAAAGTTTGGAGTTTTTTGCAGTGATGGGGTATGGTCACTTGTG
This sequence comes from Nicotiana tabacum, assembly GCF_000715075.1. Lineage (NCBI taxonomy): Eukaryota > Viridiplantae > Streptophyta > Magnoliopsida > Solanales > Solanaceae > Nicotiana > Nicotiana tabacum. The sequence goes on from NC_134080.1 coordinate 16,283,831, forward strand.
TTGGGAACTTAAAAGTAACATGGAAGCAGAACCAAGAAGTTGTAGGAGAACTGATGGCAAGAAATGGAGGTGCAGCTGAAATGTAGTTCACAACCAGAAGTATTGTGAGAAACACATGCATAGAGGACGCCAGAGTCCAAGAAAGCACGTGGAACTTTCTTCTTCCAATCTCCAATTGTCTACTTCTACAATTAAAAGCAGCAGCACAATGGAGTAAGCAGCAGCAGAAGCTCATGAAAATTCAGAACCAGACACAACTAATGGATTATTATATGCAGCGGAAGCAATCCCAGTATCAAAATCACATGTAATTTAGACAACTAGCATAAACGGGATTTCACGGGTTACCTCTTGAAGCGTGAACATATCTCTTCTACCACGTGAGCCTTCAGTTCCATAACTTCTCAATGGAATCTCCATCACCAGCACAATCGTGATCCTCGAACGTTCCACAGTCTTCTACTGTGTTACCCAAATAATACCCGAAAATAGCAATTTCGTGTGGGCGAAATTTCTAGGAAAACTTGGCTGAAAATTTCAGCCACCATCTACTCAACCCTCTAGGTGGAAAACCTTATGTATTTATAGCACAAGTTTTAAGGGTTAAGACCCTTTTCCAAAACCTGTTAGGTTTTCTTTTCCACCAGAAAAAGGATTCCTTTATTTCTTATTATTTAGGCACAGTAGGGACCACAGAATTTAATTAACAAGGCTTCCAATTATGGAATTAATTTGTAATTTTCGAAATTAATATCCACCATAATTAATTACGAATTATTCCACTAAAAATTCGTAATTACACTCCTTATTCAATTTCGAAATTCATCCATTAAATCTTATTTAACTCCCCATGTTAAGATTCAGATACGAATCAATTAAATTAAATTACTGACGATTTAATTTATTGATTATTTCCTTTAGACTTTCGCTTAACTTATTTCATGTGTCGGATACAAAATTCACCGGCCGGGTTTACACATGAAAACTTATAAGCTTTCATAAAGGTATATCATCAATCTCTAAACTGAGACATGGATTCCATCAACTAACTATTACTTCGCCAATGTATATTATTATTATCCAATTTACCAGGCATATTGACCCACGAAAGAATCTCGCCTTTTAATAAATCAAAACAATAATAATATACACAGCTAATAATAATTATATCAAGATTAAGAGTATAAGTACATTTAATGGCTAGAGAGTTTATTTTATTAAGTCAGTATAAATACTTTTCTCTACCTGGTCCGTTCAATACATATAAAATGTACTAGCACAGGAAGTTGGAATGAAACCATTCCCATAATCAAGATTAATTATATTTAATCTTGTGCTACAATCATTCCTGATGGTTTGTCCAATTCCATCATTAGATTGTGAACTCAAACTTTATACTTATAAGAACCGATGATTTAATCTTCCGTGTATAAGCTAAACTCTATACACTAAATCATCTACTATATAAGCAAAGGACACAGACTATTATATGATCTATTTAAAACTTTATTAAAACTGAATAAACAATTATTTCATAATAAATACTATATCTAAACCAAACTCATGGTTAATAGTATATATCCCAACAATCTCCCACTTAGACTTTTAACCATGATAATTATTAGAATATACTATATCCAAAAGCATGGTTAATAGTATATGCCCCAACAATCTCCCACTTAGACTCATAACCATGCTTCTACAACTTTCTCAGGCATTCTTTTACATGACTATTAAAAGTCTTCACCAAATAAGGTTTTGTTAAAGAATCTTGCCAAGTTATATCTGATGCAATATTTGTCCAGTAGTACTTTGTCGTAATTATCTAGTTTGGTATTAAACTCTTCAGAGATCCTGTTACCGAAACTATCCCAAGAATGAACACCGAACTATAATTTTCTTTAGCTTTCTCCCACTAAGACGAAGTACCACTAATATTACCTTTGTTACCTCACGACATTGAAATATTAGTGACTTCTTACTATAGTGTTCAATGTTCAAACATCACTCCCACTCGATAAAGGCATATTATGTCTATTAACATTCTCCCACTACTTAAATGCAATGGAACGTCAATTCTGACGTGTGGGTTCTGATGTTCTTGAACATCTAGTTATTTCTTTGCCTAGTTCCTGTAAAAATAGTTTGCTTCTAGGAACATGTTTTATTAAACAGTCCTTATCTAGAAAAATGCATTTGTTTTAACAATTGCCTTATTTTCTTTAGGACAATAAAATAAAGCTTCATTCGTTTTCTTGGATATTCGATAAACATGCACCTATCCATCCTTAGTTCCAACTTACATATCTGCTTTCCCTTTCAGCACATATGCGGGATAATCCTATATCTGAACATGCCACAGACCAAGCTTACATTCAGTCCACAGTTCTATAAATGTCCCAGGTACTAGCTTAGAAGGAACTAGATTCAGAATGTAATTTGAAGTTTCCAGGAAATATTCCAAAAATAAATAAGGCAAATCTGAATAACACGTCATTAGTCTATCCATATCCAAAAGAGACTTATTTCTTCTTTCTACTACACGACTCTATTATGGAGTTTATGGTGTAGTCAATTGAGATGTAATCCCTATTCTGATATGTAACTAAAAAACTCTTTAGAGAGATGCTCGCCACTACAATCAAATTGTAGTAACTTAATATATTTCTTTGGTGCTTCTCTATTTCAAATCTTAAAACCTTGAATTACTTAATTCATTAAGACTTACAGTGCATCAAATAAATATATTAATATTTTGAGTAATCATTTATGAACGTCATAAAATACTTAAAATCTATCTCTTACGAGTATGTTCATTTAACCATACAAATCAGAAAGGATTCATTCTAGCTTATCACTAGTTTTATTTCCTTTTAAAGGGAAACATCTTTTAGTCAAATTTCCTTCCAAACAGGATCCACAAGTTGGTAGTTCCTCTATTTTCAATGAACCTTAAGGTCCATACTTGACCAACTTAAAATCCTATCCAGATTAATATGACTTAGATAAAAGTGCACAGATAAGTTTTACTCAATTTTGAAGAACATAGTCTCTTATGAGGTAGACTAATATTGTTCTGTTCAGGAAAGACATCAATATATAATAACAAGGTCACTCATTCATGTACCACAAGAGATAAAGTGTTTATTAAGCTTAATAACTCAAGAGTTATTCGAAAAATAAAACAAATATCCATCTCTTATTTTGCCCAGAAACCGAAATTAAATTCCTTCTAACAAAAGTACATATATTGCATCCTTAAAATTAATGCCTTATCACTAAAAGAAAATTTTAAACAAGTAATACGACAAATTGCATAAAGTCATTGTGGAGTTGAGATAAAAATATTAAATAGATCATAATAAGTCAAAACACTGAATAGTAAAATTCAGACTGCATTCAATATTTATATACATACATGCATCTGGAATAATAAATTTCGATGGGAAAAGAATTATTCATGCAAAGTATATTATATAATGCAAGAATTATACAATCCAAAAATAAATAGAACCAACTTAGATGGAGAGCATACTATTATTTTCAGTCAATTGTATATAACTTTTTAATACAAAAATTTTAAAACACACTACACATATATGTCATGCATCTTGAATAGCAATTTCGATGGGAAAGAACTACTCATGCAACATACATATGCAATGCCAGATTATTCACTCCAATAATTAAAACAGACCCAACTCAGATGGAGAGTATACTGTTAATTTAAGTCAAGTGAACATCATTTTTAATAGCTCTAGTTTCATTAATCCAACATGTATACTCAGATGGAGAGTAAGTACACGATATCAATTACTAGTATTTCACCTAGTGAGCTTACAATAAACTTATCCGATATGGAGGAAGACCTAAAGTCAACGCATAAATTTATTACTCACTTGAAATTAATAGTGGAAGACCATAGAAATATAATTCTATCACCATTTAATCATGATTGTATTTTAGTTACAAAATTGATTCAACCCTTAAACTCAGATAGAGAGATAATACAGGTTATCAATAACTAGTAACTATATCCAGTGAGTTCATAATAAATTTATCCGATATGGAGGAAGACCTAATGCCAACACGTAAATTTACTATCTCACTATAAATAAAAAAATGGAGATCATAGGGGTTAATTCCTATCACCACTTTATCACAACCACGAACATTTCTCTGAGGATTAAGTTTCATAATTTAAAAAAAATACTCAGTACCCCATTTAAACAGTCTTAAAATACTAAAATTATTATTTTACACTGCATAGCAGTGATTATTGTTCACTGGACTGTTTCTGATAAATCTACCAAACTTCATATCAATCGGAGGTCGTTAAAATCATAATCTCCAAAAATTGCAACCAAATTTGGAAAATTATCATTTTAAGCATTTTTTTAAGAATTTAAAATATGACCTACATTTTTATCATATACCAATTCATGTCAAATCAACATGTGTTATCATGTTCCAGATTGGACATAAATAAAATGATAGAAAGAATGACTTTTCGTATGTAAATCGCATTTTAATCCGTCAAACCTTCAAAAAACTCATATAAACGATCCCGAATCGTCAAAATACGATGTGATTCACTGCATAGCAGTGAGTTCTTCTTTAATGATCGTTTCCGATGATCCTATTGAATTTTAGGTCATTCGGAGATCGTGGAATTCATGATCGCCAAAACTAGACCAAATTCGAATAAATTATTTTTTTTGGCATAGTTAGGATTAAATCCATGTGATTTGCATTCTTAATATATATCATATCAAGTTAAATCACATGCTTCAGATTTAACACAAATATATAGCCGATATAATAAAGAATAATTTTTCATATTTATAACAAATTCAATTTAATAAACTGCTTGAAAACCCATCTAAACGACCTCAAAATGCCAAAAAACAATATGATTCACTGCATTGCAGTGAGTATTTCTCACTAGATCGTTTTTGATGAACCCACTAAGTTTCAGGTCAATCGGAGTCCGTCAAATTCATGACCACCAGCTTGTAACCAAACTCAGAGAATAATCGTTTTAAGTAGTTTCATGAATTAAAATAAACATGATATTGATTTCCATTCTCCTTATAATTACACTATGAGCTCAAGGCATATATTATGTTCTTCCTATTTCTAGGATATATAATATCTCCTTTTGCAATAAATTATCCTTTTATTAAATACATAAGAACCTGAGATATTATATTTTCTCCCGTTCAGTGAAAACCCCAATATCTCTTCTCATGGGTGGAGTTAGTTTCACTAGTACCCAAAGATAAATACTCTTTTTCTAGTTATGAACCTCCACCATTAATGTAGATTTCTCAAGGATAATTTTCACATGGTATATTAAACATATTTCAATGACTAAAATAAAAAGACCATTTTGTGGATCATACTTATTAATCATAATGCTCAATCCATGAACAGATATAATTTCACATGTACAAATTTACTAAGAATTTTTCATGAGTTCAAATAAACAAACCACTTCAGTGGTAACTATTTATTACTCATAAAATTTTCAATTTACAAGTGAATATATATTTAGCTCATAAAATTATTTTATGATAGACCATAGCTTAAAAGTCATACCAACATTATAAAACTCATACAACATACCGTCATATTTCACTTAATTAGAACCTCCAATCAGAGAACAAAATTCTTCATCGAAATCCAAACTAGTAATCACGTAGGGCGTGAAAATATAAACTAAAATTTGAGAAATTTTTTATGCACAAACATGCCAAACGCTCCAATCATTAGTCATCCAGGATATCAAATAGAGAATTTTACTTTCTTACAAAATAATTATATCATTACACAATATGAATTATACCTTGTAAGACCTAGTCAATAAAATCTTACACCTCTATAATTGAATTTAATACAACAACACGTTTATTTGCTAATAGTCAATGTGTAAACCTATTATATGACTAGTATTTAATCATGGGGACCATGGGGAGTCATCCCCAACACCATTGAATTAAAAAAGAATTAAAATTATTAAGAAATAATTTCCAGAAAATAGAAAAACGTCCAAAACACAATCCAAACGACCTCAAAACGCCGAAAAATACCATGATTTACTGCAAAAGCAGTGAGTTTTTCTCACCACGGCGTTTCCGATGGACCCACCAAATTTCAGCTCAATCGGAGTCCATCAAGTTCGCTGACCTCCGAAAATTCCGGCTATTCGGTCAAAAACAGGTTTTGCGTTTTTCTAGGGTTTACCCCAAAAAATTTAGATAATCTCAATCAAATATCAATAAGAAAACATATATCTCATGATTATAAGAATAATCCATAAATTATGCACAGTTAATTCACAAAACAGCAATGCAGTTTTTCAGAAAATCACATATATATGTAATTCAAAAAATGCACATAAACACCATATTCTTGTTTCATGAAAAACTTAGTTATCTAATTAGATGTGAGTGAGCTCTGATACCAATTGATGGATTATTATATGCAGCGGAAGCAATCCCAGTATCAAAATCACATGTAATTTAGACAACTAGCATAAACGGGATTTCACGGGTTACCTCTTGAAGCGTGAACATATCTCTTCTACCACGTGAGCCTTCAGTTCCATAACTTCTCAATGGAATCTCCATCACCAGCACAATCGTGATCCTCGAACGTTCCACAGTCTTCTACTGTGTTACCCAAATAATACCCGAAAATAGCAATTTCGTGTGGGCGAAATTTCTAGGAAAACTTGGCTGAAAATTTCAGCCACCATCTACTCAACCCTCTAGGTGGAAAACCTTATGTATTTATAGCACAAGTTTTAAGGGTTAAGACCCTTTTCCAAAACCTGTTAGGTTTTCTTTTCCACCAGAAAAAGGATTCCTTTATTTCTTATTATTTAGGCACAGTAGGGACCACAGAATTTAATTAACAAGGCTTCCAATTATGGAATTAATTTGTAATTTTCGAAATTAATATCCACCATAATTAATTACGAATTATTCCACTAAAAATTCGTAATTACACTCCTTATTCAATTTCGAAATTCATCCATTAAATCTTATTTAACTCCCCATGTTAAGATTCAGATACGAATCAATTAAATTAAATTACTGACGATTTAATTTATTGATTATTTCCTTTAGACTTTCGCTTAACTTATTTCATGTGTCGGATACAAAATTCACCGGCCGGGTTTACACATGAAAACTTATAAGCTTTCATAAAGGTATATCATCAATCTCTAAACTGAGACATGGATTCCATCAACTAACTATTACTTCGCCAATGTATATTATTATTATCCAATTTACCAGGCATATTGACCCACGAAAGAATCTCGCCTTTTAATAAATCAAAACAATAATAATATACACAGCTAATAATAATTATATCAAGATTAAGAGTATAAGTACATTTAATGGCTAGAGAGTTTATTTTATTAAGTCAGTATAAATACTTATCTCTACCTGGTCCGTTCAATACATATAAAATGTACTAGCACAGGAAGTTGGAATGAAACCATTCCCATAATCAAAATTAATTATATTTAATCTTGTGCTACAATCATTCCTGATGGTTTGTCCAATTCCATCATTAGATTGTGAACTCAAACTTTATACTTATAAGAACCGATGATTTAATCTTCCGTGTATAAGCTAAACTCTATACACTAAATCATCTACTATATAAGCAAAGGACACAGACTATTATATGATCTATTTAAAACTTTATTAAAACTGAATAAACAATTATTTCATAATAAATACTATATCTAAACCAAACTCATGGTTAATAGTATATATCCCAACAACAACCACTTTCTCCATTGCACTGTTAATAAACTAGTAGTAATGGTTAAAGAGAAGAGGTGTCTAATTCTTCAAGGGATTTGGGGTTCACTTTCGCCTCGAATCCAAATGATTTCTCTTGTTTCTTTTATGGTATATCTAGTTACGATTTAATTTAGGGATCAATTGATTTCGAAACATACGTAACAAGCTCGACAATGATGCTACATGTTCTTTTTATGACCATGGTGTTCAAATCGGCAGAAAAAAGAGAAACTCAGTGTAATAACAGCAACAAACCAATGTCTTTTTTTTTATCTGAAACAACATCTCTATCTTTTTAAGGTAGGGGTAAGGCTACATTCGCTCTATCCTCCCCAAATCCCATTTTATGAGATTAGACTGAGTTTGTTGTTGTTCTTCGTGAAAGTAGCACACGCACACCTCAACTATTTCACTTGATAGCTTTCTCTGCCAAGATTTAGATAATTGAGAAGAAATTTAGTCTTCAAAATTTGTACTTATCTCATTTTATCATTGAGTCACACCCTTGAGGACGACAATAATTCTACTTGTTATTGAAGGCACTAACAATAATTAGGCGTTCCTTTGTAGTTTAGCAAATTGAAGAGGCCAATTATAATGATCCTCTTGATTGTGTCTTCTGCACTGTCAAGCGACAATCTTGATTGTCAATTACTCTCTCCAACTCCTTTTGTATGACCGATCTTGACTTTTATAGAGTTTAAGAAAAAACAAAATTTGACTAAGTCATTTATCTTGAATGAAATAAATAGTTATTGAAGCATTGATTGGACATATATAAAAAGTATAAGAAGAATACGTCAAATTTCACTTAATATGATCAGGTATCTTTGTATATTATTGGTCTCTAAGAATAAAAAATGTCTTTGAGGTCATTTTATGTGCATTTATTGAAAACTTACCTCGTGGTTGTTTCTTTGATTTATATTTGTAGGCATTATCTTATTGTAGGTATTACTTCCATTTGGCTCTAAAAAAAAAGAGTTTCTTTGTCAATACAATCTTGACCTAAAATTGACTAATTTAAGCACATATCTTATGAAATTTCAACAAAAACTCCAAATAAATTCACCCCTCACTAATCTATAGCAAGAAATATAGGGGAATGTAGATACACAATCCTATTGGTCCACATACAGCTCACACGCTTAAAACAGCACGTGCCACAGTGCGTAAAGCATAAAGCACCCAATATAGTACCGACACTTTGTTCACAGCTATAATAATCATAATTTATTTATTTTATTATTCTACTCATTCAATTCTCATCCAACGAACCACATTCCTCCCTCCATTCCAAATCTAAATCTTGACCCTTTGATTAGATCAAACCCCAAAATTTCCCACCAACCTTTAGACTTTACCACTACCCTATCTTCCTCTCCTCCTTCACTCCCTTAGATCTCAACCCATTAGGCCAATATGCTCCAAAACTAGCCACCCCCTTATATTTTCTTGAAATGTTATTGAGTATTTAGTACACAAAAATTAGTAGTATCACATTCTTGAGTGTTAAAGATTGAATCTTTATAGTAAAGATTGAAACTTTATAGTGTGGAAAGTAGTACTAGACCATTGTAATGGTGGAAGCTCAGTCATGGACAACCCGAAGGGGAAGCAATCCAAGATTGGAATCACCCCAAGATCAAGTCTTGGATATGCCAGTAACCCCAACTGCTGAAATTAGACAGCAGCAATATTCCAATGGTGGTATATCTTCTTTGGTGTCACCAAATATACTTACTGCTCTTATTATTGCTTCTTGGTACTGTTCCAACATTGGTGTCTTGTTGCTCAACAAGTATTTACTGAGTTTTTATGGCTTTCGTTACCCAATATTCTTGACCATGTTGCATATGTTGTCATGTGCTACTTATAGTTTAGTTGCAATTAAGTGGCTGGAAATTGTGCCATTTCAACAAATACATAGCAGGGAACAGTTTTTCAAGATTCTTGGTTTGAGTGTTATCTTTTGTTTCTCTGTGGTTTGTGGTAATACTTCATTGAGGTATCTTCCTGTATCGTTTAATCAAGCAATTGGTGCTACTACTCCATTTTTTACTGCTATTTTTGCTTTTGTGATTACTTGTAAGAAAGAATCTGCTGAGGTTTATTTGGCTCTTGTTCCTGTGGTTCTTGGTATTGTTTTGGCTAGTAATAGTGAGCCATTGTTTCATTTATTTGGGTTCTTGATGTGTATTGGTTCAACTGCTGGGAGAGCTTTGAAATCTGTGGTTCAAGGGTTGCTTTTAACATCTGAAGCTGAGAAATTACACTCAATGAATCTGTTATTATACATGGCTCCAATGGCGGCAATGATTTTGCTTCCTTTTACGCTATACATAGAGGGAAATGTAGCAGCAGTTACATTGGAGAAAGCTAAGGGAGATGGATTTATGGTTTTCTTGTTGATTGGTAATGCTACAGTTGCTTATTTGGTAAACTTGACTAATTTCTTGGTTACAAAACACACAAGTGCATTGACACTACAAGTTTTGGGGAATGCCAAAGCTGCTGTGGCTGCAGTTGTGTCAGTTTTGATATTCAGAAATCCAGTGAACATTATGGGAATAACAGGATTTGCTGTGACAGTAATGGGTGTGGTGCTTTACAGTGAGGCAAAGAAGAGGTCTAAAGTAATAGCACACTGATGATGATTTGTGTGAAAGATTCAGTCTTGATGATGTAAAAGAAAGTTACAGTATTACCACGGGTGTGGCTCTTTTTTTACTTTGCTCAATGCTTCTTTTCCTTTTTTATTATTTGGTCTAATTAGAATTCATTGATCAAGGTGGGGTGGTTGTGTGTGTTTGGGGGGGGGGGGGGGGGGGGGTGTTGAAGGTTAAGTGGTTGGATTATATTGCAATGCATAGGAAAGAAGAGAGGGCAAGGTGGAAAAAGGTTCATGTGCTCTTGCTTTTTATTTTTCTCTTTTCTCTATATAATTGTTCATGATTAGGGGGTGGTTTAAGAGAATAAAGTTGTCTCTTTTAATTTTCCCCGTTCTGTAATTTTTATACTCATTTGATGCTACTAGAACAAAGAAAGACTGATTCTTTAGATATTGTTCTCTATGTGTAATATTTTGGTGGGAGAATTGTCCCCCAATATATTTTGCCAAACACAGAGTCTATTTCCTACTCTGTATCATTTAACTTTAACTGATTTCTTAGCTAGCATTTTTGTTTTAATCCTGTTAAAAAAATTGAAAGGGGAGCTTGGCGTAACTGGTAAAGTTGTTGCCATGTGACCAAGATGTCACGGGTTCGAGTCATGAAAAATAACCTGCAGAAATGTAGGGTAAGGCTGCATACAATAGACCCTTGTGGTCCGGCCCTTCTCGACTCCGCGCATAGCAGGGCTTAGTGCACGGGCTGCTCTGTTTAAAAAAATTGGTCATGTGGGGGTTTTCTGAACATTGAAGAAATGATCTCCTACCCCCCACTAACAACTTGAATAGAAGCAATGATCCTGCAAAAATCTCTTGTATTTTAATTATAGATTTCCTGTGCTATTTTTTGTTGATCTCCTGTAGAAAAGGTCATACAACTAAACAGCATTTGTATTTGATTATATAACCAAATCTTCCCTGAAGACATGAGTAATTAACTGGTTGTAAAGCAGATATTTCAATTATCAAAATGCTAGTAGGTCATTTGTTTTTAAACTAGTTAGATCTACCTGCCAAGAATAGATTGAGATGTTCCTTATAAAAAAGAATAGATTGATATGTTTTATCTTTTGGGGTCCCTATTTATATTGGAAAATGACAATATGGAAAATTGTGGTGCAAATAGTCATGAGTTGTATTGATTGGTAGTATTATTGGCAAGTCTTTTGATTGGATCTTACTTCACAAGGTACTGTCACTATAGGGAAAGGAAGAGAAACTTGAGATCTCATTTGCCAAGTTTCTTTCTTTGTCTCACCCTGATTTTTCATCTTGGCAAAATGACCTCAGCCATTTGCACCATATTTGTTGCTTCTCTACTTATATTATTAAGTGAGTTTGTCTGTTTGCATATGAGTTTTCAATGTTCTTAATTGGAAAACTACTTAGAATGCAAAGATCTTTGTCCATGAGGGTTGTGTAGACAAGCATGATAAGCTACTATTTCTGGTGTGAGTTCAGTTATTTCTGATAATTTCAGCTAGAAACATGCCTTTTTTTGTCCATTGATCAAAGTTTTATTATCAAACTTCAGGATTTGAACATGGAAAATAGCTTCAAAGTGTGAGTTATACTGTAAAGAAATTTTTGCATGAACGGTACAATTTAACTAGTTATAGCAAGTTATTATTCTATTTCTTAGATTACCACATCACATTTAATATAGAGAGTTACTTGTTATAGGTCAACTTAACCTGGTAATGTAAACATTTTGTACCTAACATAAAAGTCTTTTCGGAATATCTCCAGTGGCAGAGTATTGCTTGAAGGGAGCTGTTAACTAATTAGAATGGCAGAGTAGTAGTTTAATTATACAAAAGTAGATCAGATGTGTTATTTTTGCTTTTGTTTTACTCTTTGTAGGAACATATAGTTAGCTACAAAAAGCAAAATGGTAGGAGGATGTTGTGTTGGACGATATAAATGAAAATGCTTTAAATTTGGTACTCCACTTGTTTCTTTATCAGCGTACTCAGCATGTTACTTTCATTACGACTTAAAGCAGCTGTCTCTCACCCAAATAAATTCAAGAATAAAAATAATTATTTCCCTCCCACTAGTAGTATTATATTTAATATTTTTGATTTTATAATGATTGTAATTTTATCTTAAAATATTAAAGGTGTAAGGTTCAATTTTCTCTAATATTCTTTCTTTCTATCTTTTTCTTTTTCTTTTTCTTTTGCGTATGATAAGCTTCTTCAACAAAATTGAAAAATATTAGAACCTAAGAAAAAACATATGATTTTTTTTTCTTTTTATAAAGTTGTGATGAAAAAAAAAATAAGCGTTAGACTTTATATCGTACCTTAATCTTCCGTTGATATTGAATTCTCCTTGCTGAAAGCAAAACCACTGTGTGATATCTTTGCATAAGTTTTGGTGGTAGAGTTACCCGATACTTATTTTGATAGAAAATAATAAGTACCCAGTGAATTAATTAAGGTGTGCTCAAACTCGCTCAAAAACCACCATCATCAAATATTGTAAAAATAGCACGGTATAACCAGTTTTCGGATTGGTTATTCAAAAATAGCCAGTGTTTATCAAGTCAATGAAAAATAGCCATTATTTTGTTGCAACAGAGACCGGTCCAATATAATATACTGGAGTTCGGTGCATCTGTGTATGAACTCCAGCATATTATACTGGACCGGTATACCTTGCGGGCTCCAGTATATTATACTGGAGACTGGAGCACTGGTGCTCCAAACTCCAGTATAATATACTGGAGACTGGAGCACCGGTGCTCCAAACTCCAGTATATTATGCTGGACTGATATACTTGTTGGAACTCCAGTATATTATACTGGAGTTCTAGTGTACTTATGCTGGAACTCCATCATATTATGCTGGAGTTCCATCATACTTATTCTGGAACTCCAGTATAATATGCTGGAGTTCAAGTATACTTATGCTGGAACTCCAGCATAATATACTGACGTATTTTCCGGGTTTTGAACAGTGTTTTAGCTCAAATTTATCTTTACATAAAAAATGGTTAAATTTCGATTACTTTTGAAAATGAGCTATTTTTTGAACGACCAGTTGTAAATGTGACTATTTTTGAATATATCACTCAAATATTCTCTAAGAAGTTTAATTAAAAAGGCCCGGCCACACTTAAATTAAGCGAAGATTGTCGAGAACATGGCCAATAGTACAGTAACCATTGATTCAACCAATTTGGAAAAAGCAATGAATGCCAAAGGTAGTTGAAGCAGGGCCACATGGACTAGGTTGTGCAATTTGCAGGATCTCTAAAATCAGCAGCACATTTATGGCAAACTTCATCAACTTGGAGCTACAGGTAGGGGCCATATGATCATAGTATTATGATATGTGAGTATGAATGGTGATGGATGAAACTAATTATGGGGGGGGGGGGTTATGTAAAAGAAAGAAAAAATACCAGCATAAATATTATCCAAGGAACAAACACACACACAAAAAAAGAAGAAACAATCAATTGTTGCTTTATATCCCACACTACTCGAAACTTTCATAAACTTAGACAAATACGCCCTCGAATCAAGATCGCACAAACTAGAGAGAAAAAGTAAGGGTTCAAATCACCCGTCCCCTCGACCCAAAACACGAACTAATCCTTAGTTCATGAAGCAAGGCCACTAGGAGGAGGTGCAGTAGCAGGAGATCCCAATTCAGGCAAAACATTGATAGCAACTTTCATTCCCTTTTCACAATGTTTGCCAACTCCACAAATGTACCATTTTTTGCCTGTTGTTGTGAGGGGAATCACATCATTTCCAGAAGTTAAGGGTGTAATATCATTACTTGGTGTGCAGCTTTTGAAGGCAGCCCTGATCTGCTCTATACTTGCTTGTATTTGAAGACCTAAACACAAAAAATTTGGTTCAATCAACATCCTAAACTTGAACTGCTTTCTTACCCATTAATACGGATTTGAGTTAAATACATTGAATGCATAAAGAATTTTTATACAATCAGTTCAATTTAACATATTATATAATGTTATTACTCTATTTTTCAAGTTACGATATCAAATTTGAAATCCAAGTCTCCTATTGTTGTTTGTCAACTTAACCTGATGATGTAAAAATTATAAATACATTGCGGAACTTAAACTCTACAATTAATGGATCATATTACGAACTGTTATAAGTTGTAATCTTGCGGAACTTACTGAGCGTATCTCCCACGTGGAACTCTTCGGTGGAAGCCCAAGCTTTGTAGTCTTGTCAATTAATCTCACTTTGCCTAATCTCATTTTGCCTAATTAATACCGTCTAAACATAATAACAAATGGAACTATAGAAACATTACAATGACTTGATCAAGCTTTTGGGTATTCGCTACCAGCTTGTGGTTTGATGCAAATTATATTTTTTCCGATTGCCATATATTCTTTATGCACATTGGGTTTTCACAATGTTAAATATTTTGCTATACACGTTATTATTCAGATATATATATTTATTGACTATTTGATGTCAGTTAGTAGACTAAGTTGATGAATTTCCTTTGATAAATTGTCTAAATTTTAAGTCAAGGAGCCCCTGCACAAAAGAAAAATATAATTGATTACGAGGACATAGAGTGCAAGAAATTATACTCTCTTGGGCTCCAAACATTTTTGATCCATTTAAGCCTATATTTTCCTTTTTTCTTTTTCTGTATTTCATGGAGGTCTCAATTTGACTTATCTCGTTCTCAACCTATTAAGTATATTTGTTTATTTATTACTCAATCACTTACTAGTCTAAATTATTTAAATTTTATGCATAACTTTAATATCATTAAGATGTTCACCTGAGGATAATAATCAATGCAACATTTTACCGATTCACTGTTTATTACAACTAAGGGTGTACAAACCGAACCAGAAAACTGCACCAAGCCGAAAAGTCAAACCAAACCGATTAAAAAACCCAACTAGGTTTGGTATTGAGTAAAAAAATCCGAACCAAACCGACATATACATATATAATTTTTATATATACTTTTAAGACTTTATATAGAATTTTCTTTACAAAAATTCTAGAAATATTTGAGATTCTCTTATGGTATGTAATATTTAATAGAATACGAAGTACTCCATTTTTATTAACCTTAAGTAATGAGTCGTATGATCACTTTCTTATCAAGTATTACCGAAATGTGTCAATCTTTTTGTTCTTCTATATTCATATGTCAATATTTATTAAATTCTTATATCTTTTTCGAATTTGAAGTGGTATTTCGACAATCTAAAATTAAATAGAACATATCATTAATTAGGTATCATATTGATTTTTATGTTTAATTAGTAAATTCGTTTAACCTTGAAGTATACATCAACGAAAAATTATTGTAAGATGACTAAAAAAGTAACTATCATGTGTTATTAAAAAAATTCTCCCATAAAACTATTTTAATAGATCATATGTTTGTCAATTTATTTAATTTTTAAAAAATATATACTTACTTAGAAAAAAATTAACAAAGTAAGATTGAAATAATATTCATGTAACCAAAAAAACCGAAAACCCGAAAAAACTAACAAAACCGAACCAAACCAAACCGATTAATAAAAATCTAACCAACCTAGTCCATATACACCCCTAATTACAACCGCTAACACCAACATAGTCAATCCCCACAACATAACTATCAACCAGCTTCACCACCAGTCACCTCTATCACCAGTAGGGGTGGAAAATGGTTAAAAGAAAGGGAAACTTATACAAATATCCCAAATAAATCTCAACTTATCAACCTCTAGTCATTAGTCATAGACTTACCAAAACTAGCCAACAAAATTGAAAAACCAAATAATAGGGTTCTTTCTATCAAAGAATCACATGCAAAAAATCATCTTCCATATTTAAGCGTGATTAGCAACATTAGATACAAGACGAAAAGGAAATTTCATGGACGGGGTAGCAAATAAGGTGATGAAATACAAAAATCTATATAATATTCCAAAAATCTAAACAAAAAAAAAGAACTTTTTCAATGTTTATAGTTGAAATTCATTGAAAATACATAGATAAGTCAATATACAAAATTTGAGGAAGATTGGAGGTGATTTGGACTGGTTTTGTATCAAATCGAGTTCAAAAAAGTCTTCTGTGACACATATCAAACATGTATCACGCATGTATCTCACACACAGGTATACATGGATATACATGTGATACACAATTGATACAAATATGATACATATGTGATGCACAAATGATACACAGTGTGATAAACATATTATTATTTTTTCATGTTCAGCTTTTACTTCGAATTTTCAATTCAAACCACCTCAAAACTTCACCAAATTATCCCAAAACTGAGATTCAAGCTCCTTAAGCTGTGCCCAATCTATTCTAATAACACTCACTCAAAACAAAGCAAAAATTTGATATTTTTTTGCTACAAATAGCTAATTGGCTAATTTGGCTAATATTAGTAATATTTTATCAATTGGTCAATTTTTGTATTGAGCTACTTATAAATGAGCATAGCTGGTAATTTCCCTAAAAGAAAACAGTTAACCACTCATATTATCCACTAAAAAAGGGTTGGATAATGAACTTTTGAAAAACGGGTCAAATATGGATAAGAACCATATTATCCATTTAGAAAATAGATAACCAATGGGTCTAACTATTACAGTTGTAAAGCCTCAAATTGGGAGTTCCTCAAGTTAGGGATACTAAGAATTCTCCCAAAAATGATCATATACAAGAAGTCATGGATAATATGGGTAACCCATATTATTCGCCTGTTAACCCGTTTTATCCGTATTAAATATGGGTCGGGTCGGATAATTGATCCATTTTTTCATTACCCGTTTTCAACCCGAACCATATCCGACCTGACCCGCCCGTTTGTCACTCCTAATTAGGGGTGTCAATGGTTCGATTCGGTTCAGTTCGGCCGGTTATTTTTAAATTTTGTACCATATCAATTTTTGGTTATTCATTATATATAACCAAAATTAGACTTTTCGAAACTGTCCCAATTATATCGGTTTCTCTTCGATATCGGTATGGTTCGGTTAATTTTCGGTATTTTTTTAAAATGTCATGTAAAAGTTACTAGTAGAAGTAGAATGCACTAACATACATACCTTTATAGGACTTAGCAAAACTCTCTAGACATTTTTACATTTTAAAGGGTGATAAATTAAGAAAATATGAAAGATGGCTAGAGTATAGATCCATCAACTACTCTACAATAGCGTAAAAGAAACTAAACAAATTAATATAAAAAAATATAAATCACACGAGTGGAAAGATATTAATCAAACTGGAACTAGGACTGAAGAACAAAGTCTATAGAAGATTAAATATTCAAATAGATAAACTTAAATCATACAAAATGAAATATAATCAATACATTGGGCTTTACCTTCTAGTTGTATTATACCAGCCATCTATTTCGTATTTCGTATTTCGTATTCTGTATTTCATATTTCATATCTCTTATATATTGTTGTTATTTTTAATACGCATTTTTATGGTACTAATATATCATCTCCTATTGCTTTTTGAGCCGAGGGTCTCCTGGAAACAGCCTCTCTACCCTTCGGGGTAGGGGTAAGGTCTGCGTACATATTACCCTCCCCAGACCCCACTTGTGGGATTATACTGGGTCGTTGTTGTTGTTGTTGTTGTTGTTGTTGTAGCATAATAGGTTTGAGAATTATAATTTTACGTTTATTATTTGTTGACTTGTAATTGTTTTCATAATTTCAAAATCCAAGGAAAATTTAATATTTTATTATTTTTAAACTTAATAATAAATATATTTTTCACGTATAAATTTATTCGGTACGGTTCAGTATTTTTTCGGTTTATTTTCATAAAATAAAAAATCTACCCTAATTATCGGTACAGTTATAGATTTATATAAAAACCTACGATTTTATTAAAACAAACCTAAAAATCGATTCGGTACGGTACGATTCGATCGGTTTAATCGGTTTTTAAATATCCATGGATACCCCTGCTCCTAATCACCAGCGTACATCGCACAGTTATACTACCTCGACTATCAACTACCACCACTAACCATCTCTACCTTCGGCCTTTATCGCATAACCATCAATATAAGTCTCACCCCCAATCACCACCATTTGAAACTTGAAAAGAGCGATAAATGTCAAAGATAGTGAAACAGGGCCACTTGGAGTAGATGGTGCAATTGTAGAAAAGATCCCATTTCAGACATCATATTTATGGCGAGCTTCATCCACTTGGAGGTCCTCTTGAATCACGTGTTATCATAAATTGAGAGAGAATCACAACAATAAAATTTACATAAAGAAGGCAGGTCATTCGATTTTTTTTCTTCTTTCTTTTTTGGCATTTTCACAACTTAACCATTTTCATCTAAAAAAATATTTAATAATAAGAATTTTGTGTAAATAGTGTTGCTGTTATGAAACAATAAAAGAAAAAGAACAATATTGCAAAAAAGAATAGGGAGAGAGAATTCTTATTGATTTGGGATAAATTACACTGGAATAGAACCCCTATATTTATAGGGGGAAAATGACTTAGCCACCAAGTAACAAATCTTAAAATCTCTCTAAATATAGACATTCACCTTAAATATAATTCTATTTATAACAACCCTCCTTGAATGTCTATTCAACAGATAATGTGCCTCGTTAAAACCTTAACTAAAATAAAATCTAGTGGGAAAAAAATTTTAGTAAAGGAAAAATAGTACACATATCTAACAATACGCCTTTTGGTTGTCTTGTTAAAAATCTTGCAAGGTAAACCCAATGGGACAAAACCTTGTAAGAAAAAAAAAGTACAACGCGTATTAACTCCCCCTGATAAGAGCATCAATTCACATCTTTAAGCCTTCGCATTCCAATCTTGTGCCCATCTTCAAAATATCGTTGGTAGAGATTTGATAAACAAATCAACCATATTAACTTGAATGAATTTGTTTCACCTTGAAATCATCATTCTTGATAGAGATGTATTGTCTTAATATGATCTTGTTGGAATCGTCATTTTAATATCATCACATAGGGGCAAAAACTCATGCTATCATATTATCATGCGTATAATTATAGCAGGATACATTTGTGCACAAATTACACTGAGGATGTGGTACTTCAAGATCAATAATTGTATATACTTTAAGCGATTTAAATCCTTCATGGATTGTCATATAAGTATAGTCAAATAAGCCATTTAAATAGACTTTAGATGCATACCAACTTTTCATATCATGCTAGACATATAAGATAAATAAAAGCGATTGCATACACCATTGACTTTATACTTTCAAGTGTTTGAAATGCAGGTCCAAAACAACATGTCTTTCATATGAAACCAATTCTACTAGAATTGTTTTTCTAGACTTAAGATGCTCATATATATTTAGCGCTATCATAGATGTCATCGACGAACATTTTATATCGATTCCAACATTTTTTTCATAAAGACATAACATAGAGATCTCTTCATTCATATATTCAGGTACCTGAATCTCTCATGAGATTTTATGAAGTATTATGTCATTTGACCTTCTAGATCACTTGTCTCCTCTATTATGATCATTTAGATCATTTGCTCATCTTGTTTATAAAAAAATATTATTTGAAACCGATTTGTCTTTACACTTTAAACGTACCTTAGTCTTTGTCTTTCTAGGACTTAATAGGAGCATTTGCAATGAGAATATAGTTACTTTCTTTGGGTCAGCAAATGCGTTTGGCATGCTTTACGATATATTGCAAATGAATTATATTTTTATGAACTTCAAGTTCATATAATTTTATTCGAGGATCTAGATGTACACATGATAATTCATTCCACGTAATTTTTTCTCAACTGTTAATCATGTCTCCTCCTCATGTTAGAAAAACTAACTTGTTTCCTCAACTTTGAGAACTCATCTTTGTGTGTTATGGTGTTAATCAAAATATACACCGCACATCAACAATAAAAAGATGGATTTATTTAGTTCCTGACCCCGAATCACTTGTGAGGGGAGAAAATAATATACATTCATATATAACGTATATCAAACTGTAACTTTGTTCTCATAAGCAATAGTTTAACTATTAAGTGGAGGCACTCAATAAATTATTTTGCTAAATCAACTGTGATGTAAACCAACTTATCAAGATGAACTGTCTTGAATAGAAATCTAGAAATTATGCTCGAAATTAAATTATTGAGCAAGTTACCTCGCAAAACACTAGGTTATGGGTTAATAATAATCGCACATATAACCATCTCATAGATGCATCTTATGTGGTATACATGGCAGATGAATGAGCCCATATTCACCTTTAATATTTCCAGTATTTATGGGATTCAATCCAAATTTTAGTTGGTTTATTAATTAATGAGAACAAGCAATGTAAGAAATTCGTAAAGAACTTTCTAGTTCTTTAATATTTACCCATGTGAATTCTCTATTATTTTTGCACATCATACTTAAATTGATACAGCTAAACCAATTATGCCAACTGAATAAATTATCAACATTGATAAACTTCAATTTACACCATGACATGTGTAATTATGATAACTCTAAGTTTATTATGATATGAGTTTTTATATCAATAAACTTCTACGTTATTGTGGCATTCTTTTGTTTGTGCAGTACAAACTGGAGAATAAAGCGGGTGGCTTTTCACATACATATTACCCCGCTACAAGTTGTAGTAATAAAAGATATTAAATCTTTCCTTTATTTATAGTCTCAATATAACCAACCGCTTTCGCGAATACTTTAGAAACTCAATTAAGTTTCTTTGAAACTTACTACGACACATTAAATTGACATGATAATCAATTGTATTCCTCTAAAATAGTAATAATTGGCTATTTCAGAGCTCTCAATTAATTTTGTACTACCATATATTCATCAACATCCATATGGTGAATATCTCTTTTAAAGATAAAGTTATACCATTATCGTTATGGTCAAAATTATATGCAAGATCTGTTTCTTACATTATCGTTGTCTTTAAATAATAACATTGCCAAAATATTTGGCGTATAATAAGTACGTGACCAATGACGGTTTATGCCATAATAATGACATTATTTTCTTATTTCCTCTCAAACCTCCTTCTAGAGGTGAGTGTGGTATATACCACTAGCACGCTCATATTCTTTCAAGAATGAATATGTATTCATAAATCACATGTTGTCACATTCACATCATGAATGGACTATAATCATCTATACGTGCTTTACAAAATCTCATGTAAAATTGATGGCAAATATTGCTTTCACAAAGTGAAGGATTATTTTGAGAATCTTTATTGTTCTCATTACCACAATGATGACAATTATAATTTCGTCTATTGCCACGTCCGCATCCATTGATACATTCATAGTAATAATTTTGTGCTCTTTCAGACTTATTACATAGTGCTATCACATCTCTTAAGGGAATGAGAATAAAGCAAATTCAATAGGACAGGTTTTCAATTCTTTGCCTACAATCATACATGACTTTGATCATGGCAAGACATAGAAATTTTACCACTTCGAGTGGTTATAATTTCTTACTAACTCCATTAGAGTTATAATCAAAATTTATTTTCTTTGCTTGTATTTAAAATCAAATTATAGAATAAAAGAGAAAAATACGGTAATCATACCTTAAATCCATAATTTAATCATAAAGGAAATTCATGGGACAATTATTATGCTCAATCCCAAAGCTTCTACTCAATTGGTTAGAGTCTCGTGCTGATAATGTGTTATGAAACAATAAAAGAAAAAGAACAATATTGCAAAGAAGAGTAGGGAGAGAGAATTCTTATTGATTTGGGATGAACTACAACGGAATAGAACCCCTATATTTATAGGGGAAAAGTGACTTAGCCACTGATAATTTAGGATTTTAACATGTTTTATACCCCTACTTGCCTATGCTTTGATCATATATTGTTACAAAATAGTCCTAAAAGGCTTACAAGTTGTGCTTGATTGCAGGTTTTATCGACAAAGTGACGAAATGTCAAAGATTGGCTCAAAAAGGAGTGAAACCTGCTCAAGTATCAAAGACCAAGGACCGCACAAAATGGAATGTGGTGCGGACCGCACAAAATGGAATGCGGCCGCACTAGGTGGTTCAGAGAGTTGGTGATTCAGGCTAGAAGAAGTGCCTCCGCGGTACACATCTCGCGGTCCACGGTGAAGGCTCCGCGGCCGCACTGCTCTTTTGTGCAGTCCGCGGTCATGAGATTCAGAGAGATGAAGTTTTCAAAGCCAAAGCCATGCAGTTCGCGGTCGTGAGTGCGCGGACCGCACCAGCTCCCTCCACGGTCGCGGTCCATTCTACGCGGTCCGCAGAATCCAAATTCAGAGAAGCAAAAGTGAACCCAGTGCGGCCGCGGTCCATTTAATGCGGCCCGCACTGACCTCGTAGGGGTATTTTTGTCCAGTTTTTCCAACCTAATATAAATAGAACATTTTACTATTTTTTAGGGATGAAGATAGATCAGTTGATAGCTGCGCTCGTGAGACCGACTTTTGTAGCCAGTTTTGGCACTTTTGCTTTACAATTATAACAGATTCTTGTAGATTAATTTTAGCAATTAATTAATATGCTTAGTTCTTCATCTATTTCTTCAATTTCTTTATCTAGCATGAGTAGCTAAACCCATTAGCTAGGGTTGTGGCTCAACCCTAGTGTGGGTAATTGATGGGTGTTGCCATCTAGTGTGAGATTGACTATGGGTGTTTGCTATTTGGGTTGGTTTTATGTTTTAATATAGAATTTGTGGTTGCAAACATTGATTCAAGCCTTGTGGGCTTAATTCTTCTTGAGAAAGAGAATCTATGACCCCAAAATTAACCCAACAAGGAATTAGGATGGACTCATGAGAAATGATAGTCCCAATTAACGGGTTAAACTTCGAGAGAGTAATTACCCTACTTGAACCCTAGTTGCTTGGTCTAATTTGCCTACCCATTTGGTCTCGATAGAGTCAATTGGGAAAAATCACTCTCTGTACTGAGAGGTGTGAGAGTGGGTAAAATTGTGCAACGGTTATAGTATAAGCCCCAATTATGTCAATCGAACCTTAGTAATATCTACTCGTCAATTAGCCACCTAGGTAGTGTCACGACCCTAGTGCCCTTCTTCCCATTAGATACAACTTAGCACTATTCTCGTAGCATAATTTAGAGTTACTCAATAGTTTTATAAAATTAGTTATAATTTGAAAACTCAAAAATGTTTGAAGTGACATTAGGAGTACAAACACATCTCTAGGATAGACAGACAATCCAACTCCACTTCTAGCTCCCTGAGGAGATCGATCCCGATCCTCATATCGGGTAAAAGCTATTACGACCCGCTCTTCCTACCTTAGTGTAGCGTCGAGTTGGTTGCGATCACTTTTTGGCGCCGTTGCCGAGGAGCTTACGGTGTTGACTATCTGTTTATTTAGTTTTGTGTTTTGCTTCTCTTTCCTTCTTGTTTACTAATTTTGTTTGTGTCGATCAATCAGGTACAAATGACTCTTAATGCAAATGACCCTCTTGACAATGTGATAGCAGGGGAGGAGGTAGAGGATCTAGAACAAGATGAGGTCTTACCTCAAGTTCCACGGAGAGGCCGAAATGCCAATGCAAATGCAAATGAGAACAACAATATTCCAGACCCTCCTCCGGCACCACCGAGAGTGGCTCCCAGAGTTTTACCAAATCAAAGATATGCCAGTGCTATTGTTCCTCCTCGAATTCGGGCGGGGAACTTTCAAATCACAAATGTTATGTTGACCTTGCTCGAGCAAAGAGGGTATTTCACGGGCGCCTTCGATCAAAATGCCTACAAGCACTTGAAGGGGTTCATGGATACATGCTGGGGTAGCAAGTAGACAAACGTGTCCAAGGATGCGTTGAGATTGAGGCTTTTACCGTTCTCTTTTCGGGGTAAAGCATTGGATTGTTTAGAAAGGCTCCCCAATCATTCTATTATAACATGGGATGAATTGGCGGACAAATTTATTGCCAAGTTCTTTTCTTTAAGTCATATGGTAGCTCTTCGGGATGAAATTCTAGCTTTTAAGCAAGAGCCAACGGAACCTTTGCACGAGATATGGGAAAGATATAGAACAGTGGTGAAAGAGTGCCCTAATAACGACATGACCGAGGCTATGATTCAACAAACCTTTTATCGGGGCATCAACACCACGAATCAATGCATTGTGAACCAATTGGCCGGAGGGAACTTTATGAAACTTTCTTACCAAGAGGCATGTGATGTACTTGATGAAATGGCCGACACCTCTTCGGCATGGCAAAGCCGAGAAAATGTGCCCCAATGTGACCCCACGGTAATCCATTTGCACAAGGAATTGCATGATCATGGCCAAGACATCGCTGAGATTACAACAACTATGAATCAATTGGTAAAAGCGCAATTGCAACAAGTCCAAAACCCATGCCAAGTCAATGCAATGGAAGGTGTTTCTATGTTGAAAAGGATGCAAAGAGGACAACAACCTCAAGTTAATTGTGAACAATATGACAACAACAATGATGGTGGTGGTTATTCAAATGAGTGTTATGATGATCAAAGCGAAGAGGTCCAATATGTCAATAACTACCAAGGGAATAGAGGCAACTCTTCCAATCAACAATGGGAATAGAGGCAACTCTTCGAATTAACAATGGCGTCCTCAAGGAAATTGGGGCAATCAACAACAAGGCGGAGGTAATTGGAATAACAACAACCAAAACAACAATTGGGGTAATTAAAGCAACCAAGGGAATTGGAATGGTAATAACAATAATTGGGGCAACAACAACAATCAAGGAGGGTGGAACAATAGCGGAAACCAAGGCAACCGGGGGCAAGGCTTTCAAAGTCCCCCATGTACCAACAACCGAACAATCCACCCCCTTTCCTTCTCAAGGTCCGAGTTCTTCCGGAAGTGATATGGGGAGAATTGAAAGCATGTTCAAGCAAATGATGAAAAAGAACCAAGATTCCGAGGCCCAATTAGCATCTCATAACACATCTATCCGGAACTTGGAGGTGCAATTAGGCCAAATCTCTCAATCATTGAATACTCATCCCAAGGGTGCTCTAACAAGTGATACGGTGGTGAACCCGAAGGGTGAGAATAATAATCATGTGATGGCGGTTACAACAAGAAGTGGGAGAGGCGGTGATGTGAATGCCTCAATGCAAAAGCAAGTTATGGATGAAGATGTTGAGTTGCAGGATGATGATGTACCTTTGATTATTGATGATGTGGTTAATCAAAATGTGAACAATGATGTGCAGATTGATATTGATGATGAAGCCGAGGTAGAGACTCAAGATGCCGCGAACCCGTCTAGGGAACACGTGATTGACATGCCCGAGCCGGTTGTACAAAAGGCCAAGGCACCTTTGCCTAGGCCACCTCCACCTTATCCTCAACGGTTAGCAAAGCAAAAGTGTGACAATCAATTCAAAAAATTCATTGACATGATGAAGAGCCTCACAATCAATGTGCCTTCGGTGGAGGCACTTGAGCAAATGCCGGGGTGCGCTAAGTTCATGAAAGATTTGGTAACAAAGAAAAGGTCAATGGAGTGTGAAACAATTAAAATGACTTATCAAGTGAGTGCCATAGTGCATTCAATGGCACCCAAGCTTGAGGACCCCAAAGCTTTTACTATCCCTTGTACTATCAGAAGTGCGGATTTTGCCAAGGCCCTTTGTGACCTGGGAGCTAGCATAAATTTGATGCCTTACTCGGTCTTCAAGACTTTAGGAATTGAACAACCTCGACCTACCTCAATGAGACTTCAAATGGCGGATCGATCGATGAAGCGACCATTAGGCATTATTGATGATGTGCTTGTCTGGGTGGATACGTTTATATTGTCGGCCGACTTTGTCATATTGGATTGTGAGGTAGACTTCGAAGTGCCGATTATTCTTGGTAAGCCTTTCCTAGATACGGGTAAGACATTGGTTGATGTTGAAGTGGGTGACTTTTAGAGTGGGGGATGAGAAGGTGGTATTCCATGTTTGCAAATCAATGAGACAACCCAATAGCACGGAGGTGTGCTTATTTGTGGACATTGTCACAGCTGTGATAGTGGATGACACAAGTTCCATGATCCATGTTGAAGATCCCCTTGAGGCCGTGCTTCTTAATTTGGATGTCAATGATGATGCTAGTAGAGTGGAGTGCGTGAATGCATTGCATGGTATGGGTTCATATTCTTATGAGCCTAGGAGGCTATCTTTAGATCTTGAAAACCGCAAAACTCCACCAACAAAGCCATCGATTGAGGAGCCACCGATGTTGGAGTTGAAGCCACTTCCTCCACATATCAGGCATGTATTCTTGGGTTCAAATTCTACTTTACCTGTTATTCTTTCTTCTTGCCTTACTAACATGCATGTTGAAGCCACCTTGGCAATTCTTCAAAAGCGAAAAAGGGCAATCGGATGGACATTAGCTGATATTCGGGGAATAAGCCCCGCATTTTGCATGCACAAAATCATCTTGGAGGAGGATGCAAAGCCTTCCTTGGAGCATCAAAGAAGATTAAATGAGGCGATGCAAGAGGTGGTGAAGAAAGAGGTTATCAAGTGGCTAGATGCTAGGGTGGTTTATCCTTTTTCTGACAGTTCGTGGACTTCTCCGGTGTAGTGTATGCCGAAGAAGGGTAGTATGACCGTGGTGACCAATGACAACAATGAGCTTATTCCCACTAGAACGGTCACCGGGTGGAGAGTTTGTATAGATTATCGAAAGCTGAACAAGGTGACTAGAAAAGACCACTTCCCATTGCCATTCCTTGACCAAATGCTTGATTGTCTTGCGGGCCGGGCTTTCTATTGCTTTCTGGATGGTTACTTGGGGTACAATGAAGTTCTAATTGCCCCAGAGGACCAAGAGAAGACCACCTTTACATGTCCTTATGGCACATTCGCTTTCTCTAGAATGCCATTTGGATTGTGTAACGCTCCGGCGACCTTCCAACGGTGCATGATGGCTATTTTCACCGACATGGTGGAGGATATTTTAGAGGTCTTCATAGATGATTTCAGTGTAGTTGGGGATTCTTTTGAGGAGTGCTTGGTAAACTTGGATAGAGTGTTGTCCCGATATGAAGACACCAACCTTGTTCTCAATTGGGAAAAGTGCCATTTTATGGTAGAAGAAGGTATAGTGTTGGGTCACAAGATCTCGAAGCGAGGAATTGAAGTTGATGAGGCCAAGATTGAGGTTATTTCGAGGCTCCCCCTACTTCTGTCAAAGGGGTGAGGAGTTTCCTTGTGCACTCGGGTTTCTACCGGAGGTTCATAAAGGATTTTTCTAAAGTGGTACATCCATTGTGCAAGTTGCTAGAGAAAGATGCAAAGTTCTTGTTTGATGAGAGTTGTATGCAAGCATTCGAGCTTCTCAAGCTCAAGTTGACTTCTACCCCTATCATTGTAAGCACGAAATTGGAGCTTGCCTTTTGAGCTCATGTGTGATGCTAGTGACGTTGCGGTTGGGGCTATTCTGGGCCAAAAAATCAACAAGATGTTTCATCCGGTGTACTACGCAAGCAAAACCATGAATGAGGCTCAAAGAAATTATACAGTCACCGAGAAAGAATTGTTGGCTATTGTGTTTGCTATGTAAAAGTTTCGACCTTACCTTATGGGGGCCAAAGTTATAGTACACACTGATCACGCCGCCCTTAGGTATTTTATGACCAAGAAAGACTCCAAGGTGAGATTGATCAGATGGGTGTTACTTCTTCAAGAGTTTGATTTAGAAATTGTTGACCGGAAGGGTAGTGAGAATCAAGTGGCGGACCACTTGTCCCACTTGGAGGAGGAGGGGACGCCGTGTGACGGCCTTGAGATCAATGATTCATTTCCCGACGAACAACTCCTTGCGGTGTCAATGAAGGATATGCCATGGTTTGCCGATGTTGCCAATTACTTTGTGACCGAAATAATCCTGTGTGAGCTCTCTTCTAACCAAAGGAAAAAGCTCAAGCGGGATAGTTTGGATTTCTATTGGGATGAGCCATACTTGTTCAAGATTTTCAAGGATGGTGTGATTCATAGATGTGTCCCGGAGGAAGAACAATTGAGTGTCCTTGAGGCTTGCCATTCTTCACCCTATTGTGGCCATCATGGAGGGGCGAGAACGGCTTCTAAAGTGCTTAGTTGCTGATATTATTGGCCCACCCTGTTCAAAGATGCGGGCGAATTGGTGAAGAGATGTGATGAGTGCCAAAGAGCCGGCGGAATTTCAAAAAGGGATGAGATGCCCCTCAATACAATTCTCGAAGTGGATATTTTTGATGTTTGGGGCATCGATTTCATGGGTCCTTTTGTGAGCTCTTGTGGGAACACTTACATTCTCGTGGCGGTGGACTATGTCTCAAAATGGGTTGAAGTCATGGCTTTGCCCAACAATGAATCCCGGAGTGTTGTGGCATTTTTGAAAAAGAGTATTTTCACAAGGTTTGGCACTCCTCGTGCTATCATTAGTGATGGGGGGTCTCACTTTTGCAACAAGGTTTTTGACGCCTTTGCTTTCTAAGTACAGTGTCAATCATAAGGTTTCGACCCCCTATCATCCCCAAGCTAGTGGCCAAGTGGAAGTCTCCAACAGAGAAATTAAGAGTATCTTGTCTAAAACGGTCAATGCTAATAGGACTGATTGGTCGAAAAAGTTAGATGATGCTCTTTGGGCTTATCCGACGGCCTACAAAACTCCGATTGGTATGTCACCGTATTGGTTGGTGTTTGGAAAAGCTTGTCACCTTCCGGTGGAATTAGAGCACAAGGCCATGTGGGCTTTGAGGAAGTTGAACTTAGAATGGGATGTTGCGGCAAATCTGCAGGTTGATCAACTTAATGAGCTTGATGATTTTAGATTATATGCCTACTCCAGCTCGTCCTTGTACAATGACAAAATGAAATACTGTCACACCTCCTTTTTCCGCACCCGCGGGGGCGCAGGGGGAGTTTTTTCCAATTAAAGGACAATCGAAACGGGATTCGTTTATTTATTTCAGAGTCGCCACTTGGGAGATTTAGGGTGTCCCAAGTCACCAATTTTAATCCTGAATCGAGGAAAAGAATGACTCTATATTACAGTCTGCGTACCAGAAATCTGGATAAGGAATTCTGTTAACCCGGGAGAAGGTGTTAGGCATTCCCGAGTTCCGTGGTTCTAGCACGGTCGCTCAACTGTTATATTCGGCTTATTTATCTGATTTTTAATACAATTATGAACCATGTGCAAATTTTATCTTTTAACCGCTTTATTAGTTATTATTATTAAGAAATGTGAACATCGCTTAAAACATATCTTTGGACTGTATCACATGAAATGCACCCACAATCCGAAACATATTTTATTTGATGTTTTAGGATTTGGATTTAGGTCACATGAAATGCACACCCAAGTTTAAGAAAATATATTATTAAACACGCGCCTAAAGAGACTATCATGTTATTATTTTGGGAAGGCCGTGAAATTCGCTAAACGGCCCTCCTGAATTCTAAGCAATTTAAAACAAGTATTTACTGAGGGCCCCGCAATTTGTATTTTTATTCAGCGAGGCTCATCTCATTCTTATTTTTTTGAAGGAATTTGCAACGTCATGGAAATGCATCTCATACCGCGTCACAGTCAATGTACCCGTGATTAGAGACACATTTCGATTCCGTTGAGATTTGGATTTGGGTCACATAAATGTGCACCCGAGTTTAAGGAAATAACATTATTAAAGGCGCGCCTAAAGCAACTAGCGCATTATTATATTGGGTAGGGCCGTGAATTTTGCTAAACGGCCCGTCCCGGAATCTAAATATTTCATACATATATTTTGTGAGGGCCTCGCAATCTGTACATTTTATTTGGCGAAGCTAGCCTCGTTTTTTTTTATTTTTTATTTTTTATTTATTTATTTATTTATTTATTTTAAAAAAAGGACAAGGCTAAAATGACTACATTTCTTTGCTACTTCGCGAGGCCATGAGTTGTAGATTAAACTTATTTGATGAAACGAATATCTTTCCGCGGGATTAGATTACTACTATGATTTTAACATTACTACTACACGTACAAACAACTATTAAGACAAACATTTAGATAACAATAATCTGAGCGTGAAGAAACAAAATGCCGAATAACTACTAAACATGACGAAACAAAGGAAATGCATTCACGACCAAATTTCAATATCATACGGAGTTAATTAACAAGAAATAGTGATTTACAAACATCATATGAATATGTCTCGCTCATTTGCATACTATTCGCATGAACTAGGATTGTATTTCAACAAACACATATATATATTACTAACATAAAACATGAAGGACACGGGCAGGGATACCTACTTGCGATCGACGTCCGGTGCGTTGGACCTGCGACGAAACCTCGGACAACAACCTCGACGTACCGAACCTCGACGGAAAACAGAAAACTTGGCAAGGCGGGATCGTAGCAACCCACAACTGCTCGCGAAAGATGGAACAACGTCGACAGCAGTAAGGTCGACGCGAGGGGAGGGGGGTTAATGACGTGCCTGTTCGGTGGTGGGATTACTGGTTCGCTTCTGTGAGTGCGAGGGGTCGTTTGGGCAATGGACGATGGCTAACGGGGGTGGCGATGCAGCAACAAAAGCTGTTGCTTGATGGGTGGTTTCCGGAGGTGGAGGCAGCTGCGGTGGTGGTGTTCGGGTGGTGTCAAGGTGCTGGTTGTTGCTGCATTTGGAGAGGTCGTTTGGGCAGTTGACGACGAAGGCGAAGCAGCAGTACTCGCCGGATTTAATGGAGGATGGAAGCGATGGTCGTTCGGACGTGAGGGAGTGGCGTCGCGACTGGTTTTTTGGGTTGCGACGGGTGTGATGGAGCTGGGCGTCGTTGGTGGTCGACGAAGGGAGTTCGGACAGGAGGATGGTCGACTGCTAGTGGGTCGTTGACGGAGTGGTTTTGGGATGGAACGAGGGTGGTCGTTTGAGAGGCTTGGTGGTCGACGGACTGGGCTGTAGTTTTGGACGCTGGGGAGGTCGTCGTGGGTTTTTGGACATGGGGGGTGGTGGTTATGGCGTCGGGGTGATGTTTGGGAGGAGGAGGGTGGTCCGTTGATGGAGTTTGGGCTTCTGCTTCTTCTTCTCAAAGAAGAAGATGCGTGAACAATATCATTCTTTCAAAATTTCCCAAAGTCCATTTTTAAAATTCCCCCCTTTCGTTGGTCCCCTCTTTCTTTGTGTTTGTCCGTGTATTTAGCATGGGCTTGTCAAGAAAAATGAGCCCCACGCGTGGTGGGGTTCGAGACTTATGTCCCCCACGCGTGGTGGGGTTCCCCATGTGTCCTGGACACGGTTTATTATGGGCTAGGTCCGAAATTAGGCCTAAAACGGGGTAGTTTGAACCCGAATATTATTCTTTTGCCCGGACCCGAGAAATAGGAACACGTTGCTCAACTAGTCCTATGTAAGCAAAATAGCTACTAAAACAAGACCAATTTAAAACAAAACTATATTATTATTTTCTTAATTATTTTTCAAGATTTAAAATAGCTACAAAATATTAATAAAAATATATTTTTTTGTAATTTTCGTTTTTAAATATTAAGATAAAATATGAGGTAACATTTTTGTATTTTTCAAAGTTAAAAATGACTATAAAACCTTAATAGAACTATATTTTTTGTAATTTTCGAAATTATATAAAGTACAAAAATAAAGTGCAATTTTTGTATTTTTCAAGTTTATGAGAGATACATAAACTAAAATTTATATATATATTTTTTTGAAATTTTTCTTTTTGCAACGAAATAAAGTAAAATAGTTAAAATAGCTATACTAGTCCTAAATTAGATATTTAAGCTTAAGAACGTAAAAATTCCCGAGGAGGGTCAAAAATCACGTGCTTACAGCTGCCCCTCTTTGACTGGAAACACAAAGAGTTTTCCGACAAAGAACGACTAGACGTGTTTTTGACCCGACCATTACTTGGACGGACTACACTTAAGGAAAGGGAGGGAAGGTGACCGAGCCCTGGTATCTGAGCTGCCTACATATCCTTGGTTATACAGGAATCAGGCCACGTATAGTTCGGAATGAGAGAGATGGTAGAGTGTACCGAGGTGAAGAGCCGATCGAGGTGCCGTTCCGTTGAGGTTCCGGTCCGTGGTCCTGTCATTACAACAAAATGAAAACTGAAAAAGACTAACTAAACCTATCAGCTACTTGTTACAAGGATTCCTATCTTTAAGTCTTCTGAAACTTGGTCTTGAGTCTTGAATGGTGCTTCATACAGACTTTGGATTTGAACCTTGATACTTGCTAGTTGTAGGCGCTAGTTCTTGAGCAGACCACATCTGTTCTCCACTTCCGTAATTTGGGTTCTTTTTCTTTTTTCTTTTTTCTCTTTCTTGTTTTTGTTGTTTTTTTTTGTGTGTGTGACCAGCTTCTGTTGATCATCCCAGACTGTTGACTTGCATTCTTGGGGCGAGCTTCTTGTTGCTTCTACCTTGGATTGAGTGCTGGGGATTTTTGTTGTAACCTTCTGCTTTCCAGTGGGTCACTGCTTGATCTTGAAAAATGTTTCTCCGTTCTACAGGCGGACTCCTGACTTCTTCTATCTGCGACACGCAACAACCTCCGTTCTACGGGCGGGTCCCTGACAATCAAAACAAACAAAACAAACAAAATTTTCTAACCCAGTTTGTACTGGGAAGATTCGTGAGTCGTTAGCAAAATTGTAACTCACTTACACTACTGATGCAATGATGAGAGTAAACTAAAGGCTAGGATGTGCATCTCCTATGAGTAAAACCAAAACTCTTGCTAGCAAATGTGTCTGCTAAAATAAAAACCTCAATGACTCAAACTAGAAAGTGTGTCTTCTATGGTTGAATCGAAATGAGCTAAACTAGGAAGTGAGTCTCCTAAGGGTGAAAACTTCAGTGACTAGAACTAGGAAGTGCGTCTCCTATGAATAAAATCTCGATTAGGAAGTGCGTCTCCTACGGGTAAACTTCAAAAAAACTGGACTAGGAATTGTGTCTCCTATGGTCGGACTTAAAATGAATCAAACTAGGAAGTGCATCTCCTAGGGGTAAAATCTCAATTCCGGAAGTGCGTCTCCTGAAATAAAATATAATCTAAAAAGCCAAACTCGGGAGTGCGTCCCTTAAAGCAAAAGTATAACCTGAGTGAACCAGACTAGGAAGTGTGTCTCCTAGTAATGAAAACTTAATTCAGGAAGTGCGTTTCCTGTGCATGAAATTAAACTTAGGAAGTGCGTCTCCTCTTGGTAGAACTGAACTTAGGAAGTGCGTCTCCTATGGTAAAACTGAATTTTAGGAAGGGCGTCTCCTATGATAAACTGAACTTAGGAAGTGCGTCTCCTATGGCAAAACTGAATTTTAGGAAGTGCGTCTCCTATCGGTGAACTATTCTTAGGAAGTGCGTCTCCTACTGGTGAAATATTTTTAGGAAGTGCGTCTCCTATTGGTGAAACTGAACTTAGTAAGTGCGTCTCCTATCGGTGAAATATTTTTAGGAAGTGCGTCTCCTATTGGTGAAACTGAACTTAGGAAGTGCGTCTCCTACTGGTGAAACTTATCTTAGGAAGTGAGTCTCCTACTGATAAAACTTGCTTAGGAAGTGCGTCTCCTACTGGTGAAACTTGCTTAGGAAGTGCGTCTCCTACTGGTGAAACTTGCTTAGGAAGTGCGTCTCCTACTGGTGAAATATTTTTAGGAAGTGCGTCTCCTATTGGTGAAACTGAACTTAGGAAGTGCGTCTCCTATGGTAAAACTGAACTTAGGAAGTGCGTCTCCTATTGGTGAAATATTTTTAGGAAGTGCGTCTCCTATTGGTGAAACTGAGCTTAGGAAGTGCGTCTCCTACTGGTGAAATGGATTTAGGAAGTGCGTCTCCTACTGGTGAAACTTGCTTAGGAAGTGCGTCTCCTACTGGTGAAACTTATCTTAGGAAGTGCGTCTCCTACTGATAAAACTTGCTTAGGAAGTGCGTCTCCTACTGGTGAAACTTGCTTAGGAAGTGCGTCTCCTACTGGTGAAATATTTTTAGGAAGTGCGTCTCCTATTGGTGAAACTGAACTTAGGAAGTGCGTCTCCTACTGGTGAAACTTATCTTAGGAAGTGCGTCTCCTACTGATAAAACTTGCTTAGGAAGTGCGTCTCCTACTGGTGAAACTTGCTTAGGAAGTGCGTCTCCTACTGGTGAAATATTTTTAGGAAGTGCGTCTCCTATTGGTGAAACTGAACTTAGGAAGTGCGTCTCCTACTGGTGAAACTTATCTTAGGAAGTGCGTCTCCTACTGATAAAACTTGCTTAGGAAGTGCGTCTCCTACTGGTGAAACTTGCTTAGGAAGTGCGTCTCCTACTGGTGAAATATTTTTAGGAAGTGCGTCTCCTATTGGTGAAACTGAACTTAGGAAGTGCGTCTCCTATGGTGAAACTGAACTTAGGAAGTGCGTCTCCTATTGGTAGAACTAAACTTAGGAAGTGCGTCTCCTATGGGTGAAATGAACTTAGGAAGTGCGTCTCCTATGGTGAAACTGAACTTTAGGAAGTGCGTCTCCTATGGTGAAACTGACTTAGGAAGTGCGTCTCCTATTGATGAAACTTGCTTAGGAAGTGCGTCTCCTATTGGTGAAACTTGCTTTAGGAAGTGCGTCTCCTATGGTGAAACTGAACTTTAGGAAGTGCGTCTCCTATGGTGAAACATATCTTAGGAAGTGCGTCTCCTATTGGTGAAACTGAAACTTAGGAAGTGCGTCTCCTATGATGAAACTGAACTTTAGGAAGTGCGTCTCCTATTGGTGAAACTTTTTAGGAAGTGCGTCTCCTACTTGGGTAAAACTAAAACAAACTTAGGAGGAAATGCATCTCCTATGGGTAAAACTAAACTTAACCTAGGAGGAAATGCATCTCCTATGGGTAAAGACGTGGAATGTATGCCTCTGTTATCTGGGCGGGCTCCCAACTTCAATACTTGAAACGTAAAGACTGAATGTATGCCTCTGTTATCTGGGCGGGCTCCCAACTTCAACACTTAAAAGTAAAGACTGAATGTATGCCTCTGTTATCTGGGCGGGCTCCCAACTTCAACTCTGGAAATATAAAGACTGAAATGTATTCCTCTCGTTATTCAGGTGGGCGCCTGTCCAAACTAAGACATAAAAGTATTCCTCTCGTTATTCAGGTGGGCGCCTGATTGTAAAGATATGAAAAATGATATGCCCGCATTATACTGGTGGGTGACCTAGAACAGAAATGAAAAGACAGAAATGTATTCCCGCATTATACTGGTGGGTGACCTAGAACAACAATGAAAAGACAAAAATGTATTCCTCTCGTTATTCAGGTGGGCGCCTGTCTTCAATAATAATTTTGAAAATAAGATCCTATTTGAGGGCGGATGATCCCAACATATCCTATTTGAGGGCGGATGAACCCGACATATCCTATTTGAGGGCGGATGAACCCAACATATCCTATTTGAGGGCGGATGAACCCAACATATCCTGTTTGAGGGCGGATGAACCCGACATATCCTATTTGAGGGCGGATGAACCCAACATATCCTATTTGAGGGCGGATGAACCCAACATATCCTATTTGAGGGCGGATGAACCCCACATATCCTATTTGAGGGCGGATGAACCCAACATATCCCATTTGAGGGCGGATGAACCAAACATATCCTATTTGAGGGCGGATGAACCCAACAGATCCTATTTGAGGGCGGATGAACCCGACAGATCCTATTTGAGGGCGGATGAACCCGACAGATCCTATTTGAGGGCGGATGAACCAGACATTTCCTATTTGAGGGCGGATGAACCCGACAGATCCTATTTGAGGGCGGATGAACCCAAAATATCTTTAAGACTTGAAAATGTCTTACCTCGAATACTTGCTGGGGATTGAGATGAATTTTCCTTTTCTACCTTCCCCAATTTTTTATTATTATTCTTTTTTTTTTATTCCTTTTTTTATTCCTTTTTTGTTTTGTTTTTGCATAGCTTCTTCCTTCAAAGACTACCTCCCTTGATTTACTTACCTGTTGGGGGGTAAAATGTTATCAGCTGGGGGTACCTGACTTCCAGAAAATTTTCTAAATGGAAGGAAAATTTTCTGCCCCAGTTTGATAATATCTCTTGTGGCACGCAGTTCTGGCATCAATGCCATTTCCTTTACCTGTTTCAAATCAAACAAAATTGTTAGTTTAAAACATGGTGGTTGGTTGTGATACTCCTACTGGGATGACTTTCCCTTTCTCTCTTCCTTTCTCTGTGCTCCACCACTTGTTGGGGATGATATTATGTGCTGGGGATGACCCCCTTCCTCCTGGGGGATATCCCTCTTCTTTTGTGGCATAGCTTGGAAACTGGCATTTCCCCGACCTTTTAGTCTAGTATGGATTTCGCCAAATCATGCTCACTGCTCTTCTTGCTCTGTTCATGGGCCTTGGCCTTTGAGGTTTATAACCTTGGGTTTGACAAGGATATCTCTTTTGACGCTCGTCAATCCTTTTGTCAATTCCCTTTGCTGGGGATATCTTTTTTGACACTGGCCTCGCGCTTGTTCCTCGCTGACTATACCATTTGGATATACTAGTCAGATCTCATCTTGGAAAGCTGATGGCATATTTTGAAGTCATTTCATACTTGTTCTGACCGGACAGACTCTATTGGGGAAAATTTTTTATGAAAGGAGAAAGATAACAGAAACAAAATAAACGACAAAGGAAACGATGACTCTTTTACAAAAGAAACTACAAATAAAAACCTATCAAACGCAGATACCGACTCTAATGGCCATGACATGCGTATGTGGCCTATCCTCTTCCGTCAATCATCTTTTAAGATCTTCAATTGGCGATTCCCCCTCTGATTCTCAATCTTATTCGACTTGTAGTGCCCGAAGGGTTTTCACTATCAAGTCTCTCTCAGTTTTGGCTTTTCTCTCAGCTTTCATCGCCTTATGGTGCCTGTGAAGGTTTTCACCAATAAGACTCTCTCGTTTTATATCTCTCTCCAGCTGAGGATTTGGAGTGTTGCCGGTATGACTCTTTCTGTTGTAGATTAGAGTCCTTTCTGCTGTGGAACAGAATGTTATGTTCGCCGGTAAGACTCTTCATTTGTCCGACTTGGCATTTTTTAAAGACTGATCAGAAGGTCTTTCTTTGGACCGTAATGTGGGTTTTGGATAGGCTAGAAAGAAAGGGTATAAAAGGCTCAAAAATATATGAATTTTGGGTTATTAGTTACAACTTTCGGAATTAGATTTATTTACAACAAACGTAACTTTTGCCCCAGTTTCTTGCTTGGGGATATTTCGGTTGATTTTTTTTCATTTTTCAAAACTATGACCGAGCCGTGAAGCGCCTACGTATCCTCTTTGAGGAATCAGGTCAAACGTAGTTCCCAATTCCTCTTTTTTTCTTGTGACTTTCTTTTCACTCATTTCTTATCTTTCTTTTCTTTTTCTTTTGCTTTTT
Organism: Nicotiana tabacum; assembly: GCF_000715075.1. Taxonomy (NCBI): domain Eukaryota; kingdom Viridiplantae; phylum Streptophyta; class Magnoliopsida; order Solanales; family Solanaceae; genus Nicotiana; species Nicotiana tabacum. The sequence continues at coordinate 16,321,790 of NC_134080.1, forward strand.
TTTCTCTCTTTTTTCGTTTTGTTGTTTTCTTTCTTTCTCTTTTTTTTTCTTTTTTTTTTCGTTGCTACTGATTCCGAACGAGGGGTATGAAAGAAAATAAATAAGGCTCAAAAGGGGTTAACGAAGGATAAAGTGTTTAGGTAGCAGAACAAAATGCCTTCGTCATTTCAGCCTTCAAAACATGCCAAGTGCAAACAACACACTTTAAATTTGTAGTTTCTTCTGATGGTGCTGGACTTGACAATTATGTTAAACGTCTGTTTGTTCATTTGTCACTTCTAAAGCACCGTTGGGCGACACTCTCATTCTCATTATTATGAACGACCCTCATGCCAATTTAGCGAATCTTGCTTTTAAACGGTTTTCTTTGTGTTTTACTTGCCCCAGTTCCATATCACCCGGGCTCTGTATAATCTCAACCGTCCTTATTTCTTTAAATGTTCTGATCACCTTCTCGGGGTTTTATGATTAACTTTAAAGACTAGGCCCAAAGTGTGTACGCATGTCATGTCCCTAGAATCGGCTTTGAACAAAATGATAAAAGGACTAACAGAAAGATAACTGGAACTAACAAAAGACCGACTTTGTATTAGACTACCGGCGAAATGGTTTGAAAAAAACAAAAAACAAACCGGAATAAAATCCTAAACAACCTGGACAAAACTTAAACAAACCGCTATGACAAAACGGAAAGATAAGCGGAAAGACATTGACACAAAACAAAATCCGAATTACAATCTTAATAATCCGAACAAGAGAAATGACAACAAAATAAGCCACCAAATGCCTCTTTCTTGCTAACCAAGGAATGGAGCGTCCTCCCACTTTATCAAAACTGGCATCTTAGCCACTGAGCTTTGTATCAGTATTGTGAAGACCATTGCCAGCTTCAATATCAGCAACCTCCGTCAACAAGTTTCCAATAGGATTCAAGTGCTTCTGTTATTAGGCCTGATCCCCGCAGACTGTATATCATGAGGTGCAAGCAAAGGATTCTGGGCGTCATTGTCCGGATTACCACAAACCAACCACCTTAAGTTTACGCTTCAAAACAAAACAGGTGACAACATCTTTTTTTTTTTCGATTTTTTTTCTTTTTTTTTTCGATTTTTCTTTCTTTTTTTTCATTGCTTTTTCATTTTGCTTTTTCTATTTTTTTTCTTTTTCTTTTTCATTCTTTTTTTCCTTTTTTTTTGTTGTGGTCGAATCTTATGGAGATTGCCTACGTATCATGACCCCGCATGAATCAGACCTTGCGTAGTTCGTGCCCAATAAAAGATAAACAATAATAAACACACATTTTTTTTGGAATTTCCAACTTTCAAATTAAAACAAACTTGATTGCAAAAGTTTAAAAACTAACTAACAGACTTTTGACAAGAGACAACAAACGAACTCGAAAATCAAAATAATTCGCATACTCTAATCAACAATTACAAACTCAAAACGAACGGCCAGTTCCTTTCCCCGTTTGCCAAATGCAACCAGACGGTTATTCTTTGCAAATGTGGCCCCTTCCAAATTTCATATAAATTTTGAGGCCGGGGAGGATTATTTTATGACACTTTACAAATTTGTCCATTCTTTTACGAAAATAACCTTTCGACAACTGAAGATACTCTAAGGCTATTTCGGCAAGAACGGTTTAAGACGCGGCCGAAGCTGGCTCGGCTTATTATGACAAAATTCAAACGGTATTTTTTTTCTTTTCAGATTATAATAAAACCTGGTGTTGCAAACGCGTCCCTTCAGCGCCTCGGGGACGAAGATTTTTAAGGCTGTGCGGGTCAACTGGACCAAACTCCTAAACATGACCCCAAAAGGTGGTTGTTTATGCAAAATCAGCCTTCCGGCGTCCCTTTCGGGAACATTCGGCTATTTATGACAAACAACATCACCTGATTTATTTATGACTCTTTTTATCATTTTTCAAAAATAGAAAACTCAATATTGCAAACACGGCCTTTCAACGTCTCGGGGACGAAGATTTTTAAGGCTGTGTGGGTCAACTGGACCAAATCTTAAACATGACCCAAAAGTGGCCGTTTGTGCAAAGTCAGCCTTCCGGGGTCCCTTTCGGGAACATTCGGCTATTTTTGACAAAACAGCATCACCCGACTTATTTATAACAAGATTAAAATTTTTGATTTTTGGCTATTTTAGCAAAAGGTGGGTTGGACATCACCCGACTTATTTATAATTTTTTTTTTTGGCTATTTTAGCAAAGGTGGGGTTGGACCCGATGAGGGTTGCCTACGTATCTCACATCCGGTGAGAATCAAACCCGCGTAGTTCGGGCAAAAGAACTATTTTTGAGAAGACCCTTTTCCATTTCTATTTTTTTTTATTATTATTTTTTTTCACAACAATCAAATAGACTATTATTTTTCATTCATAACAAACAAACAAATTAACGAAAAACATAAAACACTCCTTCTTTTTTTTTTTTGAGAAGGTGGGGTTGGACCCGATGAGGGTTGCCTACGTATCTCACATCCGGTGAGAATCAAACCCGCGTAGTTCGGGCGAATGAGAATAAGTAGGCAAATAAGAATAAGTAGATGAACTAACTTTTTTTGAATTTGCGAAGGAAGGCAAATAAAAGAAGCAAGGAAGTATTTTTTTTTTGATTGATTTTCTTTTAAAAGAAAGACTTCTAAGATATTTTTTGAATTTTCATTTGCTCTTTTTTTTCTTTATTCTAAAGAAGAAGAAGAAAAATATTTTTCGGAATTTTGCTTTTAATAAAAGGAATGCTTCTCAAAAATGTTTTTTTTTGGATTTTGAATTTTCTTTTCAATTTTGAAAAAGAATCAAAATATTTTCGGATTTTTTTTATTATATATACATGTTTTTTTTTAAAACAATTAGAAAGAATTTCTAAAGAAATCAATAATGGAAAGTATTTTTGGATTATTGTAATTTCAGCATTTTCATAAACAAGTAAATAAACATATTTTTTTTAAAAAACAAGACCCTTTTTTACTTTTTTTTTATGGCAAGACAAACTATTTTTTTTTGAAAAACAAAACCAAACAATGATGATTTTTTCTACTTTTCCTTTGTTGTTAATAAAACTAACTAATAAGACATATATTTTCCTTATTTTCTCAAAAATTCGGCAGAGTTCCGACACTACTTGGACATTTGTTTTTTTCACATTTATAAACTGTTATTTTTTCCTCTTTTCCACTATTTCTAACTTGTGGATGATGATGAAAACATACAAAATCTTTTTTTTTTGAATTTTTCAACGTTTTTTTTATATTTTTATATATACATATATATTTTATTTTTTTATATTTATTATATTTTCAAAAATGTGGCATGGGGGACATAGGGAATTTCGAGATTTCTTGGGTTCCGCAAATGTTCCCCATGTACTTTTCCCAAAAATGAAGCGTGAGAGACATAGTGGATTTCCAAGGCTTCTTGGATTCCACAAATGTTCCCCATGTGCTTTCCCAAAAAGCAAGCGTGGGGGACATAGGGAATTCCAAGAATTCTTGGATTCCACAAATGTTCCCCATGCTTTGATTAAAATAACATCATGCTGGAAAAACGTGCGGCCTTCTTATTTAAATGTGATCAACCTAACAAGGTGTGTTATTTGTCCGCAACTATTATTGGTCCGCCAAACGACCCATTCACCCTTGAATAAATACAACATGTAGCACTTAGGATGCCAAAAGATGGTCTATTATTTTCAGGTTGCTTGTCATAGACGGACCCAACCCCTGTGTTGAGTCCCCTAAGTCAAATGCACATGATGCAAATAAACGTTCCTACTAGGGATCCGGCATGAAGCTGAGTTATTCTAAGTTGATAACCTGGGTATTTGTTCTAGACCTGGCTTACCCGAGCGGACAACTCGAGCCAAGGATGGGAGCTGTGTACCGGTAACCAAAAGGCCATCCGATTTTGCAACTCCACCGAATCCTCGTTCTATTTTGGTATATGACACTAACAGAAAGAAGCCACGACCAGCGTGCACTCCTCAAGAGAGAGAAGAGAGGGGTTTCGACACAGTTTATATATACAGTCCAAATAATATCAAAGCAGTAAAAGCAGCATTTAGCACATTAGGCTCAAACACGTAAAAAACCAGATAATAAATAAAGCCAAATAATAACAATTATTTCAAGCTCGAATTCTTAACCCTGAACCAGTGGTTCTGGGTATCGTCCCCAGCAGAGTCGCCAGAGCTGTCACACCTCCTTTTTCCGCACCCGCGGGGGCGCAGGGGGACTTTTTTCCAATTAAAGGACAATCGAAACGGGATTCGTTTATTTATTTCAGAGTCGCCACTTGGGAGATTTAGGGTGTCCCAAGTCACCAATTTTAATCCCGAATCGAGGAAAAGAATGACTCTATATTACAGTCTGCGTACCAGAAATCAGGATAAGGAATTCTGTTAACCCGGGAGAAAGTGTTAGGCATTCCCGAGTTCCGTGGTTCTAGCACGGTCGCTCAACTGTTATATTCGGCTTATTTATCTGATTTTTAATACAATTATGAACCATGTGCAAATTTTATCTTTTAACCGCTTTATTAATTATTATTATTAAGAAATGTGAACATCGCTTAAAACATATCTTTGGACTGTGTCACATGAAATGCACCCACAATCCGAAACATATTTTATTTGATGTTTTAGGATTTGGATTTAGGTCACATGAAATGCACACCCAAGTTTAAGAAAATAGATTATTAAACACGCGCCTAAAGAGACTATCGTGTTATTATTTTGGGAAGGCCGTGAAATTCGCTAAACGGCCCTCCTGAATTCTAAGCAATTTAAAACAAGTATTTACTGAGGGCCCCGCAATTTGTATTTTTATTCAGCGAGGCTCATCTCATTCTTATTTTTTTGAAGGAATTTGCAACGTCATGGAAATGCATCTCATACCGCGTCACAGTCAATGTACCCGTGATTAGAGACACATTTCGATTCCGTTGAGATTTGGATTTGGGTCACATAAATGTGCACCCGAAGTTTAAGGAGATAACATTATTAAAGGCGCGCCTAAAGCAACTAGCGCATTATTATATTGGGTAGGGCCGTGAATTTTGCTAAACGGCCCGTCCCGGAATCTAAATATTTCATACATATATTTTGTGAGGGCCTCGCAATCTGTACATTTTATTTGGCGAAGCTAACCTCGTTTTTTTTTTTATTTATTTATTTATTTATTTTTTTTTTAAAAAAGGACAAGGCTAAAATGACTACATTTCTTTGCTACTTCGCGAGGCCATGGGTTGTAGATTAAACTTATTTGATGAAACGAATATCTTTCCGCGGGATTAGATTACTACTATGATTTTAACATTACTACTACACGTACAAACAACTATTAAGACAAACATTTAGATAACAATAATCTGAGCGTGAAGAAACAAAATGCCGAATAACTACTAAACATGACGAAACAAAGGAAATGCATTCACGACCAAATTTCAATATCATACGGAGTTAATTAACAAGAAATAGTGATTTACAAACATCATATGAATATGTCTCGCTCATTTGCATACTATTCGCATGAACTAGGATTGTATTTCAACAAACACATATATATATTACTAACATAAAACATGAAGGACACGGGCAGGGATACCTACTTGCGATCGACGTCCGGTGCGTTGGACCTGCGACGAAACCTCGGACAACAACCTCGACGTACCGAACCTCGACGGAAAACAGAAAACTTGGCAAGGCGGGATCGTAGCAACCCACAACTGCTCGCGAAAGATGGAACAACGTCGACAACAGTAAGGTCGACGCGAGGGGAGGGGGGTTAATGACGTGCCTGTTCGGTGGTAGGATTACTGGTTCGCTTCTGTGAGTGCGAGGGGTCGTTTGGGCAATGGACGATGGCTAACGGGGGTGGCGATGCAACAACAAAAGCTGTTGCTTGATGGGTGGTTTCCGGAGGTGGAGGCAGCTGCGGTGGTGGTGTTCGGGTGGTGTCAAGGTGCTGGTTGTTGCTGCATTTGGAGAGGTCGTTTGGGCAGTTGACGACGAAGGCGAAGCAGCAGTACTCGCCGGATTTAATGGAGGATGGAAGCGATGGTCGTTCGGACGTGAGGGAGTGGCGTCGCGACTGGTTTTTTGGGTTGCGACGGGTGTGATGGAGCTGGGCGTCGTTGGTGGTCGACGAAGGGAGTTCGGACAGGAGGATGGTCGACTGCTGGTGGGTCGTTGACGGAGTGGTTTTGGGGTGGAACGAGGGTGGTCGTTTGAGAGGCTTGGTGGTCGACGGACTGGGCTGTAGTTTTGGACGCTGGGGAGGTCGTCGTGGGTTTTTGGACGTGGGGGGTGGTGGTTATGGCGTCGGGGTGGTGTTTGGGAGGAGGAGGGTGGTCCGTTGATGGAGTTTGGGCTTCTGCTTCTTCTTCTCAAAGAAGAAGATGCGTGAACAGTAGCATTCTTTCAAAATTTCCCAAAGTCCGTTTTTAAAATTCCCCCCTTTCGTTGGTCCCCTCTTTCTTTGTGTTTGTCCGTGTATTTAGCATGGGCTTGTCAAGAAAAATGAGCCCCACGCGTGGTGGGGTTCGAGACTTATGTCCCCCACGCGTGGTGGGGTTCCCCATGTGTCCTGGACACGGTTTATTATGGGCTAGGTCCGAAATTAGGCCTAAAACGGGGTAGTTTGAACCCGAATATTATTCTTTTGCCCGGACCCGAGAAATAGGAACACGTTGCTCAACTAGTCCTATGTAAGCAAAATAGCTACTAAAACAAGACCAATTTAAAACAAAACTATATTATTATTTTCTTAATTATTTTTCAAGATTTAAAATAGCTACAAAATATTAATAAAAATATATTTTTTTGTAATTTTCGTTTTTAAATATTAAGATAAAATATGAGGTAACATTTTTGTATTTTTCAAAGTTAAAAATGACTATAAAACCTTAATAGAACTATATTTTTTGTAATTTTCGAAATTATATAAAGTACAAAAATAAAGTGCAATTTTTGTATTTTTCAAGTTTATGAGAGATACATAAACTAAAATTTATATATATATTTTTTTGAAATTTTTCTTTTTGCAACGAAATAAAGTAAAATAGTTAAAATAGCTATACTAGTCCTAAATTAGATATTTAAGCTTAAGAACGTAAAAATTCCCGGGGAGGGTCAAAAATCACGTGCTTACAAATACCTTCACGACAAATATGCTCAGCGTAAGGAGTTCAAGGTTGGAGATATGGTTCTCTTGTTCAATTCCCGGTTACGTCTGTTTCCGGGTAAGCTCAAGTCAAAGTGGAGTGGGCCGTTTGAAGTTGTGTTCGTGACCCCATTTGGTGCTCTTGATCTAAGGAACAAGAATGGTGAAGTATTCAGTTTCAATGAACATTAGGTCAAGCATTATCTTGGGAAATTTGATGATGGCCACGTGGTGACACTTCTCCATCTAAAGTGATGTGTTGGTAACATGCGTCGTGCCGCGATGTTAAATCAGGCGCTGCTTGGGAGGCAACCCATGTCTTTTTCTTATTGTTGTTTTCTGTGTTTTCTTGATAGTGTAGGTTTGGTTTTTGAGCTAACTGATTGTGAGATGTTGCAGGGATTGAGTTGATGCAATGCAAAATAGTTTGAAAAAATTGAACAGTCTCTGAAGATTGCCATTGCGACCGCGGTTGCTTTTGTGCGGTCTGTACTGGTGATGGTGAAAAATGGTGCTCTCTGAAGTTTGCCACCGCGGCCACATTCCATTTAGTGCGGTCCGCGGTGGACCTCCGCGACCGCGGTCTGTTTTGTGCGGTCCGCGGAGGTTTCCTACTCAAGCTTCATTTGAACAAACCCAACGCGGTCTGCGGTCGGTTTTGTGCGGCCGCGCTGGTAGGTAGGTATGGGTCCCACTGTTTTTTTATAAATAGAATCCATGGGTCACTATTTACCCTTTTCGAACTTTTTACACTCAGACCCCTAAAAGTTACTGTTCACTCTCTCTTCTGATAATAATTCTTGCCTAACCTGATTAATTACATCTCATCATTGTGAGCACGTGATTTTTGCTTCATACGAATTACTCCAAAAGAATTCCCAAAATTAGGTCTTTTCTTTAGTTATGTGTTATTTTTCTAGGAATTATTGTGTGATTTTCCTGATTGTTTGCATATATTTGTGTGCATGTTTAATTTTGTTAATGCATTAAAAATTCAAAAATATAGCATTTGCATTTAAGATTTGATTTTTATATTTTTTGGAATTAATTAATAATTAGGTGTTTTACAAAATGAAAATTCAAAAAATAATAACATGTTTTGTAATTTTAGTCAAATTATTGTGATTTTCTTTTAATTTGGCATTTAATTATTTGTAATAATTATTAGTTGGAGTAAATTAGTATTTTTAAGTTAATTCGGGTTTTATAATTTAATTAGGATTTTAGTTTTAATTGTTGAAAAGAAAAGGAAAAGAAAATTGAAAAGGAAAAGAGAATAAGAAGAGGAAAATCTGGTTGGGCCAATTTGGCCAAGCCCAAAACCAAAACTCAGCCAAACCCAGCCAAAAAACCAACCCATACCCGTCCCAACCCGGTCCGTCTCCAGCCTTAACCAAACGACGCCGTTTCGAGCATCTCAATCTGGACCTTTGATTTGATGAGATCAAATGGTCCAGAATCTCACCCACAACCCGAACCCGACCCAATCCTTGAACTGATCCAACCCCAAAACCAAAACGACCCCGTTCCGTGCCCATTTGATCACAACCGTTGGATTTCTATCATCCAACGGTTCACATTAATCACCCCATTTTAATAATACAAAAAAAAACCAAACGACCCCTAACCCCCAAAATCAGAACCTCTCCCATTCATCTCTCTCATCGATTCAGAGACGACCTTGTCTCACCACCGCCCTCCGCCCACCGGAAATCGCCCCACGGCGGTTCCGGTGGTCCAATCCCTCCCAAAAATACACCCCACAACCCCCTCGATCTCTTCTTCCCAAATCCCTGCTCCAAATCCTTCGAACATCCCAGGAACCCGTCGAATATCGATTCGAGTAGATGAACCCTAGCACCGCCCTAACTTTCTCCGGTGGCGGTGCCACCTCCAATTGACCCCAAACTAACACCCCTGATTCTCCTTCACCTTATCACCTCAAATCCCCAAAATTGATACCGATTTAAAAAAGGAACGAGCGATTAACATTATCTTGGGGTGAGTTGGAATGTCGGTATCAATTTTAAATCTACTTGGTAAGTTGCTACTTTCTTTTGATTGTTTGTCTGTCTTTTGCGTCTGTTTAGGTCTTTCCTTCTATGTTTTGTTTGAATTTGCTTAAACTTCTGGTTCATTCACTGATTATTTCTTGCCAATTTAATTGTTCATGTGTGAGGTATTTACTGATTTTCGTTACAATGTTAAAATTTAGGTCAGAACCTTCAGGATTTTTGATTAAATAATTAGGCTTTAGAGGAGTAATTTGGAAATGAGATAGGGAAAACTCATTAAATAAAACTAGGATTGACAACCTTTTGAATTAACTAATGAAAAAGGGGAATGATAGGTTGGATTAATGCCTTTACTAGTGGAAAACCAGAAGCAACATGGGCTGTCAGGGCACGCCTAATTTAAATATCAAGCTGCCCATACCAGTTGAATAGAATAATAGGAAAGGGGGGTAATGAGGTACTGAGATTCCTATTCTAGTGTTTGAAAATCAGAGGGTGATGGGGGAAATTGTTTCTTAATTGTTGAGTGCTTTTAAGAGCTGGAAAAGGATGAGTTTGAGGAAGATAAATACACAGAGGGCATTGAGAGAAGAGGGTTGGAGAGCTTAGGAGATTGAAAGGAAGAAAACTTTCTGAGAGAGATACCAACCTAAGAGAAGGGAGATAGACCAAAGAGAGGAAAATATATAGACTGAATTCATATACATAGAGATATTCTACATCTTTATTCACTGATTTTTTGAGTCAATTTCATCAAAAGTTGACTGAATCTGGTTTGTTGTTCGATCAAAACTGATTTCTGGGCTGTTGTATATTACCTCCTGAGTTTGAAATTGGTTTGCTGGTCACCTGTTGTTGCTGAATTTTAATTGTACTGCTGTTACTGCTGAAATCCTCACCCTTTCATTTCATCTTTACTTCCAGGTATCCCTCACACCCTTGATATGTGAGATGGAGGAATACAATATGATTGATTGAAGTTGAAATACAGAGCATCTCATTTACTAAATGTTGTTTCTTTCTAATCACCTATTTATGTAGTTAATCTGATTGCCCTGTTATATTCAAACTTATTCACTGATTGGTTGTGAACTTGGTTTGTAATATAAAGCAAATCATAGGTTAGCCATGTTTAATTTGGGTTTGGGTTTTGTGTTTGTTGTGCATGAACTGTGATTGGAAAGGCCTAATGTTCGTTGAGTTGCATGACTTTGAAATCAGCAAAGATAGGATATTTAGCCTGAATGAGGATTGGTCGTAGTGATTTGCAGATCCATGTTAGGAATAATTTGATATCTGGGACATAGTTTAATCTGTTCATTGTTAGCTTAATTTGTTTAAACAATTAAATTGTGTATTGGTCTTACTTGAGATCTCTACACGCTTAGTCCAGGGGAAATGAGTTCTTGAACTCTGAAGTTTGGAAGTGTGGGGTTTGGAGCCCAAACACCCTTTGTATTCCCCCGAAGGGACTCGATCATGAGCCCTCAGCTCCAGTAATCGACCATGAAAGCAGAATTGGGTTCTTCAGACCCAAAGTTTATTTATCTAAGTGATACGGCCATGTGAATTTAAAATAGATTTGGACCCAAAGTATGTTAACAAATCAGAAATTCAGTTTAATTGCACTACCTTTAAGTAATCAAGAATTCAGAGGTTGGAATATTTTTATAATCGTGTGTTCCATATAGTTTAATTGACTGGTTTCCAATGGATTATATGCAATTGTTGGCTTATGAAAATCTGGGCCCAAAGCTGGCCCAAGTAGCGGGATCAACCCCGGGCATGAATGCATAGCCCTGAATTGTTTTGGGCCATCTGTTCTCGTCATGATTGGACATTTTTTGAGTCCGGCAAAGGAAACACGGGCAGGTGGAGCCTTACAGTTTTGTAATTTGTGCTCATTTTTACTCACTTTCTGAAGGGTGTTGGTGGCCTAAAATTTTCTTCTATTAATTAGTTCGGACATTAACATAAGGTAGAATTCAGTTACCTTTAACGTTTAACCGATTAATTTCTTTCAATTAGTCGAGGTGTGCCGTGCCGGAAAAAAATGACGATTTATGGCCGTCACTTAATTAATTTTAATCCTTTAGAAATCGGGGTGTGCCATTTAGTTGAATTTTCCATGGCCCTCGCAAACTTGAAAGTGCTTAGTTGTTTTAGGCGCGCTATTTTAAAAATTTACCTTCCTTAACTCGGGTGCGCATTTATGTGACCCAAATCCAAATCTCAATAACGTTAGATAAAATGTGTTGCGGACTGCGGGTGCATTTATGTGACGTGGTTCAAGATGTATTTTAAATGACGTTGCAATCTTCCTTAAAATGAATAGAAGCGGTTATAAAGTTAAAATTGAACCATAGGCTAAAACATGTATAAAAATCAGATAGTATGCCAATTATAACAAGTTGAGCGACCGTGCTAGAACCACGGAACTCGGAAATGCCTAACACCTTCTCCCGGGTTAACAGAATTCCTTACCCGGATTTCTGGTTCGCGGACTGTTAAACAGAGTCAAGCTTTTCCTCGATTCGGGATTCAACTGGTGACTTGGGACACCATAAATCTCCCAGGTGGTGACTCTGAATCTTTTAACATTAAATCCCATTTTAATTGTCCTTTAATTGGAAAAGTTCCTTTACTACCCTCTTCCGGGGTGTAGGTAAAAAGGAGGTGTGACAGTTCTAGCGACTCTGCTGGGGACCGAACCCAGAATCTCTGGTTCAGGATTCAGAATTGTAGCTTATGATAATTGTTATATTTTGGTTTTATTTATTATCTGGTCTTATTTACATGTTTTGGCCTAATGTGCTAAATGTTGCTTTTTACCGCTTTGATATTATCTGAACTGTATATATAAACTGCTACAAAACCCCTCTCTTCTCCCTCCTGAGTAGTGCACGCTGGTCGTGACTTCTTTCTGTTAGTGTCAAATCCCAAATAGAACGAGGTTCGGACAAGTTGCAAAGCCGGATGATCTTTTGGTTACCGGTACGCAGGCCCCTCTCGGCTCGAGTTGTCCGCTCGGGTAAGCCAGGTCTAGAAAAAATAAACCTAGGTTTTTAAACCTAGTATAACAGTATCTCATGTCGGATCCCTAGTAGGAACGTTTGTTTGCATCATGTGCATTTTGACTTTGGAGACTCAACACAGGGGTTGAGTCTGTCTAGGACAGGTGCACTCGAAATAAAAAGACCATCCTGATGCATCTTACTTGCTACTTGCGCATTTATTTGCTTCGGATTTGCATGTTGACCGGCTTTGGAATGAAAGGAGAGAATTTGGGAAAGAAGCAACAGTGTAGAGGGTTAAGAGAGTGAATCACATGTTTAAAGAAAAACCAGCGTCCAAATAGCGCTAAAACTCTGCCGAATTTTTGAAAAAAAGAGAAAACGAATTAAAAATGAGAAAGGAGTTTTGTTTTCGAAAATATTTCATTTTATTTGCCCGAACTACGCCAGTTTGATTCTCACAGGTGTGAGATACGTAGGCAACCCCCATCGGGTCCAACTTCCTTTTTGCAAAAATAATCCGAAAGAACAAAAAAATTCACTTTTATTTGAAAATAGTTAGGGTGATTTCATTCTTGTCAGAAATAGCCGAATGGCCCTAAAAGGGCGCCAGAAGGCTTTTTTGCAAAAACAGCCGCCTGTGGTCATTTTTCAAGGTTTTCACCGATTAGCCAACACAGCCTTAAAATCTTCGTCTTCGAGGGGCTGAAAGGCCGTATTTGCAAAACCGGATTTTATTTTTTGGAAAAAAGGGAAAAGAAAAAGTGTGTCAATTTTGTCTTCGAGTCAAATGAGTCTTGATTTTTGCTTAATCACCCTAATAAATGTGCAGAATGAGCACGAGTCCAAGTTTGTCGATAGCAGTTATGAACAAGATCCCTTTGGAGTTGCGTATGTGGAGGGAAGATTTGGGCAAGTCAGAGCAAGATAAGGCCAATCTACATTTGGAGGGTCTCACCGGGTTATTAAAGATCAGACCTAGAGGAGACATCATAAAGGATTTGGTTACGTTCTGGGACCCGACCCATAACGTATTTCACTTCTCGGATTTTGAACTCACCCCGACCTTGGAAGAGATAGCAAGTTATATGAAAAGTACTGCAGGTTTGAGGCATAAGTATCTGATCGCTCCAAGGGTCGTTAACTCTCACAAATTCATGGATTTGCTAAAGATAAACAAGGGAACCCATAATCCGAGTTGGAAGGGTGGTTTTCCACTCTACATTTTGTACGGGCATGTAGGAGGGTTCAATGATCCGGAAAGTGGGGTTTGCAGTAAAGGGAACCGAACAAAATGGGACAAGCATAGGCGTTTCGCCTTCATGGTAGAATTCTTAGGCCTTGTGGTGTTTCCCCGAAAAGATGGGAATATCGATTTAAAGGTGGCCGGAGTCGTCAAGGTCCTGGTTACCAACGCCAAGAGCACTCTCGCCCCTATGATAGTGTCTGAGATATACCGAGCTCTCACAACTTGTAAAGTTGGGGCAGACTTTTTCGAGGGATGCAATTTGCTACTACAAATGTGGATGATCGAGCACTTGTGCCACCACCCTCAGTATATGAGTTATGGATCCGCAGAGAAAAGCTGCATTGAAGAATTCAACACAAGGGTTTCAGGGTTCAAGTTACCGGAGGGGTTTGGAGAATGGATAGCCCGCCTTCGCGCCATCACTACGGGACAAATAGAATGGACACTAGGTTGGCTTCCTATTGAAGAAATTGTGTATATACCCGCCACAGGTCCTTACTTCCTCCTAATGGGTCTTCGAGGTATTCAACCTTACGCTCCCTACCGAGTGATGAGACAATTAGGAAGGTGTCAGGTGATGCATCCAGATGAAGATCTCAGTATCCACGCGGTTGAGATTAGCTCCGACGGCCAATTTCACGAAGAAACAGTTTGTTCTATTTGGAATGAGTGCCAATATTTGACGGCAAGCACCCGAGTGCGGAACCTATCTAAAGGAGAGGTCTCACCTGCCTACCTTGCCTGGTATAGAAAGAAGAACACTTCAAGGGCCGAATCAGAAAGACCAGCCAAAAAACCGCACATTCAGGAATTCGTCGAGGCATCGCAAGAACCATGGGCTTGGTTGGCCAAAGAAAACGAGTATAGGGCCACGATAGGAAAGCTGGAGAAGCAAGTCAAAGACCTTCAATTCAAGAATGGCTTACAAGTAGCGGCGGATGAGGGTGAAAAGAAAAGTCTAGCCAAAGAAAATGAGGCCCTTTGAGCTCAAATTCAGAAACTGAAAGTAGCAGCAGAAAATCCAGTCCGAAGTAACATAGATGAAAAGCTCGTAGCTAACCTAAGGCAGAAAGTGAGTAACTATAGTTTCTATTTGAACAAAGCAGAAAGTGAACTAGCCGGGGCTCAAAAACAATTGGCTAAAAATGCAGATGAGCGGGTATGCCTGGTTAAGCAGTTGAGAGAAAGGTACGATGATGAGGTCGCGGGGTTGAAGAAAAGGGTCATCGCCACGAGAAACAAAATGATCAAGCAGGCAAAAGACTTCAAGGATGAAAGGGAACACTGTTACACGACATTGGCACAGTTAGAAATAGACTTGCAACAACTTCAGGAACAAAACTATGCAGACAAGCAAACTTTGGAGGCCAGGTCCCAGCAGATTGGGCGTTTGTTACAAGAAAAGGGCGTCATAAGAGAGAGAATTAGAAACATCGCTGACTACATCGTTATGAAGTGCCACATTTGTGAGGATATGACTCGCACTACATTCTTTGCAGCGGTGATGACCTTTGTTAAACAAATAATGTACAGCTTGGACCAACTTCAAAGGGATCTTGCACATAGGCCCGTGGCGAGACAGAATGATGTCCCACAGACACCAGGAGCATTGATGTACTCATGATTTTTAGTTTGAGTCTGTATTTCCTTTTCTGTCAGAGTCTGTAAGGCATGTTGGGTTTTCTCTCTGTTTGAGTCTGTATTTCTTTAAAGTATGATAGCTTAATTTCAGAGTCTGTATTTTGTCTTTGCATCAGAGTCTGTTAGTCTTTTGAAATTTGTTAGTATTGAGTCTTTGTGATCGAAGCATATGTTTTTATAAAAGCTGAAAATCCCAAAAATATTTTATTTACTTTCACACTTATCTGACAGAACTACGCACGGTCTGATTCATGCGGGGACATGATACGTAGGCAATCTCTATAGGATTCGACCACCACTAAAAAAGAAAAAGGGGAAATAAAGTAGGATAGAATAAAAGAAGCTTAAAAGAAGGGGCAAAATTATGAGAGGCCGGAATGATGCACGCAACCGAAGCAAATGCATGATAGAAAATGGTTAATTGCCTAGGTGCATTGCATCCCAACGTGTAATTGCATATGTGTTAAACTCTAAGAACTAACAAGTTTGTTGTTTTCCAGAGAATTCAAGCAGTTAGTTTATTTAGAGGATACTGGCACATTATCATTACCAAACCAGATCAAAGGGACCAATACCAGAAATCATGTATATCCCGGATATCGACACTAGTGTTGAGGCAGAGGAGTTGGACGTCAATAAAATGAAAGAGGAGATGCTCAAGCTTAAGCAACAGATGGCCGAAATGTACCAGGCCTGGTCCAAAGGGCAATCACCGCCGTTTTACCGAGCCAACCCGACTTTTACCCCTCCATTAACTCAGTCTCAGGATCATCCCGCCACCGATCCAGGTTTTCCCATTTATCAACACTACCATGGCACTACTTCTCATATGCCGCAAGCTCCACCACCAAAATCAATTTCATACCCTCCTCCACCAGCTGCACTTCATAGATCCCTGAGTGAACCTGTGTTCCAAGCTCAGGACAACCAGTATTATCCCCCGGAACCCACCTTCAAAGCTCCCGAAACCTACCCCTACGATCCACGTTCTGATCTCTCGAGAGAAGCTGAGAGACCAGCCAAAAATCCCGAACATGAGGAGATGTTCAGAAAAATGAAAAGCATATAACAATCCTTCAGGGATATGAGAGGGCTAAGAGGTCAAATAAGCGTGGCTTACAAAGACCTGTGTTTATTCCCAAATGTACAACTACCGGTAGGGTTCAAAATGCCCAAATTCGACTTGTACAATGGACACGGTGATCCGGTGGCTCATTTGAGAGGTTTTTGCAGTAAGATGAGGGGAGTCAGAGGAAAGGATGAATTGCTAATGGATTACTTCAGTCAGAGTTTGAGCGGAGCAGCATTGGAGTGGTACACCCGCCAAGATCACGGAAGATGGTACACATGGGATGATCTGGCACAAGCATTTGCTTGTCACTTTCAGTATAATCTTGAGATCATTCCAGACCGACTATCTTTGACTAAACTAGAGAAGAAGCATAGTGAAAGCTTTAGAGAATATGGTTTCTGGTGGAGTGAGCAGGCAGTAAGGGTAGATCCCCCAATGAAAGAGAGCGAAATGGTTGATTACTTTTTGCAGGCTTTGGAGCCAACTTACTTTGGTCATTTGGTGTCCGCAATTGGCAAGTCTTTTAATGAGGTTGTAAAAATGGGAGGCATGGTCGAGGAGGGGCTTAAGTCCAACAAAATAATGAGTTATTCAGCGATCAAAGCAACCACTCAGGCCATTCAAAGCGGCACTGGGGTGTACTTGGGAAAAAGAAGAAAGAAGATGTCACGACTGTTGAGTCCGGTGCCTGGTTCGGATCTAGAGGTCCGTCACCCTACTATATCCAACCACGACCCTACTACCAAAATTACCCCCACACTCCATATAGCCCTCCACAACATTACTACCTACCGCCAGATCCCCATTTTTCCGTCCATCATGCACAAACCTATACCCAAACTCCGGCACACACACAATGGCGTGCACTGGCTCCACAAAATCCATACCCAGCTCCATAAAACACATATCCACCCCCAAGAGCCTACAGAAATCCCCCCGGAACGGGTTTCCGACCAAACCAAGCCTTTAAGAATAAGAGGTTATAGAAACAAAAGACTTTCACTCCACTGGGGGAATCATATACCAGTCTTTTCCACAGGTTGAGGCAGTTAGGCATGCTGTATCCAATTGAGCCTAAAATGCCAAATCCTCCTCCTAGAAATCTTGACCACTCGGTGAGTTGTGAGTACTGTTCAGGAGCCCTGGGTCATGATACAGAGAAATGTTGGAAACTGAAAATAACTGTGCAAGAGCTTATTGATACTCATCGGATCGAGGTTCAGGCCCTAGAAGCACCAAATATCAATCAGAATCCACTGCCAGCTCACTATGAGACCCATATGATTGAGTTGATACACAAAGGAGGGAATCCCAAGAAGCCCTCGCAGACGGTAATGATGGTCCATTCCAGTGAAACCAGCTCAAAGGAAAAGGTAACTAATGGGAAATCAATGGTCCAGTTGAAAGGGGTAGACAATAAGCCAGCTGTGGTAGCCGAGAAAGGGTCGTCGAGCATTGTTACAGTGAAACCCGAGAAAGCTAAAGTGGTAGTACCAGGGGTTACAAGTAAACTTGTTGTGGTCGTGAAGGGGGCTCGCACAGAGCTTGTTATTATAAAACCAGTAACTCAGCTTCCAGTGATCAACAGCAAAGCTGTTCCTTGGAATTATGAACGGGTGACCGTGATTTACAAAGGAAAAGAAATCAAAGAAGAAGTTTGTGAAGCACAAGGTTTGACTCGCTCAGGAAGGTGTTTTACTCCCGAGGAGTTAAGAAGAACTAAAGATGATCCAACACCGGTGAAGAAAACTGTAACTAAAGAAGAGGTAGAGGAATTTTTGAGGAAAATGAAAGTGCATGACTATTCTGTTGTAGAGCAGTTGAGGAAAATGCCCGCTCAGATCTCATTGCTCTTATTGCTCATCCATTCAGATGAGCACCGCCGATCATTGATGAAAATCCTGAATGAGGCCCATGTTCCCGACAAGATCTCGGTAAACCATCTGGAAAAGATAGCCAGCAAGATTTTTGAAGTAAACAGAGTCACTTTTTTCGATGATGAATTGCCCATAGAGGGTACTGAGCACAACAAAGCCCTTTACCTGATAGTAAAATGCGAGGATTCCGTGGTTACCTGGGTATTGGTTGACAATGGTTCAAGTGCGAACATCTGTCCAATCTCCACTCTAAGCAAGCTGAAAGTAGAAGATGAGAGGATCCATAAGAACAGTATCTGTGTGCGAGGATTTGATGGTGGAGGCAAAGACTCAGTTGGGGACATAATGTTGGAGCTGACTATAGGTCCAGTAGAATTCGCAATGGAATTCCAAGTGCTGGATATAGCTGTTTCCTACAATTTGCTATTAGGACGACCATGGATCCATGTTGCTAAAGCAGTACCATCAATACTCCATCAGATGGTCAAGTTCGAATGGGACAGACATGAAATAGTTGTGCACGACGAAGATAATTTGTGCGCTCACAGCAACATTTTGCCATTCATTGAGGTGGAAGATGACAAGAGACCATGGGTCTACCAAGTTTCTGACACAATGTCAGTCGAGAAAGTTCCAGAGGGGAAGTGTATCCCAAATCCGAAGATAACTGCCGCATCAGTCATGGTAGCGTATGAAATGCTGAAGAATGGTTTTGTACCAGGAAAGGGTTTGGGGTCAGATCTGCAAGGCATCGTACAGCCCGTGTCTCTTCCTGAAAACTTGGGAACATTTGGTCTGGGATTCAAGCCCACAGCCGCAGGCATAAAAAGAGCCAGGAAATTGAAACAGAGGACATGGGTCCTTCAAAAGCCGGTCCCACGTCTTTCTAGATCATTTGTCAAGTCCGGTACGAGGAGTCGCCCAGTGACAACAATTCCTAGTTCTGTGATTGCTCCAGACAAGGAGTTAATTGAAAGATTTGAGAAGTTGTTCGACAGTGTGAACATGGTGGAAATTGGAAAAGATTCTAGCAACGCGGAAGTGCAATTTGGCGGGCCAACAACAAAGCTTAATAATTGGAAGGCTACTCCTCTCCCTACTCGGAATGAGTCTTGGTAGTTTGCTTTGATTTTCCTTTAAGTTTGTACGGATTATTCAAGGGTTGTAATCCGGATTTCATTTTTTAGTCTGTTTGAGTGTGCAAACCTTGTTATCTTTTATCATTCAATAAAATACAATTTCCCTTTCTTCATCATTCCTGATGGTTTTCCTTTTGTTTTGTTTTCTTTTCTATACAGTTCTTTTTACGCTGGTTCTAATGACGTGGTATGCATAAGGAATCCTCAGCCCAGTCTTAAAAATCAATCTGATTCCGAAATGTTAGTTCAAGAAGTAGATTGTGATTACAAATCAGAATACAATGATGAGGATGAAGCCTTCGAAGAAATTAGTAAGGAGTTAATTCACTTCAAAGAAAAACCCAAACCCAACCTAAATGACACTGAAGCTATCAATTTAGGGGACACAGACAATGTCCAAGAGACTAAAATAAGTGTCCACCTCGAGCCGAAAATCCGGGAGGAGTTAATCAAAACACTCATCGAGTACAAAGATGTTTTTGCGTGGTCATATGACGATATGCCGAGTTTGAGCACTGATTTAGTGGTCCACAAATTGCCCACTGATCCAGCATTCCCTCCCGTCAAGCAAAAGTTGAGGAAATTCAAAACTGATATGAGTGTGAAGATTAAAGAAGAAGTTACAAAGCAGTTGTATGCAAAGGTTATTCGGATCACTCGATATCCTGTTTGGTTGGCTAATGTCGTGCCTGTACCAAAGAAGGATGGCAAGATCAGAGTATGCGTCGATTACCGCAATCTCAACAAAGAAAGTCCGAAGGATAACTTCCCACTACCCAATATCCATATTTTGATTGATAATTGCGCCACGCGTGAGATTGGATCTTTTGTGGATTGTTATGCTGGGTATCATCAGATCCTAATGGATGAAGAAGATGCGGAAAAGACGACATTCATCACACCCTGGGGAACTTATTGCTACCGGGTAATGCCATTTGGTTTGAAGAATACTGGGGCAACTTATATGAGGGCAATGACTACTGTGTTTCATGATATGATACGCAAGGAGATTGAGGTATACGTAGACTAAAGTGATGAGTCTGTTAGGAAGGTTGAACTATATCAGCAGATTTATTGCTCAGCTCACGACAACTTGTGAGTCTATTTTCAAGTTGCTGAAGAAGGACGCTGCGATCAAGTGGACTGATGAGTGTCAAGAAGCATTCGACGAGATAAAGGGATACTTGTCTAACCTGCCTGTGCTGGTACCACCAGAACCAAGGAGACCTTTGATTCTTTACTTGACTGTCCTGGAAAATTCATTTGGCTGTGTACTGGGGCAACATGATGTCATCGGCAGGAAAGAACAAGCCATCTACTATCTTAGCAAGAAGTTCACAGCTTATGAGGTTAAGTACACTCACCTGGAAAGGACATGTTGCGCCTAACTTGGGTGGCACAGAAATTGAAATATTATTTGTCATCCTACACTACTTACCTCATTTCACGCTTAGATCCATTGAAGTATATCTTTCAAAAGCCTGTGCCGACAGGAAAACTGGCGAAGTGGCAGATTTTGCTCACAGAGTTTGACATAATCTATGTGACTCGGACTGCAATGAAAGCTCAAGCATTGGCCGATCATTTGGCCGAAAACCCGGTCGATGAAGAGTATGAGCAACTGAGGACTTATTTTCCTAATGAAGAGGTGATGCATATTGACGAGCTAGAACAAGCTGAAAAACCAGGTTGGAAACTTTTCTTCGATGGGATTGCTAACATGAAAGGAGTGAGGATAGGAGCCGTGCTTATTTCTGAAACAGGGCATCACTATCCCGTTACGGTTCGGCTTCGATTCCATTGCACCAACAATATGGCTGAGTATGAAGCATGCATTTTGGGTTTAAGGCTAGTTGCAGACATGGATGTCCAGGAAGTCTTGGTCTTGGTAGACTCGGATCTTTTGGTACACCAAATTCAAGGAGAATGGGAAACACGAGATTTGAAGCTCATACCATACCGACAATGTTTGCATGATCTTTGTCAACGGTTTCGATCAGTGGAGTTCAGGTATATTCCGAGGGTCCATAATAAGGTCGCCGATGCTTTGGCTACCCTGGCATCAATGTTACACCATCCGGACAAAGCCTATGTCGATCCTTTGCACATTCAAGTACGAGATCAGCATGCTTACTGCAACATGATTGAAGAAGAAATTGATGGCGAACCGTGATTTCATGATATCTAGGAGTACATCAGAATGGGGATATATCCAGTGCAAGACACGGGGGATCAGAAGAGAACAATTCGACGGTTGGCAAGCAAATTCTTCTTAAGTGGAGGAGTTTTGTATAAAAGAACACCAGACCTTGGATTGTTAAGATGCATATATGCTAGACAAGATACGGCTGTCATGTCCGAAGTACATTCAGGAGTTTGCGGACCACATATGAGCGGGTATGTGCTGGGAAAGAAAATTCTCCAAGCAGGTTATTATTGGCTCACCATGGAGCGAGATTGTATCAGTTTTGTGCGCAAATGTCATCAATGCCAGATACACGGAGATTTGATTCATTCTCCACCATCAGAATTGCACACGATGTCGGCACCATGGCTCTTCTTGCTTGGGGCATGGATATCATTGGACCAATTGAGCCAGCAGCATCCAACGAGCATAGATTCATTCTGGTAGCCATTGATTATTTCACCAAGTGGGTTGAGGCCAAAACTTTCAAATCGATGACCAAGAAAGCAGTGGTCGATTTTGTTCACTCAAATATCATCTGTCGATTCGGCATCCCAAAGGTGATCATCACGGATAATGGTGCTAATCTTAACAGTAAATTGATGGAAGAGGTATGCCAACAGTTTAAGATTACACATCACAATTCTACCCCATATCGTCCCAAGGCGAATGGAGCAGTTGAGGCCGCCAACAAAAACATAAAGAAGATACTTCGGAAAATGATAGAAAGTTCCAGGCAATGGCATGAAAAATTACTGTTTGCGTTGCTGGGCTATCGCACTACTGTTCGTACTTTAGTAGGTGCAACTCCTTATTTGTTTGTATATGGAACTGAAGCAGTGATATCTGAGGAAGTTGAAATCCCGTCCCTTCGAATTGTCGCTGAGGTTGAAATCGATGATAATGAGTGGGTCAAGACCCGTTTGGAGCAGTTGAATTTGATTGATAAAAAAAGATTAGCAGCAGTGTGTCATGGCCAGTTGTATCAAAAGAGAATGGCAAGAGCATACAACAAAAAGGTACGTCCCAGGATGTTTGAAGTGGGCCAGCAGGTGCTGAAACGTATCCTTCCACACTAGGATGAAGCGAAAGGCAAGTTCTTCCCAAATTGGCAAGGGCCATTCATTGTGACCAGAGTATTGTCCAATGGTGCTTTATGTTTAACGGATATCGAAGGAAAATGCATAGACATGGCTATCAATTCTGATGCAGTAAAAAGATATTATGTATGATTTCTTTGTTATAACTGTTGATTGTTTGTATTTGGCATTATTTCGAAGATTGGAATGACGAAGGCAATTTATTTCTTTCATACCCCTCTTTTGGAATCAATAATGAAAAAGAGAGAAAAAGAAAGAAAAGAAAAAGAGAAGAGAAAAGAAGTGAAAAGTATAACAACAAGGAAATTCACGTGTGAACTACGTTTGACGTGATTCCTCTTAAGGATACGTAGGCAGCTTCCCGGCTCATCATAGTAAAATAAAATATCAAAAGATCCCCAAGCAAGAAACTGGGGCAGAAGTTGTACTTGTAATAAGAAATGTGATTCCAAGAGTTGTAATTTTAAACCCGTGTCAAAATTGCTTTGAGCCTTTGATACACTTTCTTTCTAACCCCATCCAAAAGCCCACATTACGGTCCAAAGAAAGACCTTTTGATCAGTCTCTGAGAGATACCAAGTCGAGCAATGTACAAAGAATTCATATCAGGGGCAACACTCCAGTTTAAGTAAGAAAAATCAAAAAATGAGAGAGTCTTATTGGTGAAAACCCTCATGGGCACCATGACGCGACGAAAGCTGAGAGAAAATAAAAATGAGAGAGTCTTATTGGTGAAAACCTTCACGGGCACCATCAGGCGACAAGTAATTGAGGAATAAACAAATTAGAGAGGTTTGTCGGTGAAAACCCTTCAGGGCACTGCAAGTCGAACGAGATCCGTAAGTTGGCGGAAAGTAAAATTGGGTTGTGGAAATCTTGGAGAACAAAGTAAAACAATTGGAGAGGAGATTGGTTAAATAGACTGGGCTGATTAATCCAAATGCATACCATGATTATTGGTGCCGGTGATTCCGCTCAGATAAGTCCCTTTTCCTATCTCCAACAGTCATCCAAATTTGGATTCTTTTCTTTATTCTTAAAATCCTTGCATTTCATTGCTGTTAATGTTACTTCTCTAAAGCTCTAACAATTTTAGCCTTGTAAGAAGGAATTTCAAAGCTTACTACCAGTTTCGGAATTGCACAAAGAAAAATGCAGCTAGAACATGCCAAAGAGGATATGATGAAAAATGGACCTATGGTGTAGTCAAAAGTTAAAACTGTGGAATGGTTCAGTGATGTCGTGGGAGATGTACGGTTTCAGGCAGAAAGGTCAGGAGGGGAGAATAGCAGTTGGGGATCTTACAGTTAAGGATCGATCAGGAGGTCAAAACGATCTTTTCGATCAGTTCAAGGCAGTTGGACGAAGCAAAGAATGGCAAAGAGAAAACCACCTCCAGCAAGAATTCCACGATGAACCACCACGTTTTAAACTGACGAAATTTTCTTTGATTTGAAACAAGGGCAAAAATGGCATTTGTTTCGGGAAATCATCCGTAGGAAGAGTAAGTACTAGGCAGATTTGATCACAAAAATTCTCAGGACCCTCCTGGAAAATAGGACTTAGTTTAAAATTCAAAATAATCATGAGTAGCGGAATTTGGCACGAGTGCACCCTAGAAGATTATAAGTGGAACTTTGAAGTTTGTATGTTTGAGATACACTTTGGACATTACCCCATGAGAACAAAGATTCTGACTTCTTTTCTTTCCCAGATTAATGATTATGATTTTCTGTTTCCTCAACATTTTCCCCAAGCAGAAACGCCATCTTTTCCCGCCTTTTCCAAATTTAGTCGGAAATTTTTAGGACCCTCCTGGAAAATGGGACCTAGTTAAAAAAAAAATATCGAAACAATCGTGAAAAACAAGATCTAGCATAAGTGTACCCCAAAGAAATATAAGTTGATTTCAAAGTTTGCATGTTTTAGATAGGAATTTTCAGGATCCTCTTGAACAATGGGACCTAGCTTTGAGAGTTTTCATTAAATAACGAGATTTAGCGGAAGTCACACCTTTAAAAGATATAGCTTAGATTTAAAATTGTCAAGAGTTGTCAGGACCCCCGGGATAACGGAACTTAGTTTTCAAATACTTATTGATATTTGATAATGTGATCCATTTTACACTTACATATGTGCCCAGCTACCAAACTGGGGCAGAAAAATTTTCTTTGTTTTTGTCTATTTTGATGAAGTCAGGAGCCCGCCTGGAGAGCAAGGAATACATTTCAAGTTCAGCAGTCAGGAGCCCGCCTGGAGAGCATGGGAATACATTTCAAGTTTAGCAATCAGGAGCCCACCTGGAAAGCATGGGAACACATTCAAGTTTAGCAATCAGGAGCCCGCCTGGAAAGCATGGGAACACATTCAAGTTTAGCAATCAAGAGCCCGCCTGGAGAACAAGGGAGTATAATGTAAGTTTTAGCTTTCAAATTCTTGGTTTGTCTATTTTGATGAAGTCAGGAGCCCGCCTGGAGAGCAGGGAATACATTTCAAGTTCAGCAGTCAGGAGCCCGCCTGAAGAGCATGGGAATACATTTCAAGTTTAGCAATCAGGAGCCCGCCTGGAAAGCATGGGAACACATTCAAGTTTAGCAATCACGAGCCCGCCTGGAAAGCGTGGGAACACATTCAAGTTTAGCAATCAGGAGCCCGCCTAGAGAACAAGGGAGTATAATGTAAGTTTTAGCTTTCAAATTCTTGGTTTGTCTATTTTGAAGTCAGGAGCCCGCCTGGAGAGCATGGGAATACATTTCAAGTTCAACAGTCAGGAGCCCGCCTGGAGAGCATGGGAATACATTTCAAGTTTAGCAATCAAGAGCCCACCTGAAAAGCATGGGAACACATTCAAGTTTAGCAATCAGGAGCCCGCTGGAAAGCATGGGAACACATTCAAGTTTAGCAATCAAGAGCCCGCCTAGAGAACAAGGGAGTATAATGTAAGTTTTAGCTTTCAAATTCTTGGTTTGTCTATTTTGAAGTCAGGAGCCCGCCTGGAGAGCAGGGAATACTTTCAAGCGTAGCAGTCAGGATTCCACCTAGAGAACAAGTGAATACAATTCAAGTTCAGCAGCCAGGCACCCAAATGGAGAACGAAGGGAACAAGCAATTCAGGTTCGAGTAATCAGGAGCCCGCCTGTAGAATAGAGGATAGGCAGCAATAGTCAAAGAAAGACGTTTAAAGGTTCAGCAATCAGGTACCCACCTGAAGGGGAGGGAAATCATCTCAAGAGTACAATTCGAGTCTGCAGCAAAGGAACAACTGCGGGAAATACAAATCAACAAGGCAACAACAGTCACAGGACCAAGTTTGAAAATAAATCATTGTAAAGCATATATTATAGCTTAGTCTAGCTTCTTCATTTTGTCATGGTGTAATAAGGAGGTCAGTAAGCAGTATCAGCAGCAGCAACAGTAACAGTGAAACCATAGCTCATGGTAGTCCCAGCTACCGAAACTTCCCGAACTACATTGACTTGATTCCTTTTCAGCCAAAGGTTCGGTCAAATCTTTCAAAATGCTTCCCCACGGAGTATTCAAACAAGCAAAAATCGCTTGTATTCGTGCACTTTATCTTTGCACGAAAACTCTTCATGTTTCCGGACAAAGAGGGGCAGCTGTGAGCACGTGATTTTTGCCTCATACGAATTACTCCAAAAGAATTCCCAAAATTAGGTCTTTTCTTTAGTTATGTGTTATTTTTTTAGGAATTATTGTGTAAATTCCCTGATTGTTTGCATATATTTGTGTGCATGTTTAATTTTGTTAATGCATTAAAAATACAAAAAAATATAGCATTTGCATTTAAGATTTTATTTTTATATTTTTTGGAATTAATTAATAATTAGGTGTTTTACAAAATGAGAAAAATAATAACATGTTTTGTAATTTTAGTCAAATTGTTGTGATTTTCTTTTAATTTGGCATTAAATTATCTGTAATAATTATTAGTTGGAGTAAATTAGTATTTTTAAGTTAATTCGGGTTTTATCATTTAATTAGGATTTTATTTAATTATTGAAAAGAAAAGGAAAAGAAAATTGAAAAGGAAAAGAGAATAAGAAGAGGAAAATCTGGTTGGGCCAATTTGGCCAAGCCCAAAACCAAAACTTAGCCAAACCCAGCCAAAAAACCAGCCCATACCCGTCCCAACCCGGTCCATCTCCAGCCTCAACCAAACGACGCTGTTTCGAGCATCTCAATCTGGACCTTTGATTTGATGAGATCAAACGGTCCAGAATCTCACACACAACCCGAACCCGACCCAATCCCTGAACTGATCCAACCCCAGAACCAAAACGACCCCGTTCCGTGCCCATTTGATCATAACCGTTGGATTTCTATCATCCAACGGTTCACATTAATCACCCCATTTTAATAATACCAAAAAACCCCAAACGACCCCTACCCCCTAAAATCAAAACCCCTCCCATTCATCTCTCTCATCGATTCAGAGACGACCTTGTCTCACCACCACCCTCCTCCCACCGGAAATCGCCCCACGGCGGTTCCGGTGGTCCAATCCCTCCCAAAAATACACCCCACAACCCCCTCGATCTCCTCTTCCCAAATCCCTGCTCCAAATCCTTCGAACATCCCAGGAACCCGTCGAATATCGATTCGAGTAGATGAACCCTAGCGCTGCCCTAACTTTCTCCGGTGGCGGCGCCACCTCTAATTGACCCCAAACTAACACCCCTGATTCTCCTTCACCTCATCACCTCAAATCCCCAAACCATTGCCTTCGAATCTTAGCCAAATCCCTCGAATTTCAGATCGAAGATCAGACCCGAACCCTAGTTTACCCAATCAACCCCAAATCAACACCATATAATCCCCATGAACCCCTCTTTACGAACCTCAGCATAGCTCCCCTCGAATCTCTTTCAATTGTCTCGAACTTTCAATCTGAGGTCTGAACCCTGGAGTGTTTATTCTCGAGTTTTTCTGAACTTTTCAAGGACAACTTACCACCAGATAATGATGGTTGCTAGTTCTTGAAAAGGAACGAACGATTAACATTATCTTGGGGTGAGTTGGAATGTCGGTATCAATTTTAAATCTACTTGGTAAGTTGCTACTTTCTTTTGATTGTTTGTCTGTCTTTTGCGTCTGTTTAGGTCTTTCCTTCTATGTTTTGTTTGAATTTGTTTAAACTTCTGGTTCATTCCCTGATTATTTCTTGCCAATTTAATTGTTCATGTGTGAGGTATTTGTTGATTTTCGTTACAATGTTAAAATTTAGGTCAGAACCTTCAGGGTTTTTGATCAAATGATTAGGCTTTAGAGGAGTAATTTGGAAATGGGATAGGGAAAACTCATTAAATAAAACTAGGATTGACAACCTTTTGAATTAACTAATGAAAAAGGGGAATGATAGGTTGGATTAATGCCTTTACTAGTGGAAAACCAGAAGCAACATGGGCTGTCAGAGCACGCCTAATTTAAATATCAAGCTGCCCATACCAGTTGAATAGAATAATAGGAAAGGGGGGTAATGAGGTACTGAGATTCCTGTTTTAATGTTTGAAAATCAGAGTGTGATGGGGGGAAATTGTTTCTTAATTGTTGAGTGCTTTTAAGAGCTGGAAAAGGATGAGTTTGAGGAAGATAAATACACATAGGGCATTGAGAGAAGAGGATTGGAGAGCTTAGGAGATTGAAAGGAAGAAAACTTTCTGAGAGAGATACCAACCTAAGAGAAGGGAGACAGACCAAAGAGAGGAAAATATATAGACTGAATTCATATACATAGAGATATTCTGCATCTTTATTCACTGATTTTTTGAGTCAATTTCATCAAAAGTTGACTGAATCTGGTTTGTTGTTCGATCAAAACTGATTTCTGGGCTGTTGTATATTACCTCCTGAGTTTGAAATTGGTTTGTTGGTCACCTGTTGCTGCTGAATTTTAATTCTACTGTTGTTACTGCTGAAATCCTCACCCTTTCGTTTCATCTTTACTTCCAGGTATCCCTCACACCCTTGATATGTGAGATGGAGGAATACAATATGATTGATTGAAGTTGAAATACAGAGCATCTCATTTACTGAATGTTGTTTCTTTCTAATCACCTATTTATGTAGTTAATCTGATTGCCCTGTTATATTCAAACTTATTCACTGATTGGTTGTGAACTTGGTTTGTAATATAAAGCAAATCGTAGGTTAGCCATGTTTAATTTGGGTTTGGGTTTTGTGTTTATTGTGCATGAACTGTGATTGGAAAGGCCTAATGTTTGTTGAGTTGCATGACTTTGAAATTCGCAAAGATGGGATATTTAGCCTGAATGAGGATTAGTCGTAGTGATTTGCAGATCCATGTTAGGAATAATTTGATATCTGGGACATAGTTTAATCTGTTCATTGTTATCTTAATTTGTTTAAACAGTTAAATTGTGTATTGGTCTTACTTGAGGTCTCTACACGCTTAGTCCAGGGGAAATGAGTTCTTGAACTCTGAAGTTTGGAAGTGTGGGGTTTGGAGCCCAAACACCCTTTGTATTCCCCCGAAGGGACTCGATCATGAGCCCCCAGCTCCAGCAATCGACCATGAAAGCAGAATTGGGTTCTTCAGACCCCAAAGCTTATTTATCTAAGTGATACGGCCATGTGAATTTAAAATAGATTTGGACCCAAAGTATGTTAACAAATCAGAAATTCAGTTTAATTGCACTAACTTTAAGTAATCAAGAATTCAGAGGTTGGAATATTTTTATAATCGTGTGTTCCATATAGTTTAATTGACTGGTTTCCAATGGATTATATGCAATTGTTGGCTTATGAAAATCTGGGCCCAAAGCTGGCCCAAGTAGCGGGATCAACCCCGAGCATGAATGCATAGCCCTGAATTGTTTTGGGCCATCTGTTCTCGTCATGATTGGACATTTTTCGAGTCTGGCAAAGGAAACACGGGCAGGTGGAGCCTTACAGTTTTGTAATTTGTGCTCATTTTTAATCACTTTCTTAAGGGTGTTGGTGGCCTAAAATTTTCTTCTATTAATTAGTTCGGACATTAACATAAGGTAGAATTCAATTACCTTTAACGTTTAACCGATTAATTTCTTTCAATTAGTCGAGGTGTGCCGTGCCAGAAAAAAAATGACGATTTATAGTCGTCACTTAATTAATTTTAATCCTTTAGAAATCGGGGTGTGCCATTTAGTCGAATTTTCCATGGCCCTCGCAAACTTGAAAGTGCGTAGTTGTTTTAGGCGCGCTATTTTAAAAATTTACCTTCCTTAACTCGGGTGTGCATTTATGTGACCCAAATCCAAATCTCAATAATGTTAGATAAAATGTGTTGCGGACTGCGGGTGCATTTATGTGACGTCGTTCAAGATATATTTTAAATGACGTTGCAATCTTCCTTAAAATGAATAAAAGCGGTTATAAAGTTAAAATTGAACCATAGGCTAAAACATGTATAAAAATCAGATAGTAGGCCAATTATAACAAGTTGAGCGACCGTGATAGAACCACGGAACTCGGAAATGCCTAACACCTTCTCCCGGGTTAACAGAATTCCTTACCCGGATTTCTGGTTCGCGGACTGTTAAACAGAGTCAAGCTTTTCCTCGATTCGGGATTCAACTGGTGACTTGGGACACCATAAATCTCCCAGGTGGCGACTCTGAATCTTTTAACAATAAATCCCGTTTCGATTGTCCTTTAATTGGAAAAATTCCTTTACTACACTCTTCCGGGGTGTAGGTAAAAAGGAGGTGTGACAATCATCACAATCTGGTAACATTTCATCATCTTTCCTTGTTTTATATTATAATTTCGTCTTGTTTTTCATGCCCAATAGCTAGAGTCTCTTCTTTTTTCCCGTTTTTTATTTCATTTGTTAGCCAAGGAATGTTTAATGGTTGGATATGGTGTGTTTAGGCACCTTGGTGAACTGGGTAAATTGAGTAGGGACAAGTTAGGTGGAAAACTTGAACAAAAATAGCAAAAAACTTAAGCCCTAACTTAGTGCCTCTGAAAAACACTCATCGCGGCCCGCGGTCGCGTTTGTGCGGTCCGCGGTGCCCTAACGCGGTCCGCATTGCCATTTTGCGCGGACCGCGGTACCCGAGTGACTGAAAGTAAACCTATGCCCAGCACGGCCGCATTGCATTTTACGTGGTCCGCGCTGGCCCACCGCGGCCGCGGTGCTACTTTGTGCGGGCCGCGGTGGTTGGATTTAGAGAGGTGGTGTTACAGACATTATCTCAGTGCGGACGACGGTCACTTTTGTGCGGTCCACGGTGCCCTCAATGCGGTTGCAGTACTCTTTGTGCGGGCCGCGGTGAGGAGATTCAGAGAGATGTTTTCAGGTGTCTTATCCCAATGCGGTCCGCGGTTGCCTTTGTGCGATCCGCGATGCTCCTAGTGCGGCCGCACTCCTGTTTGTGTGGGCCGCGGTGCTCTACTCTGTAACTGTTTCTGCAACATGTAATCTGATGTCTGCAGTTCAACTTCAACACTTGTTTCACTGCTTGTGCTGATACTAACCATGTTAGATGTGTATGCTTGTAGATAATGGTCAAACAACGAGGCAGAGGTGCCAAACAACCCGGGCGAGGTAATTCCTCCTGGAGAGAGAAGCAAAGGATGGTAAAACTTACTCCTCAGGCTAGAAAAAACATAAAAGAAATGAGGAAAGCAATAAAAGCGGCTGACAGAGCCATTGACAACTCGGGGATTGAGTATGAGCCATCCTGGGAGATCTATTCAGATTCAGTCCCTCTTTACATCCCGTATCCGGAGAACGCTATACATAAAGACACTCATCCATCTTCCTCCGATGCTCGAGCCTCAATCAACATTTCTTCTGGATCATCTCAGGGCTCAACGACAGGTAGTGGGGATGAATACTCTACATCTCCCACAGCGTCAGTATCTGGAGAAGGTGCTAAGGGTGATGAGGGAGATAGGGAATTGCCTGGGGTGGTGTGCCTCAGGTTGGGGGGGTTGACCAGACTAGGAATCCCGCTGTTTGGGAAGACAGATTCATCAGCCAGGTGGCGTTCCATAAGTTTAGGGAATGGTGGCCGTCACGGAAGTTGATTCTTGAGATGAGCTTCATTGACAAAGACCTTCTACCCCTACACCCCAATATACATAGACATTTTCAGGCTCGAGTGGGTTGGGAGTTCTTTAAAGACAATTGTGTGAAGGCGAATGAGCATATGATCAAGGAGTTCTATAGCAATATGGCCCATATCTTGAAGGACACTAAGGTGACCAAAGTGAGAAACAAAAGTGTGGTATTTACCGGGAAGGCACTGAATAAATACTTGGGGTTCAATGATGAAGATGAGTCCCTTTACAATGAAAAGTTAGCAATGGGCGAGGAGGTTCGTCTGTGGTTAGCTTCATACCTGGAAATCCCGGGTACGGTTCTAGAGTGGTGACAAGCAAGGGCCAAAATACTTCAGAGAACTTTCAACTTCGAGGTTAGAGAGTGGTTGACTTTTGTGTGTAGTCGGCTCGACCCCACTACCCATGATCAGACTATTCCATTTGCCCGGGCAGTTCTTATTGCTTCTATTATGGTGGGATATCCTATTAATGTAGGCAATGTGATGTCCCGCATCATTTCTACAGTGAGGGTTGAGCATGACCGGAACTACCCTTTTCCCAGCACCCTCACTATGTATTTCCGGGACTTGGAGGTGGAGAAGAGACCATTTGACGTCAAGGTCAAATCTGTGGCTCCATTCTCCTGGTATAGTTTGAAGGGGTTAAACAATCCCAAGGACAAAAATTACAAACCGCCTGCTTCTGCCCCAACCGGCCAGTCTGAAGAGTCGGTTGCGGTAGAGCTCTCCACTGAGCCTACTTCCACAGTTGCTGACATGCCTCCCAGACCTTCCACTACTGCTAGTCCCTTTACTTCAGCTGGACCAGGGATTCCATCTTCCCGGGCCCATCCTATCACTGCCCACCAGCTGAGCCAGACACTTCATAGCTTGAACAACTGGATGGCGACTGCTTCATCCAAGTTGTCCACCTTGACTTCTACCATTGCGGTTCAGTCGGTACCACAGCCAGTGCAGGTGCCCCAGCCTATCGAGGATGCACTTAAGGAGATTCTTGTCAACCAGCAAAAGATCCTCGATTCTCAGGCTGCCTTGGCTAAGGCAATGGATTCACATGGCAAGGCCCTTAGGGAGCTTGCCAGGGAGCACAAGAAGCTGCGCAAAACATGGGCTTCCAAGGAGTCTATGAAGGCGCTGAGAGAGGATGTTGACAAGCTTAAGGCAGACCAACTGCCTTTAGACTTGCTATTTGAGGACCCAACCCCAGCAGCAGCACCAGTAGCAGAGCCACAACAGGAGCAGACTCAGAGGCTTCCTAGGAAGAAGAGGAAGCTCCCTAGTGCAGACGAGGCGGTCATCCGGTTGGCAGACCCACAGGAGATTTCCTCTAGTCAGCCACATGTTGCTCCAGATTTTCAGCCCGTACAGGTCCAGGCCCAGCAGTTGAGCATCAGTAGATCGGGAACCAGTCTGAGGTTCCTGTACATATAAAGGACTCGGGGACCACTTATGTGCCCATGCATACAGACGAGGCTTAGGGAGCTCCTATATCTTTTCCTCTTGTTTTATGATGCTTATTTGTTTAGTTGGCATTGGGTATATATTTGTTGACTTAATTTATGTTTCTGTTGATATTTTTTTTATTTTGTCTGTATATAACTTTACATTTAGTTACTTTTATCGCACTTTTTATCTTCTCTTTGGTCTGTATATAAAGTTACATTCTTGTATATATATTCATCCCCCGTTGTATATTCTAATCCCCGATTGTAAATATTTATTCTATTTTCTATTTTCGTACAAATTTTTCATTCTTAGTTAGTAGATAGGCTCACAGCCTTTTTGTTCGGTTTTGGCGCTTTCAATAAGCCCTTGGTTTTCTTAATGTCACGGTTCTTTCCAAGGGTAGAGTATTGTGCGAACTGGGTGGCTCTTCCCGATGATGGATGGCGTGACAACCTTCTTAAGGGTTTGAGTCCGTTTTTGATTTTTCTTTTGTTTTTAGTAGTTTATAGTTAAGGGTACCTCAAGCAAAGCTTCACTTGGGCCTAACATATTTGCATTTGATCCCACGGTCAAAGACAAGTGGTTGTGTTTAGGATGGTGAAAGTAGTGACCTTGAGACTCTTGTTTTGACCAAACAAACATCATGTGGTCTTTCGGGACTATTGTGTGCACAATCGTGTCTAAGGTTGGTGTGAGCCTCGACTCTATGTCTTCAGCAATCCTTGAGTGTGTGTGGTGAGAAATCGAATTGTGAGTCCAAGTCCCGAGACAATGGTCTAGAACTTGCCCTGAATGTTTGTTGAGGCGAAATTTTGAGTGAAATTCGACTTGAGAAGTGATTATAGGCTCTCCTTGATCCAAACAATAGTCGAACAATTCTATAGCCTACCAATGATATAATCCTTAGCTAACCATTTTGAACCTTAAACCTTTTTCTTTCAAGAACCAATGCTACAAGCCTATACCTGTTCTAAATTATACCCTCTCTTAGCACCCAAATCGTCCCTTAGGTTATGGAAAAAGTCTAAGTTTGGGGGGGAGAGACAAGAAAGGAAATGAAGTAGTAAAAGGAACAAAAGCAAAAGAAAAGGAAGACGATGAAAAAGAAAGAAAAGAAAAAGACAATAAGAAAGCCCAATGTGCAAAGAATAAAACGGGATTCAAGAAAAACAAAAGTGAAAAAGGTGTGAAAAAGTAGAAAAAGGAGATAAGTTTTGAATTGCATAAGAAAGAGTGACAATGTATCTCTCTAACCCCTTGAAAAGAAGTGAAATACTCAAAGAGTCAAAGAGAATTGTGCCAATGAATCAAAAGAAGTGTTTAAGGAAAGATGAAACCCATATAAACCAACAACTTTTTCCTACCCTGAACCAAAAGCCTTCACATTGACTCCACAAAAGCCCTATATGATCTTGAGTTGGATGACGCTCGCATTAGTGGATACTTACATGAGGGTCAAGCATATGGTACTTAGAGCCGGACTTGTGACCTTTCCTTGAGAGAGACGAGTGAATTCCCATTAACCTTGGTTTGCGTGCTTGTACTCTAAAAGGTGAGGTTTGCCTAGGGAGAGTTGAGGACGTGTGAGTTTGGGTTCCACAACGACCAAAGTAATTGAGAGATTTCTTTGATGTACTGAGTCAATTCTTGATGCTCATGTGTCACACTTGATCCATAGTTTTTCAAAGTTTAAGTTTTGTTAATTATCCATTCGTATTGAGGGCAATTGTTAGTCCCAATTGATGCTTGTTGAGGTTACCTTAGGACAACTGGAATTACTTGAATTTTCCTTTAAGGGGTGGGTCTTATTTTGTTTACTTGAGGACAAACAAAGGTTTAAGTTTGGGGGAGTTGATAATTTAGGATTTTAACATGTTTTATGCCCCTACTTGCCTATGCTTTGATCATATATTGTTACAAAATAGTCCTAAAAGGCTTACAAGTTGTGCTTGATTGCAGGTTTTATCGACAAAGTGATGAAATGTCAAATATTGGCTCAAAAAGGAGTGAAACATGCTCAAGTATCAAAGACCAAGGAATCTAAGAAAAGAAGGCCTAGTGCGGACCGCGCAAAATGGAATGCGGCCGCACTAGGTGGTTCAGAGAGTTGGTGATTCAGTCTAGAAGAAGCACGGTCGTGGTACACATCTCGCGGTCCGCGGTGAAGGCTCTGCGGCCGCTCTACTCTTTTGTGCGGTCCGCGGTCATGAGATTTAGAGAGATGAAGTTTTCAAAGCCAAAGCTATGCGGTCCGCAGTCGTGAGTGCGCGGACCGCACCAGCTCCCTCCGCGGTCGCAGTCCATTCTACGCGGTCCGCGGAATCCAAGTTCAAAGAAGCAAAAGTGAACCCAGTGCGGCCGCGGTCCATTTAATGCGGCCCGCACTGACCCCCCAGGGGTATTTTTGTCCAGTTTTTTTAGCCTAGTATAAATAGAACATTTTACTATTTTTTAGGGATGAAGATAGATCAGTTGATAGCTGCGCTCGTGACACCAACTTTTGTAGCCAGTTTTGGCACTTTTGCTTTACATTTACAACAGATTCTTGTAGATTAATTTTAGCAATTAATTAATATGCTTAGTTCTTCATCTATTTCTTCAATTTCTTTATCTAGCATGAGTAGCTAAACCCATTAGCTAGGGTTGTGGCTCAACCCTAGTGTGGGTAATTGATGGGTGTAGCCATCTAGTGTGAGATTGACTATGGGTATTTGCTATTTGGGTTGGTTTTATGCTTTAATCTAGAATTGGTGGTCACAAACACTGATTCAAGCCTTGTGGGCTTAATTCTTCTTGAGAAAGAGAATCTATGACCCCAAAATTAACCCAACAAGGAATTGGGATGGACTCATGAGAAATGATAGTCCCAATTAACGGGTTAAACCTCGAGAGAGTAATTACCCTACTTGAACCCTAGTTGTTTGGTCTAATTTGCCTACCCATTTGGTCTCGAGAGAGTCAATTGGGCAAAATCACTCTCTCTACCGAGAGGTGTGAGAGTGGGTAAAATTGTGCAACGGTTATAGTATAAGCCCCAATTATGTCAATCGAACCTTAGTAACATCTACTCGTCAACTAGCCACCTAGGTAGTGTCACGACCCTAGTGCCCTTCTTCCCATTAGATACAACTTAGCACTATTCTCGTAGCATAATTTAGAGTTACTCAATAGTTTTATAAAATTAGTTATAATTTGAAAACTCAAAAATGTTTGAAGTGACATTAGGAGTACAAACACATCTCTAGGATAGACAGACAATCCAACTCCACTTCTAGCTCCCGGAGGAAATCGATCCTGACCCTCATATCAGGTAAAAACTATTGCGACCCACTCTTCCTACCTTAGTGTAGCGTCGAGTTGGCTGCGATCAGCCACCAAGTAACAAACCCTAAAATCTCTCTAAATATAGATATTCACCTTAAATGTAATTCTATTTATAATAGTTGCCATATTGTTTTGCATTATAATGATTTTGGGTTGGTATTTAAGGCTTCACTTTCCAACCTAAACTAATACTTAGTATGTACTTAGTATTATATTTAATTAAGTGGTATCAACCTTCACTAGGTAGAGGAAAGATCTGTGTTCACATTAACCTCCCCGTACCTCACTTATTGAGACCATACTTAGTCTAGTGTTGTACCAGCATAATGTATATACACATATTAAAATGAGAAATTTTCAGAAACCACTATTGTTTAGTGGCTATTAACTTCCTATAGCTAATCTATACATAATTACTTCCTATAACTACTATCAAGTTGTTACGATAGTGTATTCGATGTATTCGCGCTGCTATATTCATGAATATAACAACAACAAAATGCCTAAAAATTAATTTCAGTTGTATTGCACATGTATTCGTGCCATGTATTCATGAATACAGCAACAAAAAGCGCCTAAAATCAGGGCAGTCCAACTGTACGCGCATGTATTTACATGTAGTCGCGATGCTCTATTCATGAATACAACAGTAAAAAGCGCCTAAAATTAGGCAGTCCAGTTGTACGCGTATGTATTCATGAATATAGCAGTAAAAAGCGCCTAAAACCAAGGCAGTCCATCTGTACGCGCATATATTCGTGCCAAGTATTCATTAATACAGCAGCAAAAAGCGCCTAAAATCAGGGCAATCCAGTTGTACGTGCATGTATTCACATGTATTCGTGTTGTTGTATTCATGAATACAGCAATAAAAAGCTCCTAAAATCTAGGCAGTCCAGTTGTATGCGCATGTATTCTGTTATGCAGTGCCTTCCTGAGATTCCTTGGAAGGGCGACGTAAGGCTAAGCAATTGAAGTCAGTGCAGTTACTATCCGCCAACTAAGGTCCCCTCCGTACGCTAGATGAGATTGTTAGTGTCGTATGGGAAAACCAATGTCAAAAGCAATTGAGAGAACAGAAATGAAAATTGAGAATTAAAGAAATCTTGATTGCATTAATAAAAGCTATTACAGAAAGGAAACACGGTTTTGAGGGGGAGAGACACCAGTACAGAGAATTGTTTGCTTCTAGAATGTTTGATTGCTTGATTCCCCCTAATAGTGCTTAAAAAAATAAACCAAAGTTACAAGACTTGACTTAAATAAGCTATAGAACATAATGGAAGTACATGAAATAAAACTACTCTATATTTACAATGAAAAGGACTTAGTTTTCTACAAGGCAGAAATAGGTCCGTTGTCAGCAACATTGTCTTTGGCATCACAGTATGCGCACGCGGCGTTGTCTGCGCGCGCGGCGCTGTTGGCATATGCTTGTAGCTGGGCTCTAGCGAGGGATATCAGTGGGGTGGCAGAGGCACATACACGCTTTTCACTTGGCGCAGCCAAGACTTTGGGGTCGTCCGTGGCGCTAGGCATTGGGAAATTTGCTAGGACGCCACGGGGTGCGCCCAAGGGGTCATGGGGCATGGCTGGAAAGCCTCCCATGACATTCTCCCCCACCTGAGTTGGGGACGTCCTCGGTGCCTTACTTGTAAGATAATCATCACTTAGGCTCTTGTAGGCTTTGAGGTTTGTTCCCCTCTCCCAAGTATTCTCCTATGCATCACAGCACTACCGTTTCACCAAGAACTTTTGGTGATCTCTCCTTTAGGCGTGAATCACTCGATCATCAAGGATAACATCAACACGCCTTTTCTCAGTTGAATTGGGGTCTCGAATACTGGGTATTTTAAGCTGGCTCCGTGAAGGATCCTCCGTGTCTTCCTGAAAAGGTTTCAGAAGGCTTACATGGAAGACGGGATGAATTTTCCACCAAGCTGGGGTATCCACTTGGTATGCAACTTTCCCAATTCGCCATTCAATTGTCAATGGTCCAATGTTATTTTGCAATAGGCGAGGGTCATGGACCCCTGCAAACAAGTACCGCTTTGCAATTTTGACCATCACTTTGTCTCCTACTTGGTATTCAACAAAGTGATGATTTTGATCAGCATGCATCTTCATCCGTTTTTGGGATTTGATAAGATAGCTCGACACTATCTCCAAATTTCGCTTCCATTATTTTGATAATCTAATAGCTCGAGGAGATTTATACATGTTTGGTGCATTCTTGGTGTATGGGAGTAGCGATTGTTGTTCGGTAATAATTTCAAAAGCACTATTGTTTGTATTAGAGCTCTTTTGTGAATTGAAACACAGTTGAGCAGCATCCAAAAGCTTCACCCAATTCTTCTACGATTCGGTTATAAAGTGGTAGAGATATTCCTCCAACATACCATTGAACTGCTCCGTCTGGCCATCAGATTACGGATAAAATCTTGAGCTGTGACTCAATTTTGACCCGAGGCACTTAAAGATTTAGGTCCAAAAGTTGCTAGTGAAGTGTGAGTCGCAATCACTAACAATGTCTTTGGGCAGGCCCCAATATTTGACGACATGAGAGAAGAAGAGTGGATCTGTATCTTCTGTTGATATATATTATGGGGCTGCTATAAAGGTAGCATACTTAGAAAACCGATCCACCATAACCAATATAGTTGTGAGATCTCCGACCTTGGGCAATCCGGTGATGAAATCTAGGGAAACGCTTTCCCAAGGTCTCTTTGGGACAACTAGTGGTTCCAAGAGTCCCGCTTGTGTAAAAGGTCCGACTTGTCCTTTTGGCATACTAGATAAGTCTTCACATACTGG
The DNA here is from genome assembly GCF_000715075.1 of Nicotiana tabacum. Taxonomy (NCBI): domain Eukaryota; kingdom Viridiplantae; phylum Streptophyta; class Magnoliopsida; order Solanales; family Solanaceae; genus Nicotiana; species Nicotiana tabacum. Next base: position 16,360,930 of record NC_134080.1, read on the forward strand.
GTGACATCATCAGCCATTTGAGGAAAATAATATGCATGGTGAAGTAACGCCATGGTGCATTCTTCACCGGGATGGCCGGCCCATAGAGTATCGTGACATTTCGCTAGAAGAGTCCTTCGTATATCTCCTCCTTTAGGAACATAAAGTCGGTTCCTTTTCACTTTCAAGAAACCATCTACCATGTAGAACTGGCGAGTCTTACCGTGTCCTACCAAATCAACCAAATACTATGTAGCAGGATCCTTGATGAGTAGATCATGTATCTGATCCTTGATGGTGGTGGCTACTTTGTTCCCCCTTAGGGTGGCGAGTAGGCACATCGATACTAGATCATCTCTCCGACTAAGCGCATCCGCAACATGATTGGTCTTCCCACTTCAGTACTCCAGGTTGAAGTGGAATTCAGCTAGGAGTTCCTTCCACCTGGCATGTCGACCATTCAGCTGCGGCTGGGTCATGAAATGGCTAACAGTTGTGTTGTCTGTCTTGGCCACGAATGGGGTCCCTAGCAGATAGTGCCTCCAATGGCGCAAGAAATGGACGGCGACCAATAATTCTTTCTCATGGGCGGCATAGTGTCGCTCTGCATCCTTCAGCTTCTGGCTCTCGTATGCTATAAGATTCTCTTCTTATAGCAAGACTCTGCCGAGGGTATAGTCGGATGCATCGGTTTGTACCTCGAATGGTGGAAAAATTAGGGAAGGCCAAGACGGCACTACTAGACATAGCCACTTTCAATGCGTTGAAGGTCTTCGCTAGCCTGAGTCCCCAATCCTAGGGTATGGCCTTCTTGAGGAGTTCTATCAATGGCACTACGGTGAGGGAGTAGTTTTTCGCAAATCACTGATAGAAGTTGCATAGGCCAAGGAACGCACTCAAGGCGTGGATATCCTTAGGCGGCAACCAATATGTGATTGTCTGAATCTTCTGTTAGTCCATCTTGATCCGCCATTCCTCGATGACATGTTCGAGGAAGTCAATCTGCTTTTGAGCAAAGGAGCACTTGGATAGCTTCGCATATAGTTCGTGCTCCCGCAATTAGGCTAGGACCTTCTGTAAGTGCTCCATGTGTTCTTCTAGTGTTTGGCTATATAACACAATGTCATCGAAGTAGACTACCACGAATTCGTCAATGTACTCTTGGAAGATTTGGTTCATCAGGGTGCAAAATGTGGTTGGGGCATTAGTTAAGCCGAACGGCATAACCAGGAAGTCGTACGACCCATATCTTATCACACAGGTCGTCTTGTATTCATCACCCTCTTCAATCTGAACTTTCCAATAACCTATCTTTAGGTCTATCTTGGTGAACATCGTCGCACCATCCAGTCTGTCGAATAAGTCTGCCATTAGCGGAATAGGGTACATGTTCTTCACGGTGATTTTGTTTAGAGCCCGATAATCCAGACAGAGTCGTAGGTTGCCTTCATGTTTCTTTTGGAATAGCATATGGACTCGTATAGGGACTTGGAGGGCACGATGATCCTTGTGTCTAGAATCGTCAACAGTCTTCGAAGCTCGGTGAGTTCGGGTTGTGACAATCTGTAAGGAGCCTGGGATGGTGGCTTCACGCCCGGCACCAACTCAATCTCGTGGTCCACAGTGCGCCTAGGCGGGAGTTGCTTTGGCATGTCATGTGGCATGACATCTTCAAATTCCAGTAACAGCTCCTTCAGGGGTGTAGGAATGGGACCTAGGGAGCACTCTATATCTTCAATGCAGAGGGTTGCCCGGAACGTAGGTTCATGTCTTTCGACCCCCTTCTTCAACTGCAAGACCGGGATGTTCTCGGTGGCCATCTTCATGGGAATTCACGGGATAATACAGGGCTTGGCCCCATTTGTTCCCATCATCAGTAGCATGTCGGCATACGGTACAAGCATGATGTTGGTTTGCCTTAGGAATTCCAACCCAACTAGCAACTCGAAGTCATTTATGATCACCATGTGCAGGTTGAATTTTCCTTCGTAAGGGCCAAGCTTCACTGGTACCTCTTTGGCTATTCCACCCAATGGCTGATGAGTTGAGTTGATAGCCTTGATACGACCTTTGCCCTTTCCTACAACTAGACCAAGGCGCTCCACCTGAGTTGAGGCTAAGTAGTTGTGGTTAGCACCCGTGTCTATCATCTCCCGAAGGGGCTTGCCATTTACCTTCATCTCGACAAATATTATGGTCCTCTCTTGTTTAAGAGGAGTCCCATAATCCGCCTTCTTTTTCCTTTTATTGGTGCTTGGACAGGGGTCTTTCTTCTTATGGATACCAGCACTGATTCCCGCTAAGGTCTCAGAAATATAGCTAACAATTGCATTAAAGGCACCTACTGGTTCGGTCTGGTCCTCATCGTCTATGTCATCGTCGATCCCATCATCAAAAGCTTGATGGGTGTTCATCTGTGCATGTGGACATTCATTATTCCCATGTGGTCCGCCGCAATAACGGCATCCTAAGGGGGTTTTCTCCCCCAAACATTGTTGTTTGATGCAACATTATTACTGCCTGAGGAGGGAGCCTTAGATTTGGTGGCGCTCCGATCTCCTCCACTTCTTCTAGGGCCACCATTGCTAGTCTGGACCCCTTTGTATCCCGCTCGGGTAGGTGGTTGAGGCCTATCCTTCCGAGCTTCCACTTGATAGACCCCAAGGCATTCCACTGCCTGGATCGCCTTGGGTAGGGTATATACCCTTTGTCTTTGCAGCTCCATACGGGCATACGGGTTTCAACCCTTCTAGGAAGGTGAAGAGTTTGTCTTTGTCCCCCATGTCATGTATGTTCAGCATAAGTGCGGAGAACTCCCGCATAAAATCCCGTACTTATTTGGTCTGGCGAAGGTCTCGTAACTTTCTCTTGGCATTGTACCAACATTTTTGGGGAAGAACTGTAGGTGTATGGCTGCCTTCAATTCTGCCCATGTTTCGAGAGCATCTTCGCCGGCCCTGATGGCTTTATACTTCACTCGCAACCAGAGTTTAGCATCACCCTGAAGATACATGGCAGCAGTTGCTACCTTCTTAGCTTCTTTTAAGCCCCCCACGGTATCGAAGTACTGTTCGATGTCGAAGATTAAGTTTTCCACTTCTTTGGCATTGTGAGCTCCACTGTATGGCTTTGGCTCAGGAATTTTTAGTTTTTGTGCCACGGGGGAGAGGTTCACAGCAGCCCCGATTTGGTTTCTGCCTCCTCAAAGAAGGCCCTGTGAAGCAGCATTGACAACATTGAGCTGCCCTGTCAAGTTGTCTATAGTTTGTTGCACGGCAGTCACCCTGTCTGCCTCTTTTGCTCTGTAAGCTAAATCCTCGGCACGCTCCTGTTGGAGGCTCTAGAATTTGCCAAAAACTTCGGCTGCCTCTGTGGCTACTGTTTGCCGGTCTCCTTCAGAGTCGCGACTAATGTTTTCTATGTCAACTTCGGCCTGGAGCATTTTGCGGTCTAGGTCGTCCAACCTTTGCACAAGGTTGGTTCTTATTTCAGGCATCGTATCCACGATGGGTCGTAATATATCAACCATCTCTTCGAGGGCCGCAATGCGGTCCCCATGATCAGAAATGGTAGTAATGGCAATGTGTTCCCTCGTCCGATGTCGAGCCTAGGCTCTGATACCAACTATTACGTGGTGCCTTCTTGTGATTCGTTAGAAGGGCGACGTAAGGCTAAGCAACTGATGTCAGTGCAGCTACTATCTGCCAACTAAGGTCCCTCCCGTACACTAGACGAGATTGTCAGTGTCGTGCGGGAAAACCAATGTAAAAAGCAATTGAGAGAATAGAAATGAGAATTGAGAATGAAAGAAAGCTTGATTGTGTTAATGAAAGCTATTACAAAAAGGCAACGCGGTGTCGAGGGAGAGAGACACCAGTACAGAGAATTGGTTGCTTGCTATAAAGTTTGATTGCTTGATTCCTCCTAATAGTGCTTAAAAAATAAACCAAAGTTACAAGATTAGACTTAACTAAGCTAGAGAAACATAATGGAAGTACATGAAATAAAACTACTCTATATTTACAATGAAAATGACTTAGTTTTCTACAAGGCAGAAACAGGTCCGTTGTCAGCAACATTGTCTTTGGCATCACGGTCTGCGCGCGCGGCGTTGCCTGCACGCGCAGTGCTATTGGCATTTGCCTGCGGCTGGGCGCTGGCGAGGGATATCGATGGGATGACAGAGGCACATGCGCGCTTGTCACTTGGCGCAACTAAGACCACGGGGCCGTCCATGGCGCTAGGCATTGGGAGGCTTGCTAGGACGCCACGGGGCGCGCCCAAGGGGTCATGGGGCATGGCAGGAAAACCGCCCATGACAATTCACATGTATTCGCGTCATGTATTCATGAATACAATAACGGCAATCACCTTAAAAATAGGTATGTCCAGTTGTCTAAAAGAGGAAAAACATAAATAGCATATTTCATGCCTCAATGGTAGTATATACTATAAATATTTATTTTGCTATAAAATGTAAAAGGTAGCTATACAAAATAATATTTTAAAATAATTTTGATTTATAATAAATAAGGTGTATACCTTTGCTATAGGAGGTAAAATTTCTCATTAAAATCAGGATTTGGGATATATCATTGTAATCACCGAAGTCTGAAAATATAACAAATTCAAATCTTGGATAACATAATCAAATTCAAAGTATAAGAATTCAAAATGTGGAACTCTGAACAACAGTTCCTATTAAACAACAGTCCAGGAGCTAGCCTCAAGACACTGCTGATTGCTCAATTATCTTATTGAAATGTGAATACAAATAACAACAACAAAATAACGTATGATCGTTCGATCACCTCTTCTTTTAACCCCCAAAAAACACGAATTAATCCGTCCTTAATTCATGATCGCGACGAATATAGCAAATACAGCAACAATCAAAGCGACAAATTTGGAATTAGGAGCAATCCAAGAAGCAGCAGAAGGAGCAGAGCCATTTGGAGAAGAAGGTGAAGGAGAAGGAGATCCCAATTCAGGCAAAACATTGATAGCAACTTTCATTCCCTTTTCACAATGTTTGCCAACTCCACAAATGTACCATTTTTTGCCTGTTGTTTTGAGAGGAATTATATCATTTCCAGAAGTTAAGGGTGTAATATCATTACTTGGTGTGCAGCTTTGGAAAGAAGCTTGATCTGCTTTATACACATTGTGAGCATCTTTCTTGTATTTGAAGACTGCAACCACAAAATTTTTGGTTCAATTAATATCCCTAAATTAAACAGTTAGTCTATCTCATTGCATACAAAATGCACTATTGCATAAAAACACTTTGTCATGTATATATGATGTTTTAATATGATCAACTGAAGTTGAAAAGTTATAATTAAGCAAATAAAAGTGTGCTCTTTCTATAAGTATTAATTTTTTTAGATAAGGTTGTCACACAATTCGATATGGTATCGAAGTAGATGTTGTAGTGAATTCAAGGTCTCACCACCCATTATAAAAAATAATTTTCGTATGTTTGACCATGAAAAGAATTAGGTCCGCACATAAAGGCAGAGGCGCGGATGCAAGATTTCAAGAGGATAGGTGCACTGCTATAAAGAGGTGCTATAAAGAGGTGCATCTAGAATTTACATTTGACGGGTTAAACTTTGTCTCTTACCGTGAACTCACTACAATTTTGAAATTATAGGTTCAAAATTATATTCTTTTTAAAATTGTAGTAAATTTCAAATATATTTATACTTCATACTGAAAACAAGACCATTCGGAGTGGGAACCGTCAATTTCACTTGTAGAGGTGCACCCAAAAAAAATGAAACCATAGGTGTCTTTGAGTATGGGTGCGCACACATATATATCTAAATAATTTTAAAGAAATATAATATTATTATACATGGTTTAAGTCCCTCAAGTTGGATATGCCTATGCATAAAGGGCACGTTCATGAAGATCTAAGTAAATTAAATTGTATTCTATCTAAAACTTAAGTTTTTAAATGAGATTATCATACGTTACAGATGTTATGAGAAGGCTAAAGAACGTACTGAGCTTATCTCCAACATGGAATTCTTTGGTGGCAGCCCAAGCCGTGTAGTTAAAGTCGAGTTTCCAACCTTGATCATCACCAACCCAATGGTCAGTTGCCATTGCTGGAACAGCAACCATTGCAACAACAACAACTAGTGCAATCAAGAAAGTTGTAGAGGCCATTGGGATTGAAAGATTTTTCTTTTTTAAAAAAAAAAAAAATTGGATTATAGAATATTTGTGAAAGCTATAGATGATTTGAAGATGTTGAACCTAGGGACCTATTTATATGTTGTTAATTGCTAGTAAAATTAGTAAACCAGCCGGCTAATAGCGGCATTATAATACTTAAATCTTGACAAAAAAAATAACACCGTCTCTAAGCAAAATTATAAAAGGATACGTTAATTACAATGACCATCTATTGTTTTGGGATTGCTACCTTGTACCGAGATGCCAAATTAATTCCTGCCGAATACTTCATATATCCTCATGCACAATGCTAATTTGATAAATTAAAGCACCTAAAGTTTAAGTCAGCAAGTATATATCCCTTCCACATGGCGAAAATATACTTGATTATTTGAATAAATTTCATAAGTGCAAAAGATTATACACTTTTAGACTCAAAAATAAATTTTTTCTTGATCCATTTACTATTTGCATAAGAGACAACTCATTCAATCACATCGTCCGAGAATTTTTCCAATAGGTAACGATGGACTAGAATAAGAGTAATTAGAATTTGGCTAGGTGATTAATATGCTTTTTAGTGTTTCTTAAGATAAAATGGAGATTATCCTAAGTCATTCCTTAAGATAGATATAAAATCACGAGATAGATGTACGATCTATTTTGCACGTTCTATTCAGTAATTTGCCTATTGGCTTTTCAAGCAAACTACCTTGATTCGCCATCGATTTGGATTTGTTACATCAGAAGCTCATTTCGTAAATATTTAACTCCAATAAAAAGGGGGAAAGTAAGGCCCAAAACTGAAATCTCTTTCCCATTTAATTAATGACGAAAAAAGAAGTAAATAAAAGTGGGGCAAGTGCATAGATAGCTATTTTCAGAGATGCTATTTTTAGATTAGCCAATACTTATTTTAATATTTTAAGCTAAAAATCTTAATTTCGGAACAACTCGTGACATTTTTGTCCTAAAAAATTAAAATTCAGGATGCACCGGTTAATTTCTAAATAAAAGCCCTTTAAAGTGGCTATCTGGTGTCATTTCTACAATAAAAGTGGAGCAAGTGCCTACAAAAGTTGGAGGCATAAACTAGACTAGGCCTTATCAACAAAAAACAGTTATTGGATTGTTTGAAAGGTCCATATTACTACAACATTTTGAGCCCAATTCTTCACGTACAAGTCCATCCTTAACCAAAAATTTGCAGAAATATGACACTTTTTTAGGTGATCCTTACACTTTTGACCCCTGCTTATCCCATGAGCAGAACTTTAAGGTCAAAAGTTAAAAGTATTGCGCATGGGATAAGCGAGGGGAAACACTTATTAAAATTGAAGTTCTGCTGATCGGGAAACCAGGGACAAAAATGGAAAACCATCCACTCTGAGGGCTATTTGTGTACTTCACCCATCCTTAACTAGGGGACTAGGGGTGGGACTAGAGGGTGCAAGGGGTTTCCCCTTTGCTGGAAATACATCATATGCCTAAGCTGGAATTTGGATATACTGCATGATGCTAAAAATATAAGTTATACCAATGTTTTAAAAAGATTTAATTTAGGTGTATGCTCAATAAAGACTCTCAAGTGAAACTTCACCACTCATACCATGAGGCTATATTGGCTGCTGGTGCTGTGGCCAAGCATTGAATGGACCATGATGAACAATTCAAAATACATATCACAGAGGGCATGTGATATGTGTTTAGACAAGTTCCTCTAATTTTATTTATCGCATGGGGAACCCGGTACAGGGAAGGATGATAATAGATGTTTCTAAAATAGGAGCAGAACTATGTGGTCTAAAGGGGTTCAAATTAGATCTTCTTAGTCAAGAAATTATTGGAATTTTTTCACTTTTAGCCCACACCAGAAACTCTTTACATTTGGTAGCCTAACAAGTATATAAAATTTGTATATATAACATACAGAATGTATATATATACAAAAAAAATATACGTTTTTCGGCTATTATTTTGAGAGCGGTTATACAATATCGTTTTTCCAAAATTATACTGTGCAAAACTGCAAATAGGATGAAACTAAAGCTTTTGGTGTATATATAAATTATTGAATCTGCTTAATGAAGCTTCTATGGATAGAACAAGTATTCCTTTAGATCGTAGGTTCGAATCCCTTATATTCTGGTCTAGTATAAATTTTGATCTAGTATTCTTGCGATATTTGAAGTTCCCTTATGAAGAATTTCTGGCTCCGCCACGGATCTAAAACGTATATTCTGCGAAAATTTTGACCCATAGGCTATGACAATAGGTGGGGTCGTCAGGGGCAGAGCTAGCATGCAGGATACGGGTTTGGACGAACCTAGTATTTTGGTCCAAACTTTGTATTTGTCTTAAGAAATCTATTAAATATGTACAGATTATCAATTTAGAACCCAGTATCTTAAACGGACTACAATCCCGAACCCATAAACTTTAAATCTTGACTTCACCTCCGGTGGTAGTAATCAAGATTCAATTACCATTTGAACACACTTCCTTATGGCCAATGTTACATTTTTGCTAGCTAAAGCACCCTAGTTGTGAGGCAAGTCCATAACCAATGCCACTTTCTTATTACACTGACCCTTCTAATTTTTGGTTTAGACCCGTGAAATGCAAGAAACTGTGCCTCTCAAATGCAGAACATCACTTATTTTTTCCAAACCATAAAATTAGACATTGTCATATTCAATACCTCTATGTAATGGTTTCTTTATAAACCACAAATTGCTTGTTGAAGTCATCCTCACGAGAAACCCCACTAAAAAGCTACAACTTTTTCACATTAACTAGCTACTATTTCCACTTAATCATCCGAGTTGATAACCACCACCTACAAAAGTTCTTTTTCACATTTCTCGTGATCCTTCCCATGTTTGACAAACCATAAAAAATGCACGTAAAAAAAGTTTATTATACCAGGAAATAAAGAATACTAATATTCTGTCAACTTATCGTTAACTACAGAAGGCTCGGGGGCAAAATGAATGTAGGATCAAATTCTGTAGGAAACCATCTAGTTGACATTCATGAAGTTTTGCATGAAGAGGAAGAAGACAAGGAAGAAAACAGCAACACATCTAATATGGCTGATAAATCAGACAAGCGATTCAACAGGCCTACGAAAAATAGAGAAATAAAAAGGACCCCTAGGAATTTCAGTAGGCAAGTGTCATTAGAAACAGGCTTCTCTGTACTCAATGGAGAGACATCTAAAGATAAAAATGAGAGAAAAGTACTTGGAAGAAGTGGAAAGAGTTTTGGAGGATTTGGTGTTGATGGAACTGGTATTGAAGCAAGAAATAAAGGAGATTTCAGTATGTTCAGGACTAAATCTACTCTTGTTAGACAATCATCAAAGATAACACTTAGAAAAGATAGTGGAATTGATCTTCAGAATAATAATGTTAAAGGAGGAATTGATGAAAATGTCAATAAGAGTGTACCTGCTGGAAGATACTTTGATGCCCTTAGAGGACCTGAACTTGATCAAGTCAAGGTATTTATCAACTTCATTTCCAAAACTTTAACAATGAATGCATAAAATTGTTATGGTTTTAACATATATACCGTGCGTGACGGACGGGAGCCTTGGAGCAACGGTAAAGTTGTCTCCGTGTGACCTGTACGTCACTTCGAGATGTGGAAGCAGCCACTAATGCTTGCAATAGGATAGGTTGTTTACATCACATCCCTTTAGGTGCGGTACTTCCCCGAATCCTGCGTGGGTCCGGGATGCCTTGTGCACCGCAATGCCCTTTTTTTACACTGGCAATTTAAAGAATTTTACACTTTTCAATGTATTTTAACGTGGAGTTGAGGGTCAATCGGAAACAACCTTTCTATCTACCAGGTAAGGGTAAGATCTGCGTACACACTACCCTCCCCAGACCCCGCTTGTGGGATTAGACAGGGTTTGTTGTTGTTGTTTTTGTTGTTGTAATGTATTTTAACTTGTTATAGCAGGTAACATAACATTATTTTCCAGGTTATCATCCCATTTTTTATGGATGGATACTTGTAGTTATCTTTCAGATGTCTAGTGTGCATTATTTTGCATTGTCAGTGCATAGATGTTAACTCAGTTGTTATTCAGCATTACTATCTTTTCTGCAGGATTCTGAGGATATTCTTCTTCCAAAAGATGAAAAATGGCCTTTCCTGCTCAGGTTCCCTATTGGATGCTTTGGTATCTGCCTAGGTCTTAGCAGTCAAGCCATCCTCTGGCGTTCTCTTGCTCTAAGTCCTGCCACCAAATTCCTCCATGTTCCACTTTTCATTAACTTTGTGATTTGGCTGTTAGGTGTGGGGATTCTAGTTGCAGTTTTCACAACCTACATGTTCAAATGTGCACTTTACTTTGAAGCTATAAGGAGAGAATACTCTCATCCAGTGAGGGTCAACTTCTTTTTTGCTCCATGGATTGTCTGCATGTTTTTAGCCATAGGTACACCACCTAAAATAGCACGAGACACTCTTCACCCTGCCATCTGGTGTGTATTCATAGCCCCTATCTTCTTCCTCAATCTCAAAATCTATGGCCAATGGCTTTCGGGGGGGAAAAGGCGTCTTTCTAAAGTAGCCAACCCATCTTCTCATTTGTCTGTAATTGGAAATTTTGTGGGAGCCATTTTGGCTGCTAAAGTGGGATGGAAGGAGCCTGGCAAGTTCTTGTGGGCTATTGGCTTTGCACATTACCTTGTGGTGTTTGTCACATTATATCAAAGGTTGCCAACAAGCGAAGCATTGCCTAAGGAATTGCACCCTGTTTATTCCATGTTCATTGCAACTCCAGCTGCAGCTAGCATTGCTTGGGGTGCTATTTATGATGAATTTGATGGCTTGGCAAGGACATGCTACTTCATTTCATTATTTCTCTACTTGTCGTTGGTTGTACGTCCCAACTTCTTCAGAGGATTCAGGTCACTTTCTTATCCTTGAAACATAAGAGAACAGGCAAAAAAGTTTAAAAATTTGAGTTACTAATATCTTTGACTATCTGCAGATTTTCAGTTGCATGGTGGTCATATACGTTTCCAATGACCACAGTTTCAATAGCAACCATAAAGTATGCAGAGGAGGTCCCATCTTTCATAACCAAGGCTCTGGCCTTGGCCCTTTCGTTCATGTCGACAACAATGGTCTGCATATTATTTGTCTCCACTCTTCTACATGCTTTTGTTTGGCAGACCTTGTTCCCTAATGATCTTGCAATTGCCATTACAAAGAAGAGATACAACAAGGATAAGAAGCCTTTGATGAAGCGTTGGACAAAACAGTCCCCTCTTTCATTTGTCACATCAATAAGAAAACATCATTCAGGAGACAAAGAGTCTGTCTCTGATGAGGAGAAATGATAGCAAATCAATAGTGCTGCATAATTGTAGAATATGGTACTTGGCAGCAATACATAATCAAGCAATTAGTCCTGAAGACAACAAGCAGGAGGCACGAAGACATTCCTGCTACAGTGACCAGAAAAGAGGAAACAATTAATAGGTCTTAGGCCTTTCCTACCATCAATATAGTCATTTTAGTCAAAATATAGTCCCATCTATCTGAATTATTCAATATCAGTAGCCAAAAATGAGCAATCTATTAAATTTATAATTATCTAATTTCTTCAGCATTTGATACATGATATAGTTAATCACTCAATATCTTCCAGCCTGATTGTAGTATGCCACCAGACAACAAACTAACCACGTCACTGCTTATAACTTTCGAAATCTTCAGAGCTCATACAAATTACTCCAGAGTGTCTTCAGAAGCTACTACTAGACCTATTTTCTTCTCTTGGAAAATAACACAGCAAAATCAAAGAAAATTGATAAATAAAGCTGAACAGCTCCCACTAAACAACACTTGCTCTTTTTTATTCACATGATGACATGGTGATTAACATCATCGTCTGTATTTGACCTTTTACATGTGTAGATATTGATTTTTACATAAAAATTATAAAGCTGGGGTGTACATTCGAACACACTTGACAATTTCAAACAGATTTTATGTACTGCATCGCTACATCGCCTCAGTCTGCCTTTTGAATCAAGTAAAGAGGGTTCATCAACACTAAGAAATGTGCTGCATTATGCCTCTAACGAATGCCCAAACTCCTACAAGAATTGAAATATAGGTTAATGGGATAAGTTGGATCACGTAAGAAGATAAAGCAAAACTGTCCCAGGGCTTTGGAGTTTGGTCGAGCATGTCATTGATTCGAACCCTGCTGCAAACAAAAGCCTATATTTAAGTGGATAACAGTAGAGTGGCAAGCCCAACGAGCGCTTGCCACTGTGCCTCTGGATTTTTTGATTATCAAGAAAAAAAGAAGAATCAGACCCATGGTGTGGGATAATACTGGGTATGTTGCTGCTACTGTTGCAAGAAGAAAAAAAAGCAAAACTGTGTACCTGTTGATGATGCTAGAGACTTGACAAACTTCAGTCATCCCCACATCACTACCAAACTGAATTGGCTTTACTTTTAAGATCAGCTAGTTTACCCTTCTCCGTGTGTACTATCTATAAAAAAAAGAATTTTGAGCTGATTAAAGTTAATTGTAAACATAATGCTGAAAATATTGCTACTTGAAAAGTCAATTAGAAACATGAATTTAGACTGAAAACGCTAGCAACCAGGGAATAAACAGAGTTTACCTCATGGTTTTGTTGGAAATAAGCCCATCTATTTTCTTTAGAGCCCTTGTACCAAAAAGATGTACAAAATCAAAAATCCATACACTGTTAAATTATTTGAGATCAGAAAAAGAAAATGGAGAAATAAATGGAACCTTTGACGGAAAGAAGGATGGTCTTTGTGCTTTCAACTGCACTCCAGCAGGTTGTGGCTCAGATGTAAGAGATAGCTGATAAAAAACAAGAAAGATTTATCATAACTTGATGATCTACAACACAAGAATAGAAAATCGTATAGTTTAAGCTGCAATATTGTGTCCAAAAAAAAACAAATCAAACCATGTAAAGATGTAACTCAACTTTTTTAAACATTCAAAGTAAAAATGTAAAATATTCAACCTTATTAAACAGATCAATTGGCGGATTATGATGAATCCTCTTTTCAGTATGAAAATTGAACTCCTGTGGCAGAGGCAAAGCAATTCATGTGTCATTATTGGAATTTCAAACATAACAATAACAACTGAAAAGTCTAGGCATAGTCTGGTATAACCATTGGCACTGTGGTTTCTCTCTTGGTGTTTCGGAACACTCCAATGTCTCCTTTACTTGATAGGATCTATATAAAACAAATAGTTGTTCAGTTCAGATAACTCCTTATATAAAATCTTCCCGAATTTTCTTAACGTACCTTTTTATTAAGGGGAAGAGCTTTGAAGTTGTAGGTTGATGTAGATTCCTCCTGCTTTGGAGCCTCTACATGATTAACTCTGCTAAACAAAAGTTCCCATTTCTTAGTCACCCACACCATTAAAATAATTTACAGTTAACAACATAGGCTGCTATTCAACACATATACACATAAATATATGAGAGATACAATTCCACAAGTATATCAAGATTCACCTTCTGAATTCTCTATTTCCACATTCCATGGTTGAATTATTACTGGGCTTCTGCAACACCTGCAAACAGAACCTTAGACTTCATCAGAACTGCACTTTTATGTAATATTCCAGGCTAGCAAAACCACAATTGTAAGAAGCCGCCAACAGAGAGGGAAACACAACAAGTTCCCAAATCTGTGATAGTTGTTGCCACTAGTCAGTTTCCAATTTCGCTGATTCAGCCCTTTAAACTAAATTAGAGAGTATAGTGCGTATGCATAAGCACAATACGTGATAAGAACTGATATGTAACCTTGTTACTAGTAGAAGAATTGGCTGCAGAAGTTGAAACGGCTGAACGATGTTGCACGGCTCTCTCTGACGTCTTCAGGTGAAATTCCTGAAAACCAATGTGTCAAGAGAGAAATTTAAATTCACTTAGCAGCAGAATTATGGTTACAAGCACTACAATAAGTGAAAATTCATGGAATACAAGTGACAATTCCAATAGTCATAGGCCAGACAGTATAATATGAATGGAGCTGGTAATTTAAGAACAGAGAAGAAGCAATGACACCAGTCTGATTCCTTACTTGAAACTGCGGAAGTCGTGGATTGCTTCTTTTTGGAGGCATAGAAGGACCTTCCAAGATCTGTGAGATAGACAGTTGTCAATAACATGCAGATGAGGCAATGGCCTCTAAGAAAGTATGATTACTAACTTTTTTATTCAGTGGAAGAGCTTTGAATCTTCGGATAGCTGTCGGCGCCAAATTTTCTGTTTGTTCACTACCTTTTGGCCTGAAATTGAAATGCCATGTTAACATGTTGGCAATGGTCCTCAAAGACAGTATAAAGATAGCTGAAACCAGTTAATGAAATCAACCTTGCTCTTTGTGCTCTATGAGTTGTTTGAAGCTCAGGCTCTCTAGGAATAGTTATTCTGGGCTTAGCCAATGTGTTGTTGCCATCAACTTTTCCATCCTGCAAGATTGTTCAAAATGTGTGTCTGAACTCCAATACAAAAAGTATATCCAGTCATCACCAAAAGTTCTTTATAGTTAAAGGTCAATAAACCCAGAGCTCTAGACTAGGGATTCCCCAAAGCTTTGTACTAAAGACATTCTTCAGCCACTCAAATGTGGGCCTGGCTAATGGTTGAAAACTAAGGTATATATAACTAGTGGCATCATTTAAGTAAAAAATATGGGAGCTCACACTTTGAACTACTATAATGAACAAAAAACTTCATAGCTATAGGGAAAATATAAAGAACAGATACGATCAAATGAAGCAGCTGAAGCAAGATTCCCTCCATTTTCATATAAGGGCATAAGGGAAGACATTGCCAACCCAAGAAAAGATATCACAGGTAAAGGGAAAATATAAAGGACAGACATGACTAAAAGAATGAAAATAGAAAGCCACTAGTGTTTAATTACACATGAATGAAAACTTCTAACTTTTCTTATGAGCAAATAGATAATAGGACAGAGAGAAACACTTACTCGCTTAGGTGCCTTATGAACAAAACTAAACGCAGGCTTTGCTTCGGCAACCTGTAAAGCAGAAACAGATATTTTTCATCAAAAATGAGCAATCTAACATGAGAGAGATGCAAAGGCCCACAGACGAGGAAATAGACTTGAACACCAGAAAGAGAGAGGATGCATTAGTGTTTTCTGATGAGATTGCACAGCTGGAATAGAACTTGGCCAACTGACTAGATGAGAAGACCAAGATATGTTTCAAATTTACTTTTTGGGTAAGGGTCGTGTTTACCTTCCAGCGAGAACAAACTAACTCTGCCTACCACTATTTGTAATCTACTCCAATATGTAGAAGTGCCAAAATTCCAACATGTAATACACTTCCCACGTAAATTCTCAACCTCTAACTTTTATTCAATTAATTAGCAGAAAATATAACTCCAAAATTCATCAAGTTGATTCCGGTAACGGAAAAGTAGCGCTAAGGTGGAAGCAGTAAATTAATAGTTATTGAGACTCATCATTAATATGGCACAATGCAGAGAAGCAAAATCCAAAGGGCAAAATATAAAAGATACCTTCCGTAGATGACCACTCTCAAGTTTTTGTCTCTTGGCAGCTTGAGTCTCAATCACAGCAGAATTTGTTCCATTTTTCTCAACCAAAAATGTGGTTAACCTAGCATACCGGAGAAAGAGGTGTTTCAAAGAGACCACAAACCAGTAAAGTATTTAGCAGGGCCAGTGGAGAGGTCCTCTGTATGACGAAACAAGGTTTATTCACAACCAATTACATGCAAAGTGGCAAGAGTTTGCTCAGCATTCACCAAAAGGTGGAATACAAAAGTAAAAAAACAACACATTAAGAAGATCTCTGGCTCTTTGAAGATTTGCACATTCTAACTCTTCAAAAACTTCTAAAAAAAAAACTACAAAAGATTTTTGTTTTGCACGTAAACAGAGCATTCCAAAAGTCAGGAATTTTAACCTCGATTCACCCACTGGACGAAGTGGGTTTTGTTTGGCTAAGTGACTTGCGGTTGGTTTCATGAGGGTTGAGGTCCTGGGACAAGATGGCTTCCCCGGACACCTGGTTTGACCTTTTGCGGTATCTTTAGCCATGTGATTATGGAATGTCAACCCTGCAAACCAATGGCACAATATATAAATATGAGCCTATCAAAGTAAAAAGTCACCACGAAACCTAGTGCAACATGGTTGCATGGCAATACTGCTGTACCATCGGCAATACTCATTCACATACATATACACAATACTCATTCACATACATATACATATCATGTAAGCGAGCAACTTGAGTTATGAAAGCACAAGAACAACAACAACCACCCAGTGAAATCCCACTTGTGGGGTCTAGGGAGGGTAGTGTGTACGCAGACCAAACCCCTACTCCGGGAGGAGTAGAGAATATGAAAGCACAAGAACAAATTCTTAATTTTAAGAGTAGAATATTAATCAATTGAGAGATATTTCTTTAAACTAAATATTAAAAGTCAAACATTTACTATTATCAAATTAGAAACTAAACGCACCCGAAGGCAGCTGCCTTAGTTGATTTAAAAGTTTCTCGGCATTGCTAATTTCTAAGTTAACAGAATGTCCTGCATTGTTCCCCTCGCCTTCTGTAAAACAAAATCAGACAGAAAACTTGAGCATATCAGTATGAAACCTCTTTTTTGGTGCATGCAGGCATAAATATGAAAACAGTTTGAGGGACCTAGGAGTGGCCATCTTTACATGAATGTGGATGCTAATGAATCATGCCTACAAAGTTTGAGGGATTTACAGCAACAAGTTGCTTCGGGGTTAGTTTTGAATCAGTTAATAGAACTGGTGACAAAGGCATAATTATGCGAACACCAATTAAGTTCAGCATCAGGTATATCCATGTTTTTTTCATTATAAGCAGTTAAAGATCCATGTTTTTTTGGATCTTCTTAGCACAAGCAAATGAGTGTTCAGAATCTTATTGTTTATGTGGTTTTTACCATTTTAGAGAGACTAACCCTTTCGTAAGACCGAAAAAGCCAAATGGGTCATACCAAGGGTCAAAGGGAGCAAACAAGAGTAAATATTATCAACATCAGTTCAAGAAGGTTGTAGAGAATTACCAAAGTAAGACTGCTTTATTAAAGTAAACAACTAGCAAAAACACTTCCTCTTTTGAGAGGGAAAAAAAGCTACATAGATCAGATGGACCGAAAGTGATAAACAACGAAAACTTTTTTTATTGCAAAATTTAGGACAATACAATAAAGGACAGAATAAGGATTTGGTATAATAACACAACTTTTCGTTTTAGATTTCTATTTATAAAATCAGCTCATCAGCACCGAATGAAGGAACAGTCATATTTTCCCTTAGCATCTTGCTGAGAAGTTCACTAATAAGACACCATAAAGCCTTCAGTAAAGTCAGTTTTGCCACTACACTAAAAGCTTCTTTTCTTCAAGGGGATTCAAAAATTTGTATATATACAAAGAATCTGTTTTTACCCTATTGCAGAGTGTACTTTCAGATGGAAGTCAGTGTAAAGAAATAGCTTGCATCTCAGCAAAGATTTAGTGAAAGATTCAAAATGATTATTAACTTCTAAAAGCAAATGCTCAATGCCGAAGAAGGAACATATTAAATTCTGGTATAACAGTAGACCATAAAATTCAAGTAAAATAAACACCTTTTATTGCACCAGGAACCCCTTGCTCGACCTCAATATCAGAATCACTATCTGATAAACTCATGTTCTCATCAACTTTGGTTTTCGGAGAAACATTAATGCTTTCCAGCAAATCGTCCTCCTTCAGAATTAACCTAGTGACAAAAGCTTAAACAACACAGAGCAAATATCAGTCATAGTGTCACAATTTTCAAATTTAATTTTACTAGAATGAGTTTTAACCTAAGTATTGTTAAGCAGATCCTTCACCAAAATTAAAGCCAAAAAACAAAAAAACAAAAAAAGCAAACCAGAAGTGTCATATAATGCTCAATACATTAAGGAAAGTAGCATAGAGGAGATTCCAGCTCTTTTTATTAGAAAAAAAAAACCTGAAATAGTTCCCATTTGACAGATTACTTGGATTATACTAACTTTTAGTTTGTCACACCAGATGTTACATCAATGAAAATGCAACTAGAATCTGAAAATAGATGATATTTCTTCTAAATCTAGTTAAAATCTAATTTTATTTCTCCGATGATCTTTAGAGTACATTTACTCTTCTAGAATATGTAGGACCACAAAGGTAGTAACCATGCTAAAATAAACATTTTTTTATAATGACATTTATAAATTAAAAAAAAAACAAGATGAACAGGAAAAGCTAAAAAAACTTTGTCCGGAAAATGCTAAAAATAAAAAATATAAAACGTGAGAAATATAGCATTGGCATTATCGCAGTAGTAGAGTTGATCCTACAGTGACCTGTAAGAAATAGCTAGAAATGAGCAGGAAAACAAAATATAAGTTCTGAAAAATCCAATAAACACCAAAATTCAGCACAAAAGAAAAAGGAAACAAACATTCAGTATAAGAAAAAACCGAAAAAACGTGACTTACGAGAAGGAGGATAGCTTCCGGCAGATTCAAACCAGCTCTCAGCTTGACGAGTCTCAGGCAGAGACTCGTCACGGCTAAAATCAAAGTAACGAGGCGCATCATACTCGTAATCGAGGTCAATCTCCACTACCGTAAACGTATACTCAACCATATCCTCCATCATCTCTTCCTCCATTTCAAACACACACTCGGCGTGATTTCTCACACAGAAACGGTGATCTCGAGCTGCGAGATTTGAAAATAATAGAACACTGGAAAAGCCCTAGTCAGTGTATAGAAAAACGAGAAGAATTGGAAGAATATAAGGGACGTAACGATTTTTCATGGAGATTTGGGATAGGGAAAAGACAGAAAAAAAGAGTACTATTTAGCAGTAAGTAGCGAGACTGGTTAGTAGCGGCGAGGCGACTGATTGAGTTCAGAAAGATCCGAAATTTTTGAAAAGACGGGTATGGGCGGTCCGATTGGGTGGGATATAACGTTATAAATCTTTTTCTGTTTTGACTATTATGCCCTTCAACTTTGTGAAGTTAAGAGCCCGTTTGGACATAATTTTTTTTTTCCAAAAAAATGTACTTTTTTTCCAAATCAGCGTTTGTTTATAAAATTTTTGTTTATAAAATTTCTAATTTTCACTTAAAAATGCATTTTGAAAATTTTCAAAAAATTGAAAAACTCAAAAAAACTGTATTTTGCAAAATTTTCACTCAAATCACTCACAAAACTTAAAAAACAACCCAAACAGAAATTTATGTCCAAACACAACTCCAAATTTCAAATACCATTTTCACTTGAAAAAAAATTTCAACATTTTTTGAAATTTTACAATTCTTATGTCCAAACACCTACTAAATTTGCAAGTTTTCCGTGTTTCTAATCTGGTGTTTGGTATCCACATTCAGACCCGACTAAACCCGAATTTACGAAGAAGTGGGTAAAGCGCAATTCACATATCTAGGGCTCGGATCCGACTCCTCTAGTTAAGGATAAAAGAGTTTATCGTTTCAACACAACCTTTGTTGGTAAGTTGCAAAAATGTTATCTCTATCTGTTTCATTTTGTTGATATATTTCCTATTTTAGTTTGTATTAGGAGTGTGAATACCTCGTTATGGAAACCACACGACACTAGATAAAGCTAATTTGTTTAGGCTTTCTTTGAATGGAGAGATTTAACTCTCCGAATTTCAAAGCTTGAACTTGAAATTTAACAATTTTAAAATAAGTTTTTGGAATTATAAACGAGGAAGAATTATATGAACTATTACTATTAGTACCATTATGACAAATATGTCGAGTTGTTACAACATGCATAAGTATGTGATATGAATTAAAGCAAAATTAAATATTATATATATGTGACTTTGGTGTAACATTTTCCAACCGTGTTCAACATATATATATATATATAACAATAATAATATACCCAGTATAATTTTACATATGGAGTAGAGAAGAATAGTTGTATTACATCTACTTTAGGCAGATAGAGGAGTTGTTTTCAAGAGACCGTTGGCTTAGGTAAGCACAGACATTGTGATATCAATTAAGTAAAAGCGATATAAAAAGAGGATAATTTTATTTCTTTTTCACTGTAATTATTAAAGACTTGTGAAACAATCACATTCAAATTATACAATTCAAATTTTCATGGAACGTACTTGTTTATACTTAAGCAATTATTTAAAACATAGAAGGAAACAACAAATTCTTTTATCTATCTTAGTCTTATCGTAAATAGGAATTGATGATATCAAAAAGTCTTAGTGGGAATCCCATCTAAGCATGAATTGGTGCCAACATAGGTAAAATTGTTCCTAGCGTCTTATGTTTTTTGGTCTATCTGTCGAATGACGATTCAATATAAATATACCGAATCTAAAATCAAACATCCCAATCAAAAATTTCCCAGAAGAGAAACTTTAATTCGTCACTTATTCCCATTTTAATTTTTTTTTCTCACAGGCTTTTGGATGCTTTATTTCAGCTATCACCAAAATGTTCTCTTTTTCTTGGTCTTGGGAGGAGAGTGGTGGGCTTATTTTTATACAAAATTAAAGGGGGGTTTTTCCCTTTCAAAACATAATTTTAAGTTTTTCAAATAAGTTGGAAAAAGAATCGAAGTTTGAGAAATAAGTTACTCTTTCCTTTTGCAAACAAAAGTTTGAAATTTTGAAAAAATAATTACAAACATTTTTTCAAACAAATGCTACATAAAAACTTGCTTTTAATTTATAACTGATCAACCAATATATATATATAGCATTAATTAGTAGGACATTGAATTTCAAAAGTGGAGAGTATCAATTATATCATTCTAAAATTATGTAGAGCAGTGACAAGTAATTTTCAACAAAAAGTTCCAAATTATCATTTGGTGAGACTCAGAAAATTCAGAAAAAATGCGTCTGTAGTGTGAAATTTTGAAATTTAAAACGAGATGGGGATTGGATTGTCATTTTGGGGGGCAAATAGGATAATTTGTTTGTCTTTGGGCAGAAAAGGCAATTCTCATTGGAGTTTGAGCTCTGTTTCGGGCGGCTCAAAACTGTCAAGCGAGTCTGAAAACTTTGACATTTGTTAACTTTTAACCCCTCTAGTTCAATTTAATTGCGATATTATCCCTAACGGTTTGTTCGTTTGTCAGGTCTTCAATTGGGGGGCCCCGGCTTCTGCAGTTCAAATGAGAAGTATTTTAATTTTCAAGAGAGGTACTACTATTATTATTTTATTATATTACAGTTTAATTGAATATTGAAATCTGGAATATTTATTTGACTTGTTTGAAAAAAATATTAAAGTATTACTGTCGATGCAAAATCCAACAATTACGCGAAAGGACACTGATAACGATAAAGAATTAATTAAAATGAAATGTAGAGACGATAGAATTAGTGGGCGTTTGGACATAACAATACTGAAATTTTTGGAAAAAAATAAATTTTTTAAGTTGAAAATGGTATTTAAAATTTGGAGTTGTGATTAGACTTGAATACAAATTGAAATTGCTTTTGAATTTTTGTGTGTGATTTGGAGCAAAAATTGTAAAAATATTGCCTTTTGAAGTTTTTCAAATTCCGAAAAATTTCATGGCCAAACACTAATTCTTGAAAAAAATAAAAATAAACGTTGAGCTTCCGCCATAAGAGCTTCACATGATTGAGAAGAAACAGAGGAGAAAGGAGAGCAAATGAAATTCACTGTTGTATTGAAAATAATACATTGTACATATATTTATACATTGTATAACCGACCTTACTACTTCTAATTAGTTAATTAGCAACAACTTCTAACTAATCCTATAACATTAAGGATCCAGCTATCACTCCACTCACGTGACACCTTCAACACTCCCGCTCAAGCTGTGTAATGTAAACAGGTTGAACATTCTCAGCTTGGATAACAAAACTTCATGTTGTACCTTCCCTAGTCCTTTGGTTAAAATATCAGCCAGTTGCAGGTTTGTGGGTACATGTTCTGTACATACCATACATTCTTGAATCCTCTCCCTAACAAAATGACAACCAATCTCTATGTGTTTCGTTCGTTCATGGTATATAAGATTCACAGCAATTTGAAGTGTTGCTTTGCTATCACAAAATAGTTTTACTGGCAGCTTCAGTTGCATTCCTAGTTCTCCATATAATCCAGTAAGCCACACTATTTCTGCAATTGCATTTGCCATGCTCCTGTATTCAGCCTCTGCATCTTAGATATTGTGTTTTGCTTCTTCAACTTCCATGAAATCAAGGAGTCTCCTATCTTGACTAAAGCCACTTACTGATCTCCTTGTCATGGGGCAAGTCGCTCAATCTGCATCACAATAA
The DNA here is from genome assembly GCF_000715075.1 of Nicotiana tabacum. Classification (NCBI taxonomy): domain Eukaryota; kingdom Viridiplantae; phylum Streptophyta; class Magnoliopsida; order Solanales; family Solanaceae; genus Nicotiana; species Nicotiana tabacum. The sequence goes on from NC_134080.1 coordinate 16,383,524, forward strand.
ATTGTAAGCTCCGATGATGGTTTGGATGTCAACAGTATTCCTAATCCAGGTGCATTCTTCAGATATCTCACCACCCTTAGAGCCCCTTCCATGTGTGACTTCTTTGTCCTGTGCATAAATTGACTCAAGTTCTGCACTATGTAACTAATATCCGGTTGAGTCATAGTTAGATAAAGCAATTTTCCCACTAGCCTTTGATATCCAGCAGGATCAGGTAGCAATTCATCAGCAGCACATTCAGTCTCACAACCTTAATCAAATTCTATGGTAGTAAGTCTCTGGTTGGGTTCCATGAGCGTGGCAACAGGCTTGGAACTACCTAGTCCAAGATCAGCAATGAGATCTAAGGCAAGCTTCCTCTGACAAACTATAATTTCATCTTGACTCCTGGCAATTTCAAGACCAAGGAAGTATCTCATCTCCCCCAGATCCTTGATCTTGAAATGATGATGAAGCATGAGCTTGGCCTCTTGGATCAGAGATGCTGAGGAACCTGTAATGAGAAGGTCATCCACATAAACTAGGATAACAACTATATGAGAACCTGACTTTTTAGTAAAAAGAGAATAATTATGATGACTCTGGATGAATCCTGAAGATAGAAGAGCTTCACAAAACTTGAGGTTCCACTGACGAGATGCCTGTTTTAAGTTATATAAGGACTTCTGGAGTTTACAAACTTTGCTGCACTCCCCCTGTCCTAAAAGGCCAGGTGGGGGAACCATATAAACATCTTCCACAAGGTCACCCTGAACGAATGCATTGAATACATCCATTTGATGTAGTTTCCAACCAAACATAGCAGCCATTGACAAGACAGCCCTCACAGTGACCATTTTCACCACTGGGGAAAAATGTTTCCTGGTAATCTAACCCCTCCTGCTGCGTATAACCCTTGGCTACTAGGCGAGCCTTGTATCTTTCTACCTCTCCTTTGGCATTATACTTGACTTTGAATACCCACTTACATCCAATTGGTTTCTTGTCACTAGAAAGATCAACCAGCAACCAAGTATGGTTGTCCTGTAAAGCCTGCAACTCTTGTTTCATGGCTTCTACCCAGTGAGGATTGAGTAAAGCCTCTTCATAAGTATCAGGTTCTCTGATGGTGGACATGTTGCACAAAACTGCATAGTAGGAATTGGAGATTGAAGCATAGGACATATAGGCTGACAATGGGTAAGGAGATCCCACTACTGCTGCATGAGATGTGGGCTTAGACACTGTGTGTATGTAATAATTTAGCCACCCAGGAGGCTTAGATGTTCTGCAGGATTTTCTTGGTACAATGGACATGCTAGGACACTCAATGTCTTAAGCAGCCTTATGAGTTATATCTGGTATCATTATCTCATCAGTTGGATGTCTGGTATCATCATCATTGGCATTGGCTGTTGGACTTTCCAAAGACAAAGAAGCAGGAGTCCCAGTAGGATGATGGACAATATTAGGAACAGATGAGTGTTCCAATAAGCATGTGACAGCTTCTGCTTCAAGTTCAAAGGGATCAGGAGAAATATCCCAGCTATCAACAACAACTGGAGGCTTCAATTGATAATGAGAAGACTTGAAAAGAAAAACATCTTCTCTAAAAGACACATCTCTGCTCATAAAAAAATGATCGTGTAGCTAGGTTATACAGCCTGTACCCCTTTTGGGTACTAGAGTATCCCATATGTGTCACACCTCCTTTTTTCGCACCCGATGGGGTGCAAGGGAGTTTTTTCCAATTAAAGGACAATCGAGACGGGATTGGTTTAATTATTTCAGAGTCGCCACTTGGGAGATTTAGGGTGTCCCAAGTCACCAATTTTAATCCCGAATCAAGGAAAAGAATGACTCCATATTACAGTCTGCGTACCAGAAATCCGGATAAGGAATTCTGTTAACCCGGGAGAAGGTGTTAGGCATTCCCGAGTTCCGTGGTTCTAGCACGGTCGCTCAACTGTTATATTCGGCTTATTTATCTGATTTTTAATACAATTATGAACCATGTGCAAATTTTATCTTTTACCGCTTTATTATCATTATTTTTTAGGAATGTGAACATCGCTTAAAACATATCTTTGGACTGTGTCACATGAAATGCACCCACAATCCGAAACATATTTTATTTGATGTTTTAGGATTTGGATTTGGGTCGCATGAAATGCACACCCGAGTTTAAGAAAGTAATTTAATTAAATCGCGTCTAAAGAGGCTAACGCGTTATTATCTTTAGGGAAGGCAGTGAAATTCACTAAACGGTCCATCCCAAATTCTAAGTATTTATTATGACTAATTATTGAGGGCCCTGCAATTTGCATTTTTATTTGGCGAGGCTCGTCTCATTCATTATTAAAAAAAGGAATTTGCAACGTCATGGAAATGCATCTCATACCACGTCCCAGTCAATGTACCCGTGATTAAAGACATATTTCGATTTCGTTGAGATTTGGATTTGGGTCACATAAATGTGCACCCGAGTTTAGGGAGTTAACATTATTAAAGGCGCGCCTAAAGCAACTAGCGCATTATTATTTTTTGGTAGGGCCGCGAAATTTGCTAAACGGCCCGTCCCAGGATCTAAGTATTTAATACACATATTTTGTGAAGGCTCCGCAATATGTACATTTTTATTTTTTGCGAAGCTTGCCGCGTTTTTTTTTTATTATTATTATTTTTATTTTAAAAGGATGTCATTTTTACGCCTTTAACCATACTAAACCTTACCGCTTCTTTACAACTAAAATCTCATAACTTGTCAAAAGTTTAATAAAAGAAGTTAAGCGAATGAGTGTTTCGGGCGTAGTAACAACAGGTACTAATACTAATTTTGTCCAAATAAACTAAGAAAACGAAAGGAAAAACGAATCAACGTCAAACTGTGTCCTAGATCTCCTAATACAACTAAATCAAATGAAATCAAGTAAACAAGAATATCATAACACAAAGATGAACCAAAATGCATACGGTGAAACATAAGCAGAAAATTATCATACCAATTTCTATATTACATCTTCGAACATTTAAAATAGCGTTTCTTTATCTAATACATTGAGGTTTACTAACCTGAACAAACAGAAACGCATAAAGCCCTGGATCAAACCTCTACAGCGACCTCAACGACCAACCTCGACGTACCGGACCTCGACGAATAAAACGACCTCACGGAAAACTGAAAACTCGGCCCGAAAGTGCTAACAACCTACCATGCTCGCTTCTACTGACTTTTCTCGATGCAGCAGATTGGTGCGAAGAGATGAAGCGGAAGGGGTCGAGGGGGCAGAGGTGTTTGACGTGGTGTTAGACGTGAGGTGGTGGCGATGGCTGGAGCCTGGACGTGGGCTGATGGTTTTTGACAGTAGGGTCGAGGGTTATGGAGGCCTGGAGGCGAGGAGGGTGATGACGGGTGAGGCAGCTGGAGGTGGAAGGTGTACGCCGGTGGTCGACGAGGCTGGGTAGCAGGTGGTCGTGAAGGTGACGGAGTGGTCGTTTGGTCGTTGGTTGGACAGTGACGACGAGGGGGGTGGAGCTGGTGGTTATGGCGTTTTGGGACGTGAGGAATGGTGGTTTTGGGTGTTGGTTATGGTGGTTATGGGTGGAGGTGACGGGGAGGGGTCAGCTGGGGAGGGTTTTGGAGGTGGAAGGAGGGTGGTCGTTTGGTGGTGGCTGAAGGGTCGTTTGGGTGGTTTACCGGAGGGGTCGTGACGGAGGTGTTCGAGCGTGGGGGGGGGGGGGGGGTCCGGTGGTCGAAGGGTTTTTTACAGTAGGTTTTTGTTTGGTTTTTTCAAAGGAGGAAGGAGATGAATAGTCTCTTCCTCCAAAAAAATTCAAATTTTTCTTCCCTTTTCCAAATGTTTGTCCGTGTTTTGTAATGGGTTTGTCAAGAAAAATGAGCCCCACGCGTGGTGGGGTTCGAGACTTATGTCCCCCACGCGTGGTGGGGTTCCCCATGTGTCCTGGACTCGGTTTATTATGGGCTAGGTCCGAAAATTAGGCCTAAAACCGGGTAGTTTGAACCCGAATTTTATTCTTTTGCCCGGACCCGAGAAATAGGAACACGTTGCTTAACTAGTCCTATGTAAGCAAAATAACTATCAAAAATAAGACTAGTATTTAAACAAAACTATATCTTTTTAAATATTTTTTCAAGATTTAAAATAGCTACAAAAATATTAATAAAACTATATTTTTTTTTTTGTAATTTTCGTTTTTCTTTAAATGTTAAAATAAAATATGAAGTAAATTTTTTTTTTTGTATTTTTCAAAGTTAAAATGACTATAAAATATTAATAAAACTATTTTTTGTAATTTTCGTTTTTTATATAAAGATAAAATATAAAGTAATATTTTTGCATTTTTTTCCAAATTAAAATGACTACAAAACCTTAATAGAATTATATTTTTTTGTAATTTTCGAAATTATATAAAGTACAAAAATAAAGTGCAATTTTTGATTTTTTTTCAAGTTTATGAGGGATACATAAACTAAAATTTATATATATTTTTTGTAATTTTCTTTTTGCGAGAAAAATAAAGTAAAATTAGTCAAAATAGCTATATTAGTCCTAAATTAAATATTTAAGCTAAGAACGTAAAAATTCCCGGGGAGGGTCAAAAATCACGTGCTTACAATATGCACTGCAGAGATTGCTCTACTGGCAAATTTGTAACTCTTGGAAACAACATTGGTGGCATAACATAAACACCCTAATACCCTTAGGCATTGTAAGTTGGGAACCCTTCCATAGAATGCCTCAAAAGGAGACTTACCTACTAAAGCAGTAGATGGAATTCTATTTATCAGGTATGTTGCATTCTGAACACATACTCCCCAGAATTTAAAGGTATGAATGCCTGAAATCTGATGGCCCTTGCCACTTCAAGGAGTTGTCTATGCATTCTCTCAACAACTTCATTCTGCTGAGGAGTGTGAACACAAAAACTCTGATGTACACTGCATGTATTACTAAACAGATCCTTGCATTATGAATTAAAATTTTTTGTGCAGTTATCACTTCTAAAGACTTTGATTGAACCACTAAATTGGTTCTTTATTAGCTTCATAAAGTCTTTCATTACAACTGAGACATCACTCTTCAATCTTAACAAGAAAATCCAAACCATTCTACTACAATCATCAACTAGTGTAAGAAAGAATTTGTGACCATCATGAGTAGATACCTTGTAAGGACCCCAAACATCTCCATGTACTAGTTCAAACAAACTACCAGCTCTACTAGTACTTTGAGGAAAAGGTAATCTAGTTTGTTTAGCTAATGGACAAATTGAGCAAGTTCTGCCTGCAACTGTATTAACACCCCTACATATATCCATTTGTTGTAGTACTCTATAAGGGACATGCCCTAGTCTTCTATGCCATAGTCCTACTGACAGTGTTAACTTGCAAGCCAATGAGTGTGATGTTTGTAATGTTTTATTATGTATGTTGTTTCTCTAGTAGTATAGGTCATTTTGCATTCTACCAGTCCCTTTCACCTTCCCAGTGTGAAGGTCCTGCATCAAGAAGAAATCAGGATAGAATGACATGAAATACTGTAGCTCTCTAGTTAGTTTTGCCACTGACAACAAGTTAAATTTGAACTCAAGCACACACAGTACATCACTAATCTCTCCTTGGGCTGACCTACATTTACCAACATGACTAACTGGTAATTGTTTTCCATTTGGCAAGTGTACTAGTGAACCCTGCTTAGGGTAATCATGGAGATCAAATAATATTTCAGGAGTCGATACCATATGGTATGTTGCTCCTGTGTCCACTATCCAACTGTGACCTGTTTTACTTGCCAGAAATGAACAAATAGTACTTGCTATGTTAGCTGATATCTTCGGTACATTCTCTTTGTTGAACATCTGTAGGATCTGATTATACTGCTCAGGAGTAAAAGTGATGGTAACACCCCCTCCAGATCCTTGAGGTTGTGCCTCTTGCATCTGCATAGAATTGTGAGAGCTTTGCCTTTGCATCTGTATATGATTATTGCTTCCATTTGTTGTCCCTGCAAGAGAAGTTCCAAAACCAGCACCAGCCATACCTGTTTGTCCTGCATTACAATTTCCTCAATCCTTAGAAGAGTCTCCATGATACGCAATATTTGCCCTTTGGTGTTGATGACCACCTGTGTTTCCTTGTACAGGTTTCCTTCTACTCTTGAAATCAGCTGGATAACTAACAAGTTGATAACAATTTTCCTTACTATGTCCCTTCATCTTGCAGAAATCACAATATGTGTTGAAGTTTCTTTTGTTCTTATGCACTGAGCCTCCTCTAGCAGCTGAACTCCACAAAGTTATGATGTCGTTTCCTTCAGCTATTGAATTCAGTCCAGTATGTGATGTTCCTGATGTATTCCTTTGGCTTTCATCTTCAACAACAAGAGCATATGCCTGATTCAAGGTAGGTTCTACTGATTTCATCAAGATCTGTCTCCTAGATTAAGCATAGGAATCGTTCAATCCACTTAAAAATTGCAGCAACCTCTGCCGCTGAAGGTGATCTGTGTACTCCTTCGAGTTAGTCGAAGGTACCATCGCATCATACTCAGCCCAGAGTTCCTTCAATTTTGTGAAATACATGGATACCGAATCTGTACCTTGAGAAATTGTAGCAATTTCTCGATGTATCTAAAAAATCCTCATCGTATCCACCTTATCAAATCTCTCCTTAAGATCTTCCCAGACTAAGTGAGCATTAGATGCATGCACAATTCCACTAAGTAAATCTGGTGACACTGTGTTCATGATCCACGAGAGGACAATTGCATTACATGTTTCCCAAACTTTATGCAATTCTGGCCTAAATTGATCCTTGTTACAGGTACCAGTTACGAACCCTAGCTTCCGTTTTGCTTGAAGTGCGATTCTCATCGATCTCCGTCATATCCCATAGTTCTCAGAGCATGTGAGCTAAATAGGAACTAACACGGAGCTTGGAGTATCTGAAAGATACACAAACAAGGGATGAGTGTGATCAATTTTCTCCGTCGCCATTGTCAACTCGATATTTCTTTGAGATGAAGGAGAAGGAGAAGATGAAGCTTCGTTCATATGAAATTGAGAAGAAATTCAGATGAGCGTGGTTGTCGTGTTAAGCTCTGATACCATGTTGAGCTTCCGCCATGAGAGCATTTGTGAGAGCTTCACATGATTGAGAAGAAACAGAGGAGAAAGGAGAGCAAATGAAATTCACTGTTGTATTAAAAATAATACACGGTACATGTATTTATACATTGTATAACCGGCCTAACTACTTCTAATTAGTTAATTAGCAACAACTTCTAACTAGTCCTATAACAGTAAGGATCCGGCTGTCACTCCACTCACGTGACACCTTCAACAATAAAAATTGAAAAAAGTAAAAAAAAAATAAAAAAATATGGCAAACGGCCCCTTAAACAATATAGGCTAAATATGAAGCTCATCGTGTCTTTACACATATAGTTTGGTTGTTTATTCTTATGTTTTGATAGGTCGATATTGATTTTGGCCTCCGTAATTATTAAAATTTCAGATTGATAAAAATTCATACTAAAATTTAAAATGTAAATAATTATCATTTTAAGCATTATGAACATTATAAAATAATATAATAATATTAATGGACTGGTTTCAAATGAGAATACGGTCATACAAAAATTTGAACGCATAAAATTACTTGTAAAGCATTAATTAATTATAATGTTAATGGTCATGCATTTTCACTGCTTAGGGTACATTATAATTTGAAAATTATTCAACTCCAAATTGGGAAAAAAATGTCTAAATAGTTTTCGGCTTGCTCAAATGACTTTGGCTTTAAAGGTAACGGCATTTACTAGGGTAGTACTTGTTTGGAAGTGAAATTAAAATTCAGAATAATGGTCTCCGCAATTAATACGGGAAATGTGCTATATCCACTTGTAAATATAAATGGGGTAATATTACTTTTAGCCCGCGCCAGAATCTATTTTATATTTAGTAGTTGAAAAAGTGTATAAACTTTTCGGCTTGCTCAAATGACTTGGCTTTAAAGGTGATGGCATTTATAGGGTAGGACTTGTTTGGAAGTGAAATTAAAATTCAGAATAATGGTCTCGGCAATTAATACGGGAAATGTACTATGCCACTTGTAAATATAAATTGGCATTTATGATTGGTTGGTAGAATTTCCGATTTGCTGTACTATTTCAAAAGAAACTTTTTTTCCCCCTTGGTATATATTTATAGAGAAATGCATTTATTTCTCATTTAAGGTGTCACCTAGGATACTATTCTATTCAAATCAGAAAGTTACCCCACGGGTTTACTGTTTTACTCCAGTTACTCCAGTTACTTTAGTCATTTAAACTTATTGCTTTGTCTTTTTCTTTCTGTTTTCCTCCTTACCACTGTTGCGCTAGACAGTTTTAATGTCCAGGAGTTCAAGGGTTTGGAGATTTTATGGTCAATCAATAAAATTATTATGTTAGCATTTGGATATAAATTTGGTTGAAATTTGAAGAAAAAAATAAATTAAAGTTATATAGAAAAATAATATTTGTAAGTTGAAGTTGTGTTTGGATATACATTTTATTTGAAAAGAAGTTAAAGTTTTGTGAATGAAAAAAAAATCCCCCAAAAATTGCCCTAAACCAGTTTTTGGGAATTTGAATTTTTTTTAAAAAAATACTTAAGAATTAATCATATTCCATAGATAAACAATATTTTCAAAACCTTCTTGAAAAAAAAATAGTCAAAATCGATTGCCAAAGTATATAAATTGGAATCCATATTCATGCAAGTATTCCAAAATTCATTTATTTGTTTTACTGTTCGACGTAGCAAACATGCCATAAACGTAAATTACACTTTAAAGATTCATATTTAAAGTCGTACATTAGTTACCAACATATCTTAATTATTACTTCCTTCGTTTAGTTTTAGTTGTTTATTTTTTATTTTGCACTCTACTTTAAAAAAATGAAGTTATAGTATATATTTTATAATTTTACCCACAATAATAATAGTAGTATTTTAAAAAATATTTGGGAAATAATTTGGAAAACGAGTAATTAATGATTAGAGTAAAACAAGAAATTTATTTATCTTTTCTTAATTTGTTAAACTTAACAAGTAAAAATAAAAATATATTTTTAATATAATAGACAAATAAAATGAACGAATAGAGTATGTCCGAATGTTAGTAGAAAATCTCACTCTTCTCCGGAATCATTCACAAGGAATTAAAACTAGAGTTTTCGTCACTATTTTCACAAGGAAAAAAACGTTCTGTCAAAGGAGGAAAAAAAAAACTTATTTAAATGAGACACCTCTTTTTTAAATAGCATATGTTAATACCAACTAGTATTAGTATTTGTGCGATGCGCTAATAATTAAGAAAAATGATCTACACCATAAAGTTTAATATGTTAGTGTTAATACCATCTTTATAACCAAATATTTTGAGACTCCGGTAAAATATTCTTTCTATCTCCTAATAAATGTTCCATAAAAAGTAATAAAACTATACAATTTGCTTGATATGAATGTGTCACGATCCGGATTTTCCACCTTCGGAATCGTGATGGTGTCTACTCGTGAAAGTTAGGCAAGCCGACAGTTACAATTTTACTACCATTATTATTAATTCAACAAGAACAAATATTAGTTAAAGCAAGATAATTAAGAAATGCGGAAAACGACATAACAGTGCCATAACTCAAGTACATAACTACCCCTATATCTGGTATCACAATCCACGAACGACTACGATTTACTACAAGTATAAGTCTGAAAGAAGTACAACTGTTCTCGAAATAGAAGAGACAACAGAAAACTAATGCGGGGAAGGGGGACTTCAGGCTCTGCGAACGCCAGTAGATCTATCTTGGTCTCCCTGGACTGAAGGCAACTACCTCAAGCTACTCACAGGATCCGACACTGAAATCTGCACAAAAAGCGCAGAGTGCAGTATCAGTACAACCGACCCCATGTACTGGTAAGTGTCGAGCCTAACCTCCGCGAAGTAGTGACGAGGCTAGGACACGACAACCATATAAACCTGTGCAGTTATATTATATACGAACAGAACAATAATAACAAGAAATAACATATAAAGATGGGAAGGGGAACATGCTGCAAGGAATATCAAATTCTAACAGTAATTCAATAGAGAAGCAATAATGAACACCATATTTGTATCAACAGGAATAATGAAACAGTAACATGTGCACGACATCACCCTTCGTGCTTTCACTCTCGTTCTCACCATAAGAAACCGTAGAAATGGCACGACATCACCCTTTGTGCATTAACTCTCATAATCATGGCACGACATTACCCTTCGTGCATTATCACTCACAATATCGGCACGGCATCACCCTTCGTGCATTAGCTCTCAAATCATGGCACGACATCACTCTTCGTGCATTAACTCTCACAATATTGGCACGGCATCACCCTTCGCGCATTAACATTCACTCACATTATCATGCACGGCATCACCCTTCATACTTTACACTCTTTCTCACCCCAAACAATAGAAAGAATACATCCCGGCAAGGGAATCCACAATAGAAACAAATACATCACGGCAAGGGAATCAACAATAGAAATAAATACTTCCCGACAAGGGATTCAGCTATAACCAATCTTGTTCCAACAATTACCTCACAAAATGAATCTCAACTTGAGCCAATACTCAACAACGGTGAATTACTAATAAATTATCATAAGTCTTGTTCAACCGTGATAATTATCAATTTAAGCATGGGCGGTACATAATAAGAGTCACAACAATTATGGTATAAGACTCACGGGCATGCTTGACACCAACGTATAGATACTCGTCACCACACCTATACGTCATACTCAACACTAACACGTAGCAAATAAGACCACGACACATATTCCCTCAAGCTAAGGTTAGACCAAACACTTACCTCAATTCTACGGCCAAAAGTCAAGCCTCAATTACCGTTTTACCTCTCGGTTCCACTTCCAATCCGCTTGTATCTAGTCATAATTTACTTAATAACATCAATAAATGACAAATAAACCAATTCTAATGCATGAATATAGATTTTTCAAATTTTTCCCAAAAAATCAAAAACCGACACTAGGTCCGCTTAGTCAAAACTCGAAGTTCGAACCAAAATTCGACTATCCATTCACCCACGAACCCAAATATGTAATTGGTTTTGAAATCCAACCTCTAATTGAGGTTCAAAGCCCCAAAATTCGAAAATTCTAATTTCTACCCAATAACACCCAATTTCTCATGAAAAACCCTAGCTTTTGAGATGAAATCATGTAAAAAGATGAAATAGATTGAAGAAAAAGAGCTAAGATTCATTTACCTATGATTTGGGGAAGAACTTGCTCTAGAAAAATCGCCCTTAAGAGTTTAGATTTTGAAATTTTGAAAAATGAAGTGAAAATCTCGTCTAAAAGATGTTTTGATCAGGTGCAGATGTCGCAATTGCGACAGAAGCTTTGCAATTGCGAAGCTCGCAATTGCGAACCTGCTGCATATCTGCTCCTCTCGCAATTGCGAGCATTTTGTCACAATTGCGATGACTGGCCCATCCCTGATGACTTCGCAATTGCGAAGGGAGGTTCGCAAATGCAAACAAGGTAGGCCTGGGCTTCTTCGCAATTGCGATAAATCCCTCGCAATTTTCAGGACTGTTAGGCTCACAATAGCGAAGTCTGACCTCGCAATTGCGAGATCAGAGCCTGCAACAATACTAGATGCAACAACCAATTTTCTCTAAGGCCCAAATCACTCTGTGGCCTATCCAAAACTCACCCGAGCCCTCGGGGCTCCAAACCAAACATGCACGTAAGTCTAACAATATCATACAGACTTGCTCATGCGATCAAATCATCAAAATAACATTAACAACTACGAATTTAACCTCAAATTCATGAAATTCATAAGATAGTTCAAAATTTCTATTTTCTCAAACAAGGGTCCGATTTATATCAAATAAACTCTAATTCTTACCAAATTTCATAGATACGACTTAAATATTAATTTAAACATGTATCGGGCTCCGGAACTAAAATACGGGCCTGATACCATCAAGATCACATGCCATTTCATTTCCAAAAGTCCTTATATTTTTCAGCAAATATTTTTTTTTAAAATTCTTTTTTTGAGCTAGGTACTTCGGAATTCGATTCCAGACATACGCCAAGTCCCATATTTTACTATGTACCCTACGGGATCATCAAATCACAGGTCCGAGTCTGTTTACCAAAAATATTGACCGAAGTTAACTTTAATCAATTTTAAAGGCCAAATTCATTATTTTTCTTAAATTTCACATAAACATTTTCAGGAAACGCGTCCGCACTGCGCACACAAATCGAAGAGAAGAAAAATGAGATTTTCAAGGCCTTGAAACCCAGATTCGGATTCTAAAACACAAGATGACCCTTTGGGTCATCACAGAATGTTCCACGAAAAATAATGATACTTTACAATTTGCTTGATATGAAGCATGTGCTTAAGCGAATATTATTGCAGGAAATGCTCATGAACATATTGCAGTGTATTTTTCGAAGTTGTCCTCTGTATTGAGGTTTATCACTACAAAAAGGCATGGATAAAAACTCAAGAATTTCTAGTTCTTTAGGCGATAATTTTTGACGGAATGAGAGAAAACATATATTGTATTACTGATAAGATAATGAAGTAGATATGCCAAGTTTATAAGATGACAGATCTATATTTGGTAGTCATGGTTTGTCTAAAGAATATTTTACTTACCTACAAGAAATTAACTAATTCTCCAATACTTTTAACTTTCACATTTCCAGTAGCCAGTTCTTCAGAAATAGAATAACTCCGTTGAGAAGTTGTTTTACTAATCTTCTCAAAGTTAACTTCACGCCCACTTCCTCATCTGCATTAATCCAAATTTGTATAAGTTCTAAATATGCTAAAAAAAATATGTAGTACATATATAAATTTAATATTATATATAAAAAATTTGAATATAAATTCAACAACTTCTGGATGATCAGGATTAATCCAAAGCTTAGAGGAATGCCAAGTATCACGCACATAATATTTATCTACATATAAAATTAACTTTAATTTAAACACACACACACACACACAAATGTCAAATCTAAATATTACGATCTTAGTACCTTGAAATTTATGAGTTTTTATGAGCTGCATAACCACTATGATAGGTTGATTGGGTGATCCATCCAAGTGGGGCAAGATTTCATTTACAAATTCTCCTAAAAATGTTACTGAAATGTTATTCCTCCTATATGTAAAATACACAAATTAATAATGAGAAAATAATAGTAATTGAATCTATAACTAATTCAATTCATTGTTGCAAGCGTACTCATGATCCTCAAGCTTCAAGTTCATAAAGGTACTTGGTTTACCACCTTGATTGTACGATTCTACGTTACCATGACTAATAACTTCTCCTATGACATCTGCCACATTTAAATAAATAGTTATGAATAAGGTGATAAAACATTCAACAATAAATAGCGAAAGGTAAAACAATTACCGAATAGTTCATTCTCATCAACCGCAAGTTGATTTGTAAGATGCTCATAAGGCTTAAAGTTGAAGATATTCAAACTAAACTATGGATCACTAATTTCATATACATTCGTCCTATGAGAAAATGTCAGTTTCACTTTATGCTTGTTAGTCTTAATTTTCAGATTGTTTGGTTCAACCACAAAGTTTTTCATAACATACAATCTCATTTCATGAATTTTTGTTTTGAATATATGCATAACAGCTCTTCTAATAGTTGCATGAATTCGATCTCTCTAAAACATAAATTTAAAAAGAAATTTAAGTTAATAAGGCGCATAAGTTGAAGAAAATACATAACAACTCGAAAAAAAATAACATGTAAAAGAGTATACACCTTTTTATTTTGAATAATTAATTCAATTGAATTAGAATTTTCTGGTTTCTCGCGGTCTGGAACGTGCCACAATCTAACAACACGAACCTTCAAATTCCAACTCATTTTGGACATTGATATTTCGCTGATATAGTTATAGTTTGGAGCCATACTTCAGAAGTTTGTATGGAAGCTAAACTCTAAGCAATGTAGAGAAGTCAAACCTAAGCAGAAGTTGCTTAAATAAAGATTTCTAAGGAAAAACTATCGTAGTAAATCAATTTTTAAGTATTTGAAATTCTAATATTTTAAAAATGGTATGTGTAATTCAATTTGTATGAGTGAGTGTGCAGACCATCCTGGCCCAACCTTAGACACTCTAAGATCCTTTTTCAAACCTACTCCCATTTAGAGTCAAGAAAAAAAACGGCGAGAAATGATACGGCTCTTCATTTTTAGCTTTGGGCTTTTTTGAATTTTTAATATTTTTTTTGTGGTTAAATAAAATTTGTGAAACACCAAGCCTTAATTTTTCTTGTCTTTTTCCTTTGTCCTATTGTTCATTTTTTAATTCTATTTCCTTTAATATAATATAGATGTAAGATACAAAATATTTATTTAATTATTTCTTTCTTAAAAAAGAATACTTATCATAACTGAATTATACACAAAATTTAATAAAAGATAACTATAATAATGTATATTATTCACAAATAAAGTTAGATACAAAAACTTGTACTAAATAAAGAATTATTATTTCAACTTAAAATTAATGTGTAAAATTTTCAACGAAATTTTAATTTATTCTTGCTAAAACAAAATACCTACCATAACTGAATTATACACAAATTTAATTAAAAATACCTATAGTTATAGTATATTGGTTTGCTTAATGAAAATTGCGTCCTTTTTTTTTGTACGTCCAAACAATTCTACGTTGGTCATTAAAAAGAGAATATTTTTAGTTTAATTAATTCTTTCTTAAATTTTTTAGTCGATTTCCTTTAATATAATATAGATGTAAGATACAAAATATTTATTTAATTAATTATTTCTTAAAAAAGAATACCTATCATAACTGAATTATACACAAAATTTAATTAAAGATACCTATAGTAATGTATATGATACCTATATTAATGTATATTATTCACAAATAAGGTCAAATACAAAGCTTGTACTAAATATAAAATTATTATTTCAACTTAAAATTAATGTGTAAGATACAAACAAAATTTTAGTTGATTCTTTCTCAAAAAAGAATACCTACCATAACTGAATTATACACAAATTTAATTAAAGATACATATAGTTATAGTATATTGGTTTGCTTAATGAAAATTGCGTCCTATTTTTGTGTACATCCAAAAAATTCTACTTTGGTCATTAAAAAGAGAATATTTTAGTTTAAATCTTAAAATAATTGGCTTTGACTAACTACATAAAATTTTGGACTACTATTTCCATTAAATATGTTTCCATTTATAATTCAAATTTTTAATGTTGTCTTAAAATTGCCAAGTGGCTTCATTTTATCTTGCCACTTAGCTTAACTACATGTGTAACGACCCGATCGGTTGCTTTGAGCTTTTGCATTTCACCCGCCAGTTCTCGGGTACGACTTGCCCCGTGTGGTGTATTATGACTTATGTAAATCATTTGTGTTGGGTTTCAGGTTAATCAGAATGAAATTGGAAGAACAGTCTCAGTGAAAGCTTAAAATTTGAAAGGTTTGACCAAAATTTGACTTATGTGTATTTGATCTCGGATGAAAATTTTTATGATTTGGTTAGCTCCGTTAGGTGATTTGGGACTTAGGAGCGTGATCGGAATGCATTTTAGAAGTCCATGGAAGGTTTAGGCTTGGATTGGCGAAATCGAGATTTTAGCGCTTTCCGGTCGATAGGTGAGATTTTGATATAGGGGTCGGAATGGAATTCCGAGAGTTCCAGTAGTTTCGTTGTGTCATTTAGGATGTGCGTGCAAAATTTCAGGTCATTTGGACGAGATTTGATAGACTTTTTGATCGAAAGCATAATTTAAGAGTTTTTGGAGTTCTTAGGCTGTAATTCGAAGTTGATTTTGTGTTTTGATGTTGTTCGGAGTGATTCGAAAACTCGACTAGGTGTTAATGATGTTATGAGAGGTGTTGGTATATTTGGGTTGAGGTTTGATGGCTCCGGGTGTGTTTCGGGTGAGTTTTGAGCGAGTACGGACATTTCGAAACTTAGAAAATGGATGGGGGCAGAATTGTTAGCGCTGGCCGCGGTAGAATTAGCGCTGGGCACGCTGGCTTAGTGCTGGGCACGTAAAAGTGACCATGGGCGCGGTCATGAAGATCTGCAGATCGTCGGTCCAATTTCAGAAGCTCATATCTTTTGATCCACAAGGAATTGTGAGATGATTCAAAACCGAAAGTTGTAGCCCTTCGTGTTTAGTTTCCAGAAAGGTAAAGATATCACAATTTGGACATCTCTAGCAAACGTTATGGCCAAAATGCAAAAGCCTGTCACTGTAGAGAAAGGCCTGTGCGGTCGCGCGGTTGTGTTTGCGCGGACCGCGGTCGATTTGGTGCGGCCCGCGGAGGTTGAAACCTGAGGGTTACCCTATAAATATAAGGTTTTGGGTTTTATTTAATATTTTGACCTAGAGAGCTCGGATTTTGGCAATTTTTCGAAGTTTTTTCAAGAAATTCATCGGGGTAAGTGATTTTAACTCAGATTTGGCTAGAATACATGAATCTATCACTGAATTCATCATTTAATTCGTGATTTGGGATGGAATTTGGGAAGAAAATTGTGAAACCTTTCAAAAATGTAAAACAATGATTTGAAGGACCAAATGGTATCGGAATTGGATAATTTTGGTATGGTTAGACTCGTGAGGGTATGAGGATTCTGAAAATGTAAATTTTACCCGATATCGAGACGTGGTTTTGAGGCTCGGGTTTTGCTAATTTCGAGATTTTTGATATTTTTCGAATGTTTTCGCTTGGGCTTTGTTCCCTTAGCATATTGTGACGTATTCGTTCTGATTTTGGATAGATTCGACGCGCGTGGAGGCCAATTCGAGGGGCAAAGGCGTCACGAGCTAGAGAATTAGCCAGTTCGAGGTGAGTAATAGTTGTAAATGATGTCCTGAGGGTTTGAAACCCCGAATTGCACATCGTAGTGCTATATTGACGCAATATACACGCTGGATGATGAGCATGGGGTCTTTCACTACTGGGGATTGTGACTTGGTCCATCCCGATTGATGATTTTACCGAATATTTGACTGAAATTCATTTGTTATCATCATGATTTGGGCTGATTGCCATATTTGGGCTTCGTGCCAACTATTTGAACCCTTCGGGGATTTTTATCATTGTTTCCTCACTGCTTGACTTATTATTTGAACTCAGTCCTGTTGATATCTACTGTTTTACAAACTCAGCCACTTTTACTCAGATTTGAAACTTAAATGATATATCTACATCATGTTTTGGGCTGAGAACTACTGTTTTACTAGTGCCCAAGGGGCTTATGATGATTTCCAGACTGAGTGAGGCCGAGGGCCATATGTGAGGATATGCTGAGTGATATGAGGCTGAGGGCCTGAGTTACTCTTTATGCCACGCGGTGGCTTGAGTGATGTGAGGCCGAGGGCCTGAGATACTTTATATGCCACGCGGTGGCTTGAGTGATGTGAGGATATGCTGAGTGATGATGCCACGAGGTGGCTTGATATAACGCTTGGGCCGTAAAGGGCCCCTCGGGAGTCTGCACACCCATAGTAAGCGCGAGTACCCATTGTTCTGAGTGATTGATGCTATGCCCGAGGGGCTAATATGAGTGATTGTGAGGTAGCCGGAGGGGCTGATACTATTCTGAGAGTGAGCTCGAGGGGCTGATACTGTTCTGAGTGATTGATACTAAGCCCGAAGGGCTGATACAGTACTGAGAGTGAGCCCGAGGGGCTGATACTATGCTGAGCGATTGATACTGTGCCCGAAGGGCGGATTTCTACTTGTTATTTACATGTTGAATTACCGGTTTTACTCGTTTTAAAAGGAATATCATTTGATTTCTTCACTGATTTACTGCTTTAAGTGATTTTACTACTTGATATGGAATTGCTTTGTGCCTTTACGTGTTTTCATACTTTCAGCCGTTATTTATAATTATTGCTCACTGAGTCGGAGTACTCACATTACTCCCTGCATCGTGTGTGCAGATTCAGGCATAGCAGAGTCCGCACCTGAGCGCTGATTCCTTCCAGGCTAGGCAGTGATTTGGAGTTACGAGGTAGCTGTTGACGTCCGCAGCCCCTTGTCTCTCCTTATCCTCTATCATTTATGTTTTCTTCAGACTGTTGTATCGGATTCCGTACTTTGTAGACCTATAGCAGATTTTGTAGTAGCTCATGACTTGTGACACCCCGGTTTGGGCCGTGTCGGGATGGTTCTTGCGGTTATTATCGTTAAATTCCGCAATTTATGAGTATTATATTATATGTTATTACTGTTTATGATGATTAACTGTTTAAAAGAGGTGTTCCGTTTTGGTCTGGCTGGCCTTGTCTTCACGAGAGGCGCCATCACGACCGGGTTCGGGGATTGGGTCGTGACAACATGATTTACTACTCTCCTTTTAATATAATATAGATGATTGTGTTTTCTCTGATTTTCTCCTTTGTATTTTATTTTGTTTCAGTTTTCAGAGTTTGACACGCATTGATGCAGCTAATTATTTCCTTCACCACTATATTTAGGTAGATTCTATTTCAAACCCTTTGGAATTTGTAGAAACTCTTCTAGAGAGAAAAGTTTGTGCAAAAAACTCAACACACGCCTGGATAGCTGTAGTTTTTTGTAAAAAAATTGCGAGTGAAGAGAAAAAAAAAAGTAAATTTTTTTATTTTTCACTAAAAAGTTTTGAAGACTTTTTAAATTTTTTCTATAACATTTTATTTTGAGCAAAATTTTCTGTAACATTAATGTTTTCTCTGTTATCAAAACCTTTAGCTTCTTTATATTTCAAAGATATTCCTACACAAATATATAATTCTATTTCAAACAAAAAAAAGTTTCAGACAATCAGTGAATTCTCTTACTATTTGGTATTGTTGCATGAATCTTTTATTTTCATTATGTTTTTTTGTTTGCTAAAGCTCCCTTCATTCTTGTTTAACCCAAAAAATAGTTTTCAAGGTCAAAGCAATAATTTTATATGACGGGCCACAAACAACCTATTCAATCCGAAAGATATAAAATTTCGTTAATACAACGTGATAGAGAAGTGAGAAATAAATTCAATAAAAATAAAGCAGAGAAGAAAGAATTCTTATTGAGTGATCCTTGATAGGATAATGAGCCGAACAAACCTTGAACGGCCGAACTATGGCTAACTTGGGAGCAAGATGCTATGAATTACAATGTATAGAATTGTAGAGAAGAAAATTAGATTCCCTTGATGGTGGTAAACATATGTCTATTTATAGGGCTAAATCTAAGTAATTATTCTCCTTGAATTATTGTAACGACCTGACCGGTCGTTTTGAGCTTTTGCCCTTCGCTCGCCAGTTCTCGGGCATGACTTACCCCGTGTGGTGTATTATGACTTATGTAAATCATTGGTGTTGGGTTTCAGGTTAATCAGAATGAATTTGGAAGAACAGTCTCAGTTGAAAGCTTAAAATTTGAAAGGTTTGACCAAGATTTGACTTATATGTATTTGATCTCGGATTGAAATTTTTATGAATTGGTTAGCTCCGTTAGGTAATTTGGGACTTAGGAGTGTGATCGGAATGCATTTTGAAAGTCCGTGGAAGGTTTAGGCTTGGATTGACGAAATTGAGATTTCGGCGCTTTCCGGTTGATAGGTGAGATTTTGATATAAAGGTCGGAATGAAATTCCGAGAGTTGAAGTAGCTTCGTTGTGTCATTTGGGATGTGTGTGCAAAATTTTAGGTCATTCGGACGAGATTTGATAGACTTTTTGAGTGAAAGCTTAATTTAAGAGTTCTTGGAGTTCTTAGGCTTGGATCCTATGTTAAATTGGTGATTGGATGTTGTTGTGAGCGTTCCGAAGTTTTGAGCAAGTTTGAACGATGTCATGGGATGTGTTGGTACAATTGGTTTGAAGTTTCGGTAGGTTCCGGGATGTTTTAGTGCAAAAATCATAGCTGTAGCAGGTCTACAGGGGTTGCAGGCCCCGAAACTCGCTCATGCGGTCCACACAAAAATAAGTGCGCCCACGGTGAGTGCTGTGCGGACCACACAAAAGCGGCCGCGGCCGCGGTAGGCGTCGCGCGGACTGCAAAAAAGTGGCCACGGCCGCGGTAGGCGTCGCGCGGACCGCACAAAAGTGGCCGCGGCCGCGGTGAAGAACCTTCCCGATGGTCCTACTTCGGAAGCTCATATCTTTTGATCTACAAGGAATTGTGAGGTGATTCAAAAACAAAAGTTGTAACTTTTCGTGTCTAGTTTCTATAAAGGTAAAGATATATCAATTTGGACATTTGTAACAAAAGTTATGGTCAAAATACTAAAGCCTATCACTACAGAGGAAGGCCTGTGCGGCCGCGGTTGTTTTTGCATGGACCACACTGGCTAGCGCGGACCGCGGTCGATTTGATGTGGCCCGCAGTGGCTAAAATATGAGGGGTACTCTATAAATATGAGGTTTTGGATTTTATTTAATATTTTGACCTAGAGAGCTCGGATTTTGGTGATTTTTCAAAGGTTTTTCAAGATATTCATCGGGGTAAGTAATTCTAACTCAGACTTGGCTAGAGTACATGAATCTATCATTGAATTCATCATTTAATCCGTGATTTGGAATGAAATTTGGGAAGAAAATGGTAAATCCTTAAAAAAATGTAAAATGATGATTTGAAGGGCCAAATGGTATCAGAATTGGATAATTTTCGTATGGTTAGACTCGTGAGAGAATAAAGACTCTAGTTTTATGAATTTTGTCAAATTTTGAGACGTGGGCCCGAGGCTCGGGTTTAGATAATTTTGGGAATCGTGCCCTTTATTGATTGTTTTCGCTTGGGCTTTGTTCCCTTAGCATATTGTGACATATTCGTTCTGATTTTGGAATAGATTCGACGCACGTGGAGGCCGAGTAATGATTGTAAATGATACTCTGAGGGTTTGAAACCCGGATTGCACATAGTAGTGCTATATTGAGGTGAGGCACACGCTTGAAGACGAGCGTGGGGTCGTGTACTATTAGGGATTGTGACTTGGTCCGTCCCGATTGATGATTTTACCGTGTATTTAACTGAAAACTAATTGTTATCATCATTATTTGGGCTGAATGCCATCTTTGGGCCTAGTGCCAGCTAGTTGAACCCTTCGGAGATTGTTGTTTGATATTTCCTCATTGTTTGATTATATAGTTGAACTCAGTCATGTTATTTTCTACTATTTTCAAAACTCAGCCATGTTTACTATGCTCTAACACTTGAAATGGTATTTTAAATAATATTTTGGGTTGAGCATCATGTTTTACTGTTGCCCAAGGGGCTTATGTAAATTTTGACTGAGTAAGGCCGATGACCTGTATTGTGAGGATAATTTTGGATTGGGTTGCATGCCGCAGCAGTGAGATACTGATTTATATGAGGTCGAAGGCCTAGATTTGATGCCACGAGATTGATTGATATTGCGCTTGGGCCATAAAGGGCCCCTCCCGGAGTCTGCACACCCCTAGTGAGCGACGTCGACGATAAATGGATCGGACTGCACGCCGCAGCGATATATGGATCGGGCTGCACGCCGCATCGGTGCTGGTACTGTTCTAGGTGTTTACTTTATTTCATTTGTCTGCCATTATCTGTTGTTGTGCTACTTCATGTGATATCTATCTGATTGCCTGGCATTATCTGTTAATTAAGTGTTGCGCCCGAGGGGCGGATTTCCGTGTTTATCTGCACTATTTGTTTTGCATTCATTTGCGTAACTGTTGATAAAGTCATTTTCAAAAGAGGTTTAAACTGAGCTAAGATATTTCTAAAGAATTCACAGCTTCACTATTTTTCTCAAAGGGTTTTTCACTGCCTCTCTACAACATGTTGGTTGCTTTACGTGATTTCTTACTGCTCAGTTGTTATTTACCTTTATTACTCACTAAGTTGGAGTACTCACTTTACTCCCTGCACCTTGTGTGCAGATGCAAGTATTTATACACCTGGTAGCGGGTTTTGAGCCAATCGGAGGCTAAGTTATCGGAGTTTGGCAAGGTGATTGCCAGCGTTCGGCACCGCATTTCTTCCTTTTGTTTATCAGTCCTATTTTGTATAATTCAGACTGTGTAGTTGTATTTATACTCTAATAGATGCTCGTGACTTGTGACACCCCGGCTTGGGCTGTGTCGGGATGGTTTCTTCTATTGTCATCATTATTTTCCGCAAATTATGGCTATTACATCATGTTTAGAACTGTTTATGATATTTAACTGTTTAAAAGAAATGTTCCATTTTGGTATAGCTGGCCTTGTCTTAATGAGAGGCGACATCACGACCGGGTTCGGGAATTGGGTCGTGACAATTATGGGTCCATTATTAGCATTTACTCAATCCATCTGTTACTTTTGGAAGACTTGTATCAGTTGTGTAAGTGCTTAAATTCTGTAGCTGATGAGTTAATTCCATAACTGATGAGTTAATTCCATAACTGATGAGTCAATCTCGTGCCTATTGAGTCAATCATGTACCTGCTGAGTCAATCTCGTGCCTGTTGAGTAAATCTTGTAATTGATTGGCTTATTCTGACCGTTACAATCATTTATTGCATTTATTGTACGTTATATAATTGATTTGTAACTGATAGTGTAATGATGGTAAATTCCATATAATTCGGGATTAACTAATTCCTTCCTCATTTGTAATTATGAGATATTCTCCCGCACCTGATCTGGGTTATTTTACGATGATCAGTTCCGAGGCTAACATGCACGGTACGAGTATGTTCGGTCCCGGGGTATTTCATATATCATCTTTATATGTCATTCTTCACTTTTCTCCAAACTTTGCTGACACGTGTCGCCATTTCATAGACCCACGTGACGAGTCTATTTTTCACTAATACAGATAGTCCCACCACTTTCCGGTTACTCTCTATGATGTGACCAGGAAGTGGAAGATTTTATCCTTTTCATCCTTGCTTCTGCCTCATTAAAAACCTTTCCAGAAAAACCCAATAAGGACAAAAACTGGACGAAGGAAAAAAGAGTGCAGAACTTAGATGTTCATATGATAACTCCATCGCTTATGTTCCTTTCGTCAATAATCGGTTGGTTTACCCCTGTCTTGTTTCGGGTTTTGAAGACAAATCTTTGCCTTATGTTTGCAAAGTTTGATATATAAATTTTGGCTTTATTTTCTGCCTATTTTAATGTTTGGGTTTTTGTTTCACCCTTTTAACTTTGCATAAAAAATGCTTCAATGCTTCGTGACTTTTTTGAATAAGCACGAATTATAAAAGAGAGGCCTTTTATGAACGACGCTTAATGAAGAAGATGTCTCAACCTCATAATGATGTAAACATACGAAAGAAGAAATAGGAACACACATGTTTCTTTGAACAACTTTGAGGAAAGTTTTGTATCATTCTATTTTTCGACTTATATAATAGTTTACATGTATTTAAGTACCATCTATAACTTTTTCGTAACTGTTTTCTTTACAACAGATTTGTAAAAAATTCAAGGGTATATCTTGCAACCCATGATTAAATATTGCCTTTAACCTAAACATTCGTAAGATTTTGAAATTTATATCCACAAGTGTATTCTTCATAGGTTTTTGAATCAGGCTTGCGTTTTTGGCTCGTGACTTTGCTCTTAACTTTCAATTTGTTGGGTAGACTTTAGGCTTGACTTCAATTCTGATTTTTCTAGTCTTCTTTTCCTTCCATATATATGGTCCCCCAAGTGTTAGAGCTTTGAAGTATGAAATCTTGTGCATTTGATTATTCCTTCCATGTGGTCCATTTTCTGAAAAGGAAAAACATACGGGACTCGGAGGTATATTTTTTAGATGATGACTGCTTAACCCTTTTATTTCATCCAAAGGGTTGTAACCTAGACCGGGAATAATACAGTGTTCCTCGTGTCTTTCGGGTCTAATATCATCATTTGCCATTTTTGGGAATTTATCCGAGTACTAATTTTTCTTGGCACTTTAGAAAATTATTTGAGTGCTCATACTTAGTCTTTTAGACTCAATATATATATATATTTGGATGCATCGTTACTTGTGCGATGTCTAAAGTTGCACCTTTGGGTGTCTAACTTTTAAATAAAAGAGGGCCCTTTTATATACTTTAAACGCTATGAATAAGACGTCTCATTTTCATTCGGGCGTAAAATAGGATAGATTGATCCAAGTAGACTTTTAATCTGAGGGAGTATTAATCTAGGTAGGATTTACAAGAGCATTGACCCCATTAAGATTTACGGGAGTATTGATCCCGGTAAGACATTGAGTTTGAGGGAATATTGATCCCAAATAAATATATATCTTAGTAGATTTGTCCTGAAGAGACATTTAATCTGATTGGATTTTGAATCCAAATTGGAGTATATGAACATACTTTCAAGTAGAGAGGGACACATGTCCGAAATAATATTTGAGATTTTCATTTATATTTACGGGATAATCGATCCGAGTCATAATACAATTAGCCATTAAGAAAGGCTTATATATTTAACTTGAATGGTCGTTGTTGGACCGAATATAAGTCACGTGTTTGTTCAAAGTGAACTTTATTCTGGTGGCTTATTTGTATATATTTATCTTGACTTAGATGTAAAACTCTCATTTTTTATCGTGGGATTCTTGACTCTGACATGGAGTTCTCGATCCTTTTGGTGTACGTGTAGTATATGTATTTTTGAAGAACTCATTCAACACTGTTTGAAGTGTTTATGCTTGATATGAGTAATACAACTAACTGAGTTAAGATGGTAAATAATTTCGGTATACTCTTAGGAATTCTATCTCCCAAGGCAATCAATTGTTTGTATCACTTCTTATAATGTCAGGTCAAATTGACTAATCTTCAAGTACTCCATAGTATTTGAGTTTTGAGGTATGAGAACTCAAACACTGGAAACATAATTTGACAATCCGCGGTCTAATAGTCCTCAGTAGGATAGTTAGTTTCGATATTGATGGATTTTTAAATGGTCCAGTTCCAACATAGGGACGGTGGCGAAGCTCTTTTTATCAAATATTTTGTACTCTGGCCGGGAACTACGGAGGTTCCAAAATGTTGTCGAGGATCATGCCATATATTGATTCGAGCTATTCATACTGACTTTGATGAGTTTTTGATTTAAAGCCTTATTACCGGAGTAGTTTTCACTGCTTTCTTTATAAATTTCTCCCATCATATATTTTGTTTGTTTGGTCCATGTGGCATTTTAGCTTTTGGGAGCCTTGAATATTCTCAAATATAATTCACCTTCATCAAGGCAGGCAGTACAGGATGAGACGCATTCAGAGTTATTGAGAGCATGCTTGTCTTTGGGTAAAGTACCATTCTGCAAGTAATAAATGAATTTATTATGCCAATTCCAAATTAAATTAGTCTGGCTTACCTCATTTTCATTCTAATTGATGATAGATCAGGGATCCCCTAAATAAGAGATGGCTCGATCCCGAGACTGTTTGATCCAGAAACGATATTTCTCAATAAGTGCCCGGAGTTGCTTTCTGAGTCAGTGATATCAGCAGTAGATCCGAGACTAGCAAATCTGACTCGATTTTCTTGGGCTGCATAGTTTTCTTGAATTTGATCAATCGTTAAATCAATATTTTTGCTCTGAGTCCCCCAACTAATTCAAGCCCTTTATATTCTTGAATTAAAATTATATTTACCGAGACATCCGAGATAATTTGGTGTACTGGCAATCATCTTTCTCCTCGGAATTTTGAAAGTAATGATGCGTTGTTGTTAGCTAGCAAGTTTGAATGATTCGACTTTTCGGACTAAAGCGATCTTTCAAAGTTTTGTAACTTTATCTTTTATTATTTGACTCTAATTTCTTCTTTTGCTTGACCAGATTATACCGCGGGTCAATATTGAGCATATAAACCTTTACCTCCGGTGGTACACCTGCTATGTTAGCATTGAGGCAAGCAAAGCAATTTTTATTAGCATGTAAAAGTTTAATCAACTTACCTTTAAATTCGGTGTCGAGTCTCGACCAACGTAAACCTTCCTATTTGGGAAGTCAATGATAATTTCTAGTTCTTCAGCATTTGACCTCGTGGCTTCTGATGCCTTCGGTTCAATGATTGCTTCCGAAAATATTTGTATAATTGTCCAAGGTTATTAATGAACCTTCCTTCCTCGTGGTCTTTCCCATCCCGCAGCTATCTCTTCTTTTTCAGTTGTTAGGTGTGGTATCTTTATAAACAATCTCGTGGCTGTTTTACCCATGTTCTTCCTAATTTTCATTCTTCTCCTGTGAAATTTTACAATTTAGCAAGGTAATTCCTTACCTGTTTGGGTAGATCCGGATCTTTTCCAGCCCGTAAAGAAAATCTCGTATCTCTTTGCTCGGACCTGTTTTTTTAGATTTTTGCGTTTAGATTTGGATCACCCAAGAATCACATCCGCTTGATCTCCGGACCCGTTTTTGACTTTCAATTGAATGAAAGCCCTCAGTTCGGAGCTTTGTACTATATCAAATGTAAAATTTACTCCTCAGTTCCGGGAGGGTCCGACGTTATTCTTATGACTCCTTCAATCGGATCCAGAATCACCTCGGTTTAGTTTTCGAACCTGTTTTTGGACATTATTAGTGTCGATTCGACTTACCGTGTCTTCTTCTGTTTAAATTCTGGTGCTGTAATGGTTATGCATATCATTCTTGCAGGATATATAGGAATTCCCGGAGATGTTCTATCTTGATCTGTTTATGTAAGGTTAGAACTAAATTTTGCAAATTAAAATTACCTGGTGTATCTGAACCTCCTGTTCCGGCACTATTTCGTACAGATCTGTTATAATCAGTTTTTGTACTTATAGTTGCGGTACCAATATATTGATGTACATTCTCCATTTTTCTCTGCTTGTTGCTTACATATCATTATCATGGCTATTCTTCCCTTTTTATTTTTCATGGTAAATCCATCTCCAACTTGGTTGTCCTCAACTGTGTTGATTGGCAAATTTCAGCCATAATGAAGGTTTAAACTGAAAACAAGCGAATATTAACAAAAATTATTTCTACCTTTGGATGAATAGCAAATTTGATTGAGTTCTCGATAACGGATCCAAACTGTTTAACCCAAAAAATAGTTTCAAGGTCAAAACAATAATTTTATATGACGGGCCAAAAGCAACCGATTCAATCCGAAAGATATAAAATTTCGTTAATACAACGTGATAGAGAAGTGAGAAATAAATTCAAAAAAAATAAAGCAGAGAAGAAAGAATTCTTATTGAATGATCCTTGATAGGATAATGAGTCGAACAGAGCTTGAAGGGCCGAACTATGGCTAACTTAGGAGCAAGATGCTATGAATTACAATGTATAGAATTGTAGATACGAAAATTAGATTCCTCTGATGGTGATAAAAGTATGTCTATTTATAGGGCTAAATCTAAGTAACTATTCTCCTTGAATTATGGGTCCATTATTAGCATTTACTCAATCCATCTGTTACTTTTGGAAGACTTGTATCAGTTGTGTAAATGCTGAAATTCCGTAACTGATGAGTTAATTCCATAACTGATGAGTTAATTCCGTAACTGATGAGTTAATTCCGTAACTGATGAGTTAATTCCATAACTGATGAGTCAATCTCGTGCCTATTGAGTTAACCCTGTACCTGTTGAGTCAATCTCGTGCGTGTTGAGTAAATCTTGTGATTGATTGCCTTATTCTGACCATTACAATCATTTATTGCATTTATTGTACGTTACATAATTGATTTGTATCTGATGGTGTAATGATGGTAAATCCCATATAATCCTGGATTAATTGATTCCTTCCTCATTTGTAATTATGAGATATTCTCCCGCACCTGATCCGGGCTATTTTACGATGATCAGTTCCGAGGCTAACATGCACGGTAGGAGTATGTTCGGTCCCGAGGAATTTCACATATCATCTTTACATGTCATTCTTCACTTTTCTCCAAACTTTGCTGACACGTGTCGCCATTTCATATACCTACGTGGCGAGTCTATTTTTCACTAATACAATTCTAAGCTAGCGTTTCGATATAGATTTGATTGAAATTTGAAAAAAGAGTTTTTAAAGTTGTATTGAATAATAATTTTTGAAAATTAAAATTTTATTTAGACATGCATTTATTTGAAGAAAAGATAAAGTTTTATAAGTGGAAGAAATTGTTTTACCCAAAAACTGTCCTAAATCAGTTTTTGGGAACTTGATAATTTTTGAATTCCCCCCCCCCCCCAAAACATGATCATATTTCATAAACAAACAATATTTTCAATTTCTCTTTTTTTTTGAAAAAATAAAGATAAAATCTGTGTCCAAACGGGAGCTAAATATATTAAGATCTTTTGAGATAATCTTTTTTTCTTGTGATCTAAAATATATACTTGTATGGGTCAAAATTTGAATAAACGAGAATCCGCGTGAAGAGGAACGGCAAAAAGTCACTTGGACCAAAGTCGTATTCATACAACGCTATAACGGCACACACCTCAACCACGACTGAGGTCGTGTATTCAGAATGCTTGAACGGCAAATTGGATGTTACGATATTTTAGTGGGTCAATCCGTAATACAGTCAAATGACTTAGGTACTCTAGTTAATGACCGTTGTGTAAATGAGAATACCTAGTATATAAACTAAGTGAGAGAAAGAAGAAAGGGGCTGGAAAAACTCACACAGAGATATAGACATTTTTAGGAAGGAAGAGGGATCTTTATCTTTTTCTCCCCGCTAAGGAGAAAGAAGAAAGGAAGCTCAGATCCTCAGTATACATCGTTAATTTCATTATATCAAATGTATGGAGCCCAACCCTATTAAAGAACGATGACCCTTTTTATCTATGTATTCTTCATTATCATTCAAAGCTATGAAAATCACCATCCATTTCTTACATTATGGGATTTGATTATTGTTATGGTTAAATTTCATGTTCATTTATGCTTGTTTATTCCTATCTTCTACTTCAGATCTAGCATAAATTATCTTTGGCTATGATTTGCCTCAAATCTTCCTATTTAATTATTTTATGAAAAGACTTAACTCTTTTTAGTCAAACAATTTGGCGCCGTTTGTGGGGATTTTCTAGCCAAATTTTTAGTTTCCTCTAGATCTAATGTCACGACCCTAAATCCAAACCCGGTCGTGATGGCGCCTCTCGTGAAGACAAGGCCAGCCGACATAACACCCAATTAAGTTAAAAGATAATAATTCATAATTAAGTCATTAATAATGATAAATCCCATAATAAAGTGAAATACATCAACTGCAGAAAACCAAACACAGCCCGACATCGGAGTGTCACCAATCATGAGCATCTAATAACCAATTTAAAGTAGGAAGAGTCTACATAGTCTATTACAGAACTAAAACAAGGAAAAATAAGATAGGGGGAGAAGCACTGGGCTGCGAACGTCGAGCAACTACCTAGTGAACTCCGAACCGCCTGAGCTGGAAGCAATTAGCACTCGCTAGCGGGACCCAAGGCTTCTGTATCTGCACACAGGGTGCAGGGAGTAATGTGAGTACTCCGACTCAGTGAGTAACAATAAATGAAGACTGAGCGATAAGAAATCACGTAAAACACAATAATATGCTATAAAGAAGCAGTGTAAAACCAGTAAAAGGCAATGAAACGGTGAAATCTTATAAAATCACCAAAGTTCAGAATAAGCTTCTTTAAAAACACCTTTTTAACAGCCAAACAAATAAAGGAAAAGCAGCTAGAAAAGATAAACACATAAAATCCGCCCCTCGGGCACAATGTCAACAGAATCAGCCTCTCAGGCAATAATATGGAACAACACCAGCCCCTCGAGCTATATCTCATATCACAATGGGTACCCGCGCTCGCTGGGGGTGTACAGACTCCGTCAGGGGCCAATTACGGCCCAAGCGCAATATCAAGTCATCTCATGACATAATCAATAGGCTCTCAACCCCATATCAACAAGCCACCTCGTGACGTACAATCTAAAGCCCTCGGCCTCATAATCATAAATTAGTGTATCACTGTTGTGGCGTGCAGCCCGACCCAAAAGTATCCTCACAACACAGACCCTTGGCCTTATTCAGTCAGAAATCTCTAAAAGCCACTCGGGCACAGTAAAATATGATGTTCAGCCCAAAATATCATTTAAAGTATTAAAATAGAGTAAACATGGCTGAGTTATGAAAACATTATAATATAGCATGACTGAGTATAAATATAAAAATTAAAACAGTAAGGAAATAGTAGTAAAAATCCCCCTAATGGTCCAAATAATTGGCACGAGGCCCAAAGATGGCATTCAGCCCAAAACATGATGATAACAAATAGTTTTCAATCAAATACACGGTAAAACAGTCATTCGGGATGGACTAAGTCACAGTCCCCAACGGTGCATGACCCCACGCTCGTCATCTAGCCTATGCGTCACCTCAATATAGCACAACGATGTGAAATTTGTAGTTTCATACCCTCAGGACAACATTTAAAATCATTACTCACCTCTATCCGTTACAAACTCTAGTCCGCGATGCCTTTGCCCCTCGAATCGGCCTCCGGATGCTCCAAATCTAACCAAAATCAGTGCAAAACCATCAAAATATGCTAAGGGAACAAAGCCCACTCGAAAGAAATCAAATTACCACACAAATCCCGAAATTAGCCAAACCCGACCCCTGGGCCCACGTCTCGAATTCCGATAAAAATAGATCAATAGACTCCTTATCACTCCCCGAGTTCATTCATATCAAAATTACTAAAATCCAACCACAAATGATCCCTCAAATCCCAAATTTTAGGTCTCCAATTACAAGCTCTAGTTCTTCAATATTAGGCTTAAATTTCATGATTGATTAGGTACAAATCACATTAAGATTGAGTATTAAGTCTATAAATCTTACCTCCAAGTGTTCCCCCTTGAATCCCTCTTGAATCCCTCTTCAAAAGCTTCAAAATCGCCCAAAAATGGTGAAAGTTAGCCCCAAAATTGCGGACAATGGCTATTTAAAATTCTGCTTAGGCATTCAAATCCTTCTTCGCGAACGCGGTCAAAGCCTCGCGTTCGCGAAGCACAACCTAACGTTGACCACATTTTCCTCTTAAGCGAACGCGACCAATCCCTCGCGAACGCGACGACTCCACAGCTCAAACCATCGCGAATGTGTCTACTACCTCGCAAATGCAATGCTCAAAGACCCCAGCCTTTCGCGAATGTGGGACCTCCCTCACGAACGCGAAGGCCAAATCCTCAGCGTCACATGCTAACCCTTCGCGAACGCGAGGGCCTACTCGCGAACGCGAAGGCCAATTGTTTGCAACATACACAACAATTTTTCTGCAACTTTCGACAACTTGAAATGGTCCATTTAACTAACCGAAACTTACCCGAGGCCCCCGGGACCTCAATCAAACATGCCAACATATCCCATAACATCATTCAAACTTGTTCCAACCTTCAGAATGCTCAAAACAACATCAAAACACCAAATTCGCATTGGATTCAAGCCTAAGAATTCCAAAATCCTCTAAATTCCGCTTTCGATTAAAAAGTCTACCAAACCATGTCCGAATGACCTAAAATTTTGCACACACATCTCAAATGACACAACGGACCTACTGCAATTTCCGAGATTTTATTCCGACCCCTATATCAAAAATCTCACCTATCAATCGGAAAACGCCAAAATTCCAATTTCGCCAATTCAAGCCTAAATCCACTCCGGACCTCCAAAACACATTCTGGTCATGCTTTTAAGACCCAAATCACCTCCCGAAGCTATCTGAACCATCAGAATTACATCCGAGCCCTCTAACACATAAGTCAACATCCGATTGACTTTTCCTACTTAAGCTTCCTCAAAAGAGACTAAGTGTCTCAAACCTTACTAAAACCTTTCCGAACCCGAGCCAACCAACCCGATCACACATAGTACCGATAAACAAAGCAATAATAAGCAAAAATGGGGGAAACGGAGCAGTAACTCATGAAACGACCGGCCGGGTCGTGACATCATCCCCCTCTTAAACAAACGTTCGTCCTTGAACGAGTCAAGAAATATACCTGAAGCCTAAAAAAGGTGAGGATATCTGCTCCGCATCTCCCACTCGATTTCCCTGGTAGCCTCCTCCATGGGCCGACCTCTCCACTGCACTTTCACTGAAGCTATATTATATGACCTCAACTTTCGAACCTGACACTCCAAAATAGCTACTGACTCCACATCATAAGTCAAATCATCATCTAACTGAACCGTGTTGAAATCCAGAACATGAGACGGGTCCCCAATATACTTCCGGAGCATAGAAAAATGAAATACCGGATGCACACTCGACAAGCTGGGTGGCAAAGCAAGCTCATAAGCCACCTCCCCAATCCTCCGAAGCACCTCAAAAGGCCCAATGAACCGAGGACTCAATTTACCCTTCTTCCCAAATCTCATAACACCCTTCATGGGTGAAACCTTCAATAGAACCTTCTCACCAACCATGTAGGACACATCCCGAACCTTCATGTCAGCATAACTCTTTTATCTCAACTGCGTTGTACGAAGGCTCTCCTGAATCACCTTCACCTTTTCTAAAGAATCCTACACCAAGTTTGTCCCCAATAGCCTAGCCTCGCCCGGCTCAACCAACCGACTGGAGACTACACCGCCTCCTATACAAAGCCTCATATGGAGCCATATGAATACTCGACTGGTAGCTGTTGTTATAAGCAAACTCTATGAGCGGCAGAAATGATCCCATGACCCTTCGAAATCAATGACACAAGCACGCAACATGTCCTCCAATATCTGAATAGTGCACTCGGACTGCCCCTCCGTCTGAGGGTGAAAAGCTGTGCTCAACTCCACATGAGTACCCAACTCTCGCTGCACAGACCTCCAAAATTGCGAAGTAAACTGAGTGCCCCTATCTGAAATGATAGAAACCGGGACACCATGCAAACGAACAATCTCCCGGATATAGATCTCTGCCAACCACTCTGAAGAATAGATAGTACACACAGGAATGAAGTGCGCGGACTTGGTCAGCCGATCCACAATCACACAAATAGCATTGAACTTCTTCAAAGTCCGTGGGAGCCCAACTACAAAGTCCATGGTGATCCGCTCCTACTTCCATTCTGGAATATCCATCTACTGAAGCAAGCCACCCGGTCTTTGATGCTCATATTTCACCTGCTGACAATTGAGACACCAAGCTACAAATCTCACAATGTCCTTCTTCATTCTCCTCCACTAATAATGCTGTCTCAGATCTTGATACATCTTCGCAGCACCCCGATGAATGAAGTACCGCGAGCTATGGGCCTCCTCCAGAATCAACTCCCGAAGCCCATCTACATTGGGCACACATATCCGGCCCTACATCCTTAACACCTCATCATCACCAATAGTCACATCTCTGCCATCATCGTGCTGAACTCTGTCCTTAAGGACAAGCAAATGAGGATCATCATACTGGCGCTCTCTGATGCGATCATATAAGGAAGACCGAGAAATCACACAAGCCAATACCCGACTGGGCTCCGAAATATCTAACCTCACAGATCGATTGGCCAAAGCCTGAACATCAACTGCAAGAGGTCTCTCCCCAACTGGAATATATGCCAAACTGCCCATACTTACCGCATTCCTACTCAAGGCATCAGCCACCACACTGGCCTTCCTTGGATGGTACAAAATAGTAATATCATAATCCTTTAGCAACTCCAACCATCGCTGCTGTCTCAAATTGAGATCCTTTTGCTTGAACAATTGTTGGGGGCTACGATGATCAGTAAACACCTCACAAGACACACTATACAAGTAATGCCACCAAATCTTCAACGCGTGAACAATGGCAGCCAACTCTAAATCATGAATAGGGAAGTTCTTCTCATGGGGCTTCAACTGGCGAGAAGCATAAGCAATAACTCTACCCTCCTACATCAACACACACCCAATACCAACTCTCAAAGCATCACAATACACAGTATATGAACCTAAAGCTGATGGTAACACTAACACTAGAGCTGTGGTCAAGGCAATCTTGAGCTTCTAAAAGCTCTCCTCACACTCATACGACCATACAAATGAAGCACCCTTCTAAGTCAACTTGGTCAAAGGCGATGTGATAGATGAAAATCCCTGAACAAATCAGCGGTAGTAACCCACCAAACCAAGAAAGTGCAAATCTCTGTGGCTGAGGACAGTCTGGGCCAACTGTGAACCGCCTTTATCTTTTTCGGATCAACCTGAATACCTCACTGGACACCACGTGTCCCAAGAAAGCCACTGAACTGAGCCAAAACTCACAATTGAAGAACTTTGCATAAAGCTTCTCCTCCCTCAATATCTGCAACACAACTCTCAAATGCTCCGCGTGCTCCTCCTAACTACGCGAATACACCAGAATATCATCAATGAAAACTATGACGAACGAGTCAAGATAAGGCCGGAACACGCTGTTCATCAAATACATGAACACTACTGGGGCATTGGTCAGCCCAAAAGACATCACCAAGAACTCATAATGACCATATCGAGTCCTGAAAGCTGCCTTAAGGATATCTGAGTCCCTGATCTTCAAACGGTGATAACCTGAACGAAGATCAATCTTAGAGAACACTCTCGCTCCCTGAAGCTGGTCAAACAAATCATCAATACGAGGCATTTCTTAATTGTTACTTTGTTCAACTGCCTGTAATCAATGCACATCCTCATACTGCCATCCTTCTTATTCACAAATAGAACCGGCACACACCAAGGTGACACACTAGGCCGAATGAACCCCTTATCAAGGAGTTCCTGAAAACTGCTCCTTTAACTCTTTCAACTCCGCTGGTGCCACACGATACTATGGAATAGAAATGGGCTGAGTGCCCGGCACCAAATCAATACCAAAATCAATATCCCTATCCGGCGGCATGCCCGTCAGGTCTGCAGGAAACACATCAGAAAAATCCCTCACAATTGGAACAGAATCAATTCTGGGAGTCTCTGCAACGACATCCCTCACAAAGGATAGATATGAAAGACAACCCTTCCCAACCATACGCTGGACCTTTAAGAATGAAATTACCCTACTGGGAACATAATCAGTCGAACCTCGCCACTTAATTCGTGGTACACCCGGCATAGCCAATGTCACCGTCTTAGCATGACAGTCCAGAATATCACGACAAGGAAATAGCCAATCTATGCCCAAAATAACATCAAAATCCACCATACATAACAACAAAAGATCCACTCGGGTCTCCAGACCCCCAATAGTCACCACACACGACCGGTACACACGGTCTACAATAATAATATCGCCTACCGGAGTAGATACATGCAAGTGAAACAAGAGACTCACGGGGCATATCCAAATAACGAGCAAAGTATGATGACACATAAGAATAAGTGGAACCGGATCAAATAATACAGAGGCATCTCTGTGGCAGACTGAAACAATACCTGTGATCACAACATCTGAAGAAATATCATCAGGTCTGGCTGGGAGTGCATAGAAACATGCCTGACTACCACCTGATCGACCTCCCCCTCTAGGGCGACCCCTAGCTGACTAACATCCACCCTTAGCTGGCTGGGTGGGTGGTGGTGAAGTAACTGGTACTGAAACCGATGACTGACTCCTATGCTGAGATGAACCTGCAAGACGATGAGGAGACTACCTCCACATATGACCCATCTCTCCACACTTATAACAACTCCCGAGTGCTGGAGATGGGGACTGAAGGGAACCCCTAGCACCGGAATGACTAGCAGATGCACCTGGCATAGAAGAGCCCTAAACTGACGGAGCACGGAACGAACTCTGATCTGGAAGGGCACTGAGTGATTGACTGGCCCTGCTGAGAATCGTGAGAACCATGACCCAATGATGCCCCACGATAACCTGGGCGAGCTAGCTGAGCATGCCTGAATGGAAGGCCTCTACCGTGCTGAAACTGACCTCTCGAAGGAGCACCACCATAACTACCAGATCTTTGAGGCCTCTTGGCCTCCCTCTCATCTCACTACTGGCGACGAACTGACTCAATCTCATAAGCAATGTCTACAACCTCCTCAAAAGTAGCACCAGACACCCTCTCCTTAGTCATGAGAATATGAAGCTGATAAGTGAGGCCATACACAAACCTCCTAATCCTCTCTCTATTTGTTAGAACCAACCAAATAGCATGGCAAACTAACTCTGAGTACCTTATCTCATACTGCGTCATAGTCATCTCTCCCTGATGCAACCACACAAACTGCCTGCGCAGCTTCTCTCTGCGAGACTGTGACACATACTTCTCCAAAAAGAGAATGGAGAACTACTACTAGGTAAGGGGTGCTGCACCAATAGGCATACGCTTCTCATAAGCCTCCCACCAAGTGAAGGCAACTCCAGAAAACTGAAAAGTAGTTAAAGCGACCCCGCTGGTCTCCAGAATACCCACTGTGCGAAGAATCCTCTGACACTTGTCCAAGAAACTTTGGGCATCCTCGCCCTCTGCACCACTGAAAGTTGGAGGCTGAAGTCTACCAAACCTCTCCAACCTGCGCTGCTCGTCCTCTGGCATGACATGAGCTACATAGTCCTGAGCAGCTGCAACTGGATGGGCTGGATGGGCTGGATGTGCCCCCGGTGTCTGAAGTCCCTGCACGACCTGCTCAGGTGTACGAGCGGCGGGAGTCGGAGTGCCTCCCCGGCCTAAAAAGTAGTTGCAGTTGTAGTAACTGAAACCTCCTGAGCTAGGCAGTGCATAATGATAGAATCTGAGCCAAGGCCTCCTGAAGACCCGAAATCACAATGGGCACAGCTGGTGCTGCTGTAGCATCCACAATTGGGACCTGCTCCTGAACTGGGGCGACTGGTGGATCTGCAGGTGCTGCCCTAGCTACTGTGCGGGCCACACCCCTGGCCCTATCGCGACCACGACCGCATCCTCGGCCTATAGTGGCCATAGCTAGTGGTACTGGTAGTCGTTCATCCTGACCGGTAGCACGTGTCCTCACCATCTGTGAGACAATAGAATAACAGAAGTTTAGTACTCGGATTAACAGATTCGCATGACAAGAATTTCACGAATATGAAGCTTTTCCTAAAGGTTTTGCAACCTCTCGAGGATAAATACAGACTTCTCTCCCCGAGACTCTACTAAACCTGCTCATGACTCGTGAGACCTATGTAACCTAGGCTCTGATACCAACTTGTCACGATCCTAAACTCAAACCCAGTCGTGATGGCACCTCTCGTGAAGACAAGGCCAGCCGACACAACACCCAATTAAGTTAATAGATAATAATTTATAATTAAGTCATTAATAATGATAAATCCCATAATAAAGTGAAATACATCAACTGCGGAAAACCAAACACAACTCGATATCGAGATGTCACCAGTCATGAGCATCTAATAACCGATTAAAAGTAGGAAGAGTGTACATAGTCTATTACATAACTAAAACAAGGGAAAATAAGATAGGGGAGAAGCACTGGGCTGCGAACGCCGAGCAGTTACCTAGTGAACTCCGAATCGCCTGAGCTGGAAGCAATCAACACTCGCTAGCGGAACCCGAGGCTCCTGTAACTACACACAGGGTGTAGGAAGTAATGTTAGTACTCCAACTCAGTGAGTAATAACAATAAATGAAGACTGAGCGATAAGAAATCACGTAAGACACAATAATATGCTATAAAGAAGAAGTGTAAAACCAGTAAAAGGCAACGAAACAGTAAAATCTTATAAAAGCACCTTAGTTCAGAATAAGCTTCTTTAAAAACACCTTTTTAATAGTCAAACAAATAAATGAAAATCATCTAGAAGCTCGGGCCAACCTATGTCTCAGTAGCTGCCCGAGAAAGGATCACTCAATCCAGACAGGTTCTCGCAACTGCCTTTCAAACAGGACCTCGAGAGGCAAGCCATGGAAGTACCGCTAGGTAGGGAGCGAGCTCCTACTTCATTGGATGTCTGATGAAAATTGGGGCTTCCAACTGAGATTCATGAAGAGAAGAGAGGACATAAAATCCGCCCCTCGGGCACAATGTCAACAAAATCTGCCCCTCGAGCAATAACGTGGAACAACACCAGCCCCTTGGGCTATATCTCATATCACAATGGGTAGCCGCTTGTTGGGGGTGTACTGACTCCGGGAGGGGCTCCTTACGGCCCAAGCGCAATATCAAACCATCTCATGGCATAATCAATAGGCTCTCGGCCTTATATCAACAAGCCACCTCGTGACGTACAATCTCAATCCCTCGGCCTCATAATCATAAATCAGTGTATCACTGATGCGGCGTGTAGCCCGACCCAAAAGTATCCTCACAACACAGGCCCTCGGCCTTACTTAGTCAGAAATCTCTAAAAGTCACTCGGGCACAGTAAAATATGATGCTCAGCCCAAAATATCATTTAATGTATTAAAACAGAGTAAACATGGCTGAGTTATGAAAACAATATAATATAGCATGAGTGAGTACAGATATAAAAATAAAAATTGTGAGGAAATAGCAGTAAAAATCCCCCTAAGGGTCCAAATAGTTGGCACGAGGCCCAAATATGGCATTCAACCCAAAACATGATGATAGAAAATAGTTTTCAATCAAATACGCGGTAAAACAGTCATTCAGGATGGACTATATCACAATCCCCAACGGTGCACGACCCCACGCTCGTCATCTAGCGTTTGTGTCACCTCAATATATCACAACGATGTGAAATACGAGGTTTCATACCCTTAGGACAATGTTTAAAATCATTACTCACCTCTATCCGGTCCACACTCTAGTCCGCGATGCCTTTGCCCCTCGAATCGGCCTCCGAATGCTCCAAATCTAACCAAAATCAGTGCAAAACCATCAAAATACGCTAAGGGAACAAAGCCCACTCAAAAGAAATTAAATTACCACACAAATCCCGAAATTGGCCAAACCCGACCCCTGGTCCCACGTCTCGAATTCCGATAAAAATTACATCAATAGACTCCTTATCACTCCCCGAGTTCATTCATATAAAAATTACCAAAATCCAACCACAAATGATCCCTCAAATCCCAAATTTTAGGTCTCCAATTACAAGCCCTAGTTATTCAATATTAGGCTTAAATTCCATGATTGATTAGGTAGAAATCATATTAGGATTGAGTATTAAGTCCATAAATCTTACCTCCAAGTGTTCCCCCTTGAATCCCTCTTCAAAAGCTTCAAAATCGCCCAAAAATGGTGAAAGTTAGCCCCAAAATCGCGGACAATGGCTATTTAAACATTCTGCCCAGGCATTCAAATCCTTCTTCGTGAACGCGGTCAAAGCCTCGTGTTCGCGAAGCGCAACCTGACGTTGACCACATTTTCCTCTTAATCGAACGCGACCACTCCCTCGCGAACGCGACCACTCCACAGCTCAAACCATCGCGAACACGTCTGCTACATCGCGAATGCGATGCTCAAAGACCCCAACCTTTCGCGAAGTGGGACCTCCCTCGTGAACGCGAAGGCCAAATCCTCAGCCTCACATGATAACCCTTCGCGAACGTGAGGGCCTACTCGCGAACGCGAAGGCCAATTGTTTGCAACATACACAACAATTTTTCTGCAACTTTCTACAACTTGAAATTATCCATTTAACTACCCGAAACTCACCCGAGGCCCCCAGGACCTCAACCAAACATGCCAACATATCCCATAACATCATTCAAACTTGTTCCAACCTTCAGAATGCTCAAAACAACATTAAAACACCAAATTCACATCGGATTCAAGCATAAGAATTCCAAAATCATCTAAATTCCGCTTTCGATTAAAAAGTCTACCAAACCACGTCCGAATGACCTAAAATTTTGCACACACATCTCAAATGACACAACGGACCTACTGTAATTTCCGAAATTTTATTCCGACCCCAATATAAAAAATCTCACCTATCAATCGGAAAACGTCAAAATTCCTATTTCGCCAATTCAAGCCTAAATTCACTCCGGACCTCCAAAACACATTCTAATCATGCTACTAAGTCCCAAATTACCTCCCAAAGTTATCCGAACCTTCGGAATTCACATCTGAGTCCTCTAACACATAAGTCAATATCCGGTTGACTTTTCCAATTGAGCTTACTCAAAAGAGACTAAGTGTCTCAAACCTTACCAAAACCTTTCCGAACCCGAGCCAACCAACCCGATCACACATAGTACTGATAAACAAAGTAATAAGAAGCAGAAATGGGGGTAATGGAGCAGTAACTCATGAAACGACCAGTTGGGTCGTTACATCTAAAGTCAGCCACAGTTTCACTTCCCAGTTGTCGTAGCATCGCCCTCTCATTGCAAATTCCAACTTGAGAAATTTGTAGGCAAGCTTTTGAAATAACTGAACCAACCAAGGTCAGATTATTGCATGAAATCAACATTATGTCTAATATCTATACAAAATCCATATCTTGTTGTAGCGATGGGTTTGGCACGTCGTGAGTATGAGTTGTCAAAGTGGGATTATGGCCACTATGCACTGAGCACGTCTGCAATCCTATTTGCAATATTAATGTTAGATACCGATATATACTTCATGCACATTGGCCCCTGTCTCTTAGGAAGGGACAATAGCCTATTGTGTGATTCTTTGAAATAACAAGCTTGTCTTGCCCGTATGCACGGAGTAAAACTTATGTCTCCCTTATTTTTGTACCCGTATGTACGGAGTATAACTTATGTTTCCTTTATTTTTTGTGCACCTGGAATGGTATCGAACCAGGACTCGAGCTCGAGATCCCAACGGGCAAAGTAAGTTGTCAGCCCATAAGAAGCCCAGACTCGACTAACAGTGAAGCTAAGCACAAGGCTATCAAATCTGAAGTCGTCATTCGAGTACAGGGCAAAATGAGTCGTTCTACAATGCCCCTCTCCCCTCGCTAACCAATCAGTTCAAGGTAACAGACGATTTCGTTTGGATTTGACTTGTTATTTTTCTTTTTTTGGATTGGGATCGGAACATGAGCATTCTCCCAGGTGTGCGAACAAGGAACAAACGCCACCAAAATACCATACCAGGAAAACATTCTGCACCATATCATCCCGCAAGCAACGGTTGATCAAAACCCCCCATACCGTACCATACTACAAAAAATAGACAAATGACTCAGAACAAGCTGGCATTATAAAGAAATAATATCCATAGCTTGGGACTGGGCGGTAAACCCATGGAACGAACAGTCTCTCCAACACAGGCAAAACATGAACACGAAAAGCTTGCACGTATGCTTGCCATGACAATCCTATGCCAATCCAGCCAACCAAATACTACGAATCACGTCCGAACTTCGTTCAAATTAATCAAGTCCCAGGGTTACCAGAAGCCCAAGCAATAAGTTCATCGCTCATCCCATCAATGGTCTCTCCAGGCCGAGCAATAAAGGGATTAGATAGACTGGGACTCACCCCAACGCATACATAAACTATGCAGCAACGCATGATATTCTCCAATGAAAGCAAGATTAGATGAACTGGGACTCACCCCGACACATGCATAAATGATGCAACAACGAGTACTGTTCTCCAATAAAAGCAAGCAACATGCAACATTCTTACCAACCTTATGTCCCCCGCAGCTAGGCGAAAGTAAAATTTGACCTTGCTCGAATTAACCAGCCAAAGTTCGACCTCGCTCGAACTCATAATAGGTTACAATTCGACCTTGCTTGAATTTACACCTTTACGGCCCCTGGCCATTGTGAGCACGTGATTTTTGCCTTATGAAAACTACTCCAAAATAAATCAAA
Source organism: Nicotiana tabacum (assembly GCF_000715075.1). NCBI lineage: Eukaryota > Viridiplantae > Streptophyta > Magnoliopsida > Solanales > Solanaceae > Nicotiana > Nicotiana tabacum. The sequence goes on from NC_134080.1 coordinate 16,425,305, forward strand.
AAATAAAATAAATTTCTTTTACTGTGTAATTTTTGAATTTGCGTGATGTTAAATATTTGTTTTATGTCTGTAAATATTTACGGTGTCATAATAGAATGAAAAAATAAAATAAAATACATGTTGCATGCATATAGGATTTAATTATGTAATAAAAAGATAATTTAAACAAAATCACAAAAAATATGCAATAGTTCTATTTTAAATATTCCACTGTGTGATTGATGTTTTGTCTATGTGTTAAATAATTGTTATAGAATAATTAATATATTTTTATGAAGTTAAAATTGTTTTATAATTAAAATTAGAAATCTAATTAGAAAAAAATGAAAAAAAATAATAATACATATACACAAAATCGGACCTGGATTAAAATCCAGGCCCAAATCGAATTAATTCCCCCCTCACAGCCCAATCCAAACCAACATGTCTGGTCCAACTCATGAGTAAATCCAAACGACGACGTTTGGTCACACTCCATCAAGGACCGTTGGATTAAATCAATCCAACGGCTGATATCCCCTACCCTTACCCGTAACCCGTAACCCGACCCATTGACCCGATTCAGTCCGACCCCAACGTTAAACCAAACGACGTCGTTTGGTTAAGTGAGATGATCCTGACCGTGAATCTTACTTGATCGGACGGACAAGATCAATCCACCCCTCCCCTATATAAGTTCCAGACCCCTACCCCGACCCCCTAACTAAACACCCCCCCTTCCTTACTATTCATCATCGTCCCCAAACCCCCACTCCTAACCCTAGCCGCCCTAGGATTCCACCGCCTGAAACCCGGCGGCATCAACGCCGCCGGTCACCAAAATAACACCCTAGAATCCCCTGAACATCCTCTACACAGATCTAACATTGGTTTCATTCGAATCAGGCCCCAACTCTTCGAATCTTAAATTGAAGGTTGGCCTGAAAACCTTATCTTCTCCGATGACCTCCAAAATAACACCACAGTTTCTCCTAAATTCCCTCACCAAGGATCTGTTAGTTGCATGGTTCGAATCATACTGGAACTACTCGAATCTTCATTTGAAGATTCGAGTACAACCTAACCTTATCCCAACCTACTTCAAACTCACACCAGTTACCCCCCTGACCTCCTTCGTGCCTAGAACATCTTTGGTTTCCCTCGAATCTAACCAGGAATGAGTAAATCCCAAATCGAACTTTCAAGAACCCTAAAAATACCAGACTTTTGGATTCTGTCCAGATTGAATAAAGATTGAGGTTTAATCGACCTTAGTCGATGTATTTTCAGTGGAAAATACTTCGACTAAGGTCTGTTTGATTTCAAACAAAGTCCAAATCCAAGTCGAGTTGAGTTCAGTTGAATTTAAAGGTTCAGAGGTAATTTCTGTTTCTTATGTGCATTCTATGTGTATTCTATGTTTGTTTCATTAGTTTGTTTAATTTTTCATAATTTTCTAGTCAAATTTTGTTATACTGTCCCCTACCCGTCAACTTGATTCTAAATGTGAATTGTTTCTGTTGATTGTGATTATGTACAATGTGTGTAATCGACTCGACTAAGTTCGTCGATTAGTTATATCATAAATCCTGCTTCTGAAAATGTTGACTGAAATAACCTGTTTTGGATGGATTATTTTGCTATAATCAGTTAATTAGTTATTGTTAATCAGTTGGTTCTTGTTTAATAAATCCATCAAATGGATGTTATATGTGTGTTGTTTTCTGAACATTAAGTTCAGAACATTGTCAATATATTGACAATGCTCCTGTTTGTTTGATCTTAGTTCAAAAGCTGAGTTCAGTTGAATTATTAGGTTGAATTCAGTATAATATTGTTATGATGTTAGTTCTGAATTCAAGTTCACAAAGGTTGGGTAAATACAATTGTATTAGGAGGTTAATCATTAGGAATTGGTTGTTAGCTGCTAGACAAGTTTTAATTCAGATAACTTGCTAAAATCTAAGACAGTAATACCAGTAGAAAACAGTAGGTCAGGGACATTTCTGGGATAGAACAATGAGGATAATATGTTAATAGCAATGTGCTGAAAGTGGAAGTTAATGGCTATAATTTAAGATACTAATGGGGAACAAGGGATAATGGGCTGCTGAAAATCAGGGAAAAGTTAGCCTAATGGGATTTAAAGTGGAAAAAACAGATTTTTAATGGAAATTTTCTGTTTTTAAAAAAAAGATAAAAGGGGTCCGGGCAGCACTTAAAAAGGGGGGGGGGGACAGACCTGTATAAGATAGAGGGAATTGGGACTGATTGAGATGAGTTCAGACAGATTTGGAAGGAGATTTAGAGAGAGATTTTTAAGGGAGATACAAAGAGTGAACAGATAAAAGAGAGGAAAATCAAGCAGAAACAGAAATCTGAAAAGGAAGATAGAAAGAAAGGAAAACAGAAACATTAAAACAGAATTCTACATCGGAAGTTAGTAGTGAACAGAATTCTACATCGGAAGAAAAGGAAGATTGAAATTGAAAGCTTTTCAGTCTGCTTTGTTCTAAGTCCCAAAATCAGAAACATTATTTTTGTATTAAATCTGTCCGGATTTGTTCGACCTCTTTGTTCAGTTAAAAAATCTGAAATTTCTTAAAAAGTACTGTCACTGTGCATCTGGGTTCCTCGAGTCTTATTATTGCTCAAATCTGTGGAAATACTGCTGTTCTGCTGATTTTTGTTACTGCTGCTACTGCTGAAATTCACTCCTTCTACCTTCATTTTCAGGTACATATCTCTTAAATTCTATGTTGGAAAGAGATTCAATATGACAAATAAATAAAGTTTGAATTGTAATACTGTCTTCTATTCATTTGAGTTCTTTAGTTAAAAATTTCAGCTTTGGTTTCATGTTGGTTAACCAGTAGTGAGTTCGACTCGATGGCTACAAGTTAATTGTCTTATTTTGAAATTCATATAAAACTTTGTAATAATGTTATCCATGTCAAAATTTCATTAGTTTAGTTATCTTTGAGTTGTGTAAATAGGAAACATGGTAGAAAGTTGGCTTTTATTTACACTTTATGGTATTGTTAGCTAGGTATAGTATAATATGGAAATATCAAGGAAAAATACGCTATTGGTTTATTTTGTTAGTAAGTTAGTTGTTGTTTAAAGCTAGATGATGTTGGTTGCAATTTGCTATCTTTTGGCACAAACCTTGGTTATGTTATAATCAATAGTTGAAAGACGCGTTAGTATAATCCGCTATGTTCACGATGTCAAATATGATGAGTAATATTGTATGCAATATCTTTTTATTAAGTCAACAGGAAGATTTGTTCTCTTTCTTAATAATAAAGGGCCTAGGAACTTATACAATATGAAAGATAATGCTTAGCAATAATTCATATAGATTGAGAATCAAATGGGTTTGATTATATATATATATATATATCTATCCCAACTCAATCATAAGCATAATTAATTAAAATAATTTCGCCTATTAGATTAAAAACAAGTATATGAGAATAAGTTGAGATGTACATGCACAGATTGCAACACTTTAAATCAATGGTAAGTAAAAATAGAATTTGCACTAAATAAAAATAATGAAAATTCTTGGAAAATATTTCCTCCCTTTATGAATCATTCATTTTCAGTTTCATATGCAATTTATTCTTTGGCATGTATATATATGTCATATTTGTTAAAAAAAAATAGTATTAATCATATTTTTATTCTGTTCTTTGAATTTAAATAGTTGGAATGAATATAATTTATACTCGGAAATTATAATCGACGGGCAACCTTTAATAGATTATGAATTCTTTTCAAAGAATTTATAGGCCTCTAAAATGGGAGTTCTCATGATTTTCACATAAAAAATATATGAATATAATAAACAATTTTTGGAAAATCCCTAATACAATTACAAGTATTTTGCGCAATTAGGGATGCGTTCGCGTACCCTGATTATATTTTTAAAAGTAAATTCGGATTATACGTACGCGCAATTTCGAGCGAATATTTAAGAAAAGGATTTTTCCAAAGGCGTTAAAACAATTTCATAAAAAAAAAACCGAGATGTGCGGTTCACTATTTAAGAAAAACAAATTTTCTTGATTCGACACAATTTCGAAAAAATGATTGTTTAATAAATATATTATCAAAAGTTATCGTGTACACGTACGCGTGACACAATTCCGCATTTTTAAATTTATAACACGAATACACGTACGCGTAATTCGATTCAAAGAAGGGTCCTTAATCACAATAAGTATAAGCGGTAGTAAAATTACGTGATAAAAATATATTTAATAAAAATCGAGATAACTAAGCCAAGAATGAAAGCAGTTGAGCGACCGTGCTAGAACCACGGAATTCGGAAATGCCTAACACCTTCTTCCGGATTAACAGAATTCCTTACTCAGGATTTCTGGTTCGCAGAATAATAAACAGAGTCATATTCTCCTCGATTCAGGGATTAAAATTGGTGACTTGGGACGCCTTAAAATTCCCAGGTGGCGACTCTGAAATAATTAAATAAATCCCGTTTCGACTGTCCTTTAATTGGAGAAAACTCCCCTTGTACCCTCATGGGGGTATGTAAAAAGGAGGTGCGACAGCTCTGGCGACTCTGCTGGGGACTTTTAGTTGTAACCCAGAACCACTGGTTCAGGGTTTAAAGAATTCGAGCTTAAGATAACTGCAATAATTGGCTTTATTTACTATATGATTTTCAACTGTTTATATGCTAATATGCTAAATGTTGCTTTTTATCGCTTTAATATTATTTGAATTGTGAATATATACAACTGCTACGAAACCCCTTTCTTTCTGAGTCTTCTGAATTTATGGTGTACACGTGCGCGTGACCCACCTTTATGTTAAAGTCATACCAAATAAGACGGAGTTGGGACAAGTAACTAGGCCGGGCAGACTTTCGTGCTCCCGGTACGTTGCCCCCGCTTCGGCTCAAACTGTCCGTTTGGGTAAGCCAGGTTTAGAACAATCAACCTAAGGTTTTACACTTAGAATAACTCAGCCATGTACCGGATCCCTAGTAGGAACGAATATTTGCATCATATGCATTTGGCCTTGGAGACTCAACACAGGGGTTGGGTCTGTCTAGGACAGGTGAACCCAAAATAAAAGGACCTTCATGATGCATCCTACTTGTTACTTGTGCATTCATTTGCCTCGAACATGCTTGTTGACCAGCTTAAATAAAATCATGGTGATAAGAAAGGAATAAAATGGGTTGTTTTAAAAATTTCGAAAAAAAAATAGTTTTAAATTTTGAAATAAAGGTATTTAATAAAAAAAAAATCGAAAATGATTTTTTTTAGTATAAATTTTCCAAAATGAATTTTGACTTTATTAAAATTAAATTTCAGATACAAAATGAGCACCACACAAAGTCCCTCATCCACAAGTACGGAAGAATTTCTATGTCAGCTTCAAATGTGGTGGTATGATTTAGGCGAAGACAGTCAAAAATGGGTCGTCAAGCATTTGGGAAATCTCACGGACATTATGAAAGTTAAACCCCGGTGATGATCTGATTGCGGCGTTAGTAACTTTCTGGGACCCTGTTCACAATGTTTTTCGTTTCTCTGACTTCGAGCTTACTCCTACATTAGAGGAGATAGCTGGCTATGCTGGTTTTGACGGAAGTCTAAGAAATCAAAGCTTGATATTCACAAAGGCTCCTTCGGTACATCGATTCTTCGGTCTTCTGAACATCAGCAGTCAAATCAGGAAAAGCAATGTCATCAATGGATGTTGTTCCTTCAACTTTTTGTATTAAAGGTTCGGAAAATCAGATGGGTTCGAAATTCATGAGAAAGGCCTTACTAATAAGCAAAACAAAGACACTTGGCAGATTCACCGTCGATTCGCTTTCATGGTGGCTTTTCTAGGAGTCATGGTTTTCCCAAATAAAGAGCGAACAATTGATATTCGCACCGCGAAAGTTGTGCAAATCCTCACCACTAAAGAAAACCACACCATTGTCCCCATCATTCTATCAGATATTTATCGGGCTTTGACTTTATGCAAATCAGGAGCAAAAGTCTTCGAAGGATGCAAAATTTTGTTGCAAATGTGGGTGATTGAACATCTCCAACAACAGCCCAAGATCATACAGTATGGGTCAAACAATGATAATTGCATCGAAAGCTATGAGGAAAGAACAAAAATTATCAGGTGCCAGAAGGGATAGAAGCATGGGTATCTCATCTAAAGGCTTTAACGGCAAATCAAATTGAATGGACCCTGGGATGGCTCCCGATGAGGGAAGTAATACATATGTCAACCTCAAATAGTTATCTACTACTATTGGGATTAAGAAGCATTCAGCCGTATGCACCACTAAGAGTCTTAAGGCAACTAGGGAGATATCAAATAGTTCCTGATGATGAAGATTTGAGTATGCAAGTAATCGAATTACACCCAGAAGCCACTATTCCCGAAGCTCTACTTCAGCAGATGTGGAATGGATGTCGATACTTGAAAAGTGATACTCAAGTCCCAGACACTACAAGGGGTGAGCTAAATCCTGGATATGCAAGGTGGTTTGAAAAATGATCTCGCGTGGATGATGTATCAGAGCCTGAGCTAAGAAGGCCAACAAAAAGACCCCATGTTCACAACTTCAATGATAAAATCCAAGAACGGTTGATCTAGGGAGAAAAGGAAAAAGGGTACAAAGCAACTATCCATGCCCTAAAAGAAAATCTAAGAAGCCTCAGATTGGAGAAAGATTTGCAAGAACAAGAAGCCGAAGGCGAGAAAAAGAGTCTAGCTTGTGAGAATGAAAATCTTCATGCTCGATTCCAAAAAATGAAAAGAGTTTCTGAAACGCCAAAGAGGAGCTGGAAGGATCAAAAACCCATCGCCAATCTCTTTGAAAGAATGTAAGTATTTGATTCCATTCTTGCGGAAAATGAAAGGGCGTTGAGCAAAGCAAAAGAAAGGATCCAACGATTAAACGAAGAAGCCAGATCTAACAAGAAACGCCAGGATAGGCAATCCGAAAAAGACAAGGCACAATTCAAGAAGGAAAAAGACTATTGGACGCGATCAGAAGACCAGCTTCGTGCACAACTAGAAGAGGCAAGAAGATGCAACAGAGAACATCAACAAGCAGACCTCGACAGGGAAAGATCGCAAGCAAGATTAGAGCAGGCTAGACTCCGAGCTCTGTTAGAATCAGCTCTAGATCGTGAAAACCGTGTCAGAGATATAGCCACCACTCGTCAGCAGCAATTGCAAGACCAAGACCAACGTCTCCAAGGTTTCAGGGCACAAATCCACGACCTGGCAGTCTTCACATCTCAAAGTTATGTAAATTGCCAAGGAATGGATTATGAAAGGTTTACAGAGCATGCGCCCACTTTTGCTCGTCATCTAGCAATGGAGTTGGAAAGGATGTATCGTACACTGGGAGGCCATCCAGGTCAAGCCCCACATTGAGCAGATAATCCAATATTTGACAGTAAAAGTGGAAAGTGGGGCATGTTGTGAGAATGTTAAGAATTGTATCTTTTATTTTGATTTAAGTGTGTGTGTTTTCAAGCCATTTTCTTAAAGTTTTCAAATGTAATTCCATATTTGTGTAATAAAAAAAGGTGATTGCCTTTGGTCCGAACTACGCAAGGTCTGATTCATGTAAGGCATGATACGTAGGCAATCTCTAAGATTCGACCACCACGATAAAAGATATATATAATAAATAAAAGTGAATAACAATAAAAATTTCAAGAAAGCTGGGACGACACAAACAGCCGAGCAAATGCATAATAGAAAGGGATTATTTGTCTAGGAGAATTGCATCTCAACGTGTAATTATATATGTGTTAAACTCTCAAAACTAACAAGTTTGTTCATTTTCAGAATTCAAGCAGTTAGTTTCTCTAAAGAGTATACTGGCATATTATCACTATCACACAAGATCAAAAGGACCAATACCCGAAAGTATGTCTATCCCAGATGTTGACACAGGTATGGAGCTAGAGGAGATGGATGTCGGGAAAATGAAAGAAGAGATGTTTAAACTCAAGCAGCAAATGGCTGAGATGTACCAAGCCTGGTCTACAGGACAGTTACCCCCATCTCACCCAAATAACCCTGCTCCATCAATGACCCAAACTCAGGATAATATCACCACTGAATTATCCCTAAATTTCCCCATTTACCAGCACTACCGAGGCACCACCTCTCAGACACCACAGTCTCCACCTCCAAAACCAGTTCCGTACTTTCCTCCAACTATGACTCCTATTTTCGTAGCACCTCCCCTTGCTACATTTCACAAATCTCCTAGTGAGCCTACATTCCAGGCCCAGGACAACCAATATTACCCCCCGGAGCCCACCTTCAAAGCCTCCGAAATCAATTCAACTGCTCTTCGGTTTGATCTCCCAACCGAAATTGACAAGCCAGCCAAAAATGCTGAACAAGAAGAGATGTTCAGGAAGGTCAAAAGTCTAGAACAATCGTTCCGAGACATGCGGGGATTAGGTGGGCAAGTCAGTGTAGCATACAAAGATTTATGCTTATTCCCCAATGTACAATTGCCAGTTGGCTTCAAGATGCCCAAATTTGACCTATACAGCGGGCACGACGACCCAGTAGCCCACTTAAGGGGTTTCTATAGCAAGATGCGAGGAGCTGGGGGAAAGGATGAATTATTGATGGCTTACTTCAGTCAAAGTCTAAGCGGATCAGCTTTGGAGTGGTATACACGCCAGGACCATGGAAGATGGTACACCTGGGATGACCTGGCACATGCATTCACATACCATTTCCAATACAATCTGGAAATCATCCCAGATCGATTATCTTTGACAAAATTTGAGAAGAAGCACAATGAAAGCTTCAGAGAGTATGGTTTTCGGTGGAGAGAACAGGCAGCAAGAGTGGATCCTCCTATGAAGGAGAGTGAAATGGTAGACTACTTCCTCCAAGCCTTGGAACCGACTTACTATGCCCACTTGGTTTCAGCGGTTGGGAAATCATTCAACGAAGTAGTGAAGATGGGAGGTATGGTGGAAGAAGGCCTCAAGACAAATAAAATCATGAGCTATTCAGCAATTAAGGCAACTACTCAAGCTATTCAAGGCGGGGTAGGAGGAATCGGAAGAAAGAAGAGGGAGGAAGCAGCGGTAGTTGATTCAGGAATTTGGCCGGGACCCAGAGGTTCACCGCTTTACTATAATCAACAACGACCTCGCCAATTAACTTACCACCATGATTCATCCCAACACTACTATCACCCTTCAGATCCTCATTTTCCATTAACCATGCTCAAGCATACAATCAGCCACCTGTTCACACCAATTGGCGTGCTCCTGTCACACCAAATACTTACCCACGAGCCTATCCCGGACCAGGTTTCAGGCCTAGGCCAGCATTCAGGGGAGAAAGGGAACAGAAAAAGAAAACTTACACTCCATTGGGAGAGTCTTACACCAGTCTGTTCCACAGGCTAAGGCAGCTAGACATGCTGAGACCAATACAATCCAAGCTACCCAATCCTCCTCCAAAGAATCTGGATTACACCATTAGCTATGAATATTGCTCTGGTGCACCAGGCCATGATACGGAGAAATGTTGGCATTTGAAAAATGCAATACAAGAGCTGATTGATACTAATAAAATCGAGATTCAAACCCCCGAAGCCCCAAATATCAATAGAAATCCAATGCCAGCCCATCAAGAGGCTAATATGATAGAAATCATACAAGCTGATGGGGAGACAAAGAAGCCGTCACAAACTGTCATGATGATCAAATCTCATGAAACCAATCCAGATAAGCAGTTAACAGAGGAGAAGCCGGTGTCTAAGCAAAACAAAAATGGTGATGAACCATCTATGATAGTCGATGAGGGATCATCGAGCAAAGTTGCCGCAAAACAAGAAAGGCAGAAAGTGATAGTACCAGGGGTTGCTTACAAACCCATTATATTTGTGGAAGGAGCCCGTACAGATTGGGTTATTATTGCACCTATAATCCAGCTGCCGGTCATCAACAACAAAGCCATCCCATGGAACTATGAACGGGTGACTGTAATGTACAAGGGCAAAGAAATCAAGGAAGAAGTGTGTGAGGTGCAAGGCTTGACACGTTCGGGAAGATGTTTTACTCCCGAAGAGTTGAGAAAAACTAAAAACAATCCAACGCCAACAAAGAGAGCTGTGACGGAAGAAGAGGCGGAGGAGTTTTTAAGAAAAATGAAACTCCATGATTATTCTGTTGTGGATCAATTAAAGAAGACCCCCGCTCAAATTTCATTGTTGTCATTACTGATACATTCAGAGGAGCACCGTCTGGCTTTGATGAAAATCCTGAATGAGGCTCATGTTCCTGAAAAAATCTCTGTAAATCATTTGGGAAAAATAGCCAACAGAATCTTTGAGACAAACAGAATTACATTTGCTGATGATGAATTACCTGTGGAAGGTACCGAGCACAACAGAGCTCTTTACCTCACCGTGAAATGTGAAAACTCCGTAGTAACCCGAGTATTGGTTGACAATGGGTCCAATGCAAACATATGCCCTCTCTCCACTTTAAACAAATTAAAAATTAAAGAGGAGAGGATCCAGAAGAATAGTATCTGCGTACGAGGATTTGACGGTGGAAGCAGAGATTCATTTGGCGACATAGTGTTGGAACTAACTATAGGGCCAGTTGAATTCACAATGGAATTCCAAGTATTGGACATGACTGTTTCTTACAACTTGTTGTTGGGTCGACCATGGATCCATGCTGCTAAAGCAGTCCCGTCAACACTACATCAGGCTGTCAAGTTTGAATGGGATCATCAAGAAATAGTCGTGCATGGAGAAGAAAGTTTAAATGCTCACAACAGTACCATTGTACCGGTCGAGGGAACAGAAATTGACCAAGGACCATGGGTATACCAAGTGTCCGACACGGTGTCGGTAGAGAAAATTCCAGAAGGGAAATACCTTCCGAATCCAAAGATATCCTCTGCATCAGTCATGGTAGCTTATTAAATGTTAAAGAATGGCTTTATACCCGGCAAAGGTCTGGGCTTATATTTACAAGGGATTATACAACCAGTATCTCTCCCCGAGAACTGGGGAACATTCGGTTTAGGGTTCATACCCACCGCCAATGACGTGATAAGGGCCAGGAAGTTGAAACACCAAGCATGGGTTCTTCCAAAACCAGTACCACATCTGTCAAAGTCTTTTGTCAAGACCGGCGCTAAAAATCGCCCGATAACAACAATTCCTAAATCCCGGGTCAATCCTGAGGAGGAATTAATTGAAAGGTTCGAGAAATTGTTTAGTGATGTGAATATGTTGGAAAGCAGAGAAGGGTGTAGCAACGCAGAAGTTCAATTCGTTGGGCCAGAAACAAAGCTCAATAATTGGAAAGCCACTCCTCTCCCAATTCGAAAGGAGTCTTGGTAGTTTATTTTGATTTTCTTTCAGTTTGTTTGGGTTACTTCAGGGTTGTAATCCCAAATCTTATCTTACAGTTTGTTTGAAGTGTGCAAACCTTGTTATCTTTCATCATCCAATAAAAAGCAGTTTCCTTTTTATTATCATTCCTGATAGTTTTATTTTCTTTTTCTTCTTTCCTGTACAGTTCCTTTTACGCTGGCTCTAGTGATATGGCATGCATGAGGAATCCTCAGCCCAGTCTTAAAAATCAATCTGGTTCCAAAGTAATAATTCAAGAAATATATTGTGATTATGAATCAGAATATGATGAAGATGAGGTTTTTGAAGAGATTAGTAAAGAGTTAATTCACTTTGAGGAGAAAACCAAACTTAACTTGAGTGATACCGAGGACATCAATATAGGGGACACGAGTAATATCCGAGAAACTAAAATAAGTGTCCATCTGGAACCAAAGATCCGAGAGGAGTTAATTAAAGCACTCATAGAATTCAAAGATGTTTTTGCATGGTCGTATGACGACATGTCGGGCTTGAGCACTGATTTAGTGGTCCACAAATTGCCCACCGATCCAACGGTGCCTCCTGTCAAGCAGAGGCTGAGAAAATTCAAGCCTGATATGAGTGTGAGAATTAAGGAAGAAATCACCAAACAATTGGAAGCAAAGGTCATTCGAGTCACTCGATATCCTGTTTGGTTAGCTAATGTCGTTCCTGTGCCAAAGAAAGACGGCAAAATTAGAGTATGCGTCGACTATAGCAATCTCAACAAAGCAAGTCCAAAGGATAATTTCCCATTAACCAATATCCATATTTTGATCGACAATTGTGCCAAGCATGATATAGGGTCTTTCGTGGATTGTTATGCCGGGTATCATCAAATTCTAATGGATGAAGAAGATGCAGAAAAGACGGCATTCATCACACCATGGGGAACTTATTGCTACCGGGTAATGCCATTCGGTCTAAAGAACGCCGGAGCAACCTATATGAGAGCAATGACCACAGTGTTTCATGATATGATACACAAGGAAATTGAGGTATACGTGGATGATGTGATCATAAAATCAAAGCATCAGGCCAACCACGTTGGGGATTTGAGGAAGTTCTTCTTAAGACTTCGCAGGTACAACCTCAAGCTTAACCCGGCCAAATGCGCATTTGGAGTTCCATCCGGAAAGTTGCTGGGATTCATAGTCAGTCGACGAGGCATTGAGCTAGATCCGTCAAAGATTAAAGCCATCCAAGAACTGCCACCTCCAAGAAACAAAACTGAAGTAATGAGTTTGTTGGGGAGGTTAAATTACATCAGCAGGTTTATTGCTCAGCTCACAACAACCTGTGAGCCAATTTTTAAATTGTTGAAAAAGGATGCTGCGGTCAAATGGACCGATGAGTGTCAAGAAGCGTTCGATAAGATAAAAGGATACTTGTCAAACCCACCCGTGTTGGTCCCGCCAGAGCCAGGAAGACCTTTGATTCTTTACTTGACGGTTTTGGAAAATTCATTTGGTTGCGTATTGGGGCAACATGACCTCACTGGCAGGAAAGAACAGGCCATCTACTACCTTAGCAAGAAGTTCACAGCTTATGAGGTTAAGTACACTCATCTGGAAAAGACATGTTGCACCCTAACATGGGTAGCTCAAAAATTGAAACACTATTTGTCATCCTACACTACTTATCTCATTTCTCGATTGGATCCATTGAAATACATTTTTCAAAAGCCTATGCCAATGGGAAGACTTGCAAAGTGGCAGATATTGCTCACAGAATTTGACATCATCTATGTGACTCGAACTGCAATGAAGGCTCAAGCGCTGGCCGATCATATGGCCGAAAACCCGGTCGATGAGGAATATGAGCCGTTGAAAACTTATTTTCCTGACGAAGAAACAATGCATATCGACGAGGTGGAGCGAATTGAAAATCCTGGCTGGAAACTTTTCTTTGATGGAGCCGCTAACATGAAAGGAGTCGGAATAGGAGCTGTAATCATTTCTGAAACAGGGCATCACTATCCTGTTACAGCTCAGTTGCGATTTTATTGCACCAATAATATGGCTGAATATGAAGCTTGTATTTTGGGGTTAAGGCTAGCCGCAGACATGGGTATCCGAGAAATCTTAGTTATGGGAGATTCAGATCTGTTGGTACATCAAATTCAAGGAGAATGGGAAACCCGAGACTTGAAGCTCATCCCATACCGACAATGTCTACATGATCTTTGTCCGCGGTTTCAATCAGTGGAATTCCAACATATTCCAAGAATCCATAATGAGGTTGCCGATGCATTGGCTACCCTGGCATCAATGTTGCACCATCCGGACAAAGCTTATGTAGATCCAATACATATTCAAGTCCACGATCAGCACGCTTATTGCAATATGGTTGAGGAAGAATTTGATGGTGAACCATGGTTCCACGACATCAAGGAGTATATCAGGATGGGGATATATCCCGCACAAGCCACAGGAGACCAAAAAAGGACCATTAGGCGATTGGCAAATGGATTCTTCTTAAGCGGAGGAGTTTTGTATAAAAGAACACCAGATCTTGGATTATTAAGATGCATAGATGCCAGACAAGCTACAACTGTCATGTCTGAAGTACATTCAGGAGTTTGCGGACCCCACATGAGTGGATATGTGTTGGCAAAGAAAATCCTCCGAGCTGGTTACTATTGGCTTACCATGGAGCGAGATTGTATCAGTTTTGTGCGCAAGTGTCATCAATGCCAAATGCACAGAGATTTGATTCATTCTCCACCATCCGAGTTGCACACAATGTCGGCACCATGGCCCTTCGTTGCCTGGGGCATGGATGTAATTGGACCAATTGAGCCGGCAGCATCCAATGGGCACAGGTTCATTCTGGTAGCTATTGATTATTTTACCAAATGGGTTGAGGCCAAGACATTCAAATCAGTGACCAAGAAAGTTGTGGTCGATTTTGTCCACTCAAATATCATATGTCGATTCGGAATCCCGAAGTTGATCATCACAGATAACGGTGCTAATCTTAACAGCAACCTAATGAAGGAAGTATGTCAACAGTTTAAGATTACACATCACAACTCTACCCCATATCGGCCCAAGGCGAATGGAGCAGTAGAAGCAGCCAACAAAAACATAAAGAAGATACTTCGGAAAATGGTAGAAGGTTCAAAACAATGGCATGAAAAATTACCATTTGCATTATTGGGATACCGCACTACTGTTCGCACTTCAGTAGGAGCAACTCCTTATTTGTTGGTATATGGCACTGAAGCAGTAATTCCTGCAGAAGTTGAGATTCCTTCCCTTCGGATCATCGCCGAAGCAAAGATTGATGATGATGAATGGGTCAAAACCCATCTAGAACAGTTAAACTTGATTGATGAAAAACGATTGACCGCAGTATGCCATGGTCAATTATATCAAAGAAGAATAGAAAGAGCATACAACAAAAAGGTACGTCCCCGGAAGTTTGAAGTAGGTCAGCATTTGCTGAAACGTATTCTTCCACATCAGGTTGAAGCAAAAGGCAAATTTGCCCCGAATTGGCGAGGACCATTCATTGTGACCAGAGTATTATCGAATGGTGCACTATGCTTAACAGACATTGAAGGCAAGTTCATAGACATCGCGATCAATTCTGACGTGGTAAAGAGATATTATGCATGAATTTTTGAATGTTTGTATTTAGCATTATTTCGAAGATTGGAATGACAAAGACAATTTATTCTGCTATCCGAAACACTATACCCTTTGTTTCCCCTTTGAGCCATACTTGTTTCTTTCCTACCCTCTCTTGGAATCAATGAAAATCAAGTATGAAATAAAAAAATAAAAAAAAACAAAAAAAAACATCACTATTATTTAGTGAACTACGTTTGACCTGATTCCTCAAAGAAGGATGCGTAGGCGCCTCACGGCTCGGTCATAGGGTGCACAATATACATAAAATGTGCACAAAAAGAAACATCAAGCGACCCCAATCAAGGAACTGGGGCAAGAATTGTATTGGAAATAAGAAAAAGATTCCAAGAGTTGTAATTTTAAACACATACCAAAACTGTTTAGCTTTTAATACCTTTTCCATTTCTAACCCCATACCAGAAAGACCTTTCGACCAATCTTAGAAAAATGCTGAGTCAAGCAAATGAAGATGGTTCATAATACTCTGGTACAAACAAGAAAAAAAGTAAAAATGAGAGAGTCTTATAGGTGAAAACCCACACGGGCACCATAAGGCGACGGAAGTTGAGAGAAAAGTAAAATGAGAGAGTCTTATTGGTGAAAACCTTCGTGGGCACCATAAGGCGAAAAGGAAGTGAGAAATGAACAAATGAGGAAAGTTTATCGGTGAAAACTCTTTGAGACGTTGCAAGTCCAACAGGTCTGTGAAATGAAAAATGAGGTTGGATTATGGGAATTTTGGCAAAAACAAAAATGAGACAATTGAAAGGAGATTGATTAAAAGACTGGGTTGATTAATCCGAAATGCATACCCTGATCATTGGTGCCAGTAACTCCAATCAGATAAGTTTTTATTCTTTCTCCAACAGTCATCCAAACTTGGATTTTTCTTTTCATTCTATAATTGTCGAAATCAGCGTGTTTCGCCACTAATAAATCTTACTTTTCTAAAAGCTTTGAGATAAGTTTTATTCCAAACAAATAAGAAGGAATGTCAAGGTATACTACCAAGATTCAAGGTTACATGATGCAAAATACGGCCACGAAAGGTGGGAGATAAAAGATATGGGTGTAAGAAAGGTGAAATCAAAAGTGGATCAGCAAAGTCAGAAGGGACATATGATTACAGTTAAAAGGGTTTGAAGGAAAACATACAGAGGGGAATCCTATAGTCAAGAATCAATTACGAGGACAAAATAGTCTTTTCAACCATTCCAAGGCAATAAAGAGAGACGAAGAGAAGCCTCACCATCGGCAAAAATACCCCAGTTAACCACCCTGCTTTAAACTAACGAAGTTTTCTTTGATTTAAAACAGGGGCAAATACAATATTTGTGTCAGGAAATACCTGGTAAAGAATTAAAGAAGTCAGGCGTCCACCTGGAGAATGAGGATGAGAATTAAAGAAGTCAGGCGTCCACCTGGAGAATGAGGATGAGAAAAGAAGAAGTCAGGCGTCCACCTGGAGAATGAGGATGAGAATTGAAGAAGTCAGGCGTCCACCTGGAGAATGAGGATGAGAAAAGAAGAAGTCAGGCATCCACCTGGAGAATGAGGATAAGAAGTTAAAAAGAAGTCAGGCGTCCACCTGGAGAACGAGGATGAAGAAAGAAAAAAAGCAGTCAGGCGTCCACCTGGAGAATGAGGATGAATAAAACGAAGAAGTCAGGCGTCCACCTGGAGAATGAGGATGAGAATTAAAGAAGTCAGGCGTCCACCTGGAGAATGAGGATGAGAATTGAAGAAGTCAGGCATCCACCTGGAGAATGAGGATAAGAATTAAAGAAGTCAGGCGTCCACCTGGAGAATGAGGATGAGAATTAAAGAAGTCAGGCGTCCACCTGGAGAATGAGGATGAGAAAAGAAGAAGTCAGGCGTCCACCTGGAGAATGAGGATAAGAAGTTAAAAAGAAGTCAGGCGTCCACCTGGAGAACGAGGATGAGAATTAAAGAAGTCAGGCGTCCACCTGGAGAATGAGGATGAGAATTAAAGAATTCAGGCGTCCACCTGGAGAATGAGGATAAGAATTGAAAAAATCAGGCGTCCACCTGGAGAATGAGGATGAGAATTAAAGAAGTCAGGCATCCACCTGGAGAATGAGGATGAGAAAAGAAGAAGTCAGGCGTCCACCTGGAGAATGAGGATGAAGAATTAAAGAAGTCAGGCGTCCACCTGGAGAATGAGGATAAGAATTAAAGAAGTCAGGCGTCCACCTGGAGAATGAGGATGAAGAATTGAAGAAGTCAGGCGTCCACCTGGAGAATGAGGATGAGAAAAGAAGAAGTCAGGCGTCCACCTGGAGAATGAGGATGAAGAATTAAAGAAATCAGGCGTCCACCTGGAGAATGAGGATAAGAATTAAAGAAGTCAGGCGTCCACCTGGAGAATGAGGATAAGAATTAAAGAAGTCAGGCGTCCACCTGGAGAATGAGGATGAAGAATTAAAGAAGTCAGGCGTCCACCTGGAAAACGAGGATAAGAAAAGAAGAAGTCAGGCGTCCACCTGGAGAATGAGGATGAAGAATTAAAGAAGTCAGGCGTCCACCTGGAGAATGAGGATGAAGAAGATAAAAAGAAGTCAGGCGTCCACCTGGAGAACGAGGATGAAGAAAGAAAAGAAGCAGTCAAGGCACTCACCTGGAGAACGAGGGAATGCAATTGAAGTTTTGAAATCAAAAGCCCGCTCATATGATAAAGGAGCACATTTAAAATCAATAAAGCAGAGAAGTCCAACAAAATCCCCAGCAAGAAACAACAAGAGTCCCAAAAGAAAATACGGGACACAATGAAAAGGAATACGGAATAAGCCAAATGCCCAAGAGTCACCAAGATATCAAGACAACAAGAAACGCAAGGGCATGATCTAGATAAGATTTTTATAATTCATGTACCATAATCTAGTTTAACTTTTTGTATTTCCTTTGAAGTAAGGTGTAATAAGGAGGTCAGCAAGTAGTAAAAACAGCACAAAGCAGCAGTAACATCACAGTCCCATGGTAGTCCCAGCTACCCAAAACTTCCCGAACTACATTGACCTGATTCCTTTATAGCCAAGGATATGTAGGAAACCTTTGAAGCAGAGGTTCGGTCAAATCTTTCAAAAAAAATGCTTCCCACGGAGTATTCGAACGGGCAAAAAATCGCTCGTATCGGCTCACTTTATCTTTGCACGAGAACTCTTCGAGTTTCCGCACAAAGAGGGGCAGCTGTGAGCACGTGATTTTTGCCTTATGAAAACTACTCCAAAATAAATCAAAAAATAAAATAAATTTCTTTTACTGTGTAATTTTTGAATTTGCGTGATGTTAAATATTTGTTTTATGTCCGTAAATATTTACGGTGTCATAATGGAATGAAAAAATAAAATAAAATACATGTTGCATGCATATAGGATTTAATTATGTAATTAAAAAGATAATTTAAACAAAATCACAAAAAATATGCAATAGTTCTATTTTAAATATTCCACTGTGTGATTGATATTTTGTCTATGTGTTAAATAATTGTTATAGAATAATTAATATATTTTTGTGAAGTTAAAATTGTTTTATAATTAAAATTAGAAATCTAATTAGAAAAAAATGAAAAAAAATAATAATACATATACACAAAATCGGACCTGGATTAAAATCCAGGCCTAAATCGAATTAATTCCCCCCTCACAGCCCAATCCAAACCAACCTGTCCGGTCCAACTCATGAGTAAATCCAAACGACGACGTTTGGTCACACTCCATCAAGGACCGTTGGATTAAATCAATCCAATGGCTGATATCCCCTACCCTTACCCGTAATCCGTAACCCGACCCATTAACCCGATTCAGTCCGACCCCAACGTTAAACCAAACGACGTCGTTTGGTTAAGTGAGATGATCCTGACCGTGAATCTTACTTGATCGGACGGACAAGATCAATCCACCCCTCCCCTATATAAGTTCCAGACCCCTACCCCGGCCCCCTAACTAAACACCCCCCCTTCCTTACTATTCATCATCGTCCCCAAACCCCACCCTAGCCGCCCTAGGATTCCACCGCCTGAAACCCGGCGGCATCAATGCCGCCGGTCACCAAAATAACACCCTAGAATCCCCTGAACATCCTCTACACAGATCTAACATTGGTTTCCTTCGAATCAGGCCCCAACTCTTCGAATCTTAAATTGAAGGTTGGCCTGAAAACCTTATCTTCTCCGATGACCTCCAAAATAACACTACAGTTTCTCCTAAATTCCCTCACCAAGGATCTGTTAGTTGCATGGTTCGAATCATACTGGAACTACTCGAATCTTCATTTGAAGATTCGAGTACAACCTAACCTTATCCCAACCTACTTCAAACTCACACCAGTTACCCCCCTGACCTCCTTCGTGCCTAGAACATCTTTGGTTTCCCTCGAATCTAACCAGAAATGAGTAAATCCCAAATCGAACTTTCAAGAACCCTAAAAATACCAGACTTTTGGATTCTGTCCATATTGAATAAATATTGAGGTTTAATCGACCTTAGTCGAAGTATTTTCAGTGGAAAATACTTCGACTAAGGTCTGTTTGATTTCAAACAAAGTCCAAATCCAAGTCGAGTTGAGTTCAGTTGAATTTAAAGGTTCAGAGGTATTTCTGTTTCTTATGTGCATTCTATGTGTATTCTATGTTCGTTTCATTAGTTTGTTTAATTTTTCATAATTTTCTAGTCAAATTTTGTTATACTGTCCCCTACCCATCAACTTGATTCTAAATGTGAATTGTTTCTGTTGATTGTGATTATGTACAATGTGTGTAATCGACTCGACTAAGTTCGTCGATTAGTTATATCATAAATCCTGCTTCTGAAAATGTTGACTGAAATAACCTGTTTTGGATGGATTATTTTTCTATAATCAGTTAATTAGTTATTGTTAATCAGTTGATTCTTGTTTAATAAATCCATCAAATGGATGTTATATGTGTGTTGTTTTCTGAACATTAAGTTCAGAACATTGTCAATATATTGACAATGCTCCTGTTTGTTTGATCTTAGTTCAAAAGCTGAGTTCAGTTGAATTATTAGGCTGAATTCAGTATAATGTTGTTATGATGTTAGTTCTGAATTCAAGTTCACAAAGGTTGAGTAAATACAATTGTATTAGGAGGTTAATCATTAGGAATTGGTTGTTAGCTGCTAGACAAGTTTTAATTCAGATAACTTGCTAAAATCTAAGACAGTAATACCAGTAGAAAACAGTAGGTCAGGGACATTTCTGGGATAGAACAATGAGGATAATATGTTAATAGCAATGTGCTGAAAGTGGAAGTTAATGGCTATAATTTAAGATACTAATGGGGAACAAGGGATAATGGGCTGCTGAAAATCAGGGAAAAGTTAGCCTAATGGGATTTAAAGTGGAAAAAACAGATTTTTAATGGAAATTTTCTGTTTTTAAAAAAAAGATAAAAGGGGTCCGGGCAGCACTTAAAAAGGGGGGGGGGGACAGACCTGTATAAGATAGAGGGAATTGGGACTGATTGAGATGAGTTCAGACAGATTTGGAAGGAGATTTAGAGAGAGATTTTTAAGGGAGATACAAAGAGTGAACAGATAAAAGAGAGGAAAATCAAGCAGAAACAGAAATCTGAAAAGGAAGATAGAAAGAAAGGAAAACAGAAACATTAAAACAGAATTCTACATCGGAAGTTAGTATTGAACAGAATTCTACATCGGAAGAAAAGGAAGATTGAAATTGAAAGCTTTTCAGTCTGCTTTGTTCTAAGTCCCAAAATCAGAAACATTATTTTTGTATTAAATCTGTCCGGATTTGTTCGACCTCTTTGTTCAGTTAAAAAATCTGAAATTTCTTAAAAAGTACTGTCACTGTGCATCTGGGTTCCTCGAGTCTTATTATTGCTCAAATCTGTGGAAATACTGCTGTTCTGCTGATTTTTGTTACTGCTGCTACTGCTGAAATTCACTCCTTCTACCTTCATTTTCAGGTACATATCTCTTAAATTCTATGTTGGAAAGAGATTCAATATGACAAATAAATAAAGTTTGAATTGTAATACTGTCTTTTATTCATTTGAGTTCTTTAGTTAAAAATTTCAGCTTTGGTTTCATGTTGGTTAACCAGTAGTGAGTTCGACTCGATGGCTACAAGTTAATTGTCTTATTTTGAAATTCATATAAAACTTTGTAATAATGTTATCCATGTCAAAATTTCATTAGTTTAGTTATCTTTGAGTTGTGTAAATAGGAAGCATGGTAGAAAGTTGGCTTTTATTTACACTTTATGGTATTGTTAGCAAGGTATAGTATAATATGGAAATATCAAGGAAAAATACGCTATTGGTTTATTTTGTTAGTAAGTTAGTTGTTGTTTAAAGCTAGATGATGTTGGTTGCAATTTGCTATCTTTTGGCACAAACCTTGGTTATGTTATAATCAATAGTTGAAAGACGCGTTAGTATAATCCGCTATGTTCACGGTGTCAAATATGATGAGTAATATTGTATGCAATATCTTTTTATTAAGTCAACAGGAAGATTTGTTCTCTTTCTTAATAATAAAGGGCCTAGGAACTTATACAATGTGAAAGATAATGCTTAGCAATAATTCATATAGATTGAGAATCAAATGGGTTTGATTATATATATATATATATATATATATATATATATCAAATGGGTTTGATTATATATATATATATATATCCCAACTCAATCATAAGCATAATTAATTAAAATAATTTCGCCTATTAGATTAAAAACAAGTATATGAGAATAAGTTGAGATGTACATGCACAGATTGCAACACTTTAAATCAATGGTAAGTAAAAATAGAATTTGCACTAAATAAAAATAATGAAAATTCTTGGAAAATATTTCCTCCCTTTATGAATCATTCATTTTCAGTTTCATATGCAATTTATTCTTTGGCATGTATATATATGTCATATTTGTTTAAAAAAAATAGTATTAATCATATTTTTATTCTGTTCTTTGAATTTAAATAGTTGGAATGAATATAATTTATACTCGGAAATTATAATCGACGGGTAACCTTTAATAGATTATGAATTCTTTTCAAAGAATTTATAGGCCTCTAAAATGGGAGTTCTCATGATTTTCACATAAAAAATATATGAATATAATAAACAATTTGTGGAAAATCCCTAATACCATTACAAGTATTTTGCGCAATTAGGGATGCGTTCGCGTACCCTGATTATATTTTTAAAAGCAAATTCGGATTATGCGTACGCGCAATTTCGAGCGAATATTTAAGAAAAGGATTTTTCCAAAGGCGTTAAAACTATTTCATAAAAAAAAACCGAGATGTGCGGTTCACTATTTAAGAAAAACAAATTTTCTTGATTCGACACAATTTCGAAAAAATGATTGTTTAATAAATATATTATCAAAAATTATCGTGTACACGTACGCGTGACACAATTCCGCATTTTTAAATTTATAACACGAATACACGTACGCGTAATTCGATTCAAAGAAGGGTCCTTAATCACAATAAGTATAAGCGGTAGTAAAATTACGTGATAAAAATATATTTAATAAAAATCGAGATAGTTAAGCCAAGAATAAAAGAAGTTGAGCGACCGTGCTAGAACCACGGAATTCGGAAATGCCTAACACCTTCTTCCGGATTAACAGAATTCCTTACTCAGGATTTCTGGTTCGCAGAATAATAAACAGAGTCATATTCTCCTCGATTCAGGGATTAAAATTGGTGACTTGGGACGCCTTAAAATTCCCAGGTGGCGACTCTGAAATAATTAAATAAATCCCGTTTCGACTGTCCTTTAATTGGAGAAAACTCCACACGCGCCCCGCGGGCGCGGTAAAAAGGAGGTGCGACAGCTCTGGCGACTCTGCTGGGGAACTAAAGTAAAATTCGGCCTCGTTCGAATTAACCAACCAAAGTTTGACCTCGCTCGAACTCATAACGGGTTACAATTCAACCTTGCTCGTACACCCTTATGGCCCCCTTCCATCGCCAAGAGAAAGTAAAATTTGACCTCGTTCGAATTAACCAGCTAAAGTTTGACCTCACTCGAACTTATAACGGGTTACAATTCGACCTCTCTCGAATTTACACCCTTCCGGCCCCCAGCCATCATCAAGCGAAAGTAAAATTCGACCTCGTTCGAATTAACCAGCCAAAGTTCAACCTCGATCGAACTCATAATGGGTTATTGATCGATACCAACCCTACACTACTATAGAGTGGCAACAGCGGTCGATTCAGCTTTTACCCCAAAAGGTCGGGATCGAATCCACAGGGAGTTAAGATATATTTGGAGTTGGATTCCTATCTAATCTAGCAATGTGTAGTGCTCTTGATTGCACTTCCAGTCATTCTTTTGTTTGTTTTCTATTTCTAATTTTATACTAATGATGCACAAAATTAAGCTAACTAGATATTTTTGCAGGGTTTTCTAAATTGGTAAAGAGGCACTAGGGAAGAGACTTTCTCCTAGGTGAGTATCTAACAGAATCAAGAACTTAGGGCAATAATGTTATAGTTGGAATCATGATATAGCCAATGCACGAAGATACTCACTCTATATCTCTCAGTAGTTTGAGTGACTCTGCCCTAATTGGTTTTCTCAAGCCCAATTGGGTGTTCAATTTGTGCAAGCAATGTTGGCTCAAGTCGGGTATTACTATCTCTAGGTTTAACCCTTTATTTGGGGCTATCAATCTCTTGAATACACCCCAATTCCTTTTTGTCCTGAATTTCCTAGACTTAAGCTCTCTTTCTCAAGAAGAGCCTAAGTCAAAACAACAAATATTAGTGTTTGCAACCACTAATTCAACATAAAAAACATAAATCAAGCAAAATATCAATCACCCATAAACATTTAAGCCCTAAAATAAGAGACCCATTAAATACCCACACTAGGGTTGAGACACAACCCTAGTTAATGGGTTTAACTACTCGTAATAACTAAAGAAATCATAGATTGAGATGAAGAATAACCCATAAAAATTAATTACAAGATAAAAGTCTAAGATTAATTGTTAAACAAGCTACAAAATTACTCTAAAAAGCAAAAACGGCAGCTTCACATGCTCATTAAAGATAAGATGACCTAAAAATCTAAAAAGAAAGTATTTATACACAACTCAATTTTTCGGACAAAATGCCCCTGACGGAGGTACCGCTGATAGTGAAAAATGGACCACTGCAGCGGTGAGGCTACCGCGACCGCATAAAATCAAGCGCGGACCGCGGTCTTCAATCTTCCAACTCAACTTCAAACTCTCTGATTCTCTCCTTCGCTGACCGCGATAAAGGGACCGCTGTCGCGGTAGAGGCACCACTACCGCATAAACTCACCACGGTCAACGGTGACTTGAAATACCGAAAATGACAACTCTCTCACCTTTGCCACCGCGGACAGTGATAAAAGGACCGATGTCGCGGTAGGTTCTTCGCGTCCGCAGTTGATTTTTTGTTGTAGCGCTCAGTTGACTCAGCTTTTGACTTGTGCAGGTTTCACTCCTTTTTGAGCTAATTTTGACTTTCTTGTCTCTTTTTGACCAAACACTGCAAACAAGCACAATAAGTTAGCTTTTGAGAATACTTGTACACACTTTTAATCTAAAACTCAAGCAAAAAGGAGCATAAAATAGACTAGAATCCCTAGTTATCAGTTATAATTCGACCTCCCTCGAATTTACACCCTTACGGCCCCCGGTCATCGTCAAGCGAAAGTAAAATTCGACCTCGTTCGAATTAACCAGTCAAAGTTCGACCTCGCTCGAACTCATAATGGATCACAATTCGACATCGCTCGAATTTACCCGCATAAGTTTCCCGACCATCGATAAAGAGTAAAATTTGACTTCCATTCAAGTTAATAAAGTTCGTCCTCACTCGAACTAACAAAGTAAGGTTCGACCTCGCTCGAACTAACAAAGGTTCGACCTCGCTCGAACTAATAGAGTAAAGTTCAACCTCGCTCAAACTAACAAAGTAAGGTTTAACCTCGCTCGAACTAACAAAGGTTCGACCTCGCTCGAACTAACAGAGTAAAGTTTGACCTCGCTCGAACTAACAAAGTAAGGTTCGACCCCGTTTGAACTAACGAGATGAGATCCAGCCTCGCTCGAATCAGCGAGCTAAATTCGACCTCATTCGAATTCCCGACTAAAAATCAGGGACTCATCACGGAAAAATCTAAATATCTTTTTCAAAAAAAAATGATGATGAAAAATGAAAACGAAAAATGATGAAAGAAAGTCAGAGATATGCAAAAAAGGAAAACCAACCATCTTATTCAGAAGATATACATACGCAACAACGTCTTAAAAAAGGCCAAAAGTGGGCCCCGGTAAAAAGAAAAAACAAGAAACAACAAAAGAACAAAAAAAAACTAATACAAAAAGCTACAAAAACTTCACTCGGCCTCATCTCCACCACCGTCCTCGCCAACATCGTCTTCATCAGAAGGAAGCCCATCTCCAATCTCAGTGCCCCCACCAGCCTCCGGTGTCGTAGGGTCATAACCACATGCAAGACAAGCCTCGCGTTCCTTAACTCGAGCGTCTTTAAAAGCGGTCTTAGGAACACTTCCAGCCACCCACAAATTCTTATATATATCTCGTTGGGCCTCAACATGGACCCATATCTCGTACAATGACGGGGGATAGCAACATAATTAGATTCTTGAAGGGGGGCCTGAGCCAACAGCTACGCCTTCTCGGCCTCGAGAGCCACAACTTGGTCTTCCAGGCTCGAGGCATCCTGCTCGAGCTTACCAATCCACTCCTCGATCCTTGCCTCCCTCAGTGCGGTCATCGCCCTCTTGGTCTCTCGCTCAGACCTGAGGATGCGGATAGTATCTTCCAGTACCGCTGCCCTCGCCAAAGCTGCCACTCGGGCTCCCTCGGCCCTCTCCAACTCGTCCACCTTCCTTTCTAGCTCAGCCACCTTCTCCGTCCGCTCTGCACTTAGATTGGCAACTCAAGTGGCATTCTGCTCAAGCACGGCTCGCAAAGACAACACCTTCGCTTGAAGATCCTCGCATTCTGCTGCAGCCCCTCAAGCTCGTTACATATGCAGATAGACCGCATCAGATCCTAGACCGCACCAGATCCTCGTCCTTCATCTCCAACTCCTCCTTGAGGGACTGAGTATTATTGCCCGGCCTAAGCTGCACGTGCATCTCACAGCACTTGTTGCGATAGCGTCTCAGCCCGACGAGCACTCTCGATCTCCAGCATGCAAGTCTGAGAAGGAAAAAAGGAAGAATCAGCGAAAGCAAATGGCACAAAACAAAGAAAATAGCAAAAGGAAACTCACCCTCAAGGCCATCCCGGCCACACCGCGTGACAAACCGGAATCACTGATCTCCCAAAGAGATCTGCTTTCAGCGGTGGAGCACAGAAAGTCAAATTGGGGCACTAAGTCCACCGTGTCCTCCAACAAGTTCGACGGAATTTCGAGCACACGGGAAGGGCCTTCCGCTCTCACATCGACCTTGATAAAGCCTTCCTCGAACATCCCCATGTCCTCAGGATTTATATCAGAATCAGATTCATAATTATCTACAACTACGCCCTTTAACCTCTCATTAGCCAAAGATAGGGTGCGGCCCTGCCGAGACGTCGATGGACCACTCGGAACAATCGTGTCAACCTTTGAACTTTGTCCCCCTGTCGCAACAGCCTCTTCCACGCTCGTAACGGGCATTGCCTCCACACCAAGGCTAACATCACCAACGATTTCAGACACCGCAGAAATAGGGTCGCCCCTCGAGGGAGTTTCAATCAAAGACACTCCTCTAATACTATCCTCCGCCTCTTTGACGGAACCTCTTCGCCACCATTATGAGAAAGCTCATCCGTCGAACAAACTGTGGGGACCGAAGTGTCCAACCAAAGAGCAGCCTCCGAACGAATAGGTTCAGACGTGGACGCGGTCCGCGGAATAGCCATACTTTGGGTGCCCTCATCCGCAAATACCCTTGATACGAGCCTGGCAAAAGAAGCCAGGTGATAAAAAGAAAGGATAGGAGCTTGTACCTCTCTGACCTACCAATGAGAGAAATTCGACCAAACAAAGATATAAGGTAAAGAAAAATACGAAGCGAAGAACAAAGCAATTAAGGTCGAGACACGCCGATTCACCAGTGGAAGGTTTGCACCTAAACCTCTCGTGGAAAGGTGACCATTCGCGAATTCCCATCGTGTGGGGTATAATCGAGCTCACCCACTCGCGAATATCAACGACCTGTGGCGGAGGTACTCTCTCGGCTGCAAAAACAAAAAAAATATTCGACGGTATGTTTAAAGGCGTAAAAATGACATCCTTTTTTTAAAAATAATAATAATAATAATAATAATAATAATAATAATAATAATAATAATAATAATAATAATAATAATAATAATAATAAAAGAAATGCGGAAGACTACGGGTGAAATTCCACGTCTCCAGAAACCCCGCGGGGTTCGATACCACGTGCTCTGTTCGGATATAGAAGAAGTTCTTCCAGAAGCGGCGATTGGCCTTGTCATCCATATTCACCACCAAACCCTGGGTTCCTCATTGACGAAGGTGAATCATCATGCCCCTATAAAAATGGGGGCTGAAGAGGTGAAGCATGTGTTGTAGAGAAATTTCCCGATCGACCAGCTCTGCGTACTTGATAAGCATAAGGAAGAGTTTGTATATGTACGTGGAGAGTTGAGCCGGACACACCTCGTAGAAGCGGTAGAAGTCCACCGCCAAGGAATGAAGGGGAAGCGTATCCGATCACAAACGAATATGCGTAAAATGCACAGTAGCCCAGGCGGTGTATATGCACTATGTCACGACCCACCGGAACCAGTTCAATGTGATCAAGGATTCTCCATTTGGCTTTAAACGCCGTAAGCGTCGTGACATCCATCGTAGAAATAACAAGTTCGAACTCATCCTCAGTAGGGCTCTTGAAGTCAGTCCTTGCCTTCCCTAAGCGGGGGATCACTTCATCCACCGTCGGAAAACTTTCATCCTCCACCATAGCCACTCCATCTTCGAGTGAAGGTATATTGTTTTCTCGTACCGGGGCACCAACGGCTCTATCAGGGTTGGAGGATGCACTATCCATCTCTTCTTTGATTGTGAAATTTGGGAATGATAAGGGAAAAAGGTTGCGGCCACAATAATTTTTAATAGAAAGGGAAAGGTGAGAAACTGAAGGAGAAGAAGAAAAGCTGTGAAAGTCTCTCTTGAGCGATTGAGAAGCACAACATTCAAATGTAAGATTTTCCCCTATTTATAGGGATAAAAATACCCTGAGCGGGAAAACCAAACGCCACCATTTTGAAAATGGAAAGGGCACGGGAAATGATGCACTACATAGAAAACATGTGCTATAATGACGCATGTGGAGTTTTAATGACATTCTGAACTGACGTGACGGTCTGATATAGCTCTTGAAACGTTACATCGCTACTTTTCCACGAGGTACTCGCCTCTCGCACAAAGTGTTCAAATTTCTCACAACTTTCGAACCGAGTCCGCCCATCGTGCTTGCCAAAAGACGACCCCGATAGGCGGAGGGACTAACTATATGGGTCGAAATCTGACCAAATGAGAATCCGCATGAAGAGTAATGACAAAAAGTCACTTGGACCGAAGTCATATTCATACAACGCTATAATGGTACGCACCTCGGCCACGGCCGAGGTCCTGTATTCAGAATGCTTGAACGACAATTGGATGTTACGGCATTTCAGAGGGTCAACCCGTAATGCAGTCAAATGGCTTAGGTACTCTGGCTAATGACTATTGTGTAAATGAGAATACCTGGTATATAAACTAAGTGAGAGAAATAAGAAAGGGGGGCTGGGAAAAAACTAACACAGAGATATAGACATTTTTAGGGAGGAAGAGGGGTCTTCATCTTTTTCTCCCCGCTAAGGAGAAAGAAGAAAGGAAGCTCAGATCCTCAATATACATCGTTAATTTCATTATATCAAATATATGTGGGTCAACCATGTTAAAAAACGGTGACCCTTTTTACCTATGTATTCTTCATTATCATTCAAAGCTATGAAAGTCACCATCCTTTTCTTACACTATGAAGTTCAATTATTGTTATGGTTAAATTTCATGTTCATCTATGCTTGTTTATTCCTATCTTCTACCTCAGATCTAAGATAAATTATCTTTACCTAAAATTTGCCTCAAATCTTTCTATTTAATTAGTTTATAAAAAGACTTAACTCTTTTTAGTCAAACAATACTATTATTTACTTTCAGCACATTTTGCCATCATTTTGTCATGCCTACATATTGATGGATATTATAGTCTACATAGAACATTGACCAAACAAATCTTTTATGTCCCCTCTTTTTTAATCCAATTTCGGGTGGCACTTGTAACATTGTTTGATGGTGGTCACTTATCTTGTTCGATTCGTATATTTGTCATATGA
Source organism: Nicotiana tabacum (assembly GCF_000715075.1). Classification (NCBI taxonomy): domain Eukaryota; kingdom Viridiplantae; phylum Streptophyta; class Magnoliopsida; order Solanales; family Solanaceae; genus Nicotiana; species Nicotiana tabacum. Next base: position 16,454,778 of record NC_134080.1, read on the forward strand.
TAGATCTGTATTGTTATGACATTTACTTGTGAGTATATTAGTTTCTATTATTCTCATAATCACTGTATAAAACTTGCATTCAAATTGTTATGTATATTTTCATCGCATAGCATTCATGTAATTACACTCTTCCATTTTAGCTATACTTTTTTAATTTATGTATTACATGCCGTCTATCATGATATTTTTCTTGGAAGAAGGAGTTTAGATTTCTTAATAAGTCAACACCTGATCTATAATATATTTATCTATACCAATGTACTACCTACTAAAAAATAAAATAAAAATTCAAACATTCTCTGAGTCATCATACATGCATTACGACCCTGCCTAATCACACCTCGTTTTCATTCTTGTTACACTGGTTAAATTTGCACTCCATATATTCTATCATAACTTTATTTGTCCTGAAACCTTATGCTTGCAAAGAATGACTCAAGAAAGGTAACTCACCGGATTCTGTTAAAATGGGAACCTCCATCCAAAGAATCTTACAAACTGAATACAGATGGAGCAGCAAAGGGGAACCCAGGAATAAAAGAATCAAGGGGGGTATTCAGAAACCAAAATAGCAACTAGATATCGGGCTACATGGACAATATCCCCCAAACAACAAACACAAGGGCAGAAGTTCAGGCCCTCATACGGGGTCTACAACTGGCAGAGCAAAACCATTTAGTACCGCTAAAAATAAACACTGATTCAGCTAAAACAATCAATATGCTTTTGAATGGATGTATGATTTATGACCCTCTAATTTGTGAATGCATGTCAATCATCTAAAGGATAGGCAGCGTGGTAGTGAGGCACATCTACCGGGAGCAGAACAGAGTAGCTGATGCATTGGCCAAGGAAGCAGCAAAGGAGATATTTTTGAACAAATCTATGACATTATTAGTTCCTCCGATGTTTGTCAATGATGTATTTTGGGCAGACATCCTAGGAACTGAACTAGTTAGATCTTTTGTGGGTTGTAACTTAAATACAATCATGCATAACTTTACAACTATGGGGTCTCTGTGATATCCGTTCCTGGTGTGGTTCCTTTTGTTAACTAGCATAAAAATACAACATCCCTTTAAAAAAAAAATTTTATTTGTCCTAAAACTTTAGGCTCAGCTTTTGGTGATCAGTTACATGATCATGTAATATAATTTTAGACAAACAACTAAATAGAACTTAATCCAAAGAACTTGTATTAGACAACAACTAAATAGAATTTAATCCAAATGCAATATCATTTTTTTCTAGAAACCCGAGGGAGATTAAAGTCTGTCCATCTTATAATTGGTCCAATTCAATAGCACCTCAAAACTCAATGATGGTCAAAAGTCGGGTAGAGAAGGCCTAGAATCAAAGAATTGCTATTTGTGAATTGCATTGGGTATAAATCATAGAACATGATGTCTTAATATCTATTTTTTTAATTACATCGGGGGAGAGGAGCCGCTGAAAATCAGTCATTGATGCTTGTATTAGACTAGGCTATCTACGACCCTTACTCCGACATGCATGAATATTGAATACTTCATGTATCGGACTGCCCACATTAGGAGAGAAATGGGAAAAGGGGAAGATATGGATTCTATGTTACCTATCCAGAGCTCACTGAGGCCTCATTTGTTTGCACTTAATGGAGGTTTGAATCTTAATCTTCAGATCTCAGACATTAAGTGCGTTTATTTTTAAAGTCTAAATCTTAATTATTCAGATCTTAATCATTAAGTGTGTGTGTTTTTTTACTTCACGGCCACTTAATGGGTCTAAATAGGTCTGTATCATTAAGATCTATAACAGAGACTTAATTTCATTAAGACGCTATCATCCATATTCATTAACTGCGGCCGCCGCCTACAATTATCAACTACCACCATGCCACCCACCATCACCACACCGGCCCACCCACCACCACACTCAATCATAGCTGCCACCATTGTCGACTACCACCATCCCCACCACTCCCATCACCATTGTTCTCAACGACAACCAACACTCATCCACCTCAACTACCACAACTAATCACTCATCACCATCAACAACAATAGCTGGCACTGCCCATCATTATAAACTACCACCACCATCTTCCTCAATCACAACTACCACCACCCGCCATTATTAACTATCACCACCCACCACCATCATCCTCAATCATAATAGTTGCAGCTACCAATTACCACTAGCTACTACTCTAAACTACCACCATCAACCAAATATACCACCAACCACCGCTTTTAGTCGGCATCACAAGCACTACTGTTAGCCATCACCACAACAACTATCATATTTTAAAAAGCTATATATTTTAGTGATGGAATATTAGATTAATAAGTATTTTATTTTGAATTTTATGTTTATTAATTTTCAAATAAACGTAAATTTTATACATTTTCAGATGTTAAAAATTAAACAGTCTTAATAGTTTAGTATTCAGATCTTAATACACATCTTAATATTCAGATGTGTATTCAGATTTAAATATCTTAATCTTAATACACATCTTGATATTCATACGTGTGTTCAGATCCAGACGTCTTAATCTTAAAAAAAATAAATGAGCCCTGAGTGAGCTAGCCATCGACATAAGAAAAATAAAAATAAGAAAAATGATCTAATTACTCAAAACTAATTTGGACTATTGTTCTTTCAAGAAAGGGATCTTTACACATATAGTCGGTTATATTTACTGTTTACTTTTTCTAGCCATATACATAGACTATGCAATGTTTATACATAATTATACATATATAATATATAAATTATACATAAATTTCACATAAAAATAACTGGTCTTCCTACTTTTCAATTTTATAACCAATATGTCAATTTACAACTAACTAGCCCAAAAGTAATAAGTTAATACTCAAAATTCAACTTCAATAGGTTCTCGAAATTACTATTTAATTTTTAAAAAAGATTGATCAAACTTTTAAGTTATTTTTCGAACCAGTAACTTGTTAGACCCCATATTTTTGTACGTGAAAGTACGCCATAAGTAAATTGATGAAAGCTCGGAAATGAGATGTTACATCCCGCATTTTTCGTACGCTAAAATTTCATCGTAAGTGAATCGACGTAAGTTCGGGAATGAGATTATTTTGGGATTATAAGTATTACGCTATTTCAAACAAGTGATAAGTAAATTCGTGAAGGGGAGAGGGTAAGCAAATCGAAGGAAATGAATTTCGTCGAAGTTTGACATTTTGGGATAAAATACGGCCCGAGCTATAATACCATGTATATATTGACTAGTGTCATACAATGTACCACATGACCATAATAGTAAGGTGTATAAGGTGTGTTAAAAGTGAGTAGTATTTTAAGTAATTTGAGATAATTCTTAATTATGTGGGTAATTGGTTAAATATTGGATTAGTAGGGAATTAATAAGCGATTAAGGAGTGGTGGATGGTTAATTGAGGTCTTGGATAAAGATTAAGAAAAGCTAACGTGGCAGCAAAATCTTGTCCAAATTATAACTCTTATCTATGATTGAAAATGTGGCACATTTAAATAGTATATGGCTTAGTCATACCATTTAAAGACCAAAACTTATCTAATTCAAAAGAAAGATCTTACATCAAAATTTAATAAGGGGAATGGAGGAAGGCTTCATCAAAATAAAGAATGAAATCTTAGACAAAATTCATTAAAGACTTCTCATATTCAAAAATATTCATACGAGATTATGATAAAATTCACAAAGTGAAGGCTTATGACTACAAGTACGGATGAAGCTTCAATACGGAATCACAATTCTAAGAGATTTGCAACGAAATTATACTATGTAATCACAACGAGATTTGCAATTCTAAGGGAGTACGGTATAATCTTTCTCAAGAATATCATACGAATTTTTTCCTATTTCGATCTTGCCGATTACATGTTGTCGCAATTGACGTGTATTAAAGGGATTGTCAAGAGAACCGACTCAGGTATGTTAAGGATATCCCTTCTTTCCTTTTGGCATGATCTATACGACACAAACGAAATGAACAAATGTACAACTTCCATAAATGACTCTATTCATAGTAGTATTAGAGGTGCCTGTGTTCTTGAATTCCCATGTGTCTTATTATTACATCTTATGTTCATGGGTCTCAAAAAAATACATAAGTTGAAAAATGTTTACTTCATGATATTACTGTCACGACATGGATTTTTCACCCTCGGGAGTCGTGATAGCGCCTACTCATAGAAGCTAGGCAAGCCGAATATTGCAAATTCATCTCCCTTTTTATTTAAACATATTAAACAATGTAAAATACTATGTGATTAAACAACGGAATAAGATTAAACAATCGGAAATTTCGGAAGCTAAAATTAAATATTACAACCAAACACTACTACATAATTTGAAGTACAATACTACCCAGAATTTGGTGTCACAAGTCACGGATTGTCTAAGAATACTACAAACAAGGTCTGAATGAAATACATAAGTCTGTCTCTGAATAAGTAAAACAGAAAGGGAAAAGATAAGAGGAGACGCCAAGGCCCGCGGACGTCTGCAGGACTACCTCGAGTCGCCTGAGTGGACTGAAGACAGCGCCCTCGCTGCGGTTCAAATGCTCCGGTATCAGTATCTGCACACAGTGCAGAGTGTAGTATTAGCACAACCGACCCCATGTGCTGCTAAGTGCCTAGCCTAACCTCGGCGAAGTAGTGACGAGGCTAGGACTAGACTACCAAATAAACCTGAGCAGTTAAATCATATACAGCGGAAATAAAAGTAGATAAATTACAGTTAAAGTTGGGCAGGGAAACATGCTGCGGGAAGTAACAAATAACAGTAGAGAAATGTAAGGAACGCCATAAATAAATTACCAGCAAAAGTTAAGGAAATAAAAATCAAGTACACATGTAATACCGTTGCAGGCGTGCAACCCGATCCCATTTCATATGATACCGTTGTAGTCATGAAACCCACTCCCATTCCATATAGTACCGTTGCAGGCGTGCAACCCGCTCCCATTTCATATATCATCGTTGCAGGCGTGCAACCTGCTCCCATTTCATATATTACCGTTGCAGGCACGCAACCCGCTCCCATTCCATATATTAACGTTGCAGGCGTGCAACCCGTTCCATATATTAACACCAATCACAAAAAAATCCCGGCAATGGAACAATAATGTAACAAACAGCATCCCAGCACGAGAACACTAATATAACAACAATATCCCGACAAGAGAACGATAATATGACAACAACATCCCGGCAAGGGAACAATAATATCACAACAACATACCTGCAAGGGAACAATAATATAATCCTCATATGAAGCACGAATAAACCACAATGGAGTCATAAAATTACAATACAAGACTCACGGGCATGCTTGACACCGACGTATAGATAAACGTCACCATGCCTATACGTAGTACTCCATAATTAACACATAGCAAATAAGACACAACTCCTAATCCCTTAAGCTAAGGTTAGACCAAACACTTACCTCGAACTTTCGCGGCCAACTCAAGCCTCAAACACCGCTTTTCCTTTAGAATTCGCCTCCAAACAACTCATATCTAGTCCAAATTGATTTAACAACATCAATAAATGCTAAAGAATTCATACTCAATGCTTAATTAAAGATTTTCTATCATTTTTCCCAAAAAGTAAAAAATTGACTCCGGGCCCGCTTGGTCAAAACTCGAGATTCGGACCAAAACCCGATCACCCATTTACCCACGAGCCCGAATATGTAATTAGTTTCGAAATTCCACTCCAAAACGAGGTCTAAATTTCAATTATTCAAAAAGCCCTAACTCTACCGAAATCCCCAATTTTCTACCATTAAACCCTAGGATTTTAGATAAAAGTTGGTGAAACACATTAGAGAGTTGAAAGAAATCAGTTAATGAACACTTACTTATGAATTGGGAAGAAAATCTCTTGAGAAAATCGCCCTAGGCCTTCTATCTTTATGAAATTTTGAAAGAGAAAACGCTGAAGTTTTGTTTTAAAAGACTCCACTGGCCGACTCTAGCACCTACGGTCCTTGGGTCGCACCTGCGAAATCGCATGTGCAAAAAACAGACCGCTTTTGCGGAAATGACTAGGCCCGCTGGGGCCGCATCTGCTAGGGGAGACCCGCTCCTACGGAAACGCTTATGCGGTAGCTTGTCCGCATCTGCGATAGGCTGGACCGCACCTGCGACCCACTATTTGCACCTGTGGTGCTTGATTCGCAGGTGCGGTTACACCAGAACTGATGCAACAACAGTGATTTCCTAAGCCTAAACACCCCGGAACCTACCCGAAACTCACCCGAGCCCTCGGGGCTCCAAGCCAAACATGCATACTAACTCAAAAATATCATATGAACTTACTCGTGCAATCAAATCGCCAAAAAAACATCAACATCTATGAATTTAGCATCAAAATCATGAAATCACTTAAGAACTTCAAATTTTCCAATTTTTCACAAATACAGTCCGATTCACGTCATTTCAAGTCCGTTTCTTACCAAATTTTACAGACTCGACTTAAATCACATGTAAGACCTGTACCGGGCTCCGGAACCAGAATACGGGCCCGATACCATCAAATTTTAAGCACATTTCATTTCCAAGAACTCATAAATATTCCAGAAAATAATTTTCTTTAAAAATTTATTTTTCGAGCTTGGGACCTCAGAATTCGATTCCGGGCATACGCCCAAGTCCCATATTTTCCTACGGACCTTCCGGGACCGTCAAATCACGGGTCCGGGTCCATTCACCCAAAATGTTGACCAAAGTTAACTTAAATTCATTTTAAAGTCAAAATTCATCATTTTTCACAGATTTCCACATAATGGCTTTTCGGCTACGCGCTCGAACTATGCACGCAAATTGAGATGATGCTAAAAGAGGTTTTAAGGCCTCGTAACACAGAATTCATTTCTAAAAATAAGTGATGACCTTTTGAGTCATCACAATTACTCAAAGGTATACTGGTTTTATGACATTCCGAGAGATTTTATTATCGTACTTCTCATGCATTGCATTCATTTATTCATGTACATTGACCCATGACCAGATGACGTTATATACGCGTATATATATATATATATGTATATGGGATATGGGAAAAGGTTACGGCGTTATATACGCACCACCACCTGATCAGCTGGTATACGTTGATGATTTTGCCCACAGTAGCCGAGATGATATGATGGGATGTCCCTCAGAGGCTTGATGAGGTTATGAACACATATACCTAAGCACGACATGACATTCATACGCATATGCATGACACTATAAATATTTCATTATTTACTAAGTTATCCAGACTTACAGGTTAAGTCATTTACTCCATGTTTCTTCCACGTCTTTTATATACTTATTTATGTGCCTTACATACTCAGTACATTATTTGTACTGACATCTTTTTATTGGGACGCTGCGATTCATGCCCGCGGGGCCCGATAGACAGGTCGAGAGTCCTCCAAGTAAGCTATCAGTACAACGAAAGATGTCGGTGCGCTCCGTTTGCTTCGAAGTTACTTGTTTGGTCAGTATGATTTGGACATGTATTGTTCAGTATGACAGGGCCCTGTCCCAACCTTTATGATAAGTATGTACTCTTAGATGCTTGTAGACAGATGTCATGTATACGGATGCTTGTATTGTGACGACCCAAAGGGTCATCACCGTAATTCTTCCTTGTTTCGTGCTTCCGAGGCCTTGAAAACCTCGCTTTTAGTTGCCTCGATTTGCGTGCACAGTCCGGGCGCGTAGCCAAAAAACTTTTATGTTGAAATATGCGAATTACGTGAGAAATTTGATGAATTTTGATATTAATATGCAGTCAAAATTTTGGGTAAACGGACCCAGACCTGTGATTCGACGGTCCCGAAGGGTACGTAGAAAAATATGGGACTTGGGCGTGTGCCCGGAATCAAATTCCGAGGTCCCAAGCCCGAGAAATGAATTTTTGTGTGAAATTGTTTCCTGAAATTTATTAAGGAAAATGAAGAGAAAAATTTATCAGAAAACTGTGGTATCGGGCTCGTATTTTGGTTCTGACACCAGGTACGAGTCTTAAATATGTTTTAAGCACTATCTGTAAAGTTTGGCTAAAAACGGACGTCATATGATGTGTTTCGGACTTAAAATGGGGAATTTGAGTTTTATGAAAGTTGAAAGAAAATCATGAGTTTTGAGGCTTGATCCTATGTATATGATGTTATTTTAGCGATTTGATTGCACGAGTAAGTCTGTAAAGTGTTTTCGAGATCATATGAATGTTTGGTTTGGAGCCCCGAGGGCTCGAGTGAGTTTTGAGTGGGGCCCGGGAGGTCTTAAGCTTAAAAAAAATACAGATTCAGATGTTGCAGGCCCCAGTGCGGCCGCGGTCATTTCCGCACTGTCCGCGTTGGCAGCCACGCGGCCGCGGTGCTTTTCTGTGTGGTCCGCGTGGTGGAGTTCAGAGGGTCGACCAGCGCGGTCGCGCACCAAATCAGTGCGGTCTGCGCTGGGTGGGTTCAGAGAAAGCTCACTTCTTCCCTCCATCGGCGCGACCGCGGTACATTTCTGTGCGGTCTACGCCAGCCCCCAGCAAAAGTATATATATTCGGGACTTTCAGTCATTTTTCCACTTTTCAAAAACCCAAAACCTAAGAGGCGATTTTCCAAATAACTTTTCTTCTCCAAAACCATTGGTAAGTGATTTCTAACTTAATTTCTTCACTTCTTAACATCTTTTAACATGATTTCAACTTCAAATCAAAGATTTTCATGGGAAAATTGGGTGTTTTGGGTAGAACCTAGGTTTTCTACAAATTGAGAAGTTGGACCTCAATTTGGGGTCCGATTTCAAAACAAAACATATATTTGGATTCGTGGGAGAATGGGTAACCGGGTTTTGGTCCGAACCTCGAGTTTCGACCACATGGGTCCGGGGGTATTTTTGACCTTTTTGGGAAAAACCTTGTAAAAACTATTTTTATGCATTGGGGTTAGTTCCAATAGTAATTATTAATGCATTCAGGCAAATTGTGACTAGATTCGAGCGGTTGGGTGGTAAATTCGATAGGTAAAGCTATAATCGAGACTTGAGTTGGAGAATTCGAGGTAAGTGTTCGGTCTAACCTTAGCTTGAGGGATTAGGAGTTGAGTCATATCTGCTACTTGCTTTTTGTTAAGTACGACGTATAGGCAAGGTGACGAGTATCTATACGTTGGTGACAAGCATGACCGTGAGTCTTATATTGTGATTTCCATGATTTTGTTATATTATTCATGCCTTGATGAAGATTTCTATTTTTGTTGTGTAAAGTTGTGGAAAGAATTGTGACCTATGAACATTGAGGAGTGTTGACTCCAGTTGGTAACGAATTGTGAAAGTATAAGTGATAATTGAAACTCTAGAGTATTGGCTCGAGTGGTGAAGGGAGTTGTGAAGTAAAAGTGAGAAAGGGAAGAGATTATCACGTTGCACCCTTGCCGGGCTATTGTTGAGTTATGGTTCCCTTGCATTGTGTTCTTATTTGATATTACGGATGCTTAGGTTAATGATTCTTTGTGTTAGGTGTTGTAATAAGTTTAGTTATAGCTGAAGTAGTAGATGTTGTAACGAGTTTGGTTATAGTTGAGGTAGTTAGGTGTTGTAACAAATTTAGATATAGCTGAGGTAGTTAGGTATTGTAGCAAGTTTAGATATAACTGAGGTAGTTAGGTGTTGTAACAAGTCTAGATATAGCTGAGGTAGTTAGGTGGTAACAAGTTTGGTTATAGCTGTTTCTCTCTTGCCGGGAAGTAGTATATTCCTTATGTTCCCTATTTGGATTTGTTCGTGATTGTTTTCATCTAAGATAATGAAATGGGAGCGGGTGGTACGCCTACCACAAGATAATGAAATGGATCGGGTTGCATGCCGCAACTGCTATATATGAATTGGATCGGGTTGCACGCCGCAACAGATATTATATTAGATTGGGTTGCGTGCCGCAACAGCTATATATATATATGTGGATCGGGTTGCACGCCGCAACAATGTTAAATGATAAGGGATCGGGTTGCATGCCGCAACAGTATTGTTATTGTATCGTTGTAGGTATTGAGCTGTCCTTTCATATTTTAATAAGTTTCTTTTGTTGGTCTTGATATGTTTCCCCGAAGCATGTACCCCTTCCATTTTAAACTGCTTATTCCTGTTTATTTTTCGCAACATATTATATATTTGCTCAGGTTTATCTGGAGTCTGGTCCTAGCCTCGTCACTACCTCGCCGGGGTTAGGCCAGACACTTACCAACACATGGGGTCGGTTGTGCTGATGCTGCACTTCTATGATTTTTGCACAGATTATGGTACCGGAGCAGCTTTAGGACCGCAACAGTAGCATATTGATCGGGAGCTGACTTCAGTCCAGAGACTTCAAGGTAGCCTAGCTGACGTTCGCAGGCCGAAGTCTTTCTCCATGTTTAGTTTGTCTTCATTGTACCGAGACAGATATTTTGTATTTCCATTCATACTTGTTTGTAGCACTCTTTAGCAGTCTGTGAGTTAGTGACACCAGTTTTTGGGTAGAGATTTGTCTTAAACGTTCGCATTTGAATTTTAGTTTTATAAACTTAAAGTCTTCCATTTTTTTTTATTTAATTGCTTTCGTATATGGTTATTGTTGAGAAGTTATCAGAGAATGTTTAAAGTTTGGCTGGCCTAGCTCCGTCAGTAGGCGCCATCACGACTCCTGATGGTGGGGAAATCAGGGTTGTGACATATTGGTATCAGAGCTCTAGGTTGCGTAGGTCTCACAACTCGCGGACAAACTCGGTAGAGTCTGAGGGATCGGTACGGAGACGTCTGTATTTATCCCCCAGAGGCTACAGAGTTAGGAAAAATTTCACCTTGTTTTTTCTTGTCGTGCGATTCTGTTTCTCAACACTAATTGTCGTTCTACTCTGTTCTTTTGTAGATAGCGAGAACACGTGCTTTCCCTTCTACCGCGCATCAGCCCGAGCCCCCAGCAGCAGCTCCTATTACGGGCAGAGGGCGAGGCCATGCTAGAGGCCGAGGCCGGGGCAGAGCCCAGCCCCGAGCAGCAGTCCCAAAGGTGGAGCCTCATGTTGACTATGATGAGGGGGTTCCAGCTCCAGTGGGCCCAGCTCAGGTCCCAGAGGGCTTCATGGCCACTCCAGTTCTTCAGGACGCTCTGGTCCGATTGATAGGCCTTATGGAGAGTGTCACCCGAGCGGGTTTGCTTCCAGTAGCACCAGCCACTTCTCAGGTTGGAAGAGGGGCTCAGACTCCTGCTACACGCACTCCAGAGCAGGTAGCTCCCCAGACTCAGACTCCAGCGGTTCAGCCAGTTGGAGTAGTTCAACCGGGTGTCATAGCTCAGACTGACGATGGAGTGGCTATGTCCGCCGATGCTTTGTGGAGACTGGACAGATTCACCAAGCTATTAACTTCTACTTTTAGCGGAGCATCTACTGAGGATCCCCAGGATTATCTAGACAGTTGCCACGAGGTTCTCAGGAACATGGGTATAGTTGAGACCAATGGGGTTGATTTCGCTACATTTCGTTTGTCTGGATCCGTCAAGACTTGGTGGAGGGATTATTGCTTAGCAAGACCAGCTGGATCGCCATCTTTGACTTGGGAGTAGTTTACGGTATTGTTTCTGGAGAAGTTTCACGGGGGTTACCCAGAGAGAGGCCTATCGGAGGCAGTTTGAGCGCCTCCAGCAGGGTTCCATGACTGTTACCCAGTATGAGACCAGGTTCATCGATCTAGCTTGTCATGCTCTCATCATACTTCCCACTGAGAGAGAGAGGGTGAGGAGGTTTATTGATGGTCTTATTTAGCTGATTCGTCTTCAGATGGCCAAGGAGGCCGGGAGCGAGATCACATTTCAGGAGGCGGCCAATGTGGCCCCCAGAGTTGAGATGGTTCTATCACAGGGAGGTGGTCATGGGTCGGATAAGAGGCCCTGTCATTCAGGCAGATTCAGTGTTACCTCGTTTGGAGGTAGAGATTCATATGGTAGAGGCCATCCCCCTAAACCCTTTCAGTCAGCACTCCAGGTCTTACATGGTACTTCGGGCGGTAGTGGTTCTCAGCAGCGCTATTCGTATCAGCAGCCTATTAGTGCACAACCGCTTCAGAGCTTTCGAGGAGGTCATTCAGGTCGACAGGGTCAGCCTCAGCCCTCTCGGCTGCAGTAGTCAAGTAGGTGCTACGAGTGTGGTGAGTATGGTCACATCAGGAGAGCTTGCTCGAGATTGAGGAGTGCACAGCCGCAGCAGCAGGGTCCTCAAGCTATGATTCAGGCACCAGAGGCTCCGCAGGCCGCCCAGCCAGCTAGAGGCGGGGGCAGAGGTGCTAGAGGCAGAGGTAGAGGTCCTAGAGGTGGAGGCCAACAAGTAGTAGGCCATCCCAGAGAGGCAGTTTAGGGTGGTGGGGCTCAACCCCGGTGTTATGCTTTGCCAGCCAGGCCAGAGGCTGAGTCTTCCGATGCTGTCATCACAGGTACTATTCTGGTCTGTGATAGAGGTGCTTCAGTGCTATTTGACCCTGGGTCTACGTATTCGTATGTGTCATCCTATTTTGCACCCTACTTGGTTATGCCTAGCGATGCCTTGGGTGTTCCTGTATATGTATCTACACCGGTGGGTGATTCTATAGTGGTCGACCGAGTGCATCATTCCTGTGTAGTAGTATTTGAGGGTCTTGAGACCCGTGTTGACTTATTGCTCTTAGATATGGTGAACTTTGACGTTATATTGGGGATGGATTGGTTGTCCCCGTACCATGCTATCTTAGATTGGCATGCCAAGACCGTGACCTTAGCCTTACCGGATTTACCCCGTTTAGAGTAGAGAGGGACTTCTGGTCATTGTACCTACAGTGTTATCTCGTATGTGAAAGCTCGGCGTATGGTCGAGAAGGGATGTTTGGCCTACTTGGCGTATGTTTGCGATTCTAGCACGGAGGCCCCTTCTATTGATTCTGTGCCCATTGTTCGGGAGTTTCCTGAGGTTTTCCCTTCAGACCTGCCGGGTATGCCGCCCAACAGGGATATCGACTTTTGTATTGATTTGGCTCCGGGCACTCAGTCCATTTCTATCCTACCATATCGTATGGCCCCGCCGGAGTTGAAAGAATTAAAGGAATAGTTGCAAGGTTTGCTTGAGAAAGGTTTCATTAGACCCAGTGTTTCGCCTTGGGGTGCGCCGATGTTGTTTGTTAAGAAAAAGGATGGTTCGATGAGAATGTGCATTGATTACCGGCAACTGAACAAGGTTACAATTAAGAATAAGTATCCACTGCCGAGGATTGATGATTTGTTCGATCAGCTTCAGGGTGCCAAGGTATTCTCAAAAATTGACTTGAGATCTGGCTACCATCAGTTGAGGATTAGGGCATCCAATGTCCCTAAGACAGCATTCCGCACTCGGTACGGGCATTATGAGTTCTTGGTTATGTCATTTGGGTTGACCAATGCCCCAACAACCTTTATGGATTTGATGAACCGAGTGTTCAGGCCTTACTTGGACTCGTTCGTGATAGTTTTCATTGATGATATTCTAATATACTCCCGCAGTCAGGAGGAGCATGAGCAGCACCTCAGAGTGGTTCTTCAGACTCTGAAGGATAGTCCGTTATACGCCAAGTTTTCGAAGTGCGAGTTCTGGTTGAGTTTTGTTGCATTCCCGGGTCACGTTGTTTCAGTAGAGGGTATTTAGGTTGATCCGAAAAAGATTGAGGCAGTCAAGAACTGGCCTAGACCAGCATCAGCCACAGAGATTCGGAGTTTCTTAGGATTGGCAGGTTACTATCGTCGGTTCGTGGAGGGGTTCTCATCTATTGCAGCCCCGATGACCAGGTTGACCCAGAAAGGTGCCCAGTTCAGATGGTCAGACGAGTGTGAGGCGAGCTTTCAGAGGCTCAAGACAGCTCTGATTACGCACCGGTGTTGGTTTTGCCCACAGGATCAGGGCCCTATACAGTCTATTGTGATGCATCTCGTATTGGACTTGGTGCAGTGTTGATGCAGGATGGCAAGGTCATTGCCTATGCTTCGAGGCAGTTGAAGGTTCATGAGAAGAACTATCCAGTGCATGATTTGGAGTTGGCAGCCATTGTTCACGCATTGAAGATTTGGAGGCACTATCTGTATATGGTGTGACGTGTGAGGTGTTCACGGATCATAAGAGCCTTCAGTATTTGTTCAAGCAAAAGGAGTTGAATTTGAGGCAGAGGAGGTGGTTGGAATTGTTGAAAGATTACGACATCACTATCTTATATCACCCAGGAAAGGCCAATGTGGTGGCCGATGCCTTGAGTGGGAAGTCAGTCAGCATGGGCAGTCTTGCTTATATTCCGGTCGGTGAGAGACCGCTTGCTTTGGACGTTCAGGATTTGGCCAATCAGTTTGTGAGGTTGGACTTTTCTGAGCCTAGTCGAGTATTAGCTTGCACGGTTGCTCGTTCTTCATTGTTGGAGCGTACCCGCGATCGGCAGTTCGAAGATCCCCATTTGTGTGTCTTGAGAGACACGGTGCAGCATGGAAGTGCCAAGAAAGTAACCTTAGATGATGATGGTGTATTGAGATTGCAGGGGCGAGTTTGTGTGCCCAATGTTGATGGGATTCGAGAGTTGATCTTAGCGGAGGCCCACAGTTCTCGGTATTCTATTCATCCGGGCGCCGCGAAGATGTATCAGGATTTGAGGCAGCACTATTGGTAGCGCAGAATGAAGAAAGACATTGTTGCATATGTGGCTCGTTGTTTGAACTGTCAGCAAGTTAAGTACGAGCATCAGAGGCTCGGTGGTTTATTTTAGAGGATTGAGCTTCCCGAGTGGAAGTGGGAGAGGATTACTATGGATTTTTTACTGGACGATGACTCGGAAGAAGTTTGATGCGGTTTGAGTTCTTGTAGATAAGCTGACCAAGTCAGCGCATTTTGTTCCGGTTGTCACCACCTATTCGTCCGAGAGATTAGCTGAGATTTATATCAGGGAGATCGTTTGCCTTCATGGGGTGCCTATGTCTATCATCTCGGACCGAGGTCCGTAGTTTACCTCGCATTTTTGTAGAGCGGTTCAGCAAGAGTTGGGCACCCAGGTTCAGTTGAGCACAACATTTCATCCCCAGACGGACGGTCAGTCCGAGAGGACTATTCAGATATTAGAGGATATGCTTAGAGCCTGTGTCATTGATTTCGGAGGCTCGTGGGACCAGTTCTTTCCTTTAGCAGAGTTTACCTACAACAACAACTACCAGTCCAGCATTCAGATGGCTCCGTATGAGGCGTTGTATGGTAGGCGGTGTCGGTCCCCAGTTGGATGGTTTGAGCCGGGAGAGGCTCGGTTATTGGGTACAGACCTAGTTCAGGAGGCCTTGGATAAGGTCAAGATCATTCAGGATAGACTTCGGACAGCTCAGTCTAGGCAGAAGCGTTATGCAGACCGCAAGGTCCGAGATATTGCTTTCATGGTTGGTGAACGAGTGTTACTCCGTGTGTCACCTATGAAAGGCGTGATGCGATTTGGGAAGAAGGGCAAGCTTAGCCCTAGGTTAATTGGCCTATTTGAGATCCTAGAGCGTGTGGGAGAGGTGGTCTATAGACTTGCTTTGCCGCCTAGCTTGGCAACTGTGCATCCAGTATTTCATGTATCTATGCTCCGGAAGTATCACGGCGATCCATCGCACGTGTTAGATTTCAGCACTGTCCAATTGGACAAGGATCTGTCATATGAGGAGGAGCCGGTGGCTATTCTAGACCGGCAGGTTCGACAGTTGAGGTCAAAGAGTTTTCCTTCGGTGCGTGTTCAGTGGAGAGGTCATCCTCCTGAGGCATCGACCTGGGAGTCCGAGTCCTATATGCGGAGCCATTATCCTCATTTATTTCCCGACATAGGTACTTCTTTCTTTTGTCCGTTCGAGGACGAACGGTTGTTTTAAAGGTGGAGAATGTGACGACCCAAAGGGTCATCACCGTAATTCTTCCTTGTTCCGTGCTTCCGAGGCCTTGAAAACCTCGCTTTTAGTTGCTTCAATTTACGTGCATAGTCCGGGCGCGTAGCCGGAAAGCTTTTATGTTGAAATATGCGAATTATGTGAGAAATTTGATGAATTTTGATATTAATATGCATAATATTGACTTCGGTCAACATTTTGGGTAAACAGACCCGGACCTGTGATTCGACAGTCCGGAGGGTCCGTAGAAAAATATGGGACTTGGGCGTGTGCCCGGAATCAAATTCCGAGGTCCTAAGCCCGAGAAATAAATTTTTGTGTGAAATTATTTCCTGAAATTTATTAAGGAAAATAAAGAAGAAAATTTACCAGAAAACTGTGGTATCGGGCTCGTATTTTGGTTCCGACGCCCGGTACAAGTCTTAAATATGTTTTAAGCACAATCTGTAAAGTTTGGCTAAAAACGGACGTCATATAACGTGTTTCGGACTTAAAATGGGGAATTTGAATTTTATGAAAGTTGAAAGAAAATCATGAGTTTTGAGGCTTGATCCTATGTATATGATGTTATTTTGGCGATTTGATCGCACTAGTAAGTCTGTAAAGTGTTTTCGAGATCATATGAATGTTTGGTTTGGAGCCCCGAGGGCTCGGGTGAGTTTTGAGTGGGGCCCGGGCGGTCTTAGGCTTAAAAAAAATGCAGGTTCAGATGTTGCAGGCCCCAGTGCGGCCGCGGTCATTTCCGCGCGGTCCGCGCTGGCAGCCACGCGGCTGCGGTGCTTTTCTGTGCGGTCCGCATGGTGGAGTTCAGAGGGTCGACCAGCGCGGCCGCGCACCAAATCAGTGCGGTCCGCGCTGGGTGGGTTCAGAGAAAGCTCACTTCTTCCCTCCCTCGGTGCGACCGCGGTACATTTCTGCGCGGTCCGCGCCAGCCCCCAGCAAAAGTATATATATTCGGGACTTTCAGTCATTTTTCCACTCTTGAAAAACCCAAAACCTAAGAGGCGATTTTCCAAACAACTTTTCTTCTCCAAAACCATTGGTAAGTGATTTCTAACTTAATTTCTTCACTTCTTAACATCTTTTAACATGATTTCAACTTCAAATCAAAGATTTTCATGGGGAAATTGGGTATTTTGGGTAGAACCTAGGTTTTCTACAAATTGAGAAGTTGGACCTCAATTTGGGGTCTGATTTCAAAACAAAACATATATTTGGATTCGTGGGAGAATGGGTAACCGGGTTTTGGTCCGAACCTCGAGTTTCAACCACGTGGGTCCGGGGGTATTTTTGACCTTTTTGGGAAAAACCTTGTAAAAACTATTTTTATGCATTGGGGTTAGTTCCAATAGTAATTATTAATGCATTCAAGCAAATTGTGACTAGATTCGAGCGGTTGGGTGGTGAATTCGATAGGTAAAGCAATAATCGAGACTTGAATTGGAGCATTCGAGGTAAGTGTTCGGTCTAACCTTAGCTTGAGGGATTAAGAGTTGAGTCATATCTGTTACTTACTTTTTGTTGAGTACGATGTATATGCAAGGTGACGAGTATCTATACGTTGGTGACAAGCATGACCGTGAGTCTTATATTGTGATTTCCATGATTTTGTTGTATTATTCATGCCTTGATGAAGATTTCTATTTTTGTTGTGTAAAGTTGTGGAAAGAATTGTGACCTATGAACATTGAGTAGCGTTGACTCCAGTTGTGTAACGAATTGTGAAAGTATAAGTGATAATTGAAACTCTAGAGTATTGGCTCGAGTGGTGAAGGGAGTTGTGAAGTAAAAGTGAGAAAGGGAAGAGATTATCACGTTGCACCCTTTCCGGGCTATTGTTGAGTTGTGGTTCCCTTGCATTGTGTTCTTATTTGATACTACGGATGCTTAGGTTGATGATTCTTTGTGTTAGGTATTGTAATAAGTTTAGTTATAGCTGAAGTAGTAGATGTTGTAACGAGTTTGGTTATAGCTGAGGTAGTTAGGTGTTGTAACAAGTTTAGATATAGCTGAGGTAGTTAGGTGTTGTAACAAGTTTAGATATAGCTGAGGTAGTTAGGTGTTGTAACAAGTCTAGATGTAGTTGAGGTAGTTAGGTGGTAAAAAGTTTGGTTATAGTTTTTTCTCCCTTGCCGGGAAGTAGTATATTCCTTATGTTCCCTATTTGGATTTGTTCGTGATTGTTTTCATCGAAGATAATGAAATGGGAGCGGGTGGTATGCCTACCACAAGATAATGAATTGGATCGGGTTGCACG
The DNA here is from genome assembly GCF_000715075.1 of Nicotiana tabacum. Classification (NCBI taxonomy): domain Eukaryota; kingdom Viridiplantae; phylum Streptophyta; class Magnoliopsida; order Solanales; family Solanaceae; genus Nicotiana; species Nicotiana tabacum. The sequence continues at coordinate 16,472,948 of NC_134080.1, forward strand.
CCGCAACTGCTATATATATATTTGATCGGATTGCATGCCGCAACAGATATTATATTGGATCGGGTTGCGCACCGCAACAGCTATATATATATGTGGATCGGGTTGCACGCCGCAACAATGTTAAATGATAAGGGATCGGGTTGCGCGCCGCAACAGTATTGTTATTGTATCGTTGTAGGTATTGAGTTGTCCTTTCATATTTTAATAAGTTTCTTTTATTGGTCTTGATATGTTTCCCCGAAGCATGTACCCCTTCCATTTTAAACTGCTTATTCCTGTTTATTTTCCGCAACATAATATATATCTGCTCAGGTTTATCTGGAGTCTGGTCCTAGCCTCGTCACTACCTCGCCGGGTTTAGGCCAGGCACTTACCAGCACTTGGGGTCGGTTGTGCTGATGCTGAACTTCTGTGCTTTTTGCACAGATTACGGTACCGGAGCAGCTTTAGGACCGCAACAGTAGCGTATTGATCGGGAGCTGACTTCAGCCCAGAGACTTCAAGGTAGTCTAGCTGACGTTCGTAGGCCAAAGTCCTTCTCCATGTTTAGTTTGTCTTCATTGTACTGAGACAAATATTTTGTATTTCCATTCATACTTGTTTGTAGCACTCTTTAGCAGTCCATGAGTTAGTGACACCAGTTTTTGAGTAGAGATTTGTCTTAAACTTCCGCATTTGAATTTCAGTTTTATAAACTTAAAGTCTTCCGTTTTTTTTATTTAATTGCTTTCGTATATGGTTATTGTTGAGAAGTTATCAGAGAATGTTTAAAGTTTGGCTGGCCTAGCTCCGTTAGTAGGCGCCATCACGACTCCCGATGGTGGAGAAATCAGTGTCGTGACATGTATGGCCTTGCCGGCCTAGGTTTTGAGTTTACAAATGATCATGTTGGCCTTATAGGTCCGTATGTCACATGTATAACTTTTTATATCAGGTTGGGCCATCCAATTTGAGTATTCCTCTATGTTTATTCTGGTTAGCCCATGACGGCCCGTTTGGCCTATTTGCCAATAAAAGTATGATAAGAAATATATGTTATGTTGGTACTCGGTTGAGTAAGGTACCGGGTGCCCGTTGCGGCCCATAGGTTTGGGTCGTGACATAATTGTGACTCAAATATTAGTTCAACAAACCAAATACATTTGGGTGGTGAAAATTATATTTTTAATAAGATTAAATATGTGGGTTTAAATTCCGAATTTGATTTTATGTGAAATTTAGAGTGGGTATTATTTAGACTTGTTAGAAATAGTATAAGGAAGTTCTATATAAAATTTGAAGTCATTTAATGTTGATTTGGACTAGTTTTGAACAAGAATTGCAACTGAAAAGCTGGAAGAAGTTCGTCTACATACGCTTGTATAAAGTTGTATAAAATTATATAATAATGTATAAGATGTGTTTATACACTATTATACAAGATTATACATAATTATACAAAAAACTAACTACGTCTTCTTCCTTGTGTTTTTTCTAAAATTTAACTCAAATCTTGCTCAAATCTATTCCAAATCACTTCAAATTTAAATTTTGAACTTCTTTTGATATTTTCAATCAATTGGACCAACACCTAATCCAAACAACTAACAAACTCAAAAAATCCTATTCTCGAAAGTAAAGCTTTGAATGGCCTTCAATGGTAGACTTCCAATCTTTAATTTTCTTACATTGCAACCATGTGATGAGGGGAGAAGCAGAAAATACACGGCTCCTTGAAGCATATGTAGAAGATGTGAGAAGAAGAGAGAGTGAAAGCAATGGTTGTGAGAACACTGATTTAACTCCATAGCTTTTAGAAGCAATGGTTGTAAGAACACAAATTTTGAATTTGCTAATGCTTTCAAAATATGTACAATATGGACTAGATCGGGTAAAACTTAAAAATATGGACCATTTTTTGTCATGGTATGAAGTCATGTGTATTTCTTATAATTTACACCCCTTGTTACTTGGCCTAACAACCCAACCGAAAACGGCCCACGTTTGAAGTCCTTACCTAGTTTGGCTCAGGTTATACATAATCTGAAAGAAAATTTTCAACCTTTAGCCACTATTACAAACACACTTTTAGGGTTTCTTTATTTTCGTTTTTCTTCATTCCCAGCACACTCTATACTCTCAACCCGCCCCTCTTTGCTTTCTCTTTTCTCACTCACATAGATCTGAATATTAATAGAACTCAAATTTGATTTAAAGCATTTTCTCTACTAAGTTGCTTAATCTTCGTAAATTTTTATAGATCTCAAATATTTGAATCTCGATTTATGGGTGTCAAACTTTAAAATTGAAGTTTTGTTGCATCCATATTAAAAACTCCATTGAAGGAGCTTTGAAGCTTTAAGTTCAACTCATATTTGAAAAATCTAACTCTAACGTGATAGGGTTAAGTTAAAAATTATTGTAAAAGCTTGTAATGATATGAATCTTGAGTGTTGGGTTAACTGTGTTTGATTAACGTTGGTTTTGAGAATCATACTAGTTGAAGAAGGAAGTTAAAGATGAAATCTAGTTTTGTATACACCGTTCTACATCATTATACAATATTATATAATATTATACAAAATTATAATAAAGGTATAATATTGTATATTGGGTGTGAAAATGTTGTTATACAATATTGATCTTTCTTTTGAAGTAAGTTTCTCTTTCACGGTAGTAATTTTAGTTTTATTGCATGTTTTCTATTTTTAATTTTGCCATAGTTTTCTTTTGCTTTTTTTTGGTTACTTTTTGTTTAGATTTTTCTTTTTGCTTTTACTTCGCATTCTCTATGTTTTCTATTAGCACTGATTTTGCTTTTCTTGCCAGCGAAATACTGGTATATATTATTCAACATTTCATATACTAGTTTATACAAACTTATACGTCATTATACATTATTGTACAGATGCAGTTAAAACTGAAAAATAAATTTTTTGTATTTTTCTCACTTTTATCGAACAATTTATATATGAAGTTAATTTTTTCGTTGATTTCTCTGCTAAATCATGAATTTTTAAATTTTTCTTTCCTTGTTGAGTTTTCTGTCAAATCAGAAACTTTGGAGCAAATTCATCTATATAGAATTTGGAGAATAAGAGATTTTAGGTCTGTTTTTTGTATTTTTATAGCTGGGATAGGAATATATAAACTTGGATAAGAAATAGAACAAAAAACCATAAAAAAATTGCGTAAGAATAAGAAGGGCATGAAGGTTTTTTCCGGATCTGAGCCAACTAATATTGGGCTACATATTTGTAAACTTAAATCTGGGTCATGCGGTTGCAAGGTTAACTTGTGGAATGAATTATTATGTAATTCTCCCTATATTATACCTCCACCGGTTATTTTTAGTTTACGTGGTTGGATGTGCTGCTACTTAGGTTATTTCTTCAAATATTTTTTAATAAAAATCTAGCTCTATCCCTACACGAAACTTTATGCAAGCTGCAGAATAAATAAAGGGAATCTAAAACAAAGACAATGAGAAAAAGTTGAATGCTTGTGGACATTCTATAGTAAAAGTTTAGACAAGTAGTACGCCTGAACCGGTTCGGTTTGTAAGGCATAGTATAATTTTTTTTTAACCCCTAAATTATATTATTATGTTGTCTTTAAGTTATTTACTAGTATCATTGAGTTGTTAATTTATAAAATGACTTTATTAGTAATACTTGTAGTCAATGTGATTCAACCACTTTAGTTGAATTCTTTTTCTCTTTAACTTGAGTTAAAAATGATAAAAGTAAGAGAGAAAGGGACATTTTTTATATTAGAACCTTGTACCTAAATGGCATAAAGTGGACTTGGTCGAGTTCCATCTTTATTTTATCAGGTCAATTTATATAACTTAAATTATTGATCCCTAAAAAAAATAAAAAAATCTACCTTGTTAAGCCAAAAGAAAAGGAAAAATGATACTGTATAGTCGCTGTAAAACTAATAGTCATAAAATATATAAAATTTATATATTTTTTGTATACATAAACATTATGTATGTTATATACAAAAATTAAACACTTTTTCTGATATCAAATATAAATAATTTTTAGCTCAGGTAAAAGTAATAATATCTCAAAAGAAAACACAAGAGGGTAGCACGTGACAATCAGGAGAAGAGCTTTACTTAGATAACAAAAAGCCCCAGATCCAAAGCGCATAAACATTAAAAAAATTTGTGGCTCAAATGTACGTTTTGATTATTGGTTCTTAGGACTTTGGATATTCCTAGCTCTATCTTTTGGTCATATCAAAGCCATTGAAACAATAGGGTCGTATCATATTCATTTCTAGCTTTGTGGTTGACAATGTACATTAGAAGCTGACAAAGTAAGCTGGAAATTTTTTTGTCTTTAATTTGAGTAGTAGTGTGCTATCAATACTTCTTTTATCCTCATATTTTTTAAATCTGTTTTGAAAATATTTTTCGAAAATAGTTTGTTTGTGTACGCATCTCCCTTTCCAAATTTCACTCGCGAAAACAAACTGGACATGTTGTTGTGGTTAATGAATTATACTATACTATCAAAAGCTTGTTGATGAATGATGCCCAAATGATGAGGTGATTCTTGACTTACTTTGGGATCTCAACTCATTAAACATCATCTATAGATTAACACAATGTTGTCATCTTAGATTAAAAAACAAAATGATGGCTCACTTTTTGGCCTGTTCCCAAACTCTTAAATAGTGTACATATTTACATGGTGACTTCTTGATCACGGACCTCTAAAGAACTACTATACTACTTTATTCGTCCTTTCTAATATTATTTTAGTTAAACAAATTCGATTTAAAAAGTGTTGCTTTAAAAGTCCAAAAGCCATTAATATATTATTTTAACATTTTTATTTATGTTGTAAGAAATTATCTATACTAAAAAATCTCTCAGTATGTATTACTCATTTGATTGAAGAAAGATAATGAACAATTATTTCAAATAATCTTTATGATTACTGCTTTTGAATAGTCTTCTATATGAGTAAAATTCAAAAAATAATCTTATATACGAGTGACCAGCAAGGATTAAGGGGAAAAAATTGAAAAATTACATTGTATACCCGATCTAAAAAATAATAATCGATAATATATATATGTTTTGTATATTAATATATAATTTACAGTGTAATTATATATATATATATATATATATATATATATATATATATAATTACACTATAAATTATATATTAATACACATACACACACATAATCAGTGTATATTTTTTGTATATTGACTAGAGGATGAAATTATTTGGCCGACAGGGCAAATACGTAACTTGTCCAAAATTATTGGGAAAATGACACTGTATAGCCGCTCTCAAAATAATAATCGAAAAAATATATATTTTTTGTATATATGTATATATAAAAATTATATAAATTTTATATATTTTTTCGACTACCGAATATAAATAATTTGTGACGGAAAGTTGTAAAAAAGGCGAAAATATTCCCAACAACTTTATTCATCCACTAGCCGCACCCCCTTCCACAATAGAAGCAAGATAGACCTATTACCGCGAAAAATTATGAATTGGACTTCTTCTTGAAAATTTAATTTGTTATAATTTTCTAAAAAAGAAAAAGGCAAAACCTATTACCAAAATTAGGAAAAAAATTCTATTTAGGCGGAGAAAAAGATAAAATACAACAAATTCCTGCCACCATTTTCTCCATTTCTTCTCCATCACTCACCTCTCTTCGTACTCTCCGTCCACCACCACTGCCGCCGATACTCCAAATACACCCGTCCACTGACGTCATATTCCGACAAGGTGACGACTTCCTCTTCGCTATGTCACAGCAATGACAAGGTCCCGGGACCGTTCACCAACAAGAACAACAACAACAACCATTTCAACTGGCGGCGGCGGAGGAGCGGCGGCGGCGATGAGGGTAATAGTACCCTTACAAGGAGTAGTACAAGGCCGAGGTGGTCTTTTTTTCGGTTCAGTTATACCTTGTGCTCTTTTCTACTTCTGGCAACTCTACCTCAAACGTAATCGTTCTTCCGGTGACGACAATACCGGCGAATCTACGGCTCCGGCGAGGTCTCCGTCGTCGAGCCATTTGGCGGAAGTGTCGTCTTCTAGTTCAGGAGGGTTACAGAGAGTTCAGTCGTCACGTTTATTACTGTCACCTAAGGGAGCTACTGGGCCCACTCAAGTGTCTTCAAGAGCTAATTCTATTATTTCTAAACAAAGTGATAGTAGTCCTTACTATATTGGATTAAAAAGAGCTTCTGAGGATCCTTATGATGAAGCAAGTAACCCAGATGGTGTTATTCAACTTGGATTAGCAGAAAACAAGGTAGGAGTAATACTTTTATGTGTTTGATACTTTGATAGTAGGGAAAATGTTTTCCTTACTGAAAATATTTTGGAGCACTTGGGTGTTTTGAACTGTGACAAAATGGAAAAATGTGGCATTCCCGTCAAAGTTTTGTAGGGGTTAGTAATGTCGGGATTGTTTATGTGGTGATTAGTAATGAAGGATTGCAGTGATTAAACATAAAGAATTGTTATGCGGGGCGTAATATAGGATGAATTATGGTTATACAAGAACTACTTACTTTAAGGGCGTTGTCTCTTTAAATAATCTAATCACTGCATTGTAATACATGTATTCTTATTCCACCTCGCTTAGAATTATACATAATCGTGCATAACTTAAGCGAGTATTGTTTATAAGATGATGCAAAAATTACAACTAGACAATGTATAAGTTATGCTAAATTTGATGAGGAGATTAATTCTCCTCATTCAAACAGCCAAATAAGGTATTGATTATGCTGAGCTTATTGAGGAGATTAATTCTCTAATTCAAGCAACCAAACAGGCTGCATATATCATCAGAACTTGCTTCAAACAGCACCTGTCATATACTATTACCATATATCACATATTTTTATACCCAATCAAACACTGGAAATTGATCGAGAAAATGATACCGTTGAAGTAATACATCTTCCATGGAAAAACATTTTCTATAGAAAACATTTTCCTTGAATGCCAATGCAATACATTTCTTGCTGGAGGAACTTTTTGGTTGATATTTCTTTCTTTTGTTTGTTTTTGACATTTTCTTATCTGTTTTGTATGGTTATAGTTGTCATTGGATTTAATTCAAGAATGGCTGGAAGAAAATATGTCAAAATGGATGATGAATCAGGATCTGAGTATAAGTGGAATAGCTACTTATCAACCATTTGATGGGTTGTTGGAGTTGAAAGTGGTAAGCTTTTTAATTTTTTCCTTGCACACTACCGGTGACTTGTTTGTTGATATACTGTTGACTTATGTTGAATATCCTCTGTTTTGATTGTGGATTCTTCTTCTTGGACTATTAAATTAGTATTTGTTCATATGATTATCGTCTATACGAGCTAGAGAAGGAAATTGAAGAAAAACTTTACTTGAAAAGGTTGGTAGAACTTTAATTACTTGTTAATTTGAATTAAAACTTAATATGATTAAATCTATGAGATACCTGTTTGAGTGGTATTAGTTTAATTGTAACCAAGGATGGGCTCATTTATGTCCATATGCAACAATAAAAAAAAAGAGTCCATATGCTTGTATCACAGTTACTTTGTATCAGTTATCACCCATCCACTAGTTCAGTGTGCTTTATTGCTGGTTTAATTTTAAACGCGAACCCCTGGAAGCGGGATTGGTCCAGAGCAGTATAGAGTCCCGTAGTGGCATTTGACAATTCCAAAATTACCTATTGTATATAAGGTATTGTATGTCCTGTCTTGAACTTTCTAAGTTTATAATGTACACCAAAAACATAAGGTAAGGCAACAAATAAGCTTCGCTTTATTTTAACAGTGCGAATTAACTTCTGAAAAGTTTGTCAATTATGTGTAGGAGGATAGCATGCTTTAACTTCAAGCATCACTATGGGACAATGAACACGGCTCTGAATATTTGAGTTCTTTCTTGAGCTTTCAGAGCCCATGGTTGTCGTAAAAGGAGGATAAAAATATAACAGAATAGAAAAGATAGGAATATTTTTAAACTTGAAAATTGCCAGCCAATTCGTCAAACCATAGCCAGAGGAATGGAAGAGTTTTCTTGTGTGTTCTTGTTAATAAATTTCTGCTCCTACTTGAGCATTACATTGGTAAAACTTTAGTTGGAAATTCATAATTATTGTCGATCTAGCTCAGGTATTTATGTTGTTTCTGCATTTGATGATTGTTTGTGGTGATGTTTGTCCTGACTCAAACAATGGATGTGCTTGCAGTCTGATATGTTAAAAAAACCTGATTTCTGTGTCCTACTCCTAGACATAGGTGAATGCTTTAACCTGCTTTATTCTGCATGGTTTTCCTTTTAGCAAAGCTCAAAAGTCTTTATAGTGAATACTGGACTCAGTTTTTCTGTGATAGGCGCCTCTATTATATCCTTGATACATGTTCACTTTGATACTCATCTTTTTGTAACCTGTCGAAGGATCTATTGCTAGTTTTGCAGTACCTGTTGAAGATAGCTGCCAATTTTGGCCTCTTTGAAATATGAGTGGCTACCTTTGTCATCAGGTATCCTGTGGGTGGGAGATCAGGAGATGATCTGATGGATTTACCTTTTTAAATTGTGGGTTTGAATCGTGTAACAGTAATATATGAAATTATCCTTTAGCCACTATGAAGATCAATTCGTAAAAGAATACTAAGTGTTTTGTGTGGTTCTACATTACTTGTAGTATCTTTCAATTAATTTTTGTGCTTTTTGCCTGCTAATTTCACCCATATGCAGGCCGTGGCAGGATTTATGTCTCAAGCTGTGGAGAAATCAGTGTCCTTCAGCCCCTCTCAAATGGTTCTTACCGCTGGTGCAACTCCTGCGCTTGAGATACTGAGCTTCTGCCTAGCTGATCCTGGAAATGCATTTCTTGTTCCCTCACCATATTATCCTGAGTGAGTATTCTCTCCCTTTTAAAGATATTTCAATCTTTTTGTCATTTTACTTATCTATTGTATAAAATGAACTCAAAACATCTGCAGTCTTGATAGGGATGTCAAATGGCGAACTGGAGTGGAGATTATACCTGTTCCTTGCCGCAGTGCAGACAACTTTAGCTTGAGTATTGATGCTCTTGACCGAGCGCTTAATCAAGCCAAGAAACGTGGTCTTAAAGTACGAGGGATTATTATTTCTAACCCCTCAAATCCCGTAGGCAATCTGTTCACTAGGGAGACACTTTATAACCTCTTAGACTTTGCAACTGAGAAGAACATCCACGTAATATCCAATGAAATCTTGGCTGGGTCTTATGGAAGTGAAGAGTTTGTCAGCATAGCAGAGATAATTGATTCTGAAGATTTTGACCGGAACAGGGTCCACATTGTCTATGGTCTCTCTAAGGACCTCTCTCTTCCTGGTTTCAGGGTGGGGGTAATCTATTCTTGCAATGAAAATGTTCTAGCTGCTGCAAAAAAGTTGACAAGATTCTCATCCATTTCAGTGCCAACACAGCATTTGCTCATTCAGATGCTATCAGATGCAAAATTTGTGCAACAATTTATCAAAAAGAATAGAGAGAGGCTCAAAAGGATGTATTCTCTGTTTGTTAGTGGATTGAAGCAGCTGGGAATTGAGTGCACCAAAAGTAGCGGGGGCTTCTACTGTTGGGCTGACATGAGCAGGTTAATTCGATCATATAGTGAAAAGGGGGAGATTGAGCTTTGGGATAAGCTACTAAATGTAGCTAAGATCAATGTAACTCCTGGTTCTTCCTGCCACTGCGTTGAACCTGGGTGGTTCAGGTTATGTTTTACGACCTTAAGTGAGAAGGATATTTCCACAGTTATGCAACGTATTCAGAAAGTTTTGGAGATGCGCAGGTCTCTGAGTTAAGTTGCTACCTTTTACTCATAGTCAACCGTAGCCAAAACTTTGGCAGGGATGAGGTCACACATGAGATAGCTTTGAACGGTTCAACTTAGTGTGCAGTGTTCTGATAATGAGATCAGGATGCAGCATTGGGAGCCAAATGCAGAGAAAACCAAAAATGTCAGATTGTGTACTTGGTCCTCTCCCACTGCCATTTGCAAATGCATTCCTCCAAGTTTTTGTGGGGTTTGACCTGCCTCGGGGTTCCAGAGATTGTAGATAGGTGAATTAGCATATAGCATGTAGAAATTGGTATCAAATGAAATTCTTTTCCAAATTTAATGTGCATAGTCAATAAGTATGGTCTGAAAGCGTATTTTTCTTTTTATTCCCCCTTTTTGTAGTTACAGGTACATGTACCGACTCATTATTTGTTTACATTCATTCTTGTGTTAGTAGTGGATACTGTTATTTGAGAAATGAATTGATTTCTTACATCCCTTTGAAGGTTTGTTGATTTGGACTTCAAAATAGTTGGTCAAAGAGGACAAAGATGCTATATGCTTCCTTCCTTTGATAGCTTGAAGAATCAAGTTATTGCTCATCTTGTGTTGATATCTGGCTCATTAATGCTGCATTGTAGCTCCAATGGAGCCTTTTGGGCTTAGACTGGTTATCAATTGGAATTTGCCTCTCTATTTTATTTATTAATTAATTGGTAAAAGTAAATGGATTACAAGATCATATGGTTCTAAAAAGTAGTTATCAACCTGCATGTGAGATATCAAAATGACTTGGCAACTTACAGGAAAAGAATGGCTTTATTGTAAACTTACAATGATCAATTGATTAAAAGAATCACAAATCAAATACAAAAGAATTTTCTCTTTGTACCAAAAGCAGCCACTTCTTAATTACTCCTGTTCCAAATTCAAGAATATGACCGATACGATTAATTGGTCTGTGTGCCTCTCTTATTTGGGACCCTTTCTGATTTCCTCACCCAATCTCATGAGAAGAAATCATAACAGGCTCTGCCTTAAGGCCCTTAACCTGTTGAAACACAAAATGAAATCCCAGCTAGACTGCTTCTCCCTCATTCTATGAACAGTTCCCATTTCAAATAGTCCAAGGGCTCTACTGATTCTTCACTATGATCCCAAGCCATTCCTGATGGACTCAAGAACTTGCACTACCTCAGCCATGCTAGGTCTCCTTGAAGGCATTTCAGAAGTACAAATCAAGCCTAGCTTCATTACCTGAATCAGCTCACTTTCTGCAAAGCCCCTCAAACTTCTATCGAAACAGTCCGAAGCAGCACCTCTTTCTATCAGGCCTCTAACATATTCACACAAAACCACCACCTCATTTGCTACTGGGCTCTCCACTGGTTTCCTTCCAGTGACCAGCTCCAGCAGAATTACCCCAAAACTGTAAACGTCACATTTATCGCTTAGTCTCAGACTTTGCGCCAACTCTGGTGCAACATAACCAACTGCATTGTGGAACTTGGTTAGTCCATAGTTATCCAGCAAGGGAAGGAACTTACCAAGACCATAATCAGTCAGTTTGGCTTCATAGTTCATGTCCAGGAGTATATTAGTGGACTTAACGTTAAGATGAAGGACGGGAGGTTTGCAGTCATGGTGAAGATATGCGAGTGCTCGAGCTGTCCCTACAGCTATCTGAAACCTTCTCGGCCAATTCAGTTCTGGATTACCAGCACCAGTGCTGGTTCTAGGATAACTAAGTCCATGTAAATTATCGTACAGGTTTCCATTCGGAACAAACTCGGATAATATTAACTGCATACTAGAGGACCAGTAGTATCCTTGTAAAGCAACAAGATTTGGGTGCTGAAGTGTCCCTAACCGCCCAATTTCATGCTCAAATTCATCTTGATTTCTGATTCGGCCCAATGTCTCGAGCTTCTTCACTGCAAGTGATACACCACCTTCAAAGGAAGTTCTGTAAACCGATCCAATTGTTCCTCCACCAATCAAAGACTCCTTGTCTAGCAAAGCTTTTGTGCCAGCTTCCCAGTCCTCATATTTTGAAGGCAAAGTCTTGCTGAAAAGAACCAACTTTCCTATAATGACATTTGAATCTGTAGAAGCCAGTGGCGTGCTCTCTACAATTATTGTCTCGTCTGCTCTTCTCCTCCTCCGCCTAGCTTTCATATTAATGATGGTTATCACACAAACGCCCGTAAGGATTACTGCAGCAGCGACAATAGCAACAATAGCCGAGGCACTCAATCTTGGTTTCCCTTTTGCAGGAGCAACGCCACTGGGAGAACATGAAACATCTAAAGGAGCACCACAAAGACCACTGTTATGAAAAAAAGCCGAGGGTCCAAACTGCTGGATGCTCTCAATTGAGGGTATAGCACCAGATAGAAGGTTGTAAGATACATTAAAATGAGTTAAATTATGCAGATTCTCAAGAGCAACAGGGATTGATCCGGACAGCACATTTTCTGATAAATCCAAAAAGTGCAAGTTAGACAAATTTCCAATGGTTGATGGAATACTTCCATTCAATTGGTTATGATGTAAGTCAAGATATACAAGGTTTGACAAGTTGTATAGATTCTGTGGTATTTCTCCTTCTAAAAGGTTCCCAGAAAGATCCCTGCAGCAAATTGTAGACAGTTCAATTCCAGTTTAAAACAACGTTAACATTAACAAAAACATTAAACTTGAGATGGTAATTAACTCACAGTTCAAGAAGAAGCTTGCAGTTGCTAATGTCATATGGGATTTCACCAAATAGGGTGAGATTATGCAGGTCCAAAACTGCAAGCCATTCGATACTACCAAGCTCGGCTGGAATTGTTCCCCCTAGTGAATTATTACCCAATCGAATAAGAGAAAGGCTTTTCAAATCCGCAAGCTCAGTAGGTATAGTTCCATTAATCCTATTATTTGCCATGTCCAAGTACTTGAGGGCGCTGCATTTCGAGATGCTCAAGGGAATTTCACCCAAAAAATTATTCCTTGAAACATCCAACACTTCCAGTCTCTGGCTACAAGTGCTAGAGTTAACTATCTCCCCCTCAAAACCATTACTTGAAACATTGAAATATGTAAGATTCACCAATTCAAGTGCCCCAAAAGGAGCCAAACCAGAGAACTTATTGCTACCAAGATCCAAAAGCTCCAATCTTTGACATGTTGAAACCTGCTCTTGAACATTTCCTGTTAGAGCATTGCTCCTCACAGACAAATAAACTAGCCCTGGAATATCACAAATTTGTGAAGGTAAACTTCCACTAAGACTATTAAAAGACAAGTCTATCCCTTCAAGATTCTGACAGTTTCCAATTGATGCTGGAATTGGACCTGAAAGATTGTTATGAGACAAGGAAATGAACCTTGTTTTGTAACAATTCATAAACAAAGCCACAGGAATGTCACCACTGTACACATTTCTTGACAAATCAAGGAATCTTATATTAGGCAAATCCCCAAGAAATTCAGGAATTGAACCAGATAAAGCATTGGAGCTTACATTAATCTTCCATAATGAATCAATTCCACTATACTCTACAGGAATATTGCCAGTGAATTGGTTCCCAAACAAAGTGAGGATTCGCAAAGACTTAAGTTCTGCTAAGGCAGAGGAAAGAACACCACCAAGACTAGTGTTCCACAACACAATCTTCACCACATTTCCAGCAGAATTGCAGAAAACACCACTAAAGTCAAGGCAAGGGCTACCACTAGGATTCCAAGAAGCTAAACTATTGTAAGGGTCAGTAGAAATGTTACCCTTGAATTGAAGCAAGATCTCTTTTTCAGTTAATGGGGAGACCAATTCCAACTCAAGCAAACAAAAACACCAAACAACAACAAGACAATGAACAAATGTACCTAATTTTTTCATGTTCCCCAGCACAAACACTCCAGCATTATCATTGCTGGATCCAGTCTTGAAACTTCTTGATCTCTACTTCTTCAGACACCCTTTTGCCTATTCTCAAATGGGGTCCAACTATTAAAAATACAAGATTTAAATCTTGACTAAACAGGAACATTTTTCAATGCTTAGTATCTGCTTAAAACAAGAAAGAAATTAAAGTGCATTTATGGGCATAGCTTAAATTTCTGTGATTTAGTACTCTTTTCTTGGAGGAAACAATAAAGTTATAAACTTTGGGTATTTTGTATATATGGGTTGGTGTTGGACTTGGTGTCACTAACCCTAAATTCTATAATTTGCTGAATTTCAAGAAAAATGAAGATTTCAAGAAAGTGGGCTAAGAAAGAGAGGAGAGAAAAAAAGGAAGGAAAATTTGGAGTTTGCTGTTAAGCTGGCTGGCAATGACATGCATAGAGAGAGCAGAATGGGTAATACTAAACTAGTGGAATGCAAATAGAAAATGCCTGGCTTGGCTGGAAAAGAAGATTGGTCTGTTAGTTTAATAGAGAAACTACTTAATTTCTTTTCTTAAACAAAAGTCTGCACATATTTGACGGTTGTCTCCACGTGGTCACCTTCCTCCTTCCCCGTTTACTTATCATAATTCAACCGAACTTCTTTTTTGGTTTCCCACCCCGTTATTTGTTATCTACATTGGAACCCGATTAAATTGAATTTGCGCAGGAAAATTTCATATGGGGTAAATCGCTCCTTAACAAAGGTGACTCTATACCAGGGGCTCAAACTCGAGACCAATAGTTAAAGATGAAGAAGTACTTACCACTCCGGTCTCCACCACAACCCATGGTGGTACCAAACTTTTACTTTTGGCTCGAATTATATATACTTATAAATAAAGTATATAACACATATAAAAATGTACCTCAGTGCACGAAACATCACGTATTCATGCAAGGTTTAGGAAAAGGCCGCATCCCAAGAGGCTGTCATGTAGACAGCATATTCTAATACAAATATTAGTGATTGATTTTACGACTCGAACCTGTATTTTATAGATCACAAAAAACAACTTTATAGAGTCTACATATAATAAAAGCATACTCATTCAGAAACTGGTGACTCTCTTCTTACTTTCACCAAATTTTTTGATGAAATGTAGGTTGAGTTTTAAGTATATTTGGCTAATTGTTTTTAGTGATAACAAACAAAAGGAGAAGCCAATATGTCTGGTTTTGGAGACTTCACTATCACTACAGTGGAGTATGCATCATATGTAGGGTCTGTTACCAATACAAGAGATTTAAGAACAGAAGCATTTATTCCATTCACCAACCAAGGCACCGTTACCATCACTACACACCACACTCTTTCCTTATAGAAAGGTACCTAAAGATGAATGAAATGAAAAGAAAGAAAGAAATGAAGGTTGAATTGAATGAGTCTTTCAAAGTTATTTTTTTCCTTCTTTCACCCTTTTTGCAGGGGTGGGGTTTGCAGTTATTGTGGTTAGTCAAGATTAATGCAATCTGTCTGACAAGAATTTGGTCATTAAAGTGTATAAAATGTTAATAAAATCAAGAAAACATAGAGGAAGAAAGGATATTTATTACTCTTCTGGTTTAATAATAAGTGACCAATTTGCCTTGTGGACACCCATTAAGAAAATACGGAGTCTTGACGTAATTGGTAAAATTGTTGCCATGTGACCAGGAGGTCACGAGTTCAAGCCTTAGAAACAGCCTCTTGTAGAAATGCAGGGTAAGGCTGCGTACAATAGACCCTTGTAGTCTGGCCCTTCCCCGGATCCCGCACATAGCGGGAGCTTTAGTGCATCGGGCTGATGCATGGATGATGATAAATTCTAGATAAAAATAGTTATTGTGACTAAACTACCCTTAATTAAATGTTGTAGCATAGTTAATGTAAGGAGTAAAATACTTTTTAGGGATACGTACATAAGGATAATTTTGGAAAAACAAATTGAATTTTTTCTTGATTATATATATGGACACTTATTTTGGACCAAATAAAAAGGCAAATTAGTCACTTATTGTAGAGGGAGAGAGTAGTAAGTAAATTTCTTTATGAAACTAGTTTAACATCTTTATGTGCCATTTCCTAATTTTCTTCTTATCTTATGGTTCATTTTATTTGTTCTATTATTGAGTTATAGAAGGTCACAAGAGATATAATGTACTTGGACAGTAAATAAATGAGTCAACTTTTGCATAAAAAAAATTCACAAAATCTTAAACCACCCCACTGTTGTGAAAATCCCTCTTAGGAATCATTGACCCAACAATATATCACCAAGATCAATTAAAATCTTCGTTGACGTATAACCACAAAAGTAACTAAATTTCTGGCGCCAGAAATGGTCCAAAGATTGTTTTCTGATGGAATGAAGCAACCAGAGTCGGATCTAAGCCGGGTTTACAACAAATATATTCAATGTAATTCCATGTGATGGGTATATAGAAGATAATGTGTACGCAAACCTTATCCATATTTTGTGGAGAGAGAAAGACTGTTACATATTGCTTGCTACTTGCCCAATGCGTAAATATGCAAAAAATAAAAATAAATATATATATATATATATATATATATATATATATATATTCTAAATCAATTTCAATTACAAATTCGCTTCCGGAGATCAGGATGCTAAAGAAGATGAAGATTGAAAAAAAAAGGAACTCCTAAATGTTTTTTCAATGGCTTTTTATTAAACAGTAGAAGATGCAAATGATTAATGATTCTTCTGGACATTTTGATAACATAGGCCTTTAGTGATCACTAGTATTAGTACCCTTTGTGATATGCGGATAATTAAAAATACGATCTACACCGTAAAGTTTTTAATATGTTAGTGTTAATACCATCTTTATAATCAATTATTAAAAACATTTTAAGACTCCAGTAAAACTTTCATTCAATCTCCTAATAAATGTTCCATACAAAATAATGATACTATACAACTTGTTTGATATGAATGTTCCACGAAAAATAATGATACTATACAATTTGCTTGATATGAAGCAAGTGCTTAAGGGAACATTTTTGTAGCAAATGCTCATGATATATTGCAGTGCATTTTCCAAAAGTTGTCCTCTATATTGAGGCAATATATTATGTCAAACATTAGCTTATTCAGAATCAAAATGTATGTGGCAATGCATATGCAAAAACTAATTTCCTGCTAAGGCTCTCTCTTTATTATTGTCTCGCATTTGTGGTAATTGAAACTTTTTTACTCTTTCTACTATTCCACAAGCTTTGTCTATTAGCCTAACACTATCTAAAACCAACGTTGAGGTAGAAAAAGGACAGGTCAACTGCGGAGTGTTGATAAATTCAGCTATTCAAACCATAGATGAAGTCAGTGGAAGGGTTGATTATGCTGAGGTGAGAACTTAAACAATAATAATATATTTCATATTGATATAAACAATAGAATACCAACTGGGAACTCAATATGTTCCCAATATCAAAAATTGATGAAACCCCTATAATTTTCAGTTTCAATTTATGCTTGCAGGTCTTAATTTCAGATTGTTTGGTCCAACCACAAAATTTTTCATAACGTACAATCTCATTTCATGTATTTTTATTTTGAAAATATGCATAACATCTCTTCCAATAGTTGCATGAATTCGATCTCCCTAAAATAAAAAATGTGGAAAGAAATTTAAGTTAGTAAGGTGCATAAGTTGAAAAAATACATCACAACTCGAAAAAAATAACAACATGTAAAAGAATATGCACTTTTTCATCTTGAATAATTAATTTAATTGAATTAGTATTTTCTGGTTTCTCGCGGTCTTGAATGCGCCATAATCTAACAACACGAACCTTCAAATTCTAACTCATTTTGGACATTGATATTTCGCTGATATATTTATAGTTTGGAGCCCTGCAGAAGTTTGTGTGGAAGCTAAACCCTAAGCAATGTAGAGAAGCCAACCCTAAAGAAAAGTTGCTTAAATAAAGATTTTGTAAGGAAAGACTATCATAGTAAATCAATTTTTATGTATATGAAATCCTAATATTTAAAAAAGGCATGGGTAAATCAATATGTATGTGTGAGTTCTGAAGAAATGATACGAATCTTTCAGTTTTTAGCTTTTGGCATTTTTTAAATTTCAACTTTTTTTTTGTGGTTATTTAAAATTTATTAACCACCAAACCTTAATTTTTCTTGTCTTTTTCCTTTGTCCTCCTGTTCGTTTTTTTAATACTATTTCCTTTAATATAATATAAATGTAAGATACAAAATATTTATTTAATTATTTCTTTCTTAAAAAAGAATACCTACATAAACTGAATTATACACAAAATTTAATTAAAGATACCTATAATAATGTATATTATTAGCAAATAAGGTCAGATACAAAGCTTGTACTAAATATAGAATTATTATTTCAACTTAAAATTAATGTGTAAGATACAAAACGAAATTTTAATTGATTTTTTCTTAAAAAGAATACCTACCATAATTGAATTATACACAATATTTAATTAAAGAAACCAAAACTCATAAATAAAAAATGTTCATTTAATTATTTCTTTTTTAAAAAGAATACCTACCATAACTGAATTATACACAAAATTTAATTAAAGATACCAATAATAATGTATATAATACCCATATTAATGTACATATTGTTCGCAAATAAAGTCAGATACAAAGCTTGTACTAAATATAGAATTATTATTTCAACTTATAATTAATGTGTAAGATACAAAAAAGAAATTTTAATTGATTCTTTCTCGAAAAAGGATACCTACCATAATTGAATTATACACAAATTTAAGTAAAGATACCTATAGCTATAATATATTTGTTTGCTTAATGAAAATTGCATCCCTCTTTGTGTACGTCCAACATATTCTCAAAAAGAGAACATTTTTAGTTTAAAAAAGAATAAATTATACACAAAATTTAATTAAAAATACTTATAGTAATGTATATGATACCTATTTTAATGTATATTATTTGCAAATAAGGTCAGATACAAAGCTTGTACTAAATATAGAATTATTATTTCAACTTAAAATTAATGTGTAAGATCCAAAACGAAATTTTAATTGGTTCTTTCTCAAAAAAGGATACGTACCATAACTGAATTATACATAAATTTAAGTAAAGATACCTATAGCTATAATATATTCGTTTGCTTAATGAAAGTTGCATCCCTCTTTGTGTACGTCCAACAGATTCTCAAAAAGAGAATTTTTTTTGTTTAAATGTTAAAATAATTGGCTTTGATTAATTAAAGAATGAAATTCAATTTACATAAAATCTTGGACTACTACTTTCATTAAATATTTTTTCATTTATAATCCAAATTTTTTATGTTGTCTTAAAATTGCCAAGTGACTTCATTTTAGCTTGCCACTTGGCTTAACCACATTGCAAACTACTCTCCTTTTAATATAATATAGAAGATTGCAAACTACTCTCCTTTTAATATAATATAGATACAAAATATTTATTTAATTATTTATTTCTTAAAAGAATACCTACCATAACTGAATTATACACAAAAATTAATTAAAGATATCTATAATAATGTATATTATTCGCAAATAAGATCAGATACAAAGCTTGTACTAAATATAGAATTATTATTTCAACTTAAAATTAATGTGTAAGATACAAAACGAAATTTTAGTTGATTCTTTCTCAAAAAGAATACCTACCATAATTGAATTATACACAATATTTAATTAAAGAAACCAAAACTCATAAATAAAAAATGTTCATTTAATTATTTCTTTCTTAAAAAGAATACCTACCATAACTGAATTATACACAAAATTTAATTAAAGATACCAATAATAATGTATATGATACCTATATTAATGTACATATTTTTTGCAAATAAGGTGAGATACAAAGCTTGTACTAAATATAGAATTATTATTTCAACTTATAATTAATGTGTAAGATACAAAAAAGAAATTTTAATTGATTCTTTCTCAAAAAAGGATATGTACCATAATTAAATTATACACAAATTTAAGTAAAGATACCTATAGCTATAATATATTTGTTTGCTTAATGAAAATTGCATCCCTCTTTGTGTACGTCCAACATATTCTCAAAAAGAGAACATTTTTAGTTTAAAAAAGAATAAATTATACACAAAATTTAATTAAAAATACTTATAGTAATGTATATGATACCTATTTTAATGTATATTGTTTGCAAATAAGGTCAGATACAAAGCTTGTACTAAATATAGAATTATTATTTCAACTTAAAATTAATGTGTAAGATACAAAACGAAATTTTAATTGGTTCTTTCTCAAAAGAGGATACGTACCATAACTGAATTATACATAAATTTTAGTAAAGATACCTATAACTATAATATATTTGTTTGCTTAATGAAAGTTGCATCCCTCTTTGTGTACGTCCAACTGATTCTCGAAAAGAGAACATTTTTTGTTTAAATGTTAAAATAATTGTCTTTGATTAATTAAAGAATGAAATTCAATTTACAAAAAATCTTGGACTAGTACTTTCATTAAATATTTTTCCATTTATAATTTCAAATTTTTTATGTTGTCTTAAAATTGTCAAATGGCTTCATTTTAGCTTGCCACTTGCTTAATCACATGTTTCACTACTCTCCTTTAAATATAATATAGATTTCTTTTTTTATAATATACAAATCATTTCAAATTGCAATGTATGTTGTTTGAATCATATACAAATAATCTTAAAATATATATATCTCAGATAAAAATTATATAACATGAGAATTTAATTATGAAGTAGGATATGAAATTATTGATCAAATCCCGTAGTAGACAACCGATCTTTTTAACATATATTTGTAGCAACCTAACCCCTTGATTTTAGTACTTGCATTTCGTTTCGTTGTCGATATTAAAGAATACTAAATATGTCATATTGTGATCTGTCTTGTTCGAGCACATTAGATCATATTATTTTTACAAAATTCTTACAATCACTTTATTTTTATCAGGAAGTCAAATATGTCTTATTCATCACATCATTTTTACGTAAATTCTTTTTTTTTGTTCTTTTCTTATAGTTATTGTATTATTTAATATTTCATATTATTATCCTATCATATAACTTTTTATTAGCTTATAATTAAATTAATGTCTTGCTTATTATTCTTTTAATATTATGTGATAAAAATAATATTTTATTCTCGAGATTTGATATATTTTTATGCTTTTATCCTCTATTCATAATATTTTAATCATTTAAATTTCTCAGTAATATTTTTAAATATAAATAATTATTTTATTTTATCTATATTAAAATTAATTTAAAGTATAAGTATCCTCACACTACCTCTATTTTCTTTTTAATATACATTCTCTTCCCTACTATAAATGTTAATTAGCTTTATATTAATATTTTACCTATAACCAAAATAATGTCATATTTTGTTTTAAATTGTAACTTTTAATTAGTCTAAAATATTAATACATAAGTTATTTGATTATCATGTTCCAAAAGTATTGAGTTCTTTTATAATTAATTTTGTATTAGATGCAGTTAAATTTTCTTTCTTTTTTAGCTATAAGATAAAATTTAATTTTAATTTTCATTATTAATTTTACCAATATTAGAAATTTATTTTGTATTTTTAAATATTTATTTAATCATAGAAAAAAAAATTCTTAATTTTATGAACACATTTATTTCTAAATATTGTAATAATATTTTTACTATCATTTTAATTCTTTACGTAATATTTTTTTTAAAAAATAAATTCATCTCAAACTCAAATAATTCTTATCATTTTATTTTCTAAACTGGACCACATTTTCAAAAAATTATGCTATGCATTCAAACTCAAACTAACTGCACTTGATTCAGATATTAATCATAAGTATAAAATATTAATACATAAGTTATTTGATTATCATGTTCCAAATGTATTGAGTTCTCTTATAATTAATTTTGTATTAGATGCAGTTAAATTTTTGTTATTTTTTAGCTATAAGATAAAATTTAATTTTTAATTTTCATTATTAAGATTACCAATATTAGAAATTTATTTTGTATTTTTAAAAATTTATCTAATCAGAGAAAAAAATTTCTTAATTTCTTGATCACATTATTTTTAAATATTGTAATAATATTTTTACTGTCATTTTAATTCTTTACGTAATATTTTCAAAAAACAATCTCATCTCAAACTCAAATAATTCTTATCATTTTATTTTCTAAACTGGACCGCATTTTCAAATAATTATGCTATGCATTCAAACTCAAACTAACTGCACTCGATTCATATATTAATCACAGAAAAATATTTTCTTAATTGTTTGAACATATTATATTTAAATGTTGTAGTAATATTTTTCACTGTCATTTTACTTCTTTACATAATTTTTTTTTATTTTTTAGTTTTAAGATACAAATTTATTTTTTGTAAAATTACCTATATTAGAAATTTATTTTATAATTTAAAATTTTATTTTTTATTATTATTTTATTTTTCATAAATAAGACTTCAATTTCGTGGTATATTCATAATTTGAGCATTCACATCGTAGTTTTAAGAACTTTCTAATCTCAAATTCAGATAGTCTTTTCTTTTCATTTCTAATAGTAAATTTCTAATAAGTTAACATAATTTTCCTATTTTTTTTAATCTAATATATAGTCTATTACGTTTTATGTGGCTTTTCATTAACTCGTAACTTTATTTAATATCATTCTCAACTACTTTTCTTTAATAATATAAGATAAATATATAATTTTTTAATTATAAAATAAATATTTATTTTATTTCAAAAATATTGCTCGAAAATTTTAAATTATTTAAAATTTAATAATATTTTTAAGTATTGTATATTTACTTTATTTTATTTTCTAAACTTATGATTTATAAATGTCCTTACATTATCTCTAATTTGTTTTTATTGTTCAATATTTTTGGTTTTTGATTTTACTATTAGACTTGAGTTATGTGGACTTATATTATGACTTTTCTTTTCATAATATAAAAAACTTTCTCATCTCAAATTTAAATAAGTTTTACACTTTTTCCTATGATAAAAACTCTTAGTTTTTTTATTTATTCTTTATTATTAATTTTATATTATTCAATACCTAATATTATTATATTGTCATGTGAATATTTATTAGCCTGTTGGAATTTAATATCTATTTTTACCACACTCATTCTAATATAATATAGATAAAAATTAAAATATTTTCTCATCTCAAATTCAAATAATTTTTATCATTATATTTTCTTAATTGGACCATATTTTCAAAAAATTATGGTATGCTTTCAAACTTAAACTAACTAAACTCAATTCAAATATTAATCATAGAAAAATATTTTCTTAATTGTTTGAACACATTATATCTAAATGTTGTAGTAATATTTACGTATAAAATATTCGTTTGCACGATTTATCAATATTAATATGAATTTATTTTTCTTGTTATTAAAATATCTTTTGCTGATTATTTAATTTTTCTCTTACCTTATAATTAATTTGTATACTTTATGTAAGATCTTATTTTGCTGCTTGAATTTATTTAGTTTTTAAACTCAATAAATCTTTAATATCTTAAGTAATTTTTAGTTTTATTTTATATTTTAACTTACTCCAAAGTATAAATAGTCATAGGTTATCTCAATTTACGTCTTTATATATATTTTTTTCTATTATAGTTTTTAATTAATTTTTTACCTCCATATTTCTAGCTAACATAGAAGAAAATCTATGAGTGGATCAATATATAGATATAAATATAGATATAGATATTGATACAGATATACATATAAATTTAAATATAGATATATAGATTAGATTTGTCTAGATCTATTTAGATTATGTATAAGATCCATTAAACTACCTCCATTAATTATGTTTCTATATATAATTTCTAATTATTAATGTTGTCTTAAAATTGTCAAGTGACTTCATTTTAGCTTGTCACTTGGCTTAACCACAATGCATACTACTATCCTTTTTAATATAATATAGATAGATAAGAAAATTCATTCTGAGAAGAGATTTTATGAGCCGTTTGGACATAAATTTTTTTTCTTTTTTCCAAATAATATTTTCAAATCAGCATTTAGTTATATATTTAACTGAATTTTTGAAGATGAATTTTAAATTTTTTTGGAGATGAGTTATAAATTTTAAAAACCGATTTTTACCTATTTTTCAAGTAAACAATGTTTTTCTCTTACAAAAATGCAATATTTTATTAACTAAAATGCATGTCCAAGCAGAATTCCAATTTTCAAATATCCTTTTTCAACTCAAATTCAAAAATTACTTTTTTTTTCTTTCAAATCTCACAATTTTTATGTTCAAAAGCCTACTTAGTTAGGGGACCAAAATAGCAGTTACTTCTCCTATAATTAGGTCAAGGGGTTTAATTAGGGGTGTTCAAACCGAATCGGAAAATCGCACCAAACCGAAAAACCAAACCAGACCGATTAAAAAATCCGACTAGGTTTGGTATTGAGTAAAAAAATTCGAACCAAACCGACATATAAATATATAAATTTTATTTATATTTTTAAGACTTTATAGTGATTTTTCTTTAGAAAAATGTAGAAATATTTGGGATCCTCTCATGTATTAACCTTGAAAGCGTAAATTAACGAAAAATTATTGTTAGGCGACTAAGAAAATAACTATCATGTGTTACTAAAAAATTCTCCCATTAGAATATTTTAATAGATCATATGTTAGTCAATTTTTTCCATATTTACTAAACATATATTCACTTATCAAAGCTTTATCTATAGTTTTAATAAAGTAAGATTGAAATAATATTCATGTAACAAAAAACCCGAAAATTCAAAAAATCCGACAAAATCGAACTAATCCAAACCGATATAATTGGTTTGGTTTGATCTTGATAAAAACCGAACCAACCCGGTCCATATACACCCCTAAGTTTAATGTCCCTATTATAAAGTTTTGTGAAAGAGCTCCAAAGAAAAGGGTCCACTTCTGTTTTTTTTCTTAAGTTTCTTTCTTTTGTCATTATTAATGCAAAATGTTCCTAGAGTAGTTGTACCTATCATTAAACTATTTAATGTTGGATGTAGCTGTGTGTATATAACTGTACAAGAACAGAATGGACCAAAATGATTTTTTTTTCTTTTTAATTGCATAAATATAGAATGGAGCAATTGAACAATCCAAAATCTGAAATTCTTTTACTTTATGGATCACTGTGCCCACACCTAATACCCGTTATTACTCCTTTCTGTTTCAGATTATTGTCTTTTACAAGTTTGACTTGAAAAAGATATACAAAAAAGAATCAAACGACATAAAATTTGATTTATTTGAATGTTTCTTTCTAACTCCTAAAACAAGTGTAATATATAGATATTAGACGCATTCAAACTTAGAGACGTGACTAAAAAATGTGTATTCTTTCATTCTAAACTTCCATACTTTTTTCAAAATTGATTGAAAAAAATTTATACTACACTTCTATCTCAAATTGTTTGACACCATTCTATTTGAAAAATCAAACAATTATTTAACTAGGATTTTTAGATACTTCATTAATATTCTTAACTGTAAAAGATTTTGACTTGTGATTTTATGTCATTTTAAATATAAATTCAATTAAAACAAGATTAAAAAACTGATGTTTGAGATTACAAAGAAAATAAATATATTAACACCATTCTATGTTTTTTTTGGTCGAAAGAAAAATTTATTTCAACCAGTTTTTCAATTTACATCACCTGTACTTTGGACTCTAGTATCAGGTCTCATGACTGAAACCAATAAACAAAAACCTATACACCAAGGTTGCTTACTAAGATCCCATAATGCTCATGGGTCTTTTTCCTATCCTACTTGCTATGAATTACAATTAGGATAACTATTTAGTGTACTCAATATTGGTGTCCATTTACATTTCTTCTGTCCTGTTATGTGCACCTGCATGACAATGTCTTTTGCTCTATCTTTGACCTCTCTTCTCTGGTTTTGAAATCTTCTTTCATTTCGCTCCATCCAGATGTGATATACTACTACTGCAAACACCATTCCTAGCAAAGTTTTCCTTGGATTTCTGTTGTTTACATCGGTAGTTAACCACTGCACCTCATCTTCCTAGTTTTCAACCTTTCTCTGGTAGCTTAACCATTCTAGCATGCCTGTCCATAAGCTCTGTGAATATGGACACTCGAAATACAAGTGATCATGTGTCTCTTCTATGTCACCTCCACACAGTACACAAGAGTGAGTCACCTGAATTCCCCATTTTGCTAGTCTGTCAACTGTGGCCAACCTTCTTTGTATTGCCATCTATAAAATGAATTGCTGTTTTGGTAGTATTCCAGTCAACATGACTAGTGCTTTCCAATGGACTTTGGGGTACCTTGGAGTAGCATGAAGATAAGCCTTCTGAATGCTGAATCTCCCATTCTGAACAAAGGATTCAATTGTTGGTATGTCATTAGTCCACCATTCTCTTGCTGTAAACAACTTCCTTACTAGCCAACTAGCCTGCTTTGGGACCTCCATTGTATTGATGTCATCCTGCTTTATGTAGTGGCAGTGTATCCATCTAATCCAAAGCTTGTCTTTCTTTGCCATTATAGCCCAGAGGAGTTTAGTCAAAGCAGCTTTGTTCCATCTCTCATAGTTGATAATGTTTAGACTCCCAACAGCTTTTGGCTTACACAATGTTTCCCATGCTATAGGAGCTCTGTGAGTATTTTCATGACTACCGGTCCACAAATAGTTCCTGCATATACCATTAACAAGTTTAATAACTTTCTTTGGAATAAGGAATACTTGAGCCCAGTAGGTCTGCATTTCAAACAGGACACTTTTAATGAGTTGTAGTCTTCCAGCATAGGACAAGAACTTTGATGTCCAACTTCTTATCCTCTCCACAATCTTCTCAACTAATGGCATGCACTGGTGGATAGTAATTTTCCTTGAGGACAAAGGGACTCCCAAGTATTTGAATGGGATGCTGCCTGCTGATAGCCCATCATTAACTTCATTGATACCTCATCTGCTCTACAACACATCAGTAAGTCATCCGCAAAACAGATGTGTATGACTTGCAGTCTAGCACATTTAGGATGAAAGTTAAAGTCTGGGTTCTGAGTCAGTGTCTTCAGAGATCTGTTTAGGTACTCCATTGCTAATATAAACAAGGATGGGGACATAGGGTCCCCCTGCCTTAACCCTTTTCTTGCTACAAATTTATTAGTTAGTCCACCATTCAGTAGTAGAGTATAGGTGACTGTAGATACACATTCCATGATTAGTGCTACCATCTTGTATGGTATCCCAAACTCAAGCAGTACTGCTTTAAAAAAAACTCCATTCAACCGAATCATATGCTTTTCTGATGTCTACTTTGATCATACATCTAGAAGAGACTGCTTTTTGAGAGTACCCTTTAATCAATTCATGAGCCATTATGACATTGTCAAGAATATTTCTCCCTTCTATGAAGGCAGACTGAGAAGGTCCAACCAATAGATCTACAACTAGTTTAAGCTTATTTGTCAGTATCTTAGCAATAATCTTGTATATTGTTGAGCAACAGGCAATAGGCCTAAACTCCTTCACATAGCTAGGATTTTTCACCTTCGGAATCAATGTAACAGTTGTGCAGTTAATTTCTTTCAATAGTCTGCCCGTTTGAAAGAATTGTTGTACTACTTCTATGACCTCCTTTCCGATAATTGGCCAGTATTCCTTAAAGAACTCAGCAGGGTATCCATCCATACCTGGTGCCTTGTCATTAGGCAGATTCTTCACAATTTGACAGATCTCCTCTATTGTTGCTACTTGTAACAGTTGCTATTGCTGATTCAGTGTTAGACAAGGACCATTTCTTGCTATATTGACATCAATCCCTGGTAGTTCATCCGCTGTTGTCCCCAATAGTTGCTGAAAGAACTGGATGAATTCTCTCTGAATGTGTTTTGGCTCAGTGATCTTCATCTGTTGTTCAGTATAGATGCAACTCACCTTATTTCTTGCTTGTCTGGCCCTCATATAAGCATGGAAATATTTGGTGTTACAATCTCCCAGTTGGATCCATGTTGCTCTTGACTTCTGCCTCATAATTTGCTCCTGTATTGTTTTCCATTTCTCTATGCTTTTTAAGGTCATTCTTTCTTCTTCTATCATCATCTTGTTGAAGTACTACAACATCATTATTGGGACAGAGGGAGTAATACAACAATTTAAAATTTAATACGCATTGAAGATAAAATGAGAGAAGGTCAGTTGAGTTGATTTTATCATGTCTTGTGTCGTTTTATAGATGCACCGACCGATAGGTGTTAAACTATGATGAATGAAGGTATTAAAGGAGGACGAGGTAGACCTAAAATCACTTGAAAACAATTTGTCTCGAAAAACCTACAAATCATTGGAATCAATACAAACTTAGCTAAAGATCAAACATAGTGGAAGAAAATGATCCAATGTAACTATTTATTATAATAATAATAATAACAACAACAATTATTATTATTATTCTTATATATACATACATATATATAATACCTATTTTCACTATTATTCTTATTCTATTTTTGCATAATAATAATAATAATAATAATAATAATAATAATATGAGTTGTGCCTAAAGAAAGAATTAAAATTTGATATTGTCGAACTCAACTTTAATTTGGAACTAATGTTAATTTTATTTTTTTGGATGGTGGGTGATGGCTGCTTGCCAATCAATTGCCAGTTGGGAATTGCTGAACTCCACAGGGATAGATTTGCTGCCATTAATTTCTCGCCATAAAATAATATTATATTTAATGTCACACTTTAAGAAAATTGTCAATTTGCTTTGGCATTTGGCAATAAATGAGTTTGAAAATGGAAACAAAAGAATGGAAGTATATAAAGACGTGTTAACAAACACTGCTCTAAAGGAATTTAAGTATTTTAAAAACAATTCTATCTCTATATCCATTAATGTCAGGGGAAGCTTGGAGTCAATTCAATTACTTATATTTTGTTCAAATTGGAAAATCAGTGTGTAGAAACTAGAAAGATTACAATTCGAGTCGCATTGTTATAAAATGTGACGACCCAAAGGGTCATCACCTGTTTTCTACTCATTATGTGCTTCCGAGGCCTTGAAACCTCATTTAGAGTCGCTTCAATTTGCGTGCACAGTTCGGGCGCGTAGCCGGAAAGCTTAAATATGAAATTCTGTGAAAAATGTTAAGTCTTGACTTTAAAATGAATAAATTTGACTTCGGTCAACATTTTGGGCAAACGGACTCGGACCCGCGATTTGACGGTCCCGGAGGGTCCATAGGAAAATATGAGACTTGGGCGTATGCCCGGAATCGGAATCCGAAGTCCCTAACCCGAGAAATGAATTTTTAAGTGAAATTGTTTTCAGAAATTGTTTAAGGAAATTTGAAGTGAAAACTGATTAGAAAGTAATGGTATCGGGCCCGTATTTTGGTTCCGGCACCCGGTACAGGTTTATATATATCTTGAGTCATTACTGTGAAATTTGGTTAAAAACGGACGTCGTTTGACTTGATCCGGACCTTAATTGAGAAATTTGATGTTTAAAAGAGTTTTGAGAAATTTTATTGATCTCGAGGTTTAATTCGATGCTCGTGATGTTATTTTGGTCATTTGAGTACACGAATATGTCCGTAGGATATTTTTGAGGTTGTGTGTATACTTGAGTTGGCGTTTCAAGGGCTCGGGTGAGTTTCAAGTGGGCTCCGGAATGCCTTAGGCTTAGAAAGTCATATGTTGCAGGTTCAGGAAGTTGAAGGCCTCTGAACCCTTTAATGCAGTTCGCGAGAAACCGCGTGCGACCGCGGAGGGGCAAGCGTGGCCGCGGTCGCCTTTGTCGGGGCGCGGCGGAGGCTGTGCGGCCGTAGTCCGTTTAATGCGGTCCGCAGTGGAGCTCCGCGGCCGCAGTCCTTTTTATGCGATCCGCGGTGAGGATCTGAGAGGGGTATAAATAGACGGGATATTCAGTTATTTTTCACTTTTCAAAACCCCAAAATATAAGAGGCGATTTTTCAAACAACCTTTCTTCTCCAAAACGTTGGTAAGTGATTTCTAACTCATTTTCTTCACTCCTTAACATCTTTTAGCATGATTTCAACTTCAAATCAAAGATTTTCATGGGGGAAATTGAGTGTTTTGGGTAGAACCTAGGTTTTTCTAAAATTGGGGATTTGGACCTCAATTTGAGGTCCGATTTCAAAACAAATTATATATTTGAATTCGTGGGGGAATGAGTAATCGAGTTTTGGTCCGAACCTCGGGTTTCGACCACGTGGGCCCGGGGGGGGGGGGGGGGGTGATTTCTGACTTTTGGGTAAAACTTTAGAAACTCATTTTCATGCATTGGGGTTGATTCATTTAGCACTTGTTGATGTAATTAAGTAACTTGTGACTAGATTCGAATGGATTGGTGGTGGAATCAAGGGGTAAAGCTATAGTTGAGACTTGAGTGGTGATCAAGGCATCGAGGTAAGTGTTTGGTCTAACCCTAGTTTGAGAGATTAAGAGTTGAGTCATACTTTCTACTTGCTTCTTGTTGAGTACGACGTATAGGCATTGTGATGAGTATCTATACGTTGGTGTCAAGCATGACCGTGAGTCTTAAATTGAAAGTTGTTGTGTTCTTAAATGGCACTTGGGTGCTTTACTTAATGATCTTCTATGATTGAGCATTTTCAATTATTGAACTGAGTACAAGTTGAGTTGAGGTTGGTTATAGCTGATTCTCCCTTGCCGGGATGATTAATTCAATATTGTTGTTCCCTTGCCGGGAAAATTATAACATTGTTGTGTTCCCTTGCTGGGAAGTTATTATATTATTTATGTTCCCTTGCCGGGATTTCTTGTGATTGTGTGATGAAATGTAAAATGGAGCGGGTGGTACGCCTACCACAAGATATAATAAAATGGGAGTGGGTGGTGCGTCTACCACGAGATATAATGAAATGGGAGCGGATGGTATGCCTACCACGAGATATAATGAAATGGGAGTGGGTGGTACGCCTACCACGAGATATAATGAAATGGGAGCGGGTGGTACGCCTACCACGAGATATAATTAAATGGGAGCGGGCGGTGCGACTACCATGAGATATAATGAAATGGGAGCGGGTGGTACGCCTACCACAAGATATACTGAAATGGGAGCGGGTGGTACGCCTACCACGAGGTATAATAAAATGGGAGCGCGTGGTACGCCTACCACAAGATATAATGAATTGGGAGCGGGTGGTACGCCTATGGGTGTTTATCGGGCGGGCTGAACGGGAAAAACCCCAGCCCGTTCGGTTAACGGGCAGGCTAATAGCGGGCTGGGGAAAACGGGCTGTTATAGGGCTGGGATTTTTCGGGTTTTCGTGGGCCCGTATGGGTTAGGGCTCACACGGGCTCGGGAGGGCCGGGCTCAAATTGTTTTTTTTTTTTTTTAAATTTAAATTTTATTTTTCTTATTCAATGTTATTGATAGTTAAGTATTTGCAAACTTTTAAGGGTTAGAATTAAACTTTGAAGTTTAAAGTTTAAAGTTTTAAATTTGAAATTTGTATTTTAAAATTATAAAATTGAAATTGGAAAGTAAGTGGCTACAAAAAATTATTTAATAAGAGTATAAGACCAATAGGCAAATGTAAGGAACAAACTCCGAAGGCTTTCATTTATATTTTTAATATTTCAAATTAATTTGCAAGTTCTTTTTTGATTTTTGAACTTGCAAATTAAAACTTAAAAGTTTACAATAATTATAAAAAAGAAGAAATAGTACATCACATGCTTTGCATCATTTTTGTAAGTTCTTCCATGTCAACATGAGGTTCTTGGTTCCCGGGATTGGTTGAATCGGAACCATAAACCATTATATCTCCAATTTCTTGGTCCTCTTCTTCGTCTACCTCGTCACGCCCTTGATTTCGCAGTTCTGATCTTATCCAATCTCTGAAGCACACTAGAATTTCTAAAGCGTTGCTGCCCAATGAATGACGGGTATCTCCTAGCTGCTGCCTTGCTTGGCTAAATGCGCTATCTGATACGACTGTTGAAATTGGAACATTTAGCACGTCTCGAGCCATGGCCGAAAGAACATGAAATTGATTTGAGTTGCTCCTCCACCAACTCAGCGGTAGAAAATCCTTTGTGAGGGGCTCTGGTGACTTTTGCAAGTAGAATTGTAGTTCATCAATATTCCTGCTACTGGTTTGTTGATGCTCTCCTAGTGTAGACCAAATCTGATAATCTTGAACACAATCATTATCATCCATAGTTGTTCCAGATGTTGAAGGATTAGTTGAAGGAATATTTGCATCTACAAATGAAGAAGCATCAACAATGTTAGCATAATAATTATATAAAGTTTGTAAATGTGTGTGTAGCTCAGAAATACAAGTGTCAATATCAGGAGTTTCAGTTGGGCCAATATCCATATAAGTATATAAAGCTCTAATTAATTGGCGACACTTTATCATTTTGACAGTAGGGTTTAAAATAGCACCAATTAGGTAAATATAGGGAATTGGGTAGAAATACTTTTTAAACTTATCTAGCATAGATTCAACAACAGTAGCATATCCTTCTTTCTGCTTCAAATTATGTAGTAAAAGAGAAATTTCATCAATATGAACTAAACCATTTGAAATGGTAGGATAATAAGCTCCAGAAAACTCAAGTGTAGCCACATAAAATTTTTGTAAAAATTGTATAACATCATGAATGACTTCCCAAGTTCTAGATGTTAACAAACGGTTAGGATCGGTACAATGAGAATTAGCAACTTCAGTTATAGGCATTCTATATTTATAACAACATCTTAAGAACAAATAAGTATAATTCCACCTAGTAACTATTTCTTCAGGCATGAGTCTTGGTTTTAGTCCATAGTGTACACATTTTTCCTTAAATGCATTTAATTTAGCACTTCTATTATTTCCTTGAATTACACCAACAGCTCTCCTAATTAAAGTAATTTCATCTCTAAATAATTCAAGGCCACTCTTCACAATCAAGTTATAAATATGACATGCACATCTAACATGAAATATTTCAGGAATTGGTGAGTGTAGATGCAATTTTAATATTGTAATAGCAGCAATGTTGTTAGAAGCATTATCAAATGACATACACAAAACTTTTTCTGCAAGATTATAAAATATAGCAACTTCATGTATAGTATTACTTATAAATGCACCAGTATGACTTTGATCTTCATCATATTTAAAAGCAATAATACGTTTTTGCATACAAAAATTATCATCTATCTAATGGCATGTAACAGTCAAATAATCATTTCCATTCACAGCACGACCAATATCAGAAGTAAGAGAAACTTTACAAGGAGGACTTGTGAACAAATAACGTATATATGTCTGATATTGTCCAAAAAACCTAAAGATATCAGCACTACAAGTACTTCTAGGAATACCTTTAAACATAAGGTTATAAATTCTTTGAATATAAGTAACAAGATACGGTGAAGAAGCAAAACTAAAAGGTAAACAACCTAAAACAATCATTTTAGCTAATTCTTCCCGATCTTTCTTAATATCGTATTTCCTAAATAACCCACCAGTACTCGGGTTAAGTCTTTGTTGCCCAGATAACTCATCTACTCCCCATTCAAGAGGGTGTTTCTCTTCCATATGCCTACGAAGTTGACCCGTTCTCCCTTCTTTACCAGGCTCATGTTTATAATGTTCACTACAAATTTTACATTTTACATATTTTTTTTGATCTTCTAGTCTTTCAAAAAACATCCAACACTTACTTCTTAATCGTCGATTCTTCTTAATAGGGAGAGGAGGCCTACTTGTTGCACCTGCACCCCTAACATTTTGAGTTTGACTAGCATTACCAGGTGTAGGTGGTGGTGTGTCAAGATTATCGGGTGATATCATCTAACAAAGCATCTAAATCATCATCTACACCATAATTTTCTTGCATTCGCTCATAATCTACATTTAAATTTTCAGGTGAACTTTCAGAAATATGTGTAAAGCTACTAGAAGAACCAACACCACCTCTTGTTCTTTTTGAAGTTTTCTTACTACCACCTCTAGTGCACGCTTTTTTGGCCGCTCTAAGTAAATCCATTATATAAATTAAAGTAAGAAATTAAAGTAAGAAATTAAATTAAGAAATTGAATTAAGAAATTCAAGTAAGAAATTAAATTAAGAAACTAATTAATAAAATAAGTGTACACCAAATAAGAGAAAGAGATGGAACGAGTGTACCGGAATTCCTTATGCCGCACTAATTTTGAATTTTTGATATCAAAATTCAAACTTCAATTGATAGACCGAAACTTGATAATACTTGAATAATTGATAATTGATACCACACTTCACTTGAATAATTGATATTTGATAATAATAATTTTGTAAGAGCTAAACTAAATAACTGATGAAACTTGAAATAATAAATAATTGAGAATTTAAGAACTATAATATCAAGAGAGAATTGAGAGTTTGATACTTGAGAGAGAATTAGAGTAGTAAGAGAGTGAATTTGTGAGAAAAAATGAAGAAGAAGGAGGGCTATTTATAGATTTTGGGGTGGGAGGACTATATTATTAATGGGGGGGCCGAAATTGGCCATTTCTGCAATTTCTGGCCATTCCCCAACGGTCATTTCTGAATTTGACCGTTGGAAACGGTCCAATTTAATTAAAAAAAAAAATTCAAACGGAAACCGGGCTGCTAACGGGTTGCAGCCCGTGTTCAGCCCGTTAAGGAAATTCGGGTTTAACGGGTTCGGGGCACCGTTAGTCTAAACGTGAACGTACACAACCCGGCCCCCGTCCCAACATGAACAGTAACGGGCTGAACCGGGCTGAACCGGGTTGAAGCGGGCTGAAAACAGGTCAGCCCGGCCCGATTAACACCCATAGGTACACCTACCACAAGATATACTGAAATGGGAGCGGGTGGTACGCCTACCACAAGATATACTGAAATGGGAGCGGGTGGTACGCCTACCACAAGATATACTGAAATGGGAGCGGGTGGTACGCCTACCACAAGATATACTGAAATGGGAGCGGGTGGTACGCCTACCATAAGATATGAGAAATGAGATCGGGTAGCACGTCTACAACAAGATGAAATTGAAAGTGAAAGTTGCCTTATTTATCTTTATCCGTGTTAGAAGTTAAATTGTAGTTTCCTTACTATTCTTTGGTATTCTGTTTTATCTGCTACCCCCGGAGCATGTTTCCCCTTTCCCAGCTTTGATTGCTTATTACCTGTTTACTTTTCCGCCATATAGTATATAACTGCACAGGTTTATCTGGAGTCTGGTCCTAGCCTCGTCACTACCTCGCCGGGGTTAGGCCAGACACTTACCAGTACATGGGGTCGGTTGTGCTGATTCTACATTCTGTGCTCTTTTGCACAGGTCCAGGTATCGAACAACAGCAGTAGCGCGGGAGCCAGCTTTCAGTCCAGTGAGACACCAAGGTAGCCTTGCAAGCGTCCGCAGGCTCGACGTATTTCAGTCTGTTATCTCATGTATTCGAGACAAACAATTTATATTTTTCTTTCAAACGGTTGTATTTAGTACTCTTAGAAGTTCATGAGTAATGTGACACTAGTTCTTGGGTAGAGGCATATGTTGATTTCCGTATTATTGTTCAGTTTCTTTAATTTAAGTCTTCTGTACATTTATCAACTTCCGTTGTTTTCATACTATCACTGATAATCGTTAAAGAAGTGATTTGTTAATGAAGTAAGCTGTTAAGGATTGGCTTACCTAGCTCATATTAGTAGGCGCCATCACGACTCCCGAGGGTGGAAAACCGGGTTGTGACATAAAATTACACCTCAGTATTTAGTTATAATTTTCCTATACATCACCAGTTAAAAATAGGAAAAACATATATACTCAATGTTCTTTTAGGTCATGAAATGAAGTCATAGTCAGGGGCGGAACTAGAACTTTGATATGGGTTTGGCTGAATTCAATAATTTTTGTCCAAGTTCTATATTTGTCTTAAAAAATTATAAATTATGCACAAAATGTTAATTTAGAACCCAATTTCTTACAAAAATTAAAATACTGATCCCATAAAATTTCAAATCATAGTGTAATATTTTGACGTATAAGCAATAGTATTTTAATTATTTCGAGCTTAAATTAAGGCGAGCTTGGTGACACGTCTAACTTTCTTAGTTCATGCTCACAATCATTAATCATATCAAGCTAAAAATTTGATTAACTTGTATGTTCTCAAGGAATTACAGGTTTTTGAATTTCCTTTTTTTGAACAATAAGTCCCTTTTTCCAGATTCAGAAACATCTTAACATCTTTACGTTTTTCTTTTTCCAACAAGTGACAAAAATGATCTAAGACAAAAAATTGAGAAATTGTTGAGTATATATATGAGGTATTATCACTTTTAGTATATATATATATATATATATATATTATACATTTTTTTGTGCTATTATTTTTATACGGCTATGTAAGAAATTGTTGAGTGCTATCCTTTCTCTTCCCTTTTTAGATGAATGATTTTTAAAGCCTATTCATTGGGGAAAAAAATGAAGGGGAATGTTTGTGTAGGTTGCGGGTTTAAATCGTGGAAACAACCATTAATCTTTATATTAGGGTAGACTATCTACATCAAACTCTTTAGGGTGCGATCATTTCTTGGACTTTGTGTACAAAATATTTTATGCAATCGGACTACTCTATTCGTTGGGAAAAAATCTCTCCCCAAGCAATCAAGGATTTTTTTTTAATTATCTGATATAGAAAAGAATTGAGTCAATTGACCACTCACCTACTGATTACATGAGCATTCACGCTTTGCTTAAATATACATGGGAGGGAGTTTGGGTGGGCTATAAGATGATCAAACCAGCTTATAAATATTTTTATGACCTTATTTACATATTTGATAAACATAAAAAAAAATACTTATAAGTTAAATCAGCCAAAAATAAAATAAAAAAAGTTGATCACCTTAAACTTACGGTTGTAGCTTGCGAGTACTTTTCGTTTAGCTAAAACCGTCATTATTTTTTTTATAATCCAAATTACCTTTCTAGTAATATTTTTGTAACTCCCTCTCAATTCCATTTCCTTGAGTTTGTCCTTCTTTGTATTGCACTTAATTAGATTCCATTTTCTAGATTTTAGATGCCAAATTAGTGACGAGGTGGTTCGGAACTACATATATATATATATATATATATATATATATATATATATATATATATATATATATATATATATATATATATATTTGTGTCCGTTTGAATACTTCCCGGGCAGGGCCCTGCCCGTTAAAGTCGGGTGAAATTTAAAAATAGTCAGACTTACTAGTAGTAATAGAAAAATAGTCAAAATTTCAAAAGTAATCGAATTAGCCACTTTTTATGTAAAGATAAATTTGAACGAAAACAATGTTCACAATCAACAAAATATTCCAGCATAATATACTGGAATTCCAGCATAATATGCTGGAAGTTCATACACATGTGCTCAAATTTTCAGTATATTATGCTGGAACTTTCTGTGTATTGGAGTTCCAACATAATATACTGGAAGTTCATCCACATGTGCACTAATCTCCAATATATTATGCTGAAATTTTCCGTGTTACAGCAAAATAGTAACTATTTTTCAATAATTTTACAAATGCTGATTTTTATTAATTATCAGTCCAAAAATTGGCTAGTCCATATTATTTTCACGTTAAAACCAACCTCGCCACATTGTCATCCCTGGCTCTTTGAGTACAACAAAATTCCTGCAAAATGGAATTCTTACCATAAGAATAATACTGTACTTAAAAAGAGTGAGAGTAGGGCCTTTTAAACTTTTTTGTGGTAATTACTATATGTAGAAAACTCTCATTTGAAGGAAAGTGAATAACAATTGGGACAACTCAAAAGAAAAGACAAACATTTAAAAACATGCAAGTAATTAACCCTTTCACAACATGGGGAGGAGGACCACACCCCTTTATTCATATTTCATTTTCACCTACCGATGACGTTTGAAATTGGTGTTAAAAAAACTTCTCATGAATTTTTATTTTCTTTCTTTCAAAAACTAAAATTTGACACTCCTCTTTAATGGTGTTTGATTGAAAAACAGTCTTTTCAAAAGACTGAAATTTAACATTTTTTCCTGAAAACAAGGGCACGTCAACGGCTTCAAGGCGTACAATGAACTGTGCATGCATTCTAACTAGATAAAACCCTTTGGAAAGGTTAAACGTGTAATATTATTTTTGTTAACAAAAAATATATAACAGAGATTTAGTCCATAATTCAGGCACCAATTTATATATTTTGTCTTTGGAAAATAAATTGAACATGACCAACTCAGTAAAAGTGGTGGTGGATGTAGCTTTTGAGTTATGAATTCTGTTTGACTCAAAAAATGTTGAGATCCTTTTGAACAAATCAATCGAAGATGAAAGGGTAAATCCTAGCTGAAGATAATAATCTCTAGAATGAATAATAATAGATAAAGAGAAGATGGTTGTTAAGTTTCTTTTCATTCAAGAATGGTAAGTTTCCCGGAGTATTGATGCCCTATTACAAGGTTTTTTGTCTCCCTTATATACTAGAGAGAAACTCTTCTTTTTTGTCAGAAACAAAATACAAGGAATATTCGACGGAATATTCTTAACGTCCCCTAATGGGCTTACTCTACTGCAGGGGTCGTACATTTTCTTCTTTTGCCCTAAGGTCGTCTCCCTCGGGACGTCGACTCGAAGATACCCGGTCGTTTGTCGTACTCGTTGTAGGTCGTCGTGGTCGGTTAAATTTGGCGCCGTCTATGGGGATTTCTATAGCTGAAATCGTAGTTTTCATCTAGATCTTTGAAAGAAACGATCATCTGTCTTCAGCTCCATAAAAATCGATGATGGCGGGAAAGGGAGAAACAAGGTTAAAGGCAATAGAGGGTGTAAATTCCCTCAACGAGGCCAGTGGAGAACACACTGAAAATGCGATACCAAGTGTTATACCTGAGGGTGAGATCTCACCTCCTCCGCACGGAGATCTAACGATCTTGCACGAGAGCGGAACCTCAACATCCTCAGTAGGAGAAGCACCACCAGCTGTCAAAAGGCTACTAGAAGAATGGTTAACGAGTGCTTTGAGCAACATGCTCAAGAAACCCATTCAGGGAGGCGTCGAAAAAGCGCTACCCACAGAAATCACAGTCGTTACCGATGAGCCAAGCGCTACACGAACAGGTAACACCCGCACTGTTACTGATGCAGGTGACGATGCCCTTATGGCCATCTTAAAGAAAATAGAAGAGATGGAGAATGGGAACAAAATACACCACGACCAGATGAAGGAGCATCAGGAAAGGGTCGACAAAATACCAGGCGCTCCGAAGCTGTTACCAAAACGCGACGTAGGCCGGTTCGTTGAACAACTGTATAGCGAAGGGGCAGCTCCCCATTCTATTCCAAAGACCTTCAAAATGCCGCCATATTTAAAAATATATGATGGTACCACGGACCCAGAAGATCACCTAATCCACTACATTACCGTAGTAAAGGGTAACGATTTATCAAAGGAACAGGTGCCATCTGTGCTGCTTAAAAAGTTCAGCGAAACTCTGACAGGAGGAGCGCTGACATGGTACTCTCAGCTACCAGCACGATCGATATCCACATTCGAAGAAATGGCAGGTATATTCGCCACTGCGCATGCGGGAGAGAAAAAGGCAAAAGCTATAGTCAATGATATCTTTGTTGTCAGGCAAACGACGGGTGAGGGACTTCGGGATTTCCTAGCCCGATTCAACAGAGTGAGGATGAGCCTACCAAACGTATCTAAAGGGATGGTAGTAGCAGCCTTTCAAAATAGGCTAAACAGAAACGGGTCAAAAGCAACCAAAAAGCTACTCAGCAGACTCATAAAGTACCCTCCTACCATGTGAGAAGGAATCCATAATGCCTATTGCGCCGAAGTAAGGGCAGACGAGGACGACCTGAATGGCCCGCTTCAACGATTGACGTCAGTCCAGATCGAGACCAGGAGAGATCGCCATCATGATGGGCGAAGGGAGAAACTACCACGCTTCAATCGAGAAAGACACCAGCCCTATATCCGAGCATCCAACCCTCTACCTCCACGACATGCAGATGTCGAGCCTCGACACACCGCACCCTTCCGAAACGAAAGAGGTATGCCTCCACTACTATCTGCTCATAACTTTTGTGTTTCCCCTTCAGAAATAGTGTATGCACTAGAGAAGCTCGGCACTAAGGTGCAGTGGTTGCAAAAGATGAAATCGGACTCGAGTGCGAGGAGGTCAAACGTCCTATGTGAATTCCACCAAGAAAGAGGACACAAGACAGAAGATTGCATAGGTCTGCGGCAAGAAGTAGTTAGGATGTTAAACCAGGGGTACCTGAAAGAACTTCTAAGCGATATAACCTTTACGAAAATGCAAAAATCCCATAGGCATGGCGTTTAAAACTCTGATTTTTATTATTTAAGCCTATATATCGTTTGCCTAGTGATGGATACGTATGCAGTATTCAAAAACCCTATAGACATGCTTTCTATATGATAGGCAAATGCAGAATCCTATAGTCATGTTCTCTATATGAGATGCAGAAATGCAAAAGCTATTGATATGATATATATGCAGAACTTATAGGTAGGATTTGTAAGATGCAAAAGTGCAGAAGTTTATAGACAGGAATTCTATATGAAAATGTAGAAGTGCAGAACCTAAAACAGGATTTCTATATGAAAATGTAGAAGTACAGAATCTAAAACAGGATTTCTATATGAAAATGTAGAAGTGCAGAACCTAAAATAGGATTTCAAAGATGCCGAAATAAAGAACTTGCCATGATTTGCAGAAATAAAGACCTAATGAGCATTATATCTACCCTTATGCATATATGAGTACCCCTCCCCTTTTCACTATAAGCCCCCATGAGTTATTACAAATTATTACAGCCCATAATGAATAAAAGAAAGTAAAAATTACATCAGAAAGCTAAAATCCCAACCAAGGAGAGCCTGATTCAGACTTCTGTCTAAAGCATGAAGTAAACCAACTCCAAAGATCAAATTCCAAAGCCTTTCTCCTATTTGGGATGTGTCAGAGTTCCCTAAGAGTCTTAAGTGGACTCCGGGCAGTGCTTACACCCAAATATATTGCAGAATTGGATTATAGTGCAGTGTGGAAGGGCCGACCCTTAAATATCCAAGTTTAGAGGGAGCTCAAGGTCCCAAAACAAGGCTCATAGGAAGGGGGCAGAACTTAGAATCTAAGAGAGAGTGCAAGTGCATAGAGGGGATTTTGGGGAAGGCCAAGACAGGCTTGTGGTCATAACTAGCAATTAGGAGTGCTGCCACACCCTAACTAGCCTATTAGCCACATTGTTTGGGAGTTAGGATCCATTAAAGGATCAGGTCCAGACATGAACAGCAATTTGGATACTGCCAAGCCTGAACCTTAACTCAAAACATAGAAGGGAATAAGGGTATGGGGAATTCACACAACAACAGATGCAAAGAGAACAACATATTCAATACAGAACATAAGCAACAAAGTAGACAAGATTGTTGAAACTGTAAAGCAAACACATAGGGATGAAGCCGAAAGTTAAATTAGAACATACCAGTTTCAGGGAAATAAGAAGAGAAGATCAGTAGTAAAGCCAAATTGCAAACACACAGCCAGAAGATTTCAGAAGAGAGTAGAGTGTTGAATTGAGAATCTAGGAGTATTGAAATTGAAAGTGTTCAATAAGTGTTGTGTAAGTGTTGAACTCAAGGTCTTAAAGAGTATTGAATTGAGAGTCTGTAAAGGTGTAGAAGGGTCGTTCCCTTTATAGTGCAGAAAACAAGTAAGAAAAGGTAAGAAAATAATTTTGAAATCAATCACATAAGGTCTCCCTTCAATTAAGGGATTCTAATTTCAAACGGGTAAGATAATTAAGGAAAGAGTTTGATCAAAATCTTTTCCAAAGTAACACAAGGAGGGTAAATAAACAGAAGTTATTTAAGGAAAGAGTTTGATAGCAACACGGTTTGTGCAAATAAGGAAAGGCAATCAATCAACAGCCAGTAAAAAAAAATCATAAATTGAGTTTTGGTATGATGAATCCAACCAGAAAAGGTGAAGAAAGGTTTAATTAAAGAAAAATCAGTAACAATCAATCGATCCTTATTAAAAGGAATTCTGAA
This sequence comes from Nicotiana tabacum, assembly GCF_000715075.1. NCBI lineage: Eukaryota > Viridiplantae > Streptophyta > Magnoliopsida > Solanales > Solanaceae > Nicotiana > Nicotiana tabacum. The sequence goes on from NC_134080.1 coordinate 16,514,855, forward strand.
TCAATCATAAATTGGCAAAACCTTTTTTAAAGGAAGAATTCATCATATATAAAGTGCACAGACATGTGAATCAAGAAAGAGTTGTCATGCTAATTAGAAAAGGCTAGCATAGAAAAGTTCAGAGTCAAAGAAGTTCGAGTTCAGTACAAAGACTTAAAACGAGTCTGAGAAACCTAGAGTTCCAAAATAGAACTGTAGTCTCAAACACAAGATCGAAACTCGCCAAAAACCCCAAACCCTAGGTTTTCAACTCGAGTCAGATACAGAGAAAAGAAGACAAATAACGGAAATAGGCTCGGAGGTCTTTTTCAGAGACTTATAAGAAAAAAAAATGTAATAGCAAGTTTGAAACAACAAAGTGAGAAAGCTGATTTGAAGCATAAAGAACACGTTTTAAGAAAGCTTGGAACTTAAACAAGTTTCAGAAGAGAAACGATATAGTATAGCGCTTAAGAGAACAGTAGAGGAAACATGTTTAACAAAGAACTCAAACAAAGTCCAGAAGAAGGCAACTAAAGACCTAAAGCTTAGTAGAAAATACAGTAAAGGAACATAGGGGTAAACGAACACATAAGATAAACATGTAAAAGCATGATACAGAAACCAGTAGAAGAAAGAACGGAGCATAATAGAAGAACATGCAAAATAAGGCAAACATAAAGATACAGGAGAAGAACATGCTAGGTAGAAACAGAAAACATACAAACATAGCATAGACAAATACACACAAAGAAAAGAAGAGGAAGAGTCAGAGAAACATTTCAAAATTTTTTCAGAAACCCTAAATCGAAGAGAAACAAATTTTGAAAGAAAAAATTGGGGAAAACGTTTTAAAACTCCAGTAGAGCATAGATATAACATAGATTTAAGAAAACAACCAGATAAAAACCTCGAATGGCTAGGGTTTCAGAGAAACCCTAGAAATGAGAAAGTCTTGGAAGAAAAGTCCGATCTTGAGTCGGATGAGTTAGAACTAGGCTCGAAATGCTTTAGATATGCCGGAACAAGGCCGGAGAGGCTTAAAAACCATGGATTGAGAGGATCTGAATGGACACCACTGAGGTCATACCTCAAAGCTTCGAACCCCAGACGTTTGAGAGTGGAGGGAGGTGAGTACAGGCCATCGACAGCCTGAGAAGCCATGGTTTCCAGTGAAAGTATGGTTAAAAAGGGTAGAAGATGACTAGGGTTCCGAGGAACCTTCGAGAGAGTTTAAGAGAGGAGAGTATTCAAAGGCGGCTGAGAGATGGAAATGAGGGGATTAAGGTAGGGTCGGTGGATTAAAAATGGTAAGGGGTGATCGTGGCTGTTGATCGAAACGATCAACGGCCTGGATTAAAAGAAAGGCCGGGCAGGTTAGTGAACGGGTTAAGGGGTTGGGTTGAAATTAAAATTGGGCTGTTCCAATTGGGGGTTAAGATTGGGTCAATTGGGGGCTAAAATTGAAATGTAATGAGGCTACAATTGAAACGAAATGAGGCTAAAATTTACATAGCCAGTTTTCCCTTTTATTTTACAAAAATAGTAAAAATGATTTTGAAAATAAATTAAAAGTATTGAATCAGTAAATAATATATAAATATTAATTTAAAAATACTGGAACCAATTTTATGATTATAAAAATGCTATTAAATCTTAAAGTAGGCTAGAATTGCAATTATATGCAATTTAGATTTAAAAATACCAAATAAATTTGTAAAAATATATAAAAATTACCTTAACTATATTTTGGTATAAATATGGGAATAAAATAAATTATTTACCAAAATTGATGATTTTGGGAGTAATTACTGATTTTGTACTACTAAAATGGACAATAAATTTGTTTTAAAAATCTTTTAAAAATTGGGAGAAATACTAAAACACTTGGGGATGCTTATATATGCGTACATATGTTATTTTGAAAGTATTTTGTATATATAAAAAATATACAGGGAAAAATTGGGTATCAACAGCTGCCCCTCGAAGATAGTATCGTCTTCGATAAGTCAGATACCGACGGTTTGTCTTTTCCTCACTATGATGCTTTGGTTATAACTTTACGCATCGCTAATACAGATGTAAAAAGAATCATGGTGGATGATGGAAGCGGTGCGTGTATTGTTCACCCGCGAGTTCTCATGCAAATGAGGCTCGAGGATAAAATAATACCGCGTTGCATAACACTAACGGGTTTTAATAATGCAGTACAACGAACATCTAGAGAAATAGTGCTACCCGTCCTGGCAGGAAGGGTTACTCTGGAAACGACATTCCACGTCATGAACCAGGAAATGGCCTACAATGCCATCATAGGGCAACCATGGATATACGCCATGCGAGCCGTCCCATCCAGTTTCTATCAAGTAATCAAATTTCCCACCCTATAGGGGATATTTAGCATCTAAGGCGAGCCACGCACCGCCCAAGAATGCTACCAGATCACCCAAGATTGCTCACATACCAAATAACTAAAAAGTGCAAGCGTGGAGGCATAGTAATCAGCCATGTCGGGAACCAAACCTGACATACAAGTAGAGGCCATCAAAGACCCAGATATCGGAGAAGCTTGCAAGGAAACCATAGAGGATCTTGATCCCTTCCAATTGGACGACACCAATAGCACCAAAAAGGCTTATGTTGGACACAATCTCTTGGAGCCCGGTAAGTATCGTGAATTTTTAACTAACAGCGCCGATTTATTCGCTTTCTCCCACTCAGATATGCCAGGAATCTCAAGGGATATCGTCACTCATAGACTAAATGTCGACCCACTTTATCCGCCAGTATGGCAAATAAGGAGAAAGTTCAATGCCGCAATCAATGAGGCGGTCAGCGAGGAGGTGGATAAATTGCTCGCCAACGGTTCCATCAGAGAATCGAAATACCCCCAATGGGTCGCCAATGTGGTCATGGTTAAAAAGAAGAACGGGAAATGGCGAATGTGTGTTGACTTCAACGATCTGAACAAAGCATGCCCGAAGGACTCCTTTCCATTACCTCACATCGACCAACTTATCGGTGCGACAGCGGGGCACGAACTGCTGAGCTTCTTGGATGCCTACTCCAGTTACAACCAAATTCTTATGGCTGAAGAAGATCAAGAAAAGACAACTTTCATCACTCACCAAGGAACATACTGCAATAAAGTGATGCTGTTCGGGCTCAAGAATGCAGGGGACACGTACTAGAGGTTAGTCACCAAAATGTTTAAAGAACAGATCGGCAAGACCATGGAGGTTTACATCGATGACATGCTAGTAAAGTCGACAAAGAAAGAGGATCACATTGGCATCTGAAGGAAGCCTTCGAGATATTAAGGCAGTACGGGATGAAGTTGAATCCCGAAAAGTGTGCCTTCGGCGTAACTTCAGGAAAATTCCTTTGTTTCCTCTTGTCACAAAGGGGAATCGAAGTCAACCCGGATCAAATCAGGGCCATTAACGCAATACCAGAGATACTGACCAGCAAAAAACAGATGCAGAAGCTAACAGGGCGAATAGCCGCCCTATCAAGGTTCATTTCACAATCCTCGGACAGATGCCAAAAATTCTTCAATGTGCTGAGAAAAGACCATGGTCTGCAATGGAATGAAGAATGTATCGATGCCCTGAGAAAACTGAAAGCGTATCTATCTCTCCACTATTACTCGTCAAAGTGGACCCAGGTGCATGTCTACTTGTGTATCTAGTAGTCTCCGAAGTTGTGGTAAGCGCAGTCTTGGTTCGTGAAAATAAAGGTACGCAATCTCCGATTTACTATATCAGCAAAACTTTAATCGATGCCAAGATGAGGTACCCTCACCTTGAAAAGCTAGCTCTAGCATTGGTCGTGGCTTCATGGAAGCTTAGGCCGTACTTTCAATGTCACCCCATAAAAGTGGTGACAACCTTCCCCCTAAGAGGTATCCTACACAAACCCGAATTATTGGATAGACTTGCCAAATGGGCCATAGAACTAAGTGAGCACGACATAACGTACCAACCACGAACTGCCATTAAGTCGCAGGTGCTCGCCGACTTCGTCGTTGATTTCAGCACGGAAATATTGCCCGAGGTAGAACAGGAAACACTCCGCACTTCTGTGCATACCGACCTCTGGGTCCTCTACACCGACAGTGCCTCTAATGCCTGGGGATCGGGACCGGGACTCATCCTCGAGGTCCCTACAGGCGAAGTAATTCGCCGGTCCAAACGATGCCCCGAGATGACTAACAACGAGGCCGAGTATGAAGATGTGATTGCAGGTTTGAAGTTAGCCCTCAAATATGGTGCTCGACGACTCGTCCTCCACTATGACTCTCAACTTGGGGTGAATCAAGTCACCGGGACTTTCCAAATCAAAAAGCAGAGACTACAAAGGTACCAGTCGGAAATCCAGAATTTGGCGTTCATATGGAAAAACATTATATGCCGTTTTGGCATCCCCAAAGAAATTAGCTGCGACAACGGACCTCAGTTCGTCGGAAAAAGAATGACTGAGTTTTTCAAAAAATGGCACATCAAACGAATACTCTCCACGCCATATCACCCTGCCGCCAATGGTCAAGCCGAATCCTCTAACAAAGTAATACTGAACATATTGAAAAAGAAGTTCGAGGATGCTAAAGAGTTATGGCTGTCACACCTCCTTTTTACTACACCCCGCAAAGGGTATAAATACAAGGGAGTTTTTCCAATTAAAGGACAATCGAAACAAGATCGTTTATTTATTAAAAATCAGAGTCGCCACTTGGGATAATTTAAGGTGTCCCAAGTCACCGGTTTAAAATTCCGAATCGAGGAAGTTGACTCTGTTCTACAGCCTGCGAACACAGAAATCCGGGTAAGGAATTCTGTTAACCCGGGAGAAGGTGTTAGGCATTCCCGAGTTCCGTGGTTCCAGCACGGTCGCTTTGATCATACTTGGCTTATTAAAATTGTTTAATTACTGACTTTAGATCCTATGTGCATTTACCCTTTACCGCTTTTAAATCACTTGATTATTCGTAGTTAAAGAATAGAGTTACGGGTACGTATACTCTTTTCCTTTGGCGCGTCAAAAATCATGTCACGCGAACGTGTCCATACTTAATAACGCTTTGTTTATTTATTTAAGAAAAATTGGTTGAAGTTGCGCGAACGCATCCCTCGAGTTACTTTTAGAATTTACAATCATGTCACGCGGACGTGTCCACAATCGCAATGGTATATTAAACATGCCTAAAGCAAACTACGAATGTACAATTATTTTCCTAAAGCTAATGTGAGATTGTTGTGAGGACAAAAGGACTCTTAGGAGCATACGACATATGGGTGTTACAATTTCAATTCTACTACTTCATTTTGTTTTAGCCTTCATTTAGGTTACATGTTATACACATTTAGGCTACATGCTATACACGTCAGAATGGAACACACAGCTAAATCTAAACTAATAATGGAATGTGCACTGACCAAAAGTGAGACAAACGAAGCCTCCCCTTTTTAAAGAAAAAGATCAAAAAATAAATATATATAAAAAATAGTAAAGAAAACTAGTAAGCAATTTTGATTCGAATAAAATAAGATATGTAATCCAAAAACTAACTACTCTATTATTTTTATAAAAATGAGTCCATGATAATTAAATACCAACAAAAACATATACTTCATTTTTGGAAGTTTGGATGCACAACAAAATTACTCAATATTACTACTAAACTAGTAAAACATGGAAGAGTCTTATGAGAAATTAGGCCATGATATTCCAAATAGAGTAGAACAAGAAAACTTCCTTAAGCCACGAAAATAAAGTAGACAACTGATTTCCTCTTTAAACCCATGTACCCTTAGATTTAAAATTGAACAAAAATTCATATCCTCAATCCATGAAACTTAAGCTGTTGCAATAAGTTTTAATGGCTCTTTCATGTTTCAGTCATATAAAAAACAGATTAAAATAAGAAAGAGAGATAGAATAGACCTGAGAGTTTAGCTTTCGATTAATAGGGCTTTGGCAATTACAACAAGTGAAACGAGCCAAATGAATAGATCCGCAACAGAAGATTTCAACTAAAATTTCCAAGCAGCAACTGCTAACCTCGACGGAACTCGACCGGACCTCGAAACCAGAATCACCTCGACGTACGACCGGAACGCCTGAGTTTACAGCAACGTCGAGTTTCAGCAGCTCGAGCTCGACGGAAAAAATGGACAGCGATAACCATAGACCGGAACCAACATACGACAACTCCACACGACTCGAACTCACAAACGACTCCAGACTTCAGCTGCCTTACACTCGTTCCCTCACTCCGTTCATGTGCGTGACTGTGTGTGTGTGAAAGTGAAGCTCACCGGATATGGTGTCGCTGGCAGAAGGTCCGGCGGGTCAAGGTTGACGAGATGGGTGGTGGGGAGTTGGGTGTTGGGTCGTTTCGCTAGGGTGGGCTCGTTGGAAGCTGCTGGTGTGAGGTCGCTTGGTTCTACTTGTCATGTTCGGAACTCGTTACTCCGACGAGCTGGTGGAGCTCGTTTTTCCCGGCGAGTTTCAGGCCATGGCTACTGGTTTACCAGACTCCGACGGAGGTGGGGGCTATGTCGTTTGGACTGAACAACGTCGGCAACGTGGTTGAGGAAGGGAGGTGGTCATTGGTGCGTGTGTGCGTTTTCACTGGTTGTTTCCGGCGAGGGGTCGGAAGATGGAGAAGCAGCAGCGGCTCCTTGTTATGGTGTTTGTTGGTTTTGCTGTTAAAGAAAAGGCAGTGGGGAGAGGGGTGTTTGGAGAAGACGATCTGGGGGGGGTCCTATGCGCAACCTTTTGTGTATTTTTTTTGCTTTCAGCCTCTTTTTTTTTCGTTTCTTTTCTCTTTTTCTTCTTTTTTATATTGTAGGTTTTTTGGTAGGGTTTTTAGGTTAAGGGGTATGGGCCTAGAAATTATGGGCTTGGCAATTGTGGGCTAGGTCCAAAATTAGGCCTAAAAATGGGTTGCTCGAGCCCAAGTTCTATTCTTTCGCTGCGAACGAGATTAAAAATACGGGCCCATTTATTAATTATTACTACTATTCAAATAATTATTAAAATAAAACTAACCATTAAAATAAATCTATTTTTGGTATTTTCAAATATCATATTAAAATAAAAATACGATACTATTGTTGTAAATATCATATTAAAATAAAAATACGATACTATTTTTTTTTAAGATTAAAAATGACTACAAAACATTAATGAACCTATTTTTGTAATTTTTGTTTTCTTGTAATAAAATAAAGTAAAAGAATCAAAATTACTTAAAATATCTATATTATGCCTAAATTAAATATTTACGCGCTAAAATAAAAATCTTGGGGAGGGTCAAAAATCACATGTCTACAATGGCCTGAACTACTACCAGAAGTGTTATAGGCATACCGTACTACGCCAAAAACTAGCACAGAAGAAACACCATATTCACTGGTCTACGGGACTGACGCAGTTATACCTGTCAAAGTCGGAGAACCCAGTATGAGATACTCCAATGAGAGCGGACCAAGCAATGACGAAAGTAGGCTACAAGATCTGGATGAAGTCGAAGAACCGAGAGACATGGCCCACATAAGAATGGTAGCCCAGAAACAGCAGGTAGAAAGATACTACAACAAGAGAGCCAAGGTGTGACCACTCAAAGTTGGGGACTACGTCCTCAAGGCCAAAACACAAGTATCAAAAAACCCTAATGAAGGAAAATTGGGAACGAACTAGGACGGACCATACAAAATCGTAGCTGCAGCAAACAAAGGAGCATTCCAGTTAGAAACAATGGAGGGAAAGTTACTCCAAAACAACTGAAATGTTGCCCACCTCAAGTACTTCCACTTCTAAAAGAAGGCGTTACCTAAGTCGGACTCTTTTTCCCTCACCCGATTTTTGTCCCAATCAGGTTTTTCCGGGGAGGTTTTTAACGAGGCTACAAGGGAGACGCCTCAAGGATCGAAGTGCTGCTCATCACCTCGACCCGTCGACATGGTCTCCGGAATGAAGTAATGAAGGGACTGGATATAGATAGTCGAATCTCCATTGAATGTGCAAAGTCGACATGTGATTCTCACAAGAATTTAGTCAAATCTCCATCGTATGTGCAAGTATATAATTAAACCTCCATTGCATAAACAAAGTCATGTCTTCCTACGGGAATACGATCAAAATCTCCAAGAAGAAATGGCCAAGGCCATCGATGGCAATATAGGTTCGACTTTGTTCGAACTACGACAGGATTCTACTTCGACGATAGTTCGAAGCAACATCCCAATGGCCAAGGCCATCGACGACAATATAGGTTCGACCTCGTTCGAACTACGACGGGATTCTTCTTCGACGACAGTTTGAAGCAACATCCCAATGACCAAGGACATCGACAATAATATAGGTTCGACCTCATTCGAACTACGACGGGATTCTACTTCGATGACAGTTCGAAGCAACATCCCAATGGCCAAGGCCATCGACGACAATATAGGTTCGACATCATTCTAACTACGACAGGATTCTACTTCGACGACAGTTCGAAGTAACATCCCAATGGCCAAGGCCATCGACAAAAATATAGGTTCAAACTCGTTCGAACTATGACAGGATTCTACTTCGACAACAGTTCGAAGCAACATCCTAATGGACAAGGCCATCGACGACAATATAGGTTCGACCTCATTCAAACTACGATGGGATTCTACTTCGATGACAGTTCGAAGCAACATCCCAATGGCCAAGGCCATCGACGACAATATACGTTCGACCTTGTTCGAACTACGATGGGATTCTACTTCAACGACAGTTTGAAGTAACATCCCAATGGCCAAGGCCATCGATGACAATATAGGTTCGACCTCGTTCGAACTAAGACGAGATTCTACTTCGACGACAGTTTGAAGCAACATCCCAATGGCCAAGGCCATCGGCGACAATATAGGTTCGACCTCGTTCGAATTACGATGGGATCCCGCTTCGATGTCAGTTTGAAGAAACATCCCGATAGCCAAGGACGTCAACAATATCATGGGTTCAATAAATGCAAGAAAGAACAAGTCGACAAAGTAAATTTTACATTACAGCAAAACATTATTTACACTTGCCCCCACAAACGGGCTCAAGTACGCCCCGTGCAAAAACCCCTAAACAAAAGCAAGTACAAACAAAAACTACGCATCTTTCCTAGTGGGGTAAGCATCTTCGTACTATGAATCTGAAGCAAGGCAGTTCGCATCATCAGAGTTGATATCATCCTCGTCAGGTGTGAGGGGGTCGTACCCGCATGCCTCACGAGCTGCACGAGCTTCGGCGTGCACAACCTGAACCACCGCCTCAGTAGCACTTCCCTCGGGGTGAAAAGCCTTATACACATCAAGCTGAGCCTCCGCGTGGACCCACAACTCGTATAAACGACTGGGCACGACCGGATCATCTGAGGCACGAGACATAGAAGTCTGAGAATGTTGACTCGCATCCTCTGCCCTCAGCGAGGTCATTTGTCCATTCAATGCAGCCAGCTCCGCCTCCAGCTCTTTGACACGCCCTTCGAGCCCTGAAACCCGATGACCAGAGGCTTCCTTCTCTTCAATCAACTCCAACCTAGAAATACGGAGGGCATCTTCCAGTGATACCGATTCAGAAATAGCTGCCGCCAGTTTATCAGTACCGACGCTCAGCTCGCACTTAAGCCCATCTACCTCTGTTGCTTTCGCATTCAGCTCAGCGGTCAAACTGGCCACCTTTGCCTGCAAGTCGGCATTTTCGGCCATCACCCCCTACTCAACTCAAGCTCGTCGTCCTTCACTTTGAGGGAAGCCTCGAGATCGCTATTACGAGCGACAGTTTTCATGAGCTCCTCATCCCGCTCCCTCAACACTTCAATCTTACGCTCTAATTGGTCCTCCCGCTATTTGGGCCCCTCGCAAAACAACTGGAACTCGGGGTCCTGATGATAAATGTCGGTCATCGCCTGATGCTTAGCACGATACTACTAATATTTGGACGACATATTCTTATAAAGGCCCGTCTCTTTCCTTTTTTGATGCTCTCTCTCAACCTCTATGACGAGGGTCTGACAAAAAGAGAAGGGTAGAAGTTGCAAACAAAGTATAGAACGATGCTTACCGCACAAACCCAACAACGAAAAGGGAACAAAAGGCGCCTACTTGCAGGGCCATACCAGTGACCTTCTGAGACAGCTCCACGTCACTCATCACCCTAAGCATATCGCTTTCAGGAGCGGCACATAGAGGAGCTAGGGTGGACGCCACCTGCTCGCTGTTCTGCAGCAAGTTGTAGTCCCCCGGAACGACCACATGACGATCAGATCCGTCCACCATAACCTCCATATGGGTATGGCGACCCACAAACTCATTAACATCTTCTAGGTCAATATCCGAACCTGAGCCTCCACCCTCAACACGATGCCCTCCAACATTGGATGACGCACCACCCTCAACATAGCGCACTGAACCAGCTTTGGGGAAAACTCCTTCCACTTGGGGAGATCTCCCCGAGAAAATAGCATTGGCCATGAATACGGGCACATGGGCTGTCCGGGACGCCCTACTTCTATCACCGTCCGTAGCCACGCCCTTCCCAAATCCAGCCTCCTTCTTTTTCTCGACAACGGCTCGTCCCCGTTAGAGGATTCACCCAAAGGATGTGAGGCCGGTACCGAAGAAGCCTCTTCCCAAGCGGCCACGACTCGTGATGAATCTCCCAATTGAATAGGTTGAGGACAACCCTCTCAAACAGACTCACTCAAGACAAACTACGTATCTATAATAGAAACGGCTTGTCAAAAGGCGGGGACTGGCGCCCTTCGCCTGGAAGATCCTTGACCTGTCATCACAAAGGGTCGTACCATTAAATAAGGTCGCACGGCCAACGAAACAGTAAGTAAGACATTTACCAGAGGGAACTTTAGGGCCGTAACGCTTCACGAAGGTAGGCCAAGTTCGAGTTTCTGTTGCATAAGGCAACTGACGGGCTATCCAATCCCTAATATCCGCAATAGGGCGAGGCATATGGCCCATAGCTACAAAACGACAAGCAAATAAACTTTACAGTGAATACTGAAGAAAGGGGAACAAAACAAGTGACGACACTTACGAGCCTTGTTCTACCGCTCTAGGAATATAGCGGAGTCAGAAATGATGTGCTCGGTCTTGACAAAGAAGTATTTGTGCCAAAACTTGCGGCTTGCCCGGTCATCCGTCCCGACCACTAGCCCTTTCATGTCACGAAGCCTCAAATGTACCATGGTACCCCTGAGGAAGCTAGGCGTGAACATGTGCAAAAGGTGGTGGACAGAAACGCTACATTCCACCAACCCTGCATTCTTGGTCAATAACAGAAGCACCTTGAGCGTATATGGCGAAAGTTGTGCTGGGCAAACTTGGTAGAATCTACAGAATTCTTCTGCTAAGGGGAATAAAGGAAGAGTATAACCGATTATAAAAGGGTACTCATAGAAAGCGCAGTACCCAGGTGTGTGGATGTCCATGTAATCTCTCCCCGCCAGAACTACTTCCATATGAGCAGGAATGCCATACTTTACACGAAGGGCTTCAATATGGACCTGCTCCGTCTAAAAAAATACGAGGTTCGGGGTAGGATGGGGATCTTTGAGGAAGTCACTCCGGGATAAGGGGTGTCTCGGTAGTAACTCCTCCACCGTAGGAGGGCTATCACCCTCTTCTACCACCATTTCTCTGCCGTCAGAAGGAGGAGCCGTGGACGACGGGGTGGCTTCAGGAACCTCTTCACGAGAACGACGAGACCTCGACATGATATTGTTCAAAGGAATATCAACACAAAAGGATGAAAGAAGAAGAAGCTTCATGTGAGGAACGAAAAGAGAAACAGCAGGATATGAGAGCAAATAAGGAAGATTGAAAGAGGTATCAAGAGAGAAATGACTAAAGTTTTTCGAAAAATCAAATCCTTCACCTATTTATAGGGTTGGGTGGCGCCGGAATCGAGGCAGCAAGTCTCAAAGCAGCGCAAGAATCGAAGCACTAAGCCGTTAGTCCCTGCCTCGAAAACCTGCATAATGATGATGCACGTAAAGCTGACATCACTTTCCGGTAAAGTGTACCACTCGGTGTTTTGCTGAACATGATGACCATCTCCCGTTGGCCACGTCGTAACATTTCAACAGGTCAAATTTCTCCAAAAGAATGAATGAAGTCCGCTCATCGAGGACGCACCGGTCGCGACCCCAACGAGCAGAGGGACTAACTGTATGGATCCACATTTGACTGACCACGACGACCTACAACGAGTACGACAAACGACCGAGTATCTTCGAGTCGACGTCCCGAGGGAGACGACCTTAGGGCAAAAGAAGAAACTGTACGACCCTTGCAATAGAGTAAGCCCATTAGGGGACGTTAAGAATATTCCGTCGAATATTCCTTGTATTTTGTTTCTGACAAAAGAGAAGAGTTTCTCTCTAATATATAAGGGAGACAAAAAACCTTGTAATTGGGCATCGATACTCTAGGAAACTTACCATTCTTGAATGAAAAGAAACTTTACAACCATCTTCTCTTTATCTATTATTATTCATTCTAGAGATTATTATCTTCAGTTAGGATTTACCCTTTCATTTTCGATTGATTTGTTCAAATGGATCTCAACATTGTTTGAGTCAAACAAATTCAACCAAACTTAATAATATAATGTTGACATGAATAGTAAATATATGTTTCAAAAATCACAGAACTAGAGGTATTATAAGCTGATCAATGTTAAGAACTTTAAAGATCAAAGCTATTAAGTTCAAATCTTGAATCCGCCACCTGGGCAGATGCACATTTCATGAAGCGTGTCACGCGACACTGCTTCGTTAGAAAACTTTGCTAAATATATGTATTAATATTGTGATGAAACGAATAAGTAAGAAAAAATTACACCACTTGACATAAATTGTCTCTTAGCACGTTGGTTATGTGACTCATTTTGTTGTAGGAGATCAAAGGTTCGAACCTCAACTAGCACATTTTATTTTGCAAATATTTGATAGAGTCAACAAAATTAATAGACTAAGGCTATTTCTTGTCCAAAAGCATGATAATTAAAGTTATTATTCTTGTTCTTTTATAAATTTCGATACCGTTTACAAAATTTTTTGCATACGCCCCTATTCGCACTGTGTAGAATTAAAAATGATTTATCCCAAAATCGTAGGCGCAAAAAAAAAAAAACATGATGGCTAAAACACATACTCTTAATATAGTGTGATACTTTTTTTTTCCCGACAATTTAAGTTAATCGGGAGGCATTAGTTCCGGCAATACTCAAATTATTGTCACTTCGGTACTAGAAAGGATTTATTAGGAAGGCAAGTAATGATTATCTTTGACTGTCTAAATATCCAAAGCCAAAGTGACAAAATCTTGCGAGTCATAAGTAACAGTCCAGCTCCAGCAAAAGGTGTTTGATTGAAGCTGCGTACAGACCAGGCAATTCATATAACCTTTGCTTCCCATTTTCAAAAGATAGTAACAACATTAGTTAATCCCCACCGCAATTTTTGGTTTCAAAGTTCCAACTGTCACATAATGGTGCCCTCAATCTAGCTTTACGTACACCTGATTAGGAAATTCAACAATTTTTTTAATGATGATCAACGCTCAACACACCTATATATGATGATAGGAAAAGCCTTATATTATATGCATGAGGGGTTGCTATATTGATATTATAGGTGTCAGTACGTATATGGCTTTTGATTTTTTTTTTTCTCACCTGTGTGCATTTTGTGCTGCTGTCGCAATAAATAATTGTCAATAGATTTCGGCTAACATATGGTTGATGGTAAAAGATCTTGAAAAAATGTATGAATCGTTCTGAGTTGGGTCTTTTACATGGAACTTCTGCTCAAATTAAAATTCCCTTTCCATTTTATTTGCAATGCTGGGACTTGAGAAGTAAAAATTGCTCAAAACTGTTGGTAAAGATTTCTGTGGTTGTTGGTGGGCTGATAACCAGAGATGTAGACAAGGCCTAGATTGTAATTCAGGCCCAGAAAGGGTGCAGCTGGGGTGAAACACAAGAAACCAGAAGTGTGGGTAGTAGAAACGTTTAAATTGTATGGCGTAGCCAGTTTTACTCGTGGCTATCGAAAAATAGCCACCGATCCAAATGTAATCGATTTCTAGCCATTTTAATTTAAAATATATTAGTAAATGACATAATTGCCCTTGACCTTTCTAACATACTGTTTAGTTACTTTTTATTGCCTTTCTCTTTGTTTTTACAGCAATCGAACGGATTTCGCTTTCCTGAGAGAGCACTTTTCTTCGAATCTTGTGTGGCTTTCGTCCAATTTTCTTCAAAATTAGGGTGAGTTTTGTTTTTTTACGATGATGTGTTTGAATTTTCGTTGTTATTAATGGTTCTTTAGGTTTAATTTTGATTTCCGTACCGTTAGGGTTTAAATATTTGTTGTATTTTAACTTTTACGATTTTTTCTCTGTTCATTAGTTTGTCTTATTTATGGTAATTTTGTCACTTTGTTATTAGTTTTATGTTGTAATGTTGTATTCTTATTTCTTGATTCATCTGCATTTTAGATTTCTCCAGTTCTTATCAAATTTTGATTATGTTTTTTGTCTAGTATATTATACTGGAAGTCTGTCATGTGAATGTTTATCTTTCAGTATAACATACTGGAAGAATATTATAATGTAGTTGAGTTTTGTTTTATTCCAGTATATTTTACGGGATGTCTGCTGTGTGTGAATAGTAGATGTCTAGTGTGTAGGTTTTGATTATGTTTTTTATTTATTAAATTTTGTGAATTTTTTGTCTAGTATATTATACTGGAAGTCTGTCATGTGAATGTTTATCTTCCAGTATAACATATTGGATGAATATTATAATATAGTTGAGTTTTGTTTCATCCTAGTATATTTTACGGGACGTTTGCTGTGTGTGAATAGTAGATGTATACTTTGTGGGTTTTGATTATGTTTTTTGTTTATTAAATTTTGATTATGTTTTTTGTCCAGTACATTATACTGGAAGTCTGTCATGTGAATGTTTATCTTTCAATATAACATACTGGAAGAATATTATAATGTAGTTGAGTTTTGTTTCATTCCAGTATATTTTACAGGATGTCTGCTATGTGTGAATAGTAGACGTCTAGTGTGTGGATTTTGATTATGTTTTTTGTTTATTAAATTTTGTAAATTTTTTGTCCAGTATATTATACCGGAAAGACTGTCATGTGAATGTTTATCTTCCAGTATAACATACTGGATGAATATTATAATATAGTTGAGTTTTGTTTCATCCCAGTATATTTTACGGGACGTCTGCTGTGTGTGAATAGTAGATGTTTACTGTGTGAGTTTTGATTATGTTTTTTGTTTATTAAATTTAGTAAAATTTTGTCCATTATATTTTACTGGAAGCCTGTCATGTGAATGTTTATTTTCCAGTATAACATACTGGAAGAATATTATAATACAGTTGAGTTTTGTTTCATTCCAGTATATTTTATTGGATGTCTGCTGTGTGTAAGCTTTTTCTCCAGTATATTATACTAGATGAGTTCTGTTTAGACTAAAATTTTGTTTTATTTGTCATCACTTTTTTTGAGTAATTATTTGCCTTCTTGTTTTATATTATGCTCTTTGTTCCAGTATATAATCTTTAAGCTTTTTCTCTAGTATGTTATACTGGATGATTATTATACTTTGCTTTTTGATTATGTTTCTTCTGTATTCCCCAGTATTTGTTTCTGGAGTTTCATATCTTGTAATTTATTGTGATCCAGTATATTATGCTGGAAAACTGCAATCTGTAGACTTTGTGATGTTCATTTTAGTGGATGAGTTTTTTTTTATAATTTATTTCTCATATATATACTGGATTATGATTGTGTTTACTTATCTAATTTTTTATATTTTTTTTCATGATTTTATAGAAATGGAATCTTCAAGTAGGATATTGAAGGTACGTATTTCTGAAATGTTGAAGTTTTTATCTTAAAATTGTATGAAATGTTGCTTATATGTATTGTATTTTGATTTTAGGAGGGAGATAGATTTTATGATTTTAAGAAGTGGTTTCCTGCTGATTGTTATTGGAAAGGCGATCGAAATTTTAAGAAAACTATTTCGTCGTTTTTGTGTGGAACTCAAATGGATCAATTAAAGAATGGTGTATTTGGGAAATTTTTAGAATTGAATGAGGTGGGTCACTATGGGAAGTTGACTCACTGTATGTTGCTTTCCCAAGTATTTTACAAGGATAAAATCGAAATGGTTTTTAGAGTTTTTGGTAATAACGTAGAGTTTACAGAAGATGATTTCCATTCTATTACCGAGCTGAAGATTGAGGCATGTGATTATAGTTTTGTTGATGATAGAGAGAACCGTTTGCAGGAACAATATTTCTATGATGTTAAGAAGGGTTTGAAGGTAGATAATTTGTATGAGTTTATGAAAAAGTGTTCTCGACTCCGTGCTGGTGCAGCAGATGATGTAAGTGTTGATGTCGAGGTCTGCGATGAAGATGCAGTAAAACTTACTGAGATTTATATATTAGAAGCTGTTCTTTTGGCTAAAGAGCATAGTAGAAATATAAGTGATCGTTTTATGAAAATTATAGACGACGCAAAACTTTGTGCTTCTTTTCCATGAGGCAGTTTATGCTTTGAAGAGTTTATTGATAATTTGTCTCATCTTCTATCAACTGAGTCAGTGAAAAAGAAACCAATTAGTAGGATCGCATCTTATACGACACTTAGATTCCCATTTGTGTTTAATGTATGGACAATGGAAGTCTTTAATAATTTCCGTCAATATTCAAAATATGAGGATCGGGGGCCAATTAGGATGTTGTCTTACTCCAGCATTGAATGCCCAAAATATGACACACTTGTCAATAATTTCTTTACTAAAGCAAGTCTAAGTTAATAGTATGTGAATTTTAATATATACTTGTGCTCATATATATTTTGTTTTAGTCTAATAATTGATCTTTCTGTTTAATTTATAGAACCTTAAGCTTTTCAAGGTGAATCAATCATATCTTCTCCAACCTTCATCAAAAGTTAATGTTAGCGACATTGTCAATGTAAGTAGTTGTTTCTTCGATTTTATTTAGTCTTGCTTTTCATTAATTTTACTATCGTATACTAGATTTATGTTCTAATAACTTGCATTTAAAATTATGTTTGCTATAAATTATTTCATTACCTTTTAATCGAAGTCTGCCGTTTTAAGCTTATTGTCCAGTATGTTCTGAAGGCTTATATTATACGGAAAAGCTATTTTCTGAAGGCTTATTTCCCAGTTTTTTATACTGTGTGATTTTTGATTCCAGTATATTTTACAAGAAGTCTTTTAAATGTAAGCTTGTTTTCCAGTATGTTATACTGGATGAATTCTATTTAGACTATTTTTTTTTGTGATTAATTTTTTTAATGATTATTTGTCTTATTGTTTTATAATATGCGCTTTGATTATATTTCTTCTTTATACCCCATTATTTGATTCAGGAGTTTCACACCTTCTTATCAATTTCATCCAGTATATTATATTGGAAGACTGCCATATGTGGCTGCTTTGTTCAGTAAATTATACTGGATAAGTATAATATAGTTCATTTCATTATATTTTTCAGTTCTAATAATTTACTGTACAAAATTATATGCTACCCTTCTTGAATTGTGTTTAGACTCGATAAGAATGTTTATGTATTATGATGCTGAAATTCTTACCATTTTTCTTTTCTTTTCAGAGGGTATCTGCCAAAGTTGAAGACATTGTATATGCAGATCATGTTAATTTTAAAACAAAGATGAAGAAAAATATTAAACAAGTTAAGAACATTGTTAAGGTAATTAACTAGTTTGACAATTTATTTTAGTGTTGATTTCGTTCGTAGAATAATATATTGTATTCATTGTTGCAGATTATTAATGAGAAGCTTAATGTTGTTCTAGAGTTTATTGCAAATGTTAAAAAAGAAAGTAAAAAGAAATATCATCATGCCTTGTTGAATGCCCAAAATGAAAGCAATGAATTACAAGATTCTTCGAGATTTTCAAATGAAGAACATGACAAAAGTAGTGAACATCAAAATAGTGAAAGTAATGAACAAGGAGATTATATTGATGGAGAGAATTATTCTGATAGAGATGTTGCTCATTTGTCGGGTGACAAACTGGATGAACAAGAGGAAGATATTGAGTTACCAAAACAGGATGAACAGTTTAATAAGGAGTTTGAGGATGCATGACCTTCTATTTCAATGGCACCAACCATGGATATTGAGTCCGTCCGTGAAGAGGCAAATAAAGAAACTGATAATGAATGTCGAGCACATTTTGATTCAACACCATTAGCCATGGATATTGATTCAGTTCATGGAGCACAAGTTACTGAAGATGTTGTAGCAGCCAGTGAAATTTTATTGGAAGGTCCTTGTCATGAAATAAGACCAGAATGTAATGCTGTTGAACCATTTCTGGCAGATGGTAAAGATGTTGAAGCTATGATGGTTAAAATAGCTGATGGGAAACAAGAGCTTTATACACCATAGTCCAGTGAAAAGATTTTGAAAAATACAGCAGCTGGATCGTTAATTCCATTAGTCATGAATGTTGAAACAGTCATAGATGAAGCTATACTAGTTGTTGGAGGTTTAGTTAAAGGTTTTTGTGATGAAGATACTACAAAAAAACATGCAGCAAGTGATGGAATTTCAGTCAAAAGTTTTTGTGAGAAAGAAAGAGTGGAATGTAGTGCACCTGATCAAGTTCTTTCAACTGGTACAAATGTTGATGCTATCATGGAGAAAATAGTTGACGGGACATATATTCTTTCTACACGGAGCAGTGAAAATATTTTGCAAAATACCGCAGCTACATCGTTAATTCCATCAGTCATTGATAGTCAATCATTCCAAGGAGGGCAAAATAATAAGGATACCGATGAAACAACAGCAGTTGTTGGAGGTTTTGAGAAAATTTATTGTGATGAAGATACTACTAATGAACAGGCAGGAGGTGATGGAAATTCGTTGAAAATTCCTTGCGATTAAGAAAGAATAGAATGTAATGCACCTGATCAAGTTCAGTCAACTGGTACGGATGTTGCTGCTATCATACAAAAAATAGTTGATAGAACATATCAAATTTCAACGCCAGAGTGCAGTAAAGATAATAAGAAAAATAGTGGAGCTGTGCCATCAATGCTACCAGTCATAGATATTCAATCACTCTATGATGCACAAAATAAGAAATGCAGTGATCAAGGTGAACCAAGTGGTACAGATGTAGTGAGAGGTTCTTTTTGTAATGAAGAAAGAGCAGACTGTAGTCCAGATGAGACTGATCTTATAGCTGATACTGATATTGATTCTCTTATTAG
This sequence comes from Nicotiana tabacum, assembly GCF_000715075.1. Lineage (NCBI taxonomy): Eukaryota > Viridiplantae > Streptophyta > Magnoliopsida > Solanales > Solanaceae > Nicotiana > Nicotiana tabacum. Next base: position 16,534,201 of record NC_134080.1, read on the forward strand.
AAAAATAAATGATGTGACATATGACACATGGTCACCACAGTCCAATCAAAATATTTTGGAAAATACTATAATTGCAGTTTCTCAGGGAAGTGGAACGGATGCTGTAACAGGAGGTACAGATGTTGAAGCTATTTTTCGCAATATTGAACAAGAAAAAATAATTTTGGATTCACCTGAAGTGGAACAACATATTCCTATAGTATACGTGAATGCACCATCTGGACTAAAGGAAAGGGATCCTGAGTATACTGGTCTGACAACTCTTTCTGATATATGCATGCAAGAAAGTAAAGGTAATTTGGAAGGAATTGAAAGGGTGTTGAATGAAAAACCACCTCTTGCTATTCATGAAATTATTGAAAAGATTCAGCAGGTTAGTGTGTGCAGTTTTATTATTGTATTTAACAGTTGTAAAATGTTATAATGGACATTAATCTTTCCATTTCTTTTTTGTTTATTTGAAGCAGGGAAAATTGTATACTAGAAAAAGAAAGAGGAAATCTGTGGATTCGTGCCCGAATTTTAATATTTGTAATCAACCAAGTCAATCATGTTGTAATATAATGGATGATGAACCTACCAACATTAGTGCTGCTATTGATCGCGACCCTGCTGAACAATCTGTTTCTGCTGATATGCAGAAAAATAATTCAGACAAAACGATTGTTTTATATTCAAGTGTGGATGAGGGAGTTTATGTTTCTCCTCTTAAAATTGCTAAGTTTGTTGCTCATTTGGATGATCATTCTGATCTGCACCCCACATTGAAATCTAAAATAAAAAGTATAAAGGAGGTAGAAGCTGAAAATGAAAATCTAAAAGTTGCTTCCTATAAAGGAAAAGAAGTTCCAGAAAAAGTAGAAGAATTGTTTGATAGAGGAAAAAGAATTCGTAATGCCAGTTGACATTTAAAATCTCCATATAAGGGAACAAGTAAAGGTATGAATTGGAGTTTGAAATATATTCGAAGATGTTGCTGGCATTATCAAAAAACAATCAAATCTTCTGAGGATAATTTTGAAGTATATCTAAAAGAAAACAAGAGAAGAGGTCGTCTACCGAAGTGAGTTTTGCTATTCGGCTTATTGTATTTTTATTTCATATATATGTTACTAAAAAATCTCTTTTATTTTGTTTTTCATATTTGTTCTGTCTTTATTTTTTTAGGGGAGTAACTGATATTTACAAAGAAGATCCTGTACTGAAAGCAAAGCCATATGAACTTTACAATGAGAAAATTCAGTCAAGAATGTTGTTTAAAGAGATTGCAGATGATAACTTTACTTTTACTGATGCAGTATGTACATATCTTTTATCTTGTTAACTCATGATTTTATTTTGTATTATATTTGACATATATATACACACACACACACACACACATATACTTTTTTTTAATATTCAACATATAAATGTTTTATTGTATTATATGAGGAAGAAGCATATATATCACATCAATGAGTATCCTTTTGCTTCAACAACAACAGATGTGGACTTTAACGACACTTTGGAATTTGCATATAAGGACTGGAACGTTCATCCAAAAGAATGGACTGAATTTGAATTTTGGAATGACCCTGCTGGATTGGAATTTGGGCTTTGTTAGTATATATTGGGTGAGAATCGTAAATATGGTATTCTATGGTCATCTGTTCAAAAAGTTTTCTGTCCAATTCGACTTCCTGCAACATTGGTAAATGGTGAAATTCCATTAGATTCTTGCACTCATTACTTTCTGGCAGTATTAGATTTGAATGAGAAGATAATAGATGTATATGATTCAGTGTACAAGGGAGATGAGTATGATATTATAAAGGAGCAGCTTATTGCTTATCAACATTTCATTCCTGTGGTTTTGGAGCATTGTTGTCACGACCCGGATTTCCCACCATCGGGTGTTGTGATGGTGCCTACTATCGGAGCTAGGCAAGCCAAATATTTAAAACACCTTTCCTGCTTTCTTTCAAACAATATAATAAACAAGACAAAATTTAAGCGGAAGACTTTAAATCTAAAGCAACTGAAAACCAAAAGTGCAGAAGTTTAGTACACATCACTACCCAAGGTCTGGTGTCACTAGCTCACGGACTACTACGGAATACTACAAACAATGTCTGAAAGGAAATACATCATGTTTGTCTGGTACAAGATAAACAAACAAGAAACATGAAAAGGGACTTCGGCCTGCGAACGTCAGCTAGGCTATCTCGAGAGCCCCTGGACTGAAGATAGCTCCCAGAAGTCCTACTGCTACGGTCCGTAAGCTGCTCCCTGATCTGTGCACAAAAATGCACAGAGTGTAGCATCAACACAACCGACCCCATGTGCTGGTAAGTGCCTGACCTAACCCCGACGAAGTAGTGACGAGGCTAGACAGGACCTACCACAATTAACCTGTACAGATATATATAACGAGTACAAGAAAACAATAACAAGATAATACAAAGTAAAGTTGGGAGGGAACATGCTATCGGGGAGTAACAGATAAAAATAAAATATCGGAAATAAACAGAAGAAACTCCGGTTTCCATGATATATATATATATATATATATATATATAGTGGACGGCGTGCCACACGATCCCATATTATCATATATAAGTGGACGGCGTGCCACACGATCCCATAATATAGTATGTAAGTGGACGGCGTGCCACACGATCCCATAATATAGTATATAAGTGGACGGCGTGCCACACGATCCCATAATATAGTATATAAGTGGACGGCGTGCCACACGATCCTATAATATAGTATATAAGCGGACGACATGCCACACGATCCCTTTTAACAATATATAGGTGGAAGGCGTGCCACACGATCTCAATTCATCTTTATCACAGTGCACAATATGTCACCGTCAATGGAGGCCAATAACCAAGTGGACGGCGTGCCACACAATCCCAATTCATCTTTATCACAGTGCACAATATGTCACTGGCAACGGAGGCCAATAACCAAGTGGACAGCGTGCCACACGATCCTATAATATCATGTATAAGTGGACGGCGTGCCACACGATCCCATAATATAGTTCATAATATCTGACTTCATATAGTAGACCCCATCAGGGGAGAATAACATCTCAATACCTTTAACCCGGCAAGGGTACAACTAACAACCCAAAATATCCCGACAAGGGAGAGTATATATATCAGTCTACACATCCCGGCAAGGAAGTAATCACAACACATTCTCTTTTTAAATCACTTCTTCCTCAACTAACACATTCATGTTCGAGATAACGCTCCAAGAGTACACCAATCACAATTCTACCTCAACCGTTCACATCATATGAAACTCATCAAATAAACAAGGAGCTTGTGTCACATTATTCGAATTAAAAGCAATCAAGACTCACGGTCATGCTAGACTCCAGTGCATAGATAACCGTTATCATGCCTATACACCGTACTCCACATTGGCAAGTAACAAATATCATCCTAATCCTATTCCCCCGAGCCAAAGTTAGAACAAACACTTACTTCGAATGCTCCAAACTCAACTCACGATTCTAGTATAGCTTTACCTCTTGATTCCACCACCAATCCGCTCGAATCTAGTCATAAGTTACTCAATCACATTAATAAATACTAATGGATCAATCAATGCATGAAAATAATTTTTACAAGGTTTTTCCCAAAAAGGTCAAAAACACCCCCGGACCCACGTGGTCGAAACTCGAGGTTCGGACCAAAACCCGGTTACCCATTCTCCCACGAATCCAAATATATGCTTTGTTTTGAAATCGGACCCCAAATTGAGGTCCAACTCCTCAATTTGTAGAAAACCTAGGTTCTACCCAAAACACCCAATTTCCCCCATGAAAATCTTTGTTTTGAAGTTGAAATCATGTTAAAAGATGTTAAGAAGTGAAGAAAATGAGTTAGAAATCACTTACCAATCGTTTTGAAGAAGGAAAGTTGTTTGGAAAATCGCCTCTTAGGCTTTGAGTTTTTGAAAAGTGGAAAAATGACTGAAAATCTCGAATTTATACATTTTGCTGGGGGCTGGCGCGGACCGCACAGAAATGCACCGCGGCTGCGCCGAGGGAGGGGAGAAGTGGGCTCTCTCTGAACCCACTCAGCGCGGACCGCACTGATTTGGTGCGCGGCCGCGCTGGTCGACCCTCTGAACCCCACCACGTGGACCGCACAGAAAAGCACCGCGACCGCGTGGCTGCCAGCGCGGACCGCGCGGAAATGGCCGCGGCCGCGTTGGGCCTACACCATCTGAACCTGTATATTTTTCTAAGTCTAAGACTTCCCGGGCCCTACTCAAAACTCACCCGAGCCCTCAGGGATCCAAACCAAACATTCATATGATCTCGAAAACACCTTACGGACTTACTCGTGCGATCAAATTGCCGAAATAACATCATCTACATAGGATCAAGCCTCAAAATACATGATTTTCTTTCAACTTTCATAAAAACTCAAATTCCCCATTTTAAGTCCAAAACACGTCATATGACGTCCGTTTTTAGCCAAACTTTACAGATAGTGCTTAAAACATATTTAAGACTCGTACCGGGTGTCGGAACCAAAATACAAGCCCGATACCACAGTTTTTTGATCAATTTCCTTCTTCATTTTCCTTAATAAATTTCAGAAAACAATTTCACACAAAAATTCATTTCTCGGGCTTGGGACCTCGAAATTTAATTCCGGGCACACGCCCAAGTCCCATATTTTTCTACGGATCCTCCGGGACCGTTGAATCACAGGTCCGGGTCCGTTTACCCAAAATGTTGACCGAAGTCAATATTATGCATATTAATATCAAAATTCATCAAAAGTTTCACATAATTCACATATTCTAACATAAAAACTTTTCCGGTTACGCGCCCGAACTGCGCATGCAAATCGAGGAAACTAAAAGCGAGGTTTTCAAGGCCTCGGAAGCTCGGAACAAGGAAGAACTACGGTGATGACCCTTTGGGTCGTCACATTCTCCACCTCTAAAACAACCGTTCATCCTCAAACGGACAAAAGAAAGAAGTACCTGAGCCGGGAAATAAATGAGGATAACGGCCCCGCATATCGGACTCGGATTCCCAGGTCGATGCCTCAGGAGGCTGACCTCTCCACTGAACACGCACCGAAGGAAAACTCTTCGACCTCACCTGTCGAACCCGCCGGGCTAGAATAGCCACCGGCTCCTCCTTATATGACAGATCCTTGTCCAATTGGACAGTGCTGAAATATAACACGTGTGATGGATCTCCGCGATACATCCAGAGCATAGATACATGAAACACGGGATGCACAGCTGACAAGCTAGGTGTCAAGGCAAGTCTATAAGCCACCTCTCCCACACGATCAAGAATCTCAAATGGACAGATGAACCTAGGGATGAGTTTGCCCTTCTTCCCAAATCTCATCACGCCCTTCATAGGCGATACACGGAGCAATACCCGCTCCCCAACCATGAAAGAAACATCTCTGACCTTGCGGTCTGCATAACTCTTTTGTCTGGACTGAGCTGTACGAAGTCTATCCTGAATAATCCTGACCTTGTCTAAGGCCTCCTGAACCAGATTTGTACCCAATAATCGAGCCTCTCCCTGCTCAAACCATCCAACTGGAGACCGACATTGCCTACCATACAATGCCTCATATGGAGCCATCTGAATGCTGGATTGGTAGCTGTTGTTGTAGGAGAACTCTGCTAAAGGCAAAAACTGGTCCCACGAGCCTCCAAAATCAATGACACAAGCTCGGAGCATGTCCTCAAGAATCTGAATAGTCCTCTCGAACTGACCGTCCGTCTGGGGATGAAATACTGTACTCAACTCAACCTGGGTGCCCAACTCTCACTGAACCGCTCTCCAGAAATGCGAGGTAAACTGCGTACCCCGATTCGAAATGATAGATAGCAGCATCCCATGAAGGCGAACAATCTCCCTCATATAAATCTCGGCTAGACTTTCAGACGAATACGTGGCTGCAATAGGAACAAAATGCGCTGACTTGGTCAGCCTATCAACAATGACCCAAACTGCATCAAACTTCTTCCGTGTCATCGGTAAGTCCAGTAACAAAATCCATCGTAATCCTCTCCCACTTCCACTCGGGAAGTGCAATCCTCTGAAATAGACCACCAGGTCTTTGATGCTCATACTTAACCTGTTGACAATTCAAACACCGAGCCACATGCGTAACGATGTCTTTTTTTATTCCACGCCACCAATAGTGCTGCCTCAAATCCTGATACATCTTCGGGGCGCCCAGGTGAATAGAATACCGAGAACTGTGGGCCTCCGCTAAGATCAACTCTCGAATCCCATCAACATTGGGCACACAAACTCGCCCCTGCAATCTCAATACGCCATCATCATCTAAGGTTACTTTCTTGGCACCTCCACGCTGCACCGTGTCTCTCAAGACACACAAATGGGGATCATCGAATTGTCGATCACGGATACGCTCCAATAACGAAGAACGAGCGACCGTGCAAGCTAATACTCGACAAGGCTCAGAAATATCCAGCCTCACAAACGGGTTGGCCAAAACCTGAACGTCCAAAGCAAGCGGTCTCTCACCGCCCGGAATATAAGCAAGACTGCCCATACTGGATGACTTCCTACTCAAGGCATCGGCCACCACATTGGCCTTTTCCGGGTGATATAAGATAGTGATGTCATAATCTTTCAACAATTCCAACCACCTCCTATGCCTCAAATTCAACTCCTTTTGCTTGAACAAATACTGAAGACTCTTATGATCCGTGAACACCTCACACGCCACACCATACAGATAGTGCCTCCAAATTTTCAATGCGTGAACAATGGCTGCCAACTCCAAATCATGCACTAGATAGTTCTTCTTATGAACCTTCAACTACCTCGAAGCATAGGCAATAACCTTGCCATCCTGCATCAACACTGCACCAAGTCCAATACGAGATGCATCACAATAGACTGTATAGGTCCCTGAACCTGTGGGCAAAACCAACACCGGTGCCGTGGTCAGAGCTTCATTGAGCCTCTGAAAGCTCGCCTCACACTCGTCTGACCATCTGAACCGGGCACCTTTCTGGGTCAATCTGGGCATAGGGGTTGCAATGGATGAAAACCCCTCCACGAACCGACGGTAGTAACCTGCTAACCCCAGGAAACTCCGAATCTCCGTAGCTGAAGCTAGTCGAGGCCAGTTCTTGACTGCCTCTATCTTCTTCGAGTCTACCTGAATACCTACTGCTGACATGACATGACCCAGGAATGTGACCGAACTCAACTAAAACTCGCACTTCGAGAACTTAGCATACAACTAACTACCCTTCAGGGTCTGAAGAACCGCTCTGAGGTGCTGCTTATGCTCCTCCTGACTGCGGGAGTATATAAGAATATCGTCAATGAAGACTATCACGAACAAGTCCAAATAAGGTCTGAACACTCGGTTCATCAACTCCATGAACGCTGCTGGGGCATTGGTCAATCCAAATGACATGACCAAAAACTCAGAGTGCCCATACCGAGTGAGAAATGCCGTCTTAGGGACATCAGACGCCCTAATCCTCAGCTGGTGGTAGCCAGATCTCAAATCTATCTTTGAAAACACCCTCGCACCCTGAAGCTATTCGAATAAATCGTCGATCCTCGGCAGTGGGTACTTGTTCTTAATCGTTACCTTGTTCAATTGCCGATAATCAATGCATATCCTCATCGAACCATCCTTTTTCTTCACAAATAGCACTGGTGCGCCCCAAGGCGAAACACTAGGTCTAATGAAACCCTTCTCAAGCAAATCCTGAAGCTGACCCTTTAACTCTTTCAATTCTGGTGGCGCCATACGATACGGCGAAATGGAAATGGGCTGAATGCCCGGAGCCAGATCAATACAAAAATCAATATCCCTGTCGGGCGGCATGTCCGACAGGTCTGAAGGGAAGACCTCGGGAAACTCCCGAACAATAGGGACATAATCAATGGACGGGACCTCAGCGTTGGAGTCACGAACATAAGCCAGATAAGCTAGACACCCCTTCTCGACCATGCGTCGAACCTTCACATAAGAATAAACGCTGCGAGAAGAATGACCAGGAGTCCCTCTCCATTCTAAACGAGACAAATCCGGTAAGGCTAAGGTCACGGTCTTGGCATGACAATCCAAGATCTTATGATACGGGGACAACCAATCCATCCCTAATATGATGTCGAAATCCACCATATCCAAGAGCAACAAGTCAACACGGGTCTCAAGACCCCTGAATACCACAACACATAAACGATGAACCCAGTCCACCACTATAGAATTCCCCACTGGCGTAGACACATATATAGGAATACTCAAGGCCTCACTAGGCATAACCAAATAGGGTGCAAAATAGGACGACACATATGAATACGTAGATCCGGGATCAAATAGCACATAAGCATCCCTATCACAGACCAGAATAGTACCTGTAATCATAGCATCTAATGACTCAGCCTCTGGCCTGACTGGTAAGGCATAACAACGGGGCTGGGCCCCACCTCCCTGAATCATATCCCTGGGACGATTTGCTGCTGGCTGACCCCGACCTCTAGCGGTCTGAGCTCCACCTCTAAGACCTCAACCTCCACCTCTATGTCCTCTACCCCCGCCTGTGGCTGGCTGGGCAGGCTGTGGGGCAATTGGTGCCTAGATCATCGGGTGAGGACCCTGCTGCTGCGAGTTGCTGGAAGTTCGAGGGCAATATCTGGCAATGTGACTCACATTGCCGCAAGTATAACAATCCGTCGACTACTGAGAATAATGAAGTGGTGGTGCACTGATAGGTGCTGATGGTGAACTGAAGAGCTGCTGGTCAAAATACTTCGGCTGAGAACCACGACCACCTGGTGTACCATGAGAAGCCTGGAGAGCTGACTGAAAGGGCCTCGAAGGATGGCCTCTACCATAAGAATCCCTACCTCCAGACGAGGTACCACTGAATCTACCAGAATAACGGGCCTCTTATTAGACCCATGACCACCTCCCTAAGCAAGTGCCATCTCTATCCGGCGGGCACCATCTGCCGCCTCCTGAAATGAAATCTTACTACCGGCACTCATGGCCATCTGAACACGGATCAGCTGGGCCAACCCATCAATAAACCTCCGCACCCTCTCTCTATCGGTGGGGAGTATCACAATGTCACGACGAGCAAGATCAATGAACCGGGTCTCATACTGGGTGACCGTCATAGGACCCTGCTGGAGACGCTCAAACTGCATGCAAAGAGCATCTCGCTAAGTAACTGGAAGAAACTTCCCCAGAAATAACTCTGAAAACTGATCCCAGGTCAATGATGGCGACCCTGCTGGCCTGGATAAACAGAAATCCCTCCACCAAGTCTTGGCAGATCCTGCCAGGCGAAAAGTGGCGAAGTCGACCCCATTGGTCTCTACAATGCCCATAGTCCGTAGAACATCATGACAGCTGAATATAAAATCCTGAGCGTCCTCTGAGGGGGTGCCACTATATGTGGTTGTGAAGAGCTTGGTGAAACGATCAAGCCTCCACAAAGCATCTGCGAACATAGCCGCACCATCGCTGGACTGAGCCGCAATACCTGGCTGGGCTGCCATAGCTGGCTGAACTGCTGGAACCTGAGCCTGAGGAGCTACCGGCTCTGGAGTACGAGTATCAGGAGTCTGAACTCCTCCCCCAGCCTGAGATGTGGCTGGAGCTACGGGAAGCAAACCCGCTCTAGAAATGCCTTCCATAAAGCCTACCAGTCGGACCAAAGCATCCTGAAGCACTAGAGTGACTATGAAACCCTCTGGGACCTGAGCTGGGCCCACCGGAGCTGCTGGAGTTGGAACTTCTTCGTCGTAGTCAACATGAGGCTCCACCTTTGGGACTGCCGCTCGGGGCTGAGCTCTGCCTCGGCCTCGGCCTCGCCCCCTGCCCTAGATAGGAGCTGCTACTGGGGGCTCGGGCTGCTGTGCAGTAGAAGAGGAAGCACATGTCCTCGCCATCTGCAAAGGGACAGAGTGGAAAGACAATCAGTACTTGAGAAACAGAATCGCATGACAAGAATGAACAAGGTGAAGTTTTCCTAACTCAGTAGCCTCTGCGAGATAAATACAGACATCTCCGTACCGATCCCTCAGACTCTACCGAGCTGTCTATGAGTTGTGAGACCTAAGTAACCTAGTGCTCTGATACCAACTTGTCACCACCCGGATTTTCCACCATCGAGTGTCGTGATGGAGCCTACTATTGGAGCTAGGCAAGCCAAATATTCAAAACACCTTTCCTGCTTTCTTTCAAACAATATAATAAACGAGACAAAATTTAAGCGGAAGACTTTAAATCTAAAGCAACTGAAAACCAAAAGTGCGGAAGTTTAGTACACATCACTACCCAAGGTCTGGTGTCACTAGCTCACGGACTACTACAGAATACTACAAAAAATGTCTGAAAGGAAATACATCACGTTTGTCTGGTACAAGATGAACAAACAAGAAACATGGAAAGAGACTTCGGCCTGCGAACGCCAGCTAGGATACCTTGAGAGACCCTAGACTGAAGATAGCTCCCAGAAGTCCTACTGCTGCGGTCCATAAGCTGCTCCCTGATCTGTGCACAAAAATGCACAGAGTGTAGCATCAGCACAACCGACCCCATATGCTGGTAAGTGCCTGGCCTAACCCCGGCAAAGTAGTGACGAGGCTAGACAGGACCTACCACAATTAACCTGTACAGATATATATAAAAAGTGCAAGAAAACAATAACAAGATAATATAAAGTAAAGCTGGGAGGGGACATGCTATCGGGGAGTAACAGATAAAAATGACATATCGGAAATAAACAGAAGAAACTCCAGTTTCCATGATATATATATATATATATATATATATATATATGTGGACGGCGTGCCACACGATCCCATATTATCATATATAAGTGGACGGCGTGACACACGATCCCATAATATAGTATGTAAGTGGACGGCGTGCCACACGATCCCATAATATAGTATATAAGTGGACGGTGTGCCACACGATCTCATAATAAGTATATAAGTGGACGGCGTGACACACGGTCCCTTTTAACAATATATAGGTGGACGGCGTGCCACACGATCCCAATTCATCTTTACCACAGTGCACAATATATCACCGGCAACGGAGGCCAATAACCAAGTAGACAGCGTGCCACACGATCCCAATTCATCTTTATCATAGTGCACAATATGTCACCGGCAACGTAGGCCAATAACCAAGTGGACGACGTGCCACACGATCCCATAATATCATGTATAAGTGGACGGCGTGCCACACGATCCCATAATATAGTTCATAATATCTGACTTCATATAGTAGACCCTTTCAGGGGAGAATAACATCTCAATACCTTTAACTCGGCAAGGGTACAGCTAACAGCCCAAAATATCCCGACAAGGGAGAGTATATATATCAGTCTACACATCCCGGCAATGGAGTAATCACAACACATTCTCTTTTTAAATCACTTCTTCCTCAACTAACACATTCGTGTTCGAGCTAACGCTCCAAGAGTACACCAATCACAATTCTACCTCAACCATTCACATAATATGAAACTCATCAAATAAACAAGGAGCTTGTGTCACATTATTCGAATTAAAAGCAATCAAGACTCACGGTCATGCTAGACTCCGGTGCATAGATAACCGTCACCATGCCTATACACCGTACTCCACATTGGCAAGTAGCAAATATCATCCTAATCCTATTCCCCCGAGCCAAAGTTAGAACAAACACTTACCTCGAATGCTCCAAACTCAACTAACGCTTCTAGTATAGCTTTACCTCTTGATTCCACCACCAATCCGCTCGAATCTAGTCATAAGTTACTCAATCACATTAATAAATACTAATGGATCAATCAATGCATGAAAATAATTTTTACAAGGTTTTTCCCAAAAAGGTCAAAAACACCCTCGGACCCACGTGGTCGAAACTCGAGGTTCGGACCAAAACCCGGTTACCCATTCTCCCACGAATCCAAATATATGCTTTGTTTTGAAATCAGACCCCAAATTGAGGTCCAACTCCTCAATTTGTAGAAAACCTAGGTTCTACCCAAAATACCCAATTTCCCCCATGAAAATCTTTGTTTTGAAGTTGAAATCATGTTAAAAAATGTTAAGAAGTGAAGAAAATGAGTTAGAAATCACTTACCAATCGTTTTGAAGAAGAAAAGTTGTTTGGAAAATCGCCTCTTAGGTTTTGGGTTTTGAAAAGTGGAAAAATGACTGAAAATCCCGAATTTATACATTTTGCTGGGGGTTGGCGCGGACCGCACAGAAATGTACCGCGGCCGCGCCGAGGGAGGGGAGAAGTGGGCTCTCTCGGAACCTACCCAGCGCGGACCGCACTGATTCGGTGCGCGACCGCGCTGGTCGACCCTCTGAACCCCACCACGTGGAACGCACAGAAAAGCACCGCGGTCGCGTGGCTGCCAGCGCGGACCGCGCTGGGCCTGCAACATCTGAACCTGTATATTTTTCTAAGTCTAAGACCTCCCGGGCCCTACTCAAAACTCACCCGAGCCCTCGGGGCTCCAAACCAAACATTCATATGATCTCGAAAACACCTTACGGACTTACTCGCGCGATCAAATCGCCAAAATAATATCATCTACATAGGATCAAGCCTCAAAATACATGATTTTCTTTCAACTTTCATAAAAACTCAAATTCCCCATTTTAAGTCTGAAACGCGTCATATGACGTTCGTTTTTAGCCAAACTTTACAGATAGTGCTTAAAACATATTTAAGACTCGTAGCGGGCATCGGAACCAAAATACGAGCCCGATACCACAATTTTCTGATCAATTTCCTTCTTCATTTTCCTTAATAAATTTCAGAAAACAATTTCACACAAAAATTCATTTCTCGGGTTTGGGACCTCGGAATTTAATTCCGGGCACATACCCAAGTCCCATATTTTTCTACGGATCCTCCGGAACCGTCGAATCAAAGGTCCGGGTCCGTTTACCCAAAATGTTGACCGAAGTCAATATTATGCATATTAATATCAAAATTCATCAAATGTTTCACATAATTCACATATTCTAACATAGAAAATTTTCCGGCTACGCGCCCGAACTACGCACGCAAATTGAAGCAACTAAAAGCGAGGTTTTCAAGGCCTCGAAAGTGCAGATTATTGCTTATCAACATTTTATTCCTGTGGTTTGGAACATTGTAGATTTGGTGACTTGCATCCTACATTTGGGTATGTGTATGAACCATTTGTGGTTCGCTGGAAAGAATCATCAAAACAGATAGGAAACAAAAGTTGTGGTGCATTTGTTATAAGGTTTGTTGATATGTTGATGCAGGGTCAAGATGTTATGACATTTGTGCCCAATACAATCAAATACTATCGTGAGTATCTTGGTTTTAGTCTATGGGGACATGCAGATTGGAAACACAAATCAGGGTATTCAACTCCTCTAGAGATGGTTGGTGATGATTATGGAGAAAATGGAAATAACTTTTGTAAATATCCTTTAGCAGTTGGTAATTCTCCAGTGTAAATAACTTGATAAAATAGTTTTGCTTCCTGTATATTATGCTGGATATCTATTACTTTTGCTTCCTTTACATTAAAATGTTTTGCTTCCTGTATATTATGCTGGATATCTATTATATTAAAGCATATTATCCTATAATATATACTGGATATTTACTGTCCAGTTTTATTTAATGGAATTCAAGCTATTTATTATTGAAATAAATATCAATGCATTCGAGTTTATATTTATTATGGTGTATTTTAATATATATTACGTTAGATTCATAATTTTTCCTGATGCAACTTGGTATCTAGAACAATTTACTGAAATTAAATAATTTAATACTTTGTTTCTTGTATATTACACTTGAATTATATATTGTTAAACCACTATGTACCGTATTTAATACTGGACGTGAAAAATACAGAAGTTTTACGCTAAATTTGACCAATTTTGATTACTCCCTATAAAAAATGTTGGAAATGCTACTTATGGAGGGATATAGGCCAGTATATTATAATGGAGAAATGGAAAATAGTGGAAACGTGGTATCTAGAACAATTTTTTGGAATTAAATAATTTAATATTTTGTTTCCTGTATATTACACTGCAGGTATATATTGTTCAAACGTAATGTCCAGTATTTAATACTGGGCGTGAATAATACAGAATTTTTTATGCTAAATTTGACCAATTTTTGTTACTCCCTATAAAAAAAGGCTAGAAATGCTACTTATGGAGGGATATAAGCCAGTATATTATAATAGAGAAGTGGAAAATAGTGGAAACTTAGTATCTAGAACAATTTACTGGAATTAAATAATTTAATATATTTATTTACTGTAGATTACATTGGAGGTATACATTGTTAAACCATAATGTCTTGTATTTAATACTGGACGTGAATAATCCGGAATTTTTTACCCTAAATTCGACCAGTTTTGGTTACACCCTATAAAATATGCTGGAAATGCTACTTATGAAGAGATATAAACCAGTATATTATAATGGAGAAATGAAAAATAGTGGAAACGTAGTATCTAGAACAATTTTCTGGAATTAAATAATTTAATATTTTATTTCCTGTATATTACACTGTCGGTATTTATTTTTCAAACGTAATGTCCAGTATTTAATAATGGACGTGAAAAATACAGAATATTTACGCTAAATTTGACCAATTTTTTTTACTCCCTATAAAAAATGCTGGAATGCTACTTATGGAGGGATATAAGCCAGTATATTATAATAGAGAAGTGGAAAATAGTGGAAATTTGGTATCTAGAATAATTTACTGGAATTAAATAATTTAATATTTTGTTTCCTGTATATTACACTGTAGGTATATATTGTTCAAACGTAATGTCCAGTATTTAATACTGGACGTGAGTAATACAGAATGTTTTATGCTAAATTTGACCAATTTTTTTACTCCCTATAAAAAAAGGCTGGAAATGCTACTTATGGAGGGATATAAGCCAATATATTATAATAGAGAAGTGGAAAATAGTAAAAACTTGGTATCTAGAACAATTTACTGGAATTAAATAATTTAATATATTTATTTCCTGTATATTACATTGGATGTATACATTATTAAACCATAATGTCCTGTATTTAATACTGGACGTGAATAATCCGGAATTCTTTACCCTAAATTCGATCAATTTTGGTTACTCCCTATTCTGATAACCTTTCAAAGGTCCATAATAACTCCCATTTTTCTCATAACACACAAGAACAACCATCACAATCGGGGTAATCCTCCCCAGTTCACAACCCAATATGCCAAGTGCCCTCCAGGCATGAATCTTTAATTTAACGACACCATCACAAACTTCATACTTGGTTTACATCTTTAATCAATCAAGTGATCACATGCCACACTTATATAATCTTCCCGTGGGACACACTCCCACAACCTACCACAACAATATCTGGAGCGTACCTCCAAACCATCGATCGCACTAACGCTGAAGAGCCATCAAGAGTCATTAACCGGGACGCAAACCCTTTTTACAAAACACCGATCTTATGTGACGCTGAAGACAATTCCAACTTACCGTAAATATCGAAACTTATCTCCTGCTCATCCGAGCTCATGACATCTTGTCAAAATTTTTCCTTCACTCGTGCCATTCTCGGCCTAATTTCCACAACCAGAACTGATTCACCAGTATGCATCAAATCGGAACTAACATAGTACATAATCGTACAATCCGCTAATCAATAGCAAGCTCCCCAACTTGGCTCGAAGCCATAGATCACAACACATATACTCTATTGCTGCCGTAATACCATGGTGAGATTAAACTCACTCATTCATAAGCTTGTGGAAACACGAATCATCGAAAATTTTAACTCTTCTGCAATTTTTGCATTCACTCACACAACAGTTAAGCCCACTCTTTAGGTGACAATTTTTTTACTAAGTCCCAAATTTTTCAAAAATTTCGGCAGAGTTTCCTTTGTAATTGGGCATATCCACCTACCAGAGAATCACCAAAACCATCCTAACAACACGTCCACAACTTGACAAAGCATCACAATGTATATCAACAACATTAATCTCAATATTACATGTATTATATTATCAAAATTGATACATGGACATGCGTTGCACCTATTTGAATCATAACACATAGAAAATACCTTTCAATCCTCCATTATTGGGCTATTCAACCGAGTAAGAACATATTCTTTCTTTAATGTTTTCGACCCTCAAGGTGGTCTCCTTGACTCAATGATTTCGTCATAATACATTTACAGAAGCGATCTCAGCTCCCAGACTTATTTAACTAGTATGACAAATAGATTCCCCTCATAAGCCAGTTACCCACTAGCTTTACCTTTAGTTAATATTTTTTGTATACCTTCCACTGCCATACAAATTACACAATCACTTAATCTTCCTGAGTCTAAACTCATACTGTAACATGAAATTTACTTCACTCCAAATAGGAGACATAAAAAGATTCTTCACGCACCCATTACTTGGGACTACACATCCTATCACAATGGAAATCATACACTCAATAGTTCATCTATCATCCAGTAGACCTTCCTCGTCACTTCCAAGTCATATAGATACATCTCGCAGTACTATCATACTCTTCACGTAGCTATCCAGCCATGATTCCCACTAATAGGGACAATACCGAACATAAAGGTTCAAAACACTTGCTCGCACAATCAGCACCTCAGTGCTCAAGCCATAGGCAAGATCCGGCCTCAAGTCCTCCAGACTGGCCTAACATCAAACTCATCGAGATCACGTCTCACCCTTCTATCGGGGAATTACAAGCCATCAAGGTAAATCGAATACTGAGTGCTCGTTCGCGCATATGAACATGTGGAAGGAATCGTAAGAGTTACTTTTCAAGCTGAATCAAGGACGCATGATAAGAATTCAAGAATGTGAAGTTTTCCTAAAGGTTCTGCAGCCTTTCGAGGATAAATACAGACGTCTCCGTACCAATCCGCGAGACTCTACTAAACCGGCTTATGACTCGCGAGACCAATTAACCTAGGCTCTGATACCAACTTGTCACGACCCAATTCCCGAACCTGGTCGTGATGGCGCCTCTCATGAAGACAAGGCCATCCATTCAACCCAATTCATCCTTTTAAGACAATTAATTAACACAATTATAGTATAAACATGGTTTAATAATATCCAATAGCGTAAAGTATAGATAAAATACGGAAATCCAACCCAACTCAGCCCTAACCGGGGTGTCACAAGTCATGAGCTACTATAGAGTTCACTAAAATTCTACAAAGTATGGAATTAGGAACAAAGTCTGAAGATATCATAAATAACAGATGATAAGGGAGAAAACGGGTCTGCGAACGCCATGCAGCTACCTCGATAACTCCAATGAAAACTGAACAACAGAAAACTCGCTCTATGCCTCAGGAATACCTGTACCTGCACACACGGTGCATGGAGTAATGTGAGTACTCCGACCCAGTGAGTAATAAATATAAATAATGACTGAAGGTAAGAAAACACATTAAGGTACACAACATTCTATACAGAAGCAGTAAAATCATTTAAAATAACAATTCAGTGAAATATAGTGTGAAATTTCTTTTAAACCAGTAAAACAGGTAATTTGGCAGTAAAATGACGAGTAGAAATCTGCCCCTCGGGCTCAATATCAAAACAACAAGTAGAAATCTGCCCCTCGGGCTCAGTATCAAAATAATAACTAGAAATCTGCCCCTCGAGCTCAGTATCATAATAATAAGTAGAAATCTGCCCCTCGGGCTCAGTATCAAAATAATAATTAGAAATTTTCCCCTCGGGCTCAGTATCAAAATAATAAGTAGAAATCTGCCCCTTGGGCTCAGTATCTCAGAACAGTATCAGCCCCTCAGGCTCAGAACAGTATAAAGCAACCAGTCAATGAAATAAGAGCACATAATTATTATGGCAGATAATGCAGATAAAGAATAAATGCATGAGTGCAATGCAATGCATATGACGGTACCCTCTGGTACCCACTGCGGCGTGCAGCCCGAGCCATCCATATTTATTTATCGTCGACGGCGCTCACTGGGGGTGTGTACAGACTCCGGAGGGGCTCCTACAGCCCAAGCGCAATATCAAGCCATCTCGTGGCATCAAATCTAGGCCCTCGGCCTCATATCAATCTCAGTATAATCACCCAGGCTCTCAGCCTCAATATCAATGTAATCAACCAGGCTCTCGACCTCAATATCAATGTAATCAACCAGGCTCTCGGTCTGAATATCAATATAACACTGCTGCGGCGCGCAGCCCGATCCTATGCTTAGTCCAGAAATCATCATAAGCCCCTTGGGCATTTGTAAAATAGTAGTTCTCAACCCGAAATATCATTTAGAAATATCATTTAAGTTTTCAAATCTTAGAAAGATGGCTGAGTTTGCAAAACAGTATTTAAAACCTTGGACTGAGGTCAAATGATATGCAAAATATGTGAAAGCAGTGATATCAATCCCTGAAGGATTCAAATAATTGGCAAGAAGCCTACAATTGGAAACATGACTGAGGATATAAATTCTTTAACAAAATAAGTGAGGAAAATCAATCAAAAATCCCCTAAGGGTTCTACAGGTCGGCACAAGGCCCCAAGCATGGCAACAAGCCCAATTCACAATAATAAAGTATACGTCTCAACCAAAAATGTAGTAAAATATCTCTCTGGACGGACCAAGTCACAATCCTCAACGGTGCTCTACCCCACGCCCGTTATCCGGCATGCAAGTCACCTCAATATAGCGTTACGATGTGAATTTCCGGGGTTTCAAACCCTCAGGACATCATTTACATCTATTACTCACCTCTAGCCAACCAAATACTACTCTGCGATGCCCTTTCCTTTCGTATCGACCTCCTCGCGCGTCGAATCTGGCCAAAACCACAACGAATACATCACAATAGGCTAAGGGAATATAACCCAATCGAAAAGACTCGAAAAATATCAAAAATCATGAAATTTGCAAAACCCGAGCCCCGGGCCCACATCTTGAAATCCAGAAAATTTTACATCAAAATGTTCCTTATCTCGCCACGAGTCTATACATACAAATTCACAAGAATCGGAGTCCATTTGACCCCTCAAATCCCAAATTTAGAATTTCAATCTCAAGCCCTAATTTCTCATAATTTGGCTATGTTTTCATGGATTTCTAGGATGATTCTTCAATAAAATCATGTATTTAACTCATAAAACTTACCTCCAATCGATCTTAGTTGAAACTCCCTTCAATCCCCGTCCAAAAGCTCTCAAAATAACTAAAAATGGTGGAGAGGTATTTTTTCGCGAATGAAATGTAAACATTCTGCCCAGAATTTTTCGGAATTACTATTCACCCAGTGTTACTGTTCACCCTGTACTGTTCACGGGTATTGTTATGGGTACTATTCACGGCACTATTCATGGATACTGTTACGGGGTATTGTTCACGGCACTATTCACGGATACTGTTACGGGGCATTATTCATGGGTACTGTTCATGGGCACTGTTCACAGTGCTGTAAAAAAATGCAGCAGCTTTATTTTTTTCGTGCCTAAATCAATCCGTTAACCTTCCGAAATACACCCGAGGCCCCCGAAACCTCAACTAAAAGCACCAACATGTCTTAAAACATTATCCAAACTTGCTCCAATCGTCAAAACACCTCAACTAACGCCAAAATCATCAAATTATATCGAATTCAAGCCTAAGTTCTTTTAAAACTTCTAAAACACACATTCGATCAAAAACCCGACCAAACGATGTCCGAATGACCTGAAATTTTGCACACATATCCCAAATGACACAATGAAGCTACAACAACTCTCGGAATTTTATTCCGACACCCGGATCAAAATCTCACCTATCAACCGGAATTCGCCAAAATACTAACTTCGCCAATTCAAGCCTAATTCAACACCGGACCTCCAAAATTACTTTCGGTCCTGCTCCTAAGTCACAAATCACCTCCCGAAACTAACCGAACCGTTGAAATTCACATCCGATCCCTCTAACTTATAAGTCAATGTACGGTTGACTTTTCCAACTTAAACCTTCTTAAAAGAGACTAAATGTCTCATTTCTTATCAAAATCGCTCCAAATAAATTCTAATGCACCCAATACCGATAATGAAACATGAGGAAGCAGAAAATGGGACGAACGAGACAGTAACTCATGAGACGACGGGTCGGGTCGTCACAAATTTTATTATTTTATTTAACAGTTGTAAAATGTTATAATGGACATTAATCTTTCCATTTCTTTTTTGTTTATTTGAAGCAGGGAAAATTGTATACTAGAAAAAGAAAGAGGAAATCTGTGGATTCATACCCGAATTTTAATATTTTTAATCAACCAAGTCAATCATGTTGTAATGTAATGGATGATGAACCTACCAACATTAGTGCTGCTATTGATCGCGACCCTGCTGAACAATCTGTTTCTGCTGATATGCAGAAAAATAATTCAGACAAAAAGATTGTTTTATATTCAAGTGTGGATGAGGGAGTTTATGTTTCTCCTCTTAAAATTGCTAAGCCTGTTGCTCATTTGGATGATCATTCTGATCTGCACCCCACATTGAAATCTAAAATAAAAAGTATAAAGGAGGTAGAAGCTGAAAATGAAAATCTAAATGTTGCTTCCTACAGAGGAAAAGAAGTTCCAGAAAAAGTAGAAGAATTGCTTGATAGAGGAAAAAGAATTCGTAATGCCAGTTGGCATTTAAAATCTCCATATAAGGGAACAAGTAAGGGTATGAATTGGAGTTTGAAATATATTCGAAGATGTTGCTGGCATTATCGGAAAACAATCAAATCTTCTGAGGATAATTTTGAAGTATATTTAAAAGAAAACAAGAGAAGAGGTCGTCTACCAAAGTGAGTTTTGCTATTCGGCTTATTGTATTTTTATTTCATATATATGTTACTAACAAATCTCTTTTATTTTGTTTTCCATATTTGTTCTGTCTTTATTTTTTTAGGGGTGTAACTGATATTTACAAAGAAGATCATGTACTGAAAGCAAAGCCATATGAACTTTACAATGAGAAAATTCAGTCAAGAATGTTGTTTAAAAAGATTGCAGATGATAACTTTACTTTTACTGATGCGGTATGTACATATCTTTTATCTTGTTAACTCATGATTTTATTTTGTTTTATATTTGACATATATATATTTTTAATATTCAGCATATAGATGTTTTATTGTATTATCTGAGGAAGAAGCATATATATCACATCAATGAGTTATTGTATTATATGAGGAAGAAACATATATATCACATCAATGAGTATCCATTTGCTTCAATAACAACAGATGTGGACTTTAACGACACTTTGGAATTTGCACATAAGGACTGGAATGTTCATCCAAAAGACTGGACTGAATTTGAATTTTGGAATGACCCTGCTGGATTGGAATTTGGGCTTTGTCAGTATATATTGGGTGAGAATTGTAAATATTGTATTCTATGGTCATCTG
This sequence comes from Nicotiana tabacum, assembly GCF_000715075.1. NCBI lineage: Eukaryota > Viridiplantae > Streptophyta > Magnoliopsida > Solanales > Solanaceae > Nicotiana > Nicotiana tabacum. The sequence goes on from NC_134080.1 coordinate 16,555,673, forward strand.
TTCAAAAAGTTTTCTGTCCAATTCGACTTCCTACAACATTGGTAAATGGTGAAATTCCATTAGATTCTTGCACTCATTACTTTCTGGCAGTATTAGATTTGAATGAGAAGATCATAGATGTATATGATTCGGTGTACAAGGGAGATGGGTATGATATTATAAAGGAGCAGATTATTGCTTATCAACATTTTATTCCTGTGGTTTGGAACATTGTAGATTTGGTGACTTGCATCCTACATTTGGGTATGTGTATGAACCATTTGTGGTTCGCTGGAAAGAATCATCAAAACAGATAGGAAACAAAAGTTGTGGTGCATTTGTTATAAGGTTTGTTGATATGTTGATGCAGGGTCAAGATGTTATGACATTTGTGCCCAATACAATCAAATACTATCGTGAGTATCTTGGTTTTAGTCTATGGGGACATGCAGATTGGAAACACAAATCAGGGTATTCAACTCCTCTAGAGATGGTTGGTGATGATTATGGAGAGAATGGAAATAACTTTTGTAAATATCCTTTAGCAGTTGGTAATTCTCCAGTGTAAATAACTTGATAAAATAGTTTTGCTTCCTGTATATTATGCTGGATATCTATTACTTTTGCTTCCTTTACATTAAAATGTTTTGCTTCCTGTATATTATGCTGGATATCTATTATATTAAAGCATATTATCCTATAATATATACTGGATATTTACTGTCCAGTTTTATTTAATGGAATTCAAGCTATTTATTATTGAAATAAATATCAATGCATTCGAGTTTATTCTTATTATAGTGTATTTTAATATATATTACGTTAGATTTCATAATTTTTCCTGATGCAACTTGGTATCTAGAACAATTTACCGAAATTAAATAATTTAATACTTTGTTTCTTGTATATTACACTTGAATTATATATTGTTAAACCACTATGTACCGTATTTAATACTGGACGTGAAAAATACAGAATTTTTACGCTAAATTTGACCAATTTTGATTACTCCCTATAAAAAAATGCTGGAAATGCTACTTATGGAGGGATATAAGCCAGTATATTATAATGGAGAATTGGAAAATAGTGGAAACTGTGAACGATACTGAGTTGAAACAAAAATCAGAAAACTGTTAGAAGAATAAAGAAATATATAAAATAGTAAAGAATCAGAAATATTCCGAGTCCACAATTTTCTTGTGCGTCCTTAAGGAATTTTAATCCCCTCACACGTTGCCAAGGTAATGGATTAAATCCTCCCAGGATAAAACGGAATAAACCTTCCTGCAACAGTGGCAATACAAACTGCAGGATACCAACGAACTCAAAGAACGGAGCAAAAACACACTTACGAATTTGAGAGAGAGAGACTGCGAATTAGGATGCAGTATATTCAGAAAGAAAGAACTTCTAGAGTATTTTTCGTTTATTTTTTATACATAACGCTCCCTGCCCGTCCTATTGCAGCCTCACTATCGCAATGTATGCAAATAGGAGCCAAAGGTTTTGGCCAGAACGGAATGTCTTCTAAAAAATTCCGAAGCCATTCAGCTTCTTCACCGGCTTTATCCAATGCTATAAACTCTGATTCCATTGTAGAGCGAGCAATACATGTCTATTTGGAAGACTTCCAAGATACTGCTCCTCCACCAACAGTAAACACATATCCACTTGTGGACTTTGTTTCTGATGAGCCGGTTATCCAATTAGCATCACTATATCCTTCAATAACCGCAGGATATTTATTGTAGTATAAAGCGTAGTCTTGGGTATACTCCAAATATCCCAGAACTCGTTTCATAGCCACCCAGTGATGCTTGTTGGGATTACTTGTGAATCGACTAAGTTTACTTATTGCACAAGCTATATCGGGTCGTGTACAGTTCATGATGTACATTAGACTTCCCAACACACGAGCATACTCCAATTGAGACATAATTTCGCCTTTATTCTTCATAAGATGATGGTTTAAGTCAATTGGAGTCCTTGCACTTCTAAATTCCAAGTGTTTGAATATTTCAAGTACCATTTTCACGTAATGTGATTGAGACAAAGCTAGACCTTGAGGAGTCCTCTGGATTTTAATTCCTAGAATTACATCGGCAACTCCTAAGTCTTTCATATCAAACTTACTAGCAAGCATACGCTTAGTAGCTTGAATGTCGAGAATGTCTTTGCTCATTATTAGCATATCATCAACATATAAGCAAACAATGACTATATGATTTGAAACGTTCTTAATGTAAACACATTTATCACATTCATTAATCTTAAAACCATTTGACAATATTGTTTGGTCAAATTTCGCATGCCATTGCTTGGGTGCTTGTTTTAGTCCATAAAGAGACTTAACAAGTCTACACACCTTCTTTTCTTTTCCTGGAACCACAAACCCCTCAGGTTGGTTCATGTAAATTTCTTCCTTAAGATCACCATTTAAGAAGGCTGTTTTTACATCCATTTGATGGATTTGAAGACCATACAAGGCGACTAATGCTATTAGCATCCGAATAGATGTAATTCTTGTTATCGGCGAGTATGTGTCAAAATAGTCAAGACCTTCTCGTTGTCTAAATCCTTTGACAACAAGTCTTGCCTTGTATTTGTCGATAGTACCATCGTCCTTCATTTTCTTCTTGAAAATCCATTTAGAACCCAACGTTTTGTTACCTGGAGGAAGATCAACCAATTCCCAGGTATGGTTGCTCAATATGGATTCTATTTCACTATTGACAACTTCTTTCCAATATTGTGCTTCTGAGGAAGACATTGCTTCCTTGAAGGCACGAGGCTCATTTTCTAACAGAAAAGTCAGAAAATCTGGACCGAATGAAGTAGATATCCTTTGACGTTTACTTCTTCTTGGATTTTCTTCATTTGTCATACCATCTGTTATTTCCTCCTGAGGTCGTTTTGACTTTTGGCAGGTCACTTCACTTTCCTTTTTATACGAATAAATAGTTTCAAAGAATTCAGCATTATCTGATTCTATTATTGTATTAATGTGAATCTCAGGATTTTTTGATTTATGAACCAGAAAACGATATGCCTTGCTATTGGTTACATATCCAATAAACACACAATCAACCGTTTTTGGACCTATCTTAACCCTTTTAGGTTTAGGAACTTGTACCTTAGCTAAACACCCCCACACTTTGAAGTATTTCAAGCTAGGCTTCTTTCCTTTCCACTTTTCATAAGGAATGGACTGTGTTTTACTATGAGGTACACGGTTGATTATCCGGTTAGCTGTAAGTATAGCTTCCCCCCACAAGTTTTGTGGTAAGCCAGAACTTATTAGCAATGCATTCATCATCTCCTTCAATGTTCGATTCTTCCTCTCCGCAATTCCATTAGATTGTGGAGAGTAAGGGGCAGTTGTTTGGTGAATAATGCCATTTTCCAAACAAATTTCTTCAAAAGGAGATTCATATTCGCCACCCCTATCACTTCTTATCATTTTGATCTTTTTGTTTAGTTGCGTTTCAACTTCACTCTTGTATTGCTTGAAAGCATTAATTGCCTCATCTTTACTATTAAGTAAATAAACATAGCAGTATCTCGTGCTATCGTCAATAAAAGTAATAAAATACTTTTTCCCACCGCGAGATGGTGTTGACTTCATGTCGCAAATATCTGTGTGAATTAAGTCTAAAGGACTTGAATTCCTTTCAACGGACTTATAAGGATGCTTAGCATACTTTGATTCCACACATATTTGACATTTGGAATTAATGCAATCAAAATTTGGCAATACTTCTAGATTTATCATCTTCCGCAATGTTTTGAAGTTTACGTGACCTAAACGCGAATGCCATAAAGTGTTTGACTCAAGTAAGTAAGAAGAGTCATTCACTTTATTGATAGGAACTGCTATTACATTTAGCTTAAAAAGGCCCTCATTTAGGTAACCTTTTCCTACATATACATCGTTCTTACTAAGTACAACACTATTAGAAACAAAAATACATTTGAATCCATTCTTGACAAGAAGTGAGGTAGACACAAGATTCTTGCGAATTTCTGGAACATGGAGGACTTGATTTAGAGTCACTATTTTTCCCGACGTCATCTTCAACGCAATCTTGCCAACTCCTTCAATTTTGGCCGTAGATGAATTTCCCATGAAGATTGTCTCGTCGGGTCCTGCGGGGGCATAAGAAGAAAATAACTCCTTGTTAGCACAAACATGGCGGGTGGCTCCAGAATCTAACCACCATTCTTTTGGATTTCCTACCAAATTGCATTCAGACAACATGGCACATAAATCCTCCATTTCATCTTCAACCATGTTAGCTTGATTCTTTTTCTTCTTATCATTCTTGGGCGCACGACAATCCACGGCCTTATGCCTAGATCTTCCACAGTTGTGGCAATTACCCTTGAACTTGGGTAATTCTTTGGTCCGGAAGCCTTCTTCCTCTTCTTATTTTGTGGCGCCTCCTCAACAACGTTTGCCCCCATTATTGTCGAGTTTCCACGTGACTTCTTTTCAGCATTTTTGTTGTCTTCTTCTATCCTCAGACGAACAATCAAGTCTTCTAGTGTCATCTCCTTCCGCTTGTGTTTAAGATAGTTCTTAAAATCCTTCCACAACGGAGGTAAAAAAAGAAAGTAGCGACTTGAAAGACCTCATTTATGACCATACCTTCAATAACAAATTCATAATTAATAATAAGATAAATCTTATTAATAAAATTATTGATTCGGGTCATACCTTCAACAAGGAGGTCATGCACAATGACTTGTAATTCTTGGACTTGAGTTATGATGGACCTAGTGTCAATCATCTTGAAATCCAAAAACCTTGCAGCCACGAACTTCTTAAGTCCGGCATCCTCAGTCTTGTACTTCTTCTCAAGTGCATTCCATAATGCTTTTGAAGTTTCCATGACACTATAGACATTGTACAAGCCATCTTCCAAACAACTCAATATGTAGTTTTTGCACAAAAAATCAGAATGTTTCCATGCTTCAGTTACAACAAGTCGTTCATCATCCGGAGTATTTTCAGCCATGACCGGAGGATCCTGCTTGATGAAACGTTACAAACTCAACGTAGTAAGATAGAAGAGCATCTTCATTTGCCAACGTTTGAAGTCAATACCGGAAAACTTTCCGGGTTTTTCTGCCGGTGCCATAACATGAGTAGGAGTAGAACGGCTTGTAACAGCAGCAACCGTTCCCGCAACACTTCCATTAGTTTGGTTTTCATTCGTCATATTTCTGTAAAGTTGAAAACAATACAGAACTTGTTAATCAGTGAAGTTTTTGATATCTTCAAACTGAATACCAAACCAACCATACAACACGTAACAATGGTGAAGTTTTTATATACTTCAAACCCGTACGTTTATTATTCCGACAAAGTTTTTATGTACTTTAAACCGGACAGCAACAGTTATAAGAGTAGAAAGCAACAAGGCTTTAGTCTCCAACAAAGTATAAAGAAAGCAGTTTAATAATCAACACAGAAATGTTAGTAAATTAAAATTCCTTAAGCTTGTGAACGATACTGAGTTAAAAACAAAAATCAGAAAACTGTTAGAAGAATAAAGAAATATATAAAATAGTAAAGAATCAGAAATATTTCGTGTCCACAATTTTCTTGTGCGTCCTTAAGGAATTTTAACCCCCTCACACGTTGCCAAGGTAATGGATTAAATCCTCCCAGGATAAAACGGAATATACCTTCCTGCAACAGTGGCAATACAAACTGCAGGATACCAACAAACTCAAAGAACGGAGCAAAAACACACTTACGAATTTGAGAGAGAGAGACTGCGAATTAGGATGCAGTATATTCAGAAAGAAAGAACTTCTAGAGTGTTTTTCGTGTCTGGAAGATGCAGCCTTGCCTCAAAATTTATAGGCAAATATCAGAAGAGGTGTCTAGAAAGGTGCCTTTTCAGAAAATACGCGGCCTGCCGCGGTTCTACCGCGATCGCGGCCGAACCGCGGCCAGAGAGCCTCTCTGAATCTGACTGCCGCGATTCTACCGCGGTCGCGGCAGAACCGCGGCCAGCGAGGCCCTCTGAACGTTCAGCAGTGATTTGGCATTTAATTAATTATTAATTAATTAAATAAATTTTGTCCAAAAATAATCTTATCGATCATTTTCCAAATCCAAAGCCGAAGCCGAAGCCGAAGCCGAAGCCGAGCCGAACGAGCGACGACGACGGCGCGAGGGTTCATTCTCTTCAACTCCTTTTAAGAGCTTTAAGAAGTGAATCTATATATAAGCACATAAATGTGATTGTCCCTCACCAATGAGGGACAAAGTGCAAGACAAAAGTTCACTTCTTCAAATTTTCATTTTCCCTCCATTTTATTTCCCTCCATTTCCAATATACACTTCTTCTCTTTTAAAGCCCAATGGCTTAAAGTCCAACAGAAACGTGGTATCTAGAACAATTTCTTGGAATTAAATAATTTAATATTTTGTTTCCTGTATATTACACTGCAGGTATATATTGTTCAAACGTAATGTCCAGTATTTAATACTGGACGTGAATAATACAGAATTTTTTATGCTAAATTTGACCAATTTTTGTTACTCCCTATAAAAAAAGGTTGGAAATGCTACTTATGGAGGGATATAAGCCAGTATATTATAATAGAGAAGTGGAAAATAGTGGAAACTTAGTATCTAGAATAATTTACTGGAATTAAATAATTTAATATATTTATTTACTGTTGATTACATTGGAGGTATACATTGTTAAACCATAATGTCTTGTATTTAATACTGGACGTGAATAATCCGGAATGTTTTACCCTAAATTCGACCAGTTTTGGTTACACCCTATAAAATATGCTGGAAATGCTACTTATGAAGAGATATAAGCCAGTATATTATAATGGAGAAATGAAAAATAGTGGAAACGTAGTATCTAGAATAATTTTTTGGAATTAAATAATTTAATATTTTATTTCCTGTATATTACACTGTCGGTATATATTGTTCAAACGTAATGTCCAATATTTAATACTGGACGTGAAAAATACAGAATTCTTACGCTAAATTTGACCAATTTTTGTTACTCCCTATAAAAAATGCTGGAATGCTACTTATGGAGGGATATAAGCCAGTATATTATAATAGAAAAGTGGAAAATAGTGGAAACTTGGTATCTAGAACAATTTGCTGGAATTAAATAATTTAATATATTTATTTCCTGTATATTACACTGGACGTATACATTGTTAAACCATAATGTCCTATATTTAATACTGGACGTGAATAATCCAGAATTGTTTACCCTAAATTCGATCAATTTTTGTTACTCCCTATAAAATATGCTGGAAATGCTACTTATGAAGGGATATAAGCCAATATATTATAATACACTGCAGGTATATATTGTTCAAATGTAATGTCCAGTATTTAATACTTGACGTGAATAATACAGAATTTTTATGCTAAATTTGACCAATTTTTGTTACTCCCTATAAAAAAAGGCTAGAAATGCTACTTATGGAGGGATATAAGCCAGTATATTATAATAGAGAAGTGGAAAATAGTGGAAACTTGGTATTTAGAACAATTTACTGGAATTAAATAATTTAATATATTTATTTCCTGTATATTACACTGGATGTATACATTGTTAAACCATAATGTCTTGTATTTAATTCTGGACGTGAATAATCCGGAATGTTTTACCCTAAATTCGATCAATTTTGGTTACTCCCTATAAAATATGCTGGAAATGCTACTTATGAAGAGATATAAGCCAATATATTATAATAGAGAAGTGTAAAACAGTAAAAAAATTGTATCTACAATTATTTACTGGATTTAAATAATTTAAAAATTTGTGTTCTAGATTTAAATAATGTCGTGCAATTAAATAATTAAAATTTTTATTTCCTGTATAGTATGATGGAGATATACCATGTGAAAGAATAATATCCAATAATTAGGGACAAAGGACAATTTATATCCATAATAAATTATTGGAATTAGGGCCATTAAAATTTTTGCTTCTTGTATATTCTGCTGGAGATATACACTGTGAAAGCATAATATCCAGTATTTTATACTGGATAATCACAAGCCAGATTTGTTTTTCGTATAATATCCAGTATTTTCTATGCTGGAGTTGTCATTTTTGTATAATTTTCTGGAAAATATTTTGATACTATGTCCATCATATTCCATAATATCAGAAACATAAAAGAAATATTACAAAGAACAATCACACATAAACATAGTAGAAGATAAAGAGCACCCAAAAGAAAGGAAAAGTCACACAAAAATAAAGAAAACAAAAACAAAAACACAGAACAAAAACATTAAAACAGGATTAAGCAACACTAAGAATCATCTGTTTCATCAGAATAATACTCCTCAATTTCTTGATATATCTCATCATCATCCGAATCAGAGATAATTATAGGATACCCAGACAAAATACCACAAAGTCTCACGAGATCATTTTTCAACCTGTTGAAATCATGACGCAACTGATTTTGTTCAATTATTATTCTGTCCATAAGATGAGGAAGATTCTTTAAGCTATATTCGAGCTTCGCACAGTCGTCCTTGTTGGGATACTTAAAAGAATCAAAGTTCTTGACAACCTTGTCGAACGAGGTTGAATAATCTTTAGTACTGCGTTCTACGTTCAGCCTGTTCAGGAATGATTCATCAGCAAAAAACTGAGGTCTTGTTCTTTCCCAATCAGCCTTTATTTGCTCCCACTTTTGCATAATATTATCCATTGGTGCTTTATTATCCCAATCGGACTTTAAACTCTCCCACTTCTACATAAGTTCATCTATTGTAAGCTTCCTGCTGTGACGACCCGACCGGTCATCTCATGTGGAGCTAGTGGTTATTTTGGGTCGTCAGGTTCGGAAGTTGAGGTCAAAGGATATAGCTTCAGTGAAAGTGTAGTGGAGAGGTCGGCCCATGGAGGAGGCTACCTGGGAGACCGAGCGGGAGATGCAGAGCAGATATGCTTACCTGTTTGAGGTTTCAGGTATGTTTCTTGAATCGTTCAAGGACGAACGTTTGTTTAAGTTGGGGAGGATGTGATGACCCGACCGGTCGTCTCATGAGTTAACGCTCTGTTTCCCCTATTTCCGCTTCTTTATGCTTCGTTATCTGTGTTTACGGGTATCAGGTTGGTCGGATCGAGTACGGAATGAGTTTGGTGAAGTTTGAGACACTTAGTCTCTTTTAAGAAGGCTTAAGTTGGAAAAAGTCAACCAAATGTTGACTTATGTGTTAGAGGGATCGGATGTGAGTTCCGATGGTTCGGTTAGCTTCGGGAGGTAATTTGTGACTTAGGAGCGTGATCGGAATGGGTTTTGGAGGTTCGGAGTAGAATTAGGTTTGAATTGGCGAAGTTGATATTTTAGCGATTTCCGGTTGATAGGCGAAATTTTGATATAAGGGTCGGAATGAAATTCCGAGAGTTGCAGTAGCTTCGTCATGTCATTTGGGATGTGTGTGTAAAATTTCAAGTTATTCGGACGTGGTTTGGTCGGGTTTTTGCTATTTTCGGGATTTTTGGTATTTTTCGATTATTTTCGCTTGGGCTTTGTTCCCTTAGCATATTGTGACGTATTCATTCTGATTTTAGATAGATTCGACATGAGCGGAAGCCGATTTGAGGGGCAAAGGCGTCACAAAGTAGTAATTTCACCGGCTTGAGGTAAGTAACCATTATAAATCTGGAACTAAGGGTACAAAACCCCGGTATTTGACTTGATTTGATTGGAGCGGTGACGCACATGCTAGGTGACGAGTGTGTGGGCGTGCACCGGTAGGGATTGTGACTTGTTCCATCCCATAGCAACTATTAAGCTGCATATCTGGTTTGGAAATCTTACATTATTCCGTATTTCAGTCTTTTATACTGTATTATAGGCTGTATGCCATGTTTGGGGCCTTGTGCCGACCTGTAATGTAACGACCCGACAAACAGTTTTGAACTTTTGCACTTTGATCGCCAGTCTTCGGGCATGACTTTCCATGTGTATACATTATGCCTTATGTAAATCGTTGGTTTTGATTTTCAGGGTAATCAGAATGAATTTGGAAGAACAGTTCTCAGTTTGAAGCCTTAAATTTGAAAGGTTTGACCAAAATTTGACTTATGTGTATTTGATCTCGGATGGGAATTTTTATAATTTGGTAAGCTCTGTTAGGTGATTTGGGGACTTAGGAGAGTGATCGAAATACATTTTGGAAGTCCGTGGAAGGTTTAGGCTTGGATTGGCGAAATTGAGATTTCGGCGATTTCCGGTTGATAGGTGAGATTTTGATATAAAGGTCGGAATGAAATTCTGAGAGTTTCAGTAGCTTCGTTATGTCATTTATGACTTGTGTGCAAAATTTGGGGTCAATCGGACCTGATTTGGTATGTTTCGGCGTTGTTTGTGGAATTTGAAATTTCTAAGTTCTGAAGCTTGAATCTGAAGTTGATTTGGTGTTTTGATGTTGTTTTGCATGATTCGAAAGCTTGAATAGGTGTTAATGATGTTATGGGAGGTGTTGGTGTGTTTGGGTTGAGGTCTGATGGCTCCAGGTGTATTTCGGGTGAGTTTTGAGTGAGTACGGACATTTCGGAACTTAGAAAATGGACGGGGGCAGAATATTTAGTGCTGGCCGCAGTAGAGTTAGCGCTGGGCGCGCTGGATTAGTGCTGGGCGCGTAAAAGTGACCGCGGCCGCGGTCATGAAGATCCGCAGGTCGTCGGTCCAACTTTTGAAGCTCATATCTTTTGATCTTCAAGGCATTATGAGATGATTCAAAAATGAAAGTTGTAGCCCTTAGTGTCTAGTTTCCAGAAAGGTATAGATATTGCAATTTGGACATTGTCACGCCTCATTTTTTACACCTACACCCCGCAAAGGGCATAAAGGAGTTTTTCCAAATAAAGGACAATCGGAACGGGATTTGATGATTAATTATTCAGAGTCGCCACTTGAGAGATTAATGGTGTCCCAAGTCACCGGTTGAATCCCGAACCGAGGAAATTTATGACTCTGTTAACAGTCCGCGAACCAGAAATCCAGGTAAGGAATTCTGTTAACCCGGGAGAAGGTGTTAGGCATTCCCGGGTTCCGTGGTTCTAGCACGGTCGCTTAACTGTTGTATTTGATTTTATCTGATTTTAATACATGCTAACTTATGTGCTTCTTATTCGTAAACCGCTTTTTATTATTATTTATTTTAAAAGAATTGGGACATCATGAAAACGTATTTCGAACCACGTCGCAATCAATGCACCCGTAGTTATCAACATATTTTGACTTCGTCGAGATTTGGATTTGGGTCACACCAATGCGCACCCGACTTTAAGAGGGTTGTTTAATTAAATCGTACCTAAAGATACTAACGTAGTGTTATTTTTGGGAAAAGCCATGTAGTTCGCTAAACGGCCATCCCAAATTCTGATTATTTCGATAATTATTTACTAAGGGCCCCACATTTATTTATTTTTGCGCAGTGAGGCTCGTCTCAATTTGTGAAACTCTTTTCTATCATTATTTATTTTTAAGAATTACGATGTCGCGAAAACGTGTTTCGAACCATGTCGCAATCAATGCACCCGCGGTTATCGACACATTTCGGCTTCATCGAGATTTGGATTTGGGTCGCATCAATGCGCACCCGAGTTTAAGAAGGTTATTCAATTAAATCGAGCTCAAAGATTCTAATGTAATATGATTTTAGAGAGGACCATGGAATTTGCTAAATGGCCATTCCAATTTCTAATCATTGTTAGTAGCCCATTGTTGACAGTCCGCGCATGTGATTTGTTCCGGCAAGGCCAGTAGCAATTCCGAAATAGCTACGATTTTCTACTTATTTGTATGCCTCTAAAAGACTAGTTAATTTGGAAATGGATTGCAATGAAATAAAATAAGGACCAAATTTAAAGGAGAATTGGGCCTGCCCATGGCCTTAGTGTGATCCGAACGGCCCAACGAAGATAGATTTATTTCTATTGTAACAATTAATAAAATATCCATGAATCCTTATACTGGAAAAAACGTGAATTCTCAGAATCCCTAAAATCTATCCTACACATTGCCTATCACGGCCTGCTGTTCTTAATGAACTAAGTCAATGATGAATGAGTTTGCTTCATGATTTCCAACTGATTTCTATACCAATCTACTTACCATAATTATGATCTTCCAAACGATTTCAGAATCGTAAAACAAAAGCAAACCTTCTATTACACTATAATGACAAGATACCAATGACTAAGCTAAATGTCATCAAATTTACTCATGAATTCTCATGTCATGTACACAGGTCTAATTGCTTCTGATGACTAATGGAACTCACACGAATTTTCTGATCAGCCCAGGCCCAGGCTCAAAGCTTGTTCAAATGTCCAATTCAACAGTTCTAAACTACGCATCATTCAACATGTAATCTACCCTACTGAACAAGTTTAATTATACACATTCTGCCATTTACATAACAGGAGACCACACTATTACTATCATTAAAGATACAAGCTACTTTCAGTTGAATAACAGGCCTTGGAACATTTCATTTCAACTTCAACGAACATACATCAGTGAGATTCAGGGAAATGTACCTGGAAATTGGAATGTAAAATAGAGAAAAGGTGAGGAGTCAGGTACTTTGAACAGCAACAGCAACAAACCCAGCAATGTTATACCACAGAAACACAGACAGATTACTTCGAAAATCAGAAATATAAGCCAATTCCCCACAGATCAGTCTAACATACCCCTGTCCCTCACAGCTGAAGTCCAAAACTAGTAATGAGACTCTGAAACTGTTTCAGATCTCCATATTTTGATGTTTTTATTTTCTGAATACCCTCAGAATTGAAATGCTAACTGAATAATAAAAAAATGAAAGCTCAAATTAAAACTTAGGGCTCAAGGCAGAAGATAGAGCCGACCCCCTTTCCCAAGGCATCTTATGCCCTTTTATAGGCAACCCCAAAGATAATGGACTAGGTTCTGATTTTCTAATTAGTTCCTCTCTATTTTCAATTTGGTCCTCCTATTTTTATCTTGCTAAACAAGTAACTTCAGTATAATTATTAAAACTTACACTTGAACCCTATTCTAGAAGGCCCTAAGGTATTCATATACTCATACAATACCCATACTGCCCTTCCCTATACCTTGATATTACTATTCCTATCAGAACTGCCCTTTTCCATACCCAGATTACCCCTGAAAGCCTTTTAGAATCACTGAACCTACCCTTATCCCTAACAGTTATACCCAATACCCTAGCCCAGTCTGAAACTAACTAAAATTGATTAACTAGCAATCAGAAACTAACTAATCAGGCTGACTGAACCAATTCTGTTCAATTAACCAACTCAAACAAACTAAACAAAATTGAACTGAGCTTAAGCTACCACGATTAACATTAAATGAACTTAAAACTAATTATTAAATCACGAACTTATAATCATTCAACCAACTAACAAGCTCAAAATCAACAGTAATTAACAGAACCTAAACTAACACAATTAAACCATAAAATTAACAGAACAATAATGAAACAACGACTGCAAATAATGTTTCAATCATGCAAATAATAGAAGCAGTAAAAAAAAGAAAAGAAAAACTCACAAAGGCATAAGGGATTCCGGCCGGTCATAAACATCTGAATCCTTTCAGATTTTTGACGCGTAACATCCCTAACCATGTGTTCTTACACGAGAACACATGGTTAAGGGTACTACGGTTCGAAATCAAAAGGATTTGATTTTAGGGTTTGGCCTGCAATTCTTAGATCTAAGGTGTGGGTCGTTTCATGGTGATTTGAAAAAAAACAAACACGGATTAGTGTTGGGGAAGGGCTGGGGGTTGTAGGGTGTGATTTTGGGATGATTCGGACAAACTGTCAACTGGCCGGAAAACTTCAAATCAAGATTCGAAGAGTTCCGGCCTTATTCGAGGTAAACCAACGGGTGCAATAGAAAGAGGAGGGTGAGGGGAGTCCGTGGTGTTAATTTCAGGGTGAACGGCATAGTGTGTGTTCACCGCCGGTAAGGATTTTTAGGGCGGCGCGAGTTAGGGTTTGGGAGAAGGGGTGGGGTGAGGAAGACGATGGAAATGGGGGGTAGGGGGGAACGGTTTGGACACTTATATACTGGAAACCTAGTTAGTTCCGGACCGTTGGATTGATGAGATCCAACGGTCCTGATCCCAGGACCCCGAAACGACGCCGTTTCATTTAAAGGGGGGGGGGGGCAGACCGGGTAGGGACTTGGGCTGGACCGAATCGGGTGCTTTGAGGCATTTCAGCCAATGGAATACATGCAGAAATGGCCCAAATTTTAAGTCTCAAACAAGCTCACTTCCATTATATTTTTCATTTTTCTTTTTGCAATCTTGTATTTTTTTGTATTTATTTTTCTGATTTTTACAAAGATGCGAAATTAAACTAACAATTAAGCTAAAACCAATTAATGCCTAAAATTAAATTAATGCCTAAAATTAACTTAATAACTATATGCGACTGTTTCACAATTAAAATAATAAAAACGTTAAAGTAAACTATTTTTGTCATTTTCTTCATATCCTATTCTAAAATAAGTTAATCCCTAATTAATACTAAAGTATAAAATTAAATCCGTGCAAAGAAAAAAATGCGTATTTTTTGTATTTTATAAAAATTAACATGCCCAAATAAAAATTCAACAATTATCAGAAGATGACACCAAAACGCACAAAAATTGTAAAAATATAGAAAAATTATTTTGTTTGGGATTTTGGGAATTATTCATATATAGGGCAAAAATCACGTGCTCACAGCTGCCCCTCTTTGCTCGGAAATGCGAAAGGTTTTCGGGCAAAGACAAGTGAGCAAATATGAGCGATTTTTGCCCGTTCGAAAATTCCGTGCGAAGCATTTTTTTTTGAAAAGCTTGACCGCATCCTGCTTCGGAGGTTGCCTACATATCCTGGGCTAAACAGGAATCATGTCAGTGTAGTTCGGGAGTGTCTGGTAGCTGGGACTACCAGGAACTGTGATTGCACTGCGCTTGTTGCTGTTACTGCTGCTGTTGCTGCTTGCTGACCTCCCTTATTACATTATGTCAAAGATAAAAGAAGCCAACCTAACTATGCTCTATTAATTGTAAAAATCCTATCTAAATTCTTCAAACTTGCTCTTGTACTTCCTTGTTGCCTTGTTGTCTTGTTCTTTCTTGTCGTCTCATTATCTTGTGCTTTCTCGATAAAAATCCATGTTGCTATTCCCTGGTTAGTTGAGATGTTATTCCCTCTCTCCAAACTGCTGAACTTAAATAAACTCGAACTCGAATGTATTCCTCTGTTATTCAGGCTGGCTCTTGACTGCCGAACTTAAAATTGAAACTACTCCTCTATTATCTGGGCGGGCTCCTGACTTCGACTACTTAAAATATCTAACACCTCCATTTTCCAGGCGGGCTCTTGACTGCTGAAATTCAAAAACGTGTCTCTGTTCTCCAGGCGGACTCTTGACTTCCCAAAATTTGAACTGTGTGTCTCCATTCTCCAGGCGGACTCCTGATTGCCAAAATTAAATTGTATGTCTCTGTTTTCCAGGAGGACTCCTGATTACCAAAATTAAATTGTATGTCTCTGTTTTCCAGGCGGACTCCTGATTACCAAAATTAAATTGTATGTCTCTGTTTTCCAGGCGGACTCATGATTACCAAAATTAAATTGTATGTCTCTGTTTTCCAGGCGGATTCCTGATTACCAAAATTAAATTGTATGTCTCTGTTTTCCAGGCGGACTCCTGATTACCAAAATTAAATTGTATGTCTCTATTTTCCAGGTGGACTCCTGATTGCCAAAATTAAATTGTATGTCTCTGTTTTCCAGGCGGACTCCTGATTTTCGGGTATCTGACCTACATCCTATTATCCAGGAAGGTCCTGACAATTTACACTTGTTCTAATCGTGCCAACTTTTCAATCAAATTTGATTCCCCTTATGCATTTCAAGATTATCTTGTATTTAATCAAACCGCACTTTGCAATTAAACCTGATACTACTTGTCTTCCTTCTTGGAGAATTCCTTTTCCACGACTAACTTTCTGCCCCTGTTACAACCAAAGAAAATTTCGTCAGTTTAAAATGGTGGTTAGTTGATGACATTCTTGCTGAAAAACCCTTCCCCTGCATTGCTATGTGTTGACTGGTTTCCACATACTGTCCCTGAACCACTTAACTTTCTGACCAACTTTTAAATTTCCCGACATTCGGCGACCCAAGTGTTTTACACCCCTGCTGTTGTTTTACTTTCTGACCTTTTGTTTGAGCTTTTGTCTTTCCCACGACATTCCGCAATCATTTCCCCGATGAAACTTCCGTTAATTCCCTGTATTCCACTTTACCTCATGTTGTTTTTGACATGCTTTGACCACGTTATGCTTTACAATTCCGGAAACAGGTAGTGGGCTTTGCAGTCCCTTCTGCTTGCTTTGACCAAAATCAGTACTGGAGTATCTCAGCTAGATAAAACCCTCAACAGAAAATGAAATGCGACGATTTTTGAGTTAAGGATAGGAAGAATCCAAAACCAGATGACTGTTTTAAAAAGCGAAAGAAAAGAAACTTATCTGAGCGAAACAGCTGGTACCCATGATCATGACATGCATTTTGGATTAATCGGCCCAATCTGTCCAAATAACCAGCTTTCAATTGCCCTACTTTGTTGCCCAGAACTTCCATCAATTGTTTGAATTACCCAGACCTTACCCTTGTTTTTCTGCGGTACCTCGAAACATTCTTCCACTCACAAACCTTTTGCCTTTTAACCATCTTCCAACTCACTTTCGCCTAAAGATGCCCACGAGGGTTTTCACCAATAAGACTCTCTCATTTATTTTTCTCTCAGCTCCCGTCATCTTACGGTGCCCGTGAGGGTTTTCACCGATAAGACTCTCTCATTTTTGCTTTCGTTCTTTCTTGTTTGAACCAGAGTGTCGCCACTGATACGAATTACCGTCACCTGCTCGACCTGGCATTTCTTAGAGATTGATCAAAAGGTCTTTCTTTGGACTGTAATGTAGGCTTTTGGATGGGGTTAGAAAGAAAGGTATAAAAGGCTCAAAACAATTCAAATGGGTTCAAATTACAACTTTCGGAATCCAACTTTCATAACAATCACAACTTCTGCCCCAGTTTCTTGCTTGGGGATTTTAGGATTTCTATTTGATATGACTGAACCTCGGAGTAAGGCTGCCTACGTACTCTTTCGGGATCAAGTCAAGCGTAGTTCGCTGTATTTAACTTTTGTTGTTGTGATTTTCTTTCTTTTTTTTTCTTTTCTTCTCTTTTTCTTTTTTTTTTTCTTCTTTTCTTCTTTTTTCCTTTTCTTTCTTTTCTTTTCTTTTTCTCTTTTTTTCTTTTCTTTCTTTTCCTTTTGTTTTCTCTTCTTTCCTTTATATTCGACACCTGTGTTCTCTGATAGTGCCGCTAATTCCAGAAGAGGGGTATGAAAAATAAGTAAGGCTCGAAGGGGATAACAAGGGATAAGAGTGTTTGGATAGCAGGACAAAATGCCTTCATCATTTCAATCTTTAAGATATGCCAGATACAAACAGATACATTCAGAAAATAAAGAAATCATACATAGTATCTCTTGACCGCATCAGAATTGATGGCCATTTCTACACATTTTTCTTCCACATCTGTCAAATACAATGCTCCGTTAGACAACACTCTGGTTACTACAAATGGTCCCTGCCAGTTTGGGGCAAATTTTCCTTTCGCTTCAGCCCAATGAGGCAAGATCCGTCTCAGGACTAATTGCTCGACTTCGAATTTCCTTGGATGCACTTTCTTGTTGTATGCTCTTGCCATTCTTCATTGGTACAGTTGGCCATGACACACTGATGCCAATCTCTTCTCGTCGATCAAACTCAACTGCTCAAGACGGCTTTTCACCCATTCGTCATCATCGATCTCAGCCTCTGCAATGATTCACAGAGATGAGATTTCCACTTCTGCGGGTATTACTGCCTCGGTACCATATACCAGTGAGTAAGGAGTTGCCCCCACCGAGGTACGAACGGTGGTGCGATATCCTAACAATGCAAAAGGCAATTTCTCGTGCCATTGTCTGGATCCTTCAACCATCTTCCGGAGTATTTTCTTTATATTCTTATTGGCTGCTTCAACCGCACCATTTGCCTTGGGACGGTATGGAGTAGAATGCCTATGAGTAATCTTAAACTGCTCGCATGTCTCTTTCATCAAATGACTATTAAGATTAGCCCCATTATCTGTGATGATTACTTTTGGGATCCCAAACCGACAGATGATATTTGCATGCACGAAGTCAACTACAACCTTCTTGGTCACATGCTTGAACGTCTTAGCTTCCACCCATTTGGTAAAATAATCTATAGCTACCAAGATAAACCTATGCCCATTTGATGCTGCTGGATCAATTGGCCCAATAACATCCATGCCCCACGCAACAAAAGGCCATGGTGAGGACATCGTATGTAATTCTGATGGTGGAGAATGAATCAAATCTCCGTGTACTTGGCATTGATGACACTTACGCACAAAACTGATACAATCCCGCTCCATCGTGAGCCAATAATAACCCGCTTGGAGAATCTTCTTTGCTAGAACATACCCACTCATATGCGGTCCGCAAACTTCGGAATGCACCTCAGTCATAATAGTTGTGGCCTGCCTTGCATCTATACATCTCAACAAACCGAGATCTGGAGTTCTTTTGTACAGTACTCCTCCACTAAGGAAAAACCCACTTGCCAACCGTCGAATTGTTCTTTTCTGATCACCGGTGGCCTGCGTTGGATATACTCCCGTTTTGATGTACTCTTTGATATCATGGAACCACAGCTCTCCATCGATTTCCTCTTCTATCACATTACAGTAAGCATGCTGATCACGGACCTGAATCTGCAATGGATCAACATAAGCCTTATCTGGATGGTGCAACATTGACGCCAAAGTAGCCAAAACGTCGGCAACCACATTATGAATCCTTGGAATGTGCCTGAATTCTATGGCCTGAAAAGGCTGGCAAAGCTCATGCAGACAGTGTCGATACGGTATAAGCTTCAAGTCCCATTTTTCCCATTCCCCTTGAATCTGGTGTACCAGTAGGTCCGAGTCACCCATGACCAAGACTTCTCGTACACCCATATCCACAGCTAATCTCAATCCCAATATACATGCCTCATATTCTGCCATGTTGTTTGTACAGTAGAAACGAAGCCGAGTTGTAACAGGGTAATGCTGACCTATTTCTGAAATAAGTACTGCTCCTATTCCCACGCCTTTCATATTTGCAGCCCCATCAAAGAAAAGTTTCCATCCCGACTTCTCAGCTTGTTCCAATTCATCAATGTGCATCACCTCTTCATCAGGGAAATAGGTTTTCAAAGGCTCATAATCTTCATCGACGGGGTTCTCAGCCAAATGATCGGCTAATGCCTGTGCTTTCATGGCAGTCCGTGTCACATATATAATGTCGAATTCTGTAAGTAAGATCTGCCACTTATCAAGCCTTCCTGTGGGCATGGGTTTCTAAAAAATATACTTCAATGGGTCCAAGCGAGATATGAGGTAAGTAGTGTAAGATGACAAGTAATGTTTCAACTTCTGTGCCACCCAAGTTAGGGCGCAACATGTCCTTTCCAGACGAGTATACTTAACCTTGTAAGATGTGAACTTCTTGCTGAGATAGTAGATAGCCTGCTCATTTCTGCCCGTAACATCGTGCTGCCCCAGTACACAGCCAAATGAACTGTCCACAACTGTCAGATACAGAATCAAAGGCCTCCTTGGTTCTGGCGGAACCAACACAGGTGGGTTTGACAAATACCCCTTTATCTTATCAAAAGCCTCCTGACATTCATCCGTCCATTTGATCGCGACATCTTTCTTCAACAACTTGAAGATTGGTTAACAAGTTGCCGTGAGCTGGGCAATGAACCTGCTGATATAGTTCAATCTTCCCAACAGACTCATCACCTCGATTTTGTTTCTTGGAGGTGGCAACTCCTGAATAGCTTTGATCTTTGACGGGTCTAATTCAATACCCCGCCGACTGACTATAAACCCCAACAACTTCCCAGATGGCACCCCGAAAGCACATTTCGCAGGGTTGAGCTTAAGATTGTACCTGCGAAGCCTTTGAAAGAATTTTCTCAAATCTCTGACATGGTCGGATTGCTGCCTAGACTTCACGATCACATCATCCACGTATACCTCAATTTCTTTATGTATCATATCATGGAAGATAGTTGTCATAGCCCTCATATAAGTTACCCCAGCATTTTTCAAACTAAACGGCATGACTCGATAACAATACGTTCCCCACGGCGTGATGAATGCCGTCTTTTTTGCATCTTCCTTGTCCATTAGAATCTGATGATAACCCGCATAACAATCCACAAAAGAGCCAATATCATGTTTGGCACAATTGTCGATCAATATATGGATGTTGGGCAATGGGGAATTATCTTTCGAGCTTTCCTTGTTAAGGTCTCGATAATCGACGCACACCCTGGTCTTGCCATCTTTCTTTGGCACAGGCACGACATTGGCTAACCAAGTGGGGTACCGTGTCACCTGAATGACTTTTGCCTCAAACTGCTTGGTAATCTCTTCTTTGATTTTCACACTTATGTCCGTTTTGAACTTTCTCAACTTCTGCTTGATAGGAAGGAGTGCTGGATCGGTGGGTAATTTATGGACCACCAAATCGGTGCTTAGACCCGACATATCATCATATGACCATGCGAAAACATCTTTATACTCATGCAACACTTTAATTATCTCCTCCTTGAGTTGTGGCTCCAGATGAACACTTATTTTAGTTTCCCGTACATTGTCTTGGTCCCCTAGATTAACTGCTTCTGTGTCATTTAGGTTAGGTTTGGGTTTTTCTTCAAAATGACTTATTTCTTTACTAATTTCCTCATAAGCTTCATCATTGTTACAATCCACCCCATCATCACACTCGATCTCTTGTATTATTACTTCTGAACTAGATTGGCTTTTAAAATTGGGCCGAAGATGCCTCATGCATGTCATGTCATTGATATCAGCATAAAAAGAACTGTACAAGGAAAGAAAAGAAAAGAAAATGGAAAGAGAATTAGGGACAAAGAAAATTGCATTTCATTAAATGTAAAGGCAACAAAGTTTTAACTCATCCAAATGGACGAAACATAGCAACTGGATTACAAACCCTGGAATAATCCAGGTGACAAAAGGGAAAACAAAACCCACTACCACGACTCCCTCCGGACTGGAAGAGGAGTAGCTTCCCAATTGTTAATGTTGGCATGTGGTCCGATGTATTGTATGTCTGCTTCGCTTGACCCTTCTCCGGCCTCAACTATGTTTGTTTCAGCAAATACTCTCTCGAACTCCTTATCCAAATTCCCGTCTGCCCTAATTAACGAACCTGACATCTTTGCCAATGACTGTTTCTTGATACCCGACCTGACGAAGGACCTAGACAATCGAGGGATTGGTTTAGGAAGCACCCAAGCTTTCTTCTTCAATTTACGGGCCCTTCTGACATCTGCCGCTGTTGGCTTGAACCCTAACCCAAAGGTGTCCAGATTTTTGGGCAAAGACACAGGTTGAGTAATGCCCTGAAGCTCGACCCCTAAACCTTTCCGGGCACGAATCCGTTATTTAGCATTTCTGACACTACCATGACGGTCGCAGCTGGCATCTTGGGACATGGCATGCTTTTACCTTCAGGCACCCTACTCATCAGAACCGTGTCAAAGACCTGATAAACCCATGGCCCCCTATCATCTTCAGTCTCTATAAAGGGTACAAGGGCATCATTCATGGCGCATGAGGGATCTTCCCCATGTAACACAATTTCTTGTCTGTCCCACTCGAATTTGACCATTTGGTGCAGCGTGGAGGGCACGACTTTGGCCGCATGAATCCATGGTCGACCCATCAACAGAATATAGGACACTGCAGCATCCAACACCTGAAATTCCATTGTGAACTCGACTGGGCCAATAGTCAACTCGAGTACAATGTCCCCTACCATGTTTGTTCCTCCTCCGTCGAACCCTCGAACACAAATGCTATTTTTACGGATTCTATCCTCATCAATCTTTAACTTGTTCAATGTGGATAACGTGCAAATATTAGCGCTTGACCCGTTATCGATTAGTGCCCGAGTAACCATTGACCCTTCACATTTGACCGTCAAATAGAGAGACTTGTTGTGTTCTGTGCCTTCCATAGGCAATTCATCATTAGAAAATGCTACCCTGTTCACTTCAAAGATCTTGCTAGCAATTGTCTCTAAATGGTTCACTGAAATTTTGTCAGGCACATGAGCCTCATTCAATATCTTCATTAAAGCTCGGCAATGCTCATCAGAGTGAATTAATAATGACAACAACGAGATTTGGGCCGGTGTTTTCCTTAGTTGTTCAACAATGGAATAATCTTGTACTTTCATCTTTTTCAAATATTCTTCTGCCTCCTCCTCCGTTACAGCTTTTTTGACTGGCACCGGATTGTCTTTTGCGCCCTTAGCCTTTCTCAACTCTTCGGGAACGAAACAATGCCCCGACTGGGTCAGTCCCTGTGCTTCCCAACTCTCTTCCTCAATTTCCTTTCCTTTGTATGTCACCACTACCTTGTCATATCTCCAGGGTACGGCCTTGCTATCAACCATGGGTAACTGGACTACCGGTTTTATGACAACCGGTTCTACATAGGCTCCCTTCACAACCACCACGGGCGCGGATACTGACCTTGGTACCACTATCTTGACTGGCTCCTGCTTTTTCTCGACCACAGATGGTCCCTTTCCCATTACTAACACTGGCTTGTCTTTTATCGCTTTTAACTGAACCACCGGCCTTGCACTCACTGTCTTTTCTTTGGCTTCCGTAGAACGAATCACCATAACCACCTGCGAAGTTTTCTTAGGCTCTGCCCCCTTATGTATCAGTTCGATCATGTCGGCCTCATAATGCGCTGATAACGGATTTTGATTGATGTTCGGGGCCTCTGGAGCCTGTACCTCAATACGACGATTATCAATGAGCTCTTGTATTGCATTTTTCAACTTCCAACATTTTTCAGTATCGTGCCCCGGCATCCCTGAGCAATACTCGCAGCTAACAGAGTGGTCCAAGTTTCTGGGAAGAGGATTTGGTGTTTTGGATTCAACTGGGGTCAGCATCCCCAACTGTTTCAATCTGTGGATGAGAGCAGTGTAAGATTCTCCCAGCGGAGTAAATGTTTTTCTGTTTGGAGCCTTCTCATTTCTAAAAGCTTGGTTTGGGCGGAAGTTGGTTCCTGGTCTGTTAGCCTTGGGAGGTGGATATGTGTTTTGTGGGTGTGGCTGTGTATTTTGGGGACTTGGTGTACGCCATTGCGAATGCACTGGGGGCTGAGTATAGGTCTGGGCATGGTGGATAGAAAAGTGTGGTTCTGGTGGTGGATAATAGTGTTGCAGTGGGCCATATGGGCTATATTGGTAATTTGGGTGGTGGGGTCTGGGTTGGTTGTAGTAGAGTGGAGGGTTATTGTGCCTGGACCAAGCATTAGCTTCAACTGTAGCAACTTCTTCTTTCTTCTTCTTCTTCCCCAGCACACCACCAGTGCCGCTTTGGATGGCCTGGGTGGTTGCTTTCAACGCCGAGTAGCTCAAGATCTTGTTAGATTTCAACCCTTCTTCAATCATGGCTCCCATCTTTACCACTTCATTAAACGACTTTCCGAAAGATGTCACTAGATGACCAAAATAGGTAGGTTCCAATATTTGCAAGAAGTAATCTACCATCTCACTCTCCCTCATGGGAGGATCAACCCTTGCAGCTTGTTCCCTCCAGCGAAAACCAAACTCTCTAAAACTTTCCCCAGGCTTCTTTTCTAGTTTCAACAATGACAGACGATCAGGGACTATCTCGAGGTTATATTGAAAATGGCCAATGAATGCCTCGGCCAAATCATCCCATGTATACCATCGGCCGGGGTCTTGCCTCGTGTACCATTCTAGCGCTGACCCGCTCAGGCTTTGCCCGAAATATGCTATCAACAACTTATCCTTTCCCCCGACACCTCTCATTTTGCTACAGAAACCACGCAGATGGGCTACTGGGTCACCGTGCCCCTCATACAAGTCAAACTTCGGCATTTTAAACCCCGCAGGCAACTGTACATCAGGAAAAGGGCACAAATCTTTGTATGCGACGCTAACTTGGTTTCCTAAACCATTCATGTTCCTGAAGGATTGCTCAAGGTTTTTGACTTTACGAATCACCTCCTCTTGCTCTGCATTCTTAACCGGTTTCTCAACTTCTCCCGGGATTTCAAAATGGGGAGAGTAGGTATATGGCTCAGGCGCTTTGAAAGTGGGTTCGGGAGGGTAATATTGGGTGTTGTGAGCTTGGAATAGTGGCTCACTAGATGATCTATGTAGTGGAGCTGGGGGAGGTGCCACAAAGACGGGAACTATGGGTGGTGGAGGGTTCTATTTAGAGGGTGGAGCTGGGGGAGCGTATGACGTGGTACCATAACCCTGGGCCTGATAAGGGAAAACTGAAGATGCGTGGGGAGTGGTAGGCTCATGATCTTGAGCCAGAGGTGGGATGTAAGTTGGGTTGGCAGGATATAGTGGTGCCGGGTGTCCCTACGACCATGCCCGATGCATTTCAGCCATTTGTGCTTTTAATTTCCTCATCTCCTCTTTCATAGCACCCACATCGGTTACCTCAACCTCATTCGAAGGGTCTACGATGCTGATTTCCGAATCCTGCCCTGTCATTTTTACTTGATCTTTCGACCGGGTGTTGTATGGATGAGTTTCCAGAATTGCAAATCAACTAACCACCTGCCTGGACTCACACATTTAGACAACCACTTTGTTAGCGATTAGGTCTTAACAGATTTAACAACCACACGTTGACATGAATGCACTTATATAGTTATTCCTTTATATTATGCGTTTGCTCGATTGCATGCGTCATCCCGGCATTTCATTCCTTGTTTTGTTTGTTTTTTTTCTCTTCGCCTTATCCCTCTCTTGTGCTTTTTCTTTTCTCTCTCTTGTTTTTCCGCTCTTTTCTTTCTTTCTCTTTCCTTGGTTTTCTTTATATTTACCTTTTCATTTTTTTTTGTTTTCCTTTTGGTTATGGTCGAATCCTATGGAGATTGCCTACGTATCGTGACCCCGCACGAATCAGACCAAGCGTAGTTCGTGAAGATAAATGTAAAATAAGGGTGGAAATAAAATGCCCAACTTTCATTAATAAACAAACTTCTTACAAACTCGACATCTTTTGTTTTGGAAAGACCCTAACAAACACAATCTGAAAGCAAACCAAAAACTCTAAGCTTGCAAACATACTCAATCCAGAAAGATAACGGACGTACAAAAGACTGACTCGAAATGGTAGACACTCACAAACACGGACTATGCATATTCTAGTGCTTCAAACTTAGGTATCCGCGGGGCATCGTTCGGCCTCGCCGCGGGTCTAGGATCCAAATCCCTTTCAAGCTACTCCAACTCATTCATGGTTCGCTTCACATAGATCATCATTGCTGAGATAAAAGTAGTACGGGTCATATCTTCACAAACCCGGCATCTCCTGACAATAGCATGAGCAATGGCTCTAATCCTGTCTTTTGTTTGCTTTTTTTCTATGAGCAAACGTCTTATCTGATCGCTGCACGTCTTTAAAGCTCGGGAGTCTTGCAAGTGCTGGTCTTGCAGCTGTTGCACTTCTGCCTCCATTTGGGCTAACAAGTTGTAACAATGTCCGCTTTCAGTTTCAAAGTCTCTAGCCTGCCTAACCGCTTTACCCTCAAGGGCAACCACTTTTCTCTTTAAATTGGCAACAATTTTCTCATGGTAACTTTTCAACTGATTCAAGTATTGGCGACGCTCTTCGGTTCTTGTCGCCCACTGTGTTTTAAGTTCTGCCATGGCCTTTTCAGATTTTCCTAACTCATCCCGCCATTCTTTGACTTCGCTTTCCAATCTTTTTACCAATTGTTCATCGGATCGGCTCCTCGGTTGCTTATCGATGGTTATCTTCAATTGTCGGATCTGGGCCCTAAGTGCTTCATTTTCTCTGGCTAGTCTATTCTTTTCACCTTGATCCGTGGCAACCTGTACACTGTTCTCGAATTTCAGACTCTCGACTTGTTGCTTTAATTTACCACTCTCAACTCGATAGCTTTCTTCCTTTGCTAACCAATCCCACTGCTCTTGGGATGACTTGGTGAAATCTTCGAGATGAGGTATTTTAGCCGGTATCCCATATGCCATGTCACCTCTGAACCACTCGTGATACCCTGGAGCAATTTCCCCTTTGACCCTATCAGACACACAAGTGTTTGCCATCAGATATTGACATTCACTCCAAATTTGACGAACCTCTTCCTTGGGGAATCGACCGTCAGGACTAATTTCGATCACTTGGGTACTCAAATCTTCATTTCTCGGTATTACTTGATATCTACTGAGTTGCCTCAGAACCCGATATGGTGCATAAGGATGTATGCTTTTGAGTCCCATTAACAGAAAATGCAGTCGGGCTGCTGGCATATATATGACTTCCTCGACAGACAACCATCCAAGCACCCACTATATCTGGCTAGCCTTGAGGTTCCGAAATAATAATGCCCAAGCCGTGACTCCTTCAGGTAGACTAGCCCCTTTGATTCTCGTACAAAATTCTCCTATACAAGTTTTCTCAGCCAGACCATAACTCAATAACTGAGAGCGCGGGCACAAATGCTCAATCATCCACATTTGTAACAATAAGTTACATCCCTCAAAAAATTTGCCCCCAGCTTTGCACGCAGTGAGAGCCCTGAAGATATCAGCCACAATCATAGGTGCTAAAGTGCTTTTCCCCATAGTTTTCAAAGTGCTGACAACGCCCGCTACTTTCAAATCAATATTACCCTCTTTGCTCGGGAATATTACGAGGCCCAAAAAAGCTACCATAAATGCCACTCGCCTGTGTTACTCCCATTTTTGTCGGCTATTTTTGCTGCAAAGCTTAAAGTCTGGATTATTGAACCCGCCCACATGGCCATATCTATCATACACGAAATGGAAACTGCAGAAACCCTTTGCAAAATCTGGGTAATGAACTGTTCGGGGTATTTTCAAGGAATCCAGGAATCGGTGTATGGTAATGGTCCTAGGAGAAATCAAGTATTTGAATCTCAATGGAGCTTGGTCACTCCCAATGTACCCCGCACTTCTTCCAATGTTGGGGTAAGTTCAAAGTCTGAAAAATGAAACACATTATGTGCCGAATCCCAATGGGAGATCAATGCCCTGATAATATCCCCCCGAGGCTGGATGTTTAGTAAATCCGGAAGGTCTTTCAAATATTTTCTCACTTCATCTTGCCCCTCTTTGCCCAAATCGTTCCACCACAATTGCAGCTCAAAAGGGATTTTGGTCATTTTTGAAAAAGGCTCATTTACCATCGTGCTCATCCTGCACATTTATTAAAGCGTTTAAGCAAAAAAGAAAACTTTTATTTAACTCACAAAAACTATCTATATTATCGACTCAAAATTACCCCTATATTTTCAAATGAAAAACTCAATTCTCATATATTTTCAGCCCCTATATTTTTTTTGCAAAGTCAGTCTTCCGGCGTCCCGTTTGGGAACATTTGGCTATTTTTGACAAAAACGGCATCACCTGGTTTATTTGTGACAAAAAATTAAAATTTTGATAGTTTTTTGGTTATTTTTAGCAAAAGGGGGGGTTGGACCCGATGAGGGTTGCCTACGTATCTCACGCCCTATGAGAATCAAACCATGCGTAGTTCGGGTAAAATTAACCGAACTATTTTTAAAATATGACTCTTTTTCCATTTTTATTTTTTCATGACAAGACAAACTATTTTCCTTTTCTATTTTTGAAAACAAGACAAAATACGATTTTTCCATTTTCAACAAACAATAAAACAATCTATTTTTCCAAACTAAAATAAAAGATTTTTTTTTTCTTTTCTATTTTTTTAGTAAAACAAAAATAAAAAAAATTTCGGTAGAGTTTCGCCAGTAATTGGTCATTATTTTTTATTTCTAAAATAATCAATTAACTCCCTAACTGATATATTTTTTTTCTCTTCTTTTTTCTCTCTCTTTTTTCCCTTCAATTTTCCAACATTCCCGAGATTCAGAAACCGGTTAACATGCAAATTCGAAACAAATATATGTACAGAGCAAGTAGGATGCATCAGAATGGTCTTTTCATTTCAGGTTGCTAGTCCTAGACGGACTCAACCCCTGTGTTGAGTCCCCTAAGTCAATGCAACGTGATGCAAATAAGCGTTCCTACTAGGGATCCGGCGTAAAGTCATGTTATTCTATATTCAAAACCTGGGTTAGTGTACTAGACTGTGTACCCGAGCGGACAACTCGAGTCGAGGAGGGGGCAACTTACCGGGAACCAAAAGGCCATCCGGCTTCGTAACTTGTCCGACCTCTTTGTTATTTCAGGGTATGACACTAACAGAATAGGGAGTCTCAACCAGTAAGCACATCCCCGGAGGTGAAGAGAGAATGGTGTCGGCACAATTTATATACAGTTCAAACAATATCAAAACGGTAACATTTAGCACAATCAGCATAAAACATGTAGGAAAATCAAATATAATTAAATACAACGATTTTTCTAAGCTCGAATTCTGAACCCTGAACCAGAGATTCTGGGTTCGATCCCCAACAGAGTCGCCAGAGCTATCACACCTCCTTTTTTACACCTACACCCCGCAAAGGGCGTAAAGGAGTTTTTCCAAATAAAGGACAATCGGAACGGGATTTGATGATTAATTATTCAGAGTTGCCACTTGAGAGATTAATGGTGTCCCAAGTCACTGGTTGAATCCCGAACCGAGGAAATTTATGACTCTGTTAACAGTCCGCGAACCAGAAATCCAGGTAAGGAATTCATTTAACCCGGGAGAAGGTGTTAGGCATTCCCGGGTTCCGTGGTTCTAGCACGGTCGCTTAACTATTGTATTTGATTTTATCTGATTTTAATACATGCTAGCTCATGTGCCTTTTATTAAATTTTATACTGCTTTTATTATAATTATTTTTTAAAGAATTGCGACGTCATGAAAACGCATTTCGAACCACGTCGCAATCAATGCACCCGTAGTTATCAACACATTTTGACTTCGTCGAGATTTGGATTTGGGTCACACCAATGCGCACCCGAATTTTAAGAGGGTTGTTTAATTAAATCGTACCTAAAGATACTAACGTAGTGTTATTTTTGGGAAAAGCCATGAAGTTCGCTAAACGGCCATCCCAAATTTTAATTATTTCGATAATTATTTACTAAGGGCCCCACATTTATTTATTTTTGCGCAGTGAGGCTCGTCTCAATTTGTGAAACTCTTTTCTATCATTATTTATTTTTAAGAATTACGATGTCGCGAAAACGTGTTTCGAACCACGTCGCAATCAATGCACCCGCGGTTATCGACACATTTCGGCTTCATCGAGATTTGGATTTGGGTCGCATCAATGCGCACCCGAGTTTAAGAAGGTTATTCAATTAAATCGAGCTCAAAGATTCTAATGTAATATGATTTTAGAGAGGACCATGGAATTTGCTAAATGGCCATTCCAATTTCTAATCATTGTTAGTAGCCCATTGTTGACAGTCCGCGCATGTGATTTATTCCGGCAAGGCTAGTAGCAATTCCGAAATAGCTACGATTTTCTACTTATTTGTATGCCTCTAAAAGACTAGTTAATTTGGAAATAGATTGCAATGAAATAAAATAAGGACCAAATTTAAAGGAGAATTGGGCCTGCCCATGGCCTTAGTGTGATCCGAACGGCCCAATGAAGATAGATTTATTTCTATTGTAACGATTAATAAAATATCCATGAATCCTTATACTGGAAAAAACGTGAATTCTCATAATCCCTAAATGATCTATCCTACACATTGCCTATCACGGCCTGCTGTTCTTAATGAACTAAGTCAATGATGAATGAGTTTGCTTCATGATTTCCAACTGATTTCTATACCAGTCTACTTACCATAATTATGATCTTCCAAACGATTTCAGAATCGTAAAACAAAAGCAAACCTTCTATTACACTATAATGACAAGATACCAATGACTAAGCTAAATGTCATCAAATTTGCTCATGAATTCTCATGTCATGTACACAGGTCTAATTGCTTCTGATGACTAATGGAACTCACACGAATTTTCTAATCAGCCCAGGCCCAGGCTCAAAGCTTTGTCAAATGTCCAATTCAACAGTTCTAAACTACGCATCATTCAACATGTAATCTACCCTACTGAACAAGTTTAATTATACACATTCTGCCATTTACATAACAGGAGACCACACTATTACTATCATTAAAGATACAGGCTACTTTCAGTTGAATAACAGGCCTTGGAACATT
Organism: Nicotiana tabacum; assembly: GCF_000715075.1. Lineage (NCBI taxonomy): Eukaryota > Viridiplantae > Streptophyta > Magnoliopsida > Solanales > Solanaceae > Nicotiana > Nicotiana tabacum. The sequence continues at coordinate 16,586,073 of NC_134080.1, forward strand.
TCATTTTAACTTCAACAAACATACATCAGTGAGATTCAGGGAAATGTACCTGGAAATTGGAATGTAAAATAGAGAAAAGGTGAGGAGTCAGGTACTTTGAACAGCAACAGCAACAAACCCAGCAATGTTATACCATAGAAACAAAGACAGATTACTTCGAAAATTAGAAATATAAGCCAATTCCCACAGATCAGTCTAACATACCCCTGTCCCTCACAGCTGAAGTCCAAAACTAGTAATGAGATTCTGAAACTGTTTCAGATCTCCATATTTTGATGTTTTTATTTTCTGAATACCCTCAGAATTGAAATGCTAACTGAATAATAAAAAAATGAAAGCTCAAATTAAAACTTAGGGCTCAAGGCAGAAGATAGAGCCGACCCCCTTTCCCAAGGCATCTTATGCCCTTTTATAGGCAACCCCCAAAGATAATGGACTAGGTTCTGATTTTCTAATTAGTCCCTCTCTATTTTCAATTTGGTCCCCCTATTTTTATCTTGCTAAACAAGTAACTTCAGTATAATTATTAAAACTTACACTTGAACCCTATTCTAGAAGGCCCTAAGGTATTCATATACTCATACTATACCCATACTGCCCTTCCCTATACCTTGATATTACTATTCCTATCAGAACTGCCCTTTTCCATACCCAGATTACCCCTGAAAGCCTTTTAGAATCACTGAACCTACCCTTATCCCTAACAGTTATACCCAATACCCTAGCCCAGTCTGAAACTAACTAAAATTGATTAACTAGCAATCAGAAACTAACTAATCAGGCTGACTGAACCAATTCTGTTCAATTAACCAACTCAAACAAACTAAACAAAATTGAACTGAGCTTAAGCTACCACGATTAACATTAAATGAACTTAAAACTAATTATTAAATCACGAACTTATAATCATTCAACCAACTAACAAGCTCAAAATCAACAGTAATTAACAGAACCTAAACTAACACAATTAAACCATAAAATTAACAGAACAATAATGAAACAACGACTGCAAATAATGTTTCAATCATGCAAGTAAAAGAAGCAGTAAAAAAAGAAAAGAAAAACTCACAAAGGCATAAGGGATTCCGGCCGGTCATAAACATCTGAATCCTTTCAGATTTTTGACGCGTAACATCCCTAACCATGTGTTCTTACACGAGAACACATGGTTAAGGGTACTACGGTTCGAAATCAAAAGGATTTGATTTTAGGGTTTGGCCTGCAATTCTTAGATCTAAGGTGTGGGTCGTTTCATGGTGATTTGAAGAAAACAAACACGGATTAGTGTTGGGGAAGGGCTGGGGGTTGTAGGGTGTGATTTTGGGCTGATTCGGACAAACTGTCAACTGGCCGGAAAACTTCAAATCAAGATTCGAAGAGTTCAGGCCTTATTCGAGGCAAACCAACGGGTGCAATAGAAAGAGGAGGGTGAGGGGAGTCCGTGGTGTTAATTTCAGGGTGAACGACATAGTTTGTGTTCACTGCCGGCAATGATTTTTAGGGCGGCGCGGGTTAGGGTTTGGGAGAAGGGGTGGGGTGAGGAAGACGATGGAAATGGGGGGTAGGGGGAATGGTTTGGACTCTTATATACTGGAAACCTAGTTAGTTCCAAACCGTTGGATTGATGAGATCCAACGATCCTGATCCCAGGACCACGAAATGATGTCGTTTCATTTAAGGGGGGGGGGGCAGACCGGGTAGGGACTTGGGCTGGACCGAATCGGGTGCTTTGAGGCATTTAAACGACGCCGTTTCATTTTTATAAACTATTTTTGTCATTTTCTTCATATCCTATTCTAAAACAAGTTAATCCCTAATTAATACTAAAGTATAAAATTAAATCCCAAGTGCAAAGAAAAAAATGCGTATTTTTTTGTATTTTATAAAAATTAACACGCCCAAATAAAAATGCAACAATTATCAGAAGATGACACCAAAACGCACAAAAATTGTAAAAATACAGAAAAATTATTTTGTTTGGGATTTTGGGAATTATTCATATATAGGGTAAAAATCACGTGCTCACAAACATTTGTAGCAAAAGTTACGACCAAAATAGTAAATCCTGTCACTGCAGAGGAAAGCTGCGCGACTTCGGTCATTTTTGTGCGGACTGCACTTGGTTTTGTGCGGCCCGCGGAGGGTGAAATATGAGGGGTACCCTATAAATACGAGGTTTTGGGTTTTATTTAATATTTTGACCTAGAGAGCTCGAATTATGGCGATGTTTCGAAGTTTTTTCACGAAAATCATCGGGGTAAGTGATTTTAACTCAGGTTTGGCTCGAATACATGAATCTATCACTGAATTCATCATTTAATTCGTGATTTGGGATGGAATTTGGGAAGAAAATTATGAAACCTTTCAAAAATGTAAAATGATGATTTAGGACCAAATGGTATCAGAATTGGATAATTTTGGTATGGTTAGACTCGTGAGGGTATGAGGATTCTGAAAATGTAAATTTTATCCGATAGCGAGACGTGGGCCCGAGGCTCGGGTTTTGCTAATTTCGAGATTTTTGATATCGAATGTTTTCGCTTGGGCTTTGTTCCCTTAGCATATTGTTACGTATTTGTTCTGATTTTGGATAGATTCGACGCGCGTGGAGGACAATTTGAGGGTCAAAGGCGTCGCGAGCTAGAGAATTAGCCAGTTTAATGTGAGTAATGATTTTAAATGATGTCCTGAGGGTTTGAAACCCCGGATTTGCACAACGTAGTGCTATACTAAGTTGAGATACACGTTGTGTGACGAGCGTGAGGTTCAATGCTATGGGAATTGTGACTTGGTCCATCCCGAATAATATTTTACTACATTTTTGATTGATACATATACTTTATTATTGTGAATTAGGCTTGTTGCCATGCTTGGGGCCTTGTGCCAACCTGTAGAACCCTTCTGGGATTTTTGACTGGTTTTCCTCACTTATTTTGTTAAAGAATTTATATCCTCAGTCATGTTTCCAATTGCTTAAGAATGATATGAACCAGATTTTTGAAATGTTAATCATAAATAGAAAGAGATATGAGGGCTGAGATCCCGACCGTACATTATGCCCGAGAGGCTGTGATTTTTAAATGACTGAGAGGGGTCGAGGACCCAATAGTGAGGATATTTTATATGATATGGATCGGGCTGCACGCCGCAGCAGATATATATATATATTATATACATTATGGATCGGGTTGCACGCCGCAACAACTACTTATATGGATCGGGCTACACGCCTCAGCAATTATAAAGCGCTTGGGCTAAAGGAGCCCCTCCGGAGTCTGCACACCCCAGCGATATAGCGCTTGGGCTGAAGGAGCCCCTCAGGAGTCTGCACACCCCCAGTGAGCGCAATCGACTATTATTATTATGGATCAGGCTATACGCCACAGCGATATATGGATCGGGCTGCACGCCGCAGCGGTATATATATTTATTGATTCGATTATCGTGAGAAGTATATGAATTGAGAACTGAGGATAAGAACGAATAAATGAACTGAAATGCTTGAGGAGCTGATTTATACTGATTATATCTATTTTACCTGGTTTAAAGAATTTCACATGATTTCCTCATTCACTGCTACTTAAATGATTTTACTATTTGATATAGAACTGCTTAGTGCCTTTACAGGATTTCATATTGTCAGCCATTATTTATTGTTATTACTCACTAGGTCGGAGTACTCACATTACTCCCTACACCATGTGTGCAGGTACAGGTATTCCTGAGGTATAGAGCAAGCTTTCCTGCCGTTCTGTTTTCATTGGAGTTATCGAGGTAGCTACATGGCGTTCGTAGACCCGATTTCTCCTTCTATCTCCACTTATTATTCCGTATTTTAGACATATTTCTGCATTTGATTGTTGAAACCTTGTATTAGAGGCTCAGACTTATGACACCGGATCAGTGGGCTGTTTTACAGAGATTTTTCGTGATTATGGTTTTCGCACATTTCATCTGTTAAAATTCATACTTCTATTTGTATCAAATTGGTATTAAATCCCGAAAATTGGTATTGGATTATAAAGAAAGAGATTGTGAGATGTTAATTGGTCGGGCTTGCCTATCATTGTGTTGGGCGCCATCACGGCCGGGGTTTGGGGTCGTGACAAGTTGGTATTAGAGCCTAGGTTACATAGGTCTCACAAGTCATGAGCAGGTTTAGTAGAGTCTCGTGGATCGGTACGGAGACGTCTGTATTTATCCTCGAGAGGCTGCATAACCTTTAGGAAAACTTCACATTCTTGAATTCTTATCGTGCATCCTTTGATTCAGCTTGAAATGTATCTCTTTGAATTCCTTCCACGCGTTTGTATGTGCGCATGAGCGCTCAGTATTAGATGTGCCTTGACGACTTGTGATTCCCCAATCGAGGGGCGAGATGTGATCTCTGTGAGTTTGATGTTGGGCCAGTCTGGAGGACTTGAGGTCGAATATTTGCCTATGGCTTAAGCACCGAGGTGCTGAATGTGTGAGCAAGTATTTTTGAATTTATATGTTCGGTAGTGTCCCTATTAGTGGGAGTGATGGCTGGATAACTATGTGATGAGTATGTTAGTATTGCGAGATGTATACATCTTGATTTGAGGTAGAGCCCCGAGTTATGAGTGTGCAAAGAGTCTTTTCATGTGTCCTAGTTGGGAGTGAAGTAAATTTCATGTTGCGGTATGAGTTCGGACTCAGGAAGACTACGTGACTGCGTAATGGTTATGACGGTGGAAGGTATACATAAATGTTAGTTTAAGGTGAAGAAGGTGGGTTATCTCATGCGAAGTGTTTTGAGATTGTACGATCCTTATGTGTCTGTTAGATTTGCGAGTGAAGGATATGGGTTGCAACTTAAATTGGGTCGCTTAGTGAGTGAGTGTAACTGTTGCGAGAGTGGAATGCGAGATTTGCATAGAGTTAAAGTACCTGATGGTCGGTGTTTCAAGAGCTTATGAAGGACTGAGTCTAATCTCACTATGGTATTATGGAAACAATAAAGTATACGCGTTATAAGTTATGGTGCGTGTTTTGATCTATGGCTTTGATCCAAGTGGGGGAGTCCGCTATTGAATAGTTGATTGCACAGTTATGTGCTCTAATGGTTCCAGTTTGAGGCATATTTGTGAATCAGTTATGGCTCGAGTAAAGGAAATTTCAATAAAGGTTATGTTATGCTTTATGGGTGTACGAGAATCGGGGAATGACTTGAGTTGTGGTTGGTAAGGAATTCTCGGTGCATAGGGCAGAAAGTTGCTTTGTTATATCGAAATGAGGTCACATTTTGTAGTGTCGGAGTGCAGATGAAGCACAGGTTGTTCGGTTCGTTTAATCAATCTAACTACGGTTTAAGTAGAGTGGATGCCTCTAGAGAATAGTCCTATTGTGTTCAAAATTTTTTACATGCAATAATTGGAGGCTTTCAAGTTGTACTTATGGATAGAAACTGAGTTTTCCTTGGAAGACATCAAGACATGTGGTGTTTTCTATATTAATTGTGGGATTCTATGTATTAATATTAGGAGGTAATGGATTTAGATCCGCAGGAAGTTCTTCAGAGCGAAGTATTTCGAATGTAATGCTTTTTGGAATATTTGAGAAAGTAGTCAGCGGCTTATGGTTCTTAGACAGTGTGGTTTTATGCTTGAATCTTGTGTAGTAAGCCTAGGTTGAAGAATTATGGTGCTATAGCAGGAGGGAATTGCAAGTTGAAGATGAATCAAAAGGAAGTTTAGATAGATGGAACAACTTGATAGTAGACCGGATCAGTATGGTAAGGATATGATTAACTCCTTGTGTGTGTTCGAGGTAATGAGTTCTTACAGGTATTTTGCAGCAATGCTCTTGGGTTTTGATGGCTTGCTTAGCTTGGTCTAGTAGAAGGATTAGTTGAATTTGTGCAAATGGAATTCGGAGAGTCCTTGAGGATTTCTACTGTGGTTTGGAGATGTATATTTTCTATAGGCATGCAGAGCGTGTGATGTATAGTGATTTTTCTTCGTGATGGGATCAATGGAAAGTTCTTGACTAGTTGAGTACGTAGATGTATGTGGCTCGGAAGGGATATGAAGTTCTCATGGGTATCCTAGAATGGTATGGGTTATGCAGTATGTTATAAATGACTAGGAAGTGTGCGTGAGGTTGCGATTCAGTTTTGAACGGAAAGTCATATAATTCTTAGGCAGCACGAGCAATTTCAAATAATTAGAGGAACGAGCTTCAAATAATTAGAGTAAGCGTCTTCGGATGATTAAGGAAATGGTATTGCTAATTTGGGGTGAGTTGACGAGGGCATATGTTTCAGAAAGGGCAATGTGATTAAGTTGGTGATACATCAGTAGTATTGCGGAATTTTCTGGTTAGAACGACTGCTGATACTCATGTTTGCTGGGTAGCACAGAAGAATTCTAGATTATCTCTCGTGGAATGATTGAGTATTCGAGGTGTGGTATGCATTCAGATGGCGGAATTGGAACCAGCTATGTGGATTCATGGGCCATATGGAGTTGGAGACGGGAAGTTCTCATATTTAGGCTATGTGGAGGTTGTGAGTCGTGTGTATCAACACTGTTTAGTGACTATCGAGGTTTGGAGACCCGAACGGATCTTTTGTTATTTGGTAGATTAGCTCTTAGACGTGATATGAGGTTCAGAATGGTTGTCTCCGTGTTGTGTTATTCTGGGCTATTGCGCTAAGGCGGCACTGTTGGCTATGCCGGAAAATACCACGAATTGAGTGGCGATGTTCGATGGAACATGTCCTATTAGAGAGATTTTTACATTTCGAAGGCCCAGCGGACGACTGGGAAGGATTTTCCTTTCTTAATTGGGCTCTTATAACGGGAGCCAGTGCTGAGGCTCCTCATATTGATTCAGTTCCGGTGGTGAGGGACTTTTCAGATATGTTTCTTGTGGTCGGGCATGTCGTCGGGCAAGGTTGTTGATTTCAGTATTGATTTGATGCCGGGCACTATATCGTATGGCACCGGCAAAGTTAAGGGAGTTGTAGAGCAGCTCCAGGATTTTCGTGATAAGGAGTTCGTTGGCAGGCCAACACGGATGCGTGTTCTAATTTGAGTCGGCTTGGTTGGCTCCGAATTGTATTGCTAAGGGATGTGTTGATTCGATTGTATTGAGCTTATTAGTAATCTGGGGAGATCTATGAGTTACCTTTCTGTGTTGCGAGGTGTTGTGATTCGTTGACTATAGGCACTTATGGTACGGTTCGATTGGGGTTTCATAGTGGAAGTCGAGCGGGAAGAGAAATTTGGTGTTGCTCGGTGAATGGTGTATTGGTTATGTCCTGTCGGGTTTGTGTGATGTAGGTTATTTGCTCTACCGTGGGTATGATGCTTTTCTTTGGTTCTAGACATCAAATTGTACGTGGTTATCGATTTCGAGCATAGTGACTTGAGGTGGTCCATATAGAGCAGTGTTAAATAGGATTGCACATCCCAGAGAGGTTATGTGGAGGTATGATCTTGCGGGTTAGATTCGTGTGTTACGTTTCTACGATGCGAGTCGGGTTCTCAGCCTTGTGTTGTGGCGGTACTAGTGAGCTTGAAGTACAACTCTTTCATTTGAGTCATTTTCATAATTGGAGGTATGTTCGGACTGTTACTTATTGGTGCGCGTATTATGCAAGTTGTGGCTTAGGCCTATATTAAGGTGCTATGTCACCAGAGTGGTGTGTTGGATTAGATGAGATCGTTGGGATCATTAATGAATGCGAACGGGTTTAATTTCAGCATATTGGAAGGATAATATCGAGCTTCAGCTCAAAAAATTGTTGTGGTATTTGCCAAAGGAAGAGTGTCCTCTTGAATGGTTAATCTGGGAAATGGTTATGGCTTACCGCGTGTTTTAGTGATCATTGGCAGTATATGAAGGTGTTGGGGTAAGACTCTAGTTGATAAGAGTTTTTCTATTGGTGTTCCGATGTTGTGTGCAGCTGCTGTAATTAGAAGTTATCACTACGAGTGTTTGAGTTATGTGTCATATCAAGTGATTGCACCTGAGATTGCAAGTATGGGTGATTACAGCTTGTTCGGGCTAATTATGAAAATAGATGGGAGATTCTAATCGTATCGATAACTTTAGAAGTGGAAATGTGGTTCTATGGTTTATGGGATTTGGACTGTAAAATTTTTAGTTACAATATGTTATCAGACCTATATGAGATAGGGTGATGTGGGATAACCCCCAGGCATATGCATGGTAAAGTTATTCAGCTATTGGTTGGCTTCTAGAACAACTCTGGGCACGTTCGAGGACGAACGTGTGTTTAAGTGGGGGAGGATGTAACGACCCGACCGGTCATTTTGAACTTTTGCACTTTGATCGCCAGTCTTCGGGCATGACTTGCCCCGTGTATATATTATGCCATATGTAAATCATTGGTTTTGGTTTTCAGGGTAATCAGAATGAATTTGGAAGAACAATTCTCAGTTTGAAGCCTTAAATTTGAAAGGTTTGACCAAAATTTGACTTATGTGTATTTGATCTCGGATGAGAATTTTTATGATTTGGTTAGCTCCGTTAGGTGATTTGGGGACTTAGTAGCGTGATCAGAATGCATTTTGGAAGTCCGTGGAAGGTTTAGGCTTGGATTGGCGAAATTGAGATTTCGACGATTTCCGGTTGATAGGTGAGATTTTGATATAAAGGTCGGAATGAAATTCTGAGAGTTTCAGTAGCTTCGTTATGTCATTTATGACTTGTGTGCAAAATTTGGGGTCACTCGGACCTGATTTGATATGTTTCGGCATTGTTTGTGGAATTTGAAATTTCTAAGTTCTTAAGCTTGAATCCGAAGTTGATTTGGTATTTTGATGTTGTTTTGCGTGATTCGAAAGCTCGAGTAGGTGTTAATGATATTATGGGAGGTGTTGGTGTTTTTGGGTTGAGGTCTGATGGCTCCGGGTGTGTTTCGGGTGAGTTTTGAGTGAGTACAGACATTTCGAAACTTAGAAAATGGATAGGGGCAGAATATTTAGTGCTGGCCGCGGTAGAATTAGCGCTGGGCGCTCTGGCTTAGTGCTGGGCGCGTAAAGGTGACCGCGGCCGCGGTCATGAAGATCCGCAGGTCGTCGATCCAACTTCGTAAGCTCATATCTTTTGATCTACAAGAAATTTTGAGATGATTCAAACACGAAAGTTGTAGCCCTTCGTGTCTAGTTTCTAGAAAGGTATAGATATTTCAATTTGGACATCTGTAGCAAAAGGTATGGCTAAAATACTAAAGCCTGTCACTACAGAGGAAAGCTGCGCGGCCGTAGTCATTTTTGTGCGGACTGCACTCGGTTTAGTGCGGCCCGTGGAGGGTGAAATCTGAGGGGTACCCTATAAATACAAGGTTTTGGGTTTTATTTAATATTTTGACCTAGAGATCTCGGATTTTGGTGATTTTTCAAAGTTTTTTCACGAAAATCATTGCGGTAAGTGATTTTAACTCAGATTTGGCCAGAATACATGAATCTATCACTGGATTCATCATTTAATTCGTGATTTGGGATGAAATTTGGGAAGAAAATTATGAAACCTTTCAAAAATGTAAAATGATGATTTGAAGGACCAAATGGTATCGAAATTGGATAATTTTGGTATGGTTAGACTCGTGAGGGTATGAGGATTCTGAAAATGTAAATTTTATCCGATAGCGAGATGTGGGCCCGAGGCTCGGGTTTTGCTAATTTCGAGATTTTTGATATTTTTCGAATGTTTTCGCTTGGGCTTTGTTCCCTTAGCATATTGTAACATATTCGTTCTGATTTTGGATAGATTCGACGTGCGTGGAGGCCAATTCGAGGGTCAAAGGCGTCGCGAGCTAAAGAATTAGCCAGTTTGAGGTGAGTAATGATTTTAAATGATGTCCTAAGGGTTTGAAACCCCGGATTTGCACAACGTAGTGCTATACTAAGTTGAGATACACGCTGTGTGACGAGCGTGAGGTTCAATGCTATGGAGATTGTGACTTGGTCCATCCCGAATGACATTTTACTACATTTTTGATTGAGACATATACTTTATTATTGTGAATTGGGCTTGTTGCCATGCTTGGCGTCTTGTGCCGACCTGTAGAACCCTTAGGGGATTTCTGACTGGTTTTCCTCACTTATTTTGTTAAAGAATTTATATCCTCAGTCATGTTTCCAATTGCTTAAGAATGATATGAACCAGATTTTTGAAATGTTAATCATAATTAGAAAGAGATATGAGGGCTGAGGTCCCAACCATACATTATGCCCGAGAGGCTGTGATTTTTAAATGACTGAGAGGGGTCGAGGACCCAATAGTAAGGATATTTTATATGATATGAATCGGTCTGCGTGCCGTAGCATATATATATATTATACATATTATGGATCGGGCTGCACGCCGCAACAATTACTTATATGGATCGGGCTGCACGCCGCAACAATTACTTATATGGATCGGGCTGCACGCCGCAACAATTATATAGCGCTTGGGCTGAAGGAGCCCCTCCGGAGTCTGCACACCCTCAGTGAGCGCAGTCGACTATTATTATTATGGATCGGGCTGTACGCCACATCGATATATGGATCGGGCTGCACGCCGCATCGGTATATATATTTATTGATTCGGTTATAGTGAGAAGTATATGAATTGAGAACTGAGGATAAGAACGAATAAATGAACTGAAATTCTTGAGGAGCTGATTTATACTGATTATATCTGTTTTACCTGGTTTAAAGAATTTCACATGATTTCCTCATTCATTGCTGCTTAAATGATTTTACTATTTGATATAGAACTGCTTAGTGCCTTTACGGGATTTCATACTGTCAGCCATTATTTATTGTTATTACTCACTGGGTCGGAGTACTTACATTACTCTCTGCACCATGTGTGCAGGTACAGGTATTCCTGAGGCATAGAGCGAGCTTTCCTGCTATTCTGTTTTCATCGGAGTTATCGAGGTAGCTGCATGGCATTCGCAGACCCGATTTCTCCTTCTATCTCCACTTATTATTCCGTATTTTAGACATATTTCTGCATTTGATTGTTGAAACCTTGTATTAGAGGCTCAGACTTGTGACACCGGATCAGTGGGCTGTTTTACAGAGATTTTTTGTGATTATGGTTTCCGCACATTTCATCTATTAAAAGTCATACTTCTATTTATATCAAATTGGTATTAAATCCAGAAAATTGGTATTGAATTATAAAGAAAGAGATTGTGAGATGTTAATTGGTCGGGCTTGCCTAGCATTGTGTTGGGCGCCATCACGGCCGGGGTTTGGGGTCGTGACATGTAGAAACCCTTAGGGGCATTTTGACTGCTCTTCCTCATTTTACTTGTTTAAAAACCATATCCTCAGTCATGTTTTTACTTGTTTAAATGATTAAATCTAGTTTTATCACTCTATTCCTAAATGCGAGGATTGTTTGGGCTGAGATCCCTACCTTCTATTATTGTGCCCGAGAGGTTGTGAGGTTAATGACTGAGAGAGGTTGAGAACCTAATTGTGAGGATATTATATGTATATATTATGGATCTGGATGCACGTCGCAGCGATACTTATATGGATCGGGCTGCACGCCACAACGATATATATATTAGATTGGGCTGCACGCCGCATCGATATGACGCTTGGGCTGTAGGAGCCCATCCAGAGTTTGCACACCCGCAGTGAGCGTAGTCGATTATAAATATATGGATAGGGCTGCATGCCGCAACAATTACTATGATTCTAATATTATGAGGTTATAAATGAGCCGAGTGCTGAGAGTGTGTACTGTGTGACGAGAGTTGAGTCACGAGTGACTGAGAGGCTGCCCGAGTGGCCATATTTTGAGTGATTTCTTACCCGAGGAGACTTGTTATCCTTTTTTCACTGTTTCACTCTTCCTTTAACCTAAACCTCTGTTGGGAAATACTGCTAAGTATATGATTTCAAGTTTTAAACTGAAAGTGTGGATCTTATGACGAAACTGGTTTTAAACTGTAAGTTGAGCTATAATCCTGTTGCTATTTTCAGTTATATGATTTTAAACTGCTCGTCACTACTTTCAGTCTTTATTTACTTTAGTTACTTACTGAGTTGGCGTACTCACGTTACTCCCTGCACCTTGTGTGCAGATCCAGGTGCCTGAGGGGTAGAGTGAGGGTTTTTGCTGATTCAGTGTTCGCTGGGGATTACGAGGTAGCTGCATGGCATCCACATCCCTTTCTTCTCCTCTCTATCCAGTTTATTTTCACATTTCCTAGACTTGATGTACTAGAGGTTCAGTTATGTATTAGAGGCTCTAGACTCGTGACACCAGATTGTTGGGGCTGTGTAGTATCTGCTATTTTGATTTTCCGCATATTTTTGTCATTATAATATTTATAAAGAATTCCTCATTTAAAACTTGTGCTAGAAAATGGCTTTATGTTAATAGCAAATGGGTTGTGGTTATGGATTTGTCGGCTTGCCTAGTAATGTGATAGGTGCCATCACGATCGATATTTGGGGTCGTGACAAGTTGGTATCAGAGCCTAGGTTACATAGGTCTCGCGAGTCATGAGCTGGTTTAGTAGAGTCTCGCGAATTGGTACAGAGACGTCTATATTTATCCTCGGGAGGCTGCAGAACCCTTAGGAAAAACTTCACATTATTGAAACTCTTGTCGTGCGAACTTGTTGATTCGAGTATTAAACTTCTATTATTCTATTCTCTCACAGATGGTGAGGACACGAGCTACCGGACGGGGTGGACGACCACCAGTGCCACCAGCTGGGGCCACCATAGGCCAAGGTCGCGGTCGAGGCTATGGCAGGGGCAGAGCAGCTACAACAACACCGATAGACCCACCAGATGCCCTAGTACCCGATCAGGTCCTAGATGTGGACGTGCAGTAGCACCAGTGCAAGCACCAGCTATGCCTATCGTGATTCCAGGCATTTAGGAGGCCTTAGCTCAGATATTATCAGTATGCACCGGTTTGGCCTAGGTTGTCTCAGTTACTATGACCGCAGCTACTTCTCAGGCAGGGGGAGGCACCCAGACTCCCGTTGCTCGCACACCTGAGCAGGTTGTGCAGGGACTCCAAACACCGGGGGCACCACTAGCTCAGCCGGTTGCACCAGCTTAGGAGTTTGTGGTACCAGTTATGCCGGATGATGAGCAGCGTCGACTTGAGAGGTTTGGTAGGCTCCAGCCTCCGTCCTTCAGTGGTGCATGTCACACATCCTTTTTCACTACACCCCCGGAAGAAGCGTAAAAGAGTTTTTCCAATTAAAGGACAATCGGAACGGGATTTAATTATTAATTATTCAGAGTAGCCACTTGAGAGATTAATGGTGTCCCAAGTCACCGGTTGAATCCCGAACCGAGGAAATTCATGACTCTGTTAACAGTCCGCGAACTAGAAATCCGAGTAAGGAATTCTGTTAACCCGGGAGAAGGTGTTAGGCATTCTCGAGCTCCGTGGTTCTAGCACGGTCGCTTAACTGTTGTATTTGATTTTATCTGATTTTAATACATGCTAGATTATATGCCTTTTATTTAATTTTACACCGCTTTTATTATAATTATTTTTTAAAGAATTGCGACGTCATGAAAACGCGTTTCGAACCACGTCGCAATCAATGCACCCATAGTTATCAACACATTTTGACTTCGTCGAGATTTGGATTTGGGTCACATCAATGCGCACCCGAATTTTAAGAGGGTTATTTAATTAAATCGTACCTAAAGATACTAACGTAGTGTTATTTTTGGGAAAAGCCATGAAGTTCGCTAAACGGCCATCCCAAATTCTAATTATTTCGATAATTATTTACTAAGGGACCCACATTTATTTATTTTTGCGCAGTGAGGCTCGTCTCAATTTGTGAAACTCTTTTCTTTCATTATTTATTTTTAAGAATTACGATGTCGCGAAAACGTTTTTCGAACCACGTCGCAATCAATGCACCCGCGGTTATCGACACATTTCGGCTTCATCGAGATTTGGATTTGGGTCGCATCAATGCGCACCCGAGTTTAAGAAGGTTATTCAATTAAATCGAGCTCAAAGATTCTAATGTAATATGATTTTAGAGAGGACCATGGAATTTGCTAAATGGCCATTCCAATTTCTAATCATTGTTAGTAGCCCATTGTTGACAGTCCGCGCATGTGATTTGTTCCGGCAAGGCCAGTAGCAATTCCGAAATAGCTATGATTTCCTACTTATTTGTATGCCTCTAAAATACTAGTTAATTTGGAAATGGATTACAATGAAATAGACTAAGAACCAAATTTAAAGGAGAATTGGGCCTGCCTCATGGCCTTGGGGTGATCCGAGCGGCCCAACGAAGATAGGTTTATTTCCATTGCAACAATTAATAAAATATCCATGAATCCTTATACTGACCATGCATACCTTCATTTTAACAAAACCGTGAATTCTCAGAATCCCTAAACGATCTATCCTATACGTTGCCTACCAAGACCTGCTATTTTTAATGAACTAAGTCAATTATGACTGAGTTTGCCTCATGATTTCCAACTGATTTCTATACCAATCTACTTACCATAACTATGATTCGCCTTCCATACAATTTCAGAATCTTAAAACAGAAGCAAACCTTCTACTACACTATGATGACAAAATACCAATAATTTAGCTAAATGTCATCAAACTTACTCATGAATTCTCATGTTATGTACACAGGTCTAATTGCTACTGATGACTATTGAATTCACACAAACTTTCAAAGCAGACCAGGCCCATGCTCAAAGCTATTTTGACTGCCCAATTCAATAGTTCAAAATTACACACCATTCAACATGTAATCTACCCTACTGAACAAGTTTAACTATACACATATCTGCCAATTTATAACAGGAAACTATACTATTACTATCATTTAAAATACAGGCTGCTTTCAGTTGAATAACAGGCCCTAGAACATTTCATTTTTCAACTCCAACGAACATACATCAGTGGGATTCAGGGAAATGTACCTGGAAATTGGAATACAAATAGAGAAAAGGTGAGGAATCAGGTACTTTGAACAGCAACAGCAACAAACCCAACAATGTTACACCACAGAAACACAGACAGATTACTTCGAAAATCAGAAATATAAGCCCATTCCCACAGATTAGTTTAACACACCCCTGTCCCTCACAGCCGAAGTCCAAAACGAGTAATGAGACTCTGAAATTGTTTCAGATCTTCATATTTGATGTTTTTATTCTCTGAATACCCTCAGAATTGAAATGCCAACTGAATAAAAATGAAAGCTCAAATTAAAACTTAGGGCTCAAGGCAGAAGATTGAGCTCTGACCCCCTTTCCCAAGGCATCTTATGCCCTTTTATAGGCAACCCCAAAGAGAATGGACTAGGTTCTGATTTTCTAATTAGTCCCTCTCTATTTTCAATTTGGTCCCCCTATTTTTATCTTGCTAAACAAGTAACTGCAGTATAATTATTAAAACTTACACTTGAACCCTATTCTAGAAGGCCCTAAGGTATTCCTATACTCATACAATACCCATACTGCCCTTCTCTATACCTTGATATTACTATTCCTATCAGAACTGCCCTTTTCCATACCCAGATTACCCCTGAAAGCCTTTCAAAATCACTGAACCTATCCTTATCCTTAACAACTATTCCCAATACCCTAGCCCAGTTTGAAACTAACTAAAATTAATTAACTAGCAATCAGAAACTAACTAATCAGGCTGACTGAACCAATTCTGTTCAATTAACCAACTCAAACAAACTAAACAAAATTGAACTGAGCTTAAGCTACCACGATTAACATTAAATGAACTTAAAACTAATTATTAAATCACGAACTTATAATCATTCAACCAACTAACAAGCTCAAAATCAACAGTAATTAACAGAACCTAAACTAACACAATTAAACCATAAAATTAACAGAACAATAATGAAACAACGACTGCAAATAATGTTTCAATCATGCAAGTAAAAGAAGCAGTAAAAAAAAGAAAAGAAAAACTCACAAATGCATAAGGGATTCCGGCCGGTCATAAACATCTGATTCCTTTCAGATTTTTGACGCGTAACATCCCTAACCATGTGTTCTTATACGAGAACACATGGTTAAGGGTACTACGGTTCGAAATCAAAAGGATTTGATTTTAGGGTTTGGCCAGCAATTCTTAGATCTAAGGTGTGGGTCGTTTCATGGTGATTTGAAAGAAAACAAACACGGATTAGTGTTGGGGAAGGGCTGGGGGTTGTAGGGTGTGATTTTGGGCTGATTCGGACAAACTGTCAACTGGCCGGAAAATTTCAAATCAAGATTCGAAGAGTTCCGGCCTTATTCGAGGCAAACCAACGGGTGAAATAGAAAGAGGAGGGTGAGGGGAGTCCGTGGTGTTAATTTCAGTGTGAACGGCATAGTTTGTATTCACCGCCGGCAAGGATTTTTAGGGCGGCACGGGTTAGGGTTTGGGAGAAGGGGTGGGGTGAGGAAGACGATGGAAATGGGGGGTAGGGGGGACGGTTTGGACACTTATATACTGGAAACCTAGTTAGTTCCGGACCGTTGGATTGATGAGATCCAACGGTCCTGATCCAAGGACCCCAAAACGACGCCGTTTTATTTAAAGGGGGGGGGGGGAAGACCGGGTAGGGACTTGGGCTGGACTGAATCGGGGTGCTTTGAGGCATTTGGGCCAACGGAATACATGCAGAAATGGCCCAAATTTTAAGTCTCAAACAAGCTCACTTCCATTATATTTTTCATTTTTCTTTTTGCAATCTTGTATTTTTTGTATTTATTTTTCTGATTTTTACAAAGATACGAAATTAAACTAACAATTAAGCTAAAACCAATTAATGCCTAAAATTAACTTAATAACTATTTGCGACTGTTTCACAATTAAAATAATAAAAACGTTAAAGTAAACTATTTTTGTCATTTTCTTCATATCCTATTCTAAAACAAGTTAATCCCTAATTAATACTAAAGTATAAAATTAAATCCTAAGTGCAAAGAAAAAATGCGTATTTTTTTGTATTTTATAAAAATTAACACGCCCAAATAAAAATGCAACAATTATAAGAAGATGACACCAAAACGCACAAAAATTGTAAAAATACAGAAAAATTATTTTGTTTGGGATTTTGGGAATTATTCATATATAGAGCAAAAATCACGTGCTCACAGCTGCCCCTCTTTGCTCGAAAACGCGAAAGGTTTTCTGGCAAAGACAAGTGAGTAAATATGAGCGATTTTTGCCCGTTCGAAAATTCCGTGCGAAGCATTTTTTTTGAAAAGCTTGACCGCATCCTGCTTCGGAGGTTGCCTACATATCCTGGGCTAAACAGGAATCAGGTCAGTGTAGTTCGGGAGTGTCTGGTAGCTGGGACTACCAGGAACTGTGATTGCACTGCGCTTGTTGCTGTTACTGCTGCTGTTGCTGCTTGCTGACCTCCCTTATTACATTATGTCAAAGATAAAAGAAGCCAATCTAACTATGCTCTATTAATTGTAAAAATCCTATCTAAATTCTTCAAACTTGCTCTTGTACTTCCTTGTTGCCTTGTTGTCTTGTTCTTTCTTGTCGTCTCATTGTCTTGTGCTTTCTCGATAAAAGTCCATGTTGCTTGGTTAGTTGAGATGTTATTCCCTCTCTCCAAACTGCTGAACTTAAATAAACTCGAACTCGAATGTATTCCTCTGTTATTCAGGCGGGCTCCTGACTGCCGAACATAAAATTGAAACTACTCTATTATCCAGGAGGGCTCCTGACTTCGACTACTTAAAATATCTAACACCTCCATTTTCCAGGCGGGCTCCTGACTGCTGAAATTCAAAAACGTGTCTCTGTTCTCCAGGCGGACTCCTGACTTTTAAAATGTAACCTGTATGTTTCCGTTCTTCAGGCGGACTCCTGACTTCCCAAAATTTGAACTGTGTGTCTCCGTTCTCCAGGCGGACTCCTGATTGCTAAAATTAAAATGTATGTCTCTGTTTTCCAGGCGGACTTCTGATTGCTAAAATTAAATTGTATGTCTCTGTTTTCCAGGCGGACTCCTGATTGCTAAAATTAAATTGTATGTCTCTGTTCTCCAGGCGGACTCCTGACTATTTGCATTTATTCTAATCATGCAAACTTCGCAACCAAGTTCCATTCCTCTTATGTACTTCAAGATTATCTCTCTCTCTTTTTTTTAATCAAACCGCACTTTGCGATCAAACCTGATTACTGCTTGCTTTTCCTTCTTGGAGAATTCCTTTTCAATGACTAACTTTCTGCCCCTGTTACAATCAAAGAAAACTTCATCAATTTTAAAAAAAATGGTGGTTAGTTGATGGCATTCTTGCTGAAAAACCCTTCCCCTGCATTGCTTTGTGTTGACTGGTTTCCACATATCGTCCCTGAACCGCTTGACTTTCCAACCGATTTCCACATTCCCCCAATTTCTGACCACCTGAATGCATTTGTACCCATACTGTTGTCTCATCTCTCCGACCCTTTTGTCTGAACCTTCACATTTCCCATAACATTTCCCATATATTCTACCGATGCAACTTCCGGCGACTTCCCCTATTCCATTTACATCATGTTATTTTTTGACATGCTCTGACCACATTGTGCTTTACAATTTTGGAAACTGGTAGTGAACTTTGAAGTCCTTTCTTCTTGCTTTGACCAAAACTAGCACTGCAATATCTCAGCTAGATAAAACCCTCAACATAAAAATGAAATGCGACGATTTTTGAGTTAAGGATAAGAAGAATCCAAAACCAGATAACTGTTTTAAAAAGCGAAAGAAAAGAAACTTATCTGAGCGAAACAGCTGGTACCCATGGTTATGACATGTATTTTGGATTAATCGGCCCAATCTGTCCAATTAACCAGCTTTCAATAGCCATACTTTGTTGCCCAGAACTTCCATCAATTGTTTGAATTACCCAGACCTTACCCTTGTTTTCCTGCGGTACCTCGAGACATTCTTCCACCCACAAACCTTTTGCCTTTTAACCATCTTCCAACTCACTTTCGCCTAAAGGTGCCCACGAGGGTTTTCACCAATAAGACTCTCTCATTTATTTTTCTCTCAACTCCCGTCGCCTTACGGTGCCCGTGAGGGTTTTCACCGATAAGACTCTCTCATTTATTTTTCTCTCAGCTCCCGTCGCCTTACGGTGCCCGTGAGAGTTTTCACCGATAAGACTCTCCCATTTTTGCTTTCGTTCTTTCTTGTTTGAACCAGAGTGTCGCCACTGATACGAATTACCATCACCTGCTCGACCTGGCATTTCTTAGTGATTGATCAAAAGGTCTTTCTTTGGACTGTAATGTAGGCTTTTGGATGGGGTTATAAAGAGGGGTATAAAAGGCTCAAAACAATTCGAATGGGTTCAAATTACAACTTTTGGATTTCTAGTTTATTTCTTGGGGATTTTAGGATTTCTATTTGATATGACTGAACCTCGGAGTAAGGCTGCCTACGTACCCTTTCGGGATCAAGTCAAACGTAGTTCACTAAACCTTTGTTGTTGTGCTTCTCTTTCTTTTCTTTTTTTTTCGCTTTTCTTTCTTTTCCTTTTCTTCTTTTCTTTTCTTTTATTTTTCTTTTTCTTCTTTTCTTTTCCTTTTCTTTCTTTTCTTTTTGTTTTTATCTTCTTTCTTTTCCTTTTGTTTTTCTCTTCTTTCTTTTATGTTTGGCACCTGTATTCCCTGATAGTGCCGTTGATTCCAAAAGAGGGGTGTGAAAAATAAGTAAGGCTCGAAGGGGATAACAAGAGATAAGAGTGTTTGGATAGCTGGACAAAATGCCTTCATCATTTCAATCTTTAAGATACGCCAGATATAAACAGATACATTCAGAAAATAAAGAAATCATACATAATATCTCCTGACCGCATCAGAATTGATGGCCATTTCTACACATTTTCCTTCCACATCTGTCAAATACAATGCTCCGTTAGACAACACTCTGGTTATTACAAATGGTCCATGCCAGTTTGGGGCAAACTTTCCTTTCGCTTCAGCCCAATGAGGCAAGATCCGTCTCAGGACTAATTGCCCGACTTCGAATTTCCTTGGACGCACTTTCTTGTTGTATGCTCTTGCCATTCTTCGTTGGTAAAGTTGGCCATGACACACTGATGCCAATCTCTTCTCGTCGATCAAACTCAACTGCTCAAGACGACTTTTCACCCATTCGTCATCATCGATCTCACCCTCTGCAATGATTCGCAGAGATGGGATTTCCACTTCTGCGGGTATTACTGCCTCGGTACCATATACCAGTGAGTAAGGAGTCGCCCCCACCGAGGTACGAATGGTGGTGCGATATCCTAACAATGCAAAAGGCAATTTCTCGTGCCATTGTCTGGATCCTTCAACCATCTTCCGAAGTATTTTCTTTATATTCTTATTGGTTGCTTCAACCGCACCATTTGCCTTGGGACGGTATGGAGTAGAATGCCTATGAGCAATCTTAAACTGCTCGCATGTCTCTTTCATCAAATGACTATTAAGATTAGCCCCATTATCTGTGATGATTACTTTTGGGATCCCAAACCGACAGATGATATTTGCATGCACGAAGTCAACTACAGCCTTCTTGGTCACAGACTTGAACGTCTTAGCTTCCACCCATTTGGTAAAATAATCTATAGCTACCAAGATAAACCTGTGCCCATTTGATGCTGCTGGATCAGTTGGCCCAATAACATCCATGCCCCACGCAACAAAAGGCCATGGTGCGGACATCGTATGTAATTCTGATGGTGGAGAATGAATCAAATCTCCATGTACTTGGCATTGATGACACTTACGCACAAAACTGATACAATCCCACTCCATCGTGAGCCAATAATAACCCGCTCGGAGAATCTTCTTTGCTAGAACATACCCACTCATATGCGGTCCGCAAACTCCGGAATGCACCTTAGTCATAATAGTTGTGGCCTGCCTTGCATCTATACATCTCAACAACCCGAGATCTGGAGTTCTTTTGTACAATACTCCTCCACTAAGGAAAAACCCACTTGCCAACCGTCGAATTGTTCTTTTCTGATCATCGGTGGCCTGCGTTGGATATACTCCCGTTTCTAATGTACTCTTTGATATCATGGAACCACGGCTCTCCATCAATTTCCTCTTCTATCACATTACAGTAAGCATGCTGATCACGGACCTGAATCTGCAATGGATCAACATAAGCCTTATCTGGATGGTGCAACATTGACGCCAAAGTAGCCAAAACGTCGGCAACCACATTATGAATCCTTGGAATGTGCCTGAATTCTATGGCCTGAAAACGCTAGAAAAGCTCATGCAGACAGTGTCGATACGGTATAAGCTTCAAGTCCCGTGTTTCCCATTCCCCTTGAATCTGGTGTACCAGTAGGTCCGATTCACCCATGACCAAGACTTCTTGTACACCCATATCCACAGCTAATCTCAATCCCAATATACACGCCTCATATTCCGCTATATTGTTTGTATAGTAGAAACGAAGCCGAGCTGTAACAGGGTAATGCTGACCTATTTCCGAAATAAGTACTGTTCCTATTCCCACGAATTTCATATTTGCATCCCCATCAAAGAAAAGTTTCCATCCCGACTTCTCAGCTTGTTCCAATTCATCAATGTGCATCACCTCTTCATCAGGGAAATAGGTTTTCAAAGGCTCATAATCTTCATCGACGGGGTTCTCAGCCAAATGATCGGCTAATGCCTGTGCTTTCATGGCAGTCCGTGTCACATATATAATGTCGAATTCTGTAAGTAAGATCTGCCACTTAGCAAGCCTTCCTGTGGGCATGGGTTTCTGAAAAATATACTTCAATGGGTCCAAGCGAGATATGAGGTAAGTAGTGTAAGATGACAAGTAATGTTTCAACTTATGTGCCACCCAAGTTAGGGCGCAACATGTCCTTTCCAGATGAGTATACTTAACCTCGTAAGATGTGAACTTCTTGCTGAGCTAGTAGATAGCCTGCTCCTTTCTGCCCGTAACATCATGCTGCCCTAGTACACAGCCGAATGAACTGTCCACAACTGTCAGATATAAAATCAAAGGCCTCCCTGGTTCTGGCGGAACCAACACAGATGGGTTTGACAAATACCCCTTTATCTTATCAAAAGCCTCCTGACATTCATCAGTCCATTTGACCGCGACATCTTTCTTTAACAATTTGAAAATTGGTTCACATGTTGCCGTGAGCTGAGCAATGAACCTGCTGATATAGTTCAGTCTTCCCAACAAACTCATCACCTCGGTTTTGTTTCTCGGAGGTGGCAACTCCTGAATAGCTTTGATTTTTGACGGGTTTAATTCAATACCCCTCCGGCTGACTAAAAACCTCAACAACTTCCCAGATGGCACCTCGAAAGCACATTTCGCAGGATTGAGCTTAAGATTGTACCTGCGAAGCCTTTGAAAGAATTTTCTCAAATCTCTGACATGGTCGGATTGCTGTCTAGACTTCACGATCACATCATCCACGTATACCTCGATTTCTTTATGTATCATATCATGGAAGATAGTTGTCATGGCCCTCATATAAGTTGCCCCAGCATTTTTCAAACCAAACGGCATGACCCGATAACAATACGTTCCCCACGGCGTGATGAATGCCGTCTTTTCTGCATCTTCCTTGTCCATTAAAATCTGATGATAACCCGCATAACAATCCACAAAAGAGCCAATATCATGTTTGGCACAATTGTCGATCAGTATATGGTTGTTGGGAAATGGGAAATTATCTTTTGGACTTGCCTTGTTAAGGTCTCGATAATCGACGCACACCCTGGTCTTGCCATCTTTCTTTAGCACAGGCACGACATTGGCTAACCAAGTGGGGTACCGTGTAACCTGAATGACCCTTGCCTCAAACTGCTTGGTGATCTCTTCTTTGATCTTCACACTTATGTCCGTTTTGAACTTTCTCAACTTCTGCTTGATAGGGAGGAGTGCTGGATCAGTGGGCAATTTATGAACCACCAAATCGGTGCTTAGACCCGGCATATCATCATATGACCATGCAAAAACGTCTTTGTACTCGTGCAATACTTTAATTATCTCCTCCTTGAGTTGTGGCTCCAAATGAACACTTATTTTAGTTTCCCGCACATTATCTTGATCCCCTAGATCAACTGCTTCTGTGTCATTTAGGTTAGGTTTGGGTTTTTCTTCAAAATGACTTAATTCTTTACTAATTTCCTCATAAGCTTCATCATTGTTACAATCCACCCCATCACCACACTCGATCTCTTGTATTATACTTCCGAGCTAGATTGGCTTTTAAAACTGGGCCGAAGATTCCTCATGCATGTCATATCATTGATATCAGCATAAAAAGAACTGTACAAAGAAAGAAAGGAAAAGAAAAATGGAAAGAGAATTAGGGACGAAGAAAATTGCATTTCATTAAACGTAAAGGCAACAAGGTTTTAACTCATCCAAACGTACGGAACATAGCAACTGGATTACAAACCCTGGAATAATCCAGGTGACAAAAAGGAAAACAAAACCCACTACCACGACTCCCTCCGAACTGGAAGAGGAGTAGCTTCCCAATTATTGATGTTAGCATGTGGTCCGATGTACTGTATGTCTGCTCTGCTTGACCCTTCCCCGGCCTCAACCATGTTTACTTCAGCGAATACTCTCTCGAACACTTTATCCAAATTCCCCTCTGCCCTAATTAATGAACCTGACATCTTTGCCAATGACTGTTTCTTGATACCCGGCCTGACGAAGGACCTAGACAATCGAGGAATTGGTTTAGGAAGCACCCAAGCTTTCTTCTTCAATTTACGGGCCTTTCTGACATCTGCCGCTGTTGGTTTGAACCCTAACCCGAAGGTGTCCAGATTTTTGGGCAAAGACACAGGTTGAGTAATGCCCTGCAGTTCAACCCCCAAACCATTCCCGGGTACAAACCCGTTATTCAGCATTTCTGACACTACCATGACGGTCGCAGCTGGCACCCTGGGACATGGCATGCTTTTACCCTCTGGCACCCTACTCACCGGAACTGTGTCGAAGATCTGATACACCCATGGCCCCTTATCATCTTTGGTCTCTATAAAGGGTACAATGGCATCATTCATGGCACATGTGGGATCTTCCCCATGTAACACAATTTTTTGTCTGTCCCACTCGAATTTGATCATTTGGTGCAGTGTGGAGGGCACGGCTTTTGCCGCACGAATCCATGGTCGACCCAACAAAAGATTATAGGATACTGCATCATCCAACACCTGAAATTCCATCGCTAACTCGACTAGGCCAATAGTCAATTCGAGTACAATATCCCCTACCGTGTTTGTTCCCCCTTCGTCTAACCCTCAAACACAAATGCTATTTTTGCGGATTCTATCCTCATCAATCTTTAACTTGTTCAATGTGGATAACGTGCAAATATTAGCGCTCGACCCGTTATCGATTAGTGCCCGAGTAACCATTGAACCTTCACATTTGACCGTCAAATACAGAGCCTTGTTGTGTTCTGTGCCTTCCATAGGCAATTCATCATCAGAAAATGCTACCCTGTTCACTTCAAAGATCTTGTTGGCAATTGTCTCTAAATGGTTCACTGAAATTTTGTCAGGCACATGAGCCTCATTCAATATCTTCATTAAAGCTCGGCAGTGCTCATCAGAATGAATTAATAACGACAACAACGAGATTTGGGCCGGTGTTTTTCTCAGTTGTTCAACAATGGAATAATCTTGTACTTTCATCTTTTTCAGAAACTCTTCTGCCTCTTCTTCCGTTACAACTTTTTTAACCGGCACTGGATTGTCTTTTGCGCCCTTAGCCTTTCTCAACTCTTCGGGAGTGAAACAACGTCCCGACCGGGTTAGTCCTTGTGCTTCACAACTCTCTTCCTCAATTTTCTTTCCTTTGTATTTCACCACTACCTTGTCATATTTCCACGGTACGGCTTTGCTATCAACCATGGGTAACTGGACTACCGATTTTATGACAACCGGTTCTATATAAGCTCCCTTCACAACCACCACGGGCGCTGATACTGACCCCGGTACCACTATCTTGACTGGCTCCTGCTTTTTATCGGCCACAAACGGTCCCTTCCCCATTACTAACACTGGCTTGTCTTTTATTGCTTTTAACTGAACCACTGGCCTTGCACTCACTGTCTTTTCTCTGGCTTCCGTAGAACGAATCACCATAACCACCTGTGAAGGTTTCTTAAGCTCTTCCCCTTTATGTATCAGTTCGACCATGTTGGCCTCATAATGTGCTGGTAACGGATTTTGATTGATGTTCGGGGCCTCTGGAGCCTGTACCTCAATACGGCGATTATCAATGAGTTCTTGTATTGCGTTTTTCAATTTCCAGCATTTTTCAGTATCGTGCCCCGGCATCCCTGAGCAGTACTCACAGCTAACAGAATGGTCCAGGTTTCTGGGAAGGGGGTTTGGTGTTTTGGATTCAATTGGGGTCAACATCCCCAACTGTTTCAGTCTGTGGAAGAGGGCAGTGTAAGATTCTCCCAGCGGAGTAAAGGTTTTTCTGTTTGGGGCGTTCTCACTTCTAAAAGCTTGGTTTGGGCGGAAGCTGGTTCCTGGTCTGTTTGCCCTGGGCGGTGGATAGGTGTTTTGTGGGGGTGGATGTGTGTTTTGGGGGATCGGTGCACGCCATTGCGAGTGCACCGGGGGCTGAGTGTAAGTCTGGGCGTGGTGAATAGAAAAGTGTGGTTCTGGTGGTGGATAATAGTGTTGCGGTGGTCCATATGGGGTATATTGATAGTTTGGGTGGTGGGGTCTGGGTTGGTTGTAGTAGGGTGGAGGGTTATTGGGCCTGGACCAAGCACTAGCTTCAACTGCAGCAACTTCTTCTTTCTTCTTCTTCCCAAGCACACCACCAGTACCGCTTTGGATGGCCTGGGTGGTTGCTTTCAACGCCGAGTAGCTCAATATCTTGTTATATTTCAATCCTTCTTCAATCATGGCTCCAATCTTTACCACTTCATTAAACGACTTTCCGACAGATGTCACTAGATGACCAATATAGGTAGGTTCCAATGTCTGCAAGAAGTAATCTACCATCTCACTCTCCCTCATGGGAGGATCAACCCTTGCAGCTTGTTCCCTCCAGCGGAAACCAAACTCTCTAAAACTTTCCCCAGGCTTCTTTTCTAGTTTCAACAATGACAGACGATCAGGGACTATCTCGAGGTTATATTGAAAATGGCTAATGAATGCCTCGGCCAAATCATCCCATGTATACCATCGGCCGGGGTCTTGCCTCGTGTACCATTCTAGCGCTGACCCGCTCAGGCTTTGCCCGAAATATGCTATCAACAACTCATCCTTTCCCCCGGCACCTCTCATTTTGCTACAGAAACCACGCAAATGGGCTACTGGGTCACCGTGCCCCTCATACAAGTCAAACTTCGGCATTTTAAACCTCGCAGACAACTGTACATCAGGAAAAGGGCACAAATCTTTGTATGCGACGCTAACTTGGTTTCCTAAACCATGCATGTTCCTGAAGGATCGCTCCAGGCTTTTGACTTTACGAATCACCTCCTCTTGCTCTGCATTCTTAACCGGTTTCTCAACTTCTCCCGGGATTTCAAAATGGGGAGAGTAGGTATATGGCTCAGGAGCTTTGAAAGTGGGTTCGGGAGGGTAATATTGGGTGTCGTGAGCTTGGAATAGCGGCTCACTGGATGATCTATGTAGTGGAGCTGGGGGAGGTGCCACAAAGACGGGAACCATGGGTGGTGGAGGGTTCTGTTTAGAGGGTGGAGCTGGGGGAGCGTATGACGTGGTACCATAACCCTGGGCCTGATAGGGGAAAGCTGGAGATGCGTGGGGAGTGGTAGGCTCCTGAGCTTGAGCCAGGGGTGGGATGTAAGATGGGTTAGCAGGATATAGTGGTGCTGAGTGTCCCTGCGACCATGCCCGATGCATTTCAGCCATTTGTGCTTTTAATTTCCTCATATCCTCTTTCATAGCACCCACATCTGTTACCTCAACCTCATTCGCAGGGTCTACGATGTTGGTTTCCGAATCCTGCCCTGTCATTTTTACTTGATCTTTCAACCGGGTGTTGTATGGATGAGTTGCCAGAATTGCCAATCAACTAACCACCTGCCTGGACTCACACATTTAGACAACCACCTTGTTAGCGATTAGGTTTTAACAGATTTAACAACCACACGTTGGCATGAATGCACTTATACAGTTATTCCTTTCTATTATGCGTTTGCTCGATTGCATGCGTCATCCCGGCATTTCATTCCTTGTTTTGTTTTTCTTCTCTTCGCCTTATCCCTCTCTTGTGCTTTTTCTCTTCTCTCTCTTGTTTTTCCGCTCTTTTCTTTCTTTTTCTTTTCCTTGATTTTCTTTATATTTTCCTTTTCATTCTTTTTGTTTTCCTTTTGGTTATGGTCGAATCCTATGGATATTGCCTACGTATCGTGACCCCGCACGAATCAGACCAAGCGTAGTTCGTGCAGATAAATGTAAAAAATAAGGGTGGAAATAAAATGCTCACTTTCATTAATAAACAGACTCATACAAACTTGACATCTTTTGTTTTGGAAAGAAACTAACAAATGCAATCTGAAAGCAGACCAAAAACTCTCAATCCAGAAAGATAACGGACGTACAAAAGACTGACTCGAAATGGTAGACACTCACAGACACGGACTATGCATATTCTAGTGCTTCAAACTTAGGTATCCGCGGGGCGTCGTTCGGCCTCGCCGCGGGTCTAGGATCCAAATCCCTTTCAAGCTGCTCTAACTCATTCATGGTTCGCTTCACATAGATCATCACTGCTGAGATAAAAGTAGTACGGGTCATGTCTTCACAAACCCGGCATCTCCTGACAATAGCATGAGCAATGGCTCTAATCCTGTCTTTTGTTTGCTTTTTTTCTATGAGCAAGCGTCTTATCTGATCGCTGCACGTCTTTAGAGCTCGGGAGTCTTGCAAGTGCTGGTCTTGCAGCTGTTGCACTTCTGCCTCCATTTGGGCCAACAAGTTGTAACAATGTCTGCTTTCAATTTCAAAGTCTCTAGCCTGCCTAACCGCTTCACCCTCAAGGGCAACCACTTTTCTCTTTAAATTGGCAACAATTTTCTCATGGTCCCTTTTCAACTGATTCAAGTATTGGCGACGCTCTTCGGTTCTTGTCGCCCACTGTGCTTTAAGTTCTGCCATGGCCTTTTCAGATTTTTCTAACTCATCCTGCCATTCTTTGACTTCACTTTCCAATCTTTTTACCAATTGTTCATCGGATCGGCTCCTCGGTTGCTTATCGATGGTTATCTTCAATTGTCGGATCTGGGCCCTAAGTGTTTCATTTTCTCTGGCTAGTCTATTCTTTTCACCTTGATCCGCGGCAACCTGTACACTGTTCTCGAATTTCAGACTCTCGACTTGTTGCTTTAATTTACCAATCTCAACTCGATAGCTTTCTTCCTTTGCTAACCAATCCCACTGCTCTTGGGACGACTTGGTGAAATCTTCGAGATGAGGTCTTTTAGCCGGTCTCCCATATGCCATGTCACCTATGAACCACTCGTGATACCCTGGAGCAATTTCCCCTTTGACCCTATCAGACACACAAGTGTTTGCCATCAGATATTGACATTCACTCCAAATTTGACGAACCTCTTCCTCGGGGAATCGACCGTCAGGACTAATTTCGATCACTTGGGTACTCAAATCTTCATTTCTCGGTATTACTTGATATCTACCGAGTTGCCTCAGAACCCGATATGGTGCATAAGGCTGTATGCTTTTGAGTCCCATTAACAGAAAATGCGGTCGGGCTGCTGGCATATATATGACTTCCTCGACAGACAACCTTCCAAGCACCCACTGTATCTGGCTAGCCTTGAGGTTCCGAAATAATAATGCCCAAGCCGTGACTCCTTCAGGTAGACTAGCCCCTTTGATTCTCGTACAAAATTCTCCTATACAAGTTTTCTCAGCCGGACCATAACTCAATAACTGAGAGCGCGGGCACAAATGCTCAATCATCCACATTTGTAACAATAAGTTACATCCCTCAAAAAATTTGCCCCCAACTTTGCACGCAGTGAGAGCCCTGAAGATATCAGCCACAATCATAGGTGCTAAAGTGCTTTTCCCCATAGTTTTCAAAGTGCTAACAACGCCCGCTACTTTCAAATCAATATTACCATCTTTCCTCGGGAATATTACGAGGCCCAAAAAAGCTACCATAAATGCCACTCGCCTGTGTTACTCCCATTTTTGTCGGCTATTTTTGCTGCAAAGCTTAAAGTCTGGATTATTGAACCCGCCCACATGGCCATATCTATCATACACGAAATGGAAACTGCAGAAACCCTTTGCAAAATCTGGGTAATGAACTGTTCGGGGTATTTTCAAGGAATCCAGGAATCGGTGTATGGTAATGGTCCTAGGAGAAATCAAGTATTTGAATCTCAATGGAGCTTGGTCACTCCCAATGTACCCCGCACTTCTTCCAATGTTGGGGTAAGTTCAAAGTCTGAAAAATGAAACACATTATGTGCCGAATCCCAATGGGAGATCAATGCCCTGATAATATCCCCCCGAGGCTGGATGTTTAGTAAATCCGGAAGGTCTTTCAAATATTTTCTCACTTCATCTTGCCCCTCTTTGCCCAAATCGTTCCACCACAATTGCAGCTCAAAAGGGATTTTGGTCATTTTTGAAAAAGGCTCATTTACCATCGTGCTCATCCTGCACATTTATTAAAGCGTTTAAGCAAAAAAGAAAACTTTTATTTAACTCACAAAAACTATCTATATTATCGACTCAAAATTACCCCTATATTTTCAAATGAAAAACTCAATTCTCATATATTTTCAGCCCCTATATTTTTTTTGCAAAGTCAGCCTTCCGGCGTCCCGTTTGGGAACATTTGGCTATTTTTGACAAAAACGGCATCACCTGGTTTATTTGTGACAAAAAATTAAAATTTTGATAGTTTTTTGGTTATTTTTAGCAAAAGGGGGGGTTGGACCCGATGAGGGTTGCCTACGTATCTCACGCCCTATGAGAATCAAACCATGCGTAGTTCGGGTAAAATTAACCGAACTATTTTTAAAATATGACTCTTTTTCCATTTTTATTTTTTCATGACAAGACAAACTATTTTCCTTTTCTATTTTTGAAAACAAGACAAAATACGATTTTTCCATTTTCAACAAACAATAAAACAATCTATTTTTCCAAACTAAAATAAAAGATTTTTTTTTCTTTTCTATTTTTTTTAGTAAAACAAAAATAAAAAATTTCGGCAGAGTTTCGCCAGTAATTGGTCATTGATTTTTTATTTCTAAAATAATCAATTAACTCCCTAACTGATATATTTTTTTTCTCTTCTTTTTTTCTCTCTTTTTTTTCCTTCAATTTTCCAACATTCCCGAGATTCAGAAACCGGTTAACATGCAAATTCGAAACAAATATATGTACAGAGCAAGTAGGATGCATCAGAATGGTCTTTTCATTTCAGGTTGCTAGTCCTAGACGGACCCAACCCCTGTGTTGAGTCCCCTAAGTCAAATGCAACGTGATGCAAATAAGCGTTCCTACTAGGGATCCGGCATGAAGTCACGTTATTCTATATTCAAAACCTGGGTCAGTGTACTAGACTGTATACCCGAGCGGACAACTCGAGTCGAGGAGGGGGCAACTTACCGGGAACCAAAAGGCCATCCGGCTTCGTAACTTGTCCGACCTCTTTCTTATTTCAGGGTATGACACTAACAGAATGGGGAGTCTCAACCAGTAAGCACATCCCCGGAGGTGAAGAGAGAAGGGTGTCGGCACAATTTATATACAGTTCAGACGATATCAAGGCGGTAACATTTAGCACAATTAGCATAAAACATGTAGGAAAATCAGATATAATTAAATACAACAATTTTTCTAAGCTCGAATTCTGAACCCTGAACCAGAGATTCTGGGTTCGGTCCCCAGCAGAGTTGCCAGAGCTGTCACACCTCCTTTTTCACTACACCCCCGGAAGAAGCGTAAAGGAGTTTTTCCAATTAAAGGACAATCTGAACGGGATTTAATTATTAATTATTCAGAGTCACCACTTGAGAGATTAATGGTGTCCCAAGTCACCGGTTGAATCCCGAACCGAGGAAATTCATGACTCTGTTAACAGTCCGCGAACCAGAAATCCGAGT
This sequence comes from Nicotiana tabacum, assembly GCF_000715075.1. Taxonomy (NCBI): domain Eukaryota; kingdom Viridiplantae; phylum Streptophyta; class Magnoliopsida; order Solanales; family Solanaceae; genus Nicotiana; species Nicotiana tabacum. Next base: position 16,617,194 of record NC_134080.1, read on the forward strand.
AAGGAATTCTGTTAACCCGGGAGAAGGTGTTAGGCATTCCCGAGCTCCGTGGTTCAGGCACGGTCGCTTAACTATTGTATTTGATTTTATCTGATTTTAATACATGCTAGCTTATATGCCTTTTATTTAATTTTACACCGCTTTTATTATAATTGTTTTTTAAAGAATTGCAACGTCATGAAAACGCGTTTCGAACCACGTCGCAATCAATGCACCCGTAGTTATCAACATATTTTGACTTCGTCGAGATTTGGATTTGGGTCACATCAATGCGCACCCGAATTTTAAGAGGGTTATTTAATTAAATCGTACCTAAAGATACTAACGTAGTGTTATTTTTGGGAAAAGCAATGAAGTTCGCTAAACGGCCATCCCAAATTCTAATTATTTCGATAATTATTTACTAAGGGCCCCACATTTATTTATTTTTGCGCAGTGAGGCTCGTCTCAATTTGTGAAACTCTTTTCTATCATTATTTATTTTTAAGAATTACGATGTCGCGAAAACGTGTTTTGAACCACGTCGCAATCAATGCACCCGCGGTTATCGACACATTTCGGCTTCATCGAGATTTGGATTTGGGTCGCATCAATGCGCACCCGAGTTTAAGAAGGTTATTCAATTAAATCGAGCTCAAAGATTCTAATGTAGTATGATTTTAAAGAGGACCATGGAATTTGCTAAATGGCCATTCCAATTTCTAATCATTGTTAGTAGCCCATTGTTGACAGTCCGCGCATGTGATTTGTTCCAGCAAGGCCAGTAGCAATTCCGAAATAGCTACGATTTCCTACTTATTTGTATGCCTCTAAAAGACTAGTTAATTTGGAGATGGATTACAATGAAATAGACTAAGAACCAAATTTAAAAGAGAATTGGGCCTGCCTCATGGCCTTGGGGAAATCCGAGCGGCCCAACGAAGATAGGTTTATTTCCATTGCAACAATTAATAAAATATCCATGAATCCTTATACTGACCATGCATACCTTCATTTTAACAAAACCGTGAATTCTCAGAATCCCTAAACGATCTATCCTATACGTTGCCTACCAAGACCTGTTGTTTTTAATGAACTAAGTCAATTATGACTGAGTTTGCCTCATGATTTCCAACTGATTTCTATACCAATCTACTTACCATAACTATGATTCGCCTTCCATACAATTTCAGAATCTTAAAACAGAAGCAAACCTTCTACTACACTATGATGACAAAATACCAATAATTAAGCTAAATGTCATCAAACTTGCTCATGAATTCTCATGTTATGTACACAGGTCTAATTGCTACTGATGACTATTGAATTCACACAAACTTTCAAAGCAGACCAGGCCCATGCTCAAAGCTATTTTGACTGCCCAATTCAACAGTTAAAAATTACACACCATTCAACATGTAATCTACCCTACTGAACAAGTTTAACTATACACATATCTGCCAATTTATAATAGGAAACTATACTATTACTATCATTTAAAATACAGGCTGCTTTCAGTTGAATAACAGGCCCTGGAACATTTCATTTTTCAACTCCAACGAACATACATCAGTGGGATTCAGGGAAATGTACCTGGAAATTGGAATACAAATAGAGAAAAGATGAGGAATCAGGTACTTTGAACAGCAACAGCAACAAACCCAACAATGTTACACCACAGAAACACAGACAGATTACTTCGAAAATCAGAAATATAAGCCCATTCCCACAGATTAGTTTAACACACCCCTGTCCCTCACAGCCGAAGTCCAAAACGAGTAATGAGACTCTGAAATTGTTTCAGATCTTCATATTTGATGTTTTTATTCTCTGAATACCCTCAGAATTGAAATGCCAACTGAATAAAAATGAAAGCTCAAATTAAAACTTAGGGCTCAAGGAAGAAGATTGAGCTCCGACCCCCTTTCCCAAGGCATCTTATGCCCTTTTATAGGCAACCCCAAAGAGAATGGACTAGGTTCTGATTTTCTAATTAGTCCCTCTCTATTTTCAATTTGGTCCCCCTATTTTTATCTTGCTAAACAAGTAACTGCAGTATAATTATTAAAACTTACACTTGAAGCCCTATTCTAGAAGGCCCTAAGGTCTTCCTATACTTATACAATGCCCATACTGCCCTTCCCTATACCTTGATATTACTATTCCTATCAGAACTGCCCTTTTCCATACCCAGATTACCCCTAAAAGCCTTTCAAAATCACTGAACCTACCTTTATCCTTAACAACTATACCCAATACCCTAGCCCAGTCTAAAACTAACTAAAATTAATTTACTAGCAATCAGAAACTAACTAATCAGGCTGACTGAACCAATTCTGTTCAATTAACCAACTCAAACAAACTAAACAAAATTGAACTGAGCTTAAGCTACCACGATTAACATTAAATGAACTTAAAACTAATTATTAATCACGAACTTATAATCATTCAACCAACTAACAAGCTCAAAATCAACAGTAATTAACAGAACCTAAACTAACACAATTAAACCATAAAATTAACAAAACAATAATGAAACAACGACTGCAAATAATGTTTCAATCATGCAAGTAAAAGAAGCACTAAAAAAAGAAAAGAAAAACACACAGGCATAAGGGATTCCGGCCGGTCATAAACATCTGAATCCTTTCAGATTTTTGACGGGTAACATCCCTAACCATGTGTTCTTACACGAGAACATATGGTTAAGGGTACTACGGTTCGAAATCAAAAGGATTTGATTTTAGGGTTTGGCCAGCAATTCTTAGATCTAAGGCGTGGGTCGTTTCATGGCGATTTGAAAGAAAACAAACACGGATTAGTGTTGGGGAAGGGCTGGGGGTTGTAGGGTGTGATTTTGGGCTGATTCGGACAAACTGTCAACTGGCCGGAAAACTTCAAATCAAGATTCGAAGAGTTCCGGCCTTATTCGAGGCAAACCAATGGGTGCAATAGAAAGAGGAGGGTGAGGGGAGTCCGTGGTGTTAATTTTGGGGTGAACGGCATAGTTTGTGTTCACCGCCGGCAAGGATTTTTAGGGCGGCGCGGGTTAGGGTTTGGGAGAAGGGGTGGGGTGAGGAAGATGATGGAAATGGGGGAATGGGGGGTAGGGGGGACGGTTTGGACACTTATATACTGGAAACCTAGTTAGTTCCGGACCGTTGGATTGATGAGATCCAACGGTCCTGATCCAAGGACCCCGAAACGACGCCGTTTCATTTAAAGGGGGGGGGGGGGCACACCGGGTAGGGACTTGGGCTGGACTGAATCGGGGTGCTTTGAGGCATTTGGGCCAATGGAATACATGCAGAAATGGCCCAAATTTTAAGTCTCAAACAAGTTCACTTCCATTACATTTTTCATTTTTCTTTTTGCATGCTTGTATTTTTTGTATTTATTTTTCTGATTTTTACAAAGATGCGAAATTAAACTAACAATTAAGCTAAAACCAATTAATGCCTAAAATTAACTTAATAACTATTTGCGACTGTTTCACAATTAAAATAATAAAAACGTTAAAGTAAACTATTTTTGTCATTTTCTTCATATCCTATTCTAAAACAAGTTAATCCCTAATTAATACTAAAGTATAAAATTAAATCCTAAGTGCAAAGAAAAAATGCGTATTTTTTTGTATTTTATAAAAATTAACACGCCCAAATAAAAATGCAACAATTATCAGAAGATGACACCAAAATGCACAAAACTTGTAAAAATACAGAAAAATTATTTTGTTTGGGATTTTGGGAATTATTCATATATAGGGCAAAAATCACGTGCTCACAGTGCAGAGGGCGAGGATTCCCAAGGTTTTCTAGATAAGTACCAGCGGATGCTTCGGACAACAGGGATTCTTGAGACTAGTGGTGTGGCATTTACTACCTTTCAGTTTTCCAGGGCTGCCTTCACTTGGTGGGAGGCGTATGAGAGGCGTAGGCCTGGTGGCGCAGCGCCCCTTACTTGGTAGCAGTTCTCTATTCTCTTCATGGAGAAGTATGTACCGTAGTTGCGTCGAGAGGAGTTGCGCAGGCAGTTTGAGCAGCTACATTAGGGGGAGATGTCAGTGATGCAGTATGAGATGTGATTCTTTGAGTTATCCCAACATGCAGTTTGGATGGTTCCCACTTATCGAGAGAGGATCAGGAGGTTTGTTGATGGCCTCAAATATCAGCTTCGGATCCTCATGACTAGAGAGAGGGTGACGGGTGCTACCTTCGAGGAGGTTATTGATATTGCCCGTGAGATTGAGACGGTTCGCCGGTAGGAGCGAGAGGAGAGGGAGTCCAAGAGGCCTCGAGGATCTGGTAGCTTTAGCAGTGCTCCTTCGAGGGGTCAGTTCCAGCAGGGCAGAGGTCGTTCTTTCGAGCAGGCTTAGTTAGCTCGCCCAGGTTATCGTGGAGCATCTTCGGGTCATGGTTATCACGGATCTCAGCAGGGCCAGTCATCGCTCTTCGTTCTCGTACTCAGATCTCGTCTCGTGCTCTATTAGTCCAGGGTTCCTCCATACCTGGTTCTTCTGCTGGTCATTCCGGTGCTAGGGGTTCCCTTCAGTCCCCATCTCCAGCACCAGGGAGTTGTTATGAGTGTGGAGAATTTGGGCATATGAGGAGGCAGTGCCTTCGTCTTTAGGATAGATAGTCTCAGCAGAGGGGACAACCCTCGACTTCTACTCCAGTTACTTCACCACCCGCCCAGCTAGCTAGGGGTAGAGGTCAGGCAGCCAGGGGTCGCCCTAGAGGGAGAGGTTGATTAGGGGGTGGTCATGCCTGTTTCTATGCTATCTCAGGCAAACCAGATGATGTTACTTCAGATGCTATCATTACACGTATTGTCTCAGTCTGCCACAGAGATGCCTCTATATTATTTGATCCCGATTCCATACTTTGCTCATTATTTGGGTACGCCCCGGGAGTTTCTTCCTTTACTTTTTCATGTATCTACCCTAGTGGGCGATACTGTTGTTGTAGACCGTGTGTACCGGTCATGTGTGGTGACTATTGGGGGGTTTGGAGACCCGAGTGGATATGCTATTATTGAGTATGGTGGATTTCGATGTCATTTTGGGCATGGATTGGTTATCTCTGTGTCATGCTATTGTGGACTGTCATGCTACGACAGTCACTTTGGCTATGCCGGGTGTGACACGGATCGAGTGGCGAGGTATGACTGACTATGTTCCTAGTAGAGTGATCTCTTTCTTGAAGGCCCAATGTATGGTTAGGAAGGGTTGTCTTTCATATTTAGTGTTTGTGAGGGATGTTGGAGATGAGACTCCCAGTATTGATTCCGTTCCTGTTGTGAGGGATTTCCCTGATGTGTTTCCTGCGGACCTGCCGAGCATGCCACCGGATAGGGATATTGATTTTGGTATTGACCTGGTGCTGGGCACTCAGCCTATTTCTATTCTGTCATATCGTATGGCACCAACGAAGTTGAAGGAATTGAAGGAGCAACTCAGGAGCTCCTAGATAAGGGGTTCATTCGGCCTAGTGTGTCACCTTGGAGTGGCCAGTTCTGTTTGTGAAGAAGAAGGATGGCACAATGAAAATGTGCATTGATTATAGGCAATTGAATAAGGTAACAATTAAGAACAAGTATCCTTTTCCTCGCATTGATGAATTATTCGACCAGCTTCAAGGAGCGAGAGTGTTCTCCAAGATTGATCTCCGTTCGGGCTATCACCAGTTGAATATCAGGGATTCAGATATTCTTAGACGGCTTTCAGGACCCGATAAGGTCATTATGAGTTCTTGGTGATGTCTTTTGGGCTGACCAATGCCCCAACAGCATTCATGCATTTGAGTAACAGAGTGTTCCGGCCTTATCTTGATTCATTTTTCATAGTCTTCATTGATGGTATTGTGGTGTATTCACATAGTCAGGAGGAGCACATGGAGCATTTGAGAGTGGTATTGCAGAGATTGAGGGAGGAGAAACTTTATGCAAAATTCTCCAAGTGTGAGTTTTGGCTTGGTTCAGTGGCTTTCTTGGGGCACGTGGTGTCCAGCGAGGGTATTCAGGTTGATCCGAAGAAGATAGAGGCAGTTCAGAGTTGGCCCAGACCATCCTCAGCCACAGAGATTCACATCTTTCTTAGTTTGGCAGGCTATTATCGCTGGTTTGTTCAGGGATTCTCATCTATCGCATCGCCCTTGACCAAGTTGACTCAGAAGGCTGCTCCATTTGTATGGTCGGACGAGTGTGAGGAGAGCTTTCAGAAGCTCAAGATAGCTTTGACCACAACTCCAGTGTTGGTTTTGCCATCAGTTTCAGGCTCCTATACCATGTATTGTGATGCTTCGAGAGTTGGGATTGGTTGTGTGTTGATGTAGGGGGGTAGAGTTATTGCTTATGCTTCTCGTCAGTTGAATCCCCATGAGAAGAACTACCCCGTTCATGATTCGGAATTGGCTACCATAGTTCATGCATTGAAAATTTGGAGGCATTACTTGTATGGTGGATCTTGTGAGGTGTTCACTGATCATCGCAGTCTTCAACATCTGTTCAAGAAAAAGGATCTTAATTTGAGGTAGCGGAGATGGTTGGAATTGCCTAAAGATTATGATATCACTATATTGTACCATCAAGGAAAGGCCAATGTGGTAGCTGATGCTTTGAGTCGAAAGGCAGTGAGTATGGGGAGTTTCGCATATATTCCAGTTGGGGAGAGACCTCTTGCAGTTGATGTTCAGGCCTTGGCAAATCGGTTCGTGAGGTTAGATATTTCGGAGCTTAGTCGGGTGTTGGCTTGTGTGGTTTCTCGGTCTTCCTTATATGAGCGCATCAGAGAGCGCCAATATGATGATCCACATTTGCTTGTCCTTAGAGACATAGTTCAGCATGATGATGCTAGGGATGTAACCATCGGTAATGATGGGGTGTTGAGGATGCAGGGTCGGATTTGCGTGCCCAATGTGGATGGGCTTCAGAAGTTGATTTTGGAGGAGGCCCATAGCTCGCGGTATTCCATTCATCCGGGTACCGCGAAGATGTATCAGGATTTTAGGCAGCACTATTGGTGGATAAGAATGAAGAAAGATATTGTGGGATTGCTACAGTAGATGGATATTCCTGAGTGGAAGTGGGAGAGAATCACTATAGACTTTGTTGTTGGACTTCCACGGACTTTGAAGAAGTTCGATGCTATTTCAGAAGAGGCTTCGTACAACATAGTCGAGGCAAAAGAGTTATGCTGATAGGAAGGTTCGAGATGTGTCCTACATGGTTGGCGAGAAGGTTCTGTTGAAGGTTTCACCCATGAAGGGTGTTATGAGATTTGGGAAGAAAGGGAAATTGAGTCCTCGGTTCATTGGGCCTTTTGAGGTGCTTCGGAGGATTGGGGAGCTGGCTTATGAGCTTGCTTTGTCACCCAGCTTGTCGAGTGTGCATTTGATGTTTCATGTTTCTATGCTCCGGAAGTATATTGGGGATTCGTCTCATGTTCTGGATCTTAGCACCATTCAGTTGGATGATGATTTGACCTATGATGTGGAGCTAGTGGCTATTTTGGGTCGTCATGTTCGGAAGTTTAGGTCAAAGGATATAGCTTCAGTGAAAGTGCAGTGGAGAGGTTGGCCCTTTGATAAGGCTACCTGGGAGACCGAGCGGGAGATGCAGAGCAGATATCCTTAGTTTTTTGAGGCTTCAGGTATGTTTCTTGACTCGTTCGAGGATGAACGTTTAGTTAAGTTGGGGAGGATGTGACGACTCAACTGGTCGTCTCATGAGTTAATGCTCCATTTCCACCATTTCCGCTTCTTTATGCTTTGTTATCCGTGTTTAGGGGTATCGGGTTGGTCGGATCGAGTTTGGAAGGAGTTTGGTGAAGTTTGAGACACTTAGTCTCATTTAAGAAAGTTTAAGTTGGAAAAAGTCAACCGGATATTGACTTATTTATTAGAGGGCTCAGATGTGAGTTCCGATGGTTCGGTTAGCTTCAGGAGACGATTTGTGACTTAGGAGCGTGATCGGAATGAGTTTTGGAGGTTCGGAGTAGAATTAGGCATGAATTGACAAAGTTGATATTTTAGCGATTTTCGGTTGATAGGCTAGATTTTGATATAAGGGTCGGAATGGAATTTCGAGAGTTGCAGTAGCTTCATCATGTCATTTGTGATGTTAAAAAATTTTGAGTTTCAAGAAGTGGGCCCGGGACTCGGGTTTTTGCTAATTTCGGGATTTTTGGTATTTTTCGATTATTTTCGCTTGGGCTTTGTTCCCTTAGCATATTGTGACGTATTCATTCTGATTTTAGATAGATTCGACATGAGCGGAAGCCGATTTGAGGGGCAAAGGCGTCACAAAGTAGTAATTTCACCGGCTTGAGGTAAGTAACCATTATAAATCTGGAACTAAGGGTACAAAACCCCGGTATTTGACTTGATTTGATTGGAGCGGTGACGCACATGCTAAGTGAAGAACGTGTGGGCGTGCACCGGTAGGAATTGTGACTTGGTCCATCCCATAGCGACTATTAAGCCGCATATCTGATTTGGAAATCTTACATTATTCCGTATTTAGTATTTTATACTGTATTATGGGCTGTATGCCATGTTTGGGGCCTTGTGCCGACCTGTAGAAACCCTTAGGGGAATTTTGACTGTTCTTCCTCACTTTACTTTTTTAAAAACCATATCCTCAATCATGTTTTTACCTGTTTAAATGATTAAAGCTGGTTTTATCACTCTATTCCTAAATGCGAGGATTGTTTGGGCTGAGATCCCCACCTTCTATTATTGTGCCCGAGAGGCTGTGAGGTTAATGACTGAGAGAGGTTGAGAACCCAATTGTGAGGATATTATATGTATATATTATGGATCGGGCTGCACGCCGCAGCGATAATTATATGGATCGGGCTGCACGCCGTAGCGATATATATATATTGGATCGGGCTGCACGCCGCAACGATATGACGCTTGGTTGTAGGAGCCCTTCCGGAGTCTACATACCCCCAGTGAGCGTAGTTGACTATAAATATATGGATCGGGTTTCACGCCACAACGGTTACTATGATTCTAATATTATGAGGTTATAAATGAGCCGAGTGCTGAGAGTGGGTAATGTGTGACGAGAGTTGAGTCACGAGTGACTGAGAGGCTACCCGAGGGGCCATATTCTGGGTGATTTCTTACCTAAGGGGACTTGTTATCCTGTTTTCACTATTTCACTCTTCCTTTAAACTAAACCTCTGTTGGGAAATACTGCTAAGTATATGATTTCAAGTATTAAACTGAAAGTGTGGATGTTATGACGAAACTGGTTTTAAACTGTAAGTTGAGCTATAATTCTGTTGCTATTTTTAGTTATATGATTTTAAACTGCTCGTCACTACTTTCAGTCTTTATTTACTTTAGTTACTTACTGAGTTGGCGTACTCACGTTACTCCTTGCACCTTGTGTGCAGATCTAGGTGCCCAAGGGGTAGAGTGAGGGCTTTTCGCTGATTCAGTGTTCACCGAGGATTACGAGGTAGCTGCATGGCGTCCGCAGCCCTGTCTTCTCTTCTCTATCCAGTTTATTTTCAAATTTCCTAGACTTGATGTACTAGAGGTTCAGTTATGTATTAGAGGCTCTAGACTCATGACACCAGATTGTTGGGGTTGTGTAGTATCTGCTATTTTGATTTTCCGCATATTTATGTCATTATAATACTTATAAAGAATTCCGCATTTAAAACTTGTGCTAGAAAATGGCTTTATGTTAATAGCAAATGGGTTGAGGTTATTGTAACGACCCGACTGGTCGTTTTGAGCTTTTGCACTTTGATCGCTAGTTCTCGGGCATGACTTGCCATGTGTAATGTATTATGACTGATGTAGATCATTGGTTTTGGTTTTCAGGAATATCAGAATGAATTTGAAAGAACAATCTTAGATGAAAGCTTTGAATTTGAAAGGTTTGACCAAGAGTTGGCTTATTTGTATATGAGCTCGGAACGGAATTTTTATGATTTGGTTAGCTTCGTTGGGTGATTTATGACTTAGGAGTGTGATCAAAATTTGGTTTTTTCTGGTCCGGAGTAGAACTAGGCTTGAATTGGCGAAGTTCAGATTTTGGCGATTTCCGGTTGGTAGGTGAGATTTTGATCCGGGAGTCGGAATGCAATTCTGAGAGTTGCAGTAGCTTTGTTATGTCATTTGGGATGTGTGTGCAAAATTTCAAGTCATTTGGACGTGGTTTGTTTGGGTTTTTGATCGAAAACGTATTTCGGAAGTTTCTAGAAAACTTAGGCTTGAATTCGATGTGTTTCAGGTAATTTGATATTGTTTGAGGTGTTTTGACGATTGGAACAAGTTCGAATGATATTATGGGTTATGTTGGTAGGTTTGATTGAGGTCCCGAGGGCCTTGGGTGTGTTTCGGGAGGTTAAACAGATCAATTTCATGTTTTGAGAACTTCAGAAATTGCAGGTTTCAGTTGCAGGCATTTTGGACTTCGCGTTCGCGAAGGGGATCTCGCGTTCACGAAGGGCCAGGGTTCATAAGCATCGCGTTCGCGAGGGTCCATGGCGCGTTCGCGAAGGTTTGTGAGAGGACTGCATCGTGTTCGCGAGGGTGTATACACGATCGCGTAGGAGGAATTGGATCTGATGGTAAGTTAGTCATCACGTTCGCGATAGAACAATCGCGTTCGCGAAGGTCAAGGCTACGGAAGCCATGTGTACGGGACTGGCATGTCGCGTTCGTGTAGGGTAAAGTTGGTCAACGCAATATTTTTGCTACGCGTTCGCAGGTGGTTGACCGCGTTCGCGAAGAAGGTAAGTCAGGCATGGGCAGAATGTTTTTAAGTCGTCTTGTCCGCGATTTTGGGTCTATTTTCACCCATGGCTGCTTGTTTTTGGAGATTTTTGAAGGAAATTAAAGAGGGATTCAAGAGGAATCGACTTGAGGTAAGAATCTTGGTCTTAAAACTCGATTATATTGTGAAATCCACCTAGAAATTCATGGAAAACTAAGCCTAAAATTGAAGAACTAGGGCTTGAGAAATTGGACTTTTGATTTGGGATTTGAAGGACCATTTAGGGTCGGATTTGAGAACCTTTTATATGTATGAACTCGTGAGGAGATAAGGAGTCTAATGATGTGAAAATTTTTGAGTTTAAAGAAGTGGGACCAGAGCTCGGGTTTTGGTAATTTCGGGATTTGTTCCCGATATTGATTGTTTTCACTTGGGCTTTATTTTCCTAGCATATTGTGATGTATTCGTTCTTATTTTGGATAGATTCGACACGCGTGGAGGCCGATTTGAGGGGCAAAGGCATCGCGAGCTAGGGATTTCGCCGGTTCGAGGTGAGTAATAATTATAAATGATACTCTGAGGGTTTGAAACCCTAGATTGCACATCGTAGTGCTATATTGAGGTGAGACACGCACTTGATGATGAGCGTGTGGTCGTTTACTATTGAGGATTATGACTTGGTCCATCCCGATTGATGGTTTTACCGCGTATTTGACTGAAACTTGTTTGTTATCATCATGATTTGGGCTGATCGCCATATTTGGGCTTCGTGCCAAATATCTGAACCCTTCGGGGATTTTTATCACTATTTCCTCACTATTTTTGAATTATTACTTGAACTCAGTCCTGTTGATATCTACTATTTTACAAACTCAGTCACTTTTACTCAAATTTGAAACCTAAATGATATTTCTAAATGATGTTTTGGGCTGATAACTACTGTTTTACTAATGCCCGAGGGGCTTGTGATGATTTTCGGACTGAGTGAGGCCGAGGGCCATATGAGAGGATATATTGAGTGGTATGAGGCCGAGGGTCTGAGATACTTTTATATGCCACGATGTGGCTTGAGTGATATGAGGCTGAGGGCCTAGATTTGATGCCATGAGATGTCTTGATATTACGCTTGGGCCGTAAGGGGCCCCTCCTGGAGTCTGCACACCCCCAGTGAGCGCGGGTACCCATTGTGATCACAGAGTGAGACTAAGGGGATAAGAGTGTTCTGAGAGTGAGCCCGAGGGGCTGGTATTGTTTTATGTGTTAACTTTATTTCCATTTGTCTGCCATTATCTGTTGATTGTGTTACTTTATGTGTTATCTTTCTGATTGCCTGGCATTACCTGTTAAATTGAGTGTTGAGCCCGGTAATGGGTGTTGAGCTGATCAGAGGCTGAGTCATCGGAGTTTAGCAAAGTGGCTGCCAGCGTTCGCAGCACCACCGTTCTCCCTTCTCTTTCATCAGTCCTGTTTTGTAAATTCATACCTTGTAGTCATATTTATACTCTAATAGATGCTCGTGACTTGTGACACCGTGGTTTGGGCTGTGTCGGGATGGTTTCTACTAGTTTTATCGTTATTTCCGCAAATTATGATTATTATATCATATTTTACAAGTACTTATGGTATTTAACTGTTTAAAAGAGGTGGTCTATTTTGGTCTGGCTGGCCTTGTTTTCAGGAAAGGCGCCATCACGATTGGGTTCGGGGTTAGGGTCGTGACATGTTGGTATCAAAACCTAGGTTACATAGGTCTCACGAGTCATGAGCAGGTTTAGTACAGTCTCACGGTTCGGTACAGAGACATCTGTATTTATCCTCGAGAGGCTGCAGAACCTTTAGGAAAACTTCACATTCTTGAATTCTTATCGTGTGTCCTTGATTTAGCTTGAAAAGTAACTTTTGAAATTCCTTCCACGCGTTCATATGCGCGTATGAGCACTCAGTATCAGATATGCATCGATGACTTATAATTCCCTGATCAAGAGGTGAGATACGATCTCTGTGTATTGATGTTGGGCCAGTTTGGAGGACTTGAGGCTGGATTGTTTGCCTATAGCTTGAGCACCGAGGTGCTGATTGTGTGAGCAAGTGCTTTCGAATTTATATGTTCTGTATTTTTCCCTATTAGTGGAAGTGACGGCTAGATGACTATGCAATGAGAATGTTAGTGCTGCGAGATGTATTCATATGATTTGGAAGTGACGAGAAAGGTCTGCTGGAGGATAGAAGATTATTAGGTGCTCGATTTCCGTCTTGATTCGAGTTATAGCCTGAGTTGTGGGCGTGTAAAGAATCTTTTCATGTCTCCTAGTTAGGAGTGGAGTAGATTTCATGTTGCGGTATGATTTCAGACCCAGGAAGACTAAGTGACTGTGTAATGGTTATGACGGTGGAAGGTATATATAAAAGTTAGTTTAAGGCGAAGCAGGTGGGTTATCTCCTACGAAGTGTTGTGGAGTTGTGTGATATGTATGTTGTCTGTTATAATATCCCATTTACAAGTGAAACATATGTGTGAATTTAATTTGGGTCACTTAAGAGAGTGGGTTTAATTGTTATGAGAGTAAATGCAAGATTTGTAGAAGATATGAAGTACCAGATGGTCTGTGTTCCACGAGATTATGAAGGATTGAGTTAATCTTACTATGGTATTATGGCTGCAATAGAGTATATGCGTTATGAGTTATTGAGCGTGTTTTGATCTATGGCTTCGGTACAAGTGGGGGAGTCTACTATTGATTAGTTGATTGCACATTTATACGCTATGTTGGTCCTAGTTCGAGGCATTCGGGCGAATCAGTTATGGCCTACGGGGATTGAAACCTAGGATGGCTCGAGTAAAGGAAAAAATTTTAACAAGGTATATAGTGTGCTTCATAAGTGTGTAAGAATCACGGAATGTCTTGAGTTGTTATTTGTAAAGGATGCTCAGCGCATAGAGCAGGAAATTGCTTGATTGTAATGGAATGATGTCACATTTTACGGTGTCGGAGTGCTAATGAGTCACAGGTTGATCAGTTCATTTGATCAGACTAATTACAGTTTGAGTAGAGTGAATAACTCGTGGGAGTGGTTCTAATGTGTTCAAGATTCTACATGTAACAATAGGGTAAGTTAAAGTTGTATATGTGGTTAGAGACTGAGTTTTCATTGGAAGATGTCAAGACTTGTGGTGTTTTCTATATTAATTGTGGGATTCTATGTATCAGTATTAGGAGGTAACAGATTTAGATTCGCAGGAAGTTCTTCAGAGCAAAGTATTTCGAATATGGTGCTTTTGGGAATATTTAAGAGAGTATTCAGCGACTTATGAGTCTTAGATAGTGTGGTTTTATGCTTGGGTGTTGTGTGGTAATCTTGGGTTGAGGAATTTTGGTGCTTCAACAAGAGAGAATATCAAGTTGAAGATGAATTAGAAGGAAATTTAGATAGATGGAGTAGCTTGATAGTAGACCGAATCGGTATGGTAAGGATATGATTAATTCCTTGTGTGTGTTCGAGGTAATAAGTTCTTTCAGGTATTTTGCGGTGATGCTCTTAGGTCTTGATGGCTTGCTTAGCTTGATCGAGTTAGAAGGATTCGGTCCTGACAGGCCTGATTCGTGCAAAGGGAACTCAGATTCAGTACCATATCCTAGGACGGTATAGTATATGCGGTATGTTGTGAGGATCGAGATTTGCATGTGTAAAGTTACGGTCAGTTCTAAAAGGAAGTTCATGAAACTCTTAAGCAGTGGGTAGCCTCAAATGATTAATTAAATGGTACTGCTAATCGAAAATGATTTGACGAGAGTATATGTTTCAGTAGAAGGGCAATGTGATTAAGCTAATGGCACTTCGGTAGTATTGCAACACTTTCTTGTTAGATCAACTGGTGATATTCGGGATTGCTTGGTGGCACAGGTAAATTTTAGAGTATCTATCGTGGGATGATTGGGTATTAAAGGTGTGGCTTGTGTTTGGACGGCGAAATTGGGATCGAATATGGTGATTCATGTGCCGTGTGGATGTAGAGACGGAAGTTCTCATATTCAGGCTATGATGTGGTTGTAGATCGTATGTATCGGCATTGTTTAGAAACTACCGGGATTTGGAGGCCCGAGTGGATCTTTCTTTGCTTGGTATATTAGATTTTGGATGTGATGTTGGGGTTTAGACTGGTTGTCTCCGTGTTGGGTTATTCCGAACTATTGCGCTTTGGGCTATTCCGTAAATGCCACGGGTTGAGTGGCGAGGTGCGTCGGATTATGTTCTAGTAGAGTGGTTTATATTTCAAGGACCCAGCGGACGACTGGAAAGGATTGCCTTTCTTAATTGGGCCTTCGTGATGGATGTCAGTGCAGAGGTTTCTACCATTGATTCAAATCCGGTGTTGAGGGACTTTTCGGATGTGTTTCTTTTGGTCGGGCATGTCACCGGGCGAGGTTGCGGATTTCGGTATTGATTTGGTGCCGGGCACCATATCGTATGGCTTCGGTAGGAGTTATAGTAGTGGAAGGAGCATCTTCAAGCTTCCTTGGTAAGGAGTTCGTTGGCAGGCCAATGTGGATGCGTGTTATAGCTTGAGTCGGCTTGGTCGGCCCCGAATTGTATTGTTGAGGGATAGGTTGATTCGACCGTTATTGAGTTTATTAGTGATCTGAGAAGATCTATGAGTTGCCTTTCTGTGTTGCGAGACGTTATGATTTGTTGGTTATGGGCACACATGGTGCGGTTCTATTGGGGTTCATAGTGGAAGCCAAACGGGAAGAGTAATTGGGTGTTGCTCGGTGAACGGCGTATTGGTTATGTCCTATCGGGTTTGCGTAGTATATGTTACTTGTTTCACCGTGGGTGTAATGATCTGCTTTGGTTCCAGACATCAAATTGTGCGTAGTTGTCAATTTCTAGCATAGTGACTTGAGGTGTCTCATGTGGAGCAGTGTTTGGATAGGATCGCACATTGCAGCAAAGCTATGTGGGATATGACCTTGCTGGTTAGATTCATGTGTTCTATTCTATGATGTTAGACGGGTTCTCAGCCTTGTGTTGTGGTGGCACTGGTGAGCTTGAGTTGTGGCCTAGGACTCAATTGATGTGTCATGTCACCAGAGTGGTGTGTTGGATTAGAGGAGATCATTGGGATCATCAATAAATACGAACGGATTCAATTTCAGCATGTTGGAAGGTTAATATCGAGGTTCGACTCGGAAATTTGCTATGGTATTTGTCAGAGGAGAAGTGGCTTCATGAATGGGTGATCTGAGAAAATGGTTATGGTTTATTGCGTATTTCATTTATCGTTGGCAGTATATGACAGTGTTGGAATGAGACTTTGGCTAATAAGAGGTTTTCTACCAGTATTCGGTTGTTGTGGACAACTGCTGTGAATAGAAGTTATCGCTACGAGTATTTTGAGTTATGTGGTATATCATAGGATTGCTCCCGAGGTTGCAGGCATGGGTTATTACAGCTGGTTCGGGTCTATTCAAAGTATATGTTTGAGGTTTTGATCGTATTGATGGTTTCAGAAGTGGAAATATGGTTCTATGGCTTAGGGGCTAGACTGGATTGTGTAATTTCAGTTACAATGTGTTATCGGACCTATATGAGATAGGCTGACGTGGTATCACCCCCTGGTATATGCATGGTAAATTTATTCAGTTATTGGTTGGCATCTAGAACAACTCTGGGTATGTTCGAGGACGAACGTGTGTTTAAGTGGGGGAGGATGTAACGACCCGACCGGTCGTTTTGAGCTTTTGCACTTTGATCGCCAGTTCTCGGGCCTGACTTGCCCTGTGTAATGTATTATAACTGATGTAGATCGTTGGTTTTGGTTTTCAGGAAAATCGGACTGAATTTGAAAGAACAGTCTCAGATGAAAGCTTTGCATTTGAAAGGTTTGACCAAGAGTTGACTTATTTGTATATGAGCTTGGAACGGAATTTTTATGATTTGGTTAGCTTCGTTGGGTGATTTATGACTTAGGAGCATGATCAGAATTTGGTTTTGGAGGTCTGGAGTAGAACTAGGCTTGAATTGGCGAAGTTGAGATTTTGGCGATTTCCGGTTGGTAGGTGAGATTTTTATCCGGGAGTCGGAATGGAATTCCTAGAGTTGCAGTAGCTTCGTTATATTATTTGGGATGTGTATGCAAAATTTCAGGTCATTCGGACGTGGTTTGGTTGGGTTTTTGATCGAAAACATATTTCGGAAGTTTTTAGAAAATTTAGGCTTGAATTCGATGCGTTTCGGGTAATTTGATGTTGTTTGAGGTGTTTTGATGATTGGAACAAGTTCGAATGATATTATGGGTTATGTTAGTAGGTTTGGTTGAGGTCCCGAGGGCCTCGGGTGTGTTTCAGGAGGTTAAATGGATCAATTTCATGTTTTGAGAACTTTAGAAATTGCAGGTTTCAGTTGCAGGCATTTTGCCCTTCGCGTTCGTGAAGGGGATCTCGCGTTCGCGAAGGGCCGGGGTTCTTAAGCATCGTGTTCGCGAGGGTCCATGCCGCATTCGCGAAGGTTTGTAAGAGGACTGCATCGCGTTTGCGAGGGTGTATACACGATCGTGTAGGAGGAATTGGATCTGATGGTCAGTTAGTCATCACATTCGCGATAGAACAAACGCGTTCGCGAAGGTCAAGGCTATGGAAGCACTGCATTCGCGACTGGCATGTCGCGTTCGCGTAGGGTAAAGTTGGTCAACGCAATTTTTGTGCTACGCATTCGCGGGTTGTTGACCGCGTTCGCGAAGAAGGTAAGTCAGGCCTGGGTAGAATGTTTTTAAGTCGTCTTGTCCGCAATTTTGGGTCTATTTTCACCCATGGCTGCTCGGTTTTGGAGATTTTTGAAGGAAATTAAATAGGGATTCAATAGGAATCGACTTAAGGTTAGAATATTGGTCTTAAAACTCGATTATATTGTGAAATCCACCTAGAAATTCATGGAAAACTAAGCCTAAAATTGAAGAACTAGGGCTTGAGAAATTGGACTTTTGATTTGGGATTTGAAGGACCATATGGGGTCGGATTTGAGAACCTTTAATATGTATGAACTCGTGAGGAGATAAGGAATCTAATGGTCCAAAAATTTCTGAGTTTCGATAAGTGGGTCTGGGGCTCGGGTTTTGGTAATTTCGGGATTTGTGCCTGATATTGATTGTTTTCGCTTGGGCTTTATTTCCCTAGCATGTTGTGATGTATTCGTTCTGATTTTGGATAGATTCGACACGCGTGGAGGCTGATTTGAGGGGAAAAGGCATTGCGAGCTAGGGATTTCGCCGGTTCGAGGTGAGTAATGATTGTAAATGATACTCTGAGGGTTTGAAACCCTGGATTGCACATCGTAGTGCTATATTGAGGTGAGACACGCGCTTGATGATGAGCGTGGGGTCGTTTACTATTGGGGATTGTGACTTGGTCTGTCTCGATTGATGATTTTACCGTGTATTTGACTGAAACTTATTTTTTATCATCATGATTTGGGCTGATCGCCATATTTGGTCTTCGTGCCAACTATCTGAACCCTTCGGGGATTTTTATCACTATTTCCTCACTGTTTTTGAATTATTACTTGAACTCAGTCCTATTGATATTTACTGTTTTACAAACTCAGCCACTTTTACTCAAATTTGAAATTTAAATGATATTTCTAAATTATGTTTTGGGCTGAGAACTACTGTTTTACTAATGCCCGAGGGGCTTGTGATGATTTTCGGACTGAGTGAGGCCGAGGGCCATATGTGAGGATATATTGAGTGATATGAGGCCGAGGGGCTTGTGCTTATTTGCACTAATTGTTTTGCATTCATTTGCATAACTGTTGAAAAAGCCATTTTCAAAAGAGGTTTAAACTGAGCTAAAATATTTCTAAAGATTTCACAGCTTCACTATTTTTCTCAAGGGTTTTACACCACTTCTATACAGCATGTTGGTTTGCTTTACGTGATTTCTTACTGCTCAGTTGTTATTTACCTTTATTACTCACTGAGTTGGAGTACTCACTTTACTCCCTGCACCTCGTGTGCAGATACAGGTATTTATTCACCCGATAGCGGGTGTTGAGCTGATCGGAGGCTGAGTTATCGGAGTTTAGCAAGGTGGCTGCCAGGGTTCGCAGCACCGCTCTTCTCCCTTCTCTTTCATCAGTCCTGTTTTGTAAATTCCTACCTTGTAGTCGTATTTATACTCTAATAGATGCTCATGACTTATGACACCCCGGTTTAGGCTGTGTCGGGATGGTTTCTGCTGTTGTTATCGTTATTTCCGCAAATTATGGTTATTATATCATGTTTTAGAACTACTTATGGTATTTAACTGTTTAAAAGAGGTAGTCTGTTTTGGTCTGGCTGGCCTTGTCTTCACGAGAGGCGCCATTACGATTGGGTTCGGGGTTAGGGTCGTGATAGTTATGGATTTGTCGGCTTGCCTAATAATGTGATAGGCGCCATCATGACCGGTATTTGGTGTCGTGACACCTACTTCCGCTAGCATCATACATTGTTTTTTTGATAAAGCTAAAAGACTACTGATGAAGATGAATTTAATGAAATATGATAGTAGAATTTTTCTAGTGAACTGATTGTTTAATATAGTCAAAGTATGCACCTACTAAATTTAATATGTATAAATGTAAAGGCAACTTTTTAGGTATGTTAGATGTTTTAGGTTTAGAGAAAATGTAACTTTTCGCACATTTCAAGAAAAGTAGGTAGTAAAATACGACAAGTCATAAATGGAAATAGAAATGTAACTTCAGATTAATAAGTCAACAGCATAATGCAACAACATATTAAACTGGTTAAATATCATGCAAAAGCATAATGTCCAGTATTATATACTGGATGTGCACAATCCAGATTCTTGTTACCGATTTAATCATTTTTGTGAAAATCCTACTTATAAAGCGTTATAAGCCAGTATATTATAATGGAGAGGTGTAAACTAGTGGAAAATTTGTATCTAGAACTATTTTGTGGAATAAAATAATTTAATTATTTTTTCCTGTATATTATGCTGGAGATATATAATGCGAAACCATAATCTTCCGTATTTTTTACTGGATGTGTAAATCCAGATTTTTTTTGCTTAGACGTAGTTCTTATTTTGATTCTTACATTATGCGTTGGGAATTGTGTCACAGTAATAATTACACTTTCACTCATTTCATAGGAGTCTTTATTTTATAGATAGTAATTTGGATTTCATAATTTTACAGCTTTATACTAATCCAGTATACTGGAGTCTATATTGCATTTACAAACGACGCGCCATTCACTAAAGCGTACCTTGAATTTCTCCTGTATATGCTACTGGAGATATATCATTTGAAAGTATAGTCTCCTGTATATTATACTGAAAATGTACAATCCTGATATAATATCTATTATCATGACATCACATACAAGTAACCATTGGTGCAATCTTTTATGCATTTTTAACCACAAATTATATTATACGTTGGCAGTTGTGTCACAGTAATAATTACATTTTCAGTCAATTCATAGGATTCTATATTTTATGGATAGTCATTTGGATTTCATAATTTTACAGATTTATAGTAATATAGTATACTAGAGTCTATATTGCTTTTCAAACGACGCGCCATTCACTAAGCGTACCTCGAATTTCTCCTGTATATTCTAATGGAGATGTCCTGTATTTTGTACTGGAAGTGTAAAATCCTAATATAATAAATTAAATTTAGTAATTTTTTTTATTCTGTGATACACATAGCTTTATATTATGACATAATAACTATTTTGATTATGTCACATACAAGTGACTTTAATATAGTTGTATATAATATTTCATAATTTTATTAGTGTACATAACCATTTGGTGCAGTTTTTTATGTGTAACGATCCGACTGGTCGTTTTGATTTTTCGGACCCCGTTCCTCTATATAAAACTTCCCACACTTGCTTCAGTAATTTACTACTTGCGGGGACGGTTAGTTCGGGGTTTGGAGGAATTTTGAGTGAAATATGCCCATTTGAGTTCTTCAAATTTTCTTAAAAGACTAAGTTTGACTTTGGTCAACATTTTAAGAAAACGGATCTGGATTCATGATTTGACGGTCCTGGAGGGTCCGTGGGAAAATATGGGACCTGGGCGTATGCCCGGAATCGAATTTCGAGGTCCCTAGCCCGAGTAATGAATTCTTATTAGAAATTATTAATTTGAAATTTTAAGGATTTAAAGAAACTAAGTAATGATGGATTTCATGGGTATCGGGCTCGTATATTGGTTCCGAAGCCTGGTACAGGTCTGAAATATCATTTAAGACTGGCCCGTAAAATTTGGTGTCAATCCGAGTAGTTTTAGAGCGTTTTGGCCCGTTAGAGGAAAATTAAGAACTTGAAGTTCATAAGTTTGATTCATTTGGTTTTAGGAGGTGATTCCTAGATTTAGCGTTGTTTCGGGTGTTCCGAAGGTTCGAGTAGATCCGTCTCATGATTTCAGACTTGTCGGTATGTTCGGACTGGGCCCGGGAGCCCTGAGCGTCAATCGGACGAGGCTCGAGTGAAGTGGAAATTTGAGAAAGGGATGAAGGTTGTTGCTTCTGTCATAACCGCACCTGCGGTTGGTGGACCGCAGGTGCGAGACCACAGAAGCGGCCTAGGGCAGGCCAAACCAGGAACTGTAGATGCGGCTCCCTAGCGGCAGAAGCGGCTCCGCAGATGTGGGCTTCAGACCGCAGAAGCGGTCCCATCCTTCCCTCCCCTTTTCGCAAATGCGGTCTCATTCTCGTAGATGCGGGACCGCAGATGTGGAAATCGCTGGGCAGTGAGGTTCATTTAATATGGGTTCTAAGTCATTTTATCACATTTTACTCTTCCATTGGCGATTTTGGGAGCTTTGGGGAGAAGACTTTCACTTAGCATTATGAGGTAAGTTTATTCCAACCATCCTTAGTTTAATACTTGCGTATTAGGTAGATTAAACACTAGAAATTACGTAAAATCAAGGGGTTAGAGCAAGACCTAGGGTTTTAATAAAACTTAGATTTAACCACAAAAATTGTTATGGAATTAATTAGAAATCATATATTATTGATCCTTAGGTTGTAGAGAACAACTTCCTTCAAAAAATCTCGGAATCCGGGCACGTGGGCCCGGGGTCCGAATTTAGGAAACTTGTGTTAATGGTTGGAAAATTGCTTAAATAGCTAGAACTCGATCTTGTGAGTCTAAATTGACTAGTTCTTACTTCATTTAACTAGTTTGGGATTGTTCGGCTCTGAATTGAGGGCTTGGACTTGTTCTTGATATTTGGAAATAAGCTTTGGAGCAAGGTGAGTCTCCTTTCTAACCTTGTAAGAGGGAATTGTCCCCATAGGTGTAATAATTGAATTAATTTCCATTATATGCAGGGGCTACGTGCGCACTAGGTGACGAGAGTCCGTGCGTAGCAACTATTATGTTAAGTTCGGGTAGTCTAGGGCCCAAAAACATGCTCTACGTGATATTCTTGTAACTTGATGTTAAATTCGGAGTTGTATAAATTATTTGATTAAGGTAAATGCAACTAGTGAGGGAACCTTATTCTATTTGGCCCTTAAAAGGGAATTTGGGAATTTCCTGTGAATGACTACTCCTCAAATATACATTATTGTCTACTTGTGATGATTTTATTTATGTTTGACCGCGTCGCACATGTGATTCGTGAGCGGGGTAATAGATGCATCTATGGTTCGAGCCGTTCGAAACCTCGGCAGTGCACAATTTATTTTTATGTTGGATCGGGCGTACGTCCCTCGGTGTTCTTTGTGCATGATTTGCCTAGCACTTTCTCTGTGGACTAGACATCATATCTACTTAATATATATATGGACACTCATGATGATATTTGGAAAAGAATTGTTATTCCATACTTGTTAATACTAATACCTCGTGTAATGACCCGACCTGTCATTTTGAGGTCTAGCGTGTCGTTCAGCAGTTTGAGGCCATGAGCAGCCTCATTTCAGGTATTATGACTTGTACGCATGGTCATAATTGAATTTAGGGAAGTTCAGAGTTGATTTGGAAAGAGAATTCTCATTTCGGAAGCTTAAAGTTGAAAGAATTAACTAGGATTGGATTTTTGAGTAAACGACCTTGGAATCGGGATCTGAAGGTTCCATCAGGTTCGTATGATGATTTCGGACTTGGGCGTATGCCTGGATCGGGTTCTGGATGACCCGGGAGCGCTTTGGAGTCTATTGTGGAAGTTAGCATATTGGAAGAAATTTCATAAGTTTGGCTTGAAGTGCATTTCAATGTTATCAATGTCCGTTTGGGATTCCGAGTCTAGTAGTAGCTTTGTATGGTGATTCGGGAGTTGGGAGCGCGATCGGAAGTGAATTCGAAGGTCCGTAGGTCATTTTGAAGTCATTTAGCTAAAGATAGAAATTTGAAGGTTTTTGAGAAGATTGACCGGAAGTGGACTTTTTGATATTGGGGACAAAATCCGATTCCGAAAGTTGGAGTAGGTCCGTAATGTCGAATATGGCTTGTGTGCAAAATTTGAGGTCAATCGGACGTGATTTGATAGGTTTAAACATCGAAAGTAGAAGTTTGAAATTCTAAAGTTCATAAAGCTTGGATTGGAGGTTGATTCATGATTTTAGCGTTGTTTGATGTGATTTGAGGCCTCGAGCAAGTCCGTAATGTGTTTTGGGACTCGTTGGTATGATTGGTTGGGGTCCCGGGTGGATTCCGGGTTGTTATCGGATCGAAAATGGAATTTTGGAAATGCTGAAGTAGATGGTATCTGGTGTAACTGCACCTGTGAGGGTTTGGCCGCATGTGCAGAGCCGCAGAAGCAACCAAGAAGCCACAGATGCGGTATGGACGGAGGAAAACTGGGACCGCAGATGCGGGACCTCACCTGCGGTGGAGATGTCACGACCTGGATTTTCCACCCTCGGGAGTCGTGATGGAGCCTACTAATGAGAGCTAGGCAAGCCAATCCTTAACTGCTTACATCATTATCAAATTACTTCTTTTAACATTTAACAGTGATAACGTGAAAACAGCGGAAGAATTCAACATAAGCCTCTACCCAAGACTGGTGTCACAATACTCACGAACTTCTAAGAATACTGAATACAATCGTCTGAAAGAAAATAATAAACTGTTTGTCTCGAATACAATGAAATAACAGACTAAAATGATAGATAGAGGAGACGCCGGGCCTGCGGACGCCTGCAAGGCTACCTCGGTGTCTTACTAGTCTGACTGCTCACACCCGCGCTACTACTGCTGCTGTCCGAAACCTGTATCTGTGCAAAAGAGCACAGAGTGTAGTATCAGCACAACCAACCCCATATGCTGGTAAGTGCCTAGCCTAACCCCGGCGAAGTAGTGACGAGGCTAGGACCAGACAACCAAATAAACCTGTGCAGTTCAAGTATGTATATAGACGACAAAGGAAGTACTGGAAGCAACCAATCAATGTGAGAGGGGAAACATGTTGTGGGGAGGTAACAGTTTCAAATAGAAATATTCAATAAAAGACAAGGGAGATAATCAATATAGCAACAATAACCCGACAAGGGTTCATTTTTATAACTCTTTCTCTTTCTTTCACTTTCATTTCATAACTTACTCAACCACTTGAGCCATTGCTTCAAAGGATTCAATTATCTTATATATTTTCTCAATTCATATTATAACGTGAGCCAATGCTCCTCGAAATTTAAACATCACAATTTCTTTCACATGCTCTTTACAACATATAGGAATCATCACTTAAGCATGGAAAATACAACAAAATCAGAATATTCGCAATATAAAGACTCACGGTCATGCTAGACACCAACGTATAGATACTCGTCACCATGCCTATACGTAGTACTCGACCAATAGCAAGTAGAAAATAAGACTCAACTCCTATTCCCTCAAGCTAAAGTTAGAGCAAACACTTACCTCGAACTTCCACGACCAACTCAAGCCTCAAACACCGCTTTTTCCACGAGTATCAGACTCCAAATGGCCCAAATCTAGTCAATTCAATTTCATAATGTAAATAACACTTCGAGTAACTGATTCTACAATTAAATTCTAAGCTAATATGCAAAATTATATAAAACGACCAAAATGCCCCTCGGGCCCACATCTCAGAATCGGGTAAAATTTACATTTTCAGAATCCTCATACCTTCACGAATCTAACCATACCAAAATTACTCAAATCCGACCATAACTCTACCTTCAAATTCTCAATTCAAGTCTATGGAATTTTCTACCATTTGTTTTAACCAAAAACACTAATTTGTAGATAAAAACATTAATAGATTCATGTAATTTAACCAAATTCGAGTTAAATCCATTTACTCCAATCTATATGGTGATTCTCAATTCAATTCCTCACTATTCATCTTCTTCTTTCCCCAAAAATAGAATTTTCAAGACCCACCCTTAGGGTTCATACAATATCCCATTACAACTTCAAATAAAACTCATAAACATGCTATCCATACTCCAATATTACATATATATAAAGCTCAAGTGAAGGAATTATCTTTTGGTGGAGGAATCTCATTTTTTCTCTTTTAGGTGTTCTTGAAGATTCAACCCATTTCCTATGGATTTGATCCATAATAATGTTAGTATTCTCACTTAGTGATGTAATATAATCATCTTTATGTCAAAATAACTTACCTTTAAGTGTATCCATGGTGGAAGAGCTCCTCCTTCTCTCTAAAATTCATTCCAAGTTGAAGAACTAACTCATTCTCTCTCTAAACCCATGTTTTCAGCTCTTTAAAATTCAACTCTAGTTCTGTGTAGCCTCCTTGCATAGCCTACGCATGAAACCTATGCAGGAGGCTTTCAATTTGGCCAAATTCTGATTTTGGCTACGCATGTTGCGTAGCCTGCTGCGTAGCCATACACAGGCTGCGTAGCCTGCTCCGCTACCTTTTTGTAAAATGGTCATAACTTTCTGTATACACCTCCAAATGACAATCGGTTTGATGTTCTAGAAACTAGACTCATAGAGATTTAATTTGATAGGTTGTGCCTCACACAAATACTTATATATATGTATATATGCTCGTCCAAAGTGAGGTCTTGTGCGTACTCATCTGCAACTTTAGTCTATTATGAAATTTTCCAACTTGGCTTAGACTTAGGACTTTCCTTAGACCCCATATCTCTTCTAATATGCCTCGTACACCTATTATCATATCTAATTGGTATCCATAATATTAATAGTCGTCGAATGAGAAGTAGAGTCGACCCCGAAACACTTAGCATAACTTATCTCTTTTCTCACACATCTCTAACTCCCAAATTTTGACTAACTCCCAAGTTTTCCAAAAATTTTGCCAGAGTTTACTTTGTAACTAGGCCTATCCACCTGTCAGAGAATCCCAAGAACCAATCCTAACAACACATACACAATCCAATCAACATAACACCACACGAAAAATAATTCTGATAGTGACCTCATAAGCAATATGTTGCTAGAAAAGAAATGCCATATACATCAACTATTTAAGTGATACTCAACTCATAGCAGGTAAGTTCTTGAGAATTTCATGAAACATAGAAATAAATATTTAAATTAAAGATGACATTATTGGGTCATCACAAGAGAAGACGCAGAAGCGGAAAAAAGGCAGCCTGGTGAGGACTACAAAAGCGGTATTTGAACCGCACCTGCGAAACCGCAGAAGCGGTCAAGGGACCGCAGGTGCGGAAAGTGCTGAAGGCAGTGGGTTGTTTTAAAGTCGGGATTTGGCCATTTTTCTCTCATTTTCTCTCGGTATGGACGATTTTGGAGAGCTTCAAGTGTGGTTTTTCATCATCAACGACAAGGTAAGCTAACCCCACCTATCTTGAGTTAAATATATTGATTTTGTATGGATTTTAGCATGTAAATTGGTAGAAATTTGGGGGTTTGAGTAAAACCTAGAAAATTCGTATTCTTGGATTTTGGCCATAATTTTGGGTATGAAATTAGGAGAAAATCATATATTTGAGTTTGTGAGTTCATGAGTAAATTTTATCTTCGAAAAATTTCGGAATCCGTGAACGTAGGCCCGAGGGCAATTTTGTCAATTTTTTGATCGGGGTTAGGAATTGCTATAAATGGGATTGTAATGAGTAATCTAACATATGTTAATGTATTTGCATAATTATTGGCTAGTTTTGGAGCATTGTGCATCGATTCGAGTCTTCGGAAGGGCGTGGAATGCCGGTTATGGATCTCGGAGCGAGGTGAGTCTCCTTTCTAACCTTGGAAGAGGGAA
Source organism: Nicotiana tabacum (assembly GCF_000715075.1). Classification (NCBI taxonomy): domain Eukaryota; kingdom Viridiplantae; phylum Streptophyta; class Magnoliopsida; order Solanales; family Solanaceae; genus Nicotiana; species Nicotiana tabacum. The sequence goes on from NC_134080.1 coordinate 16,644,136, forward strand.
TTGTCCCCCTAGGTGAAATAATTGGTTATGTGTTCCTATTTGAGGGGGCTACGTACACACGAGGTGACGAGAGTCCGTGTGTAGCTACTATTATGTTTAAGTCCGGGTAGTCTAGGACCTAAAAACATGCTATACTTGGAATATTTGTAATCTTGTTGACATTTGACTTGTTTAAATCACATCGAATTAGTAAATAATTTTCTAAAGAGATTAAACTTCATTTTCAAAAATCTTTAAACTTCTTGATTAACTGTCTGTGTGTGTTTAATTTCAGAACGGTCCGAACGCCTCGGTAGATTAAATAGATGCATCTATGGTTCGCGCCGTTTGACCCTCGACAGTGCACAATTTATTTTCTATCGGATCGGGCTGTACGTCCTCGGCATGATTTGAGCGTGCTTGTATTGCTTGCCTTGAAACTTATTGAAGTTGTTGTTGCCTCTTCCTGGATTGAGAATATATGTATAAATGATGAAAAGGAATTTGTTATCTAGCTATGACCAAGATGAGGACTATATCAACAACAACAACGACCCAATATAATCCCACAGGTGGGGTTTGGGGAGGGTAATATGTACGCAGACCTTACCCCTACCCCGAAGGGTAGAGAGGCTATTTCCAGGAGACCCTCGGCTCAAAAAAGCAACAGGAGCCTATAAAAGAAAGAATTGTTTAATTGCTTCAACCCATTGAATTATAATCATATTTATAAAAATTCATGGTTTAATATATTATGGATAATACATTATTGGATCACTAGTAAGTTTTGAAGTCGACCTATCGTCTCTACTTCTTCGAGATTAGACGGGATACTCATTGGGTACACATTGTTTTCGTACTCATACTACACTTCTGTGCATTTTTGTTGCACAGGCACATGCATCTCTAGTGGCCTACTGGGTGTAGCAGCATGGCTGATACAAAGACTTAGGTGAGCTGCACTTCTCGAGGTGACCCGCAACTAGCAGAGACTCTTTCAGTTTTCTGTATTTCTTTTTTGTCCAATATTGTATTCTGGATGGTTGTTGTATTATATTATTTCCAAAAAATTGCTCAGCACTTGTGACACCGGGTTCTGGGATGGTTATAGGATTGTTCAATATTTAATTGGTTGAAGACATTTTCTTATTTCAATGAATTCCATTACTTGATGTTTAAACGTATAAATGGAACGATTTCAATAAGTATTAACAAGAAGTTTTGGTTATTGGTTGTTGGCTTGCCTGATAGTGGTGTCCGACGCCAACACGACCCTTAGTGGATTTTGGGTTGTGGCAACATGGTATCAGAGCACTATGTTCCCTTAGGCCTCACGAGTCATAATCAAGTCTAGTAGAGTCTTGCGGATCGGTACGGAGATGTCTGTACTTATCTTTGGGAGGCTACACGGCTGTTAGGATTGCTTCCTTTCTTGATTCCTCATCGTGCAATTTGATTCCTTTGAGTCTTATGCCCTTTTTTCCTTCCTACTCAATCTTACGTGATGCGAACCGCTTGTTATAAATTGAGAATTGAAGAATTGTAATGGTACTATGAATATGGTGCAGGGTGTTTCTCCCTGCGGGGGTGATTGAGCTATTATCGTCGCCTTGTAGAAGGATATTCTATTGTTTCAGCTCAGTAGCATATTTCTGAGAGCTCTGAGGCTAGGCACAAGTTGCCGTGATGCTTATGATCGATTGTTCCATGGTATTGATACGATGGTAGAATAATTGCCTACGTGTCGGGGCAGTGAATGACTTGAAGGGAGGTTTACTCAGTGCATGATCTAGAGATTCAGTATTTTATTCCCGGAAAGGGAAAGGCAATCGGGGTTGAGAATGTTCAGGTTTAGGTTGATGGGGTAACAAGACTTGGTAATTGCGGGCGTGGTGGATTTTTTCTTCTGTGATGATATGTTGTTGTCCTTATTGAATGTACTAAGTTCACCGGTATTATAATCTTCTACAATTCGCCTCTGGAGTAGGATATTGCGGGTCAGTATTAAAGAAACGACTGTTAGATATCGCGGGGTGCGGTGGTGTAGGATTGAATAGGCGTTCCTAATGTTGACGACTCGAGAAATATGATCTTTAGAAAGGTTTAAAGTTAGTAGCGATTGTGCGTTCAAGTGCTACGAAGATAGATTTTATTTAAGGAAACAACCGAGCAGCAAAGGATGGGGAAGAACATGTGGGAAGTGTTAGGCGGTGGTTAGAATTTCTAGAAGGCCAAGTATAAGAAGCAAAGGTCGAGTAGTCAATTAAAGGAATGAGTTCCGCCAAAGTGGGAGAGTGGCGGAGTTGCATATGGGCATTGTGGTAGGATGACTATGCACCTTAAGGAGAGTTTAGAATGACTTGGGAACTTTAGTGTTTAGTGATTGGGGCCTACGGATTTAATTGGGCCCTTATGTGGTGGAAGATTTGATATAACGGGAAAGAAATGCTTGAAATGAAGAAGGATACAACATAACTTTGAATTGGAAGGATGTTGCTGAACATTTAATTGATGTCCACGATGGGTAAATGAACTTGTGCAGCCAGAGGGTGAGCTCAGACTCAGGATGGGTTATTGATGTCATAGTGAATATACCTCGTGCAACAGCGTTGGAAGATGTCGGGAAGTGATTTCTACAGGTGGGTTATTCCCTGTGAGCAGCTTAGCGGTCGCATGGTTGGCGAGGCTTCTGCGAAGAATTCTATTGGTTATTCAGCGAAGAGATCGGTCGTGCGAATGTGGTTGATGATTCAGAGTATAAAAAGGGGTTTTACAGAAAGATTCCGAGAATTTTGGCGGTTGATTGCGCAAGGTTATGTCAATAAGAGATAAAGAATCCTGGAGAATTCCAGAGTTGTGTAATAGTGGCTTCAAGTAAGTGGGAGAGTCCCACCACCTATGATTGGGTTGCATGGTTAACTACTTGCGAGGTTCCCGGTTATTAGCATGTTGATGGGTTATTTCAGCTATGGAAAAAGACCATAAGTGGTAATTTGAGTAGGAAATTGTTAAAGGTGAGCTATGGTTGGCCTTGTTGGCTCATGTTTAGACTTGGGGGAAGGATTCAGGATTTGTTCTTTGTATAGATGCGGGTTCCAAGGGAAGTGATTCTGCCAGGTGTTTCGTCGAGAGGGTGTTCATGTGCTAGAAGATTCATGTAGTTGATTATATTCAGGGCCAAGTTAGAGTGGGTGGCTCTCAACAATGGTCCTAATGGATTCAAAAGGGTAAAGTGTGGTGCCTAATGATTTCAAGCCTATAGGTACGGTTAAGAGTCAAGCTTTTGTAGCAGCTTATTAGAAGAGGCCCAGAATGTCTAATGATGTGTTGGCTTGCAGTGTAGCACTTGGGAGGTATGAAATGGTTCGTGGAATTTGAGACAGCATGGTCTCGTGATTCAAGGTCACTCAGGATGAGTGCGGATAGAGTGTGGTAAGTATTGAATGGAGTTGTTACTGTTCCTATGGCAGTCAAGGATAAATTTGAAGAAGACAGATTTGTTAGCCATAGTTGAATTGGCATATTGGTGGTAGTGATCAGTTCCTTCAGCGTGATCAAGTTATGCAAGTGATTTGTAACGGTACGTATGAGGCTTGTCAACTGCCGTAATTGATGTTATTCAGAGGCATTCTACTGTTATGGCTTGTTATGTGGAGGCGGATCCCGGAAGGGCTATGGTGGCTTAGACCACTACTTAGAGATTTGCATATTCTATGGTTATGAGAATTCACATGTGTGGCTATGGTTCTCCTGAAGTGAGTCTAGTAAAAGGTTTTTATATGATGAAGTGTTAACCTATTAGTGGTTCCGGAGTTATGATGAGAATCGTGTTCCATTGTATGTTGGCATGATGGGTACAACGAGAGGTATGAAATTTGAAATAAGGATCAAAGTTGCAGTTTGGTGTTGACAAGGATGTCACGAGCTTGGATGAGCAGGAAAGGAGTTTCGATATTTAAGGTAAGTTGGTATTGTCTTCAACGTCACCTGAGATCGGTGTTTCGTGGAAAAGGCTTTGTATACTGGTTAGGGATTCTTGATCGCTTTTCAGAGTTAGAGTGGCTGGTGGTTTGGGTGTACAGAACTGTTATTTGTCATGGTAGGTTGTGGGTGCGTGACCCACAGAAAGATTGTATAAGCGTGGCATGTAGTCACTTGATTGATTGAAGAAGTTAAACCGAGTATGAAGATTGTAGTGATGTTGTTGAATTGAGAATTGGTGCTTGGAGGGCACGCAGTTTTTTGGGTTGCGGACTATGGAGGATTACTCCAGTTATGATGGTTATTCTGGTGTGTTTTGGGAGAAAGGAGGTTATTATGGACCCAGGAAAGATTATGGACCTAGTTCGGTACGATCAAAATCGACTTGAGGTCTGTGAATGGATTTAAGTATAAATATGGGCCTTATATCAGGCTGGATGCGTTCATTTCAGCATATAGATCCTTATGGAGGAGTATTCAAATGTGGATATTATTTCGCCGTCGGCTATTTCATGTAATGCTATATTGTTCCATCTGAGTTGTGAATGGCTCGATGATTTTTTGATGTGTTGAGGTTCTGCATAGACATGATGTCATATGAGCAGGATGGCTCTCGAGATTCAAATCGTATATCGCACCTCAGTTATGCTTGAGTTTAAGTGGGAGAGAATTTAATGACTCGATCGGTCGTTTTGAGCTCTAGCGCGTCGTTCAGCAGTCTGAGGCCATGAGCAGCCTCATTTCAGGTATTATGACTTGTACGCATAGTCGGAATTGAATTTCGGAAAGAATTAACTAGGATTTGATTTTTTAGTAAACGACCTCGGAATCGGGATCTGAAGGTTCCATCAGGTTCGTATGATGATTTCGGACTTGGGCGTATGCTCGGATCGGGTTTTGGATGACCCGAGAGCGTTTTGGCGCCTATTGTGGAAGTTAGCATTTTGGAAGAAATTTCATAAGTTTGGCTTGAAGTGCATTTCATGGTTATCAATGTCCGTTTGGGATTTCGAGTCTGGGAATAGCTACGTATGGTGATTCGGGAGTTGGGAGCGCGATTGGAAGTGAATTCGGAGGTTCGTAGGTCATTTTGAAGTCATTTGGCTAAAGATAGAAATTTGAAGGTTTTTGACAAGTTTGACCGGAAGTGGACTTTTTGATATCAGGGTCAGAATCTGATTCTGAAAGTTGGAGTAGATCCGTAATGTCGAATATGGCTTGTGTGCAAAATTTGAGGTCAATCGGACGTGATTTGATAGGTTTAAACATCGAAAGTACAAGTTTGAAATTCTAAAGTTCATAAAGCTTGGATTGGAGGTTGATTCATGATTTTAGCGTTGTTTGATGTGATTTGAGGCCTCGAACATGTCCATAATGTGTTTTGGGACTGGTTGGTATGATTGGTTGGGGTCCCGGAGGCCTCAGGTGGATTCTGGGTGGTTGTCGGATCGAAAATGGGATTTTGGAATGGTTGAAGTAGCTGGTATCTGGTGTAACCGCACTTGTGAAGGTTTGGCCGCAGGTGTGGAGCCGCTGAGGTGGCCAGGAAGCTGCAGATGCAGTATGGGTGGAGGAGAGCTGGAACCACAGATGCGGTGGTTTTTCCATAGATGAGGGACCGCACCTACGGTGGAGAAGATGCAGAAGCGGAAAAAGGTAGCCTGGTGAGGACCGCAGAACCGGTATTTGAACCGCACCTGCGGAACCGCAGAAGCGGTCAAGGGACCGCAGGTGCGGAAAGTGCTGAAGGCAGTGGGTTGTTTTAAAGTCGGGATTTGGCCATTTTTCTCTCATTTTCTCTCGGTATGGACGATTTTGGAGAGCTTCAAGTGGGGTTTTCCATCATCAACGACAAGGTAAGCTAACCCCACCTATCTTGAGTTAAATATATTGATTTTGTATGGATTTTAGCATGTAAATTGGTAGAAATTTGGGGGTTTGAGTAAACCTAGAAAATTCGTATTCTTGGATTTTGGCCATGATTTTGGGTATGAAATTAGGAGAAAATCATATATTTGAGTTTGTGAGTTCATGGGTAAACTTTATCTTCGAAAAATTTCGGAATTCGGGCACGTGGGGCCCGAGGGAAATTTTGTCAAATTTTCGACCGGGGTTAGGAATTGCTATAAATGGGATTGTAATGAGTAATCAAACATATGCTAATGGATTTGCATAATTATTGGCTAGTTTTGGAGCATTGTGCATCGATTCGAGTCTTCGGAAGGGCGTGGAATGCCGGTTATGGATCTTCGGAGCGAGGTGAGTCTCCTTTCTAACCTTGTAAGAGGGAATTGTCCCTCTAGGTGAAATAATTGCTTATGTGCTCCTATTTTAGGGGGCTACGTACGCACGAGGTGACAAAAGTTCATGCGTAGCTACTATTATGTTTAAGTACGGGTAGTCTAATTCCCAAAAATATGCTATACTTGGAATATTTGTAATCTTGTTGACATTTGACTTGTTTAAATCACATAGAATTAGTAAATAATTTTCTAAAGATATTAAACTTCATTTTCAAAAATCTTTAAAAGAGAATTGGCTTTTCTTTGGATAATTGTTCCCTGTTGACTTCTTGATTGACTGTCTGTGTGTGTTTAATTTTGGAACGAGCCGAACGCCTCGGTAGATTAAATAGATGCATCTATGGTTCGCGTCGTTCGACCCTTGGCAGTGTACAGTTTATTTTCTGTTGGATTGGGCCGTACGTCCTCGACATGATTTGCGTGTGCTTGTATTGCTTGCTTGAAACTTATTGAAGTTGTTGTTGCCTCTTCCTGGCTTGAGAATATATGTATAAATGATGAAAAGGAATTTGGAAACTTCCTATAAAAGAAAGAATTGTTTAATTGCTTCAACCCATTGAATTATAATCATGTTTAAAAAAATCTACGGTTTAATATATTATGGATAATACATTATTGGACCACTAGTAAGTGTTGAAGTCGACCTCTCGTCTCTACTTCTTCAAGATTAGACAGGATACTCATTGGGTACACGTTGTTTTCGTACTCATACTACACTTCTATGCATTTTTGTTGCACAGGCACATGCATCTCTAGTGGCCTACTGGGTGTAGCAACATGGTTGATACGGAGACTTAGGTGAGATGCACATCTCGAGGCGACCCGCAGCCAACAGAGTCTCTTTCAGTTTTCTGTATTTATTTTCTGTCCAATATTGTATTCCGGACGGTTGTTGTATTATATTATTTCCTAGAAATTGCTCAGCACTTGTGACATCAGGTTCTAGGATGGTTATAAGATTGTTCAATATTTAATTGGTTAAAGACATTTTCTTATTTCAATGAATTCCATTACTTGATGTTTAAACATATAAAAGGAATGATTTCATTAAGTTTTAAAACAAGAAGTTCTGGTTATTGGCTTTCCTGACAATGGTGTCTGGAGCCATCACGACCCTTAGTGGATTTTGGGTCGTGACACCTCGTGTTATTACTGCTTATTAAAAATTTCTTCTCATATTATTTGACCTTAGTAAGTATCGAATCGACTTCTCGTCTCTACTTCTTCGAGATTAGACGGGATACTTACTGGGTACATGTTGTTTATGTACTCATACTACACTTTTTTACTTAATTGTACAGGATCAGAGGCAGGTGGATCTGGTTACCAGTCTGGTGCGCATCCTTGAGCGGACCCGAGGCTTCTACGGTGAGCTGCTTCCCTTCCATGCCGTTCAGCAGCCTGAAGAAATCTTTCTTATGTATTTACTTTTGCTGTCTATCCTGATTCGGACAGTAGGATAGTGCGATTTTTTTGTATATTCTACTAGTTGCCCATAGCTTGTGATACAAGGTCTTGGCACACACTCGAGTAGACATTTATTTTTGGGTTGTATTATCACTTTGATACAGTATTGATCATTTCTGACCTCAACTTTAAATCTGAGAAATCTATTGCGCTTAGTTTTGGTAAAGGTAAAATGAGAACTTAATTATACTTCTGCGTCGGCTTGCCTGACAATGGTGTCGGGCGCCATTATGACCTACTATGAAAATGGGTCGTGACATTATGCATTTTATACCACAAATTATATTATATATTGGGAGTTGTGTCACAGTAATAATTACATTTTTACTCATTTCATAGGATTCTATATTTTATGGATAGTAATTTGGATTTCATATTTTACAACTTTATACTAATCAAGTATACTGGAGTCTATATTGCTTTTACAAACGACGCGCCATTCACTAAAGCATACCTCAAATTTCTAAACCACGTGCCATATATTATCTCGAATTTCAAAATACTTGAAATGTCAAGCTTAATTTCGAACAGTTGACGTTCTATGGGTAGAAAGCACTCTCTCAAGCGTAAAAAACCTATTCATCCAATCTCAGTGTCATCAGGTTTTTCTGATTTTGTTATGGATAACGAAAATTATTCTCTTACAATGGAAGAATCTTATATGAAAGATGCTCCACGTGTGTATGCAGTTGGTGTATCATCATCGGCACGTGGAACAAAAGTTGTTAGTTTAGGACGGGCTCGTTTACAAAGGGCTAAGTTACGAAATACCTCTAGATCATCTTTGAATAACTCTGGGTCAGGTAGTATTAGAATAACGCGTTCTCAAAGTGCTAAGCAATGTGAAATTAGTGGTTCTAAAAGTGTCAAGGAACCAGAAGTTGATGTTTCTCAAAATAATATAAAGCCTACAAAAAAAAAAGGAAGGTTTATGAATCAACTATTCATAAGAGAAGCCATTCCAAATCATTTTTGAAGGTAAATTATATTACACCTTATTGATTGATAGATACTTTGTATAATGTATACCATGTAATATACTTATATATGTGTCTGTATTGTATTGCAGCTTAGTGCAAGTGATAGACCAATACTTGGCAGTAACTTCAATTCTAAGACTGTTACCAATTTGAAAATAAAATTGTCAACAACGCAACTTGAACTTTTTTAAGTCAACTTGTTTTGGCTATTTGTTGAATTTGCCTAGTATAAAACTGCAAACACGGTTAATATATTATTTGTTAACTTAGGAGGTTGAAAAAGGGAAAGCGAACGAAATGGCATTTCTTGTCAATGGGGTTAAGTTACGTTTTGACTTGGGAGAGTTTGCTTATGTGAGTGGATTAAAATGTACCGGTGATGTACAACCTTGTAGTGAAGCTACGCAAAAGAATAATCGTTCAATTGCAAAGTACTTTATGGATTACCCTTCTATTTCTAAAGAACACCTTGTGTATTGTTTTCTTACAAAAACATTTGAGTCTGATGAAGATGCTATTAAGATAGCAGTGCTATTTGTTGTAAATTCATTCCTATTTTATATTAAGAACACCAAACTAGTTGATAGGATGTACTTGGACTTGGTTGACAAGGGTTATTACAATAATTATCCATGTGGAATAGATGTATATGAGGAAACAGTGAGATCAATGTCAACTATTTTGGATAAGCAGCGATAGTATTATTGGATTTCAGGGTTCCCTTATGCTATTCAGATATGGTTCTATGAATGTTTTGGATATTTGCATAGTTCTGTTGCTTGCGTAGGTGATAAGTCACCTTGCCTTGCAACATTCATAAGGTGTTGGGTAGTTGATTCTTGATCCATGTCGTATCCTGATCTACCAGGTTCTTCTCCTTCTTCATTGTCTTCCTTCCCTCCTGATGTAGCTCCAAATGCATTCTTTTTAGGGACCAAGGCCTTCTCTTCTCCTCTTTTTAACAGCTGCAACTGGTTTTTCTCCAATATAACAGTAACATTTACTATTTTTGTTTTTTGTTTTGGCTGTTTCTCCTTCTCTGTTGTGTTGTGTCCTTGTGGGTCTTCTTGTGATTTCTAAAGTTTATCATCTTCTGTTCCTCCAGGATCATTTACCTCTAGGCCTCTTCCTTCATAGTTTCTAATTTCTGTGACTTCTGCTATCTGATAATTATTGTTGTGCTCAACATTTTCTGATCCTCCCTTTACTAAAAAATTACCAGTTGTACTGTTGTCATTGGCATGGGGCTCTCCATTTACACTTTGCTCATCTTCTTCTTTGTCCTTCTCATTTGGTTCCTCATCAACTTGTGCTCCTAGTGGTACTTCGTTCTCCTCTGAATCGTATTCCCTTTGTGCATCCCATAGCCTGCCTCCACAGCCTTGCACTCTTTCTTTAAATGTAGACGATTTTGACCCTTCTACTTGAGAATTTGGAGTTTTATTAATTTCCTTGTTCACTAATGTATCTTGTGATGGGATTTCCTGGCATGATGTATTGATCTTCACTATTCCATCTCCTGTTTTATCCTTGAAACTTTTTTCTACCCATTGTGCAGTATCTTTTTTTGCTTTTGATAAGCGAACAACTGCCAATCAATGCAAAAAACTTCTGCCTTCTCTCTAGGAAGAGAAGGAATAGTAATTTCGTCACCATTTTCCGGTCATAACTCCGTCATCCGGTGGTGGAAGTAACCAAACTTGGTGTCAAAAGATACATAATTTCCTTACGAATAATACCCAATTGGTTTCAACTTCAGATCTATAGTCAATTTTAGTAGATCTTAATTTCATTTTCACGAGTTACTGTAACAGACAGTGTTCTTCATTCAATTTCAGCGATTCAGCTAATTCCAGCACTACCTTTCAGCACAACAGCTTGTTTTGATAACGTGAAAGTGTTCTCTTCTCTTCTAAGATTGGTTTGAATTCTAAGCTTCATTTTAAATCGAAATTACTGTTTTTACAGTTTGGACAGTGAAATTGGATTCACAACCATAAGCAATAAGTAACGTGAAGCTAATTCGAATTACAGTAGCATCGTTTTCTTGCAAAGCTGCTGCACCTTTGTCATGTAATTAAAGTGCTAAAGAATTACAGCTGTAATTGTGGCTGCGCTGCCTACCCAACCTCCTCCAAACATTGCACAAACATCAGGGAACACAAATAACAACAAACAACCGATGGATTACTCCAAAATTCTGAAACCTTGCACTTTAAATGCTGCAATGCAGGAGCAACAGGAAGTTGAGCCAATTCCCATTCGTCCACCTACAATATTGAATGGAGAGCATGTTATTCAGTTCAAAGAAGCAGAAGTAGAAAGGATGGATATCATCGAAGGATTACAATATGCAATAGTTGGTAAATGTTCTTATGGCAGCCCAGAAATTCAACAACTACGTAAGTTAATACCAATTCAATGCGGAATTAAAGGTGAGTGTAACATTGGATTTCTAAGGGATAGACATATTTTGATTAGAATGAAGTTAAGGCAAGACTATCTTCATTTCTCATCAAAAACTCATTACATAAAGGACAGGGATGGCTATCAATATCAGCTTAGGCCATTGATTTATGACTCAAAGTTTAGAGTAGATGAAGAAACACCCAAGGCAATGGCTTGGATTTCATTCCCAGGTCTATTGCCAACCTTTTTTGTGAAGGAATGTCTATTTTCTCTAGCTACAGCAGTAGGTAAACCTATGCATCTAGACATGGAAACAATTAATAAAACTAGACCTAGTTGTGCTAGGGTGAAGGTACTAGTTGATCTACTTGCAGATTTGCCTAAAAAGGTGAGGATGGACATATTCAATGAAGCTAAAAGAACAACAAGAACTGAATGGGTGAGAATTCAACATGACATGCTGCCTAAATATTGCAAACATTGTAAACTTCAAGGTCATGATCAATTTGAATGTTGGAGGATACACCCTGAACTATATGTGGAGAAGGAGAATGCTAACCAAGCAGATACAGCTAAGAAGCAGGATAGGGAACTCACAACCTATAATGATTTTATCTAGTGGAAAGGTCGTGGGTAATGTGAATGTTACAGCAAAAGAGCAATGGAAGGAAGTGAAGGACAACAGAGTTAGTAATGTAGTAAATCAAAATACTAGTCTCAATAATAATGGAATGGAGATGGCACCAGCTAAGCAGCTTGAAAACAATCAGAACAAGGAGGGTACAAGTACTGTAGATAGACAAGCAGGAGCACAAAGCAACAGTGGGATGGATGAAGAGGAAGAACCTGTTAATCAATTGGCAATGGTGGCAGCTAATGCAATAACAAACAGTCCAGCAGTTCATAACAAGCATCTACAAAGCAAAAACCAAAACACATGGTCAATAATGAGGGAAAGCTAAATCCAGCAGCACAATCTTTTCATATTAACTCATCGGGGATTGGTTCGACTAATGGTCTAGTCAATGGAAAAGAGGCATCAAAAGCAAAAAAGATACTGCACAATGGGTAGAAAGAAGTTTCAAGGATAAAACAGGAGATGGAATAGTGAAGATCAATACATCATGCCAGGAAATCCCATCACAAGATATATTAATGAACAAGGAAATTAATAAAACTCCAAATTCTCAAGCAGAAGGGTCAAAATCGTCTACATTTAAAGAAAGAGTGCAAGGCTGTGGAGGCAGGCTATGGGATGCACAAAGGGAATACGATTCAGAGGAGAACAAAGTACCACTAGGAGCACAAGATGATGAAGAACCAAATGATAAGGACAAAGAAGAAGATGAGCAAAGTGTAAATGGAGAGCCCCATGCCAATGACAACAATACAACTGGTAATTTTTTAATAAAGGGAGGATCATAAAATGTTGAGCACAACAATAATTATCAGATAGCAGAAGTCACAGAAATTAGAAACTACGAAGGAAGAGGCCCAGAGGTAAATGATCCTGGAGGAACAAAAGATGATAAACTTCAGAAATCACAAGAAGACCCACAAGGACACAACACAACAGAGAAGGAGAAACAACCAAAACAAAAAACAAAAATAGTAAATGTTACTGTTACATTGGAGAAAGACCAGTTGCAACTGTTAAAAAGAGGAGAAGAGAAGACCTTGGTCCCTAAAAAGAATGCATTTGGAGCTACATCAGGAGGGAAGGAAGACAATGAAGAAGGAGAAGAACCTGGTAGATCAGGATACGACATGGATCAAGAATCAACTACCCAACACCTTATGAGTGCTGCAAGGCAAGGTGACTTATCACCTACGCAAGTGGAAAAGGCAAAATCAGCAGCAAAAGGCAAGAAGAAGCAACAAAAAGATAATTTTGCAGCCCCAAAAGCTGGGGTGCACACAAGGAGAACGCTAACTAAATCCAACAATCAGTGATGAATGCTCTCATTTGGAATATAAGGTCAGTCAACACACAGCAGGCCTTTGAAAAGTTGACAAAAATGCACAGGCAAAATCACTATGGATTTGTAGGATTAATTGAGCCAAAGCAACAAGCAAAAAAACTGGAAAGGTACAGAAACAAGATAGGACTTGCACAGGCAATTTCAACTGTTTCCAACAAGATCTGGGCTTTCATAGATAAGGTATTTGAGGTGACTGCTATGTACAATATGGTGCAACAATTAACACTACGATTGTTTCATACTGAATCGCATGTGGAGTTTGTTCTAACATTGATATACGCTAAATGTGATGCAATTAAGAGGATAGAATTATGGGATTCATTATATTCAATGGAAAGGAATATAGATGCACCATGGCTTGTAGGAGGTGATTTCAATGTAATATGGGACGAAGAAGAGAAGTTTGGTGGGTTACCTGTGTCATTGAATGAAATTGATGACTTTCGACACTGCGTCAACACTTGCAATCTCTTCGACCTTGGATTTAAAGGCAGCATATTTACATGGTGGAATGGGAGAGCAGAGGAAGACTGTATATTCAAAAGGCTAGACAGATGCTTGGCCAATGTTGAGTTCCAACAAACATTTCTAGGAATAGAGGTGCAACATTTGTCAAAGACTGGTTCTGATCATAGTCCAATGTATCTGAAGTGTGATATTGAGACTCCACCAATAAAAAAGCCTTTTAAGTTCTTGAATTTTTGGGTGGAACAAGCGACTTTTAAAGATGTGGTGAAAGAGAATTGGACAGCTGATTTCAGTGCAAATACTTATATTTTTTTTAATCACAAGTTAAAAAAATTAAAGAAGGCCCTTTCATTGTGGAGTAAGGCTACATTTGGAGATATTTTCCAAAAGATAGCAAGCATGGTAGAGGTAGTGATGGTTCATGAATCAGAATTTGAAGCAAATCCTACAGGGATGAACAGGGAAAGGCTACAAAAGGTTCAGGCAGAATTGATCAAATGTCTTGCACTAGAGGAGAAATATTGGCAACAAAAGGCAGGCATGACTTGGTTCAAGGAAGGGGATAGGAACACTAAGTTCTTCCACACACAAGTGAGAGGTAGAAGGAAGAGACTTCAGCTTAACAGAATTCAAAATAGTGGAGGAACCTGGATTGAAGAAGAACAAGAAATTGCAGAAGAGGCTATCAAATTCTATGAGGAACTGTTCACAATGTCAGCTACTCCTTTATCATTTGATATCATAGATCATGTTCCTAATCTGATTAACATTGAGCAGAATGCAGATTTGATTAAGCAGCCAACAAAAAAGGAGGTTAAAGTTGCAATACTTGGACTTAATGGTGATAGTGCTGTGGGGGCCAGATGGTATGACAGGCAAATTCTATCATTCTTGTTGGGACATAATAGGGCATGACCTGTACGACATGGTGAGGGTTTTTTTCAATGGTCATGAGCTACCCAAGTGTGTAACACACACCAACCTAGTTCTGCTACCAAAGAAAAAAGAAGTTACCACTTTTTCTGATTTAAGACCAATAAACCTCAGTAACTTTTCAAATAAGGTTATATCGAGGGTGGTACATGAAAGGCTAGTGAAATTTCTCCCAAGTCTGATATCGGAGGAACAGTCAAGTTTTGTTAAGGGCAGGAATATAGTAGAAAACATCCTTCTAACTCAGGAGATAGTGACTAACATTAGGCTTAGAACTAAGGCTGGACCTAATGTCATCCTGAAGCTAGATATGACTAAAGCGTATGATAGATTATCTTGGGTATTCCTAACCAAGGTACTGAGAAAGATGGGATTCACAGAAAGGTTGATAGGGATTGTCTTTGGATTAGTTTCAAACAATTGGTATTCTATTCTAATCAATGGTCAAACTCATAGGTTCTTTAAGTCCTCAAGGGGAGTAAAACAAGGTGATCCTGTATCTCCAACTTTGTTTATCTTGGCAGCAGAAGCATTATCTAGGGGTCTTAATGCACTACATACTAACCTGTATTTTTGTGGATTTGGGATGCCAAAGTAGAGTCCAAAGATCAATCATTTGGCGTATGCAGATGACATGATTATTTTCTCATCCTCAGATGAAATATCACTGATACTGATTATGCAAGTGCTGAATGCATATGAAGTTGCATCTGGGTAGCTTGTTAACAAGACCAAATCAGCTGTGTACCTGCATCATTTAACAGACATGGAAGTGATCAACAAGGTGGAAAGGATCACAGGCATTCATAGGAATGATTTTCCTATCATATATCTAGGTTGTCCTATATTTTATGCAAGGAGAAAGCTGGAATACTATTAGCCCCTAATTACTAAGGTAATGGACAAACTGCAATCATGGCAGGGTAAGTTATTATCAGTAGGGGCAAGGCAGTTATCATATCCCATGTACTGCAAAGCATGCCTATGCATCTATTATCAGCTGTAAACCCTCCAAATTATGTGATAAATAGGTTGCACAAATTGTTTGCTCAGTTTTTCTGGAGCAGCTCTGTAGGAGGAACTAGTAGGCGTTGGGCTTCATGGAATACCTTATGCATGCCAGTTGAGGAAGGAGGAATAGGTTTCAAGTCACTGCATGATGTAGCAAAGGCATTATTCAGCAAGTTGTGGTGGAATTTCAGAACAAAACCAAGCCTATGGAGCTCTTTCGTATGTCAGAAATACTGTAAAAAATTGAATTCTATAATTGTTCCATGGAAAAAGGGATCTCACATTTGGAGAAAAATGTTGGAATGCAGAGATCTAATTGAACATCAAATCTTTTGGCAAACAAAAAGGGGATCCTCACTATTTTGGTTTGAAAACTGGACAGGTCTTGGGGCAATATATTTTTTAGTTCCTCAGGACTTTGGCATTAATGAAACTGTACAAAATGTACATGGTGTTACCTTAGATGGTGAGTGGGATGTGGACAGGCTATTTGAAATGCTTCCTGAAGACTTAGCAGTACACATTCTGGAGAAAATCAAACCACCTTCACCTCAGCAGGTTCTTGACATGCCTTGTTGGATGCTGGAAACAAGAGGATATTTCAGTGTTAAGTCAGCATGGGATTATACGAGAAGAAGAGACGAACCAAGAACAGCTTATATGATGATTTGGGTAAAGGGACTGCCTTTTAAAATAGCATTTTTCATGTGGAAAGTGTGGAAAACAAAGCTACCTTTAGATGATTTCTTGAAAAGGGTAGGCTACTGCATGCCATCAAAATGTTGGTGTTGTGTACAGTCTGACGAGGAATCTCTTAATCACTTGTTTTTTAGATCAGAAACTGCAAAGACAACTTGGAAGTATTTTCTATCGAGGGCAGGAATAGTTGTGGAGGGACTAATATTGCACCAAGCAATCACAAAATGTTGGACTGCAAATGTGTATTTAAGGCTCAAACTGTAATGCAAGCACTCCCCTCATGTGTAGTCTGGGAACTCCGGAAAAGAAGAAATAGTATGAAGTATGGTGATGTTGTGACAACTAGCAGGGTGATTTATCAAGTTTCATCAAATCTCCAGGCATTGGTGAAAGTGAGAAAGCCTGGGATGAACATCGTACCTTACAAATGGCAAGATCTATTAGCTATGATGGAAAATTTCACTCCTAAACTTAAGGTTACCAAAGTCATGTGGGAATTTCCAAGTGCAGGATGGCTAAAGGTTAATACGGATGGTGCATCGAGGGGAAATCCAGGCAGGAGCTCAATAGGTTTTTGTATAAGAAATGAAAATGGTGACATAGTCAAGTCTGTAGGGAAGGAGATTGAGGAGACAACAAACACAGTAGCTGAAGCGAAGGCCATGGTAGAAGCACTAAGGTTCTGCATATTTCAACAATACTCTCATGTATGGCTTCAAACTGACTCAATGTTATTAAAAAAGATAATGTACGGGATTTGGAAACCACCATGGATCATATCTGAGCAGGTAGAGGAAATGATGCAACTAATGAATGGGGGAAATTACACAGTTACACATACTCATAGGGAGGGCAACAAGCTGGCAGATCACTTGGCTAATTATGCTTTAGATCATGGAGAAATAGAATGCCAACAATTCTGGCATCTAGATGCAAAGGGAAGGACGTTAGTTAACGAAGATAAGCTGCAATGTCCAAGTCTAAGGGTGAAGGTGGACAGGAGATAAGAAGCAAAGATAAAAGGAAGAGCAGGATGTGCCACTACGAGTATATTATCCTATGCTTTCAAAAAGCCAAGAATTAAAACGCATATATGGGCCATGACTTGGGAATGTCTTGTTTTCCATCAAGACAAAAGGAAGGACAAAGGCAGGCACGCCTGGAGTTTTAATTTAATACAAATGCATGGGATCGAGGAGTCATCGTTAGAAGCAAAATTCGAGCTTTTTTGTAAGCACGCGTCCAACAGCTTGATATAATATGAAGGCATACGCATTAGGATAACACCACTGGATGTAATCAGAGACATGGAATACATGCATGCTTCTAGCATTACTATATGAATCCATGCTTCAAGATGTTTGGGTCCTGGAGATTACTCGGTCGACGAGCTACAAGAGTTGGGAGGACAGTTTAAATTCCAACGGGGATGCACGCCTGTTTTCACAAGGATTTGCACGCTAGCATACACATGGGAAAGAAGGCATGCGCATGGGGTTTTGACAAAAAAAATGGGATATGGAATTGCTCGCTGGCAGTGTAACGAAAGCTGGAAAATGAATTGGAATATGCTATTTTGGTCAAGCATTATTTCTCACATTTTTGGAGGGGCACGCATGGCATACGCATGGATGCAGAAAGCCAAGCGCTAGTACATTGGGAGGGCAACGCTGTCGACAAAGTAAGGACAATAACTGGATTAAGAATCGAAAGGGGCAATTTACGATGGATGTTCATTCACGCTACCTACAAGAACTAAGAAATGGATCGTGGCACGCCTGGGAATTAAACAAAGGCTTGGCAATGTAAACAAGAGTAATGCTTAAAAAGAGTCCTCGATGCAAACGAAAAGCTTAGAAGCGTGGATGCAATTTACAAGAACAAAGCTGGAAAGTGTAGGCATGCACTTATGGATTATAAAATTACAGTTTTGTTGATTTTAAAATGAACGCATGCTTCAACAAAGATATGGAATCCACGCAGGCTTCTAGCATTTTAATAGTGCTTCAAGATGTTTGGATGCTGGAGAGTATTCGGTTAAGGAGCTAAGAGAGGGGACCTACAACAAGCAGGTGCAAAAGGATGTCTGGACATTTGCACCAACATTCTTTTCGAAATGCAGCAGCACATGGAAGGCATATTAATTGTTTATTGCTTGAAAATCTCGATCAACGAGGCTTTCAGCCATTAAACAATAGGGACAAAAAAGATTTGAATTACAAGAATAATGCGCGCCTGTCCTTATTCATGGGCTACACATGCTTCTCATGGGCTAATTTTATTATGCAATGATTAGTAATACTTGTGATACCAAGTTTGAGTGATCTACTCAATTTGATAATAGGGTACATGTATTTTACAAAGTTTATGCTTTACATTTTGTAGGACATCAAGACATTTGTATTTCCTTTTTCATTAATAAAAAAAATAGCCCTAGGCGCTTGCCTAGCGGATTGAAAAAAAATCCATGTATCTAACTCAAAATAAGCGGGAATCACTTACCTTGTAGATGATGAAAATATCCCCTCCAGGGTCCGTAGGAAAATATGGGACTTGGGCGTATGTCCGGAATCGAATTCCGAGGTCCCAAGCCTGAGAAAAGAATTTTTTAAAGAAAATTGTTTTTTGAAATTGTTTAAAGAAATTTGAAATGAAATTTGCCTAGAACATGGTGGTATCGGGCTCGTATTTTGGTTCCGGCACACGGTACAGGTCTTATATATGAATTAAGACATTTCGGTGGAATTTGCTGAAAACGGATGTCATATGACATGATTCGGACTTAAATCGCAAAATTGATGTTTAAAGAAGTTTTGAGAAAATTTCATTGATCTCGAGATTTAATTTGTAGTTCATGATGTTATTTTGATGATTTGATTGCACGAATAAGACCATAGGATATTTTTGAGGATTTTGTGTATATTTGGTTTGGAGACCCGAGGGATCGAGTGAGTTTCGGGTAGGTTCTGGGATGCCTTAGGCCTAAAACACAGTTGTGGCAGGTTCATAGAAGTTGCAGGTCTCTGAACCCACCAGTGCGGTCCACACAAAAACATGTGCGACCGCGGAAGGGGGCCAGTGCGGTCCGCGGTTGGCTTTGTGCAATGCGCGGTGGAGGCCTGTGCGGCCGCAGTCCACTTCGTGCAGTCCGCACAGGGCACTGGACCGCAGTACCATCAGGAAGGCCTGAGCGGCCGCAGTCCATTTTGTGCGGTCCGCATAGGGGGTCTGAGAGGGGTATAGATAGACGGGATTTTCAGTCATTTTTCAGTTTTCAAAAACCCAAAAAAAAACATAAGAGGCGATTTTTCAAACAACCTTTCTTCTCCAAATCAATTGTAAGTCATTTTTAACTAGTTTTCTTCAATCATTAACATCTTTTAACATGATTTTAACTTCAAATCAATGATTTTCATGGGGGAAATTGGATGTTTTGGGTAGAACCTAGGTTTTTCAAAAATTGAGGATTTGGACCTCAATTTGAGGTCTGATTTCAGAACAAATTATATATTTTAGTTCGCGGGGGAATGGGTAATCGGGTTTTGGTTCGAACCTGGGGTTTTGACCATGTGGAACCGGGGGTGATTTTGACTTTTTGGGTAAAACTTTGGAAAATCCATTTTCATGCATTCAAATTGATTCATTTAGCGTTTATTGATGTAATTAAGTAACTTGTGACTAGATACGAGCGAATTGGTGGTGGAATCAAGGGGTAAAGCCATAATTGAATCGTGAATTGTGTCTGTGGCATCGAGATATGTGTTTAAGCTAACCTTAGCTTGAGGGATTATGAGTTGTGTCCTATTTGCTATTTGCTATTTGCTTCTTGTTGAGTACGACATATATGCATGGTGACGAGTGTCAAGCATGACCATGGGTCTTATATTGTGATTTTCATGACTTCGTTGTATTATTCATGCCTTGGTAAAGATTTCTATTTGTTGTGTAAAGTTGTGGAAAGAATTGTGACCTATGAACATTAAGGGGTGTTGGCTCCAATTGTATAACGAATTGTGAAAGTATAAGTGATAATTGAAACTCTAGAGTATTGGTTCGAGTTGTGAAGTAAAAGTGAGAAAGAGAAGAGATCATTATGTTGGCCCCTTGCCGGGCTATTGTTGAGTTGTGGTTCCCTTGCATTGTGTTCTTAATTGATATTACGAATGTTTAGGTTGATGATTCTTTGTGTTAGGTGTTGTAGCAAGCTTAGTTATAGATGAGGTAGTTAGGTGTTGTAACAAGTTTGGTTATAGCTGAGGTAGTTAGATGTTGTAACGAGTTTAGTTATAGCTGAGGTAGTTAGATGTTGTAACAAGTTTGGTTATAGCTGAGGTAGTTAGATGTTGTAACAAGTTTGGTTATAGCTAAGGTAGTTAGATGTTGTAACAAGTTGGTTATAGTTGTTTCTCCCTTGCCGGGATATTGTGAGATATCATTGTTTCCTTACCGAGATGTTTGTTGATATTATTGTTCCCTTGCCAGGATTCCTTGTGATTATTGTTGGCTTGTAAATGGGAGCGGGTGGTACGCCTACCACAAGATACAATAAAATGGGAGAGGGTGGTACGCCTACCACAAGATATAATGAAATGGGAGCGGGTGGTACGCCTACCACAAGATATAATGAAATGGGAGTGGGTGATATGCCTAACACAAGATATAATCAAATGAGAGCGGGTGGAACGCCTACCACAAGATACAATAAAATGGGACAGGGTGGCACGCCTGCCACGAGATACATGAAATGGGAGCGGGTGGCACGCCTGCCACAGGATATGAGAAATGGGATCGGGTTGCACTCCTGCAACAAAATGTGAAAAGAAAGTGAAATCTGCCTTTATTTTTCTTTAATCTTGTTAGTGGTTGGATTTGATTCCTTTATATTCTATTGATATTCTGTTTTTACATTCTTCTTTTTTCCGAAGCATGTTTCCCCCTCCCCAGTTTTAATTGTTTATTTCCATATTTCTTTTCCGCTGTATATATTTGAACTACACAGGTTTGTTTGGTAGTCTGGTCCTAGCCTCGTCACTACTTCACCTAGGTTAGGTTAGGCACTTACCAGCACATGGGGTCGGCTGTGCGAATACTACACTCTGCACTCTTTTGTGCAGACCCCAGTGTTGTGGACTTCGGACCGGGGTGAGATTGCTGATTCTTGATCATCAAGCGATATGAGGTAGTCCTGCAGGCGTCCACAGGCCTTGGCGTCCCCTTCTATCTACTATTCCTGTTTCTTTCATGCATTTCTAGAGATAGTGTTGTATTTATTTCTTTCAGAACCTTTATTTGTAGTATTCTTAAACCGTCTGTGAAACTGTGACACTATGTCTGGGTGATTAAGGTTTAAGCTATTGTAATAGACACATGTTCAGATATTCTATTGTTTTCTTCCGCTTATTCTTAATTTTCGCTGTTTACACGTTATTGTTTTATGTAATGTTAAAGAGAATAGAAATTTGTAAAAAGGTAAATTGTTTAATAATTGGCTTGCCTATCTCACATTAGAAGACGCCATCACGACCCCCAAGGGTGGAAATCCGGACCGTGACAAGTTGGTATCAGAGCTCTAGGTTATATGGGTCTCATAGTTCACAGACAAGCTTAGTAGAGTCTGAGGGATCGGTACGGAGATATCTGTATTTATCCCCCAGAGGCTACAGAGTTAGGAAAAGTTTCACTTCTATTCTTCCCTGTCGTGTGATTTTGTTCTCCCAATGCTAAATTGAAACCTCTACTCTTGTCCTTTCGCGAATGGCGAGGTCATGTACCACTTCTTCAGTCGACCAGCAGCAGCACAGACCGGTGATAGATCAGCTACATCTTCGGAGGCTTTGTGGAGGTTGGATAAGTTTCACCAAGCTCTTCACTACTACTTTTAGCGGTGCATCTTCCGAGGATCCCCAAGATTTTCTAGACAAATGTCATGAGGTTCTCAAGAACATGGGGATCGTGGAGACCGATGGGGTCGATTTTGCTACTCTTTGCTTGTCTGGATTCGCCAAGACCTGTTGGAGGGATTATTGATTGGCTATACCAGTTGGGTCATCAGCTTCGACTTGAGAATAATGCACACAACTATTTCTGGAGAAATTTCTCCCCATCACTCAGAGAGAGGCCTATCGGAGGCAGTTTGAGCATCTCTAGCAAGGTTCTATGACTGTTACTCAGTACGAGATCAGATTCATCGACTTGGCTCATCATGCTCTTATCATACTTCCCACTATGAGATAGAGTGAGGAGGTTCATTGAGGGACTCGTCCAGCCCGCTCAGTTAGCTGGAGGTGGATGTAGAGGTATTAGAGGTGGAGGTAGAAATGCTAAAGGTGGAGGTAAAGGGATTAGAGGTGGAGGTGCAGGTACTGTTCTAGTTCGTAGCAGAGAATCTTTAGTTTATTTTGCGCCGCATCTGGTCATGCCTAGTGGTCCTTTGAGTAACCCTATTTATGTGTCTACGACGGTGGGTGATTCTATTGTGGTGGATCATCTTCATTGATCATGTATAGTTGTGATTGGAGGTCTTGAGACTCGTGCATATTTGCTTCTTCTAGACATGGTTGATTTCAATATCATATTGGGGATGGACTGGTTATCATCTTACCATGCTATCGTGGACTGTCATGCCAAGACTATGACCTTAGCCTTACCAGATTTACCTCATTTAGAGTGGAGAGGGACTCCTGGTCATTCTACCCGTAGTGTTATCTCTTATGTGAAGGCTCGACGTATGGTCGAGAAAGGGCGTTTGGCCTATTTGGCATATGTTCGTGATTCTAGTGTCGAGGTTCCTTCTATTGATTCTGTGCCCGTTGTTTGTGATTTTCCTGAGGTATTCCCTTTAGACCTGACGAGTATGCCACCCGATAGGGATATTGACGTTTGCATTGATTTGGCTCCGGGCACTCATCCCATTTCTATCCCGCCGTATCGTATGGCCCCGCCTGAGTTGAAAGAGTTGAAGGAGAAGTTTTAAGACTTGCTTAAGAAGGGTTTCATTAAACTTAGTGTTTCGCCTTGGCGTGAACTGGTGTTGTTTGTTAAGAATAAGGATGGATCGATGACAATGTGTATTGATTACCGGCAATTGAACAAGGTTACAAATAAGAATAAGTATCCATTGTTGAGGATTGATGATTTGTTTGATTAGCTTCAGGGTGCCAAGGTATTTTCAAAGATTGATTTGAGATTTGGCTACCATCAGTTGAGGATTAGGGCATCCGATGCCCCTAAGACAACTTTCCTCACTCAGTACGAGCATTAGGAGTTCTTGGTGATATCATTCAGGTTGACAAATGCCCCAGTAGCTTTTATGGATTTGATGAACCGAGTGTTCAGGCCTTATTTGGATTTGTTCTTGATAGTCTTCATTGATGATATGTTGATATATTCCCATAGCCGGGAGGAGCACGAGCAGCATCTTAGAGTGGTTCTTCAGACCTTGAGGGATAGTCAGTTATATGCTATGTTCTTGAAGTGCGAGTTCTGGTTGAGTTTAGTTGCATTTTTGGGTCATGTTGTATCAGCAGAGGGTATTCAGGTTGATCCAAAGAAGATTGAGGTAGTCAAGAACTAGCCTAGGCCACCATCAGCTATAGAGATTTGGAGTTTCTTGGGATTGGCAGGCTACTATCATCGGTTCGTGGAGGGATTTTCATCTATCGCATCCTCGATGACCAGGTTGACCCAGAAGGGTACCCAGTCCAGATGGTCGGATGAGTGTGAGGTGAGCTTTCAGAAGCTTAAGACAGCTTTGACTACGGCACCGGTGTTGGTTTTTCCCATAGGCTCGGGGCCTTATACAGTTTATTGTGATACATCTCGTATTGGACTTGGTGCGGTGTTGATGTAGGATGGCAAGGTCATTGCATATGCTTCGCGGCAGTTGAAGATTCATGAGAAGAACTATCTGGTTCATGATTTGGAGTTGGCAGCCATTGTTCTCGCATTGAAGATTTGGAGGCATTATCTGTATGGCGTGGCATGTGAGGTGTTCACGGATCACAAGAGTCTTCAGTATTTCTTCAAGCAAAAAGAGTTGAATTTGAGGCAGAGGAGGTGGTTGGAGTTGTGGAAAGATTATGATATCACCATCTTATATCACCCGGGAAAGGCCAATGTGGTGGCCGATGCATTGAGTAGGAAGTCAGCCAGTATGGGTAGTCTTGCTTATATTCCGGTCGGTGAGAGGCCGCTTGCTTTGGATGTTCAGTCTTTGGCCAATTAGTTCGTAAGGTTGGATGTTTTTTAGCCCAGTCGGGTGTTAGCTTGTGTGGTCGCTCGTTCTTCTTTATAGGAGCGTATCTGTGATCGGCAGTATGATTATCCCCATTTGTGTGTCCTCAGAGACATGGTGTAGCACGGAGGTGCCAAGAAGGTTACCTTAGTTGATGACGAAGTTCTGAGATTGTAGGGTCGAGTTTGTGTGCTTAATGTGGATGGGCTCCGAGAGTTGATGTTAGAGGAGGCCCATAGCTCCCGGTACTCTATTCATCCGGGCACCTCTAAGATATATCAGGATTTGCGGCAGCATTATTGGTGGTG
Source organism: Nicotiana tabacum (assembly GCF_000715075.1). Taxonomy (NCBI): domain Eukaryota; kingdom Viridiplantae; phylum Streptophyta; class Magnoliopsida; order Solanales; family Solanaceae; genus Nicotiana; species Nicotiana tabacum. The sequence goes on from NC_134080.1 coordinate 16,668,889, forward strand.
GAGAATGAAGAAGGATATCGTCGCATATGTGGCTCAGTGTTTGAATTGTCAGCAGGTTAAGTACGAGCATCAGAGGCCTGGTGGTTTATTTCAGAGGATTGAGCTTCTCGAGTGGAAGTGGGAGCAGGTCACTATGGATTTCGTTGTTGGAATCCCGCAGACTCGGAGGAAGTTCGACGCAGTATGGGTCATTGTTGATAGGCTCACCAAGTCAGCGCATTTCATTCCTGTGGCAGTCTCCTATTCTTCCGAGAGGTTAGTTGAGATCTATATCCGAGAGATTGTTCGTCTTCATAGTATGCCCTAGTCTATCATTTCGGATCAAGGTACGTAGTTTACCTCCCATTTATGGAGAGCAGTTCAACGAGAATTGGGCACGCAGGTTGAGTTGAGCACAGCGTTTCATCCTAGACGGACGGGCAGTCCGAACGGACTATTCAGATTTTGGAGGATATGCTTCGAGTCTGTGTCATCGATTTTGGAGGTTCGTGGGATCAGTTATTACCTTTAGTAGAGTTTGCCTACAACAACAGCTACCAGTCGAGTATCCAGATGGCTCCTTTTGAGGCTTATATAGTAGGCGGTGTCAATCTCCGGTCGGATGGTTTGAGCCAGGAGAGACTCAGTTGTTGGGTACGGATCTGGTTCAGGTGGCCTTGGACAAGGTTAGGATTATTCAAGATAGGCTTCGTACAACTCAGTACATGCAAAAACGTTATGCAGATCGCAAGGTTCGAGATGTGGCTTTTATGGTCGGTGAGCGGGTGTTGCTCCGAGTGTCGCCTATGAAGGGCGTGATGAGATTTGGGAAATAGGGCAAGCTTAGCCCTAGGTTTATTGGTCCATTTGAGATTCTTGATAGAGTGGGAGAGGTGGCTTATAGACTTGCATTGCCGCCGAGCTTATCAGCCGTGCATCCAGCGTTTCATGTGTCCATGCTTCGGAAGTATCACGACAATCCATCCCACGTGTTAGATTTCAGCACTGTCTAGTTGGACAAGGACTTGTCTTATGAGGAAGAGCCTGTAGCTATTCTAGACCGGCAGGTTTGCTAGTTGAGGTCGAAGAGTTTTCTTTTTGTTCGTGTTCAGTGGAGAGGTCAGCCTCCTAAGGCATCGACCTGGGAGTCCGAGTCCGATATAGAGCCATTATACCATCTTTTCCCCGACTCAAGTACTTCCTTCTTCTATCCGTTCGAGGACGAACGATTGTTTTAGAGGTGGAGAATGTGATGACCCAAAAGATCATCACTTGTGTTGCAATGAAATTCTACGTTCCTAGGCCTTAAAAACCTCCCTTAGCACCACCTCAATTAGCGTGCACAGTTCGGGCGCGTAGCCAGAAAGCTTAGATGTGAAAATCTGTGAAAAATGATAAATTTTGACTGTAAAATAAATAAATTTGACTTCGGTCAATGTTTTGGGCAAACGGACCCAGACCCATGATTTGATGGTCCTGGAGGGTTCGTAGGAAAATATGGGACTTGGGCGTATGCCCGAAATCGGATTCCGAGGTCCCAAGCCCGAGAAACGAATTTTTTTTAAAAAAATTGTTTTCTGGAATTGTTCAAAGAAATTTAAAATGAAATTTTCTTAGAACATGGTGGTATCGGGCCCGTATTTTGGTTCCGGTGCCCGTTACAGGTCTTATATATGATTTAAGACATTTCTATGGAATTTGGTGAAACACGGATATCATATGACGTGATTCGGACTTAAATCGCAAAATTGATGTTTAAAGAAGTTTTGAGAAAATTCCATTGATCTCGAGATTTAATTTGATGTTCACGATGTTATTTTGACGATTTGATTGCACGAATAAGCCCATAGGATATTTTTGAGGATTTTGTGTATATTTGGTTTGGAGCCCCGAGGGCTCGGGTGAGTTTCGGGTAGGTTCCAGGATGCCTTAGGCCTAAAAACACAATTGTGGCAGGTTCAGAGAAGTTGCAGGTCTCTGAACCTGCCAGTGCCGCCCGCAAAAAATTTGTGCGACCGCGGAAGGGGGCTAGTGTGGTCCTCGGTCGGCTTTGTGCGGTGCGCAGTGGAGGCCTGTGCGGCCGCAGTCCATTTCGTGCGGTCCGCACAGGGCACTGGACCGCAGTACCATCACGAAGGCCTATGCGACCGCAGTCCATTTTGTGCGTTCCGCTAAGGGGGTCTGAGAGGGGTATAGATAGATGGGATTTTCAGTCATTTTTCATTTTTCAAAACTCAAAAAAATAATACAAAAGGCGATTTTTCAAACAACCTTTCTTCTCCAAATCAATTGTAAGTCATTTTTAACTAGTTTTCTTCAATCATTAACATCTTTTAACATGATTTCAACTTCAAATCAATGATTTTCATGGGGGAAATTGGGTGTTTTGGGTAGAACCTAGGTTTTTCAAAAATTTGGGATTTGGACCTCGATTTGAGGTCCGATTTCAAAACAAATTATATATTTGAGTTTGTGGGGAAATGGGTAATCGGGTTTTGGTTCGAACCTCGGGTTTTGACCATGTGGGCCTCGGGGTGATTTTGAATTTTTGGGTAAAACTTTGGAAAATCCATTTTCATGCATTCAAATTGATTCATTTAGCGTTTATTGATGTAATTAAGTAACTTGTAACTAGATACGAGCGAATTGGTGGTGGAATCAAGGGGTAAAGCTATAATTGAATTGTGAATTGTGTTCGTGGCATCGAGGAAAGTGTTTAGTCTAACCTTAGCTTGAGGGATTAGGAGTTGTGTCCTATTTTCTATTTGCTTCTTGTTGAGTACGACGTATAGGCATGGTGACTAGTATCTATACGTTGGTGTCAAGCATGACCGTGGGTCTTATATTGTGATTTTCATGACTTCGTTGTATTATTCATTCCTTGGTGAAGATTTCTATTTGTTGTGTAAAGTTGTGGAAAGAATTATGACCTATGAACATTGAGGGGTGATGGCTCCAGCTGTATAACGAATTGTGAAAGTATAAGTGATAATTGAAACTTTAGAGTATTGGTTCGAGTTGTGAAGTGAATTGTGAAGTAAAAGTGAGAAAGAGAAGAGATCATTTTTTTGCCCCCTTGCCGGGCTATTGTTGAGTTGTGGTTCCCTTGCATTGTGTTCTTAATTGATATTACGGATGTTTAGGTTGATGATTCTTTGTGTTAGGTGTTGTAGCAAGCTTAGTTATAGATGAGGTAGTTAGGTGCTGTAACAAGTTTGGTTATAGCTGAGGTAGTTAGATTTTGTAACGAGTTTGGTTATAGCTGAGGTAGTTAGGTGTTGTAACAAGTTTGGTTATAGCTGAGGTAGTTAGATGTAGTAACAGGTTTGGTTATAGCTGAGATAGTTAGAAGTTGTAACAAGTTTGGTTATAGCTGAGCTAGTTAGATGTTGTAACAAGTTTTGTTATAGCCGAGGTAGTTAGATGTTGTAACAAGTTTGGTTATAGTTGAGGTAGTTAGATGTTGTAACAAGTCGTTTGATAGTATTGTTCCCTTGTCGGGATGTTGTTGAAATATTATTTTTCCCTTGCCGGAAAGTTGTTATATTGCTCTTGTTCCCTTGCCGGGATTCCTTGTGATTATTGTTGGCTTGTAACTGGGAGCGGGTGGTACGCCTACCACAAGATATAATGAAATGGGAGCGGGTGGTACGCCTACCACAAGATATAATGAAATGGGAGCGGGTGGTACGCCTACCACAAGATATAATGAAATGGGAGCGGGTGGTACGCCTACCACAAGATATAATGAAATGGGAGAGGGTGGTAAGCCTACCACAAGATACAATGAAATGGAAGCGGGTGGCGCTCCTGCCACGAGATATATGAAATGGGAACAGGTGGCACGCCTACCACAAGATATGAGAAATGGGATCGGGTTGCACGCCTGCAACAAGATGTGAAAGAAAGTGAAATCTGCCTTTGTTTTTCTTTAATCTTGTTAGTGGTTGGATTTGATTCCTCTATATTCTATTGATATTCTGTTTTTACCTGGGTTTTTTTCGAAGCATGTTTCCCCCTCCCTAGTTTTAATTGTTTATTTCCGTATTTCTTTTCCGCTATATATATTTGAACTGCACAGGTTTATTTGGTAATTTGGTCCTAGCCTCGTCACTACTTCGTCGAGGGTAGGCTATGCACTTACCAGCACATGGGGTCGGTTGTGCTGATACTACAATCTGTACTTTTTTGTGCAGACCCCAGTGTTGTGAACTTCAGACCGCGGTGAGATTGTTGATTCTTGATCATCAGGCGACCCGAGGTAGCCTGTGTGACGACCCGGCCGGTCGTCTTAAGAATTAATGCCCCGATCCCCTATTAACTGCTTTCCCCAAGTTTATTTTTGCTAATGTGATTTGCAGGGATGCTCGGTTTTGAGTTTTGAGGAGTTTTGGGACACTTAGTCCCTAAATGAGAGCTTAAGTGTTAGAAAGTTAACCGAAGTCAGAATAGTGGGGAGACAGCCTCGGAATGGAAATCCGACGGTTCCGTTAGCTCCATTAGGTGAATTTGGGGCTGGGAGCATGTTTGGAATGTGTTTTGGAGGTCCGTAGCTAATTTATGCTTGAAATGCCGAAGTTTGAATTTTTGAAGTTTCCGATCCGATAGTGAAATTTTGATCCGAGGGTCGGAATAGAATTCCGGAAGTTTCAGTAGCTCCGTCATGTCATTTGGGATATGTGTGCAAAATTTCAGGTCATTCGGACGAGATTTAATACAGTTTTTGATCGAAAACATAATTTAAGAGTTCTTGGAGTTCTTAGACTTGAATCCTATGTGAAATTGGTGATTTGATGTTGTTATAAGCGTTCCAAAGTGTTGATCAAGTTTGAAGGATGTCATGGGATGCGTTGGTATAATTGGGTTGAAGTTCCGGGAGTTCCGGGTAGGTTCCGGGATGTTTCAGTGCAAAAATCATAGCTGCAGCAGGTCTACAGGGGTTGCAGGCCCCAGAACTCACTCACGCGGTCCGCACAAAAATTAGTGCGCTCGCATTGAGTGCTGTGCAGACCGCACAATAGCGGGCGCGGCCGAGGTAGGTGTCGCGCGGACCGCACAAAGTGGGGCGCGGCTGCGGTGATGGGCCCTCCCGCTGGGCCTATTTCGGAAGCTCATATCTTTTGATCTACAAGGAATTTTGGGGTAATCCAAAAAACGAAAGTTGTAGCCCTTCGTGTGTATTTTCCAGAAATGTAAAGATACTGAAATTTAGACATCTGTAGAGAAAGATATGGTCAAAATACTATAGCCTGTCACTGTAGAGGGAGGCATGTGCGGCCGCACGTTGCCTTTGCGCGGACCGCACTGGCTTGCGCAGACCGCGTGAGTTTTGGTGCGGCCTGCAGTAGCTAGAAACCTAAGGGGTATCTATAAATACGAGGTTTTGGGTTTTATTTAATATTTTTACCTAGAGAGCTCGGATTTTGGCGATTTTTCGAAGGTTTTTCAAGGAATTTATCGGGGTAAGTGATTTTAACTCAGATTTGGCTAGAATACATGAATATAACACTGAATTCATCATTTAATTCGTGATTTGAGAGGGAATATGGAAAGAAACTTGTGAAACCTTTCAAAAATGTAAAATTATGATTTAAAGGACCAAATAGTGTCGGAATTGTATAATTTTCGTATGGTTAGACTCGTGAAAGTGCGAGGTTTCTGGGAATATAACTTTTTACCGATTCCGAGACGTGGGACCTAGGGGAGTTTTGGTCATTTTCCATAATTTTGCGTATTAGCTTTGAATTAAATCATAGGATCATTTGTTTGAGATGATATTTACGGCATGCAATTGAATTGATTAGATTTAGGCCATTTGGAGTCGGATACTCGTGGCAAAAGCATGGTTTCTAGTTGATTTTGAGTCGGTTCGACGTAAGTGACTTGTCTAACCTTGTGTGGGGGACCTTTCCCCTTAGGATGTGCTATATTTGATAATTGAAATGCCATGTATGTTAGGTGACGAGCGCGTACTTGAGCTCATTATTGAAAATCCGGTTTTTCCTTAAGTATTTCAATTGAGTTCTTTTCTTATTTTATTCTACTTGTGAATTTAGCATGTTGCTAGTCTAGAAAGGCATGTTTAGTTGACTTAATTGTCTATTTGCTTAAATTGCATTACATGTTAGGCTAGAAGTAAATGTTTAATTGGTTCGAAATTAGCGTTTAATTTAATATTCTTGTGTTGCTGCTCTGTGTTTTAAATTGGGACTATGGGTTAGATTCCCGGGAGATTCCCCCTACACATTTACTTTGGGACTACGGGTTAGATTCCCGAGAGATTCCCCCTGCACATTTACTTTGGGACTACGGGTTAGATTCCCTGGAGATTCCCCCTGCACATTTACTTTGGGACTACGGGTTAGATTCCCGGGAGATCCCCGTACATATATTGAGGATACCGAGAGATCCTCGGGATACCAAGATATCCCTAGTACATATTGAGGATACTAAGAGATCCTCGGGATACCAAGAGATCCCTGACTTATATTGAGGATACCGAGAGATCCTCGGGATACCAAGAGATCCCTAGTACATAACGAGGATACTAAGAGATCCTCGGGATACTTAGAGATCCCCGGTTACTTTCCTTATGGTTTGCTTTCATCATTGTTTATGTTATTGTACTCTTATTATCCTACATAGATTCTTACTGTAGGTTCTCAATTGCACTGCTTATCTTATCCTTCCATCTTTATATTTTATATAACCTCAGTAGGGCCCTGACCTTCCTCGTCACTACCCAACCGAGATTAGGCTTGGCACTTACTGAGTACCGCTGTGGTGTACTCACGCCTCTTCTGCGCATGTTTTTTTTCATGTTCAGATCCAGGTACCTCTACTCAGGCACACTATCAGTGAGGTAGGAGGACTACGGAGACTTTGAGGTAGATCTGCTGCGTCTGCAGACCGACGAGTCTCACTCTTTATTCTATCTTTAGTACTTAGTTCTCTTTCCTTCCGTTTGTTAGATATTCTGGAGTTTGGAGCCTCACTATACATTTCTGTAGCCTGTGTTTTCCCGTGAGTTTCCGAGTTTTAGGATTGTTTTAGTCTTGAGATATTAAGTCGTATATGCTGAGCGGCATTCAGTACAATTTCCTTTTTAGATAATTAAATATGGTATTCTATTTTTCCGCAATTATTATGTTTCCGCAAGTGTTAGGCTTACCTGGTCACGGAGACTAGGTGCCGCCATGACATGTTCACGATTGGTGAACTAGGGTCGTGACAAGTTGGTATCAGAGCTCTAGGTTCATATGAGTCACGGAACACAGGCTGGTTTATTAGAGTCTCGCTGATCGGTACAAAGACATATGTACTTATCTACGAGAGGCTATGTAACTGTTTAGGAAAATTCTTCACTTCATTGATCTCCTTATCGTGCGATATTTTTGACATCAATTCTAAACTTCTGTCTTCTATTCTCTCACAAATGGTGAGGACACGTGCTACTCAGGACGATCAGGCACCCGCACCCCCTCCTGCAGCCATCAGAGGCAGGGGTCGGGGCAGAGGTAGCGGACGCGCACAGGGTGCAGCCAGAGCACCGACGCGAGCTACCGCTGAGGTACCGCCAGTAGATCCAGCCGGAGTTCAGGCACCCGATATGCCTACAACCACTACTACTCTAGCCCTTTAGGAGATATTGGCATAGTTTATGAGTATGTACACCACGCTGGCTCAGGCAGGGTTGCTTCCCCTTACTGCAGCCACATCCCAGGCCACGGGAGGGGCACAGAGTCCCGCTGCCCGCACTCCTGAGCAGCGAGTGCAGGTTGAGCAGGTCCCAGAGATCATTTTTGTACAGACTACAGTACCAGTTCAGCCCGAGGATGGGGCAGCTGCTTCTGAGGATGAGCAGCGGAGACTCGAGAGGTTCAAGAAGTATGATCCTCCGGTTTTCAGTGGACTAGCGACAGATGATGCCTTGGGATTTCTGGAGGATTGCCACCGTATTCTTCGCACTATGGGTATTACCGGATTGAGCGGGGTTTCCTTCACTGCTTTCCAACTTCGGGGAGCCGTCTATGAGTGGTGGCGCACCTATGAGTTAGACAGTCCAGACGAGGCTGCTTCACTGACTTGGACCCAGTTCTTAGATATGTTCTTGAGAGAGTTCGTTCCTCAGAGCCTCAGGGACGCATGGTGCGCAGAGTTTGAGCATTTGCGCCAGGGAGCTATGACTATTTCAGAGTATGTTATCTGTTACACCATATTGGCTAGGCATGCACCAGCCTTTGGTTGCTACTGTCCGCGAGAGGGTTCGCTTGTTTATTGAGGGGCTTATTCCTCCCATCAGATCTAGCATGGCTCGTGAGTTGTAGATGGACATCAGCAGGTGGTGAGCATTGCTAGGAGGATTGAGGGTATGCATGCTAGGGAGAGAGAGGACAGGGAGGCTAAGAGGTCTCGTGAGTCGGGCCATTATTCTGGTGCCCTTACCCCAGCTGCAGGTCATCATGGTAGGGGCTATATGAGTCGCCCCGTTCATTCAGCTCTTCCAGCAGCCAGCAATTCTCCAACTCCTCCCAGATCTCAGGAGCCATATTATGCACCTCCGGTTTCTAGCGCGCCTCCTGCGCGGGGTGCTTTCAGAGGTCAGTCTAGTAGACCTGGAACTATCCAGTCACAGCCACCACGTCCTCCCAGAGCTTGTTTCGAGTGTGGTCACACACGCCACTTGGTGAGGGAGTGCCCTAGACTTGGGAGGGGTGCACCTCCATAGACTTCTCAGCCACAGCGTGCCCCGCAGAGTTTGCAGGCTATGGTTACAGCTCCAGTTGCTACCCCACCTACTCAGCCAGCTAGAGGTGGAGGTCGGGGAGGTAGAGGTTGCCCTAGAGGGGGAGGCCAGGCCAGATATTATGCCATTCCTGCTCGTGCCGAGGTTGTTGCCTCTGATTCCGTCATCGCAGGTATTATACTGGTTTGTCACAGAGATGCATCGGTTCTATTCGATCCAGGCTCCGCTTATTCTTATGTGTCTTCTTATTTTGCTCCGTATTTAGGTGTAGCCCGAGATTCGTTGAGTTCTCCTGTTTATGTTTCTACTCCTGTGGGAGATTCTCTTGTTGTGGACCGCGTTGATCGGTCGTGTTTGGTTACTATTCGTGGTTTTGAGACCAGAGCAGATCTATTTTTACTCAACATGGTTGATTTTGATATTATTCTGGGCATGGACTGGTTGTCACCCCATTATGCTATTCTTCATTGTCACGCCAAGACCATGACGCTGGCTATGCCAGGTATTCCGCGTGTTGAGTGGAGTGGTACTTTAGATCACACTCCCAGTAGAGTTATCTCTTTTCTTAAAGCTCAGCGTATGGTTGGAAAGGGGTGTGCCGTGTATTTAGCTTATGTGAGAGACGTCAGTATTGATACTCCTTCAATTGATTCAGTTCCAGTAGTACGGGATTTTCCTGATATGTTTCTAGCTGATCTTCCAGGCATGCCGCCTAATAGAGATATTGATTTTGGCATTGATCTGTTGCCGGGCACTCAGCCCATTTCTATTCCCCCATATGGCTCCTCCTGAGTTGAAGGAGTTGAAGGATCAGTTACAAGAATTTCTTGATAAGGGTTTTATTCGGCCCAGTGTATCGCCTTGGGGTGCTCCTGTCTTGTTTGTGAAGAAAAAGGATGGTTCTATGCGTATGTGTATTGATTATCGCCAATTAAACAAAGTTACAGTTAAGAACTGTTATCCTTTGCCTCGTATTGATGATCTGTTTGACCAACTTCAGGGCGCACGAGTGTTTTCTAAGATTGATTTTCGCTCAGGTTACCATCAATTGAAGATTCGGGAACCAAATATCCCGAAGACTGCTTTCAGGACTCGGTATGGCTATTACGAGTTCCTTGTTATTTCATTTGGGCTAACCAACGCCCCAGCAGCCTTTATGCATTTGATGCACAGTGTGTTCCGGCCATATCTTGACTCGTTCGTCATTATCTTTATTGATGATATTCTGGTGTATTCCCGGAGTCGGGAAGATTATGAGCAGCACCTGGGAACTGTGCTTCAGACTCTGAAAGAGAAGAAGTTATATGCTAAGTTCTCGAAATGTGAGTTTTGGTTGGATTCAGTGGCATTCTTAGGCCACGTGATATCGAGTGAAGGTATTCAGGTGGATCCGAAGAAGGTAGAGGCCGTGCAGAGTTGGCCCAGACCATCCTCAACTACCAAGATCCGCAGTTTCCTTTGTTTGGCTGGCTACTACCGTCATTTTGTGGAGGGGTTTTCATCGATTGCAGCCCCTATGACCAGGTTGACCTAGAAGGGTGCTCCGTTTCAGTGGACAGAGGAGTGTGAGGCGAGCTTTCAGAAGCTCAAGACAGCTTTGACCACAACCCCAATTTTGATACTGCCTACAGGTTCGGGGTCTTATACGGTCTATTGTGATGCCTCGAGGGTTGGCCTCAGAGCGGTGTTGATGCAGGACGGTAGGGTGATTGCCTACGTGTCCAGACAGTTGAAGATATATGAGAAGAACTACCTTGTTCACGACCTTGAGTTAGCTACCATTGTTCACGCCCTAAAGATTTGGCGCCAATACTTATACGGTGTGCCTTGTGAGATTTATACTGACCATTGGAGCTTGCAGCACTTGTTCAAGCAAAAAGATCTAAATTTGCGCCAGAGGAGGTGGTTAGAGTTGCTGAACAACTATGACATCACTATCTTGTATCACCTGGGCAAGGCCAATGTGGTGGCCGATGCTTTGAGTTGTCGGGCGGAGAGCTTGGGGAGTTTGGCATATCTACCAGCATCAGAGAGGCCTATGGCAATGGATGTTCAGGCCTCAGCCAGCCAGTTTGTGAGATTGGACCTTTCGAAGCCCAGTCGAGTCCTAGCTTGTGTGGGTTCTCGGTCTTCCTTATTTGACCGTATCAGGGAGCGGCAGTATGATGACCTTCATTTGCTTCTCATCAAGGACAAGGTTCAGCACGGTGATGCCAGAGATGTGACTATTGGTGATGATGGGGTATTGAGGATGCAGGGTCGGGTCTGTGTACCCAATGTTGATGGTATTCGGGAGTTAATATTCGAGGAGGCGACCTGGGAGACCGAGCAGGATATGCGCAGCCATTACCCTCATCTTTTCACTACTTCAGGTATGTCTCTATGCTCGTTCGAGGATGAACGAATGTTTAAGTGTAGGAGGATGTGACGACCCGGCCGGTCGTCTTAAGAATTAATGCCCTGATCCCCTATTAACTGTTTTGCCCAAGTTTATTTTTGCTAATGTGATTTGCAACGATGCTCGATTTTGAGTTTTGAGGAATTTTGGGACACTTAGTCCCTAAATGAGAGCTTAAGTGTTAGAAAGTTGACCGAAGTTAGAACAGTGGGGAGACAACCTCGAAATGGAAATGTGACGGTTTCGTTAGCTCCGTTAGGTGAATTTGGGGCTGGGAGCGTGTTCGGAATGTGTTTTGGAGGTCCGTAGACGCTTGAAATGCCGAAGTTTGAATTTTTGAAGTTTCCGGTCTGATAGTGAGATTTTGATCCGAGGGTCGGAATGGAATTCCAGAAGTTTCAGTAGCTCCGTCATGTCATTTGGGATGTGTGTGCAAAATTTCAGGTCATTCGGACGAGATTTGATACAGTTTTTTATCGAAAACATAATTTAAGAGTTCTTGGAGTTCTTAGGCTTGAATCCTATGTGAAATTGGTGATTTGATGTTGTTATAAGCGTTTCGAAGTGTTGATCAAGTTTGAACAATGTTATGGGATGTGTTGGTATAATTGGGTTAAAGTTCTGGGAGTTCCGGGATGTTTTAGAGCAAAAATCATAGTTGTAGCAGGTCTACAGGGGTTGCAGGCCCCAGAACTCACTCACGCAGTCCGCACAAAAATTAGTGCGCCCGCGATGAGTGCTGTGCGGACTTCACAAAAGCGGGCGCGGCCGCGGTAGGCGTCGCGCGGACCACATAAAGTGGGGCGCGGCCGCGGTGAAGGGCCCTCCCACTTGTCCTACTTTGGAAGCTCATATCTTTTGATTTACAAGGAATTTTGAGATGATTCAAAAACAAAAGTCGTATCCCTTAGTGTCTAGTTTCCAGAAAGGTAAAGATATCGCAATTTGGACATCTGTAGGAAACTTTATGGCCAAAATACTAAAGCCTGTCACTGTAGAGGGAGGCCTGTGCGGCCGCACGTTGCCTTTGCGCGTACCGCACTGGCTTGCGCGGACCGCGTGAGTTTTGGTGCGGCCCGCAGTAGCTGGAAACCTGAGGAGTACCTATAAATACGAGGTTTTGGGTTTTATTTAATATTTTGACCTAGAGAGCTCGAATTTTGGCGATTTTTCGAAGGTTTTTCAAGAAATTCATCGGGGTAATTGATTTTAATTCAGATTTGGCTAGAATACATGAATCTAACACTGGATTCATCATTTAATTCGTGATTTGACAGGGAATTTGGGAAGAAAATTTTGAAACCTTTCAAAAATATAAAATGATGATTTAAAGGACCAAATAGTGTCGGAATTGTATTATTTTCGTATGGTTAGACTCGTGAGAGTACGAGGTTTCTGGGAATATAAATTTTTGCCGATTCCGAGACGTGGCCCCAAGGGGCGTTTTGGTCATTTTCCATAATTTTGCGTATTAGCTTTGAATTAAAACATAGGATCATTTGTTTGAGATGATATTTACGATATGCAATTGAATTGATTAGATTTGGGCCATTTGGAGTCAGATACTCATGGCAAAAGCGTGGTTTCTAGTTGATTTTGAGTCGGTTCGAGGTAAGTGGCTTGTCTAACCTTGTGTGGGGGACCTTTCCCCTTAGGATGTGCTATATTTGATAATTGAAATGCCCTGTACGTGAGGTGACGAGCGCGTACTTGAGCTAATTGTTGAAAATCCGGTTTTTCCTTAAGTATTTCAATTGAGTTCTTTTCTTGTTTTATTCTACTTGTGAATTTAGCATGTTGCTAGTCTAGAAAGGCATGTTTAGTTGACTTAATTGTCTATTTGCTTAAATTTCTTAAATTGCATTACGTGAAGCATGTTAGGCTAGAAGTAAATGTTTACTTGGTACGAAATTAGCGTTTAATTTAATATTCTTGTGTTGTTGCTCTGCATTTTAAATTGGGACTACGGGTTAGATTCCTGGGAGATCCCCCGTATATATATTGAGGATACCGAGAGATCCTCGGGATACCAAGAGATCCCTAGTACATATTGAGGATACCAAGAGATCCTCGGGATACCAAGAGATCCCTGGCTTATATTGAGGATACCGAGAGATCCTCGGGATACCAAGAGATCCCTAGTACTTGTCGAGGATACTAAGAGATCCTCGGGATACTTAGAGATCCCCGGTTACTTTCCTTATGGTTTGCTTTCATCATTGTTTTCGTTATTGTACTCTTATTATCCTGCATAGATTCTTATTGTATGTTCTCAGTTGCACTGCTTATCTTATCCTGCCATCTTTATATTTTATATAACCTCAGTAGGGCCCTGACCTTCTTCGTCACTACCCAACCGAGGTTAGGCTTGGCACTTACTGAGTACCGCTCTGGTGTACTCACGCCTCTTCTGCGCATGTTTTTTTTCATGTGCAGATCCAGGTACCTCTACTCAGGCACACTATCAGTGAGGCAGGAGGACTACGGAGACTTCGAGGTAGATCTGCTGCGTCCGCAGACCGACGAGTCTCTCTCTTTATTCTATCTTTACTACTTAGTTCTCTTTCCTTCCGTTTGTTAGATATTCTGGAGTTTGGAGCCTTACTATACATTTCTGTAGCCTGTGTTTTCCCGTGAATTTCTGGGTTTTGGGATTGTTTTAGTCTTGAGATATTGAGTTGTATATGTCGAGCGACATTCAGTACAATTTCCTTTTTAGATAATTAAATATGGTATTCTATTTTTCCGCAATTATTATGTTTCCGCAAGTGTTAGGCTTACCTGGTCATGGAGACTAGGTGCCGTCATGACATGTTCATGGTTGGTGAACTAGGGTCGTGACATCCTGCAGGCGTCCGCAGGCCTTGGCTTCCCCTTCTATTTACTATTCCTGTTTCTTTCATGCATTTCTAGAGACAGTGTTGTATTTATTTCTTTTAGAACCTTCATTTGTAGTATTCTTAGACCATTTGTGAAACTGTGACACCAATTCTGGGTGATTAAGGTTTAAGCTGTTGTAATAGACACATGTTCAGATATTCTATTGTTTTCTTCCGCTTATCCTGAATTTTCGCTGTTTACACGTTATTGTTTTATATAATGTAAAAGAGAATAGAAATTTGTAAAAAGATAAATTGTCTAATAATTGGCTTGCTTAGCTCATATTAGTAGGCGCCATCACGACTCCCGAGTGTGGGAAATCCGAGTCGTGACAACATCGAAGTATAGGTAAAGCCTCTGTTGATCCGCCAACTAAACATAGTGAATGGTATGTTCAGTTTAAGACTTTGCAAGATGGCCAAGATGAATAAAAGAAAAGAAGTATCATCATTGAAGAAGGAATACAAGGAAGAACTAGTGGTTTTAAAAAATTATCTTGATGAAAAATTTGTTGAGGTGTTCAATGCAATTAATTCAATGAAGAAGAGCACGTTAGAGGTATACTAGTACTTATTGTTTGTTTGTTTTCTTTTTTTGTTGTTTTATATATAATATCATTTTATTTGAACTTTTTGCTTTAGCATCACCACAATGGAGATGTGAAAAAAGATGTAGAAGGTGATAGTGATCGGAAGCAGGATGCAGTCAATGAAAACAAACAAGGTATAGTATAAAATATACTGTTTGTAATGCTTCAATTTCTTGATGTCCAATTTGTGATTCTCCATGTCATTTTAGTCTTTTAATCACGCAAGCAAGACTGTATTATGTTGTTGGATGCATTGGTGTAATTGATTGGCCTCCCGAGGGGCCTCGGCTGCGAATCAGACTAAGTTTTGGACTTGAGGGACTGTTGGGGGTTTCAGATATGGTGCAATCGCACCTGCGAGGAAATGGTCGCATGTGTTATCACGTAGATGCAACCAACTGATCATAGAAGCAGAAAAGGCAAGCAATGTTTGGGTTCGCAGGTGCGTAAGGCTGGGGCCAAGTAGGCACCCGCGGAATATGGAATCTAGTTAATGTTTGCCCCAAAGTTGCACAAAGCTATGGCGTTGCAGAAAATGTAAATAATATCAAAAAACATTATGTCAATAATGAACATTGAAAATTAGAAGATTTTAATTTAGCAACAATAAAGGAAGGGATTTCTGGCATTGAAACATAAAACTATATATTCAAAAAAATATTTATATTTTTTCTGACATATTAATGTATTTTTTATGTAGCATCTGGTTTTGTTGATGTGGGAATTCTAGATGAAGATAAATGGTTAGAAATATGTGATTTAGAGGCTCATAAATTAACAACTGAGCTTTGTAAGCAAACAAGAAATGAAGTTATTCCGTCTGGTAAGATGACTAAAGAGTCATTCAATGAGGATGTTCCAGCTTCAGAAGTTTATAAAAAATCATCAACTAAGATAATTTCATATCATGGAATTGAGATGACTGACACTCAAATTGATTGCCAGATTCATAAAATAACTTCTAAGTTTGTTAATAAGTCTATAGGTGTTGTTCCTATAATAACAACTATTCCAAATATTCTACACATGAAGATGTTGCCACTTCTTCCTTGCCCATTCAGTCAAGTTTTGAAGGTGTCGAAGCTTATGAGATTTTGGACGACTCTACTGAAGAAGATGGAACAAGAATGAAAAAACTGTTTGTACCTCGTGTTATTGTGAAAGGGGATCACCCTTTTAAAACATCAATTACTGAAGAAATTCCTGTATCAATTAGAGATGACTTCAGTAAGTTTGTTCAAACAAAGTTAATCCAAACTCGCAGGCAACTTACATATATCTAACATATGTTTTGATTGAAGTTTCTTTGTAATGATAGTTTGGACTATTCTATTTATATCTTTATTAAATGTTTTTAGGAAGAAGAGGTATGAAAAGAAGGATAATTTATTGGAGGAAGAGTTTGATCTTGGAATTGAATTTATAGCTAAGAAGACATGGTTTTTTGAACTTCATTATTCTGGTATAGGCATCAATGAAACGGTATGTCAACATACATTACTTTTTTGTGTTGTTTTAGAATGAATATGTGTCTGTATATTCAATTGATGTCTGTTTTTTTTTGTAGCATATTGATGTGATATTCTATTACCTTCGGAAAAAAGCAAAATATGGAAACATAAGGATGACAACTACTGACAACTATTTCAGTTCTGCCATTCAAAAAATGTACGGTAAATAAAATATGGATAACATAAATGTAAAAAATGAGATTTTTGAATTGACAAATACGTTAAGAGAGTATGTTCTTGGATTTTACATTCTTTGTAACACCCCCTGGGTTTTCGTGGATTATGTTCTTATGCCAATCAATGTAAAAGATGCATGGCATTGGGTGTTGGGTGTTCTATCTTTGCATGATGGGTGCATATACGTATATGACTCAATACGATCCTCAAGACATGATGTTGTAGTTCATAAAGCTTTGAACTCATTTACTGTAATGATACTATTGTTGCTCAACACTACTACATTTTATAAGCAAAGAAGTGACATTGCAATTGATAAACCACATTATTTGGAAAAACAGGATCTAAGTGATCCACTTGCTGTTATTTCAGTGCATAACTTTCCTTAAAAGGAAAAAGCGTAAGTGTTCTCTTACTTCTTTATATTACTTCAGCTTTTAATCCTTTATTGTTTTATCTTATTCTTTCTTAATATGTATTTTTATTGTAGTGATTGTGTTATATATTGTTCTGCATTTGCGGAGTATTTCATTGAAGGCAAGAAGATACCAGTTGACAAGAACATCTTTGATCCTACACGTCTTTGATTCAGATATGCAGCATTATTATACAATTATGATAAAAAGAAGCAGCTTGAATATCTGGTTAGTGAAGATGAGGCCACAAGAAGACTAGATAAAACTTCTGTTTCAAAAAGGCGCAAGATAAAGACCAAGAAATAGTTTTTTCTTCTTTGCTGTAATTAACTACATATTTTTTTTATTGAAATACAGATTAATATGTTGTACATTATGCTAGAATTAAAGACTAGAAAATTTTTGTTTTCTGTATATTTGGCTGCAGATCTATTATTTGAAATCATACTATCCAGTATTACTCCCTATAAATTATGCTGGAAATGCTAGTTATGAAGGCATATAAGCCAGTATATTATAATGGAGAAGTTGAAAATAGTGGAAACTTGGTAGCTAGAATAATTTAGTGGAATTAAATATATTAATATTTTGTTTCCTGTATATTACACTTGAGATATATATTTTTAAACCATAATGTCCAGTTTTTAATATTGGACGTGAATAATCCAGAATTTTTATGCTAAATTCATCCAATTTTGGTTACTCCTAATAAAATATGTTGGAAATGCTAATTACGAAGGGATATAAGCCAGTATATTATAATGGAGAAGTGAAAAATAGTGGAAACTTGGTATCTAGAACAATTTACTGGAATTAAATAATTTAATATTTTGTTTCATGTATATTACACTGGAGTTATATATTGTTAAAGCACTATGTCCCGAGTTTAATACTGGACGTGAAATATGCAGAATTTTTTATCCTAAATTCGTCAAATTTTACTTACTCACTATAAATTATGCTGGAAATGCTACTTATGAAGGCATATAAGCCAGTATATTATAATGGAGAAGTTGAAAATAGTGGAAACTTGGTATCTGGAACAATTTATTGGAATTAAATAATTTAATATTTTGTTTCCTGTATATTACACTCGATGTATATATTTTCAAACCATAATGTCCAGTATTTAATAATGCGCATGAATAATCCAGAATATTTATGCTGGAAATGCGACTTTTGAAGGGATATAATCCAGTATTTTATAGTTGAGAAGTGCAAAATAGTGGAAACTTTGTATCTAGAAGAATTTACTGGAATTAAATAATTTAATATTTTGCTTCTTGTATATTACACTGGAGGTATATATTTTTAAACATTAATATCCAGTATTTAATACTGGACGTGAATAATCCATAATTATTTATCCTAAATTCGTCCAATTTTGCTTACTCATTATAAGTTATGCTGGAAATGCTACTTATGAAGACATATAAGCCAGTATAATATAAAGGATAAGTTGAAAATAGTGGAAACTTGGTATCTAGTACTATTTACTGGAATTAATTAATTTAATATTTGTTTCCTGTATATTACACTGGAGGTATATATTTTTAAACCATAATATCCATTATTTAATACTGGACTTGAAATTCCAAAATGTTTTACGCTAAATTTGACTAATTTTGGTTACTCTCTATAAAATATGCTGGAAATGCTACTTATAAAGGGATATAAGCCAAGATATTATAAAGGAGAAATGGAAAATAGTGAAAACTTGGTATCAAGAACAATTTACTCAAATTAAATAATTTAATATATTTGTTTCCTGTATATTACACTAGAGGTATATATTGTTAAACCACAATCTCCAGTATTTAATACTGGACTGTAATAATCCAAAAATATTTACCCTAAATTTGACCAATTTTGGTTACTCCCTATAAAATTTGCTGGAAATACTACTTTTGAAGGCATATAAGCCAGTATATTATAATGGACAAGTTGAAAATAGTGGAAACTTGGTATCTAAAATATTTTAATGGAATTAAATAATTTAATATTTTGTTTCCTGTATATTACACTGGTGGTATATATTTTTAAACCATAATGTCCAGTAATTAATACTGGACATGAATAATCCAGGATTTTTATCCTAAATTCGTCCATTTTTGTTTACTCCCTACAAATTATGCTGGAAATGCTACTTATGAAGTCATACAAGCCAGTATATTATAATGGAGAAGTTCGAAAATAGTGAAAACTTGGTATCTAGAACAAATTGCTTTAATTAAGTAATTTAATATTTTGTTTCATGTATATTATACTGGAAGTATATATTTTAAACCATAATGTCCAGTAATATAATGGTGGACGTGAATAATCCAGAATTTTTTATCCTAAATTCGTCCAATTTTGCTTACTCCCTATAAATTATGTTGGAAATGCAACTTATAAAGGCATATAAGCCAGTATATTATAATGGAGAAGTTGAAAATAGTGCAAAATTGGTATCTAGAACAATTTATTGGAATTAAATATATTAATATTTTATTTCCTGTATATTACACTTGAGGTATATATTTTTAAACCATAATGTCCAGTTTTTAATACTGGACGTGAATAATCCAGAATTCTTTATGCTAAATTCGTCCAATTTTAGTTACTCCCTATAAGATATTCAGAAAATGCTACTTATGAAGGGATATAAGCTAGTATATTATAATGAAGAAGTGGAAAATAGTGGAGACTTGGTATCTAGAAAACTTTTCTGGAATTAAATAATTTAATATTTTGTTTCCTGTATATTACACTAGAGGTATATATTTTTAAACATTAATGTCCAGTATTCAATACTGGACATGAATAATCTAGAATTTTTTATCCTAAATTCGTCTAATTTTGGTTACTCCCTATAAATTATGCTGGAAATGCTATTTATGAAGGCATATAAGCCAGTATATTATAATGAAGAAGTTGAAAATAGTGGACAATTGATATCTAGAACAATTTATTGAAATTAAATAATTTAATATTTTATTTCCTGTATATTACACTAAAGGTATATATTTTTAAACGATAATGTCAAGTATTTAATAATGCACGTGAATAATCCAGAATTTTTATACTAAATTCGTCAATTCTTTTTACTCCCTATAAATTATGCTGGTAATGCTACTTATGAAGCCATACAAGCCAGTATATTTTAATGGAGAATTCGAAAATAGTGGAAACTTGGTATCTAGAATAATTTACTGGAATTAATTTATTTAATATTTTATTTCCTGTATATTATACTGCAAGTATAAATTTTTAAACCATAATGTCCAGTATTTATTACTGGACGTGAATAATCCAGAATTGTTTATCCTAAATTCGTCCAATTTTGCTTACTCCCTATAAATTATGCTGGAAATGCTACTTATGAAATGATATAAGACAGTATATTATAATGCATAAGTGGAAAATGGTGGAAACTTGGTATCTAGAACAATTTACTGGAATTAAATAATTTAAAATTTTATTTCATGTATATTACACAGGAGGTAAATATTTTTATATATTAATGTCTAGTGTTTAATATTAGACATGAATAATCCAGAATATTTTATCCTAAATTTGTCCAATTTTGCTTACTCCCTATGAATTATGCTGGAAATGCTACTTATGAAGGCATATAAGCAAGTATATTATAATGGAGAAGTTGAAAATAGTGGAAAATTGGTATGTAGAGCAATTTAATGAAATTAAATAATTTAATATTTTTATTTCCTGTATATTACACTGGAGGTATATATTTTTAAATCATAATTCTCCCTTTCTCCATGCTTCTGAGGCCTTAAAAACCTCACCTTTAGTTGCCTCGATTTGCGTGCGCAGTCCGAGCGCGTAGCCGGAAAAGCTTATGTGTTAAATTATGTGAAATTTTATAAATTGTGGCTTTAAAATGGTTAAAGTTGACTTTGATCAATATTATGGGTATACGGACCTGGATTCGTGATTTGACGGTCCTGGAGGGTCCGTAGAAAAATATGGGACTCGGGCGTATGCTTGGAATCGAAATTCGAGGTCCCGAGCCCGAGAAATGAATTTTTAAAAGAAATTGATTTTCTTAAATTTATTGGGAAATTTGAAATGAAAATGCGAACACAACCTTTAATCCACGTTCGCGTTTCATTAAGTCCAAACCTAGAATGCACAGCCTTTTCTTCTATGCGTTCGCATCAGCCCTTCCGCGATCGCAATGACCTGCTTCCCCTTACCCTATGCGATCGCATAGGGCATTTTTCACACGAGTTCTTCTTCTCCACAGCTCTTGAGCGAATTTTTGAGCACTTCTTCATCAAAGTCTTTTGGGTAAGTAATTTCCCACCTATTTCCTTCACTCTTCAACAATAATTACTGAAATTCTAAGCCTAAATCATGAAATTAAAGTGGAAATTAGGGGTTTTGGGTAGAGTTAGGTTTTTGGCAATTTGAGTGATTCAACCTCAATTTGGGGTCGGATCTTAAAATAAATTATATATTTGAACTCGTGGGGTTATGGATAATCGGGTTTTGGTCCGAGCCTCGTGTTTGGACCATGTGGGCCCGGGGTCGAATTTTGGTATTTTTGGAAGATGCTAGGAACTTCATATCTAAGCTATGGGATTTTGTTATCGAGTTTTTATTAATATTATTGAATTAATTATGCCTAGATATCGTTGTTTCGGAGTCGGATTATAAAGGAAAGGCGGTATTTGAGGGTTGATTGCTATTCTTTGGACCGAGGTAAGCGTTTGTTCTAACTTTGGCTTGAGGGAATAGGATTAGAGTGTTGTTTGCTATTTGCTAATTGTTGAGTACGATGTATAGGCATGGTGACGAGTATCTATACACCGGAGTCTAGCATGACCGTGAGTCTTATTTGTGTTTATTCGATTTTGTGATACCTCTTCCTTATTAAATTGATAAATTTCATATAATTTGAAGAGTTTGAGGAAGAATTATGATTTGTACATTCTTGGAGCATTTTCTCGAGTATATCATAAAGCGTGAAAGTATACGAAATGATTGAACCCCTTTGGAGCGTTGGCTCAGGTGGTAAAGTGAGATAAGAGGTAAAAGTGAAAGAAAGAGAAAGAATTATTGAATTGCTCCCTTTCCGGGATGCTTGTTGCTTTGTTGACTATCTCTGTTGCCGGGATGTTTGTTGCTTTGTTGACTATCTCCCTTGTCGGGATCTCTATCATTTTTTATCTACTCCCTTGCCCCTTGTTTGTGATTGTTGCTTGGGTGAGGAAGAGTGATAAAGCACGAAGGGTGATGCTGTGCATTGTTTGCTATTGTGAGGAAAGAGTGATAAAGCACGAAGGGTGATGCCGTGCATTGTTTGCTATTGTGAGGAAAGAGTGTAAAACACGAAGAGTGATGTTGTGCCGCACGATGTACCATTCCGTGCCGATTTGATTGATTATATGGTGAGGAAAGAGAGTAAAAGCACGAAGGGTGATGTCGTGCATATTTTATTTATATGATTGCTTTGGCGAGGACGAGAGTAAAAGCACGAAGGGTGATGCAGTGCATTTGTTGCTTTCTGATTATTTGTTGATATCCGAGTTATGTTGTTTCCTTCATTACTTGTTCTTATTTGATTTACTTCGAGGTTATAAATTTCCTTACCCTGTTTTCCATGTGATTGTTGTTTGGGTGAGGAAGAGCGTAAAGCACGAAGGGTGATGCCGTGTATTGTTTTGGTGAGGACGAGAGTAAAAGCACGAAGGGTGATGCCGTGCAAATTGTTGATTGTTGATTCTTGTTGACACTCTGGCTTTGTTACTTCTTTCTGTTATTGAGGATTTCTATTTGAAACTGCTAGCTCCCTATAGCATGCTTCCCCCCCTCTTAGCTGTTTAAATTCTGTATAT
Organism: Nicotiana tabacum; assembly: GCF_000715075.1. Classification (NCBI taxonomy): domain Eukaryota; kingdom Viridiplantae; phylum Streptophyta; class Magnoliopsida; order Solanales; family Solanaceae; genus Nicotiana; species Nicotiana tabacum. Next base: position 16,691,431 of record NC_134080.1, read on the forward strand.
TTCCTTTTATTGCATATATTTGCATAGGTTGTTTTTGGTAGGTCCTGTCTAGCATCGTCACTACTTCGTCGGGGTTAGGCCAGGCACTTACCATTACATGGGGTCGGTTGTGCTGATGATACACTCTGTGCATCTTTTTGCACAGATCCCGGAGCAGCTTTTGGACCTCAGCAGTAGGATTTGATCGGGAGCTGACTTCAGTTCAGGGACTTTCGAGGTAGCCTAGCTGACGTCCACAGGCCGGAGTCCCTTCCTATGTTACTTGGATTGTTTCCCTTTTCTATCAGAACAAAGCATTGTATCTTTTATTCAAACCTTGTTTGTAGTACTCTCTAGTAGTTCGTGAGTCAGTGAAACCAGACTCTGGGTAGAGACGTATTTAGACTTCCGCATTTAATCTCAGTTATCTAAGTTTAAAGACCTCCGCTTTTATTTAATTGTCTCATTTTGTTTATATTATTGCGAATGTTATAAGAAATGTTTTAATACTTGGCTGGCCTAGCTCCAATAGTAGGCGCCATCACGACTCCCGATGGTGGGAAATCCGGGTCGTGACAAGTTGGTATCAGAGTACTAGGTTACTTAGGTCTCACAACTCACGGACAAGCTCGGTAGAGTCTGAAGGATCGGTACGGAGATGTCTGCATTTATCCCGCAGAGGCTATTGAGTTAGGGAAACTTCACATCTGTTTTTTCTTGTCGTGCGGTTCTGTTTCCCCAATACTGATCGAATTTCTACTCCGTTCTTTCACAGATGGCGAGGACGCACGCTTCCTCATTGACCGCGCAGTAGCCCGAGCCCCCAGCAGTAGCTCCTATTAGGGGCAGAGGCCAAGGCTATGCCAGAGGCCGAGGCAGGGTCAGAGCTCAGCCCCGAGCAGAAGTTCCAGAGGTGGAGCCTCATGTTGATTATGATGAGGAGGTTCCAGCTCCAACAGCTCCGATGGGCCCAGCTCAGGTCCCAGAGGGTTTCATTGCCACCTCAGTTCTTCAGGATGCCCTGGTTCGATTGGTGGGCTTTATGGAGAGATTCACCCGATCAGGTTTGCTTCCTGTAGCACCAGCCACTTCTCAGGCTGGAGGAGGGGCTCAGACTCCTGCTACACGCACTCCGGAGTAGGTAGCTCCCCAGATTCAGACTCCAGCAGTTCATCCAGTTGGGTTAGTTCAGTCGGGTGCCATTGCTCAGACCGGCGATGGAGCGGCTATGTCCGCTGATGCTTTGTGGAGACTGGTTAGGTTCACCAAGCTCTTCACTTCTACTTTTGCTGGTGCATCTACTGAGGATCCCCAGGATTATCTAGACAGCTGCCACGAGGTTCTCAGAAACATGGGTATTGTTGAGACCAATGAGGTTGATTTTGCTACATTTTGCTTGTCTGGATCCGCCATGTCTTGGTGGAGGGATTATTGCTTAGCGAGACCAGTCGGATCGCCATCTTTGACTTGGGAGCAGTTTACAGAGTTGTTTCTAGAGAAGTTTCTTCCCGTTACTCAGAGAGAGGCCTATCGGAGGCAGTTTGAGCACCTCCAGCAGGGTTTCATGACTGTTACCCAGTATGAGACCAGGTTCATTGATTTATCTCGCCATGCTCTCATGATACTTCCCACCGAGAGAGAGAGAGGGTGAGAAGGTTTATTGATGGTCTTATTCTACCGATTCGTCTTCATATGGCCAAGGAGGCCGGGAGCGAGATCATATTTCAAGAGACGGCCAGTATGGCCCGCAGAGTTGAGATGGTTCTGTCACAGGGAGGTGGTCATGGGTCGGATAAGAGGCCCCATCATTCAGGCAGATTCAGTGGTACCTCGTCTGGAGGTAGAGATTCGTATGGTAGAGACCATCCTCCTAGGCCATTTCAGTCAGCTTTCCAGGTATCACATGGTATCTCAGGTGGTCGTGGTTCTCAGATGCATTATTTGGATCAACAGTCCTTCAGTGCACCACCAGCTCCCATTAGTGCACCGCCGCTTCAGAGTTTCCGAGGTGGTCATTCAGGGCGACAGGGTTAGCAGTCTTAGTAGCCGAGGGCTTGTTACACTTGTGGTGATATGGGTCACACTTCCAGGTTTTGCCCTCGAGCTTCGGGTAGTTCTCAGCAGCAGGGTTCTCGTCCTATGATTCAGGCACCAATTGCTCCACAGCCTGCCCAACCAGCTAGAGGCGGGGGTAGAGGACATAGAGGTGGAGGTAGAGGTCATAGAGGTAGAGCTCAGACCGGCAGAGGTAGGGTTCAGCCAGCAGCCAATCGTCCCAGGGATGTGATTCAGGGAGGTGGGGCCCAGCCCCGATGTTATGCTTTGCCAGCCAGGCCAGAGGCTGAGTCATCTGATGTTGTTATTACAGGTACTATTTTGGTCTGTGATAGAGATGCTTTAGTGCTATTTGACCCTGGATCTACGTATTCATATGTGTCGTCCTATTTTGCACCCTACCTGGTTATGACTAGTGAGTCCTTAAGTATTCCTGTGTATGTATCTACACAAGTGGGTGATTCTATAGTGGTTGATCGGGTTCATCGTTCCTGTGTTGTGGTGTTTTGGGGACTTGAGACCCGTGTTGATTTGTTGGTCTTAGATATGGTGAATTTCGACGTTATATTAGGGATGGATTGGTTGTCCCCGTATCATGCGATCTTGGATTGTCATACCAAGACTGTGACTTTAGCCTTACCGGATTTGCCCCGTTTAGAGTGGAGAGGGACTCCTGGTCATTCTACCCGCAGTGTTATTTTGTATATGAAGGCTCGACGTATGGTCGAGAAAGGGTGTTTGGCCTACTTGGCTTATGTTCGTGATTCCAGTGCTGAGATTCCCTCTATTGATTCTGTGCCCGTGGTTCGTGCGTTTCCTGAGGTTTTCCCATCAGACTTGCCAGGGATGCCACCCGATAGGGATATTGATTTTTGCATCGATTTGGCTCCGTGCACTCAGCCCATTTCTATTCTGCCATATCGCATGGCCCCGCTAGAGTTGAAAGAATTGAAAGAGCAGTTGCAAGACTTGCTTGAGAAGGGTTTCATTAGACCCAGCGTATCGCCTTGGGGTGCGCCGGTTCTGTTTGTAAAGAAAAAGGATGGCTCGATGAGAATGTGCATTGATTACCGGCAATTGAACAAGGTTACAATTAAGAATAAGTATCCACTGTCGAGGATTGATGATTTGTTCGATCAGCTTCAGGGTGCCAAGGTATTTTCAAAGATTGACTTGAGATCTGGCTACCATCAGTTGAGGATTACTGCATCCGATGTCCCTAAGACAACATTCCGCACTCGGTACGGGCATTATGAGTTCTTGGTTATGTCATTTGGGTTGACCAATTCCCTAGTAGCCTTTATGGATTTGATGAACCGAGTGTTCAGGCCTTATTTGGACTCATTCGTAATAGTCTTCATTGATGATATTTTGATATATTCCCGCAGCCGGGAGGAGCACGAGCAACATCTTAGAGTGGTTCTGCAGACCTTGAGGGATAGTCAGTTATATGCTAAGTTCTCGAAGTGCAAGTTCTGGTTGAGCTCAGTTGCATTTCTGGGTCATGTTGTATTAGCAGAGGGTATTCAGGTTGATCCAAAGAAGATTGAGGCGGTCATGAACTAGCCTAGACCAGCATCAGCCACAGAGATTTAGAGTTTCTTGGGGTTAGCAGGTTACTATCATCGGTTCATGGAGGGGTTCTCATCTATTGCATCCCCGATGACCAGGTTGACCCAGAAGGGAGCCCAGTTTAGTTGGTCGGATGAGTGTGAGACGAGCTTTCAGAAGCTCAAGACAGCTCTGACTACAGCACCGATATTGGTTTTGCCCACAGGTTCAGGGCCTTATACAGTCTATTGTGATGCATCTCGTATTGGACTTGGTGCAGTGTTGATGCAGGATGGCAAGGTCATTGCCTATGCATCGAGGCAGTTGAAGGTTCATGAGAAGAACTATCCAGTGCATGATTTGGAGTTGGCAGCCATTGTTCACGCATTGAAGATTTCGAGGCACTATCTGTATGGCGTGGCATGTGAGGTGTTCACGGATCATAAGAGTCTTCAGTATTTGTTCAAGCAAAAGGAGTTGAATTTGAGGAAGATGAGGTGGTTGGAGTTGTTGAAAGATTATGACATCACTATCCTATATCACCCAGGAAAGGCCAATGTGGTGGCCGATGCCTTGAGTAGGAAGTCAGCCAGTATGAGCAGTCTTGCTTATATTCCGGTAGGTGAGAGACCGCTTGCTTTGGACGTTCAGGCTTTGGCCAATCAGTTAGTGAGGTTGGATATTTTTGAACCTAGTAGAGTATTAGCTTACACGGTCGCCCGTTCTTCGTTATTAGAGCATATCCGTGATCGGTAGTTTGATGATCCCCATTTGTGTGTCCTTAGGGACACGGTATAGCGTGGAGGTGCCAAGCAGGTTACCTTAGATATTGATGGAGTTTTGAGATTGCAGGGTCGAGTTTGTGTGCCTAATGTGGATTGGCTTCGAGAGTTGATTTTAGAGGAGGCCCATAGCTCCCGGTACTCTATTCATCCGGGCGCCGCGAAGATGTATCAGAACTTGCGATAGCATTATTGGTGGCGTAGAATGAAGAAGGATATCATTGCCTATGTGGCTCGGTGTTTGAATTGTCAGCAGGTTAAGTATGAGCATCAGAGGCCTGGTGGTTTATTTCAAAGGATTGAGCTTCCCGAGTGGAAGTGGGAGCGGATCACTATGGACTTCATTGTTGGGCTCCCGCAGACTCGGAGGAAGTTCGACGCAGTTTAGGTCATTGTTGATAGGCTAACCAAGTCAGCGCATTTCATTCCTATGGCAGTCTCCTATTCATCCGAGAGGTTAGCTGAGATCTATATCCGAGAGATTGTTCGCCTTCATGGTGTGCCGATATCTATCATTTCGGACCGAGGTACGTAGTTTACCTCGTGTTTCTAGAAAGCAGTCCAGCGAGAGTTAGGCACCCAGGTTAAGTTGAGTACAGCATTTCATCCTCAGACGGACGGGGAGTCCGAGCGGACTATTTAGATATTTGAGGATATGCTCCGAGCTTGTGTCATTGACTTTGGAGGTTCGTGGGATCCATTCTTGCCTTTAGCAGAGTTTGCCTACAACAACATTTACCAGTCGAGTATCCAGATGGCTCCTTATGAGGCTTTGTATGATAGGCAATGTCGATTTTCGGTTGGATGGTTTGAGCCGGGGAGGCTCGGTTGTTGGGTACATATTTGGTTCAGGAGGCTTTGGACAAGGTCAGGATCATTCAGGATAGACTTCGTACAGCTCAGTCCAGGCAAAAGAGCTATGCAGATCGAAAGGTTCGAGATGTGGCTTTCATGGTTGATGAGCGGGTATTGCTCCGAGTGTCGCCTGTGAAGGGCGTGGTGAGATTTGGGAAGAAGGGCAAGCTTAGCCCTAGGTTCATTGGTCCATTTGAGATCTTGATCGAGTGGGAGAGGTGGCTTATAGACTTGCATTGACACCGAGCTTATCAGCCGTACATCCAGTGTTTCATGTGTCCATGCTTTAGAAATATCACGGTCATCCATCCCACGTGTTAGATTTCAGCACTATCCAGTTGGAAAAGGACTTATCTTATGAGGAGGAGCCGGTAACTATTCTAGACCGGCAGGTTCGTCAGTTGAGGTCGAAGAGTTTTCCTTCGGTTCGTGTTCAGTGGAGAGGTCAGCCTCCTGAGGCATCGACCTGGGAGTCCAAGTCCGATATGCGAAAGCGTTATCCTCACCTTTTCCCCGACTCAGGTACTTCCTTCTTATGTCCGTTCGAGGACGAACGGTTGTTTTAGAGGTGGAGAATGTGACGACCCAAAGGGTCATCACCGGTTTTCTCCCTTTCTCCTTTCTTCCGAGGCCTTGAAAACCTCACCTTTAGGTGCCTCGATTTGCGTGTACAGTCTGGGCGCGTAGCCGGAAAAGCTTATGTGTTAAATTATGTGAAATTTGATAAATTATGGCTTTAAAATGGTTAAAGTTGACTTTGGTCAACAGTTTGGGTAAACTGACCCAGATCCGTGATTTGACGGTCCCGGAGGGTCCATAGAAAAATATTGGATTCAGGTGTATGCCCGAAATCGAAATTCGAGGTCCCGAGCCCGAGAAATGAATTTTTAAAAGAAATTGTTTTTTTGAAATTTATTTGAAAATTTGAAATGAAAATGGATTAGAAAGCATTGGTATCGGGCCCGTATTTTGGTTACAGTGCCCGGTATAGGCCTTATATGTGGTTTAAGCGCTTTCTGTGAAATTTCGTTGAAATCGGACGTCGTTTGACGTGATTCGGACTTGAATTCCTAAATTTGAAAGTTTATGAAGTTTGATAAAAATGATGATTTTGAGGCTTGATTCATTGATTTTGATGTTATTTTGGCGATCTGATCGCTCGAGTAAGTTTGTAGGATGTTATTGAGTTAGTATGTGTGTTTGGTTAGCAGCCCCGAGGGCTCGGGAGTGTTTCAGAAGTGTTTCGGAGTGGTTTTGGCCTTAAAAAAGTTGCAGAAGTTTCAGTTCTGGTGTTCTGGTATCTAGTTCTATGCGATTGCATAGGTAACCTTGCGATCGCATAGAGTAATCTTTTAGGTGCCCCACATTTGTTCTATATCGCATAGATTCATCCGCAATCACACAGCTTAGCCAGATCCTTCAATGCGAACACAACCTTTAATCCGTGTTCGCGTTTCATTAAGTCCAAACCTGGAATGCACAGCCTTTTCTTCTATGCGTTCGCATCAGCCCTTCCGCGATCGCAATGACCAGGTTCCCCTTACCCTATGCGATCGCATAGGGCATTTTTTCCCAGCGATTTTTAAATACCCAAAACAGAATAGTGACGAGGTTTAGTCCATATTTCACACGAGTTCTTCTTCTCCACAACTATTGAGCGAATATTTGAGCACTTATTCATCAAACTCTTTTGGGTAAGTAATTTCCCATCTATTTCCTTCACTCTTCATCAATAATTACTTAAATTCTATGCCAAAATCATGAAATCAAAGTAGAAATTAGGGGTTTTGGGTAGAGTTAGGTTTTTGGGAATTTTGAGTGATTCAACCTCAATTTGGGGTCGGATCTTAAAATAAATTATATATTTGAACTCGTGGGGTTATCGGTAATCGGGTTTTGGTCCGAGCCTCGTGTTTGGACCATGTGGGCCCGGGGTCGAATTTTGGCATTTTTGGAAGATGCTAGGAACTTCATATCTAAGCTATGGGATTTTGTTATCGAGTCTTTATTGATATTATTGAATTAATTATGCCTAGATATTGTTGTTTCGGAGTAGGATTATAAAGGAAAGGCGGTGTTTGAGGGTTGATTGATATTCTTTGGACCGAGGTAAATGTTTGTTCTAACTTTGGCTTGAGGGAATAGGATTAGAGTGTTGTTTGCTATTTGCTAATTGTTGAGTACGGTGTATAGGCATGGTGACGAGTATCTATACACCGGAGTCTAGCATGACTGTGAGTCTTATTTGTGTTTATTTGGATTTTGTGATACCTCTTCCTTGTTAAATTGATAAATTTCATATAATGTGAAGAGTCTGAGAAAGAATTATGATTTGTACATTCTTGGAGCATTGGCTCGAGTATATCATAAAGCGTGAAAGTATACGAAATGATTGAACCCCTTTGGAGTGTTGGCTCAGGTGGTAAAGTGAGATAAGAGGTAAAAGTGAAAGAAAGAGAAAGAATTATTGAATTGCTCCCTTTCTGGGATGCTTGTTGCTTTGTTGACTATCTCCCTTGCCGGGATGCTTGTTGCTTTGTTGACTATCTCCCTTGCCGGGATTTCTATCATTATTTGTCTACTCCCTTGCCCCTTGTTTGTGATTGTTGCTTGGGTGAGGAAGAGTGATAAAGCACGAAGGGTGATGCCGTTCATTGTTTGCTATTGTGAGGAAAGAGTGATAAAACACGAAGGGTGATGTCGTGCATTGTTTGCTATTGTGAGGAAAGAGTGTAAAGCACGAAGGGTGATGCCGTGCCGCACAATGTACCATTCCGTGTCGATTTTATTGATTATATGGTGAGGAAAGAGAGTAAAAGAACGAAGGGTGATGTCGTGCATATTTTATTTATATGATTGTTTTTGTGAGGACGAGAGTAAAAGCACGAAGGGTGATGCCGTGCATTTGTTGCTTTCTGATTCTTTGTTGATATCCGAGTTATGTTGTTTCTTTCATTACTTGTTCTTATTTGATTTACTTCGAGGTTATAGATTTCCTTACCCTGTTTGCCATGTGATTGTTGTTTGGGTGAGGAAGAGCGTAAAGCACGAAGGGCGATGCCGTGTATTGTTTTAGTGAGGATGAGAGTAAAAGCACGAAGGGTGATGCCGTGAAAATTGTTGATTTTTTATTCTTGTTGACACTCTGGATTTGTTACTTCTTTCTGTTATTGAGGATTTCTGTTTGAAACTGCTAGCTCCCCATAGCATGCTTCCTCCCCCCCCCCTCCCTCTTAGATGTTTAAATTCTGTATATTTCCTTTTATTGCATATATCTGCATAGGTTGTTTTTGGTAGGTCCTATCTAGCCTCGTCACTACTTCGCTGGGGTTAGGCCAGGCACTTACCAGCACATGGGGTCGGTTGTGCTGATGCTACACTCTGTGCATCTTTTTGCATAGATCCTAGAGCAGCTTTTGGACCTCAGCAGTAGGATTTGATCAGGAGCTGACTTCAGTTTAGGGACTTTCGAGGTAGCCTAGCTGACGTCCGCAGGCCGGAGTACCTTCCTATGTTACTTGGATAGTTTCATTTTTGTATCGGAACAAAGCATTGTATCTTTTATTCAAACCTTGTTTGTAGTACTCTCTAGTAGTTCGTGAGTCAGTGACACCAGACTCTGGGTAGAGATGTATTTAGACTTCCGCATTTAATCTCAGTTATCTAAGTTTAACGACCTCCGCTTTTATTTAATTGTCTCGTTTTGTTTATATTATTGCGAATGTTATAAGAAATGTTTTAATACTTGGATGGCCTAGCTCCAATAGTAGGCGTCATCACGACTCCCGATGGTGGGAAATCGGGGTCGTGACAAGTTGGTATCAGAGCACTAGGTTACTTAGGTCTCACAACTCACGAACAAGCTCGGTAGAGTCTGATGGATCGGTATGGAGACGTCTGCATTTATCCCGCAGAGGCTACTAAGTTAGGAAAACTTTACCTTGTTCATTCTTGTCGTGCGATTCTGTTTCTCAAGTACTAATCGAATTTCTACTCCGTTCTATCGCAGATAGCGAGGACGTGCACTTCCTCATCGACCGCGCAGAAGCCCGAGCACCCAGCAGCAGCTCCTATTAGGGGCAGAGGCCGAGGCTGTGCCAGAGGCCAAGGCAGGGGCAGAGCTCAGCCCCGAGCAGCAGTTCCAGAGGTGGAGCCTCATGTTGATTATGATGAGGAGGTTCCAGCTCCAGCAGCTCCGGTGGGCCCAGCTTAGGTCCCAGAGGGTTTCATTGCCGCCCAAGTTCTCCAGGACGCCCTGGTTCAATTGGTGGGCCTTATGGAAAGAGTCACCCGAACAGGTTTGCTTCTTGTAGCACCAGCCACTTCTCAGGCTGGAGGAGGGGCTCAGAATCCTGCTACACGCACTCCGGAGCAGGTAGCTCCCCAGATTCATACTCCAGCGGTTCAGTCAGTTGGGGTAGTTCAGCCGGGTGCCATAGCTCAGACCGGTGATGGAGAGGCTATGTCCGCTGATGCTTTATGGAGACTGGATAGGTTCACCAAGCTCTTCACTTCTACTTTTGTCGGTGCATCTACTGAGGATCATCAGGATTATCTAGACAGCTGCCACGAGGTTCTCAGAAACATGGGTATTGTTGAGACCAATGGGGTTGATTTTGCTACATTTCGCTTGTTTGGATCCGCCAAGACTTGGTGGAGCGATTATTGCTTAGCAAGACCAATCGGATCGCCATCTTTGATTTAGGATCAATTTACAATGTTGTTTCTAGAGAAGTTTCTCCCCGTTACTCAGAGAGAGGCCTATCGGAGGTAGTTTGAGCGCCTCCAGCAAGGTTCCATGACTGTTACCCAGTATGAGACCAGGTTCATCAATTTAGCTCGCCATGCTCTCATCATACTTCCCATCGAGAGAGAGAGGGTGAGAAGGTTTATTGATGGTCTTATTCTGCTGATTCGTCTTCACATGGCCAAGAAGGCCGGGAGCGAGATCACATTTCAAGAGGCGACCAATGTGGCCCGCAGAGTTGAGATGATTCTGTCACAGGGAGGTGGTCATGGGTCGGATAAGAGGCCCCGTCATTCAAGCAGATTCAGTGGTAACTCGTCTGGAGGTAGAGATTCGTATGGTAGAGGCCATCCTCTTAGGCCCTTTCAGTCAGCTCTCCAGGTATCACATGGTATCTCAGGTAGTCGTGGTTCTCAGATGCATTATTTGGATCAGCAGTCCTTCAGTGCACCACCAGCTCCCATCAGTGCACCGCCGCTTCAGAGTTTCTGAGGTGGTCATTCAGGGCGACAGGGTCAGCAGTCTCAACAGCCGAGGGCTTGTTACACTTGTGGTGATATGGGTCACATTGCCAGGTTTTGCCCTCGAGCTTCGGGTAGTTCTCAGCAGCAGGGTCCTCGTCCTATGATTCAGGCACCAGTTTCTCCACAGCCTGCCCAGCCAGCTAGAGGCGGGGGTAGAGGACATAGAGGTAGAGGTAGAGGTCATAGAGGTGGAGCTCAGACCGCCAGAGGTAGGGGTCAGCTAGCAGCCGATCGTCCTAGGGATGTGATTCAGGGAGGTGGGGAAATGTTACTCCCTAAATTCGTCCAATTTTGGTTACTCCCTATAAAATATGCTGGAAATGTTACTTTTGAAGGGATATAAGCCAGTATTTTATAATTGAGAAGTGCAAAATTGTGGATAACTGATATCTAGACAATTTACTGGAATTAAATAATTTAATATTTTGTTTTCTATATATTACACTTGAGGTATACATTTTTAAACATTAATATCCAGTATTTAATACTGGACGTGAATAATCCGGAATTTTTTTATCCTAAATTCGTCAAATTTTACTTACTCACTATAAATTATGCTGGAAATGCTACTTATGAAGGCATATAAGCCAGTATATTATAATGGAGAAGTTGAAAATAGTGGAAACTTGGTATCTGGAACAATTTATTGGAATTAAATAATTTAATATTTTGTTTCATGTATATTACACTGGAGGTATATATTTTTAAACCATAATGTCTAGTATTTAATATTGCACGTGACTTGTATCATAGCTATTTTTATGGCGTATGATACGAGTCACTCTAGTATAGCTGCCTATAATATTTAATCATTTCGTCAGTACTTAATGACTATTGGGTGCAGTCTTTTATGCATTTTTAGCCACAGATTATATTATACGTTGAGAGTTGTGTTAAAACTAATAATTACCTTTTGGATAATAAGTTGGATATCATAATTTTGCAGGATTATACTTATTCAGTATACTAGAGTCTAATTTTCATTTGTTTGTGTAATTTTAGTTCCTGAATATTATACTGAATATACAAGTATTTTCTCCAGTATTTTTAACCCGAATGTGTACAATAAATTATATCATGCTGCAGATATATCATATGCAAGTATATTGAACAATTTATTGAAATTAAATAATTTAATATTTTGTTTCCTATATATTACACTGGAGGTATATATTTTTAAACCATAATGTCCAGTATTTAATAATGCACGTGAATAATCCAGAATATTTTATCCTAAATTCGTCCAATTTTGGTTACTCCCTATAAAATATGTTGGAAATGCTACTTTTGAAGGGATATAAGCCAGTATTTTATAATTGAGAAGTGCAAAATAGTGGAAATTTGGTATCTAGAATAATTTACTGGAATTAAATAATTTAATATTTTGTTTCCTGTATATTACACTGGAAGTATATATTTTTAAACATTAATATCCAGTACTTAATACTGGACGTGAATAATCCAGAATTTTTTTATCCTAAATTCGTCCAATTTTACTTACTCACTATAAATTATGCTGGAAATGCTACTTATGAAGGATTATACTTATTTAGTATGCTGGAGTCTAATTTTCATTTGTTTGTGTAATTTTAGTTCATGTATATTATGATGCAGCTATATCAAATACAAGTATTTTCTCCAGTATTTTTAACCCGAATGTGTAGAATAAATTATATTATGCTGCAGATATATCATATGCAAGTATATTGATTTATGCATAATAAGTTTGATTTCATAGGTTGGTTCTTGGAAATTCTAATTATGAAGCGATAAATTTGTCCAATTTTGGTTACTCCCTATAAGTTATGCTAGAAATGCTATTTATGAAGGCATATAAGCCAGTATATTATAATGGAGAAGTTGAAAATAGTGGAGAATTGGTATCTAGAACAATTTATTGAAATTAAATAATTTAATATTTTGTTTCATGTATATTACACTTGAGGTATGTATTTTTAAACCATAATGTCCAGTATTTAATAATGCATGTGAATAATCCAGAATATTTTATGTTGGAAATGCTACTTTTGAAGGGATATAATCCAGTATTTTGTCACAACCCTAAATACCGGTCGTGATGGCGCCTATCACATTACTAGGCAAGCCGGACCAATTATAAACCACAACCCATTTTCATTTTAAATAAATCATTTGCTAACACGGTTTAATTACCAATTATCATAATAAGTGCTTAAAACAGCAAGATAGATATGTGGAAGTCAACAAGACATAGAAACTACATAGCCCACACTGATCTGGTGTCACAAGTCTAGAGCCTCTAATACAAGTCTGAACAACCTACTACATAGATAGTCTAGGAATGTGGAAAAGTAATAAGATAGAAGGGAGAAATCAGGGCTGCGGACGCCATGCAGCTACCTCGAAATCCCCGGCAATTCCTGAACGACTGAAAAGCTCTCACTCAGCCTCTGGGGCACCTGGATCTGCACGCAAGGTGCAGGGAGTAATGTGAGTACTCCGATCTAGTGAGTAATAAAGATAAATAATGGCTGAAAGTAAGAAAACACGTGTACACAGGGTATTCTATAATGAAGCAATTAAATAGGTAATTTGTAAGCAGTAAACCAATGAAAAGCAAAATAAAGTACTTCTACAACAAATAAACAGGTAATTGACAGACAGTTATGATAAAGTAAACACATAGAAGTTCGCCCCTCGGGCACAACATCAATAATTTCTGCCCCTCGGGCACAATCTCACATCACAATGGGTACCCGCGCTCACTGGGGGTGTGCAGACTCCGGGAGGGGCCCCTTACGGCCCAAGCGCAATATAAGCCATCTCGTGGCATCAAATCTAGGCCCTCGGCCTCATATCAATCAAGCCACCTCGTGGCATATATATGCATCTCAGGCCCTCGGCCTCATATCAGTATCAGTGTATCCTCACCACTAGGCCCTCGGACTTACTCAGTCCAAAAATCATCACAAGCCCCTCGGGCAATAGTAAAACAGTATTTCTCAGCCCAAAACATTATTTAAATATCATTTAAGTCTCAAAACTGAGTAAAAATGGTTGAGTAGTAAAACAATGAAAAATAACGGGACTGAGTTCAAGTAATAAGTCAAAACAGTGAGGAAATAATAATAAACATCCCCGAAGGGTTCAAATAGTTGGCACGAAGCCCAAATATGGCAATCAACCCAAATCATGATGATAGCAAATAAGCTTTAATCAAATACGCAGTAGAAGTATCACTCGGGACAGACCAAGTCACAATCCCCAATAGTAAATGACCCGCGCTCATCATCAAGCACGTGTCTCACCTCAATATAGCACTACAATGTGCAAATCCGGGGTTTCAAACCCTCAGGGCATCATTTACAATCATTACTCACCTTGAACCTGCTAAAACTCTAGCTTGCGACGCCTTTGCCCCTCGAATCGGCCTCCACGCGCGTCGAATCTATCCAAAATCAGAACGAATACGTCACTGTATGCTAAGGGAACAAAGCCCAAGTGAGAACAATCAACAAAGGACACGACTCCCGAAATTACCAAAACCCAAGCCCTGGGTCCACGTCTCAGAATCGGGTAACATTTATATTTTTAGAATCGGCATACCCTCACGAGTCTAACCATACTAAATTTATCCAATTCTGGTACCATTTGGTCCTTCAAATCATCATTTTATATTTTTGGAAGATTCCAGTACTTTTTTTCCCAAATTCCAACCCAAATCACGAATTAAATGATGAATTCAATGATAGCCAAATCAGAGTTAGAATCACTTACCCCGATGATTTCTTGAAAAACATTCTAAAAATCGCCAAAATCCGAGCTCTCTAGGTTAAAATATTAAATAAAACCCAAAACTTTGTATTTATAGAGTACCCCACAAATTTCCACCTCTGCGGACCGCACAAAAATGTCCGCGGTCTGCACAAAACCAGTGCGGTCCGCAAAAAAACGACCGCGGTCGCACAGATTTTTATCTGCAGTGACAGACTTTAGTATTTTGACAATAACTTTCGCTACGGATGTCCAAATTGCGACATCCCATGACATCGTTCAAACTTGTTCAAAACTTCGGAACGCTCACAACACATCAAATCACCAATTTAACATATGATTCAAGCCTAAGAACTGCAAGGTCTTTTAAATTATGCTTTCGATCAAAAAGTCTATCAAATCTCGTCCGAATGACCTAAAATTTTGCACACACATCCAAAATGACACAACGAAGCTATTGTCACTCTCGGAATTCCATTCCGACCCCTATATCAAAATCTCGCCTATCAACCGGAAATCGCCAACGTATCAACTTTGCCAATTTAAGCCTAAATCTTCTCTACAACTCCAAAACCCATTCCGATCGCGCTCTTAAGTCACAAATCACCTCCCGAAGCTAACCGAACCATCGGAACTCACTTCAAAGCCTTCTAATAGATAAGTCAACATCCGGTTAACTTTTCCAACTTAAGCCTTCTTAAAAGAGACTAAGTGTCTCAAACTTCACCAAACTCACTCCGGACTCGATCCGCCCAACCCGATACCACAAAAATACGGATAACGAAGCATAAAGAAGCTAAAATGGGGGAAACAGAGCGGTAACTCATGAGACGACTGGCCGGATTGTCACATTTATAATTGAGAAGTGCAAAATAGTGGAAACTGGGTATCTAGAACAATTTATTGGAATTAAATAATTTAATATTTTGTTTCTTGTATATGTCACGACCCTAACCCCGAACCCGATCGTGATGGCGCCTCTCGTGAAGACAAGGCCAGCCAATTAGACCCAATTCGCCTGTTAAAACAGTTAATCAACACAAATATAGTCTAAACATGGTTTACATAATACTGAATAGCGGAAACATAGATAACAATGCGGAAATTCAGCCCAACACGGCCCTAACCGAGGTGTCACAAGTCACAAGCATCTACTAGGTTATAATTACAACTGAAAGTACGAAGTGTACAAATACGGACTAATGAAATGAAGAGAGAGAAAAGTAGTGTTGCGAACGCCGACAACTACCTTGCTAAACTTTGATGACTGTGCCTCTGATCAGCCAAAACATATCTGAATCTGCACACAAGGTGCAAGGAGTAGTGTGAGTACTCCGATTCAGTGAGTAATAATAATAAATAAAGACTGAAGACAAGAAATCACGTAAAATATATCAAGATGTTGTATAGAAGCAGTCCAAAACCAGTAAGAAAGTAGTGAAGCTGTAAAAAATCTCTTAAAATATCTTAGCTCAGTTTAAACTTCTTTGAAAATGGCTTTTTCAACGGTTACGCAAATGAATGCAAAATAGTCAGTGTAGAGAAGCATAGAAATTCGCCTCTCGGGCACAAATACCATAGTTTAACATGTAAAATGATAAGTAAATATAAAATATAAACATATAAAGGTTCGCCCCTCGAGCACAATGTCAACAACTCCGCCCCTCGGGCAATATCTCAGAACAACACCAGCCCCTCGGGCAATCACATAGAATGGTACCAGCCCCTTGGGCAATCACATAGAACAATACTAGCCCCTCGGGCTATCACATAGAACAATATCAGCCCCTCGGGCTATGTCTCACATCACAATGGGTACCCGTGCTCACTGGGGTGTACAGACTCCAGGAGGGTCCCCTTACAGCCCAAGTGCAATATCAAGCCATCTCATGGCATCAAATCTAGGCCCTTGGCCTCATATCAGTCAATCCACCTCGTGGCGTATATATGTATCTCAGGCCCTCGGCCTCATAAACAATATCAACAAGCCACCTCGTGGCGTACATATCTCAGGCCCTCGGCCTCAATCAGTATCAGTGTTTCCTCATAACTAGGCCCTCGACCTTACTCAGTCAAAAATACTCACAAGCCCCTCGGGCATTAGTACAACAATATTTCTCAGCCCAAAACATCATTTAAAATATTATTTAAGTCTCAAAACGGAGTAAAAATGGTTGAGTGGTAAAACAGTGGAAAATAACATGCTTGAGTTCAATTAATAAGTCAAAGCAGTGAGGAAATAGTAATAAAAATCCCCGAAGGGTTCAAATAGTTGGCACGAAGCCCAAATCATGATGATAACAAATAAATTTCAGTCAAATACGCGGTAAAATCATCAATCAGGACGGACCAAGTCACAATCCCCAATAGTACACGACCCCACGCTCATCGTCAAACGTGTGCCTCACCTCAATATAGCACTATGATGTGCAATCCGGGGTTTCAAACCCTCAGAATATCATTTACAATCATTACTCACCTCTATCCGGCCCGAACTCTAGCCCGCGATGTCTTTGCCTCTCGAATCGGCCTCCTAATGCTCCAAATCTAGCCGAAATCAGTACCAAAGCATCAAAATATGCTAAGAGAACAAAGGCCACTTGAAAATAATCAAATTACCACAAAATTTCCGAAATTGGTCAAACCCGACCCCCGACCCCACATCTCGGAATTTGACAAAATTCACAAAACTAGAATCCTTAAACTCTCACGAGTCTAATCATACAAAAATTATCCAATTCTGATACCATTTGGTCCTTCAAATTATCATTTTATATTTTTGAAAGATTTCACAATTTTCTTCCCAAATCATGAATTAAATGATGAATTCAATGATAGATTCATGTACTCTAGCCAAATCTGAGTTAGAATCACTTACCTAGATGAATTTCTTAAAAAACCTTCGAAAAATCGCCAAAATCTGAGTTCTCTAGGTCAAAATATCAAATAAAAACCAAAACCTCATATTTATAGAGTACCCCACAGATTTCCACCTCCGCGGACCGCACAAAATCGACCGCGGTCCGCACAAAAACGACTGCGGCCACACAAGCTTTTCTCTGCAGTGATAGGCTAATAACTTTTGGCCATAACTTTCGCTACAGATGTCCAAATTGCAATATCTTTACCTTTTCGGAAACTAGACACGAAGGGCTACAACTTTCTGCTTTGAATTATCTCACAATTCCTTGTATATCACAAGATATGAGCTTTTGAAGTAGGACCAGTGAAATGTTCCCCACCGCGGCCGCACTGCATTTTGTGTGGTCCGCACAACACCTACCGCGGCCGCACTTCATTTTGTGCGGTCCGCACAGCACATATTGCGGACGCACTTCATTTTGTGCGGACCGCGCGGGTGGGTTCTGAGGCCTGCAACCCTTCTGGACCTGCTACAGCTATGATTTTCGGCCTAAAACATCCCGGAATCTACCCGGAACTCCCGGAACTTCAAACCAATTGTACTAACACATCCCATGACATCGTTCAAACTTGTTCAAAACTCCGAAACGCTCACAACAACATCAAATCACCACTTTAACATAGGATTCAAGCCTAAGAACTCCAAGAACTTTCAAATTACACTTTTGATCAAAAAGTCTACCAAATCTCGTCCGAATGACTTGAAATTTTGCACACATGCCACAAATGACACAACGAAGCTACTGCAACTCTCAGAATTTCATTCCGACCTCTATATCAAAATCTTACCTATCAACCGAAAAATACCGAAATCTCAATTTCACCAATTCAAGCCTAAACCTTCCACGGACTTCCAAAATGCATTCTGATCATGCTTCGAAGTCCCAAATCACCTAACGGAGTTAACCAAACCATAAAAAATCCAATCTGAGATCAAATACACACAAGTCAAATCTTGGTCAAACATTTCAAATTTTAAGCTTTCAACTGAGACTGTTCTTCCAAATTCATTCTGATTAACCTGAAACCCAACACCAACGATTTACATAAGTCATAATACACCACACGGGGCAAATCATGCCCGAGAACTGGCGAGCGAAGTGCAAAAGCTCAAAACGACCGGTCGGGTCGTTACATCCTCCCCCACTTAAACATATGTTCGTCCTCGAATGTGCCCAGAGTTGTTCCAAAAGCCAACCACTCGCTGAATAACTTTACCATGCATATACCCGGGGGTGATCCCGCGTCACCCTATCTCATATAGGTCCGATAACACAATGCAACTAAAGTTTCACAATCCAACCTAGCCCATAAACCTTAGAACCCTATTTCCACTTCCAAAATCATCCACAAGATCTGAATCTCACATCTATATTCAGAATAAGCCCGAACCAGCTATAATAACCCATACCTTCAACCTCAAGGTGTAATCACTTGATATACCACATAACTCAAACACTCGTAGTGATAACTTCTAATTACAGCAGCTGCACACAACACCCGAATACCGATAGAAAAACTCTTATTAACTAAAGTCTCACCCAACACTTTCATATACTACCAATGATCACTAAAACACGCGGTAAGCCATAACCATTTCCCATATCAACCATTCAAGAAGCCACTTCTCCTTTGGCAAATACCACAACAAATTTCTGAGCCGAAGCTCGATATTATCCCTCCGATATGCTGAAATCGAACCCGTTCATATTCATTAATGATCCCAATGGTCTCCTCTAATCCAACATACTACTCTGGTGACATGACACATCAATACAGGCCTAAGCCACAACTTACGCAATACGCGTACCAATAAGCAACAATCTGAACATACTCAAATCATGAAAATGACTCAAATGAAAGAGTTGTACCTCAAGCTCACCAGTACCACCACAACACAAGGCTGAGAAACCGTCTCACATCATTGTAATAGAATACACGAATCCAAACCGCAAGGTCATACCTCCACATAACTTCGCGGCAACGTGCGATCCTATCCAAAACTGCTCCATATGAAACACCTCAAGTCACTCTGCTCGAAATTGACGCCCACGCGCAATTAATGTCTAGAACCAAAGTAAACCATCATAACCACAGTAAAGCAAATACATAACACCTCATAATCCGAAAGGACATAACCGATATGCCATCCACCGTGTAGTACCCAGTTACTCTCCTCGCTCGACTTCCACTATGAAACCCCAATAGAACCGCACCATATGTGTCCATAACCAACAACTCATAATGCCTCGCAACACGGAAAGGTAACTCATAGATCTCCCCAGATTACTAATAAGCTCAATAACAATCGAATCAACATATCCCTCAACAATATATTTCGGACCCAACTAAGTCGACTCAAGTTAGAACACGCATCCACATTGGCCTGCCAACGAACTCCTTATCAAGGAAATCCTAAAGCTGCTCCTTCCACTCCTTTAACTCTGTCGGTACCATACGATACTGTGCCCGACATCAAATCAATACCTAAATCAACCACCCTGCCCGGCGACATGCCCGGCCATAAGAAACATATCTGAAAAGTCCATTACCACTGGAACTGAATCGATAGTAGAAGCCTCTACATTGACATTCATCATGAAAGCCCAAATAAGAAGGACAATCATTCCCAGCCGTCCGTTGGGTCTTCGAAATATAAAACCACTCTACTAGGACATAATCTCTCGAACCTCGCCACTCAATCTGTGGCATTTTTGGCATAGCTAACAGTGCCACCTTAGCGCAATAGTCCAAAATGACACAACACGGAGACAACCAGTCTGAATCCAATATCACATCCAAAATCTAACATACCAAGCAACGAAAAATCCAAACCCCCAATAATCACTAAACAATGCTGATACACACGACTCACAATTACAATATAGCCTAAATGTGAGAACTTCCCTGACTCTAAGTCCATATGGCACATGACTCAACACACCTGATCCCAATCCCGTCGTCGAACCATGCCTCGAATAACCAGTAATTCCATGGGAGATACTCTGAAATTCCTCGGTGCCACCAACCAATATCGAACACTAGTCGTCGATCTAACAAGAAGGTGCCGCAATACTACCGAAGTACCATGAACTTAATCACATTGCCTTTCCTAAAACATATACCCTCGTCAAGTCACTCCAACTAGCAATACCATTTCCTTAATCATCTGAAAATCATCCCCCTAATCATCTGAAGCTCATTTCTCTAATCATCTGAAACTGCGCGTGCTGCCTAAGAATTTAATGACTTTCCGTTCAAAACTGAACTGTAACCTTACATATGCAAATCTCGATCCTCCACACATACTACATATACCATACCATCCTAGGCTAACCATGAGAGCTTCATATCCCTTCCGAACCATAAGCAAATATGCACTCAACCAACCAAGAACTTTCCATTGAGCTCAACCTGGAAGAAAATCACTATACATCCCCTGCTCTTCACGCCGACAGAAATATACATCTCTAACCACGATAGAAATCAACAAGAATTCTCCTAACAAGTCCATCAGGACTGAATATCTTCCTAACTCAGCCAACCTACGTAAGCCACTAAAACCCAAGGGCATTGCCGCAAAATACCCGTAAAAACTCATTACTTTGAACACCCCCAAGGAACTAATCATATCCTTACTATGCCGATCCGGCCTACTACCAAGCTACCCCATCTATCCGAGTTCCCTTCTGATTTACCTTCAGCTTGATATGCCTCCTTTATATATCAATACAATTCCTCAACCCAGACTTACCACACGGAACCCACGCATAATGCCACACCGTCTAAGGCTCATAAGTCGCTGAATACTCTTTTAAGTGTTCCCCAAAGCCATTACTTTCACCTTCCTAATACTGATATATAGAATCCCATAAATAATATTGAAAATACCACAAGTCTTGCCATCTTCCACTGAAAACTCAGTTTCTAGCCATAAGTACAACTTGAAAACCTCCAATTATTGCATGTAGAGTTTTGAACACAATAGGCCAATTCTCTAGAGTCATCCACTCTACTCAACCCGCAGTTAGATTGATTAAACCAACCGAACAACATGTGCTTTACTAGCACTCCGACACTGCAGAATGTGACCTCATTCCAATATAACCAAGCAACTTCCTTCCCTATGCACCGAGCATTCCTTACCAACCACAACTCAAATCATTCCCCGATTCTCGTACACCCATAAAGCATAACATAGCCTTTATAGAAATTTCCTTTACTCAAGCCATAACTGATTCACAAATACGCCTTGAGCTGGAACCATTAGAGCACATAACCGTGCAATCAACTATTCAATAGCGGACTCCCCCACTTGGCTCGAAGCCATAGATCAAAACATGCACCATAACTCATAATGCATACACTTTATTGCTGCCATAACACCATAGTGAGATTAACTCAATCCTTCATAAGCTCATGGAACACAGACCATCTGGAACTTTATATCTTCTACAAATCTCGCATTTACTCTCGTAACAATTAAACCCACTCTCTTAAGCGACCTAAATTAAATTCACACATATATATATCACTTGTAAATGGGATCTCCTAACAGACAACATAAAGATCATACAACTTCAGAACACTTCACAGGAGATAACCCACCTGCTTCGCCTTAAACTAACATTTATGTATACCTTCCACCGTCATAATCATTATGCAGTCACTTAGTCTTCCTGAGTCAGAACTCATACCGCAACATGAAATCTACTCCACTCCTAACTAGGAGACATGAAAAGATTCTTCACACGCCCATAACTCGGGCTATAACTCAATCAACATGGAAATCGAGCACCTAATAGTTTTTATATCTTCCAGCATACCTTTCTCGTCACTTCCAAATCATACGGATACATCTCGCAGCACTAACATTCTCATTACATAGCCATCCAGCCTTCACTTCCACTAATAGGGAAAAATACCGAACATATAAATTCAAAAGCACTTGCTCACACAATCAACACCTCGGTGCTCAAGCTATAGGCAAAAATCCAGCCTCAAGTCCTCCAGACTGGCCCAACATCAACACACAGAGATCGTATCTCGCCCCTCGATCAGGGAATTACAAGCCATCAAGGCACATCTGATACTGAGCGCTCATGCACGCATACAAACGTGTGGAAGGAATTTCAAAAGTTACTTTTCAAGCTGAATTAAGAACGCACGATAAGAATTCAAGAATGTGAAGTTCTTCCTAAAGGTTCTGCAGCCTCTCGAGGATAAATACAGATGTCTCCGTACTGATCTGTGAGACTCTACTAAACCTACTCATGACTCATGAGACCTATGTAACCTAGGCTCTGATACCAACTTGTCACGACCCTAACCCCGAACCCGGTTGTGATGGCGCCTCTCGTGAAGACAAGGCCAACCAATTAGACCCAATTCACCTTTTAAAATAGTTAATCAACACAAATATAGTCTAAACATGGTTTACATAATACTGAATAGCCGAAACATAGATAACAATGCGGAAATCCAGCCCGACACGGCCCTAACCGGGGTGTCACAAGTCACGAGCATCTACTAGGGTATAATTACAACTAAAAGTACGAAGTGCACAAATACGGACTAATGAAATGAAGAGAGAGAAAAGCAGTGTTGCGAAAGCCAATAGCTACCTTGCTTAACTCTGATGACTCTGCCTCTAATCAGCCAAAACATACCTGAATCTGCACACAAGGTGCAGAAAGTAATGTGAGTACTCCGACTCAGTGAGTAATAATAAGAAATAAAGACTGAAGGCAAGAAATCACGTAAAACATATCAAGATGCTGTATAGAAGCAGTCCAAAACCAGTAAGAAAGCAGTGAAGCTATAAAAAATCTCTTACAATATCTTACCTCAGTTTAAACTTCTTTGAAAATGGCTTTTTCAATGGTTACGCAAATGAATGCAAAATAGTCAGTGTAGAGAAGCACAGAAATTCACCCCCCGGGCACAAATACCATAGTTTAACATGTAAAATGACAAGTAAATATGATAGATAAACATATAAAGGTTCGCCCCTCGGGTACAATGTCAACAACTCTGCCCCTCGGGAAATATCTTAGAACAATACCAGCCCCTCGGGCAATCACATAGAATAGTACCAGCCCCTTGGGCAATCACATAGAACAATACTAGCCCCTCAGCCTATCACATAGAACAATATCAGCCCCTCGGGCTATGTCTCACATCACAATGGGTACTCGCGCTCACTGGGGGTGTACAGACTCCAGGAGGGGCCTCTTATGGCCCAAGTGCAATTTCAAGCCATCTCGTGGCATCAAATATAGGCCCTCGGTCTCATCTCAGTCAAGCCACCTCGTGGCGTATATATGTATCTCAGGCCCTTGGCCTCATAAACAATATTAACAAGCCACCTCGTGGCGTACATATCTTAGGCCCTCGGCCTCAATCAGTATCAGTATTTCCTCACAACTAGGCCCTCGGCCTTACTCAGTCAAAAATACTCACAAGCCCTTCGGGCATTAGTAAAACAGTATTTCTCAGTCCAAAATATCATTTAAGTCTCAAAACGGAGAAAAAATGGTTGAGTGGTAAAACAGTGAAAAATAACATGACTGAGTTCAATTAATAAGTCAAAGCAGTGAGAAAATATTAATAAAAACCCCCGAAGGGTTCAAATAGTTGGCATGAAGCCCAAATATGGCAATCAGCCCAAATCATGATGATAACAAATAAGTTTCAGTCAAATATGCGGTAAAATCATCAATCGGGACGGACCAAGTCACAATCCACCGTAGTACATGACCCCACGCTCGTCGTCAAACATGTTCCTCACCTCAATATAGCACTACGATTTGCAATTCAGGGTTTCAAACCCTCAGAATATCATTTACAATCATTACTCACCTCTATCCGGTCCGAACTCTAGCCCGCGATTCCTTTGCCTCTCGAATCGGCCTCCGAATGCTCCAAATCTAGCCAAAATCAGTACCAAACCATCAAAATATGCTAAGCGAACAAAGCCCACTTGAAAATAATCAAATTACCACAAAATTCCCGAAATTGGTCAAACCGACCATCGAGCCCACATCTCGGAATTTGATAAATTCACAAAACTAGAATCCTTATACTCTCACAAGTCTAACCATACAAAAATTATCCAACTCTAATAACATTTAGTCCTTCAAATCATCATTTTATATTTTTGAAAGATTTAACAATTTTCTTCCCAAATTCCATCCCAAATCATGAATTAAATGATGAATTCAATGATAGATTCATGTACTCTAGCCAAATCCGAGTTAGAATCACTTACCCCGATTAATTTCTTGAAAAACCTTCAAACAATCGCCAAAATCTGAGCTTTCTAGGTCAAAATATCAAATAAAACCCAAAACCTCATATCTATAGAGTACCCCACAGATTTCCACCTCCGCGGACCGCACAAAATTGACCGCGACCGCACAGGCTTTCCTCTGCAGTGATAGGCTTTAGTATTTTGGCCATAACTTTTGCTACAGATATCCAAATTGAGATATCTTTACCTTTTGTGGAAACTAGACACGAAGAGATACAACTTTCGTTTTTAAATCATCTCAAAATTCCTTGTAGATCAAAAGATATGAGCTTCCGAAGTAGGACTAGTGAAATGTTCCCCACCGCGGTCGCACTGCACTTTGTGCGGTCCGCACAGCACCTACCGCGGCCGCACTTCATTTTATGCGGTCCGTACAATGCATACCGCGGATGCACTTTATTTTGTGCGGAGCGCGCGGGTGGGTTCTGAGGCCTGCAACCCTTCTAAACCTACTACAGCTATGATTTTCGGCCTAAAACATCCCGGAACCTACCCGGAACTTCAAACCAATTATACTAACACATCCTATGACATCGTTCAAACTTTTTCAAACTCCAAAACGCTCACAACAACATCAAATTGCCACTTTAAGATAGGATTCAAGCCTAAGAACTCCAAGAACTTCCAAATTACACTTTTGATCAAAAAGTCTACCAAATCTCGTCCGAATGACCTGAAATTTTGCACATATGCCACAAATGATACAACGAAGCTACTGCAACTCTTGGAATTTCATTTCGACCTCAATATCAAAATCTCACTTATCAACCGGAAAATGCCGAAATCTCAATTTTACAAATTCAAGCCTAAACCTTCCACGGACTTCCAAAATGCATTCCAATCATGCTCCTAAGTCCCAAATCACCTAACGGAGCTAACCAAACCAAAAAAATTCCAATCTAAGATCAAATACACACAAGTCAAATCTTGGTCAAACCTTTCAAATTTTATGCTTTCAACTGAGACTGTTCTTCCAAATTCATTCTGATTAACTTGAAACTCAACACCAACAATTTACATAAGTTATAATACACCACACGGGGCAAGTCATGCCCGAGAACTGGCGAGCGAAGTGCAGAAGCTCAAAATGACCGGTTGGGTATGTATTTACACTGGATGTATATATTACACTGGAGGTATATATTTTTAAACCATAATGTCCAGTATTTAATACTGGACTTGAAATTCTAGAATTTTTTATGCTAAATTTGACTATTTTTGGTTACTCTCTATAAACTACGCTGGAAATGTTACTTATGAAGGGAAATAAGCCAGTATTTTATAAAGGAGAAATGGAAAATAGTGGAAACTTTGTATCTAGAACAATTTACTCGAATTAAATAATTTAATATATTTGTTTCCTGTATATTACACTGGAGGTATATATTGTTAAACCATAATCTCCAGTATTTAATATTGAACTGTAATAATCCAAAATATTTTACCCTAAATTTGACTAATTTTGGTTACTCCCTATAAAATATGCTGGAAATACTACTTCTGGAGGCATATAAGCCAATATATTATAATGGACAAGTTGAAAATAGTGGAAATTTGGTATGTAGAATAATTTATTGAAATTAAATAATTTAAAATTTTGTTTCCTATATATTACACTGGAGGTATATATTTTTAAACCATAATGTCATTTAATAATGCACGTGAATAATCCAGAATATTTTATCCTAAATTTGTCCAATTTTGGTTACTCCCTATAAAGTATGCTGGAAATGCTACTTTTGAAGGGATATAAACCAGCATTTTATAACTGAGAAGTGCAAAATAGTGGAAATTTGGTATCTAGAACAATTTACTGGAATTAAATAATTTAATATTTTATTTCCTATATATTACACTGGAGGTATATATTTTTAAACATTAATATCCAGTATTTAATACTGGACGTGAATAATCCAGAATATTTTATCCTAAATTCGTCCAATTTTGCTTACTCACTATAAATTATGCTGGAAATGCTACTTATGAAGGCATATAAACCAGTATATTATAATGGAGAAGTTGAAAATAGTGGAAACTTGGTATCTAAAATAATTTATTGGAATTAAATAATTTAACATTTTGTTTCCTGTATATTACACTGGAGGTATAAATTTTTAAACCATAATATCCAGTATTTAATACTGGACTGTAATAATCCAAAAAATTTTACCCTAAATTCGACCAATTCTGGTTACTCCCTAAAAAATATGCTGGAAATATTACTTATGAAGGGATATAAGCCAGTATTTTTTAAAAGAGAAATGGAAAATAGTGCAAACTTGATATCTAGAACAATTTACTCGAATTAAATAATTTAATATATTTATTTCCTGTATATTACACTGGAGGTATATATTGTTAAATCATAATCTCCAGTATTTAATACTGGACTGTAATAATCCAAAATGTTTTACCCTAAATTTGATCAATTTTTATTACTCCCTATAAAATATGCTGGAAATACTACTTCTGAAGGCATATAAGCCAGTATATTATAATGGACAAGTTGAAAATAGTGAAAACTTGGTATGTAGAACAATTTATTGAAATTAAATAATTTAATATTTTGTTTCATGTATATTACACTGGAGGTATATATTTTTAAACCACAATGTCTAGTATTTAATAATGCACGCGAATAATCCAAAATATTTTATCCTAAATTCGTCCAGTTTTGGTTACTCCCTATTAAATATGCTGGAAATGCTGCTTTTGAAGGGATATAAATGGGACGACTCGGCCAGTTGTCTCATGAGTTACCGCTCAGTTTCCCCATTTCAGCTTCTTTATGCTTCGTTATCGTATTTTTGTGGTATCGGGTTGAGCGAATCGAGTCCGGAATGAGTTTGGTGAAGTTTGAGACACTTAGTCTCTTTTAAGAAGGCTTAAGATGGAAAACTCAACCGGATGTTGAGTTATGTATTAGAAGGCTCGGAAGTGAGTTCTGATGGTTCGGTTAGCTTCGGGAGGTGATTTGTGACTTAGAAGCCCGATCGGAATGGGTTTGAGAGTTGTAGAGAAGATTTAGACTTAAATTGGCGAAGTTGATTTGTTTGAGATTTCCGGTTGATAGGCGAGATTTTGATATAGGGGTCGGAATGGAATTCTAAAAGTTGCAGTAGCTTCGTTGTGTCATTTGGGATGTGTGTGCAAAAGTTTAGGTCATTCAGACGAGATTTGATAGACTTTTTGATCGAAAGCATAATTTAAGAGTTCTTGGAGTTCTTAGTCTTGAATCCTATGTTAAATTTGTGATTTGATGTTGGTGTGAGCATTCCGAACTGTTGAACAAGTTTGAACGATGTCATGGGATGTGTTGGTACAATTGGTTTGAAGTTCCGGGGGTCCCGGGTAGGTTCCGGGATGTTTTAGGTCGAAAATCTAGCTGTAGAAGGTCCAGAAGGGTTGCAGGCCTCGGAACCCACTAGCGCGGTCCGTTTCCCCCATTTCAGCTTCTTTATGCTTTGTTATCCGTGTTTTTGTGGTATCGGGTTGGGCGGATCGATTCCAGAATGAGTTTGGTGAAGTTTGAGACACTTAGTCTCTTTTAAGAAGGCTTAAGTTGGAAAAGTCAACCGGATGTTGACTTATGTGTTAGAAGGCTCTGAAGTGAGTTCTGATGGTTCGGTTAGCTTCGACAGGTGATTTGTGACTTAGGAACGCGATAGAAATGGGTTTTGGAGTTGTAGAGAAGATTTAGGCTTAAATTGGCGAAGTTGATATGTTAGCGATTTCCGGTTGATAGGCGAGATTTTGATATACGGGTTGGAATAGAATTCCGAGAGTGACAGTAGCTTCGTTGTGTCATTTGGGATGTGTGTGAAAAATTTTAGGTCATTCGGACGAGATTTGATAGACTTTTTGATCGAAAGCATAATTTAAGAGTTCTTAGGATTTAATCCTATGTTAAATTGGTGATTTGATGTTGTTGTGAGCGTTCTGAAGTGTTGAACAAGTTTGAACGATGTCATTGGATGTGTTGGTACAATTGGTTTGAAGTTCTGGGGGTCCCTGGTAGGTTCCGGGATGTTTTAGGTCGAAAATCATAGCTGTAGCAGGTCCAGAAGGGTTGCAGGCCTCGGAACCCACCAACGCGGCCCGCACAAAATGAAGTGCGGCCACGGTAGGTGTTGTGAGGACCGCACAAAATGCAATGCGTCCGCGGTGGGGAGCATTTCACTTGTCCTACTTTGGAAGTTCATATCTTTTGATCCACAAGGAATTTTGCGATGATTCAAAAACTAAAGTTGTAGCTCTTCGTGTCTAGTTTCAAGAAAGGTAAAGATATCGCAATTTGGACATATTTAGCAAAAGGTATGGCCAAATTATTAAATCCTGTCACTACAAAGGAAAACCTGTGCGGTCGCGGTCGTTTTTGTGCGGACCGCACTGGTTTTGTGCGTACCGCGGTCATTTTTGTGCGGTCCGCGGAGGTGGAAATCAGTGGGGTGCTCTATAAATATGAGGTTTTGGGTTTTATTTGATATTTTGACCTAGAGAGGTCGGATTTTGGCGATTTTTTGAAGGTTTTTCAAGAAATTCATCGGGGTAAATGATTCTAACTCAGATTTGGCTAGAGTACCTGAATCTATCATTGAATTCATCATTCAATTCGTGATTTGGTAAGAAAAATTGTAAAATCTTTCAAAAATGTAAAATGATGATTTTGAAGGACCAAATGGTATCGGAATTGGATCATTTTTGTATGGTTAGACTCGTGAGAGTATAAGGATTCTAGTTTTGTGAAATTTTGTCAAATTCCAAGATGTGGGCCCGGGGTTCGGATTTGACCAATTTCGGGAATTTTATGGTAATTTGATTATTTTCGAGTGGGCTTTATTCCCTTGGCACATTTTGATGGTTTGGTACTGATTTCGGCTAGACTTGGAGCATTCGGAGGCCGATTCGATAGGCAAAGGCATCGCGGGCTAGAGTTCGGACCAGATAGATGTAAGTAATGATTGTAAATACTGTCCCAAGGGTTTGAAACCCCGGATTATACATCGTTTTGCTATGTTGAGGTGACTTACACGCTAGATGACGAGCGTGGGGTAGAGCACCGCTGGGGATTGTGACTTAGTCCATCCCCAACGATTATTTTAATGTGTAATTGATAGTTAATTGTTTGATGTTATTGTATTTTTGATTGTATGCCATGTTTGGGGCCTTGCGCCGACTTGTTAAGACCCTCAGGGGCATATTTACTGTCTTTCCTAACTCTAATTATTTGAAAGAATATCCTCAGTCATGTTTTACCTGTTTGTTGCTCAAATCTGGCTTTACCACTATATTCTTAAAAATGTGGAAACTGTTTTGGGCTGAGTTCCCTGTTTTACTGATGGTCTGAATAATCGTGAGATTGATGATTGAGATAGACTGAGAGTTTGATGGTGAGGTTAATGACTGAGAGAGGCCGAGGGCCTAGTTGTGAGGATTATATATCTATGGATCGGGCTGCACGCTGCAGCGATATGTTGGATCGGGCTACACGCTGCAACAATATAGCGCTTGGGTTGTAGGATCCCTCCGGAGTCTGCATACCCCCAGTGAGCGCCATTAACGAGATATATAGATCGAGCTGCACGCTACAGCGGTTACTATATGGTACCTATTGAGAGTTGAGTCACGAGTGACTGAGAGGCTAGCCCGAGAGGCGATAGTTATATATACATGCACCTGAGAGATGCTTTGACTGAGAGGCCTGTTTATGAACTTATTGGTTTTTACTCCTTTTTAAGTGAGTCTCTAACAAATCTGTTGATTCATTGACTGCTTCTACTCATCTTTATATTGAGCCTCTGTCGAAAATGCTGAATAAATGTTTTTAAACAACTTTCATTTAAGTTGGGGTTTATGAGATGTTCAGAACTTAATCACTGAATTGGGTATTTTTGTTATATCTACTGAGATTTTCTTGTTATGAGGTATTTATGACTCATGTTTTGCCTGAGTGGCCGATTATGGTTTTCATCTCTTTTATTATAAATGGTATTGAACCCCTACTGAAACTGTCGGAAAGTATTTTCAAATGATTATTACCAAAAAGACTGGAATTTAAATGAGACGATCGATCATATTATGATTTGAAAGCCCGTTGTGCTTATCGAGTTTATCGTAAATTTGGATTCATTGTTTCATACTGCTCAGTCTTTATTTACTCTTATTACTTACTGGGTTGGAGTACTCACATTACTCCCTATACCTCATGTGTAGATTCAGGTATTTCGGAACCCGATAGCGGGTGTTGATTGCTCAGATGCGGAGTCATTGGAGTTAGCAAGGTGGCTGCACGACGTTCGTAGCACTGCTTCCTTCCTCTCATTTTTATTACTGTACTTAGTACACTTTTGACTATTTTTGTTGTATTCAGACCTTGGTAGATGCTTATGACTAGTGACACCCCGATGTCGGGCTTGTATGTTATTTCCCCACTGTTCATTCAGACTGATGTTATGAGATATTGTTTAATTAAAGGCTTAAAAATGACTCTTAATGATTAAAGGATTAATATGGGTGTTGTGTCGGCTGGCCTTGTCTTCACGAGAGGCGTCATCACGATTGGGCTGGTTGGGGTCGTGACAAGTTGGTATCAGAGCCTAGGTTACAAAGGTCTCACGAGTCATGAGCAGGTTTAGTAGAGTCTCGCGGATTGGTACAGAGACATTTGTATTTATCCTCGGGAGGCTGCAGACCTTTAGGAAAAAAGTAACTTGACATTCTTGGAATTCTTATCATGCGTCCTTGATTCAGCTTGAAAAGTAACTATTTGAATTCCCTCCACCTGTTTGTATGCGCGCAGGAGCGCCCAGTATCAGATGTGCAACGATGGCCTGTGATTCCCTGATTGAGGAGAGAGACGTGATCTCTGTTTGTTGATGTTGGGGACAGTCTGGAGGACTCGAGGCCGGATTTTTGCCTATAGCTTGAGCACCGAGGTGCTGATTGTGTAAGCAAGTGTTTTTGAACTTATATGTTCGGTAGTGTCCCTACTAGTGGAAGTGACAACTGGATGACTATGTGAGGAGTATGTTAGTACTACGAGATGTATTTGTATTATTTGGAAGCGACGAGAAGGATCTGCTGGAGGATAGAAGAACTATTAGGTGCTTGAATCCCATCTTGATTCGAGGTATAGCCCCGAGTTATGAGCGTGTGAATAATCTTTTCATGTTGCCTAGTTAGGAGTGAAAGAAATTTCATGTTGCGTTATGAGTTCAAACTCAGGAGGACTAAGTGATTACGTAATATTTATGATAGTGGAAGGTATACATGAATGTTAGTTTGAGGTAAAGTAGGTGGGTTATCCCCTGCGGAGTGTTCTGAGGTTGTGTGATCCTCATGTTGCCTGTTAGAAGGTCTCATTTACAAGTGAATTATATGTATTGAAATTTAAATTTGGGCCACTTAAGTGAGTGGGCCTGACTGTTGCGAGGATAAATGCGAGATTGCAGAAGATTCTAAGTACTAGATGGTCTGTGTTTCACGAGCTTATGAAGGATTGAGTTTAAATCTCTCTATGGTATTTTGGCAGCAATAGAGTATATGTGTTACGAGTTATTGTGTGTGTTTTGGTCTATGGCTTCGAGCCAAGTGGGAGAGTCCGCTATTGATGAGTTGATTGCACAGTTATGTGCTATGTTGGTTCCAGTGTGAGGTGCACTGATGAATTAGTTATGGCTTACGGAGATTTAGACCGAGGATGGCTCGAGTAAAGGAAATTTTTTGACAAAGGTTATGTCATGCGTAATAGGTGTATGAGAATCACGGCATGTATTGACTTGATGTTGGTAATGGATGCTCGGTGCGTAGAGCAGGAAGTTGCTTGGTTGTTCTAGGATGAGATTACACTCTGCGACATCGGGGTGCTATTGAGGTGCGGTTGGTTCTGTTCGTTTGATCAAGCTAATTGCAATTTGAGTAGAGTGAATAACTCTCAAGAATGGTTCTAATGTGTTCAAGATTTTACATGTAACAATTGGGTATTTTCAAGTTGTATGTGTGGTTAGGAACTGAGTTTTCATTGGAAGATGTCAAGACTTGTGGTATTTTCTATATTAAATTATGGGATTCTATGTATTAGCATCAGGAAGGTAAAGGTAATGGATTTAGATTCGTAGGAAGTCTCTTCAGAGTAAAGTATTTTGAAGGTGGTGCTTTTGGGAACATTTAAGAGAGTATTCAGCGACTTATGAACCTTAGACGGTGTGGTTTTGTGCTTGGGTCTCGTGTGGTAAGTCTAGGTGGAGAAATTGTAATGTTATAGCAAGAAATAGTATCAAGTTGAAGGTAAGTCAGAAGGGAACTCGGATAGATGGGATATCTTGGTAGTGGCCCGGATCGGTAAGGTAAGGATATGATTAGTTCCTTGAGTGTTTACGATGTAATGAATTTTTACAAGTATTTCGCGACAATTCTCTTGTGTTTTAGTGACCTGCATAGCTCGGTCGAGTTAGAAGGATCCAGTCCTGACAATTTAGATTTGTGCAAATGGGATTCGAAGAGTTCTAGATGGTTTCTACCACAGTTAGAGGGGTATATTTTTCCTATTTGTGTGAGGAGCATGGGATGTATAGTGGTTTCTTCTAGATGGGATCAATGGAAGGTTCTTGGTTAGTTGAGTGCATAGTTGCTTGGGGCTCGGAAGGGATACGAAGTTCTCGCGGTTATCCTAGAGTGGTACGGTTGGTGCGGTATGTTGTGTAGGATTGAAATTGGCATATTTAAGGCCACAGTTCAGATTTGAATGGAGGGTCATAAATTCTTAGGCAGCACGGGTAGTTTCAGATAATTAGAGAAATGAGCTTCAGATGATTTGAGAAATGATCTTAAGATTATTAAGGAAATGGTAATGCTAATTGAGGCGATTGGACGAGGGTATATGTTTTAGAGAGAGGCAATGTGATTAAGTTGATGGTACTTCGGTAGTATTGTAGCACTTCTTGTCAGATCGGCTGCTGATATTCGAGTTTGCTTGACAGCACAGAAAAATCTTAGAGTATCTCTCGCGGAATGATTGAGTACTAGAGGTGAGTTATATATGCGAGTGGCGGAACTGGGATCAGATATGGTAATTCGTGTGTTTTATGGATTTGGAGACTGGAAGTTCTCATATACATGTTAGCTCGTGGTTGTGGATGGCAAAATACGGGTAAGTTAGTCAGATGTTAGTATGTGCTATGATTCAGTAATTGTGAACCTTCGAAGGATTATTTATCTGTTGTGGGTAACTAGAGTTGATGTGTGGTCCATTGGTAGACCTATATGGATATGTGTTCGGCAGGAGATGGTCTTGTTGACTTCGAGTTGCTAATGATGAGGGATGTGTTGATTCGGTTGTTAATGAGCTATTAGTAATCGGGGGAAATCTATAAGTTATCTTTTCGTGTTGCGAGGTGTTAGTAGCTATGGGTTATAGGCACATGTGGTGCGGTTCCATTAGGGTTTCATAGTGGAGTTCGAGCGGGAAATGTACTGGGTATCACTCGGTGGATATCATGTTGGTTATATCCTTTCGGGTATGTGTAATATATGTCAATTGCTTCGCGGTGGTTATGATGATTGCTTTGGTTTTAGACATCATATTGCGCATAGTTGTCGATTTCGAGCATAGTGACTTGAGGTGGTTCATGTGGAGTAGTGTTGGATACGATCGTACATCGCAGTAAAGTTATGTGGAGGTATGATCTTGCGGGTTAGATTCGTGTGTTCTGTTCCTATGATGTGAGACGGGTTTTCAGCCTTGGGTTGTGGTGGTACTGGTGAGCTCGAGGTACAGCTCTTCCATTTGAGTCATTTTCATGATTGGAGGTATGTTCTGACTATTGCTTATTGGTGCCCGTATTATGCAAGTGGTGGCTTAGGCCTGTACTAATGTGTCATGTCACTAGACTAGTGTGTTGGATTAGAGGAGATCGTTGGGATCATTAATGGATATGAACGGATTCAATTTCAGCATGTTGGAAGGATAATATCGAGCTTCGGCTCAGAAATTGCTGTGGTATTTGCCAAAGGAGGAGTGGCTTCTTGAATGGTTGATCTGGGAAATGGTTATTACCGCGTGTTTTAGTGATCATTGGCAGTATATGAAAGTGTTGGGGTGAGACTTTAGTTGATAAGAGTTTTTCTATCGGTATTCGGGCGTTGTGTGCAGCTGCTATAATTAGAAGTTATCACTACGAGTGATTGAGTCATGTGGTATATCAAGTGATTGCACCTGAGATTGCAAGTATGGGTGATTATAGCTTGTTCCGGCTTATTCTGAATATAGATGTGATATTCTGATCTTGTGAATGATTTCAGAGGTAGAAATGTGGTTCTAAGGTTTATGGGTTAGATTGGGTTGTGAAATTTTAGTTACTCTGTGTTATCGGACCTATGTGAGATAGGGTGACGTGGGATCACCACCATGTATGTTCATGGTGAGGTTATTCAGTAATTGGTTGGCTTTTGGAACAACTCCGGAAACGTTCGAGGATAAACGTATGTTTAAGTGGAGGAGGATGTAACGACCCGACCGGTCGTTTTGAGCTTTTGCACTTTGCTCTCCAGTTCTCAGGCATGACTTGCCCCGGGTGGTGTATTATGACTTATGTAAATCGTTGGTGTTGGTTTTCAGGTTAACCAGAATGAATTTGGAAGAACAGTCTCAGTTGAAAGCTTAAAATTTGAAATGTTTGACCAAGATTTGACTGGTTTGTATTTGATCTCGGATTGGAATTTTTATGATTTGGTTAGCTCCGTTAGGTGATTTGGGACTTAGGAGCATGATTGGAATGCATGTTGGAAGTCCGTGGAAGGTTTAGGCTTGAATTGGCGAAATTGAGATTTCGGCATTTTCCGGTTGATAGGTGAGATTTTGATATAAAGGTCGAAATGAAATTCCGAGAGTTGCAGTAGCTTCGTTGTGTCATTTGGGATGTCTGTGCCAAATTTCAGGTCATTCGGACGAGGTTTGATAGACTTTTTGATCGAAAGCATAATTTAAGAGTTCTTGGAGTTCTTAGGCTTGAATCCTATGTTAAATTGGTGATTTTATATTGTTGTGAGCGTTCCGAAGTTTTGAACAAGTTTTAACGATGTCATGGGATGTGTTGGTACAATTGGTTTGAAGTTTCAGGAGTTCCGGGTAGGTTCCGGGGTAGGTTCCGGGATGTTTTAGGCCGAAAATCATAGCTGTAGCAGGTCCAGAAGGGTTGCAGGCCTCGGAACTCACCCGCACGGTCCGCACAAAAAGAAGTGTGGCCATGGTATGTGCTATGCGGACCACACAAAATGAAGTGCGGCCGTGGTAGGTGTTGTGCGGACCGCACAAAATTAAGTGCGACCGCGGTAGGTGTTGTGCGGACCGCACAAAATGAAGTGCGGCCGCAGTGAGGAAAAATTTCAGTGATCCTACTTCGGAAGCTCATATCTTTTGATCCACAAGGAATTTTGAGATGATTCAATAATAAAAGTTGTAGCCCTTCGTGTCTAGTTTCCATAAAGATAAAGATATCACAATTTAGACATCTGTAACGAAAGTTATGGCAGACACTTGGAACTGGTTCTTCTATCTGGTTTAGTGTGTATGTGTATATATATATACATATATATATGTATGTATGTATGTATTTATATATATATATATATATATATATATATATATATATATATATATATATATATATATATATGTATGTATGTATGTATATGGATCGGGCTGCACGCCGCAGCGATATGTTGGATCGGGCTGCACGCCACAGCGATATGTTGGATCGGGCTGCGCGCCGTAGCGATATAGTGCTTGGGCTGTAGGAGCCCCTCCGAAGTCTGCACTCCCCCAGTGAGCGCTGTCGACGAGATATATGGATCGGGCTGCATGCCGCAACGGTTACTATATGGTACCTATTGAGAGTTGAGTCACGAGTGACTGAGAGGCTAGCAGGAGAGGTGATAGGTATATATACATGCACCTGAGAGATGCTTTGACTGAAAGGCTTGTTTATGAACTTATTGGTTTTTACTCCTTTTTAAGTAAGTCTCTAACAAATATGTTGATTCATTGACTGCTTCTACTCATCTTTATACTGAGCTTCTGTCGAAAACGTTGAATAAATATTTTTAAACAACTTTCATTTAAGCTGGTATGAGATGTTCAGAACTTAATCACTGATTTGATTTTTTTTGTTATTTCTACTGAGATTTTCTTGTTGTGAGGTATTTATGACTCATGTTCTGCCTGAGGGGCCGATTATGGTTTTCATCTCTTTTACTATAAATGGTATTGAACCCCTACTGACACTGTCGGAAAGCATTTTCAAATGATTTTTACCAAAAAGGCTGGGATTTAAATGAGACGATCGACTCGTATTCTGATTTGAAAGCTCGTTGTGCTTATTGAGTTTATCATAAATGTGGATTCATTGTTTCATACTGCTCAGTCTTTATTTACTCTTATTACTTACTGGGTTGGAGTACTCACATTACTCCCTACACCTCATGTGCAAATTCAGGTATTTCGGAACCCGATAGCGGGTGTTGATTGCTCAAACGTGGAGTCATCGGAGTTAGCAAGGTGGCTACACGACGTTCGCAACACTACTTTCTTACTCTCATTTTCATTACTGTACTTAGTACACTTTTTGACTATTTTTGTTGTATTTAGACCTTGGTAAATGCTCATGACTAGTGACACCCCGATGTCGGGCTTGTATGCTATTTCCGTACTGTTCATTCAGACTTATGTTATGAGATATTGTTTAATTAAAGGCTTAAAAATGACTCTTAATGATTAAAGGGTTAATATGGGTGTTGTGTCGGCTGACCTTGTCTTCAAGAGAGGCACCATCACGACCAGGCCGGTTGGGGTCGTGACAGTAAGGCCGAGGGCCTAGTTGTGAGGATACACTAATACTAATATGAGGCCGAGGGCCTGAGATGCATATATATGCCACGAGGTGTGCCCGAGAGGCGAACTTCTATGTGTTGACTTTATCATAACTGTCTGTCAATTACCTGTTTATTTGTTGTAGAAGTACTTTATTTTGCTTTTCATTGGTTTACTGCTTACAAATTACCTATTTAATTGCTTCATTATAGAATACCCTGTGTATACGTGTTTTCTTACTTTCAGTCATTAATTATCTTTATTACTCATTGGGTCGGAGTACTCACATTACTCCCTGCACCTTGCGTGCAGATCCAGGTGCCCTAGAGGCTGAGTGAGAGCTTTTCAGTCGTTCTGCAATGTCGGGGATTTCGAGGTAGCTTCATGGCGCCCACAACCCCGATTTCTCCCTTCTATCTTATTACTTTTCCGCATTCCTAGACTATCTATGTAGTAGGTTGTTCAGACTTGTATTAGAGGCTCTAGACTTGTGACACCACATCAGTGTGGGCTATGTAGTTTCTATGTCTTGTTGGCTTCCGCATATCTATCTTGCTCTTTTAAATACTTATTATGATAATTGGTAATTAAACTGTGTTAGCAAATGATTTATTTAAAATAAAAATGGGTTGTGGTTTATAATTGGTCCGACTTGCCTAGTAATGTGATAGGCGCCATCACGACCGGTATTTGGGGTCGTGACATTAAGCTAGTATTTTATAATTGAGAAGTGCAAAATACTAGAAGCTTGGTATCTAGAACAATTTACTGGAATTAAATAATTTAATATTTTATTTCCTGTATATTACACTGGAGGTATATATTTTTAAACATTAATATCCAATATTTAATATTGGACGTGAATAATCCAGAATTTTTTTATCCTAAATTCGTCCAATTTTGCTTACTCACTATAAATTATGCTGGAAATGCTACTTATGAAGGCATATAAGCCAGTATATTATAATAGAGAAGTTGAAAATAGTGGAAACTTAGTATCTAGAACAATTTATTGGAATTAAATAATTTAATATTTTGTTTACTGTATATTACACTGGAGGTATATATTTTTAAAGCATAATGTCCAGTATTTAATATCGCGCGTGACTAGTATCATAGTTATTTTTATGGCATATGATACAAGCCACTCTATTATAGCTGCCTATAATATTTAATCATTTCGTCAGTACTTTATGATTATTGGGTGCAGTCTTTTATACATTTTTAGCCACAAATTATTATATACGTTGGGAGTTGTGTTAAAACTAATAATTACATTTTGGATAATAAGTTGGATATCATAATTTTACAGGATTATACTTATTCAATATACTGGAGTCTAATTTTCATTTGTTTGTGTAACTTTAGTTTCTGTATATTATGCTGCAGCTATATCAAATACAAGTATTTTTCAAATACAAGTATATTGATTTATGCATAATAAGTTTGATTTCATAGGTTGGTTCCTGGAAATTATCATTATGAAGCGATATAAATCAGACTACAACAATTAGTATTTTATCACGTAATAGTTATTATATGACGTTATTATATGAGTTGACATACAACTGACTCTAGTGTGGTTGCCTATAATATTTCATTGTTAGCTATAATATTTCATCATTACCTATGAATTTCATTAAGTAACCATTGGGTGCAGTTTTTTATGCATTTTTTATCACAAATTATATTATATGTTGGGAGTTGTATCACAGTAATTAGAGTATTTAGACTTATCCATTATACTGGAGTCTAATTTTGATTTTTTTCTATATCTTATACTGGAGTTCTATATATATAATAAGAAATATGAAAAACTCAAAAAAATATTATCCAAAATAAATTGTTGGAATATCATACACATTGCTTTGTATTACGTAATAAATATGGTATTTTATGACGTAACATGCAAGTAATTCTAATATAGTTTCCTATAATATTTTATTATTTCGTCTACATTTAATTACTTTATTAGGTGCAGTGTTTGATATATTTTTAACCACTAAAATTAATTTATATTTTATATTGGGAGTTGTGCTACATTAATAATTACATTTTCACTCTTTTCATTAAATTGTGATTCATAAATCTTTATGTTTACCCCTGATGTTCAATTTGCCTTCTGTCTTTTCATATACAGTTTAAAAAAAAAATCCGCTATATAAGTAGGCTATTGTTTCCTTATTTATTCACACAAACTCATCTAGTTTAAATACACAAAACAAAACAAAAAGAACGAAAAATGGATGTCGCGATTAAAACCATAATTGATGAAATGAAAGAAGATATCATTGAATCATTTGAGATCAAGTTTGATGAGTTCATTGAGAAGTATGAAAGGGAATTAAGAAGACTCAAGGACAAGCTGGATAGGCTGGAGAGGATTGTACGATATGGGCGTAATGGTGGCAGTATAGACAATAGTTCCTTTGACTCTGATGATATGGGAGATGATTAGTTTTTTATTTTTATGCTTTTTTTTGTGTTTTTGTGGCAGTGGACTATGTTTTTGTGGAAGTATTTGGAATCTGGAAGAATGCAATGTAATTTTATTTTATATTAATATAATATATTTTTTTAAGTCTTTATCTGCCTTACTTTTGATAATAATTCCTCTTTAAATTCAAGAAAAAGCTAAATAATGACTATACTTTTACGGTTAGATATGTGAAAAAAATCAAACAATCCCATATATAGTATTGGAAGCTATAACCTAGTATATTATAATGGAGAGAAGTCTAAAATAGTGCAAAATCTGTATCTAGAACAAGTTAGTGGAATTAAATAATTTAAAATTTTGTTTCCTGTATATTTTGCTGAATGTATATATTGTGAAACCATAATGTTCTTACAAAAGATGTGCACAATCTATATTTGTTACCATAAGTTTGACCAATTTATTAATAGAAATAAAGTTGTAAGGATTGAAGATTATAATCCATATAATTTATTAAATTTAATATTTTTTGCTGATGCAACTCTTGTTGAAGTTCTTATTTTGCTTGTTTCCTGTAAATTATGCTGGAAAAACTACTTATTAAGCCATATAGGCTAGTATATGTAACGACCCGAATTTTTCACCCTCGGGAGTCGTGATGGCGCCTACTCATAGAAGCTAGGCAAGCCATGAAATGCGGAAAATTCAGCCTCTTTCATTTTAGCCTTTTTAACCAATTAAATTAGCAGGTAATCAGCATTTAAATAATGACGAAAGATGAAATTTAAGCGAAAGACTTAGATAAATATTATACCAAAACCGATACGAATAAAAATCCAACATATATCTCTACCCAGAAACTGGTGTCACAACATTCACGAACTGTCTAGGAATGCTACATACAAGTGTCTGAAAAAGGAAATATAGTCTGTCTCGGATACAAAAGAAAACAAAACATCTAAATGGATAGAAGAGATGTCGGGCCTGCGGACGCCTGCACGGCTACCTCGGTGTCTCGGTGGACTGAAGGCTAGCTCCCCTACCGCTGCTGACCAAGCGCTGCTCCTGTATCTGCACATAAGTGCAGAGTGTAGCATCAGCACAACCGATCCCATGTGTTGGTAAGTGTCTGGCCTAACCCCGGCGAGGTAGTGACGAGGCTAGGACCAGACTCCAGATAAACCTGTGCAGTTATGTATATATATACAGCAAAAAAATAGACGGAAACAAACAATTAAAACTGGGGAGGGGAAACATGCTTCGGGGAATAACAGATAAGGCAGAATCTCAATAAAATTATAAGGAAACCAAAATTTAACTTCTAACAAGGATAAGGAAAATAAAGGCAAATTTCACTTTCAGTTTACATCTTGTTGCAGGCGTGCAACCCGATCCCATTTCTCATATCTTGTGATAGGCGTACCACCCACTCCCATTTCATTAAGTCTCATGGTAGGCTGTCACGACCCAAAAATCCCTCCGAAGGAGTCGTGATGGCACCTAGTCTCTAAACTTGGTAAGCTTAATATTAACTGAAATAACATTGATATTTATTAACTACAAATGAAATTTCTCTAAACAATTTATAATTCTCAAAAACGGTAGTACAAGTCATAAGCCTTTCTAGGAGTAGCCATACAACATAATTACATCACTATTTCGAAACAAAGGGAACAATTGGAAATAAGTACAATTGAAGTTGACTCTGAGGACTTCGAACGCTGCAGCAGGTTTACCTTGAATCTCCACCGCAAAGAAAAGCTACTATCTATCAAATACCTGGATTTGTACACAAAAATGTACAGAAGTGTAGTATCAGCACAACCAACCCCATGTGTTGGTAAGTGCCTAGCCTAACCTCGGCGAAGTAGTGACGAGGCTAGGACCAGACTACCAAATAAACCTGTGCAATATAGCGTACAAAAATAATACGAAGCAGGTACCGATGATGGCAACAATGATCAACCAATGATATAAAAAGCAGGTAACAAGAATACCATAAATGTTTCTCAACAATTAATAAATACAAGTGCAATCATCTAATCAAGTCCTTCAAATATAAATCTTTCACCTATAAATCCTTCAAGTAATAATCTTTAAGATAATATGTTTTTCAATAAATATCTTTTGAATATATTTTCTTCAAATAAATCTCTTTCAAATAAGCATCTTTCGAATATAATTCTTGCGAGTAAAGGTCATCTTGTGACGCCTCATTTCATAATCATAATTAATATAGGTCTCAACCCACTTTCATATTTTTCACGACATCTCGTGCCCATATTTATATCACAACCACACGGACAACTCAAGCGCTATTAAATAAAACCATAATATTCTCCCTGGTACCTTGTGCCTACATGTCTTTGTCTCACATTTCGCAACAACATTCTCGTGTTACTCAATTCATAGGGTCCATAACCCAATACAATTAAAAATGTTCAAAGAGCCTCATTTACTTAATATAAAGTAGAGTACAATCCAACCCAATTAGAAAATAAACAAGAAAAGATGAAGTTATTTTTAGAAATCGTTTGGATAAAGAAAATACCCTTTTTAATTAAAGTACAATTGTTGAAAATTTAAGTATTGAAAGCTTTATATAAATGTGGCGAGATATTGAAAACAATATGGCTCACAACACAAGGGATCACAACACAGTAAAGGACTCTAAACAGTTAATACACTTGAAATGTTAATAACAAAAAAAACACAACAAATAGAAAGTGCACGGCATCACCCTTCGTGCTTTTACTCTCGTCCTCACCATACACGGCATCACCCTTCGTGCTTTACACTCTTCCTCACCATACACGGCATCACCCTTCGTGCTTTACACTCTTCCTCACCCAAGCAACATTCACAAAGCAATCCAGGCAAGAAAGTCAATAATATCAGGTATTAACAAGAAACCAATAAAGGAATATAAGGAAAGCCATAATTCAATTATCAACAAGAATCAGGAAAATAAAGGACAAGTGCATGGCATCACCCTTCGTGCTTTTACTCTTGTCCTCACCATAAGAATCAATTTAATCTGTACGGCATCACCCTTCGTGCTTTTACTCTCATCCTCACCATAAAATCAATATAATCGGCACGGAATTGTACATCGTGCGGCACGGCATCACCCTTCGTGCTTTAACACTCTTTCCTCACCATATGAATAATATAAATGTGCATGGCATCACCCTTCGTGCTTTATCGCTCTTCCTCACCCAAGCAACAATCACAAAGCAATTTGGGCAAGGGAAAATCAAAAATATCACAATTTGAGCCAATGCTCTATAATGTTCAACAATTCAATTCTCAACTTGAGCCAATGCTCTATAATGTTCAACAATTCAATTCTCAACTTGTGTCAGTGCTCTATAATGTTCAACAACTCAATTCTCAACTTGAGCCAATGCTCTATAATGTTCAACAATTTAATCCAGGCAAGGGAACAATAGTACAACAATCAAATCTCGGCAAGGGAAACAACATCAAAACAATAATATCCCGGCAAGGGAAACAACATCAAAACAATAACATCCCGGCAAGGGAAACAACATCAAAATAATAACATCCCGGCAAGGGAAACAACATCAAAACAATAACATCCCAGCAAGGGAACAACATCAAAACAATAATATCTCGGCAAGGGAAACAACATCAAAACAATAACACTTCCACAAGTCATATTCCTCAATAGAAATTATCATATAGAGCATATACACTACGAAACGGAGTCAGGTTAATCAAAGTATAAGACTCACGGGCATGCTTGACACCAACGTATAGATACTCGTAACCATGCCTATACGTCGTACTCCACAATTAACATGTAACAAATAAGACACAACTCCTAATCCGTCAAGCTAAGGTTAGACCAAACACTTACCTCGCTTTGCAACCAATTCAAAATTCCAACAAATCTTTGCCTCACGAATTCGTGCCCGAAATTCTCAAATCTAGTCATAAACAATTCGATTCAGTCAATAAAAATTATAGGAATTAATTCCATATGAAATTCTACATTTTCCATTAAAATCCGAAATTGCACTAAAAATTTGCCCATAGGGCCCACGTCTCAGAACCCGACAAAAATTATGGAATATGAAACCTCATCCAACCACGAGTCTAACCATACCAAAATTACTAAATTTCGATAACATTTCAACCCTCAAATCCTCAAATCTATCCGAGAGAGTTTTCAAACTCTTCCAACTAAATTCATAGATTTAGTATCAAAACTAGTAATAGATTCGGGTAATCTAACCAAAATTAAGTTAGGAACACCTCGTTGTTTTCTCTTAAATCTCCCGAAAATTGCCTCTTCCCGAGCTCCAATTTAACAAAAATGGAAAATGGACAAAGTCCCATTTTCAGAAATTAAGAATCTATCCAGAAAATGTCGGGGCACTGTTCACGCATTCGGGTACTGTTCATGGGGGTACTGTTCACGATACTGTTCATGATGCTGTAAAAAATAGCAGTTTCCCAAAGAGAATTTCAGCAGATTTTTCTACCCGTTGACCTTCCGAAATCTACCCGAGGCCCTCGGAACTTCAACAAAACACACCAACAAGTCCTAAAACATGATACGGACTTAGTCGAAACCTCAAATCACATCAAATACATACTAAAACCGTGAATCATATCCCCATTCAAGCCTAATGAAACTAAGAATGTCCAACTTCTATATTCGATGCAAAAAAACCAATCAAATCAAGTCCGATTGACGTCAAATTTTGCACACAAG
The DNA here is from genome assembly GCF_000715075.1 of Nicotiana tabacum. Lineage (NCBI taxonomy): Eukaryota > Viridiplantae > Streptophyta > Magnoliopsida > Solanales > Solanaceae > Nicotiana > Nicotiana tabacum. The sequence continues at coordinate 16,735,957 of NC_134080.1, forward strand.
TCATAAATGACATAACAAAGCTATGAAAAATTTTAGAACTAGATTCCGACCCCGATATCAAAAACTCAAAACTCTCCGGTCAAACCTAAGAAATCTTTAACCTTAGATTTCTAGATTCCGTTAAATGGCGATTTGATCTAGGGACCTCCAAATTCGCTTTCGGGCATATAACCAAGTCCCAGTTCACGATACGAAACTACCGGAATGGTCAAAATTTTTATCCGGATTTGTTTGCTCAAAATGTTGACTGAAGTCAACTCAATTGAGTTTTAAAGCTCTAGTTCACAATTTAATCCATTTTTCACATAAAAACCTTTCGAAAATTATACGGACTGCGCACGCAAGTCGAGAATTTATTGATATCGCTTTTTAAGGTCTTAAAAATACCGAGATGATTATTTAATTTAAAGATGACATTTTGGGTCATCACATAGGCGTACCACTCGCTCCCATTTCATCAAACCTCGTGGTAGGCGTACCACCCGCTCCCATTTCATCTTATCTTGTGATAGGCATATCACCCGCTCCCATTTCATCATATCTCGTGGTAGGCGTACCACGTTCCCATTTTTTTAAATCTCGTGGTAGGCGTACCACCCGCTCCCATCTACAAGCTAACACAAAATCACAAGGAATCCCGGCAAGGGAACAAAAGCAATATAATAACTTTCCGGCAAGGGAGCAACAATATCGAAACAATCATCCCGGCAAGGGAGAATCAGCTATAACCAATCCTAACTCAACTTCTACTCAACTCAATTAATACCACTACTCAATCATAAATAAAATCCACGAGAATAAACTAAATCTTTGCTCAATATCGATAATCATCAAATAAAGCATCCGTAGTAACATTTAAGAATACAACAACTATCAATTTAAGACTCACGGCCATGCTCGACTCCAACGTATAGATACCCGTCACCATGCCCATACATTGTACTCAACAAGAAGCAATTAACAAATAGGACTCAGCTCCTAATCCCTCAAGCTAAGGTTAGACTGAACACTTACCTCGATGCCTCGAACACAACTCAAGTTTCAATTATAGCTTTACCCCTTGATTCCTCCGCCAATTCGCTCGTATCTAGCCACAAGTTACTTAATTACATCAATAAATGCTAAATGAATCAATTTGAATGCATGAAAATGAGTTTTCCAAAATTTACCCAAAAAGTAAAAATCGCCCCCGGGCCCACGTGGTCAAAACCCGAGGTTCGAACCAAAACTCGATTACCCATTCTCCCACGAGCTCAAATATGTAATTTGCTTTGAAATAAGACCTCAAATCGAGGTCCAAATCCCCAATTTTTGAAAAACCTAGGTTCTACCCAAAACACGCAATTTCCCCCATGAAAATCATTGATTTGAAGTTGAAATCATGTTAAAAGATGTTAATGATTGAAGAAAACTAGTTTAAAACGACTTACAATTAATTTGGAGATGAAATGTTATTTGAAAAACCGCCTCTTATATTTTTTGGGTCTTAAAAAATGAAAAATAACTAAAAATCCTGTCTAAATATACTGCCCTCAGATGTCCTGTGCGTACCGCACAAAATCAACTGCGGCCGCACAGGCTTCCTGTGTTCTGCAGTGACAGGTCTTAGTATTTTAGCCAAACCTTTCTCTACAGATATCCAAATTGTGATTTCTTTACTTTTCTAGAAACTAGACACGAAGGGCTACAATTTTCGTTTTTGAATCATCTCAAAATTCCTTGTAGATCAAAAGATATAGGCTTCCGAAGTCGGACCAGTGAATTGTTCTTCACCGCGGACCACACCAAAACTAGTGCGGACGCACAGGCCTCTCCGCGGTAGCAGTCCATATCGTGTGGACCGCACTGGCCTGTTCATAAGTCCTCCACCTCTCTCAGCCTGCAACAGCTCAGTTTGTAAGCCTAAGACACCCCGAAACCTACCCGAAACTCACCCGAGCCCTCGGAACTCCAAACCAAGCGCACACAAAACCTCAAAAACATTCTACGGGCTTATTCGTGTAATCAAATCATCAAAATAACATCATAAATATCAAACTAAATCCCGAGATCAATGAAATTTTCTCAAAACTTCTTTAAACATCAATTTTGCGATTTATGTCTGAATCACGTCATATGACATCCGTTTTTCACGAAATTCCACAAAAATATCTTAAATTATATATAAGACCTGTGCAGGACGCCGAAACCAAAATACAAGCCCGATACCACCATGTTCTAAGCAAATTTCAATTCAAATTTCATTAAACAATTTCAGAAAACAATTTTCTTTAAAAAAATCGTTTCTCAGGCTTGGGACCTTGGAATCCGATTCCGGGCATACACCCAAGTCCCATATTTTCCTACGGACCCTCCAAGACCGTCAAATCATGGGTCTGGGTCCGGGTTCGTTTACCCAAAACATTGACCGAAGTCAAATCTATTCATTTTACAGTCAAAACTTATCATTTTCACAGATTTTCACATTTAAGCTTTCCGACTATGGGCCAGGACTGCGCACGCAAATCGAGGTGATGCTAAGGGAGGTTTTTTAAGGCCTCGGAACATAGAATTTCATTGCAACACTTTGGGTCATCACATTCTCCACCTCTAAAACAACTGTTCATCCTCGAACGGACAGAAGAAGGAAGTATCTGAGTCGGGGAAAAGATGGGGATAACGGCTCCACATATCGGACTCGGACTCCCAGGTCGATGCCTCAAGAAGCTGACCTCTGCACTCAACACGAACAAAAGGAAAACTCTTTGATCTCAACTGACGAACCTGCTAGTCTAGAATAGCCATCGGCTCCTCCTCATAAGATAAGTCCTTGTCCAACTAGACAGTGCTGAAATCTAACACGTGGGATGGATCGTCGTGATACTTCCGAAGCATGGACACATGAAACACTGGATGCACGGCTGATAAGCTCGGCGGCAAAGCAAGTCTATAAGCCACCTCTCCCACTCGATCAATAATTTCAAACGGGCCAATGAACCTAGAGCTAAGCTTGTCCTTCTTCCCAAATCTCATCACGCCCTTCATAGGCGACACTCGGAGCAATACCTGCTCACCGACCATAAAAGCCACATCTCGAACCTTGTGGTCTGCATAACTCTTTTGCCTGGACTGAGCTGTATGAAGCCTATCCTGAATAATTCTGACCTTGTCCAAGACCTCCTGAACCAGATCCGTACCCAACAACCGAGCCTCTCCTGGCTCAAACCATCCAACCGGAGATCGACACCGCCTACCATATAAAGCCTCATAAGGAGCCATCTGGATACTCGACTGGTAGCTGCTGTTGTAGGCAAACTCTGCTAAAGGCAAGAACTGATCCCATGAACCCCCAAAGTCAATGACACAAACTCGGAGCATATCCTCCAAAATCTGAATAGTCCGCTCGGACTGCCCGTCCGTTTGAGGATGAAATGTTGTACTCAACTCAACCTGAGTGCCCAACTCTCGCTGAACTGCTCTCCAAAAACGTGAGGAAAACTGCGTACCTGAATCCAAAATGATAGACACAGGCACACCATGAAGACGAACAATCTCCCGGATATAGATCTCAGCTAACCTCTCGGATGAATAGGAGACTGCCACAGGAATGAAATGCGCTGATTTGGTCAGCCTATCAACAATGGCCCATACTGCATCGAACTTCCTCCGAGTCTGCGGGAGTCCAACGACAAAGTCCATAGTGATCCGCTCCCACTTCCACTCGGGAAGCTCAATCCTCTGAAATAAACCACCAGGCCTCTGATGCTCATACTTAACCTGCTGACAATTTAAACACCGAGCCACATATGCAACAATATCCTTCTTCATTTTGTTCCACCAATAATGCTGCCGCAAATCCTGATACATCTTCGCGGCGCCCGGATGAATAGAGTACCGGGAGCTATGGGCCTCCTCTAAAATCAACTCCCGAAGCCCATCCACATTTGGCACACACACTCGACCCTGCAATCTCAAAACTCCATCATCATCTAAGGTAACCTGCTTGGCACCTTCGTGGTGCACCATGTCTCTAAGGACACATGAATGGGGATCATCATACTGCTAATCACGGATACGCTCCAATAAAGAAGAATGAGCGAACGTGCAAGCTAATACCCGACTAGGCTCAGAAATATCCAACCTTACGAACCGATTGGCCAAGTCTGAAACATCCAAAGCAAGCGACCTCTCACCGACCGGAATATAAGAAAGACTATCCATACTGGCTGACTTCTTACTCAAGGCATCGGTCACCACATTGGCCTTTCCCAGGTGATATAAGATAGTGATATCATAATCCTTCAACAACTCCAACCACCTCATCTGCCTCAAATTCAACTCCTTTTGCTTGAACAAATACTGAAGACTCTTGTGATCTATGAACACCTCACATGCCACGCTATACAGATAATGCCTCCAAATCTTCAATGAGTGAACAATGGCTGCCAACTCCAAATCATGAACTGGATAGTTCTTCTCATGAATCTTCAACTGCCGCGAAGCATAGGCAATGACCCTGCCCTCCTGCATCAACACTGCCCAAAGTCCAATACGTGATGCATCACAATAAACTGTATAAGGTCCTGAACCTATGGGCAAAACCAACACTGGTGCCGTAGTCAGAGCTGTCTTGAGCTTCTGAAAGATCGCCTCATACTCGTCCGACTATCTGAACTGGGCACCCTTCTGGTTCAACCTAGTATTCGGGGCTGCAATAGATGAAAACCCCTCTACGAACCAACGATAGTAGCCTGCCAATCTCAAGAAACTCCGAATCTCGGTGGCTGATGCTGGTCTAGGCCAGTTCTTGACTGCCTCAATTTTCTTCGGATCCACTTGAATACCCTCTGCCGATACATCATGACCCAGGAATGCAACTGAACTCATCCAGAACTCACACTTCGAGAACTTAGCATATAGCTGACTATCCCTCAGAGTCTAAAGAACCACTCTGAGATGCTGCTCGTGCTCCTCCCGGCTGCGAGAATATATCAAAATATCATCAATGAAGACTATCACGAACGAATCGAAATAAAGCTTGAACACTCGGTTCATCAAATCTATAAAAGTTGTTGGGGCATTTGTCAACCCGAATGACATAACCAAGAACTCATAATGCCCGTACCAAGTGCGAAAAGCTGTCTTAGGGACATCGGATGCCCTAATCCTCAACTGACGGTAGCCAGATCTCAAGTCAATCTTTGAAAATACCTTGGCACCCCGAAGCTGATCAAACAAATCATCAATCCTTGGCAATAGATAATCATTCTTGATCGTAACCTTGTTCAACTGCCGATAATCAATACACATTCTCATCGATCCATCCTTCTTCTTAACAAACAACACCGGTGCACCCCAAGGCGAAACACTGGGTCTAATGAAACTCTTCTCAAGCAAGTCTTGCAACTATTCCTTCAACTCTTTTAGCTCAGGCGGGGCCATATGATACGGCGGGATAGAAATGGGTTGAGTGCTCGGAGCCAAATCAATGCAAAAGTCAATATCCCTGTTGGGTGGCATACCCGGCAGGTCTGAAGGGAATACCTCAGGGAACTCACGAACAACGGGCATAGAATCAATAGATGAAACCTCAGCACTGGAAACGCAACATATTCCAAATAGGCCAAATACCCCTTCTCGACCATACGTCGAGCCTTTACATACGAGATAACACTGCGGGTAGAATGACCAGGAGTCCTTCTCTATTCTAAATGAGGCATACTTGGTAAAGCTAAGGTCACAGTCTTGGCATGACAGTCCAAGACAGCGTGGTAAGGTGATAACCAGTCCATCCCCAATATAACATCAAAATTGACCATGTCTAAAAGCAACAAATCTACACGAGTCTCAAGACCCCCAATCACCACAACACAAGAACGATGGACTCAATCGGCCACAATAGAATCACCCACAGGTGTAGACACATAAACAGGAACACTCAATGAATCACCAGGCATGATCAAATACGGTGCAAAATAAGATAACACATACGAGTATGTAGACCCTAGATCAAACAACACTAAAGCATCTTTATCACAAACCAGAATCGAACTTGTAATAACTACATCTGAAGCCTCAGCCTCGGGCCTGGCTGGGAGAGCATAACATCGGGGTTGGGCCCCACCACCCCGAACTACATCTCTGAGATGGTCTGCAACTGGTTGGCCTCCACCTCTAGCGGCCTGAACTCCACCTCTCGCTGGCTGGGTAGCCTGTGGGACACCTGGTGCTTGAACTATAGCACGGAAACCCTGATACGGAGAACTGCTTGAAGCTCGAGGTCAGTACTTAGCAATGTGCCCCATGTCGCCATAAGTAAAACAAGCCCTCGGCTGCTAGGGCTGATGACCCTGGAAACTCTGAAGCGGTGGTGCACTGATAGGTGCTGGTGGCGCACTGTAGGACTGCTGATCAGAATACTACATCTGAGGACCACAGCTACCTAACGCACTGTGAGAAACCTAGAGTGCTGACTGGAAAGGCCTAGGGAGATGGCCTCTACCATATGAATCTCTACCTCCAGACGAAGTACCACTGAATCTACCTGAATGACGGAGCCTCTTATCCGACCCATGACCACCTCCCTATGACAGGACCATCTCCACTCTCCTGGCCACATTGGCCGCCTCCTAGAAAGATATCTCACTCCCAGTCTCCCTAGCCATCTGAAGATAAATCGGCTGAATAAGACCATCAATAAACCTCTTCACCCTCTCTCTCTCTCTCTCTCTCGGTAGGTAGTATGACAAGAGCATGGCGAGCTAAGTTGATGAACCTGGTCTCATACTGGATAACAGTCATAGAACCCTACTGGAGGAGCTCAAACTGCCTCCGATAGGCCTCTCTCTGAGTAATGGGGAGAAACTTCTCCAGAAATAGCTGTGTGAACTGCTCCCAAGTCAAGGCTGGCGATCCGGCTGGTCTAGCTAAGCAATAATCCCTCCACCAAGTCTTGGCGGATCCAGACAAGTGAAACATAGCAAAATCGACTCATTGGTCTCAACAATACCAATGTTCCTGAGAACCTTGTGGCAGCTGTCTAGGTAATCCTGGGGATCCTCAGCAGATGCACCGCTGAAAATAGAAGTGAAGAGCTTGGTAAACCTATCCAGCCTCCACAAAGCATCGGCAGACGTAGCCGCTCCATCGCCAGTCTGAGCTACCATACCCGACTGAACTGCTCCAACTGGCTGAACCGCTGGAGTCTGAATCTGGGGAGCTACCTACTCCGGAGTGCGAGTAGCAAGAGTCTGGGCCCCTCCTCAGCCTGAGAGAAGGCTGGTGCTACAGGAAGCAAGCATGCCCAGGTGACACTCTCCATGAGGCCCACTAATCGGACCAGAGCATCCTAAAGAACTGGGGTAGCAATAAACCCCTATAGGACCTGAGCTGGGCCCACCGGAACTGCTGGGGCTGGAACCTTCTCATCAAAATCAACCTGAGGCTCTGTCACTGGTGCTGTTGCTCGGGGCTGAGCTCTGCCCCTACTTCGGCCTCTAGCACGGCCTCGGCCTCGCCCTCGCCCTCTGCCCCTCGTGGAAGTTGCTGCTGGGGGCTCGAGCTGCTGAGCGGTGCATGAGGAAGCGCGTGTTCTTGCCATCTGCGAAAAAACAGAGTAGAAATTCAATTAGCATTGAGAAATAAACCGCACGACAAGAAAGAACGAATGTGAAGTTTTTCCTAACCCTATAGCCTCTAGGGGATAAATACAGACGTCTTTGTACCGATCCCTCAGACTCTACTGAGCTTGTCCATGAATTGTGAGACCTATGTAACCTAGAACTCTGATACCAGCTTGTCACGACCCGGATTTCCCACCCTCGGGAGTCGTGATGGCACCTACTCATAGACGCAAGGCAAGCCACGAAATGTGGAAAATTCAACCTCTTTTATTTTAGCCTTTTTAACCAATTAAATTAGCAGATAATCAACATTTAAATAATGACGAAAGATGAAATTTAAGAGGAAGACTTAGATAAATATTATACCAAAACCGATACGAATAAAAATCCAACATATATCTCTACCCAGAAACTGGTGTCACAACATTAATGGACTGTCTAGGAATGTTACATACAAGTGTCTGAAAAAGAAAATATAGTCTTTCTCGGATACAAAAGAAAACAGAACATCTAAATGGATAGAAGAGATGACGGGCCTGCGGACGCCTGCAAGGCTACCTCGGTGTCTCGGTGGACTCAAGGCTGGCTCCCCTACCGTTGCTGACCAAGCGTTGCTCCTGTATCTGCACATAAGTACAGAGTGTAGCATCAGCACAACCGACCCCATGTGCTGGTAAGTGTTTGGCCTAACCCCAACAAGGTAGTGACGAGGCTAGGACCAGACTCCAGATAAACCTGTGCAGTTACGTATGTATATACAGCGGAAAGATAGACGGAAACAAACAATTAAAACTGGGGAGGGGAAACATGCTTCAGGGAATAACAGATAAGGCAGAATCGCAATAAAATTATAAAGAAACCAAAATTTAATTTCTAACAAGGATAAGGAAAATAGAGGCAAATTTCACTTTCAGTTTACATCTTGTTGCAGGCGTGCAACCTGATCCCATTTCTCATATCTTGTGGTAGGCGTACCACCCGCTCCCATTTCATTAAATCTCTTGGTAGGCGTACCACCCGCTCCCATTTCATCAAACCTCGCGGTAGGCGTACCACCCGCTCCCATTTCATAATATCTTGTGGTAGGCGTACCACCCGCTCCCATTTCAGTTTATCACACAATCACAAGAAATACCGGCAAGGGAACATAAGTAATATAATAACTTCCCGGCAAGGGAACAAGGATATCGAAGTAGTCATCCCATCAAGGGGAATCAGTTATAACCAATCTCACTTTGCTAGTACTTAGTTCAATTAATGGAAATACCTAATCATAGAGGATCATTAATTAAAGTATACAAGGTGTCATTCAAAAACACAACAACTTTCAAGTTAAGACCCACGGCCATGCTTGACACCAAGGTATAGATACTCGTCACCAAACTTATACGTCGTACTCAACAAGAAGCAAGTAGCAAATATGACTCAACTCCTAATCCCTCAAGCTAGGGTTAAACCAAACACTTACCTTGATGCCTTGAATACCACTCAAGTCTCAATTATAGCTTTACCTATTGATTCCACCACCAATCCACTCGAATCTAGTCATAAGTTATTTAATCACATTAATAAATGCTAAATGAATCAACCCCAATGCATGAAAATGAGTTTTCTAAAGTTTTACCCAAAAGTCAAAATTCACCCCCGGGCCCACGTGGTCGAAACCCGAGGTTCGGACCAAAACCCGATTACCCATTCCCCCATAAATTCAAATATATGGTTTGTTTTGAAATCGGACCTCAAATTGAGGTCCAAATCCCCAATTTTAGAAAAACGTAGGTTCTACCCAAAATACCCAATTCCCCATGAAATTTTTTGATTTGAAGTTGAAATCATGTTAAAAGATGTTAAGAAATGAAGAAAATGAGTTAGAAATCACTTACCAATCGTTCTGGAGAAGAAACACTGTTTGAAAAATCGCCTCTAATGTTTTGGGGTTTTGAAAAGTGTAAAATAACTTAAATTCACGTGTATTTATACCCCTCTGAAGTTCCCACTGCGGACCGCGCAAGAAGGACCGCGGCCGCACAGGCTTTCTGAAGGCCTGCGGATCTATCCCCCGTGCGGACCGCGGCCCCGCAGCACCCACCGCGGACCGCGCAAAGGCGACCGCAGCCGCGCTGGCCCCTCCGCGGCCACGCGCGTTTCCTCACGGGTCGCGCCAAAGGGTTCAGAGGCCTGCAATATTTTCCTGAACCTGCAACATCTGATCTTTTTAAGTCTAAGGCATCCCGGAACCTACTCGAAACTCACTCGAGCCCTCGAAACTCTAAACCAAGTATGCACACTACCTCAAAAACACCCTACGAACATATTCGTGTAATCAAATTACCAAAATAACATCACGAGCATCGAATTAAACCTCGAGATCAATGAAATTTCTCAAAACTCTTTTAAACATCAAATTTCTCAATTAAGGCTCGGATTGCGTCAAACGACGTCCGTTTTAACCCAAATTTCACAGTAATGACTCAAGTCATATATAAGACCCGTACCAGGCACCGGAACCAAAATACGGGCCTAATACCATCACCTTCTAACCAGTTTCATTTCAAATTTCCTTAAACAAATTTCTGAAAGCAATTTCACTTAAAAATTTATTTCTCGGGCTTGGGACCTCGGAATTCGATTCCAGGCATACGCCCGAGTTCCATATTTTCCTACGGACCTTCCGGGACCGTCAAATCACGGGTCCGGGTTCGTTTACCTAAAATGTTGACCGAAGTTAAATTTATTCATTTTAACATCAAAACTTAGCATTTTTTCCAAAATTTCATATTTAAGCTTTCCGGCTACACGCTCGGACTGCGCACACAAATCGAGGCGACTCTAAATGAGGTTTTTCAGGGCCTCGGAGACACAAATTTCAATTAGAAACAGGTGATGACCCAAAAGTTTTGGGTCATCACATGGCGTTATGTTTTGCGAGATTTTATATTATTTTTTGTGGTTTTGAACAATGTACATTTTATTAGTTACGATCTAAATTACAGAAAAGAAGATATATAATATAATTAAGCATAGATTAACGCATTGAGAAAATTAGACATTAACACAAATTAAAGCATTAAAAACAAACCAGAAAATTCGAAGAATCAAAAAATTTTACTAATACTTTGAATTTTCTGGTTTGAATTACAAAGAGAAGAATCATAGATTATCACAATTAAATTTGTGATTGTAGAAGAAATTCAAAGTAGTTAAATTCAAATAATCAGACAAATAATTGAGAGAGCTTACTTCGATTTGCAGATTGACGCTGCAAGATTGTACTAAAGAAGAATATGAGGTCAAGTCGCGTAAATTTAATAAACAGAGTAGGGGTATTTTAGTCAACAAATTATTACCGTGCTAACTTCGCGGCTAAATATCGTTGACATTTGATTTTGCAGCTAAAGTAAATTGACCAGGCGTAAAACTGGCCATTTATAAATTTTTCGCAGTAGAAACGGCCTAGTTTGTTATCAGGCCCATAATGGTAATGGGTAAAAAGTAGAGGAATTTTCAGAAACCACTATTGTTTAGTGGCTATTAACTTACTATAGCTACCATATATATAATTACTTCATATAGTTACTATGCAGTTGTTACGGTAGTATATTCGCTATATTTGCGCTACTGTATTCATGAATACAGCAGCAAAAATCACCTAAAATCAAGGCAGCCCAACTGTACGTGCATGTATTCACATGTATTCGTGATGCTGTATTCATGAATACAACAACAAAAAGCGCCTAAAATCAGGGCAGTCCAGCTGTACGTGCATGTATTCACATGTATTTGCGCCATGTATTCATGAATACAGCAGCAAAAAACGCCTAAAATCAGGGCAGTCCAGTTGTACGCGCATATATTCACATGTATTCGCGCTATGTATTCATGAATACAACAGTAAAAAGTGCCTAAATCATGACAGCCCTATATGTGCATGTATTTACATGTATTCGCGCAATGTATTCATGAATACAGTAATGGCAATTACCTTAAAAATAGGTATGTCTAGTTGTCTAAGAGAGAGCAAAAACATAAATAGCGTATTTCATGCCTTAATGGTAGTATATACCATAAATATTTATTTGCTATAAAATATAAAAGATAGCTATAAAAAATAATATTTTAAAATGATTTTGATTTATAGTAACCAGGGTGTATACTTTCACTATAGAAGGTAAAATTTCCTAAAAAGTAAAAGGTTATATTGGCCATTTGGCCTCATAACAAACTGCATTTGGACAGAAACAAAGCTATAAACAATAGCGTGGGAAGGGTCAAACTGAACTCTATTGGCTAGAAGGTCAGTTGTGTTCGTACTGCTAACACTATGGTTCAAATTTAAGACTCAAATCTGTTAGGATCGAAACAATCAGGTGTCATGCAGAAGCTAGCAAAGCAAACCTTGAACGACGATGAATCATACAACAAAGAGAAATATACCAAAAGAGACACAAAAATTTAACGTGGTTCGGTCAACTGACCTATGTCCACGGCGGAGATGAGCAATCCACTATATAAAAAGAGAGTACAAAATATCGAGAGAACAACCTCACGAAGAGGCAAACACAAGTGACACACTAACACTTGTCCCGTAAAGTTCTCCCCCTAAACACTACTCTCAAGCCCCTATGGCTACATTGTGGATTCTACTGAATGAGAAGGACGGATCTTCAATTTATAGAACTCCAAACCTTTTTCTACAAGAAAAAGGACTAGCCAAGTATAGAAGAATTATAATTTCCTTCTACAAAAAGGAAAACCCAATTAAGGTAATTATATTGCCCTTTTCTTCAACAAATATGAAAACCAAATATGGTAAGAAAATTATGACAAACACCTAACAATTCTCCCCCTTGGCCAGAATTTTCTGACAAAATAAACTTGATCCACCTTCTTTACATAGCCTTCAACAGGTTGCATCTCCAAATCTCCACCACAAAGTTTGTCTCAACGTGCGTAGCACACCGGTCAAATTTCTCAGAAAAAAATCACGATTATCGTCAAATATGTTGTGGCTAGAACTGAACCCGCCAGATGAACCTGTCTTGAACCTCGCTCTGATACCACTTGTTAGGACCGAAAAAATCAGGTGTCATGCAGAAGCTAGCAAAGCAAACCTTGAACAACGATAAATCATACAACAAAGAGAAATATACCAAAAGAGACACAAACATTTAACGTGGTTCGGTCAACTGACCTACATCCACAGAGGAGATGAGCAATCCACTATATAAAAAAGAGAGTACAAAATATCGAGAGAACAACCTCACGAAGAGGCAAACACAAGTGACACACTAACACTTGTCCCGTAAAGTTCTCCCCCTAAACACTACTCTCAAGCCCCTATGGCTACATTGTGGATGTTACTGAATGAGAAGGACGAATCTTCAATTTATAGAACTCCAAACTTTTTCTACAAGAAAAAGGACTAGCCAAGTATAGGAGAATTATAATTTCCTTCTACAAAAAGGAAAACTCAATTAAGGTAATTATATTGCCCTTTCCTTCAACAAATAGGAAAACCAAATATGGTAAGAAAATTATAGCAAACACCTAACACTTGTTAGGACTGAAAAAATCAGGTGTCATGCGGAAGCTAGCAAAGAAAGCCTTCAACGACGATAAATCAGACAACAAAGAGAAATATACCAAAACAAGACACGTCATTTAACGTGGTTCGGTCAACTGACCTACGTCCACAGCGGAGATGAGCAATCCATTATAATAAAAAAGAGTACAAAATATTGAGAAAGCAACCTCACAAAGAGGCAAACATAAGTGATACACTAACACTTGTTCCGTAAAGTTCTCCCCTTAAACACTACTCTCAAGCCCCTATGGCTACTTGTGGATGCTACTGAATGAGAAGAAAGGATCCTCAATTTATAGAGGTCCAAACCTTTTCCTACAAGAAAAAGGACTAGCCAAGTATAGGAGAATTATAATTTCCTTCTACAAAAAGGAAAACCCAATTAAGGTAATTATACTGTCCTTTCCTTCAAGAGATATGAAAATCAAATATGGTAAGAAAATTATGGCGAACACCTAACAATCTCACCCTTGGTTGGAATTTTCTGACAAAATAAACTTGATCCACCTTCTTCACATAGCCTTCAATATGTCGCATCTCCAAATCTCCATCAAAAAGTTTGTCTCAACGCGAGTAGTATCCCGGTCAAATTTCTCAAACAAAAATTACGATTATCGTCAAATATGTTGCAGTTAGAACTGAACCCGCCAAGATGAACCTATCTTGAACCTTGCTCTGATACCACTTGTTAGGACCGAAAAAATCAGGTGTCATGCGGAAGCTAGCAAAGAAAGTCTTCAACAACGATAAATCAGACAACAAAAAGAAATATACCAAAACGAGACACAACATTTAACGTGGTTTGGTCAACTAACCTACGTCCACAGCGGAGATGAGCAATCCACTATTATAAAAAGAGAGTACAAAATATCGAGAGAACAACCTCACAAAGAGGCAAACACAAGTGATACACTAACACTTGTCCCGTAAAGTTCTCCCCTTAAACACTACTCTCAAGCCCCTATGGCTACATTGTGGATGCTACTGAATGAAAAGAAAGGATCCTCAATTTATAGAAGTCCAAACATTTTCCTACAAGAAAAAGGGCTAGCCAAGTATATGAGAATTATAATTTCCTTCTACAAAATGGAAAACCCAATTAAAGTAATTATATTGCCCTTTCCTTCAAGAGATATGAAAATCAAATATGATAAGAAAATTATAACAAACACCTAACAAAATCCACTTACAAACAAACTGTGATAATGGACGGACAACGCTTGTACAAAATCTCAAGTACGTCGCTGCTCCAAAAACTCTAAAAATATAGTGCATTGCCCGAAGAGGTTAACAGATCTTTGTCGAAGGCGAATCGTGTCTGAAGGCAAGTCATGGTATCTGATGAGATACTAAAGGAAGGCGAGGTTTCAAAGTCCATTATGGAAATGGTCTTAGCAGGGGTATAATACAGCTATCTCCAGGGGCGGATTTATTGGCATAAATATGGGGCACGTGAACCATGGTCTCTCTGCAAAATTAAATATTTTATGTACATATTTTTTAAAATTGGTATAATATTAACTATTGACACCCATGCTCCAAGAAGATTGAATGTTGCATTTGGTTGAAGGTTGAGTTAGTTACTAAGAGGAATAGGGATCAATTCTCGCTTAATATATTTTTTTCTCCTTTTTTTTAGCACAATTCTCGCTTAATATATTTTTTCCTCCTTTTTAGCAGTACATCCATGTACTAGAAGTCCTAGATCCGCCTCTGGAGCCTATCTCATGGTCTAAGGCTAATGCTATTTCTATTGGAATGAAGGATGTGCTGATTAATTTTACCTTTCACTTTTGCCATCAAACGATAGTATGTCATGTTAAGAATTTAAGTTGGTGCAGCCATGCATGAAGTTTCTTGGTATTTCCCCAAATCTAAAGGGTAGCTTGATACTTTCCGAACAAATGTACCATTGCCTTAGAAATTAAACTTCTCTTTATTGGGGTAAAACTTGGTGACAGCTCACAAGTACTGATGAACTCGACAAACCATACGACATCCTAACAAACATGTACACTTTATTCTTTCGTATATAATTATTTTATCCAAATCTTTATTCTAATAATATTGATATTATTTTACAACGAATCTTATATGACTCGGCATACACGTGCAATGTATCGAGAAATTAGTAACGTAATATACTAGAAGTGAAACCTTAGCTGCTAGATTACACAATTCTTAGTGAAGTGGAAATATGTAATGAATCTTTTCGAAAATGGAGTTCAGATATGCAAAGATGACTAATTAAAAATTGTAGAAGACTACAATATACAAACAGTTGGCACTTTCTTCAGAATTGATTCCTCCCCCTCTTTTTTTCTTTTTTTTTTTTTAGGTTTCATCTGCACCAATACTAGACCATCTAGACTTTACCAAGATGATTGAATTGGGATGTGAAAGGGGAGCCCTCTTTTCATCTGGAAGGAAATCATGTGAATGAAACCACTTACAATAGTAGTTTCCACTTGTCCAACAATAATTGTAGTCAAACGGTGAATTCAAAATTTAGAGTCAGTCGTTCAAAACGAATATAATCTTATTATATGTACCCTACAATATGTGAGGCAGGACCATAGTCATGAACCATACTCTGT
Source organism: Nicotiana tabacum (assembly GCF_000715075.1). Taxonomy (NCBI): domain Eukaryota; kingdom Viridiplantae; phylum Streptophyta; class Magnoliopsida; order Solanales; family Solanaceae; genus Nicotiana; species Nicotiana tabacum. Next base: position 16,751,739 of record NC_134080.1, read on the forward strand.
AACAACTTGTGAAGTTTTTCAATTATCATCATTACCTATTTCTTCAAGATTACAAGCAAAAACTTGTGCTTTCTTAGCTTCTTGAACCCAATCAATCCGAGCAATAAACACCAACAACAAGGCCAAACAAACAGCAACTCCAACCACAAACCCTGTCAACAATCCAGTAAGACCAAGATGAATCTTGAAAGCCAAAACCACACCTAATGGCAAAGCTAACAGATAAAATCCACTAATATTAGCATACATTCCTAGCCATGGCCTAGCCGTTCCACGTACAATTCCACCACAAACTGCTAATGGAAAATTAACCACTTCAAGTAATGCCATTAACAACATCATTTTCTTAACGCCATTTATAATCCCTTTATTATGACTAAACAATGGCCCCCAAATTCCTCTTGCACCAGCCATAACAGCACCACCAAGAAAACCTGAAACAATGCTCGTAGCTAACGATACATAGGCTGCGCGATAAGCAGGACCAGGACTATCTGCACCAAGCTCATTAGACACACGAATAGATGCACACGTTGATAACGAAAGCATAACAGAAAACAGCAAATAATCAAAATTTAACACAATGGCTATAACTCCAATTGCTTGTTTAGCATTTGGGAGATGTCCTGTTAACAAAACCAAGATTTCATAACACCACCATTCAAGACAAGTAGTAAGACAACATGGTCCACATAATTTTAGTAGTCTGATCCAATCGCGAATTCTTTGATCCCACCATCCTCCTTCTTTCCATTTTCCTCCCTTTTTATTCTCTGCTATCACTACATAAATAGACAAAAATATCATGATCAAAAAATCTGTTATCCAATATGCCATAGAAACTCCTATTATACCCTTAGTTCTTGAAAGTAACATGGTTAATGGTACATGACATGCAACTGCTAGAGCTGAGCTTAACATAATTGGGATTGTAATATTTTGTGTGCTTAAATAAGCCTTTAAAGGACATAACAAAGAGGTGATAACCAAATCAGGGAGGAGATAAATGAGATACTTTTTGGCCATATTTGAAATATCTTCTTGTTGGCCAAATTGAATGAGGATCGTATCAATATTTAGCCACAAAAATGAAATAGGCAAGCTGATTAGTAGTAATAATAAAGTAGCCATAACAAGGGTCTTATGAAGAAGTTTGTAATTCTTGGCTCCAAAAGCTTGTCCACAAATAGGCTCCATTGCACCACAAAGGCCATTTAGTACTGAAAATCCGGTTACATTTGCAAAAGTAAAACCAAGTGTTCCTCCAGCTAAATAAAGATCTCCAAGCCTACCAAGAAATGCAGTTGTGATGGCTGTTTTTGCAAACCATGTGAAGTTCATAGCCATCAAAGGAAGTAGTATTCCTTTTTGCAATTTTAGCTCTGAAACGGCATTTTGCATGAGGCTTGATGCTGGCCATTTCTTTGTTACATATTCAGGTGAAGGTGGCATATTTGGTGGTGGTATGTATTGGCAAAGATAGTGGTTTAATTATTTCTATTTCTGCGTCGTTTTATCTTATACTTAAAATTGATGGCTAAATCAGTAAAATAAGAATGATAAGGTGCATGAGGGGCAGGATGAGTATCGTGAGGGGTTTGTTTTTCTAAAAGATGACACAAAAAGAATGCCTTTTATGTAACGGCAAATTAGGTAAAGAAGCCAATAAGCGAAGAGCTTAAGTTTTGTGCAATGCCAGAAGTTAAACTCAAATTATTATACCATCGAAGGGAAGTATTGCCGTAATTGGTAAAGTTATTGTCATGTAATTAGGAAGTCGCAGGTTTGAGCCGTAGAAACAGACTCTTGCAGAAATGCAGGGTAAGACTGCATATAATAAACCGTTGTAGTCCGACCCTTCTCTGGACCCCCACTACGTATAGTGGGAGCTTAGTGCACCACGCTGCTTTTTTTCATAAAAAGCACGAGCACCTACCTACTATAACCGGTTGAATTACATCAGTAATATATATTTTTTTACATTGTAAGTATATATAATTTAAATTTATTATTGAAAGAAGAGTTTGGTGATGCATTCTAGTACTGTTTAAAGTATAATATAATGGCGGTCCCTTGTACACTACTGTTTATAGTGCGAGATGAGAATGAAAAAGCTAATCAATTATGTTAGAAAGATGCTGATGGAAAAGAAGAGATAACGCATATGGCTCAGAAAACTTTATGAAAGACAATAAATTTTTGCTTAAAAACTTACAATAATCTTGAATCTTATTGATAAGTTCCGTGGAAAAAATAAACATTAAAATTTGAAGCACTAATCCCATAATAATTCAGTCTCCAGTAGGCCATACGTGTCTCTCACTTCTCTTTCTAACATGATATTGTTAGATGGAGTATCTGTTTTTTGTGGAGAAATTTTACATGTTACAATATGATCCTTATTTGCTTTTCTTCTTTTGTTTGGTAGAGACGCAATTGAATTGTAGTAAATCTTCATTTTTTCCTAATTTCTTGATCTAAAGAAATTCTCAAAATATCAAGTAGCATAGACTTGTGGTACACGTTAAACTACACTTGTGACTTTATTTATAGTGTCCACTTTTCGATTTAAGTTCTCCCAAATTAATATTAGTTCATTATCAAGAGATAAATATTTTTCTTACATGGTTTGAGTTCTACTAAATCTCTATCATGCAATTAATGTTGTACAGAAAAAGCGAGATATAATATGGTAAAACAAAAGGATTTTTTATTGTTGGAAAATCTTCTTTCATTGTTGTTTAATACCCAAAGTATTTTACAAATGGGAGAATATGATGAGGGATTTGTATCATTGGAAAATAAAGATTTGAACTTGTATTTATGTCTTTTGCTAAAATCTATATCTATATCTATATCTCTCTCTATATATATATAAGCAAGAAAGTTACCATATATAATTGACATTATGGTTAAGCCAAGTGGCAAGCTAATAAATGTCAATAGTATATAGTGACTTTATTCTATATTTGACTATTTTAGTTAAATACAAATAATATATATATATATATATATATATATATATATATATATATATATATATATATATATATATACACACACACACACGGAATTTGAATTAAAAGATAATTTTGAATTTATAGATAAAGTTTTAAAATTTAAATTTAAATTAAAAATAAAATTTATCTTTTTTATCATGTTATCGTACTTACTTCGGTTAATGATCATATGCAATCATGTTAGGAACTTTTGTTATTTTTTTCTAATTATTTAAATTTACTCCATATAACTATAAAACTCTTTCACATTTAAAATTTTATAAGTATAGTTGTTTGAAACACTGTAGCTAGATTTGAATAAAACGAATTTCTTTTAAAATAAATGTAATATATAGGGTACACGTCTATGTTTATCCAAATAACAAAAAAGATAATACAAAACCAAATAAAAGTTTACTTACATATATAATAAAGTAAACATACATGCTGGAGAAAGAAACATCACAAAATCAGTCAATATTAAAAAAAATGTATTTTTTTCTTCTCGAAGTATTTGTTTGAAGAGTCAATTTGCATAAATAGACATCAAACAAATAACAAAACTTTGGCTATACAATTGCTATCATTAATTTCAAATTGAAGGGTATAAGTTGAAGCCCCTTCATTTAGTTGTAGTCAAGCCAATATTGCAAGGGTATAATATTTTTTTCGTTGAAGAATATTAGTTTTGAATCATTAGATTATGTGAAAGGTTTTTCTTTTCAAACTCAAAAATTGTTTTCTAATTGATAGTTTCTATAGCGACTTTTAAGTGTAACAAAGAGAATATATAAAGAAAAAATTGGTATGACGTGAATTTTTTTATTATTATAATGTAAACAAATTATTGTGAAAAAATTCTTTACTTTTTTGGTACTTCAAAGATAATAAAAAGATAAGATATTTTTGAACATTAGTAGAGAGTTTTAAAATTATTATAATAGAAGTTATATCATGCATAAACTCAAAAAACCAAAATCTTATGGAATATTTACATAATATCCGGCCATATTTATTAGCTAATATAAATAGATGATATGCCGATAACACACAATTATACACATATTATATATAGATTATATATAAATTACACATCATTCAATTTTTTAATTTAAGTGGTCGGGTAAGCATCTATTTAGGTTAATTAGATAAAGCCAAAAGGAAAAATATGAAATAATTTCAACCAATGACTAAAAATATAATTAAATTTCATATGTAGACAATTTTTATTAAAACTCATCCTTTTATTGTGAAATAAATTAATTTTTTGTAACAAAAGAAATAATGACATAAAAAATAAGATAAAAGAAAATAAATATTAAAAAAAATATTAGAAAGATCTAAAATCTAGAAATAAAAGATGACAACAAATTTCTTCTTATGTTTCATCTTTGCTGAGTATAAAAAATTTGAAAGTTAATCTCATCAATTTCAAATATATTTTTTTTCAACTCAAATATATAGATTATAAGATAAGGATATCTTAGAATATTTTTTTTAATTTACATTATGTGTCGTTTTTAAAAAATCACGGTTACTAACAAACTGATATGATATTCGAATTTGAATTGAAATGCAATTTAAGTTGTTTGCATTGAGGTTAAGCCAAGTATGGTGTCAAAAAATAAACTACTTGATAATTTTAAGACAATATATGCAATATTTTATAATAATAATTAACTAATTTAACATTTAATGATTCAAAGAACAAATTTTTTGTATATGTAGGGTATTAAAAATTCAAATTCTGGAGTTAGAGATATCGATAAACTTAAAGTGGAGTCATATTAAAATATTTAGATAGCCGATTAAAGTAAATTTTAAATTAAGGATAATATCTTCACTTGCATCATTATAAAGATAATCATAATTATAATATATATATAAAGTTTTAGAAATTGAAATTTCAAAATAGAAATATTTTTTGAAAGATAAAATCATACCAAATAAGAGTTCAAGTCGTAGTATAAGAGTCACGTCGTAATCAAAGAATCGTTTATATCGTGTCAACCTTTGTGCTTTGCCATAAATATGAGTTATTATTTCACTTTGTGGCTATTTTTAGGTTCCAATGACACCTATGAGAATAGTGCAAAAATAAAATTATCACTACGAGAATTGAGAAAATGTTAGTCTTTTTTCATGTAGTGTTTCGTAATTAATATCTGACGATTATCTATATTATTTAGAAGGTTTAAATGTTAAAGATATTTACATATAATTCAAATAAATCAGATATTTAGCATGGTTAATGTCAAATATCAAAATAGAGTAAAAAAATTCACTAGCTAAAGAAATTTTAATATTTTTAGATAGCCAACTAAAATGAGTTTTGAATTAAGAATAATATTTTCAATTGCATTATTATAAAAATAATTATAATTATTGAAAAATAAAGTTTTAGAAACTAAAATTTTAAGAAAGAAATATTTTTTAAGAGATATCTACACACCAAATAAGAGTTCAAGTAGTAGTAAAAGAGTTAAGTCTTATCCAAAGAGTCATTCATTGTCTCAACATTTGATTGTTTTGCCATAAATATGAGTTATTATTTTGCTTTCTGACGATTTTTAGGATCCAATGACACCGGCAAGAATGATATCAAAAAAAAAAAATAGAAGAAATGGTTAATTTTTTTCATGTAGTTAATATCAAATGATTATCTATATTTACTAAGAAAGTGTAAATTTTAAGATTATTTAAATACAATCCAAATAACTTAAATATTTGACATGATTAATGTCCGCGCATCCGCGTGGGTACTAATACTAGTTGTTAAAGAAGAATCAACCATAGGTTTTTCCTCAATACTTGGAAACTACTCCTTTTAATCGTATCATACGAAGTAGGATGAGCTTAATTAACGTCCCTGAAAATTCGAAGTGGCTTAAAAAAAAAAAGAAATAATAAAGCAAGTTTAGAATATTTTAACCGGGTTGGAATATGTCATTATCTATCCTTTCGGGGTAGGGGTAAGGTCTGCGTACATCCTACCCTCTCCCGATCCCACTAGTAAGATTTTACTGGGTATGTTGTTGTTGTTGTTGGAATATGCCATTATCTTCTATGTATTTTCTGAAAGTGTTGATTTGGAATAACATTCTATGTAGAACTTGAAATTTAAAGTAATAACCTATTATAACCAACTGTTATCGGATATTGTTGGCCTGATGGTTACTATTTGATGTTACTTTTTCTCCTTTTTGCTTATCGCCTTTCTCCCCCCCCCCCCTTCCTCCGATCTTCTCCCCTATTCTTGAGCAGAAGGTCTTTCGGAAACAGTCTCTCTATTTTTCCAGGTAGAGGTAAGGTTTGCGTACTCACTACCCTCTCAGACCCAACCCGTAAAATTATATTAGGTATGTTGTTATTATTGTTGTAACCTATTATAACCAGATAATTACATTGATGGTATAAATCTATACACTATCAATATATATGACTCAAACTCTTTCAAGAAAATAGCAATGATGATACCATCACACCCCCCTCCCCCCCCCCAAAAAAAAAAAGGAAAATCAGAAACTGATTGGCTTGTTAATTGGAATCCAGTTTGTAATTGGTGGGGATTTAAAAAAAGTTAAAGAAAAAGACATAAGATAGAAGTAGGGTAAACCATAAAGATGAAAGCTGGATATCAGTTTAGCCTTTGAAAAGGAGTATATATAGAAATAATGTGGCCCTAATTTATAGGGAATTCGCCTACTCTTTTGTTTATTTCTTATTAGTTTGAGTTCCTCAAAAAATAAATCAAAACTGGACCTTCAATCAAATTCTATGAAAACATAATAATTGTCCATGATTCCTCATGTAATTGAGAAAGGTACCTTATATTGATATATAGATTAAAAACTAAAAATGCATCTTTTGTAGCTAAATTGTTACTACTATATACATGCTACTAGTTAGTTACTGAAATTTATATCAGATATCTATAAGTTGCGCCATCAAGAAATATCACATCGAGTGGTCAAGCTAAACGCCAAAAAATGAATTAAATTAAACATTTTACAAACAAATATAAAAGAAGTTGTGTAAATAAATCAGATCCTTAATCATTATTGGCTTTTGACTATCACTTAGATAGCTTTTCAACTACAAAACAAAAATAGGCACTACAAAAGTACTTTCTTGGGAAAAAGACGCTCAAAGACCTACAATTATTAATCAATCTTTACTTGTTTTGATTATGGTCACTTTGCATTCCACTTGTTCGCCCTCATAAGCTGCATGTAATAACCTTAACCTACTTAGGTTATTGTCTTTAATTATTTCATAATCTGGTGGTTGATGCATGTGTTTTTTTGTGTGATGGCATCACTTGTTTTAAATTTAATTCAGTGTTTCGAGGCCTTAAAACCCTTCCTTGGCATCACCTCAATTTGCGTGCGTAGTCCGGGGGCGTAGCCGGAAAGCTTAAATGTTAAAATCTGTGAAAAATGATAAGTTTTGACTGTAAAATGAATAAATTTGACTTCGGTCAACGTTTTAGGTAAACAGATCGGGACCCATAATTTGACGGTCCTGGAGGGTCCGTAGGAAAATATGGGACTTGGGCGTATGCGCAGAATCGGATTCCGAGGTCCCAAGCCCGAGAAACGAATTTTTTTAAAGAAAATTATTTTCTGAAATTGTTTAAAGAAATTTGAAATGAAATTTGCTTAGAACGTGGTGGTATCGGGCCCGTATTTTGGTTCCGACGCCCGGTACAGGTCTTATATATGATTTAAGACATTTCTGTGAAATTTGGTGAAAAACGGATGTCATATGACGTAATTCGGACTTAAATCGCAAAATTGATGTTTACAGAAGTTTTGAGAAAATTTCATTGATCTCAAGATTTAATTTAATGTTCATGATGTTATTTTGATGATTTGATTACAAGAATAAGTCCGTAGGATATTTTTGAGGTTTTGTGTGCGCTTGGTTTGGAGTTCCGGGGGCTCGGGTAAGTTTCGGGTAGGTTCCGGGGTGTCTTAGGCTTAAAAACTAAGCTGTTGCAGGCTCAGAGAGGTGGAGGACCTCTGAACAGGCCAGTGCGGTCCGCACGATATGGACTGCTACCGCAGAGAGGCATGTGCGGCTGTACCAGTTTTGGTGCGGTCCGCGGTGAAGAACAATTCACTGGTCCGACTTCGGAAGCCTATATCTTTTGATCTACAAGGAATTTTGAGATAATTAAAAAACGAAAGTTGTATTCCTTCGTGTCTATTATCCAGAAAGATAAAGAAATCACAATTTGGATATCTGTAGAGAAAGTTATGGCCAAAATACTAAGACTTGTCACTGCAGAACACAGGAAGCCTGTGCAGCCGCACTTGATTTTGTGTGGTCCGCACTTGATTTTGTGCGGTCCGCACAGGGCATCTGAGGACAGTATATTTAGACGGGATTTTCAGTTATTTTTCATTTTGTAAGACCCCAAAAACATTAGAGGCAATTTTTCAAACAATCTTTCTTCTCCAAATCAATTGTAAGTCGTTTTTAACTAGTTTTCTTCAATCATTAACATCTTTTAACATGATTTCAACTTTAAATCAATGATTTTCATGGGAAAATTGGGTGTTTTGGGTAGAAACTAGATTTTTCAAAAATTGGGGATTTGGATCTCGATTTGAGATCCAATTTCAAAACAAATTACATATTTGAGCTCGTGGGAGAATGGGTAATCGGGTTTTGGTTCGAACCTCGGGTTTTGACCACGTGGGCCCGGGGGAGATTTTGACTTTTTGGGTAAAACTTTGGAAAACTCATTTTCATGCATTCAAATTGATTCATTTAGCGTTTATTGATGTAATTAAGTAACTTGTGGCTAGATACGAGCGAATTGGAGGAGGAATCAAGGGGTAAAGCTATAATTGAAACTTGAGTTGTGTTCGAGGCATCGAGGTAAGTGTTCGGTCTAATCTTAGCTTGAGGGATTAGGAGTTGAGTCCTATTTGCTAATTGCTACTTGTTGAGTACGACGTATAGGCATGGTGACGTGTATCTATACGTTGGTGTCGAGCATGACCGTGAGTCTTAAATTGATAGTTGTTGTGTTCTTAAATGTTACTACGGGTGCTTTAATCGATGATTCTCGAAATTGAGCAAAGATTTAGTTTATTCTCGTGGATTTTATTTATGATTGAGTATTAGTATTAATTGAGCTGAGTAGAAGTTGAGTTAGAATTGGTTATAGCTGATTCTCCCTTGCCGGGATGATTGTTTCGATATTGTTGCTCTCTTGCCGGGAAGTTATTATATAGCTTTTGTTCCCTTGCCGGGATTCCTTGTAATTTTGTGTTGGCTTGTAAATGGGAGCGGGTGGTACGCCTACCACAAGATAAGATGAAATGGGAGTGGGTGGTACGCCTACCACAAGATATGATGAAATAGGAGTGGGTGGTACGCCTACCACAAGATAAGATGAAATGGGAGCGGGTGGTATGCCTACCATGAGGTTTGATGAAATGGGAGCGGGTGGTACACCTATCACAAGATATGAGAAATAGGATCGGGTTGCACGCCTGCTGTCACACCTCCTTTTTCCGCACCCGCGAGGGTGCAAGGGAGTTTTTCCAATTAAAGGACAATCGAGACGGGATTGGTTTATTTATTTCAGAGTCGCCACTTGGGAGATTTAGGGTGTCCCAAGTCACCAATTTTAATCCCGAATCGAGGAAAAGAATGACTCCATATTACAGTCTGCGTACCAGAAATCCGGATAAGGAATTCTGTTAACCCAGGAGAAGGTGTTAGGCATTCCCGAGTTCCGTGGTTCTAGCACGGTCGCTCAACTGTTATATTCGGCTTGATTATCTGATTTTATACAAATATGAACTTATGTGCAAATTTTATCTTTTAACCGCTTTATTATTATTGTTTTTAAAAAGAAATGTGAACATCGCTTAAAACACGTCTTTGGACTGCGTCACATGAAATGCACCCACAATCCGGAACACGTTTTATTTGATGTTTTGGGATTTGGATTCGGGTCGCATGAAATGCACACCCAGGCTTAAGAAAGTAAAATATTAAACACGCGCCTAAAGAGATTATCGCGTTATTATTTTGGGGAAGACCGTGAAATTCGCTAAACGGTCCTTCTGAATTCTAATTAAACCATACATTTTGTGAGGGCCCCGCAATCTATACGTTTTATTTGGCGAGGCTCGTCTCATTTTTATTTTTAAAGGATAAACCTACAATGACTATATTTTCATTAAGTTCGTCTCTAAAATAAAAGAAAATCTCTTAATTATTTACATGCTGAAAAACGTAACTTATTAGTTATTAGTTTACGGCTAATGCGAATGGAAAATTGCGATCGAGTTTGTACAAAAAAAACTGCTTTCATTTATATTCTGTTATTCAATAATACTAGAACATGAGATTGACCATAATATCAAAACAAATTAATTATTCTCCGATTAATTTAAACTAACATTATTAGATGAAGAAAGTATACATATGCAACCTCATTATTCATTAATCATTCAACTACATCTTTATACGAAGAAAGAAAAATTATATTCAACCACAAATCTAAACAGGAGGAATTCAACAGGAACAAAGCCTGATTAATATTTCATTTTTTGCTTCAAGCCGAGATTGTACAAATGTGTACCTGAAAACAGCAGTACAAGAACAAAAGAAGGAGAAGTCAACAGCAGTAATAACACAGCAACAGCAGATTCAGCAACACCGCAAACCAGTACAGTAGGAATAGCAGAAAACCCAGGAGACTATAAACGACTCCAAGTATAGAGAAGAAGTAAAAGGCAGGAAGGTTCTGACTATTTCAGATCTTAAGCGAGGCAATGAAGCAGTAACTATTCTTTTTCAACTTCAAAACTCTCCAAAATGAATTCTGCCCTTGTATATTCAGTGTATCCAGAATGTATATCGGGTGTATACTTCTCACTCCGCCCCCTCTTTTTTTCTTCTCTCTATCTAGTTTTTCCTCTCTTTTTTCCCCCTTCTTCCTAAATTTTCTCTTCTATTTATAGCAAAATTTTCGAAATTTTCAGATTTGTTTTTTTATTATTTTTTTATTTTTTAATTAAAAGAAATCCCACTTACAAATTGCTTTTATTTTTTTAGAAAAAGAAATCCCACCTTTATTTACTTTTATTTTTAAAATTCCAACTTTATTTACTTTATCTTATTTAAAATCCCACTTTTTATTTTTTTACAAGAGAATCTCACTTTATTTAACTTTTCTTTAAAAAACAAACCACTATCTTTTCTTTTTCTTTTAAAAATGCTACTTTCAATTACTTTAAATTTTTTAAATTTTCAGATACCTTTATATTTATTTTTTAATTCCAACCTTATTTTACTTTTAAATTTTTTAAAACTTTTTACTTTTTTTAAATTTTCTACATTCTTTTACTTTTTTTTATTTTTTTAAAATCATTTCCGAAATTACTATATATATATTTTTTTTAAATAAAAATAATAAAAATAAAAAAATAAAATAAAATATTTTCGGATTTTTTTATATATAAAAAAACAAAAAATAAAACTATTAATAGTGATAATTCACTTTTTATTTTTTATTTTTTTGGTTTTGTTTTGTGTTGGACAAAAATGAAGAAGGGGTGTTGGGTTAATGGAGCGGACCGGATCGACCCGGTTTGAAACGGACCGGGTCATGGGGATAGTTGGACAATTATTTGGGCCTGTGGTTTGAAATTGAAGAAGTGGCCCAATCCGATTTTTCTTTGTATTTTTGTTCTCTTTTCTTCTTTTATTTTTCTAAAACTAAATTATAAAAGTACTTAAATTATTATTAAGAACTAAATTAAGTTATAAAAGCGCAAATTAACTTCCAATAACAATTAACGCACAATTAAGTAATAATTAAGCATAAAATTGTTCATTTGGACATTAAATGCTAAAAATGCAAAAGATGCATATTTTTGTATTTTTTATTAATTTAACAAATAAACATGCATAGACAAACATACAAATAGTTACACAAAATATCACAAAAATTGCACACCAAGAAAAATTATTTTATTTTTGAATTTTTCGGGAGTAATTCTCATATAGGGCAAAAATCACGTGCTTACAGCTGCCCCTCTTTGCCCGAAGACACGAATGGTTTTCGTGCAAAGATAAACCGAGCGATTTTTGCCCATCCGAGTACTCCGTGTGAAGCATTTTTTTTTATTTTTTTATTTTGAAAAAGATTTGACCGAACCTTTGCTTCAAAGGTTTCCTACATATCCTGGGCTAAACAGGAATCAGGTCAATGTAGTTCGGGAAGTTTTGGTAGCTGGGACTACCATGGGACTGCGATGTTACTGCTGTTGCATGTTGTTATCACTACTTACCGATCTCCTTGTTACACCGTGCTTAAAAGAAAACAAGAAGCTAGGCTAGATTGAAATTTGTTCTTGTTGCCTTGCTTTCTTGTCGACTTGTGTTTCCTCCGGTGCTTTTCTTCCGTGAATTTTGGAATGATACTGGCCATCTGCTTTTCTGAATACCAGTTTTCATCATTTTGCTCGGTCCGCTGGGGACATGGCTTTCTTCATTAAGCTTTTGGCGGTTCCTCTGGTGGGTACGGCTTTCTTCATCAGACTTGTTATGCTGGGCATGATTTAATGTTCACCAGCTGCTTCTTTCAAAACGCGTCTTTTCTTCCTTTTGAGTCATGCGCCTGAATTTGTGCTGTGACCTCTTGTTGCAACCTTCTGTTTCCGGTGCTGAGATTTTATTGTTTCCTGTTGGAGATTCTTGTTGTAACCCTCTGTTTTATTGTCTTCTAACTTGATCTTGAAATGTATGCCTCTGTTATTATGGGCGGGCTCCCAACTTCAACACTTGAAAAGTAAAGACTGGAATGTATGCCTCTGTTATCTGGGCGGGCTCCCAACTTCAACACTTGAAAAGTAAAGACTGGAATGTATGTCTCTGTTATCTGGGCGGACTCCCAACTTCACTACTTGAAAATTAAAGACTGAAATGTATGCCTCTGTTATCTGGGCGGGCTCCCAACTTCAACACTTGAAAAGTAAAGACTGGAATGTATTCTTCTATTATTATGGGCAGGCGCCTGGCTTCATCATCTTGAATTTAACAACCTCTATTCTCCAGGTGGGATCCTACAACCAAAACAAACAAAACAAACGAGAATTTCCTAACCCAGTTTGCACTAGGAAGATTTGTGAGTCGTTAGCAAAATTGTAACCTATTTATACTACTGATGCAATGATGAGAGTAAACTAAAGACTAGGCTAGGATGTGCATCTCCTACGAGTAAAACCAAAACTCTTGCTAGCAAATGTGTCTGCTAAAAAAACCTCAATGACTCAAACTAGAAAGTGCTTCTTCTATGGTTGAATCGGAATGAGCTAAACTAGGAAGTGTGTCTCCTAAGGGTGAAAACTTCAAAGAACTAGACTAGGAATTGTGTTTCCTATGGTCGAACTCAAAATGAATCAAACTACGAAGTGCATCTCCTAAGGGTGAAATCTCAATTCCGGAAGTGCGTCTCCTGAAATAAAGTATAACCTGAAAAGGCCAAACTAGGAAGTGCATCTCCTAAAGTAAAAGTATAACCTGAAAAAGCCAAACTAGGAAGTGCGTCTCCTAAAGTAAACTTAATTCACGAAGTGCGTTTCCTATGCACGAAATTAAACTTAGGAAGTGCGTCTCCTAGGGGTTAAATAGTCTTAGGAAGTACGTCTCCTATGGGTGAAACCTTAATGATTTTGAACTAGGAAGTGCGTCTCCTATGAATGAAAATAATTTAGGAAATGCGTCTCCTATGCGTGAAATCTTAATTTAGGAAGTGCGTCTCCTATGGGATAAAAGTAAACTTAGGAAGTGCGTCTCCTATGGGCAAAACTAAACTTTAAGGAAGTGCGTCTCCTATTGGGTACAATAAACTTAGGAAGTGCATCTCCTGTGGGTACAATAAACTTAGGAAGTGCGTCTCCTATTGGTAGAACTGAACTTGGGAAGTGCGTCTCATATGGTAAAACTGAACTTAGTAAGTGCGTCTGCTATTCGTAGAACTGAACTTAGGAAGTGCGTCTCCTATGGTAAAACTGAACTTAGGAAGTGCGTCTCCTATGGTAAAACTGAACTTTAGGAAGTGCGTCTCCTATGGTAAAACTGAACTTAGGAAGTGCGTCTCCTATTGGGTACAATAAACTTAGGAAGTGCGTCTCCTATTGGGAAAAACTAAACTTAGGAAGTGCATCTCCTATTGGTAAAACTTACTTAGGAAGTGCATCTCCTATGGGTACAACTATACTTAGGAAGTGCGTCTCCTGTTGGTGAAATAAACTTAGGAAGTGCGTCTCCTATTGGTGAAATAAACTTAGGAAGTGCGTCTCCTATTGGTGAAACTTTTCTTAGGAAGTGCGTCTCCTATTGGGTAAAACTAACTTAGGAAGTGCGTCTCCTATTGGGTGAAATAACTTAGGATGTGCGTCTCCTATTGGGTGAAATAACTTAGGAAGTGCGTCTCCTATTGGTACAACTAAACTTAGGAAGTGCGTCTCCTATTGGTGAAACTATTCTTAGGAAGTGCGTCTCCTATTGGTAAAACTTGGCTTAGGAAGTGCGTCTCCTACTGGTGAAACTATTCTTAGGAAGTGCGTCTCCTATAGGTGAAACTATTCTTAGGAAGTGCGTCTCCTCTTGGTGAAACTTATCTTAGGACTAACTTAGGATGTGCATCTCCTCTTGGTGAAACTATTCTTAGGAAGTGCGTCTCCTCTTGGTGAAACTATTCTTAGGAAGTGCGTCTCCTTAGGATGTGCGTCTCCTATTGGTGAAACTTAGCTTAGGAAGTGTGTCTCCTATTGGTGAAACTTAGCTTAGGAAGTGCGTCTCCTATTGGTGAAACTATTCTTAGGAAGTGCGTCTCCTATTGATGAAACTATTCTTAGGATGTGCGTCTCCTATTGGTGAAACTGACTTAGGATGTGCGTCTCCTCTTGGTGAAACTTACTTAAGAAGTGCGTCTACTCTTGGTGAAACTTAACTTAGGATGTGCGTCTCCTGTTGGTGAAACTAACTTAGGATGTGCGTCTCCTCTTGGTGAAACTATTTTTAGGAAGTGCGTCTCCTTAGGACGTGCGTCTCCTATTGGTGAAACTTTTCTTAGGAAGTGCGTCTCCTATTGGTAAAACTTGGCTTAGGAAGTGCGTCTCCTACTAGTGAAACTATTTTTAGGAAGTGCTTCTCCTTAGGACGTGCATCTCCTATTGGTGAAACTTTTCTTAGGAAGTGCGTCTCCTCTTGGTGAAACTAACTTAGGATGTGCGTCTCCTCTTGGTGGAACTTACTTAGGATGTGCGTCTCCTATTGGTGAAATTGACTTAGGAAGTGCGTCTCCTAGTGGTGAAACTTATCTTAGGATGTGTGTCTCCTATTGGTGAAACTTAACTTAGGATGTGCGTCTCCTATTGGTAAAAATAAACTTTAGGAGGAAATACATCTCCTATGGGTAAAAAACAAACTTAGGAGGAAATGCATCTCCTAAGGGTGAAACTAAAACAAACTTAGGAGGAAATGCATCTCCTATGGGTGGACCAAAACAAACTTAGGAGGAAATGCATCTCCTATGGGTGGAACTAAAACAAACTTAGGAGGAAATGCATCTCCTATGGGTGGACTAAAACAAACTTAGGAGGAAATGCATCTCCTATGGGTGAAACTAAAACAAACTTAGGAGGAAATGCATCTCCTATGGGTGGACTAAAACAAACTTAGGAGGAAATGCATCTCCTATGGGTGAAACTAAAACAAACTTAGGAGGAAATGCATCTCCTATGGGTGGACTAAAACAAACTTAGGAGGAAATGCATCTCCTATGGGTGGACTAAAACAAACTTAGGAGGAAATGCATCTCCTATGGGTGAAACTAAAACAAACTTAGGAGGAAATGCATCTCCTATGGGTAAAAATAAACTTAGGAGGAAATGCATCTCCTATGGGTGAAATAACTTAGGAAGTGCGTCTCCTATGGGTAAAGCTTAGGAAGTGCGTCTCCTATTGGCAAAACTAGACTTAGGAAGTGCGTCTCCTATTGGTAAAGGCTAGGCTTAGGAAGTGCGTCTCCTATTGGTAAAGGCTAGGCTTAGGAAGTGCGTCTCCTATTGGAACAGACGTGGAATGTATTCCCTTGTTATACAGGTGGGCGCCTAATGGTAAAGACATGAAATGTATTCCCTTGTTATACAGGTGGGTGCCTGAAATATGAAATGCACAGACAAAAAGTATTCCTCTCGTTATTCAGGTGGGCGCCTGTCTATACTAAGACATAAAAGTATTCCTCTCGTTATTCAGGTGGGCGCCTGTCTTCGAGAAAATTTTCACAATGAGAAAATTTTCTGCCCCGGTTTGATGATTTTCTTTATGGCCTGTCTTTCTGCCATCAATAACGTTCATTTTCCCTGTTTCTAAATCAAAGAAAAATTTGTTAGTTTAAAAACATGGTAAGCGGTCATGCCACTCTTGTTGGGGATGGTTTCCTCTTTCTCCTTTCCCAGCTTTGTGTTCCATTATGCTATCAAACTTGCTGGGGATGATATTAATTGCTGACACTGGCCCATCCCTTTTATCAATCTCATCTTGATAGGGATACCCTTCTTGACACGGGTTTTGCGCCTGTTCCTTGTACCACTTGGATGTACTAGTTGATGGCCTATTTTGAAGTCATTTCCCACTGGTTCCGACCAAACAGACTCTACTAGGGAATTTTCCTATGAAAGGAAAAAAAATAAAAAGAAACAAAATAAAGACAAAGGAAAAGATGACTCTTTAACAAAAGAAACTATAAATAAAAATCTATCAAACGCAGATACCGACTCTAATGGCCATGACATGCGTATGTGGCCTATCCTCTGCCGTCAATCGTCTCTCAAGACCTTCCCTTGACGATTCCCCATCTGATTCCCAATCTTATTCGACTTGTAGTGCCCGAAGGGTTTTTCACTATCAAGCCTCTCTCATTTTGGTTTTCTCTCAGCTTTCATCGCCTTATGGTGCCTGTGAAGGTTTTCACCGATAAGACTCTCTCATTTGTATTACTTTCCAGCTGGGGATTTGGAGTGTCGCCGGTATGACTCTTTCTGTTGGAGATTAGAGTCCTTTCTGCTGTGGAACAGAATGTTATGTTCGCCGGTAAGACTCTCATTTGTCTGACTTGACATCTTTTGAAGACTGGTCAGAAGGTCTTTCTTTGGACCGTAATGTGGGTTTTGGATAGGCTAGAAAGAAAGGGTATAAAAGGCTAAAAAAAATACATTAATTTTGGGTTATTAGTTACAACCTTCGGAATTAGATTTATTCACAATAAACGCAACCTTTGCCCCAGTTTCTTGCTTGGGGATATCCTAACTGATTTTTTTTCATTTTTCAAAACTATGACCGAGCCGTGAAGCGCCTACGTATCCTCTTTGAGGAATCAGGTCAAACGTAGTTCCCAATTCCTCTTTTCATTCCGACTTTCTTTTGTTTGTTTTTTTTCTTTTCTTTTTTTTCTTCTTTCATTTTTCTCTTTTTTCGTTTTGTTTTTTTTTCATGCCATATGCTTGCGTTTTCTAGTCGTTTTTTCTGATTTCGAACGAGGGGTATGACAAAAAATAAGTAAGGCTCAAAAGGGGTAACGAAGGATAAAGTGTTTAGGTAGCAGAATAAAATGCCTTCGTCATTCCAGTCTTCAAACTATGCCAAGTGCAAACAACACAATTTAAACAACGATTTGTAGCCTCTTCCGATGGTGCTGGACTTGACAATTATATTCAACATTTGCTTTTTCATTGGTCTTTTCTAAAGAACCGTTGGGCGACACTCTCATTATCATGAACGACCCTCATGCCAATTTGGCGAATCTTGCTTTTAACGATTTTTCTTCATATTTTACTTGCCCCAGTTCCATATGACTCAAGCTCTGAATAATCTCAATCGTCCTTATTTCCTTTAAATGGTCTGATCGGGGTTTTTATAATTAACTTTAAGATTAGGCCCCAAACTATGTGCGCATGTCATGTCACTAGAATCGTCGTTGAAAAATGATAAAAGGACTAAACAAAAGAAGATTGGAAATAATAAAAGACCGGATTTTGCATTAGACTACCGGCGAAATGGTTTGAATAACAAAACAAAACAAACCAGAACAAAATCCTAAACAACCCTGACAAAACTTAAACAGACCGCTATGACAAAAACGGAAAGATAAGCGGCATGATATTGACACAAAACAATCCGAATTACAATCCTAATGATCCGAACAACAGAAATGAAAACAAAATAAGCCACCACAAGCTTCTCTCCTGTTAACCAAGTAACAGAGCGTCCTTCCACTTTATCAAGACTGGCATCTTAGCCACTGAGCTTCGCATCGATACTGCCAAGACCATTACCAGCTTCAATATCATCAACATCGGTCAACAAGTTCTCAAGAGGATTCGCGTGCTCCCTGTCACTGTCATCGATCACAATTGTCCCTTCCTGAATCATTCTTTCTATTTCCTTTTTCAAAGAACGACAGTCTTCAATGCTATGTCCTTGGACATTAGAGTGATACACGCATCGAACAGCAGGATCGAATCCTTTTGCATATGGGTCTGGAGTATAGCCAAGGAGCGGCTCAATCGGTCCTGAAAGCTTTAGCTTTTCAAACAAACTCGCATAGGACTCCCCAATTGGCGTGAAATTGTTTCCTTGCCTTTGTTTTCCCCCATGCCCCTGTTTTCTAGGGTCGTTGGGTGCTTGAAAACGTTGTGAAGGCAAGAATGCATCACGTGGTGCTGGCTCTCGCCAGCGGGGGTGACCTGATGGTTGACCCTGCGACCGGACCTTGTTCGGAGGATAATACTGAGGCGGATTATATGGAGCTCGGGGGCAGGCTTGGGCATGATGGTCTGAAAAGAGTGGCTCTGATGGTGGGTAGTAGGGTTGTGGAAGGTTGTATGGAGTGTGTGGATAATTTGGATGACTGGGCCTGGGCTGGTAGTGAGGGGAAGGACCTCTGAATTTGGACCCAGTACCTGCTTCGACTGATGCGACCTCGAGCGCACCTCCCGCGCCGCTCTGAATAGCCTGGGTCGTTGCCTTGAGCGCTGAGTAATTTAGGATTTTGTCAGACCTTAGGCCCTCCTCTATTATGACCCCTATCTTTACCACTTCATTGAAGGATTTCCCAACCGTTGTCACCAAGTGACCAAAGTAAGTTGGATCAAGTGTTTGCAAGAAGTAGTCCACCATTTCTCCCTCTTTCATGGGAGGATCAACTCTGGCCGCTTGTTCTCTCCAGCGGAAACCGAACTCATGAAAACTTTCCCCAGGCTTCTTTCCAGTCCTCAGCAATGTGAGACGGTCAGGGACTATCTCGAGATTGTATTGAAAATGACCTGCGAAAGCCTGCGCCAGATCATCCCAAGTGTACCATCTGCTGGAATCCTGCCTGGTATACCATTCTAGTGCCGATCCACTCAGACTTTGGCCGAAATAAGCTATCAGCAGCTCATCTTTGCCACCTGCCCCTCTCATTTTGCTACAGAATCCCCGTAAATGCGCCATGGGATCACCGTGCCCTTCATATAAATCAAACTTAGGCATCTTGAACCCAGCCGGGAGTTGGACATCCGGGAAAGGGCATAGATCCTTGTAGGCCACGCTGACCTGGTTGCCCAATCCGTGCAGGTTCCTGAAGGACTGCTCCAGGCTCTTGAACTTCCTCGTCACCTCATCTTGTTCGGGGATTTTAACCGGCTTTTCAATCTCTGCCGGTACCTCTAAGTGCAGGTTGTAGGTATGGGGTTCTGGTGCATGAAATGTGGGCTCAGGGGGATAGTATTGCGTATCAGGAGCCTGAAACAATGGCTCGATGGTCGTTCTTTGCAGGGTGACTGATGTGGGTCCCACAAAAGTGGGAACATTTGGTGTCGGGAGAGGTTGATGGGATGGTGGAGCTTGGGAATCATGGGGGCTTCTCTCCTGAAGACAACGATGATTTGGGAGGCTTGTTGAAGGGCCGGAGTGGGGGTATTCGGGCACGTGCCCTAGTGGCTCAGGGCTCCTTTGTGCTTTGGCTAGAGCTAGCTGCATTGCATTCATCTCTAGTCTCATCCTTTCTATCTTTTCCATCGCTTCCTTTAACAACTGGCTCACCGGCCTTTCTTCCTTGGTACTATTCTCTGAAGTAGTCATGATTGTTGTTATCGGTCCTTTGGATCTAGTTTGGTAAGGGTGTGTTGCCAGAATTCTTTAACAACTAACTGTTTGAGATTCGGAAAACAAACTTGTTAGCATTTAGAGTTTAACAGATTTGATAACAACACATTGAGGATGCAATGCTCATAGGCAGTTAACCGTTTCTAACATGCTTTGCTTCAAACAACATGCGTCATCCTGGCTTGCTTATTTGCCCCTTTGAAGTACTTTGGGAACCCCTGTATTTTATTCTATTTTGTATTTTCTTTTTCTTTCGATTTTTCATTTTTTTTTCTTTTTTTTCTCAAATTTTTTTTTGTGTTCGAATCTTATGGAGATTGCCTACGTATCATGACCCCGCATGAATCAGACCTTGCGTAGTTCGGCCCAATAAAGATAAACAATACTCAACATTTTTTTTTATTTTCATATTAAAACAAACTGGGTTTCAAAGGTTTAAAGATGACCTACAAACTTGAAAATCAAACAACCCGCATATTCTAATCAAAAGATTTACAAACTCAAAAACAAACGCTAGCTTCCTTTCCCCGTTTGTCAAATGCAACCAAACGGCTATTTTTGCAAATGTGGCCCCTTCCAAATTTCACATGAATTTTGAGGCCGAGGAGGATTATTTTATGACACTTTACAAACTTGTCCGTTCTTTTACGAAAATAGCCTTTCGACAACTGAAAGATACTCTAAGGCTATTTCGGCAAGAACGGTTTAAGACGCGGCTGAAGCTGGCTTGGCTTATTTTTGACAAAACCCAAAGGTATTCACCTGACCGCTGACTTTTTTTCCAAACTACAATAAAAACGTGGTGTTGCAAACACGGCCCTTCAGCGCCTCAGGGACGAAGATTTATAAGGCTGTGTGGGTCGACTAGACCAAAATCCTAAACATGACCCAAAGGTGGCTATTTATGCAAAGTCAGCCTTCCGGCGTCTCTTTCGGGAGCATTCGGCTATTTATGACAAAACAGCATCACCTGACTTATTTATGACTCTTTTTATCATTTTTTCAAATTAGAAAACTCAATATTGCAAGCACGGCCTTTCAACGTCTCGGGGACGAAGATTTTTAAGGCTGTGTGGGTCAACTGGACCAAATCTTAAAAAATGACCCGAAGGTGGCTGTTTACGCAAAGTCAGCCTTCCGGCGTCCCTTTCGGGAACATTCGGCTATTTATGGCAAAACAACATCACCCGACTTATTTACGACAAAAATCAATATTTGACATATTATTTGTTTTTTATTATTATTATTAATTAATTGTTTTTGGCTTTTTAGCAAAAGATGGGGTTGGACCCGATGAGGGTTGCCTACGTATCTCACATCCGGTGAGAATCAAACCCGCGTAGTTCGGGCAATCAAGAATAAGTAGATGAACTAACTTCCTTTTTTGAATTTGTGAAAGAACTACTTTAAAAGGAGAAAGGAAATATTTTTGATTGATTTTCTTTTTAAAAGAAAGACTTCTAAGATATATATATATATTTTTTAATTTCCATTTGAAAAACAAAACAGAACAACGATTTTTTTTTCTATTTTTCCTTTGCTTTTAATAAAACAAACTAATAAGACGTTTTTTTTTCTTTCCAAAATTTCGGCAGAGTTTTGACAGTATTTGGGTATTGGGTTTTTTCAAAAATAAACAATCAATTCCCTAACCGCTATTTCCTTTTTTTCAATTTCACAATATTCATAATATTCAAACACCGGTCAGCATGCGGGCACGAGACAAATAAATGCACGGAAAACAAATAGGATGCATCAGGATGGCCTTTTCATATCAGGTTGCTAGTCCTAGACGGACCCAACCCCTGTGTTGAGTCCCCTAAGTCAAATGCAACGTGATGCAAATAAGCGTTCCTACTAGGGATCCGGCATGAAGTCACATTATTCTATGTTCAAAACCTGGGTCGGTGTTCTAGACAGTGTACCCGAGCGGACCACTCGAGTTGAGGAAGGAGCTCCTGTCCGGGAACCAAAAGGCCAGCCGACTTAGAAACTTTCCGAGCCTCTTTTATTTAGGGTATGACACTAATAGAATAGGGAGTCTTAACCAGTAAGCACATCCCCGGAGGTAAGAAGAGTAGGTTTCGGCACAGTTTATATACAGTTCAGATAATATCAAAGCGGTAAAGGCAACATTTAGCACATTAGGCTCAAAACATGTAAAAATCAGATAAAGCCAAACATAACAATTTATCTAAGCTCGAATTTCTAACCCTGAACCAGTGGTTCTGGGTCAAAGTATTCCCCAGTGGAGTCGCCAGAGCTGTCACACCTCCTTTTTCCGCACCCGCGAGGGTGCAAGGGAGTTTTTCCAATTAAAGGACAATCGAGACGGGATTGGTTTATTTATTTTAGAGTCGCCACTTGGGAGATTTAGAGTGTCCCAAGTCACCGATTTTAATCCTGAATCGAGGAAAAGAATGACTCCATATTACAGTCTGCGTACCAGAAATCCGGATAAGAAATTCTGTTAACCCGGGAGAAGGTGTTAGGCATTCCCGAGTTCCGTGGTTCTAGCACGGTCGCTCAACTGTTATATTCGGCTTGATTATCTGATTTTATACAAATATGAACTTATGTGCAAATTTTATCTTTTAACCACTTTATTATTATTGTTTTTAAAAAGAAATGTGAACATCGCTTAAAACACGTCTTTGGACTGCGTCACATGAAATGCACCCACAATCCGGAACACGTTTTATTTGATGTTTTGGGATTTGGATTCGGGTCGCATGAAATGCACACCCAGGCATAAGAAAGTAAAATATTAAACATGCGCCTAAAGAGATTATCGCGTTATTATTTTGGGGAAGACCGTGAAATTCGCTAAACGGTCCTTCCGAATTCTAATTAAACCATACATTTTGTGAGGGCCCCGCAATCTATACGTTTTATTTGGCGAGACTCGTCTCATTTTTATTTTTAAAGGATAAACCTACAATGACTATATTTTCTATTAAGTTCGTCTCTAAAATAAAAGAAAATCTCTTAATTATTTACATGCTGAAAAATGTAACTTATTAGTTATTTGTTTACGGCTAATGCGAATGGAAAATTGCGATCGAGTTTGTACAAAAAAAAAACTGCTTTCATTTTATATTTTGTTATTCAATAATACTAGAACATGAGATTGACCATAATATCAAAACAGATTAATTATTCTCCGATTAATTTAAACTAACATTATTAGATGAAGAAAGTATACATATGCAACCTCATTATTCATTAATCATTCAACTACATCTTTATACGAAGAAAGAAAAATTATATTCAACCACAAATCTAAACAGGAGGAATTCAACAGGAACAAAGCCTAATTAATATTTCATTTTTTGCTTCAAGCCGAGATTGTACAAATGTGTACCTGAAAACAGCAGTACAAGAACAAAAGAAGGAGAAGTCAACAGCAGTAATAACACAGCAACAGTAGATTCAGCAACACCGCAAACCAGTACAGTAGGAATAGCAGAAAACCCAGGAGACTATAAACGACTCCAAGTATAGAGAAGAAGTAAAAGGCAGGAAGGTTCTGACTATTTCAGATCTTAAGCGAGGCAATGAAGCAGTAACTATTCTTTTTCAACTTCAAAACTCTCCAAAATGAATTCTGCCCTTGTATATTCAGTGTATCCAAAATGTATATCGGGTGTATACTTCTCACTTCGCCCCCTCTTTTTTTCTTCTCTCTATCTAGTTTTTCCTCTCTTTTTCCCCCCTTCTTCCTAAATTTTCTCTTCTATTTATAGCAAAATTTTCGAAATTTTCAGATTTGTTTTTTTATTATTTTATTATTTTTTTAATTAAAAGAAATCCCACTTACAAATTGCTTTTATTTTTTTAGAAAAAGAAATCCCACCTTTATTTACTTTTATTTTTAAAATTCCAACTTTAATTACTTTATCTTATTTAAAATTCCACTTTTTATTTTTTTAAAAGAGAATCTCACTTTATTTAACTTTTCTTTAAAAAACAAACCACTATCTTTTCTTTTTCTTTTAAAAATGCTACTTTCAATTACTTTAAATTTTTTAAATTTTCAGATACCTTTATATTTATTTTTTAATTCCAACCTTATTTTACTTTTAAATTTTTTAAAACTTTTTACTTTTTTTAAATTTTCTACATTCTTTTACTTTTTTTATTTTTTTTTATTTTTTATTTTTTTAAAATCATTTCCGAAATTACTATATATATTATTTTTTTAAAATAAAAATAATAAATAAAATAAAATATTTTCGGATTTTTTTATATATATAAAAAAACAAAAAATAAAACTATTAATAGTGATAATTCACTTTTTATTTTTTATTTTTTTGGTTTTGTTTTGTGTTGGACAAAAATGAAGAAGGGGTGTTTGGGTTAATGGAGCGGACCGGATCGACCCGGTTTGAAACGGACCGGGTCATGGGGAAAATTGGGCAATTATTTGGGCCTGTGGTTTGAAATTGAAGAAGTGACCCAATCCAATTTTTCTTTGTATTTTTGTTCTCTTTTCTTCTTTTATTTTTCTAAAACTAAATTATAAAAGTACTTAAATTATTATTAAGAACTAAATTAAGTTATAAAAACGCAAATTAACTTCCAATAACAATTAACGCACAATTAAGTAATAATTAAGCATAAAATTATTCATTTGGACATTAAATGCTAAAAATGCAAAAGATGCCTATTTTTGTATTTTTTATTAATTTAACAAATAAACATGCATAGACAAACATACAAATAGTTACACAAAATATCACAAAAATTGCACACCAAAAAAAATTATTTTATTTTTGAATTTTTTGGGAGTAATTCTCATGTAGGGCAAAAATCACGTGCTTACACCTGCAACAAGGTGTAAACTGAAAGTGAAATTTGCCTTTGTTTTCCTTATCCTTGTTAGAAGTTAAATTATGGTTTCCTTATAATTTTATTGAGATTCTGCCTTATCTATTATTCCCCGAAGCATGTTTCCCCTCCCCAGTTTTAATTGTTTGTTTCCGCCTATCTTTCCGTTGTATATATATACATAACTGCACATGTTTATATGGCATTTGGTCCTAGCCTCGTCACTATCTCGCTGGGGTTAGGCCAGACACTTACCAGTACATGGGGTCGGTTGTGCTGATGCTACACTCTACACTTATGTGCAGATATAGAAGCAGCGCTTGGTCAGCAGCGGTAGCGGAGCCAACCTTCGGTCCACCGAGACACCGAGGTATCCCTGTAGGCGTCCGCAGGCACGACATCTCTTCTATCTATTTAGATGTTCTGTTTTCTTTTGTATCTGAGACAAACTATATTTCCTTTTTCAGACACTTGTGTGTAGCATTCCTAGACAGTCCGTGAATGCGGTGACACCAGTTTCTGGGTAGAGATATATGTTGGATTTTTATTTGTATCGGTTTTGGTATAATATTTATCTAAGTCTTCCGTTTAAATTTCATCTTTCATCATTATTTAAATGCTGATTACCTGGTAATTTAATTGGTTAAAAAGGCTAAAATGGAAGAGGTTGAATTTTCCGCATTTCGTGGCTTGCCTAGCTTCTATGAGTCAGCACCATCACGACTCTCGAGGGTGAGAAATCCGGATCGTGACAAGTTAGTATCAGAGCTATAGGTTAAATAGGTCTCACAATTCACGGACAAGCTCAGTAGAGTCTGAGGGATCGATACGGAGACGTCTGTATTTATCCCCTAGAGGCTACAGGGTTAGGAAAAACTTTACATTCGTTCTTTCTTGTCGTGCGGTTTGTTTCTCAATGCTAATTGAATTTCTACTCTGTTCTTTCATAGATGGCGAGAACACACGCTTCCTCATCCACCGCTCAGCAGCCCGAGCCCCTAGCAGCAGCTTCCACGAGGGGCAGAGGGTGAGGCCATGCCAGAGGCCGAGGTAGGGGCAGAGCTCAGCCCTGAGCAGCAGCCCCAGTGACGGAGCCTCAGGTTTATTTTGATGATGAGGTTCTGGCCCTAGCAGTTCCGGTGGGCCCAGCTCAGGTCCTAGAGGGGTTTATTGCTACCCCAGTTCTTGAGGATGCTCTGGTCCGATTAGTGGGCCTCATGGAGAGTGTCACCCGAGCAGGCTTGCTTCCTGTAGCACCAGCCATCTCTCAGGCTAGAAGAGGAGCCCAGACTCCTGCTACTCACACTTCGGAGCAGGTAGCTCCCCAAATTCAGACTCCAGCTGTTCAGCCAGTTGGAGCGGTTCATCCAGTTGGAGCAGTTCAGCCGGATGTGGTAGCTCAGACCAGCGATAGAGCGGTTATGTATGCCGATACTTTGTAGAGGCTAGATAGGTTCACCAAGCTCTTCACTTCTACTTTCAGCGGTGCATCTCCTGAGGATCCCCAGGATTACTTGGACAGCTGCCACGAGGTTCTCAGGAACATGGGGATTGTTGAGACCAATGGGGTCAATTTTGCTATATTTCGCTTGTCTGGATCCGCCAAGACTTGGTGGAGGGATTTCTGTTTGGCCAGGCCAGCTGGATCGCCAGCCTTGACTTGGGAGTAGTTTACACAGCTATTTCTAGAGAAGTTTCTCCTCATTACTCAGAGAGAGGCCTATCGGAGGCAGTTTGAGCGCCTCTAGCAGGGTTCCATGACTGTTACCCAGTATGAGACCAGGTTCATCGACTTAGCTAGCCATGCTCTTGTCATACTTCCTACCGAGAGAGAGAGGGGGGGTGAGGAGGTTTATTGATGGTCTTATTCAGTCGATTCGTCTTCAGATGGCTAGGGAGACTGGGAGTGAGATATCTTTCTAGGAGGCGACCAATGTGGCTAGGAGAGTGGAGATGGTTCTATCACAGGGAGGTGGTCATGGGTCAGATAAGAGGCGTAGTCATTCAGGATGATTTAGTGGTACCTCGTATGGAGGTAGAGATTCATATGGTAGAGGCCATCCCCATAGGCCTTTCCAGTCAGCACTTCAGGTTTCTCATGGTGCTTCAGGTAGCCATGGTCCTCAGATGCAGTATTCTAATCAGCAGTCCTACAGTGCACCACCAGCACCTATCAGTGCATCACCACTTCAGAGTTTCCAGGTCATCATCCCTAGCATCCAAGGGCTTATTTTACTTGTGGTGACACGAGGCACATTGATAGGTATTGCCCTCAACCTTCGAGCAGTTCTCCGTATCAGGGTTCCGGTGTTATGGTTCAGCACCAGGTGTCCCGCAGGCCGCCCAACCAGCTAGAGGTAGGGGTAGAGGTGCTAGAGGTGGAGGTAGAGGTGCTAGAGGTGGAGCTCGGCCGCTCGAGATGGAGGCCAGCCAGCTGTAGGTCGTCTCAAAGATGTAGTTCAGGGTGGTGGGGCCCAGCCCCGATGTTATGCTCTCCCAGCTAGGCCCGAGGCTGAGGCTTCAGATGCAGTTATTATAGGTATGGTTCTGGTTTGTGATAGAGATGATTCAGTGTTGTTTGATCCAGGGCCTACATACTCATATGTGTCATCTTATTTTGCACCGTATTTGATCATGCCTAGTAATTCATTGAGTATTCCTGTTTATGTGTCTACACCGGTGGGTGATTCTATTGTGGTCGATCGAGTCCATCGTTCTTGTGTTGTGGTGATTGGGGGTGTTGAGACTCGTGTAGATTTGTTGCTTTTAGACATGGTCGATTTCAATGTTATATTGGGGATGGACTGGTTATCATCTTATCATGCTATCTTGGACTGTCATGCTAAGACTGTGACCTTAGCTTTACCGGGTATGTCTCGTTTAGAGTGGAGAGGGACTCCTAGTCATTCTACCTGTAGTGTTATCTCGTATGTGAAGGCTCGGTGTATGGTCGAGAAGGGGTGTTTGGCCTATTTGGCATATGTTCGCGATTCCAGTGCTGAGGTTTCATCTGTTGATTCTGTGCCCGTTGTTCGTGAGTTCCCTGAAGTATTCCCTTCAGACCTGTCGGGTATGCCACCCGATAGGGATATTGACTTTTGCATTGATTTGGCTCCGGACACTCAGCCCATTTCTATCCCGTCGTATCGTATGACCCCGCCTGAGTTAAAAGAGTTGAAGGAGCAGTTGCAAGACTTGCTTGAGAAAGGTTTCATTAGGCCGAGTGTTTCGCCTTGGGGTGCGGCGGTGTTGTTTGTTAAGAAGAAGGACGGATCGATGAGAATGTGTATTGATTACCGGTAGTTGAACAAGGTTACAATCAAGAATAAGTATCCATTGCCGAGGATTGATGATTTGTTTGATCAGTTCAGAGTGCCAAGGTATTTTCGAAGATTGACTTGAGATCTGGCTACCATCAGCTGAGGATTAGGGCATCCGATGTCCCTAAGACAGCTTTCCGCACTCGGTACGGGCATTATGAGTTCTTGGTTATGTCATTCGGGTTGACAAATGCCCCAACAACTTTTATGGATTTGATGAACCGAGTGTTCAGGCCTTATTTGGATTCGTTCGTGATAGTCTTCATTGATGATATTTTGATATATTCCCGCAGCCGGGAGGAGCACGAGCATCATCTTAGAGTGGTTCTTCAGACCTTGAGGGATAGTCAGTTATATGTTAAGTTCTCGAAGTATGAGTTCTGGTTGAGTTCAGCTGCATTTCTGGATCATGTTGTATCAGCAGAGGGGATTCAGGTTGATCCGAAGAAGATTGAGGCAGTCAAGAACTGGCCTAGACTAGCATCAGCTACAGAGATTCGGAGTTTCTTGGGGTTGGAAGGCTACTATCATCGGTTCTGAGGGGTTTTCATCTATCGCAGCCCCAATGACTAGGTTGACCCAGAAGGGTACCCAATTCAGATGGTCGGATGAGTGTGAGGCGAGCTTTTAGAAGCTCAAGACAGCTCTGACTACGGCACCGGTGTTGGTTTTGCCTACAAGTTCAGGGCCTTATATAGTCTATTGTGATGCATCTCGTATTGGACTTGGTGCAGTGTTGATGTAGGATGGCAAGGTCATTGCCTATGCTTTGCGGCAGTTGAAGATTCATGAGAACTATCCGGTTCATGATTTAGAGTTGGCAACCATTGTTCATGCATTAAAGATTTGGAGGCATTATCTGTATGGTGTGGCATGTGAGGTGTTCACGGATCACAAGAGTCTTCAGTATTTGTTCAAGCAAAAGGAGTTGAATTTGAGGCAGAGGAGGTGGTTGGAGTTGTTGAAGGATTATGATATCACTATCTTATATCACTGGGGAAAGGCCAATGTGGTGGTCGATGCCTTGAGTAGGAAGTCAGCCAGTATGGGCAGTCTTGCTTATATTCCGGTCGGTGAGAGGCCGCTTGCTTTGGATGTTCAGGTCTTGGCCAATCGGTTCGTGAGGTTGGATATTTCTGAGCCTAGTCGGGTATTAGCTTGCACGGTCGCTCGTTCTTCTTTATTGGAGCGTATCCGTGATCGACAGTATGATGATCCCCATTTATGTGTCCTTAGAGACACGGTGCAACACGGAGGTGCCAAGCAGGCTACCTTAGGTGATGATAGTATTTTGAGATTGCAGGGTCGAGTTTGTGTGCCTAATGTAGATGGGCTTCGAGAGTTGATTTTAGAGGAGGCACATATCTCCCGATACGTTATTTATCCAGGTGCTGCAAATATGTATCAGGATTTGCGGCAGCATTCTTGGTAGCAGAGAATGAAGAAGGATATCGTTGCATATGTAGATCGGCGTTTGAATTGTTAGTAGGTTAAGTACGAGCATCAGAGGCCTGGTGGTTTATTTCAGAGGATTAAGCTTTCCGAGTGGAAGTGGGAGAAAATCACTATGGATTTCGTTGTTGGACTCCCGCAGACTCGAAGGAAGTTCGACGCTATATGGGTCATTGTTGATAGGTTGACCAAGTCAGCACATTTCATTCATGTGGCAGTCTCTTATTCATCCGAGAGGTTGGCTGAGATCTATATCCAAGAGATTGTTCGCCTTCATGGTGTTCCTGTGTCTATCATTTCGGACTGAGGTACATAGTTTACCTCGCGTTTCTAGAGAGCAGTTCAGCGAGAGTTGGGCACACAGGTTGAGTTGGGCACAGCATTTCATCCGCAGACGGACGGGCAGTCCGAGCGGACTATTCAGATTCTTGAGGATATGCTCCGAGCTTGTGTTATTGACTTTGGAGGCTCGTGGGATCAGTTTTTGCCTTTAGCTGAGTTTGCCTACAACAACATCTACCAATCGAGTATTCAGATGGCTCCGTATGAGGCTTTGTATGGTCGGCGATGTCGGTCTCCGGTTGGTTGGTTTGAGCTGGGAGAGGCTCGGTTGTTGGGTATGGATCTGGTTCAGGAGGCCTTGGACAAGGTTAGGATTATTCAGGATAGGCTTCGTACAGCTCAGTCCAGGCAAAGGAGTTATGCAAACCGCAAGGTTCGAGATGTGGCTTTTATGGTCGGTGAGCAGGTATTGCTCTGAGTGTCGCCTATGAAGGGCGTGATGAGATTTGGGAAGAAAGGCAAGCTTGGCCCTAGGTTCAATGGCCTATTTGAGATTCTTGATCGAGTGGGAGAGGTGGCTTATAGACTTGCTTTGTCGCCGAGCTTATCAGCCGTGCATCTAGTGTTTTATGTGTCCATGCTTCGGAAGTATCACGGCGATCCATCCCACGTGTTAGATTTTAGCATTGTCCAGTTGGACAAGGACTTAACTTATGAGGAGGAGCCGGTGGCTATTATAGACCGGCAGGTTCGTCAGTTGAGATTGAAGAGTTTTCCTTCTATTCGTGTTCAGTGGAGAGGTCAGCCTCTTGAGGCATCGACCTGGGAGTCCGAGTCCGATATGCGGAGCTGTTATCCCCATCTTTTCCCCGACTCAGGTACTTCCTTCTTCTGTCCGTTCGTGGACGAACGATTGTTTTAGAGGTGGAGAATGTGATGGCCCAAAGGGTCATTACTTGTTTTTAAATTTAATTCTGCATTCCGAGACCTTAAAAACCTCCTATAGAACCACCTCGATTTGCGTTCCCAGTCAGGACGCGTAGCCGGAAAGCTTAAATGTGAAAATCTGTGAAAAATGATAAGTTTTGACTGTAAAATGAATAAATTTGACTTCGGTCAATGTTTTGGGTAAACAGACCCGGACTCGTGATTTGACGGTCCTGGAGGGACCGTAGGAAAATATAGGACTTGGGCGTATGCCCGGAATCGGATTCCGAGGTCCCAAGCCCGAGAAACGAATTTTTTTAAAGAAAATTGTTTTCTGAAATTGTTTAAAAAAATTTGAAATGAAATTTGCTTAGAACATGATGGTATCAGGCCCGTATTTTGGTTCCGATGCCCGGTACAGGTCTTATATATGATTTCAGACATTTCTGTGGAATTTGGTGGAAAACGGATGTCATATGATGTGATTCAGACTTAAATCGCAAAATTGATATTTAAAGAAGTTTTGAGAAAATTTCATTGATCTCGAGATTTAATTTGATGTTCATGATGTTATTTTGATGATTTGAATACACGAATAAGTCTATAGGATGTTTTTGAGGTTTTGTGTGTGCTTGGTTTGGAGTTTCGAGGGCTCGTGTGAGTTTTGGGTAGGTTTCGGGTTGTCTTAGGCTTAAAAACTGAGCTGTTGCAGGCTCAGAGAGGTGGAGGACCTCTGAACAGGCCCGTGTGGTCAGCACGATATGGATTGCTGCCGCGGAGAGGCCTGTGCGGCCGCACTAGTTTTGGTGCGGTCCGCGGTGAAGAACAATTCACTGGTCCGGCTTCGGAAGACTATATCTTTTGATCTACAAGGAATTTTGAGATGATTCAAACACGAAGGTTGTAGACCTTTGTGTCTCGTTTCCATAAAGGTAAAGAAATCACAATTTGGACATCTGTAGAGAAAGTTGTGGCCAAAATACTAAGACCTGTTATTGCAAAACACAGGAAGCCTGTGCGGCCGCAGTTGGTTTTGTGCGGTCCGCACAGGGCATTTGAGGGCAATATATTTAGACGGGATTTTCAGTTATTTTTCATTTTTTAAGACCCCAAAAACATAAGAGGCGATTTTTCAAACAAACTTTCTTCTCCAAATCAATTGCAAGTCATTTTTAACTAGTTTTCTTCAATCATTAACATCTTTTAACATGATTTCAACTTCAAATCAATGATTTTCATGGGGGAAATTAGGTGTTTTGGGTAGAACCTAGGTTTTTCAAAAATAGGGAATTTGGACCTCAATTTGAGGTCCGATTTCAAAACAAATTACATATTTGAACTCGTGGGGGAATGGGTAATCGGGTTTTGGTTCGAACCTCGGGTTTTGACCACGTGGGCCCGAGGGCGATTTTGACTTTTTGGGTAAAACTTTGGAAAACTCATTTTCATGCATTCAAATTAATTTATTTAGCGTTTATTGATGTAATTAAGTAACGTGTGGCCAGATACGAGCGAATTGGCGGAGGAATCAAGGAGTAAAACTATAATTGAAACTTGAGTTGTGTTCAAGGCATCGAGGTAAGTGTTTGGTCTAACCTTAGCTTGAGGGATTAGGAGTTGAGTCCTATTTGCTAAAATCTTCTTGTTGAGTACGACGTATAGGCATAGTGACGAGTATCTATACGTTGGTGCCGAGCATGATCGTGAGTCTTAAATTGATAGTTGTTGTGTTCTTAAATGTTACTACGGATGCTTTAATCGATGATTCTCGATATTGAGCAAAGATTTAGTTTATTCTCGTGGATTTTATCTATGATTGAGTATTGGTATTAATTGAGCTGAGTAGAAGTTGAGTTGGGATTGGTTATAGCTGATTCCCCCTTGCCGGGATGATTGTTTCGATATTGTTGCTCCCTTGCCGGGAAGTTATTATATTGCTTTTGTTCCCTTGCCGGGATTCCTTGTGATTTTGTGCTGGCTTGTAAATGGGAGCGGGTGGTACGCCTACCACAAGATATAATGAAATAGGAGCGGGTGGTACGCCTACCACAAGATTTAATGAAATGGGAGCGGGTGGTATGCCTACCACCAGATATGATGAACTGGGAGCAGGTGGTACGCCTACCACAAGATAAGATGAAATGGGAGCGGGTGGTATGCCTGTCACACCTCCTTTTTCCGCACCCGGGGGCGCAAGGGAGTTTTTTCCAATTAAAGGACAATCGAAACGGGATTTGTTTATTTATTTCAGAGTCGCCACCTGGGAGATTTAGGGTGTCCCAAGTCACCAATTTTAATCCCGAATCGAGGAAAAGAATGACTCTATATTATAGTCTGCGTACCAGAAATCCGGATAAGGAATTCTGTTAACCCGGGAGAAGGTGTTAGGCATTCCCGAGTTCCGTGGTTCTAGCACGGTCGCTCAACTGCTATATTTGGCTTGATTATCTGATTTCGTACATGTTAAACCTATGTGCAAGTTTTAAACTCTTGACCGCTTTTATTATTATTTTTTACGAGAATTGCAACGTCGTGGAAATATATCTCGAACCACGTTACATCAATGCACCCATGGCTATTGACATATCTCGACTCCGTTGAGATTTGGATTTGGGTCACATAAATGTGCACCCGAGTTTGAGGAAGTAATTTAATTAAATCGCGTCTAAAGAGGCTAACGCGTTATTATCTTTGGGGAAGGTAGTGAAATTCACTAAACGGTCCATCCCAAATTCTAAGTATTTATTATGACTAATTATTGAGGGCCCCGCGATTTGCATTTTTATTTGGCGAGGCTCGTCTCATTTTTATTTTTAAGGATAAACCTACAGTGACTACATTTCTCTATTAAGTTCGTCTCTAAAAAGAAAAATCCTAATTTATTAATCAAACAATGGAAACTAGTAGGATACACGGCTAATGAAGAGTATCTCGAGCTTGACGAATTATAATTAAACATGAACTTACATTTAGAACTAACCCATATGGTAAACAACAGAACAATGACTAATAAAATTATGATAGAACTTATTAAATCAATCTGACTACCAATTCGGCGAGCTAGTCACGAACATGAAGACTTTTGTACAACTTTCGTCTAGCATGCCAATTTTGAGATAGCAATAACGTAAGCACAAAACTAAAACTCGACAAATTTAAACAAGATCTTCAACATAACATTTATTCAAGCTCGGACACTATAGTGACCGATAGCAACTCAAACAAAGATTAGAAAACGAACCTCGACCACCTCAGAACGACAAACACGACTCCGACGGAACTCAAGCCGGACCTCACTGAACAATGACGACCTCGATGGAAGCAGAGAGCTCGGCCAAAACTATCAACGCACGAGATATCGGCTGCTGCTGGATTTTCTCGACGCAGCAGGTACGTGAAGATAAGCAGAAGGGGTCGTTCGGATATGAGGAGGAAACAGGTTATGGAGGGTCGTTTGGGCAGTGGTTAATGGCTGGAGCTCGGACGTGAGAGAGTGGTTGGTTTGGGTTATGGTCGCCGGACGTGATGGAGAGCTTGACAACGCAGCAACAGCTGTTCGAGTTCCGGCGAGGGGGCAGTGACGACGCGACGAAAGGAGCTGGGTTGGGTGGTTGTCGACGGGCCTGTTTGGTGGTCTGTTTGGTGCTGGTGTTTGGATGGTGGTGTTGGGTAGTGGTCGACGGTTGAGGCTGCTGCTGGGTTGGTTTGGGTGTGAGGTTGAACTGAAGGCTTGGTGGACAGTGGTCGACGACGACGGAGCTGGGGGGGTTGCGGACGGTTTGGGTAGTGTAGATGGAGGTGGGTGGTTGAGTTGGAGCTGGTTGAGGAAGCTGGTGGCGACGTGAGGGAGTGGGTTCCGACGAGGGTTTTCCCTTCTTCTTCTTTAGGAAGAAGAAGCACGAACAGTGGAAGGGTCGTTGGGTGTTTCGGACGCGAGGGTCGAACGGAGGTGTTCGCTGGTGAGGAAGGCGATGGGGAGTTGGGCTGGTTGGTCGCTGCGAGGAAGATGAAGCAGGAAGGGGTCGTTTGGATCCGAGGGAGGGGTCGTTTTTTGGACTGGTTTTATGCCTTTTCTGTAATAGGGTTTTCGTTCCTTTTTCTTGAGGAAGAAGACGGAGGAACCGTGCCAACCCCTCCAAAATTTTCAAAAGTCCGTTTTCCTTTCTTTGCCCGTGTATTTGATCCCTTTGGCCAAGACAAATGAGCCCCACACGTGGTGGGGTTCGAGGCTTGTGTTCCCCACGCGTGGTGGGGTTCCCCGTGTATGGGATTCCGTCCGTGTTCCCCACGTGTGGCGGACTCGGATTATTATGGGCTAGGTCCGAAAATTAGGCCTAAAAGCGGGTAGTTTGAACCCGAATATTATTCTTTTGCCCGGACCCGAGAAATAGGAACACGTTGCTTAACTAGTCCTATGTAAGCAAAATAACTACCAAAAATAAGACTAGTATTTAAACAAAACTATATCTTTTTTAAATATTTTTCAAGATTTAAAATAGCTACAAAATATTAATAAAACTATTTTTGTAATTTTCGTTTTTTATATATAAAGATAAAATATGAAGTAATATTTTTTGTATTTTTCAAAATTATAATGACTACAAAACTTTAATAGAATTATATTTTTTGTAATTTTCGAATTTATATAAAATACCAAAATAAAGTACAATTTTTGTATTTTTTCAAATTTATGAGAAATACATAAACTAAAATTTATATATGTATTTTTTGTGATTTTTTCTTTTTTGCAACGAAATAAAGTAAAAATAGTTAAAATGGCTATATTAGACCTAATTACATATTTATGCTAAAAAAGTGTGAAAATCCTTAGGGAGGGTCAAAAATCACGTGCTTACAGCTGCCCTTCTTTGACTGGAAACACGAAGAGTTTTCCGACAAAGAACGACTAGACGTGTTTTGACCCGACCATTATTTGGAGGGGACTACACTACGGAAAGGGGAGGGAATGTGACCGAGCCCTGGTATTTGAGCTGCCTACATATCCTTGATTATACAGGAATCAGGCCAGGTGTAGTTCAGAAATGGGAGAGATGGTAGAGTGTACCGAGGTGAAGAGCCGATCGAGGTGCCGTTCCGTTGAGGTTCCGGTCCGCGGTCCTGTCATTACAACAAAAATGAAAACTGAAAAAGACTAACTAAGCCTATCAGCTACTAGTTACAAGGATTCCTATCTTTAAGTCTTCTGAAACTTGGTCTTGAGTCTTGAATGGTGCTTCATACAGACTTTGGATTTGAACCTTGATACTTGCTAGTTGTAGGTGCTAGTTCTTGAGCAGACCACATTTGTTCTCCACTTCCGTATTTTGGTTTTTTTTTTCTTTTTTTCTCTTTTTCTCTTCTTTTTTTTTCCTTTTTTTTCTATGCTTGCCTTTTTCTCTTCTTGTTTTTGTTTTTGTGACCAGCTTCTGTTGATCATCCCAGACTATTGACTCGCATTCTTGAGGCGAGCTTCTACTATTTCTAACTTGGATTGAATGCTGGGGATTTTTGTTGTAACCTTCCGCTTTCCAGTGGATCACTGCTTGATCCTGAAAAATGTTCCTCTGTTCTACAGGCGGACTCCTGACTTCTTCGATCTTCGACATACAACAACCTCCGCTCTACAGTCAGGCTCCTGACAAACAAAACAAACAACACAAATGAAATTTCCTAACCCAGTTTGCACTGGGAAGGTTTGTGAGTCGTTAGCAAAATCGTAGCCCACTGATACTACTGATGCAGTGCTGAGAGTGAACTAAACACTAGACAAGGATGTATTCCCTTGTTATACAGGTGGGCGCCTAACTTCAATGCTTGAAATGTAAGGACTGAAATGTATTCCTCTCGTTATACAGGTGGGCGCCTGGGACATGAAATGCAAAATGTATTCCTCTCGTTATACAGGTGGGCGCCTGGCTTCAACACTTGAAATGAAAAAGATTGAAATGTATGCCTCTGTTATTATGGGCGGGCTCCCAACTTCAACACTTGAAAGTAAAAACTGAATGTATGCCTCTGTTATTATGGGCGGGCTCCCAATTTCAACACTTGAAAAGTAAAGACTGAAATGTATGCCTCTGTTATTATGGGCGGGCTCCCAACTTCAACACTTGAAAGTAAAAACTGAAATGTATGCCTCTGTTATCTGGGCGGGCTCCCAACTTCAACACTTGAAAGTAAAAACTGAAATGTATTCCTCTCGTTATATAGGTGGGCGCCTGGAATAAAATTTAAAGACTGAAAAGTATTCCACTCGTTATACAGGTGGGCGCCTGGGTGGTGGAAAATGACTCTTTTTTTTCAAAATGTTTTTTTTTAGTATCTTAGGAGAAAGATTCATCAGACTAAGATTTTGATCCTAGGAGAAGGTTCGTCAGACTAGGTCTCTATCTTAGGAGAAAAATTCATCAGACTAAGATTTTGATCCTAGGAGAAGGTTCATCAGACTAGGTCTTGTTTTTTTTTTGGTATCTTAGGAGAAAGATTCGTCAGACTAAGATTTGGATCCTAGGAGAAGGTTCGTCAGACTAGGTCTCTATCTTAGAAGAAAAATTCATCGGACTAAGATTGTGATCCTAGGAGAAGGTTCATCAGACTAGGTCTTGTTTTATTTTGGCATCTTAGGAGAAAAATTCATCAGACTAAGATTTTGATCCTAGGAGAAGGTTCGTCAGACTAGGTCTCTATCTTAGGAGAAAAATTCGTCAGACTAAGATTTTGATCCTAGGAGAAGGTTCATCAGACTAGGTCATTTTTTGTTTTTTGGTTATCTTAGGAGAAAGATTCATCAGACTAAGATTTTGATCCTAGGAGAAGGTTCGTCAGACTAGGTCTCTATCTTAGGAGAAAAATTCGTCAGACTAAGATTTTGATCCTAGGAGAAGGTTCATCAGACTAGGTCATTTTTTGTTTTTTTTGGTTATCTTAGGAGAAAGATTCATCAGACTAAGATTTTGATCCTAGGAGAAAGTTCATCAGACTAGGTCTCTATCTTAGGAGAAAAATTCGTCAGACTAAGATTTTGATCCTAGGAGAAGGCTCATCGGACTAGGTCTTGTTTTTTGGTATCTTAGGAGAAAGATTCATCAGACTAAGATTTGGATCCTAGGAGAAGGTTCATCGGACTAGGTCTCTATCTTAGGAGAAAGATTCATCGGACTAAGATTTTGATCCTAGGAGAAGGTTCATCAGACTAGGTCTTGTTTTTTTTTTTTTTAACAACAACTTAGGAGGAAATGCATCTCCTATGGGTAACATAAACTTAGGAGGAAATGCATCTCCTATGGGTAAAAACAAAACTTAGGAGGAAATGCGTCTCCTATGGGTAAAACTAAACTTAGGAGGAAATGTGTCTCCTATGGGTAAAAACTAAACTTAGGAGGAAATGCATCTCCTATGGGTAAAACTTAAACTTAGGAGGAAATGCATCTCCTATGGGTGAAACTAAAACAAACCGAGGAGGAAATGCGTCTCCTATGGGTAAAACTAAAACAACTTTAGGAGGAAATGCATCTCCTATGGGGTGAAACTAAAACAATCTTAGGAGGAAATGCATCTCCTATGGGTAGAACTCTAATGATTTCAAACTAGGAAGTGCGTCTCCTATTAATGAAACCTTCGCTTTTTTTTCTTTTTTTTTTTGAATTATTTACTTACCTGTGTTGTCCTCCCTCGAAACTGTTGGGGATTATTTAGATGGGGATGACTTTTTACCCTTTTTTTTCATTATTATCTTTTTATTATTCTTTATTTTTTATTCTCTTTTTTTTTTGCATAGCTTCTTCCTTCGAAGACTACCTCCCTTGAGAGTCGTTTTGCCCTTCCCCAAAAGGAACCGCTGAGGATACCGACTTTCCAACCTTATGTTGGACTCCTCGCAACTGCTAGGGATAATATTGTTGGGGAATTATTTACTTACCTGTTGGGGGTAAAATGTTATCAGCTGGGGGTACCTGACTTCCAGAAAATTTTCTAAATGGAAGGAAAATTTTCTGCCCCAGTTTGATAATATCGCTTGTGGCATTCATTTCTGCATCAATGCCATTTCCTTTACCTGTTTCAAATCAAACAAAATTTGTTAGTTTAAAACATGGTGGTTGGCTGTGATGCTCCTATTGGGATGACTTTCCCTTTCTCCTTCCTTGCTCTGCGTTCCACAGCTTGTTGGGGATGATATTATGTGCTGGGGATAATCCCTTCCTGCTGGGGATATCCCTCTTCTTTTGTGGCATAGCTCGGAAACTGGCATTTCCCCGACCTTTTAGTCTAGTATGGATTTCGCCAAATCATGCTCACTGCTCTCCTTGCTTTGTTCACGGGCCTTGTCTTTGAGGTTTATAACCTTGGTTTTGGCAAGGATATCTCTCTTGACGTTCGTTAATCCTTTTGTCAATTACCTTTTGCTGGGGATATCTTTATCGACACTGGCCTCGCGCTTGTTCCTTGCTGACTATACCATTTGGATGTACTAGTCAGATCTCATCTTGAAAAGCTGATGGCATATTTGAAGTCAATTCACACTTGTTCTGACCAAACAGACTCTATTGGGGATTTTTCTATGAAAGGAAAAAAGATAAAAGGGAACAAAATAAAAGGACAAAAGGAAACGATGACTCTTTTACAAAAGAAACTATAAATAAAAATCTATCAAATGCAGATACCGACTCTAATGGCCATGACGTGCGTATGTGGCCTATCCTTTACCGTCAATCATCTTTCAAGATCTTCAATTGGTGATTCCCCATCTGATTCTTAATCTTATTCGACTTGCAGTGCCCGAAGGGTTTTCACTATCAAGTCTCTCTCATTTTTGGCTTTTCTCTCAGCTTTCATCGCCTTATGGTGCCTGTGAAGGTTTTCACCGATAAGACTCTCTCATTTGTATCACTTTCTAGCTGGGGATTTGGAGCGTCGCCGGTATGACTCTTTCTGCTGGAGATTAGAGTCCTTTCTGCTGTGGAACAGAATGTTATGTTCGCCGGTAAGACTCTTCATTTGTCTGACTTGGCATCTTTTGAAGACTGATCGGAAGGTCTTTCTTTGGACCGTAATGTGGGTTTTGGATAGGGCTAGAAAGAAAGGGTATTAAAGGCTCAAAAAATGCATTAATTTTGGGTTATTAGTTACAACCTTCGGAATTAGATTTATTCACAATAAACGCAACCTTTGCCCCAGTTTCTTGCTTGGGGATATTTTACTTAAATTTTTTTTTCATTTTTCAAAACTATGACCGAGCCGTGAAGTGCCTACGTATCCTCTTTGAGGAATCAGGTCAAACGTAGTTCCCAATTCCTCTTTTTCATTTGACTTTCTTTTGTGTTTTTTTTTGTTTTTGTTATCATTTTCTCTTCTTTTCTCTTTTTTTTCATTTTGTTGTTTTCTTTTTTTTTCCTTTTTTTTTCGTTGCTACTGATTCTGAACGAGGGGTATGAAAGAAGATAAATAAGGCTCAAAAGGGGTTAACGAAGGATAAAGTGTTTAGGTAGCTGTGAGCACGTGATTTTTGCTTCACGAGACAATCGCTCCAAAAGAAATAAAAAATAACAACAATTGATCCCGTTGTACAATTTTGGGATTTTTACATGGCACTTCGTTAATTGTTTATGACTTTGGCCCATTTTTACTTTATTAAAACAAAATACAAAAAATGTACGTGTCATGCATAATCTGAACCGTAACATGGTTGTTAAATAGAAAAGCATAGACAGGCATCTTTGCCCGTGATTTTGTTTTGTTTGATTTTTACCTGTTTTGAATTATTTTAATGTGTGTGCAAATAATTGTATTAGGTGTTTATTTTAATTTGATTTTACTTAGTTTTGTATTTTTATAATAAAAGAAAAAAAAAGGCCCTTCCTTTTCCGGACTTGGGCCAATTTGTTAAAATTGGCCCAAACAAACAATGCACAAAACCAGGCCTGCCCGGTCCAGTCCAACCTAATACCCAGGGTGTCCAAACGACGCCGTTTTAATCCAGTTTGATCTGGGCCGTTGATCTCAGATTGATCAACGGCCAAGATCACATTTCCCATACCCACGAACAGAACCCGACCCGTTTCCACCCGGACCAACCCAAACCCTTTACCCTTGAAACGACACCGTTTCCTTCGAGCTGAAGGATCCTGGCCCTTCATCGCATCTCATCCAACGGCCAGGATCCACCCACCCACTAACTATATAACCTTCTAACCTTACCCTACCCCCCCATCTGACACCCCAGCTCCCGTCTTCACCATCTTTCCCATCAAACCCTAGAGCCGCCCCTGTATCCTTCACCATGAAAACCGGCGGCACGGATGCCGGTGACCTCGCCCTTAACACCATAGAACCCCCGTGTCGTCCTGAACCCAAATCTACCAACCACACACCTCGAGTCCTATCCCACCTTCTCGAATCTTCATTTGAAGATTCGAGTCGGAACCTAATCTACACCGATCTGCTTTAAATTCATACCAAACACTCCCCAGACCCCCCTCGTGACCAAACCATACTTGGTTTGGTCCGAATCTGATCAGGGAAGCATGAATCCCAGATCTGAGTTTTGGAACTTTGTGACTCTTCGTCACTGGTCCATATCCGTTCAACCGAAGAGATTAAGGTCTAATGGACTTTAATCAAAGTGTTTCTCATCTGAGAAACACTTCGATTAAAGTCCGTTCAGCCTTAAGAAAGGTCTGTCCGAGTCCGAGTTAAGGTTTTGATTTTTCAAGGTTAAGGTGAGTTTCTTTCTTTCCTTTATTTGTTTTGGTCCCTGTGATTGTTCTAAAAGCTGTCCATGTTTGGTGGAATCTGGTGTTTTGAGTTTTATTAACTGTGTCATGTCCACCTTTCCCGAGCCTTTGTGTTTGATTCGTTTCTTTCTTTTACTTGTTACTGAATGTGTATATGTGTACGTGCTGTGCGAATAGTTGAGCTTCAAATTTGAGCTGATTAGCTGACCCCTCGAGTACAATTCTGCTTAGTCAGTATAATTCGAACCTTGTGTGATACTGTTAAATGTCTGATTTTGGCTACGATTGTATGTGTTGTAACTAGTATAGTCGAATCGACATGTGTCGTCAATTAATTTCAACTGCCTGAACAATAACAAATCGATTTGCTTCTGGACACATTTGTTGAATCAATTAGGAACTGAGTTGGTTTACTTATAGTTGTTAATTTGAATCGGAAATGTAAAAGGAATGTTTTGTTTAAGTTCTGAATTGGAGGGCATGTGCACTTGTGCACCTCATGTGCATTGTGCACAACCTGTGGCCTGCATAAAGGTTTTTGTTAAGTTTTAAATAATTTGACAGCATATGCTGTCAGATACATTCTGCTGCCCATACTCTACTTTAACCTCAAAAATAATAAACATTACTTAAAGTGAGTCTGTCAGGGAATATCATGGGTTTTGTTCATACTTAATTAGCCAATTGGAATCTGAAAATGGAAGGCACATGGGAGGGGTGTTGTGATATTCTAAACAGGCTGTTAAAAGGGGTAATGAAAGGATTATAAAAGCAGGATAGAGAGATAGATAGAGATAGACCTGATAGGAGATAGAGAGAGGAAAAAAGAGGACCTGGAGATAAAGGAAGGAGGGTTGAAATACATACAGATACATACAGACATAGAGGGACACATAGAAAAAAA
Source organism: Nicotiana tabacum (assembly GCF_000715075.1). Taxonomy (NCBI): domain Eukaryota; kingdom Viridiplantae; phylum Streptophyta; class Magnoliopsida; order Solanales; family Solanaceae; genus Nicotiana; species Nicotiana tabacum. Next base: position 16,794,370 of record NC_134080.1, read on the forward strand.
GAGGGAGAGAGGGGATACACACTGAGGAGTATACACACACAGACATACATAGACAGAGAAGATAGGAGGAAAGAAAAAGAAGAGGTCTGATAGATACACATAGATACAGAAATAGAAAGAGAGCAAGAAAGAGATAAAACAGACTAGGAAATCAGAAACTTGGTCTTGTTTGTCTGAAGTTCATTTGTTGTCAATGTGTTAGGCAGTGTTGCTTCTTCTAAGTTTCAATCGAGATTATTGTTAGTGTTTTGTCGCATTTGGTATATCTCGGAATTGGATTGTCTGGAGTTTTGTTTCCATCACACTGGGTGCTGCTTCATTTGGCTGTTTTTCTCTTCAACTATAGCTCCACTTCTTGCAATAGAATCTGTTCTGCTGTGTTGTTTCGATTGCTGCTGTTATTGCTGCTGCACCTGTTGCCATTGTGACTCTGCTGATTTCCCTCTTCTTCGAATTGTCAAATATTTCCAGGTACACAACTCCTGAAACCATGTGTTGTTGAAAGTTTGAAGTTGAGGAAGAAATAAAGAAATGAACATCTATTTATGTTATAATACTGGTGTTCAAAAATAGGTTGAATGCTAGTTTAGCCTGTATTTGTTTAACTGCAAACTGCAAACATTCTGTATAAACTAACATACATTCTGCTTGAGATGAACTATTCGATAAGCATTGTTTAATAGTAATGACAGTATGACTTAGACAGTATGTTTGATTCAGTATACATTCAGTTCAGTATAACATTCTGTTTGATTTAGTTATGACAGTATAACATAGAACCATGGCAAGCACCTGTATGTGTTTTGCCTAGATCACTGAATTGACAAATCTGTGGTACTTGGTCTGGGATAAATGTACCCCAAACAAACTCTCATGCAGTCACATTAAGAGTCTGGCTATGAATGCCAGCTCTCTTGTCAGATTATTTGTTCCGATATAGGTTCGATATCGGGTCTCGGTATAGATTCCTTGTTTTCGAAATAATGCGATGACTGTTGAGAAAAACTAACAGGCGTTTTTGAGTTCAATTAGTAGTAATTTTTCTAATAAACAGCCAATTTCATTTATCAAGTTCAAATAGGTTAGCGTTTAAAAATAAAACTTGGAGGTCGTTAAATATAACTCAGTATATGTTGTTAGTTTGCTCGCAATCTCACTTAGCAAATTAATAAGCGTATTCACTCGATGAAGACAAAGCATGAGGTAATCCTCACCTCATAAACAATCAATCAGGTAATCAAACAAATTTAGGTTCGGCAAATATAACAAAGATTCAGTCTGTATTTGTTCAAACAAGTAAGTTCGGTATCATCTTTCTTTTTTTTAGAGACAAATGCATTAGAAATGTAGCCACTTCAGGATATCCTTTCTAAAATAGAGACGAGCCTCGCCAAATAAAAATGCAAATTGCGGGGCCCTCAATAATTAACCATAATAAATATTTAGAATTCGGGATAGGCCGTTTTAGCGAATTTCATGGCTTCCTACAAAAATAATAATGCGCTAGACTCTCTAGGCGCGACTTAATTAAATTACATTCTTAAACCCGGGTGCACATTGATGTGACCCGATTCCAAATCTCAACGGAGTCGAAGTGTGTTTAACAATTACGGGTGCATTGATTGCAATGTAGTTCGAGATACATTTTCATGACGTTGCAATTCTATAAAAATAAATGGTAATAATCAAAGCGGTTTAAACTTAATAAAAGCACATAAGTCATAACATGTATTTAAATCAGACATTTAGCCACTATAACAATTTAAGCGACCGTGCTAGAACCACGGGATTCGAGGGTGCCTAACACCTTCCCTCGGGTCAACAGAATTCCTTACTTAGAATTTCTGGTTCGCAGACTTCATTTGGAAAAGTTGAAAATTTCCTCGATTTGGGATTCAAGATAAACCGGTGACTTGGGACACCAAAAGCCAAACCTTTCCCAAGTGGCGACTCTGAATTAAATAAATAATCCCATTTTGAATATTGTCACTTAAATTGGAAAAACTCCCCTCGCGCATTTAACCCTCCGGGGCCGGGCGCGCAAAAAGGAGGTGTGACAGCTCTGGCGACTCCGCTGGGGAGTTAACCCAGAACCACTGGTTCAGGGTTCAAGAATTCGAGCTTAGAATAATTGTTATATTCGGCTGTATTATCTGATCTTTATTACATGTTTTTGCATAACGTGCTAAATGTTGTCTTTTACCGCTTTGATATTATCTGAACTGTATATAAACTGTGCTGAAACCCTTCTCTTCTTACCTCCGGGGAGAAGCTCGCTGGTCGAGACTCCCTATTCTGTTAGTGTCAATACCTGAAATAAGAAAGAGGTCGGACAAGTTACAAAGCCGGACGATCTCGCGGGTCCCCGGTACGTAGCCCCCTCCTCGACTCGAGTTGTCCGCTCGGGTACACACTCTAGAACAAATACCCAGGTTACGAACCTAGAATAACTTGACTTCATGCCGGATCCCAAGTAGGAACGCTTATTTGCATCATGTTGCATTTTGACTTAGGGGACTCAACACAGGGGTTGGGTCCGTCTAGGACTAGCAACCTGAAATGAAAAGACCATCATGCTGCATTCCTATCTGTGTTATGCATTTATTTGCTTCGGTTCCACATGCCGACCGGTTCCTAAAAAAGAAAAATAGCAGCGTAGGGGAGATAATTACTTATTTTGGAAAAATAAAACCAATGTCCAAGTAGTGTCAAAACCTCGCTTGGAATTTTTCTAAAAATTTTTTTTTTGTCTTTTTATTGAGAATTATTAAAAAAAATATAATATAAAAATTTTCTTTTTATCACTTCCGAAATCAAAAAAAAGAGAAGGTATTTATTTTAAAAGTAAAAAAAAACGGAAATTCAAAATTCAAAAAATGTGTTTCTTTTGTAGTACCCCTTTTTATAAATTCAGGCTAATAGTCCAAATATTTCCAAAAAAAATTAGTGATAAATATTTTCTTTAATCTTTATCTCTTTTCAAAAAAAATATAACAAAAAAATACGTATTCTTGATTTCTAGGTTTATTTGATTTTCTCTATTCATGATATGCCCGAACTACGCCGGTTTGATTCTCACCGGATGTGAGATACGTAGGCAACCCTCGTCGGGTTCAACCCCATTTTGCTAAAATAGCCAAAATCAATAAATAAATAAATAAATAAAAAAAATGTATTTCAAACTTTAAAAAGAGTCGTAAATAAATAGGGTGATGTTGTTTTGTCATAAATAGCCGAATGTTCCCGAAAGGGACATCGGAAGGCTGACTTTGCATAAACAGCCACCTTTGGGTCTTGTTTAGCATTTTGTCCAGTTGACCCACACAGCCTTAAAATCTTCGTCCCCGAAGTGTTTAAAGGCCGTGTTCAAAACTTGATCCCCTCTGTAAAATATTTTGAGTCAAGTCATTTTTGTTAAAATCACCTTAATAAATGTGCAGGATGAGCACGATGCAAAATGAACATTTTTCAATAATGACCAAAATCCCTGTCAAGTTACGGCTATGGTGGAATGATCTAGGTGTTGAAGGACAAAACGAGGTTAAGAAATATCTGAAAGGTCTTGTGGGTTTGTTGGAAATCCAGCCTCGGGGAGATATCATAAGAGCTTTGGTTACCTATTAGGACCCGGCGCACAATGTTTTCCATTTCTCTGATTTTGAACTCACCCCGACTTTGGAAGAAATGGCCGGATACATCGGGAATACTGAACTTCCCTTGAGGGAAAAATATTTGGTCGCCCCAAGAGTCGTCACGGTACATCGGTTCCTAGATTCATTGAAAATACCTAGAACAGTCCACAACCCGGATCTGGCAGCCGGATTTTGTACTCCATGCTTCATATATGAGAGGTACGGTCATGAGGGGGGATTCAATAATCCAATCAACAAACTATGCAGCAAAGGAGTTCGTCAGAAGTGGGACAAGCACAGACGGGTAGCTTTCATGATGATGTTCCTGGGCCTTCTGGTATTTCCAAGGAAAGACGGAAACATTGATCTGAAGATATCCGGGGTCGTCAGCACTTTACTCACGCAAAGTGACAGTACTCTCGCGCCAATGGTGGTATCTGACATCTTTCGAGCTCTTACAGCTTGTAAAGCTGGGGGAAATTTCTTCGAAGGTTGTAACTTGCTCCTACAGATATGGATGACCAAGCACCTCTGCCATCATTCCGAGATTTTAAGCCATGGTTCCCCGGAAAAGACCTGCATAGAAGAATCTTACACGAGAACCAAGGATATCAGTTTGCCCAAAGGAGTCCTGGCATGGACCTCGTTCTTTCAAGCTCTTACTGCCAGCCAAATACAATGGATGTTGGGATGGTTGCCTGTTGGTGAGATCCTATATATGTCTGCAGCTAAAACTCATTTCTTACTGATGGGGCTTAAGAGCATTCAACCTTACGCACCCTGCCGGGTTTTGAGACAGTTCGGAAGGTGCCAGACAGTACCTCATGAGGAAGATCTTAGCACTCAAGCAGTTGAGATAAGTCCTAACGGACAATTCCCAGAAGCGAAAATTTGCCAAATCTGGAGTGAGTGTCAATATTTGAAATCAGATACTTGCGTGCGAGATCGAGCCAAAGGAGAGACGGCGCCAGGATACCTTGCATGGTATAGAAGGGAACTTGAGCATGAAAGGCCAGCTAAGAGACCCCACATCCGGAATTTCACCGAATCATCGCAAAGGCAGTGGGATTGGTTAGCAAAGGAAAGAGGCTATTGCGCCAAAATCAGCAGGTTAAAACAATAAGTGGAAAGTTTGAAATATGAGCACAATGTGCAAGATGCTACCAATCTGGGAGAGCGGAACAGGTTAATTCAGGACAACGTAAGGCTCAGAGCCCAGATCAAACAGATAAGGGTGGATGCGGATAAACAGCCAAGGCATCGATTAGACGAGCAGTTGATAAAAAGGCTAAAAGGTGAAATCAGGGAATGGCAAGATAGTTTGGAGAAATCTGAAAACGTCATAGCAGAGCTCAGGGCACAGTGGGATACAAGAGCAGATAAGCATCGCAGATACCTGAACCAATTGGAAGGCGACCACGAGAAAACCGTTGCTAAGATAAAGAGAGAGATGGCTGCACTTGAGATCAAAGCAGTTAATCAGGCCAAGGATTTCCAAATTGAGAGCAGATACTGGTATGACTCAATGGCCCAGATGAAGTTGGAAGTACGGTGATTGAAGCATCAGCATATACAGGATACTCAAGTATTCGAGATATGTAGCGATCAGATAAAACGCCTACTCATAGAAAAGAAGCAAACCAGAGATAGGATCAAGGCCATTGCCCATGCCATCACCAGACGATGTCTACGATGTGAGAACATGTCCAGCGTTACCGTCCTCTCGGCAGTAATGGGTTATGTCAAGCAGACTATGCATGAGCTGGAGCAACTTGAGAGGGATCTCACACCTAGGACCGCGGCAAGGCCGAACGATGCCCCGCGGACACCAATTTTCAAAACCATAATGCACTCATAAGTCAAGCCTGTATCTTAGCATCTTCTGCCTGTTTTTCCATCAGGGTGATTTTTAGTCTATTTTTGAGTCTAGGTTTATTTTCAAAGTTTGCTTTTTCTTTTGCAAAATGTAGTTTGTAATGGACCATTTCAACAATAAAGAGGTTGTTTCTTTTACGCTCATTTGTGTTTTTCGAACCACGTAATGATCTGATTCACGTAGGCATCGTGATACGTAGGCAATCCTCATCGGATCCGGTCGCATTTCTTTTACTGCAAAATAAAAAAAAATAAAAATAAAAGAAAAACAAAAAAAAATAAGGAAAAAAAATGCCGGAATGACGCATGCTCTCGTAGCAAACATATAGTAATCCACTTAACTGTATAGGTGCATCATGCCCAACGTGAGATTAACTATCTGTTATTTGCTGCAAATTAACCGTGCATTTGTCGATGAGTAACCAGGGTTTTTGAAAAGACGGTTGGTTTGGTGAAAGTCTGGCCTCGCACTCATACTTCACGAGGTCAAGGAGAAGTGTTCAACTACCTGTTGTTAGGACCAGAAGCAGTACCCACACTTACTTCACCAGGTCAAAAGGAAGTGTGGAAATGTCTTCAGAAATTCCATTACAAACAATCCCTGTTTCCGAGGAGAGCTCGATCTCAGCTGTCCTCACACCTGAATCCGCAACCGCGGAGGAAAATAGAATCCTACGGCTCCGCATGTTGGAAATGCTGGACGACTGGAATAATGGGAAAGAACCGCCAAGTGTCGTCCCCGGATTCCTTGAATTATTCTCCAGGTCAAGTGGGACGTCTAATGTCCCCATAAATTATCCTGCTACCCCATTCGGTTACCCAGCCACCTCAGCCTTCTCTGCTGGATCGCCTTCTGAGCCTCATCCCCGAATATCGGCAACTGATGCAAGCATGAACATCTTTACTGCATCGCCTTGCCCGATCACGGCACAGCCAACCACGTACAAGCCAAACTTTGACTCATCCTCCTTTACATTCCAAGCACCATCGTTCCCAATGGAACCAACTAGGTTCGCTACCAGTACTAATCCTCTACCGCCTCAGTGCGAGCTTGCACCTGGGCAGGATCAGAACCCCAGAATTGCAGAACAAAATGAGATTGCCAAGAGAATGAGAAGCCTTGAACAAAGTTTGAAGAATATGCAAGGATTGAGCGGACAAAAGAGCGTCTCTTACGCCGACCTGTGCATTTTCCCTCACGTGCACCTGCCAACGGGTTTCAAGACCCCAAAGTTCGAGAAATACGATGGGCACGGTGACCCCATTGCACATCTTAAGAAATACTGCAACCAATTACGGGGAGCCGGCGGAAAAGAAGAACTGCTGATGGCGTATTTTGGGGAAAGTCTAATAGGGATAGCTTCGGAATGGTATATGGATCAGGAAATGTCCCGATGGCATATATGGGATGATCTCGCTAGAGATTTTGTAAAACAATTCCAGTATAACATCGACATTGCGCCAGACCGAAACTCTCTGTCGAATTTGAAGAAGAAACCTTCGGAAAGCTTCAGAGAATATGCTATTAAGTGGCGTGAACAGGCGTCGAGAGTGAAGCCTCCCATGGATGAAGTGGAAATGGTCACTACCTTTCTCCAGGCTCAAGAGTCTGACTATTTCCAAAACATGATGTCAGCCATGGGTAAGCCATTCGCGGAAGCAATCAAGATTGGAGAGATGGTGGAAAATGGTTTGAAAACAGGTAGGATTCTGAGTCAAGCAGCCATAAGGGCGACCTCCCAGGCCGTCCAAAGCGGGTCTGGAGGAACGACAAGGGGGAAGAAGAAGGAAGAAACGACTATGGCAGCCTCGGAAGCAAGGGAGTATCGTCATCCCAGGCCCCATTTTCCGGAAAGAGCCCCACAACACTACTACCCCCACTCAAATTTGGCATATGCTCATCAACCTTATATGGTCATGAATGCCCAGCCTTATGCCCATCCACCACAACAAGCCAACCGTGGCCCAGCTCCACCTTCTAGAAATCAGCCTCCTTACCGCAACCACTATAACCCACAACCCCCGCAGAATAACTTCCGCCCTCAGGAGCCACCCAGAAGGTGGACTTTCACGCCCATCGGTGAGCCATACTCAACTTTGTTCCCAAAGCTGGTCCAGTTGGGTTTCTTGCAACCAATCCCTCAAACAAGGCAAAACCCGACGTCACCTTCTTACAAAGCTGGAGTCAGATGCGCCTATCATTTAGGGGCCGAGGGACATGATACAAATGACTGCTGGTCGTTGAAAAGAGTGGTCGAAAACTTGATAGAGCAAGGGAAAATAGTGCTAAGGGACGAGGAGATCCCGAATGTAACTAACAATCCATTACCTGCTCACAATAATGGGCCGCTGATCGGAATGATTTGTGAAGACAAAGAGTTCGACCCTGCTCTGAAAGCCATAATTGCCATTGTCGACACGGGAAAGAGGCCCGAAACGGACCAAAAACCAGAAAAGGGGGAAGAGGCCAAAGCTATAAAGAAAGTGCCTGAAAAGAAGTTGGAGAAGAAAGTGGTACCGATAAAGGATGGAGTTCTTTACATACCACGAGGTCAAGCTGAGAAGGCGCAGAACTTCGGAATCAAAAAGACAAAACCTATGTACGTGCCAAAAGGGGCCTATGGGGTCCGGGGGACGATTCAACCACCTCGGCCGAATGAGCCAGTGGTTATCGGACGCGTGCCACAAAAGCCAATGACCAACCCATCCACAGTGCCGTGGAATTATCAAAAGACTTTGGTGATGTACAAAGGTAAAGAGGTCATGGGAGAACTTCCAGAAAATACTTCCATTGGAAGGTATTCAAATACCCAAGAACTGAACAACGCCACACAAAGGCGCTTCCCGCCAAAGAAGCCCGTGAGTGTTCTTCCAACAAATGAAAATGCGGGATTACGAGGTGATAGATCAGCTGCGCAAGTACCCTGAGCAAGTATCCATGCTGTCATTACTGATGAGGTCGACCGAACATCAAAAGATCCTACTGAAAACCCTGAATGAAGCATATGTACCAGTTGAAACCTCGGTGGAACAACTAGAGCGGATGACAGAAAGATTCTTCGCCGTTAACCAAATCTCTTTCAGCAAGAATGATTTACCCCCGGAAGGAGCGGCACACAACAAGGCTTTGCATCTAACAGTTAAATGCGAAGACTATTATGTCAAGCGGGTAATGTTGGATGGGGGATCAGGTGTTGACATTTGCCCGCTTTCCACGCTACAAAGGATGGAAATCGGGACCGGAAGAATCCGACCCAACAATGTCTGCGTAAGAGCTTTCGACGGCATCAAGAGAGATACCATGGGAGAAATAGACCTGTTGTTGGTCATAGGACCAGTCGAATTTCGAGTAACCTTCCAGGTGATCGACATGGACACATCCTACAATTTTCTCCTTGGCAGACCTTGGATCCATGCGGCAGGAGCCGTGCCTTCCACTCTTCACCAGATGGTGAAGTTCGTGTACGAAGACCGAGAGATCGTGGTCCATGGGGAAGACGAACATGCCATTTATCGGGACCCATCCATCCCGTATCTTGAACCGAGAGAAGGGAGCGAACATACGGTCTATCAAGCTTTCGAGATTGTACTGGCAGAGCAGCACGAAGAGGGAATACCTTGCCCCCAGCCTTTCTTGTCTAACGCCTCGGTCATGGTGGCCAAAGAGATGATCCGGCACGGATTTAGGCCAGGGAAGGGCCTTGGACGAACCCTTCAGGGAATAACAGAACCCATTACCTTGCCCGTCACCAAGAAACCTTTTGGACTAGGTTTCAAGCTTACTCCAGCAGACGAAGAGTGGGCAAAGAAAAGGAAAAATGAGGGTTGGAAATTACCTCAACCACTGCCGGATTTATATGCAACTTTCATCAGGCCAAGGTACGCTGAAGAAGAAGATGATGAGGTCTTCACAGCTGAGGAAATCGAGGAGATATGTGGGGCGATGAGAGAAATGCTCTACGAGGTCCACATGGTTCAACCAGGTGAAGGCACAAGCACTGCTGAGATGCTGTACATGGGGCCGAACGCCCAACTTCAAAACTGGGAGGCCACGCCATTCCCGACTAGACGGAAGTCCGGGTAGACCCGTCCTGCCACCTTTCCTGTGTCACAAGTTATCTCCAGGGCATAACTTGAACGTTTTCTCCTTTTCCATTGTTGCTTTGAATTCCTAAGTTGTAAACATTGTTGTCTTTCAACTTTCCAGAGAAAAAAAAAATAATCATCATTGTTTTCCCATTCTTTCTTTTGTTCTGATTTTTATTATTTTTCCTTTTATCTTTCTTTTCAGTCATAATAATGCGGCTTTAAATATGACATGCTTGCGGACTTCACGCCCAGATCACAATGAGTTATTTAACTGCGAATTAACGAACCCAGAACCAGAATATGATGCGGAAGAGGCTTTTAGGGAAATAAACCGAGAGTTGGAATATTTCGAGAATAAACCTAAGCCAAATCTGAATGACACTGAACCGGTAAATTTAGGAACCTCGGAAGAAATCCGGGAGAGCAAGATAAGCATTCACACGGACAAGAAAACGCGAGAGGCGATAATTCAACTTCTTTTTGAATTTAAAGACGTGTTTGCTTGGTCATATGATGACATGCCGGGGCTAGGTGTTGATCTAGTGGTTCATAAATTGCCGATTCATCCTGATTGTCCCCCAGTTCAACAAAAGCAACGAAAGTTCAAAACTGAGGTCAGTGACAAGATTAAAGAGGAGATCACCAAACAACTGAAAACGGGAGTGATTCGGGTAGTTCAATATACAACATGGTTGGCGAATGTGGTTCCAGTACCAAAAAAGGACGGGAAAACTCGGGTATGTGTAGATTACCGAGATCTGAACAGAGCAAGTCCTAAGGATAATTTCCCGCTGCCCAACATCCACATCCTCGTTGATAATTGTGCCAAGCACGAGATACAGTCTTTTGTAGATTGTTACGTTGAATATCATCATGTCTTGATGGATGAAGAGGACGCCGAGAAAACTGCCTTCACCACGCCTTGGGGCACCTACTGCTACCGGGTCATGCCGTTTGGTTTGAAGAATGCGGGGGCTACTTACATGAGGGCCATGACCGCCATTTTTCATGACATGATGCATCAGGAAATAGAGGTGTACGTGGATGATGTGATAGTCAAGTCCAGGACACAGGATAATCACATCTAAGACTTGAGGAAATTCTTCGAGAGATTAAGGAAGTATGACTTGAAGCTAAACCCAGCTAAATGTGCTTTCGGAGTTCCGTCGGGCAAACTTTTGGGCTTCATCGTAAGCAGGAGACGAATCGAGCTAGATCCAACTAAGATAAAATCCATCAAAGATCTACCTCCCCCGAGGACAAAGAAAGACGTGATGAGTCTTTTGGGCAGGTTGAACTACATCAGTCGGTTTATTGCCCAGCTGACAAGCACGTGTGAGCCCATATTCAAGCTGTTAAGGAAAGATGCGGCGATTAAATGGACAACTGAGTGCCAAGAAGCCTTTGATAAAGTCAAAGAATACCTTTCGAATCCCCCGGTCTTGGTCCCTCCAGAACCGGGAAGGCCACTTTTCTTGTACCTAACAGTCTTGGAGAATTCTTTCGGCTGCGTCCTCGGGCAACACGACGTAACCGGAAAGAAGGAGCAAGCAATCTACTACTTGAGCAAGAAATTCACCGGTTACGAGGCCAAATACACTCTGCTGGAAAGGACATGTTGCGCTCTCACATGGGTTGCTCAAAAGCTGAGACATTATCTCCAAGCCCACACTACGTTCCTCATAAGTAGGTTGGATCCCTTGAAGTATATATTTCAGAAACCAATGCCTACTGGGAGACTGGCTAAATGGCAAATCTTGCTTACGGAATTTGACATAGTCTATGTCACTCGCACAGCAATGAAAGCCCAGGCGCTAGCAGATCATTTGGCCGAAAATCCGGTCGATGAGGAATACCAGCCATTGGATACCTACTTTCCAGATGAAGAAGTAAACACCGTAGAAGTGGTCTCGGAGGAAGCTCATGTTTGGAAGATGTTCTTTGATGGAGCCGTGAACGCCAAGGGTGTAGGGATTGGGGCAATTTTGATCTCACCTTCTGGTCAGCATTATCCCGCCACAACTAGACTTCGTTTCTTTTGCACAAATAATACAGCTGATTATGAAGCCTGCATCATGGGCATGCATATGGCAATTGATCAAGATGTCGAAGACTTGCTGATTATGGGAGATTCTGACTTGATTATCCGGCAAACTCAAGGCGAATGGGAAACTCGGGATGTCAAACTTATCCCTTACCGACAGCATGTGGAGGACCTCAGCAAGCGCTTTACATCAATAGAGTTCAGGTATATCCCGAGGTGCCACAATGAACTGGCAGATGCACTCGCTACTTTGGCTTCAATGCTACCCTACCCGGGCAACGCCCACGTCGATCCTTTGGAAATCCAAATCAAGGAAAGACACGGTTACTGCAACGTAATCGAGGCGGGATCAAATATGCAGCCTTGGTACCATGACATCAAGAGGTTCCTGAAGACACAAGAATACCCCGAACACGCTACTGGAGATCAAAAGAGGACCATTAGGCGACACGCAAGTGGTTTCTTTCTGAGCGGTGAATTGTTGTATAAGAGGACCCCGGACCTCAATCTTCTAAGATGTGTCGACATCGAGGAGGCAAGAAAGATCATGCACGAAGTACACGCAGGTGTGTGCGGACCTCACATGAACGGGTATGTCTTAGCAAAGAAAATCCTTCGAGCAGGTTATTACTGGATGACCATGGAAAAGGATTGTTTTAGCTTCATTCGGAAGTGTCATCAATGTCAGGTGCACGGTGATCTGATTCATGCACCCTCCCACGGAGTTGCATCCCATGTCTGCACCTTGGCCATTTGTTGCCTGGGGCATGGACGTCATTGGACCCATCGAGCCAAAGGCTTCGAATGGACATAGGTTTATACTGGTTGCCATAGACTACTTCACAAAATGGGTAGAGGCTGTCACTCTCAAGTCGGTCACTAAAAAAGCTGTAGTGGATTTTGTACACTCAAATCTTATCTGTCGTTTCGGTATTCCTGCGACTATCATTTCAGATAACGCAGCAAACTTGAACAGTCACTTGATGGAAGATGTATGCGAGCAATTCAAGATAACGCATAGAAATTCTACTCCTTATCGGCCAAAGGCCAATGGTGCTGTGGAAGCGGCAAACAAAAACATCAAGAAGATTTTGAGAAAAACCATCCAAAGTTCCCGACAGTGGCATGAGCAGTTACCATTTGCGTTGTTGGGGTACCGCACTACGGTACGCACATCAGTAGGAGCAACTCCTTACCTTTTGGTTTATGGGACCGAGGCTGTAATACCGGCAGAGGTAGAAATTCCTTCGATTCGAACCATTGTCGAAGCGGAAATTGAAGACAGCGAGTGGGTCAAGACCCGGCTAGAGCAATTGACTTTGATTGATGAAAAACAAATGGCCGCGATTTGTCACGGATAGTTGTACCAACGAAGAATGGCCCGGGCTTACAACAAGAAAGTCTGGCCCGGGAATTTCGAAGTAGGTCAATTGGTACTGAGGCGTATTCTGCCGCATCATGAGGAAGCAAAAGGGAAGTTTGCTCCAAACTGGAAAGGCCCATACATCATAAGGAAGATATTGCCAAGAGGAGCATTGTATTTAGGCGATGTCGAAGGGAATGACCCCGACACAGCAGTAAATGCAGATGCAGTCAAGAGATACTACGTCTAAATCATACCCTAGTGGTCCTGACACATTTGAAAATGACGAAGGTCTTGTTCCCCACTACTCCCCAAACACTACCCAATTCTCTCTACAAACCTTTGAGCCGCTTACAAAAAAGCACAACAAAACAAAAAAAAATTGATTGAGGCCTGAACTACGTTTGACTTGATTCCGAAAGGATACGTAGGCAGCCTCTCCCTGAGGTTCAGTCACACCAACAATAAAATCCCATTCACCCTGAAATTGAAACCGGGGCACGTCGAGCAGTTGAGAAGTTAGTATCGTCTACCTCTCTTTACCAAGCACAAGCTTTCAAATCAGTTACCAAATATGGTGGGAAACCAATAAGCGTCGCAAATGGAGACCAGCACACTCTGAATCGAGAGAGATAAAATGAGAGAGTCTCGTCGGTGAAAACCTTCGGGACCACGAGGCGACGGGAGTAGAGAAACCAAAATGAGAGAGCTTGTTTTAGTAAAAACTAACAAAGAGTGCTATCAAGCGATGACAGGAAGAGAAATGAGAGAGGTCAGCCAGCGAAAACCCGCAAAAGGGCGCTGTTGGCCGAAAAAGATTGACTCCACCCCAAGGAAGTCTCGACAAAGTTCCACCGGTTTGGAATCACAGATCCGTTCTGGTTCAGGGAAACGCGAGTTCATGGAGGGTCAGGCGTCCAGTCCAAAGAGCGTGTCATGTCATTTAAAGCCAGCGTTATCTTCCTCAGATAAGTCTTTCTCGTCCCGAAAAGGACACTCCCTTCCTGAATTTTGTTTTCTCCTTTCTTTGTTTTCTTTTCGAATCTTTTATGATTTTAACCCCAAGTTCAGGATACACCGGAAAGGGCAGGTGGCAGGTTTGTTTGCACGGAATCCCGTTTCATGAAGGAAAACGCCTCATTTCATTGTTACTGTTGCCCGAGCCTGATGAATCATGATGAGTGCTGGCATTTAAAGTTAAAGAGGAAAAGAGAAATTTCTCCTCCAGCAAGTCCACTTTCAGATAAACCCGCACAGAGTCTCCCTCTGTACAAATCCCCACAGAGTCTCTCCTTTGGTACAATCTCGCACAGAATCTCCCCAATATATAAAAAAAAAAAAAAAATCCCCGCCGGAATTGCCTCAACACACCCCCAGCAAGTCTCTTTGTAAAAATTCCCCAACAAGCTTACCTCGACAAATCCTAGAAAGCCCGCCTTGAAATAAATCCCCAGCATGCCCCATTGTACAAAATTCCATACAAAGAATCCACTTTGTAAATATTCCCCCACAGAGTTTCCTTTTGTACAAATCCCCGCAGAATACCTCCAATAAAATCCCCGTTGAGAACCTCCAAGCAAAACGGGACAAAAAAAAGAAAAAAAAGGGAAAAGAAAAAAAAAGGGAGGGCCTTACGAAGCAAGTCATCACAGAATCTGGAAATACAAGCCTGGGCAGTCTAAAGGTTTTCGCCATTCGAATCAAACCAATGGCGGGACTTCGCAACAGAAATAGAGACGCAACAAAGCAATTGGGAACGATCAAGGTCACCGAACCGACCGTCATTTCCGAACTAACAATTGTTCTTCGTCTGAAAAGTTGAAACAGGTATAATACAAGACAACCGTGCAAGAAGCAGGTATCGCCCAAAGAGGAAGGTACACGGGTACAAGAAATACTTTGGCAATGTTGAATTCACTCGAAAGGTAAGTTTCCGCGAAACCCCCTTTTTATCTTCTACTAAAACAAGAAAATTCAAAAAAAAAAAGAAGTCAGTTGTTGTTCTCGAGTTTTGTCCCCAACCATCAGCATTAGGGTTTTAAACCCTAAACTGAATTTTTCCATTCAGCCAGCATTAGGGTTTTAAACCCTAAACTGAGCTTTTCCATGCAATCAGCATTAGGGTTTTAAACCCTAAACTGAATTTTCCTTTTAGTCAGCATTAGGGTTTTAAACCCTGAAATTAACTTTTTCCTTTTCAGTCAGCATTAGGGTTTTAAAACCCTAAACTGAACATTTTCCCATTCAGCCAGCATTAGAGTTTTAAACCCTAAACTGAGCTTTTCCATGCAATCAGCATTAGGGTTTTAAATCCTAAACTGAATTTTTCCTTTTTATCAGCATTAGGGTTTTAAATCCTAAACTGAACTTTTTCCCATTCAGCCAGCATTAGGGTTTTAAACCCTAAATTGAGCTTTTCCATGCAATCAGCATTAGGGTTTTAAATCCTAAACTGAATTTTCCTTTTAATCAGCATTAGGGTTTTAAACCCTAAACTGAACTTTTTCCCATTTAGCCAGCATTAGGGTTTTAAACCCTAAACTGAGCTTTTCCATGCAATCAGCATTAGGGTTTTAAACCCTAAACTGAATTTTCCTTTTAATCAGCATTAGGGTTTTAAACCCTAAACTGAACTTTTTCCCATTCAGCCAGCATTAGGGTTTTAAACCCTAAACTGAGCTTTTCCATGCAATCAGCATTAGGGTTTTAAACCCTAAACTGAATTTTTTCCTTTCAGCCAGCATTAGGGTTTTAAACCCTAAACTGAGCTTTTCCGTGCAATCAGCATTAGGGTTTTAAACCCTAAACTGAACTTTTTCCTTTCAGCCAGCATTAGGGTTTTAAACCCTAAACTGAGCTTTTCCGTGCAATCAGCATTAGGGTTTTAAACCCTAAACTGAATTTTCCTTTAGTCAGCATTAGGGTTTTAAACCCTAAAGTGAACTTTTTCCATTCAGCCAGCATTAGGGTTTTAAAACCCTAAACTGAGCTTTTCCATGCTATCAGCATTAGGGTTTTAAACCCTAAAGTGAATTTTCTTTTTAGTTAGCATTAGGGTTTTAAACCCTGAACTGAACATTTTCCTTTTCAGTCAGCATTAGGGTTTTAAACCCTAAACTGAACTTTTTCCCATTCAGCCAGCATTAGGAGTTTTAAACCCTAAACTGAGCTTTTCCATGAAATCAGCATTAGGGTTTTAAATCCTAAACTGAATTTTCCTTTTAATCAGCATTAGAGTTTTAAACCCTAAACTGAACTTTTTCCCATTCAGCCAGCATTAGGGTTTTAAACCCTAAACTGAGCTTTTTCATGCAATCAGCATTAGGGTTTTAAACCTTAAACTGAATTTTCCTTTTAATCAGCATTAGGGTTTTAAACCCTAAACTGAACTTTTTCCCATTCAGCCAGCATTAGGGTTTTAAACCCTAAACTGAGCTTTTCCATGCAATCAGCATTAGGGTTTTAAACGCTAAACTGAATTTTCCTTTTAATCAGCATTAGGCTTTTAAACCCTAAACTGAACTTTTTCCCATTCAGCCAGCATTAGGGTTTTAAACCCTAAACTGAGCTTTTCCATGCAATCAGCATTAGGGTTTTAAACCCTAAACTGAATTTTCCTTTTAGTCAGCATTAGGGTTTTAAACCCTAAACTGAACTTTTTCTTTTCAGCCAGCATTAGGGTTTTAAACCCTAAACTGAGCTTTTCCGTGCAATCAGCATTTGGGTTTTAAACCCTAAACTGAATTTTCCTTTAGTCAGCATTAGGGTTTTAAACCCTAAACTGAACTTTTTCCATTCAGCCAGCATTAGGGTTTTAAAACCCTAAACTAAGCTTTTCCATGCTATCAGCATTAGGGTTTTAAACCCTAAACTGAATTTTCTTTTTAGTCAGCATTAGGGTTTTAAACCCTGAACTGAACTTTTTCTATTTCAGTCAGCATTAGGTTTTTAAACCCTAAACTGAACTTTTTCCCATTCAGCCAGCATTAGGGTTTTAAACCCTAAACTGAGCTTTTCCATGAAATTAGCCTTAGGGTTTTAAATCCTAAACTGAATTTTCCTTTTAATCAGCATTAGGGTTTTAAACCCTAAACTGAACTTTTTCCCATTCAGCCAGCATTAGGGTTTTAAACCCTAAACTGAGCTTTTCCATGCAATCAGCATTAGGGTTTTAAACCCTAAACTGAATTTTCCTTTTAATCAGCATTAGGGTTTTAAACCCTAAACTGAACTTTTTCCCATTCAGCCAGCATTAGGGTTTTAAACCCTAAACTGAGCTTTTCCATGCAATCAGCATTAGGGTTTTAAACCCTAAACTGAATTTTCCTTTTAATCAGCATTAGGGTTTTAAACCCTAAACTAAACTTTTTCCCATTCAGCCAGCATTAGGGTTTTAAACCCTAAACTGAGCTTTTCCATGCAATCAGCATTAGGGTTTTAAACCCTAAACTGAATTTTCCTTTTAGTCAGCATTAGGGTTTTAAACCCTAAACTGAACTTTTTCCCATTCAGCCAGCATTAGGGTTTTAAACCCTAAACTGAGCTTTTCCATGCAATCAGCATTAGGGTTTTAAACCCTAAACTGAATTTTCCATTTAGTCAGCATTAGGGTTTTAAACCCTAAACTGAACTTTTTCCTTTCAGCCAGCATTTGGGTTTTAAACCCTAAACTGAACTATTTCCCATTCAACCAGCATTAGGGTTTTAAACCCTAAACTGAGCTTTTCCATAAAATCAGCATTAGGGTTTTAAATCCTAAACTGAATTTTTCCTTTTTATCAGCATTAGGGTTTTAAACCCTATACTGAACTTTTTCCCATTCAGCCAGCATTAGGGTTTTAAACCCTAAACTGAGCTTTTCCATGCAATCAGCATTAGGGTTTTAAATCCTAAACTGAATTTTCCTTTTAATCAGCATTAGGGTTTTAAACCCTAAACTGAACTTTTTCCCATTCAGCCAGAATTAGGGTTTTAAACCCTAAACTGAGCTTTTCCATGCAACCAGCATTAGGGTTTTAAACCCTAAACTGAGCTTTTCCATGTAATCAGCATTAGTGTTTTAAACCCTAAACTGAATTTTCCTTTTAGTCAGCATTAGGGTTTTAAACCCTAAACTGAACTTTTTCCTTTCAGCCAGCATTAGGGTTTTAAACCCTAAACTGAGCTTTTACGTGCAATCAGCATTAGGGTTTTAAACCCTAAACTGAATTTTCCTTTAGTCAGCATTAGGGTTTTAGCATTAGGGTTTTAAACC
This sequence comes from Nicotiana tabacum, assembly GCF_000715075.1. Taxonomy (NCBI): domain Eukaryota; kingdom Viridiplantae; phylum Streptophyta; class Magnoliopsida; order Solanales; family Solanaceae; genus Nicotiana; species Nicotiana tabacum. Next base: position 16,812,627 of record NC_134080.1, read on the forward strand.
CTGAACTGAACTTTTTCTATTTCAGTCAGCATTAGGGTTTTAAACCCTAAACTGAACTTTTTCCCATTCACCCAGCATTAGGGTTTTAAACCCTAAACTGAGCTTTTCCATGCAATTAGCCTTAGGGTTTTAAATCCTAAACTGAATTTTCCTTTTAATCAGCATTAGGGTTTTAAACCCTAAACTGAACTTTTCCCATTCAGCCAGCATTAGGGTTTTAAACCCTAAACTGAGCTTTTCCATGCAATCAGCATTAGGGTTTTAAACCCAAAACTGAATTTTCCTTTTAATCAGCATTAGGGTTTTAAACCCTAAACTGAACTTTTTCCCATTCAGCCAGCATTAGGGTTTTAAACCCTAAATTGAGCTTTTCCATGCAATCAGCATTAGGGTTTTAAACCCTAAACTGAATTTTCCTTTTAATCAGCATTAGGGTTTTAAACCCTAAACTGAACTTTTTCCCATTCAGCCAGCATTAGGGTTTTAAACCCTAAACTGAGCTTTTCCATGCAATCAGCATTAGGGTTTTAAACCCTAAACTGAATTTTCCTTTTAGTCAGCATTAGGGTTTTAAACCCTAAACTGAACTTTTTCCTTTCAGCCAGCATTAGGGTTTTAAACCCTAAACTGAGCTTTTCCGTGCAATCAGCATTAGAGTTTTAAACCCTAAACTGAATTTTCCTTTAGTCAGCATTAGGGTTTTAAACCCTAAACTGAACTTTTTCCCATTCAGCCAGCATTAGGGTTTTAAACCCTAAACTGAGCTTTTCCATGCAATCAGCATTAGGGTTTTAAACCCTAAACTGAATTTTCCTTTTAATCAGCATTAGGGTTTTAAACCCTAAACTGAACTTTTTCCCATTCAGCCAGCATTAGGGTTTTAAACCCTAAACTGAGCTTTTCCATGCAATCAGCATTAGGGTTTTAAACCCTAAACTGAATTTTCCTTTTAATCAGCATTAGGGTTTTAAACCCTAAACTGAACTTTTTCCCATTCAGCCAGCATTAGGGTTTTAAACCCTAAACTGAGCTTTTCCATGCAATCAGCATTAGGGTTTTAAACCCTAAACTGAATTTTCCTTTTAGTCAGCATTAGGGTTTTAAACCCTAAACTGAACTTTTTCCTTTCAGCCAGCATTAGGGTTTTAAACCCTAAACTGAGCTTTTCCGTGCAATCAGCATTAGGGTTTTAAACCCTAAACTGAACTTTTTCCTTTCAGTCAGCATTAGGGTTTTAAACCCTAAACTGAACTTTTTCCTTTTCAGTCAGCATTAGGGTTTTAAACCCTAAACTGAACTTTTTCCCATTCAGCCAGCATTTGGGTTTTAAACCCTAAACTGAGTTTTTCCATGCAATCAGCATTAGGGTTTTAAACCCTAAACTGAATTTTCCTTTTAATCAGCATTAGGGTTTTAAACCCTAAACTGAACTTTTTCCCATTCAGCCAGCATTAGGGTTTTAAACCCTAAACTGAGCTTTTTCATGCAATCAGCATTAGGGTTTTAAACCCTAAACTGAGCTTTTCCATGCAATCAGCATTAGGGTTTTAAACCCTAAACTGAATTTTCCTTTTAATCAGCATTAGGGTTTTAAACCCTAAACTAAACTTTTTCCCATTCAGCCAGCATTAGGGTTTTAAACCCTAAACTGAGCTTTTCCATGCAATCAGCATTAGGGTTTTAAACCCTAAACTGAATTTTCCTTTTAGTCAGCATTAGGGTTTTAAACCCTAAACTGAACTTTTTCCCATTCAGTCAGCATTAGGGTTTTAAACCCTAAACTGAGCTTTTCCATGCAATCAGCATTAGGGTTTTAAACCCTAAACTGAATTTTCCATTTAGTCAGCATTAGGGTTTTAAACCCTAAACTGAACTTTTTCCTTTCAGCCAACATTAGGGTTTTAAACCCTAAACTGAACTTTTTCCCATTTAACCAGCATTAGGGTTTTAAACCCTAAACTGAGCTTTTCCATAAAATCAGCATTAGGGTTTTAAATCCTAAACTGAATTTTTCCTTTTTATCAGCATTAGGGTTTTAAACCCTAAACTGAACTTTTTCCCATTCAGCCAGCATTAGGGTTTTAAACCCTAAACTGAGCTTTTCCATGCAATCAGCATTAGGGTTTTAAATCCTAAACTGAACTTTTTCCTTTCAGCCAGCATTAGGGTTTTAAACCCTAAACTGAGCTTTTCCGTGCAATCAGCATTAGGGTTTTAAACCCTAAACTGAATTTTCCTTTAGTCAGCATTAGGGTTTTAAACCCTAAAGTGAACTTTTTCCATTCAGCCAGCATTAGGGTTTTAAAACCCTAAACTGAGCTTTTCCATGCTATCAGCATTAGGGTTTTAAACCCTAAACTGAATTTTCTTTTTAGTTAGCATTAGGGTTTTAAACCCTGAACTGAACATTTTCCTTTTCAGTCAGCATTAGGGTTTTAAACCCTAAACTGAACTTTTTCCCATTCAGCCAGCATTAGGAGTTTTAAACCCTAAACTGAGCTTTTCCATGATATCAGCATTAGGGTTTTAAATCCTAAACTGAATTTTCCTTTTAATCAGCATTAGAGTTTTAAACCCTAAACTGAACTTTTTCCCATTCAGCCAGCATTAGGGTTTTAAACCCTAAACTGAGCTTTTTCATGCAATCAGCATTAGGGTTTTAAACCTTAAACTGAATTTTCCTTTTAATCAGCATTAGGGTTTTAAACCCTAAACTGAACTTTTTCCCATTCAGCCAGCATTAGGGTTTTAAACCCTAAACTGAGCTTTTCCATGCAATCAGCATTAGGGTTTTAAACGCTAAACTGAATTTTCCTTTTAATCAGCATTAGGCTTTTAAACCCTAAACTGAACTTTTTCCATTCAACCAGCATTAGGGTTTTAAACCCTAAACTGAGCTTTTCCATGCAATCAGCATTAGGGTTTTAAACCCTAAACTGAATTTTCCTTTTAGTCAGCATTAGGGTTTTAAACCCTAAACTGAACTTTTTCTTTTCAGCCAGCATTAGGGTTTTAAACCCTAAACTGAGCTTTTCCGTGCAATCAGCATTTGGGTTTTAAACCCTAAACTGAATTTTCCTTTAGTCAGCATTAGGGTTTTAAACCCTAAACTGAACTTTTTCCATTCAGCCAGCATTAGGGTTTTAAAACCCTAAACTGAGCTTTTCCCTGCTATCAGCATTAGGGTTTTAAACCCTAAACTGAATTTTCTTTTTAGTCAGCATTAGGGTTTTAAACCCTGAACTGAACTTTTTCTATTTCAGTCAGCATTAGGGTTTTAAACCCTAAACTGAACTTTTTCCCATTCACCCAGCATTAGGGTTTTAAACCCTAAACTGAGCTTTTCCATGCAATTAGCCTTAGGGTTTTAAATCCTAAACTGAATTTTCCTTTTAATCAGCATTAGGGTTTTAAACCCTAAACTGAACTTTTTCCCATTCAGCCAGCATTAGGGTTTTAAACCCTAAACTGAGCTTTTCCATGCAATCAGCATTAGGGTTTTAAACCCTAAACTGAATTTTCCTTTTAATCAGCATTAGGGTTTTAAACCCTAAACTGAACTTTTTCCCATTCAGCCAGCATTAGGGTTTTAAACCCTAAACTGAGCTTTTCCATGCAATCAGCATTAGGGTTTTAAACCCTAAACTGAATTTTCCTTTTAATCAGCATTAGGGTTTTAAACCCTAAACTAAACTTTTTCCCATTCAGCCAGCATTAGGGTTTTAAACCCTAAACTGAGCTTTTCCATGCAATCAGCATTAGGGTTTTAAACCCTAAACTGAATTTTCCTTTTAGTCAGCATTAGGGTTTTAAACCCTAAACTGAACTTTTCCCATTCAGCCAGCATTAGGGTTTTAAACCCTAAACTGAGCTTTTCCATGCAATCAGCATTAGGGTTTTAAACCCTAAACTGAATTTTCCATTTAGTCAGCATTAGGGTTTTAAACCCTAAACTGAACTTTTTCCTTTCAGCCAGCATTAGGGTTTTAAACCCTAAACTGAACTTTTTCCCATTCAACCAGCATTAGGGTTTTAAACCCTAAACTGAGCTTTTCCATAAAATCAGCATTAGGGTTTTAAATCCTAAACTGAATTTTTCCTTTTTATCAGCATTAGGGTTTTAAACCTTATACTGAACTTTTTCCCATTCAGCCAGCATTAGGGTTTTAAACCCTAAACTGAGCTTTTCCATGCAATCAGCATTAGGGTTTTAAATCCTAAACTGAATTTTCCTTTTAATCAGCATTAGGGTTTTAAACCCTAAACTGAACTTTTTCCCATTCAGCCAGAATTAGGGTTTTAAACCCTAAACTGAGCTTTTCCATGCAATCAGCATTAGGGTTTTAAACCCTAAACTGAATTTTCCTTTTAATCAGCATTAGGGTTTTAAACCCTAAACTGAACTTTTTCCCATTCAGCCAGCATTAGGGTTTTAAACCCTAAACTGAGCTTTTCCATGTAATCAGCATTAGGGTTTTAAACCCTAAACTGAATTTTCCTTTTAGTCAGCATTAGGGTTTTAAACCCTAAACTGAACTTTTTCCTTTCAGCCAGCATTAGGGTTTTAAACCCTAAACTGAGCTTTTACGTGCAATCAGCATTAGGGTTTTAAACCCTAAACTGAATTTTCCTTTAGTCAGCATTAGGGTTTTAGCATTAGGGTTTTAAACCCTGAACTGAACTTTTTCTATTTCAGTCAGCATTAGGGTTTTAAACCCTAAACTGAACTTTTTCCCATTCACCCAGCATTAGGGTTTTAAACCCTAAACTGAGCTTTTCCATGCAATTAGCCTTAGGGTTTTAAATCCTAAACTGAATTTTCCTTTTAATCAGCATTAGGGTTTTAAACCCTAAACTGAACTTTTTCCCATTCAGCCAGCATTAGGGTTTTAAACCCTAAACTGAGCTTTTCCATGCAATCAGCATTAGGGTTTTAAACCCAAGACTGAATTTTCCTTTTAATCAGCATTAGGGTTTTAAACCCTAAACTGAACTTTTTCCCATTCAGCCAGCATTAGGGTTTTAAACCCTAAATTGAGCTTTTCCATGCAATCAGCATTAGGGTTTTAAACCCTAAACTGAATTTTCCTTTTAATCAGCATTAGGGTTTTAAACCCTAAACTGAACTTTTTCCCATTCAGCCAGCATTAGGGTTTTAAACCCTAAACTGAGCTTTTCCATGCAATCAGCATTAGGGTTTTAAACCCTAAACTGAATTTTCCTTTTAGTCAGCATTAGGGTTTTAAACCCTAAACTGAACTTTTTCCTTTCAGCCAGCATTAGGGTTTTAAACCCTAAACTGAGCTTTTCCGTGCAATCAGCATTAGAGTTTTAAACCCTAAACTGAATTTTCCTTTAGTCAGCATTAGGGTTTTAAACCCTAAACTGAACTTTTTCCCATTCAGCCAGCATTAGGGTTTTAAACCCTAAACTGAGCTTTTCCATGCAATCAGCATTAGGGTTTTAAACCCTAAACTGAATTTTCATTTTAATCAGCATTAGGGTTTTAAACCCTAAACTGAACTTTTTCCCATTCAGCCAGCATTAGGGTTTTAAACCCTAAACTGAGCTTTTCCATGCAATCAGCATTAGGGTTTTAAACCCTAAACTGAATTTTCCTTTTAATCAGCATTAGGGTTTTAAACCCTAAACTGAACTTTTTCCCATTCAGCCAGCATTAGGGTTTTAAACCCTAAACTGAGCTTTTCCATGCAATCAGCATTAGGGTTTTAAACCCTAAACTGAATTTTCCTTTTAGTCAGCATTAGGGTTTTAAACCCTAAACTGAACTTTTTCCTTTAAGCCAGCATTAGGGTTTTAAACCCTAAACTGAGCTTTTCCGTGCAATCAGCATTAGGGTTTTAAACCCTAAACTGAATTTTCCTTTAGTCAGCATTAGGGTTTTAAACCCTAAACTGAACTTTTTCCATTCAGCCAGCTTTAGGGTTTTAAAACCCTAAACTGAGCTTTTCCATGCTATCAGCATTAGGGTTTTAAACCCTAAACTGAATTTTCTTTTTAGTCAGCATTAGGGTTTTAAACCCTAAACTGAACTTTTTCCTTTTCAGTCAGCATTAGGGTTTTAAACCCTAAACTGAACTTTTTCCCATTCAGCCAGCATTTGGGTTTTAAACCCTAAACTGAGTTTTTCCATGCAATCAGCATTAGGGTTTTAAACCCTAAACTGAATTTTCCTTTTAATCAGCATTAGGGTTTTAAACCCTAAACTGAACTTTTTCCCATTCAGCCAGCATTAGGGTTTTAAACCCTAAACTGAGCTTTTTCATGCAATCAGCATTAGGGTTTTAAACCCTAAACTGAGCTTTTCCATGCAATCAGCATTAGGGTTTTAAACCCTAAACTGAATTTTCCTTTTAATCAGCATTAGGGTTTTAAACCCTAAACTAAACTTTTTCCCATTCAGCCAGCATTAGGGTTTTAAACCCTAAACTGAGCTTTTCCATGCAATCAGCATTAGGGTTTTAAACCCTAAACTGAATTTTCCTTTTAGTCAGCATTAGGGTTTTAAACCCTAAACTGAACTTTTTCCCATTCAGCCAGCATTAGGGTTTTAAACCCTAAACTGAGCTTTTCCATGCAATCAGCATTAGGGTTTTAAACCCTAAACTGAATTTTCCATTTAGTCAGCATTAGGGTTTTAAACCCTAAACTGAACTTTTTCCTTTCAGCCAGCATTAGGGTTTTAAACCCTAAACTGAACTTTTTCCCATTCAACCAGCATTAGGGTTTTAAACCCTAAACTGAGCTTTTCCATAAAATCAGCATTAGGGTTTTAAATCCTAAACTGAATTTTTCCTTTTTATCAGCATTAGGGTTTTAAACCTTATACTGAACTTTTTCCCATTCAGCCAGCATTAGGGTTTTAAACCCTAAACTGAGCTTTTCCATGCAATCAGCATTAGGGTTTTAAATCCTAAACTGAATTTTCCTTTTAATCAGCATTAGGGTTTTAAACCCTAAACTGAACTTTTTCCCATTCAGCCAGAATTAGGGTTTTAAACCCTAAACTGAGCTTTTCCATGCAATCAGCATTAGGGTTTTAAACCCTAAACTGAATTTTCCTTTTAATCAGCATTAGGGTTTTAAACCCTAAACTGAACTTTTTCCCATTCAGCCAGCATTAGGGTTTTAAACCCTAAACTGAGCTTTTCCATGTAATCAGCATTAGGGTTTTAAACCCTAAACTGAATTTTCCTTTTAGTCAGCATTAGGGTTTTAAACCCTAAACTGAACTTTTTCCTTTCAGCCAGCATTAGGGTTTTAAACCCTAAACTGAGCTTTTACGTGCAATCAGCATTAGGGTTTTAAACCCTAAACTGAATTTTCCTTTAGTCAGCATTAGGGTTTTAGCATTAGGGTTTTAAACCCTGAACTGAACTTTTTCTATTTCAGTCAGCATTAGGGTTTTAAACCCTAAACTGAACTTTTTCCCATTCACCCAGCATTAGGGTTTTAAACCCTAAACTGAGCTTTTCCATGCAATTAGCCTTAGGGTTTTAAATCCTAAACTGAATTTTCCTTTTAATCAGCATTAGGGTTTTAAACCCTAAACTGAACTTTTTCCCATTCAGCCAGCATTAGGGTTTTAAACCCTAAACTGAGCTTTTCCATGCAATCAGCATTAGGGTTTTAAACCCTAAACTGAATTTTCCTTTAGTCAGCATTAGGGTTTTAAACCCTAAACTGAACTTTTTCCCATTCAGCCAGCATTAGGGTTTTAAACCCTAAATTGAGCTTTTCCATGCAATCAGCATTAGGGTTTTAAACCCTAAACTGAATTTTCCTTTTAATCAGCATTAGGGTTTTAAACCCTAAACTGAACTTTTTCCCATTCAGCCAGCATTAGGGTTTTAAACCCTAAACTGAGCTTTTCCATGCAATCAGCATTAGGGTTTTAAACCCTAAACTGAATTTTCCTTTTAGTCAGCATTAGGGTTTTAAACCCTAAACTGAACTTTTTCCTTTCAGCCAGCATTAGGGTTTTAAACCCTAAACTGAGCTTTTCCGTGCAATCAGCATTAGAGTTTTAAACCCTAAACTGAATTTTCCTTTTAGTCAGCATTAGGGTTTTAAACCCTAAACTGAACTTTTCCCATTCAGCCAGCATTAGGGTTTTAAACCCTAAACTGAGCTTTTCCATGCAATCAGCATTAGGGTTTTAAACCCTAAACTGAATTTTCCTTTTAATCAGCATTAGGGTTTTAAACCCTAAACTGAACTTTTTCCATTCAGCCAGCATTAGGGTTTTAAACCCTAAACTGAGCTTTTCCATGCAATCAGCATTAGGGTTTTAAACCCTAAACTGAATTTTCCTTTTAGTCAGCATTAGGGTTTTAAACCCTAAACTGAACTTTTTCCTATTCAGCCAGCATTAGGGTTTTAAACCCTAAACTGAGCTTTTCCATGCAATCAGCATTAGGGTTTTAAACCCTAAACTGAATTTTCCTTTTAGTCAGCATTAGGGTTTTAAACCCTAAACTGAACTTTTTCCTTTCAGCCAGCATTAGGGTTTTAAACCCTAAACTGAGCTTTTCCGTGCAATCAGCATTAGGGTTTTAAACCCTAAACTGAAATTTTCCTTTAGTCAGCATTAGGGTTTTAAACCCTAAACTGAACTTTTTCCATTCAGCCAGCTTTAGGGTTTTAAAACCCTAAACTGAGCTTTTCCATGCTATCAGCATTAGGGTTTTAAACCCTAAACTGAATTTTCTTTTTAGTCAGCATTAGGGTTTTAAACCCTAAACTGAATTTTCCTTTTAGTCAGCATTAGGGTTTTAAACCCTAAACTGAACTTTTTCTATTCAGCCAGCATTAGGGTTTTAAACCCTAAACTGAGCTTTTCCATGCAATCAGCATTAGGGTTTTAAACCCTAAACTGAATTTTCCTTTTAGTCAGCATTAGGGTTTTAAACCCTAAACTGAACTTTTTCCCATTCAGCCAGCATTAGGGTTTTAAACCCTAAACTGAGCTTTTCCATGCAATCAGCATTAGGGTTTTAAACCCTAAACTGAACTTTTTCCATTCAGTCAGCATTAGGGTTTTAAACCCTAAACTGAACTTTTCCATTTAGTCAGCATTAGGGTTTTAAACCCTAAACTGAACTTTTCCTTTCAGTCAGCATTAGGGTTTTAAACCCTAAACTGAACTTTTTCCATTCAGCCAGCATTAGGGTTTTAAACCCTAAACTGAGCTTTTCCATGCAATCAGCATTAGGGTTTTAAACCCTAAACTGAATTTTTCCTTTAGTCAGCATTAGGGTTTTAAACCCTAAACTGAACTTTTTCCCATTCAGCCAGCATTAGGGTTTTAAACCCTAAACTGAGCTTTTCCATGCAATCAGCATTAGGGTTTTAAACCCTAAACTGAATTTTCCTTTTAATCAGCATTAGGGTTTTAAACCCTAAACTGAACTTTTCCCATTCAGCCAGCATTAGGGTTTTAAACCCTAAACTGAGCTTTTCCATGCAATCAGCATTAGGGTTTTAAACCCTAAACTGAATTTTCCTTTTAGTCAGCATTAGGGTTTTAAACCCTAAACTGAACTTTTTCCTTTCAGCCAGCATTAGGGTTTTAAACCCTAAACTGAGCTTTTCCATGTAATCAGCATTAGGGTTTTAAACCCTAAACTGAATTTTCCTTTTAGTCAGCATTAGGGTTTTAAACCCTAAACTGAACTTTTTCCTTTCAGCCAGCATTAGGGTTTTAAACCCTAAACTGAGCTTTTACGTGCAATCAGCATTAGGGTTTTAAACCCTAAACTGAATTTTCCTTTAGTCAGCATTAGGGTTTTAGCATTAGGGTTTTAAACCCTGAACTGAACTTTTTCTATTTCAGTCAGCATTAGGGTTTTAAACCCTAAACTGAACTTTTTCCATTCAACCAGCATTAGGGTTTTAAACCCTAGACTGAGCTTTTCCATGCAATCAGCATTAGGGTTTTAAACCCTAAACTGAATTTTTTCTTTAGTCAGCATTAGGGTTTTAAACCCTAAACTGAACTTTTCCTATTCAGCCAGCATTAGGGTTTTAAACCCTAAACTGAGCTTTTCCATGCAATCAGCATTAGGGTTTTAAACCCTAAACTGAATTTTCCTTTTAATCAGCATTAGGGTTTTAAACCCTAAACTGAACTTTTTCCATTCAGCCAGCATTAGGGTTTTAAACCCTAAACTGAGCTTTTCCATGCAATCAGCATTAGGGTTTTAAACCCTAAACTGAATTTTCCTTTTAGTCAGCATTAGGGTTTTAAACCCTAAACTGAACTTTTTCCCATTCAGCCAGCATTAGGGTTTTAAACCCTAAACTGAGCTTTTCCATGCAATCAGCATTAGGGTTTTAAACCCTAAACTGAATTTTCCTTTTAGTCAGCATTAGGGTTTTAAACCCTAAACTGAACTTTTCCTTTCAGCCAGCATTAGGGTTTTAAACCCTAAACTGAGCTTTTCCATGCAATCAGCATTAGGGTTTTAAACCCTAAACTGAATTTTCCTTTTAGTCAGCATTAGGGTTTTAAACCCTAAACTGAACTTTTCCCATTCAGCCAGCATTAGGGTTTTAAACCCTAAACTGAGCTTTTCCATGCAATCAGCATTAGGGTTTTAAACCCTAAACTGAATTTTCCTTTTAGTCAGCATTAGGGTTTTAAACCCTAAACTGAACTTTTCCCATTCAGCCAGCATTAGGGTTTTAAACCCTAAACTGAGCTTTTCCATGCAATCAGCATTAGGGTTTTAAACCCTAAACTGAATTTTCCTTTTAATCAGCATTAGGGTTTTAAACCCTAAACTGAACTTTTTCCCATTCAGCCAGCATTAGGGTTTTAAACCCTAAACTGAGCTTTTCCATGCAATCAGCATTAGGGTTTTAAACCCTAAACTGAATTTTCCTTTTAGTCAGCATTAGGGTTTTAAACCCTAAACTGAACTTTTTCCTTTCAGCCAGCATTAGGGTTTTAAACCCTAAACTGAGCTTTTCCGTGCAATCAGCATTAGGGTTTTAAACCCTAAACTGAATTTTCCTTTAGTCAGCATTAGGGTTTTAAACCCTAAACTGAACTTTTTCCTTTCAACCAGCATTAGGGTTTTAAACCCTAAACTGAGCTTTTCCATGCAATCAGCATTAGGGTTTTAAACCCTAAACTGAATTTTCTTTTTAGTCAGCATTAGGGTTTTAAACCCTAAACTGAACTTTTCCTTTCAGCCAGCATTAGGGTTTTAAACCCTAAACTGAGCTTTTTCCATTCAGCCAGCATTAGGGTTTTAAACCCTAAACTGAGTTTTTCCATGCAATCAGCATTAGGGTTTTAAACCCTAAACTGAATTTTCCTTTTAATCAGCATTAGGGTTTTAAACCCTAAACTGAATTTTCCTTTTAGTCAGCATTAGGGTTTTAAACCCTAAACTGAACTTTTCCATTCAGCCAGCATTAGGGTTTTAAACCCTAAACTGAGCTTTTCCATGCAATCAGCATTAGGGTTTTAAACCCTAAACTGAATTTTCCTTTTAGTCAGCATTAGGGTTTTAAACCCTAAACTGAACTTTTCCCATTCAGCCAGCATTAGGGTTTTAAACCCTAAACTGAGCTTTTCCATGCAATCAGCATTAGGGTTTTAAACCCTAAACTGAATTTTCCTTTTAGTCAGCATTAGGGTTTTAAACCCTAAACTGAACTTTTTCCCATTCAGCCAGCATTAGGGTTTTAAACCCTAAACTGAGCTTTTCCATGCAATCAGCATTAGGGTTTTAAACCCTAAACTGAATTTTCCTTTTAGTCAGCATTAGGGTTTTAAACCCTAAACTGAACTTTTTCCTTTCAGCCAGCATTAGGGTTTTAAACCCTAAACTGAACTTTTTCCTTTCAGCCAGCATTAGGGTTTTAAACCCTAAACTGAGCTTTTCCATGCAATCAGCATTAGGGTTTTAAACCCTAAACTGAATTTTCCTTTTAGTCAGCATTAGGGTTTTAAACCCTAAACTGAACTTTTTCCCATTCAGCCAGCATTAGGGTTTTAAACCCTAAACTGAGCTTTTCCATGCAATCAGCATTAGGGTTTTAAACCCTAAACTGAATTTTCCTTTTAATCAGCATTAGGGTTTTAAACCCTAAACTGAACTTTTTCCCATTCAGCCAGCATTAGGGTTTTAAACCCTAAACTGAGCTTTTCCATGCAATCAGCATTAGGGTTTTAAACCCTAAACTGAATTTTCCTTTTAATCAGCATTAGGGTTTTAAACCCTAAACTGAACTTTTTCCATTCAGCCAGCATTAGGGTTTTAAACCCTAAACTGAGCTTTTCCATGTAATCAGCATTAGGGTTTTAAACCCTAAACTGAATTTTCCTTTTAGTCAGCATTAGGGTTTTAAACCCTAAACTGAACTTTTTCCTTTCAGCCAGCATTAGGGTTTTAAACCCTAAACTGAGCTTTTCCGTGCAATCAGCATTAGGGTTTTAAACCCTAAACTGAATTTTCCTTTAGTCAGCATTAGGGTTTTAGCATTAGGGTTTTAAACCCTGAACTGAACTTTTTCTATTTCAGTCAGCATTAGGGTTTTAAACCCTAAACTGAACTTTTTCCCATTCAGCCAGCATTAGGGTTTTAAACCCTAAACTGAGCTTTTCCATGCAATCAGCATTAGGGTTTTAAATCCTAAACTGAATTTTCCTTTTAATCAGCATTAGGGTTTTAAACCCTAAACTGAACTTTTTCCCATTCAGCCAGCATTAGGGTTTTAAACCCTAAACTGAGCTTTTCCATGCAATCAGCATTAGGGTTTTAAACCCTAAACTGAATTTTCCTTTTAGTCAGCATTAGGGTTTTAAACCCTAAACTGAACTTTTTCCCATTCAGCCAGCATTAGGGTTTTAAACCCTAAACTGAGCTTTTCCATGCAATCAGCATTAGGGTTTTAAACCCTAAACTGAATTTTCCTTTTAGTCAGCATTAGGGTTTTAAACCCTAAACTGAACTTTTCCCATTCAGCCAGCATTAGGGTTTTAAACCCTAAACTGAGCTTTTCCATGCAATCAGCATTAGGGTTTTAAACCCTAAACTGAATTTTCCTTTTAGTCAGCATTAGGGTTTTAAACCCTAAACTGAACTTTTTCCTTTCAGCCAGCATTAGGGTTTTAAACCCTAAACTGAGCTTTTCCGTGCAATCAGCATTAGGGTTTTAAACCCTAAACTGAACTTTTTCCTTTCAGCCAGCATTAGGGTTTTAAACCCTAAACTGAACTTTTTCCATTCAGCCAGCATTAGGGTTTTAAACCCTAAACTGAGCTTTTCCATGCAATCAGCATTAGGGTTTTAAACCCTAAACTGAATTTTCCTTTTAATCAGCATTAGGGTTTTAAACCCTAAACTGAACTTTTTCCCATTCAGCCAGCATTAGGGTTTTAAACCCTAAACTGAGCTTTTCCATGCAATCAGCATTAGGGTTTTAAACCCTAAACTGAATTTTCCTTTTAATCAGCATTAGGGTTTTAAACCCTAAACTGAACTTTTTCCTTTCAGCCAGCATTAGGGTTTTAAACCCTAAACTGAGCTTTTCCATGCAATCAGCATTAGGGTTTTAAACCCTAAACTGAATTTTCCTTTTAGTCAGCATTAGGGTTTTAAACCCTAAACTGAACTTTTTCCTTTCAGCCAGCATTAGGGTTTTAAACCCTAAACTGAGCTTTTCCGTGCAATCAGCATTAGGGTTTTAAACCCTAAACTGAATTTTCCTTTTAGTCAGCATTAGGGTTTTAAACCCTAAACTGAACTTTTTCCATTCAGCTCGCATTAGGGTTTTAAAACCCTAAACTGAGCTTTTCCATCTAATCAGCATTAGGGTTTTAAACCCTAAACTGAATTTTCCTTTTAGTCAGCATTAGGGTTTTAAACCCTAAACTGAACTTTTTTCCTTTCAGTCAGCATTAGGGTTTTAAACCCTAAACTGAACTTTTTCCTTTCAGCCAGCATTAGGGTTTTAAACCCTAAACTGAGCTTTTCCATGCAATCAGCATTAGGGTTTTAAACCCTAAACTGAACTTTTCCTTTTAATCAGCATTAGGGTTTTAAACCCTAAACTGAACTTTTTCCATTCAGCCAGCATTAGGGTTTTAAACCCTAAACTGAGCTTTTCCATGCAATCAGCATTAGGGTTTTAAACCCTAAACTGAGCTTTTCCATGCAATCAGCATTAGGGTTTTAAACCCTAAACTGAATTTTCCTTTTAGTCAGCATTAGGGTTTTAAACCCTAAACTGAACTTTTCCCATTCAGCCAGCATTAGGGTTTTAAACCCTAAACTGAGCTTTTCCATGCAATCAGCATTAGGGTTTTAAACCCTAAACTGAATTTTCCTTTTAGTCAGCATTAGGGTTTTAAACCCTAAACTGAACTTTTTCCATTCAGTCAGCATTAGGGTTTTAAACCCTAAACTGAGCTTTTCCATGCAATCAGCATTAGGGTTTTAAACCCTAAACTGAATTTTCCATTTAGTCAGCATTAGGGTTTTAAACCCTAAACTGAACTTTTTCCTTTCAGCCAGCATTAGGGTTTTAAACCCTAAACTGAACTTTTTCCCATTCAACCAGCATTAGGGTTTTAAACCCTAAACTGAGCTTTTCCATGCAATCAGCATTAGGGTTTTAAACCCTAAACTGAATTTTCCTTTTAGTCAGCATTAGGGTTTTAAACCCTAAACTGAACTTTTTCCCATTCAGCCAGCATTAGGGTTTTAAACCCTAAACTGAGCTTTTCCATGCAATCAGCATTAGGGTTTTAAACCCTAAACTGAATTTTCCTTTTAGTCAGCATTAGGGTTTTAAACCCTAAACTGAACTTTTTCCTTTCAGCCAGCATTAGGGTTTTAAACCCTAAACTGAGCTTTTCCATGCAATCAGCATTAGGGTTTTAAACCCTAAACTGAATTTTCCTTTTAGTCAGCATTAGGGTTTTAAACCCTAAACTGAACTTTTTCCATTCAGCCAGCATTAGGGTTTTAAACCCTAAACTGAGCTTTTCCATGTAATCAGCATTAGGGTTTTAAACCCTAAACTGAATTTTCCTTTTAGTCAGCATTAGGGTTTTAAACCCTAAACTGAACTTTTTCCTTTCAGCCAGCATTAGGGTTTTAAACCCTAAACTGAGCTTTTCCGTGCAATCAGCATTAGGGTTTTAAACCCTAAACTGAATTTTCCTTTAGTCAGCATTAGGGTTTTAAACCCTAAACTGAACTTTTTCCATTCAGCCAGCATTAGGGTTTTAAACCCTAAACTGAGCTTTTCCATGCAATCAGCATTAGGGTTTTAAACCCTAAACTGAGCTTTTCCATGCAATCAGCATTAGGGTTTTAAACCCTAAACTGAATTTTCCTTTTAATCAGCATTAGGGTTTTAAACCCTAAACTGAACTTTTTCCCATTCAGCCAGCATTAGGGTTTTAAACCCTAAACTGAGCTTTTCCATGTAATCAGCATTAGGGTTTTAAACCCTAAACTGAATTTTCCTTTTAGTCAGCATTAGGGTTTTAAACCCTAAACTGAACTTTTTCCTTTCAGCCAGCATTAGGGTTTTAAACCCTAAACTGAGCTTTTCAATGCAATCAGCATTAGGGTTTTAAACCCTAAACTGAATTTTCCTTTTAGTCAGCATTAGGGTTTTAAACCCTAAACTGAATTTTTCCTTTAGTCGGCATTAGGGTTTTAAACCCTAAACTGAACTTTTTCCTTTCAGCCAGCATTAGGGTTTTAAACCCTAAACTGAGCTTTTCCATGCAATCAGCATTAGGGTTTTAAACCCTAAACTGAATTTTCCTTTTAGTCAGCATTAGGGTTTTAAACCCTAAACTGAACTTTTTCCTATTCAGCCAGCATTAGGGTTTTAAACCCTAAACTGAGCTTTTCCATGCAATCAACATTGGGGTTTTAAACCCTAAACTGAATTTTCCTTTTAGTCAGCATTAGGGTTTTAAACCCTAAACTGAACTTTTTCCCATTCAGCCAGCATTAGGGTTTTAAACCCTAAACTGAGCTTTTCCATGCAATCAGCATTAGGGTTTTAAACCCTAAACTGAATTTTCCTTTTAGTCAGCATTAGGGTTTTAAACCCTAAACTGAACTTTTTCCTATTCAGCCAGCATTAGGGTTTTAAACCCTAAACTGAGCTTTTCCATGCAATCAGCATTAGGGTTTTAAACCCTAAACTGAATTTTCCTTTTAGTCAGCATTAGGGTTTTAAACCCTAAACTGAACTTTTTCCTTTCAGCCAGCATTAGGGTTTTAAACCCTAAACTGAGCTTTTCCGTGCAATCAGCATTAGGGTTTTAAACCCTAAACTGAATTTTCCTTTTAGTCAGCATTAGGGTTTTAAACCCTAAACTGAACTTTTCCCTTTCAGCCAGCATTAGGGTTTTAAACCCTAAACTGAGCTTTTCCATGCAATCAGCATTAGGGTTTTAAACCCTAAACTGAACTTTTCCTTTTAGTCAGCATTAGGGTTTTAAACCCTAAACTGAACTTTTTCCATTCAGCCAGCATTAGGGTTTTAAACCCTAAACTGAGCTTTTCCATGCAATCAGCATTAGGGTTTTAAACCCTAAACTGAATTTTCCTTTTAATCAGCATTAGGGTTTTAAACCCTAAACTGAACTTTTTCCCATTCAGCCAGCATTAGGGTTTTAAACCCTAAACTGAGCTTTTCCATGCAATCAGCATTAGGGTTTTAAACCCTAAACTGAATTTTCCTTTTAGTCAGCATTAGGGTTTTAAACCCTAAACTGAACTTTTCCTTTCAGCCAGCATTAGGGTTTTAAACCCTAAACTGAGCTTTTCCATGCAATCAGCATTAGGGTTTTAAACCCTAAACTGAATTTTCCTTTTAGTCAGCATTAGGGTTTTAAACCCTAAACTGAACTTTTTCCATTCAGCCAGCATTAGGGTTTTAAACCCTAAACTGAGCTTTTCCATGCAATCAGCATTAGGGTTTTAAACCCTAAACTGAATTTTCCTTTTAGTCAGCATTAGGGTTTTAAACCCTAAACTGAACTTTTTCCTTTTCAGTCAGCATTAGGGTTTTAAACCCTAAACTGAACTTTTTCCCATTCAGCCAGCATTAGGGTTTTAAACCCTAAACTGAGCTTTTCCATGCAATCAGCATTAGGGTTTTAAACCCTAAACTGAATTTTCCTTTTAGTCAGCATTAGGGTTTTAAACCCTAAACTGAACTTTTCCCATTCAGCCAGCATTAGGGTTTTAAACCCTAAACTGAGCTTTTCCATTCAGCCAGCATTAGGGTTTTAAACCCTAAACTGAGCTTTTCCATGCAATCAGCATTAGGGTTTTAAACCCTAAACTGAATTTTCCATTTAGTCAGCATTAGGGTTTTAAACCCTAAACTGAACTTTTTCCTTTCAGCCAGCATTAGGGTTTTAAACCCTAAACTGAACTTTTTCCCATTCAACCAGCATTAGGGTTTTAAACCCTAAACTGAGCTTTTCCATAAAATCAGCATTAGGGTTTTAAATCCTAAACTGAATTTTTCCTTTTTATCAGCATTAGGGTTTTAAACCTTATACTGAACTTTTTCCCATTCAGCCAGCATTAGGGTTTTAAACCCTAAACTGAGCTTTTCCATGCAATCAGCATTAGGGTTTTAAATCCTAAACTGAATTTTCCTTTTAATCAGCATTAGGGTTTTAAACCCTAAACTGAACTTTTTCCCATTCAGCCAGCATTAGGGTTTTAAACCCTAAACTGAGCTTTTCCATGCAATCAGCATTAGGGTTTTAAACCCTAAACTGAATTTTCCTTTTAGTCAGCATTAGGGTTTTAAACCCTAAACTGAACTTTTTCCATTCAGCCAGCATTAGGGTTTTAAACCCTAAACTGAGCTTTTCCATGTAATCAGCATTAGGGTTTTAAACCCTAAACTGAATTTTCCTTTTAGTCAGCATTAGGGTTTTAAACCCTAAACTGAACTTTTTCCTTTCAGCCAGCATTAGGGTTTTAAACCCTAAACTGAGCTTTTACGTGCAATCAGCATTAGGGTTTTAAACCCTAAACTGAATTTTCCTTTAGTCAGCATTAGGGTTTTAGCATTAGGGTTTTAAACCCTGAACTGAACTTTTTCTATTTTAGTCAGCATTAGGGTTTTAAACCCTAAACTGAACTTTTTCCATTCAGCCAGCATTAGGGTTTTAAACCCTAAACTGAGCTTTTCCATGCAATCAGCATTAGGGTTTTAAACCCTAAACTGAATTTTCCTTTTAATCAGCATTAGGGTTTTAAACCCTAAACTGAACTTTTTCCTTTCAGCCAGCATTAGGGTTTTAAACCCTAAACTGAGCTTTTCCATGCAATCAGCATTAGGGTTTTAAACCCTAAACTGAATTTTCCTTTTAGTCAGCATTAGGGTTTTAAACCCTAAACTGAACTTTTTCTATTCAGCCAGCATTAGGGTTTTAAACCCTAAACTGAGCTTTTCCATGCAATCAGCATTAGGGTTTTAAACCCTAAACTGAATTTTCCTTTTAGTCAGCATTAGGGTTTTAAACCCTAAACTGAACTTTTTCCATTCAGCCAGCATTAGGGTTTTAAACCCTAAACTGAGCTTTTCCATGCAATCAGCATTAGGGTTTTAAACCCTAAACTGAATTTTCCTTTTAGTCAGCATTAGGGTTTTAAACCCTAAACTGAACTTTTTCCTTTCAGCCAGCATTAGGGTTTTAAACCCTAAACTGAGCTTTTCCGTGCAATCAGCATTAGGGTTTTAAACCCTAAACTGAATTTTCCTTTAGTCAGCATTAGGGTTTTAAACCCTAAACTGAACTTTTTCCCATTCAGCCAGCATTAGGGTTTTAAACCCTAAACTGAGCTTTTCCATGCAATCAGCATTAGGGTTTTAAACCCTAAACTGAATTTTCCTTTTAGTCAGCATTAGGGTTTTAAACCCTAAACTGAACTTTTTCCCATTCAGCCAGCATTAGGGTTTTAAACCCTAAACTGAGCTTTTCCATGCAATCAGCATTAGGGTTTTAAACCCTAAACTGAATTTTCCTTTTAGTCAGCATTAGGGTTTTAAACCCTAAACTGAACTTTTTCCATTCAGCCAGCATTAGGGTTTTAAACCCTAAACTGAGCTTTTCCATGCAATCAGCATTAGGGTTTTAAACCCTAAACTGAATTTTCCTTTTAGTCAGCATTAGGGTTTTAAACCCTAAACTGAACTTTTTCCTTTAAGCCAGCATTAGGGTTTTAAACCCTAAACTGAGCTTTTCCGTGCAATCAGCATTAGGGTTTTAAACCCTAAACTGAATTTTCCTTTAGTCAGCATTAGGGTTTTAAACCCTAAACTGAACTTTTTCCATTCAGCCAGCATTAGGGTTTTAAAACCCTAAACTGAGCTTTTCCCTGCTATCAGCATTAGGGTTTTAAACCCTAAACTGAATTTTCTTTTTAGTCAGCATTAGGGTTTTAAACCCTAAACTGAACTTTTTCCTTTTCAGTCAGCATTAGGGTTTTAAACCCTAAACTGAACTTTTTCCCATTCAGCCAGCATTTGGGTTTTAAACCCTAAACTGAGTTTTTCCATGCAATCAGCATTAGGGTTTTAAACCCTAAACTGAATTTTCCTTTTAATCAGCATTAGGGTTTTAAACCCTAAACTGAACTTTTTCCCATTCAGCCAGCATTAGGGTTTTAAACCCTAAACTGAGCTTTTTCATGCAATCAGCATTAGGGTTTTAAACCCTAAACTGAGCTTTTCCATGCAATCAGCATTAGGGTTTTAAACCCTAAACTGAATTTTCCTTTTAATCAGCATTAGGGTTTTAAACCCTAAACTAAACTTTTTCCCATTCAGCCAGCATTAGGGTTTTAAACCCTAAACTGAGCTTTTCCATGCAATCAGCATTAGGGTTTTAAACCCTAAACTGAATTTTCCTTTTAGTCAGCATTAGGGTTTTAAACCCTAAACTGAACTTTTCCCATTCAGCCAGCATTAGGGTTTTAAACCCTAAACTGAGCTTTTCCATGCAATCAGCATTAGGGTTTTAAACCCTAAACTGAATTTTCCATTTAGTCAGCATTAGGGTTTTAAACCCTAAACTGAACTTTTTCCTTTCAGCCAGCATTAGGGTTTTAAACCCTAAACTGAACTTTTTCCCATTCAACCAGCATTAGGGTTTTAAACCCTAAACTGAGCTTTTCCATAAAATCAGCATTAGGGTTTTAAATCCTAAACTGAATTTTTCCTTTTTATCAGCATTAGGGTTTTAAACCCTAAACTGAACTTTTTCCCATTCAGCCAGCATTAGGGTTTTAAACCCTAAACTGAGCTTTTCCATGCAATCAGCATTAGGGTTTTAAATCCTAAACTGAATTTTCCTTTTAATCAGCATTAGGGTTTTAAACCCTAAACTGAACTTTTTCCCATTCAGCCAGAATTAGGGTTTTAAACCCTAAACTGAGCTTTTCCATGCAATCAGCATTAGGGTTTTAAACCCTAAACTGAATTTTCCTTTTAGTCAGCATTAGGGTTTTAAACCCTAAACTGAACTTTTTCCCATTCAGCCAGCATTAGGGTTTTAAACCCTAAACTGAGCTTTTCCATGTAATCAGCATTAGGGTTTTAAACCCTAAACTGAATTTTCCTTTTAGTCAGCATTAGGGTTTTAAACCCTAAACTGAACTTTTTCCTTTCAGCCAGCATTAGGGTTTTAAACCCTAAACTGAGCTTTTCCGTGCAATCAGCATTAGGGTTTTAAACCCTAAACTGAAATTTTCCTTTAGTCAGCATTAGGGTTTTAGCATTAGGGTTTTAAACCCTGAACTGAACTTTTTCTATTTCAGTCAGCATTAGGGTTTTAAACCCTAAACTGAACTTTTTCCCATTCACCCAGCATTAGGGTTTTAAACCCTAAACTGAGCTTTTCCATGCAATTAGCCTTAGAGTTTTAAACCCTAAACTGAATTTTCCTTTTAGTCAGCATTAGGGTTTTAAACCCTAAACTGAACTTTTTCCTATTCAGCCAGCATTAGGGTTTTAAACCCTAAACTGAGCTTTTCCATGCAATCAACATTGGGGTTTTAAACCCTAAACTGAATTTTCCTTTTAGTCAGCATTAGGGTTTTAAACCCTAAACTGAACTTTTTCCTATTCAGCCAGCATTAGGGTTTTAAACCCTAAACTGAGCTTTTCCATGCAATCAGCATTAGGGTTTTAAACCCTAAACTGAATTTTCCTTTTAATCAGCATTAGGGTTTTAAACCCTAAACTGAACTTTTTCCATTCAGCCAGCATTAGGGTTTTAAACCCTAAACTGAGCTTTTCCATGCAATCAGCATTAGGGTTTTAAACCCTAAACTGAATTTTCCTTTTAGTCAGCATTAGGGTTTTAAACCCTAAACTGAACTTTTTCCTTTCAGCCAGCATTAGGGTTTTAAACCCTAAACTGAGCTTTTCCGTGCAATCAGCATTAGGGTTTTAAACCCTAAACTGAATTTTCCTTTTAGTCAGCATTAGGGTTTTAAACCCTAAACTGAACTTTTCCCATTCAGCCAGCATTAGGGTTTTAAACCCTAAACTGAGCTTTTCCATGCAATCAGCATTAGGGTTTTAAACCCTAAACTGAATTTTCCTTTTAATCAGCATTAGGGTTTTAAACCCTAAACTGAACTTTTTCCCATTCAGCCAGCATTAGGGTTTTAAACCCTAAACTGAGCTTTTCCATGCAATCAGCATTAGGGTTTTAAACCCTAAACTGAATTTTCCTTTTAATCAGCATTAGGGTTTTAAACCCTAAACTGAACTTTTTCCCATTCAGCCAGCATTAGGGTTTTAAACCCTAAACTGAGCTTTTCCATGCAATCAGCATTAGGGTTTTAAACCCTAAACTGAATTTTCCTTTTAGTCAGCATTAGGGTTTTAAACCCTAAACTGAACTTTTTCCTTTAAGCCAGCATTAGGGTTTTAAACCCTAAACTGAGCTTTTCCGTGCAATCAGCATTAGGGTTTTAAACCCTAAACTGAATTTTCCTTTTAGTCAGCATTAGGGTTTTAAACCCTAAACTGAACTTTTTCCATTCAGCCAGCATTAGGGTTTTAAAACCCTAAACTGAGCTTTTCCATGCAATCAGCATTAGGGTTTTAAACCCTAAACTGAATTTTCCTTTTTAGTCAGCATTAGGGTTTTAAACCCTAAACTGAACTTTTTCCTTTTCAGTCAGCATTAGGGTTTTAAACCCTAAACTGAACTTTTTCCCATTCAGCCAGCATTTGGGTTTTAAACCCTAAACTGAGTTTTTCCATGCAATCAGCATTAGGGTTTTAAACCCTAAACTGAATTTTCCTTTTAATCAGCATTAGGGTTTTAAACCCTAAACTGAACTTTTTCCCATTCAGCCAGCATTAGGGTTTTAAACCCTAAACTGAGCTTTTTCATGCAATCAGCATTAGGGTTTTAAACCCTAAACTGAGCTTTTCCATGCAATCAGCATTAGGGTTTTAAACCTTAAACTGAACTTTTCCATGCAATCAGCATTAGGGTTTTAAACCCTAAACTAAACTTTTTCCATTCAGCCAGCATTAGGGTTTTAAACCCTAAACTGAGCTTTTCCATGCAATCAGCATTAGGGTTTTAAACCCTAAACTGAATTTTCCTTTTAGTCAGCATTAGGGTTTTAAACCCTAAACTGAACTTTTTCCCATTCAGTCAGCATTAGGGTTTTAAACCCTAAACTGAGCTTTTCCATGCAATCAGCATTAGGGTTTTAAACCCTAAACTGAATTTTCCATTTAGTCAGCATTAGGGTTTTAAACCCTAAACTGAACTTTTTCCTTTCAGCCAACATTAGGGTTTTAAACCCTAAACTGAACTTTTTCCCATTTAACCAGCATTAGGGTTTTAAACCCTAAACTGAGCTTTTCCATAAAATCAGCATTAGGGTTTTAAATCCTAAACTGAATTTTTCCTTTTTATCAGCATTAGGGTTTTAAACCCTAAACTGAACTTTTTCCCATTCAGCCAGCATTAGGGTTTTAAACCCTAAACTGAGCTTTTCCATGCAATCAGCATTAGGGTTTTAAATCCTAAACTGAATTTTCCTTTTAATCAGCATTAGGGTTTTAAACCCTAAACTGAACTTTTTCCCATTCAGCCAGAATTAGGGTTTTAAACCCTAAACTGAGCTTTTCCATGCAATCAGCATTAGGGTTTTAAACCCTAAACTGAATTTTCCTTTTAATCAGCATTAGGGTTTTAAACCCTAAACTGAACTTTTTCCCATTCAGCCAGCATTAGGGTTTTAAACCCTAAACTGAGCTTTTCCATGTAATCAGCATTAGGGTTTTAAACCCTAAACTGAATTTTCCTTTTAGTCAGCATTAGGGTTTTAAACCCTAAACTGAACTTTTTCCTTTCAGCCAGCATTAGGGTTTTAAACCCTAAACTGAGCTTTTCCGTGCAATCAGCATTAGGGTTTTAAACCCTAAACTGAATTTTCCTTTAGTCAGCATTAGGGTTTTAAACCCTAAACTGAACTTTTTCCATTCAGCCAGCATTAGGGTTTTAAAACCCTAAACTGAGCTTTTCCCTGCTATCAGCATTAGGGTTTTAAACCCTAAACTGAATTTTCTTTTTAGTCAGCATTAGGGTTTTAAACCCTGAACTGAACTTTTTCTATTTCAGTCAGCATTAGGGTTTTAAACCCTAAACTGAACTTTTTCCCATTCACCCAGCATTAGGGTTTTAAACCCTAAACTGAGCTTTTCCATGTAATCAGCATTAGGGTTTTAA
The DNA here is from genome assembly GCF_000715075.1 of Nicotiana tabacum. NCBI lineage: Eukaryota > Viridiplantae > Streptophyta > Magnoliopsida > Solanales > Solanaceae > Nicotiana > Nicotiana tabacum. Next base: position 16,836,424 of record NC_134080.1, read on the forward strand.
ACCCTAAACTGAATTTTCCTTTTAGTCAGCATTAGGGTTTTAAACCCTAAACTGAACTTTTTCCTTTCAGCCAGCATTAGGGTTTTAAACCCTAAACTGAGCTTTTCCGTGCAATCAGCATTAGGGTTTTAAACCCTAAACTGAATTTTCCTTTAGTCAGCATTAGGGTTTTAGCATTAGGGTTTTAAACCCTGAACTGAACTTTTTCTATTTCAGTCAGCATTAGGGTTTTAAACCCTAAACTGAACTTTTTCCCATTCACCCAGCATTAGGGTTTTAAACCCTAAACTGAGCTTTTCCATGCAATTAGCCTTAGGGTTTTAAACCCTAAACTGAATTTTCCTTTTAATCAGCATTAGGGTTTTAAACCCTAAACTGAACTTTTTCCCATTCAGCCAGCATTAGGGTTTTAAACCCTAAACTGAGCTTTTCCATGCAATCAGCATTAGGGTTTTAAACCCTAAACTGAATTTTCCTTTTAGTCAGCATTAGGGTTTTAAACCCTAAACTGAACTTTTTCCCATTCAGCCAGCATTAGGGTTTTAAACCCTAAACTGAGCTTTTCCATGCAATCAGCATTAGGGTTTTAAACCCTAAACTGAATTTTCCTTTTAATCAGCATTAGGGTTTTAAACCCTAAACTGAACTTTTTCCCATTCAGCCAGCATTAGGGTTTTAAACCCTAAACTGAGCTTTTCCATGCAATCAGCATTAGGGTTTTAAACCCTAAACTGAATTTTCCTTTTAGTCAGCATTAGGGTTTTAAACCCTAAACTGAACTTTTTCCTTTCAGCCAGCATTAGGGTTTTAAACCCTAAACTGAGCTTTTCCGTGCAATCAGCATTAGAGTTTTAAACCCTAAACTGAATTTTCCTTTAGTCAGCATTAGGGTTTTAAACCCTAAACTGAACTTTTTCCCATTCAGCCAGCATTAGGGTTTTAAACCCTAAACTGAGCTTTTCCATGCAATCAGCATTAGGGTTTTAAACCCTAAACTGAATTTTCCTTTTAGTCAGCATTAGGGTTTTAAACCCTAAACTGAACTTTTTCCCATTCAGCCAGCATTAGGGTTTTAAACCCTAAACTGAGCTTTTCCATGCAATCAGCATTAGGGTTTTAAACCCTAAACTGAATTTTCCTTTTAGTCAGCATTAGGGTTTTAAACCCTAAACTGAACTTTTTCCTATTCAGCCAGCATTAGGGTTTTAAACCCTAAACTGAGCTTTTCCATGCAATCAGCATTAGGGTTTTAAACCCTAAACTGAATTTTCCTTTTAGTCAGCATTAGGGTTTTAAACCCTAAACTGAACTTTTTCCTTTCAGCCAGCATTAGGGTTTTAAACCCTAAACTGAGCTTTTCCGTGCAATCAGCATTAGGGTTTTAAACCCTAAACTGAATTTTCCTTTTAGTCAGCATTAGGGTTTTAAACCCTAAACTGAACTTTTTCCTTTCAGCCAGCATTAGGGTTTTAAAACCCTAAACTGAGCTTTTCCATGCAATCAGCATTAGGGTTTTAAACCCTAAACTGAATTTTTCCTTTGTTTGGCGTTAGGGTTTTAAACCCTAAACTGAATTTTCCTTTTAGTCAACATTAGGGTTTTAAACCCTAAACTGAACTTTTTCCATTCAGCCAGCATTAGGGTTTTAAACCCTAAACTGAGTTTTTCCATGCAATCAGCATTAGGGTTTTAAACCCTAAACTGAATTTTCCTTTTAATCAGCATTAGGGTTTTAAACCCTAAACTGAATTTTTTCCCATTCAGCCAGCATTAGGGTTTTAAACCCTAAACTGAGCTTTTTCATGCAATCAGCATTAGGGTTTTAAACCCTAAACTGAGCTTTTCCATGCAATCAGCATTAGGGTTTTAAACCCTAAACTGAATTTGCCTTTTAATCAGCATTAGGGTTTTAAACCCTAAACTGAACTTTTTCCCATTCAGCCAGCATTAGGGTTTTAAACCCTAAACTGAGCTTTTCCATGCAATCAGCATTAGGGTTTTAAACCCTAAACTGAATTTTCCTTTTAGTCAGCATTAGGGTTTTAAACCCTAAACTGAACTTTTTCCTATCAGCCAGCATTAGGGTTTTAAACCCTAAACTGAGCTTTTCCATGCAATCAGCATTAGGGTTTTAAACCCTAAACTGAATTTTCCATTTAGTCAGCATTAGGGTTTTAAACCCTAAACTGAACTTTTCCTTTCAGCCAGCATTAGGGTTTTAAACCCTAAACTGAACTTTTTCCCATTTAACCAGCATTAGGGTTTTAAACCCTAAACTGAGCTTTTCCATAAAATCAGCATTAGGGTTTTAAATCCTAAACTGAATTTTTCCTTTTTATCAGCATTAGGGTTTTAAACCCTAAACTGAACTTTTTCTATTCAGCCAGCATTAGGGTTTTAAACCCTAAACTGAGCTTTTCCATGCAATCAGCATTAGGGTTTTAAACCCTAAACTGAATTTTCCTTTTAGTCAGCATTAGGGTTTTAAACCCTAAACTGAACTTTTTCCATTCAGCCAGCATTAGGGTTTTAAACCCTAAACTGAGCTTTTCCATGCAATCAGCATTAGGGTTTTAAACCCTAAACTGAATTTTCCTTTTAATCAGCATTAGGGTTTTAAACCCTAAACTGAACTTTTTCCCATTCAGCCAGCATTAGGGTTTTAAACCCTAAACTGAGCTTTTCCATGTAATCAGCATTAGGGTTTTAAACCCTAAACTGAATTTTCCTTTTAGTCAGCATTAGGGTTTTAAACCCTAAACTGAACTTTTCCTTTCAGCCAGCATTAGGGTTTTAAAACCCTAAACTGAGCTTTTCCATGCAATCAGCATTAGGGTTTTAAACCCTAAACTGAATTTTCCTTTAGTCAGCATTAGGGTTTTAAACCCTAAACTGAACTTTTTCCATTCAGCCAGCATTAGGGTTTTAAACCCTAAACTGAGCTTTTCCATGCAATCAGCATTAGGGTTTTAAACCCTAAACTGAATTTTCCTTTTAGTCAGCATTAGGGTTTTAAACCCTAAACTGAACTTTTTCTATTCAGCCAGCATTAGGGTTTTAAACCCTAAACTGAACTTTTTCTATTCAGCCAGCATTAGGGTTTTAAACCCTAAACTGAGCTTTTCCATGTAATCAGCATTAGGGTTTTAAACCCTAAACTGAATTTTCCTTTTAGTCAGCATTAGGGTTTTAAACCCTAAACTGAACTTTTTCCTTTCAGCCAGCATTAGGGTTTTAAACCCTAAACTGAGCTTTTCCGTGCAATCAGCATTAGGGTTTTAAACCCTAAACTGAATTTTCCTTTAGTCAGCATTAGGGTTTTAAACCCTAAACTGAATTTTCCTTTTAGTCAGCATTAGGGTTTTAAACCCTAAACTGAACTTTTTCCATTCAGCCAGCATTAGGGTTTTAAACCCTAAACTGAGCTTTTCCATGCAATCAGCATTAGGGTTTTAAACCCTAAACTGAATTTTCCTTTTAATCAGCATTAGGGTTTTAAACCCTAAACTGAACTTTTTCCATTCAGCCAGCATTAGGGTTTTAAACCCTAAACTGAGCTTTTCCATGCAATCAGCATTAGGGTTTTAAACCCTAAACTGAGCTTTTCCATGCAATCAGCATTAGGGTTTTAAACCCTAAACTGAACTTTTTCCATTCAGCCAGCATTAGGGTTTTAAACCCTAAACTGAGCTTTTCCATGCAATCAGCATTAGGGTTTTAAACCCTAAACTGAATTTTCCTTTTAGTCAGCATTAGGGTTTTAAACCCTAAACTGAACTTTTTCCATTCAGCCAGCATTAGGGTTTTAAACCCTAAACTGAGCTTTTCCATGCAATCAGCATTAGGGTTTTAAACCCTAAACTGAATTTTCCTTTTAGTCAGCATTAGGGTTTTAAACCCTAAACTGAACTTTTCCTTTCAGCCAGCATTAGGGTTTTAAACCCTAAACTGAGCTTTTCCATGCAATCAGCATTAGGGTTTTAAACCCTAAACTGAATTTTCCTTTAGTCAGCATTAGGGTTTTAAACCCTAAACTGAACTTTTTCCATTCAGCCAGCATTAGGGTTTTAAACCCTAAACTGAGCTTTTCCATGCAATCAGCATTAGGGTTTTAAACCCTAAACTGAATTTTCCTTTTAATCAGCATTAGGGTTTTAAACCCTAAACTGAACTTTTTCCCATTCAGCCAGCATTAGGGTTTTAAACCCTAAACTGAGCTTTTCCATGCAATCAGCATTAGGGTTTTAAACCCTAAACTGAATTTTCCTTTTAGTCAGCATTAGGGTTTTAAACCCTAAACTGAACTTTTCCATTCAGCCAGCATTAGGGTTTTAAACCCTAAACTGAGCTTTTCCATGCAATCAGCATTAGGGTTTTAAACCCTAAACTGAATTTTCCTTTTAGTCAGCATTAGGGTTTTAAACCCTAAACTGAACTTTTTCCTTTAAGCCAGCATTAGGGTTTTAAACCCTAAACTGAGCTTTTCCGTGCAATCAGCATTAGGGTTTTAAACCCTAAACTGAATTTTCCTTTAGTCAGCATTAGGGTTTTAAACCCTAAACTGAACTTTTTCCTTTCAGCCAGCATTAGGGTTTTAAACCCTAAACTGAGCTTTTCCATGCTATCAGCATTAGGGTTTTAAACCCTAAACTGAATTTTCTTTTTAGTCAGCATTAGGGTTTTAAACCCTAAACTGAACTTTTTCCTTTTCAGTCAGCATTAGGGTTTTAAACCCTAAACTGAACTTTTTCCCATTCAGCCAGCATTTGGGTTTTAAACCCTAAACTGAGTTTTTCCATGCAATCAGCATTAGGGTTTTAAACCCTAAACTGAATTTTCCTTTTAATCAGCATTAGGGTTTTAAACCCTAAACTGAACTTTTTCCCATTCAGCCAGCATTAGGGTTTTAAACCCTAAACTGAGCTTTTTCATGCAATCAGCATTAGGGTTTTAAACCCTAAACTGAGCTTTTCCATTGCAATCAGCATTAGGGTTTTAAACCCTAAACTGAATTTTCCTTTTAATCAGCATTAGGGTTTTAAACCCTAAACTGAACTTTTTCCCATTCAGCCAGCATTAGGGTTTTAAACCCTAAACTGAGCTTTTCCATGCAATCAGCATTAGGGTTTTAAACCCTAAACTGAATTTTCCTTTTAGTCAGCATTAGGGTTTTAAACCCTAAACTGAACTTTTTCCATTCAGTCAGCATTAGGGTTTTAAACCCTAAACTGAGCTTTTCCATGCAATCAGCATTAGGGTTTTAAACCCTAAACTGAATTTTCCATTTAGTCAGCATTAGGGTTTTAAACCCTAAACTGAACTTTTTCCTTTCAGCCAACATTAGGGTTTTAAACCCTAAACTGAACTTTTTCCTATTTAACCAGCATTAGGGTTTTAAACCCTAAACTGAGCTTTTCCATAAAATCAGCATTAGGGTTTTAAATCCTAAACTGAATTTTCCTTTTAGTCAGCATTAGGGTTTTAAACCCTAAACTGAACTTTTTCCCATTCAGCCAGCATTAGGGTTTTAAACCCTAAACTGAGCTTTTCCATGCAATCAGCATTAGGGTTTTAAACCCTAAACTGAATTTTCCTTTTAGTCAGCATTAGGGTTTTAAACCCTAAACTGAACTTTTTCCATTCAGCCAGCATTAGGGTTTTAAACCCTAAACTGAGCTTTTCCATGCAATCAGCATTAGGGTTTTAAACCCTAAACTGAATTTTCCTTTTAATCAGCATTAGGGTTTTAAACCCTAAACTGAACTTTTTCCCATTCAGCCAGCATTAGGGTTTTAAACCCTAAACTGAGCTTTTCCATGTAATCAGCATTAGGGTTTTAAACCCTAAACTGAATTTTCCTTTTAGTCAGCATTAGGGTTTTAAACCCTAAACTGAACTTTTTCCTTTCAGCCAGCATTAGGGTTTTAAACCCTAAACTGAGCTTTTACGTGCAATCAGCATTAGGGTTTTAAACCCTAAACTGAATTTTCCTTTAGTCAGCATTAGGGTTTTAAACCCTAAACTGAACTTTTTCCATTCAGCCAGCATTAGGGTTTTAAAACCCTAAACTGAGCTTTTCCCTGCTATCAGCATTAGGGTTTTAAACCCTAAACTGAATTTTCTTTTTAGTCAGCATTAGGGTTTTAAACCCTGAACTGAACTTTTTCTATTTCAGTCAGCATTAGGGTTTTAAACCCTAAACTGAACTTTTTCCCATTCAGCCAGCATTAGGGTTTTAAACCCTAAACTGAGCTTTTCCATGCAATCAGCATTAGGGTTTTAAATCCTAAACTGAATTTTCCTTTTAATCAGCATTAGGGTTTTAAACCCTAAACTGAACTTTTTCCCATTCAGCCAGCATTAGGGTTTTAAACCCTAAACTGAGCTTTTCCATGCAATCAGCATTAGGGTTTTAAACCCTAAACTGAATTTTCCTTTTAATCAGCATTAGGGTTTTAAACCCTAAACTGAACTTTTTCCCATTCAGCCAGCATTAGGGTTTTAAACCCTAAACTGAGCTTTTCCATGCAATCAGCATTAGGGTTTTAAATCCTAAACTGAATTTTCCTTTTAATCAGCATTAGGGTTTTAAACCCTAAACTGAACTTTTTCCCATTCAGCCAGAATTAGGGTTTTAAACCCTAAACTGAGCTTTTCCATGCAATCAGCATTAGGGTTTTAAACCCTAAACTGAATTTTCCTTTTAATCAGCATTAGGGTTTTAAACCCTAAACTGAGCTTTTCCGTGCAATCAGCATTAGGGTTTTAAACCCTAAACTGAATTTTCCTTTAGTCAGCATTAGGGTTTTAAACCCTAAACTGAACTTTTTCCATTCAGCCAGCTTTAGGGTTTTAAAACCCTAAACTGAGCTTTTCCATGCTATCAGCATTAGGGTTTTAAACCCTAAACTGAATTTTCTTTTTAGTCAGCATTAGGGTTTTAAACCCTAAACTGAACTTTTTCCTTTTCAGTCAGCATTAGGGTTTTAAACCCTAAACTGAACTTTTTCCCATTCAGCCAGCATTTGGGTTTTAAACCCTAAACTGAGTTTTTCCATGCAATCAGCATTAGGGTTTTAAACCCTAAACTGAATTTTCCTTTTAATCAGCATTAGGGTTTTAAACCCTAAACTGAACTTTTTCCCATTCAGCCAGCATTAGGGTTTTAAACCCTAAACTGAGCTTTTTCATGCAATCAGCATTAGGGTTTTAAACCCTAAACTGAATTTTCATTTTAGTCAGCATTAGGGTTTTAAACCCTAAACTGAACTTTTTCCTTTCAGCCAGCATTAGGGTTTTAAACCCTAAACTGAGCTTTTCCATGCAATCAGCATTAGGGTTTTAAACCCTAAACTGAATTTTTCCTTTAGTCAGCATTAGGGTTTTAAACCCTAAACTGAGCTTTTCCATGCAATCAGCATTAGGGTTTTAAACCCTAAACTGAATTTTTCCTTTAGTCAGCATTAGGGTTTTAAAACCCTAAACTGAACTTTTTCCATTCAGCCAGCATTAGGGTTTTAAACCCTAAACTGAGCTTTTCCATGCAATCAGCATTAGGGTTTTAAAACTCTAAACTGAATTTTCCCTTTTAGTCAGCATTAGAGTTTTAAACCCTAAACTGAACTTTTCCTTTAGTCAGCATTAGGGTTTTAAAACCTAAGCTGAATTTTTTTTTCTTTTAGTCAGCATTAGGGTTTTAAAACCCTAAACTGAACTTTTCCTTTAGCCAAGCATTAGGGTTTTAAACCCTAAACTGAGCTTTCCCATGCAATCAGCATTAGGGTTTTAAAACCTTAAACTGAATTTTTCCTTCGTTCGGCATTAGGGTTTTAAACCCTGAACTGAACCTTTCCCCAGCTAGTCGGTGTTAGGGCTCCAACCCTGAACTGAGCATGCATATCCTCTTTCATCAATTTTATGAACTTCCTGGCGAATAATTAACGAAATTTTCCTAGTGAAACTGGGGCAGAAAATTTCGTTCGTTTGTTTTCTCCCGCAGGTCTAACCTCGAGCCACATGGATTGAAACGACCCACGAGATGAGTCCCAGTTCGGAATCAAAGAAAAAAAAAGAAGATGTCCCGAGATATCGGAGTAAATGGAAGGCAGATTGACTCGAACATTTGATTAAGGTCCTGAACCCTGCCGATCGCGTCTCACTCGTTATCTCAGAGATTAAACAAGTCGCCGCAACTCGCAAGCATCAAGATTCAGATCGAAGTCTACAAGCAGAATCAGCTAAGACCCAAGATCAAGTCGTAAAAGAATCATAGATAGGAATCTTGTAACTAGCAGTTGACATGCATATAAATAGTTAGTCCAGTTTCCAATTTTCGTTTGGTTGTAATAAGGTGGTCAGTGACGCAGCAGTGACAACAGCAACAGCAGTAGCAGCAAGCATTGCAATCCCATGGTAGTCCCAGCTACCAAAACTTCCCGAACTACATTGACCTGATTCCTGTTTAGCCCAGGATATGTAGGAAATCTTTGAAGCAAGATTCGGTCAGATCTTTCAAAAAAAATGTGTTTCACACGGAGTAGTCCATAGGCAAAAATTGCTCATACATGCTCACTTTATCTTTGCATGGAAACTCTTCGTGTTTCCGAACAAAGAGGGGCAGCTGTGAGCACGTGATTTTTGCTTCACGAGACAATCGCTCCAAAAGAAATAAAAAATAACAACAATTGATCCCGTTGTACAATTTTGGGATTTTTACATGGCACTTCGTTAATTGTTTATGACTTTGGCCCATTTTTACTTTATTAAAACAAAATACAAAAAATGTACGTGTCATGCATAATCTGAACCATAACATGGTTGTTAAATAGAAAAGCATAGACATGCATCTTTGCCCGTGATTTTGTTTTGTTTGATTTTTACCTGTTTTGAATTATTTTAATGTGTGTGCAAATAATTGTATTAGGTGTTTATTTTAATTTGATTTTACTTAGTTTTGTATTTTTATAATAAAAAAAAAAAGAAAAAAGGCCCTTCCTTTTCCGGACTTGGGCCAATTTGTTAAAATTGGCCCAAACAAACAATGCACAAAACCAGGCCTGCCCGGTCCAGTCCAACCTGATACCCAGGGTGTCCAAACGACGCCGTTTTAATCCAGTTTGATCTGGGCCGTTGATCTCAGATTGATCAACGGCCAAGATCACATTTCCCATACCCACGAACAGAACCCGACCCGTTTCCACCCGGACCAACCCAAACCCTTTACCCTTGAAACGACACCGTTTCCTTCGAGCTGAAGGATCCTGGCCCTTCATCGCATCTCATCCAACGGCCAGGATCCACCCACCCACTAACTATATAACCTTCTAACCTTACCCTACCCCCCATCCGACACCCCAGCTCCCGTCTTCACCATCTTCCCCATCAAACCCTAGAGCCGCCCCTGTATCCTTCACCATGAAAACCGGCGGCACGGACGCCGGTGACCTCGCCCTTAACACCATAGAACCCCCGTGCCGTCCTGAACCCAAATCTACCAACCACACACCTCGAATCCTATCCCACCTTCTCGAATCTTCATTTGAAGATTCGAGTCGGAACCTAATCTACACCGATCTGCTTTAAATTCATACCAAACACTCCCCAGACCCCCCTCGTGACCAAACCATACTTGGTTTGGTCCGAATCTGATCAGGGAAGCATGAATCCCAGATCTGAGTTTTGGAACTTTGTGACTCTTCGTCACTGGTCCATATCCGTTCAACCGAAGAGATTAAGGTCTAATGGACTTTAATCAAAGTGTTTCTCATCTGAGAAACACTTAGATTAAAGTCCGTTCAGCCTTAAGAAAGGTCTGTCCGAGTCCGAGTTAAGGTTTTGATTTTTCAAGGTTAAGGTGAGTTTCTTTCTTTCCTTTATTTGTTTTGGTCCCTGTGATTGTTCTAAAAGCTGTCCATGTTTGGTGGAATCTGGTGTTTTGAGTTTTATTAACTGTGTCATGTCCACCTTTCCCGAGCCTTTGTGTTTGATTCATTTCTTTCTTTTACTTGTTATTGAATGTGTATATGTGTACGTGCTGTGCGAATAGTTGAGCTTCAAATTTGAGCTGATTAGCTGACCCCTCGAGTACAATTCTGCTTAGTCAGTATAATTCGAACCTTGTGTGATACTGTTAAATGTCTGATTTTGGCTACGATTGTATGTGTTGTAACTAGTATAGTCGAATCGACATGTGTCGTCAATTAATTTCAACTGCCTGAACAATAACAAATCGATTTGCTTCTAGACACATTTGTTGAATCATTAGGAACTGAGTTGGTTTACTTATAGTTGTTAATTTGAATCGGAAATGTAAAAGGAATGTTTTGTTTAAGTTCTGAATTGGAGGGCATGTGCACTTGTGCACCTCATGTGCATTGTGCACAACCTGTGGCCTGCATAAAGGTTTTTGTTAAGTTTTAAATAATTTGACAGCATATGCTGTCAGATACATTCTGCTGCCCATACTCTACTTTAACCTCAAAAATAATAAACATTACTTAAAGTGAGTCTGTCAGGGAATATCATGGGTTTTGTTCATACTTAATTAGCCAATTGGAATCTGAAAATGGAAGGCACATGGGAGGGGTGTTGTGATATTCTAAACAGGCTGTTAAAAGGGGTAATGAAAGGCTTATAAAAGCAGGATGGAGAGATAGATAGAGATAGACCTGATAGGAGATAGAGAGAGGAAAAAAGAGGACCTGGAGATAAAGGAAGGAGGGTTGAAATACATACAGATACATACAGACATAGAGGGACACATAGAAAAAAAGAGGGAGAGAGGGGATACACACTGAGGAGTATACACACACAGACATACATAGACAGAGAAGATAGGAGGAAAGAAAAAGAAGAGGTCTGATAGATACACATAGATACAGAAATAGAAAGAGAGCAAGAAAGAGATAAAACAGACTAGGAAATCAGAAACTTGGTCTTGTTTGTCTGAAGTTCATCTGTTGTCAATGTGTTAGGCAGTGTTGCTTCTTCTAAGTTTCAATCGAGATTATTATTAGTGTTTTGTTGCATTTGGTATATCTCGGAATTGGATTGTCTGGAGTTTTGTTTCCATCACACTGGGTGCTGCTTCATTTGGCTGTTTTTCTCTTCAACTATAGCTCCACTTCTTGCAATAGAATCTGTTCTGCTGTGTTGTTTCGATTGCTGCTGTTATTGCTGCTGCACCTGTTGCCATTGTTACTCTGTTGATTTCCCTCTTTTTCCTTTTAATCAGCATTAGGGTTTTAAACCCTAAACTGAACTTTTTCCCATTCAGCCAGCATTAGGGTTTTAAACCCTAAACTGAGCTTTTCCATGCAATCAGCATTAGGGTTTTAAACCCAAGACTGAATTTTCCTTTTAATCAGCATTAGGGTTTTAAACCCTAAACTGAACTTTTTCCCATTCAGCCAGCATTAGGGTTTTAAACCCTAAATTGAGCTTTTCCATGCAATCAGCATTAGGGTTTTAAACCCTAAACTGAATTTTCCTTTTAATCAGCATTAGGGTTTTAAACCCTAAACTGAACTTTTTCCCATTCAGCCAGCATTAGGGTTTTAAACCCTAAACTGAGCTTTTCCATGCAATCAGCATTAGGGTTTTAAACCCTAAACTGAATTTTCCTTTTAGTCAGCATTAGGGTTTTAAACCCTAAACTGAACTTTTTCCTTTCAGCCAGCATTAGGGTTTTAAACCCTAAACTGAGCTTTTCCGTGCAATCAGCATTAGAGTTTTAAACCCTAAACTGAATTTTCCTTTAGTCAGCATTAGGGTTTTAAACCCTAAACTGAACTTTTTCCCATTCAGCCAGCATTAGGGTTTTAAACCCTAAACTGAGCTTTTCCATGCAATCAGCATTAGGGTTTTAAACCCTAAACTGAATTTTCATTTTAATCAGCATTAGGGTTTTAAACCCTAAACTGAACTTTTTCCCATTCAGCCAGCATTAGGGTTTTAAACCCTAAACTGAGCTTTTCCATGCAATCAGCATTAGGGTTTTAAACCCTAAACTGAATTTTCCTTTTAATCAGCATTAGGGTTTTAAACCCTAAACTGAACTTTTTCCCATTCAGCCAGCATTAGGGTTTTAAACCCTAAACTGAGCTTTTCCATGCAATCAGCATTAGGGTTTTAAACCCTAAACTGAATTTTCCTTTTAGTCAGCATTAGGGTTTTAAACCCTAAACTGAACTTTTTCCTTTAAGCCAGCATTAGGGTTTTAAACCCTAAACTGAGCTTTTCCGTGCAATCAGCATTAGGGTTTTAAACCCTAAACTGAATTTTCCTTTAGTCAGCATTAGGGTTTTAAACCCTAAACTGAACTTTTTCCATTCAGCCAGCTTTAGGGTTTTAAAACCCTAAACTGAGCTTTTCCATGCTATCAGCATTAGGGTTTTAAACCCTAAACTGAATTTTCTTTTTAGTCAGCATTAGGGTTTTAAACCCTAAACTGAACTTTTTCCTTTTCAGTCAGCATTAGGGTTTTAAACCCTAAACTGAACTTTTTCCCATTCAGCCAGCATTTGGGTTTTAAACCCTAAACTGAGTTTTTCCATGCAATCAGCATTAGGGTTTTAAACCCTAAACTGAATTTTCCTTTTAATCAGCATTAGGGTTTTAAACCCTAAACTGAACTTTTTCCCATTCAGCCAGCATTAGGGTTTTAAACCCTAAACTGAGCTTTTTCATGCAATCAGCATTAGGGTTTTAAACCCTAAACTGAGCTTTTCCATGCAATCAGCATTAGGGTTTTAAACCCTAAACTGAATTTTCCTTTTAATCAGCATTAGGGTTTTAAACCCTAAACTAAACTTTTTCCCATTCAGCCAGCATTAGGGTTTTAAACCCTAAACTGAGCTTTTCCATGCAATCAGCATTAGGGTTTTAAACCCTAAACTGAATTTTCCTTTTAGTCAGCATTAGGGTTTTAAACCCTAAACTGAACTTTTTCCCATTCAGCCAGCATTAGGGTTTTAAACCCTAAACTGAGCTTTTCCATGCAATCAGCATTAGGGTTTTAAACCCTAAACTGAATTTTCCATTTAGTCAGCATTAGGGTTTTAAACCCTAAACTGAACTTTTTCCTTTCAGCCAGCATTAGGGTTTTAAACCCTAAACTGAACTTTTTCCCATTCAACCAGCATTAGGGTTTTAAACCCTAAACTGAGCTTTTCCATAAAATCAGCATTAGGGTTTTAAATCCTAAACTGAATTTTTCCTTTTTATCAGCATTAGGGTTTTAAACCTTATACTGAACTTTTTCCCATTCAGCCAGCATTAGGGTTTTAAACCCTAAACTGAGCTTTTCCATGCAATCAGCATTAGGGTTTTAAATCCTAAACTGAATTTTCCTTTTAATCAGCATTAGGGTTTTAAACCCTAAACTGAACTTTTTCCCATTCAGCCAGAATTAGGGTTTTAAACCCTAAACTGAGCTTTTCCATGCAATCAGCATTAGGGTTTTAAACCCTAAACTGAATTTTCCTTTTAATCAGCATTAGGGTTTTAAACCCTAAACTGAACTTTTTCCCATTCAGCCAGCATTAGGGTTTTAAACCCTAAACTGAGCTTTTCCATGTAATCAGCATTAGGGTTTTAAACCCTAAACTGAATTTTCCTTTTAGTCAGCATTAGGGTTTTAAACCCTAAACTGAACTTTTTCCTTTCAGCCAGCATTAGGGTTTTAAACCCTAAACTGAGCTTTTACGTGCAATCAGCATTAGGGTTTTAAACCCTAAACTGAATTTTCCTTTAGTCAGCATTAGGGTTTTAGCATTAGGGTTTTAAACCCTGAACTGAACTTTTTCTATTTCAGTCAGCATTAGGGTTTTAAACCCTAAACTGAACTTTTTCCCATTCACCCAGCATTAGGGTTTTAAACCCTAAACTGAGCTTTTCCATGCAATTAGCCTTAGGGTTTTAAATCCTAAACTGAATTTTCCTTTTAATCAGCATTAGGGTTTTAAACCCTAAACTGAACTTTTTCCCATTCAGCCAGCATTAGGGTTTTAAACCCTAAACTGAGCTTTTCCATGCAATCAGCATTAGGGTTTTAAACCCAAGACTGAATTTTCCTTTTAATCAGCATTAGGGTTTTAAACCCTAAACTGAACTTTTTCCCATTCAGCCAGCATTAGGGTTTTAAACCCTAAATTGAGCTTTTCCATGCAATCAGCATTAGGGTTTTAAACCCTAAACTGAATTTTCCTTTTAATCAGCATTAGGGTTTTAAACCCTAAACTGAACTTTTTCCCATTCAGCCAGCATTAGGGTTTTAAACCCTAAACTGAGCTTTTCCATGCAATCAGCATTAGGGTTTTAAACCCTAAACTGAATTTTCCTTTTAGTCAGCATTAGGGTTTTAAACCCTAAACTGAACTTTTTCCTTTCAGCCAGCATTAGGGTTTTAAACCCTAAACTGAGCTTTTCCGTGCAATCAGCATTAGAGTTTTAAACCCTAAACTGAATTTTCCTTTAGTCAGCATTAGGGTTTTAAACCCTAAACTGAACTTTTTCCCATTCAGCCAGCATTAGGGTTTTAAACCCTAAACTGAGCTTTTCCATGCAATCAGCATTAGGGTTTTAAACCCTAAACTGAATTTTCCTTTTAATCAGCATTAGGGTTTTAAACCCTAAACTGAACTTTTTCCCATTCAGCCAGCATTAGGGTTTTAAACCCTAAACTGAGCTTTTCCATGCAATTAGCATTAGGGTTTTAAACCCTAAACTGAATTTTCCTTTTAATCAGCATTAGGGTTTTAAACCCTAAACTGAACTTTTTCCCATTCAGCCAGCATTAGGGTTTTAAACCCTAAACTGAGCTTTTCCATGCAATCAGCATTAGGGTTTTAAACCCTAAACTGAATTTTCCTTTTAGTCAGCATTAGGGTTTTAAACCCTAAACTGAACTTTTTCCTTTAAGCCAGCATTAGGGTTTTAAACCCTAAACTGAGCTTTTCCGTGCAATCAGCATTAGGGTTTTAAACCCTAAACTGAATTTTCCTTTAGTCAGCATTAGGGTTTTAAACCCTAAACTGAACTTTTTCCATTCAGCCAGCTTTAGGGTTTTAAAACCCTAAACTGAGCTTTTCCATGCTATCAGCATTAGGGTTTTAAACCCTAAACTGAATTTTCTTTTTAGTCAGCATTAGGGTTTTAAACCCTAAACTGAACTTTTTCCTTTTCAGTCAGCATTAGGGTTTTAAACCCTAAACTGAACTTTTTCCCATTCAGCCAGCATTTGGGTTTTAAACCCTAAACTGAGTTTTTCCATGCAATCAGCATTAGGGTTTTAAACCCTAAACTGAATTTTCCTTTTAATCAGCATTAGGGTTTTAAACCCTAAACTGAACTTTTTCCCATTCAGCCAGCATTAGGGTTTTAAACCCTAAACTGAGCTTTTTCATGCAATCAGCATTAGGGTTTTAAACCCTAAACTGAGCTTTTCCATGCAATCAGCATTAGGGTTTTAAACCCTAAACTGAATTTTCCATTTAGTCAGCATTAGGGTTTTAAACCCTAAACTGAACTTTTTCCTTTCAGCCAACATTAGGGTTTTAAACCCTAAACTGAACTTTTTCCCATTCAACCAGCATTAGGGTTTTAAACCCTAAACTGAGCTTTTCCATAAAATCAGCATTAGGGTTTTAAATCCTAAACTGAATTTTTCCTTTTTATCAGCATTAGGGTTTTAAACCTTATACTGAACTTTTTCCCATTCAGCCAGCATTAGGGTTTTAAACCCTAAACTGAGCTTTTCCATGCAATCAGCATTAGGGTTTTAAATCCTAAACTGAATTTTCCTTTTAATCAGCATTAGGGTTTTAAACCCTAAACTGAACTTTTTCCCATTCAGCCAGAATTAGGGTTTTAAACCCTAAACTGAGCTTTTCCATGCAATCAGCATTAGGGTTTTAAACCCTAAACTGAATTTTCCTTTTAATCAGCATTAGGGTTTTAAACCCTAAACTGAACTTTTTCCCATTCAGCCAGCATTAGGGTTTTAAACCCTAAACTGAGCTTTTCCATGTAATCAGCATTAGGGTTTTAAACCCTAAACTGAATTTTCCTTTTAGTCAGCATTAGGGTTTTAAACCCTAAACTGAACTTTTTCCTTTCAGCCAGCATTAGGGTTTTAAACCCTAAACTGAGCTTTTACGTGCAATCAGCATTAGGGTTTTAAACCCTAAACTGAATTTTCCTTTAGTCAGCATTAGGGTTTTAGCATTAGGGTTTTAAACCCTGAACTGAACTTTTTCTATTTCAGTCAGCATTAGGGTTTTAAACCCTAAACTGAACTTTTTCCCATTCACCCAGCATTAGGGTTTTAAACCCTAAACTGAGCTTTTCCATGCAATTAGCCTTAGGGTTTTAAATCCTAAACTGAATTTTCCTTTTAATCAGCATTAGGGTTTTAAACCCTAAACTGAACTTTTTCCCATTCAGCCAGCATTAGGGTTTTAAACCCTAAACTGAGCTTTTCCATGCAATCAGCATTAGGGTTTTAAACCCAAGACTGAATTTTCCTTTTAATCAGCATTAGGGTTTTAAACCCTAAACTAAACTTTTTCCCATTCAGCCAGCATTAGGGTTTTAAACCCTAAATTGAGCTTTTCCATGCAATCAGCATTAGGGTTTTAAACCCTAAACTGAATTTTCCTTTTAATCAGCATTAGGGTTTTAAACCCTAAACTGAACTTTTTCCCATTCAGCCAGCATTAGGGTTTTAAACCCTAAACTGAGCTTTTCCATGCAATCAGCATTAGGGTTTTAAACCCTAAACTGAATTTTCCTTTTAGTCAGCATTAGGGTTTTAAACCCTAAACTGAACTTTTTCCTTTCAGCCAGCATTAGGGTTTTAAACCCTAAACTGAGCTTTTCCGTGCAATCAGCATTAGAGTTTTAAACCCTAAACTGAATTTTCCTTTAGTCAGCATTAGGGTTTTAAACCCTAAACTGAACTTTTTCCCATTCAGCCAGCATTAGGGTTTTAAACCCTAAACTGAGCTTTTCCATGCAATCAGCATTAGGGTTTTAAACCCTAAACTGAATTTTCCTTTTAATCAGCATTAGGGTTTTAAACCCTAAACTGAACTTTTTCCCATTCAGCCAGCATTAGGGTTTTAAACCCTAAACTGAGCTTTTCCATGCAATCAGCATTAGGGTTTTAAACCCTAAACTGAATTTTCCTTTTAATCAGCATTAGGGTTTTAAACCCTAAACTGAACTTTTTCCCATTCAGCCAGCATTAGGGTTTTAAACCCTAAACTGAGCTTTTCCATGCAATCAGCATTAGGGTTTTAAACCCTAAACTGAATTTTCCTTTTAGTCAGCATTAGGGTTTTAAACCCTAAACTGAACTTTTTCCTTTAAGCCAGCATTAGGGTTTTAAACCCTAAACTGAGCTTTTCCGTGCAATCAGCATTAGGGTTTTAAACCCTAAACTGAATTTTCCTTTAGTCAGCATTAGGGTTTTAAACCCTAAACTGAACTTTTTCCATTCAGCCAGCTTTAGGGTTTTAAAACCCTAAACTGAGCTTTTCCATGCTATCAGCATTAGGGTTTTAAACCCTAAACTGAATTTTCTTTTTAGTCAGCATTAGGGTTTTAAACCCTAAACTGAACTTTTTCCTTTTCAGTCAGCATTAGGGTTTTAAACCCTAAACTGAACTTTTTCCCATTCAGCCAGCATTTGGGTTTTAAACCCTAAACTGAGTTTTTCCATGCAATCAGCATTAGGGTTTTAAACCCTAAACTGAATTTTCCTTTTAATCAGCATTAGGGTTTTAAACCCTAAACTGAACTTTTTCCCATTCAGCCAGCATTAGGGTTTTAAACCCTAAACTGAGCTTTTTCATGCAATCAGCATTAGGGTTTTAAACCCTAAACTGAGCTTTTCCATGCAATCAGCATTAGGGTTTTAAACCCTAAACTGAATTTTCCTTTTAATCAGCATTAGGGTTTTAAACCCTAAACTAAACTTTTTCCCATTCAGCCAGCATTAGGGTTTTAAACCCTAAACTGAGCTTTTCCATGCAATCAGCATTAGGGTTTTAAACCCTAAACTGAATTTTCCTTTTAGTCAGCATTAGGGTTTTAAACCCTAAACTGAACTTTTTCCCATTCAGCCAGCATTAGGGTTTTAAACCCTAAACTGAGCTTTTCCATGCAATCAGCATTAGGGTTTTAAACCCTAAACTGAATTTTCCATTTAGTCAGCATTAGGGTTTTAAACCCTAAACTGAACTTTTTCCTTTCAGCCAGCATTAGGGTTTTAAACCCTAAACTGAACTTTTTCCCATTCAACCAGCATTAGGGTTTTAAACCCTAAACTGAGCTTTTCCATAAAATCAGCATTAGGGTTTTAAATCCTAAACTGAATTTTTCCTTTTTATCAGCATTAGGGTTTTAAACCTTATACTGAACTTTTTCCCATTCAGCCAGCATTAGGGTTTTAAACCCTAAACTGAGCTTTTCCATGCAATCAGCATTAGGGTTTTAAATCCTAAACTGAATTTTCCTTTTAATCAGCATTAGGGTTTTAAACCCTAAACTGAACTTTTTCCCATTCAGCCAGAATTAGGGTTTTAAACCCTAAACTGAGCTTTTCCATGCAATCAGCATTAGGGTTTTAAACCCTAAACTGAATTTTCCTTTTAATCAGCATTAGGGTTTTAAACCCTAAACTGAACTTTTTCCCATTCAGCCAGCATTAGGGTTTTAAACCCTAAACTGAGCTTTTCCATGTAATCAGCATTAGGGTTTTAAACCCTAAACTGAATTTTCCTTTTAGTCAGCATTAGGGTTTTAAACCCTAAACTGAACTTTTTCCTTTCAGCCAGCATTAGGGTTTTAAACCCTAAACTGAGCTTTTACGTGCAATCAGCATTAGGGTTTTAAACCCTAAACTGAATTTTCCTTTAGTCAGCATTAGGGTTTTAGCATTAGGGTTTTAAACCCTGAACTGAACTTTTTCTATTTCAGTCAGCATTAGGGTTTTAAACCCTAAACTGAACTTTTTCCCATTCACCCAGCATTAGGGTTTTAAACCCTAAACTGAGCTTTTCCATGCAATTAGCCTTAGGGTTTTAAATCCTAAACTGAATTTTCCTTTTAATCAGCATTAGGGTTTTAAACCCTAAACTGAACTTTTTCCCATTCAGCCAGCATTAGGGTTTTAAACCCTAAACTGAGCTTTTCCATGCAATCAGCATTAGGGTTTTAAACCCAAGACTGAATTTTCCTTTTAATCAGCATTAGGGTTTTAAACCCTAAACTGAACTTTTTCCCATTCAGCCAGCATTAGGGTTTTAAACCCTAAATTGAGCTTTTCCATGCAATCAGCATTAGGGTTTTAAACCCTAAACTGAATTTTCCTTTTAATCAGCATTAGGGTTTTAAACCCTAAACTGAACTTTTTCCCATTCAGCCAGCATTAGGGTTTTAAACCCTAAACTGAGCTTTTCCATGCAATCAGCATTAGGGTTTTAAACCCTAAACTGAATTTTCCTTTTAGTCAGCATTAGGGTTTTAAACCCTAAACTGAACTTTTTCCTTTCAGCCAGCATTAGGGTTTTAAACCCTAAACTGAGCTTTTCCGTGCAATCAGCATTAGAGTTTTAAACCCTAAACTGAATTTTCCTTTAGTCAGCATTAGGGTTTTAAACCCTAAACTGAACTTTTTCCCATTCAGCCAGCATTAGGGTTTTAAACCCTAAACTGAGCTTTTCCATGCAATCAGCATTAGGGTTTTAAACCCTAAACTGAATTTTCCTTTTAATCAGCATTAGGGTTTTAAACCCTAAACTGAACTTTTTCCCATTCAGCCAGCATTAGGGTTTTAAACCCTAAACTGAGCTTTTCCATGCAATCAGCATTAGGGTTTTAAACCCTAAACTGAATTTTCCTTTTAATCAGCATTAGGGTTTTAAACCCTAAACTGAACTTTTTCCCATTCAGCCAGCATTAGGGTTTTAAACCCTAAACTGAGCTTTTCCATGCAATCAGCATTAGGGTTTTAAACCCTAAACTGAATTTTCCTTTTAGTCAGCATTAGGGTTTTAAACCCTAAACTGAACTTTTTCCTTTAAGCCAGCATTAGGGTTTTAAACCCTAAACTGAGCTTTTCCGTGCAATCAGCATTAGGGTTTTAAACCCTAAACTGAATTTTCCTTTAGTCAGCATTAGGGTTTTAAACCCTAAACTGAACTTTTTCCATTCAGCCAGCTTTAGGGTTTTAAAACCCTAAACTGAGCTTTTCCATGCTATCAGCATTAGGGTTTTAAACCCTAAACTGAATTTTCTTTTTAGTCAGCATTAGGGTTTTAAACCCTAAACTGAACTTTTTCCTTTTCAGTCAGCATTAGGGTTTTAAACCCTAAACTGAACTTTTTCCCATTCAGCCAGCATTTGGGTTTTAAACCCTAAACTGAGTTTTTCCATGCAATCAGCATTAGGGTTTTAAACCCTAAACTGAATTTTCCTTTTAATCAGCATTAGGGTTTTAAACCCTAAACTGAACTTTTTCCCATTCAGCCAGCATTAGGGTTTTAAACCCTAAACTGAGCTTTTTCATGCAATCAGCATTAGGGTTTTAAACCCTAAACTGAGCTTTTCCATGCAATCAGCATTAGGGTTTTAAACCCTAAACTGAATTTGCCTTTTAATCAGCATTAGGGTTTTAAACCCTAAACTAAACTTTTTCCCATTCAGCCAGCATTAGGGTTTTAAACCCTAAACTGAGCTTTTCCATGCAATCAGCATTAGGGTTTTAAACCCTAAACTGAATTTTCCTTTTAGTCAGCATTAGGGTTTTAAACCCTAAACTGAACTTTTTCCCATTCAGTCAGCATTAGGGTTTTAAACCCTAAACTGAGCTTTTCCATGCAATCAGCATTAGGGTTTTAAACCCTAAACTGAATTTTCCATTTAGTCAGCATTAGGGTTTTAAACCCTAAACTGAACTTTTTCCTTTCAGCCAACATTAGGGTTTTAAACCCTAAACTGAACTTTTTCCCATTTAACCAGCATTAGGGTTTTAAACCCTAAACTGAGCTTTTCCATAAAATCAGCATTAGGGTTTTAAATCCTAAACTGAATTTTTCCTTTTTATCAGCATTAGGGTTTTAAACCCTAAACTGAACTTTTTCCCATTCAGCCAGCATTAGGGTTTTAAACCCTAAACTGAGCTTTTCCATGCAATCAGCATTAGGGTTTTAAATCCTAAACTGAATTTTCCTTTTAATCAGCATTAGGGTTTTAAACCCTAAACTGAACTTTTTCCCATTCAGCCAGAATTAGGGTTTTAAACCCTAAACTGAGCTTTTCCATGCAATCAGCATTAGGGTTTTAAACCCTAAACTGAATTTTCCTTTTAATCAGCATTAGGGTTTTAAACCCTAAACTGAACTTTTTCCCATTCAGCCAGCATTAGGGTTTTAAACCCTAAACTGAGCTTTTCCATGTAATCAGCATTAGGGTTTTAAACCCTAAACTGAATTTTCCTTTTAGTCAGCATTAGGGTTTTAAACCCTAAACTGAACTTTTTCCTTTCAGCCAGCATTAGGGTTTTAAACCCTAAACTGAGCTTTTACGTGCAATCAGCATTAGGGTTTTAAACCCTAAACTGAATTTTCCTTTAGTCAGCATTAGGGTTTTAAACCCTAAACTGAACTTTTTCCATTCAGCCAGCATTAGGGTTTTAAAACCCTAAACTGAGCTTTTCCCTGCTATCAGCATTAGGGTTTTAAACCCTAAACTGAATTTTCTTTTTAGTCAGCATTAGGGTTTTAAACCCTGAACTGAACTTTTTCTATTTCAGTCAGCATTAGGGTTTTAAACCCTAAACTGAACTTTTTCCCATTCACCCAGCATTAGGGTTTTAAACCCTAAACTGAGCTTTTCCATGTAATCAGCATTAGGGTTTTAAACCCTAAACTGAATTTTCCTTTTAGTCAGCATTAGGGTTTTAAACCCTAAACTGAACTTTTTCCTTTCAGCCAGCATTAGGGTTTTAAACCCTAAACTGAGCTTTTACGTGCAATCAGCATTAGGGTTTTAAACCCTAAACTGAATTTTCCTTTAGTCAGCATTAGGGTTTTAGCATTAGGGTTTTAAACCCTGAACTGAACTTTTTCTATTTCAGTCAGCATTAGGGTTTTAAACCCTAAACTGAACTTTTTCCCATTCACCCAGCATTAGGGTTTTAAACCCTAAACTGAGCTTTTCCATGCAATTAGCCTTAGGGTTTTAAACCCTAAACTGAATTTTCCTTTTAATCAGCATTAGGGTTTTAAACCCTAAACTGAACTTTTTCCCATTCAGCCAGCATTAGGGTTTTAAACCCTAAACTGAGCTTTTCCATGCAATCAGCATTAGGGTTTTAAACCCAAGACTGAATTTTCCTTTTAATCAGCATTAGGGTTTTAAACCCTAAACTGAACTTTTTCCCATTCAGCCAGCATTAGGGTTTTAAACCCTAAATTGAGCTTTTCCATGCAATCAGCATTAGGGTTTTAAACCCTAAACTGAATTTTCCTTTTAATCAGCATTAGGGTTTTAAACCCTAAACTGAACTTTTTCCCATTCAGCCAGCATTAGGGTTTTAAACCCTAAACTGAGCTTTTCCATGCAATCAGCATTAGGGTTTTAAACCCTAAACTGAATTTTCCTTTTAGTCAGCATTAGGGTTTTAAACCCTAAACTGAACTTTTTCCTTTCAGCCAGCATTAGGGTTTTAAACCCTAAACTGAGCTTTTCCGTGCAATCAGCATTAGAGTTTTAAACCCTAAACTGAATTTTCCTTTTAGTCAGCATTAGGGTTTTAAACCCTAAACTGAACTTTTTCCCATTCAGCCAGCATTAGGGTTTTAAACCCTAAACTGAGCTTTTCCATGCAATCAGCATTAGGGTTTTAAACCCTAAACTGAATTTTCCTTTTAATCAGCATTAGGGTTTTAAACCCTAAACTGAACTTTTTCCCATTCAGCCAGCATTAGGGTTTTAAACCCTAAACTGAGCTTTTCCATGCAATTAGCATTAGGGTTTTAAACCCTAAACTGAATTTTCCTTTTAATCAGCATTAGGGTTTTAAACCCTAAACTGAACTTTTTCCCATTCAGCCAGCATTAGGGTTTTAAACCCTAAACTGAGCTTTTCCATGCAATCAGCATTAGGGTTTTAAACCCTAAACTGAATTTTCCTTTTAGTCAGCATTAGGGTTTTAAACCCTAAACTGAACTTTTTCCTTTAAGCCAGCATTAGGGTTTTAAACCCTAAACTGAGCTTTTCCGTGCAATCAGCATTAGGGTTTTAAACCCTAAACTGAATTTTCCTTTAGTCAGCATTAGGGTTTTAAACCCTAAACTGAACTTTTTCCATTCAGCCAGCTTTAGGGTTTTAAAACCCTAAACTGAGCTTTTCCATGCTATCAGCATTAGGGTTTTAAACCCTAAACTGAATTTTCTTTTTAGTCAGCATTAGGGTTTTAAACCCTAAACTGAACTTTTTCCTTTTCAGTCAGCATTAGGGTTTTAAACCCTAAACTGAACTTTTTCCCATTCAGCCAGCATTTGGGTTTTAAACCCTAAACTGAGTTTTTCCATGCAATCAGCATTAGGGTTTTAAACCCTAAACTGAATTTTCCTTTTAATCAGCATTAGGGTTTTAAACCCTAAACTGAACTTTTTCCCATTCAGCCAGCATTAGGGTTTTAAACCCTAAACTGAGCTTTTTCATGCAATCAGCATTAGGGTTTTAAACCCTAAACTGAGCTTTTCCATGCAATCAGCATTAGGGTTTTAAACCCTAAACTGAATTTTCCATTTAGTCAGCATTAGGGTTTTAAACCCTAAACTGAACTTTTTCCTTTCAGCCAACATTAGGGTTTTAAACCCTAAACTGAACTTTTTCCCATTCAACCAGCATTAGGGTTTTAAACCCTAAACTGAGCTTTTCCATAAAATCAGCATTAGGGTTTTAAATCCTAAACTGAATTTTTCCTTTTTATCAGCATTAGGGTTTTAAACCTTATACTGAACTTTTTCCCATTCAGCCAGCATTAGGGTTTTAAACCCTAAACTGAGCTTTTCCATGCAATCAGCATTAGGGTTTTAAATCCTAAACTGAATTTTCCTTTTAATCAGCATTAGGGTTTTAAACCCTAAACTGAACTTTTTCCCATTCAGCCAGAATTAGGGTTTTAAACCCTAAACTGAGCTTTTCCATGCAATCAGCATTAGGGTTTTAAACCCTAAACTGAATTTTCCTTTTAATCAGCATTAGGGTTTTAAACCCTAAACTGAACTTTTTCCCATTCAGCCAGCATTAGGGTTTTAAACCCTAAACTGAGCTTTTCCATGTAATCAGCATTAGGGTTTTAAACCCTAAACTGAATTTTCCTTTTAGTCAGCATTAGGGTTTTAAACCCTAAACTGAACTTTTTCCTTTCAGCCAGCATTAGGGTTTTAAACCCTAAACTGAGCTTTTACGTGCAATCAGCATTAGGGTTTTAAACCCTAAACTGAATTTTCCTTTAGTCAGCATTAGGGTTTTAGCATTAGGGTTTTAAACCCTGAACTGAACTTTTTCTATTTCAGTCAGCATTAGGGTTTTAAACCCTAAACTGAACTTTTTCCCATTCACCCAGCATTAGGGTTTTAAACCCTAAACTGAGCTTTTCCATGCAATTAGCCTTAGGGTTTTAAATCCTAAACTGAATTTTCCTTTTAATCAGCATTAGGGTTTTAAACCCTAAACTGAACTTTTTCCCATTCAGCCAGCATTAGGGTTTTAAACCCTAAACTGAGCTTTTCCATGCAATCAGCATTAGGGTTTTAAACCCAAGACTGAATTTTCCTTTTAATCAGCATTAGGGTTTTAAACCCTAAACTAAACTTTTTCCCATTCAGCCAGCATTAGGGTTTTAAACCCTAAATTGAGCTTTTCCATGCAATCAGCATTAGGGTTTTAAACCCTAAACTGAATTTTCCTTTTAATCAGCATTAGGGTTTTAAACCCTAAACTGAACTTTTTCCCATTCAGCCAGCATTAGGGTTTTAAACCCTAAACTGAGCTTTTCCATGCAATCAGCATTAGGGTTTTAAACCCTAAACTGAATTTTCCTTTTAGTCAGCATTAGGGTTTTAAACCCTAAACTGAACTTTTTCCTTTCAGCCAGCATTAGGGTTTTAAACCCTAAACTGAGCTTTTCCGTGCAATCAGCATTAGGGTTTTAAACCCTAAACTGAATTTTCCTTTTAGTCAGCATTAGGGTTTTAAACCCTAAACTGAACTTTTTCCCATTCAGCCAGCATTAGGGTTTTAAACCCTAAACTGAGCTTTTCCATGCAATCAGCATTAGGGTTTTAAACCCTAAACTGAATTTTCCTTTTAATCAGCATTAGGGTTTTAAACCCTAAACTGAACTTTTTCCCATTCAGCCAGCATTAGGGTTTTAAACCCTAAACTGAGCTTTTCCATGCAATCAGCATTAGGGTTTTAAACCCTAAACTGAATTTTCCTTTTAATCAGCATTAGGGTTTTAAACCCTAAACTGAACTTTTTCCCATTCAGCCAGCATTAGGGTTTTAAACCCTAAACTGAGCTTTTCCATGCAATCAGCATTAGGGTTTTAAACCCTAAACTGAATTTTCCTTTTAGTCAGCATTAGGGTTTTAAACCCTAAACTGAACTTTTTCCTTTAAGCCAGCATTAGGGTTTTAAACCCTAAACTGAGCTTTTCCGTGCAATCAGCATTAGGGTTTTAAACCCTAAACTGAATTTTCCTTTAGTCAGCATTAGGGTTTTAAACCCTAAACTGAACTTTTTCCATTCAGCCAGCTTTAGGGTTTTAAAACCCTAAACTGAGCTTTTCCATGCTATCAGCATTAGGGTTTTAAACCCTAAACTGAATTTTCTTTTTAGTCAGCATTAGGGTTTTAAACCCTAAACTGAACTTTTTCCTTTTCAGTCAGCATTAGGGTTTTAAACCCTAAACTGAACTTTTTCCCATTCAGCCAGCATTTGGGTTTTAAACCCTAAACTGAGTTTTTCCATGCAATCAGCATTAGGGTTTTAAACCCTAAACTGAATTTTCCTTTTAATCAGCATTAGGGTTTTAAACCCTAAACTGAACTTTTTCCCATTCAGCCAGCATTAGGGTTTTAAACCCTAAACTGAGCTTTTTCATGCAATCAGCATTAGGGTTTTAAACCCTAAACTGAGCTTTTCCATGCAATCAGCATTAGGGTTTTAAACCCTAAACTGAATTTTCCTTTTAATCAGCATTAGGGTTTTAAACCCTAAACTAAACTTTTTCCCATTCAGCCAGCATTAGGGTTTTAAACCCTAAACTGAGCTTTTCCATGCAATCAGCATTAGGGTTTTAAACCCTAAACTGAATTTTCCTTTTAGTCAGCATTAGGGTTTTAAACCCTAAACTGAACTTTTCCCATTCAGCCAGCATTAGGGTTTTAAACCCTAAACTGAGCTTTTCCATGCAATCAGCATTAGGGTTTTAAACCCTAAACTGAATTTTCCATTTAGTCAGCATTAGGGTTTTAAACCCTAAACTGAACTTTTTCCTTTCAGCCAGCATTAGGGTTTTAAACCCTAAACTGAACTTTTTCCCATTCAACCAGCATTAGGGTTTTAAACCCTAAACTGAGCTTTTCCATAAAATCAGCATTAGGGTTTTAAATCCTAAACTGAATTTTTCCTTTTTATCAGCATTAGGGTTTTAAACCTTATACTGAACTTTTTCCCATTCAGCCAGCATTAGGGTTTTAAACCCTAAACTGAGCTTTTCCATGCAATCAGCATTAGGGTTTTAAATCCTAAACTGAATTTTCCTTTTAATCAGCATTAGGGTTTTAAACCCTAAACTGAACTTTTTCCCATTCAGCCAGAATTAGGGTTTTAAACCCTAAACTGAGCTTTTCCATGCAATCAGCATTAGGGTTTTAAACCCTAAACTGAATTTTCCTTTTAATCAGCATTAGGGTTTTAAACCCTAAACTGAACTTTTTCCCATTCAGCCAGCATTAGGGTTTTAAACCCTAAACTGAGCTTTTCCATGTAATCAGCATTAGGGTTTTAAACCCTAAACTGAATTTTCCTTTTAGTCAGCATTAGGGTTTTAAACCCTAAACTGAACTTTTTCCTTTCAGCCAGCATTAGGGTTTTAAACCCTAAACTGAGCTTTTACGTGCAATCAGCATTAGGGTTTTAAACCCTAAACTGAATTTTCCTTTAGTCAGCATTAGGGTTTTAGCATTAGGGTTTTAAACCCTGAACTGAACTTTTTCTATTTCAGTCAGCATTAGGGTTTTAAACCCTAAACTGAACTTTTTCCCATTCACCCAGCATTAGGGTTTTAAACCCTAAACTGAGCTTTTCCATGCAATTAGCCTTAGGGTTTTAAATCCTAAACTGAATTTTCCTTTTAATCAGCATTAGGGTTTTAAACCCTAAACTGAACTTTTTCCCATTCAGCCAGCATTAGGGTTTTAAACCCTAAACTGAGCTTTTCCATGCAATCAGCATTAGGGTTTTAAACCCAAGACTGAATTTTCCTTTTAATCAGCATTAGGGTTTTAAACCCTAAACTGAACTTTTTCCCATTCAGCCAGCATTAGGGTTTTAAACCCTAAATTGAGCTTTTCCATGCAATCAGCATTAGGGTTTTAAACCCTAAACTGAATTTTCCTTTTAATCAGCATTAGGGTTTTAAACCCTAAACTGAACTTTTTCCCATTCAGCCAGCATTAGGGTTTTAAACCCTAAACTGAGCTTTTCCATGCAATCAGCATTAGGGTTTTAAACCCTAAACTGAATTTTCCTTTTAGTCAGCATTAGGGTTTTAAACCCTAAACTGAACTTTTTCCTTTCAGCCAGCATTAGGGTTTTAAACCCTAAACTGAGCTTTTCCGTGCAATCAGCATTAGAGTTTTAAACCCTAAACTGAATTTTCCTTTTAGTCAGCATTAGGGTTTTAAACCCTAAACTGAACTTTTTCCCATTCAGCCAGCATTAGGGTTTTAAACCCTAAACTGAGCTTTTCCATGCAATCAGCATTAGGGTTTTAAACCCTAAACTGAATTTTCCTTTTAATCAGCATTAGGGTTTTAAACCCTAAACTGAACTTTTTCCCATTCAGCCAGCATTAGGGTTTTAAACCCTAAACTGAGCTTTTCCATGCAATCAGCATTAGGGTTTTAAACCCTAAACTGAATTTTCCTTTTAGTCAGCATTAGGGTTTTAAACCCTAAACTGAACTTTTTCCCATTCAGCCAGCATTAGGGTTTTAAACCCTAAACTGAGCTTTTCCATGCAATCAGCATTAGGGTTTTAAACCCTAAACTGAATTTTCCTTTTAGTCAGCATTAGGGTTTTAAACCCTAAACTGAACTTTTTCCTTTAAGCCAGCATTAGGGTTTTAAACCCTAAACTGAGCTTTTCCGTGCAATCAGCATTAGGGTTTTAAACCCTAAACTGAATTTTCCTTTAGTCAGCATTAGGGTTTTAAACCCTAAACTGAACTTTTTCCATTCAGCCAGCTTTAGGGTTTTAAAACCCTAAACTGAGCTTTTCCATGCTATCAGCATTAGGGTTTTAAACCCTAAACTGAATTTTCTTTTTAGTCAGCATTAGGGTTTTAAACCCTAAACTGAACTTTTTCCTTTTCAGTCAGCATTAGGGTTTTAAACCCTAAACTGAACTTTTTCCCATTCAGCCAGCATTTGGGTTTTAAACCCTAAACTGAGTTTTTCCATGCAATCAGCATTAGGGTTTTAAACCCTAAACTGAATTTTCCTTTTAATCAGCATTAGGGTTTTAAACCCTAAACTGAACTTTTTCCCATTCAGCCAGCATTAGGGTTTTAAACCCTAAACTGAGCTTTTTCATGCAATCAGCATTAGGGTTTTAAACCCTAAACTGAGCTTTTCCATGCAATCAGCATTAGGGTTTTAAACCCTAAACTGAATTTTCCTTTTAATCAGCATTAGGGTTTTAAACCCTAAACTAAACTTTTTCCCATTCAGCCAGCATTAGGGTTTTAAACCCTAAACTGAGCTTTTCCATGCAATCAGCATTAGGGTTTTAAACCCTAAACTGAATTTTCCTTTTAGTCAGCATTAGGGTTTTAAACCCTAAACTGAACTTTTTCCCATTCAGTCAGCATTAGGGTTTTAAACCCTAAACTGAGCTTTTCCATGCAATCAGCATTAGGGTTTTAAACCCTAAACTGAATTTTCCATTTAGTCAGCATTAGGGTTTTAAACCCTAAACTGAACTTTTTCCTTTCAGCCAACATTAGGGTTTTAAACCCTAAACTGAACTTTTTCCCATTTAACCAGCATTAGGGTTTTAAACCCTAAACTGAGCTTTTCCATAAAATCAGCATTAGGGTTTTAAATCCTAAACTGAATTTTTCCTTTTTATCAGCATTAGGGTTTTAAACCCTAAACTGAACTTTTTCCCATTCAGCCAGCATTAGGGTTTTAAACCCTAAACTGAGCTTTTCCATGCAATCAGCATTAGGGTTTTAAATCCTAAACTGAATTTTCCTTTTAATCAGCATTAGGGTTTTAAACCCTAAACTGAACTTTTTCCCATTCAGCCAGAATTAGGGTTTTAAACCCTAAACTGAGCTTTTCCATGCAATCAGCATTAGGGTTTTAAACCCTAAACTGAATTTTCCTTTTAATCAGCATTAGGGTTTTAAACCCT
Organism: Nicotiana tabacum; assembly: GCF_000715075.1. Lineage (NCBI taxonomy): Eukaryota > Viridiplantae > Streptophyta > Magnoliopsida > Solanales > Solanaceae > Nicotiana > Nicotiana tabacum. The sequence continues at coordinate 16,866,151 of NC_134080.1, forward strand.
AAACTGAACTTTTTCCCATTCAGCCAGCATTAGGGTTTTAAACCCTAAACTGAGCTTTTCCATGTAATCAGCATTAGGGTTTTAAACCCTAAACTGAATTTTCCTTTTAGTCAGCATTAGGGTTTTAAACCCTAAACTGAACTTTTTCCTTTCAGCCAGCATTAGGGTTTTAAACCCTAAACTGAGCTTTTACGTGCAATCAGCATTAGGGTTTTAAACCCTAAACTGAATTTTCCTTTAGTCAGCATTAGGGTTTTAAACCCTAAACTGAACTTTTTCCATTCAGCCAGCATTAGGGTTTTAAAACCCTAAACTGAGCTTTTCCCTGCTATCAGCATTAGGGTTTTAAACCCTAAACTGAATTTTCTTTTTAGTCAGCATTAGGGTTTTAAACCCTGAACTGAACTTTTTCCTTTTAATCAGCATTAGGGTTTTAAACCCTAAACTGAACTTTTTCCCATTCAGCCAGCATTAGGGTTTTAAACCCTAAACTGAGCTTTTCCATGTAATCAGCATTAGGGTTTTAAACCCTAAACTGAATTTTCCTTTTAGTCAGCATTAGGGTTTTAAACCCTAAACTGAACTTTTTCCTTTCAGCCAGCATTAGGGTTTTAAACCCTAAACTGAGCTTTTACGTGCAATCAGCATTAGGGTTTTAAACCCTAAACTGAATTTTCCTTTAGTCAGCATTAGGGTTTTAGCATTAGGGTTTTAAACCCTGAACTGAACTTTTTCTATTTCAGTCAGCATTAGGGTTTTAAACCCTAAACTGAACTTTTTCCCATTCACCCAGCATTAGGGTTTTAAACCCTAAACTGAGCTTTTCCATGCAATTAGCCTTAGGGTTTTAAACCCTAAACTGAATTTTCCTTTTAATCAGCATTAGGGTTTTAAACCCTAAACTGAACTTTTTCCCATTCAGCCAGCATTAGGGTTTTAAACCCTAAACTGAGCTTTTCCATGCAATCAGCATTAGGGTTTTAAACCCAAGACTGAATTTTCCTTTTAATCAGCATTAGGGTTTTAAACCCTAAACTGAACTTTTTCCCATTCAGCCAGCATTAGGGTTTTAAACCCTAAATTGAGCTTTTCCATGCAATCAGCATTAGGGTTTTAAACCCTAAACTGAATTTTCCTTTTAATCAGCATTAGGGTTTTAAACCCTAAACTGAACTTTTTCCCATTCAGCCAGCATTAGGGTTTTAAACCCTAAACTGAGCTTTTCCATGCAATCAGCATTAGGGTTTTAAACCCTAAACTGAATTTTCCTTTTAGTCAGCATTAGGGTTTTAAACCCTAAACTGAACTTTTTCCTTTCAGCCAGCATTAGGGTTTTAAACCCTAAACTGAGCTTTTCCGTGCAATCAGCATTAGAGTTTTAAACCCTAAACTGAATTTTCCTTTTAGTCAGCATTAGGGTTTTAAACCCTAAACTGAACTTTTTCCCATTCAGCCAGCATTAGGGTTTTAAACCCTAAACTGAGCTTTTCCATGCAATCAGCATTAGGGTTTTAAACCCTAAACTGAATTTTCCTTTTAATCAGCATTAGGGTTTTAAACCCTAAACTGAACTTTTTCCCATTCAGCCAGCATTAGGGTTTTAAACCCTAAACTGAGCTTTTCCATGCAATCAGCATTAGGGTTTTAAACCCTAAACTGAATTTTCCTTTTAATCAGCATTAGGGTTTTAAACCCTAAACTGAACTTTTTCCCATTCAGCCAGCATTAGGGTTTTAAACCCTAAACTGAGCTTTTCCATGCAATCAGCATTAGGGTTTTAAACCCTAAACTGAATTTTCCTTTTAGTCAGCATTAGGGTTTTAAACCCTAAACTGAACTTTTTCCTTTAAGCCAGCATTAGGGTTTTAAACCCTAAACTGAGCTTTTCCGTGCAATCAGCATTAGGGTTTTAAACCCTAAACTGAATTTTCCTTTAGTCAGCATTAGGGTTTTAAACCCTAAACTGAACTTTTTCCATTCAGCCAGCTTTAGGGTTTTAAAACCCTAAACTGAGCTTTTCCATGCTATCAGCATTAGGGTTTTAAACCCTAAACTGAATTTTCTTTTTAGTCAGCATTAGGGTTTTAAACCCTAAACTGAACTTTTTCCTTTTCAGTCAGCATTAGGGTTTTAAACCCTAAACTGAACTTTTTCCCATTCAGCCAGCATTTGGGTTTTAAACCCTAAACTGAGTTTTTCCATGCAATCAGCATTAGGGTTTTAAACCCTAAACTGAATTTTCCTTTTAATCAGCATTAGGGTTTTAAACCCTAAACTGAACTTTTTCCCATTCAGCCAGCATTAGGGTTTTAAACCCTAAACTGAGCTTTTTCATGCAATCAGCATTAGGGTTTTAAACCCTAAACTGAGCTTTTCCATGCAATCAGCATTAGGGTTTTAAACCCTAAACTGAATTTGCCTTTTAATCAGCATTAGGGTTTTAAACCCTAAACTAAACTTTTTCCCATTCAGCCAGCATTAGGGTTTTAAACCCTAAACTGAGCTTTTCCATGCAATCAGCATTAGGGTTTTAAACCCTAAACTGAATTTTCCTTTTAGTCAGCATTAGGGTTTTAAACCCTAAACTGAACTTTTTCCCATTCAGTCAGCATTAGGGTTTTAAACCCTAAATTGAGCTTTTCCATGCAATCAGCATTAGGGTTTTAAACCCTAAACTGAATTTTCCATTTAGTCAGCATTAGGGTTTTAAACCCTAAACTGAACTTTTTCCTTTCAGCCAACATTAGGGTTTTAAACCCTAAACTGAACTTTTTCCCATTTAACCAGCATTAGGGTTTTAAACCCTAAACTGAGCTTTTCCATAAAATCAGCATTAGGGTTTTAAATCCTAAACTGAATTTTTCCTTTTTATCAGCATTAGGGTTTTAAACCCTAAACTGAACTTTTTCCCATTCAGCCAGCATTAGGGTTTTAAACCCTAAACTGAGCTTTTCCATGCAATCAGCATTAGGGTTTTAAATCCTAAACTGAATTTTCCTTTTAATCAGCATTAGGGTTTTAAACCCTAAACTGAACTTTTTCCCATTCAGCCAGAATTAGGGTTTTAAACCCTAAACTGAGCTTTTCCATGCAATCAGCATTAGGGTTTTAAACCCTAAACTGAATTTTCCTTTTAATCAGCATTAGGGTTTTAAACCCTAAACTGAACTTTTTCCCATTCAGCCAGCATTAGGGTTTTAAACCCTAAACTGAGCTTTTCCATGTAATCAGCATTAGGGTTTTAAACCCTAAACTGAATTTTCCTTTTAGTCAGCATTAGGGTTTTAAACCCTAAACTGAACTTTTTCCTTTCAGCCAGCATTAGGGTTTTAAACCCTAAACTGAGCTTTTACGTGCAATCAGCATTAGGGTTTTAAACCCTAAACTGAATTTTCCTTTAGTCAGCATTAGGGTTTTAAACCCTAAACTGAACTTTTTCCATTCAGCCAGCATTAGGGTTTTAAAACCCTAAACTGAGCTTTTCCCTGCTATCAGCATTAGGGTTTTAAACCCTAAACTGAATTTTCTTTTTAGTCAGCATTAGGGTTTTAAACCCTGAACTGAACTTTTTCTATTTCAGTCAGCATTAGGGTTTTAAACCCTAAACTGAACTTTTTCCCATTCACCCAGCATTAGGGTTTTAAACCCTAAACTGAGCTTTTCCATGTAATCAGCATTAGGGTTTTAAACCCTAAACTGAATTTTCCTTTTAGTCAGCATTAGGGTTTTAAACCCTAAACTGAACTTTTTCCTTTCAGCCAGCATTAGGGTTTTAAACCCTAAACTGAGCTTTTACGTGCAATCAGCATTAGGGTTTTAAACCCTAAACTGAATTTTCCTTTAGTCAGCATTAGGGTTTTAGCATTAGGGTTTTAAACCCTGAACTGAACTTTTTCTATTTCAGTCAGCATTAGGGTTTTAAACCCTAAACTGAACTTTTTCCCATTCACCCAGCATTAGGGTTTTAAACCCTAAACTGAGCTTTTCCATGCAATTAGCCTTAGGGTTTTAAATCCTAAACTGAATTTTCCTTTTAATCAGCATTAGGGTTTTAAACCCTAAACTGAACTTTTTCCCATTCAGCCAGCATTAGGGTTTTAAACCCTAAACTGAGCTTTTCCATGCAATCAGCATTAGGGTTTTAAACCCAAAACTGAATTTTCCTTTTAATCAGCATTAGGGTTTTAAACCCTAAACTGAACTTTTTCCCATTCAGCCAGCATTAGGGTTTTAAACCCTAAATTGAGCTTTTCCATGCAATCAGCATTAGGGTTTTAAACCCTAAACTGAATTTTCCTTTTAATCAGCATTAGGGTTTTAAACCCTAAACTGAACTTTTCCCATTCAGCCAGCATTAGGGTTTTAAACCCTAAACTGAGCTTTTCCATGCAATCAGCATTAGGGTTTTAAACCCTAAACTGAATTTTCCTTTTAGTCAGCATTAGGGTTTTAAACCCTAAACTGAACTTTTTCCTTTCGGCCAGCATTAGGGTTTTAAACCCTAAACTGAGCTTTTCCGTGCAATCAGCATTAGAGTTTTAAACCCTAAACTGAATTTTCCTTTAGTCAGCATTAGGGTTTTAAACCCTAAACTGAACTTTTTCCCATTCAGCCAGCATTAGGGTTTTAAACCCTAAATTGAGCTTTTCCATGCAATCAGCATTAGGGTTTTAAACCCTAAACTGAATTTTCCTTTTAATCAGCATTAGGGTTTTAAACCCTAAACTGAACTTTTTCCCATTCAGCCAGCATTAGGGTTTTAAACCCTAAACTGAGCTTTTCCATGCAATCAGCATTAGGGTTTTAAACCCTAAACTGAATTTTCCTTTTAATCAGCATTAGGGTTTTAAACCCTAAACTGAACTTTTTCCCATTCAGCCAGCATTAGGGTTTTAAACCCTAAACTGAGCTTTTCCATGCAATCAGCATTAGGGTTTTAAACCCTAAACTGAATTTTCCTTTTAGTCAGCATTAGGGTTTTAAACCCTAAACTGAACTTTTTCCTTTAAGCCAGCATTAGGGTTTTAAACCCTAAACTGAGCTTTTCCGTGCAATCAGCATTAGGGTTTTAAACCCTAAACTGAATTTTCCTTTAGTCAGCATTAGGGTTTTAAACCCTAAACTGAACTTTTTCCATTCAGCCAGCTTTAGGGTTTTAAAACCCTAAACTGAGCTTTTCCATGCTATCAGCATTAGGGTTTTAAACCCTAAACTGAATTTTCTTTTTAGTCAGCATTAGGGTTTTAAACCCTAAACTGAACTTTTTCCTTTTCAGTCAGCATTAGGGTTTTAAACCCTAAACTGAACTTTTTCCCATTCAGCCAGCATTTGGGTTTTAAACCCTAAACTGAGTTTTTCCATGCAATCAGCATTAGGGTTTTAAACCCTAAACTGAATTTTCCTTTTAATCAGCATTAGGGTTTTAAACCCTAAACTGAACTTTTTCCCATTCAGCCAGCATTAGGGTTTTAAACCCTAAACTGAGCTTTTTCATGCAATCAGCATTAGGGTTTTAAACCCTAAACTGAGCTTTTCCATGCAATCAGCATTAGGGTTTTAAACCCTAAACTGAATTTGCCTTTTAATCAGCATTAGGGTTTTAAACCCTAAACTAAACTTTTTCCCATTCAGCCAGCATTAGGGTTTTAAACCCTAAACTGAGCTTTTCCATGCAATCAGCATTAGGGTTTTAAACCCTAAACTGAATTTTCCTTTTAGTCAGCATTAGGGTTTTAAACCCTAAACTGAACTTTTTCCCATTCAGTCAGCATTAGGGTTTTAAACCCTAAACTGAGCTTTTCCATGCAATCAGCATTAGGGTTTTAAACCCTAAACTGAATTTTCCATTTAGTCAGCATTAGGGTTTTAAACCCTAAACTGAACTTTTTCCTTTCAGCCAACATTAGGGTTTTAAACCCTAAACTGAACTTTTTCCTATTTAACCAGCATTAGGGTTTTAAACCCTAAACTGAGCTTTTCCATAAAATCAGCATTAGGGTTTTAAATCCTAAACTGAATTTTTCCTTTTTATCAGCATTAGGGTTTTAAACCCTAAACTGAACTTTTTCCCATTCAGCCAGCATTAGGGTTTTAAACCCTAAACTGAGCTTTTCCATGCAATCAGCATTAGGGTTTTAAATCCTAAACTGAATTTTCCTTTTAATCAGCATTAGGGTTTTAAACCCTAAACTGAACTTTTTCCCATTCAGCCAGAATTAGGGTTTTAAACCCTAAACTGAGCTTTTCCATGCAATCAGCATTAGGGTTTTAAACCCTAAACTGAATTTTCCTTTTAATCAGCATTAGGGTTTTAAACCCTAAACTGAACTTTTTCCCATTCAGCCAGCATTAGGGTTTTAAACCCTAAACTGAGCTTTTCCATGTAATCAGCATTAGGGTTTTAAACCCTAAACTGAATTTTCCTTTTAGTCAGCATTAGGGTTTTAAACCCTAAACTGAACTTTTTCCTTTCAGCCAGCATTAGGGTTTTAAACCCTAAACTGAGCTTTTACGTGCAATCAGCATTAGGGTTTTAAACCCTAAACTGAATTTTCCTTTAGTCAGCATTAGGGTTTTAAACCCTAAACTGAACTTTTTCCATTCAGCCAGCATTAGGGTTTTAAAACCCTAAACTGAGCTTTTCCCTGCTATCAGCATTAGGGTTTTAAACCCTAAACTGAATTTTCTTTTTAGTCAGCATTAGGGTTTTAAACCCTGAACTGAACTTTTTCTATTTCAGTCAGCATTAGGGTTTTAAACCTTAAACTGAACTTTTTCCCATTCACCCAGCATTAGGGTTTTAAACCCTAAACTGAGCTTTTCCATGCAATTAGCCTTAGGGTTTTAAATCCTAAACTGAATTTTCCTTTTAATCAGCATTAGGGTTTTAAACCCTAAACTGAACTTTTTCCCATTCAGCCAGCATTAGGGTTTTAAACCCTAAACTGAGCTTTTCCATGCAATCAGCATTAGGGTTTTAAACCCTAAACTGAATTTTCCTTTTAATCAGCATTAGGGTTTTAAACCCTAAACTGAACTTTTTCCCATTCAGCCAGCATTAGGGTTTTAAACCCTAAATTGAGCTTTTCCATGCAATCAGCATTAGGGTTTTAAATCCTAAACTGAATTTTCCTTTTAATCAGCATTAGGGTTTTAAACCCTAAACTGAACTTTTTCCCATTCAGCCAGAATTAGGGTTTTAAACCCTAAACTGAGCTTTTCCATGCAATCAGCATTAGGGTTTTAAACCCTAAACTGAATTTTCCTTTTAATCAGCATTAGGGTTTTAAACCCTAAACTGAGCTTTTCCGTGCAATCAGCATTAGGGTTTTAAACCCTAAACTGAATTTTCCTTTAGTCAGCATTAGGGTTTTAAACCCTAAACTGAACTTTTTCCATTCAGCCAGCTTTAGGGTTTTAAAACCCTAAACTGAGCTTTTCCATGCTATCAGCATTAGGGTTTTAAACCCTAAACTGAATTTTCTTTTTAGTCAGCATTAGGGTTTTAAACCCTAAACTGAACTTTTTCCTTTTCAGTCAGCATTAGGGTTTTAAACCCTAAACTGAACTTTTTCCCATTCAGCCAGCATTTGGGTTTTAAACCCTAAACTGAGTTTTTCCATGCAATCAGCATTAGGGTTTTAAACCCTAAACTGAATTTTCCTTTTAATCAGCATTAGGGTTTTAAACCCTAAACTGAACTTTTTCCCATTCAGCCAGCATTAGGGTTTTAAACCCTAAACTGAGCTTTTTCATGCAATCAGCATTAAGGTTTTAAACCCTAAACTGAATTTTCATTTTAGTCAGCATTAGGGTTTTAAACCCTAAACTGAACTTTTTCCTTTCAGCCAGCATTAGGGTTTTAAAACCCTAAACTGAGCTTTGCCATGCTATCAGCATTAGGGTTTTAAACCCTAAACTGAATTTTTCCATTCAGCCAGCATTAGGGTTTTAAACCCTAAACTGAGCTTTTCCATGCAATCAGCATTAGGGTTTTAAACCCTAAACTGAATTTTTCCTTTAGTCAGCATTAGGGTTTTAAAACCCTAAACTGAACTTTTTCCATTCAGCCAGCATTAGGGTTTTAAACCCTAAACTGAGCTTTTCCATGCAATCAGCATTAGGGTTTTAAACCTTAAGCTGAATTTTTCCTTTTAGTCAGCATTAGAGTTTTAAACCCTAAACTGAACTTTTCCTTTAGTCAGCATTAGGGTTTTAAAACCTAAGCTGAATTTTTTTTTCTTTTAGTCAGCATTAGGGTTTTAAAACCCTAAACTGAACTTTTCCTTTAGCCAAGCATTAGGGTTTTAAACCCTAAACTGAGCTTTCCCATGCAATCAGCATTAGGGTTTTAAAACCTTAAACTGAATTTTTCCTTCGTTCGGCATTAGGGTTTTAAACCCTGAACTGAACCTTTCCCCAGCTAGTCGGTGTTAGGGCTCCAACCCTGAACTGAGCATGCATATCCTCTTTCATCAATTTTATGAACTTCCTGGCGAATAATTAACGAAATTTTCCTAGTGAAACTGGGGCAGAAAATTTCGTTCGTTTGTTTTCTCCCGCAGGTCTAACCTCGAGCCACATGGATTGAAACGACCCACGAGATGAGTCCCAGTTCGGAATCAAAGAAAAAAAAAGAAGATGTCCCGAGATATCGGAGTAAATGGAAGGCAGATTGACTCGAACATTTGATTAAGGTCCTGAACCCTGCCGATCGCGTCTCACTCGTTATCTCAGAGATTAAACAAGTCGCCGCAACTCGCAAGCATCAAGATTCAGATCGAAGTCTACAAGCAGAATCAGCTAAGACCCAAGATCAAGTCGTAAAAGAATCATAGATAGGAATCTTGTAACTAGCAGTTGACATGCATATAAATAGTTAGTCCAGTTTCCAATTTTCGTTTGGTTGTAATAAGGTGGTCAGTGACGCAGCAGTGACAACAGCAACAGCAGTAGCAGCAAGCATTGCAATCCCATGGTAGTCCCAGCTACCAAAACTTCCCGAACTACATTGACCTGATTCCTGTTTAGCCCAGGATATGTAGGAAATCTTTGAAGCAAGATTCGGTCAGATCTTTCAAAAAAAATGTGTTTCACACGGAGTAGTCCATAGGCAAAAATTGCTCATACATGCTCACTTTATCTTTGCATGGAAACTCTTCGTGTTTCCGAACAAAGAGGGGCAGCTGTGAGCACGTGATTTTTGCTTCACGAGACAATCGCTCCAAAAGAAATAAAAAATAACAACAATTGATCCCGTTGTACAATTTTGGGATTTTTACATGGCACTTCGTTAATTGTTTATGACTTTGGCCCATTTTTACTTTATTAAAACAAAATACAAAAAATGTACGTGTCATGCATAATCTGAACCATAACATGGTTGTTAAATAGAAAAGCATAGACATGCATCTTTGCCCGTGATTTTGTTTTGTTTGATTTTTACCTGTTTTGAATTATTTTAATGTGTGTGCAAATAATTGTATTAGGTGTTTATTTTAATTTGATTTTACTTAGTTTTGTATTTTTATAATAAAAAAAAAAAGAAAAAAGGCCCTTCCTTTTCCGGACTTGGGCCAATTTGTTAAAATTGGCCCAAACAAACAATGCACAAAACCAGGCCTGCCCGGTCCAGTCCAACCTGATACCCAGGGTGTCCAAACGACGCCGTTTTAATCCAGTTTGATCTGGGCCGTTGATCTCAGATTGATCAACGGCCAAGATCACATTTCCCATACCCACGAACAGAACCCGACCCGTTTCCACCCGGACCAACCCAAACCCTTTACCCTTGAAACGACACCGTTTCCTTCGAGCTGAAGGATCCTGGCCCTTCATCGCATCTCATCCAACGGCCAGGATCCACCCACCCACTAACTATATAACCTTCTAACCTTACCCTACCCCCCCATCCGACACCCCAGCTCCCGTCTTCACCATCTTCCCCATCAAACCCTAGAGCCGCCCCTGTATCCTTCACCATGAAAACCGGCGGCACGGACGCCGGTGACCTCGCCCTTAACACCATAGAACCCCCGTGCCGTCCTGAACCCAAATCTACCAACCACACACCTCGAATCCTATCCCACCTTCTCGAATCTTCATTTGAAGATTCGAGTCGGAACCTAATCTACACCGATCTGCTTTAAATTCATACCAAACACTCCCCAGACCCCCCTCGTGACCAAACCATACTTGGTTTGGTCCGAATCTGATCAGGGAAGCATGAATCCCAGATCTGAGTTTTGGAACTTTGTGACTCTTCGTCACTGGTCCATATCCGTTCAACCGAAGAGATTAAGGTCTAATGGACTTTAATCAAAGTGTTTCTCATCTGAGAAACACTTAGATTAAAGTCCGTTCAGCCTTAAGAAAGGTCTGTCCGAGTCCGAGTTAAGGTTTTGATTTTTCAAGGTTAAGGTGAGTTTCTTTCTTTCCTTTATTTGTTTTGGTCCCTGTGATTGTTCTAAAAGCTGTCCATGTTTGGTGGAATCTGGTGTTTTGAGTTTTATTAACTGTGTCATGTCCACCTTTCCCGAGCCTTTGTGTTTGATTCATTTCTTTCTTTTACTTGTTATTGAATGTGTATATGTGTACGTGCTGTGCGAATAGTTGAGCTTCAAATTTGAGCTGATTAGCTGACCCCTCGAGTACAATTCTGCTTAGTCAGTATAATTCGAACCTTGTGTGATACTGTTAAATGTCTGATTTTGGCTACGATTGTATGTGTTGTAACTAGTATAGTCGAATCGACATGTGTCGTCAATTAATTTCAACTGCCTGAACAATAACAAATCGATTTGCTTCTAGACACATTTGTTGAATCATTAGGAACTGAGTTGGTTTACTTATAGTTGTTAATTTGAATCGGAAATGTAAAAGGAATGTTTTGTTTAAGTTCTGAATTGGAGGGCATGTGCACTTGTGCACCTCATGTGCATTGTGCACAACCTGTGGCCTGCATAAAGGTTTTTGTTAAGTTTTAAATAATTTGACAGCATATGCTGTCAGATACATTCTGCTGCCCATACTCTACTTTAACCTCAAAAATAATAAACATTACTTAAAGTGAGTCTGTCAGGGAATATCATGGGTTTTGTTCATACTTAATTAGCCAATTGGAATCTGAAAATGGAAGGCACATGGGAGGGGTGTTGTGATATTCTAAACAGGCTGTTAAAAGGGGTAATGAAAGGCTTATAAAAGCAGGATGGAGAGATAGATAGAGATAGACCTGATAGGAGATAGAGAGAGGAAAAAAGAGGACCTGGAGATAAAGGAAGGAGGGTTGAAATACATACAGATACATACAGACATAGAGGGACACATAGAAAAAAAGAGGGAGAGAGGGGATACACACTGAGGAGTATACACACACAGACATACATAGACAGAGAAGATAGGAGGAAAGAAAAAGAAGAGGTCTGATAGATACACATAGATACAGAAATAGAAAGAGAGCAAGAAAGAGATAAAACAGACTAGGAAATCAGAAACTTGGTCTTGTTTGTCTGAAGTTCATCTGTTGTCAATGTGTTAGGCAGTGTTGCTTCTTCTAAGTTTCAATCGAGATTATTATTAGTGTTTTGTTGCATTTGGTATATCTCGGAATTGGATTGTCTGGAGTTTTGTTTCCATCACACTGGGTGCTGCTTCATTTGGCTGTTTTTCTCTTCAACTATAGCTCCACTTCTTGCAATAGAATCTGTTCTGCTGTGTTGTTTCGATTGCTGCTGTTATTGCTGCTGCACCTGTTGCCATTGTTACTCTGTTGATTTCCCTCTTCTTCGAATTGTCAAATATTTCCAGGTACACAACTCCTGAAACCATGTGTTGTTGAAAGTTTGAAGTTGAGGCAGAAATAAAGAAATGAACATCTGTTTATATTATAATACTGGTGTTCAAAAATAGGTTGAATGCTAGTTTAGCCTGTATTTGTTTAACTGCAAACTGCAAACATTCTGTATAAACTAACATACATTCTGCTTGAGATGAACTATTCGATAGCATTGTTTAATAGTAATGACAGTATGACTTAGACAGTATGTTTGATTCAGTATACATTCAGTTCAGTATAACATTCTGTTTGATTTAGTTATGACAGTATAACATAGAACCATGGCAAGCACCTGTATGTGTTTTGCCTAGATCACTGAATTGACAAATCTGTGGTACTTGGTCTGGGATAAATGTACCCCAAACAAACTCTCATGCAGTCACATTAAGAGTCTGGCTATGAATGCCAGCTCTCTTGTCAGATTATTTGTTCCGATATAGGTTCGATATCGGGTCTCGGTATAGATTCCTTGTTTTCGAAATAATGCGATGACTGTTGAGAAAAACTAACAGGCGTTTTTGAGTTCAATTAGTAGTAATTTTTCTAATAAACAGCCAATTTCATTTATCAAGTTCAAATAGGTTAGCGTTTAAAAATAAAACTTGGAGGTCGTTAAATATAACTCAGTATATGTTGTTAGTTTGCTTGCAATCTCACTTGGCAAATTAATAAGCGTATTCACTCGATGAAGACAAAGCATGAGGTAATCCTCACCTCATAAACAATCAATCAGGTAATCAAACAAATTTAGGTTCGGCAAATATAACAAAGATTCAGTCTGTATTTGTTCAAACAAGTAAGTTCGGTATCATCTTTCTTTTTTTTAGAGACAAATGCATTAGAAATGTAGCCACTTCAGGATATCCTTTCTAAAATAGAGACGAGCCTCGCCAAATAAAAATGCAAATTGCGGGGCCCTCAATAATTAACCATAATAAATATTTAGAATTCGGGATAGGCCGTTTTAGCGAATTTCATGGCTTCCTACAAAAATAATAATGCGCTAGACTCTCTAGGCGCGACTTAATTAAATTACATTCTTAAACCCGGGTGCACATTGATGTGACCCGATTCCAAATCTCAATGGAGTCGAAGTGTGTTTAACAATTACGGGTGCACTGATTGCAACGTAGTTCGAGATACATTTTCACGACGTTGCAATTCTATAAAAATAAATGGTAATAATCAAAGCGGTTTAAACTTAATAAAAGCACATAAGTCATAACATGTATTTAAATCAGATATTTAGCCATTATAACAATTTAAGCGACCGTGCTAGAACCACGGGATTCGAGGGTGCCTAACACCTTCCCTCGGGTCAACAGAATTCCTTACTTAGAATTTCTGGTTCGCAGACTTCATTTGGAAAAGTTGAAAATTTCCTCGATTTGGGATTCAAGATAAACCGGTGACTTGGGACACCAAAAGCCAAACCTTTCCCAAGTGGCGACTCTGAATTAAATAAATAATCCCATTTTGAATATTGTCACTTAAATTGGAAAAACTCCCCTCGCGCATTTAACCCTCCGGGGCCGGGCGCGCAAAAAGGAGGTGTGACAGTAGTAGAACAAAATGCCTTCGTCATTCCAATCTTCAAAACATGCCAAGTGCAAACAACACAATTTAAATTTGTAGTCTCTTCTGATGGTGCTGGACTTGACAATTATGTTAAACATTTTATTTTTCCTTTGTCATTTCTAAGCACCGTTGGGCGACACTCTCATTATCATGACCGACCCTCATGCCAATTTGGCGAACCTTGCTTTTAACGGTTTTCTTTGTGCTTAACTTGCCCCAGTTCCACATGACTCGAGCTCTGAATAATCTCAAACCGTCCTTATTTTCTTTAAATGGTCTGATCGCCTTTCCAGGGTTTTATGATTAACTTTAAAGACTAGGCCCAAAGTGTGTGCGCATGTCATGTCCCTAGAATCGGCATTGAACGAGATGATAAAAGGACTAAACAAAAGACGACTGGAACTAACAAAAGACCGACTTTGTATTAGACTACCGGCGGAATGGTTTGAATAATAAAACAACAAAACAACCAGAATAAAATCCTAACACAACTGGACAAACTTAAACAAACCGCTATGATAAAACGGAAAGATAAGCGGAAAGATATTGACACAAAACAAAATCCGAATTACAATCCTAATAATCCGAACAAACAGAAATGACAACAAAATAAGCCACCACAAGCTTCTCTCTTGGTAACCAAGGAACGGAGCGTTCTCTCACTTTATCAAAATTGGCATCTTAGCCACTGAGCTTCGCATCAGTATTGCATAGGCCATTACCAACTTCAATATCATCAACCTTAGTCAACAAGTCCCCAATAGGATTTGAGCGCTTCTGTTATCAGGCCTGATCCCAGCAGAGTGTGTATCATGAGGTGCAAGTAAAGGATTCTGCGTGTCATTGTCCGGCTTACCACAAACCAACCACCTAAACTTTCATTGCGATTCAAAAAAAAACAGGTTACGATGGACTCAGTCGGTCCCCGTTATTAACAACATCTTTTTTTCTTTTTTTTCGATTTTTTCCTTTTCTCTTTTTTCATTTTTCTTCGTTTTTTTTTCATTTTTTTTCTTTTCTTTTCCCCTTTTTTCTTTCTTTTTTTTCATCCTCTTTTTCATTTTTTTTTTTTGCTTTTCTTTTGTTGTGGTCGAATCTTATGGAGATTGCCTACGTATCATGACCCCGCATGAATCAGACCTTGCGTAGTTCGGACCAATAAAAGATAAACAATAATGAACATTTTTTTTTCACTTTTCATATTAAAACAAACTGGGTTTCAAAGGTTTAAAGATGACCTACAAACTTGAAAATCAAACAACCCGCCTATTTTAATCAAAAGGTTCACAAACTTCAAAAACAAATGGCCAACTTGCTTCCTCCATTTGCTAATTTTAACCAAATGGTTGCTTTTGCAAACGTGGCCCTTTCCAACTTTCACATGAATTTTGAGGCCGAGGAGGATTATTTTATGACGCTTTACAAACTTGTCCATTCTTTTACGAAAATAACCTTTCGACAACTTAAAGATACTCTAAGGCTATTTCTGCAAGAATGGTTTAAGACGCGGCCGAAGCTGGCTCGGCTTATTATGACAAAATTTGAATGGTATTCACCTGACCGCCAACTCTTTTTTTCAAATTACAATAAAACTCGGTGTTGCAAACACGGCCCTTCAGCGCCTCGGGGACGAAGATTTATAGGGCTGTGTGGGTCAACTAGACCAAAAATCCTAAACATGACCCAAAAAGTGGCTGTTTATCCAAAGTCAGCCTTCCGGTGTCCCTTTCGGGAACATTCGGCTATTTATAACAAAATAGCATCACCTGACTTATTTATAACTCTTTTTATCATTTTTCAAATTAGAAAAATCAATATTGCAAACACGGCCTTTTAACGTCTCGGGGACGAAGATTTTTAAGTTGTGTGGGTCCATATCTCAAAATGACCCAAAGGTGGCTGTTTATGCAAAGTCAGCCTTCCGGCGTCCCTTTCGGGAACATTCGGCTATGTCTTGATAAAACAGCGTCACCTGACTTCTTTATGACAAAATTAAAATTTGACATATATTTTTTATTTATTTGTTTTTTGGCTATTTTAGCAAAAGGTGGGTTGGACATCACCCGACTTATTTATGACAAGATTAAAATTTTTGATTTTTGGCTATTTTAGCAAAAGGTGGGGTTGGACCCGATGAGGGTTGCCTACGTATCTCACATCCGGTGAGAATCAAACCCGCGTAGTTCGGGCAAATAAACTATTTTTGAGATGACCCTTTTCCATTTTCTATTCTTTTTTTTTATATAACAAACAAACAAACTATTATTTTTCATTCATAACAAACAAACTAACTAACGTAAAAAACATTCCTTCTTTTTTCATTTGTTTTTCCTATTCAAAAGAAAATATTTTTTTTTTTTGGAGTTTTTACCTTTAATAAAAGAAATGCTTGAATTTTTAAAGAAGAATCAAAATATTTTTGCCTTTTTTTTTGGATTATATATATATTTATTTTGGGACAAATAATAAAATCACGTTCAACGCCTGTCTCTTTTTATTTTATTTTTGGCATTTTCATAGACAAATAAAATAAAATAAAACATTTTAAAAACCAGACTCTTTTTCATTTTCATTTTCATGGCAAAACAAACTATTTTCTTTTCTATATTTTTTGACAGAACAATGATGATTTTTTTTTCTCTATTTTTCCTTTGCTTTTAATATAACAAACTAATAAGACATTTTTTCATTTTCTCAAAATTTCGGCAGAGTTTCGATACTACTCGGACATTCATTTTTTTTTCTTATAAAAATAAGTAGTTATATCTCTACACTATTATTTTCTCATTTTTTCACGTTTTTTTTTAATCCGTGGAAAATGATGAAAACATACAAAATCTTTTGAATTTTCATGCTTTGTTTTTATATGTATTTTTATTTTTTTTGTACTTATTATTTTTTCAAAAATGTGGCATGGGACACATAAGGATTTCCAAGACATCTTGGATTTCGCAAATGTTCCCCATGCGCTTTTCCCAACATGTGAAGCATGGGGGACATAGGGAATTCCAAGACTTCTTGGATTCCACAAATGTTCTCATGTGCCTTTTCCCAAAAATGAAGCGCGGGGGACATGTGGAATACCAAGGCTTCTTGAATTCCACAATGTTCCCCATGTGCTTAATTAATATAATAGCATGCTTATCTAAAAAAAATCGTGCACCTTTCTTATTTAACGTGATCAGCATGATAAGGAGTGTCATTTGTCCGCAAATATCATTGGTTCGCCAAATGACCCATTCACCCTTGAATAAATACAACATGTAGCACATAGGATGCCGAAGATGGTCTATTATTTTCAGGTTGCTTGTCCTAGACGGACCCAACCCCTGTGTTGAGTCCCCTAAGTCAGATGCACATGATGCAAATAAACGTTCCTACTAGGGATCCGGCATGAAGCTGAGTTATTCTAAGTTCATAACCTGGGTATTTGTTCTAGACAGTGTACCCGAGCGGACAACTCAAGTTGAGGAAGGAGCTCCTTTCCGGGAACCAAAAGGCCAGCCGGCTTAGAAACTTTCCGAGCCTCTTTTATTTAGGGTATGACACTAACAGAATAGGGAGTCTCAACCAGTAAGAACATCCCTGGAGGTAAGAAGAGAAAGGTTTCGACACAATTTATATACAGTTCAAATAATATTAAAGCGGTAAAAGCATCACTTAGCACATTGAGCCCAAACATATACTAAAATCAGATAATAAATAAAGCCAAATAATAACAATTATTCTAAGCTCGAATTCTTAACCCTGAACCAGTGGTTCTGGGTTATATTATCCCCAGCAGAGTCGCCAAAGCTGTCACACCTCCTTTTTACGCACCCGGGGGTGCAAGAGAGTTTTTTCCAATTAAAGGACAATCGAAACGGGATTTGTTTATTTATTTCAGAGTCGCCACTTGGGAGATTTAGGGTGTCCCAAGTCACCAATTTTAATCCCGAATCGAGGAAAAGAATGACTCTATATTATAGTCTGCGTACCAGAAATCCGGATAAGGAATTCTGTTAACCCGGGAGAAGGTGTTAGGCATTCCCGAGTTCCGTGGTTCTAGCACGGTCGCTCAACTGTTATATTTGGCTTGATTATCTGATTTCGTACATGTTAAACCTATGTGCAAGTTTTAAACTCTTGACCGCTTTTATTATTATTTTTTACGAGAATTGCAACGTCGTGGAAATATATCTCGAACCACGTTACATCAATGCACCCGTGGCTATTGACATATCTCGACTCCGTTGAGATTTGGATTTGGGTCACATAAATGTGCACCCGAGTTTGAGGAAGTAATTTAATTAAATCGCGTCTAAAGAGGCTAACGCGTTATTATCTTTGGGGAAGGCAGTGAAATTCACTAAACGGTCCATCCCAAATTCTAAGTATTTATTATGACTAATTATTGAGGGCCCCGCGATTTGCATTTTTATTTGGCGAGGCTCGTCTCATTTTTATTTTTAAGGATAAACCTACAGTGACTACATTTCTCTATTAAGTTCGTCTCTAAAAAGAAAAATCCTAATTTATTAATCAAACAATGGAAACTAGTAGGATACACGGCTAATGAAGAGTATCTCGAGCTTGACGAATTATAATTAAACATGAACTTACATTTAGAACTAACCCATATGGTAAACAACAGAACAATGACTAATAAAATTATGATAGAACTTATTAAATCAATCCGACTACCAATTCGGCGAGCTAGTCACGAACATGAAGACTTTTGTACAACTTTTGTCTAGCATGCCAATTTTGAGATAGCAATAATGTAAGCACAAAACTAAAACTCGACAAATTTAAACAAGATCTTCAACATAACATTTATTCAAGCTCGGACACTATAGTGACCGATAGCAACTCAAACAAAGATTAGAAAACGAACCTCGACCACCTCAGAACGACAAACACGACTCCGACGGAACTCAAGCCGGACCTCACTGAACAACAACGACCTCGATGGAAGCAGAGAGCTCGGCCAAAACTATCAACGCACGAGATATCGACTGCTGCTGGATTTTCTCGACGCAGCAGGTACGTGAAGATAAGAAGAAGGGGTCGTTCGAATATGAGGAGGAAACAGGTTATGGAGGGTCGTTTGGGCAGTGGTTAATGGCTGGAGCTCGGACGTGAGAGAGTGGTTGGTTTTGGGTTATGGTCGCCGGACGTGATGGAGAGCTTGACAACGCAGCAACAGCTGCTCGAGTTCCGGCGAGGGGGCAGTGACGACGCGATGGAAGGAGCTGGGTTGGGTGGTTGTCGACGGGACTGTTTGGTGGTCTGTTTGGTGTTGGTGTTTGGATGGTGGTGTTGGGTAGTGGTCGACAGTTGAGGCTACTGCTGGGTTGGTTTGGGTGTGAGGTTGAACTGAATGCTTGGTGGACAGTGGTCGACGACGACGGAGCTGGGGGGGTTGCAGACGGTTTGGGTAGTGTAGATGGAGGTGGGTGGTTGAGTTGGAGCTGGTTGAGGAAGCTGGTGGCGACGTGAGGGAGTGGGTTCCGACGAGGGTTTTCCCTTCTTCTTCTTTAGGAAGAAGAAGCACGAACAGTGGAAGGGTCGTTGGGTGTTTCGGACGCGAGGGTCGAACGGAGGTGTTCGCTGGTGAGGAAGGCGATGGGGAGTTGGGCTGGTTGGTCGCTGCGAGGAAGATGAAGCAGGAAGGGGTCGTTTGGATCCGAGGGAGGGGTCGTTTTTTGGACTGGTTTTATGCCTTTTCAGTAGTAGGGTTTTCGTTCCTTTTTCTTGAGGAAGAAGACGGAGGAACCGTGCCAACCCCTCCAAAATTTTCAAAAGTCCGTTTTCCTTTCTTTGCCCGTGTATTTGATCCCTTTGGCCAAGACAAATGAGCCCCACGCGTGGTGGGGTTCGAGACTTATGTCCCCCACGCGTGGTGGGGTTCCCCATGTGTCCTGGACTCGGTTTATTATGGGCTAGGTCCGAAAATTAGGCCTAAAACCGGGTAGTTTGAACCCGAATATTATTCTTTTGCCCGGACCCGAGAAATAGGAACACGTTGCTTAACTAGTCCTATGTAAGCAAAATAACTACCAAAAATAAGACTAGTATTTAAACAAAACTATATCTTTTTTAAATATTTTTCAAGATTTAAAATAGCTACAAAATATTAATAAAACTATTTTTGTAATTTTTTCGTTTTTTATATATAAAGATAAAATATGAAGTAATATTTTTTGTATTTTTCAAAATTATAATGACTACAAAACTTTAATAGAATTATATTTTTTGTAATTTTCGAATTTATATAAAATACCAAAATAAAGTACAATTTTTGTATTTTTTCAAATTTATGAGAAATACATAAACTAAAATTTATATATGTATTTTTTGTGATTTTTTCTTTTTTGCAACGAAATAAAGTAAAAATAGTTAAAATGGCTATATTAGACCTAATTACATATTTATGCTAAAAAGGTGTGAAAATCCTCAGGGAGGGTCAAAAATCACGTGCTTACAATGCCTACCACGAGGTATGATGAAATGGGAGTAGGTGGTATGCCTACCACAAGATATGATGAAATGGCAGCGGGTGGTACGCCTACCACAACATAAGATGAAATGGGAGCGGGTGGTACGCCTACCACGAGATTTAATAAAATGAGAGCGGGTGGTACGCCTACCACAAGATATGAGAAATGGGATCGGGTTGCACGCCTGCAACAAGATGTAAACTGAAAGTGAAATTTTCCTTTATTTTCCTTATCCTTGTTAGAAGTTAAATTTTGGTTTCCTTATAATTTTATTGAGATTCTGCCTTATCTGTTATTCCCCGAAGCATGTTTCCCCTCCCCAGTTTTAATTGTTTGTTTCCGTCTATCTTTCCGCTGTATATATATACATAACTGCACAGGTTTATCTGGATTCTGGTCCTAGCCTCATCACTACCTCGCCGGGGTTCGGCCAGACACTTACCAGCACATGGGGTCGGTTGTGATGATGCTACACTCTGCACTTATGTACAGATACAATAGCAACGCTTGGTCAGCAGCGGTAGGAGAGTCAACCTTCAGTCCACCGAGATACCGAGGTAGCCCTGTAGGCGTCCGTAGGCCCGACGTCTCTTCTATCCATTTAGATGTTCTATTTTCTTTTGTATCCGAGACAGATTATATTTCCTTTTTCAGACACTTGTATGTAGCATTCCTAGACAGTCCGTGAATATTGTGACACCAATTTCTGGGTAGAGATATATGTTGGATTTTTATTCGTCTCGGTTTTGGTATAATATTTATCTAAGTCTTCCGTTTAAATTTCATCTTTCGTCATTATTTAAATGTTGATTACCTGCTAATTTAATTGGTTAAAAGGGCTAAAATGGAAGAGGTTGAATTTTCCGCATTTCGTGGCTTGCCTTGCTTTTATGAGTAGGCGCCATCACGACTCTCGAGGGTGGAAAATCCGGGTCGTGACATTTTGTTTGGGACAAAGTGCATTTTTTCCAAAGATATTTGGCCAAGTTTTTAAAAGGAAAAAAAATGCTTTTGAGTAGAAATAGAAGACATTTTTTGAGAAACAGAAAAAATAGTTTCTAAAGCCCTTTTGAAAAAAATACACATAGAAGCACTTTTAAAAGCTTGACCAAACATTATTAAAAGTATTAAATAACCAAACACAAACTTCTTCTCCCCAAAATTACTTTTATGAAAAGTTTCTTTTGAAATACGTTGATTTTAAAAGCTTGGCTAAATATGCTATAAGTCTCCCATCACAAGTAGCATCTCCTTTCATTTCCTTCCTATGTACTAAAAAAATTTAATCCATTTTCTCTTTCTATATATATCTATATATATTTTAGAATCATTCTTTAAGGTATACATGTTTAAGATAATTAAATAAACTGTCGATGAGATAATCTTCCCCTCTCTCTACTAATTTCAGATAACTTTGGAAAGGAAGTATATTTATAACTACTATAGAATAGGTGAACTCCATAATAAGTTAATGATGATATGTGACACCACCTCAATTATTCAGTACTATTTCTTCGAGTGGTATTTCCTGTGTATATTAACACGATGTTGTCAAAAGTTTAAAGGTTGTTTGTTGCTTGATGCCTATCAGATATGCACTAGTCTTAATTATTTAATCATGAATTGAACGATAAGTTAAACAATATATATAGATCGTTGATTAAGGCTTTTGGATAAGAATATATAGTTAGAGAACACGTTATTATCTAGAAACTAAGTTGGATTAATCATTATCGCGAACTAAATAGAGTATTTTATGGTAATGATTCCTAATGATTTCATGAAGATCATGCAATCAAAGAATAAAATATGGATAAAGTAGGATTAGAAGTAAGACAAGTACCATAATTCCTATGGAGATATCTTTATTTAGCTAGGCTAATACGCTAATTGCTAAATGGAACAATTTCAAGGAAATATACTAAGTTAAATCGATTTAAAATATTTTGGAGGAATTGATCCGTGGCAATTTGGCATAAAGAATAATAGGGTATGGAAAATTTTTTGTAAAATCTTTTTAAACAAATATTTGAGAAAGTATTAGAAAAACGTGTTGGAATAATTGTCTTTTAAAAGTCTTGTTGTGTTCATAAAAAAGTTTTTTTAACAAAGTAAAGATTTTTTTTTTTAAAGAAAGCTTTTCATGTTTGTTGAGAAGAGTCCAAACAAACGAATTGAAATTTAATGTAATTACTATATATAGAAAAAAAAATTTGGACACGTATAAATATTTATAAACGATGATATATCCTTGATAAAAATTAAAGTAAGGCACTTCATAATAGATACAGTGCCAGTAGTACTGTATGTTGAAATCTGAAATGGAGTGAGGCGACAACAGAATCACAAATTTTACTTAAAAAAATTAAAATATAAAAAAATAAATACACAAAGAAGTTTAAAAAATTCAACATATAATATATATTCATTACAAATAAGTTTCTTATAACTACAATGTAATTTTTTAGCATCACTTGAACCAACAGACCGCTACTAACTCTAAACCCTTCCAAAGATCATCTTCCCGAACCGTCAACATTAGAAACATCGATTCAATCCTGAACCATCGCACCCCGCGATCTCTGACAGCCGCTTCTCTATTGATATCTCACAATATCCTGCCCAAAAGGCGAATTATAAAAGATCATAACACCGGCGAACTTAGTACATTCAACAAGGACAACGACACCTTATCTCAGATGAAAATTCCACCACGCCCACAAATACCAAGTCTTGTCACTCCATCAACCCAATCTGAACGTTCTTAGTCTGATTGTTCTTCCTCCGCCAGAAACAAAATACTGAATCTCTGAATCATGCACTGAGTAAATCTCCCTTCAAGTCATTCATTGCCCCGACACCTAGGCAAGCATCCTACCATCACATCAATATTGCGCAATAACCGTTCATAAGCATCATGGCAACTTGTGCCTAGCCCCAGAGCTCTCAGAAGTATAGCTACTGAGCTGAAATGAAAGAATATCCTTCCACAAGGCGACGACAATAGCTCAAACAACCACGCAGGGAGAAACATCCTGCACCACATCTGCAGTACTATTACAATTCCTCAATACTCGATTTATAATAAGCGCTTCGCGTCGCATAAGATTGAGTAGGAAGGAAACAGGGGCATAAGCCTCAAAGGAATCAAACCGCACGATGAGGAATCAAGAAGGGAAGTGCTCCTAACTGCCCTGTAACCTCTCAAAGATAAGTACAGACGTCTCTGTACCGATCCACAAGACTCTACTAGACTCGCTCATGACTCGTGAGACCTAAGGGAACATAGTGCTCTAATACCATGTTGTCACGACCCAAAATCCACTAAGGGTCGTGATGGCGCCGGACAACACTGTCAGGTAAGCCAATCACCAAGAAGTTAATTAAATTCTCATTTTAGTATTTATTGAAAACATTTCCTTTATACATTAAACAATAAATAATGAATTTCGCTGAAATAAGATAATGCCTTTAACAAACTAAATATTGAATAAGCCCATATTCATCCCAAAACCCGGTGTCACAAGTGCATGAGCTATATTCTAGGAAAATCAAATGAAGTACAATAACTGCCCGGAATACAAATTTGGACAGAAGGTAAATACTATACACTGAAAGAGACTATGCCGGCTGCGGGTCGCCTCGAGAGATGCGGCTCACCGAAGTCTCTCTATCATCCATGCTGCTACGCCCATTAGGCCGCTAGAGGTATATGTGCATGTACAATAAAAAATGCACAGCAAGTGTAGCATGAGTACAAAAACAATGTGTACTCAGTAAGTATCTCACCTAACCTCGAAGAAGTAGAGACGAGAGGTCGACTTCGACACTTACTAGTGGTCCAATAATGATACAACAAAATTATAATAAATCAAGAATTTTTATAAACATGGTTGTAACTCAATAGAATGAAGCACGTAAGCAATTCTTTCTTTTTATAGGAAATTCCCAACTTCCTATTCATCATTTATACATTTATCTTAGGCCAAGGAAAACAAATATCAACATTTATAAATTTCAAAGCAGACATTACATGCATGCACAAATCATACCGAGGACGTACGACTCCATCCAACAATATTTAAATTATGCACTGCCAGAGGGTCGAACGCGAACCATAGATGCATCTATTTAATCTACCGAGGCATTCGGCCCGTTCCAAAATAAATAAACACATTCAAGCAGTCAACCAAGAATTTCATCAGGGAGCAATTATCTAGGAAAAGGCAAGTTTTTCTTTTAAAAGTCAAGAAATGATGTCTAGCCTTTTAGAAATTTATTTATACAGTCAATACGTGTTTAGGCATTTTTAAATCGACAACAAGGTTGCAAATGTTACAAGTAAAGCATGCTTTTGGACCCTAGACTACCCGGACTTAAGCATGATAGTAGCTACGCACGGACTCTCGTCCCCTCGTGGGTACGTAGCCCCTACAAATAGGAGCACATAACCAATTAACTCACCTATGGGGACAATTCCCTCTTACAAGGTTAGAAAGGAGACTCACCTCGCTCCGAAGTTCCATAACCGGCATTCCACGCCCTTCTGAAGACTCAAATCGATGCCAAATGCTCCAAAACTAGCCAATAATTATGTAAACTCATTAATATATGTTCAATTACTCATTATAATCTAATTTATAACAATTCCTAACCCCGATCGAAACGTTGACAAAATTGCCCTCGGGCCTACGTGCCCGGATTCCGAAATTTTTCGAAGATAAAGTTTACCCATGACCTCAAGAACTCAAATATATGATTTATACACAATTCCATGCCCCAGGCCAAAATCCAAATATATCAATTTCTAGTTTTTTTTTCAAAATTTCTACAATTTTTACTTGTTTAAATCCATAAATAATCCTTGCATTTAACCTATAACTAGAAGAAATCACTTACCTCTTGATGATGATGGAACCCCTTCTCAAATGGTTTCAAAAATCGCTTAAGACCAAGTGGAAAATAAGAGAAATGGGCTAAGTCTCGGAATAAAAAGCCATTGCACCAGACGCAGAAGTCGCATTTGCGACCTCCGGCTCATCGCATTTGCGACAAAGGCATCCCAAATGCGAAGCCCAGCTTCCCCCTGCCATGGTCGCATTTGTGACAAAAAAACTTCGTAAATGCGAAGAGGAAAGAATCGCAAAAGTGATAACTCCCTCGCAAATGCAATCTTCCCTCAGCAGCCCCAGGTTCGCAAATGCAAGCCTACCTTTGCAAATGCGGTGATCGCATTTGCGACCAATTCCTCGCAAATGCGATCATACCAGAACCAGAAATTCCAACTCTTTCACAAAACACTCCAAAGCTACTCAGAAACTCACCCAAGCCCCAGGGCTCTAAACCAAACACCCACACAAGTCTAAAAATATAACACGGACTTGCTCGAAGCCTCAAATCACATCAAACACCGCTAAAACCATGAATCGCACTCCAATTCAAGCTTAATGAACTTTAGAATTTGAAACTTCTACTTTCGATGTCTAAACCTATCAAATCACGTCCGATTAACCTCAAATTTTGCACACAAGTCATATTCGACATTACAGACCTACTCCAACTTCCGGAATTGGAATCCGACCCCGATACCAAAAAGTCCACTTCCGGTCAAACTTCTCAAAAACCTTCAAATTTCCAACTTTAGCCAAATGACTCCATAATGACCCACATACCTCTGAATTCACTTTCGATCATGCTCCCAACACCAGAATCACCATACTGAGCTATTCCCAGACTCGGAATCCCAAACAAACATTGATAACACTAAAATACACTTCAACCCAAACTTATGAAATTCTTCCAAAAATGCTAACTTCCACAATAGGTGCCAAAACGTTCCCAGGTCTTCCAAAACCAGATCTGAACATACGCCCAAGTCCTAAATCATCATACGAACCTGCTGGAACCTTCGAATCCTGATTTCGAGGTCATTTACTCTAAAATCCAATCTTAGTCAATTCTTTCAACTTAAAGCTTCCGAAATGAAATCAACTCCGAACTTCCCGAAAATCAATTCCAACTATGCGTACAAGTCATAATACCTGAAGTGAAGCTGCTCATGGCCTCAAACTGCTGAATGACGCGCTAGAGCTCAAAATGACCGGTCGGGTCGTTACATTCTCTCCCACTTAAACATACGTTCGTCCTCGAAGGTGCTAAGAACTGCGTTGGAGTTGTCCGAAATCACTATTTAACACATCGTGCACCTACCCGTGCTACTATAACCCAGTTGAGCACATTAGCTCGATCAATTCTGAAGACATTCCCTTTTATTCAAGCAAACAAGCTTAGAGCCCAATTCCAACATCAGGAATTCTCTGCTAGGCCTGCTTCCAATATATGAACACCGTATCAACCCCTACACGAGGTACTAGAACATGACTACATGCCTTTGCTAAATTCTTACCATGCACCACATCATTCACAGGACCATAATAACATTTTCTGATAATAATAACCGAAATTCCCCGAATCTGATGCTCACAATGCACCTCATGATATATATAAGTCTTGTTTCAACTCTCGCAATACTGCCACGACGGAAGAAGATGCGTAGAAATTTATAACCAACTGCCAAGTCAACAAATCGTTGAGTCTATACTTCTGACAAGAACCATTGCCTCATTCTGAGCCAAATAATAATCTTTGCTCTTTAATATACTTCATATAATCCGACTGCACTGATCCTAGATCCAATAATCTCGTCTCACCAGTATGAACTGCTTAGGCAATAAGCTACCCTCGGTCCCGATCAAAAGTCCCATATGATGTCGTGACGTGCCAATAGGCTGCAAGACCGAACATGATATATAAGGAAAATGAACTTAAGAAGGGACTAATCAACTCACGCGACTAATGTGAACTTCCCTCAGAAAATGGGAAACAAAACACACAAAAACAGGTATAGGGAACTATACTCCTCACACTGTTGCAGCGTGCAACCCGATCCAAACAACATACCCATAGCGGCGTGCCACCCGATCTACACATAAAATTCACATAAGGAGATACACACCGAGCTAAATTGCTCATTACAACAAAATACCGAATATCGGTTACAGGCATGCTAAATGCATAATATCATCCCTGGGAAGATATAGCGCCATAAGTTAATAAACTCAAGCACAACTGAGGTGCGATATATGTTCTAAAACTAAAGAGCCATCCTGCTCACACAACACCATCTCTACGCGTAACCTCAACCATAAGAAAATTATCGAGCCATTCACAACTCACACGGCACAATATAGCATTACATGAAATAGCCAATGACGAAATAACATCCAACATTCGAATATTTCTCCACAAGGAGAGCTATGCTGAAATGAACACATCCGGCCTGATATAGAGCCCATATTCATACTTAAATCCAATCACAGACCTCAAGATGATTCTGATCGTACCGAACTAGGTCCATAATCTTTTCTGGGTCCACAATAACCCCATTTTTTCCATAACACACAAGAACAACCATCATAACCGAAGTAATCCTCTATAGTCCACAACCCAATAAACCGAGTGTCTTCCAGGCATAAATTCTCAAATTAACGATATCACCATAATCTTCATACTTGGTTTAATTCTTCAATCAATCAAGTGACTACATGCCACACTTATACAACCTTTCTGTGGGGCACGCTTCCACGACCTTACGTAATAGATAACAGGTTTGTACATCCATAACACCGACCGCACTAACGCTAAAAAGTGATCAAGAATCCTTAACCAGGATGCAAAGCCTTTTTCACAAAATACCAATCTTAGGTGACTTTGAAACAATGCCAGCTTACTCTAAACATTCAAATCCCTTTCATGCTCATCCGAGCTCGTGACATCCTTGTCAACACCGAACCGCAACCTTGGTCCTCACTTCCAAATTCCATACCACTCACTGAACCCAAGATGCCAGTATGTGATAGCACAAGATCTTCATCATAACTCCTGAACCACTAATATGGTAAACACTTCCTCACCTGGAAACTTTTTACTTAACTCATTCCAAGAGGACCATAGCAACACGCGAGTAACTTCTCATAACCGTAGAACATTCAAATCCTCAAGTAGTGGTCTAAACCACCATAACCCCTTCCGGATCTGCCTACACATAACAGGCCATAATACTATAAAACTTCCAAATATAATCAATTACGACGACCATCGAGCCTCGCGCGCACCGCCACCACTATGCCAATTCAACTATGGCTGACCAATATAACTTCATCTAATTCATACTTGACTTGCCTTAGAGATAATATTAGTTCCATTCCTTATATCACCAACCTAAATCCGCACTCATCTTGAGTGACCCCATTCCATGAGACCATATTGTCTCCAAACCCATGAACCGCTTCATAACCTCCTTGCACGTACATTCGCATCTTCAACTGATGCACCCACTCTGATAATCCCTTTCCCTTTTTCCTCCCGATGCTACACTGCAAGTCGAAATATCATAGATCATTCTGAGCTTCTTATCATAATCTGCTACAAAAGCTCGATTCTTAACCATACTGCTGGCTTGAATCCTTAGGCACCGCATTTTTAAATCCTTTGAATTCACTAGGGTCGTTGTTGAGAGCCACCCACTCTGACTTGGTCCCGAATATAATCAACTCCATGAATCTTCTAGCACATGAACACCCTCTCGACGAAACACCCGGCTGAATCACTTTCCTTGAAACGCGCATCTACACAAGGCATAAATCCTGTACCCTTCCCCAAGTCTGAACATAAGTCAATAAGGCCAACTATAACACACCTTTAACAATTTCTTTGCTCAAATTTTCTCTTATGTTCCTTTCCCTTAGCTGAAATAATCCATCCATATGTTAATAACCTGAAATCTCACAAATAGACGA
Organism: Nicotiana tabacum; assembly: GCF_000715075.1. NCBI lineage: Eukaryota > Viridiplantae > Streptophyta > Magnoliopsida > Solanales > Solanaceae > Nicotiana > Nicotiana tabacum. The sequence continues at coordinate 16,894,905 of NC_134080.1, forward strand.
CCATGCAATCTAACTGTAGGTGGTGGGACTCTCCTACTTAGATTGAAGCCACTATTACACAACTCCAGAACCCACCAAGATTCTTTATCTCTCATTGACATAATCTTGCGCGATCCACCACCAAATTCCTCGAAATCCTTTCGTTAGTATTTTATGAACACTCTGGATCTCTAGTAATATTCACATATTAACTTCTTACTGGATAGCCAGTAGAATTCTTCGCAAAAACTTCGACCACGCGACCGCTGATATGCTCATAGGAGATAACCCACCTACGAGGAAATTACACACTGACATCTTCCAATATCGTTGTACAGGGTACAATCACTACGACATTAATAACCCATCCTGAGCCCGTGCTCATCCACCAACTGTACTAGTCCATTTACTTCTTATGGACATCCACTAAGTACACGATAATATTTTCCAATTCAAAGTCATGTTATATCCTTCTTCATATCAAGCAGCTCTTTTCTGTTGTATCAGATGTCCCGCCGTATACTAGCCAATATTTCAAATTAAACCGGTAGACCCAATCACCATCCACCCTGAATCCTCATTCACTCTAGGGAGAGCCAACAGACCGCTATCTGCCACTCTACAACAGGACCCATACGCTACTCTGCCACTCTCCCACTTTGGCCGGACCCCTCCTCTTTAAGCAACAACACGACTTCCGCTTCTTACACCTTGCTTTCTAGGAATTTAACCACCACATGACACTTCTCACACGTCCTTCATCATCCTTTGCTGCTCAACTGATGCCTTAGATCAAAACCTATCTCGGTATCACTTGAACCAACAAACCGTTATTAACTCTAAACCCTTCCAAAGATCATTTTTCCTAAACTGTCAACATTAGAAACATCGATTCAATCCTGAACCACCGTACCCCGCAATATCTGACAGCCGCTTCTCCATTACAATATCCTTCCCCAAAGGTAAATTGTAAAAGATCATAACACCAGCGAACTTAGTATATTCAACAAGGACAACGACACCTTATCTCAGATGAAAATTCTACCACGCTCGCAAATACCAAGTCTCGTCATTCTATCAACCCAATATGAACATTCTTAGTCTGATTGGTCTTGCTACGCCAGAAATAAAATACTGAATCTTTGAATCATGCACTGAGTAAAACTCCCTTCAAGTCATTCACTTTGACACGTAGGCAAGCATCCTACCATCACATCAATATTGCGTGACAACTGTTCATAAGCATCATGGCAACTTGTGCCTAGCCTCAGAGCTCTCAGAAATATAGCTATTGAGCTGAAACGAAAGAATATCCTTCCACAAGGCGACGACAATAGCTCAAACAACCACGCAAGGAGAAACATCCTGCACCATGTCTGTAGTACTATTACAATTCCTCAATTCCCGATTTATAATAAGCGCTTCGCGCCGCATAAGATTGAGTAGGAAGGAAACATGGGCATAAGCCTCAAAGGAATTAAACCGCACGATGAGGAATCAAGAAGGAAAGTGCTCCTAACAGCCCTGTAGCCTGTCGAAGATAAGTACATACATCTCCGTACCGATCCGCAAGACTCTATTAGACTCGCTCATGACTTGTGAGAACTAAGGGAACCTAGTGCTATGATACCATGTTGTCACGACCCAAAATACACTAAGGGTCGTGATGGCGCCGGATAACACAGTCAGGCAAGCCAATCACCAAGAAGTTAATTAAATTCCCATTTTAGTATTTATTGAAAACATTTCTTTTATATATTAAACAATAAATAATGAATTTCACTGAAATAAGATAGTGCCTTAACAAACTAAATATTGAATAATCTCATACTCATCCCAGAACCTGGTGTCACAAGTGCATGAGCTATATTCTAGGAAAATCAAATAAAGTACAATAACTGTCCGAAATACAAATTTGGACAGAAGGTAAATACTATACACTGAAAGAGACTATGCCGGCTGCGGGTTGCCTCAAGAGATGCGGCTCGCCTAATTCTCTGTATCATCCATGCTGCTACGCCCATTAGGCCGCTAGAGGTACATGTGCCTGTGCAACAAAAATGCACAGCAAGTGTAACATGAGCACAAAAATAACGTGTACTCAGTAAGTATCCCACCTAAGTTCGACTAAGTAGAGACGAGAGATCGACTTCGACACTTACTAGTGGTCCAATAATGATACACCAAAATTATAATAAATTAAGGATTTTTGTAAACATGGTTGTAACTTAATAAAATGAAGCAAGTAAACAATTCTTTCTTTTATAGGAAATTCGCAAATTCCTTTTCATCAGGTATATATTTATCTCAGGCCAGGGAGAACAAATATCAACATTTATAAATTTCAAAGCAGACATTACAAGTATGCGCAAATCATGCCAAGGATGTATGGCCCGATCCAATAATATTTAAATTGTGCACTGCCATAGGGTCGAATGGTGTGAACCATAAATGCGTCTATTTAATCTACTGAGGCGTTCGGCCCGTTCCAAAATAAATAAACACATTCAAGCAGTCAACCAAGAATTTCATCAGAAAACGGCAAGATTCTCTTTTAAAAGTCAAAAAATGATGTCTAGCCTTTTAGAAATTTATTTATATATTCAATACGTGTTTAGGCATTTTTAAATCGACAACAAGGTTGCAAATGTTACAAGTAAAGCATGCTATTGGGCCCTAGACTACTCGGACTCAAGCATGATAATAGCTACGTATGGACTCTCGTCCTCACATGCGTACGTAGCCCCTAAAAATAGGAGCACATAACCAATTGACTCATCTATGGGAACAATTCCTCTTACAAGGTTAGAAAGGAGACTCACCTCGCTCCGAAGTTCCATAACCGGCATTCCACGCCCTTCCGAAGACTCAAATCGATGCCAAATGCTCCAAAACTAGCCAACAATTATGTAAACCTATTAATATATGTTCAACTACTCACTATAGTCCAATTTATAACAATTCCTAACCCCGATCGAAAAGTTGGCAAAATTGCCTTCGGCCCATGTGCCCGGATTCTGAAATTTTTCGAAGATAAAGTTTACCCATGACCTCATGAATTCAAATATATAATTTATTCTCAATTCTACGCCCAAAATCGTGGTCAAAATCCAAAAATATCAATTTTTAGGTTTTTTTTCAAAATCCTTAAATTTCTACAATGTTTACTTGTTTAAATCCATAAATAATCCTTGCATTTAACCCATAACTAGAAGAAATCACTTACCTCTTGATGATGATAGAACCCCTTCTCAAATGCTCTCAAAAATCGCTTAAGACCAAGTGAAAAATGAGGAAAATGGGTTAAGTCTCGGAATAAAAAGTCATTGCACCAGACGCAGAAGTCGCATTTGCGACCTCTGGCTCATCGCAATTGTGATAAAGGCATCGCAAATGCGAAGCCTAGCTTCCTCCTGCCATGGTCGCATTTGCAACAAAAAACCTCGCAAATGTGAAGAGGACAGCATCGCAAAAGCGATAACTCCCTCGCAAATGCGATCTTCCCTCAGCAGTCCCAGGTTAGCAAATGCGAGCCTACCTTTGCAAATGCGGTGATCGCATTTGCGATCAATTCTTCGCAAATGCGATCATACCAGAACCAGAAATTCCAACTTTTTCACAAAACACTCCGAAGCAACTCCAAAACTCACCTGAGCCCCCGGGGCTCCAAATCAAATATCTGCACAAGTCTAAAAACATAACACAGACTTGCTCGAAGCCTCAAATCACATCAAACAACGCTAAAACCATGAATCGCTCTCCAATTCAAGCTTAATGAACTTTAGAATTTCAAACTTCTACTTTCAATGTATAAACCTATCAAATCACGTTTGATTGACCTCAAATTTTGCACACAAGTCATTTTTGACATTACGGACCTATTCCAACTTCCGGAATCGAAATGCGACCCCGATATCAAAAAGTCCACTTCCGGTCAAACTTCTAAAAAACCTTCAAATTTTCAACTTTAGCCAAATGACTCCATAATGACCTACAGACCTCTGAATTCACTTCCGGTCGCGCTCCCAACACCAAAATCACCACAATGAGCTATTCCCAGACTCGGAATCCCAAACAAACATTGATAATACTGAAATGCACTTCAACCCAAACTTATGAAATTCTTGCAAAAATGCTAACTTCCACAATAGGTGCACATTCCCGGGTCTTCCAAAACCTAATCTGGATATACGCCCAAGTCCGAAATCATCATATGAACCTGGTGGAACCTTCGAATCCCGATTCCGAGGTCGTTTACTCAAAACTCCAATCTTAGTCAATTCTTTTAGCTTAAAGCTTCCGAAATGAGAATTCTCTTTCCAAATCAACTCCAAACTTCCTGAAATTCATTTCCAACCATGCGAACAAGTCATAATACTTGAAGTGAAGCTGCTCATGGCCTCAAACTGCTGAACGACACGCTAGATCTCAAAACGGCCGGTCTGGTCGTTACAGATAGAGTTATACCGGCTAGTTTCAAGATAGGACATTAAAGAGAATATTCTAGCAGATATCCTCTACACTTGTACTATTTGGATTTCTAGGAATATGTTCCCTATAAATAGAAAGAGACACAATGATAGGAACATGAAATATTCATTTTGTAAAGAACACATTGACTTTGTAAGGAGAATCTGATCTTCTCGCATATATACAAACAACCTTTTCATTAAGATTCTTGTCTAGCATTTTCACTAGATCCAACTTCCACGAACGACCCAAGGGCCCAAAGGCATATCGGTCATTCATCATTGTCAGGAGGAATAATCACTTATCTCATCCCTTTTCGGGTGACTCACACGTTTTATTTACCTAAATGTTATTTGTTGTTATTTATTGCTATTTAATGTCATAGTTTTATCGTTGGATATTATTTTTAACTAAGATTAACTCTTCTTTGAACAAATCTAATTGGTTGAGCCAAAATAAATATTTTTTTGGTCAAATAACACTGCCAGTAAAAAACACATACTATCTTATTATATTTATTCGTTTGACACAAATATCGATATAAATAAGTATTTTTTTTCAACATAAATAATAAGTGTTGTAACCTTAGAGGTTAAAAAAAGAAAATCACATAGTGACGAAATGCCGTATCTTTTCTTTTCTACTTTTTCTCTTTTAAGAAAATAATAGCGTCACTGATAGGGAGCAGGAAAAAGAAAGAGAGGTCCAAACCTTAAAACTTCTACTCGTAAGGCATCTGCAATCTTCAAATACCTATTTAGTATTATTATACCAAAAAAGAAAAGGAAGAAAAAGGAACAATATATATGGGACCAAATAAGTTGAGTACCAAACAACTAATTCAAGTGTTAATAATTGAGAGATCTTAAGTGACCATCAACCTCAACCAGATTGGGGCCAAATCTCCATAACATAAGTCCTTTTTATGGACATATGGTCCAAAAACTAGGAGAAATTAGTATCCCAAGTTTAAAGTTGTTGAAAACAATAGAGCACAAGTTTCTAGCTTTATATCACAACTTCATAAATAATAATGCTAAGAGTGTCCTAGAGTAATATCATACTTGAAAAACTTATTTATATTTGATGTTTATAAATATATATAGAGAGAGATGCAAGCCTGTGTAAAAGACAAGTGTCTTGTATTTATTGATTTAGTATAAATGTTGAATGTTTTGTACTAATATTTTTGTGTGTCATCATCCCTCATGCCACAAATAATATATGAATAAAGATCATAAAAGAACCTTAATCATATATCACTATTTTGTTAGGCGAAAACTTAAAACAATCTCAAGGAAATGAAGGGTACGAATACAAATAAGAAACCAAAGTATCTAACATTTTTTTGGTGGCAATTATGCAAAGGATTAAAAAAGGCTGGATAAAATTGGTATATACTGTGCAAATTTTTTGGAACAAAACTAGATACATAAAAAAATTCCACCCCTTTGCCACTAGCATAAAATAGGAAATTTGTTGGTGCTTAAATTGATTGAGGGTGTGAAATTCCTTATTTTAGTGGAATCATAGGTGGACCTCTCTTCTTTGTCCCATCATTTTTGACAAGTGATTGCTGATTTCATTGGCTGGACAAAATCGTTATTCTGGCTAGTTTTGTAAAATCTAACACGAAACTTGGATTAGTTCTGGGGTAAGTGTTAATCGTGGACAGTTTAAAGTTTGGTGTAATACTTTGTGCTATCATAACTCCATTTGCAAGATTATGACAGTTTTAATTCTTTTTCTGAATAGAAAGAGCAAATACGTTATGGCAATTATAAAACTCAAAGTCCAGATTCACATCTTTGGATTTGAAGCTTGAGTCTGCCAAAGTCTAATTTAAAATCTTAGGTCTGAATTTGAACTTAATTCAAACTTCAGGTCTGAAGTTAGGCTTTGACTTTAGAATTGAGTTATGAAATTAAGTTCTAGCAGAGCCCAACTCCAGAATCGTAGATCTGAAATTGAAAACTTTATACGTGAGATTTTCAACTTCAGACCCGCATATGAAGTTGATTATGATACGGCTAAAAATTAAAATTTTAGGGAAAAAAAATCAGAAATAGCCTAATTTATAATGGGTAATTATAAAAATAGCCAATGTTTCAAAAGTAATCTAAATTTAGCCACTTTTTCATATAAAGATAAAATATGAACAAAAATACCTTAAAAATCCGAAAATATTCCAGCATAATATGCAGGAGTTCATACTTTTAACATTGAGATTCCAGCATAATATGCTGAAATTTTATAATGTACTGGAATTCAATAATAATATGCTGAAAGTTTATAAGCAAGTGCCCCATAATTCAGCATATTATGTTGGAACCTTTCGTGTTTCAGCTAGGGTATTTTGTCCAGATTTTATCTTCACATAAAATAGTGGTAATTTTTTAATGACTTTAAATGCTGGTCATTTATCGATTAACAGTCCGAAAGCTGACTAGACCATGCTATTTTTCACAAATTTTAGCTATTATATAAATAGGGGTCCTATAAACAGTAATCGGTGCACTTCGTCCGAAATTAAAAAAAAAAAAAAAAAAAAAAGCCCTTCTTCTTCAGCCCAAATTCGATACTTATTGTAGCTCGATGTCATAATTCAAGATAGGCCCAATTTTCAAGTCTATTAGGTAGGAATATGAAGTAGGGATGGGCATAAAATCCAAAAAATCGAATTCTGAACCGAACCGAATTAATTTAGTATTTCGGTTTCGGTTTTTTTGGTTTAGAAATGAAGATATTCAAGAGAAGGTGGGTGTGGCCCCCATGGAGGACACGATGCGGGAAGCAAGACTCAGATGGTTCGGGCACATTCAGAGGAGGAACACTGATGCACCGGTGAGAAGGTGTGAACGACTGGCGGTGGTGGGTACGAAGAGAGGTAGAGGGAGACCTAAGAAGTATTGGGGAGAGGTGATCAAGCAGGATATGGCGCGACTTAGGGTTACTGAGGACATGGCCCTAAACAGGGAATTGTGGAGATCGAGCATTAAGGTTGTAGATTAGGGGAAATTGTGATGTCTTTTTTACAGCGCACTAGAGTGAGACTAGCCAGTTAGGAGTTAGTCTTAGGATGCTATTGATCAACTACTGATGATGGGCTTTATCTGCTGTGTATTAATACCTTATATCTTTCTCGTATTTCCTATATCTCTTATATTGCTGTTACTTTGTTTTTTATGGCATTTATGTTATGTTATGGATTTCATGGTATTTTATGTTGTTTTATTATGAGTCTATTGATAGTACTAATATAGTGTCTCTTGTTGCCTCTTTGAGCCGAGGGTCTCCTGGAAACAGCCTCTCTGCCTCTCAGGTAGAGGTAAGGTTTGCATACATATTACCCTCCCTAGACCCCACTTGTGGGATTACACTGGGTTGTTGTTGTTGGTTTCGATTTTTTCGGTATTTCGGTACAAAAATTTTGGTATTTTGGTAATTCGGTACGGTATACAGTATTGAATTTTTAATATTTCGGTATACCGAAATACCGAAATAGTTTATAAATTGAGACAGTAATTGATGCTTGCAGTTATGTTTATTTGAAAATATTTGATCTTTTCTTTGTACTCATTTTGTTTGGTCTTCCTTAATAGCACTAGTACACAATATTACTCATCTTTTAACAAGTACCAAAATTTAAATAATGTAGTGATTGGGTAATAATAATAGCAATAAAACTAATATATTAATTGCGAAATACATTTTTCTATTCTTCTTCATGATATTTGACGGAGCAAAGGTTCTGACATTTACCAAAAGCACTACAACATAAATTAAACGTTCTACTTACTGAACACTCCACCAGCTACACCAGACAAAACCTATACCTTTGTTGTGCTCCATGAAGTAGAAAATGGTTTAAATCGAAACCGTACCGAACCAAAATAAGAAATACCGAACCGTACCGAAATACTTTGGTACGGTATTTGGTATACACAATTAATAAACCGAATATCGAAATACCGAACCGAAATTCTTAAATACCGAACCGAAATACCGAATGCCCGCCCCTAGTATGAAGCAACGAATACCAAAGGGGCAACTGCACCTATAGCCATTCTCAATGATGCTATTTAGAGATTAGTCAATACTTCCTCCGGTTTACAATAAGTGTCCAATTTGCTTTTTCATTTTGGTTCAAAATAAGTGTCCAGTTATGTAATCAAAAAAGAATTCAATTTGTTTTTAAAAAATAACCCCTATGTAAATATCCCTAAAAGAAATTCTTATTCCTCACATTAAATGTTTAATTAGGGATAGTTTAGTCATAGTAGGTATTTTGTATAGAATTTAGTATTTTCTTAATGGGCGTGTTAAAAGCAAATTGGACACTTATTGTGAATTGGAGGGAGTACTTATTTTGTCTTGAAATTTTAAATTTAAAATCTTAACTTCAGGATAATGATGACATTTTTGTCTTGAAAAACTGAAATTCAAGATAATTGGTTAATTTCTAAATAACAGACCTTTAGAGTGGCTATTGGTGTCGTGTCTACAAGGAAAAGGAAAAGGCCCGTTGGACTCCACTAGCCATGGGCTCTTAAATACAGGGTTCGAAAATAATAGCGAGAACTTCAAGAACTTTTTTATTTATTTATATTACATATTTTATAATCTTCTACCCCTTTCTGGATATTGATATTCAACTAGAAAATTGATTTAATGATCAAATAATGAAAGTCATTCTCCTTTTCTATCTAAGCCATTAACTACTGAATATATTTAAGAATTGGTATTGGAATTCGAAAATATATAATATATGAAAAACGCATAAAGTTTTTGGTTTAACATTTAAGTGAGTATTGCTTTTGACTTTTTGTCCCTTCTTTTATTTATAACTCTTGATTTATAATGTTTCTCCTGTACGTTATCTTACATTTTCTATTTCCTTTTAATAGGACACTATTAGGGTAGATTTGGAGAAAGATCTTTCAAAACCTAGATTAATTAGAGAATACATCACATGGATCTTCTTACTCTATATTTTTCTTAGATTTGAGGATTTAATGGCACCAAATACATGTCTTAAAAATATGGAAGTAAACAAACAAATAGTAATTGATGCTTTTATATATATATATATATATATATATATATATATATATATATATATATATATATGAATCTATAGGGAAGAGAAAAGATTTGTGTACTCAATAAACTAAACTACTAATTTATTGTATAATGATGGCTTGCTTAGATTTTCTTTTGGTATGGATTTTATGTTGTTGAGTATACCTAAATTCTCCATGATATCTGGAGTTGATAGAAAACTAACATTAGCCAAATTGAAATATAAGAGAGGACAAGTGAGGCTTGCTGAGTTGGTAAAAGTATCTTTACCCTCGATCGTCAAGTTCTGAGTTTGAGTTACGCTGAAAAAGAAGTGTCGAAATACTATAGATTCTCCTAAATTAGGAGGGGTTAAAAAAAATAGAAGAGATGAAAAAAAAGGATGAGGAAAACGTAAAAGAAACTGAAATCTGATATACTACTAAGTACCACATCCGGTCCACAATAAGTGACCAATTTGCTTTGGACACATCCATTAAGAAAATACTAAATTCTAAACAAAAATAATTAGTGTGACTAAACTTTCTTTAATTAAGTGTTGTAGAATAGTTAATGTGAGGAGTAAAAGACTTTTTACGAGTCAATTGGTTTTTTAGCTTTTCATAAACTTGTTTTTAGTTTTATGACCCTATCTCTTTTTTATACATGAGAGATTTATATTTATAAGATATCTGTCTTTTATACATAAGAGATCTAAGAAGGTTATTTTCTTAAATTCAAAATTGTAAAGGGGCATGATGTACAAATAGCACTTTTTTCCGTTTTTAGGGATACGTATATAAGAGTAATTTTGAAAAATAAATTAAATTTTTCTTGATTATATAAATGGACACTTATTTTCGACCAAAATAAAAAACCAAATTGGCCATTTATTATGGACCGAAGGGAGTAATAACGTTTCATTTAATTTAGCATTTAGATATCAAACTGTTATAGTATCTATGTATTGTAGGTTATCTTAGAGCTGTTGAGAAATTTGATGGAATGGTCAATTGGCCATAACCCGTTTATGGAAATTAATGAAGCATTAATCACTCGAGAAAACCATTAATTGCCAATGGAATTGAAGCGGCATCTTCTTGGAGTCCTAGTGTGACAGCGCTGACAGCAAATTTATAATTAAATTAATTAGTAACAGATAGGGTTGAACTTGTGCACTTAACCAAACTAAATAATTTAATAAGCTACGTGATAATTGCATTTGATTCCAAACAGATGGCCACCAGTCACATGCATTTAGTTTTTTGTCGCTTTCTTAGTTTTAAAGAATTGACATTTCATTAAACTACTATTATTATCTGTTAATCTCAAAAACCCATAACTAAGTTTTCAGGAAAGATAAGTACACGAGTACAACACAAAGCAAAAATTTAGGTGCCTTTCACATGGACTTGGCTCACTTTTAATTTGTTGTTTCCTTCTTTACCAACTGTTCCAGCCACCCCAAACATGAAAAGAGTAATTTCTTATAATCTCGCAGTATTTATACAACTAATTAAGTTATTTATATATAAATATCTATAATAAGTACTAATGAGTAATCTGATAAAATTAATAATAGTAACTTGCTTTGTCTAAAAAGATATATAACTTAATTTAAAAAAAGAAGAAGTTATGTTGTAGATTTGATTTAACCAAGTAGTAGTTTATTATTATATATTCAGATGACACATGGATAAATGTTCATAGAAAAGGACATGGTTAATTAAGACAACAAGGTAGCAGCATATATAATCGCGTAATTAGCAATCAAAGCTATTGAAAGTTTCTAAAAATCACTATTCTCTTGCCTTGATCTTGAAGAACTCAAATGTGCATGAGTATTCCTTGTCGTCTTATGGATATATTTGCCTCTGGGAAGTTTATGCCGTAGTATATGAATATTGATAACGCATATGGTTTTCCTTGTCATCTTATGGGTTGGCTTATGGTCTGTGACTCTGTGTGATCAATTGATAAGAATAGCATCTATGAGACATGAATTATTTGATGATGGCGTTGGGTTAGAAACTTCGGAAGTTGACAAGAGCTGGGGCCATAGCTAGAAATTAAAGTTTATCAGTTTAATTTGAATTAGTCTTCGAACTTATAACTTATTTCAAATAAAAATTACTGGATTCGTCCGAACCGGTAACTAACATTCTGCCCTCAAGAGAATCAACAGGGACAGCCATTTTCGGCTGCTCGTTTCGTATCTTGAAAAAATAGTAGGCTTAAGTAATATAATAAGGGTCTAGTCAATAATAGCTATGCTATTACTCTACTGATTTAAGGCCTCCGCTCTATCCCAAATACACATTTTTTCGGGTTCATCTTCGATTGATATTTTCTTAACCTTTCGAAAACCTTACATAAATTTACGATGTGATCGGTTCTTCCCTTTGAAAAGACTACCAAATCGTCTACCATCAGGAGGATCAATGATACTCATCAATCGAAAGGATGTCATCGTTTTTTGGGTTAGCCAAGCAAGGAGAAAGAGGAGGAGGCTGATGGAGCCGACAAAGAGCATCTCTAGGAATTCGGCCAAAAAGAGGTCATGCGAGGGAGAAAAAATTACTGAAGTAATACTACAAGATTGGGGACCAGAAGAAGAATACAAGCAAAAATAAATTGGGAAAGTGCAGAAAAACTGTTATTGTTGTCTTTTGGCCAATCAAACAGTGGTGCAATTGTGCAAAGGAGTGAAAGAGAGAAACGCTCGTGGCATGGCCGCTGCAATTTTGTGGCAGTGCAGCCCCTAAATTGTGTCAGCGCTATCTTCGCGTCTTTTCTTTCTAAACTCTGCACGCTCTCATCTCTCATATTTAAGCGGTCAAACCCCACGTCCATGATCCACCACCCTAACTTCTCCATCTAGGAACCATAGCTAGCGCTTGGACATAGATTTGATTGAAACTTGAAAAATGAGTTTAAAGTTGTATTTAGATATATATTTTTTGAAGAAAATTTGAAGTTTTGTGAGTAGAAGAAAACAAAATTCACCAAAAAACTACCCTAAAATTGAAAATTTTTGAAATTTTTTTCCCCAAAACATGATCATATTTCATAAACAAATAATATTTTAATTTTTTTTTTATGAAAAAATAAAGCCAAAATTTATGGGCAAACTGGGAGCGTAGTGTTCTCATATCCACTCTAAATGAAAGGTCTCGGATTCAATTTTTCGCAATGAAAAAAAATCTTAATAGAGAATACTTTTTCTTTTAATAGTTTTACATGGTATGAATCCCAAAGTAAATATCGGATAGCGGGTAGAAGACCAAACAAGAAAAGACTTCCCCACCTAGGGGTTATTTACCTAAGTGGTGAAAATTGTAAGGGGTTATTTGGTTACTCGACAAAATTATTTTAGGATGATAATGCACATGAACTATAATATTGGATTTGATAATTCTTAGATATTTAGTCTATAATTTATTTGATTTATTGTATTAAAGAGTAGAATAAATGATAGAATTTAAGATATGTGTATGAGTCCAAATTTGACCGACCTCAACCTATGATGAGTACGACCAATGACCGACTACCTTCGAATCGGCGTCCCGAGGGAGACGACCTTAAGGCAAAAGTAGAAACTGTACGACCCTTGTAGAAATGTAAGCCCATTAGGAGACATTAAGAATATTCCGTCGAATATTCCTTGTATTTTTATTTCTTATAATTCCGAATGTTTTCTCTCTAGTATATAAGGGAGAAGACAGGACCTTGTAAGGGAGATATATTCTGGAAAACTTATCAATCTCGAACAAAAAAAAAAAACTTGGCAACTCTTTTCTCTTTACTTACTATTATTCTAGAGATTATTATCTTCAGCTACGATTTACCCCTTCATCTTTGATTGATTTGTCTAAAAAGGTTTAACATCTTTTGAGTCAAACAATATGTATTTAGTTATACCCTTGGATATATTTTATTTCTAATTTTAATCTTGATCTTCTTAATCACATTTTGTGGCAGAAGAGCAATTTTGTTATTTTACTAGTTTTGTATAGGTATGGGTAATCCTTAAATGAATATCTCACACGCTACATGTGTTATAAAATTATACCAATATTTAAGTAAGCAATTATAATAGTAGTATTACTTACATCGAACTAAATTTTTGTTAGGACCGAAAAAATCAGGTGTCATGCGGAAGCTAGCAAAGCAAACCCTCAACGACGATAAATCAGACAACAAAAGAGAAATATACCAAAAGAGACACAAATATTTAACGTGGTTCGATCAATTGACCTACGTCCACGAGTGGAGATGAGCAATCCACGATAATAAAAGAGAGTACAAAATATCGAGAGAACAACCTCACGAAGAGGCAAATACAAGTGACACACTAACACTTATCCCGTAAAGTTCTCCCCCTAAACACGACTCTCAAATCCGTATGGCTACATTGTGGATACTGCTGAATGAGAAGGACAGATCTTCAATTTATAGAACTCCAATCATTTTCCTACAAGGAAAAGGACAAGCCAAATATGGAAGAATTATATTTTCCTCTAGGAAAAGAAAAACCCAATTATTGTAAATATGTTGTCCTTTCCTTCATGAGATAGGAAAACCAATTATGATAAGAAAATCTGGACAAACACCTAACAATTCTCCTCCTGGCCTGAATTTCTGATAAAATAAACTTGATCCACCTTCTTCACATAGTCTTCAATATGTCACATCTTCATATCTCCACCACAAAGTTTGTCTCAATATGCGTAGCACAACAGTCAAATTTCTCAGACAATTTTATACGATGATTATGAAAATAATTCTAGTAACCAAAAGAATCCTAAGAGATTTCGAGCTGAATATATAATATTTCTTACCATCATACGAGAGCCAAACTTTAAAAAAAGAAAAAAAAACCTTTGTTTTCTAATGCCTCTATATGCCTTGCCTTTGAAGCCGAAAAACCAAGTTAAACTTGCACAAAGATATTAGAGATAACTAAGAAGATAAAATCCAGGATTAATTGGGTGCCCAAAATCGTTTTTGTTATGATAAATATCACATTATGGTGGATGTCTACTCTTCTTCCGTGATCTTCATCTCAAATGCTTAATGACATATTCAATGACATATTTTGTATGTTCAATGACATATTCCATGACATATTTTCTTCACTTTTTATGCCTATATAAAGGCCTTGTAATAGATAGGAAAATACACACAATTGAAGAAGAAATAAGAATCTCTCTTCCTCTCTTTCTATCTATATCTCTTAGTTTGTTTTGCTTTTTCTATATTGTTATTTTGGGTTATATTTTATAGCACGTTATCAGCACGAGGCTCTACCATCTCAAGAAGATCTTTGAGAAAATTAAGCAAATATGGATATCTTTCAAAGCAAACTTGGATCAAAGTTCAATTATAAAAATATTTTCTTAATTGATTCATGTACGACACATACAATATTCAAAGAGAAGAAATATTTCTCTCATTTAAGTATGTGTAAGGCAGATATTACTATAATTTCTGGTAGTAGTAATCTAATTGAAGGCTCTGGAAGAGCTACTATAACTCTGCCTATGGGAACAATAATTATCATTGAGAATTCAATGTTCTTCTCCAAGTCCAAGAGGAACTTGTTGAGTTTTAAAGATATCCGCAAAAATGGATTTCATATTGAGACAATAGATGAGAATAATATGGAATATTTCATCGTTACCAAGAATGTCTCTGGCCAGAAAAGAATTATTGAGAAGTTCTCATCTTTATCTTGTGGCCTGTATTGGACAAAAATTAGTGCAATTGAGGCACATTCTATCTTAAACCAAAAGGTTACTGCTTACAATACTTTTGAACTTTGACATGATCGATTGGGCCATCCTAGATCAATTATGATGAGACGAATCATAGAAAATTCAAATGGGCATCCATTAAAGAATTTGAAAATTCTTTTAAATAATGAATTTTCTTGCACTTCTTGTTATCAAGGCAAGTTAATTATAAGACCATCACCAACAAAGGTTGGGATTGAGTCCCCTACGTTTTTAGAACGTATACAAGGGGACATTTGTGGACCTATTCACCCACCTAGTGGGTCGTTTAGATATTTTATGGTCTTAATAGATGCATCCTCTAGATGGTCTCATGTATTCCTATTGTCATCTCGCAACCTCGCGTTTGCAAAATTAATGGCACAAATAATCCGATTACGGGCACAATTTCCTGATAATCCAATTAAGTCTATTAGACTTGATAATGCTGCTGAGTTTTCATCCCAAGCATTTAATGATTATTGCTTATCAATTGGGATAAAAGTGGAACATCCTGTAGCTCATGTTCACACTCAAAATGGCCTTGCAGAGTCTTTAATTAAACGTGTGCAATTGATAGCAAGACCGTTACTCATGAAAACGAAGTTGCCCACTTCTGTTTGGGGTCACGCCATTTTACATGCAACAATGCTAATTCGTCTCAGACCGACAAATTATCACAAATATTCCCCATTGCAATTAGTTTTGGGTCATGAACCTAATATATCTCATCTAAGAATTTTTGGATGCGCTGTATATGTGCCTGTAGCACCCCCATATCGCACCAAGATGGGTCCCCAAAGAAGGTTAGGAATATATGTTGGGTTTGAATCACCCTCCATTATTCGTTACCTTGAAACATTAACGGGAGATTTGTTCACTGCTCGTTTTGCAGATTGTCGATTCGATGAGGCATTTTTCCCAAAATTAGGAGGAGAAATTAGTGAAACAAAACGTGAAATTTTGTGGAAAAATACATCATTGTCTCATCTTGATCCACGTGCATCTATTTGTGACATAGAGGTGCAAAAGATTATCCATTTGCAGAAAATAGCAAATCAAATGCCAGATGCATTTACGGATTTGAAAAGGATAACAAAATCACATATCCCTGCAGAGAATGTTCCAATCCGTATTGATGTCCCTATTGGACAATCTTCTAGTGTCATAGCTAATGAGTCAAAAGCACGCCTAAAACGTGGCAGACCATTAGGTTCCAAGGATCGAAATCCTAGAAAAAGAAAAACAAATGATCAAGATGACACTACGAGTGAGTCTCATAAAGAAATTCACGATTTAACCAATCCTGAGATTCATGAGGAAATCAATGAGCCTGAGACTCAAGAAAATAAGGAACTATCAATAAATCCAATCGATATTGAGACAAATTTGAATCGAATGGATATAGTGACAGATTACATCTTTGCATATAATGTTGCATCTAGCATTATGCAAGAAAGTGAGGATCTTGAACCTCAATCTGTTGGAGAATGTCGACAAAGACTTGATTGGCCAAAATTGCAAGAAGCAATCCAATTAGAGTTAAGTTCACTTGCAAAACGTGAAGTTTTTGGGCCTGTAGTCCAAACACCTAATGGTGTTAAGCCTGTTGGCTACAAATGGGTCTTTGTACGCAAAAGGAATGAGAAAAATGAGGTACAAAGATATAAGGCACGCCTTGTTGCACAAGGATTTTCACAAAGGCCTGGTGTCGATTATGAAGAGACATATTCTCCTGTTATGGATGCTATAACATTCCGTTATCTCATTAGTTTTGCTGTCCATAAACAGCTTGACATGCATTTAATGGATGTAGTTACAGCCTACCTTTACGGCTCACTTGATAATGAGATATACATGAAAATTCCCAAGGGATTTAAAATGCCTAACGCATAAAATTCAAATTCCCAGGAAACATTTTCAATCAAATTGCAAAGATCTTTGTATGGTCTAAAGCAATCAGGAAGAATGTGGTATAACCGTCTTAGTGAGTATTTATTAAAGGAGGGTTATATAAATGATGCCATTTGTCCATGTGTTTTTATAAAGAAAACAACATCGGAATTTGTTGTACTTGCCGTATATGTTGATGACATAAACCTTATTGGAACTCCTACAGAACTCCAAAAGGTAACTGATTATTTAAAGAAGGAATTCGAGATGAAAGATCTCGGAAAGACAAAATTATGTCTCGGTTTGCAAATTGAACATTTGACAAATGGGATTTTTGTTCATCAATCTGCCTACATTAAAAACGTATTGAAACGGTTTTACATGGATGGAGCACATCCATTAAGTACTCCGATGATTGTTCGTTCACTTGATGTGAATAAGGACCCGTTTCGACCTCAAAAAAAGAATGAAGAGCTTCTTGGTCCTGAAGTACCATATCTTAGTGCAATTGGTGCACTAATGTATCTTGCTAACACTACAAGGCCTGACATAACTTTTTCGGTTAATGTCTTAGCAAGATATAGCTCTGCTCCTACAAGGAGACACTGGAATGGGATCAAACACATATTGCGATATCTAAAAGGGACTACCGATATGGGCTTATTTTATGGCAATGATTGCAATCCCGATCTTGTTGGTTATGCCGATGCTGGGTATTTATCTGACCCGCATAAGGCTCGATCTCAAACAAGTTATGTATTTACATGTGGCGGCACTGCCATATCTTGGCGATCGACTAAGCAATCAATCGTAGCTGCTTCTTCTAATCATGCTGAGATAATTGCTATTCATGAAGCAAGTCGAGAATGTATTTGGTTGATGTCTATAATACATCTTATCCGAGACAAATGTGGTTTGAAGTGTGAAAAACTACCCACAATTTTGTATGAAGACAATGCAGCATGCATAGCCCAATTGAAGGGAGGATTTATAAAAGGAGATAGGACAAAACACATTTCCCCAAAGTTATTTTTTACACATGATCTTCAAAAGAATGGTAATATCAATATGCAACAAATTCGTTCAAGTGATAATATGACTGATTTGTTCACCAAATCTCTACCAACATCAACCTTCAAGAAACTGGTGTACAAAATTGGGATGCGAAGACTCAAGCATGTGAGTTGATGCTCTCATCAGGGGGAGTTAATACGCGTTGTACTCTTTTTCCCTTACAAGGTTTTGTTTCACTGGGTTTTCCTTGCAAGGTTTTTAACGAGGCAACCAAAAGGCGTATTTCTAAACATGTGTACTCTTTTTCCTTCACTAGGATTTTTTTTCATAGAGTTTTTTTTCCTAATAAGGTTTTAACGAGGCACATTATCTTTGGACATCCAAGGGGGAGTGTTATGATAAATATCACATTATGGTGGATGTCTACTCTTCTTTCATGATCTTCATCTCAAATGCTTAATGACATATTTTGTATGTTCAATGACATATTCCATGACATATTTTCTTCACTTTTTATGCCTATATAAAGGCCTTGTAATAGATAGAAAAATACACACAATTGAAGAAGAAATAAGAATCTCTCTTCCTCTCTTTCTATCTATATCTCTTAGTTTGTTTTGTTTGTTCTATATTGTTATTTTGGGTTATATTTTATAACAGTTTCTATATTTTTGCACAAAAAAGCACTGATCTATTTACTTAATTTCTTTTGGGAAATTTTTTACACTAGGAAAGCCATTGAGAGTATGTATTTTCTCACATCAACCTAGCTGGTTAAACCTGTAATTAACTTTTTTGTGACTGTCATTATTTTATTGGGGTCACTGGTTAATCATGAAATGGAAGGTCGAATATTTGCATTTGTTGGTTGTCTAATTATCTAATTGTAATGGTTGAATTAATCTCCTTAATTATTGGTGATTATATCGAACATTAGATTGCTCTCTCACCGAATTATGTTTCTGTTTCTTATAGGGAACTAGGTCCTTTTCTTATATTTTGTACTCCATTGAATTCTTTTTTCTTTTTTTTTTTATATATAAACAATTCAACAATCACTTCGTTTTGATTACATTATTAGCCCACAAGCTTCTTCGTGTTACGTGGTCAAAGTATAATCATCATAACTCTAAATCATGTTGATTTAGTCATAATAATTTATTTAGTTTTAACTGGTATCTTGGCCAGCTTGCACATCTCGACTAATTCTACAAAATATTTACTATTTTCTACCATTACAATACCGGAAAACTCTGTCGACCAAATTTAGAAAGATAAGAAGAAATCACATATTAATTTTTGCCTCCTTTATTAATTTAATTATAATAATTCCGTAGCGTCAAATACATAAAGGAGTAGTGTTAGCTAGGGCTGGCGAAGAGATGAATGGTATTATCATGTAAGGTAACATATTTATTAACGAAGTGATCCAAACATTATTGGCCATCTAGCATTATATATTTGAGGTATATTTTCAATTCATACTATATATAGCAACTGTATACATGTTGGAAAAAGAAATTTCTGGACTTTTTCTGATTTTATAATATATGTGCAACTTGATAGTCGAAGGGAGCTTTATGAGTTTGCAAAGCTGGAGCATATATATCCTCACCTTAGCTTCCTAGTCTTAGTGGCCCAACTTGTTTGTTATCCTTTTCTAGCCGATCTTTTCGAAATTTACTGATCCGACTAATACAGAACTACCGTATTATATAAGTCCTATTAAAAGTTTGTAGCGTGATTTTTACATTTCAAATGACTCAAATTCGAGATCTCTGATTAAAGACGAAACACACTCATTCATCCCACGATACTCCTTAGTCTATTGACCAACCAAAATACATATTTTGTTGCTCCATTGATTCATGATCAACTTTATGCCTTTTTTATTTTATTTTAGCAAAATGGAAAAAAATGCGAGGGAAGATATAAAGAGAAAGAAAGTCATTGAGAGGCAATTAGGACCCGAAGGGGGAAAAGGCAAGAGTTGAATTTCAAAGAATAGACTCGTGGGATGCGAGGGAAGTGACACGTATCAAACTTAGAGAAGCTTTTGTGGACCCCATGTGGACACTAAAACTGAGAAAAATTAAAAGAGTAGAGATAAGAGGGTTGCAGAAGATATGGTGCATGTGGTTCTTGGAAAAATTGAAACTTGACCAGCCCACCACTATTCATGACTTCACCCCATCCAAAAGGAACCACACAAATGCACACGTTCTTCCATTCTAGACTAGAAATACTCTTCTAATTTAATTTTGCCAGCTGCTATTTACATCTTGTTACTATCACTCTCACTTATCTTCACTTCCCTCAGTTATTTCTCTACTAGCTAATAGGACAAACCAAAGAAAAGAGAGGAAAGTCCGGTGCACGAAGTATTCGGCGTTTATACAAAACGTGAGCAAGGGCTGTATCTTAAGGAGTGTAATGTAAATAATCTTCCCAATGCAAGCATCAGAGGCTGATTATACGATTCGAACCCTTGACCAAAGGAAAGAAAATTAAGTTATGTAATGAAATATTTATGACAAGTTTGTGATAGTCAGTGCAAGAGAACATGCATCTAGCTAGGACAAATTTTTGTTGTGACATAATTAAACAAAATTGCTCTTCTAACAACTTAAGTTCGTAGAGGAGACGATCACATACTTGAAGTGAGGTCCTGGTTTTGAGTCTCACAGCCGCCACCCATAATTAAAAAGAATTTACATGTGCTTGAACGATGAAAAAGAATCAAGTCCACACGTGAGAGAGCGTCAAATTCATGAAAAATTTGTCCATCATTCTGTGACGAGAATGATGGTTCTTCACAATTATGTACAAATTTGTAATGAACATATATGAAAAACCAGTTAACTAGTAACATATATGAAGAGCAAATTAACTCCCTGCGACTATGCAAGAAGTTGTGAAACATGAGGTAATATAATATGCTAACCAAAACGAAAATAAGAAAACCTTAACCAATCAAATATCTGTATCTGAGTACGTGAAGAGAAGAAAATGTATTTTTTTTCATCTTCTTTTCCTCTTTTCATGGTCAAAGGAAAAGAAAGAAATTAATGGATTGAGACAGGCCAAAGAAAATGACAAAAAATAGGTTGAATATGCATGAAAGGTGGATATGGGGTTCTTCATATGTAAAAATAAATTAAAATTGTTCATTGATTCCCTTATAAACACCACGGGAATTAGTGAGAGAAAGAAGAGAGGACCCATCCACCGCCCAAAAAACAAAAACCAAAACTATTCCATCCGTTCTAATTTATGTGTCACTATTTAAATTTCTAGAGTCAAACAAATTTTTTTAATCGCAATTTTTTTTTTTATATTTTGAATGATTATATATTTTGCATAGTTTTTAAATATATAAATTTTCTTTCAAAAAAACATAGAGATTCTTTATTCGCATTTATAGACTCTTAAAATCTGAACGGCACCACATAAATTTTTGGACATAGGGATTAAACAAAATAAAAATAAAAATAAAAACCATATAATGTTTGATCTGAATCTCTCTTTTTCCAAGCTAAGTTTTTGGCTAACCCTAACTCAAAGCAACTACTAGATATAAGTCTTTTTCAAGAGCAAAGTACCCCCAAGATTCACTTGTTCTTGTTATACATACAAAGAAGAAGAAGTGGAATCATAGTATGATGATGAAGAATTTTGGAGCTAAGAATTTTGGGTGGGTTACACCCAAAACCCCACTTTCCCTCTTCTTTATGATGAAGACTATGAGTACCTTGATTCAATAAACAAGACCCCCTCTTTCCTCAAAAAAAGCCAGAAAGCAAGAAAGAGAATAAAAAGAAAAAATAAGACCAATAAACCCAAAGTCTACTCTCTTCCTTTTTTAAGCTTCCTCCTCCCACTATCTATCTTTACAAATCATTACAAACCCTTCCCCTTAGCTTTGCTTGTTCTTCCATTTTTCTTGGCTTCAAGATTTCCCTCTCAAGAAAAGTAGTAGAATTGAAGTTAAAGAATATATGGATTCACTAAATCATTCACTCCCACCTCCTTTCCATACTAGAGATTTCAATTTACATCAATTCCACCAGCAAAACTCAGAAGATGAACAAAGTGGAACTAGTGGCCTAAACATGTCTGGCCAAAAGCGAGAGCGCGATGACAACAACAACAATAATGAAAATTCAAATGGTGGGGAATCGAAAGACGGATTAGGTATTACAGGTATTGAACTGATCTCATCTAAAAATTTAAGTTGTTAGAAAATCGTCTTAATTATATCTTCAACAACACAGGAAATTCAGGAGAAGGAGAGATCAATAGAAGACCTAGAGGAAGACCAGCTGGATCCAAGAACAAACCAAAGCCACCAATTATCATCACTAGAGATAGTGCCAATGCTCTTAGAACCCATGTTATGGAAATTGCTGATGGTTGTGATATTATGGATAGTATTTCAAATTTTGCAAGGAGAAGACAAAGAGGTGTGTGTATTATGAGTGGAACTGGTATTGTTACTAATGTTAATTTAAGACAACCAGCTTCACCTGGTGCAATTGTAACTTTACATGGCCGTTTTGAGATTTTAAGTTTAGCTGGATCATTTCTACCACCACCAGCTCCGCCAGCAGCTTCAGGATTGACTATATATTTAGCTGGTGGACAAGGTCAAGTTGTTGGTGGTAGTGTGGTTGGTGCACTTATGGCATCTGGACCAGTTGTGATTATGGCCGCGTCGTTTAGCAATGCAGCTTATGAGAGACTTCCGTTAGAAGAAGATGAACAAAATCCTCTTCCAGTTCCAGGAGGAGGGACACTGGGATCTCCTCCTGGAAATATCGGAGGACCAGGACAACAACAACAACAACAATTGATGGCGGACCCATCTCTATTTCATGGAATGCCACCGAATCTTCTCAACTCCATTCAGTTACCTACTGAACCCTATTGGGCAACCGGCAGACCTCCATTCTAACTAGCTGGCTCTTTCGAGGAATATTGGACAAAATTGAAACGATACAGAGAAGATTAACATGACCCTACAGAAGGATGACATTCGCCATTCTAACTTGCTGAAATTCATAGAAGGGGTAATTTTCTCTTGATTTTATTTACTTGTTTAATTAGCTTAAACTCTTGGTGTCTTTTTCTCTTGTTTCTCATCATCAAGAACACTATAGCAACGAGATTTAGGAAAAGGGTTTTCGAGTTGTTGACTATCTGAGGGTTTTTTTCATAATTCTTTTCCTAATTTCAATTACATCACATGATGAATTTGAGTTTAGTTGCATTTTCAGTTAGGTTTTTTGGATTGTGAGTTTGATTATGATATGAGATGATGTGGCTGTAATTTGATCAAATGAAGTTAACTTTGTAAACTCATTGTTTGCTTTGTGAAATCTAGTTTCAACTCTTTCCATGATTGTATGAGAATTCATTTGATAGGAAAAGGACATCATTATTCCATAATCATGATCCTAAGAGTTGTAATAATAACAATGTTTATCTTGATAATAGTAATATTAAATATAATTAGCTGACAACATTGAAGAAGATTAATGAGAGTTTGGTAGCAAACTATTGAAAACAAAAGGAGAGGTATGGGCAGCATTATACTCCTAAGTTTAATTTCCAGCTGCATTTTCTTTTTCCCCAAAAATCAGACATTTTAAATTTTTTACCATTATACTTCAAGAATTTCAGAATAATTAGGGTTTTTAGGAATGAAGAAGGAGACATGAGTTACATTTGGATACTGGATTGCACGTGCATCAGTTACTGAACATAGTTCTTTTTCGAGGCAAAAGCAAAGTAACGTCTAGCCTTATGTTATACAGTCTGGTCTACTCTGGACTGGACTGGACTGGACTCAACTCACAGTTTTAATTTGCTGTTTCTCTCTCCTTTTCTATATCTTTCAGAATTCTAGGAATTTAGATTCTGCAAGTTGGGAAGGAATTAACTTATATACATTGATTAAGATAAAAAAGGTACGTTTCAGTATATTTTAACTTATTGTAACAGATAATCCGCCATAATTTTAAGGTTTCTAGTTGTTGCCGGTTACATATTAGATGACAAGTAAAACAATTTAAAATGCTATATAGAAGTTAAACTGATCATTTAGGAATGGCACGGGAGAAAGAGTAAAAAATGCAATGTGTTTCCGCGTTTTGGGGCGACAGTAAAAGTTGGCGTCGCTTGACTAGGAGCTATGGGTTCAAGCTGCAGAAATCTCCCGTAGAAATGCAAGATAAGATTGCGTACATAAAACTCAATATGGTCTGACATTTTCTTGAACCTGCGTATTTCGAGAGCTTAGTGCACCGAAATACTCCTTTTTCTTTTCCTTAATTATAAACTTAAAACTGAAAACACAGCTCAGATTCTTTGCACCACAGATATAAGCAAAGGAATAGAGCTCCCCACAACACACTCCCCTAGTCACCACATTGTTTGCTTTTAGTGCAACACACCATGCAGGTATAGTCATGTGTAGTTGTAGTAGAAATATGCAGCATCTCTTTGTTTTGAGAGATTCAAAGCCTTATCCATTCTTTCTCTCTCTCTCTCCTCTCCTATCCTCTTCTCTCTCTCTAAAAGAGACATTACTAAGACAAACTCTCGAGGGCTTCTTCAGCTTTTGCTTTTTCCTCTGCACTGTGGATATGATTATTCATCCCCCCCCCCCCCCTCCCGGCCTTCCCTTTCTCCTTTCTTGTGCTTGCAGTAATGTAAGATGTTGATATTCCCATGATATATATATATATATATATATATACATTGCCAGCTCTGCTTGAGATTAAGGTCAAATTTTCCAAAGAATTTTTATGATACAAAATAAGACCGACCATTTGGAAGCAAAAAAAAAAATGGCAATGAGAAGTAAATTATTGGAAGAGATAGCATACATTTACCGTGTTTAAAACAGAAGAAATAAATTCACATAATTAGAAGGATTTATCATATATACATGCAATTTAAAGAAGTTCTACACTAACAAGTGTATTGTATTGTAACATGTGACAATAGGTAGCCTCCTTATTTTTCAAGTTAGTGATCCCATTTTTATGAACGGTGGCATGTAATTTTATTTTTTAGATAATCTCATAGTAAAATTTCTTTTACACTTTCATATATAGGAGCTATACTCTATTTAGAATTAGTTTTCACAAACTGAATAATGTGTTTTGACTTCTCAAAAAATTGACATTATTTTAATGATTGTCGCGGTAAGAAAAATGATATTGCATAGTCTTTCTTAAAATAATAGCCGAAAATAATAGCCGAAAAGATAATCTTGGATGTTTTGGTGTTATGGTTACTTTCTCTTACTAGATTTATGTCCACAAGAAGATAGTAGTAAATAAATTCTAGTATGGAATTTGTAATACTCGGATTTGTTTCTACGGGATATTTTTGAACGTGGTTATTCTTTTTCAGTGGACCAAAAGGAATTACTATAAAAGAGTTAGAAGCTACAAATGGGGGTCTGAAAATGATTGGATGCAACCTATGTTTCTATGCTTCCTATTGTACACACTTTTATTAAAGTCTGGGATGTGTGTATATCATAGGATTAAGGTTTCCATCATATGTTTTGGTAGGGTGAATGTACAATAAGAAATATATTAGTAGGACTTTTTGGTGGGGAAAGGATACAGACAATTGCCCCATCGTATAGTGGTTTAGTGGTCCATATTTATTATCCCTTAACCCCTAGACAGATCAAACTCCAGTATACTCCTAAAAAAAAACTCTCCCTCTACTGAATCCAAAAACAGATCTGAAATTTTAAGTCATCAATTGCAAGTATTATTGAATTCATTACTACTTGAGACAGTAGATTTGAATTGTGTGTATAAGTTTAACTATATATACACACACACACAAGAGATAGGTGCGGCATCCGCCCTATTCCTTTTGTAATTTTAATATATATTCCCTCCGGTCCACTTTAATTGATTTTTTGATCTTTTCTTTGTAGTTTATAATATTTAATTTTTTTCAAAAGTGAGTACCCACTTTTGGGGTACCATTGAAGTTATACCCACATTGCATAAAATATTGCAAAGTGTACCGCCTCGGATCTGAAGTAGTTCAATCTCTTCAACGCAATTTCAGAAATTAAATCTGAAGTTCTTCTATCTTTCAAATGCAACTTCAAAAATTTCAATCTTAAGTAGTTCAATCTATTAAATGCAACTTCAGATTTCGAATCTTAAGTTTTAAAACATAAACTTGTTCTTCGAATCATCAAATAATTGTCAAAACAATAATAAATTTAACAAACTCATTTTGCAACTAAGCATAAAGAAGAAGAAACCAATAGTAAAGAAGAAAAGAAAAATATGTAACTGAAGTTATTCAAATATTGGGTATCAGTTAATTTTTTTTTTTTAAATGAAGACAAATTCAATGGGAGGCGCAAAACTGGGTGCTACGTGAAAATTTTACCATGTTACAGTTTCTATGTTTTGCATGTTTTCATACAACATTATATCGCTTTCCTTAGTCTCCATTACAATTTACTAGTTCGATATCTCGCTCAAGAAAACGAAATTGGAATTTTTCCTTTTAAAACAAAAGATCAGAAAAGAAGTGAGCTAGTGGATGGGCATGAAATTCCTGAAATATTTTGAAGCCATACCATTTGAGAGTCAACGTGTTTAAAAAATTTGAAAAAATGATTATAGTGTCCCATCAGTTGAGGTCTACAGATGAGCTGTCGCTATATATTCAAGAAGCAAATGGTCCAAAGGTAGTTTGTATTGGCTGGTTTTTTAAGTGTTAGAAACAGGTTGTGCGTGCAACTTGCCTTGTTTATCATGCTTGTGAATATTGTTTCTCAAGCAATTGACTCTCCTCTTGAAGCTAACCACTTTGCACATTAATGGGATTGGAGTTATAATCTAATGATTAAAAAGTTGATGCGCTTAGACACGAGGGTATTATCTTTGTTGTTACACCCTTCCTTCTTGTCTTATCTTATTTATTAAAACAACTCTATCATAACGAGACCCAAGACCCTGGGACATTGGCTTCCTTCAAGAGTGGTTAATCTCGTTATGCATTTAAATTAAAGGAATGAGGATTCATATCGTCGATCCCAACTTGTTTGGGACTAAAATATAGTCGTATCGTTATTGTTACAGCCTTTCATTTAGGCTTTACATGACTCCTCTTTCCTCCAGTCTCGGACTCGCATCTCTCCAAAATATACCTTAAAAAAACATTTAGTGACTGCATGAGGTCTTGAGCAAGATGTACTAGTCTTTTGCCAAATGGGGAGCCAGGACAAACACTACCTCCCGAACAGAACGTTTCAAATGCAAGGAAACACAACAAGAACTTAGAAGAATAAAGAAAGAATATGAAGAAGATAAACTTATAAAATATGATTTAAGATTAGAACGTTGGTACCACAAATAGGCAACTGTGTTTTGAGGGCATATTTGGCCAATTGAGTTGCGGCGACTATGAACGACGTCCTTGACAAATACAAAAAGACAACGACCTTAGTAGCAATTAATACAATATGGAACAAATTACAACTCAATCAATTGACACAAATGTTTTTCTAGTGGAAACCGAGTGCATAATTCATATAATTGACAACATAAAGAAAGGGTCCCAGAATGAACAATATGATTAAAAAGGATACAGTATATGTCTTCAATGATCAAGTCATTCCACTACTGTAACGGAAATCAAAGCAAAACATGCGCTCGAATTGGCAACTCTTTGACTCAAAAATGTTGAAACTTTTTTGAACAAATTAATCAAAAAATGAAGGAATAAATCTTAGTCAGACATAATAAATTTCAGATCAAAGAGCTAGCAGTATGGATCATATATAAGATGAAGAAAATGTAAATGATCTTATTGAGATTCAATATTGCGTCTCCCATCAATCGATGAGGAGACAGCTTTAAATATTTTTCTAGAGATTAATTCCTCTCTATCTATAATATTAGGAGAGAGCTTTTTAGCTTTAGAGAGATAGGAGGAGCCCCTTTCATTGAAAGCTTCCCCCTGCTATATATAGTCGTGACACCCTTGCCCTTTGCTTGGCCCGACGTCCTCTTGCCTCCAATGTGTCTTAGTCGTGCTTTTAGGCGCCGCTCTTTCCGACTCGTCAGATGTCGGGAAAGGGGTATGTAGCGGGCTATATTATCTTTCGCTACCCGGTCACTTAGGCGGGACGTTGGTCAGTTCGGTCGTGATGGTCAGATTTTGACTAATATAGTTAATCCCTCCGTGTGTCGGGATCGTCCTCTGTCGGGTTCGACAGATGGATCATGATTGTTACGAGTTCGAGCAAAATCTGACTTTTGACTCTTCGTTCCTTAGTTACATTTCTTGGGTTTTTGGCAGAGTGGTGGCATTCTTTCGATTCCCATGGACCGTTGCGGCGGTTTCGGAACCGAAACATAGTTTGGTGTCAAAGAGTTGTTTCGTGGTTACCGCCATTAATATACACGTTCCTGGGGAACTAAAACGTTTCGTGCCCTGTCAGATTCGATTAGCGACTCTTGGGTTTCGTGCTTGGAGGATTTATGTCTCTTATAAATAGATGGAGCTTATCATTCGATTGACACACTCCTTCCCATTTTACTTGAGAGAATTCTGCAGATATACTTTTTTTCTGATACCCCAAGTTTCTGCTTGCCCTCTTGTTCACTGAAATTTTCCATCCCTTCTTTTCGTTATTTATTTGGCGTGTCTTCTGATCAAAATGGCTGGCGATTCTTCTCGCGCCGATTCCCTGTCACTAGTCCGGTACCAGAAAGTATTGCTCAAACCGCAGGAGGGGTAGATGTGGTGGAAGCTGAGGAGATCCCATCAGTGATTGAGATCCTGCCTCGCCCTGGAAGAGAGTCGACCGACTTCAGTACTCCCGTCGGGGTTAAACCGGAACCTGTCCACTCCATTATGAGAGAAAAAAACATTGCAGATTTGAAAGAAAGGTGAGGAATTTCCAATTACGTTGATATGCGATCGGCAGTGGGGAAAGACATAGTTCATTTCGACTGCCTCGGGTACTGCATGTTCTACGCCTACCCCTTCCTTGTAGGGTACACACTTCCTCTTTCTTTGTTGGTGGTGGATTTTTGCCATTTTTATGAGGTACGCCCCGCCCAACCTTTGCCGTATTTGTACAAGTTATTCCTTATGCTGCTTAAGTACGCAGAACTCGTTGGTCGTGAGGTCACCTTGGACCATATGCTCAGCATCTTCGCCCCTCAACTTATTCGCGGTGTGATGATTCACATGCGTCCTCGGGGATCGAGGAGTCTGGTGGTGAAGATGGACAACAGGACCAACCGTCGTTTCTACGAGAATTATTTTTACGTGCGGACTGAGAACATTGTGGCGAACCCAACGGGATTCCCTGAGAAGTGGAACTTTGCACGTAAATTTTTGTATCTTTAGTCGGTGAGATGCCTGACCGTTTTCTGTTATGGTACTAAACTTTATCATGTCTTTGTAGCTGAGAGATTACCCCCTCCGCCCGTCGAAGGTATTCATGACTGGGTGGGTGTCATCCTTCCCCATATAGTAGGGATTCGCACATGGTCGACCTTTCATGACAGGTTCGGATGCAGGCCCCTTACAGGTGAGATGACGTTTCTGTCTGCTATTCTTCCTCTCTTTTTACTTGGCTTCTTATGTGTCATTTGTCGATGTCAGGGAGGGTTCGGAGAGCAAGGGCTCCTCCGTAAGCTTTTTGTCAGCCGGCCTGATCTGCTCACCCTGTCGTGGTACCCATCGCCCGACCTTCATCGAGGGCTGCTTCAGTTGAGTCTGCGACCTTGGTTACTCCTGCGAGGGCCACTTCTCATGATGAGGTCCCGACCTATGTTGTTCGCCCGATGGGTGAATCACCGTCTACTGGGGAAGAAGAAGGGCCGCCGAAGAGATGGAGAGTGGAGTTTGAGACTGCGCCCCAACAATGATTCATCTGGATGACTCTCCCATGACGGGCTCTAGAGAGGGTGTTGTCGTGGCTCCTCCCGTAGGGACGGAACCGGCCATTGCCTCGGCTCAATCAGAAATTCCTGCCGTTGTTGGTGATCAACAACCTATCGTGGTGAAGAATCAGATCTCCAGGGCCGCCGTCATAATTTCGGATGTATCCTCATCTTTTGCAGTTAGTCGTGCTCCCCCTTCAGCTGCCGAAATAGGGAAAGGCATGGTGGTCGACGATTATGAATCCGGGTCGGACCTCGACCCTGATGATATCAGGATGTTTGAGGAGGGCCTTACTCACTCGGTGGTTCATGCGAGAGGCTCATCTCGTATTTTTGAGATCCCTTCGGATACCAATCTCTTGGGGGACATAGAGGACCTGGTGCCGCAGTTCAGCATGTTATGCTCCGAAGCCGAGAACGCGGCCCTTCGGTGTGTTCCTAACGTTGATCTGATGGATGAGGTAGCCGCTATGGTCTTGAGGGTACGTTATGCTCACTTTCGCTTTTCCCTCGTCTTTCTTGATGATACGATTTTAACATGTCTTTGCATTTTTCAGACATATATGGTGGAAGTGAAAAGCATCGCAGGGCGAACATTCGGGCCAAGATTTTCTTGAAGATGTTGGAGAAGTATCGTTGCTACCGCAACAAGTGCCGTGAGATGCATGAGCGGCTGAGGCAAACCCCGATAATCGGGCTCTTGGTGATGAGTTAGAGAAAAGGGACCAGGAGTTGATGCAAACTATCCCCAGCAAGAGTGTGCTCAATGAGCAACTTCGAATTAAGGACGAGGAGCTCGAGTTGGGCAAGGGGGTCGCCATAGAATGTGAGCATCTGCAGGAGAGATTGAGGTCTATGCAGGCGGAGATGGATCAGAACTTGATCAAGGTCGAGGCAATAAGCGCGGAATGGATGGGGAAATTGACCGCGCTGGAGAACAAAGTCGTTGGGTTGGAGAGCATCGAGGGTGCTTGGTCCGAGGATTCGTCGAGGGCGGCGGCCCTGGAGAACACCATCCACGTCCTTCAATCCGAACATGAGTTGAAAAGAGCAACAACTACCCTCATGGAGGCAAGGCTCGAGGAGCGCATCAGCGAGATCGATCAAGAGGCATCGGTGCTGGGAGATCGGGTCGCAGCACTAAAGGCAGAAAATAGGCGACTGTTGGATCAGATGGAGTCTTCCTCCACCGCCGTTCCCCGCCATATGCACAAGCTTTGGGTTTACGCTGAAGCCCAGCGGAATATATATAAGAGTTTGTGGGAGGCGGGTACTATGACTGAGGTTGCCTATGAAGAAGCACGAGTGAAAGCGCGGGAGGCTCGCATCAATTGTGGGTATGATGTGGCGACGCCTGAAGCTAGTGAGGGTGCGGATGATGGTAATGGAGGGCTTCTTTTAGATGGTGAAGGTGACGGTGATGACGCCGAATGAATAATGTTGTCCTTGGCTGTACTTACTTTCAGTTGTTTGTTTGTTGTTTTTTTTTATAGTTGTTCGTCGTCTGTTGTCGTTGTTTCTTTCCCCTTTCCTTTTCATTCTTCTTTCTCCCCCCCCCCCTTTTATATCGTTGGCTTGGGCCATATGTAAGCGGCGATAGTCCGCACAATGACTTTGTATAAAGGAGAGTTTTTTCTTCGTTATTTGCCTTGTACTTCAACTTTATTCCAACTGTTTATGGCATTGGTGCATGATAGGCGCATGTATGGCGAGTCCCAATTTTTCTTTCCTTCTATTCTTTCTGATGGCTTTTGGCCTTAGTAGTTCGAACTAATCGAAATAGTGGCTTGTCATTATTCGATCAGGGTCGAAACCTTCTCTTTCTGGTGAAGGCCCCTGGCCTTAAAGAGTGTTATTTTAAACTTATCGAAATAGTAACCCATCGTCATTCGATCGAGGTCGAACTCTTCTCTTTTTGGCGAAGGACCTTGGCCTTAAAGGGTGTTATTTCGAACTTGTCGAAATAGTAACCTGTCGTCCTTCGATCTAGGTAGAACTCTTCTTTTTTTGGCGAAGGCCCTTGGCCTTAAAGGGTGTTATTTCAAACTTGTCGAAATAGTAACCCGTCGTCGTTCGATCAAGGTCGAACTCTTCTCTTTTTGGCAAAGGCCCTTGGCCTTAAAGGGTGTTATTTCGAACTTATCGAAATAGTAATCCGTTATCGTTTGATCGAGGTCGAACTCTTCTCTTTTTGGCGAAGGCCCTTGGCCTTAAAGGGTGTTATTTCGAACTTATCGAAATAGTAACCCGTCGTCGTTCGATCGAGGTCGAACTCTTCTCTTTTTGGCGAAGGCCCTTGGCCTTAAAGGGTGTTATTTCAAACTTATCAAAATAGTAACCCATCGTCGTTTGATTGAGATCGAACTCTTCTTTTTGGCGAAGGTCCTTGGCCTTAAAGGGTGTTATTTCAAACTTATCGAAATAGTAACCCGTCGTCATTCGATCGAGGTCGAACTCTTCTCTTTTTGGCGAAGGCCCTTGGCCTTAAAGGGTGTTATTTCAAACTTGTCGAAATAGTAACCTATCGTCGTTTGATCGAGGTCGAACTCTTCTTTTTCTAGGGAAGGCCCTTGGCCTTAAAAGGTATTATTTCGAACTTGTCGAACTAGTAACCCGTCGTCGTTCGATCGAGGTTAAACTCTTCTCTTTTTGGCGAAGGCCCTTGGCCTTAAAGGGTGTTATTTCGAACTTATCAAAATAGTAACCGGTCGTCGTTCGATCGAGGTCGAACTCTTCTATTTTTGGAGAAGGCCCGTATTATTTCGAACTTGTCGAAATAGTAACCGTGAACGTTCGATCAAGGTCGAACTCTTCTCTTTTGGCGAAGGCCTTTGGCCTTAAATGATGTTATTTCGAACTTGTAGAAATTGTAACCCGTCGTCGTTCGATCAAGGTCGAACGCTTCTCTTTTTGGCGAAGGCCCTTGGCCTTAAAGGGTTTTATTTCAAACTTGTCGAAATAGTAACTCGTCGTCGTTCGATCGAGGTCGAACTCTTCTCTTTTTGGTCAAGGCCCTTGGCCTTAAAGGGTGTTATTTCGCACTTATCAAAATAGTAACCCTTCATCGTTCGATCGAGGTCGAACACTTCTCTTTTTGGCGAAGGCCCTTGGCCTTAAAGGGTGTTATTTCGAACTTGTCAAAATAGTAACCCGTCGTCGTTCAATCAAGGTCGAACTCTTCTCTTTTTGGCGAAGGAGTAACCCGTTGTCGTTCGATCGAGGTCGAACTCTTCTCTTTTTGGCAAAGGCCCTTGGCCTTAAAGGGTGTTATTTCGAACTTGTCGAAATAGTAACCCATCGTCGTTCGATCGAGGTCGAACTCTTCTCTTTTTGGCAAAGGACCTTGGCGTTAAAGGGTGTTATTTCAAATTTGTCGAAATAGTAACCCATGGTCGTTTGATCGAGGTCGAACTCTTCTCTTTTTGGCGAAAGCC
The DNA here is from genome assembly GCF_000715075.1 of Nicotiana tabacum. Taxonomy (NCBI): domain Eukaryota; kingdom Viridiplantae; phylum Streptophyta; class Magnoliopsida; order Solanales; family Solanaceae; genus Nicotiana; species Nicotiana tabacum. The sequence continues at coordinate 16,928,484 of NC_134080.1, forward strand.
CTTGGCCTTAAAGGGTATTATTTCGAACTTGTCGAAATAGTAACTCATCATCGTTTGATCGAGGTCGAACTTTTCTCTTTTTGGCGAAGGCGCTTGGCCTTTAAGGATGTTATTTTGAACTTATCGAGATAGTAACCCCTTGTCGTTCGATCGAGGTCGAACTTTTTTTTTTTTTGGCGAAGGCCCTTGGCCTTAGAGGGTGTTGTTTCGAACTTATCGAAATAGTAACCCATCATCGTTCGATCGAGGTCGAACTCTTCTCTTTTTGGCGAAGGCCCTTGGCGTTAAAGGGTATTATTTCGAACTTGTCGAAATAGTAACCCGTTGTCGTTCGATCGAGGTCGAATTCTTCTCTTTTTGGCGAAGGCCTTTGGCCTTAAAGGGTGTTATTTCGAACTTATCAAAATAGTAACTCGTCATCATTCCCAGTTTTTGGAGAGCCAGATATTTTCTGGGAGAGTCCCAGTCCGTTTGGCATTGCTTGCAACGGAGGGTACAACATCGGAGAATGCGAAACGTTGCGGTTTCGCTTAAGTTCGCTCTGCGCGCAAATTGTAGTTTCCTTGTCTGGCTCTTGTCTTCCGGCTTGGAGGTATCACCGGCGGGCAGTATCACAGTTGTTTTGCAGTAGTTTTTCGTCCTTTGATTGAGGTGTTTCTTTATTCGTTCGCCTGCACGGCCATTGTATTCCTACTTGAGCAGAGATTAGGAGGCAAGTTAGAATGAAACTTTCCTTGCCCCCGTCTGGTAGTCCGATGAGGGAGAACTAATTAGTAACGTCATTCGCCTTGTTTGGCGTATCGATGGTTGATGGGGCGAAGGTTTCTAAGCTTGATAATTTTGTTTGGCTCTCCTCCCCCTACTGCACTGCTCCTTTGTCTCGCGTGGGTTGGATTTTTCCTTCGCGCTTCTTTTGGTAAGCGATCGTATTTCTTGTTTTTGATCTGGGAGAGACTAGGAAATTTCACTAAGAAATCCCCACAGACGGCGCCAAATTGTTTGACTCAAAAGATATTGAAACCTTTTTGAACAAATCAATCAAAAATGAAGGGGTAAATCTTAGTCACACATAATAAATTCCAGATCAAAGAGCTAGCAATATGGATCATATGTAAGTGAAGAAAATGTAAATAATCTTATTGAGATTCAATATTGCGTCTCCCATTAATCGATGAGGAGACAGCTTTACATATTTTTCTAGAGATTAATTTCTCTCTATTCAGAATATTAGGAGAGAGTTTTTTAGCTTTAGAGAGAGATAGGAGGACCCCCTCCCTTCATTGAAAGCTTTCCCCTGCTATATATAGTCGTGACACCCTTGCCCTTTGCTTGGCCCGACGTCCTCTTGCCTGCAATGTGTCTTAGTCGTGCTTTTAGGCGCCGCTCTTTCCGACTCGTCGGATGTCGGGAAAGGGGTATGGAGCGGGTTATACTATCTTTCGCTACCCGATCACTTAGGCGGGACGTTGGTCAGCTCGGTCGTGATGGTCAGATCTTGACCAATACAACAACGAGATATTATTCTCATATTGAATCCTTGCAAGTGATCTCTATCTGAGATGTGCTTATATTGGTAAAATTTGGTACACAATACAATGCATCATTACCACAAGTTAACTATTACCACTTCAATACCATGTTCTTTTTATGTCACGATCCGAATTTTCCACCCTCGGGAATCGTGATGGCGCCTACTCGTAAAGGCTAAGCAAGCCGAGTATTATCAATTCATTACCTTTTTTATTAAGCATGTTCAGCAATTCAAAGTATTAAGTGATTAAATAGCGGAATAAATTAAATAACCAGAAACGCGGAAACGAAAACTTAGTAGTTCAACCAAACATTTCTACATAATCTGAAGTACAATACTACCCAGAATTTGGTGTCACAAGTCACGGACTATCTAAGAATACTAAAAATAAGGTCTGAATGGAAATACACAAATCTACCTCTGAATAAGTAAAAATAGAAAGAGAAGTGATAGGAGGAGACACCAAGGCCTGCGGACGTCTGCAGGACTACCTCGGGTCGCCTGAGTGGACTGAAGACAGCCCTCTCACTGCGGTCCAAACGCTCCGGTATCAGTATCTGCACACAGTGCGGAGTGTAGTATCAGCACAACCAACCCCATGTGTTGGTAAGTGCCTAGCCTAACCTCGGCGAAGTGGTGACGAGGTTAGGACCAGACTACCAAATAAACCTATGCAGTTAAATCATATACAGCGAAAAATAAAGGCAGATAATTACAGCTAAAGTTGGGCGGGGGAAACATGCTGTGGGGAATAACAGATAACAACAGAATATCAATAGAGAAATGCAAGGAACATCATAAATCAATTACCCGCAAAAGATAAGGAAATAAGAAACAAGTACACATGTAATACCGTTGCAGGTGTGCAACCCGCTCTCATTTCATATAGTACCGTTGCAGGCGTGCAACCCACTCCCATTTCATATAGTATCGTTGCAAGCGTGCAACCCGCTCCCATTTCATATAATACCGTTGCAGGCGTGCAACTCGCTCCCATTTCATTTATCAACACCAATTATAAAAGAATTACGGCAAGGAAACAATAATATAACAACAATATCCCGGCAAGGGAAAAATAATATAACAACAACATCTCAGCAAGGGAACAATAATGATAACCCTCATATGAAGCACGAAATACCACAACGGTGTCACAACAATTACAATACAAGACTCTCGGGCATGCTTGACAACGACGTATAGATACTCGTCACCCTGCATATACGTCGTACTCCACAATTAACACATAGCAAATAAGACACAACTCCTAATCCCTCAAGCTAAGGTTAGACCAAACACTTACCTCAAACTTCCACGGCCAACTCAAGCCTCAAACACCCCTTTTCCTTTAGAATTCGCCTCCAAATTACTTGTATCTAGTCCAAATTAATTTAACAACATCAATAAATGCTAAAGAATTCATACTCAATGCTTAATTATAGGTTTTCTATCATTTTCCCCAAAAAGCCAAAAATCGACCCCGTGTCCGCTTGGTCGAAACTCGAGGTTCGGACCAAAACCCGATCGCCCATTCACCACGAGCCCAAATATACAATTAGTTTCGAAATCCGACCCCAAAATGAGCTCTAAATCCCAATTAATCAAAAAGCCTTAACTCTACCCAAATTCCTAATTTCTACCATAAAACCCCTAGATTTTAGGATGAAAATTGATGAAATGCAATGGGAAATCGAAAGAAAAAGGTTTAGAATCATATACCAATGCTTTGGGGAAGAACTTGTTCTTTGAAAATCGCCTCAATGCTCCCAAATTTTAAAAATATGAAGTAAATGGGTTCTGCCCGTTTTTGCTTTTGTTTTAAAAATGACTGGGCAGGCTTTCATCGCGTTCGCGATGGGTCAGGCCTAGCTGACCATCGCATTCGCGTTTGACGGCTCGCATTCGCGGAGCTTCAACTCCTATAGCCTTCGTGTTCGCGGTCAGATGACCGTGTTCGCGTAGAACAAATGTGAAATCCCTCCCCCCCAGGTCATTAACCTTACGCGTTCGCGAGTGCCTGAACGCGTTCGCGAAGGGTACCCCCTTTTCCCCACAGCTTCGCGTTCGCGTCCTAAGCTCCGTGTTCGCGAAGAACAAACTGGCACCTGAGGAAGTTGCCTTACGCGTTCGTGAGTGGAACCACGCGAACGCGAAGAACAAAACCTCTGTGCACCTGAGACAGCAAAACCTGCAACTTTTCTAAGTTTAAAAACATCCCGAAACCCATCCGAAACTCACCCGAGCCCTCGAGGCTCCAAACCAAACATGCATACTAACCCAAAAACATCATATGAACTTATTCGTGCGATCAAATCGCCAAATTAACACCTTTAACAACGAATTTAGCATCAAAATCAAAGAAAATTTTCAAGAACACTTATGTTTCAAATTTCACAACCGGGAGTCTGATTCACGTCATTTCAAGTCCGTTTCTTACCAAATTTTACCGGCTCAATCTAAGCACTATATAAGACTTGTGCCGGGCTCCGGAACCAAGATACAGGTTCGATACTATCAATTTCAAAAATATTCAAATTTCAAAAAACTCATATATATTCCAGAAAACAATTTTCTTTAAAAATTCATTTCTTGGGCTTAGGACCTCGGAATTCGATTCCGTGCATACGCCCAAGTCCCATATTTTCCTACGGATCCTCTGGGACCGTCAAATCACGGGTCCGGATCCGTTTAACCAAAATGTTGACCGAAGTCAACCTAAATTCATTTTAAAAGCAAAATTCATCATTTTTCACAGATTTTCACACAATGGCTTTCCGGATACACGCCCGGACTGCGCACGCAAATCGAGGTGAGACAAAAGGGACTTTTTACATCAAATGTTCCAGGATTTCATAGAACATGCGGCACATACCGTCAGAATTCGTATGTAAAACCAATAATATACCTTGTTTTCCAGAATGCAACATTAAATGACATCTTACACGCTTCATTTGATATATGAATAAACAAATCAAAGCTTTACATTTATAGCGGTCTTACTCCAGTGAGACCTACCTACTAATTCACGTAAATTTACAAGATAACTAGTTTCTGTTAGTTGCAAACTTGTAACCCTCCCTGAATCTCAACGAGAGTTTAATAGGATTGAAAACAAATGTCACCTCTTGAAGATAAAACAGTCGTTTCTGTGAAAAGAATCAGCTACCTATGTTAATAACTATCTCCATATTCGAAACCATCTTGTCTTGATAACACGTGAAATGTTCAACCATAATCTATCCTCTGTCGTTTGAGTTCCGCCTGGAAACTTGGGCTGGAAGTTAGCGTGCGATATGCAAGAGTCCTTATATCATCTCGTGAACAATCTCTGGATATACGAACGAGTTCCCACAAGGCACCAGCCTTGATCATATCCTTTGCATTTACTTCTGTAATTAACAGTTTAAGCATTCATGACTATCCACAGTTTCAAGCAAAATGGAAAAAGTCAAATCAGAACTGCTATTTACCATGTTGAGCCAAATGGCAGAGTGCCAGCTCAATATGACGCCTTATTGGTGAGGCCTCATTATTAGCGTTCTGTACAATCCATGGAAGGGTTCCGTCTTCAATAAGGAGAGACTTCCCAGTCTTGCTTCCTGTCATGGTAAGATCATTGGCAATACCGCGAAACTATAGTAGTGAGACTTCTCTTTTCACCAGAACATGCAATACACCACCCAACAGGGTATAAGTGGAGACTAGTGCAAAACTATGATACTGATTATAATATTGCTAACAGTACAGTGACATATATTCCGAGTTTGGCCGGGGGTGCAGGAAGCGAGGGAGGAGAGGCAGACGAGCAGAGAAAACGCAAGCTGCAAGCTAGTATACCACTAACCTTGAGTGTATGCTCTTGATTCACATTTTGCAAAATTAGCAATTCCACGAGCAACTTGAGCCAGAACATCAGGATGCCGGCATCTGACCATTCCTAGTAACGCCTTAACTCCACCTTCACCTCGTAGCTTTGCTTGTAACTTTTCTGTGAAAGGTTAAAAGATACATTAGATGTGAGCAACAGCAGGATCCAATCACCGTGACTAAGTTCAAATGCAGGGTTACTTGATTAAGGATATCGTGTAAGGAATTTCTCATGGAACAATATATGTTTCCCTTTTTCTCATTGGTTCATCCTTTTTTTCTTGTTTTACTGGTAAGCTCTTTCTTTTTTTTCTTTTTGGTTGAGGGGGAAGGGGTAGGGGGAAGGGATAGGGAGAGAGAGGGACAGTTCTGTTAGGTATCATATAAACAAATTTAAAATGGTGAAATTTCACCACTATGAGGGAGAACATAATGCTCTTACTATTACAGCTCCACATCAAATGAAACAGTTTGATGTTGATATCAGGAAGAAGAATATTACCATATCCATTGATCTTATGTCATCTTGCTCAATTGCTTGAAATAAAAAGAAATTTTAGCTTAAAATATTCAGCTTAAGGCAACAAATAATACCATTTCCACAGAGATTAGCAATGGCCCCAGCAACCATGCGAAGGGTTTGAGGATCTTCGGCTTTGGCTGCTGTGACTGACAACAAACTGATGCCTCCATGAGACATGATAAGCTCCTGATTTGTCTCTGTACCATTTGAAAAAATGATGTCACTTAGTAGAGAGCAACTTCAGTATGAAAAGAAAAGTATTGAACTTATAATATTCACTAGTCTGTGAGTGATGAAAAGCTTACCGTTCATAGCAAGATTTGCAATTGCACCAGCGGCAACTCTGTGAATTGTCTCATCATTGGAGCTTCTAAGAAGAGTTAATAGAGAATTTAGACCACCAGCTTTTACAATTTTCTCCTGGTTTGCCTCTGAAATAGATCGAATAGGAAAAAGTCACCACCATTTATGGACTTGATACTACCTTTTTGTCATTTCTCAAATTTTCAACTGTTTCATTTAACATAATTTCTGCTTGTTTTTTGGTTTTTGTTTTAGTATTCCTCCATTAGGTTTTTGGTAGTAGTGTTCTACACTTTATAAGGTCTATGATGGTCTTAATGGATTGGGTTTACCAACATTTTTAAGTGAATTGGATTATCTGACATATTTTTAATTAAGTGAATTGCATTGACTGACTTCCACCTTGTCCTTCAACTTTTTGCTTGGAGGAGCTTTACAGCAAGAAATAAGGACTAATGCCTCCACTATGAACCGTGAAGTGTTAAATAAATAAATAATTGGGGTTTGAGCAGTATGGTATATAGAATTAGAGAAAGCTAAGAAACATAAGATAGAGTTTCGGAAAAAGGGAGTACTATATTTTAGATAATGCAAATCAGCTTCAAATGTTTATCTGGTAAATGACATACTTGCATATCTATTACTAGATTCATGTAACAAAGTTGACAAGCTATCATTCATAAGACTTGTAGCCAAATCCCACCTACAATCATGAGGTATAGCTACATTTGATACGGTATACACATCTCAATCAAGCAGATAGCATCTAACGCCCAACAAACTACAGATTGCGAGCAGCAAGAGACAGGAATTAAAGATATAACACTGAAAAGGAAATAGCAAAACAATACCTTCAGCTGCCAGGTTTGCCACAACTTTTACTGCATGAATCTGCACATCAGCATCTTCTGATTCAAGCAATGACAATATCTTTGAGAGACCCACTGGTGAAAGAAAAAAAAAAAGCTGTATTAGGGAGTAGAAGAGTTAAAAATGAAATCAACTCCTAGGATAAAGTCCATCTCCCACCTTGTTCAAAGAGTTTTGCCATCGAGGCCTTCTCTCCATCTCCTGAATCTCCTAGGTGTTGATGCATAAATGGAGGAATTGGAGAATCTAGAGTGCCTGGCAGCTTTACAGTCCCTCCTCTATCAAGATTTCTCCTTGTCTAATTAAAAGAAATAGTTTTTAACTTGAGTAAGTTAATCTCAACTGACAAATATGCTCATTTAATCAGCAATCATGTTTATATATGACGTGAAAATTTTCGGCAGTGCATATACCCACACATGTAACAAATATCTGCAGGTTTACAGGTACCTGAAAAGCTTGCTTTTCAAAAGACGCATGCTTCTGTAAGCTACAACATGAATTTCAGTTTCTAATCTTCAACAGAAACAACTCACGTGCAAGATGTATACAGCACCCTGATCACAGGGACAGGCCATTTGCTCAGTTCACCCCCCACCCCCACACACACCCAAAAAAAAAGAAAAAGGTTTAAAAGTTCTTAATACATTAGTGGAGAAGAGGCAAACCGGAAAAAGAAAAGTATAAAGCCCTCAAGCACTTCTCACAGACCAAGGGCACAATAATGTGAATTGGTTTACACGGCACGACAGTCCACATCTATAAAGAGATTATACAGGAACTGTTAATTATTTCAATTTTGTAATTTCTCTTCAACCAAGTGTCAAATGATGCCCACAACTAATGGCAAGTTTTGAAATCTGCACACATCATACGCTAGGTCATATTGGGGTGCAGCACTTTGGGGGCAAAAAGGCTCAGAACTAGATCCACACTCATGTTTTAAGTGTGCTGAACTCGCTAGTTTGGAAGGAAAAACTACCGGTTTCACTTTAACACATAACTTTAAGGATGTTATTGGTTTACAAGGTGAGGTTAATGTGCACATAAACCCAAAGATACAGGGGTGTGAGAAAGAGATTGATGATCAGCGTAATGATAATCTAGTTATGATGAATCTTTAAAAGAAAAAAGATTCATGTCCTACAAAAGCTGCTTATTTTGAACTTTTTTTTTCCTGGTGGTCAAACATGGCAAGGGTGTATAAATCCAGTGATTTCACCAAGAATACTAATTCAACAAATTTAAAGATAGATACTGTTTTACCTCATCAGCTTCAAAACTTAATTGCAATAGCTGACTTTGTAGGACTGCAATTTCTTCTTCCAGCTTTGCTTTCTGACATGCTTCATCTTCTAGCATTTTGCGCAGCTTTAAAATCTCAGAATTTCCAGCGGCCTACGACATCACAAACATCATCATCAGTGTTACACCAACTTAATATATATATATATATATATATATATATATATATATATATGATCCATAAATTTTCAGAGAAATCATTACCTCTGACCTTTTCCATTGTGCTACTTGATTTTTAAGATTGTCAATTTCCTCTTCTGCAGCTTTCCGTAAAAGAGTTTCATTTTCAAACTTCTTCTTAAGCTCAACAACTTCCATAGAAGCAGAGAGCATTGAGGACTGACAAATGAGGGAGATAAACAGCAAAAAGCAAAGTTACATTCATCGTAGAACCAGAAATTGAAATATGATAGGAAAGCTATTTCACAGTTACATATTCAGCATAGTTGCAGGGCCATTCCAAAGGTTCAAAGGAGCATGTAGAATCACAGACAGCTGCTTAGGTATATGTAAAAGTTCAAAGAGAAGACAAGCATGTCTATTACATACATGAACTGCAAGGAAGAGGCTTATGAGATCACAAATTATAACAACCCATGCTTGAGGACAATTTCAATGGGACCCTCGGAAAAACAATAGTACCAATCTTTCAGAATAGAAAGTGGACGTCAACTTCATTCTTCTCCTAATAGCACTAGCATTCTTCTGAACTCACCTTGGCCTTTTCATTTTCATGCTTTTGTTTATTTTCTGCCCATTGCTCCTCTAGCTTGCTTATTGCATCCACATAATCTTTCTGGTACTGCAACCTCTCCCTCTGCAGATGATGGAAAAAAGGGAACAGAAAGAGGAGAAAGACAATGACAGTGAAAATCCTGGTCATGGCACATAATCTGGTGATGCAAAACTACATAATTCAAACAGAAAGATGATCATGAAAAATTAGGGAGTGAAACAATAGATGATGCATAACATAATATAAGTGAAAATGAACTAAACATGAAAAGGCATGTTATATAGGATTCAGATATTATCACGTATTTCACGAAGCATGTGGTACCTCCAATGCCTCTGCATAACCTTTTTCAGCCTCAGTGATTCGAATCTGAGCCTCTTGGGCAATCCTCTCAATCTCATCCTGAAATCCTTTCTGCTGCCTTTCATGTTCTGCAATTTGTTTGTCTAGCTGTATTTCAAGCCTTCTGGACAAACTTTTGTAGTCAAACTCTTCCTTAATTTTCAACATATTCTCCACCTTCATTGCCTGTAGAAGTACAAATAATTTACTCCAAGTCCTAGCTAGTGAAAAGCAGAAAAAGGGAAGAAGAGAAGTTTACTAGTATTCTCTTACACCCATGCATACAAGTTCTACAACCGCATGATAACTCAAATAGAAACCCAGAGAATAGATTACAACTGAGTTAGCATAAGCCAACCCACACTGCTGGAAGGATCTCAAAAGACTAAAATTGTATATCATACAACAAGCATTCCCATGGGAAAACAAAATAGAGGTTAGGATTACCCTCTGTCCAAACATTATGGTGCTTGCCGTCTCTCCTCGATGCCGTGGAGATGGACCGATCGTGATAACCAATGAAGTTCTTGCTGTACCTGTGAGTATTCAACAATGTGATGCCCTTTCTCAATGTCCAATGACAATGTTCTTTTTTTAAAGTAATTATCATCTCATGGTGATGATTTATAAAAAGTGATTAAGTAGGATACCAAAACAAAATGAAAGGCTAATGAGATTATGCATCAAAGGTGAAACAGTACTGAACAGATGACATCACCCAGCAGACTACTTTCATAAGTTTCACGGACAGTGCAAGGTTAAGCAGTCTAGCTCCAGAGAAGGAACTACACTCCAAATGAAAGCAAATTATGTAGGATATCAATCTTTTGGCCCAAGAAGATTTACTGGATCAAAATGTAAGCCAACCCAGCACTACATTGTAGTATCTGGCAGAAACTATGTAAAACCTCCTGGTCTAAAAGGATATGAAATCCTTCAGTAATTAATGCACTTTCTTTGCACTATGAACTTAAATTGAGTTAACCAAGTCATAAAAGAAATCATAATGTCCGCAATATGGAACAGTTGGAGATTTATAATACGATATCCTCGGCATAAGTCTTAAATTTGTGGTCATGCCCTAATCAAATGTCTTAGTTTACATTGAGAGCCTTCTTGTAACCCAAGAATGAATTAATATTGTATATGACAGCATTTGGGATAAGGAGGTCTTTTAAATAATTTAATCTAAAACTTGTTGAAGGACTTTGCAAAGTGTTTTTCTATACCTCTGAAAAATGATGCATATTATCTTAGTGACTCTGCATTTTAGGATGCAGCCATGTAGCTTGGACTTGAAATAGTGAGTATTTTTCTTTTTCTTTTTTTTTAAGAACTAATGCATCGAAAGTTCCGTCGCCTTTGTAACAGGTTCTCTTAGTTAAGCTAAGGAAAAATGTATTATTCTTCTGGGACATGAATTATTCTTCGTCCCAGTTTTTAGACTCAGCTAGTTAGGAGAGCTTAGAATTTGTCCCCCAAATCCATTCTAAGACGTGAGTAGTGGCGAAGGTACATAGAGCTAAGGGTGGTCACCCTTCGTCGAAAAATTACACTGTATATATAGGTAAAATATTAGATTTTAATGGTATATAACATATATTGAACACCCTTTATCTAGAATTTTTTTACTTATTTCAAGTTTGAACACCCTAAATGAAATTTCTGGCTTCGCCACTGGACGGGTCACAAGACTTCTTTCTGTGTCTGTTTCTTTCTTTGTGCATTTGGTTGTTGGTTACTGCGTTAAAATAAGGTATTGTGGAATTACACCAAAAATTCTACACGCAGCTAAAGATAGTTTAATGAAATGCAAGAATATCAGTATCAAAAGTGCTTAAAATAAGCTCAAGTATAACTTGGGATTTAGATCATTGTAAACTTAATTTCACTAGAGACCTTGAGGTACAGGAATTGAGCCTCCAAGAACTACAATCAAAGAAGTGCATGGCTCTCATAACTGAATATGCTTTATAAGTTTTCCCTGGCTTTCAAGTGCAGAGGTTAAAATTTGGACCATGTTAAGTTGTGTTTGCTATTCCTGAATAAGCTTCAAAATCGATTTATTAAGTACCTTACCTCCAAATGAATCTCGAAGCAACCTTGTGAGCTTTGAGTCACGAACTGGAACATGAGCGCTATTCTCTGCCAACGCATTGATGCATTTTCCCAATGCACTCAAGGAGAGATTAATGGACTTAGCTTCCTCCAGTGTATGTGCTTCACTTCCTGTCAAATGCAAAACAAAACAAAGAACCAATGCTTCTTAGCTTTATCCTGTTTTAGATCTCAACTCATTGCTCCAAAGAAACTTTAGGAACTTCTACATGGTGTCTTAGATAACCCCACCCCGACAAGCCTGGCAAACCGAAAAAATAGGTCACAGTTTTGCCTGCAGTAATCAGTTCCAAAGTGTAGCCACATTCTTGCATCATAAATGTCAAAAGATCAGTTCGGCTTTTATTTAGAGAAACAAAGAAAATCTTCCTAGTTGAAACCCACCGAACGCCGCAAAAGAGGGTTAAAGGGTGAACAGACTCATATGCCTATTCAAGTTAAGTGACTAGAGTGCAAAAGGATTGGGAAGGAAAACACATATTGAAGTCTCTCCAAAGCAATCACTCACTTAACTCCTAGGTAATATTTAGCATTGCCTCAAGTAACAGAATTGTTTTAACTGTCATTCAAACATGAGTATGAATATTTGTGTAAAACTATTAGCTATCATAATCCTTGAACAAAACCAAAGTTTTCTGTAAGCACAAATAAAATGCTCCAGTTGTGAATACATAATAAAAGTTACAGAAGATACATTTGCCCAGAAATTTTGATAGCACACCTGATTTGTCTATGCGCTCAGAACCAGCAAGATCCACAACAACTAGTTTGCTTTTCCTCACAACAGGTGGCTTGAATGCTTTAGCTGTGTGAGAAGTACTCCCATTTTCAGATGAAATAGCAGAATCTCTTCCCTTGACAGACCTTTCGACATGTACCTGTGATAGAAAACAAAAGTTTCTGTGACATTGAACTTTGTTGATGTCTCCCTGTCCATTGGCATATTGGGAAAAGGCTCAAGAACAATGGTCAAGCCACTGTGCACAACATAAAAAAGAATAAAAAAACTGCATAACCCACAAGAGATAGAATCTTCTAACCATCAGTATAGCATGGCTTCTTGAAGACTCTGTGTTTAATTTAGTGTTAGCAGCAAAACGATGAGTTTCGCCCAGGCGAAGGAGTTCAAGGAAACTCTTCTGATCTCTGATATCCACCGCAGTAGCCCCAGGTACAGAAACATCACCAGTTTTGTGATCTTCAACAATTGATATGTTGTCGTTCACTGGGTCTAGGAGATCCTGAATACTCTCCATATAAAGCTGCATTGACAGGTAACCAACCACACTTATACAACTTAAAGTCAGAAACAAGCATGAAACAACCAAAGATGCAAATGAAACTTGACACAGCTATTATCAGGTATGATAATACAAGTAAATAAAAAGTTCTCAACAAAAGGAACTCTCATTTCCGTAGAAGGAGAAAACAACCTGAAAAAAAGAGACAGAAACAGAATCATTTGCTGGGGTTATTTCTGCAAGAATATCCTCCATTGCACGAACCATTATCCCTCGATCAGCAGTGTCCTCTTCTCCAAGTCGTCCAAGAGTGTAAGTTTTTCCTGTCCCCGTCTGCCCGTATGCCATGATTGTTCCATTATAACCATCCAGAACACTCTGCAGGGCTTAAAGAGATAAAGAAAGAATACATCCGCACGAAACTAGACAAGAGTAAGACAAATTGGCACCTTATTACACACACAGAAGCAATTAGATAACCATGTAAAATTACAAAATTAACCGACTCTAGGCATGCAATAGTGGCATAAGGCAAATCAACTAAACTTTAGGTTGCAGGCAGCGGATTTCAATCTAAGGAACTTATTTATTGTTCGTAGAAACATCTTAAGTATGAGAATACAAGGGACAAAAGAAGTTTAAACAAGAGATATCACAAGCTAGTAATCTCAACCATGTACATTTTGATACTTCTGAATCCAAATTACAATATTAAGGAGCAAGGAATTGATTACAACTTACAAAACTAATATTATTGAATCCAATAGACACTTTAAAAGTTACAAAGTGGTTATGGATATTCAGAGATGGAGCTATGAGAGCGGAAGGCAGTTCATCCGAATCCCCTTTGCTGAAAAATTACACGGTATACACAAGGTCAAAATTATTATTTATGTATATATAGGAGCTGTCGAATCCTATTGGCTTCTGCATGTATTTTTTTCTGTATATTTTAAATCCCCTTAGTAAAAGTCCTGGTTTCACTACTGTGGATCTTATGCTTGCTTTTCAAGAAGAAAAGAAGCTATTAATTAAAATATCTGTACTGAGATGACCTTCGTTATTGGCCAGATAAAAATATCTTACAAATTCTAGAAGAAAGCTACTCAGAGAGAGAGTGTTTACCGTATTTGGCATATAGGTGCTTTGAACTTAAGTATTTTAAATGTATGGCGTATTTTCAGGAATGTTTAGCAAAGGTGCCACTAAGCAAGACACTTGGGAAAATTGAAAAGTGCCGAAATTAGGTAATTCGTTGCTAATTTAGGTAATTCAAAAAGAACATTTGAAACTCTTGTAATCTGCATCGAAGTGAAACTATATTTATGGCTCTGAAGTAAACTTTCCCGGTATATTAGTCAGACGCTTCCTAGTCAATAGCAAATTTCCTCTTTCTTTAAATGTGTTAGATAAAAGCATGTGCAGAAGATGAACATTTCATTCATAATTCATGTATTAAAAAGCAGAATTGCTAGGTTTTGGCAGGCGACCTCAACGACAGGCTTGGCCACTACTTCATATACACGCTTTTGTGAAGAAAATTCCGTAAGCACTTCGTCGAATTCATAGGTGTCTGAATCCCAGTTGTTCCTTCGAAGTTTAAGCCTTTTAAGCTGGAAACGACAAAAGAAATGATTTAAAACCAACAGTATTCATATTGCCTTGACAAGAAAGGTAGAGATGTACTTGGAATACCTCAGGCTGCAATTCCACACAATCAGCAAAATCAGCATCAGCCACCATCTCCTCCGCATTTCGAGGCCGCAGTCTTACTGCAACTCTAACACGTCCTGAAACTGTTACAAAGCAGAAAAATGAGCCCTTGCATGATTAATCAAATATTCATAGGACTTTTGGAAACATATAATGCACTACAGATTTCTTCTTTCAACTTCAATTCAACAAAAGCACCCAAGAAAAGAATTTGAACGCATTATTCCAAAAGTATTATTAACCCCGGCGAGTTTTGTAATATAAACGAGGAAGGTTCCACTAGGTTGCCAGCAGAATTAGAAATAGTTTTACAATGATACATCCTCTAAATATTACTTGAATTAAATTGGGATATGGAGGATTCATACCCTAATTTATTTGGGATTGAAGTGTAGTTGATTGATTTACATTTTACAAGAAGTAGGATTCACGTGTGAATGAGAACTGACACTTCGATGCTATAAGAAAACTCAATCTTAAAAAGCTTTAGTGCAGAAAATTATAAATTAACAAGAACACTTCATTTGTTCATTAGCTACACTATTGGTGTCCTTTCTATGCATTACAATCCTGAACAGGTAATTGGCCAATGCAGAATATAACCAATATCTATTACCAAGATTCCAAGTTCTTCAAACAAAAAATTCAGTTTCCAACAACTAGTCCAGTTACCAACTCTATTAAACCTACTTTAGCTTTGGGATCACATGTTGTGATTGCTTAGACCTCATCATAAGTGCTAGAATTAAATCAGACTGCTTATTTTAAGTAACTTAAATCATAACTACTATGTGGAGAAAAAATTCATTACTATTACAACAACAAAAGAACAATGACACAAGAGCAATTTTTCTTTTCAAAATTAACTAAAACCCTTAAGGAAATTAATGTACTACTTTACCTTTGCATTCACATGTTTCCATAGCTTAGACTCATCATAAATATAACAGCTTCGTCTACCTAACTAAAATAACTATCACACCTAACAAATCAAGCACTTAGTTTTCCAAATTAGTTTAATTCCTCAAAGACTAAATGTTTCCATTGCATATACTCATCACAAAGGCTGACTAATCAAACAGCTGTGTCTAATTAACTTAAATAAGAACCATCACAACACAATCACATGATCATTTTTCTCACATTATCCGCCAGAAAAAAAAAGTAAAGCGATCATTTTTTAGGCAACTAATTAAATTCCTTGAGAAAATGAGAGCTCTTTCAACTACTACAACTTACAAATCAACCGCTTAGTTCTCTTACATTAAATTTAAAAATAAAAAAAAAAGGAAATTAAGTAAAGTTATTAAGGAAATGAGGACGTATTTGTAGCAATTTTCTCGAGAATTAAGTAAATTCCTTAAGAAATGAGAACTCATTAAATCAAGCGCTTAGTTTTCTTACATTATCAGCAAAAACATTTGAAAATAGATCAAAATTATACCGTTGTAGGAAATTAAGTGAAGTTATAAAGGAAATGAGGACGAATTTGGAGTTGACTCACCGGAGGTAGCATCCTTAGTGGAAGCAGCAGAGTTAGCAACGGAGCCAGTGCTTTTACGGCGGATACCGGATGCCGGAGCAGGACCGGAGTTTTTGGATTTGAAAGAAGAAGATTTGGAAGTTGAATTCATAGAAAGAGGCCTATCTACCTTTAAAGCTCCTTTAGGAACTGTGCCGTTTCTGTAAGCCGTAGCCATTTTCGCATTACCTTTCCAGAAACTTCCAGAATTCACCTTCTCTTTCTTCTTCTTCTACTTGTTATTCTTAATGCTGATGAAATTGAGCTGTGGTTTCAAGTGTATTGAAAATGGAGGAGTTCAAAAGGTCGTGGGAGTCATGGGGAGTGTGTGTGAGGGGGTGGGGGTCGGGTGATGGAGTTTGTGGTGGTGGGTCATGAACAATGTTTCTTTCTTGAGCTTTAATTTTTGTATTTATGAAAAGACTGAAATACCCTTTTCACCGGCGTATATTTTGCTTAACTACTTATTATAATCTCTGTTTCATTAATATATTGTGTACGATTAACGGTCCTATAATTTGAATTGCCGTTTGTTCTCTTAAGTTTCTGTAATTACAGATTGCCCTTTTTTGGGGGGTCTTTTTCTCCCAATATGAGTAGAACTTAACCAAAAAAATTATATCATGTTTGGTCAAACTTCTAAAATTAACTTATTTGAAAAGTATTTTTTTCAAAAATGCCTTTTAAAAATATATTTTTAGTAAGAAGCAATTTGTGTTCGACTAATTAATTTGAAAATGCACTTTTAAACAACAATTATTATTTGATCAAGCTTTTAAAAAATATTTTTAAGTGTTTTTTCTTTTAAAAGTGCATTTGGAAAGAAGCTATTTTTTTCTGAATCTCAAAAATTTCTTCTGCTTTTACTCAAAAATATTTTTTTCTTCTAAAAGTTTGGCCAAACATATTAAGTAGGCGTTTGGCCATGAATTCCAAAATAAATTTTCAAATTTGGAATTTCACTAAAATTTGAATTGAAGATGAAGTTGTATTTGGTTATAATTTTTGCAACATATTTGAATGTCTTTTTTTTGCAAAACCAGGAAATATGATTTATACCCCATAACTTGTAAAAAATATCAAAACCGTCCCAATTTAATTATACTACTTGAAATAAACAATCAAACATGCTATTGTTTAGCAATATGGTAGTCATCACAAGAAAAGGTTTTCATTATCCGCTGCAGTAGCTTCATCTGATAGTCGAGGGGAAACACGTGAGTAGTTGTAGGTTAATAATTAATGGGGTCATTTTATAAATTTTAAAAGTATAGGATAAATTTATAAAATTAAAAACTAGTAAAAATGCATTTTCAATTGAAAAAGTATTTTCAAGTGAAATTGGTAAGATATGGATAACCAAACATTGTTTTAATTTTTTATTTTTTTTTTGGAAAAAAGCAAAAAAAGTATATGTCCAAACGGGCTCTAACTTTGAGGAAAAAGTATTTTTGGCCCAAAAAGGAAACTTGGCCAAATAGGCTATTAATTTGATACAACTAAGTTAAGAAGAGAGTAGTGGGAGGGGTTTAACTAGATAACTCCGTTTGCAGAATTGAAATTGTAATCTCTTAACTATTGGATTATTCTCCTGAGAGCACATAACAATGCATACTTAATATTAAACTTAAAATGCACATTACGACTTCCTCATTAGCCAATGCGGTAAGCCGGTAACGATGCATTTTTAAAGGAAACTTAATTTATATGGATAAAAAGTAAAATAACAATAAATTAAATATGACATTGAAATAATAAAAGGGCATTTTTTTAATAATGAGTACATATTAAAATGTTTCTTTTCTTAAAAAGACGGAGTAAAATGTTCTGGTTTGACAATAATTGTAGCTGCAGGGGCTTTTCACATAGAACTAGCAAAAAGCAAGGGAAAAAGTTTAGATAAGTGGTCTAATTGAAAGTTGAAAGGCGCCAAAATCGTTACTATTACCTTGAAAGACATTTGATTTGATTTGAACCTGCGTACCAATAATTTCAAATTAAAAGCTCATTTAAATTAAAGCTAAGTCGAGGGCCACTACTTCCTTTTATTACTAATATATTGTATTGTTCTTATTACTAATACAAAAATGACCAAGTCTGTTTCATATCTAATCATAATCTAATTCAAAAACTTATGAATTGACTTGAGATTTCTTTTATATTTATTCCCCAATCATTGTAGTCTTAGGGACAACTACACGACATAGAAAAATATGACCCTTTTGTAAGCAAATGAACATATATTAATCTCTAATTATAGAATTTGCTTTTAAATATTTAGGCCACGGGTGTACCCCAAGCCACCAAACGCAACATAGAAATTACGTAATTGTTTTATGATCCACCATAACACATCTATCTAACTCACGCGGATACTAAAATATGGTTTGCATATATGAAAGACTTTTTTAACAATAACAACAACAATAATAATATAATAATAACAACAACATAAATAAATATGAATCTCCCGCGAAAATCTCTAGCTTACTAATAGGAAAATCTTGTAAGTTATTTAAATTTGTTGAAATTAATATTTTATATTTCCATTTTTGTGTCGTTATTTCTTTTGTGAAATAAGACAATTCGGTCTTTTTACTATGAGTATTTTTTACTAGTAATAGTACTTTTGTATAGGTTTTAATTAACATGTAAAACTAATAAAAAAACAAATCTGATTCCGGTTTGAAACTAGATGTTTTGACTATATCAAATGTCGAATATCAACATGCCTTTTTAAAGTAAAGGGAAGTGCAAAACAAAATTGTTTGAATGACAACAAAGACCACAATAGGTGCATATTCTCATTTAAATTTTACCAAAACTTTGATGGACAAAATTATCCAAGCCTGTTGTACATATTCGATGGATTAATTTAGGTGTGCATAAACTGATCCCGACATTATTATTTTTAAAAAAGATAGATTCCATATTATGTCATCACGATATATTGACATGTGGCAAACATATAGTCACCAATTGTACATGTTATAAAAGAAGTTGGAAATCGCAGAAAATATATTTCACGAATAAGGAATAAAACATTCCTCTAGAGGATGATGTCTCATTGTCTTGTCTAGCACGATGATATATGTTCCATTTGTATGAATTGATTTTGAAGGCAAATGAGCTGTAAAAGGAAACATTATTAATGTGTGTCTTTCTTTTTTTATCAGAATTAATGTCTTTCACAGCAAATAGGTTAAACGTTCTTTCAATCCTTATTTCACACCTAACCTAACCAGATAATAGTCACCATTATAGCATATATAACTATGATTAATAACTAAAGACTTTGCCCTTATACCATTCAAGTGGTTGATTTTCTTTTATGTTCGATCGACCCACTAAAGATGATAGATCAGTTTAACTTATTGAAGCAAGAATATAATGTGATGGTGATGCATTACTTTTATGAGGAACTGTACCTTCTTGCTTCTGCATATAAACTAGCCACCTCTTATTAATTGCTACTCGAACGTTTCTTTCTTATGAAGTGAAAGCAATAAATATAAAGTTGAGAAAGTTGACAAATCTTTTAGGTGTTATTTGGCCTGAGAAAAGTTATTCCAGGGCGGATCGGACGCATTGTTTAGCGGTGTCACGCGATACCGTTTGGTCGGAAATTTTTATTAAATACATATATTAATACTGTGAGGAAATAGATAATTAGGATAAATATAGCACACTTTTTTGTAAATATTTGATAGAGCCTTTGTGGTTAAAAATTATGATGAAGCAGAATTAAACTCGGGACCTTTTCTAATTTAAGAATCAACAAAACCAATAAACTAAGGTTATTTCTTATTTAGAAATATGATAATTAGGGAAAAAAGCCATTATTTTCCCCGTACTATTGTAAATAGTACACGTTTGTCATCCGTTTCAATTTACGTCCAAAACCCACCCTACCGTTAACGAACTTGACGGAACTACCCCTAACCCTAACGGATGGCCACTGTGGCACGTTTGGTTCATTAGACTGACATTGAAATATACATGTGTATAATATAAAACATGTGTTTGGTATATACTAAATAAGTTGCGATAAACATTTTTTTCAAATTTAACATTTGATTTTTTAAAGGACGTTGGAGGAAGAGCCTTGAAGGATGACATCTTTATTATTGTAGTATTTTATTGAGAAATTTTCATAAAGCACTATCTTTTAGTAGTAATTAGCCATCTATAGATACCATTTGCTATATTACGGATTATAGACACCTTTTCTGTGGTTATAAGATGTATTTGATGTATTTAAGCTATTGTATTCATGAATACAGTAGCAAAAATAGGCGTGAATCAGGGAAGTCCAGCTAATCAGTTGTTGTATTCGAGTGTATTCGACTGTATTCATGGAGTGAAACATGGGATTACAGCTGGACAGATTATTGTATTCGACTGTATTCACGGCGTGAAATAGGCGTGAAATAGGGGATTACACTGTTTTTAAAATAAAAAGTGAATCAATTAACATAACAGACTCCTAATATAACTCAACAAACTCAATTATAACATACAAATTTTGTATTTTCAGTTATAAAAAAGATTTTCAACTGAAAAATACCCCCCAAAACATAGCAATATTATATAATACACCTGAATACATAAATTATATTAATTAAAAAAATATATATGAATACATTCATGGCATATAGCGAGACAGTGAATACAATGAAATACATAGAATACATCGGGATTCATTGAAATACAATGAAAAAAAGATAGTGAATACAATGAAATACATGGAATACAACAAGATACATTGAATTACAATGAAAAAAAAGACAATGAATACAATGAAATACATGAAAATACATTAAAATATATTAACAGAAAATAAGTTGCTCAGCCCCAAACTCCGTCGTCTTTGTTCAAGAACAAACCCTAATTTCCGGCGAATCCGCCGTAGCAACGTTTGAAGATACAACACGCGTCTTCTTATTTTCATAACCTTTTAGTGATTTGGTTAGGGATTTGATTTGCTTTTAGAGACCTTAACATAGAAATCTCCTTTCTTGATCTCCTAAAATAACTCATAGCTACCAAATCCACCATAATTGTCCCAATTGCCGCAACCATTGCTATAAACCCTGCAAAAGGGAAATCACGATTTTTCAGGAAGGCAAGGGCTAGACAAGCTCTCGAATGCGTCGGGCATATGTGAACGAAACCCGTGGCGAGAATTGATGACAGAGAAATCGCAATTCAAATATTCGGTGCAAGAATTGATCGTAATGAAAAGAAAATAGTGTGGGTGAGAGGAATTTGAGATTGAACATTTTTTCAGAGAAAGGGGGAAGAGAATGGGATGTATCAAAGTAGAGAGAGAAAGAAAATAGTGTAACTGAATAGCGTATTTAGTGGCTTAGGGCTAAGAGGTAACAAAAATTAAATATTTTGCTATAAACCTTAAAAGGTATCTATAGAATATAATCTTTTTAAATGGTATTTATTTAAAATAAATAAGGTGTTAACCTTTGCTATAGGAGGTAAAATTCCTATTTTATTCCGGGGTTACAATTACACTATCCTAAATGTGGGATAGAATAATACCATAATTGTGGTATAAATTCATTCTAAAATTAATAATTTCGAATTTAAAAAATCAACTAAACGTGGAATAAAATAATCTCCCATCTAATTTCTGGATCTAAATTGAAACAGAAAATTTTAAGAAGTAAGAGCTAATTTTAGAGATAAATTTCGTAAATAGTCACACAACTATAATTTTCTTTGCATCTCAGTCACAAAAACTTTGTTTTGTCACTTAAAAATTACAAAATTATGGCCTAGGTAGTCATATGGTCACAATAGTCGGAAAATATTACTTTCTACGGTGAATTTTTTTACGTTTCACCTTTTTCACTCTTTTTTAAACAAATGACCTAAAAAGACAAATGAAGATTTACCAATAAGCTCTTGGCGGGGGATTAACTTTTTTATATGCTTTATCAAAATAGATTTTAGAATTAAAAAATAATATTTTTAAATACAAAATCAAATTAATCACAATAACCTTCATAATCTGCTTTTTTCAAGGGAAGAGGCAAATCTAAATCCTAAAATAAATCCAAAGATTTATTAGTGTAGATCAATATATGGATATAGCATATTTTCATTGATGAAGAATCGAGCCAGTAACTCCCAACTTAGAAATCAGATCTTCGTATTTATATTAGTTCAGCTCATTCTCTCAAGGAAATGGGTGATCCATGAGCTTCTTGACGTTTGTAGTAATGGTACGTAACTTTTCCTGTCATCATTTTTTTAAATTTTATTGGGAAATATATTTGAGGTAATGTTACTGGTCACTTAGTACGTGCATTACAAGATGTGCTATTCTTTTTTCATAATTGTAGCTTGATTATAGGTGCAATATACTTACAAGACATAAAATATCTAATTCTACTCTAAACATTTGTTAGCAATACGTATTTATATTGGTGTTTACCCTCAAAAAATAGCTAACAATTGAATTTATACGCGATTTTAAGGATACGTGATATAACTTGATACGAATTAAGAAGATAAATTAATATTGAAATTAACGATAAGAGAATAAATGCAAACCACACAAATTGAGCAGCTTTGGCCTTCGAGTTCGATCACCCTCGAACCAAGAAATGCCTCAACTGATGTAAGAACGGAATAATAAGAAGATAAGAGCTAAAAATGACAGTATATTGCTTTGTGCTGCGTATTACAATGTGTGTTACAAATGATAGATCCCCCTTTATATAGTAGGGGTGTCCTACTCTTGATACAATTCTATACAAGGTAAAAAATCTCATGATTTGCTAATTAACCGGCCTCTCCTTGATACGTGCCACGATTTTTGCGGTGATCTTCAACTGATCTCGGATATTTTGGTCTTCTGTTATTCGGCTCGGCAGATTTCCCTCGATCTCGTGTGGTCTCAATCTTGTTCAGTCCCGGGATCACGAGCTCAACGATGTCGTCGCACCCCTTTTCCCCCTCTTATGCATCGGGAGATCGGGTTTATGACATTTTAGGACAACTCATTCCTTTTGGGAACTGGGTTTATTTGAAGAGTCGTCACCTAATGATTTAAGGTGCATTAGGACACCTATAAGGGTTCATTTCTAAGTTCGTTTGATAACCAGAGATAGGGTAAGGGCTTGAAATTATCCTAAGGGGAAGGTGTTAGGCACCCCTCAGGATCCACTAGTGTGGTTCCCGGCCAGACAGTTTCTTATGAATTTGTGCAATTTAGCAAATAGACAAGTATATGCTCAAATAATAGGGGATTTAAATTTAAATACATAAGAGTTTGAAAGAACAATTAAAAGATGAATTTTGAAAAGGAGTTGCAGTTCTACATATACTTGAGGATATATAAAAAAAAGGGTCCTAGGTTTAAATATAATATGGATCACATCAATGCGATACCTGGTATGACATTACATGTCCCATTCCTATCAGTCCCGGAGAAACTTAGGACTACTATTCCTAAAGGGGGGGATATTAGGCTGACTTTTCGGTTTCAAAAGGTGAAAAAACTAAGGCGACATACAAAAACACACAGGACTGCATATTAGGGGAAACATGTAAACAACCAAAAGGCTCATGTATGCCTCCTCAAATAAAACACATAAATAGCATGACTTAAACACAGTTAAGGTCTGAATTTAAAATACTAAGGCAAGGAGAATTTTAATCGTTGAGGCAGACCAGTTTATTACATAACTCAGATAAGAAGTCCGAATCAGGTATGTCTGCTGGTTGTAGCAGTAACTGTCTAACAAAAGCGGGTTCTTTGTTATCGCCTAAGGCTTGCCTAAGGGTTTGGGCGAGATCCTATGAACATGGTATCTACTACTGATCCAGAACGTGGCAAAGCAATAATAGTTTTAAACGAACGATTTGGATCCTATAGGCATTCTTTCTAACTGCGTTAAAGTAAAGAGTAAGGTTGTTTAAAACTGATTTAGGGTCAAACTGATTTTAAATTGGTTTCAGATCATATAGGCAGGATATCTAGTATTGCTCATTTTAATTCCTATAGACATGATATCTAGCTTGATTGAAAAAAATGAAACAGACAGAATTTACTTCCTATAGGTATGATTTCTACAAAAAGGGGATTGATTCTTAACCTTATGGACATAATGTCTGATTTTAGCCGTTTAGATCCTAAGAACAAGGTGTCTAAGCATGGCCATAACATGCAGAATTTTGAAACGAGTCCTATGGGCATGTTATCTAAATGCTGAATTAGACGTGCAGAATTTAACAAATCCTATAGACAGGTTCTCTAAATGCAGAGTTAAACATGCAGAAAACAAGTCCTATAGGCATGGCATCTAAGAGTGGTAATAAATCATGCAAAAAATTAAACAAGTCCTATAGGCATGTCTTCTACCCTTCTACAGCTAAACATGCATAATTACCCATCCCTTTTCACTAGCCAACCCCAATGTTTATTACAACTTATTACAGGCCAAATAATGGATTGCGTTAGAAAAAGTGTAAAGAAGAAGTTACAACCAGAGGAAGCCTGATTCTTGACTTCCTCTCTGAGTTATGGAATAAACCACCTCAAATGCCATTGTTTCAAAGCCTTTCTTAGACTTGAGTGTGTCAAAGTTCCCTAAGGGTCTCAAGAGGACCCCGGGCAGTGCTCACACCCAAGTTTGCATAACCAGATAGAGATGAGTGCAGTGTGGAAGAGCCAGCCTTTATGTGTCCAAGTTTAGAGGGAGCTCATGGGTCCCAAGGCAAGGCTCACATAAGGGGGCAGACCTAAGTCTAAGAGTATAGTGGAAGTGCAGAAGCAGATATTTGTTTAAAACTGGGTTGAGAATAGCAAAGGGGTAAGGGTAGTTTGGAAAACAGTAGTAGTATAACTAAAATTATACAGCTTCAGTAATTGCTCAAAAGGGGCAGGGGTTTGGGAATACATTGCAGGTAGCATATGACCCTAGGAGGGGTCAAATCTGGACATGCACAACAATAAGTGATGCTGGCATGCCCATAAATCAGCCAGAGGACACAACACATAGAGAGGATACGAAGCATATGATCCAGGGAGGGTCAGGTTTGGGTCATGCACAACAATGTCTAATGCTGGCATGCCCTCAAACCAACCAAGGAATACAAACACATAGGGGATATGGGGGTTTGGGATTCATAAGTCATCATAGGTGACTGACAGAGTTCAAACATTAGAAAAATGTTAATTCAGAAGAGGAAGGGGCAGATCACAGCATGCTTAATAATGGAACTCGATTAAACACAAGCAGGAAACAGGCAAGAGTGCAAGAAATAGTAAAGAAACATGTTGTTGTTGATGCTGAAGATTAATTAGAACATACTAGTAAAGAAGCAAATGCAGAAAGAAAGTAAGCAAATTTCCCATAGCCTAGCCTTGGCTTTCAGCCGGCGAGGTAAGACAGCAACACAAGTAGTAACAGAGAAAAAAGAGAGAGTTTTGAGTGAAGTGTATGTTCTGAACTCAAGTGTTCGTGTCTTTTTTTTTGAAGAGGGGTGCAGGATATTTATAGTTTTTGAAAACGAGTGAAGGAAAAGTAATAAGATACAAACATGAAAACAATCATAGGTCAGAATCAATTACAGAAGTGATTCCCTTTAATTAAGGAATCACTGTTTAACGGTAGTGACAGATTCAAAATAAAGAAAGAAAATCAGTTTGTAAGCAGACTGATTGTTGCCATAAAAGGAGTAGTAAAACTATTAAGTAAGCAATCAAGTCTTAGTACAAAGATATGCTTATTTTGGGAAAGAAATTAGCAAGGTAAATATTACAGTAAAGGAAAAGAATCAATCAGCTTTGAACAGGCGAGTGAAATTAGGGTTCATAAAGGAAAAGCTTTAGAAATCAATCATAAGATGAAGATCAATCAAGGAAGAAACTCCAGCATATAAATAGAGTGAACAAGACATCAGACATGCGAGGCCAAACCTATTGGCAAAAGAAATAGCATTAGTAGCAGGAATAAGCATACAGTTCAGTAGATAGTCAGGGCTCACACATATAGCCAAAGCAAAGAAGAGAGCCAAAAGCGAGTAAAGGTCTCACAGTAACAAGTGAGGAAACCTCTTGAAAAAGTTAGGGTTTCAACAACAATTGAGTTTAAAGGATAATAAAACTCATAATCAAATAACCTCACAAAGAAAAGAGCCAGAAACAAAGAACTTTAATCGCATCACATGCATGCTCAAACAAACAGTTCCAGGCCAAGAAGACCTAGGGTTTTCAGCAATAATCGAGTTTAAAAGATGGTAAATAGACAAGTCAAGAAAGAGTTTAAACAAACAACCACACATCTAACAAACATCTTCAGGACTCGATTGAGACCCAAAAGAAATTAGGGTTTTCAACATGCTAACTCAGATAGAAGCACAACACGAGCAAAACATAGCAAAATCACAAATATGTTAAAAATTAGAGAAGAGAAACTTCGAAAAAATGAAGAGTCGTTTTGAAAGCAAAGTTAAAGAAACTTCGAGAAAATGTTTAAAAGTTCAAGGTAATCACAGATCTAAAGCAGATCGGAAAGAAAGTTAAAATATCTTAAAGATTAGGGTTTCGAAAAACCCAGAAAAGGTGAGAAAGGCACTGAAAGTTATCGATCTAACCAGGAGAGTCAAGGTTCTGACTCGAACGACCATGGTTGGCCGGAGAAAAGGTCAAGGATGACCGGAGAAGAGCCATGAACTGAAATCGAATAAGGACTGGACCAGGCTTCTTCAAAGTCTGTCTGTGAAACCATAAGAACAAACACATAGAAGCCATGGAAGGCTGGTACATGTCTCAAATGACCATGGAAGGCCATGGATTAGGTAGATATCAGGGTGGGATGAGAGGGCGACGACTAGGGTTCATGAGAGTTTCAGAGAGAGTTGAGAGAGAAGGGGATTCAAGGATGGCGGTAGGTGAGAAATGAATTAGGTTTAGGGGTTGGTTTGGGTTAAAAATGATAAGGGGTAATGGGAGTCGTTAATCTAAACGATCAACGGCTGGGATCAAAGTGGTTAGGTGGGAAACCCGGGTTGGATCATTTAAACGGGTAAAGGGTCGGTTTAATTATAAATTGGGTCGGGGTAAATTGGGTTCAAATTAGGCTGAAATTGAAATGAAATCTGGCTAAATTTTAAATAACCATTTTTCCCATTTATTTTATAAAAATAGCAAATTAAATTCTGGAATTAAATTGAAAGTACTAGAATGTTTTATAACATATAATTATCAATTTAAAAATACTGGACTTAATTTTTAAAAATGTCAACGCAATTAAATCTTAAAAGAGGCTAATATTGTAATTATATGCAATTTGGCTTTAAAAATGCTAAATAAATTTGTAAAAATATGCAAAAATTATATTAGCTATATTTTGGCATAAATATGAGAACCCAATAAATGAATCATCAAAATGCTAATTTTGGG
This sequence comes from Nicotiana tabacum, assembly GCF_000715075.1. Taxonomy (NCBI): domain Eukaryota; kingdom Viridiplantae; phylum Streptophyta; class Magnoliopsida; order Solanales; family Solanaceae; genus Nicotiana; species Nicotiana tabacum. The sequence goes on from NC_134080.1 coordinate 16,955,986, forward strand.
AATTGTTATTGGATTTTTTTTGAATAAAAATAGGGAAATAAATTGATTTAAAAATCTTTAAAAATTAAGGAAAAATAATAAAACATTTGGACATACTTATATATGCATGTATATGATATTTTTGAAGGTATTTATGCATATTTAAAAATATATAGGGAAAAATTGGGTATCAACAGCTGCCCTTCTTTACCCGGGAAGGATGAAAGAGTTGTCGGGTAAAGATATGATGACCAATTTTGACCGACCGAAACAGTTCGAAGAGGTTTAGGTTGTGCCCTGGCTTCTGAGCTACCTACGTATCCCTGGTCTTACAAGAATCAGGCCATATGAATTTCCGGATCCGTCGGCGGTGTATGCCGATGGAGACTCTTCAAGAATGGATGCAATATCCCGGACGGGGTGAGTGGACGGCTTGTGGGAACGGTTAAGGTTTGGTATGGCTGCGGGAACTGGAGCAGGCTTGCTCCTGCTGGGATGGTCGTTTCTCACCGGTGTACCAGCAATTAGAAATAATACACGCGTATAATGTGCATGAATTTAAACGTGATGCAAGTTACCGTCGAACCATGAATGTTGTCTTAAAATGGTTAGGATGACGTCCTTAGACCATGATGTCCTGGCCATGAAGTGTGCAACAAAAGATTCGCAGGCCATGAAATGATGCTCTCGGGCTATGAGGATGGTGCCTCCGAACCATGATGCCTTTGAATAATGATTCGCAAAAAAAAAATTAGAAGGGATCCTCAGGCCATGACATGGTGTTCTCGGGATATGAAAATGGTGCCTCCGAACGATGACGCCTTTGGATAATTTGGCAATCTTTCAGCCTATGAAATGCAGTATGTGGCGATCTTTCAGCCCATGAGATGCAGTATGTGGCAATATTTCATCCATACAATGCAGTAGGAGGCGATCTTTCAGCCCATGAGATGCAGTATGTGGTGATCTTTCAGCCATGCAGTGCAGTAGGAGGCAATCTTTCAGCCCATGAGATGTAGTATGTGGCGGTCTTTCAGCTATGCAGATGCAGTATGTGGCGATCTTTCAGCCATGCAATGCAGTATGTGGCGATCTTTCATCCATAAAGATGCAGTTGGAGGTAGAGCTTAACCTCGGAAGGCAGAATGGTAGCCTTATGCAATGCAGAAATGCAGATGGAGACATCGTTTAGTCTCGGAAGGCAGAATAGTAGCTTATGCAGTGCAGAAATGCAGATGGAGACAACGTTTAGTCTCGGAAGGCAGGATGATAGCCTTATGCAAGAAATAAAATGGCAAATGGTAATAGAGCTCTCTTAGCTGATAGCAGATTGTGATATTATGACTGCTGATGACCTTGTCACATACAGAATGTCACTGGTATGTGTGTGGATAGCAGATGTGGGTAAGTGCAACGGTTTTGAGAGTTGTATTCCTGAACAATGTTTGTCTCATGAGTGTATAGTATGTTTGATGATTTCGCAATTCAAATGCCTGCATCCAAAGAAAAATAGTGAGTTTTATAAAGGGGGAAGGTTAGTTTGTATCCCGCTGGCCCTGTTTGATTTGCTCGGCTTTGATCTGGTGATACTGTATGTATCATTGGGGTAGCATTGCTAAACAAATCAATTTCAGTAATATGCATGATTTTGTAAAAATATGACATAATAATAATAATTTTTTTATAGATGAATCGATGACTGTGACGCGGCTCATGACATTGCAACCTCTCTTGCTACGGAATTTTGAGGGTCCTCCTCAAAATTCTGCCCTAGTTTAATAGGTTGATGCTTCTGGCCGTTACTTGCGACGATTGGCTGAAATTACTCCGGCATTTTGAGGGTCCTCCTCAAAATTCTGCCCCAGTTTCCAATAGCGGGGGAAATGAGAATTTTATTGAATTGTGACCGACCCCATAGGGATGTCTACGTATCCCCTCTTAAACGGGAATCAGGTCAGGCGTAGTTCAAATTACATCATATAAGGGAAGTATAAAGATTACACATAGTAGCGCTTGACTGCATCTGAGTTGATTGGTTTTGGCCAGACTTATCCGTCCATTTATGCAAGTATGAGGGCTCCTCCTGTCAAAACCTGGTGAACCATGTATGGACCCTGCCAGTTAGGAGAGAACTTCCCCTTGGCTTCATCTTGATGCGGAAAATTTTTCTTTAACACCAGCTATCCCGGTGTGAACTGTCTCGACTTGACTCTTTTGTTGAAGGCTCTGGACATTCTGTTCTGATAAAGTTGACCACGACAAACCACATTCATTCTCTTTCTGTCTATAAGGGCTAGTTGCTCACAACGACTTTTTACCCATTTTGCGTCGTCGAGCTCAGCTTCTTGTATGATCCTTAGGGAAGAAATTTTTACCTCAGTGGGAATGACTGCCTCTGTACCATAAACCAGCATATAGGGGGTTGCCCCAATTAATGTACGGACTGTGGTGCGATACCTCAATAAAGCAAATGATAACTTTTTGTGCCACTGTTTATGCTTCTCTACCATTTTCCTCAATATATTCTTGATATTCTTGTTGGCGGCCTCTACAGCTCCATTCATTTGCGGCCTATAGGCTGTGGAATTCTTGTGTTTGATCCTGAAGGTTTCACACATAGCTTCCATCAAGTCACTGTTGAGGTTGGAGCCATTATCAGTAATGATCGACTTTGGAACCCTGAATCGAAAAACAATGCGGTCGCGAACAAAGTTTGCCACGACTTTCTTAGTTACTGCTCTGTAAGATGCTGCTTCGACCCATTTGGTGAAATAGTCGATTGCTACTAAGATAAACCTGTGCCCGTTGGATGCAGCAGGCTCAATTGGTCCAATAACATCCATTCCCCAGGCGGCAAACGACCATGGTGAGCTCGTTGCATTAAGCTCATTTGGAGGCACCTTTATCATGTCTGCATGTATTTGACTGCGGTGGCATTTTCGGACATACTGGATCCCGTCCGATTCTATAGTCATCCAAAAGTAACTAGCCCATATTATCTTCTTGGTTAAGACAAAACCGTTCATATGTGGACCGCAGGTCCCAGCATGAACTCCCTCTAGTAGCCTAGATGCTTCCTTTGTGTCGACACACCTTAATAATCCTAGATCAGGAGTCCTCCTATACAAGATTCCTCCACTGTGAAAAATATTATTGTACAACCTCTAAAGCGTGCGTTTCTGAGTAGGGTTTGCAAACTCTAGGTACTCTCTTTTTTCCAAATATTCCTTGATGTCATAAAATAAGGCTTTTCGTTTGCTTCTTCTTCAACATGGGCACAATAAGCTGGCAGATCATGGATCTTTACTAGAATGGGATCAATGTAATTCTTGTCTGGATGTTGTATCATAGACGACATGGTAGCCAATGCGTCGGCGAACTCATTCTGGATTCTGGGAACATGCTGGAATTCTGTCTTTGCGAACCTCTTTCTCAATTCCTGTACATGATGCAGATATAGGAGTATCTTGGAGTTCTTGGTTTCCCATTTTTCTCAATAGCCATTTTAAGCCCTAAGATGCAAACTTCATATTCAGCCATGTTGTTGGTGGATGGGAACCTGAGTTTGGCACACACCGGATAATGCTGACCGGTTTCTGATACTAGGACTGCTCCTATGCCAACTCCTTTGAAGTTTGCTGCTCCATCGAAATACATTCTCCAACCATCATAGGATTCTGCAATGTCTTCTCCTATGAAGGATACCTCTTTGTTAGGAAAATACGTTTTCAAGGGTTCATATCCTCCATCCACGCGATTCTCGGCAAGGTGATCTGCTAGTGCCTATCCCTTGATTTCCTTATGAGTCACGTAGACAATGTCAAATTCACTCAACAGGATTTGCCAATTGGCAAGATTGCCAGTAGGCATGGGCTTCTGGAAGATGTATTTCAAAGGATCCATCCTTGATATGAGATATGTGGTATAGGCACAGAAATAATGTCTCAGCTTTTGGGCTACCCAAGTCAAAGCACAACATGTGCGCTCTAACAGAGAATATCGGGCCTAGTATGGGGTAAACTTCTTGCTGAGGTAATAAATGGCCTGCTCCTTCCTCCCCGTTTCATTATGCTTCCCCAGAACGCAACCAAAAGATCCATCCAATACTACAAGGTAGAGTAATAAGGGTCTACCTGACTCGGGGGGGACCAAGACTGGTGGTGTTGACAGGTAGTCCTTGATTTTGTCGAAGGCCTTTTGGCAGTCATCGATCCATTTGGTAGTAGCGTCCTTCTTCAACATTTTAAAGATTGACTCACAGATAACTATAGACTGTGCTATAAACCGGCTGATGTAGTTCAGTCTTCCCAAGAAACTCATTACATCCTTCTTGTTCTTTGGCGGTGGCAATTTTTGAATAGGTTTGACTTTTGATGGATCTAGTTCTATTCCTCGGCGACTCACAATAAATCCAAGCAACTTTCCAGCAGGAACCCCAAATGCGCACTTCGCGGGATTTAGTTTCAGATTGTACCTCCGCAGTCTATTGAAGAACTTCCTTAAATATTCCATGTGATTAGTGGCCTTCTTGGACTTGATGATGACATCATCTACATATACCTCAATCTCCTTGTGTATCATATCATGGAAAATGGTAGTCATGGCCCTCATGTAGGTAGCCCCTGCATTCTTCAGGCCGAACGACATCATTTTGTAATAGTACATTCCTCACGGCGTAATGAAATCAGTTTTCTCAATATCTTCTTAATCCATCTAGATATGATGATAACCAACGAAACAATCTACAAATGACTATAGCTCATGCTTGGCGCAATTTTCAATCAGGATGTGTATGTTTGGCAAAGGGAAGTCGTCTTTTCGACTGGCCCGATTGAGATCCCGGTAGTCGACACAGACTCGAACCTTCCCATCTTTCTTTGGTACCGGTACGATGTTGGCTAACCATTTCAGGTATTCTACTACCCTGAGAACCTTAGTTTTGAACTGCTTAGTGACTTCTTCCTTGATTTTCAAACTCATATCAGGCTTGAACTTTCTAAGCTTTTGCTTTACCGGCGGACATGTCGGATCGGTTGGCAGTTTGTGAGCCACAATAGACGTACTTAGACCAGTCATGTCATTATACGACCAGGCGAATATGTCTTCATACTGCTTCAGGAATTCTGTGTATTCTTTCTTTTCTGATGGTGATAGGTAAACGCCGATTCGTGTTTCCTTGACGTTCTCTGCATCTCCCAGGTTGACAATTTTGGTCTCGTCCAGGTTGGATTTAGGTCTGTTCTCAAAGTTCTCAACTTCTTTGACAATCCCCTCTGGTATGTCATCTTCTTCTGAATCATTGTCCGTTTGTTGCGTTGTCTTATTGCATGTCACAGTCATTGGTTCATCAAGATAGTAATGTTGTATAAGTAAAGTAATGAGAGAAAAATAATAATGAGTGTTGATTCATAAGAAAAGTCAAAATACTTTGATAAATTGCATAATCGTTTTGATCATTAGAGATCTTATTGCAGGAATTAAAATGCGAAAGGAAAATCATTTAGTAAATAAAAATAGTGCATGATGCTTGTTTTAGCCTTGCTACCTCGAGGCTCGTCGGGCTCTGGTTGTCCTGATGGTCCAGTTATTGAGGCGTGCCCCTCTGCTTACGGCCTGTATGGAAGGGCCTTCCTCCCCTTTCTCCTCGAGAACAACATAGTAGTCCATATCATTGTTTTCTAGGAACAAGTTCTTCATCGATGCCAGTGCTTCTTCTTCGTTTGACCTATAAATAATATCGGCTGGTTGGAAGGTGTGCTCCAGATGTGATATTGGCTGCTCCAGTGGATAGTAAGGACCGCGCCATGGTAGTGACCAGTTATTGAATTCTTCCCAGGTGTACTCATATCCCAGAACAAAAGTAGTGCCATGTTTCTTGAGCTTTATGGGCTTAGCGATTCCTTGGAGGTTCTTTCCGAGCCCCTTGCCAGGTTCGTGCCCACTCCAATTTAGAATATTCTCGATCTTGTTATCCCACCATTTGTCTTTGTCAACAACGTTTACCTGTTCAATGTGATAGTAAGTCTCTCCACCTAGCTTCCTTCTTCCTCCGATTGCTGGAATGGTCTGGTGACTGTATATAGGGTTGCTACCGTCGCCGTGAATGATCAACTTCCTAGTGATTTCATTCGAACTTTATTGCCTGATACAGCATTGGTGCTATGGCCCCAGCAGCATGAATCCACGGCCGTCCTAGCAGCAAGTTGTAAGATGCTGGCACATCTATCACCTGGAAATCAACATCGAACCAGGTTGGCCCCATTTGCAAGCATAGACTAATCTCCCCAATGGTGGACCTTTGGGAACCATCGAAATCTTTCACATTGATAGCTCCATCTTTTATCTCATGCAGTCCTTTACCCAACTTCTTGAGTGTTACCAGTGGACAAATGTTAAGGCTAGAACCCCCGTCGATCAGGATCCTGGTGATGAAATAGTCCTCGCATTGCACGGTGATGTGCAGTGCCTTGTTGTGCCCCAGCCCCTCGAGCAGCAGCTCATCCTCATGAAAAGTGATCTTATGGCTCTCCAACACCTGTCCTACCATGTTAGCCATTTCTCCGCCAGTGATGTTGCTTGGTACATATGCTTTACTTAGCACCCTTAGTAGAGTGTTCTTGTGTGCCTTGAAATTTTTTAGCAAAGCAAGAATGGAGATTTGCGCCGGTGTTTTGTTCAACTGGTCGATGACTGAGTATTCCTTGGCCTGTATCTTTCTTCAAAGATCGTCTGGACCTGTCTCAATGATGGGTGACCGATTGGAGTCCTGCTTGCTTGAGTCATCTAGATGTTCCGGGTTATAGACTCTACCAGTTCTTGTCATACCCTGTGCCGCAACAGTCTCTTCGAACCTAACCTTGCCTTTCCTTCTTGTCTCGACTGTATAGTCCCAGGGTACAACCTTTGTATGGAATGGTTCCATGGTCGACATCACCACTAGGATCGGTGTGGCTATCCTTACTCCGAATGGAGCATGTGCCTTGGGTGGTAAAACTACAACTTCAAACGGCGTGGGTGCATTTGCTGGAGACATGAATTCGACCTCAATTGTCACTGGTGTCTTTGTAGATGATGTTGCTTCAAACTCAAGTAGCACAAACATATTTACCTAGGCGTCCCCAGATGGTTGGATCTGGACTATGATTTGATTAAGAGTAACTATTGGCTTCTTTGGGTCATCGCCTTCTGCGATCAACCCGATTGATCCCTCGGGATCCCAGTCAACTTCTATTTCAATCATGTGGATGCCTCCACCCTTATGATCGGGCAGGGGATTATTGCGGACATTTGGAGCGGGTTACTTTGTCACAATAATCTTGTTATCAATTAAAGTCTGGATCTTGTCTTTCTAGGAACGACATTTGTTGATGGTGTGCCCTTTCATGCCGGAGTGGTATGCACATGATTTGTTTGGGTTAACCCACTGAGAAGGGTTCTCAGGAGTTGCAGTAAGGATGGGGTTGACATAACCAACAGCTTTGAGTCTCTCATACAACTGGTCAATAGGCTCAACGATAGCTGTTTATTGTTTTGGAGGTTTGTGATCAAAATTTGGTCGAGGTCTAGGGAAGTTTTGACGGGCGGGAGGTGACTGATAGTGGGATGGTTGAGTATTGTAAGTTTGGTAGACATGTGCGGGTTGGGAATATCTGGGCGAAGTAGGCTGATATATGGGAGGTAAAGGTGATTGACAAGTGGGTGGTGGAGCTTGATAGGAGGGTGATGATGCTTGGTAGTTCAGAGTTGGTTGATATGTGAGTGGAGGTGTTGGGTAAGTTTGGTATTTGATGGAAGATTTGGTTCTCCGTGCAACCATTACGGCCACCACGTCCCTTTTCTTGGACACACCACCAGACTGTAAGGCCTTATTTGTAGCTTGCAAGGCCTCGAAGTTTGTAACCATACTGCTTTTGATGCCCTCTTCAATCCTTTCACCCAGCTTGATAATGTTGGAAAATTTGTGGCTCTCAATCATCACGAGTCATTCATGATACTGCGGGTCCTGAGCCCAGACAAAGAATTTGTTCATCTGTTCCTCTTCTAAGGCAGGTCTGACCTTAGCATCTTCGGACCTCCAGCTAGTAGCATACTCGCGAAATGTTTCTGTGGGTTTTTTCTTTAGATTCTAAATATAGAACACGTCCGTCGCATTCTCTGTGTTAAACCTGAACTTGTCCATAAAGTCGGATGCCATGCCTACCCAGTATGACCACTTCTTCGGATCTTGGCTAATGTACCAAGACAAAGCATCTCCTTTCAAACTCCTCATGAACAACTTCATGTGGATTCTCTCGTCTTTCCCTACTCCAACCAGCTTGTCGTAGTATGTCCTTAGATGGACCCTTGGATCCCCTGTACCATCAAACATCTCGAACTTAGGAGGTTTTTACCCCCCGGGCAGATCCACATCGAGCTGTATGCAAAGATCTTCATAGTTCAGCCCCTCAATTCCCTTGCTTCCTTCAATGCCTTGAATCCAGCTAGTCAATTTCTTAAGTTCCTCAGCTAGGTTCCTAATGAGTAAGTCTTTATCATCAGACTCGGGTGTGCTTGATATAGGTTGGGTGGTGTGTGGCATGGTCTCCACGTAGATGGGGGTGTTATGGTGGGTGCAAAAGTGGTCATTTGTGGAGTTTTGGGGTTCTGGGATGAGTAGTGGAGTGTTGTTTGGGAGATGGCAGGTGTTGCAGTGATGGTGAGGAGCGGGATGGCTCTGCGGTTTTGGGGTATTTTGCAGAGGTGTGGGGTTCTGAGAATTTAGGAAATTGATATCTGGAGTGGTGAGGGAAAATGACAAATTTGCCAAGTTCCAAACCTGATCAAGCTCTTCTTGGAATTTCAGCAGTTTTTGTTCAAGTTGAGATGCATTTTCCTTAGGAACCTGAGTACCATGACCATTGGTGACCTCTACCCATTCAGTTGAATTCTCCTTTCTAACGTTGTTCAAATTTTCCATCTTCCCTTTGTTCTTGTTTTTGACAGGACTAAGAGGAGGGGTCGGTGGAGGGCCCTTAGATCTCATGGAATAGGATGATGTTGCTAGAGTGCACGAACTAACCTTTGGGGAGGGGAATAATAAAACAAAAAGTAAAAACAAAAAGGCAACAAGTTAGTAAGGATTATAATAAGTGTTGCAATATTTAAACACATAGTGCGGAATGTAAAACGTGTCCTAATTTGGGAACCTCTTTGTGCCCAAGGAAGGCCTAGCAACAAATTAATTTGGAGAACTTAGAATGCTAAATGCCTCATTTTATTGATAGAAAATAAGATGAAGCCAAGTTGACACTAAGTAAATAGGAAATGAAAAAAAAATCACTAATGGCCATTGGCCTTATTACATTTTAAAACGAAAAGACAAACTCCTATCTACTTGGTCCCAAAAGGACCTTCCCCAGATTCGGCATCTTTGGCTCCATCAAACAGCTTCCCCAACTCGCGAAGTCCCAACAATAGGTAAGCTCTGGCTAGATGTCCACCTTTGTTTCCTTCAGCATTTGGTAGTAGACCCTCTTGAGAAACTTTCTTTCCAATTCCACTATGCCTCGCTCCAAATATCCCAGTCACTTATTGGCACTGACAGCCATGTCCTTCCATTCCTCAATTAGCTTCTGGTTGGACTCTTATGTCTCACGGTGCTCGCTTTCGTACTCTTGGATTCTTTTGCATAGTTGATTGTATTTGACCTGTGCCTCGACCCTTTCATCTATAATCCTGTGACCTCGAGCAAACCCTGGCTGGCCCAGACCATCATGATTGTCTTCCAACCAACCTGAGTAGAAAGGAGCGCAACCAGCATGATACATGTCTGGTTCGATGGTATCTCTCCCCATTATGATCTTGCAGTGCCACATATGCTGAGCTTGGCACTTGTAAGGACTATCATCATTCTAGAAATCAGCCCAGAAATGACTCATCTTGTCGACCCTAGGTATAAACTGCTTCCTACCAGCCTGTCTCATAACTCGGAGAGGGACATAAGGGTATGTTCCTCTCAGCCCAATCAATATCAGGAAAGGTGCGTCTCGGGATCGGGTGATGAACTCCTCGGTCGGGAACCACTCGAACATCCATTGGACCTATTCTTCAGCCAGATTATCAAACAAATCAACCTATCCTTTGGCATCCTACGGTTGAGTGAACATATCGGGGACATAATTCATTCGCTTCGGATGATGGAAAGCGATGTGATCATCCCAGTCCCTTCGCTGAATCTCTTGTCGGTATTCGCTCCTTTGGAGATGTTCCATGAGCCAAAGTTGAAGTAATAAATTGCAGCCTTCGAAGTATTTTGCACCTCGTTGACACTTCTTCAAGGCTCGATATATGTCGGCAACGATCATGGGCACGATGCTGAATGGATGCCCACCGATCCTTTCCATTAAGGTCTTAGTTACCATAGCCAGCCTGGTGTGGATTCTTGCTTTCTTCATCGGAAACACGATCAGCCCTAGGAAACAAAACATGAATTCGAAGACCCTTCGGTGGATGTGCCCCAATGATGTGATGGCAAACTCGTCAAGGTAGGTATGGTAGGATTTGTTGTGACCGTACCTTTCATACAAATAGTCAAAAGGGATGTAGGACTTCTTCAGACATGTCAATTCTGGATTCTTCTTTAAACCCATCATTTTGAGGAAGCCCCTGCCCTTGCGGTTCTCAGGCATCAGCAAACCCGGAGTTTCCCACACTAGACCAGCTAATCCTCCTATCTCCTCTAGCAAGGGTGTCATTTCAATGTCCTAAAGCGGAACACAGCCCTTTCACAATCCCAAAATAGTGTGGCAGCTTCTATGATCTTGTTATTGGGTTGGATTTCTAGGAGGGAAGGCAGATTTCCCAAATATTTTCGGACAAGAGTTTGATCACTAGAGTGAAGCTCTTTCCACCATCTTAGCAGTCTTGGGTGGATGTTGGTGATCATGCCAAATCTAGGGACTTCGTGCCTCATATTTCTGCAAGACAAATAAGGTTAGGCCCTTACTCCCACTAGACTCGACTATTTAATACCAAAAATTAGTATAAAGCATTTAGTTCTCCAAATAAATGCACAGAACGTGGTGATGTCCGTTTGGGTTCAGGGAAACTCGGCGGATTTTGGACAAGGCTATCTTAAAAGATCATTATGTAGACAACATAACTGACCCGACTAGGTGTGACCATGATATATGCACAGTTTGAACAGAGTAAGGTTTCTATGGGGTTTTAGACTGGTACCCTTGAGCGGACAACACTAAGGGGGAAGGCACGGAACCGTCGACTGCACCGCTGATCGACGGGTTTTACCACAAATATGCCTTTCCGAATTTAGGGGTGATAATATAGGAAGAGCGCAACCACTCATTATAAGCATTGCTGTGGTATTTGTTTGGCACGAGTGGAGTATGATGTTGAGCATGGTTATGCAATAATTAAAAGCATGTTGGCACGTGTTTGCACGTTAAGAAAGCAGTAAATACAACAGTTTCATAATTTAAAGCAGTAATAAAAGAAAGGAACAAAGGAGACAAGTCAGTTTTGCAGTTGGGAAGGAAATCGAATGCTTAAAGGAATTAAACAAGTAATTGCACATAAGGAGGTACAAATTCACAAAAACAATCTGAAATGGTAAAAGCCTAAATATCCCCAGCAGAGTTGCCATGCTATCACGCCCCCTTTTCCCCCTCTTATGCATCGGGAGATCGGGTTTATGACATTTTAGGACAACTCATTCCTTTTGGGAACTGGGTTTTGCATTTGAAGAGTCTCCACCTAATGATTTAAGGTGTATTAGGACACCTATAAGGGTTCAATTCTAAGTTCGTTTGATAACCAGAGATAGGGTAAAGGCTTAAAATTATCCTAAGGGGAAGGTGTTAGGCACCCCTCAGGATCCACTATTGTAGTTCCCAGCCAGACAGTTTCTTGTGAATTTGTGCAATTTAGCAAATAGACAAGTATAGGCTCAAATAATAGGGGATTTAAATTTAAATACATAAGAGTTTGAAAGAACAATTAAAAGATGAATTTTGAAAAGGAGCTACAGTTCTACATATACTTGAGGATATATAAAAGAAGGGGTCCTAGGTTTAAATATAATATGGATCACATCAATGCGATACCTGGTATGACACTCCTCAAAAGAGGGGATACATGTGATATTAGCACACTGGTCATCATGTCCATATCTACCCTCCCTACCCCCATTAAGGTATTAAAGCGCGGATTGATCTCGGCCACTATTGCATGCCATTACCTGTCCCATTCCTAGCAGTCCAGGAGGAACTTAGGACTACTATTCCTAAAGAGGAGGGATATTAGGCTGACTTTTGGGTTTCAAAAGGTGAAAAAGCTAAGGCGACATACAAAAACACATAGGACTGCTTATAAGGGGAAACATGTAAACAATCAAAAGGCTCATGTATGCCTCCTCAAATAAAACACATAAATAGCATGACTTAAACACAATTAAGGTCTGAATTTAAAATACAAAGGAAAGGAGAATTTTAATCGTTGAGGCAGACCAGTTTATTACATAACTCAGATAAGAAGTCCGAATCAGGTTTGCTTGCTGGTTGTAGCAGTAACTGTCTAACAAAAGCGGATTCTGATTTTATATATTATCGCCTAAGGCTTGCCTAAGGGTTTGGGTGAGATCCTATGAACATGGTATCTACTACTAATCCAGAACGTTGCAAAGCAATAACGATTTTAAATGAACGATTTGGATCCTATAGGCATGCCTTCTAACCGCGTTAAAGTAAAGAGTAAGGTTATTTAAAACTGATTCAGGGTCAAACTGATTTTAAATTGGTTTCAGATTCTATAGGCAGGATATCTAGTATTGCTCATTTTAATTCCTATAGACATGATATCTAGCTTGATCAAAAAAAATGAAAGCGGCAGGATTTACTTCCTATAGGCATGATTTCTACAAAAAAGGGACTGATTCTTAACCTTATGGACATAATGTTTGATTTTAGCCATTTAGATCCTAAGAACATGGTGTCTAAGTGTGGCCATAACATGCAGAATTTTGAAACAAGTCCTATGGGCATGTTATCTAAATGTTGAATTAGACGTGCAGAATTTAACAAATCCTATAGACAGGTTCTCTAAATGCAGAGTTAAACATGCAGAAAACAAGTCCTATAGGCATGGCATATAAGAGTGGTAATAAACATGCAAAAATTTAAACAAGTCCTATAGGCATGTCTTCTACCCTTCTACAGCTAAACATGCATAATTACCCATCCCTTTTCACTAACCAACCCCAATGTTTATTACAACTTATTACAGGCCAAATAATGGATTGCGTCAGAAAAAGTGTAAAGAAGAAGTTACAACCAGAGGAAGCCTGATTCTTGACTTCCTATTTGAGTTATGGAATAAACCACCTCAAATGCCATTGTTTCAAAGCCTTTCTCAGACTTGAGTGTGTCAAAGTTCCCTAAGGGTCTCAAGGGGACCCCGGGCAGTGCTCACACCCAAGTTTGCATAACTAGGTAGAGATGAGTGCAGTGTGGAAGGGCCAGCCCTTATGTTTCCAAGTTCTGAGGGAGCTTATGGGTCCCAAGGCAAGGCTCACATAAGGGGGGTAGACCGAAGTCTAAGAGTATAGAGGAAATACAAAAACATAGATTTGTTTAAAACTGGGTTGAGAATAGCAAGGGGGTAAGGGTAGTTTGGAAAACAGTAGTAGTATAGCTAAAATTGTACATTATCAGTAATTGCTCAAAGGGGGCAGGGGTTTAGGAATACATTACAGGTAGCATATGACCCTAGGAGGGGTCAAATCTGGACATGCACAACAATAATTGATGTTGGCATGCCCATAAACCAGCTAGAGGATACAACACATCGAGAGGATACGAAACATATGATCCAGGGAGGGTCAGGTTTGGGTCATGCACAACAATGTCTAATGTTGACATGCCCTCAAACCAACCAAGGAATACAAACACATAAGGGATATGGCGGTTTGGGATTCATAAGTCATCATAGGTGACTGACAGAGTTCAAACATTAGAAAAATGTTAATTCAGAAGAGGAAGGGGCAGATCACAGCATGCTTAATAATGGAACTCGATTAAACACAAGCAGAAAACAGGCAAGTGTGCAAGAAATAGTAAAGAAATATATTGTTGTTGACGCTGAAGATTAATTAGAACATACCAGTAAAGAAGCAAATGCAGAAAGAAAGTAAGCAAATTTCCCACAGCCTAGCCTTGGCTTTCAGCCGGCTAGGTAAGACAGCAACACAAGTAGTAACAAAGAAAAGAGAGAGAGTCTTGAGTGAAGTGTGTGTTCTAAACTCAAGTGTTCGTGTCTTTTGTTTTGAAGAGGGGTGCAGGGTATTTATAGTTTTTGAAAACGAGTGAAGGAAAAGTAATAAGATACAAACATGGAAACAATCATAGGTCAGAATCAATTACAGAAGTGATTCCCTTTAGTTAAGGAATCACCGTTTAACTGTAGTGACAAATTCAAAATAAGGAAAGAAAATTAGTTTGTAAGCAGACTGATTGTTGCCATAAAAGGAGTAGTAAAACCATTAAGTAAGCAATCAAGTCTCAGTACAGAAATATATGCTTATTTTGGGAAAGAAATCAGCAAGGTAAATATTACAGTAAAGGAAAGAATCAATCAGCTTTGAATAGGCGAGTGAAATTAGGGTTCATAAAGGAAAAGCTTTAGAAATCAATCATAAGATGAAGATCAATCAATGAAGAAACTCCAGCATATAAATAGAGTGAACAAGACATCAGACATGCGAGGCCAAACCTATTGGCAAAAGAAACAGCATACAATAGCAGTAGGAATAAGCATATGGTTCAATAGATAGTCAGAGCTCATACATATAGCCAAAGCAAAGAAGAGAGTCAAATGCGAGTAAAGGTCTCACAGTAACAAGTGAGGAAACCTCTTGAAAAAGTTAGGTTTTCAACAAAAGTTGAGTTTAAAGGATAGTAAAACTCAGAATCAAATAACCTCACAAAGAAAAGAGCCAGAAACAAAGAACTTTAATCGCATCACGTGCATGCTCAAACAAATAGTTCCAGGCCAAGAAGACCTAGGGTTTTCAGCAATATCGAGTTTAAAAGATGGTAAACAGACAAGTCAAGCAAGAGTTTAAACAAACAAGCGCACATCTAACAAACATCTTCAAGACTCGATTGAGACCCAAAAGAAATTAGGGTTTTCAACATGTTAACACAGATAGAAGAACAACACGAGCAAAACATAGCCAAATCAAAAATATGTTAAAATCAGAGAAGAGATTTTGAAATAACTTAAAAGAAAACCCTAATCGGAAAAGATAAAGAGTCATTTTGAAAGCAAAGTTAAAGAAACTTCGAGAAAATGTTTAAAAGTTCAAGGTAATCACAGATCTAAAGCAGACCGGAAAGAAAGCTAAAAGATCTTAAAGATTAGGGTTTCGAAAAACCCAGAAAAGGTGAGAAAGGCCCTGAATGTTATCGATCTAACCAAGAGAGTCAAGGTTCTGACTCGAACGACCATGGTTGGCCGGAGAAAAGGTCAAGGATGGCCGGAGAAGAGCCATGAACTAAAATCGAACAAGGACTAGACCAGGCTCCTTCAAGGTCTGGCCGTGAAATCACAAGAACAAACACATAGAAGCCATGAAAGGCTGATACATGTCTCAAATGACCATGGAAGGCCATGGATTAGGCAGATATCAGGGTGAGGTGAGAGGGCGGTGGCTAAGGTTCATGCGAGTTTCAGAGAGAGTTGAGAGAGAAGGGATTCAAGGGCTGCGGTAGGTGAGAAATGAATTAGGTTTAGGGGTTGGTTTGGGTTAAAAATGGTAAGGGGTAATGGGAGCCGTTGATCTAAACGATCAACTGCTGGGATTAAAGTGGTTAGGTGGGAAACCCGAGTTGGGTCATTTAAATGGGTAAAGGGTCGGTTTAATTTGAAATTGGGTCGGGGTAAATTGGGTTCAAATTGGGGTTCAAATTAGGCTGAAATTGAAATGAAATCTGGCTAGATTTTAAATAGCCATTTTTCCCATTTATTTTATAAAAATAGCAAATTAAATTTTGGAATTAAATTGAAAGTACTAAAATGTTTTATAACATATAATTATCAATTTAAAAATACTGGATTTTATTTTTATAAATGTAAACACAGTTAAATCTTAAAAGAGTCTAATATTGTAATTATATGCAATTTGGCTTTAAAAATACTAAATAAATTTGTAAAAATATGCAAAAATTATCTTAGCTATATTTTGGCATAAATATGAGAACCCAATAAATAAATCATCAAAATTCTAATTTTGGGAATTATTATTGGATTTTTTAATGAATAAAAATAGGAAAATAAATTGGTTTAAAAATCTTTAAAAATTAAGAAAAAATAATAAAGCATTTGGACATACTTATATATGCACACATATGATATTTTGAAAGTGTTTTTCATATTTAAAAATATATAGGAAAAAATTGGGTATCAATAGATGTAACTTCGCACCTCGGTTCGATATAACTCGAGATCGAGCTTTAGTCTATCACGTTTCAGTCTCGATTGGCCACACAATAGACGAACTCGGTTTTGATCGTATACAGATAGTCCCCTCTTTTTTCGGAGAGAAGATGACGAGAAACGATATGAACTTTCAAACCCCGTTTCGATAGATCATGACGTAAGTGAAAACGGTTACTGAAACATCCCGTCAGTCCAGTTTTCAAGACATTAAATGTCTGTCAGACGTTGATCGACCACTATGGGTTTTGAATCGTCATTAACAGATTATAAATATCCCAACTTTCATTTATTCAAACTTTATGTTCAAAATCTATTCTTGTTCTTCAAAAAATCTCTTCACTCTCCAATTTTAGTACCCAAATTTCTTGAATCTTCCGCAAACCACTAAGCGTTAATTTACTCTTCTTCATCTCTGCTCTAAAATGGTGAAAACTTCTAAGTCCATCCCACAAAAGGAGGTCGCTTCTTCATCACGACCCACCGACGAAGGAACTGCGGCGGAACCACTCCCTGAAGAGTTCGTTCCATAGGGTGCCCGACCGGTGCTGATTTCAAGGTCAAAATAACTTCCTCGGTACCAAGTCACTACGAACCGGTCTCGAGGTATATATGTTCTATCACCAATGATCTCCTCTCTAAGGTCAAAAAGGATTGCAACTGGGCCTATAAGCATGTGGTGGTGCCTTCGCTTGAGGAAGGAATCATTACCCACATGGAGGGGTTTTTAAGTGTTTACACTTACCCCTTCACGTTGGGCCTCTTAGACTCGGTCATTATCGCCTTCTGCAAGAGGTACGAGGTGACCCTTGGTCAAATCCACCCCTCCTTCTAGTGGATAGTGATTCTTCTCTATTTCTTTATGAACAAAATCGAGGGGTATCCCTTCACCCTCGATCATCTTATGTGCTTGTACAGTCCCCGACTCTATCGAGGGGGGTTAATCAAACTTGCTCGCGGGCCAGCAGGGCCCCATTCTCAAGTATAAATGAGGATCGACACCGAGGCTGGATGGGCCGATTCGTTCGAGTGAGGACCTCGGACTTGATCCCTGCCGAGGACATTCCATTTCCAGAGAAATGGAACATGAAGCGTAAGTATAACTTCATCTTAAAGATTTTATTTATTGTTTCTCCCCTTTTCTTCCTCCTTATCAGTATTTATGTGGTGCAGTTGTGGCTCGGATGCCGGATACAGTTCCTCAACTCAAGGAATGGGTTGAGGACCTAGTGTCATAGAGACCATATTTCAAGCACGCATGGTGTAAATTGTCGAAGGGTCAATGGGAGGCCCGTAGTCATGGTAAATTTTCTTTTCTGATTCAATAATGTTTGATTTTCTCCCTACACTGTCGAATCCTTATTGGCTCTATTTTTCTTTCGTAGGTCTCCCTAAAGACGTTGATGTGAGGCCTCCATCCGGTGATGAGTATGTGCCTCTAGAGTCCCCACATCCGAGGCAGGGTGATGAAAAAAGAGAAAAAGGGTTCCGAGTTCCCCGAACTCGGAAAAGAAAAAACCAAAGAGGAGGTCACGCAAGCCCAAGGGAAGTTGCGACGCTCTACCCTCAAACTAAGTTCATAGGCTATGAGTCCTAATAAGAGGAAGAAGAAGAAGATAAATCCAAGCTGGTGGCCCGCGTGCGGGCAAGTATCACGATACAAGAGGCTTCCGAATCGGCGGGTGCTGAAATTGAACCGTCTCGACATGAGGAGGTCGATGAGAGAGCTCTAGTCGAAGCTCCCAAACCAGTAGGGGGCGAGGCCACTTCGCCCCAAGCTAGGGAGTTGAGAGAGAGACCGGGGCTGAAACCCCTCGAGCAGAGGAAAGTGCCCTGAAAGATGAACTCAGGGCGATTAACATTACTGGGTCTCTTCAATTCTTAGATGCCATGATCTATGAGGCCAGTATGTTAGAAGGTCGTTCTTTCAAGGGGCCTTAGGGGGGCGATAGATATCCATACCTTCTTAGATGGGTTAGAGTCTTCTGCCTCAGAGGATGTCACTGGGCTCGGAGTCTTGCCGGTGCCAAAGAAGGTACCATTGCTGGGAGCCAGTGGGTCTTCCTCAAGCCCAAAGTTAGTGGACCGGTTACCGGTGCCGAGTGTTGACCCTGACCGAAAGTGGTTCATAGTTTTTTATATCTTGAAGGATGCCCGGGTTTTATCTGCCCCCATGGGGTTCGCTAGCTACCTTTGGTGTTTGGTGGCCGAAGAAGATCAAACAGTAATGGACAAGGTGGAAATGCCCTGCCTATTCAATAAAGCTCAACAAATATTAAACCGGGTAACTTTGAGTGTCTTTTTTCTTATTTATTTTAAACTTAAAGTTGTAAATAATCATAACACCTTTGTTTATGCTTGCAGGCTTCAGTGCTGCACCATGAGACTTTCCTCTAATACCGGGAGGAGTTAAACCATCTCGAGGCCGAGGTTCGGGATCTCACTGAGAAGAGGGACACCTACAGTGAGAAGCTTTAGGCCGAGTTAGAAGCATCTTGGAGGGCGCATGCCGAGATGGCCGAGCAGGTAAATCGAGTACTTCACGATAGTGAAGACGAGTTGGACATAGTGGCTAACGGTTAACAAAGGCTTGAACAGATCGGGCAGCTCCAGGCACAGGTAGATACGATACAAGCCGAGGCTGGGGAGTTCATAAAAAATATGAACTTCTTAGCCTCGAAAAAGGAAGCTTTCCAAGCACAACTGGAGTTGGCCGAGACCCAACTCCGGGATGCAAAAGAGAAGACCTTGGTGCAGGACAAGAAAATTGAGGAGCTCCAATATCAATTGGATGCGGCTATTTCTGGTAAAGAGAATTTGGCCAAGGAACTCGAGGCAGCCAAATCAGAGGTGGTTGTGTCCATGACCGAGGCTAATGGTAAAGTGGCCCAGTACAAGGTTGACGTCGAGGTAATTCAGGCGCAAGCTAAAAGTATGGTGGAGCATTCAAGGTGGCAAGCTCGAAGGGAAGCCCTCGAGGGAGTCCATGCTCAGAACTTCGATATACTGGCTAAAATCGATAATGCCAAAGCAGAAGAAGCTAGGGCTTGAAAGCTGACCTTTCCCGAGGAAGATTCCAAGAGTGAGTCTGAAGGTGGGGAAGATCCCGAGGATGAAGATGCTGCCTCCGATGAGGACCAGGCCACTTAGGCCTTTATATGTTTTTATTCTTTGCTTTTTTGCATCTTTTTGAGGCCGTTTCGGCCATTGTAGAATTTTGTATTAGGCCATTCTAGCCTTTGTAAAAAGATTATTGGGTAAATATATATAAGGCTTTCTTTCCCTTTCGGCTTTCAAATTTTTCCTTTGCTTTATTACTTGTATACACAAAGGTCGGAATGCCTTAGCATAAAATAACTTAGGTTGAAAAAGTTCGAACAAACCTTGCATTCACATTATTCTGTTTTGGGCGTCTTGGGGGTTCGGTGTTGCTGGGAACTTTTTCCCAAAGTAAGTAATTCAGATTATAGTTTTCCCAGGGTATCCTTTAGAACCGATTATGAAAAGATCTTTCATTTTTGAAGGTCTATCGTTTGTTACAGTTCTCAGACGTCTCCGAGCCGTGCTAATATGGCTGTAGCCTTTTAGTTTGGGCATCGCCCATTGGGCTTGCTTTCCCAAGTTATCCAGGCTTTCCTAAGATAACAGTCCCCGGGTGGGTATGTCTGTGACCTCTAAAATTCAGGGGTTACCTAATAGGTCTTATGCCCCGGATGTTTAATAGCTTGGTCTGTTCGAGTTTGTTATCGAACACCAATCCCTGAGTGAGAGAGTGATCATATGAACTCCGATTATAATCGGCCCTTGAGATCGTTTCCTTTAGGAGATCGGAAGTACGAAATTCCTTAAGGGATGTAAAGAGAAAATTTTTAGAACATAAGATGACTGCAAGAAAAGTACTTCCTTTTATTCTTGTGCTAAACAGTTATACATGCATACATGTTTTATGCTAGGGGTCGAGCAATCTATGTGGAGATGGTTCATTTGATCGTTTGGCCCTTAACACAAATCCTACCTATCGATACCCTTTCATTACGAAGTAATTTCCTCTCTAAAGTCGATATCTGAGGGTAATGCCCCACAGTATTCGAGGTTGATTGTAGAGGAATCTCGGATACTGTAAATGCGATCTTCGACACCAATTTGTGATCGGCCTTTGATTCTAAGTTAGCACCACCTTGCCGGAGAACCCATTTGGGACAAAACCGGTCTAAGAAAAAAAAGTGTATATTTTAGACCTAAAACTTCGTGCTATTTCTTGTCGATCACCTACAAGTGTTAGTCCTAAATAAGGAAATGAATGGGCTTGTACCTTAGCAGTAATATCGTTTTAGGTGAGTCACATTCCAATTTCTCGATAGTTGTTCTCCGTTAATCATTTTGAGCTTATAAGATCCTTTCCCTGTGACTTCGAGAATCTGGTACAGTCCTTCCTAGTTCGGACCCAACTTCCCTTCATTCGGATTCCGGGTGTTTAGTGTGGCCTTCCTTAGTACTAAGTCCCTCACATTGAAGTATCAAAGGTTAACCCTTCGATTGTAATACCTCTCGATCTGTTGCTTTTGGGCATCCAATCAGACAAGGTAGGCTTCACGTCTTTCATCCAATAGCTCCAGGCTCGCATTATGGCCTCGTCATTTGATTCCTTTATTGCATATCAGAATCATATACTTGGCTCCCCGACTTCGAACGGTATTAAAGCTTCAGCGCCATAACCTAAATAGAATGGGTAGTCCCGGTAGTGCTCTTCGAGGTTGTGCGATATGCCCAAAGAACTTCAGGCAGGATCTCCTTCATTTTCCTTTGGCGTCGGTCAACCTTTTCTTAAGGTTTTAGATATGGTTTTGTTGGCTGATTCGTCTTGTTCGTTCCTTATAGGATGATAAGGTATCGATAAGATTCTTTTTATCTTATGATCTTCGAGAAACTTGGTCACTTTGTTGTCGATAAATTGTTTCCCGTTGTCACATACAATTTCGGATGGTATCCCGAACCGACATATGATGTAGTCCCAAATGAAGTCGATGACTTCCTTCTCCCTGACCTTTTCATATGCCTGGGCTTCAACCCACTTAGAAAAATAGTCATTTGTAAATAAGATAAATTGAGCCTTATATGGTGCCCATGGAAGAGGGCCAACAATGTTCATTCCTCACTTCATGAATGACCATAGTGACAATACCGAATGCAGCAGTTCCTCGGGTTGGTGAATCATCAGAGCATATCTTTGGCATTTGTCACATTTTCGCACGAACTCCTTTGTATCTTTTTTCATATCGATCCAGTAATAGACGACTCTGATTACCTTTCGAACCAATGATTTGGCGCCTGAGTGATTTTTGCAGGTGCCCTTGTGGACTTCCCTCAGAACATACTCAGAATCTCACGGTCCCAGACATATTGCTAGCAGGACATCGAACATTCTTCTGAACAAGGCTCCATCCTCGGACAAGCTGAATCGGGCTGCCTTTGTGCGCACAACCCTCGATTCTTTTGGATTTGAGGGTAATTTCCCGGTCTTCAAATACTCTACATATTTATTTCTCCAATCCCATGTCAGGCTTCTGGAGTTTATTTCAGCGTGACCTTCTTCTACTATCGATCTTATGTGTTGTACGACTATCCCCGAGTTGACCTCATCATCCTCGACCGAAGAGCCTAAGTTTGCAAGTGCATCGGCCTCACTATTTTGATCTCCAGGTACGTGCTACAAAGTTCATTCTTTGAGTCGATGTAATGTTACTTGCAGCTTATCCAGATACCTTTGCATCCGTTCTTCTCTGACTTTGAATGTTTTGTTAACTTGATTTACCCTAAGGATGGAGTCACATTTAGCTTCGATCACCTCATCCCCCAAGCTTTTGGCTAGTTCAAGACCTGCAATCATGGCCTTATATTGGGCCTCGTTGTAGTCAATTTCACAGTTCTAATGGATTATCTAACTATATTACCTGTGGGTGGTTTCAGTACAATGCCAAGTCCGGACCCCTTTATGCTCGATGCACCATCCGTAAAGAGGGCCCAGATTCCCAAAGACGTCCTCGAGTTACCAACAACCCTCTTTCAACCTCGGGTATTAGGGACGATGTGAAGTCAGCCATGAAATCTGCCAAAATTTGGGACTTAATGGCTGTCCAGAGTCGATATTCAATATCGTACCCGCTGATTTCTATAGCCCATTTGGCCAATCTCCTCGAGAGTTTGGGTTTATGAATTATATTGCACAATGGGTAAGTTGTCACAATACGTATAGGGTGGCACTGAAAGTATGGTTTTAGTTTTCTAGAGGCGCTTAGCAAAGCGAGCGCTGGTTTTTCTAGGTAAGGATATCTAGTTTTGGCCTCACCTAAGGTCCGGATAACATAATAAATCGGAAATTGCATACCTTGTTCTTCCCGAACTAGGACTCCACTTACTGCTATCTCCGCTACTACCAAATACAAGTATAGTTATTTGCCTACCCTTGGTGTATGAAGTAGTGGCGAGCTCGATAAATATCGCTTAAGTTCTTCCAAGGCCAATTGGAATTTCAGGGTCTATGTGAAATTGTTTTTCTTCTTCAGCAACGAGAAAAATCAATGACTCTTATCGGAGGACCTCGAAATTAATTTCCCCAGTGCTGCTATACGCCTGATTATCCTTTGCACGACCTTCACGTTGTCCATTACTGTGATATCCTCGATAGCTTTGATCTTATCGCGGTTGATTTCGATCCCTCGGTTGGATACCATGAACCCAAGAAATTTACCCGATCCGACTATGGACGTGTATTTTTCCGGATTCAGCTTTATGTTGTACTTCTTCAATATACTGAAGGTTTCCTAAAAATACTTTAAACGGTCCTCTGCTCGCAGGGACTTAACCAACATATCGTCAATGTAAACTTCCATAGATTTCCCTATTTGTTCTTTGAACATCCGGTTTACTAGGCGTTGGTATGTGGCACCAACATTTTTTAATCCAAATGGCATTACGTTATAACAGTATGTGCCATACTTAGTGATGAAGGAGGTTTTTTTGATCATCATGCTTCATTCATATTTAGTTGTACCCGGAGTAGGCATCGAGAAAACTGAGGAACTCGTGGCCGGCCGTGGCATCAATAATGCAATCGATGTTAGGCAAAGGGAAAGAGTCTTTGGGGCATTCCTTATTTAAATCCTTGTAATCCACACACATTCTCAGTTTGTTCCCTTTTTTAGGGACTACTACTACGTTTGCTATCAATTCCGGGTATTTGACTTCCCCGATGGACCTTATTTTAAGGAGTTTAGTTACCTCATCCTTGATGAAAGCATGCTTGATCTCGGACTGTGGTCTCCTTTTTTGTTTGACCGGATGGAATTTAGGGTCTAGGCTTAGTTTTGAGTGGCGATCTCCGGTGGGATCCCTGTCATGTTGTGATGGGACCAAGCAAAACATTCCATGTTAGCAATAAGAAATTGGATGAGTGTTTTCCTGAGCTCGAGAGTTAACCCCGTGCCCAAGTATAACTTTTGATCGGGTAGATGTTCGATTAGTATGACTTGATCCAGATCTTCGACCATTGATTTGGTAGCGTTGCAATCATCGGGGACTATGAAGGATCAAGGAACCCCATAATCATCGCCTTCGTCTATCCCCTACTTGTCCGGTTGGGTCGAGGCCGACATCGGTGATTGCTATTTGGCTTCCTGTTTTGCTTTCGAATTTGGCTCCTTTATCGATGAGAGTGTTGATATTGGAATTACTTCATCGACGACAAACATTTCTTTTGCAGCGGGCTACTCCTCGTAAATCATTTTAATTCCCTATGGTGTCGGGAATTTTAACACCTGGTGAAGGGTGTCGCGCCCTCTTTTTCTCACGAAATCGGGTTTATGACATTTGGGAGGACAACTCGTTCCCTTTCGGGAATTGGGTTTGAATTGAAGAGTCGCCACCTAATGATTAAAGTGCATTAAGACACTAGGAGGGGTTTGTTTTGAGTAACCAGAGATTGGGTAAGGGCTTGAAATTATCCCAAGGGGAAGGTGTTAGGCACCCCTAAGGATCCACTAGTGTAGTTCCCGGCCAAACTATTGTTGTGACTTAAAATGCACATAGGCAAATAAAGGCTTCAGATAAGAGGGGATTTTCACGAAAGGAACTAAAAAGAGTTGATGTTCTTGAAAGAAACAATTTAAAAAGATTTAAAAGAAACAAAGAAAACAAAGGAAAGGGGGGGGGGGGTCCTAGGTTTATTAATAATATGTATCACCCCACACAACATCCGGTAATCACTCCTTAGTAAGGGGCTACACGTGATGTTATTGTGTGGTTATCATATCCATATCTACCATTTCCCACCCCGTTAAGGCATTAAAGCGCGGAATGGTCTCGTTTACTTATTGCATGCTATTACCCGCCCCAATCTTATCAGCCCCAGAGGTACTTGGGACTACTAATCCTAAAGGGAGGAGGTATTGGGCTTATTTGTGGTTTAAAAAGGTAAAATACTAAGGCAACAAATGAAACACATATAGCAAGTTTGGGGAAACATATAAACAAATAAAAGGGCTCAAACAGACCTTCTTTCAACCAAAGAAAGCACATAATGTAGCATGACTTGCATGTACTGTTTAAGGTTTGATTAAAACTTAAAGGGTCAAGGCAGACTGATTTATTACATAGTTTAGATAAGAAGCCCGAATCAGGCCTACCTGCTGGTTGTAGCTGATAAAAAGTCTAATTCAGTTTATAAGTTTACCCTATGGCTTGCCTAAGTGCTGGACGAAGACCTATAGGCATGATATCTACTGATTCCAGAAACAATGAAGTAAACATGAATACATACTGATTTAAGAAAAATTGTCTCTTATTAAAGAAAGACGAGTTTTAGTAAAAGAGCATGCGTCACTGTTACTGGTTTTAGACTTATAAGCGAGTGAAACAATTTAGACTTGATTAATAGCTCCTATAAGCATGCTTCTTTCTACGCATTGTTGATTTTAAACCCCTTTTAACAGACATGGTAAAATGCGGTAACCCTATAAACATGATATCTAGGTGCTGAATTTCATTTAAGGCCTATGAACATGATATCTAATTGCGGCTGATTGATTAAGACCTATAAACATGATGGCCTAATGAAGAATGTATATGCAAGATTCAGAAAGACCTATAGGCATTATTTTCTATATGCATATGCAGGATTCAGATTTCTAGGTAATTATAGACATGGTATCTATATGAGAGAATGCAGAATTCCTACAGACATGGTATCTATATGAGAAATGCAGAATTCAAGAAGTAACCTATAGGCAAGATATCTATATGAGAGTGCAGAAATTCAGAAATAACCTATAGACAAATATCTATATGAGAGTGCAGAAATTCAGAAATACACATATGGACATGATATCTACCCTTCACATAGTTATCCCCCTTTTCACTAGTCATCCCCAAGAGTTTATTACCAAATTATTGCAGCCCAGAAAAAAAAATACATCAGAAATTAAAAGGTAAAACCAAGGAGAGCCTGATTCAGACTTCCTGTCTGAAATATGAAGTAAACCAACTCCAAGAGATCATATTTTAAAGCCTTTATCCCATTTGGATGTGTCAGAGTTTCCTAAGAATTTCATAAGAACTTCGGGCAGTGCTTACACCCAAATGTATCACCAGAGTAGGACATAGTGCAGTGTGGAAGGGCCAGCCCTCAAGTGTCCAAGTTCAGAGGGAACTCATGGTCCCAAGGCAAGGCTCACCAGAGGGGGGCAGAACTTATGAACTAAGAGAGAGTGCAAGTGCAAAAGTAGAATTCTGAAAGGGGAAAGGGAAAAGGGGAATAACTTAAAATCAGTACACATAAGGGTGTAGGGGAATGGGGGAATTTGCAAGAGCAAAAGAAAAGCAGGCTGATGGGCACACCTAGCAATGGGAGATGCTGGCACACCCTCTAGCCTGTTTACTTAGAGGTTAAGACCCCATTGGTCCAAACTTAATTCATGGGCAATAACTCACATTACCATGCCTTAAGTCACAACTCTCAAACACATAGGGGTAATGGGGGTAGGGAGCAAGGATTCACAGCAGAAACAAGCAGAAAGATATGAGCATACTAACTTAAATATTGAACTTTACAGAAACAGTACATTAGACATGGATATAAAGGCTGTAAATGAAGACATCGTGATGATGCTAAGAATTAAACCTGGACATACCAGTTTTCAGGGAAACAAGTGAAGAAAAGCAGTAGGTCTTGTAAAACAGGCCACAGTGCAGACAAGAAGAGAATATTATTATGAGAGAGTATGAGTTCAGAAGGATTCTGAAAGTGTGTTGTGTCTGTGAAAAGGGTCGTGCCTCTTATAGTGCAAAATCAGGCAGAAATAAGGTAAGAAAATAGTTGAGGAACTGATTGTCAATTAAGAATCAATTACACAAGACTTCTCTTAATTAAGGGATTCGATTCAAACGGGTAAAAACCATTTAAGGAAAGAAATTGAGTAAGCACTTTGTGCACAACATGCAATTAGGGGCAAATACATAAAAGGTTATTTTAAGGACATGGTTTTGAAATACACGGTTGTACAAATAAGGTAAGAAAATCAATCAGTAGCCAGTAAATCAAATGGTCAGGGATCTTGTAATTACTGAACCATGAATGAACCAAGTCAGAAAAGATGAAGAAGGGTTTTAACTTAGGCCGAGCCACAGAGAAAATCAGCAAACAATGAAAAGAAATCAATCAATCCATATTCAGAAGGAAATTTGAACTAATTGCAAATTTGAAAGTCACTTGAGAGGGAAGTGCATCATATATACAGAGCATATGGGCATGTTAAGCATGAAAGAAAGAAAAAAAAGAGATTGTCGTGTCATTGTGAAATCAGTAGGAAAATCCAGTGTAGAAGAGTTCAGTAAAAAGCCAAAATTGTATGAAAACAAAGATGTCCAAACTCAGTTCAGAGACTCGAAGTTAGTCTGAAAGAATTAGGGGTTTTTTGAAATAAGACCCTAGTCAAGCAAACCACAAAGCAGAGATGAGAGGGCAAGCAATTGAATCGAAACATGTTTAGAGGTTTCAGAAAAGAACTGAAACTTCCAACATGCTTCTTTCAGCAACAGAACTCATAAGTAACATGGAAACACAGTAGAAGGGTTCAAAGCAAACAGAGTGAAGAAACTAATTCGAAGCATAATGAGAAAAGACTGATAAGAACAATAGAAGAAGCATGCTTAAGAAGATCTTTTAGAAGAAACTTAAACAGAGCTCAGTAGAAGGAAAATAGTAAGAACACTTAAGAACACAGTAGAAAAATTATAGTAGGAGAACATACCAGAACATGGTAGAAGAAAATACCAGAATACAGTAGAAAAGAATACGAAAACACAATAAAAGATGCATACAAGAACATGGTAGAAGAAAATACAAGAACACAATAGAGGCAAATACACATGAAAGACAAAGAAAGTCAGAAAAACACTTAAACACTTTCAGAAAAACTCTAGACCGGAAAAGAAAGATTTTAAAAGTAGGTTTTTTTTTGAAAGAAGAGTCAGTAAAATCGTTTGAAAACTCAAGGAAAGCATAGATACACAACGGATCTAAAGGAATCGGAGAAACCTCGAAGGGTTAGGGTTTCAGAAGAATCCTAGAAATGAGAAAGGCTTTGAAAAGTCATCGATCTGAGTCGGAGAGGTCAGAATCAGGCTCACACAACCATGGTACGCCGGAGCAAGGCCGGAGATGACCGTGGAAATCGAATAGATAGAGGTATGTACATAACCCTTCATGGTTGAGTCTTGGAGCTTTAGTTAACCAGGCATAAGGAGCCATAAATGGCTTGGTGGGTGGTGAAACCACCAAGGATCTAGGTTAAAGGGTGGCCGGAGAAGGTGAAAAGGATTCATTGGAGAGGAGAGGATGGGGGAAGATTCTAGAGAGAACCAGGGGTTAGAGAGATAGAGACGAGTGAGGGGAAATGAGGGTTATTGGGGGGGTCGTTTGATTAAAAAAGGTAAGGGCAGATCTAGACCATTGATCAAAATTGATCAACGGCCAAGATCTGATCCGGGTTGGGCCGGGTAGTTTTAGGAATTGGGCTGGGTGATTTGGAAATTGAAATTGGGTTGGATTAGGGGTGCAAATTAGGCTGAAATTGAAAATGAAATCTGGCTAGGTTTTAAATAGCCACTTTTCCCCATTTATTTTATAAAAAATAGAAAATTAATTTCTGGAAAATAAATTAAAGGTACTAAATTAATTAATAATATATAAATATTAAATTAAAAATACTGAAATCAATTTTGTATTTATAAATGCAATTAAATCTAAAATAGGCTAATATTGCAATTATTTGCAATTTAGCTTTAAAATACTAAATAAATTTGTAAAAAAAATGTGCGAAAATTACCTTAGCTATATTTAGTATAAATATGTGAATTCAATAAATGAATTACCAAAATGCCAATTTTGGGAACACTTATTGGGGTTTTCTTGATAAAATAAGACAATAAAATTGATTTTAAACACCTTTAAGATTAAGGAAAAATCATAAAAATATTTGTAAATATTTATATATGCACACATGTGCTATTTTGAAAGTATTTTGCATATAAAAAATATACAAGAAAAAATTGGGTATCAACAGCTGCCCCTCTTTACCCAGGAAGGATGAAAGAGTTGTCGGGTAAAGATATGATGGCCAATTTTGACCGAACGAAATGGTTTGAAGAGGTTGACCATGCTCTGGTTCCTGAGCTGCCTACATATCCCTGATCTTACATGAATCATGCCATATGTAGTTCAGGGTCCGTCGGTGAGGTATGCTGATGGAGGTTTTTCAAGATCGGACGCAATGGGATGAACGGTTAAGGACTAATAGGGCTTGCGAGAATTGGAGCGGGACTGCTCCTGCTGAGACGGTCGTTGCTTGCCGGTTTACCTGCAAATAAGCAATACAAGTGTATATTGTGCGGAAATTTAAACATGATGCAAATTCCCGTCGGACCATGAATGTTGTCTTTGGACGGTTAGGATGATGTCCTCAGACCATGACGTCCTGGGCCATGAAGTGTATGATAAGGGATTCACAAGCCATGAAATAATGCTCTCAAGCTATGAGAATGATGCCTCCGAACTATGACGCCATTGAATAATGATATGCAAAAGATAAAAGGGGTCCTCAGGCCATGGCATGGCGTTCTCGGGCTATGAAAATGGTGCCTCCGAACAATGACGCCTTTGGATAGATTGGCGATCTTTCAGCCCATGAGATGCACGGGGTGGCGATCTTTCAGCCAATGTAAGATGTAAATGAAGTGGTGATCTTTCAGCCGATGCAAGATGTAAATGACGTGGCGATCTTCCAGCCGATGCAAGATGTAAATAAAGTGGCGATATTTCAGCCATGCAAGATGTAAATAAAGTGGCGATAGTTCAGCCCATGAGATGCAGAAGGTGGCGGTCTTTCAGCAATGGAAGATGTAAATAAGGTGACGATCTTTCAGCCATGCAAATGTAAATAAGGTGGCGATCTTTCAGCCAATGAGATGCAGAAGGTGGCAATTTTTAAGTCGATGCAAAATGTAAATGAAGTGGCGATCTTTCAGCCGATGCAAGATGTAAATAAAGTAACGATATTTTAGCCCATGAGATACAGAAGGTGGCGGTGTTTCAGCCATGCAAGATGTAAGGGTGGAGATCTTTCATCCATGAAAATGTAAATAAGGTGGCGATCTTTTAGCCAATGCAAATGTAAAGGTGGCGATCTTTCAGCCATGTAGATGTAGAGGTGGCGATCTTTCAGCCATACAGATGGAGGTAGAGCTTAACCTCGGAAGGCAGAATGGTAGCCTTATGCAATGCAGAAAATGCAGATGGAGACAGAGCTTAGTCTTGGAAGGCAGAATGGTAGCCTTATGCAATGCAAAAATGCAGATGGAGACAGAGCTTAGTCTCGGAAGGCAGAATGGTAGCCTTATGCGATGCAGAGATGCAGATGGAGATAGTGCTTAGTCTCGGAAGGCAGAATGGTAGCCTTACGCAATGCAGAGAATGTAGATGGAGACAGAGCTTAGTCTCGGAAGGTAGAATGGTAGCCTTATGCAGGAAGTAAAAAGGGCAAACGACAATAGAGTTTTCTTAGCTGATAACGGATTGCGGTATCGTGATTGCTGTGGATATCGTGCCTGCCGGGGACACTGTTGTATGCAGATAACAGTCGCGAGCAAGTGCAACGGTTCAGAGAGTTGTATTCCTGAACTTTGTGAGTGAGCGTATGGTATATTTGATGATTTTGCAACTCAAGTGCCTGCATCCAAAGAGAATCGTGAGTTTTGTAAAGGGGGAAGTTAGTTCTATCCCCGTTGGTTTTGCTTGACCTGCTCGATTTTGATCTGGTGATACTGCCCATATCATTGGGGTAGCATTGCTAAACAGAGCGATTTCAGAAATAAACATGCATGATTTTAGTAAAGAAAAATGTAACATAAATACATAATTGAGAATAGTTTTCTTTAGATGAACCGACGACTGCGACGTGGTTTAAGACATTGCAACTTCTCTTACTCCGGAATTTTGAGGGTCCTCCTCAAAATTCTACCCTAGTTTACTGGGCTGCTGCTTGTGACGATTGCTTACGGCGAATGGCTGAAATCACTTCGAAATTTTGAGGATCCTCCTCAAAATTCTACCCTAGTTTCCAATTGCGGGGGGAAATGAAAATTTTATTGAATTGTGACCGAACCCATAGGGCTGCCTATGTATCCCCTCTTAAACGGGAATCAGGTCAGGTGTAGTTCAAATTACATCATGAAAGAAAGCATAAATGTTACATATAGTATCGTTTGACTGCGTCTGAATTGATCGGCTTCGGCCAAACTTCCCCGTCCATTACTGCAAGTATGGGGGCTCCTCCAGTTAGAACCCGGTGAACCATGTACGGACCCCGCCAGTTGGGAGAGAATTTCCCTTTGGCTTCATCTTGATGCGGGAAAATCTTCTTTAATACCAGCTGCCCTGGTGTAAATTGTCTTGGCTTGACTCTTTTGTTGAAGGCTCTGGACATTCTGTTCTGATAAAGCTGACCATGGCAAATTGCATTCATTCTCTTTCCATCTATAAGAGCCAGCTACTCGTAACGACTCTTCACCCACTCTGCATCATCGAGTTCTACTTCCTGTATGATCCTCAAGGAAGGGATTTCTATTTCGGCGGGAATGGCTGCTTCCGTACCATAAACCAACATGTAGGGGGTTGCCCTAGTTGATGTGTGGACTGTGGTGCGGTACCCCAATAAAGCAAATGATAGCTTCTCGTGCCACTACTTATGCTTCTCTATCATTTTCCTTAGTATCTTCTTGATATTTTTGTTGGCGGCCTCTACGGCTCCGTTCATTTGAGGCATGTAGGCTGTAGAATTCTTGTGTTTGATCTTAAAGGTTTCACACATAGCTTTCATCAAGTCACTGTTGAGATTGGAGCCATTATCAGTGATGATTGACTCCGGAATCCCGAATCGGCAAACAATGCGGTCACAGACAAAGTCTGCCACGACTTTCTTAGTCCCTACTCTTTAAGATGTTGCTTCTACCCATTTGGTGAAATAATCAATTGCTACTAGGATGAACCTATGCCCGTTTGATGCGGCTGGTTCGATTGGTCCAATAACATCCATTCCCCATGCGGTGAACGGCCACGACGAGCTTGTCGCATTAAGCTCGTTTGGAAGCACCTTTATCATGTCTGCGTGTATCTAGCAGCGGTGATACTTCGGACATACTGGATGCAGTCTGTTTCCATAGTCATCCAAAAGTAACCAGCTCGAAGTATTTTCTTTGCTAAGACAAAACCATTCATATGTGGACCGCAGGTCCCTGCATGGATTTCCTCTAATAGCTTGGATGCTTTCTTTGCGACGATACACCTTAGTAATCCCAAATCAGGAGTCCTCCTGTACAGGATTCCTCCACTGTGAAAGAAATTGTTGGATAACCTCTAAAGCGTGCGCTTCTGAGTAGCGTTTTCGAGTTCTGGGTATTCTCCTTTTGCCAAGTATTTCTTGATATCATGAAACCAAGGCTTTCCGTCTGCTTCTTCTTTGACATGAGCACAGTAAGCTAGCTGATCATGGATCTTTACCGAAATAGGATCAATAAAATTCTTTTCTGGATGTTGTATCATGGATGATAGGGTAGCTAGTGCATCGGCGAATTCATTCTGAACTTTGGGAACATGCTGGAACTCTGTCTTTGTGAACCTCTTTCTCAATTCCTGTACGTGATGCAAATAAGGGAGTATTTTGGAGTTCTTGGTTACCCCTTCTTCTCGGGCTTGATGTATAAGTAAATCTGAATCCCCAATCACTAGCAACTCTTGAATGTTCATATCAATAGCCATCTTGAGCCCTGAGATGCAGGCTTCGTATTCGGCCATATTGTTGGTACACGAGAATCTGAGTTTGGCAGAGACCGGATAATGCTGACCAGTTTCTGATACCAGGACCGCTCCTATGCCAACTCATTTGAAATTTGCTGCTCCATCGAAAAACATTCTCCAACCGTCATAGGATTCTGCTATATCTTCTCCTATGAACGATACCTCTTTGTTGGGAAAATACATTTTCAGGGGTTTGTATTCTCCATCCACGGGATTTTCAGCGAGGTAATCTGCTAGTGCCTATCCTTTGATCCCCTTATGAGTCACGTAGACAATGTCAAATTCACTCAACAGGATTTGCCACTTGGCTAGCTTGCCAGTGGGCATGGACTTCCGAAAGATGTATTCAAAGGATCCATCCTTGATATGAGATATGTAGTATAGGCACAGAAATAGTGGCTCAGCTTCTGCGCCACCCAAGTCAAAGCACAACAGGTGCACTCTAATAGAGAATACCGAGCCTCGTACGGGGTGAACTTCTTACTGAGGTAATAGATGACCTGCTCATTCCTCCCCATTTCATCATGCTAACCCAGAACACAACCGAATGCTCTATCCAATACTACGAGGTAGAGTAATAGAGGTCTACCTGGCTCGGGTAGGACCAAAACTGGTGGTGTTGATAGGTACTCCTTGATTCTGTCGAAGGCCTTTTGGAAGTCATCGGTCCATTTGGTAGCGACATCCTTCTTCAACATCTTAAAGATGGGCTCACAGATAACTATAGATTGTGCTATGAACCGACTGATGTAGTTGAGTCTCCCAAAGAAACTCATTATGTCCTTCTTGTTCTTTGGCGGTGGCAGTTCTCGAATAGCTTTGACCTTTGATGGATCCAGTTCTATCCCTCGGCGACTCACAATGAACCCAAGTAGTTTTCCGGCAGGAACCCCAAATGCACATTTCGCGGGATTCAGTTTCAGGTTGTACCTTCTCAGTTTGTTGAAGAACTTCCTCAAATCTTCCATGTGATCAGTGACTTTCTTGGACTTTATGATGACATTATCTACATACACCTCAATCTCCTTGTGTATCATATCATGGAAAATAGTAGTTATGGCCCTCATGTAGGTGTCCCCTGTATTCTTCAACCCGAATGGCATCATCTTGTAGCAGTACCTCCTCCATGGTGTAATGAAAGCCGTTTTCTTAGCATCTTCTTCATCCATCCAGATCTGATGATAACCAGCGAAATAATCTACAAATGATTGCAACTCGTGCTTGGCACAATTGTCAATCAGGATGTGTATGTTCGGCAAGGGGAAGTCATCTTTTGGACTGGCCCGGTTGAGATCCCGGTAGTTGACATAGACTCTGACCTTCCCATCCTTCTTCAGCACTGGCACAATATTGGCTAACCATGTCAGATATTCTACTACCCTGAGAACCTTAGCTTTGACCTGCTTAGTGACTTCTTCTTTGATCTTCAGACTCATATCAGGCTTGAACTTTCTAAGCTTCTACTTTACTGGTGGACATGTCAGATCAGTTGGCGGTTTGTGGGCCACAATAGATGTGCTCAGACCAGTCATGTCATCATATGACCAGGCAAATATGTCCTCGTATTCTCTTAGAAATTCTGTGTACCCTTCCTTTTCTAACGGTGATAAGTGAATGCTGATTCGTGTTTCTTGACATTTTCTACATCTCCCAGGTTAACAATCTCAGTCTCGTCCAAGTTGGACTTCGGCCTGTTCTCAAAATTCTCAACCTCTTTAACAATTTCTTCCGGTATGTTATCTTCCTTGGAATCTATGTCCCTTTGTTGCGTTGTCTCATTGCATGTCACAGTCATTGGTTCATCAAGATAGGTAATAGTAATGCTGTATAAATAAAGTAATAAGAGAAAATAATAAGAGTAAGATTTGTAAGGAAACTGAAATGCTTTGATAAATTTCATAACTGTTTTGAACATTGGAGGATCTTCTTGCGAAAATTCAAAAATGCGAAAGAAAATCAACTAGTAAAAATAAAAGATAGTGCATGATGCTTTGTTCAGCCTTGCTACCCCGAGGCCTTCCGGGCTCTGGTGGTTCTGATGGTCCAATTGTTGAGGCATGCTCCTCGGCTTACGGCCTGTATGGAAGGGCCTTCCTCCCCTTCCTCCTCAAAGATGACACAAAAATCCATGTCATCATCTTCTAGGAACAAATTCCTCACTGCTGCCAGTGTTCTTGGCTGGATAGAAAGTCTGCTCCAAATGTGGTATTGGCTGCTCCAGCGGGTAGTATGGACCGCGCCATGGTGGCGACCAATTGTTGAATTCCTCCCAAGTATACTCGTATCCCAGACTGAAAGTGGTGCCATGTTTCTTCAGTTTGATAGGCTTAGCGATTCCTTGGAGGTTCTTGCCAAGTCCCTTGCCAGGTTCATATCCATACCAATTTAGTATGCTCTCAATTTTGTTGTCCCACCACTTGTCTTTGTCGACGGCATTGACTCGCTCGATGTGGTGATAGGTCTCTCCACCTATCTTTCTTCTGCCTCTGATTGCTGGGATGGTCTGGCGACTGTATATGGGATTGCTACCGTCGCCGCGAATGATCACCTCCTAGTGGTTCCACTCAAATTTCACCGCCTGATGCAGTGTTGACGCTACGGCCCCAGCGACATGAATCCACGATCGTCCCAATAGCAAGTTGTAAGATGTCGGCACATCTATTACTTGGAAATCAACATCGAACCAAGTAGGCCCCATTTGCAAGCACAAACTAATTTTCCCAATAATGGACCTTTGGGAACCGTCGAAAGTTTTGACGTTGATGGCCCGTCCTTGATCTCATGCAACATCTTTCCCAATGTTGTGAGTGTTACCAACAGACAAATATTGAGGCTGGACCCTCCATCAATCAGGATCCTAGTGATAAAATAATCTTCGCATTGCACGGTGATGTGCAATGCTATGTTATGACTCAACCCTTCTGGTGGCAGCTCATCTTCATGAAAAGTAATCTTGTGATTTTTCAATACCTGCCCTACCATGTTTGGCATTTCTCCTCCGGTGATGTTGCTTGGTACATATGCCTCACTTAGCACCTTCAACAAGGCATTCTTATGTGCATCAAAACTTTGCAGCAAAGCTAGAATAGAAATTTGTGCCGGTGTTTTATTCAGCTGATCAATGACTGAGTATTCCTTAGATTTTATCCTTCTCCAGAGATCATCGGGACCAGTTTTAGTGATGGTCGGCCGACCAGAGGCCTGCTTACTCGACTCAGCTAAATGCTCTGGAGTATAAACCCTACCGGTTCTTGTCATACCCTGTGCCGCAACTATTTCCTCGAACTTGGCTTTCCCTTTCCTTCTCGTCTCGGTTGTGTAATCCCAAGGTATGGTATTTGTATGGAATGGTGTTATAGCCGACATTGCTGCCAAAATCAGCACGAGCACCTTTACTCCGAACGGAGCATGTACTTTGGAAGGTAACACAACAACTTCAAATGGTACAGGTGCATTTGTTGGAGACCCAAACTCGACCTCAATCGGTGCTGCCATATTTTCCGAGGATGGTGCTTCAAACTCAAGTGGTATAGACATGTTTACCTCGGCATCCCCAGAAGGTTGAGTATGGACTACAATCGGATTAAGGGTGACTATTGGCTTTTTTGGCTCGTCACCTTCTGTTATTAAACCGATCGATCCTTTGGGGTCCCAATCATCCTCTATTTTAATCATGTGAACACCTCCACCATTATGGTCCGCCAGAGAGTTGTTGCAGACATTTGGAGTAGGCTTCTTTGCCACAATGATCTTGTTATCAATTAGAGTCTGGATTTTATCTTTCAAAGAGCGACATTCATCAATGGTATGCCCTTTCATGCCGAAATGGTATGCACAAGATTTATTTGGATTGACCCATTGAGAAGGGTTTTAAGGGGTTATAGCAGGGATAAGGGTGACATAACCAACAGCTTTGAGCCTTTCGTACAACTGGTCAATTAGTTCAGCAATGGCGGTATACTGTTTGGGAGGTCTGCGGTCAAAATTTGGTCGAGGTCTGGGAAAGTTTTGATGTGTGGGAGGTGATTTATAGTAGGATGGCTGAGCATTGTAGGCTTGGTAGACATGTGTGGGTTGGGAATATCTGGGTGAAGTAGGTTGATATGTAGGAGGTGGGGGTGATTGGTAAGTAGGTGGTGGAGTTTGGTAAGAGGGTGAGAGTGCTTGGTAATTCGGGGTAGGCTGATATGTGAGTGGAGGTATCAGATAGGCTTGGTATTTGATAGGGGATTTGGCTCTTTGTTCAACCATTACGGCACCTACATCCCTTTTCTTGGACGTATCACCAGACTATAAAGCCTTATTGGTAGCTTGCAAAGCTTCGAAGTTTGTGACCATACCACTTCTGATGCCTTCCTCAATCCTTTCCCCTAGCTTGATGATGTCGGAAAATTTCTGGCTCTCAATCAACATCAGCCTTTCATAGTACTACGGGTCTTGAGCCCAGACAAAAAACTTGTTCATTTGTTCTTCTTCTAAAGCTAGTCTGACCTTAGCGGCTTCTGATCTCCAACGAGTAGCGTTCTCGCGGAATGTTTCCGTGGGATTCTTCTTTAGGTTCTGGATGTAGAACACATCTAGTGCATTTTCTGTGTTGAACCTGAATCTGCCATAAAGTCGAATGCCATACTCATCCAGTTCGACCATTTCTTCGGGTCTTGGCTAATGTACCAAGACAGAGCATCTCCTTTCAGACTCATCATGAAAAGTTTCATGCGGATCCTTTCGTCCTTTCCTACTTCGACCAGCTTGTCGCAGTATGTTCTCAAGTGGACTCTCGGATCCCCTGTACCATCAACATCTTAAACTTAGGAGGTTTGTACCCCTCAGGCAGTTCGACATCCGGTTGTATGCAAAGATCTTCGTAGTTCAACCCTTCAATCCCCTTACTTCCTTCGACGCCTTGAATTCGGCTAGTCAATTTCTTGAGTTTTTCAGCCAGGTTAAGACTCTGGCGTGCTTGAGATGGGTTGGGTGGAGTGTGGCATGGTTTCCACATAGATGGGGGTGTTATGATGCGCGTGGAAATGGTCATTTGTGGAGTTCAAAAGTTTAGAGATGAGCAGTGGAGTATTGTTGAATGTGTGACAAGTATTGCAGTGGTGGTGAGGAGTGGGATGGTTTTGTGGTTTTGGGGTATTTTGTGGAGGTGTGGGGTTCAGAGCGTTTGGAAAATTGATATCTGGAGTGGTGAAGGAAAATGACAAGTTTGCCAGATTTCGAACCCGATCAAGTTCCTTTTGAAATTTCAACAGTTTCTGCTCGAGTTGGGATGCACTTTCTTTAGAGACCTGAGTACCATGAGTGACCTCTACCTGTTCAGTTGAGCTTTCCTTTCCATTGTGTTGTTCAAATCTTCCATCTTTCCTTTGTTCCTGCTTCTGATAGGACTAGGAGGAGGAGTGGGTGGAGGGCCCTTTGATCTTGTGGAATATGATGACGATGCCAGAGTGCACGAACTAACCTTTGGGGAGGGGAATAAAACAAAAGTAAAAACAAAAAGGTAACAAGTTAGTGAGGATCATAAAAAGTATTACAGTGTTTAAACACATAGTGCAGGAATTTAAATCGTGTCCTAATTTGGGGACCTCTTTGTGCCCGAGGTAGGCCTAGTGACAAATTGTTTTGGAGAACTTAGAATGCTAAATGCCTCATTTTATTGATAGAAAATAAGACGAATCCTAAATCGACACTAAATAAAAAAGAAATGAAAATCACTAATGGCCATTGGCCTTATTACATTTTATAAAGCGAAAAGATAAACTCCTATCTACTTGGTCACTGAAGGACCTTCCTCAGGTTGAATGCTCTCATTGATCAGATCCTCTAGTTCGCATAAGTTCACCAGTAAAAATGCCTTTGCCAGGTGTTCTCCTTTGTTTTCCTTAGCGTTCTGGCAGTCGGTGACTCTTTTCCTCACTTTTCCTTCCAATTCCAGCAGACTGTATTCCAAATATTCCAACTTTTTCGCTAGCTTTGGCGGCCCTCTCTTTCCACTCGTTGATTTGGTCATTTGATGGAAGACTCCTCCACCAGTCTAGCAAGATTGGGGGTGTGCTAATCATACCGAAACTGGGGACCTCGTGCCTCATATTTCTACAAGACAAAAGGGTTACGCCCTTACCCCAACCAGACTCGACTATTTAATACCAACAATTAGCATAAAACATTTAGTTCTCTAAATAAATGCACAGAACGTGATGATGTCCGTTTGTGTTCAGGGAGACCCGGTGGACTTTGGACAAGGCTATCTTAAAGAGTCATTATGCGGACCACATAACTGACTCGACTAGGTTTGAGCATAATGCATGCAGAGTTAAACAGAGTAAGGTTTCTATGGGGTTTTAGACTAGTACCCTTGAGCGGACAACTCAAGGGGGAAAGGCACAGAACTGTCGACTACACCGTTGATCGACTGGTTTTACCGCAAATATGCCTTTTTCGAATTTAGGGGGTGATAATATCGGAAGAGTGCAACCACTCATTATAAGCGTTGCTATGATATTTTATTTGGCACGAGTGGAATATGATGTTGAAAACATGCAGTTGCAATAATTAAAACAAGTTGTCACATATTTGCACGTTCATAAAGTAATAATTACAATAATTTAAAACAATAATAAAGGAGTGTAGTAAAGGAAAGCAGTAAAGAAATAAGGGAAAGGAACAAGAGACAAGTCAGTTTTTGCAGTAGAAGAGGGAATTAAATGCTTAAATATATTAAACAAATAAAGGCACATAAGAAATGTAAAGTCACAATAATAGCTTGAAATGGTAAAAGCCTAAAAGAATTTCCCCAGCAGAGTCGCCATGCTGTCGCGGCCCCTTTTTCTCGCGAAATCGGGTTTATGACATTTGGGAGGACAGCTCGTTCCCTTTCGGGAATTGGGTTTGAATTGAAGAGTCGCCACCTAATGATTAAAGTGCATTAAGACACTAGGAGGGGTTTGTTTTGAGTAACCAGAGATTGGGTAAGGGCTTGAAATTATCCCAAGGAGAAGGTGTTAGGCACCCCTCAGGATCCACTAGTGTGGTTCTCGGCCAAACTATTGTTGTGACTTAAATGCACATAGGCAAATAAAGGCTTCAGATAAGAGGGGATTTTCACGTAATGGTTACAAATAAACAAAAGTAAGAAAAAGGAACTAAAAAGAGTTGATGTTCTTGAAAGAAATGGTTTAAAAAGATTTAAAAGAAATAAAGAAAACAAAGGAAAGGGAGG
Organism: Nicotiana tabacum; assembly: GCF_000715075.1. Lineage (NCBI taxonomy): Eukaryota > Viridiplantae > Streptophyta > Magnoliopsida > Solanales > Solanaceae > Nicotiana > Nicotiana tabacum. Next base: position 16,996,080 of record NC_134080.1, read on the forward strand.
TCCTAAGTTTATTAATAATATGGATCACCCCACACAACATCCGGTAATCACTCCTCAGTGAGGGGCTACATGTGATGTTATTGCGTGGTCATCATACCCATATCTACCCTTTTCCACCCCATTAAGGCATTAAAGCGCGGAATGGTCTCGTTTACTTATTGCATGCTATTACCCACCCCAATCCTATCAGCCCTGGAGGTACTTGGGACTACTGATCCTAAAGGGAGGAGGTATTGGGCTTATTTGTGGTTTAAAAAGGTAAAATACTAAGGCAACAAATGAAACACATATAGCAAGTTTGGGGAAACATATAAACAAATAAAAGGGCTCAAACAGACCTCCTTTAAACCAAAGAAAGCACATAATGTAGCATGACTTGCATGTACTGTTTAAGGTCTGATTAAAACTTAAAGGGTCAAGGAAGACTGATTTATTACATAGTTTAGATAAGAAGCCCGAATCTGGCCTACCTGCTGGTTGTAGCTGATAAAAGGTCTAATTCAGTTTATAAGTTTACCCTATGGCTTGCCTAAGTGCTGGACGAAGACCTATAGGCATGATATCTACTGATGCCAGAAATAATGAAGTAAACATGAATACATACTGATTTAAGAAAAATTGTCTCTTATTAAAGAAAGATGAGTTTTAGTAAAAGAGCATGCGTCACTGTTACTGGTTTTAGACTTATAAGCGAGTGAAACGATTTAGACTTGATTAATAGCTCCTATGAGCATGCTTCTTTCTACGCATTGTTGATTTTAAACCCCTTTTAACAGACATGGTAAAATGCGGTAACCTTATAAACATGATATCTGGGTGGTGAATTTCATTTAAGGCCTATGAACATGATATTTAATTGCTGCTGATTGATTAAGACCTATAAACATGATGGCCTAATGAAGAATGTATATGCAAGATTCAGAAAGACCTATAGGCATTATTTTCTATATGCATATGCAGGATTCAGGTTTCTAGGTAATTATAGACATGGTATCTATATGAGAGAATGCAGAATTCCTACAGACATGGTATCTATATGAGAAATGCAGAATTCAAGAAGTAACCTATAGGCATGATATCTATATGAGAGTGCAGAAATTCAGAAATAACCTATAGACAGGATATCTACCCTTCACATAGTTATCCCTCCCTTTTCACTAGCCATCCCCAAGAGTTTATTACAAAATTATTACAACCCCAAAAAAAGAAAAATACATCAGAAATTAAAAGGTACAACCAAGAAGAGCCTGATTCAGACTTCCTGTCTGAAATATAAAGTAAACCAACTCCAAGAGATCATATTTTAAAGCCTTTATCCCATTTGGATGTGTCAGAGTTCCCTAAGAATTTCATAAGAACTCCGGGCAGTGCTTACACCCAAATGTATTACTAGATTAGGACATAGTGCAGTGTGGAAGGGTCAGCCCTCAAGTGTCCAAGTTTAGAGGGAACTCAAGGTCCCAATGCAAGGCTCATAGAAGGGGGCAGGGGGGCAGAACCTATGAACTAAGAGAGAGTGCAAGTGCAAAACTAGAATTTTGAAAGGGGAAAGGGAAAATAGGAATAACTTAAAATCAGTACACATAAGGGTGTAGGGGAATGGGGAAATTTGCAAGAGCAAAAGAAAAGCAGGCTGATGAGCACACCCAACAATGGGAGATGCTGGCACACCCTCCAGCCTGTTTACTTAGAGGTTAAGACCCCATTGGTTCAAACTTAATTCATGGGCAACAACTCCCATTGCCATGCCTTAAGTCACAACTCTCAAACACATAGGGGTAACGGGGGTAGGGAGCAAGGATTCAAAGCAAAAACAAGCAGAAAGATATGAGCATACTATCTTAAATATTGAACTTTACAGAATCAGTACATTAGACATGGATATAAAAGCTGTAAATGAACACATTGTGATGATGCTAAGAATTAAACCCGGACATACCAGTTTTCAGGGAAACAAGTGAAGAAAAGCAGTAGGTCTTGTAAAACAGGCCACAGTGCAGACAAGAAGAGAATATTATTATGAGAGAGTATGAGTTCAGAAGGATTCTGAAAGTGTGTTGTGTCTGTGAAGAGGGTCGTGCCTCTTATAGTGCAAAATCAGGCAGAAATAAGGTAAGAAAATAGTTGAGGAACTAATTGTCAATTAAGAATCAATTACACAAGACTTCCCTTAATTAAGGGATTCAGATTCAAACGGGTAAAAACCATTTAAGGAAAGAAATTGAGTAAGCACTTTGTGCACAACATGCAATTAGGGGAAAATACATAAAAGGTTATTTTAAGGACATGGTTTTGATGTACACGGTTGTAAAAATAAGGTAAGAAAATCAATTAGTAGCTAGTAAATCAAATGGTCAGGGATCTTGTAATTACTGATCCATGAATGAACCATGTCAGAAAAGATGAAGAAGGGTTTTAACTTAGGCCGAGTCACAGAGAAAATCTGCAAACAATGGAAAGAAATCAATCAAGCCATATTCAGAAGGAAATTTGAACTAATTGCAAATTTGAAAGTCACTTGAGAGGGAAGTGCATCATATATACGGAGCATGTTGGCATGTTAAGCATGAAAGAAAAAAAAAAGAGATTGTCATGTCATTGTGAAATCAGTAGGAAAATCCAGTGTAGAAGAGTTCAGTAAAAAGCCAGAATTGTATGAAAACAAAGATGTCCAAACTCAGTTCAGAGACTCGAAGTTAGTCTGAAAGAATTAGGGGTTTTTTGAAATAAGACCCTAGTCAAGCAAACCACAAAGCAGAGATGAGAGGGCAAGCAATTGAATCGAAACATGTTTAGAGGTTTCAGAAAAGAACTGAAACTTCCAACATGCTTCTTTCAGCAACAGAACTCATAAGTAACATGCAAACACTGTAGAAGGGTTCAAAGCAAACAAAGTGAAGAAACTAATTCGAAGCATAATGAGAAAAGACCGATAAGAATAATAGAAGAAGCATGCTTAAGAAGATCTTTTAGAAGAAACTTAAATAGAGCTCAATAGAAGGAAAATAGTAAGAACACTTAAGAATACAATAGAAAAAATATAGTAGGAGAACATACCAGAACATGGTAGAAGAAAATACCAGAACACAGTAGAAAAGCATACGAAAACATAGTAAAGGAAAACACAGTAAGAGATGCATACAAGAACATGGTAGAATAAAATACAAGAACACAGTAGAGGCAAATACACATGAAAGACAAAGAAAGTCAGAAAAACACTTAAGCACTTTCAGAAAAACCCTAGATCGGAAAAGAAATATTTTAAAAGTAGATTTTTTTAAAGAAGAGTCAAGAAAGGCTAGAAATGAGAAAGGCTTTGAAAAGTCATCGATCTGAGTCAGAGAGGTCAGAATCAGGCTCACACAACCGTGGTACGCCAGAGCAAGGCTGGAGATGACCGTGGAACTCGAATAGATAGAGGTCTGGACACAACCCTTCATAATCGAGTCATGGAGCTTCAGTTAACCAGGCGTAAGGAGCCATAGGTGGCTTGATGAGTGTTGAAACCACCATGGATCTAGATTAGATGGAGGCCGGAGAAGGTGAAAAAGATTCATCGGAGAGGAGGGGATGGGGGAAGGTTCTAGAGAGAACCAGGGGTTCGAGAGATAGAGACGAGTGAGGGCAAATGAGGTGTCATGACCGAAACTGATGGGCCGCGATGGGCACCCGGTACCTTACTCAACCGAATACCAACGTAATGCATCTTTCTTATTACATCATCATATACACGTGACATACGGGCCTAATAGGCCAACACAATAATTTATAAACTCAAAACATAGGCCGACAATGCCGCACAATCTTTCACGTACACGACATATGTCTACAAGCCTCTAAGAATACATAAATATCATAAAGGTTGAGATAGAGTCCCGCCATACCAAACAATATACGTCTAACTCATACTAACCAAACAAGCAACTCCGAAGCAAATGGAGCGCACCAACATCTTTCGCTGAGCTGATAGCCTACATGGAGGGCTCTCGACCTGTCTATCGGGACCTGTGGGCATGAAACGCAGCATCCCAGGCAAAAGGGACGTCAGTACGAATAATGTACTGAGTATGTAAGGAACATAAATAAATACATAAGAGACATGGAAGACATATAGAGTACATGACTCAACCTGTAAGTTTGAATAACTTTGTAAATCATAAATTACTTTTAGCGTCATGCGTATGCGTATAAATGTCATGTCGTGCATAGGTACATGTTTCATAACATCATCAGCTTCTGAGGGCATCTTATCATATCATATCGGACACTGCGGGCAAATTCATCATCGTATATCAGCTGATCATGTGGTGGTGCGTATATAACGCCATAACCTTTCCCATATCTCATATACATACATATATTCACGTATATAACGCCGTTTGAATCATATTTACATATATATGCGTATATAATGCCGTTTGAATCATATTTCGGCCACTGTGGGCAACATCATCATCATATACCAGCTGATCAGGTGGTGGTGCGTATATAACGCCGTAACCTTTTCCCATATCCCATATACATATATTTACATATATACGCGTATATAACGCCATCTGGTCATAGGTCAATGCACATGAATGCAATGCATGAAAAGTACGTCAATAAAATCATTCGGAAGGTCATAAGACCACTTTGCCTCTTGAGCAATATCATAAAGTAACATCTTTTCAACTTTCGTATTTTTCTGAGACCCATGAACAAATGATAAAATATTATGACACATGAGAATTAAAGAACATAGATATTTCTATTACTTCTATGAGTAGAGTCACTTATGGAGTTTGTGCATTTGCACGTTTCGTTCATATCGTATGGATCATGCCAAAAGAAAGAAGGGATAGACTTAACATACCTGAACTGATTCTCTTGGCAATTCCTCTGACACACGTCTTTTGCAAAAAACACATAATGGCGGATCGAAGTAGGGAAAAATCCGTATGATACTCCTGAGAAAGATTGTACCGTGCTCCTTCCAAACTGCGTCTCACACTAATGTAGCGTTGTGAAATTCAAACAAATTCATTTGTTGAGAATTCCTCGATTAGAATTGAAATGTTTAGATCTAAAGCTAAAGCACATATTGGTGAAACAAACTAATGCAATATGAAATAATGACCGAATGTGAGATGGTAAATAAGGCTTTGTCCGTTAGTTTGCTTCACAAATGAAGTAGCACTAGGTTATCACTAGTTCTTTCTTTTGTAATGATATTACTAGGGACATGTATTTGGTAGGCTGATCCTCCTCTTTAATTCACATTCCCCAACTAAAGCCTATTGACTCATCACTCATATTTATGCCACTTGGCTTGGCTTAATGTCATGTGGCAACCCAAAAATTATTCTTATCCACTTAATCAAGAATTATCTCAAATTACTTAAAATACTACTCACTTTTAATACACTTTATACACCTTACTATCATGGCCATGTGTTACCTTGTATGGTACTAGTCCATAAATACCGAATATTTTAGCTCGGGCCGTATTTTATCCCAAAATATCAAACTTGGACAAAATTCACTTTCTTTGACTTGCTCCCCCTTTCACCTTCATGAATTTACTAATCGCTTGTGAAATCGCATAATCCTTATAATCTCCGAATAATATTTTCCTTGGACCGATGTCAATTATCTTACGACAAATTCCATGTATAATACTACAGGGTACAACATCGTCGTAATGTAGTACTGCAGAACGTGACATCTCACTTCCGGGCTCTCATTAATTTATTTATGGCGTATCTTCATGTACAAAAATATGGGGTGTAATATGAGGGGTATTGGGGTATTGGGGGGGTCGTTTGATTTAAAAAGGTAAGGGCGGATCAAGACCGTTGATCAAAATTGATCAACGACCAAGATTTGCTCCGGGTTGGGTTGGGTAGTTTTAGGAATTGGGCTGGGTGATTTGGAAATTGAAATTGGGTTGGATTAGGGGTGTAAATTAGGCTGAAATTGAAAATGAAATCTGGCTAGGTTTTAAATAGCCACTTTTCCCCATTTATTTTATAAAAATAGAAAACTAATTTCTGGAAACAAATTAAAGGTACTAAATTAATTAATAATATATAAATATTAAACTAAAAATACTGGAATCGATTTTGTAATTATAAACGCAATTAAATCTAAAATAGGCTAATATTGCAATTTTATGCAATTTAGCTTTAAAATACTAAATAAATTTGTAACAATTGTGCTAAAATTACCTTAGCTATATTTTAGTATAAATATGAGAATTCAATAAATGAATTACCAAAATGCCAATTTTGGGAACACTTATTGGGTTTTTCTTGATAAAATAAGGTAATAAAATTGATTTTAAAAGCCTTGAAGATTAAGGAAAAATAATAAAATTTGTAAATATTTATATATGCATACATGTGCTATTTTGAAAATATTTTGTATATAAAAAATATACAGAGAAAAATTGGGTATCAACAAAGGGTCGAGGGCACAACTCTCATATTGTGGATCCACGGTCTCCCGAATATGGCATAATACCTCATGTCCCCTTCGATCACATAAAACTTGGTCTCCTGGATGGTTCCAGCTCGTTTACCGGCAATGTTATTTCTCCCATAGTAGTTTCACAAGCCATGTTGAACCCGTTTAGCACTCGGGCTACATGCACGATTTGGTCCTGTAGGTCGAGTTGTTCTACGACCCTTGATCGAATGATGTTGGCCGAGCTACATGGATCAATTAACACACGTTTAACTCGAGTTTTATTCATAAGTATATATATTACCAGTGCATCATTATGGGGCTACATGATCCCTTCCGCATCCTCATCGTTGAAAGATAAAGTTCCTTATGGTATGTAATCTCGAGTCCATTTCTCCCTCGTGATCGATACCTTGGTGCGCTTTAACATCGGGCCTTGAGGAACATCGACCCCTCCGATGATCATATGAATGATGTGTTGAGGTTCCTCTTGCTCGTTTTGTTTATTGGAATCCCTGTTTCTGAATTGATTCTTGGCTCGGTCGCTCAAAAACTCCCAAAGATGCTCGTTGTTGAATAACTGGGCTACTTCTTCTCTCAATTGTCGACAATCTTCCATCGTGTGGCCATGATGCCATGATATTTGCACATTTGGTTGGGATCTCTTTGGTCTGGATCGGTTTGTAAAGGTCGAGGCCATTTGGTATCTTTGATGCGTCCGATAGCCGATACAATGGCAGTTGCATCAATATTAAAGTTGTATTCTGATAATCATGGTACTTTTTTAGGTTTGATAGGCCTGTTGAAGCCGTTCTTGCTCATGAGCCCCTGAAAGCTCTAGCCTCGATCACTTCTCTTTTCATTTCGTACAGGATTTCGCCCAGATCTACTGCTTCTACGCTCTATATTATATGGCTAATATCGATCTCTGTTCGACCTCGGTTCTCAGTCAATATCCTTCTTGATTCCGTTGATGGGTCTGCTAGGATAAACGGACCCGGAAGGAGCCCCAAGTTGGTCATCTTCGACCCTGATCTTCGATTGATACCGATTATGCACATCAACCCAAGTAACATCCGGGTACTCTATCAAATTCTACTTCAGCTACTACAAAAGCCACCGAGCTTAGAACATTAAGTCCTTGGGTGAAAGCTTGAATAGACCAATTATCGTCTACTGGTGGCAGGTCTATTCGTTCCATTTGGAATCGAGACACGAATTCTGTGAGCATTTCGTTGTCCTTCTGCCTTACCTTGAAAAGGTCTGATTTCCTGGTTTCAACCTTGATGGCTCCGGCATGTGCCTTTATAAAAGAATATGCAAGCATAGCAAATGAGTCAATAGAATTAGGTGGTAAATTGTGGTACCATACCATGGCCCCCTTTGACAGGGCCTCTCCGAATTTCTTTAGCAAGACAGATTCGACCTCATCATCCTCTAGATCATTCCCTTTGATAGCACATGTGTAAGAGGTGACATGCTCGTTCAGATCGGGCGTTCCATTTTATTCTGGAATCTCAGGCATGCAGAACGTCTTGGGGATCGGCTTAGGAGCTGCACTAAGGGAAAAAGGCTTTTGCACGAACTTTTAAGAGTCCAGACCCTTCAATATCGGTGGTGCCCCCGGGAATTTAATCGGCCCTGGAGTTGTAAGTTTCCACCTTCTTGTCGTTTGCCTCGATCTTCTTTTTCCATAACTCAATTCGTTTCGTCAGTTCTTCGAGCATCTTCATGATTGCAGGATCGGTCCCCGATTCTTTCTCGTTCGATTTCTTTGAAGCCGATTCGACCCTGTGGACAACTTCCTATGATGGCTCGGGCTCGATCCTGCTTGGTGGGTGATTCTGGTTTTGGAGCTGGGTTATCGCTACCTGTTGAGCCTACAACATTTTGAAGATCACCCACAGGTTGATCCCACCATCTTCTCCGCCATGTGTGCTTGAGCAGCTGATCGAACATCCCTACGGATGCTGCCTTCGGGATCGATAACCAAATTTGCGTTGATGGCTACATGTGAGCTGACGACGATTGGATCTACAATCGAAACTCTATCGAGATCGAACGGGGTACGTCGTTCCCTGGTGCTATGTTATCATTCTCGCCGTGGTGGCCGAAATCATTGTCAACGTGAAGGGGTGCTGACTGAGAGTTCGACATTTCGGTCTTGGAATCAAAGATTCTTCAAAGAACAAGTGAAAAATAGCGTGTGTTATGAAAGTTTGTACCGAGTAACCACTATTATCCTTAGCCCCACAGCGGGCGCCAAATTGTTTACCCTAAAAAAATGGATAACAATTGAATTTATACGCAGTTTTAAGGATACGTGATATAACCTGGTACAAATTAAGAAAACAGATTAATATTGAAATTGACGATAAGAGAATAAATGGAAACCACACAAATTGAACAGCCTTGGCCTTCGAGTTCGATCACCCTCGAACCAAGAAATGCCTCAACTGATGTAAGAACAGAATAAGAAGAAGGTAAGAGCTACAAATGATAGTATATTGCTTTGTGCTGCGTATTACAATGTCTGTTACAAATGATCAGACTCCCCCCCCCCCTTATATAGTAGGTGTCCTACTCTTGATACAATTCTATATAAGGTAAAAAAATCTCATGATTTGCTAATCAACCGGCCTCTCCTTGATACGCGCCGAGATTTCCGCCATGATCTTCAACTGATCGCGGATATTTCGGCCTTCTGTTATCGGCTCGATAGATTTCTCTCGATCTTGTTCAGTCCCGGGATTACGATATCAACGATGTAACTTTGTACCTCGGTTTGATATAATCTGAGATCGAACTTTAACCTGTCACACTTCAGTCTCGATTAGCCACACAATAGACGAACCCGGTTTTGACCGTATACAATTGGCAAGATTTATTTTAAGTTAACAAAATGTTAGCCATATTTTACAATATACTGCTTTGGATTGCTGTCGAAAACATTACTTTGTTAGTATGAAAATTTGAGTAGATTATTCAAAGTCATAAACTATTAGGCAAAATTTTTAAAACTTTGAAAATTGAAACGAGAAATTGTAAAGTTGGAAACTTGTAACCTTTAGTTGAATTCATTTTGGGACTTAGCGTTGCCTCTTAACTTGAAAAAAAGAAGAATATAAAGGTTATTTTCATTATTTTTCTCTTTATTTAATATTTTAAAAAAAAAGATAATCTAGCCAGCTTATTGGTGAATCTTCATTTATATATTTTTATTTTTAAGGTTATTTTAAAAAGCTGAAAAAGTGAGAAAAAAACCCAATGAAAGTTACATTTTTCTGGCTATTGTGACCATTTGGTTACCAAGAAGATAGTGTTGTGACTTTTTTTTTCCACCATTGGTGTTGTGATATTAGGTAACAAAACAAAATTATATGGTTTTCGTGCAAAAAAAAAAAAAAACCTATAATTGTTTGACTATTTATGAAATTTACCCATAAATTCAGAGAACTTATTTAAATAAATTCAATTTTAGTCTTCAACAAAAGTATTTGTTTTAATCTTTTTATTACATAGGGAGTAAGAAAAGAGGAAATGGGGGAGGCAGATACAAAGTTGGGAAGTCGAACTTTTATCAATAAGGTGAATGTTTTGAGAACCTACCAACTGAGTTACTAAAATTCCCCACCAGAAGTATTTTATTTGTTGTTTCATACTCAGATTACACATTGTCTCTTCGAATATAATTTTTTTAACTGCTAACTAGGTAAGTTTTTTTGGGAAAACATCGAATCATGTACTACTTTAACACAACGTAAACTAAACTCATCGAAAGCATAAATTTTCAGCTCCAATATCGAAAAGTAAATTGTTTATCATCTTTTTGGTGTTTAAAGGTGGAAATCTAAAGCTTTATAAGAAAGTTGTAAAGGGGTAATATTGATAGATGTTTCACACCGATCCTATTTTGCAACTCGTCAGAGTCATCGTGTATGTATAGAATCTCTAGCTTGGGATAGAAAGGGAGGAAAAGTGCTAGTATTAATTAGCTAATGACAACATATATAGTAGGTCCTAAGGGCCAATTTCAAAGACAGGAACCAAAATTTAAAATTTAAGAATTTTGCTTTTGATACTGAATTCATATTTCTAACTTTGTTACTAGGTTCTCTATTAAAAATGTATATACATATAATGAATTTTCTATTACAAATACAAAACTTCTAAATATATTGATTAGATCTAAATCCATACCTAATATTTTATATCTAAACACGTACATAATATTCTTTTTCCGCTCTGGGATATCTTTAATTTTCCTTCTCTTCCCGTTTTCCACAAACTATTGTATGAGTCAAAATCTGCCTTTAGAATATTTAAGCCAAGATATCACTATAGAAAGAATTCTCAAATCGTTATTTGTCGAGATGGCTCAAGAAGCAGCGAAGTCTGTGGTCGAAGAGTCAACAAGAGCCGCAGTCAACAAAGGCGGTCATCAACAAGAGCCATAGTCGAGGTACCAACAAGGGATGAGGTCGAGGTCGAGTACCATTGACAGAGTTGTAACGGCTAGTTTCGAGATAGGCATTACAGAGAATATTCTAGTGGATATTCTCTGCACTTGTATTATTAGAGTTTCTTAGGAACATGTCCCATATAAATAAAAAAAAAGAGCAATGATAGGGGCATATGATATTCATTTGTAAAGAACACATTTTGACTAAAAGATTCATCTCTCTCTTGCTAAGATACAAACACAACATTTTTACCAAGATTCTTGTCCATACTTTTCCATCATATCGGAGAATAACTCGAATATTCAAGGATTTGTCTGTCATTCATCATTTTCACGAGAAACATCCACCTAATCCATCATTTGCTGGGTGAATCATTCCTACTATTTACCTAAATGCCATTTATTGTCATTCATTGTTATTGAATGCTATATTATTGTTTTTGCTTTCTAGAATATTTAAATTAAATTCTGTGTTTTCGAGGCCTTGAAAACCTCATTTAGAGTCACCTCGATTTGCGTACGCAGTCCGGACGCGTAGCCGAAAAGCTTAAATGGGAAAAACTATGAAAAATGATAAGCTTTGACTATAAAATGAATAAATTTGACTTCGGTCAACGTTTTGGGTAAACGGACCCGGGCCCGTGATTTGACGATCCCGGAGGGTCCGTAGGAAAATATGGGACTTGGGGCGTATGCCCGGAATCGAATTCCGAGGTCCCAAGCCGAGAAATAAATTTTAAAGGAAATTATTTTCTGAAACTGTTTAAGGAAAATTGAAATGAAATTTGCTTAGAACATGATGGTATCGGGCCCGTATTTTGGTTCCGGCGCTCGGTACATGTCTTATATATGATTTAAGACGTTTCTGTGGAATTTAGTGAAAATGGATGTCATATGATGTGATTCGGACTTAAATCACAAAGTTGATGTTTAAAGAAGTTTTGAGAAAATTTCATTGATCTCGAGGTTTAATTTGATGTTCATGATGTTATTTTGACGATTTGATTGCACGAATAAGTCCGTAGGATGTTTTTGAGGATTTTGTGTATATTTGGTTTGGAGCCCCGAGGGCTCGGGTGAGTTTCGGGTAGGTTCCAGGATGCCTTAGGCCTAAAAACACAGTTGTGGGAGGTTCAGAGAAGTTGCGGGTCTCTGAACCCGCCAGTGCGGTCCGCACAAAAATGTGTGCGACCGCGGAAGGGGGCCAGTGCGGTCCGCCGTCGGCTTTGTGCGGTGCGCGGTGGAGGCCTGTGCGGTCGCAGTCCATTTTATGCGGCCCGCACAGGGCACTGGACCGCAGTACCCTCAGGAAGGCCTGTGCGGCCGCAGTCCATTTTGTGCGGTCCGTACAGGGGGTTTGAGAGGGGTATAAATAGACGAGGTTTTCAGTTATTTTTCATTTTTCAAAACCCCAAAAATATAAGAGGTGATTTTTCAAACAACCTTTCTTCTCCAAATCAATTGTAAGTCATTTTTAACTAGTTTTCTTCAATCATTAACATCTTTTAACATGATTTCAACTTCAAATCAATGATTTTCATGGGGAAATTGGGCCTTTTGGGTAGAACCTAGGTTTTTCAAAAATTGGGGATTTAGACCTCGATTTGAGGTCCGATTTCAAAACAAATTATATATTTGAGTTCGTGAGGGAATGGGTAATCGGGTTTTGGTTCGAACCTCGGGTTTTGACCACGTGGCCCAGGGGCGATTTTGACTTTTTGGGTAAAACTTTGGAAAACTTATTTTCATGCATTCAAATTGATTCATTCTGCGTTTATTGATGTAATTAATAATTTATGGCTAGATTCGAGCGAATTGGTGGTAGAATCAAGGGGTAAAGCTTTAGTTGAAACGTAAATTGTGTTCGTGGCATCGAGGTAAGTGTTTGGTCTTACCTTAGCTTGAGGGATTAGGAGTTGTGTCTTATTTGCTACATGTTAAATGTGGAGTACCATGTATAGGCATGGTGACGAGTATCTATATGTTGGTGTCAAGCATGCCCGTGAGTCTTGTATTATAATTGTTATGACTGCGTTATGGTTTATTGTGCTTCATATGTTATTATCACTATTGTTCCCTTGCCGGGATGTTTGTTTGACATTAATGATCCCTTGCCGGGATATTTGTTTTGATAGTGTTGTTCCCTTGCTGGGATGTTTGTTTTGATGGTATTGTTCCCTTGTCGGGATGTTGATATTATTGTTCCCTTGCTGGGATGTTGTTGAAATATTATGGTTCCCTTGACGAGAAGTTGTTATATTGCTCTTGTTCCCTTGCCGGGATTCCTTGTGATTGTTGTTGGCTTGTAAATGGGAGCGGGTGGTACACCTACCACGAGATTTAATGAAATGGGAGCGGGTGGTACGCCTACCACAAGATATGATGAAATGGGAGCGGGTGGTATGCCTACCACAAGATATGATGAAATGGGAGCGGGTGGTATGCCTACCACAAGATATGATGAAATGGGAGCGGGTGGTACGCTTACCACAAGATAATATGAAATGGGAGCAGGTGGTACGCCTACCACGAGGTTTGATGAAATGGGAGCGGGTGGTATGCCTACCATGAGATTTAATGAAATGGGAGCGGCTGGTACGCCTACCACACGATATGATAATTGGGATCGGGTTGCACGCCTGCAACAAGATGTAAACTGAAAGTGAAATTTGCCTTTATTTTCTTTATCATTGTTAGAAGTTAAATTTTTGTTTCCTTATAATTTTATTGAGATTCTGCCTTATCTGTTATTCCCCGAAGCATGTTTCCCCTCCCCAGTTTTAATTGTCTGTTTCCGTCTATCTTTTCCTTTCCGCCATATAGTATACAACTGCACAGGTTTATCTGGAGTCTGGTCCTAGCCTCGTCACTACCTTGCCGGGGTTAGGCCAGACACTTACCAGCACATGGGGTCGGTTGTGCTGATACTACACTCTATGCTCTTTTGCACAGATCCGGGTGTTTGACAGCAGCAGTAGCGCGGGAGCTAGCTTTCAGTCCAGTGAGACACCGAGGTAGCCTTGCAAGCGTCCGCAGGCCCGACGTCTCCTCTCTCTTTATTTCAGTCTGTTATCTCATGTATTCGAGACAAACAATTTATATTTTTCTTTCAAACGGTTGTATTTAGTACTCTTAGAAGTTCGTGAGTAATGTGACACCAGTTCTTGGGTAGAGGCATATGTTGATTTCCGTATTATTGTTCAGTTTATTTAATTTACGTCTTCCGTATATTCATTAAATTCCTTTATTTTTATGCTATCACTGATAATCGTTAAAAGAAGTGATTTAAAGTAGTTAAAGATTTCCAAATTTTCTTGGCTTGCCTAGCTTCTACGAGTAGGCGCCATCACGACTCCCGAGGGTGGGAAATCCGGGTCGTGAGGACAAGCTCAGTAGAGTCTGGGATCGGTATATATAGGTCAGAGCTCTAGGTTACATAGGTCTCACAATTCACGGACAAGCTCAGTAGAGTCTGAGGGATCGGTACGGAGACGTCTGTATTTATCCCCAGAGCTACAGGGTTAGGAAAATCTTCATATTCGTTCTTTCTTGTCGTGCGGTTTGTTTCTCAATGGTAATTGAATTTCTACTCTGTTCTTTCGCAGATGGCGAGAAAACACACTTCCTCATCTAGCTCTCAGCAGCCCGAGCCCCCAGTAGTAGCTTCCACGAGGGGCAGAGGGCAAGGCCGAGGCCATGCTTGAGGCCGAGGTAGGGGCATAGCTCAGCCCCGAGCAGCAGCACCAGTGACGGAGCCTCAGGTTGATTTTGATGAGGAGGTTCCGGCCCCAACAGTTTCAGTGGGCCCAACTCAGGTCCTAGAGGAGTTTATTGCTACCCTAGTTCTTCAGGATGCTCCGGTCTGATTAGTGGGTCTCATGGAGAGTGTCACCCGAGCAGGCTTGCTTCCTGTGGCACCAACCGCCTCTCAGGCTGGAGCAGGGGCCCAGACTCCTTCTACCCGCACTCCGAAGCAGGTAGCTCTCCAGATTCAGGCTCCAGCAGTTCAACCAGTTGGAGCAGTCCAGCCGGGTGTGGTAGCTCAGGCTGACGATGGAGCGACTATGTTTGCCGATGCTTTGTGGAGGCTGGATAGGTTCACCAAGCTCTTCACTTCTACTTTCAGCGGTGCATCTACTGAGGATCCCCAAGATTACCTAGACAGCTGCCACGAGGTTCTCAAGAACACGGGTATTGTTGAGACCAATGGGGTCGATTTTGCTACGTTTCGCTTGTTTGGATCCGCCAAGACTTGGTGGAGGGATTATTGCTTAGCTAGACCAACCGGATCGCCAGCCTTGACTTGGGAGCAGTTCACATAGCTATTTCTGGAGACGTTTCTCCCCATTACTCAGAGAGAGGCCTATCAGAGGCAGTTTGAGCGCCTCCAACAAGTTTCCATGACTGTTACACAGTATGAGACCAGGTTCATCGACTTAGCTCGTCATGCTCTTGTCATACTACCTACTGAGAGAGAGAGAGAGGGTGAGGAGGTTTATTGATGGTCTTATTCAGTCGATTCGTCTTCAGATGTCTACGGAGACTGGGAGTGAGTTATCTTTTCAGGAGGCGGCCAATGTGGCCAGGAGAGTGGAGATGGTCCTGTCATAGGGAGGTGGTCATGGGTCGGATAAGATGCCCCATCATTCAGGAAGATTCAGTGGTACCTCGTCTGGAGGTAGAGATTCATATGGTAGAGGCCATCCCCCTAGGCCTTTCCAGTCAGCACTCTAGGTTTCTCACAATGCGTCAGGTAGCCATCGTCCTCAGATGTAGTATTCTGATCAGCAGTCCTACAGTCCGCCACTAGCACCTACCAGTGCACCCCCGCTTCAGAGTTTCCAGGGTCGTCAGCCCCAGCAGCCGAGGGCTTGTTTTACTTGTGGCGACACGAGGCACATTGCTAGGTATTACCCTTGAGTTTCGAGCAGTTCTCCACATCAGGGTTCCCGTGCTATGGTTCAAGAACCAGGTGTCCCACAGGCCGCCCAGCCAGCTAGAGGTGGGGGTAAAGGTGCTAGAGGTGGAGGTAGATGTGCTAGAGGTGGAGCTCAGGCCGCTAGAGGTAGAGGCCAGCCAGCTGCAGGCCATCCCAGAGATGTAGTTCAGGGTGGTGGGGCCCAGCCCCGATGTTATGCTCTTCCAGCCAGGCCCGAGGCTGAGGCTTCAGATGTAGTTATTATAGGTACGGTTCTGGTTTGTGATAGAGATGCTTCAGTGTTGTTTGATCTAGGGTCTACATACTCGTATGTGTCATCTTATTTTGCACCGTATTTGATCATGCCTAGTGATTCATTGAGTGTTCCTGTTTATGTGTCTACACTGGTGGGTGATTCTATTGTGGTTGATCAAGTCCACTGTTCTTGTGTTGTGGTGATTGGGGGTCTTGAAACTCGTGTAGATTTGTTTCTTTTAGACATGGTCGATTTCAATGTTAAATGGGAGCAGGTGGTACGCCTACCACGAGATTTAATGAAATGGGAGCGGGTGGTACGCCTACCACAAGATATGATGAAATGGGAGCGGGTGGTACGCCTACCACAAAATAAGATGAAATGGGAGCGGGTGGTACGCCTACCACACGATATGAGACTTGGGATGGGGTTGCACGCCTGCAAAAAGATGTAAATTGAAAGTGAAATTTGCCTTTATTTTCCTTATCCTGGTTAGAAGTTAATTTTTGGTTTCCTTATAATTTTTTTGAGATTCTGCCTTATCTGTTATTCCTCGAAGCATGTTTCCCCTCCCCAGTTTTAATTGTTTGTTTCCGTCTATCTTTCCGCTGTATATATATACATAACTGCACAGGTTTATCTGGAGTCTAGTCCTAGCCTCGTCACTACCTCGCCGGGGTTAGGCCAGACACTTACCAGCACATGGGGTCGGTTGTGCTGATGCTACACTTTGCACTCTGTGCAGATACTAGAGCAACATTGGGTCAGTAGCTTGGGAGCCAGCCTTCAGTCCACAAAGATTCCGAGCTAGTCCTGCAGGCGTTCGCAGGCCCGATGTCTCTTCTATCTATTACTATGTTCTATTATCACTTGTATCCGAGACAGTCCGTGTTTCTTTCCTTCAGACACTTGTATGTAGTAGTCATAGACGGTCCGTGAATGTTGTGACACCGGTTTCTAGGTAGAGACATATGTTGGCTTTTCGTATCGATTTTGGTATTATATTCATCTAAGTCTTCCGTTTAATTTCATCTTCCGCTATTATTTAAATGTTTATCACCGGTTAATGCAAGTTGTTAAAAGGTTTAAAATAAAGCAGTTAATGATTCTTTATTTCGCGGTTTGCCTAGCTTCTACGAGTAGGCGCCATCACGACTCCTGAGGGTGGGAAATCCGGGTCGTGACAAGTTGGTATCAGAGCTCTAGGTTACATAGGTCTCATAATTCACGGACAAGCTCAGTAGAGACTGAGGGATCGGTACGAAGACATCTGTATTTATCTCTCAGAGGCTATAGGGTTATAAAAAACTTCACATTCATTCTTTCTTGTCGTGCGGTTTGTTTCTCAATGCTAATTGAATTTCTAATCTATTCTTTCGCAGATGGCGAGAACATGTGCTTCCTCATCCACCGCTCAGCAGCCTGAGCCCCCAGCAATAGCTTCCACGAGGGGCAGAGGGCGAGACCGAGGCCGTGCTAGAGGTCGAGGTAGGGGCAGAGCTCTGCCTCGAGCAGCAGCACCAGTGACGGAGCCTCAGGTTGATTTTGATGAGGAGGTTCCGACCCCGACAGTTTCAGTGGGCCCAACTGAGGTCCCAGAGGGGTTTATTGCTACCCCAGTTCTTCAGGATGCTCTGGTCCGATTAGTGGGTCTCATGGAGAGTGTCACCCGAGTAGGCTTGCTTCCTGTGGCACCAGCCGTCTCTCAGGCTGGAGGAGGGGCCCAGGCTCCTACTACTCGCACTCCGAAGTAGGTAGCTTCCCAGATTCAGATTCCAGTGGTTCAGCCAGTTGGAACAGTTCAGCCGGGTTGTCAACCCCAACAACCGATGGCTTATTTTACTTGTGGCGACACGAGGCACATTGCTATGTATTACCCTCGAGTTTTGAGCAGTTCTCCGCATCAGGGTTCCCGTGCTATGGTTCTGGCACCAGGTGTCCCACAGGCCGCTCAGCCAGCTAGAGGTAGGGGTAGAGGTGCTAGAGGTTGAGGTAGAGTGCTAGAGGTTGAGGCCAGCCAGCTGCAGGCCATCCCAGAGATGTAGTTCAGGGTGGTGGGGCCCATCCCCGATGTTATGCTCTTTCAGCTAGGCCCGAGGCTGAGGCTTCAGATGCAGTTATTATAGGTATGGTTCTGGTTTGTGATAGAGATGCTTCAGTGTTGTTTGATCTAGGGTCTACATACTCGTATGTGCCATCTTATTTTGCACTGTATTTGATCATGCCTAGTGATTCATTGAGTGTTCTTGTTTATGTGTCTACACCGGTGAGTGATTCTATTGTGGTCGATCAAGTCTATCGTTCTTGTGTTGTGGTGATTGGGGGTCTTGAGACTCACGTAGATTTGTTGCTTTTAGACATGGTCGATTTCAGTGTTACATTAAGGATGGACTTGTTATCACCTTACCATACTATCTTGGACTGTCATGCCAAGACTGTGACCTTAGCTTTACCGGGTATGCCTCATTTAGAGTGGAGATGGACTCCTAGTCATTCTTCCTGCAGTGTTATCTCGTATGTGAAGGCTCAGCGTATGGTCGAGAAGGGGTGTTTGGCCTATTTGGCATATGTTCGCGATTCCAGTACTGAGGTTTCATCTAATGATTTTGTGCCCGTTGTTCGTGAGTTCCCTGAGGTATTCCCTTTATACCTTCCGGGTATGCCACTCGATAGGGATATTGACTTTTGCATTGATTTGGCTCAGGGCACTCAGCCCATTTCTATCTCGCCGTATCGTATGGCCCTACCTGAGTTGAAAGAGTTGAAAGAACAGTTGTAAGACTTGCTTGAGAAGGGTTTCATTAGACCCAGTGTTTCGCCTTGGGGTGAGCCGGTGTTGTTTGTTAAGAAGAAGGATGGGTCAATGAGAATGTGTATTGATTACCGGCAGTTGAACAAGCTTACGATCAAGAATAAGTATCCATTGCCAAGGATTGATGATTTGTTTGATCAGCTTCAGGGTGCCAATGTATTTTCAAAGTTTGACTTGAGATCTGGCTACCATCAGCTGAGGATTAGGGCATCTGATGTCCCTAAGACAGCTTTCCGCACTCGTTATGTGCATTATGAGTTCTTGGCTATGTCATTCGGGTTGCCAAATGCCCCAATAGCTTTTATGGATTCGATGAACCGAGTGTTCAGGCCTTATTTGGATTCAATTGTGATAGTCTTCATTGATGATATTTTGATATATTCCCGCAGCCAGGAGGAGCACGAGCAATATCTTAGAGTGGTTCTTCAGACTCTGAGGGATAGTCAGCTATATACTAAGTTCTCGAAGTGTGAGTTCTGGCTGAGTTCAGTTGCATTCCTGGGTCATATTGTATCAGCAGAGGGTATTCAGGTGGATCCAAAGAGGATTGAGGAAGTCAAGAACTGGCCTAGGCCAACATCAACTATAGAGATTCGGAATTTCTTGGGAATGGTAGGCTACTATCGTCGGTTACTGGAGGGGTTTTTATCCATTGCAGCCCCGATGACCAGGTTGACCCAGAAGGGTGCCCAGTTTAGATGGTCAGACGAGTTTGAGGCGAGCTTTCAGAAGCTCAAGACAACTCTAACTACGGTACCAGGGCCTTATACAGTCTATTGTGATGCATCTCGTATTGGGCTTGGTGCAGTGTTGATGCAGGATGGCAAGGTCATTTCTTATGCTTCACGACAGTTGAAGATTCATGATAAGAACTACCCGGTTCATGATTTGGAGTTGGCAGCCATTGTTCACGCATTGAAGATTTGGAGACATTATCTGTATTGCATGGCATGTGAGGTGTTCACGGATCACAAGAGTCTTCAGTATTTGTTCAAGCAAAAGGAGTTCAATTTGAGACATAGGAGGTGGTTGGAGTT
This sequence comes from Nicotiana tabacum, assembly GCF_000715075.1. Classification (NCBI taxonomy): domain Eukaryota; kingdom Viridiplantae; phylum Streptophyta; class Magnoliopsida; order Solanales; family Solanaceae; genus Nicotiana; species Nicotiana tabacum. Next base: position 17,016,012 of record NC_134080.1, read on the forward strand.
GTTGAAAGATTATGATATCACTATCTTATATTACCCGGGAAAGTCCAATATGGTGGATGATGCGTTGTGTAGGAAGTCATCCAGTATAGGCAGTCTTGCTTACATTCCGGTCGGTGAGAGACTGCTTACTTTGGATGTTTAGGCTTTGGCCAATCAGTTCGTGAGGTTGGATGTCTCTGAGCCCAGCCGTGTGCTAGCTTGCACAGTCACTAGTTCTTCGTTGTTGGAGCGTATCTGTGATCGGCAGTATGATGATCCCCATTTGTGTGTCCTTAGAGACACGGTGCAGTGCGGAGGTGCCAAGCAGGTTACCTTAGATGATGATGGAGTTTTGAGATTACAGGGTCGAGTGTGTGTGCCAAATGTGGATGGGCTTCGAGAGTTGATTTTAGAGGAGGCCCATAGCTCCCGTTACTCTATTCATCCGGGTGCCGCGAAGATGTATCAGGATTTGCGGCAACATTATTGGTGGCATAGAATGAAGAAGGATATTGTTGCATATGTGGCTTAGTGTTTAAATTGACATCAGGTTAAGTATGAGCATTAGAGGCCTGGTGGTTTATTTCAGAGGATTGAGCTTCCCGAGTGGAAGTGAGAGTGGATCACTATGGACTTTGTTGTTGGACTCCCGCAGACTCGGATGAAGTTCGACGCAGTATGGGTCATTATTGATAGGTTGACCAAGTCAGCGCATTTCATTCCTGTGGCAGTCTCCTATTCATCCGAGAGGTTAGCTGAGATCTATATCCGGGAGATTGTTCATATTCATGGTGTGCCTGTGTCTATCATTTCGCACCGAGGTACACAGTTTACCTCGCATTTCTGGAGAGCAGTTCAGCGAGAGTTGGGTACTCAGGTTGAGTACAACATTTCATCCTCAGATGGACGGGTAGTCCGAGCGGACTATTTTGATTTTGGAGGATATGCTCCGAGCTTGTGTCATTGACTTTGGGGGTTTGTGGGATCAGTTCTTGCCTTTAGCAGAGTTTGCCTACAACAACAACTACCAGTCGAGTATCCAGATGGATCCTTATGAGGCTTTATATGGTAGGTGGTGTCGGTCTCCGGTTGGATGGTTTGAGCTAGGAGAGGCTCGGTTGTTGGGTACGGATCTGGTTCAGGAGGCCTTGGACAAGGTCAGGATTATTTAGGATAGGCTTCGTATAGCTCAGTCCAGGCAAAAGAGTTATGCAGATCGCAAGGTTCGAGATGTGGCTTTTATGGTCGGTGAGTGGGTATTGCTCCGAGTGTCGCCTATGAAGGGCGTGATGAGATTTGGGAAGAAGGGCAAGCTTAGCCCTAGGTTCATTGGTCCGCTTGAGATTTTTGATCGAGTGGGAGAGGTGGCTTATAGACTTGCATTGCCGCCGAGATTATCAGTCGTGCATCCAGTGTTTCATGTGTCCATGCTTCGGAAGTATCACGGCGATCCATCCCATGTGTTAGACTTCAGCACTATCAAGTTGGACAAGGACTTGTCTTATGAGGAAGAGCCGGTAGCCATTCTAGACCGGCAGGTTCGTCAGTTGAGGTCGAAGAGTTTTCCTTCTGTTCGTGTTCAGTGGAGAGGTCAGCCTCCTGAGGCATCAACCTGGGAGTCCGAGTCTGATATGCGGAGCCGTTATCCCTATCTTTTCCCCGACTCGTGTACTTCCTTCTTCTGTCCGTTCGAGGACGAACGATTTTTTTAGAGGTGGAGAATGTGATGACCCAAAATGTCATAACTTGCTTTAAATTAAATTCTGTATTTTCGAGGCCTTGAAAACCTCATTTAAAGTCACCTCGATTTGCGTACGCAGTACGGACGCATAGCCGGAAAGCTTAAATGTGAAAAACTGTGAAAAATGATAAGCTTTGACTGTAAAATGAATAAATTTGACTTCGGTCAACTTTTTAGGTAAACGGACCCTGACCCATGATCTGATGGTCCCGGAAGGTTCGTACAAAAATATGGGACTTGGGGCATATGCCCTGAATCGAATTCCGAGGTCCCAAGCCCGAGAAATGAATTTTTAAAGGAAATTGTTTTCTAAAACTGTTTAAGTAAAATTGAAATGAAATTTGCTTAGAACATGATGGTATCGGGCCCGTATTTTGGTTCCGGCACTCGGTACTGGTCTTATATATGATTTAAGACGTTTCTGTGGAATTTGGTGAAAAACGGATGTCATATGATGTGATTCGGACTTAAATCACAAAGTTGATGTTTAAAGAAGTTTTGAGAAAATTTCATTGATCTCGAGATTTAATTTGATTTTCATGATGTTATTTTGACGATTTGATTGCACGAATAAGTCCGTAGGATGTTTTTGAGGATTTTGTTTATATTTGGTTTGGAGCCCCGAGGGCTCGGGTGAGTTTCGGGTAGGTTCCAGGATGCCTTAGGCCTAAAAACACAGTTGTGGGAGGTTCAGAGAAGTTGCGGGTCTCTGAACCCGCCAGTGCGGTCCGCACAAAAATGTGTGCGACCGCGGAAGGGGGCCAGTGCGGTCCGCCGTCGGCTTTGTGCGGTGCGCGGTGGAGGCCTGTGCGGTCGCAGTCCATTTTATGCGGCCCGCACAGGGCACTGGACCGCAGTACCCTCAGGAAGGCCTGTGCGGCCGCAGTCCATTTTGTGCGGTCCGTACAGGGGGTTTGAGAGGGGTATAAATAGACGAGGTTTTCAGTTATTTTTCATTTTTCAAAACCCCAAAAATATAAGAGGTGATTTTTCAAACAACCTTTCTTCTCCAAATCAATTGTAAGTCATTTTTAACTAGTTTTCTTCAATCATTAACATCTTTTAACATGATTTCAACTTCAAATCAATGATTTTCATGGGGAAATTGGTCCTTTTGGGTAGAATCTAGGTTTTTCAAAAATTGGGGATTTAGACCTCGATTTGAGGTCCGATTTCAAAACAAATTATATATTTGAGTTCGTGAGGGAATGGGTAATCGGGTTTTGGTTCGAACCTCGGGTTTTGACCATGTGGGCCCGGGGGCGATTTTGACTTTTAGGGTAAAACTTTGGAAAACTCATTTTCATGCATTCAAATTGATTCATTTAGCGTTTATTGATGTAATTAAGTAATTTATGGCTAGATTCGAGCGAATTGGTGGTGAAATCATGGGGGTAAAGCTATAATTGAAATGTGAATTGTGTTCGTGACATCGAGGTAAGTGTTTGGTCTAACCTTAGCTTGAAGGATTAGGGGTTGTGTCTTATTTGCTACATGTTAAATTGTGGAGTACGACGTATAGGCATGTTGACGAGTATCTATACGTTGGTGTCAAGCATGCCGGTGAGTCTTGTATTATAATTGTTATGACTCCGTTATGGTTTATTGCGCTTCATATGTTATTATCACCATTGTTCCCTTGCCGGGATGTTTGTTTGACATTAATGATCCCTTGCCGGGATGTTTGTTTTTATAGTATTGTTCTCTTGCCGGGATGTTTGTTTTGATGGTATTGTTCCCTTGCCGGGATGTTTGTTTTGATATTTTTATTCTCTTGCCGGGATGTTGTTGAAATATCATGGTTCCCTTGTCGAGAAGTTGTTATATTGCTCTTGTTTCCTTGTTGGGATTCCTTGTAATTGTTGTTGGCTTGTAAATGGGAGCGGGTGGTACGCCTACCACGAGATTTGATGAAATGGGAGCGGGTGGTATGCCTACCACAAGATATGATGAAATGGGAGCGGGTGGTACGCCTACCACGAGATTTAATGAAATGGGAGCGGATGATAAGCCTACCACAAGATATGAGAAATGGGATCGGGTTGCACGCCTGCAACAAGATGTAAACTGAAAGTGAAATTTGCCTTTATTTTCCTTATCCTTGTTAGAAGTTAAATTTTGGTTTCCTTATAATTTTATTGAGATTCTGCCTTATCTGTTATTCCCCGAAGCATGTTTTCCCTCCCCAGTTTTAATTGTTTGTTTCCGTCTATCTTTCCGCTGTATATATATACATAACTGCACAGGTTTATCTAGAGTCTGGTCCTAGCCTCGTCACTACCTCGCCGGGGTTAGGCCAGACACTTACCAACACATGGGGTTGGTTGTGCTAATGCTACACTCTGCACTCTGTGCAGATACCAGAGCAGCATTGGGTCAGTAGCTTGGGAGCTAGCCTTCAGTCCACAGATATTTCGAGGTAGTCCTGTAGGTGTTCGCAGGCCCGGCGTCTCTTCTATCTATTACTATGTTCTATTATCACTTGTATCCGAGACAGACCGTGTTTCTTTCCTTCAGACATTTGTACGTAGTAGTCATAGACGGTCCATGAATGTTGTGACACCAGTTTCTGGGTAGTTAAAAATTTCCAAATTTTCCTGGCCTGCCTAGCTTCTACGAGTAAGCACCATCACGACATCCGAGGATGGAAAATCCGGGTCATGACAATTTATTATATGTTACTACCATTATCCGACCGAACCCATCTAATATTTATTGATTCTTTCAAAACTCCATCTAGGGATATTATTGTTAACTAAGATTAACTCTTAGTTACATAAATTTAATTATTGAACCAAGATATACATTTTGTGGTCAAACAATTTGGCGTTGTCTGTGGGGACTTCTTAGTTAAACATTTCGTGTCCTCTAGATCGCACTTGCGGTAAAAAATCCACAGGTTCCATTGCACCGAAGGCCAAAATTTTAGATTTTCCTTAAGTTCAAATTTTGATCCGTTAACTATCCGGAATCCACATGAGGCCCCCGGGACCTCAACAAAATATACCAACAAGTCCAAAAATATCATACAAACTTAGTCGAGGCTTCAAATCACATCAAATAACGTCACAACTATAATTCGCACCTTGATTTGAACTTAGTGAATTTATGAAAATTTAAATTCTAAAACTCGTGCCGAAATACATTAAAACAGTCCAGAATGACCTAAATTTTTGCATGTAAGTATCAAACGACATAATAGAGTTATTCCAACTTTCGTAATTAAAATCTGAGCCCGATATCAATAAAAGTCAATTTATGGTCAAACTTTAAAATCTTTAAGCCTTTAAGCTTCTAGTTTTTGTCAAATGGCGATAATTCAAGCTAGGTACTTCCAAATTTGATTCCGAGTATATGCCCAAGTCTCAAATCACGATACGAACCCATCGAGACCATCAAAATACCGATATGGGTCCATTTTCTAAAATTATTTACCAAATTATGAGTTTTAAAGCGTTATTTCCCATTGTTATCAATTTTTCACATAAAAGCTTTTCGAAAAAATATATGGACCGTGCACGCAAGTCGAGGAATGCTAAATTGTACTATTCAGAACATAGAAATGAATATTAAATTTAAAGATGTCCTTTCGGGTCATCACAAGATCATCCGATTATGTGACCTAACAGGGAACGCCATCAATTGTATATCAGGACGGCTACTGCACCTCCCCTTCGCCACGAAAAAAGCCTATCCAGGCCAAGGACGGGAACTCATCGAAACAAAAGAGGCATGCCTCCCTTATTATCTACTCACAATTTTTGTGTGTCACTTACATAGATAGTTTACGCTCAGGAGAAACTAGGATCAAAAGTGAAATGGCCGTTGAAGATGAGATCGGACCCGAACACCAGGAAATCTGACGCCCTTTGTGAGTTCCACCAGGAATGAGGACACAAAACCGAAGATTACATCGTCCTCAGGCAAAAAGTCGTATACATATTGCAACACGATCACTTCAAAGAACTGCTAAGCGACAGGGAATAAACCAATTTCGCAGTGGACATGAACACCAAGGACCTCCAAAGCCGTCCTCACCAGCTCGCATGAAACACCAAAGAACTCCAAAGCCGCCCTCACCAGCTCGCACCATCAACATGATTATCGACGACAGTGTTGACACCTCTATCAATAGTGTGAATTTCACCACTACCCACAAACTCAAGCAATATATCACTCCATAAACGATACGACGAACTCGAAGAAAGTATCATATTTGATAAGACGGATACCGACGGTTTGACTTTTTCTCATAATGATGCCTCGTTATTACTTTACAAATTTAAGATACTGATGTTAAACACATTATGGTAAATGACGAGAGTGGCATGTGCATTATTGTAAGGCCCCGTGAAACTTCTACTCAAAAACCCGAGTCTTGTGGTGCCAAGTTAGGATCATGTGTTAGAAATTCATAAAGCGAGCCGCGATTCGGACCCTTTGGAGTGATCTATGCATTAAAAAGTTAAAGAATGGTATTTTCCAGAAAAGTGCAATTCTGGTAGTCAACTCTACCATCGCATAATAGCTATACGAACCGCATAGTCACCGCAGAGTCAGGCAGTGAAGATTAATTTTGAGGTCAACTATGTGGCCAAATATGCGATTACATAATCGATATGCGGGCTTCATAGTCGTCGCATAATCCCCTTGGAACTTTTGCGAGGAACAGTTCTGCGGTGCATTTTGCAACCGCAGAGCGGGTATGCAGACCGCATTCTGGTCGCATACCCAGGCAGATTGTTCAGGTTTTTGGGAGCATTTTTGCGGTCCATTCTGCGGGCCGCATGTCAATTTTGAGATTGCATATGCGATCGCAGATCTGAGTCGGGGCTCCAGATTTCTAAATTTTAAACCCGACCCCCTGTCTATATTCTGTGTAATAACTCATTTTGAGCCTATTTTCCTGATGCTTTTAGAGTGAGAGGGAGGGTCTAAGAGAGGGGAAGTGCCTTTCATCAAAATTGCTCCACAAATCCTTGTTAAAAACATTGAAGATAATCAAGTGGAGCACCAAAACCTTCATCCCAGGAGGTAAAACTTCATCACCTCAGCTCTTAATTTTATACATAGCTATAAGGGGTCATTAGTGAGGAAATTCATGGGGATAAGGGTGATTTCATTACATGCATGTGCTCTTAGAAGATATGGGAAAATTATAAATAGAGAGGCATGGGGAATGGGCTAAGTGTAATCTTGCATAAAAGGACCATAAGGCCTTAATGAACACTCAATGCATGATAAAATGCTCAAGTGAGCTCAGATTATGATCTTTTCCTGATTTTGGGTTCAATTGTGCTATATTGCTTAAATAGATTGAAGTGTCAACATTCCAGAATTTTATAGAATTAAGGAAAGCTCAGTTGAGGTATGTATGACTAAAATCCCGTCTTTTAGAAATCGAGCTCCGTCGGTGTTTGCGTAATGATGGTAAGATTAGAGTTGAATTGTTGTATGAATTGTTGTTTCACATGAATTTGGGGTTGCGACTTTATATGCGTGAAAGATGTATCTCAATATGATAAATGTGCTATTCTTGTTAACTTGAAAGGGTGCCAGGAATATGAATCATGTACTGAAATGCTTAGACCTTAAATTTAGATTGAAGCTGCATATGTTGTGTCCTCTATGTGAAGTTTCATCTACACTTACAACTTTATTTGCTCTTGTGTGCACATATTATCCTAAATTACTAATCTAACATTGAAATTGGGAATGGTATGAAATGTGGCCTAGTGCCAAATATATGACGTGATAGCTCAGGCCCCAAGTGCCTACGAAACGATGTATGTGATACAAAGATTGATTTGAGGTGATTGATGGAAAAGGGAAACGCCTTGGTAAGGCGGCCTAGCCGAGATCAGACGCCATGCCGCACACATGGTGGTATTGTGTTGATATTGAACCCCGAATAAAAAGGGAAAAATGAGATTGTGATTGAAGTGTATGTCTCAAATGAGGCAACCTAGCCGATCGGGTCGAGATCGGACTCCGCCCAAGCTAGCGGTGGTATAGCGAGCAATGATGAACAATATGAAATGCCCCAAACTAAAGGCTATGGAATCATAATGCGAAAACTGTATGATTCTTCTACATTGATAATGTTGTAATCGTTTAAAGCTTTTGAGTTATACTTGTGCTTTCCTTATGTTTGGTATGAAAGTTATTTCTAACTAGATGGTGTTTAGTTATACATACTAGTACTATTATATGGTACTAACATCCCTTTTTCCGGGGGCACTACATTTTTAAATGAATGTAGGTGGCTCCATTGTGGATAGTGTCGATCGCGCATAGCGGAGTACCTTTTTCTCAAAGTCTTGGTGAGCCCTGTAGACATGTGATTTTTACCATCCCCAAGATTTTCTATATCTTAGCACGTAAATATTTAGTTTAGGCCTAATATAGCTATTTCAACTAATTTTGACTTTTTTACTTTATTTCGTCACAAAAATGAAAATTACAAAAATATTTTAGTTACGCATCTTTCATAAATTTAAATAAAAAATATACAACAATAGTAGCTTATTTTTATTTATATATATATATAATCTTGAAAATACAAAAATAGTTTCATATTTTAATATAGTTTAGTTCAATTAATTAAAATTAGTTTTATATTTTTATATTATAATTGTATATAATTTTAGAAGAAGGAATTAGTTTTGGGTTGGTTTACCCCGTCTTTATGAATCTTGTAGTCCATTTTTTTAGTCTTTGGCCCAATTCCCTAGCCCATAATTTCCAAGCCCATAACTCCTAGGCTCATACCCCTAACCTAATCTCTACCCTTATATAATAGAACCTACACCTAAAATATAAGGACTACACCCTAAAAAACCCTAGAGGAACAAAAAGAAAGACGCGGGTGCAGCAGCATCTCTCTAACAGGAGGGAGCTCACTAATTATCACCAATTTAAAAGCCAGCTGAAAACTATCCTAAAACCAGCAAAACACCATAAAAGAATACTACCAAAAGCTCCTCTAAAACCTCCACAAATCTGCCGTGAAACAGCCCAGTTACGCCTCAAAACAGCCCTCCTAACTCCATTAAAACTCAGCTCCAAAGTTCAGCGAAAACCTAACAAAAAAAAGAGAAGCAAAACCAGCTGCGAAATAGCTCGAAAACAGCTTCAAAATCAGTCCAAAATGAGCTCCAAAACACTCGCTAAAGTGAGGAGATGTTCGAGTTCGCCGATTTGAGGTTCCGGCGATGTCGCCTTTAGAAGTTTCGATCTTGGTTCAGATGTCTCGCAGAAGTACTAAGTCGAATCTCTCCATTGTACTCGGATTTGATAGCTCCCATTGTAAATGAAATTACGGCTGATTGAGGTCCGTTCTTGCTCCTTTCGATTTATATTTTGGCCGATTTTTATGCTCGCTCATGAATTTATGTTTATGTGCCATTCCTTGTGATATTGGTTGAAGAATTTTTATTAGTCGTGCCATCGATTTTGATCTTTTCTTGCTGATATGTCTTTTTTATTTTTTATTTATTTTATTTTTATTTAGAAAATTAAAATGGTTGGTTTAAGCTGTATATTTGTTATCTCTTTTGCCTTATAGTTTACTGGGAGAATACTAGTCCATAAATCTGATGGATATATTTGATCATGGGGATTTTCGCTGTTAACTTAACATATTGGAATGTTGAGAGTAGTTTAGACATTATAATGAAGAATAGCATGAAAATGGCCATATTAGTAATCTGTTTAGCTAAAATATGTTCTCTATTTCATTGTGTGACTGTCAAGTGCTTAGTTATTCTTACGCACTTAGAATGTATGACACAAGTTTAAATATACATTGATAGTATGAGTCTCTATAATCAATTCACGAGGTATTGGTTATACATGGATGCCATTCATTAAATAACTTCATATTTGTACCTCTCGCAAATTCTATGGCTTTGAGTTTTCACAAGTGACCTCAAATAAATAATCCTTGAACTATCATAGTTTGCTTTAGGCCTGATTTAGATTAGTATTGCGATTATGTATACGTTCGCATAACATAATTGTAATTTTAAATCTAAAAAAGACCCTAGGGATGCGTTCGCGCAGCTTCAATCAAATTTTCTTAAATAAATAAACAAAGCGTTATTAATTATGGACACGTTCGTGTGACATGATTTTTGACGCGCCAAAGGAAAAGAGTATATGTACGCATAACTCAATTCTTTAATTACGAATAATCAAGTAATTAAAAGTGGTAAAAGAGGTAAAAACACATTGGTTCCAAAATGAGTAATTAAACATTTTTAATAAAGCCAAGTACAAATTGCTTAGCGACCGTGCTAGAACCATGAAACCCGGGAATGCCTAACACCTTCTCCCGGGTTAACAGAATTCCTTATCTAGAATTTCTGGTTCGCAGACTTCAAAAGGAAAGTCGAAATTTCCTCGATTTGGGATTTAAAATAAACCGGTGACTTGGGACACCAATTAAATTATCCCAAGTGGCGACTCTGAAATCAAATAAATAATCCCATTTCGAATAATGTCACTTAAATTGGAAAAACTCACTCATATCCCTCACGGGGTGTAAAAAAGGAGGTGTGATGAGAGAGACTTGTTGGTGAAAACCCCTTGGGGCACCACTAGTCGAAAGTGAGTCATGAAGCTGATGCAAAGAATTGGCATGGATAGGCCCGCCTTCAAAGATCATAAGAATGGTAAAAAGGGAAGATTGGATTAGTTTGATAGATCAGGCTGTTGAGTCCAAAATTCATGTCATGATCATTAAGGTTAGTTATAGAAAAAAAAAGAAAAAAAATCTTCCTTCTGTCCTTCTGACATGGGCATTTCTTGTTAACATTTGTTTCTTTGTGTCATTGTGTCTTTCACCCTGAGTCAGTCCTTGTCAAAACAAGCAAGAAAAGATTTCGAAACCTGTTACCAACTTTTCAGTTGCACAAAGTAAATTTGGCCAGCACACTCAATTGTTAGTGTCAACGTGCCTTGAGGATTCATGCAAGGTTCCCCCAAAAGACTCTCGTCAGCCTACTTGGCACAAACAAAGACACCTCGTGATTCTATTTGACGGAAAAATTGCTCAAAAGTAGGAAGTCGTTTCAAGATATCAGAAAAGGTTACATAAGAAAAGATCTCCAGTTGAGATAAGGCTGATTGAGCCACAAATACAAATGGTACTGAGTGTGAAACAATCAAGGTTGATGTAGAGCAAATCTCTTGAAACCAACTCAAGCTGATTGAGTAGAAGCCAAGCTCCCCAAGACTCAAGGCCACAAACCGACCACCATTTTCAAAAGTGACAAATTTTTCTTTGTGTGAAACAGGAACAAAGCAATGCAAGGAAAGTGGTTCAAAAAGAAAAGGAGAAAAAAAATAACAAAAAAAGAGAGGAAAAAAGAAAAGAAGAGAAGAGCCGACAAAGGAAAGTTTCTCAAATTGTTGCCTTTATTTGTCTTGCTACGTGCATAAAATCTTGCCATTGATCGTTACATTTTTCCTTCTAGGTAAAAAGTCCCAGTCTGATGGATTTCTCCCAATAAAATCTTAATATAATGAATTTTTCTCCTGAGATAGAAAACCTAGTCTGATGAACTTTCTCCTAGGATCGAAATCTTAGCCTGATGAATCTTTCTCCTAAGATAGAAGACCTAGTCTGATGAACTTTCTCCTAGGATCAAAATCTTAGTCCGATAAATCTTTCTCCTAAGATAGAAGACCTAGTCTGATGAACTTTCTCCTAGAATAAAAATCTTAGTCTGATAAATTCTTCTCCTAAGATAGAAGACCTAGTCTGATGAACTTTCTCCTAGGATAAAAATCTTAGTCCGATGAATCTTTCTCCTAAGATAGAAGACCTAGTATGATGAACTTTCTCCTAGGATCAAAATCTTAGTCTGATGAATCTTTCTCCTAAGATACCAAAAAAAGTGACCTAGTCTGATGAATTTTCTCCTACGATAAACATCTTAGTCTGATGAATTTTTTCTCCTAAGATAGAGACTTAGTCTGATGAATTTTTCTACTAAGATAGAAGACCTAGTCTGATGAACTTTCTCCTAGGATAAAAATCTTAGTCTGATGAATTTTTCTCCTAAGATAAGAAAAGAGACCTAGTTTGATGAATCTTTCTTCTAAGATACCAGAAAAGTTCTTAGTCTGATGAATTTTCTCCTAGGATCAAAGTCTTAGTCTGATGAAATTTGTTTTTCTAAGATAGAAAGCCTAGTCTGATGAATTTTCTCCTAGGATAATAATTAAAAAAGGGGAAGTCTGAATTCGAAAAAAAGAGAAGGGAAGTCTGGATTCGAAAAAAAAGGGTCAATTTTTAGTTTTCTTGAATTCAGGGGTCCCGCCTGGAGAATATGGTCAGTCTTTACTTTAGTCAAGATTAGTTTATAGTTTTCCGCAATTCCAATCACTTTTAGGAGACGTACATCCTAGTCTAATCTTTAGTTTACTCATCATGGCATATATAGTATAAGTGGTTTACAATATTGCTAACAACTCACAAATTTTCCTAGTGCAAACTGGAGCAGAAAATTTCGTTTGTTTTGTTGGTTTTGATATCAGGCGCCCACCTAAAGAACAAGGAAATACAGTTCAAGTATAGGCAATCAGGTGCCCACCTGGAGAACAAGGGAAGTCATTTCAGAATTCAATTCAAGTTAGAAGTAGCAGAAACTCGCGGCAATAATGCGAGTCAACAGTTCGAGATGATCAACAGAAGTTAGTTACAACCCAAAATTAAAAAAAAGCAAGAAGTGAATCCAAATGCAAAAATAGATGAAAGATGTGAGCTGTTCGAGACATGGCTAAGGTCACAAGCACTACATGTCCGATCTTGATCCAAAAAGCTGAAGAAGAACGAGCTAGCACCTGCAGTTAACAAGAGTCAAGGTTCAAATCCAAAGTCTGCATGAAGAACCATTCAAGACTCAAGATCAAGCTTCAGAAGACTTATAGATAGGAATCTTGTAATTCATAGTTGACAGGCTTAGTTAGTCTTTTTTATTTTTTTTATTTTGATGTAACATCAGGACCGCGGACCGAAACCTCGGTGGAACGGCACCTTGACCGGCTCTCCACCTCGGTATACTCCATCATCTCACTCATCTCTGAACTACACGTGACCTGATTCCTTTATAGCCAAGGATATGTAGGCAGCTCAAATACCAGAGCTCGGTCACATTCCTTTTTCCTCTTAGTTTTGGTTTCCTTAAATAAGGGTCGGGTCAAAAACATGTCTAGTCATTCTTTGTCTGAAAATTCTTCGCATTTCTAGTCAAAGAGGGGCAGCTGTAGACATGTGATTTTTGACCCTCCCCAAGATTTTCCATATCTTAGCACGTAAATATTTAGTTTAGGCCTAATATAGCTATTTCAACTAATTTTGACTTTTTTACTTTATTTCGTCACAAAAATGAAAATTACAAAAATATTTTAGTTTACGCATCTTTCATAAATTTAAATAAAAAATATACAACAATAGTAGCTTATTTATATATATATAATCTTGAAAATACAAAAATAGTTTCATATTTTAATATAGTTTAGTTCAATTAATTAAAATTAGTTTTATATTTTTATATTATAATTGTATATAATTTTAGAAGAAGGAATTAGTTTTGGGTTGGTTTACCCCGTCTTTATGAATCTTGTAGTCCATTTTTTTAGTCTTTGGCCCAATTCCCTAGCCCATAATTTCCAAGCCCATAACTCCTAGGCTCATACAACTAACCTAATCTCTACCCCTATATAATAGGACCTATGCCTAAAATATAGGGAGGACACCCTAAAAACCCTAGAGGAATAAAAAGAAAGAGGCGGACGCAGCAACATCTCTCTAACAGGAGGGAGCTCACCTCTAATCAAAAGAAGCTTAAGCCATTACTCATTTTTGTCCCCATCTTCTTCCTCATTGACTCACTAATCATCACCAATTCAAAATCCAGCTGAAAACTATCCTAAAACCAGCAAAACACCATGAAAAGAATACTACCAAAAGTTCCTCTAAAACCTCCACAAATCTGCCGTGAAACAGCCCAGTGACGCCTCAAAATAGCCCTCCTAACTCCATTTAAACTCAGCTCCAAAGTTCAGCGAAAACCTAACAAAAAAAAAAGAGAGAAGCAAAACCAGCTGCGAAATAGCTCGAAAACAACTTCAAAATCAGTCCAAAATCAGCTCTGAAACACTCGCTAAAGTGAGGAGATGTTCGAGTTCGCCGATTTGAGGTTCCGGCGATGTCGCCTTTAGAAGTTTCGGTCTTGGTTCAGATGTCTAGCAAAAGTTCTAAGTCGAATCTCTCCATTGTACTCGGATTTGATAGCTCCCATTGTAAATGAAATTACGGCTGATTGAGGTCCGTTCTTGCTTCTTTCGATTTATATTTTGGCCGATTTTTATGCTCGCTCATGAATTTATGTTTATGTGCCATTCCTTGTGATATTGGTTGAAGAATTTTTATTAGTCATGCTATCGATTTTGATCTTTTCTTGCTGATATGTTTTTTTTATTTTTATTTTTTTATTTAGAAAATTAAAATGGTTGGTTTAAGCTGTATATTTGTTATCTCTTTTGCCTTATAGTTTACTGTGAGAATACTAGTCCATAAATCTGATGAATGTATTTGATCATGGGGATTTTCGCTATTAACTTAACATATTGGAATGTTGAGAGTAGTTTAGACATTATAATGAAGAATAGCATGAAAGTGGCCATGTTAGTAATCTGTTTAGCTAAAATATGTTCTCTGTTTCATTGTGTGACTGTCAAGTGCTTAGTTATTCTTACACACTTAGAATGTATGGCACAAGTTTAAATATGCATCGATAGTATGAGTCTCTCTAATCAATTCACGAGGTATTGGTTATACATGGATGCCATTCATTAAATAACTTCATATTTGTACCACTCGCAAATTCTATGCCTTTGAATTTTCACAAGTGGCCTCAAATAAATAATCCTTGAACTATCGTAGTTTGCTTTAGGCCTGATTTAGATTAGTATTGTGATTATGTATACGTTCGCGTAACATAATTGCAATTTTAACTCTAAAAAAGACTCGAGGGATGCATTCACGCAACTTCAATAAGATTTTCTTAAATAAATAAACAAAGCATTATTAATTGTGGACACGTTCGCGTGACATGATTTTTGACGCGCCAAAGGAAAAGAGTATATGTACGCATAACTCAATTCTTTAATTACGAATAATCAAGTAATTAAAAGCGGTGAAAGAGGTAAATGCACATTGGTTCAAAAATGAGTAATTAAACATTTTTAATAAAGCCAAGTATAAAATGCTCAGCGACCGTGCTAGAACCACGAAACCCGGGAATGCCTAACACCTTCTCCCGGGTTAATAGAATTCCTTATCTAGAATTTCTGGTTCACAAACTTCAAAAGGAAAGTCGAAATTTCCTTGATTTGGGATTTAAAATAAACCGGTGACTTGGGACACCAATTAAATTATGCCAAGTGTCGACTTTGAAATCAAATAAATAATTCTATTTCGAATAATGTCACTTAAATTGGAAAAACTCCCTCATATCTCTCACGGGGTGTAAAAAAGGAGGTGTGACAAGCTCGTTTCTCCTTCAAGGGGTTATATTGCACATCTTTTGATGGGGACTTCCACTTTTGAGGTATAGCCGGAGCCTTGTTTCCGACATTGTCATACTTGTCTTTTACATCTTTAGAGGCTCCGTAGACATATGTGTGGGTTATGTACGGGTGTTGGATGGGTCTACAAACTCTGTTGTAATTATAACTCTCGCTTCTCTAAAGTGTAATTGTATGGAATCTTGGAACTTAACTACGGCTTAACGTTGTGATATAAAATGAACTAACAACGTTGAATGTACTATCTTTCCTCGTCTAAATAAATGAAAGCATGGTTTCCTTATTCACTTTGAATTGGGTAGGAAGTGTTTATAAGGCTTGCTCAGTTGGGTTCACTCGATTGAGTGCCGGTCATGCCTCCCGAGGTTGGGGCGTGACAATTATCAATCCCCGAGTACTGACAAAAATGAGACTCAAAGATAAGATAGTGACGTGCTCTATTACGCTAACTGGTTTTAACAATGCAGTTGAACGGATATTCGGGGAAATTACAATCTTTATTTTGGCCGGTGACGTAGCTCTGGAGATGACATTCCAAATCATGGACCAAGCCACCGCGTACAACGCCATAGTGGGACGACCATGGATACATTCCATGAAAGTTGTCCCTTCTAGATTATACCAAGTGATTAAATTCCCAACTACATGGGGGATTTTGAGCATACATGGAAAACAACACACATCACGGGAATGCTACCGCATTGCCTTAGACGTCACAACCACCCAACAGAGAAAAGATAAAGAAAAAAAGGCATAACAATCAATATGATCATGGTCAGAGAAAGATGTGATAGAGGACATCATCAAGGACCTTGACATGGTCGAAGCCGTTGGGTCGGCCATAGAAGACCTCAACTCTGTTCAATTGGATATCAACGACCACATCAATAAGAAATATATCGGGTGCAAGCTTCTAGAATCACGTAAATTCAGTCAATTCTTAACAACTATCTGCTAGAAAATGGTTCCATCAGGGAAGAGAAGTACCCCAAGTGGGTCCCTAACGTAGCGATGGTCAAAGGGAAGAATGGGAAATGGCTGATGTGCATGAATTTCACAGCATGCTCGAAGGATTCATTCGTGTTTCCATATATCGACCAACTCATCAATGCAACGGCCTGGGATGAGCTACTAAGATTCTAGGATGCTTACTCATGCTATAATCAGATCTTTATGGAAGAAGAAGATCAAGAAAAACCCACGTTCATCACCCACCAAGGAACGTATTGCTATAGGGTCATGTCTATTGGATTAAAGAATGCATAAACTACTTATCAAATTTTAGTGATAAAGATATTCAAAGACCAGCTCGACAAAATAATGGAGGTATAAATAGATGACATACTGGTCAAGTCCAACAAGGGAAAAAATTACATCGATCATTTGAAAGAAACTTTCGACATACTCAAACTGTACGGAATAAAGCTGAACCCGGACAAATGCGCATTCGTTGTAGTCTTAGAAAGTTTCTTGGGTTTTCTAGTATCACAAAGAGGTATCGAGGTCAACCCAGACCAAATCAAAGCCATTGAGGGGATACTGAACTCTTGACCACCAAGAAAAAAGTCCAAAGGTTGACCAGTCGCTTCGCCGCCCTATCAAGGTTCATCTCACAGTTGTCGCATAGGTTCCACAAATTCTTTGGCATACTTAAGAAAGATAAAGACCTTGAATGGACTTCTAAATGCATGTAGGAACTGCAAGAACTAAAGGCATACCTATCGTCTCCGCCCTTGCTTTCAAAACCCTAGCCTAGAGAGCATTTCCTTATCTATATGGATGTATCCTAGATAGCTGTAATCACAGTCTTAATGCGAGAAAACAAAGGTATGCAATCTCCCTTCTATTACATTAACAAAACACTCATCGACGCCAAGATGAGGTACCCACACCTCAAAAAATTAGCTCTGGCCTTAGTCGTAGCTTCACGGAAGCTAAGACCATATTTCCGATGTCACCCCATATCGGTCGTCACGACCTTCCCTCTCAGAAGAATTTTACATAAACCTGAATTATCGGGAAGGCTGGCCAAATGGGCCATCGAGTTGAGTGAGCACAATATTACGTATCAACCGCGAATGGCGATAATGTCACAAGTGCTCTCCACTTTTGTAGTCAGTTTCAACGCAAAGATAATGCCTGAAGTTGAAAGGGAAGTCGTCCAAACCTCCCTCCACCTCTGGGTCCTATACATAGATGGTGCATACAACGCATCGGGGTATGGACTGGGACTCTTACTCGAAGTCCCAATAGGTAAAGTGATTCACCAATGTATAAGGTGCTCGAATATAACTAACAATGAGGCCGAGTATGAGCAGTAATTGCAGATCTAAGACTAGCACTCAAATATGGAGCAAAACAGTTGAAATTGTCCTGCGATTCCCAGCTCGTAGTCAATCAAGTCACAAGGACTTTCCAAATCAAGGAACAAAAATTGTAAAAATACAAGACCAAAATCTGCAAGCTGCTGCCTGAGCTCGACGAATGTCAGCTCGACCAAATCCCATGATCACAAAATGTAGAGGAAGATGGCCTCGCCAAACTAGCCCTAACCACCAAAAGCATCACAATTGGAGATAAAAATGAGGTCCATATCCTCTACTCATCACTAGATCAAGTCGAGGTAAGAACCATAAACTTAACTTGGGACTGGCGTAATCATATTTTCACATACCTGCAGGATGCCACACTTCCTAGAGACAAAAAGGAGACGAAGAAACTAAGAATGCAAGCGGCCAGAGACAAAAAGGAGACGAAGAAACTAAGAATGCAAGCGGCCAAGTACAGTACCCTATGCAGCGATCTATACAAAAAGACCTACGTCGGCCTTCTGGCAAAGTGTTTGGGCCCAAACCAAACTCAGCGCGTCCTTGAAGAAGTTCACAAAGGCCATTATGGGGCTCACTACGGCAACCAGGCACTAATCAGATGCCTCATACGAGCGGGATATTACTGGCCCATCAATGAAAAGGATGTCGCGAACTTCGTAAAGAGATGTGAACAGTGCTTAAGTATTCCACAATGATTCACCAAGTAGGCAAATATCTCCACTCAGTCACATCCCATTGGCATTCATCAAAAGGGGAATGGACATCGCGACCTCCTACCAGTAGGGCGAAGTAATGTATGATTCCTTTTTGTTTTAACTAACTATTTATCTAAGTGGGTGGAAGCATGAACATTCACCAAAATACGGGAACATGAAGTAATCACCTTTATATGAAGAAACATTATCTGTTGATTTGGCCTTCCCAAATAAATCAGATGTGACAATGGAACCCAGTTAATGACGAGGCCAATGCGTATAAGATTTTGCTACTCGTACTCTGTCAAATTCTAGTATAGTTTATGATATCATTCCACATAGATTGGAGAATCTAGATATAAACTTATAATATTCTTACTACTATTTGAGAGAATCAAATTGATGTTGTTTTGTTTGTTGAAAATTTAAATTGCCTAAGTTGAAACAAAATAACTTTCGGAAGATTTATATGTAAAAAGAGTTGGGAATCATTGAATTCACTCGATAACGTGATTATAATAAAATCTTAGCTTTTACATGTATTTCTCTTAAGAATAACTGCTTATTGCTAATATCATTATATTTTTCTCATTAAGAAATAATCAATTAATAACACTCAGCGAGGTTATGCAAATCAATTGATATATGACTTGTGATGAATAAATTGAAATAATTTTCTTACCTGAATTGTGCTACAAGATATCAAAAACCTCTTGCAATTACTTTTTACTAAAAATCAATAATCTTGCCAACTACACTCCTCCGTGAGAATTAGAATGGAAGTAAGTAAGATTACAGATTTGGAATGATAGCTTAATAATAATTACTCTCACTCTACTATTTTACCCAATAGTTATCATATATTAATTTTGCTTCATAAGAATTACAAAATTGATATACAACTAACTTTGGAGAATACATAGATAGAAATGATAATAATTAATTAAAACTAATATTCCAGCACAATATAGAAATGTAAGTAGAAAGTTTCAGGTCAAGCATGTAGTAAAATTGAGATTAATGTTATAACGATATCGAGCTTCATCAGCTATCCCAACAAAAGAGATTACTCCATTATGGAGTATTTAAATCTCACAAAGAAAGAAATTCTTAAAATACTATCAACACTCTTAGAAAATTCAAAAACTACAAGAGGAAAGTGAAAGAGATAAAGAAAGAAGCAAAAACCAAAGCTAGAGAAAAAGTTGCTAATTAGGTACATATGATCTCTTCCCTTTCAACACAAATATGATACTATTTATAGAAATCAAATCCCATAAGGTGTCATGTTGCCTTGTGATTCTTTTGCAATGATGCCTCGTGCTTCTTTTGCCATGATGCCTCATGATCTCTTTTTATTTTCTTTATTTGCTTTATCATGATATTTTTATCTCGTGCAAAATACTATTAGAAAATAGAGAGAATTGACATATTATATATATATATATATTATTTAAAATAATTTATTTTTAAGTATATAATATATAAATATTTTATAATCATCAAAGAAAATCGATGAATTCTTCAAGAAATGGCATATCAAGAGGATACTCTCGTCCCCTATCACCCCGTTGGTAACGGACAAGCAGAGTCCTCCAACAAGTCAATACTAAACGTCATGAAGAAGAAGCTCAAAGACGCCAAGGGACTGTGGCCAGAAATACCACCAGAAGTATTGTGGGCCTACTAAATAACTCCGAAAACAAGCACATGAGAAAGAACCTACTCTTTGGTCTATGGGACCGAGGCAGTAATACCAGTCGAGGTCGGAGAATCCATCCTATGGTACTCCTACGAGAGCGACACGAGTAACGATGAGAGAAGAAGGAAGGAACTCAATGAAGTCGACGAATGAAGAGATATGGCCTATATAAGAATCGTCGCCCAAAAACAACAAGCAGAACACTATTACATCAAGAAGGCAAAGGTCAGGCCGCTCAAAGTCGGGGAGTGCGTATTAATTACTCAAGCGAGAAAAGATCCTAGGGAAGGCAAGCTGGGAACAAATTGGGATGGTCCATATAAATCACAATCGAAGCAAACAAGGGTTTTTTCCAATTAGAGACAATGGAAGGAAAGCCACTACCAAACAATTGGAATATCAGCCACCTCAAATACTTCAACTTCTGAGATAAAAAGCATCCCCCAAGCCGTACTCTTTTTCCCTCACTTGAGTTTTGTCCCATTTGGGTTTTCTCAATGAGGTTTTTAACGAGGCGACAAAGGAAACTTTACGAGTCGAAGAACGCTTAGGTAGAGCCGTGGTTACTATTTTATTGCTCGACCTCTCAATATTATCTAGATGGACCAATGAAGGGACAAGATAGACTAGCACTGGGACTGGAACGCCAGCCAACACCCAAAAGTCTGTAAATTTCTCCAAGTATTTAACCAAAGCAACAATGATAAGGGAATAAACTTTACGCTTATCAACACATCTTTCTCGCACTTAGGTTATGTTCTACCCCACTCGAACAAACACCTACCGACCTCGATCGTAATTTAATAAAAGATTATTCGACCTTGCTCGAACAAACTCTTATCAGCCCTCGGCCACACTCCAACAAAGAAACAAAACTATACAAAAGTATAGAAAATAAATCGCAAGAGGAGAAGAATATGTAAGTAACCACTCTAACATTCCATATATTTATAAAAATGTCACGAACCAAAACTAACCCTGTCGTGATGGCGCCTAGCGTGGTACTAGGCATGCCGACACACTACCAAAACCAATCAATATTTTCATTTTTAATACAAAACCAAAGCTATTTAATAATAAACATGCATAAGGAGTTTAAATCAAAACAACAATGCGAAAAAAAGCCCGACATCGGGGTGTCACTAGTCATGAGCATCTACTACAACCGTCTGACAATATCAAGACTAACATATCCTAGAAATAACTAAATACAACTAAGGGAGGATAAGGATGGAGAAAAGCAGGGTTGCGATCAGCAGGCAGCTACCTTACTAACTCCGATGGACCTGCCACTAAGTAATCAACACCCGCTATCGGGTTCAGAAATACCTAGATCTGCACACAAGGTGCAGGGAGTAATGTGAGTACGCCAACTCAATAAGTAATAAAAGTAAATAGAGACTGAGCAGCAGTGACGAGCAATAAAACATATACAATTCATATCATGAAATCTCAGTAAAATACAGCAGGCTTTTAAAATCAGGGTTTTGAATCAATACAGCTCATTTAAATCCGGTTTTAGTAAAACGATTTAACACATCTTTCAATAGTTTTCAACAAA
Organism: Nicotiana tabacum; assembly: GCF_000715075.1. NCBI lineage: Eukaryota > Viridiplantae > Streptophyta > Magnoliopsida > Solanales > Solanaceae > Nicotiana > Nicotiana tabacum. The sequence continues at coordinate 17,037,619 of NC_134080.1, forward strand.
GTGATAAAACAGTGCGTAAAAATGACAAAAACATAAACAACCCCTCAAGCAAAACTCATTCGTATACAGCCCATCGGGCAACATAAATCAAGAACAGCCCCTTGGCGAACATCACTCGTGAACAGCCCCCTCGGGCAAACATTAATCATAAACAGCCTCTCGAAAAAACCTCACAGTGACTCATATATAGCCCCTCGGGCATTACCTGACAATCACTCATAAACAGCCCCTCGGGCATAATATGAATCAAGAATAGCCCTTCGGGCAAAACATCATATCACTCACTCAGGGTACCCCCGCTCACTTGGGGTGTATAGACTGTGGAGGGGCTCCTACATCCCAAGAGCTATAACAAGCCACCTCGAGGCATAAAATCAATCAGGCCCGCTGCCTCACAAAAATTATGAATCAATAACAACATGCTGCGATGTGCAGCCTGATCCTATAATATCCTCACAACACGGGCCCTCGGCCTCACTCAGCCAGAAACCTCTCAAGCCACTCTGGCTATCAGTAAAACAGGGTGCTCAACCAAAAAAATATCATTTTATGTATCAACTTGCCTAAAACGGCGTCGTTTCGACTTAGCAGGGGCTGCATTGGACCGAGTCCCAAATATGGCATTCAGCCTAATTTATAGGAAATTCTTTCTAAAACACATAAGTATCATATAATTTAAGTCAAATACGCAACTTTATAGTTGCTACGGGACAAACCAAGTCATAATCCCCAACAGTGCATGCCCACATGCCTATCACCTAGCATGTGTGTCACCATAAAATAGTAAAGCAATGTGAAATTGGAGGTTTGATACCCTCAGGACTAGATTTACAATCATTACTGTCGTGCCCGTTTTTCTCGCGAAATCGGGTTTATGAATTTTTGGTTGGGACAACTCTTTCCTTTTGGAAAGGGTGTTTGCATTTTGAAGAGTCGCCACCTAACGATTTAAGGTGCGTTAGGGCACCTATAGGGTTCATTTATAACTACGTTTGGTAACCAGAGACAAGGTAAGGGATTAAAATTATCCTAAGGGGAAGGTGTTAGGCACCCCTCAGGATCCACTAGTGTGGTTCCTGGCCAAACAGTTTTTTGTGAATTTGTACAATTAGCAAATAAACAAGTATGGCTCAAATAGCAGAGGATTTAAGTTTAAATACACAGGTGTTTTAAAAAAACAATTAATGAAATGCAAGATTTTGAAAAGGATTACAATCTAAGCATATTTGTGAATGTCAAGGGGTATCCTAGGTTTGTTTATAATATGGATCACATCAATGCAATACCCGGTATGACACTCCTCAAAGAGGGGCTACACGTGGTATTAACGCACTGGTCATCATATCCATATCTACCCCTTCCCGCCCCGTGAAGGTAATTAAAGCGAGGGTTGGCCTTGACCCCTATTGCATGCTGTTACCCGTCCCTTCCTATCAGTCTTGGAGGAATTTAGGATTCCTATCCTATAAAAAGGGGGTTCTAGGCAGACCCTTAAGTTTAAAGGTAAAATACTAAGGCGACATATAATAAACAGATAGGACTTCAATTAAAGCGGAGCATGGAGGACAAATAAAAGGCTCAGATATACCTCCACACATAGTACACATAAATAGCATGACTCATACATAATTAAGGTCTAAATGTTTATCCTAAGTATGGTATCTAAGTGATAACAACAGAGTCATATTTATTACATAACTCAGAGAGGAAGTTCTAATTAGGCTGGCCTACTGATTTTAACATGCTGATAGTTAAACGCTAATCACAAAGAAGGTTCTGGTTTTATGTTAAAGTTGATTACCTAAGGCTTTTCTAAGCGTAAAATAATATGCAGCAGTTACCAGAATTATTAAAACAGTTTAGAAGTTATTTTACCTAAAGCATGTTGTTCTAAATGTTGCAAAGGCATACGGGGATTGTGATCAGTTTCACTTAAACAGGATAATCAAATGTGAGACTGTTTTATGTCCTTTTTCATGCATTAGTAGTTTAATTAGGTGTGGCTGAGCGGATGTGAATGAGATCCTAAAAAAGGGTATCTAACATGCACATATGAAAATGCAGGAGTTACATCATGATTTCAAGGTATGCAGGAGCAACAATTTTATGTTGATGCTGTTATTTAGCATAAAACAGGATTTCTAAGTGGTAAAATGATGTAAAATGAGATGCTAAAACAGTAAACCTAAGAACATGGTATCTAATGCATGACATGCTTTGAATGTGTTGGTCTTACACATGGATTCTAATGTGCATATAGGAAATGTAAACCTAAGGCATGGTTTATACCCATTGATGTTGATAACATATATAATTACCCTCCCCTTTGCACTAGCCAACCCCAATATTTGTTTACAACGGATTATTACAGACCAATATTAAAATGAATTACATATGTAGAAAAGAAAAATAAGAAGTTACACTATAGAGAGCTTAAAAACATGCCTAGATTTCCAGAACCTCAAATGCCAAGATTGTTTCATAGCCTTTCTCATATTCGGGTGTGTCAGAGTTCCCTATGGACCTTAAGGGATCCCGAGAAGTGCTCCCACCCAGATTTCATAGCCAAGATAGAGTAAGTGCAGTGTCTAAAGGCCAACTTTCGTATGTCCAAGTTCAGAGGGAGATCAAGGGTCCCAAGGCAAGGCTCACACAAAAGGGGCAGAATATAGTGGTCTAAGAGTAGAATGAGAGTGCTTGACATAGTTTTGAAAAGATTTAAGCAGGAAAACAGTTGAAAAGAGACTTGTTTGAAATAGTTTTGTAAAACAACAGGGGAGGTTGTTCAATAAGACAGTTTTGAACAGAGGGTAGAGTAACAAGCAACAGTCCAAACACAATACCCAAAACAGGTTCACACATAACCAAGGAACATAGGACCAAGGCAGGTTCAACAACCACAAACAGGGGTAGTGGGATTTGGGGACACATAGGTCACATAAGTAAACACATAGTTGCAGGAGCACTTAAGTATAGAATTAGCAATATTCTAAGGGGTTAGAGAACTTCAGATTTAACACAGAATCTTGTAACTTAAGGATAGCCAACTATTTTGCACAGAGAGGTTCATGACAGAAATTAGAGAAACACAAGTAAGGAAGGTCCACATTGGGATATATTAGGAGGGGGGATAATGTTTTATAAACATGATGAGCCTAAGGGAGGGGAGATATTCAGAAGCAAGCTGATGAAGTGATGTAGTAAAAATATCAATTGCAAGTTGAATCAACAGAACCATAAGTGAAAACATACTAGAAACAAGATGAAATGAAGCAGTAAAAGAAACACATTGTTTTGAAACTTGAATTGAAATCAGAACATACCAGTAAATAAGTAAACACAAAGTGAAAGGCAAGAGAGTATAGTAATCAGCCTTGGCTTGCAGTTGCTGACTTAGAAACAATAGCAAGTAACCAGAGAAGAAGAATGTTTTTCTTTTGTGTGTGTGAGAGTTTTGAACTAATGTGTTCGTGTCTATGTTAGTGAAAGAGCAGCCTATTTATAGTTTTGAAAACAAGCAGCAAATAAGGTAAAAATCAGGGTTCAACAGTAATTATGGAACTATGTATTAATTATAACAAAATCAGTACAAGTACTCCCTTAATTAAGGGTATCAATTCAAACGGTAGGAACGTGTAGCAAATAAGGAAAGAAATCAATCTATAACTAGAGCATAACAGATAGGGAAATAATTCAAACATAGTAGGTACATAGTAAAAAATTAGGGCTAGGTTCATAAGGCTCTAATTAAGGAAATAAAATAAGAATAAATTAATAGTATAGTCAGCTATGTAAGGCAAGAAGTAAACTAAAGGTCGGAAATCAGTTAAGAATATTACCATAGGGAATCAGTAAGCCCTCTGATTTTTGGTATTATCTATCACTTCGAAATTGACCTCGAACCAGGTTAGTCCCATTTGCAGGCATAGACTAATCTCACCAATGGTGGACCTTTGAGAACCATCGAAGGCTTTCACATTGATTGCTCCATACTTTATCTCATTTAGCCCTTTACCCAACTTCTTGAGTGTTACCAGCGGACAAATGTTAAGACTGGAACCTCCATCGATCAGGATTCTGGTGATGAAATAATCTTTGTATTGCACGGTGATATGCAGTGCTTTGTTGTGCCCCAGCCCTTCAGGTGGCAGCTCGTCCTTATAAAAGGTGATCTTATGGCTTTCCAGCACTTGTCCTACCATATTAGCCACTTCCCCGCTAGTGATGTTACTTGGTACGTACGCTTCATTTAGCACCTTTAACTGAGCATTCTTGTGCATCTCAGAATTTTGCAGCAAAGAGAGAATGGATATTTTTGATGGCGTCTTGTTTAACTGGTCGATGATTGAATATTCCTTGGCTTGTATTTTCCTCCAAAGGTCGTCCAGACCTGTCTCAATGAGAGGCAGCCAATTGGAGGACTGCTTGCTTGATTCAGCTAGATGTTCAAGGGTATAGACTCTACCAGTTCTTGTCATACCCTGTGCTGCGACAGTTTCTTCAATCCTGACCTTGCCCTTCCTTCTCGCTTTGGCTGTATAGTCCTAGGCTACAACATTTGTATAGAAGGGTGGCATGGTTGATATTGCCATTGGGATCGACACTACTATCATCACTTTGAAGGGAACATATGCCTTGGGTGGAGAGATTGCAACCTAAAATGGTGTGGGTGCATTCGCCGGAGACGCGAATTCAACCTCAATTGGTGCCGGTGCCTTTGCGGATGTCGCTGCTTCAAACTCAAGAAGTATAGACATACTAACCTCAGCGTCCTCATATGGTTAGATCTGGACTATGATTGGATTGAGAGTAATCGTCGGTTTCTTCGGGTCATCACCTTCTGTGATTAACCCAATTGATCCCTCGGGATCCCAGTCTTCTTCTACTTCAATCATGTAGATACCTCTTCCCTTATGGTCTAGCAGAGGGTTGTTGCGGATGTTTGGAGTGGGTTCTTTTGCCACCATGATCTTGTTATCAATCAAAGACTGCATCTTGTCTTTCAAGGAGCGACATTCGTCGATGGTGTGCCCTTTCATGCCGGAGTGGTATGCACGGGACTTGTTTGGGTTAACCTACTGAGAAGAATTCTTAGGGGTTGTAGCAGGGATGTAGGTGACATAACCAACAACTTTGAGCCTCTCATACAGCTGGTCGATGGGTTCAGCGATGGCTGTATATTTTTTTGGAGGTCTGCGATCAAAATTAGGTCGGGGTCTAGGGAAATTTTGGCGTGCAGGGGGTGATTGATAATGGGATGTTGAGCATTATAAGTTTGGTAGACATGAGTGGGTTGGGAGTATCTGGGTGAGGTAGGTTGATATGTAGGAGGTGGAGATGACTGATAAGTTGGTGGCGGAGCTTGGTATGAGGGTGAGGGTACTTGGTAATTTGGAGTTGGATGGTATGTGAGTGGAGGTGTTGGGTAAGCTTGGTATTTGAGGGGAGACTTGGTCCTTTGTGCTACCATCACGGCCTCTACGTCCCTTTTATTGGACACACCACCGGACTGTAAAGCCTTATTCGTAGCTTGCAAAGCTTTGAAATTTGTAACCATACCACTTTTAATACCTTCTTCAATTCTTTCACCTACTTTGATAATGTCGGAAAACTTGTGGTTCTCAATCACCATCAGTCGTTCATAGTACTATGGGTCCTGAGCCCGGACAAAGAACTTGTTCATTTGCTCCTCTTCTAAGGCGGGTCTGACCTTAGCAGCTTCGAACCTCCAGCGAGTAGCATACTTGCGAAACGTCTCCATAGGTTTCTTCTTCAAATTATAGATATAGAACACATCTGGTACATTCTCTGTATTAAACCTTAAACTGTCCATAAATTCAAATGTCATGCCTACTCAGCTTGACCACATCTCGGGATCTTGGCTGATGTACCAAGATAATACATCTCCTTTCAAACTCCTTATGAACAGTTTCATACAGATCATTTCATCCTTCCCTGCTCAGACCAGCTTGATGTAATATGTCCTCTGATGGACCCTTGGATCACCCGTACCATCAAATATTTCGAACTTAGGAGGTTTGTACCCCTCAGGCAGTTCGACATCAGGCTGTATGAAAAGGTCCTCATAGTTCAGCCCCTCGATTCCTTTGCTTCCCTCAACACCCTGAATCTGGCTGGTCAGTTTCTTAAGTTCCCCGGCCAAGTTCCTAATAAGCAGATCCTTTTCATCAGACTCAAGTATGCATGAGATAGGTTGGGTGGAGTGTGGCATGGTCTCCACGTAGATAAGATTGTTATGGTGGCGTGGTATATCGGTGTGGAAATGGTCGTTTGTGGAGTTTTGAGGTTCTGGGATGAGTAGTGGAGTGTTGTTTGGGGTATGGCAGGTGTTATATTGGTTCTTTGGTGGAGCAGCGTGATGGTGAGGCGCAGGATGATTCTGCTGTTTTGGGATATTTTGCGGAGGTGTAGGGTTTTGAGCATTGGGAAAGTTGATATCTGGGGTGTTGAGGGAAAATGACAGGTTTGCCAGATTTCGAACTTGATCGAGCTCTTCCTGGAATTTCAACAGTTTCTTGTCAAGCTGTGACACATTCTCGTTAGGAACCCAAATACCCTGGACATCAATGGCCTCTACCCTTTCAGTTGTGTTCTCCTTCCTGATGTTGTTTGAATCTTCCATTTTATTCTTGCCTTTGTTCTTGCCTTTAGAGGGACTAAGAGGAGGAGTGGGTGGAGGGCCCCTGGATCTTCTGAAATAAGATGATGATGCCAGAGTGCACGAACTAACCTTTGGGGAGGGGAATAATAAAAACAAAATAAAACAAAAGGTAATCAAGTTAGTGAGGATTATAAAAAGTATTGCAATATTTAAACATATAGTGTGGGAATGTAAAGCGTGTCCTAATTTGGGAACCTCTTTGTGCCCGAGATAGGCCTAGCGATAAATAGACTTGGAGAACTTTTAATGCTAAATGCCTCATTTTATTGATAAAGATAGGTGAATCCCAAAACGACACTAAATAAGCAAGAAATAAAAGTCACTAATGGTCATTGTCCTTATTACATTCATAAAACGAAAAAAATAAATTCCTATCTATTTGGTCCCAGAAGGACCTTCCCCAGATTCGACATCCTTGGCTTTATCGAACAACTTTCCTAATTCGCGAAGTCCCAACAACATGTATGCTCTGGCTAGATGTCCACCTTCGGTCCCTTCAGCCTTTTGACAGTCTTCAACCCTTTTGAGAAATTTTCCCTGTAGTTCTACTAGGCCTCACTCCAAGTATCCTAGCCTTTTGTTGGCACTGATAGCCATGTCTTTCCCTTCCTCAATCAGCTTCTTATTGGATTTTTGTATCTCGCGGTGTTCGCTCTCGCATTCACGGATCCTTTTGCGCAGCTGGTTGTACTTGACTTGCGCCTCAGCTTTTTCATCTATAATTCTGTGACCTCGAACGAACCTTGGCTGGCCCAGACTATCCCAATTGTCTTCCAACCAACCAGAATAGAAAGGGGTACAACCGGCATGATATCTGTCCGACTCGATGGTGTCTTTCTCCAGTACGATCTTGCACTGCCACATGCACTAGGCTTGTCACTTGTGGGGACTATCATCATTATGGAAGTCAACTCGAAGATGGCTCATCTTGTCGATCCTGGGTATGACTTGCTTCCTACCTGCTTGCCTCATAACTCGAAGAGGGGCATAAGGGTATGTTCCTCTTAGACCAATCAGTATCAAGAAAGGTGTATCTCTGGATCGGGTGATGAACTCCTCTGTCGGAAACCACTCGAACATCCATTGAACTTGTTCTTCAGTCAGATTATCAAAGAGCTCAACCCATTCTTTGGCATTCTCAGGCTGAGCGAACATGTCGGGGATGTAATTCATTCGCTTTTGATAGTGGAAAGCGATGTGGTCATCCCAGGCCCTTCGCTGAATTTCTTGTTGGTATTCGCCCTTTTGGAGATGTTCCATGAGCCAAAACCAAAGTAGTAAATTGCAGCATTCGAAGTGTCTCGCTCCTCGTTGACACTTCTCTAAGGCTCGGTATATGTCTGCAATGATTATGGGCACATTGCTGAATGTCTGCCCACCAATCCCCTCCATTAGGGTCTTGGTTACCATAGCCAGCCTAGTATGGATTCTCTCTTTCTTCATTGGAAACACGATCCGACCCAGGAAGCAAAACATGAAGACGAATACCCTACGATGTATATGTCCCAAGGATATGATGGCAAACATGTCATGGTAGGTACGGTATGAGTTGCTGTGACCGTACCTTTCATACAGGTAGTCAAAAGGGATGTACGATTCCTTTAGGCATACCAATTCTGCATTCTTATTCAAACCCACCATTTTTTAGGAAACCCTTGCCTATGCGGTTCTCAGGCATTAGCAAACTCGGGGTTTCCCACACTAGACTAGCCAGGTCTCCTATCTCCTCTAGCAAAGGTGTCATTTCGATGTCCCCAAAGCAGAACATAGCCCTTTCACAGTCCCAAAATAAGATAGCAGCTTCTATTATCATGTTGTTAGGCTGGATCTCTAGGAGGGATGGTAGATTACCCAGATATTTTCTGACGAGGGTTTTGTCACTAGAATGTAAATCTTCCCATCAACTTAGCAATCTTGGGTGGATATTGGTGACCATGCCGAATCTGGGGACTTCGTGCCTCATATTTTTGCAAGACAAACAAGGTTAGGTCCTTACCCCCACCAGAATCGACCATTTAACATCAACAATTAGCATGAAGCATTTAGTTCTCCAAATAAATGCACAGAACGTGATGATATCCATTTGGGTTTAGGGAAACCCAGTGGACTTTTGGATAAGGCTATCTTAAAGGATCATTACATGGACAACATAACTGACCCGGCTAGGTTCGACCATGATGCATGCGCAATTTAAACAGGGTAGGGTTTCTATGGGGTTTTAGACTGGTACCCTTGAGCGAACAACTCAAGGGGGAAGGCACGGAACTATCGACTGCACTGCTGATCGACTTTTTTTACCGCAAATAAGCCTTTCCGAATTTAGGGGGTAATGATATAGGAAGGGCGCAACCACTCATCAAGCGTTGCTATAGTATTTGTTTGGCACGAGTGGAGTATGATGTTGAGCATGATTATGCAATAATTAAAAGCATGTTGACATATATTTGCACGTTAAGAAAGCGATAAATACAACAATTTTATAATTTAAAGAAGTATAAAGGAAGGAAATAAGAAGGATATGTCAGTTTTGATTTTGAAGAAGAAATTAAATACTTAAAAGAATTAAACAAATAATTGCACATAGGGGGGTACAAATTCACAAAAAACGGTATGAAATGGTAAAAGCCTAAATATCCCCAGCATAGTTGCCATGCTGTCGCGCCCCCTTGTTCTTGCTAAATCGGGTTTATGACATTTTGGTTGGGACAACTCTTTCCTTTTGGAAAGAGGGTTTACATTTTGAAGAGTCTCCACCTAACGATTTAATAGGAAGGGACATTTTGGTTGGTACAACAAGGGAAGTTGTTCAATAGGACAGTTCTAAAAAAAGGGTAGAGTAATAAGCAACAGTCAAAACACAACACCCAAAACAGGTTCACACATAACGAAGGAACATAGGAACAAGGGAGGTTTAGCAACCACAAACAGGGGTAGTGGGATTTGGGGACACATAGGTCACATAAGTAAACACATAATTGCAGGAGCACTTAAGTATAAAATCAGCGATATGCTAAGGGGTTAGAGAACTTCAGGTTTAACATAGAATCTTGTAACTTAAGGATAGCCAACTATTTTGCACAGAGAGGTTCATGACAGAAATCAGAGAAACACAAGTAAGGAAGTGCCACATTGGGGTATATTAGGAAATGGGATAACATTTTATAAACATGATGAGTCTAAAGGAGGGGAGACATTCAAAAGCATGTTGATGAAATGATGAAGTAAACATATCAATTGCAAGTTGAATCAACAGAACCATAAGTTAAAACATACTAGAAAGAGGATGAAATGAAGCTGTAAAAGAAACACATTGTTATGAAACTTGAATTGAAATTAGAACATACCAGTAAAGAAGTAAACACAAAATGAGGGGCAAGAGAGTAGAGTAATCACCCTTGGCTTGCAGCCGGCTGACTTAGAACAATAGCAAGTAACCAGAGAAAGAGAGCAGAAGAATGTTTTTCTTTTGTGTGTGAGAGAGTTTTGAACTAATGTGTTCGTGTCTATGTTAGTGAAAGAGCTGCCTATTTATAGTTTTGAAAACAAGCAGCAAATAAGGTAAAAATCAGGGTTCAACAGTAATTATGGAACTATGTATTAATTAGAACAAAATCAGTACAAGTACTCCCTTAATTAAGGGAATCAATTCAAACGGTAAGAACAGGTAGCAAATAAGGAAAGAAATCAATCTGTAACTGAAGCATAACAGATAGGGAAATAATTCAAACATAGTAGGTACATAGTAAACAATTAGGGTTAGGTTCATAAGGCTCTAATTAAGGAAATAATATAAGAATCAATTAACATTATAGTCAGCCATGTAATAAGGCAAGAAGTAAACTAAAGGTCATAAATCAGTAAAGAATATTACCATACATCAAAGAATATTACCATAATTCAACTAGAAATAGTCCTGATTAGAGAAAATTACCACAAATTTCTGTCAATAAACAAAGTAAACATAATATAGGTGGGAGAAGCAAAATCAGAAACCCTAATGAGCACAAGGGGTGGGGGGAGAAAATCATAGAGACTCAAAACATATGCATTAGAAACAGACATACGCACAAATCAGACGAGCAAATAAGCAAAGATAGTCTCAGAACCCAGGATTAAAACCAAAAAATTAGGGTTCTTAGCATGATAAATCAGATAAAAGAGAAAAACTTAAATAACTGTTTAAACATAGTAAAAATCATAGAATAATACCAAAAATCAGAGGGAAAGTCATTTTGAGAAGGGGTTAAGAAACCCTAGTTTGAAGATGAAAAGGCGTTTTTGAAAAATCGGAGAGATTCTTAAGAAAGCAGTAAAGACAACTTCGAAAAACAGATCTAAGAAGTCAAGAGCTAAAATTAGGGTTTTAGAGAGAGATAACCCAGATATAGAGAGATTCCGGTTTAGAAGCCATGGATCTAGCCGGAAAATAGAAAAATCTTACTCAAACAGGCCAAGGTGACCGGAGAACGGCATAGAAATCATGGGAGGTGAGTGAACCGTCTTCTAGTTCCCTTGAGAGCCTCAAGGTAGCAAGGATCCAGCATGTGAGGGGCCATGGAGGCTAGGGGTGGTGGTGGAACCACCATTGATACCGGCGAGCCAACGGCCGGCGAATAGGAGCCATGGTTGTGCAGAGAGCTTGAGAGAGAATGAGAGAGTGTATCAGTGGAGTGAAGAGAGGAAATGATGGTTTGGGGGGAAGGGGGTATCTATTAGGTTAAATTAGGAAAGGATTAACCTGGACCGTTGATTAAAAATGATCAATGGCCTGGATTTGGGCGGAATTGGGTCGGGTAGGATTTAGGTTTTGGGCCTGGGGTATTGGGCTGTTTTAATTTGGTTTGGGGCTGGTTTAATTTAGGCTAGAATTGAAATGCAATAGGCTATTGTCGCACCTCCTTTTCGCCACGCCCGCGGGGCGCGTTGGGAGTTTTCTCCAATTGAAGGACAGTCGAAACGGGATTTGTTTATTTGTTTTAGAGTCTCCACTTGGGAATTTTAAGGCGTCCCAAGTCACCAATTATAATCCCTGAATCGAGGAGAATATGACTCTGTTTATTATTCTGCGAACCAGAAATCCTGAGTAAGGAATTCTGTTAATTCGGAAGAAGGTGTTAGGCATTTCCGAATTTCGTGGTTCTAGCACGGTCGCTTAACTGTTTTTATTATTGGCTTAATTATCTTGATTTTTATTAAATATTTTTATTACGTGATATTTCTACCGCTTTTACTTATTGTGGTTAAGAACCCTTCTTTGAATCGAATTATGCGTACGTATATTCGTGTTATAAATTAAAAAAAATGCGGAATTGTGTCACGCGTACGTGTACACAATAACTTTTGATAATATTTATTGAGTAATCATTTTTCCGAGATTGTGTTGAATCAAAAATATTTGTTTTTCTTGAATAGTGAACTGTACATCTCGGGTTTTTATGAAATTGATTTAACGCCTTTGGAAAAATCCTTTCATTAAATATTGTTCGAAATTGCGCGTACGCATAATCCGAATTTTTATTTTTAAAAATATAATCAGGGTATGCGAACGTATCCCTAATCGCGCGACATATTTGGAATGATATTACGGATTTTTCCATAAAATGTTTATTATATTATGAGAAATTTTCCTCTAAGATATCCTTAATTCTTGAAAAAGAATTCACAATTTTTGAATGTTGCCCATTGATTATAATTTCCGCATATAACATGTTTATCCAAGACTACTCAAATTCAAAGAACGGAATAAAAATATGATTAATACTATTTTTAAACAAATATGACATATATATATATGCCAAATAATAAATTGCATATGGAACTGAAAATAAATGATTCATAAAGGAAGGAAATATTTTCCGAGAATTTTCATTATTTATTTAATGCAAATTCTACTTCTAATTATCATTGATAGGAAGTGTGACAATTTATGCTTATACATTTCTTTTCATTCTTATGCTTGCTTTTAATCTAATAGGCCTAATTACTTGGTTAATTTGTTTTATGAAGGTAAATAGGCATCTAGTTTATGGGAAAGGAGTTATTATACAAGTTAATTCAATAAAATTACCTTACATGCAGCTTAACTGTATATCGTATTCATAACGTTTTAACATTGTAATAAGCTACATCATATCGCCTTTCGCCCACTTTTATACACACATCTGTTATCTTACCAACAACACCATCTTAACCTTATGTAACAATAAATATCACTACTGTAGTTTTCTTGGCACTTCTACATCACTTCTTACTTAACCAACATCAAAATTTAAATAATGACCAACATTCATACCATATTCCCTACTTCGACAATTTAATATGATTAAACTAATGAGATAATGAGCTAATGTTATTACAAATCTTTATACGAACTTTCAAAGTAAGACAATTAGCTCATAGCTATCAAATTGAATTCACTACTAATTAACTAACATAAAATAAAAATGAAATTTAAATTGATGAACTTGGACAAATAGAAAACAGAATTTCAATTCAAACTTCATTGATGAGTCATGTTGAATCTCTTTCCAACTTAAAATTTAAAAGACATGTACCTGAAAATGGAGGTAGAAGAAATGAATTTCAGCAGTGACAGCAGCAGCAAAGCAGCAAAATATACCAGTATTCCCACAGATTTGAGCCATAATGAGACCCAAGGAAAATAAATGCACAATAGCAGTATTCTTATGAGAAATTTCAGATTTGAACCACAAATTGCCACTAAAAACAGACCCGGACAGATTCTAGAAAAGTAACATTTTTCAGATTTTTTCAGTTTCTTTCCTGTTTTGGACTTCTTGTTTCTGATTTTTCTGTTTTTGTTGCTGTATATCTGTGTGTGTGTGTGTGACTGCCCTCTTGTTCCTTTTAAAACTCTCCTAAAAAATTCTCTCTCTCCCTTAAAAACTGATTAAAAGACTGCCCTTTAAGGTCTGTCCAGCTCCTGTATTTATACAGGGCTGGTTCTATACTAATTAGTATTGGAGGGACCCTTTATCCCTTTAACAACCAGAAAGTTTCCATTGAAACTTCTTTTTAATACTTTATGTGATCCTAACATGATTTTCAGCAGCCCCATTATCCCTTGTTCCCCCTTTATTACTTAAATATAGCCATTATCACTACATTATAATACACTAGCCTTAACACCCTGTTTTTTACTGTTTCATTCCCAAAAGTGCCCCTGAAATCCTGATGTTATTACTGAAAAATCAGAACCTACAGCAAAACAGATTCTAAAATCTGTACAAACTTAGTTATTCCAGCTATAACCAATCCAATTAACCTCTTAATACAGTTGTATCTGACCAACTTTTGTAAACTTGAATCCAAACTTGACATTACAGCAATATTTCACTGAATTCAGAACTAACAACATATTACTGAAATTATCAAAACAATTCAGACTGGACCTAACACTAAACTAGAATCAAACACACACAGGATCATTGTCAATACTGACAATGTCCTGAAACCTTAATGTTCAGACAATAACATATATACAACCTTTATTTGACAGATTCATATAAACCAGGATATTTAACTGACGAGTATTAGTTAAAAACAATTATCTACAATATCTGTCAACAAACAATACATAATAATAGAAAACAGATTGTTTCAATTAGTAATATTATGAATGAGAATTCATAATATAACTAATCGACGGACTTAATCGAGTCGATTGCTTACATTATAAATATTCACAACCAACAGAATTAATTTATACTTGACCATATATACGGGCATGAGACAAAGATGACAGAATTAATCAAATAAAATCATAAAAAACTAACAAGCTATTAAGACAGACAACAATACACGTAGAATACATAAAGAAATAGAAAATACCTCTGAATCTTCAATTAAACTCGAACTCAACTCGGCTTTCGGATTTTTTTTTTTTTTGAAATCAAACAGACCTTAGTCGAAGTATTTTTCCACTGAAAATACTTCGACTAAGGTCGATTAAACCTCAATCCTTTAATCAATTTGGATAAAATCCAGAAATTTGGTATTTCTAGGTTTCCTGAAGGCTCGATTTGGGATCTAATCATTTCTGGTTAGATTCGAGGGAAACCAAGTACGACACAAGGGTGAGGGAAGCCTAGGGGTTATTTGGTGTCACTTTGGAACAGATCTGGGTAATTTTTGTTTGACTCGAATCTTCAAAAGAAGATTTGAGAAGCTCTGAAGTGATTCGAGCCAAACTATCTTCAGATCCATAACAAGGGTTGTTAGGGGAAGCCATGGTGTTAATTTGGGGTTGATTGGTTTAGGTCTGAACTTGGCTCGAATCTTCAAATGAAGATTCGAGAACCTCCAGGGAGATTCGAACCAAGCAGGTAACATATTCGGATAGAGGGTGTTCAGGGGGTTCTGGGGTGTCAAGGTGGTGACCGGCGGCGTTGATGCCGCTGGGTTTCAGGCAGTGGAATCCTAGGGCGGCTAGGGTTAGGAGTGGGGGGTCTGGGGGACTATGATGAATAGTGTAGGAGGGGGTGTTCAGTTAGGGGCCGGGTAAGGCTTGGGGACTTATATAGGGGTGGGGTGGATTGATGTTATCCGTCCGATCAAGTAAGATTAAGGGCCAGGATTAATCCACTAATCCGAACGACGTCATTTGGTCTAAGTTCAGGGTCGGCCTGTATTGGGTCAAAGGGTCGGGTTACGGGTTTCGGGTAAGGGTAGGAGATCTTGTCCGTTGATTGGATTTGATCGAACGGTCCATGCTGAACCATGACTAAACGTTGTCGTATTGACTCTTTTCAGACTGGACCGGACCGGGGCTAAAGGGGGGTAATTTGGTTTGGGCTGTTGGGGTAATTAATTTTGTTGGGACTGGATTTAAATCCAGGTCCGATTTTTATGTATATGTATTTTTATTTTATTTTTTTCATTTTTTCTAATTTAAATTTCTAATTGTAATTATAAAACAATTTTACCTTCACAAAAATATATCAATTACTCTATAACAATTATTTAACACATAGACAAAAACATCAATCACACCGTGAAACATTTAAAATAAAACCAATGCATATTTTTGTGATTTTATTTAGATTATCTCTTAAATGCATAATTAAATCCTATATTCATGCAAATATGTACTTTATTTTATTTTTGTTCAATTATGACAAAGCAAACATTTTACGGACATAAACAAATTTTTAACATCACGCACATTCAGAAATTACACAGTAAAAGAAATTTATTTTGGTTTATTTTGGAGTAGTTTTTCGTAAGGCAAAAATCACGTGCTCACAGCTGCCCCTCTTTGTGCAGAAACTCGAAGAGTTTTCGTACAAAGATAAAGTGAGCGGACACGAGCGATTTTTGCCCGTTCGAATACTCCGTGGGAAGCATTTTTTAGAAAGATTTGACCGAACCTCTGCTTCAGAGGTTTCCTACATATCCTTGGCTATAAAGGAATCAGGTCAATGTAGTTCGGGAAGTTTTGGGTAACTGGGATTACCGCGGGACTGTGATGTTACTGCTGCTTCGTGCTGCTTTTACTGCTTGCTGACCTCCTTATTACACCTTACTTTAAAGGAAATACAAAAAATTTAAACTAGATTATGGTACAGGAATTGTAAAAATCTTATCTAGATCATGACCTTGCGTTTCTTGTTGTCTTGATATCTTGGTGACTCTTGGGCATTTGGTTTATTCCGTATTCTTTTTCATTATGTCCCGTATTTTCTTTTGGGACTCTTGTTGTTTCTTGCTGGGGATTCTGTTGGACTCTTCTGCTTTATTGATTCTAAATGTGCTTCTTTCGTATGAGCGAGCTTTTGATTTCATCACTTCGATTTTATTCCCTCGTTCTTCAGGTGGGTGCCTTAACTGTTTCTTTTCTTTCTTCATCTTCATTCTCCAGGTGGACGCCTGACTTCTTTAATTCTTTATCCTCATTCTCCAGGTGGACGCCTGACTTCTTCTTCTCTTTATCCTCATTCTCCAGGTGGATGCCTGACTTCTTCTTTCTTCATCCTCATTCTCCAGGTGGACGCCTGACTTCTTCTCATCCTCATTCTCCAGGTGGACGCCTGACTTCTTCTTCTCTTTATCCTCATTCTCCAGGTGGACGCCTGACTTCTTCTTTCTTCATCCTCATTCTCCAGGTGGACGCTTGACTTCTTTAATTCTCTGTCCTCATTCTCCAGGTGGACGCCTGACTTCTTCAATTCTTTATCCTCATTCTCCAGGTAGACGCCTGACTTCTTTGATTCTCTGTCCTCATTCTCCAGGTGGACGCCTGACTTCTTTAATTCTCATCCTCATTCTCCAGGTGGACGCCTGACTTCTTCTTTCTTCATCCTCATTCTCCAGGTGGACGCCTGACTTCTTCTCATCCTCATTCTCCAGGTGGACGCCTGACTTCTTCAATTTCTCTATCCTCATTCTCCAGGTGGACGCCTAACTTCTTTAATTCTCTGTCCTCATTCTCCAGGTGGACGCCTGACTTTTTCTTTCTTCATCTTCATTCTCCAGGTGGACGCCTGACTTCTTTAATTCTTTATCCTCATTCTCCAGGTGGACGCCAGACTTCTTCTTCTCTTTATCCTCATTCTCCAGGTGGACGCCTGACTTCTTCTTTCTTCATCCTCATTCTCCAGGTGGACGCCTGACTTCTTCTCATCCTCATTCTCCAGGTGGACGCCTGACTTCTTCTTCTCTTTATCCTCATTCTCCAGGTGGACGCCTGACTTCTTTAATTCTCTGTCCTCATTCTCCAGGTGGACGCCTGACTTCTTCAATTCTTCATCCTCATTCTCCAGGTGGACGCCTGACTTCTTTAATTCTTTATCCTCATTCTCCAGGTGGACGCCTGACTTCTTCTTCTCTTTATCCTCATTCTCCAGGTGGACGCCTGACTTCTTCTTTCTTCATCCTCATTCTCCAGGTGGACGCCTGACTTCTTCTTCTCTTTATCCTCATTCTCCAGGTGGACGCCTGACTTCTTCTTTCTTCATCCTCATTCTCCAGGTGGGCGCCTGACTTCTTCTCATCCTCATTCTCCAGGTGGACGCCTGACTTCTTTAATTCTCTGTCCTCATTCTCCAGGTGGACGCCTGACTTCTTCAATTCTTTATCCTCATTCTCCAGGTGGACGCCTGACTTCTTCAATTCTTTGCGAGGTATTTCCTGACACAAATATTGTTTTTGCCCCTGTTTTAAATCAAAGAAAACTTCGTTAGTTTAAAGCAGGGTGGTTGGCTGTGGTATTCTTGCAGATGGTGATGTTTCTCTTCGTCTCTCTTTTGCCTTGGGATGATTGAAAAGACTGTTTTGTCTTTGTAATTGAGCCTTGACTATAGGATTCCCCTCTGTGTCTTTTTCCTTCAAAACCTTTCAACTGTAATCATGTGCCTCTTTTGCCTTTGCTGATCCACTTTTGGTTTCATCTTTCTTACACCCGTATTTCATCTCCCACCTTTCGTGGCTGTATTTTGTAACCTTGAATCTTGGTAGTATACCTTGACATTCCTTCTTATTTGTTTGGAATAAAACTTATCTCAAAGCTTGGAGAAAGTAAGATTATTAGTAACGAAATACGTTGATTTCGACAATTATAGAATGAAAAGAAAAATTCAATTTTTGGATGACTGTTGGAAAAGGAATAAAGGACTTATCTGATTGGAATTACATGCACCAATGATCAGGGTATGCATTTTGGATTAATCAACCCAGTCTTTTAATCAATCTCCTCTCAATTGTCTCAAGGAGTTTTCATCGATAAATTTTTCTCGTTTTTCACTTCTCATTTCCTTTTCGCCTTGTGGTGCCTACAAAGGTTTTCACCAATAAGACTCTCTCATTTTTATTTTTTTCTCTCAACTTTTGTCGCCTTATGGTGCCCATTTCGGTTTTCACCTATAAGACTCTCTCGTTTTTACTTTCTTTTCTTGTTTGTACCAGAATGTTATGAACCATCTTCATTAGCATTTTTTCTAAGATTGGTCGAAAGGTCTTTTTGGTATGGGGTTCTTAGGTGAAAAACAATTTTGGTATGTGTTTGAAATTACAACTCTTGGAATCTTTTCTTATTCCTAATACAGTTCTTGCCCCAGTTCCTTGATTGGGGTCGCTTGATGTTTCTTTTTGTGCACATTTTATGTGTATTGTGCACCCTATGACCGAGCCGTGAAGCGCCTACGTATCCTTCTTTGAGGAATCAGGTCAAACGTAGTTCACCTCATAATAATGATGGTTTTTTTTCCTTTTTTTTTAATAATACTTTATTTTTATTGATTCCAAGAGAGGGTAGGAAAGAAACAAGTATGGCTCAAAGGGGAAGCAAATGGTATAGTGTTTGGATAGCAGAATAAATTGCCTTTGTCATTCCAATCTTCGAAATAATGCTAAATATAAACACTCAAAAAATTATGCATAATATCTCTTTACTGCGTCAGAATTGATCGCCATATCTATGCATTTGCCTTCAATGTCTGTTAAGCATAGTGCACCATTTGATAATACTCTGGTCACAATGAATGGTCCTTGCCAATTCGGGGCAAATTTGCCTCTTGCTTCAACCTGATGTGGAAGAATACGCTTCAGCACATGCTGACCTACTTCAAACTTCCGGGGACGCACCTTTTTATTGTATGCTCTTTCTATTCTTCTTTGATATAATTGACCATGGCATACTGCGGTCAATCGTTTTTCGTCAATCAAGTTCAACTGTTCTAGACGGGTTTTGACCCATTCATCATCATCAATCTTTGCTTCGGCGATGATCCGAAGGGAAGGAATCTCAATTTCTGCAGGAATTACTGCTTCAGTGCCATGTACCAACAAGTAAGGAGTGGCTCCTACTGAAGTGCGAACAGTAGTGCGGTATCCCAATAATGCAAATGGTAATTTTTCATGCCATTGTTTTGAACCTTCTACAATCTTCCGAAGTATCTTCTTTATGTTTTTGTTGGCTGCTTCTACTGCTCCATTCGCCTTGGGCCGATATGGGGTAGAGTTACGATATGTAATTTTAAACTGTTGACATACTTCTTTCATTAAGTTGCTGTTGAGATTAGCACCGTTATCTGTGATGATCACCTTCGGGATTCCGAATCGACATATGATATTTGAGTGGACAAAATCGACCACAGCTTTCTTGGTTACTGATTTGAATGTCTTGGCCTCAACCCATTTGGTAAAATAATCAATAGCTACCAGAATGAATCTGTGTCCATTGGATGTTGCCGGCTCAATTGGTCCAATCACATCCATGCCCCAGGCAACGAATGGCCATGGTGCCGACATTGTGTGCAACTCGGATGGTGGAGAATGAATCAAATCTCCGTGTATTTGGCATTGATGACACTTGCGTACAAAACTGATACAATCTCGCTCCATGGTAAGCCAATAGTAACCAGCTCGGAGGATTTTCTTTGCCAACACATATCCACTCATGTGGGGTCCGCAAACTCCTGAATGTACTTCAGACATGACAGTTGTAGCTTGTCTGGCATCTATGCATCTTAATAATCCAAGATCTGGTGTTCTTTTATACAAAACTCCTCCGCTTAAGAAGAATCCATTTGCCAATCGCCTAATGGTCCTTTTTTGGTCTCCTGTGGCTTGTGCGGGATATATCCCCATTCTGATATACTCCTTGATGTCGTGGAACCATGGTTCGCCATCAAATTCTTCTTCAACCATATTGCAATAAGCGTGCTGATCATGGACTTGAATATGTATTGGATCTACATAAGCTTTATCCGGATGGTGCAACATTGATGCCAGGGTAGCCAATGCATCGGCACCTCATTATGGATTCTTGGAATATGTTGGAATTCCACTGATTGAAAACGCTGACAAAGATCATGTAGACATTGCCGGTACGGGATGAGTTTTAAGTCTCGGGTCTCCCATTCTCCTTGAATTTGATGTACCAAAAGATCCGAATCTCCCATGACTAAGATTTCTCGGATACCCATGTCTGCAGCTAGCCTTAACCCCAAAATGCAAGCTTCGTATTCAGCCATATTATTGGTGCAATAAAATCGTAATTGAGCCGTAACAGGATAGTGATGCCCTGTTTCAGAAATGATTACAGCTCCTATCCCAACTCCTTTCATGTTAGCGGCTCCATCAAAGAAAAGTTTCCAGCCATACTTTTCAATTTGCTCCACCTCGTCGATATGCATTGTTTCTTCATCAGGAAAATAAGTCTTCAACGGCTCATATTCCTCATCGACCGGGTTTTCGGCTAAATGATCGGCCAGTGCTTGAGCCTTCATTGCAGTTCGAGTCACATAGATGATGTCGAATTCTGTGAGCAATATCTGCCACTTTGCAAGTCTTCCCGTTGGCATAGGCTTTTGAAAAATGTATTTCAATGGATCCAACCGAGAAATGAGGTAAGTAGTATAGGATGACAAATAGTGTTTCAATTTTTGAGCTACCCATGTTAGGGCGCAACATGTCTTTTCCAGATGAGTATACTTAACCTCATAAGCTGTGAACTTCTTGCTAAGGTAGTAGATGGCCTGTTCTTTTCTGCCAGTGAGGTCATGCTGCCCCAATACACAACCAAATGAATTTTCCAAAACCGTTAAGTAAAGAATCAAAGGTCTTCCTGGCTCTGGCGGGACCAATACGGGTGGGTTTGACAAGTACCCTTTTATTTTGTCGAACGCTTATTGACACTCATCGGTCCATTTGACTGCAGCATCCTTTTTTAACAATTTGAAAATTGGCTCACAGGTTGTTGTGAGCTGAGCAATAAACCTGCTGATATAATTTAACCTTCCCAACAAACTCATTACTTCAGTTTTGTTTCTTGGGGGTGGCAGTTCTTGGATGGCTTTGATCTTTGACGGATCTAGCTCAATGCCTCGTCGACTGACTATGAATCCCAGCAACTTTCCGGATGGAACTCCAAATGCGCACTTGGCAGGGTTAAGCTTGAGGTTGTACCTGCGAAGTCTTAAGAAGAACTTCCTCAAATCTCCAACGTGGTCGGCCTGATGCTTTGATTTTATGATCACATCGTCCACGTATACCTCAATCTCCTTATGTATCATATCATGAAACACTGTGGTCATTGCTCTCATATAGGTTGCTCCGGCGTTCTTTAAACCGAATGGCATTACCCGGTAGCAATAAGTTCCCCATGGTGTGATGAATGCCTTCTTTTATGCATCTTCTTTATCCATTAGAATTTGATGATACCCGGCATAACAATCCACGAAAGACCCTATATCATGCTTGGCACAATTGTCGATCAAAATATGTATATTGGGTAATGGGAAATTATCCTTTGGACTTGCTTTGTTGAGATTGTGATAGTCGACGCATACTCTAATTTTGCCATCTTTCTTTGGCACAGGAACGACATTAGCCAACCAAACAGGATATCGAGTAACTCGAATGACCTTTGCTTCCAATTGTTTGGTGATTTCTTCCTTAATTCTCATACTCATATCAGACTTGAATTTTCTCAGTCTCTGCTTAACAGGAGGCACCGTTGGATCGGTGGGCAATTTGTGGACCACCAAATCAGTGCTCAGGCCCGGCATGTCGTCATACGACCATGCAAAAACATCTTTGAATTCTATGAGTGCTTTAATTAACTCTTCTCGGATCTTTGGTTCCAGATGGACACTTATTTTAGTTTCCCGGACATTACTCGTGTCTCCTATATTGACTTCCTCGGTATCACTCAAGTTAGGTTTGATTTTTTCCTCAAAGTGAATTAACTCTTTACTAATCTCTTCAAAAACCTCATCTTCATCATATTCTGATTCATAATAACAATATATTTCTTGAATTAATATTTCGGAACCAGATTGATTTTTATGACTGGGCTGAGGATTCCTCATGCATGCCATATCACTAGAGCCAGCGTAAAAGGAACTGTACAAGAAAGAAGAAAAAAGAAAAGAAAGCTATTAGGAATAATAATAATAAAAAGGAAACTGCTTTTTATTGGATGATGAAAGATAACAAGGTTTTGCACACTTCAAACCGACTGTAAGATAAACTTTGGGATTACAACCTTGAAATAACCCAAACAAACTGAAAGAAAATCAAAATAAACTACCAAGACTCTTTTCGAATTGGGAGAGGAGTGGCTTTCCAATTATTGAGCTTTGTTTCTGGCCCAACGAATTGAACTTCTGCGTTGCTACACCCTTCTCCGCTTTCCAACATATTCACATCACTAAACAATTTCTCGAACCTTTCAATTAATTCCTCCTCAGGATTGACCCGGGATTTAGGAATTGTTGTTACTGGGCGATTTTTAGCGCCGGTCTTGACAAAAGACTTTGACAGATGTGGGACTGGTTTTGGAAGAACCCATGTTTGGCGTTTCAGCTTCCTGGCCCTTATCACGTCACTGGCAGTGGGTATGAACCCTAAACCGAATGTTCCCCAGTTCTTGGGGAGAGATACTGGTTGTACAATTCCTTGCAGAGATAAGCCCAGACCTTTGCCGGGTATAAAGCCATTCTTTAACATTTCGTAAGCTACCATGACTGATGCAGAAGATATCTTTGGATTCGGAAGGTATTTCCCTTCTGGAATTTTCTCTACTGACACTGTGTTGGTCACTTGGTATACCCATGGTCCTTGGTCAATTTCTGTTCCCTCGACCGGTACAATGGTACTGCTGTGAGCATTTAAACTTTCTTCTCCATACACGACTACTTCTTGATGATCCCATTCAAACTTGACAGCCTGATGTAGTGTTGACGGGACTGCTTTAGCAGCATGGATCCATGGTCGACCCAATAACAAGTTGTAAGAAACAGATATGTCCAACACTTGGAACTCCATTGTGAATTCAACTGGCCCTATAGTTAGTTCCAACACTATGTCGCCAAATGAATCTCTGCTTCCACCGTCAAATCATCGTACGCAGATACTATTTTTCTGGATCCTTTCCTCTTTAATTTTTAATTTATTTAAAGTGGAGAGAGGGCATATGTTTGCACTGGACCCATTGTCAACCAATACCCGGGTTACTACGGAGTTTTCACATTTCACGGTGAGATAAAGAGCTTTGTTGTGCTCGGTACCTTCCACAGGTAATTCATCATCAGCAAATGTAATTCTGTTCGTCTCAAAGATTCTGTTGGCTATTTTGCCCAAATGATTTACAGAGATATTTTCAGGAACATGAGCTTCATTCAGGATTTTCATCAACGCCAGACGGTGTTCCTCTGAATGGATCAGTAATGACAACAATGAAATTTGAGCGGGGGTCTTCTTTAATTGATCCACAACAGAATAATCATGGAGCTTCATTTTTCTTAAAAACTCCTCCGCCTCTTCTTCCGTCACAGCTTTCTTTGTTGATATTGGATTGTTTTTAGTTTTTCTCAACTCTTCGGGAGTAAAACATCTTCCCGAACGAGTCAAGCCTTGCACCTCACACACTTCTTCCTTGATTTCTTTGCCCTTGTACATTACGGTCACCCGTTCATAGTTCCATGGGATGGTTTTGTTGTTGATGATTGGCAGCTGAATTACAGGTGCAATAATAACCCGATCTGTACGTGCTCCTTCCACGAATACAACGGGTTTGTTAGCAACCCCTGGTACTATCACCTTCGGCCTCTCTTGTTTTGCGGCAACTTTGCTCGATGACCCCTCGTCGACTATCATAGATGGTTCATCACCATTTTTTTCTGTTTAGATACCGGTTTCTCCTCCATTAACTGCTTATCTGGCTTGGTTTCATGAGATTTGATCATCATGACAGTTTGTGACGGCTTCTTTGTCTCCCCATCAGCTTGTATGATTTCTATCATGTTAGCCTCTTGATGGGCTGGCATTGGATTTCTATTGATATTTGGAGCTTCGGGGGTTTGAACCTCGATTTTGTTAGTATCAATCAGCTCTTGTATTGCATTTTTCAAATGCCAACATTTCTCTGTATCATGGCCTGGTGCACCGGAGCAATATTCACAGCTAATGGTGTAATCCAGATTCTTTGGTGGAGGATTGGGTAGTTTGGATTGTATTGGTCTCAGCATGTCTAGCTGTCTCAACCTGTGGAACAGACTAGTGTAAGATTCTCCCAATGGAGTGTAAGTTTTCTTTTTCTGTTCCCTTTCTCCCCTGAATGCTGGCCTAGGCCTGAAACCTGGTCCGGGATAGGCTCGTGGGTAAGTACTTGGTGTGGTAGGAGCCCGCCAATTGGTGTGAACAGGTGGCTGATTGTATACTTAAGCATGGTTAATGGCAAAATGAGGCTCTGAAGGGTGATAGTAGTGTTGGGATGAATCATGGTGGTAAGCTGATTGGCGAGGTCGTTGTTGATTATAGTAAAGTGGTGAACCTCTGGGTCCCGGCCAAATTCCTGAATCAACTACTGTTGTTTCCTCCCTTTTCTTTCTTCCGATTCCTCCTACCCCGCCTTGAATGGCTTGAGTAGTTGCCTTAATTGCTGAATAGCTCATGATTTTATTTGTCTTGAGGCCTTCTTCCACATACCTCCCATCTTCACTACTTCGTTGAATGATTTCCCAACCGCTGAAACCAAATGGGTATAGTAAGTCGGCTCCAAGGCTTGGAGGAAGTAGTCTACCATTTTGCTCTCCTTCATAGGAGGATCTACTCTTGCTGCCTGTTCTCTCCACCGAAAACCATACTCTCTGAAACTCTCATTGTGTTTTTTCTCAAATTTGGTCAAAGATAACCGATCTGGGATGATTTCCAGATTGTATTGGAAATGGTATGCGAATGCCTGTGCCAGGTCATCCCAGGTGTACCATCTTCCATGGTCCTGGCGTGTATACCACTCCAAAGCTGATCCGCTTAGACTTTGACTGAAGTAAGCCATCAACAATTCATCCTTTCCCCCAGCTCCTCGCATCTTGCTACAGAAACCCCTTAAGTGGGCTACTAGGTCGCCGTGCCCGCTGTATAGGTCAAATTTGGGCATCTTGAAGCCAAATGGCAATTGTACATTAGGGAATAAACATAAATCTTTGTATGCTACACTGACTTGCCCACCTAATCCCCGCATGTCTCGGAACGATTGTTCTAGACTTTTGACCTTCCGGAACATCTCTTCTTGCTCAGCATTTTTGGCTGGCTTGTCAATTTCGGTTGGGAGATCAAAATGAGGAGTGGTTGAATGAATTTCGGAGGCTTTGAGGGTGGGCTCCGGAGGGTAATATTGGTTTTCCTGGGCTTGGAATGTAGGCTCACTAGGAGATTTGTGAAATGTAGCAGGGGGAGGTGCTACGAAAACAGGAGTCATAGGTGGAGGAAAGTACGGAACTGGCTTTGGAGGTGGAGACTGTGGTGTCTGAGAGGTAGTGCCTCGGTAGTGCTGATAAATGGGAAAACTTGGGGATAATTCAGTGGTGATATTATCCTGAGTTTGAGTCATTGATGGAGCAGGGTTATTTGGGTAAGATGGGGGTAACTGTCCTGTAGACCAAGCTTGGTACATCTCATCCATTTGCTGCTTGAGCTTAAACATCTCTTCTTTCATTTTCCCAACATTCATTTCTTCTATTTCCATACCTGTGTCAACATCTGGGATAGACATACTTTCGGGTATTGGTCCTTTGGATCTTGTGTGATAGTGATAATATGCCAGTATACTCTTTAGAGAAACTAACTGCTTGAATTCTGAAAATGAACAAACTTGTTAGTTTTGAGAGTTTAACACATATATAATCACACGTTGAGATGCAATGCTCCTAGACAAATAATCCCTTTCTATTATGCATTCGCTCGGTTGCTTGTGTCGTCCCAGCTTTCTTGAAATTGAAAAATTGTCATTCGCTTTTATTTACTATATATATCTTTATCGTGGTGGTCGAATCTTAGAGATTGGTATCATGCTCTTACATGAATCAGACCTTGCATAGTTCGGACCCAAGACAATCATTTTTATTCATTACACAAAGATGGAATTACATTTGAAAACTTTAAGAAAATGGCTTGAAAACAACACACTTAAATCAAAATAAAAGATACAATTCATAACATCTCACAACATGCCCCACTTTCCATTTTTGTTGTTAAATATTGGATTATCTGATCGATGTGGTGCTTGACCCGGATGACCTCCCAGTGTACGATACATCCTTTCCAACTCTATTGCTAGATGACGAGCAAAAGTGGGCGCATGCTCTGTAAACGCTTCATAATCCATTCCTTGGCAGTTTACATAACTTTGAGATGTGAAGACTGCCAGGTCGTGGATTTGTGCCCTGAAACCTTGGAGACGTTGGTCTTGGTCTTGTAATTGCTGCTGACGAGTGGTGGCTATATCTCTGACGCGGTTTTCACGATCTAGAGCTGATTCTAATAGAGCTCGGAGTCTGGCCTGCTCTAATCTTGCTTGCGATCTTTCCTTGTCGAGGTCTTCTTGTTGATATTCTCTGTTGCATCTTCTTGCCTCTTCTAGTTGTGCATGAAGCTGGTCTTCTGATCGCATCCAATAGTCTTTTTCCTTCTTGAATTGAGCCTTGTCTTTTTTGGATTGCCTATCTTGGCGTTCCTTGTTAGATCTGGCTTCTTCGTTTAATTGTTGGATCCTTTCTTTTGCTTTGCTCAATTCCCTTTTGTTTTCCGCAAGAATGGAATCATAATCTTGCATTTTTTCAAAGAGATTGGCGATGGTTTTTTGATCCTTCCAGCTCCTTCTTGGCGTTTCAGAGACTCTTTTCATTTTTTGGAATCGAGCATGAAGATTTTCATTCTCACAAGCTAGACTCTTTTTCTCGCCTTCGGCTTCTTGTTCTTGCAAATCTTTCTCCAAACTGAGGCTTCTTAGATTTTCTTTTAGGGCATGGATAGTTGCTTTGTACCCTTTTTCTTTTTCTCCCCAGATCAACCGTTCTTGGATTTTATCACTGAAGTTTTGAACATGGGGTCTTTTTGTTGGCCTTTTTAGCTCAGGTTCTGGTACATCATCCACGCGAGACCGCTTTTCAAACCACCTTGCATATCCAGGATTTATCTCACCCTTGGTAGTGTTTAGGACTTGAGTATCACTTTTCAAGTATCGGCACCCATTCCACATTTGCTGAAGTAAAGCTTCGGGAATAGTGGCTTCTGGGTGTAATTCGATTACTTGCATACTCAAATCTTCCTCATCAAGAATTATTTGATATCTCCCTAGTTGCCTTAGGACTCTCAGTGGTGCATATGGCTGAATGCTTCTCAATCCCAATAGTAGTAGATAACTATTTGAGGTTGACATGTGTATTACTTCCCTCATCGGGAGCCATCCCAGAGTCCATTCAATTTGATTTGCCGTTAAAGCCTTTAGATGAGATACCCATGCTTCTATCCCTTCTGGAGCTTGATAATTTTTTGTTCTTTCCTCATAGCTCTCGATGCAATTATCATTTTTTGACCCATATTGTATGATCTTGGGCTGTTGTTGGAGATGCTCCATCACCCATATTTGCAACAAAATTTTGCATCCTTCGAAGACCGTTGCTCCTGATTTACACAAAGTCAGAGCCCGATAAATATCTGATAGAATGATGGGGACTAGGGTGTGATTTTCTTTGGTAGTAAGGATTTGCACAACTTTTGCGGTGCGAATATCAATTGTTCGCTCTTTATTTGGGAAGACCATGACTCCTAGAAAAGCCACCATGAAAGCAAATCGACGGTGTATCTGCCAAGTGTCTTTGTTTTGCTTATTAGTAAGGCTTTTCTCATGAATTTCGAACCCATCTGATTTTCCAAACCTGGAATACAAGAAATTGAAGGAACAACATCCATTGATGACATTGCTTTTCCTGATTTGACTGCTGATGTTCAGAAGACCGAAGAATCGATGTATTGAAGGAGCCTTTGTGAATATCAAACTTTGATTTCTTAAACTTCCGTCAAAACCAACATAGCCAGCTATCTCCTCTAATGTAGGAGTAAGCTCGAAGTCAGAGAAACGAAAAACATTGTGAATAGGATCCCAGAACGTTACTAATGCCGTAATCAGATCATCCCGAGGCTCAACTTTCATAATGTCCGTAAGATTTCCCAAATGCTTGGCGACCCATTTTTGACCGTCTTCGCCTAAATCATACCACCACATTTGAAGCTGACATAGAAATTCCTCCGCACTTGCGGATGAGGGGCTTTGTGTAGTGCTCATTTTGTATCTGAAATTTAATTTTAATAAAGTCAAAATTTATACTAAAAATCATTTTCGAAATTTTTCTTTTTTTTTTTTTTTAAAAAAAAATTTTTAAAACTATATTTTTTCGAAATTTTTAAAGCAACCCATTTTATTCCTTGCTTCTCACCATGATTTTATTTAATCTGGTCAACAAGCATGTTCGAGGCGAATGAATGCACAAATAACAAGTAGGATGCATCATGATGGTCTTTTAATTTTTTGGTTCACCTGTCCTAGACAGACCCAACCCCTGTGTTGAGTCTCCAAGGCCAAATGCATATGATGCAAATATTCGTTCCTACTAGGATCCGGTACATGGCTGAGTTATTCTAAGTGTAAAACCTTAGGTTGATTGTTCTAAACCTGGCTTACCCAAACGGACAGTTTGACCCGAAGCGGGGGTAATGTACCGGGAGCACGAAAGTCTGCCCGGCCTAGTTACTTGTCCCAACTCCGTCTTATTTGGTATGACTTTAACATAAAGGTGGGTCACGCGCACGTGTACACCATAAATTCAGAAGACTCAGAAAGAAGGGGGTTTCGTAGCAGTTGTATATATTCACAATTCAAATAATATTAAAGCGGTAAAAAACAACATTTAGCATATTAGCATATAAACAGTTGAAAATCATATAGTAAATAAAGCCAATAAAACAGATATTTTAAGCTCGAATTCTTTAAACCCTGAACCAGAGATTCTGGGTTCGGTCCCCAGCAGAGTCGCCAGAGCTGTCGCACCTCCTTTTCGCCACGCCCGCGGGGCGCGTGGGGAGTTTTCTCCAATTGAAGGACAGTCGAAACGGGATTTGTTTATTTGTTTTAGAGTCGCCACTTGGGAATTTTAAGGCGTCCCAAGTCACCAATTATAATCCCTGAATCGAGGAGAATATGACTCTGTTTATTATTCTGCGAACCAGAAATCCTGAGTAAGGAATTCTGTTAATTTGGAAGAAGGTGTTAGGCATTTCCGAATTCCGTGGTTCTAGCACGGTCGCTTAA
The DNA here is from genome assembly GCF_000715075.1 of Nicotiana tabacum. Lineage (NCBI taxonomy): Eukaryota > Viridiplantae > Streptophyta > Magnoliopsida > Solanales > Solanaceae > Nicotiana > Nicotiana tabacum. Next base: position 17,067,411 of record NC_134080.1, read on the forward strand.
CTGTTTTTATTATTGGCTTAATTATCTTGATTTTTATTAAATATTTTTATTACATGATTTTTCTACCGCTTTTACTTATTGTGGTTAAGAACCCTTCTTTGAATCGAATTACGCGTACGTATATTCGTGTTATAAATTAAAAAAAATACGGAATTGTGTCACGCGTACGTGTACACAATAACTTTTGATAATATTTATTGAGTAATCATTTTTCCGAGATTGTGTTGAATCAAAAATATTTGTTTTTCTTGAATAGTGAACCGTACATCTCGGGTTTTTATGAAATTGATTTAACGCCTTTGGAAAAATCCTTTCATTAAATATTGTTCGAAATTGCGCGTACGCATAATCCGAATTTTTATTTTTAAAAATATAATCAGGGTACGCGAACGTATCCCTAATCGCGCTACATATTTGGAATGATATTACGGATTTTTCCATAAAATGTTTATTATATTATGAGAAATTTTCCTCTAAGATATCCTTAATTCTTGAAAAAGAATTCACAATTTATTGAATGTTACCCATTGATTATAATTTCCGCATATAACATGTTTATCCAAGACTACTCAAATTCAAAGAACGGAATAAAAATATGATTAATACTATTTTTAAACAAATATGACATATATATATATATATATATATATATATATATATATATATATTTTTAAACAAATATGACATATATATATATATATGCCAAATAATAAATTGCATATGGAACTGAAAATAAATGATTCATAAAGGAAGGAAATATTTTCCGAGAATTTTCATTATTTATTTAATGCAAATTCTACTTCTAATTATCATTGATAGGAAGTGTGACAATTTATGCTTATACATTTCATTTCATTCTTATGCTTGCTTTTAATCTAATAGGCCTAATTACTTGGTTAATTTGTTTTATGAAGGCAAATAGGCATCTAGTTTATGGGAAAGGAGTTATTATACAAGTTAATTCAATAAAATTACCTTACATGCAGCTTAACTGTATATCGTATTCATAACGTTTTAACATTGTAATAAGCTACATCATATCGCCTTTCGCCCACTTTTATACACACATCTGTTATCTTATCAATAACACCATCTTAACCTTATGTAACAATAAATATCACTACTGTAGTTTTCTTGGCACTTCTACATCACTTCTTACTTAACCAACATCAAAATTTAAATAATGACCAACATTCATACCATATTCCCTACTTCGACAATTTAATATGATTAAACTAATGAGATAATGAGCTAATGTTATTACAAATCTTTATACGAACTTTCAAAGTAAGACAATTAGCTCATAGCTATCAAATTGAATTCACTACTAATTAACTAACATAAAATAAAAATGAAATTTAAATTGATGAACTTGGACAAATAGAAAACAGAATTTCAATTCAAACTTCATTGATGAGTCATGTTGAATCTCTTTCCAACTTAAAATTTAAAAGACATGTACCTAAAAATGGAGGTAGAAGAAATGAATTTCAGCAGTGACAGCAGCAGCAAAGCAGCAAAATATACCAGTATTCCCACAGATTTGAGCCATAATGAGACCCAAGGAAAATAAATGCACAATAGCAGTATTCTTATGAGAAATTTCAAATTTGAACCACAAATTGCCACTAAAAACAGACCCGGACAGATTCTAGAAAAGTAACATTTTTCAGATTTTTTCAGTTTCTTTCCTGTTTTGGACTTCTTGTTTCTGATTTTTCTGTTTTTGTTGCTGTATATCTGTGTGTGTGTGTGTGACTGCCCTCTTGTTCCTTTTAAAACTCTCCTAAAAAATTCTCTCTCTGTCTTAAAAACTGATTAAAAGACTGCCCTTTAAGGTCTGTCCAGCTCCTGTATTTATACAGGGCTGGTTCTATACTAATTAGTATTGGAGGGACCCTTTATCCCTTTAACAACCAGAAAGTTTCCATTGAAACTTCTTTTTAATACTTTATGTGATCCTAACGTGATTTTCAGCAGCCCCATTATCCCTTGTTCCCCCTTTATTACTTAAATATAGCCATTATCACTACATTATAATACACTAGCCTTAACACCCTATTTTTTACTGTTTCATTCGCAAAAGTGCCCCTGAAATCCTGATGTTATTACTGAAAAATCAGAACCTACAGCAAAACAGATTCTAAAATCTGTACAAACTTAGTTATTCCAGCTATAACCAATCCTATTAACCTCTTAATACAGTTGTATCTGACCAACTTTTGTAAACTTGAATCCAAACTTGACATTACAGCAATATTTCACTGAATTCAGAACTAACAACATATTACTGAAATTATCAAAACAATTCAGACTAGACCTAACACTAAACTAGAATCAAACACACACAGGATCATTGTCAATACTGACAATGTCCTGAAACCTTAATGTTCAGACAATAACATATATACAACCTCTATTTGACAGATTCATATAAACCAGGATATTTAACTGACGAGTATTAGTTAAAAACAATTATCTACAATATCTGTCAACAAACAATACATAATAACAGAAAACAGATTGTTTCAATTAGTAATATTATGAATGAGAATTCATAATATAACTAATCGACGGACTTAATCGAGTCGATTGCTTACATTATAAATATTCACAACCAACAGAATTAATTTTATACTTGACCATATATACGGGCATGAGACAAAGATGACAGAATTAATCAAATAAAATCATGAAAAACTAACAAGCTATTAAGACAGACAACAATACACGTAGAATACATAAAGAAATAGAAAATACCTCTGAATCTTCAATTAAACTCGAACTCAACTCGGCTTTCGGATTTTTTTTTTTTTTGAAATCAAACAGACCTTAGTCGAAGTATTTTTCCACTGAAAATACTTCGACTAAGGTCGATTAAACCTCAATCCTTTAATCAATTTGGATAAAATCCAGAAATTTGGTATTTCTAGGTTTCCTGAAGGCTCGATTTGGGATCTAATCATTTCTGGTTAGATTCGAGGGAAACCAAGTACGACACAAGGGTGAGGGAAGCCTAGGGGTTATTTGGTGTCACTTTGGAACAGATCTGGGTAATTTTTGTTTGACTCGAATCTTCAAAAGAAGATTCGAGAAGCTCTGAAGTGATTCGAGCCAAACTATCTTCAGATCCATAACAAGGGTTGTTAGGGGAAGCCATGGTGTTAATTTGGGGTTGATTGGTTTAGGTCTGAACTTGGCTCGAATCTTCAAATGAAGATTCGAGAACCTCCAGGGAGATTCGAACCAAGCAGGTAACATATTCGGATAGAGGGTGTTCAGGGGGTTCTGGGGTGTCAAGGTGGTGACCGGCGGCGTTGATGCCGCCGGGTTTCAGGCGGTGGAATCCTAGGGCGGCTAAGGTTAGGAGTGGGGGGTCTGGGGGACGATGATGAATAGTGTAGGAGGGGGGGGTGTTCAGTTAGGGGCCGGGTAAGGCTTGGGGACTTATATAGGGGTGGGGTGGATTGATGTTATCCGTCCGATCAAGTAAGATTAAGGGCCAGGATTAATCCACTAATCCGAACGACGTCGTTTGGTCTAAGTTCAGGGTCGGCCTGTATTGGGTCAAAGGGTCGGGTTACGGGTTTCGGGTAAGGGTAGGAGATCTCGTCCGTTGATTGGATTTGATCGAACGGTCCATGCTGAACCATGACTAAACGTTGTCGTATTGACTCTTTTTCGGACTGGACCGGACCTGGGCTAAAGGGGGGTAATTTGGTTTGGGCTGTTGGGGTAATTAATTTGGTTGGGCCTGGATTTAAATCCAGGTCCGATTTTTATGTATATGTATTTTTATTTTATTTTTTTCATTTTTTCTAATTTAAATTTCTAATTGTAATTATAAAACAATTTTACCTTCACAAAAATATATCAATTACTCTATAACAATTATTTAACACATAGACAAAAACATCAATCACACCGTGAAACATTTAAAATAAAACCAATGCATATTTTTGTGATTTTATTTAGATTATCTCTTAAATGCATAATTAAATCCTATATTCATGCAAATATGTACTTTATTTTATTTTTGTTCAATTATGACAAAGCAAACATTTTACGGACATAAACAAATTTTTAACATCACGCACATTCAGAAATTACACAGTAAAAGAAATTTATTTTGGTTTATTTTGGAGTAGTTTTTCGTAAGGCAAAAATCACGTGCTCACAGCTATTAGTTAAATACCCAATTAAATTAAATAAAACAATTTATAAAAGTAGCTGATAATTTTACCAAATGGATTTCATGTGTAGAAAATAGTTAAAAATGATTACTTAGTATTTAAAAATATAAATTCTTAATTTTCGATCAAAAATAGTATAAAATCATATGACTGGGCTATAATTGCAAAGTTATTGCAATTATAACCAAAAGATACCAATTTGGCTAATTATAAAATAATTTGGTTTAAACAGGACCATAAATAATAAATTAAATCAAGAGATGCTTTTAAAATCATTTGTAATGCCATGTAATAATTATTTATTGGGAATAAAATGCTAGATAAATTAATAAATATATAGGAAAATTATAGAAAAATATCAATTGCTATTAACGCATGATTTTGAAAGTATATATGCAATTTTAAAATATTTTTGGGAAAAATTGGGTATCAACAATTACTTACCTCAAACAAGCCCATTCCAATATCGAGCAAGCCAAGCGATGCTCCCAAAATGCTATCTCACGCGTTCCGACCTCTGAACGACTCGAAACTAACCAAAAACAACTCAAATAATCAAAAGCCCAAAATTGGCCAAAAAGCCCAACCCGTGCCCACGTCTCGAAACCCAACAGAACTCCGAAATCCGACAACCCATTCAATTATGAGTCCAGCAATACTAGTTTCATCCAATTCTGACTCCGAATCGATGTTCAAAACTTAAAAATTTACTTTATAAAACTTTAGACAAAACCCCCAAATTTCACTTTGAAATCATCAATTAAATGCCAAAAACGAAGATGAGTTCAAGAAATATAACCAAAACCGATTAGAGAACACTTACGCCAATATATACGGTGAAAATCGCCTCCAAAATCACCAGATCTGAGCTCCTCAACTCAAAATATGACCAAATGAACAACCCCTTGTTTTATATATTTTTCTGCCAGCTATTCTGCCTCGATTCTCCTGCCAAACGATCCCTAAACTCGCTTTTGATGCATCCAATGGATTCCTTGAACACTTTTAGTCAAGTTAGGCTCTTGAATCACTCTATTTGACCATATATTTAAGGAAATATGTTGGTTTCAATATTTGAAAATAGTGTAGATTTTTAAATACGAATTCAGTGGCAATTTCGTATTAAACTGAAAAATCTGGCAACCCAATTCTTAGTAAAATGACCATAAAATTCTCATACGATGTCCAAACTCGACGATTCTTTTTGATATGGCTCTGTAATTACGATACAAATCTAATGCTTCAATAAAAATAGAAATAAGAAACTCATTTGCTTAATGTAGTATCATTTATGCTTGAAAAACGACGTCGAAACATCAAAAACGAGCACAACACAACCCAAACCTATCCGAAACTCACCCGAGCTCCTCGGGATCCTGTTCGAACATACCAACAAGTCTCATATCATAACACATACCTACTTGAGGCCTAAAAACACACATAACAACATTGAAACGATGAATCACACCTCAATTTGAAATCATGAACTTGAAACTTCCACAACCAATGTCAAAACCTATCAAATCATGTCTGATTGACCTCAAACTTTGCATGCAAGTCACATTTGACATTGGGGACCTGCTCCAACTTCCGGAATTGGAATCCGACCTTGATATCAAAAAGTCTACTCCCGATCAAACTTTTCAAAATTCCAACTTTCAGTATTTCAAGCCAAAGTCTACTACGGACCTCCAAATTACAATCCGGACGTGCTCTTAAGTCCAAAATCACCCAACAGATCTAACAGAACCATCAGAAATCCAATCCGAGTCTAACTTCTAAACTTGATCAAATCTTTCAAAGTTAAAGCTTCTAGCTGAGAATCATTCTTCCAAATTAATTCTGAATAACCTAAAAACCAAAACCGACGATTCACATAATTCATAATACTTCCTATGGAGCTACTGATGCCCTCAAACAACCGAGCAAAGTGCAATTGCTCAAAATGACCGGTCGGGTCGTTATATCCACCCTCACTGAAACATACGTTCATCCTCGAACGTGCCCATAGTTATTCCAAAAGCCATCAACTTGTTGTATAATCTCACTATCACATACCCGAGGGTGATACCACGTTACCCTATCCCATATAGGTCTGATAACGCAACTTGACTAAAATTTCTTAATCAAACCTAGTCCATAAGTCTTAGGGCCCAATTTCCAACATCCGGAATTTTCTATAAGATCAGATCTCGCATCTACACACTATATAAGTCTGAAAAAGCTGTATCAAACCATATCCGTAATCCAAGATGTAATCACATGATATACCACATAACTCAAACACTTATGGCGATAGTCCTAATCACAATAGCTGCTCAAAACAACCCAATACCGATAATATACCTCTTAAAAAACAAAGCCTCGTTCTAACACTTTCATATACTGCCAATGATGAAAGAAACACGCAGAAACTCATAACCATTCGTCTGATCAACAAGTCATGGAGCTCCCTCTTCTTCGAAAGGAACTATAGCAGATTTCTAAGCCGACTTCCCATATTATCCCTCCAACCATGCTGTAACCAATTCTGATAGTAATCATTCTAGGTCCAATGACCTCATCTCATCCGACACGACCACTCTGATGACATGACATATCAATACAATCCAAAGCCATAACATGTGCAACTCATGCACCCAATAGCAACATCCCAAATGTACTCAAATCATGAAAAGAATTACTCAAATGAGAGGACTATCCCGCAAGCTTAACAAGTACTGCCAAAACGACATACTGAAAATCAATCACACCTCGTAGGACCATCACACGAATCTAACACAAAGTTTCATACCTCAACATAATTTCGCTGCAATGTGTGCCAATCCAAACACTAATCCATGGCATATACCTCAAGCCACCTTGCTCAAAATCAATAACCACGCGTGACGACATCAAGTACTCAAAGTGCATTACCATAATGACGGAGAAGCAAATAAGATAACACCACATGAAACCTGTAAGAGCATAACCAATATGCCATCCACCAAGCAATATCCATTACTCTTCCTGCTAAAATTCTACTATAAGACCCCAATAGAACCGCACCATATGTGCATATAACCATCAAATCATAACCCCACGTAACATAGAAGAGTACTTCATAGATCACTCCCGAACACGAATAAGCTTAACAACAATTGAATGGCACATCCCTCAACAATGGAAATTCGGAGTCAACAAATCCAACCCGGTACAGAACACACCTCCATGTTGGGCCTACCAATGAGCCCCAAATCAGGTCTGGTTCCCCACGGTAGATAAATAACCCTCCAAAAGTCTACAATGACTGAATCACAACACATACTAACCTATGAATAACCTTGGCTACTTTTTACGGTTCACAACCACGAACAATCTACTCACGAGAACTCCCAGTCTCTAAATCCATAGAACATACGAATCACCATCTCTAATCTCAACTCCACTACCTAAATGCTCACACTTCTCCAATTACATAGTCACCCCACAAGGAATACTTCCAAAATTCTTCTGTGCCACAAAGAAAAATTTGAACTCCAATAGTCGATCAAACAAGAGAGTGTCGCAAGCCCACAATACCAATGAAGTATCCATAACTCCCACACATTTCCCTTTCTGAAATGTATACTCTCATCAAGCCATACCAGTTAGTAATATCATTTACTTAGAAACTGTCCATGCTGCCTAAGAATTTATGACCTTCCTTTCAGAACTGAACCGTGAGATTACACATGCAAATCCCAACCCTACACAACATATGGCATATACCATGCCATCCCATGATAAATATGAGAACTTCATAATCCACTACGAGTCACAAACAACTACATACTCAACTAGCCAAGAACTTTTCATCTGACTCCATCTAAGGGAAGATCACTATACATCACATGCTTCTCACGCTAGTAGAAGATATACCTCTCTAACCGTGGTAGAAACCATCAAGAACTCTCTAAATCCCATTTTCTCAAAACCCAACCATCAGGACGGAATCCTTCTAACCCAACCAAGCTACGCAGGTCACCAAAACACAAGAGCATTGCCATGAAACACCTGCAGAAACTCATTACCTCATAAACACCCAAAGAACTAATCATACCCATTACCATGTCGATCCAACCTACTACCAAGTTGTCCTATCTATCCGAGTTCCTTCTGAATTGCATTCACATTGATACTTCTCCTCGCCATAATACCTCAATTCTCAACCCAGACTCAACACATGAGACCTAACATAAACCACACTGCCATAAGGCTCATAAGCCACTGAATGTTCTCTTAAGCACCCAAAAAGTACCACAATGGAGATACCCATTCCAAAGAGACCTTTTATGAATTTCAAGTTGTTCAGCTTACTTTTTTTATACTGAAATGTAGAATCCACAAATATGTAGAAATACTGGGAGCCTCGATACCATCCAATGTAACTCTCAACTTCTAGCCACATACGAACCCGCAAAAATTCTCAATTGCCACATATAAATCTTAAATTCATTAGAATCGTTCTCGAGAGTTATCTACTCTGCTCAAATCTCAATTAGACTGATCAAATACGCCGATCGACCTGAGCCCCATTAGCACTCCAACACCCAAGGATGTAACCCCACCTAAATGCAATCAGATAAATTTCTGCTCCACGCATATTACATCCTTCACCAATAACAACTCAAATCATTCCATGATTCTCGTATACTCATAAAACCTAATACAACTCGTATCCAAAAATTCCCTTTATTCAAGTCATCCTTGATCTCAACCTCTGCAAGTCATAACTGATTCACCAGTATACCTCAAACTAAAACTAATATGACAATTAGTCGTGCAATCAACTTATCAATAGCAAACTTTCCCACTTGGCTCAAAGCCATAGATCAAAACACACAAAAAACTCACAATGGCCATACTCTATTACTGCAATAATACCATTGTGAGATTGAACTAAATCCTTCACAAGCTCGTGCAACACAAATCATCTAGTACTTCAAATTATCTGCAAATATTGCATTCACCCTCGTAATAGTCAAGACAACTCTCATACGCGATCCAAACTCAATTTGCAGCACATATAATTCACTAGTAAAGGAGGACTCGCTACAAAACAACATATGGATCACACGCCCTCAGGACACACTGCAAGAGATAACCCACATGTTTCGTCTCAAACTAACATCTCTTTATACCCTTCCACCGTCATAAACATCACGCAATCACTTAATCTTCCTGAGTCTGAACTCATATCACGACATGAAATCTACTTCATTTCCCAACTAAACAACATGAAAAGATCCTTGAACACACCCATAACTTGGGGCTATACATCAAATCAAGATGGAAATCAAGCACCAAATAGTTCTTTCTACCCTCAAGCAAACCCTCATTGTCACATCCAAATCATATGAACAGATCTCGCAGTCACATCATACTCATCACGTAGCCATCCAGCCATCACTTCCACTAATAGGAACACTACCGAACATATAAATCCAAAAGCACGCGCTCACATAATCAACGCCTCAGTGTTCAAGCTACAGGAAAAGCCCGGCCCCAAGTCTCCCAACATCAACACACAAAAATCACATCTCACCTCTCGTTCAGGGAATCATAAGTCGTCGATGCACAACTGATACCAAGCGCTCATGCGTCCATACTAACGCGTGGAAGGAATTTCAAGAGTTACATTGCAAGCTGAATCAATGTCGCACGATAAGAATTGAAGAATGTGGGATTTTCTAAAGGTTGTGCAGCCTCTCGAAGATAAGTACAGACGTCTCTGTACTGATCCGCGAGACTATACTAAACATGCTCATGACTCGTGAAACCTATGTAACCTAGGCTCTGATACCAACTTGTCACGACCCAAAACTAACTCTGTCGTGATGGCGCCTAATGTGGTACTAGGCAAGTCAACACACTACCAAAACCAATCAATATTTTTATTTTTAAGACAAAACCAAAGCTATTTAACAATAAACCTACATAAGGAGTTTAAATCAAAACAATAGTGCAAAAAGAAAGCCCGACATCAGGGTGTCACTAGTCATGAGCATCTACTACAATCGTCTGACAACATCAAGATTAACATAACATAGTAATAATTGAATACAACTAAGGGAGGATAAGAAGGGAGAAAAGCAGGGCTACGATCACCAGGCAGCTACCTTACTAACTCCGATTGACCTGCCACTAAGTAATCAACACCCGCTACCGGGTTCAGAAATACCTAGATCTACACACAAGGTGTAAGGAGTAATGTGAATACGCCAACTCAGTAAATAATAAAAGTAAATAGAGACTAAGCAGTAGTGACGAGCAATAAAACACATACAGATCATATCATGAAATCTCAGTAAATTACAGCAGGCTTTTAAATCAGGGTTTTGAATCAACTCAGCTCATTTAAATCCAGTTTCAGTAAAACCATTTAAAACATCTTTCAACAATTTTCAACAAAGTGATGAAAAATGAGTAAAAATGCTAAAAGCATAAACAACCCCTCAAGAAAAACTCACTCTTATACAGCCTCTCGGTCAACATAAATATAGAACAACCCATCGACGAACATCACTCGTAAACAGCCCCCTCGGGCAAACCTGAATCATAAACAGCCCCTCGGGAAAACCTCACAATCACTCATATACAGCCCCTCGGGCATTACCTCATAATCGCTCATAAACAGCCCCTCGGGCATAATATGAATCAAGAATAGCCCCTCGGGCAAAGCATCATATCATTCACTAAGGGTACCCGCACTCACTTGGGGTGTAAAGACTCCGGAGGGGCTCCTACAACCCAATCGCTATAACAAGCCACCTCATGACATAAATCAATTAGGCCCTTGGCCTCATAACAAGCCACCTCGTGGCATAAATCAATCAGGCCCGCGGCCTCACAAAAATCATGAATCAATAATAACATGTTGCGGCGTGCAACCCGATCCCTTAATATCCTCAAAACACAGGCCCTCGGCCTCACTCACTCAGAAACCTCTCAAGTCACTCGGGCTATCAGTAAAACAAGGCGCTCAACCCAAAAATTTTATTTTATATATCAAAACGGAGTAATAACGACTAAGTTATGAAATCAGTAAACACAACATGGCTGAGTATAGATCTTAAATCAAAACAGTGAGAGAACAATAAGAAAAAGCCCCTAAGGGTCCAAACAACTCTGGCATAAGGCCCAAATATGGCATTCAGCCCAATTTAAAGGAAATTCTTTCTAAAACACATAAGTATCATATAATTTAAGTCAAATACGCAACTTGATAGTTGCTACGGGATGGACCAAGTCACAATCCCCAATAGTGCACGCCCACACGCCTGTCACCTAGCTGTGCGTCACCTTAAAATAGTTAAGCAATGTGAAATCCGGGGTTTGATACCCTCATGACTAGATTTACAATCATTACTTACCTGAAACAAGCCAATTCCAATACCGAGCAAGCCAAGCGATGCTCCCAAAATGCCATCTCGCGCGTTCCGGCCTTCGAACGGCTCGAAACTAACCAAAAACAACTCAAATATATCAAACAATGCTAAAGCAACCAATCCTAATTGAAAAAGGTCGAATCTTTAATCAAAAGCCCAAAATCGGCCAAAAAGCCCAATCCGTGCCCGCATCTCGGAACCCAACAAAACTCACAAAATCCGACAAACCATTCAATTATGAATCCAACCATACTAGTTTCATCGAATTCTGACTCCGAATCGATGTTCTGAATTTAAAATTTTACTTTATGAAACTTTAGACAAAACCCCCAAATTTCACTTTGAAATCATCAATCAAATGCCAAAAACGAAGATGGATTCATGAAATATAACCAAAAATGATTAGAGAACACTTACCCCAATACATATGGTGAAAATCGCCTCCAAAATCTCCCAAATCCGAGCTCCCCAACTCAAAATATGACCAAATGAACAAACCTTTGTTTTTATATTTTCTGCCAGCTATTCTGCCTCGATTCTCATGCCAAATGATCCCAAAACTGACTTTTGATGTATCCAATAGATTCCTTGTGAAATTTTTGTCAAGTTAGGCTCTTGAATCACTTTATATGATCTTATATTGAAGGAGATATGTTGGTTTCAATATTTGAAAATAGTGTAGATTTTTAAATACGAATTCAGTGGCAATTTCGTAATTAAACTGAAAAATCTGGCAACCCAATTCTTAGTAAAATGACCATAAAATCCTCATACGATGTCCAAACTCGACGACTCTTTTTGATATGACTCCGTAATTACTATACGGATCTAATTCTTTAATAAAACCATAAATCAGAGATCATTTGCTTAATGTAGTACCATTTATGCTTGAAAAACGACGTCGAAACATAAAAAACAAGCGCAACACAACCTAAACCTATTCGAAACTCACCCGAGCCCCTCGGGACCCTGTTCGAACATACCAACAATTATAATATCATAACATATACCTACTTGAGGCCTCAAAACACACATAACAACATCGAAACGACGAATCATACCTCAATTTGAAATCATGAACTTGAAACTTCCACAATCGATGTCGAAACCTAACAAATCATGTCCGATTGACCTCAAATTTTGCACGCAAGTCATCTTTGACATTATGGACCTCATCTAACTTTCAAAATCGGAGTCCGACCCCGATATCAAAAAGTCCATTGCCGATCAAGTTGTCCAAAATTCCAACTTTTGCTATTTCAAGCCAAAATCTACTACGGACCTCCAAATTACAATCCGGACGCGCTCCTAAGTCCAAAATCACCCAACGGAGTTAACAGAACCATCAGAAATCCAATTCGATGCCAAATTCTAAATTTGGTCAAACCTTTCAAATTTAAAGCTTCTAGCTGAGAATCATTCTTCCAAATCAATTTCGAATAACCTGAAAACCAAAATCGACGATTCACATAAGTCATAATACTTCTTATGGAGCTACTCATGCCCTCAAACAACCGAGCATAGTGCAATTGGTCAAAATGACCAGTCATGAATACGCTAGTAGAAACATACACAAAAAAGATCAAAATCAAAATTGAACTACGGACCACCACCATCAAGGCCTTCAACGTCCCCACCTACTTGGTCCTCAATAGCGATGCCTCCTTGGCCATCAGTACCTTTGCTCTCGGGATATGCAACATTATACATGTATTCTCCACGAGCTAGTCCACTCCCCGTCCACCTCGTCATCACCGACCTGAGGCGTGATCATGCCCACAAGTGACTCGAGCTTTAGGAGCCTTAACACAAACATCCTCGAAGTCAACTTCAGAGACGGATTCTACCTTATGCAGATCTCGAAACACATCTAACTGTGCCTCGATGTGAATTTGCTCCATGTACAATTCCCGAGGAGCATTAGGAAAATCTGATGTACGAGAAGAAGACGGTTGTGCCAACAATTGAGACTTCTTGGCCTCCAAATCAATGACTCGATCGTAGAGATTAGAATTCCCTTTCTCCAACTCTCCAATACTCTCATCGAGGCACTCCTCTTTAAGCTTCATTGTTGCCAAGTCATTCTCCCACTCGAAACATAGAGTCTGAATCACCACCTCAAGAGAGTCTGCCTTCCTTAAAGCCTCTGACTGAGCAGACTCCGCCTTCTTCAAATCCTCTGCCTTCTCGATGACCTCGCCATTTAGAGCCTCCACCTTGAATTGACACTCCTCAAGCTAAGCACGCAGGGAAACCACCTGAGCTTGGAGATCACTACATTGGGCTTTGACCTCCTTGCTGAGCTCAAGCTTTTATTTTTTGCTCCTCAACATCTCCTCCAGGATGCTGCACTTCCCCACTATCCACAACAGCTCCTCGTCTCGGGGATTCAAATCCTCCCTCCGTCGGTGCAAACTACCGCCCTCACAAAGCTAACGCCGAAGCTCCTAATACTTCATAAGATCTCTGAAGTACTTATCTTTTAATTTCACGCAAATGTCTTTGCGCCTCTTCTCCCTACGAGTGCTCTCAATTTCTAAGACGATCGCCTACAAAACGAACAAAAGAAGTTAGAAATTGTGAAGAAACAAAATCAAAGGAAAATAACTAAAAACAAATTTGTTTACTAGAAGGGCGAGGCCAAGAATATTGTTCGACATGTTACTGTTGGTCATATCCTTGAATATCGTACTCTCCACTTCAGAATTGAGAGGGATAAAGGAAGGGATAATTTGATCGGTATTCACACGAAGCGGTACATCAGGATCGTAATAGTCCTCGAACCCCCCTCCAACCTCACTTCAAGCTGAGTAAGCCTCATGTCGATCATCCGCAACTCATACACATCCATGTCGGAATCAGCTCCAACATCCTCTTCAGCAAAAACCTTACTTTTGTCATCAATTAAATGAGGTGCATCTGCTGCAACACCGGAAGATGAGGCCTATTCGCGTCTTGGAAGCACAGAGCCATTGTACGCATCCTCCTCAAGTCGAACCTCCGCATCCTCCAAACAAATGGTTTCGGGACTAGCCTCTAAGCTCTCGCTAATATGCACTATCCCTGTTTTCCAAAGGACAAAACCACAGTCTCCCACATCGATAGCATCCGACCTCTCTCCTATGACATCTACGACCCTTCTCTTACGAGGCATCAAATGCCCATCATAGGGAAAAGGCTCCTTATCGTCATCAATAAGGTTATTTAATGCAGAGTCCTAAGTTTCCATAGTCGCAAGCTCCGCGACCAAAGAAGGGACAACTACTAGCTACCGATCGAAGGTAGAACGAGCCCAAACCTCTTAAAGAAACCCCACCACTCACGAATCCCTACGATGTAAGGGTGGAGCCGACCAGCCTAAGTAGAAATTTCCTCGACCAAAGGAGGAGGTGATGTCTTAGTTGTATAAGAAAAGGACAAGATGTCAGAGTCCAAGACTAAATAAAAAAAGTCAAGTATGCACATGCAAGGAAATTAGGTACTTAAGAGTATAATTCCAAATCTCAAGCAAACTGTCGACGTTGTTCACCACGTCCTCAATTTTGACGGAGAAGAAGTTGGTCCAGAATTGACGGTTAGCTTTGCCATCCATCTTCACCATCAGGCACTTACCTCATCGGTAGAGAAGGTTCATCATCACCCCTCTATAAAAGCTGGGGGCGAACAGATGTATTAAATGGCGAAGAGTCAGTTCGACCTTGGCCAACTTGGTAAGCATCATTATAAGCTTATAGACATGCTACGCGAGCTGAGCTAGGCAAATGCCATAATAATGACAAATACCTCTACTAACAGAAAAAGAGGGAGAGTGTAGCCGACTTAGAAAGGATATGCATAGAAGTCACAATACACAGGACAGTGGACCTGTACAGTATAACATCTGGCCGGAATCAATTCAACGTGGTCGGGAAGGTCGAACTTAGCCCTAAGTTCTCCTAATTCTTTCTCCGTCATCACAGACCGAAAGGCTGTGATTATCGGCTTCAGTATCGGGTATCTAAGAGAAGTCAAACTTAGTCTAAGGGTTACGAGGAATTATCTCGTCCACCAACTTGGAAACTTCCATCATCGATGACAACAACAACGTTTTCCCCGTGATGAGGAAACACCATCGCTAAAGGGATCGCTTCACTCCTTTTACTAGACTCAGAAGTCATGTTAGACATGTTTTGAAAGAAGTATCGAAAGGTGAATAACTAAGAATGAGTGCAAGTCACTGGAACAGAAAAAAGAGGTTTAGTGCAATGGAATAATGAAGGGTTTGATATAGATAACTTAAGACTTCAAAATCATATCCTAACATCCCTATGTATAAGGATCTTAGCTCCAAAACCAAAGTCGGTTCATCATTACCTAGCATGGAACTGAAGTGACAGGTTCAATCAAGGGTCATACATGAAATGAAGCATCGGGAATATGCGTCATAATGACGCATAACGTCATGATATCACACAAGTTCGTGGACACAATAACTCCAACAAACCAACTGGGAAAATTGAAGTGTTTGAAATAAGCGGCCCACATAGGGCACGTTGGCAATTCGCAATAACCACTACGACCCGCACAACTCCCTCGATTGTTCCGACCACGATAAAAGAAAATTTTGCTCATCAAACCCAACTAATATCGGCCTCAATAAGCGGAAGGACTAATTGTATGGGTCAAAATCTACCTTTGGAATATTTAAGCCAAGATAACACTAAGGAAAGAATTCCTGTCACGACCCGGATTTCCCACCCTTGGGAGTCGTGATGGAGCCTACTCATAGAAGCTAGGCAAGCCACTAAACATAAAAAAATTTAACTCTTTTATTTTTAACCCTTTTTAACAATCTGAATTAACAGGCATCCAACATTTAGATATTAACGATAAATGAAATCAAGCGGAAGACTTAATCTAATATAATAACCAAGACCAGTACGATAATGACAACACACATCTCTACCTTGAATCCGATGTCACAATATCACGGACGGACTAAGATTACTACAACAAATGTCTGAAAGAAATACAATAACATAACACGGACCTATTCGAGGCCTCAAAACCTACATAACAATATCGAAACGACGAATCACTCCTTAAATCGAAATCTATGAACTTTGTACTTTTAATTTTCAAAACTCGCGCTAAAACATATCAAATCATCTCGGAATGAACCCAAATTTTGCACACCAGTCCCAAATGACATGACGAAGCTATTAAAATTCCCGGAACCACAATCCGAATCAGATATCCTCAAAATCAACTTTCAATCAAACTTATGGACTTTCCAAACTTTCAAATTTCCAATTTTTGCCAACTTGTGCCGAAACCTTCTAGAAATATCCAAATGCAAATCCGGGCATGCGCCCTAGTCCAAAACCACCATCCGGACATAACAAAACCATCAAAACTCCGTTCGGGGTCAAATTCACAAAAAAGTCAAACTTGGTCAACTCTTTCAACTTAAAGCTTCAACAATGAAATTACCGACTCCGAATAACCTAAAAACCAAAATCGACGATTCATATAAGTCATAATACATCATACGGAGCTACTCATGCCCCCAAGCTACCGAGAAAAGTGCAAATGCTCAAAACAACCGGTCGGGTCATTACACTAGAAAACTTAGTGCGCTGATACCAACTTGTCACGACTCGGAATTACCTCCTTCGGGAAAGTGATGGCGCCTAATATTTCACTTACTAGGCAAGTCAACATTAGGTAATCATTAAGCCAATTTTTATTCAATTCGTCAAATAAAGTCAAATAAGCTAAAACGAAATAAAACGAGTGTGAAATAATATAAATTCCATAACATCTGATACATATAGGATCTGGAGTCACAACTCATGAGCTACTATGATTTACTACAAACAAATTCTGAAAGGAAATACACTGTTCTAAAAGAAAAGAAACGGTAAAGTAATGTTACTAGGAAGAGACTCCAGGGTCTGTCGACACGGGCATATCTACCTTGGGTCTCCTATCGAATAAGTCCAACTGCTAACCTCACGATTAGCTCAGGCCGGCACCAAAATCTGCACAATAAGTGTAGAACATAGTATGAGTATAACGACCCCATTGACTTTGTAAGTGTCGAGCCTAACCTCGACGAAGTAGTGACGAGGCTAAGGCGGGTCACTCACGCTATAATCTGTATGCAATATAAATAGTATAGACAGAAAAGGAAATGCAGAACGAAGTAAAGCAGCAATTGAAAATGATAGCTACAACTTCAGGAATAAGTCAGCGATGTTCGGAATTTACATATCCTTAAGTGCAAAAAGTAAATACCGTAAGACTATCAGAGCTTAGAGGAATATAATTACACAGGTTGTTGCGGAGCGCAACCCGATCCCACCGTACGTTACATAATCCTCCCTTATTTCCTCGTAATAACATTAACAACACTAAGTATATATATAGGTATTGCGGCGCGCAACCCGATCCCACCATATTAAAATATCATAATCATAGTTCACTCTTATTCCACCAAAACAATCCACCCTTATTACACCTGTTGCGGCGTGTAACCCGTTCCCACCATATATTATAGATTCACCCTTATTCCACCTCACCATACCACCCTTATTTCACCTGTTGCGGTGTGCAACCCGATCCCACCATATCAATATCAAGTACTCAATATGCACAGTAAAACTTACAATTCAAATCACAGAAAACCATTTACATTCCCTAAACACCAAACTGAAACAAATGGGAAAAATTGTACAACATGATAATCCGCATAAGTAATACTATTAAGGCAAGTAAAGGGATAATTTAAGAAGAACGAGGAAACAGGGAAAACATATAATTCGGCGGCGCATAAGAACTCGTCACCTTATATATACATTGCTCACATTAAATTCACATAGCAAATAGCCCGAGGGTTCCTAATTCCCTCAAGTCAAGGTTAGACACAACACTTACCTCGCTCCAAACACCACTCATTGCTCAATCACAGCTTTGACTTTCAAACAAGCCTCCGAACCAATAGAATCTAGCAAACAAACCAAACGATTCAAATTAAGCCTTAGGAACTACCCATTATTGTAAATAATTCAATTTAGGCAATTTTTAAAAAAGTTTACAAAAGTCAACCCCCAGGCCCGCTTGGTCCAATCCCGAAAATCGAACCAAAACCGGACTACCCATTCACCCCCGAGCCCGATAATGTAATTCGTTTTGGAATCCGACCTTAATTTGAGGTCTAAATTACCAATTTACCAAATCCCTAATTTCTACCCAAAAACCACCAATTTTCACCATGAAAACACCAAATTTTAGGTAAAACATTTGTGAAATGTAACGAAAGATTGAAAGGA
Source organism: Nicotiana tabacum (assembly GCF_000715075.1). Lineage (NCBI taxonomy): Eukaryota > Viridiplantae > Streptophyta > Magnoliopsida > Solanales > Solanaceae > Nicotiana > Nicotiana tabacum. The sequence goes on from NC_134080.1 coordinate 17,086,326, forward strand.
AATAAGTTAGAATTACTTACCAATGATTTGGGAAAGAAAGGATCTTGGAAAAATCGTCTCTAGTGTTCTTGGTTTTGAAAATTTGAAGAATGAACCTAAAATCCCGTCTAAGTCAAGTTTTACCCAGCCGCAGATGTCGCATTTGCGACATTTGCGAACCCGGCAAATGCGAGAAATCAATCACATTTGCGAAGACTCTCACACCTCTGAAATCATCACATTTGCGATGAAAAGTTCGCAAATGCGAACATTGACCTACCGCAACTTCGACCATTTGGTCACATTTGCGATCACTGCCCTCACTTGAACCCCTTCGCAAATGTGATGCATTGTTCGCAAATGTGAATTCTGACATTCTGTGACCTCGTGATCGCAAATGCGAACTTATGCTGACTCAGGTACTCTTCACAAATCCGATGAAATGGCTCGCAAATGCGAGCCTGTCAGGAATTGGGAATGTACGCAAATGCGAACACTAATCTCGCAAATGCGAGATCAGAGGCCAGTTACAAGAAATTGCAGACACCAGCTGAGTTCTAAGTCCAAATTCACTCCGTAGCCTATCCGAAACTCACCCGAGCTCTCGGGACTTTAAACCAAATATATACACAAGTCTAAAAACACCATACGACTTGCTCGCATGATCATATCGCTAAAATAATACCTAGAACTACGAATTAAACACCAAATCAAATAAAATTTTCAACAAAACTTTGAAACTCCTGTTTTCATAACCGGACGTCTGAATCACGTCAAACCAACTCCATTTCTCACCCAATTTGACAGACAAGTCATAAATGTACTACTGGACCTATATTGGTTTCTGAAACCAAAATACGGACCCGATATCCAAAAGTCAAACATCGGTCAAACATTTCAAGTTCATTAAGCCTTAGACTTTCAAATTTCTATAAAATGCAATAACTCAGGCTAGGAACATTCAAATTTGATTCTGGGCATACGCCCAGGGGCGGAGCTATGTACTAATTTAGGTGCTTCAGCACCCACTAAACTTTACACAATATAGGTATAGTTATATAAGAAATTTGAGGCATCTGATATAAAAGGAAAAGAAAGCACCTACCAACCAAAAAATTAAGTAGTTACGACACATCAAGAAAGATTAAGCACCCACGAACATAAAATCCTGGATCCGCCACTACATATGCCCAAGTCCCAAAACACGATATGGACCCACCAGGACCATCAAAACACGAATTCGAGTCCGTTTGATCAAAACGTTGACCGAAGCCAACTCAAGTGGATGTTAAGGCAAAATTTCATATTTTCCTCTGTTTTTAACATAAAAGCTTTTCGTAAAGATATCCGGATTACGCACGCAAATCGAGGAAGGCTAAAATAAGATATTTAAGGTTTTGGTTCACAGAATTATGTTCTAAAACATAATTTGACCTATCGGGTCATCACATAAACCCATCCTTTTTACTTTAGGTTTTACAAGATCGACGCAGTTGAAAACGATAAGAATTAATGATCTTTGCCGTATAAAGATTGGTCCACTTAACAGTATGGTCGAAGGATGTTGATGATAATTAAATGTCAAGAACACTTCCTTTTAAGTTTAGGTTTTACAAGATCGATACCATATAATAACTTGATGAAAACTATAAGAATGATTAGCAATATAAGTTACGTATGTTAGTGTTTGTAGTAGTAAAAATAAGAGTCGTGCATGGTTTGAGGGCGGCTCAAGCACATGAATGACCTAAAGCCAAAGTTTAATATGAGATATTTTTAAAAGAATATTATGATATGTATTTAAAGTATATTTTTCTAGATTTTTGAGATGCAACTTTGTTAATAATTTTTTTTAATCGATTCTAATAATTCCTTTTCAATTGATAGTATAGCCAACCTATTTAATCTTTTTGAGACATTGTTGATCTTGTATAAGATTTTATCAATTATAATTTTGAATAACTTATTTTCTTTGTGGCAACTATTTTAGAAAAAACTCTACTTTTATATTAAAGAGCTAAATATTTTTTTTTAAATAACTATAACCCTATTATTTCTAAAAAAATGGGTCCCCAAGTTTGAAGGCGGCACAAGCCTTACTTGTGATAACTTTGGAGTCTGCCGGGGTTAGAAAAAAGACATAATAGGGAAGTTAGTTCATAAGTAGTTCATATTCATACGCATTGCAAGCTACATACTTAATCCATTTATTTAGATAGTAATTAATTCATTGTTTGATTGTTAAATATTTTCTATTTCAATACGTATTACTATTTTATCTGCGTTTCTAGATATTTTTCTGATTAGGCCATTAACCTCCAACAGGGTGCCGTTGGTTATGTGGGGTTTGGCTTGACCTCTTCCATATCAAAAAAGTAACAAAATCAACTAACAAATAAATTAGCCTTGTCATATCTTCTTTTAATGCTGGAAAGTTACCATCTGTCTAGTTGAAATGGTCCTTTTGCTTCTTTAGGAAGTTGATTATAAGAGGTATAGAATGTACTATTTTCACTTGAAGACGCTAACTTAGCCAAGTAGTCGGTCACTTGATTGGCTTCCCTGCAACAACGCAAAAGCAATTTCAGTCATCTGCACTACTTCTCTAATTATCTTTCTTAGCTTTAGATTGTTGGTGTCTCCACTTCTAATCATGTTGGCAATGACCAAAGAACCCATTTCCAGGTCATATGATGTGTACCCATTTTGGTTGCACCATCTAACACCATACAATGCTGCAAATGCTTTAGCTTGATTGTTAGAAAAGCATTGAGTTGTGGCAGAGAAAGCCATAATTAGCTCTCCTGTATTATCTCTAACAGTGCCGCCAGTTCCTGCTTTACCTTTCTCACTCAAAAAACTATCATCCGTATATATCTGCTTTTTTAGATATACTAGATGGCATGCGCCCGTGCTCTGTACGGACATATGCCCGACATAGACGTATGCCGACATTGTTGTTTGCTCTAGTTGTTCCTGCAAACACAAAGTTATCAAAGTCATAAAATATCTATATGGAACAAAGCATGAACTTGAATCCTCAATGATAGCCAAATAACTCAACCACATAAAATAAATAGTCGGTGGAAGTGCTTAAATGTTAACATCATGTAGTTTTTCATGAACTGTAGAACTGATAGGAGGAAATATTTACCTTTTTTAAAGGTATCATCTGACAATTGACACAAAGTAAAGAGAAACACCTAAAATTACCTAATACAAACATAACACAAGTGAATTAAGTGTCCTGGAATGGAACAAAGCAGAGGCACTTTTAAGGATCGGTCAATTTTGCAGGTGCAACTTGATAGCTTAGAAGATACGTCCAAGTTCAGGATATATGTTTTGCGAAAGCATTTCAACAGTTATGGAGAGTAGATTCAAACAGTCCCTAATACGGTATAAGACCCAGGATAGTGATATGAATTAAGTTAGTACAATTTATGACATTAGCATATTCGCTGCAACAGAACAGCCAAAGTGCTTACCATATATATGTTGATGATCTCGAGCATCTCTATTGAGCTGCCAGATAACAATGGGATATGCCCAAATAAAAGCCCCATTCTGTTATCCTTTTAGAGAAGTTATTCATCGAAAAATCTAGTAGAGCCAGAAAAGCTAAAGATAGCACTCAAGCAAAATAGAATAAAGCACATTTTATGATATTTGGCTTCCTGTCAAGTAAATGATAAATCATAAGCTAAATTATTTTCTCTTATTTTATATTATATTGATTCTAAAAAAGTTTTGGCTCTCATGCGATTCAGAAAAATTGTCATGTCAAATATAATAGAAGAATAATCAGAGAGCCAATGGTGGATTCTTTAGGTCCAATAGAATCTGTTGTAACTATCTTTTTATTTCTACCTTTTTTAAGCAGATGGAGTGCAAGTATATTAGTTGCTAGTGACTAATGTAACGACCCGACCGGTCGTTTTGAGCTTTTGCACTTTGCTCGCCAGTTTTCGGGCACGACCAGTCCCGTGTAATGTATTATAACTTATGCAAATCGTCAGTATTGGTTTTCAGGGTAATCGGAATGAATTTGGAAGAACAATTCTCAGTTTGAAGCTTAAAATTTGAAAGGTTTGACCAAGATTTGACTTGTTAGTAGATGACCTTGGATTGGAATTTTTATGATTTGGTTAGCTCCGTTAGGTGATTTGGGACTTAGGAGCGTGATCGGAATGTATTTTGGAGGTCGGCGGAAGGTTTAGGCGTGAATTGGCGAAATTGAGATTTCAGCGTTTTCCGGTTGATAGGTGAGATTTTGATATAGGGATCAGAATGGAATTCCGGAAGTTGGAGTGGGTCCGTAGTGCCATTTGTGACGTGTCTGCAAAATTTTAGGTCATTCGGACGAGGTTTGGTAGACTTTTTGATCGAAAGCGAAATTTGGAAATTCTTAGAATTCATAGGCTTGAATTCGATGTGATTTTGGTGTTTTTATGTTATTTTGAGCATCTCGAAGGTTGGAACAAGTTTGAATGAGGTTATGGGATATGTTGGCATGTTTGGCTGAGGTCCCGAGGGCCTCGGGTGAGTTTCGGATGGCTAAACGAATCATTTCATGTTGATGGAAATTGCAGAAATACTGCTGTTGGTGTTGCAGGTTTTTGACCTTCGCATTCGCGATGCATGTCCCGCGTTCGCGAAGGGTTAGGGTGTGAGACTGTGGAGTTGGCCTTCGCGTTCGCAAAGATGGTTCCGCGATCGCGAAGGGGTTAGTTCAATGGCCGTCGCAAGGCTTATGACGCGTTCGCATAGAGGAGAGGAATAACTGGGTCCCCAAGGCGATTGTTCTACGTGTTCGCGTAGTAGAGGTCGCGTTCGCAAAGTGTTGAGTCAGTTGTGCATCGCATTCGCGAGAGGGTTCTCACATTCGCGTAGAAGGAATTCCGGTCAGTGAAGCAGTGTGCTTCGCGAACGCGAGGGATATGCCACATTCGCGATGAAGAAATATCTTAGCAGACAGTTTATATTTTAAAATCGGGGGTTTACGTCCAATATCATAAAATCCATTGGAGAGCTCGGGAGAAGGTGAAATTTGAGGGGATTTTCAGTGGAGCAATTGGGGTAAGTATTCTTCACTCATATTTGGTTTAATTCCATGATTTAATCTTGAATTTCATCATTTAATTTGAGAAATTAGAGTGAAAATTGGGGAAAAATGAAGAAACGTTTGAGAATTCTTTTGGGGATTTGAATGGAAAATTGAGGTCGGATTTGAGATCAGATTTTGATGAATTTGACATGGGTAGACTCGTGAGAGGATGAGGGTTCTATTGATGTGATTTTTTTATCGGATTCCGAAACGTGGGATCGGGGGTTGGGTTTGAGCAATTTCGGGATTTTTTTATGCAAATTGGATATTTTCGAGTGGGCCTTGTTCCCTTAGCATATTTTAATGATTGTGTACTGATTTTTGGTTAGATTTGGAGCATCCAAAAGTCGATTCGAGAGGGCAAAGGCATCGCAGGCTATAGTTTGGACCGAATCGAGGTGAGTAATGATTGTAAATATTATTCTGAGGGTATGAAACCCCGAATTTCACATCGTTGTGCTATTTTGAGGTGACGCACACGCTAGATGACGCGCGTGGGGTTGTGCACCGTTGGGGATTGTGACTTAGTCCATCACGAATGATTATTTTACCGCGTAATTTTTTGAAAACTATTTGCTATCATCATGTTTTGGGCTGAATGCCATATGTAGGCCTCATGCCCACTATTTGAACCCTTAGGGAATTTTTACTGATATTTCCTCACTATTTTGACTTTATACTTGTTCTAAGTCATGCTATATTCTACTGTTTTCATAATTCAGCCATGTTTACTCTGTTTTAACACTTAAAATGATATTTTAAATTATATTTTGGGTTGAGCGTCATGTTTTACTGTTGCCCGATTGGCTTATGAGATTTTAACTGAGTAAGGCCGAGGGCCTGTGTTATAAGGTTATTGAGTTGACTCATGATTGTGGGGCCGAAGACCTGAGATTGTACGCCACGAGGTGGCTTGTTGATATGAGGCCGAGAGCCTACTAATTATGTCACGGGATGGCTTGATATTACGCTTGGGCCGTAAGGGGCCCCTCTCGGAGTCTGTACACCCCCAGTGAGCGCGGGTACCCAGTGTGCTAGGTGATATAGCCTGAGGGGCTGATATTGTTCCATTTTATTGCCCGAGGGCCGGTTCTTGATTTATGTTATGCCCGAGGGGCTGATTAAGAGTGATTGTGAGGTAGCTCGAGGGGCTGGTTCTGTTGATATTATGCCCGAGGGACAGTTTATGGTACATGTTTTGCCGAAGGGCTGTTTATGTTTCTATTATGTTTACTCATTGTTTTATCACTCGTTTGAAACTATTGAAAATGATTTTTAAAAGGCTTTCACCGAAACTGAAACATGATTTATGAAGTAAATGATTTCTGTACTGTGTTGGAAATATCTTGTATTTGTTGTAGCGTTTTGACGTGATTTACGTGTTTTCTTACTGCTCAGCTTTCATTTACCTTTATTACTTACAGAGTCGGAATACTCACATTATTCCCTGCACTTTGTGTGCAAATTCAGGTATTTCTGAACCCGGTAGCGAGTGTTGGTTGCTCAGAGGCAAAGTCATCGGAGTTTAGCAAGGTAGCTGCCGACGTTCACATCACTGCTTTTCTCTCTCTTGATTTCATTAGACTGTATTTAGTACATCTTCAGTGTTTTCGTTATATTCAGACCTTAGTAGATACTCGTGACTTGTGACACCCCGATGTCAGGCTTGCATATTATTTCCATACTTTTCCTTTACACTTACATTATGCAATATCTAATTAATTAAAAGACTTAAATTGACTTATTAAAATTGTTAAAAATGAATTTAGGAATTGTGTCGACTGGCCTTGTCTTCACGAGAGGCGCTATTACGATCTGGTCCAATTTGGGATAGTGACACTAAACAATTTTATTCTGTAATTTTTACAATACTCTATTTTTATGTTCCACCCTCTGAGCAAAACATGTATGGATACATAAGTAGCTGAAAATATATAAAGGAATGTTCTCTATGGTTTTAACACACTGGGAAAACAAACACATAGTGAATAAGTGCTTTCAGTTTAGTCTACTGATTTACAAGAAAAAATAACATCGCTTCTTAAACTAATAGCCCGTTTGGTCGAGCTGCAAAAATCAGCTTATTTTGAGAAGTGTTTTTTCCAAAAGTACTTTTCTCAAAAGTACTTTTGGTGAGAAGCAGTTTGCGTTTGACTAATTAATTTGAAAAGTACTTTTGAGCAACAATTAGTATTTGGCCAAGCTTTAAAAAACTGTTTCTAAGTATATTTTTCTCAAAAATGCTTCTCAAAAAAGTGCTTTTTGAGAGAAGCTACTTTTTTCTGCTTCTCCAAAACTTCAAAAGCACTTTTTTTCCTTCCAAATGCTTGGCCAAACACCTCAATTTTTGTCCAAAAGCACTTTTGACCAAAAAAAAAGCACTTTTGGTCATAAAGAAGTTTGGCCAAACAGGATATAATAGAGGTGTACTATATTATTCAACCTGCATATTCTCATTCTCTTCGTTTTCTTCGGTTTTGCTATTTTAGGTTGTATTTCAAATGCAACACAACAAAGAGTAAAACTTACACAACACTGAATCCTTCAAGGACTTTTGAGGATTCTCATTTATGTCAAACCTTGATTTCACTTTGAGCTGCTCTAAGTTTCCGATCCTTCTGTAAAGAAATTCATCAAGCCAAAAGCACAACTAATTTAGGAAAATAATTATAATTAGGAGGAGTGGAACCTAAAGATGTGTTGTATATTATCACACAATTATTGAAGACATGCAATACAAAAGTTTCAATTTTAAGTTATACTAACTTTCCTGAAAAGGGAGAGTTATTTGAGCTCCTAAACATAATGAAACAAAAAGTTTGTAAATACAGATTGAACTTGGGAAATCAAATACCAATATTATCTTACTATATATCTTATTACCTAGCAGAAAATGGTTGTCTCTACCCGCAACATAAACTCTGAAATTATATACGAAACAAACTTCAAAAGATCTGAATATTATTTAAATAAAATGATTGCAATAACTATTAATATTCTTACTATTAATATTCTTTTATTTAATACCCCATGCTTTCAATCCCTTGTCCATCAATTGCCAGTGATGTATCACAACTGAAAGATATTTTTAAATTAAGGAAGTGGAAGAAATAAAAGACTTGGTGATATACAGACTTTTGGTGTAAATGGATACGAAGGATATCAAACTTGAGAACTCATATCACTCCATCAAAACTAAAGAGTTTTTCATCCATTGTGCATATTGTAGTACCAAATACAGATCTTCATTGGCGACCAACATTCAATATCCATCAGTAACCTTTATATCAACATGGGCATAATATTTAAAATCCAATAAGTACCAATTCATATTTAACTTGCAGATGGTTTCTAATATTTAACTGTTAGTTATATAAACACCGTTCATATAATACTTATAGAGTCTATTGTTTCTTGAGGCTCCATTAAGTCTTCAAATTCAGAATACTCTGATTTTCTTTTAGTTACTAATAAAAGTTAAAATAACTTACTTTCTAACTCTAACGCAGAGCAAAAGCAAGTTGAAAAGAACCAAACAAAATTGCTGCCTGTCAATCTAACTAAGCATCTCTTTCTAATTTGAACTTTACATGCAGATTCACACTGGAACTAGATTTTTTTGTGGGAATGCACTTATGCATGAAATTCCAGGCAAGATATTGAAGCGCATCCTTATTAGCATAAACCATATACTGGACGTAGCACTTTAGTCCTGTTCTCTCCGGTCTACCAGCATTATGTACCTAATGCAGCTGGTTGCACATTCTAGCGCATAATATAGATTAGACTCATAAAACAAATCCCCCAAAAAAAAAGTAATCTGCAATTCTAATATAAATAGATTGATTGCAAACTCGTGGCATCAGACAAAAGTACCGAGAGAAGGAAAATATAATCTCCTGAGTATTATCAAAGCTGCTTAGCAAAAGTCTAATTTATTCAACTCTATGATCGTGATTTAAAGCCAACTTACCCTTTTATTCTATTGAGTCATACAACCAATTTCACATTTTTGTTCTCAAGTGATCTTAGTTTATTCTAAAGCACTAAATGAGACTACTGGTTTCCTTTTTTCCTATGGCTACTAAGATGAATATATTTGTCACCTAATGAACAATGAAACCACAAACAACTAATCTATAATAAAAAGATCACAAGAAGTTATCCGGTAAAATAAACGAAAGTTTTTGCCAAAATTTTTTTTCATCTGGGATGACTTCTAAGAGATAAGTGTATCAGTATAAAAGTTGAGTTGAAAGCTGACAGTGTATCATATATTAACATAATCAAATACTTTATTACTGTGCGTCATATGAAATCCACCTTGGTTAAAATTAGCAGAAAGCCTCACTTTTTTCTAGGAAGATATTCTTGTACATACTCGAATACAAAAGAAGGTTGCAGAAAATATAGCTTTGTATTCCCAAATGTATAATCCCTGCATTAGTTACGTTAATTGACAGATTATTTTATATCGAGCTCAACTTGAAATACACATATAATTAGTAATACCTACGTAAGAACACGTATGTCAAGACCCAAGTTCTCCCTCTGTGAAACGTCCTGACGGCACCTAGTCTATATGACGAGGTAAGCCTATCATTGCGGAAAATGAGATGGAAACATAAAAGCTAACAACTAACAGGAAATTTTAAATAAGAAATTAAGATGTTGCCTGACATATGTGGGGTTCATCCCATGATTTAAGGCTTTGATAAAGATTTCTAAGTCTCTTTGTTTGAAATTGGCAGCCATCGTTTCTGCATTATCAAATATGGTAGGCGTGCAGAAGGAAAATGTCAAGTGTAGTAAACGATGTTCTGCCTATAAGGAGAGCTTCGACTCTCATTTTCTACACACCAAAAAAAATTCAGACAATACATCTGAGTGAAAGATAGAGAGTAAAGTATTCCATAGACTATAAGAAAATAGTCTGTGAAGAAAAATAGAGTGTGAGAGATATTGTAGTGAGGTGAAAAAAGCAAAAAAGTATTTTTTTTCTTTTGAGGGTGTAGTGGTTTTAGGAGTATTTGTACTCGTTACTACACAGTGTAAAATTCCTCGCTATAGTGATATCAGTCGCTCTTCTTGGCAGTGGTTTTTCCCTTATTCAGGAGGGTTTTCACATAAAATCTTGGTGTCATTATTGCTGCATTTTACTCTTGCTTATTTAACCATAACTTAGTATTCCGCATTTATCACTAATACTGTGAATATTATTTTTACGGGGTTTATTCCCAACAAGTGGTATCAGAGTCAAGGTTCTATCTGAGTATGCTCTGTGGTTGTAGCACGGTCTGAACTTTTATATCAGAAAAGAATTACGTTGGTCTCATAATAAATATTATTTATATTTGTGATAAACGATGGAAGTCAACACTAGTAGAATCGTTACTTTGAATGGCACAAATTATACCATTTGGAAGGGCAAAATGGAAGATTTTCTCTATGTCAAGAATTTTCATCAACCTGCCTTCACCACTATAAAGCCTGATAATAAATCTGATGAAGAGTAGAATTTGTTACACAGGTAGGTTTGCGGCTGATGAGTTTTCAATGTTTTAGCCTTATGCTTCTTATGTTTTGATGATCTAACAAACTTGTTGTGAAGAACCAGATAGAGAATCTATTCCACAGGATACATTTCTTATGAACTTCTCAGCAAATGGACAAACAACCACAGATAGGAACACAACAAGGACTTGGTGACCTGGTTCCTTAGGGTTCTCCGACACAAATAAGTCAGTGACTGTACGCAATCAATATAAAAAGGAAAACAACAGGGACTTGTTCCCTTAGGGTTCTATGATAGAAGTACAAGTCAAGTATATAGCTGGAACATAGAAGAAGAAAGTGACCATCTGGCAACTGTTATAGAAGAGGAACACAACTAGAACCTGGTTCGTTGGTGTGTCCTGATAGAAGTACAAAGTCCATTATCCACCTGGAATGCAACTATCCAGAAGTGGCTGTGTAGACAGTGCAACAGTCACTTCTCACTGGGAAGACGTACACCAAGGGTTGACATCAATATCCATTGTGATATCTTTTGTGATAAAATAACCTGGTGCAAGACACACCATCACTTGTGCATTCAGTGATATTCTCTCAAGAAGAAAAAGCATTCATATAGTATTCAAGTCACTGGTGTGTCAAGAACAAGAAGACAACTCCACTAAGGATCAGTTTGTAAACGAGCTTTATGTACATCCATAGTTGAGTTGTAATCTGTTAATTGTTCAACATTGTAATTCCTAGTTTGCTTTCTTAGAAGCGTTGTCTTAGGAACAAACCAAATTCATAAACTTTAGAGTTTATATTGTGACTAGGAATAGTCATAAGTTAAATCCTCTATAACTAGGACAGTTATAGAGTGACTTGTGGTGGTTGCATCACAAGTTAGTTTGAAGTCTTTGCAATAGGGTGTTTGCAAAGTAGCTTGTAATAGGTGGATTACAAGTTAGTAGAGTTAAAAGCCTACAAGAGTAGGTCGTGGTTTTTTTATCCCCTTGTGTGGGATTTTTCCACGTAGAAAATCTCTTGCCTTCTTTACATTTAGTCTTTACTGCATTCTACGTATCAGTCTCATAGAGGACCAGGTACTCTATAGTTTGGTGGACTCACATAAACTAACAGTGGCTTTAAAGTAGATCTCTTCTATCAGGCTAATACCTATGAATGATCCTCAATGGCTGCTCCACCAAACTTTGAAGAAGGACAATCTACCTATAGACTCCTAGATTTAATGATCAATACTACGGATGGTGGAAGACCTGAATACATGATTTCATGATGGCAGAAGATTCATAGCTGTGGGATATCATTTATGATGGTCCACATGTTCCCATGAAGAAACTTGAAGAAACAGGAACATTAGTGCCCAAAGAGAGAAGAGAGTACAACGACATTGACAGAAAAGCTGCAGAAAAGAACTATCGTGCCAAGAAATCTTGATGTATGGCATAGGACCTGATGAGTACAACAGAGTATCAACATGCGATACTGCCAAAGAAATATGGAAAGCCTTATAAACTGCACACGAAGGAACTACTCAGGTCAAACAATCCAAGATCGACATGCTCACCACTGAATATGAGCTCTTCAGGATGAAGGATGATGAGTCGATACAAAATATAATGCACACCAGATTCACCTCCATCATAAATGAGCTTCATTCACTTGGAGATGTTATTCCTAGAAACAAGCTTGTAAGGAAAATTCTCAGTGTTCTATGATTTGATTGTTAATCTGAAAACATACGAGATGAAAAGAAAGAAAGACAGTGAAAGAAGAGAGCCTAAGAAGGAAAAGAACATGGTGCTCAAGGCTTAAAGTAGTGATTCAAGTGATGAAGATAGTGACATGGCCTAACTTACTAAGAGATTTCAAAAAATGGTTCAAAGGAATGGTGACATACCAAAGTGGGGCAGTTCAAGTAGAACAAGGAACAACGATTTCTGTCACAAATGTGAAAAGTCAGGTCATTTCATCAAAGACCGCCCACTCGCAAAACAGGAGCAATACAAGAAAAATCCTGACAAAGCAGGAAAAAGGAACCTGGTTCCAAATAAACGATTCAATAGAAAAAGTGCTGCAAACAATATCGTTAAGCAGGCTCTTGCTGATGGCACAGTCAGATGATGATGATGATGATGATGATGATGGTGAGGTAAACTTCAGGGATGTTCAGAGAAATCTGAAATCCTATTCTTCTAAGAAGCTAAGGTCTTTATCTAATGTCCTAAATGATGCCTATTATAGCCTTGTAAATGATAAGGAGACTCTGACCGTAGAACTAGGAGAGGCCGAACAATCTAGAGATGATCTAGTGGTATGTGTAGTGGACTTAAATGAGACCATAGCTAATCTTGAACAAGAGAAGGAGGCCCTGAATGAAAAAATAACTAGTGTGGAAAATGAGAAAGACGATCTGATGGTAGTAGTTGTTGATCTAAAAGAAACAATAGAAGATCTTAGCAATGAGAAACACACTTTAGAAGAAAAAGTCGCATCTACTAAAGAGGAAACGGATGACCTACTAGTGATATGCACTGATCTAGAGGAAACCATTGAGGGACTCAATAAAGAACATAGGAATGTAAGTCTTGGGAAATGGAAGGAAGTAGCCAGTGAGTCTCACATCTTGCTTAAAAGGAGTTAACTGTTGTAAAAACTAGTCTTTGCAATGGACTCGAGAGGAATCAGCAACTCCAAGCTGAGTTGGAGAAAGTAAGAAATGATCTTGAAAAATCTCTGAAGTGGACCTGGTCCTCAGATGTTGTCACTGCCATGTATCTCAACAATAGTGGGAACAAGCAGGGCATTGGGTTCCAAAGGGAGAAAACTCCCTACAACCCACACAACAAGTATGTCACTGTACCTGATAACTGGCTATGTACCCACTGCGGATACAATGGTCATTTTAAAGAAAATTGTCAGGCCAGGGTTCAGTCTGCTCAGAAGAACAAAGCGTTTACTAATAGAGTGACTACTAGCAAAGGACCAGGTACCACTCGCAAAAAGCGAATGCTGCCTGTGTGGAATAGGAAATCCCTCATTCATCCTTTTTATAGTAACAAAGGACCCAAACTAATTTGGGTTCCTAAATCTAACCCTTGATGTGCATGAGCAGGGAGCAGTGAGAGGGAGCGGACTGCGATGGACTATGGACAGTAGATTCCCAAAGCACGTAGCTAAAAAATCATCATGAATTTCCTCTCACTAAAAGCTCTGCAGGAAGGGAATGTATCCTTGGGAAGAAAGTAAAGGGTACATTCTCAGTGAATGAAAAGGCAAAAAGGTTCCTTTGGCACTTGAGTGGGAACGAGCACTATGTGAATGACCTAAAAAGTGCAGTCATCAATCTGATAACTCGACAAGTAGTATCAATGAACAAAGGAAACAAGAACAGTCACTCCTGCTAATCATCATTCTCCACAAGCTGGTGGTATGAGATAAGTGAAGTCACAACCATGGTATGAAAAAGTAGTACATGCAAATTTCTCACCTTCGAAGAAACTAACTCAAGCGGACCTGGTCCGTGGTCTGCCAAACTCAAGTGTCACATGGACATGAGTTCATAAAAATGATGAAGGAGGGGGAGAAGGGATCATGCATAATTTCTCAAGGATTCAACAACCAAAATGGCATAGCTAAAAGAAAGAACGGAACTTGAAAATACTGCATGGACCGTGCTCATCACCTATGGAATCGCCAAGAAATTCTGGGCAAAAGAAATAAATACTGCTCTCTACTTTGAGAACAGGTGTTGGTCCAGGTCCCTCCTAAATAAAAACTCACCAGGAGCTTCCAAATTGGAAGAAAATGCCTTGTTCTTGACAACCGGAAGGATCAACTTGGGAAGTTCAATGCAAAAGGACGAGCGAAGGAATCCTTCTGGGTACAATCCACATAACAAGGCCACAAGGTCTCCAATAAAGAAAGCACTAAATGGTAGGAGATTCTCATGGGGTATTCAACAATACACTCTTCCTTACCAAGAAAGAAACGGTGAGGAGCAATATGATGAACCAATCCTATCTCTAGGAAATATCTGAGGCATCAAATAAGGAGTATGATAAAGTGAGCAAGATGGAGGAGACTGGCGAAAGTCAACACAACATTATTCGACACGTCTCACAAAGAACCTAGTACGTCACCTATTACCACTGAAGTTGAAGGAAGAATAAAAATGCAGCCCATGGCACTGCACAAGAAGCAAAACACAAGTATGGGGAAATAAAATTAACTTCCATATCTCTCTCTTCGATCAACTTCTTTCTCAAATTGGAAAAACAAAGTGCACTTGTCATGATTCATGCCTCATCCTCTGGGAGACAAGGAAGAAAAACAAAATGACCTCATCAACAACTGAAGAGAAATTTCAAGCATATTGAAGGGTGAGATCATATTCTAAGGGTCAATATGAAAAAGGGGTGGTTCGATGGAAAGCATTGTAGAACAAAAGATCACACTCCAGATATCTGCATTAAAGCTTCAAGTAGAGAATATTCTGGATAAATCAAGGTGAAGATGGAGTTGCAAGAAACTAATGACGAACTGGTTCCTCCATCTATTGGCTGTGTAAGACACCGTTAGGTAAAGGTAGCTAAAGTATTTTCTGATCAAGCCTAACTCACATCAATACCGTTGTAGGTAAACACACATGACGATCATAGAAGCTAAAGGAATCACTATGAACTTCAAGAGGGGAGCTGCTAAAACTACGTTTAAAAGATTGATCTGGCATTAGGCTCCTGTATCTCAGGTTAATAGTAATATGCTTAATTTTGCATGCCCTCTCTAAACAAAAAAGATTCATTTTGTAAAACAACTGCCACATTATCCGACTTTTCAATGTCTGTGTGTCATGTCTTGTCTTTCAAATCCTTTCATCCCCTCTGCACTATAACACTTCCCCAAAAACCTACCGCCGTTTTTAGGACTATTCAGAACCTGTTTCGCTCTCCACTCAGCATTATCCCCTCTTCCAATAAAACCTTCTTTCTCTCTCACGACAAGTCATGAACCTCCATCTCTTCTGTATAGATAAGATCTTCTCCCATCTCTCTCTTTCTCTCTTTCCTCGTCTACTAAGTACATATCTAATGGCGATCGAACAATCTTCTCATTCTCCCGCCATTAACACTGCTCTCACTTCGTCATTATCCTTGAAGTCATTGCTAGAGCATCATTATTTCACGCCTTCTACCACCTTACCCCTTTCTGGTACCTCCTTCACCGCTACAATTTTTCCATTTCTGATAAACCCTGTTTACCACTATTTTAAGAATCTTATGTCTAGTCAATCCTACAATCTCATCAAAGACCATACAGGAGGTCTTACTCCTCAAGTGTCAGAAACCCCTGAGGATGATCCTGACCAGTACCTGAACTCCTCCATGTTGGACTCAGTGACTCTCAAGGAGTCACTAGAAAAGGAAGCAGCTCATAACATCATGGCTATAACTGCTGAGAGTCTAATGAATGAAGGAGCATATCTCTCTTCTGAGTATCAGGGGGAAGACATTCCATTCCTAAGAGATGTAAGAACCATAACACTCCTCGAGTCCTTGGCTCATGAGATATTCTCAGAAAAACCTTCTGATGAGCCTGATTCACTTCCATTCAAGCTCACTCCTGTACATCCTGTTCATTCCAAGATCTTGGAGTCTTCCTCCAAATCACCCATCACCAGGTCACAACAGCAAGAGAATTTTGAATCCTAATTGCAGAAAAGTAATAGGAGTGTCAAGACGTGGAAAAAGAGGATTTCATCAAGAGTTTGTCAGTAAACCAGAAAGACAAAGATACTTTTAGGGAACCTAGTGCCTTAGTGCAACAGTCTATGACAATTAAGGAAACTGTTGAAGAATAGAAAGGGTCATCCATGAAGTACAGAAGTAAGTCTAAAAGGAGTCAAACTGAGCTAGCCGTATTTGAGGACAATACTGTGGGGGCAGCAAGCTGGAAAGGAAAGTCTGCCGAAGGGACTAGCAAACAAAAACCTTGTTCAACAAGGTCTTTGACCTGTGATGGTGTTCTGTGGGAGCAGAGATTAAGAACTCAAAAAGTGTTGTGGGGCCGAACTTTTGATCCAGCAATTTTGGAGATGGCAGGCATAAGACAAATTTTGGAGATTGTGGAATTTAAACAATGGGAACACCTGTTTGAAGGGAGCATGCCTCTGGTGCACGAAGATGCAATGCAAACCTTCTACACATCTCTCTTCATTGTTGAGGGGGATCACATCTGTGCGCTTATAAATGGAGTGGATATTGTACTCGACGCTTCAACATTGGGAAAAATTCTCAGAATTCCATGTGAAGGTGTGTCCTCAGTTAAGGATGTATGTGGAATAAACTTTTGGAGAGCTATAATGAAAGAGCAAGCTATTCTTCAGGGGGAACAGGTCCATAAGAAGGTATTGCTTCCTGAGTACCAGCTTCTCTTTGAACTGGTTAATAAAGTACTCTTACCCCGCTCTAAGAGACGTTCCATTGCTACAAAATCGAATTTGGTCCTGATGGAAGCGCTTGATGAGTTTGTACCAATCAATTTGACAGCAATCATGATAGATCATATGCAGAAGGTGGCAAATTTTAAGGATGGAAATCATGGGTTACCTTATGGCTTTCTCCTCACTCAAGTGTTCAGATTATATAAAGTCCCCTTGGGAAATCCTAGAGTGGGAACATGCAAGCATACCTTCTCTAAGACCACTCTAGAAGAATGTGAATGTATAGAAAAAGTTGGTGGAAGCATCTCGACCATTTCTCAGCTAATAAACTCTCAAAATGTAGCCTCTGAGGAAATAAAAAGGCTGACAGCTCGAAAAGCCATACTAGAAACTCAACTTAGCCAAGAAGCTAAGGGACCCGATTCTGTACATGATGAGGTTTCCCGACTGAAGAACAACTGGCTGCAAATGCTAGACTGGACCTGGTTCTCAAAATAATTGTTGTCTCTTCCTCCAAACCTCATTCCTTTAGTATTCCATAGGATCCTCCCTAGTGTCAAGCTATTTTTGCTCCAACATCCTGTGGCTGCTGTTTTACTTTTGTTTACTTGTTTTTGATGGCATGTTGAACTTAACCATTACTGCTCCTGTCTTGCTTAGTCCAATGTAAACATTAATAAAACAACTCCCATTTCTTTGCTTGTACAATACTGTACTCCTCTGGCTTCTCTTTTCTGTCATGTTGTGTGCACATATGTGGCATGAGCTAGTCGTGTTAGACTTCTTTATGCTTATTTCCTGCGTGTGCTCTTTGACATACTTATTCTTTTTAATGATGCCAAAATGGGAAGATATGGAGAGGTTGAAGGGGTAATATGGAGTGAGGGGGTAACATGGAGTAATATGCTCGTGAGGGGGTAATATGGTTTGTGAGGGGGTAATATAGTTTAAGTCTGAGATTGAGGGGGAACTAAAACTCTCAAGGAGGGAAATCTAAGATTAAGGGGGAACTGACATCTCTTCTGGTTAATTCTGATCTAAACAAATGTTTTCCATGTCTAAGTTTGTCATCATCAAAAAGGGGGAAATTGATGGGTTTTCAATGTTTTAGCCTTATGCTTCTTATGTTTTGATGAATTAACAAACTTGTTGTGAAGAACCAGATAGAGAATCTGTTCCACAGAATACATTTCATATGAACTTCTCAGCAAATGGACAAACAACCACAGAGAGGAACACAACAGGGACTTGGTGACCTGGTCCCTTAGGGTTCTCCGACACAAACAAGTCAGTGACTGTACGCAATCAATATAAAGAGGAACACAATAGAGACCTTCTCCCTTAGGGTTCTCTGACAGAAGTACAAGTCAAGTGCACAGCTGGAACGTAGCAGAAGAAAGTGACCATCTGGCAACTTTTACAGAAGAGGAACACAACTAGGACCGGGTCCGTTGGTGTGTCCTGACAGAAGTACAAAGTCCACTATCCAGCTGAAATGCGATTGCCCAAAAGTGGTTGTGCAGACAGTGCAACAGTCACTTCTCACTGGGAAGAAGTACACCAAGAGTTGACATCACTATCCATTGTGATATCTTTTGTGATAAAACAACCTGGTGCAATACACACCATCACTTATGCATTCAGTGATATTCTCTCAAGAAGAAAAAGCATTCATCCGGCATTGAAGTCACTGGTGTGTCAAGAACAAGAAGACAACTCCACTAAGGATCTGTTTCTAAACGAGCTTTATGTACATCCATAGTTGAGTTGTAATCTTGTTAATTGTTCAACATTGTAATTCCTAGTTTGCTTTCTTAGAAATGTTGTCTTAGGTACAAACCAAATTCGTAAACTTTAGAGTTTATGTTGTGACTAGGAATAGTCATAAGTTAAATCCTCTATAACTAGGAGAGTTATAGAGTGGCTTGTGGTGGTTGCATCACAAATTAGTTTGAAGTCTTTGTAATAGGGTGTTTGCAAAGTTTCTTGTAATAAGTAGATTACAAGTTAGTTGAGTTAAAAGCCTACAAGAGTAGATTGTGGTTTTTTAATCCCCTTGTGTGGGATTTTTCCACATAGAAAATCTCTTGCCTTCTTTACATTCAGTCTTTACTGCATTCTACGTATCAGTCTCATAGAGGACCAGGTACTCTATAGTTTAGTGGACTCACATAAACTAACAGCGGCTTTATTAGACATTGGGTTGATGATAATATTTTGAACCATATTTCTGTGGAGACACATGTTCGGACCCTATGGGAGCACCTTGAAATTTTGTATGCTCGGAAAATTGGAAACAACAAAATGTTTCTGATAAAGTAGATGTTGGGTCTAAAATACCATGATGGTTCCGCGATGGCAGATCATCTAAATAATTTTCAGGGGATAATGAACCGGTTATCTACTATGCGCCTTAAATTTGATGAAGAAATTCAAGGTTTGTTTCTACTTGATTCCCTACCAGATTCTTGGGAAATTCTTAGAACTTCATTATCAAATTCTGCTCCGGATGGTGTGATCTCCATGGATCTTGCCAAGAGCAGTCTTTTAACTGAAGAGATGAGAAGAAAATCTCAGGGTTCCTCTTCATAAGATGTCTTGGTGACTGACTCTAGGGGGAGAGCAAGAATCGGGGTTCTCAAAATAGAGAACATAATAGAAGCAAATCCAGAAGCAGACTTAAAGATATTGAGTGCTGTCATTGCAGGAAGAAAGGGAACACAAAGAAGTTTTGCCGGATTTTGAAAAAGGAGAATAGAGACAAGGAAGAACAGAAAGAAGATGGCAATCATGTGGCCACCGTCACTACAGAAGATCTTGTTACTGTCCTTGATGCGGATCTGATAAATATTGCTTGTAATGAGTCAAGCTAGGTTGTAGACAGTGGTGCCGCATCTCATGTGACATCAAGGAAGGAATTTTTCTCATCCTATACTCAGGGTGACTTTGGAACTTTGAGTATGGGTAATGAGACTATTTCTAGGGTGGCTGGTATTGGAACGATTTATATGGAAACTAGTATTGGAACTAAACTAGTTTTAAACAATGTAAAACATGCACCTAATGTTCGTTTGCACTTGATCTCTGTTGGTGTTTTGGATGATGAGGGATATGTCAGTACCAATGGTGCTGGAAAGTGGAAGCTCACTAAGGGTTCCATGATTGTGGCTCGTGGGGAAAAACGTCATGGTCTATATTGGACTACGGCCTCTACCTGTGTTGATATGGTGAATGTCGTTGAGAGCAATAGCTCTTCAACGTTATGGCATAAGAGGTTTAGCCACATTATCGAGAAAGGAATAAATGTTCTGGCCAAGAAGAAATTGTTGTCAAATTTTGAATGTGCAAAATTAGAAAAATGTGAGCACTGCTTGGCTGGAAACAAAAAAGAGTTTCTTTCCAATCTCATCCTCCTTCAAGAAAGACAGCGTTGCTTGAGCTGGTACATTCAGATTTATGTGGTCCAACGAAGATAAGGACTTTAGGTGGTACACTTTATTTTGCTACCTTTATTGATGATTGTTCAAGGAAACTTTGGGTCTACATTTTGAAGACTAAAGACCAAGTGTTAGGTGTCTTTAAGTAGTTTCAGGCTTCAGTTGAAAGAGAAACTAGAAACAAGCTGAAGTGTATTCGTACTAATAACAGTGGTGAATATTATGGACCGTTTGACAAATACTACAAGCAACATGGTATCAGACACCAGAAGACTCCTCCTAAGACTCCTCAGTTTAATGGTTTAGTAGAAAGGATGAACATGACCTTGATGGAAAGAGTCAGATGTTTGCTTTTTGAAGCAAAGTTGCCGAATTCCTTTGGGGGTGAGGCTTTATTGACCGCCGCACATGTTATTAATCTATCCCCTGCGGTTGCTTTGCATAGTGATGTTCCAAACAGAGTTTGGTATGACAAGGATGTTTCCTATGACCACTTGAAAGTGTTTGGTTGCAAAGCTTTTGTACATGTACCTAAAGATGAGAGGTCAAAATTAAATGCTAAGACAAGGCAGTGCATCTTCATTAGTTATGGCCTTGATGAGTTTGGTTACAGGCTATATGATCCAATTGAGAAAAGGTCGTGAGAAGCCGTGATGTTATCTTCATGGAGGATCAAACCATTGAAGATATTAACAAAGCGGAGAAGCTAAAATTTCCAAGTTCTAAAGGTTTAGTTAATCTTGATCAAGTTCCTCATACAAATGCGGATGACGTTGGTAGGCTCAATGATGATGTTGATGCCCAGAACCATATTCCAGATCAACATATTGATTGTGATGGTGATAACAATGCTAATGTTGATGAGGTAGATGCTCCTACTCACGAAGCTGTGGATGAGTTAGATATTCCACTCAGGAGGTCTTCTAGACCTCGTACTCCTTCCTCCCGTTATTCACCCAATGAGTATGTATTACTCACTGATGGGGGAGAACCTGAATGATATGCGGAGGCCATAGAGGATGAGCACAAGGATCAATGGATTGAAGCCATGCAAGATGAGATGAAATCTCTGCATGAGAACCATACTTATGAGTTGGTGAAATTACCTAAGGGCATGAGAGCTTTGAAAAACAAGTGGGTGTTCAAAGTTAAAGCTGAAGAACATAGTTTGAAGCCCAGATACAAAGCTAGATTGGTTGTCAAGGGATTTGTTCAAAGGAAATGTATTGACTTTGACGAAATATTTTCTCCTATCGTGAAAATGTCCTCCATTCGGACAGTTCTTGGTTTGACTGCTAGTCTTGATTTGGAGATTGAGCAGATGGATGTGAAGTTTGCTTTTCTTCACGGTGATTTAGAAGAGGAGATCTATATGGAAGAACCTGAGGGCTTCAAGGTAAAAGGTAAAGAAAATCTTGTTGCAAACATAAGAAGAGTCTATACAGATTGAAGCAAGCTCCCAGACAGTGGTATAAGAAGTTTGAGTCTATTATGGGGGAGAAAGTCTACAAGAAGACTTCTTCAGATCACTGTGTGTTTGTACAAAGATTTTCTGATGATGATTTTATCATCCTCTTGCTATATGTGGATGATATGTTGATTGTGGGCAGGAATGCTTCCAAGATTGATGAGTTGAAGAAACAGTTGAATAAGTTATTTGCAATGAAAGACTTGGGTCATGCTAAGCAGATTTTGGGCATGAGAATTACTCGTTGGAGAAACGAAAGAAAGCTTTACTTGTCACAGGAGAAGTAGATAGAACGTGTACTGGAGCGCTTCAATATGAAAAGTGCTAAGTTGGTTCGCACACCCCTTCTTGGTCATCTGAAGTTGAGTAAGAAGATGTGTCCTACAACAACGGAGGAAAAAGAGAGAATGGCCAAGATTCCTTACTCCTCTGCTGTCAGAAGTTTGATGTATACAATGGTATGCACTCGACCAGATATTGCTCATGAAGTCGGTGTTATTAGCAGATTTCTCAAAATCCAGGAAAAGAGCAGTGGGAAGCTGTAAAGTGGATACTCAGGTATCTAAGAGGAAGCTCACATGAATACTTATATTTTGGAGGATCAAATCCAATTCTGAAGGGCTATACAGATTCTGATATGGCAGGTGACCTTGATAACAGAAAATCCACTATTGGATATTTGTTTACTTTTTCAGGGGGAGCTATATCATGGCAGTCGAAGTTGCAGAAGTGTGTCGCACTATCTACAACTGAAGCGGAGTATATTGTGGCTACTGAAGCTGGCAAAGAGATGATATGGCTCAAGAGATTTCTTCAAGAAGTTGGATTGCGGCAGATAGAGTATGTTGTCTATTGCGACAATCAGAGTGCAACAGACCTGAGCAAAAACTCCATGTACCATGCGAGAACAAAACACATCGACGTCAGATATCATTGGATTCGTGAGCAAGTGGAGAACAAATCACTTCAAGTTAAAAAGATTCACACGAGTGAAAATCCTGCAGATATGTTGACCAAGGTAGTACCAAGAGACAAGTTCGAGCTTTGCTAAGAACTTGTCGGCATGCACTCAATCTAGCATCTCCGGTTTTACATCCTTCAAATGAATGGGACTGGAGGGGGAGATTTGTGAGGTCCATCGCATGATTTAAGGCTTTGATAAAGACTTCTTAGTCTCTTTCTTTGAAATTGGCAGCCATCGTTTCTGCATTGTCAAGTATGGTAGGCGTGCAGAAGGAAAATGTCAAGTGTAGTAGGCGATGTTCTGCCTATAAAAGGAGAGCTTCAGCTCTTATTTCTACACACCAAAACAAATCTCAGACAATACATCTGAGTGAAAGATAGAGACCAAGGTATTCCATAAACTATAAGAAAATAGTCTATGAAGAAAAATAGAATGTGAGAGATATTGTAGTGAGGTGGAAAAAGTAAAATAGTATTTTTTTTCTTTTGAAGGAGTAGTGGACTTAGGTGTATTTGTACTCGTTACTACACAGCGTAAAATTCCTCGCTATAGTGATATCACTCGCTCTTCTTGGCCATGGTTTTTCCCTTATTCAGAAGGGTTTCTACGTAAATCTTGGTGTCATTATTGCTGCATTTTTACTCTTGCTGATTTAACCATAACTTAGTGTTTCGTGTTTATCACTAATACCGTAAATATTATTTTTACGGGGTTTATTCCCAACAACATATACAATAATCACTATCGAAATGTACATAAACTCTCCCAAAATTTGGAACATCGTAAGTCACAAACTACAGAAAGAAAACAGTATTTCTATACTCCAGAGGCTAACAAAAAGGAAATACAAGAAGTGTTTGATATGTGAAAGAATAGAAAGGGACTCCGAGGTCTGTGGACACGGAACATATACCTTGAAGTCTCTAAAGCTATCTCGCCTCACTGATAATGTGGCTGATAAGCGGTACCTAGTTCTGCACATAAAAAATATATGCAGAAAAGGGCATGAGTACACCACAACGGTACCCAGTAAGTGTCAAGCCTAGCCTCAGTCGAGTGGTGACGAGATCAGGTCATATATATATATATATAAGAGGCAAGGTAGGACGAAATATTGTAGTAAAATAAAGACTGAAATTTAACAGTAAAAAATCACAGAAGGTAACAGCTCAGTACACAGAGATAACAACAGCAGATCTCTCGAGATACCGTTTTGTAGTCCCAAACATAAATGTGCAAAGGGATCTCCCGGAATACCGTTCCGTAGTCCCAAATATGCAGTTCATGGGGATTTCCCGGAATACAGTTCTGTAGTCCTAAAGTAAATATGCAGTACAGGGGGATCTCCCGGAATATTGTTTCGTAGTCCCAAAGAAAAAAATATGCAGCTCAAATAATAGAAATACAACTACAACACGGAATCTTACAGCTTAGACTAAGTACAAGTCAAGGAAGAAGCAGGGAATTCACTAAGCATGTTGCACAGAGTTCAGATAAGTAATTAGATACGTAGACATGTTGTCCTAAACTAAACAGGATAATTACATATGCTAGTGTAGCTCAATTAAAGGATAACATGTATTTTACTTAATGTAAACTAAGTTTTTCAATAAATAGCTCGTGTACGCACTCGTCACCTCACGTACATGACGCTCATATATCAAAAGCAGTACCAAATCCTAAGGGGAGTTCCCCCATACAAGGTTGGGCAAGTCACTTACCTCGAACCAAGCTCAATCAATTAGTCACAAAGCCTTTTCCACGAATATTAGGCTCTGAGTTGTCCAAATCTAGCCAAAATCAATTATATAACATTTAAGAAACTAATAATCTAGCTAATGAAATCAAAGCTAACGCAAGAAATTATAAAATCGCCCCAAAAAGTCTCTCCGAGACTACGTCTCGAAATCAGGTAAAAGTCACAAATAGCAAACACCCATTCACTCATGAGTCTAACCATACCAAATTTTCTCAAATCCGATACCAAAATCTCGATCAAAACCCCAAAATTCGGCCTAAGAACTTTTCTTAAAATTTTCCTAATTCCCCACACAAATTCCTTAATTAAATGATAAAATCAGCTATAGATTAATGGAATACAACAAAAAATGAGTTAGGAATCATGGCCCAATAGCTTCCTCTAAAAATCCTCCAATTTATCACCTAAATCCGAACTCTCAAAGTCCCAAAATGAAAATGAGATCAAACCCTCAAAATTTCCTCTTGTTTGCCCAGCGAACTCGCTTCTGCGAGCCTTCATCCACACCTGCGGTACCACACTTGTGGGAAAATAGGGGAGCTGGGTCCGCATTTGCGAACAAGGGCTGCATCTGCGAGCCCGCACTTGTGCTCCTCTTCCGCTTCTGTGTGTACGCTTCTGCGGATCTATTGCCACACCAGCAACCCCAACTGGACAGGGCCAAAACCGCTTCTGCGGCACCACACCTGTGGCCCAAAGTGCACAGGTGCGATTTCACTAGGTGCAGCAGCTTCAGCAAATGCATAAGTCCCAAACTCAATCTGTAAGCATTTGAAACACACCCGAGGCCTCCGAGACTTCGACCAAACATACCAACCAATCCTAAAACACCATACGGACTTAGTCGAGCCCTCAAACCACATCAAACATTGCTAAAATCATGAAGCATCCTCCGATTCAAACTTAAGGAACTTGAAACTTCCAAATTCGACAATCAATGCCGAAACCCATCAAACCACGTCCGATTGACCCCAAATTTTGCACACAAGTCATATTCAATCATACGAACCTACTCCAACTCCCAAGATTGAAATCTGACCCCGATATCAAAAATTCCACTACCAATCCAAATATCCAACATTCGACTTTCGCCATTTCAAGCCTAAATGAGCTATGGACCTCCAAAATATAATTCAGACATGCCCATATGCCCAAAATCACCCAACGGAGCTAACGGAATCAACAAAACTCCATTCCGGAGTCGTTGTCACATAGTTCTAACTAAGGTCCAAATTCCAAGACTTAAGCCTTCGTTTAGGGACTAAGTGTCCCAAAACACTCCAAAAACCAAAACGAAACCTCCCGACAAGTCACAATAGCAGAAACAGATATGGGGAAAGCAGTTAATAGGGGATCGGGGCTAAAACTCTTAAAATGGTCGGCCAAGTCGTTACATCCTCCATCTCTTAAAACAATCATTTGTCCTCGAATGAGCATAGAGACATACCTGAAGTGGTGAAAAGTTGAGGATAACGGTTGCGCATATCCTGCTCGGTCTCCCAGGTCACCTCCTCGAATGGCTGACCCCTCCACTGAACCTTCACTGAAGCAA
This sequence comes from Nicotiana tabacum, assembly GCF_000715075.1. Classification (NCBI taxonomy): domain Eukaryota; kingdom Viridiplantae; phylum Streptophyta; class Magnoliopsida; order Solanales; family Solanaceae; genus Nicotiana; species Nicotiana tabacum. The sequence continues at coordinate 17,112,551 of NC_134080.1, forward strand.
CGTCCTTTAACCTCAGCTTTCGAACCTGCCTGTCCAATATAGCCACTGGCTCCTCAACATAGGATAGATCCTTGTCTAATTGGACTGAACTGAAATCCAACACATGAAATGGATCGTCGTGATACTTCCAGAGCATAGAAACATGGAATATCAGCTGAACTCTTGCTAGTCTGGGAGGTAAGGTTGTCTCAAATGGACCAATAAACCTTGGGCTCAACTTGCCATTCTTTTCGAACCTCATAACGCCCTTCGTAGGAGAAACCCAGAGCAAGACCCGCTCTCCAACAATTAATGCAACATCGCAAACCTTCCGATCTGCATAACTCTTCTGTCAGGACTGGGCTGTGCGAAGTCTATCCTGAATCACCTTAACCTTCTATAAGGCATTCTGAACTAAGTACGTACCCTATAATCTAACCTCGCCCGGCTCGAACCAACCCACTGGGGACCGACACCGCCTCCCATACAGAGCCTTATACGGTGCCATCTGAATGTTGGACTGATAAATGTTTTTGTAGGCAAACTCCGCAAGTGGCAAGAAATGATCCCAGGAACCTCCAAACTCCATCACACATGCACAGAGCATATCCTCAAGAATCTGAATATTGCGCTTAGACTGTCCGTTCGTCTAAGGGTGAAATGTTGTACTTAACTCCACCCGAGTACCCAACTCATGTTGTGCCGCTCTCCAGAACCATGATGTAAACTACGTACCCCGATCAAAGATGATAGATACCGGTACGCCATGAAGCCTAACGATCTCGCATATGTAAATTCAAGCTAGCTACTCGGAAGAATATGTAGTCATCATAGGAATGAAATGAGCGGACTTGGTGAGCCTGTCCACAATCACCCAAATTGCATCAAACTTCCGCTGAGTTCCTGGGAGTCCAACAATGAAATCCAGAGTGATTCGCTCCCATTTCCACGCCGAAATCTCTATCTTCTGAAGCAACCCACCTGGGCGCTGATGCCCATACTTCACCTGCTGGAAACTTAGGCATCGAGCCACATACTCTACTATGTCTTTCTTCATTCTACGCCACCAATAATTCTGCCTCAAGTACTGATACATCTTCGCGGCACCCGAATGAATGGAGTACTGCGAGCTGTGATCCTCCTGAAGAATCAACTAACACAAACAGTCCACATTAGGCACATATAGCCTGCTCTGCATCCTCAATGCACCGTCATCCCCAATCGTGATCTCCTTAACATTACCGTACTGGACTATGTCCTTAAGGATAAGTAAATGGGGGTCATCATACTGACGTTTCTTGATACAATCATAAACAAAAGACCGAGAGACCATGCAAGCCAACACTCGACTCGGCTCAGAAATAACCAATCTCACAAACTGGCTGGCTAAGGCCTGAAAATCCAACGCCATGGGCCTCTCTGCTACAGGTAGATATGCTAAACTCCCCAAACTCTCTACCCGCCGACTCAAAGCATCGGCCACCACATTGGCCTTCCCAGGGTGGTAAAAAATGGTGATATCATAATCCTTAAGAAACTCTAACCACCTCCTCTGACGCAAATTAAGATCCTTCTGCTTGAACAGATACTGCAAACTCCGGTGATCGGTGCAGATCTCACAAGGAACACCGTACAAATAGTGTCGCCATATCTTTATGGCATGAACAATAGCTGCTAGCTTAAGGTTGTGGATATGATAGTTCTTTTCATACACCTTCAGTTGTCTAGACGCGTAGGCAATCACCCTACGGTCCTGCATCAACACGGCGCCGAGAACAACTCACGATACATCACAATAAATAGTATATGATCCCAAACTTAAAGGTAATACCAATACTGGGGGTGTAGTCAAAGCTGACTTGAGCTTCTGAAAGCTCTCATTGCACTCCTCTTTCCATCTGAACGGAGCACCCTTTTGGGTCAGCCTGGTCATAGGCGATGCAATATATGAGAATCCCTCAACAAACCGACGGTAATACCCCGCCAAACGAAGGAAGCTCCGGATCTCTGTAGCTGGGGATGGTCTGGGCCAACTATGCACTACTTCCACGTTCTTCGGATCCATCTTGATCCCTTCACTAGACACCACATGACCCCAAAATGCCATGGAATCTAACCAAAACTCACATTTTGAGAACGTTGCATATAATTTCTTCTTCCTCAAGGTCTGAAGCACAGTCCTCATGTGTTGCTCATGATCCTCCCAACTCTGAAAGTACACCAGAATGTCATCAATAAAGACAATGACGAATGAGTCAAGATAAGGCTAAAATACATTGTGCATCAAATGCATAAAAGTTGTTGGGGCATTGGTCAGCCTAATTGACATCACAAGGAACTCGTAGTGGCCATATCGAGTCCTGAAAGTAGTGTTCGGGATATCTAGCTCCTGAATCTTCAACTGATGATCATTTAAATGCAAGTCAATCTTGGAAAACACTCCGGCACCCTGTAACTGATCAAATAGGTCATTAATACGAGGTGAAATATACCTATTCTTCAATGTGACTTTGTTCAACTGGCGATAATCAACGTACATACACATAGAGCCATCCTTTTCTTCACAAACAAGATAGGAGCATCCCAAGGTGACACAGGCCGAATAAAGCCCTTATCAAGCAATTCCTGTAACTGTTCCTTCAACTCCTTCAACTCAGGAGGGGCCATAGGATAAGGAGGAATAGAGATGGGCTGAGTGCTCGGCAATAAATCAATGCCAAAATCAATATCTCTGTCGGGCGGCATACCCAAAAGATCAGCTGGAAACATGTAAGGGAAATCCCTCACTACTAGGATTGACTCAACTGTAGGGGTATCAATACTGATCACATAAGCTAGATATGCACCGCATCCCTTCTCAACCATTCGTTGAACTTTAAGAAATGAAATAAATCTTCTAGGAGTGTAAACTAAGGTATCCCTCCACTCTAATCGCGGTAAACCTAGCATAGCCTGCATCACGGTCTTGGCGTGACAATTAAGAATAGCATAATAGGGAGATAAACAATCCATGCCTAAAATAACATCAAAGTCTTCCATGCTGAATAATAAAAAATCGACTCTGGTCTCAAAACCATTAAGAGAAATCAAACACGACTAATACATGCGGTCCATAATAAGAGAATCTCCCACAGAAGTAGACACATAAATAGAGGAACTCAAAGAATCCTGGGATATGCCAAAATGCGGGGCAAAATAAGATGACACATGAGAATACTTAGAGCCTGGATCGAATAGAACTGATGCATCTCTATGACAGACTGGAACAACACCTGTAATGACAGAATCGGAAGCAACTGCCTCTGTACGAGCAGGAAAGGCATAGTATCTGGCCTGGCCTTCCCCTCTAGGGTGGGCTCTACCTCCCCGAACTCCACTTCGTGCTGGCTGAGCAGGTGGAGTGGTAACTGGTGCTGTAATCATAGCCTGAGGACCCTGAGGATCACGCTATGACTGAGATTTCTGTGGAGGTGTACCCCTCCTAAGTCTGGGGAAATCACTCACCATATGGCGATTGTCGCCACACTCAAACCAAGCTTTAGGAGGGCGTGGTTGATGTGGCTGACTCGGGCCATGTCTGATGGACTGACCGCTAAAAGAACCTCGTGTAGAAGGCATGCTAAATACTGGAGGTGCATAATAAGGCTCATTAGGCCTAGAAGGGGCTAGAACACCACTGGAAGCTAGAAAAGTTGAATGAACGGGGCGACTCACATAATCCCTACCATGTCGAATGCAACTGGGGCACGAGCACCAGAATAATGGCCAGACTCTCGAGACCTCTTGGCCTCTCTCTCCTCCTTATCCCGAGCAAGCATGCCCTCCACTCTCCTAGCAATACTCACCACCTGTTGATACCAGATATCCACCTCTAGCTCCCGAGCCATGCTAGTCCTAATGCTAGGATGGATTCTCTCAATAAACTGACGGACCCTCTCTCGAACTGTAAAAACCAAGGTCGGCGCATGTACAACGAAGTCACTGAAACAGACTGCATACTCTAAAACAGTCATAGCACCCTGGCGAGTGCTCAAACTCCGCGCCCCATGCGTCCCTGAGGCTCTGGGGACATACTCTCTCAAAAATATATCCGAGAACTGAGTCCATGTAAGGGAAGGTGCCTGAGCCGGACTGTCCAACTAATAAGTACGCCACCACTGATAGGCTACTCCTCGAAGCTAAAAAGCAGTGACAGAAACCCCACTCGCCTCTGCTACGCCCATAGTGCGGGGGATACGGTAGCACTCCTCCAGAAATCCCTGAGCATCCTCTGACGCTAGACTATTGAATGTAGGAGGGCCATACTTCTTGTACCTCTCGAGCCTACGCTGCTCCTCATCGGAAACCGTTGCCCTACCCTCGGGCTGAACTAAGGCTACAAGTGGTACCGCTATAACCTCTAGAATCTGTTCAACCTGAACCCGCTGCTCGGGAAAGCGGGCGGCGGGAGTCTGTGCTCCTCCCCCGACTTGAGATGTGGCAGGAGCGAGGGGAATCAACCCTACCTGAGCTAGAGTACCAAACATGCTTAGGAACTGCGCAAGTGTCTCCTGAAAAGCTGGTGTAGTAGTAGTAGGCACCTCAGGTGCCTGCGCTCTAACTGGAGCTGCTGGTGTCTCCTCTGTAGAAGCTCGCTCGGGTGCTCTGGCTGCACCACTTGGGCATCCTCAGCCTCTACCCCATCCCCGACCTCGAGCAGCTCTAGCAGAGGGCGCGGGTGCCTGGTCATCTCCGGTTGTACGTGTCATCACCATCTGTGACAGAATAGAAGACAGAAGTTTAGAATTTCGAAGTCAATAATCTCGCAAGACAAGGAATCAAATGAAGTAAAATTTTCCTAATAGTTCCATAGCCTCCCAAAGATAAGTACAGACGTTTCTGTACCGATCCGCGAGACTCTAATAAATCGGCTTGTAACTCACGACTTCTATGAACCTAGAGCTCTGATACTAACTTTTCACGACCCAAGTTCTCCCTCCGTGAATCGTCGCTACGACACCTAGTCTCTACGACTAAGTAAGCCTAACATTGCAAAAAATGAGATAGAAACATAAAAGCTAACAACTAACGGAAAATTTTAAATAGGAAATCAAGATGTCGCTCAGCATATACAATAATCGCTCTCAAAATGTACATTAAATCTCCCAAAAGTCGAAACATCGTAAGTCACAAACTACAGAAAGAAAACAGTATTTCTATACTCCAAAATCTAACAAAAACGAAATATAAGAAGTGTTTGACATAGGGAAGAGTAGAAAGGGGCTCTGAAGCCTGTGGACGTGGAAATATACCTTAAAGTCTCTAAAGATGTCTCGCCTCACTAATAATGCGGTTGATAAGCAGTACCTAGATCTGCACACTGAAAAACATGTCCAGGGAAGTAGCATGAGTACACCACAACGGTACCCAATAAGTGTCAAGCCTAACCTCGGTCGAGTAGTGATGAGATCATGTCAGGGCCCTACTGGTATATATAATAAGGCAAGGCATGACGAAATATTGCAGTAACATAAAGACTGAAATTTAACAGTAAGAAATCACAGAAGGTAATAGCTCAGTATACAGAGATAATAACATAGGATTTCTCGAGATACTGTCTCGTAGTCCCAAACTTAAATATGCAGCGAGATCTCCTGAAATATCGTTTTGTAGTCCCAAAGTAAATATGCAGTGCAGAGGGATCTCCCGAAATACCGTTCTGTAGTCCCAAAGTAAATATGCAGTACAGGGGGATCTCCCGGAATACTGTTCTGTAGTTCTAAAGTAAATATGCAGCTCAAACAATAGAAATACAATTACAATACGGAATTTTAGACTAAGTACAAGTCAAGGAAGAAGTAAGGAATTCACTAAGCATGCTGCACAGAGTTCAGATACGCAATTAAGACATTTAGACATGTTGTCCAAAACTAAACAAGATAATTACATATGCTAGTGTAGCTCAATTAAACGGTAACAAGTATTTTACTTAATAAAAATGAAATTTTGCAACAAATAGCCCGTGTACGCACGCGTCACCTCACGTACACGTCGCTCATATATCAAAAATAGTACCAAATCCTAAGGGGAGCCTCCCCCCCCCAAAGGTTAGGCAAGCCACTTACCTCAAACCAAGCTCAATCAAATTAGTCACAACGCCTTTCCCACAAATATCCGGCTCTGAGTGGCCCAAATCTAGCAAAATCAATTACATAACATAAATATAACTACAAGAAACTAATCTAGCTAATGAAATCAAAGCTAATGCAAGAATTTGGAAAATCGCCCAAAACCCCACCTAGGGCCCACGTCTCGGAATTGGGTAATAGTCACAAATTAGGAACATCCATTCACTCATGAGTCTAACCATACCAAATTTACTCAAATATGATACCAAAATCTCGATCAAAACCCCAAAATTCGGCCTAAGAACTTTTCTCAAAATTTTCCCAATTCCTTAATTAAATGATGAAATCAACTAGATTAATGGAATACAACCAAAAACAAATTAGGAATCATTACCCAATAGCTTCCTCTAAAAATATTTATCGCCTAAATCCGAACTCTCAAAGTCCCAAAATGAAAATGAGATCAAACCCTAAAAATTTTCTTTTTTCTGCCCAGTGAACTCGCTTCTGCGAACCTTCGACCACACCTATGAGAAAATCATCGCAGGTGCGAAAATCACTTAAGGGGAACTGGGTCCGCATCTGCGAGCCCGCACATGCGCTCCTCTTCCGCTTCTACGTGTCTGCTTCTGCGGATCTATTGCCGCACCTGCGACCCCAGCTAGACAGGGCCAAAACAGCTTCTGTGGCACCGCACCTGCGGCGCAAATTGCGCAGGTGCGATTACACCAGGTGCAGCAGCTTTAGCAATTGCATAAGTCTTAAACTTAATCCGTAAGCATTCGAAACACACCCGAGGCTCCCGGGACTTCGACCAAACATACCAACTAATCCTAAAACACCATACAGACTTAGTCGAGCCCTCAAACCACATCAAACAATACTAAAATCATGAATCATCCTCCGATTCAAATTTAAGGAACTTGAAACATCCAAATTCGACAACCGATGCCGAAACCCATCAAACCATGTTTGATTGATCACAAATTTTGCACACAAGTCATATTCAACCCTACGGACCTACTCCAACTTCCGGGATTGGAATCCAACCCCGATATCAAAAATTCTACTACCGGTCCAAATCTAAAAAATTGACTATCGTCATTTCAAGACTAAATGAGCTAAGGACCTCCAAAATATAATCCGGATACGCCCCTAAGACCAATCACCCAACAGAGCTAACAGAATCGATGGAACTCCATTCTGGAGTGTCTTCACATAGTCCGACTACGGTCTAAATTCCAAGACTTAAGCCTCCGTTTAGGGACTAAGTGCCCAAAACAATCCAAAAACCAAAATGAAACCTCCCGGCAAGTCACAATAGCATAAACAGATACGGGGGAAGCAGTTAATAGGTGATCGGGGCTAAAACTCTCAAAACGACCGGCCGAGTCATTACAACGTAAATGACACAAATGTGCTTTAAATTATTAAGGACGACTTAGTTAAATGACAATAAATATATATTATTATAGTCATGTCTAATGCGCCTTTTAGTCAAACAGCCCCTAATACAATATTCTAAAGTAATATGATATCCTTAACGTAAGCTTCTTCGGGACCGTAAATCAAGATGTCTTGTTCAATTGAAGTTGGAACGAAAGCAAAAGAAGGGTGTACGTAATTTATTTAACTTGCTTACATTCCTTCCTTTGCCAAATCAAAACCTATAAGGTAGATTTTTTACTGCTTTAATTGTTCACATTCATAATCCGCCTCAAATTTTCCTTAAAAATTTGAGAAGTTATACGAAATTCTTCAAATTACAAGCTCCAAGAAAAAAGTGAAACTTCACCGTAGAACTCTGAAACAAAGTTGAAGATACATTACACTTTGCTTCATGAGTAGCAAACACAATATTTTTCTGAAACTAAAACTGAACTTGAACTTAAAAAGATAAGTCAGAGAAAAGTGTGTACAGCGCACAAACTGGAGTAGTTCAGAGAGCTGAAACTCAGCAGAAGGCTTGTAATTGGACTCATTCTCTTGCATTTTCTGGTTTTTGTCACGATCCGGAATTCCAACCTTCCAGACCGTGATGACGCCTAACATTTCACTTGCTAGGTAAGCTAACGTTAGAGGATTATTAATGCCAACTTTATCCAATTTCAATAACATAGACAATTAAATTAAACAGAAGCTAAAAATGAATTTGCGGAATAAGATAAAACCCATAATATCTGATACATTTCGGATCTGGAGTCACGATTCACGAGCTTCTAAGATTTACTACAAATAAGTCTAAAAGAAAATACAATTGTTCTGAAAGAAAGGAAACAGTAACATAAAAACTAGGAAGGGACTCTAGGATCTGCGGACGCCAGCATAACTATCTTGGGTCTCCGACAAGCAAGTCCAGCTGCTAACCTCACGATCAGCTAGGGCCGGTACCAAAATATGCACTAGAAATGCAGAGTGTAGTATGAGAACAACCGACCCGATGTACTCGTAAGTGTCGAGTCTAATCTCGACGAAGTAGTGACGAGGCTATGACAAGACACTCACATAACAAACTTGTGCAGATAACAGTGCATGTACAAAATAACAACAAGTAACGGCTAAACATGTACTATTGGGAGGAGGACATGCTAAGGGGTACATGATAATATGGATACATCGTAAATGATAACCAGAACAGTCAATATGCCTTCAACCGGTGAAAAACAAGTAACACAATAAAGAAAATTGCACGGCATCACCATTCGTGATTTTACTCTCAATCTCACAATGAAATAATAGTATTGCATGATATCACCCTTCGTGTTTTTACTCTCAGCCTCACAATATGAATCAGTAGATATGACACGGCATCACCCTTCGTGCATTAACTCTCACAACATGGCATGGCCTCACCTTTCGTGCATTAACACTCACAATATGGCACAACATCACCCTTCGTGCATTAACACTCACAATATGGTACTGCATCACCCTTCGTGCATTAACACTCATAATATGGCACGACATCACCCTTCGTGCTTTAACACTTACAATATGGCACGACATCACCTTCCGTGCCTTAACACTCTCCCTTACCTCATAACAATGAACAAGTATAAAGCAGGGAGATAGAATCAACAATAACAAGCCTGACTTCAACAATGATTCCACAATACCAATCTCAACTTTGGAATTAATACTCAATTATCACAAATGTCCGTAAACACGATAAGAACGATCAATTTAGTAAGTAACTAGTCTAATCATGGATAACAAGATCAAAGTAAGCAACAAACTACAAGGAACAAGCCCCACTCGCATGCTTAAATCCAACAACTACGCATAAGTACTCGTTACCTCACATATACGTTGTACCCAAAATCTAAACATGTAGCAAATAGACAAAGAAGTCTTAATCCTTCAAGTCAAGGTTAACCACGATACTTATCTCGCTCCAAAAGGTTCACTCAAAGCTCAATCACATATTTACTTCTCAAACAAGCCTCCGAACCAATGGAATCTAGCAAATTACCATTCAAACGATTCAAATTGAGCCTTAGAAACTGCCCACGATTGCAAATGATTCAATTTAGGTCATTATTGAAAAAATCAACAAAAGTCAACCCCCGAGCTCGCTAGGTCCAATCCTGAAGTTCGGAACAAAAACCGATTACTCATTCACCCCCGAGCCCGGTTATGTAATTTGTTTTGGAATCTGACCTCAACTTGAGATCTAAACCCCTAATTTACAAAAATCCCTATTTCTACTTCCAGGGCTCGATCTACGGCTGCGTCCCGTGGTTTGGTAGAATAGACACTTCCAAGGATAGTCTACACACACAAACCCAATCTCATTTTCTTAGGGTTATGGTGGCACTATGTTTAAATTGACTTCCCCTCCCCTTCAACCTGCCCCAACTCCCTATATATATATTATCAAATAGAAGAGTCAAATATAAGAAATGCAGTAATCCTACCCATTGTGAGAGGCATCTTCCACTTTGTAATTGAAGGGTTCCAAACCTCGCTTCGTCGCTCAGTCCCTTGCTTCTTTCCTCCTCTTTTTCCTTTCCGGCTCTTTATACCAATGTGATTTAATTCCACTAAAACCTTCAATTTCCACCATGAAATCACAAGATTTTAGGTTGAAATTTTAGGAAATACAGTGAAAGTTTGAAAGAAACTATTTTAGAATCACTTACCAATGATTTGGGGAAAAGGTTCTTTGAAAAATTGCCTCTAGGGTTTCTTGTTTTGAAAATTTTGAAGAATGAGCAAAAATCTCGTCTAAGTCCTATTTGATCAGTTGCAGATGTCCCATTTGCGACCTGGGGTTCGCATTTGCGAACCTTGCAAATGCGAAGAATCCATCACAATTGCAAAGACCCTCACATCTCTGCATATAACATATTTGCGATGAAATGTTCCCAAATGCAAACGCTGACCCTCCGCAAATGCGACCATTTGATCGCATTTGCGATCTCTGCCCCCACCTGTCCCATTTTGCAAAAGCGAAGTATATTTCACAAATGTAAACATCAAGTGGCCCAGCTCTCTTCGCAAATGCGATGAGTAGCTCTCATATGCTAACCCATCAGAGGTCGCAAATGCAATGCCTGATCTCGCAAATATGAGATCAGAGGCCTGCACCAGAACTGAAAATACCATCAACATTTCTAAGTCCAATTTTATTCTGTAGCCTATCCAAAACTCACCCGAGCTCTCGGGGCTCTAAACCAACTATGCACACAACTCTAAAAATATCATACGAACTTGCTCGCGTGATCAAATAGCCAAAATAACATCTAAAACTACGAATTAAACACAAAACCAAATGAGATTTTCAAGAAAATTTTGAAACTTCTATTTTCACAATCGAACGTACGAATCATGTCAAACCAACTCCGTTTCTCACCAAATTTGACAGACAAGTCATAAATATAGTATTGGACCTATACCGGATTCCGGAACCAAAATACGGACCCGATATCTAAAAAGTCAAACTTTGGTCAAACATTTCAAAATCATTAAGCCTTTAACTTTCAAATTTCTACAAAGTGTAGTAACTTGGGCTAGGGACTTCCGAATTCGATTCCGAGCATAGGCCCAAGTACCAAATCACGGTACGGATCCACCGAAACTATCAAAACACGAATCTAAATCCGTTTGCTCAAAACATTAACCAAAGTCAACTCAAATAGACTTTCAGGAAAAATTTCATACTTTCTCAGTTGTTAACATAAAAGCTTTTTGGAAAGACGCCCGGACTGCGCATGCAAATGAAGAAAGGCTAAAATGAAGTATTTAAAACTTCAGAACACACAATTAGGTTCTAAAATATAAGATGACCTATCGGGTCATCAAATTCTCTACCTCTAAAATAACCGTTTGCTCTCGAACGAACATAGAAAAGTACTTGAGCTGGTGAAAAGGTGGGAATATCTACTCCGCGTGTCCGACTCGGACTCCCAAGTAGCTGCCTCTATGGGTTGACCTCTCTACTACACTCGGATTGATAACTCTTCGACCTCAACTGACGAACCTGCCGGGCTAGAATAGCTACATGCTCCTCCTCGTAAGTCAAATTCTTATCCTATTGGACAGAGCTGAAGTCTAATACATGGGACGGATCACTATGATACTTCCGAAGCATGGACACATGGAACACCAGATGAACTGCTGATAACCCCGGTGGTAACACAAGCCTGTAATCCACCTCTCCCACTCTCTCAAGAATCTCAAAAGGCCCGATATATCTAGCGCTCAACTCCCTTTCTTTTCGAACCTCATCACACCCTTTATGGGTGATACTTGGAGCAACACTCTTTCTCTCTCCGACCATGAATGTAACATCACAAAATTTGCGGTCAGCATAACACTTCTACCTGGACTGAGCTATGCGAAGTCGATCTTGAATAATCTTGACCTTATCCAAGGCATCCCGTACTAAGTCTGTACCCAATAACCGAGCCTCCCCCGGATCGAACTATCCAATTGGCCATCGGCACCGGATAATTCCTCATAGGGAGTCATCTGGATGCTCAACTAGTAGCTGTTGTTGTAAGCAAATTCCGCAAGTGGCAAGAACTGATCCCACGATCCTTCAAAGTCTATAACACATGCGCAGAGCATATCCTCCAATATCTGAATGGTGCGCTCGGACTGTCCGTCTGTCTAAGGATGAAACGTTGTGCTCAACTCAACCCGCATGCCCAACTGACATTGTACTGCTCTCCAGAAGTGCAAGGTGAACTGTGTACCTCGATCAAAAATGATAGACACGGGTACACCTTGAAGACGGACGATCTTCTAGATGTAAATCTCTGTCAACCGCTCTGAAGAATAGGTAACTTCCACAGGAAAGAAGTGCGCTGACTTGGCCAGCCTGTCACAATGACCCAAACTGCATCGAACTTCCTCTAAGTATGTGGGAGTCTAACAACGAAGTTTATAGTAATACGCTCCCACTTCCACTAAAGAATCTCTAACTTCTGAAGCAAATCACCAGGTCTCTGATGCTCATACTTTACATGCTGACAATTCAGACATCGAGCTACATATGCAACTATGTCCTTCTTCATTCTCCTCAACCAGTAATGTTGTCGCAACTCCTTAATCCTTTCGTCAAACATTTCAAAATCATTAAGCCTTTCACTTTCAAATTGTTACAAACTGTGATAACTCGGGCTAGGGACTTTCGAATTCGATTTCGGGCATACGCCCAAGTCCTAAATCACAATACGGGTCCTTCGGGATCGTCAAAACACGAATTCGGGTCTATTTGCTCAAAACGTTAACTGAAGTAAACTCAAATAGACTTTAAGGCAACATTTTCATATTTTCTCAGTTTTTAACATAAAAGCTTTCCGAAAAGACACCCGGACTGCGCACGCAAACCAAAGAAGGCTAAAATAAGGTATTTAAGGCTTCAGAACACAGAATTAGGTTATAAAACATAAGATGACCTATCGGCTCATCACAATTTTGCTCTTTTATGTTGTATACGTGAGTGCAATAGAAGGGATGGTTTAGTTACTACTCCTTATGGTCCACAATAAGTGACCAATTTGCTTTTTTATTTTGGTCCAAAATACGTGTCCATTTATATAATCAAGAAAAAATTCAATTTGTTTTTCTAAAATTACTCTTATGTACGTATCCCTAAAAAGTCATTTACTCCTCACATTTAAGAAGAGAAATAAGTGCTACTATAACTATAGTGCAACATTTAACGAAGGATAGTTTAGTCACACTAACTATTTTCGTCTAGAATTTAGTATTCCTTAATAGATGTGCCCAAAGCAAATTGATCATTTATTGTGGGCCGGAGGAAGTAACAGAATAGTGGACGCCTCTTCAAGAGCCTTGAGCTTGAGAATTTCCATTGCTATCAAAATCTTGATTTCACTTTGAGATGCTATAAATGTCCGATCCTTCTTGAAAAAAATTCTCATCAAGAATTGAAACTCAACTAAAATTTAGTCTTATATCCATAAGTAGCACGTTAGACACATGTATCCATAGAAGCATCAGGGAAGACGGTTATCAAAGTAGTATGAAATGAACTGACCCATCAATTGTTGATTAAATATCAGACAGGCTGAAGTCCCGATCTGGTAAAAGATTCTGTCGAATTATCTAGAAGGGCAGACACTGGGTGAGGATCAATGAAAATAGCAATCATTTGGCCATGACAATAGTTCATGGAAATAACGATGCTCCGTAATTTTGGAACATATTTAAAAGCTATAGAATAAACTAATATTGCAAAGCATGTAATAAATTTGGGTAGACAATCTTGGCAGGACTGTTGCACACATCATTACTCACAACAAGAAATAAGAAAAGGTAATATGTGCTAATATAAGTTGCTGGTTTATTGCACATCTAAAAAAAAGGAAATCAGATCAGAAGTGCTACTAAAAGCAGTAAGTCTACTTCAGTCATTCATCTGCAATTTCATAATAAAATTAATGAGTTACCACAATAATTTACTTTAGGAGGAAGCTTACTAATATATTTATAGATACCTTAAAAGTCCATAATTCATATCTCAGCTCAAAAGTTGTTTCATCAGATATTTTTTATCAAAGTGAGTGTAACGACTCGGCCGATCGTTTTTAGCTATAGCGCGTCGTTCGATAGTTTGAGGCCTTGAGCAGCTTCACTTCAGGTATTATGACTTGTACGCATAGTCGTAATTGAATTTCGAAAGTTCAGAGTCGATTTGGAAAGAAAATTCTCATTTCGGAAGCTTTAAGTTGGAAGAATTGACTAAGGTTGGATTTCAGAGTAAACGACCTCGGAATCGGGATTTGAAGGTTCCAACAGGTTCGTATGATAATTTTGGAATTGGACGTATATCCAGATCGGGTTTTGGATGACCAGGGAGCATTTCGGCCCATTGTAAAAGTTGGCATTTTGAAAGAATTTCATAAATTTGGGTTGAAGTGCATTTTAATGTTATCGTGGGATTCCGAGTCTGGGAATAACTCTGTATTGTAATTCTGGTACTGGGAGCGCGTCCGGAAGTGAATTTAGAGGTATGTGGGTCATTTGGGAGTCGTTTGGCGAAAGTGAGAAATTTGAAGGTTTTTAAGAAGTTTGACCGGAAGTGAACTTTTTGATATCGGGGTTAGATGCCGATTCCGGAAGTTGGAGTATGTCCATAATATCGAATGTGACTTGTTTGCAAAATTTGAGGTCAATCGGACATGATTTAATAGGTTGTGGCATCGAATCTAGAAGTTTGAAGTTCTAAAGTTCATTAAGGTTGAATTGGGGTGCGATTCATGAATTCGACGTTGTTTGATGTGATTTAAGGCCTCGAGCAAGTTCATGTTATGTTTCTAGACTTGTGTGGGTATTTGGTTTGGAGCCCCTAGGGCTCGGGTGAGTTTCGGAGTAGCTTCGGAGTGTTTGGTGAAGAAATTGGATTGTTGGTTCAGTGTGATCGCATTTTCCATATATTGGTCGCAAATGCAACCATCGCATTTGCGAAGGTAAGGTTCGCATTTGCGAACATGGGGCTGATGAGGAAAGATCGCATTTGCGAAGTAATTATCACTTTTGCGATGACTATCCTCTTCGGATTTGCGAAGATCTTGGGCGCAAATGCGACAATGGCAGGGACAACTTGGCTTTGCATTTGCGATGCATTTGTCGCAAATGCGACCATCGCATTTGCGATAGAATGCGACATCTGCGAATGGAGCCAAGGGCTTTTTATTCCGAGACTTAGCCCATTTTCCTCATTTTCCACTTGGTCTTAGGCGATTTTTTAGAGCACTTTGAGAGGGTTCCATCATCATCATGAGGTAAGTGATTTCTACTAGTTTTGAGTTAAATACAAGGTTTATATATGGATTTAGACATGAAAAATCATAGAAAATTTGAGATTTTAAATAAAAACCTAGATATTGGTGTTTTTGGATTTTGACCAAGAATCTGGGAATGGAATTGGAAAATAAATTATATATTTGAGTTCGTGGGGTTATGGGTAAAGTTAATCTTCGAAAATTTTCGGAATCCGGGCACATGGGCCCAAGGGTAATTTTTATCGACTTTTCGATCGGGGTTAGAAATTGCTATAAATTGGATTATAATGAGTATTTGAGTATATATAAATTGGATTATTGACTAGTCTCGGAGCGTTGAGCATCAATTTGAGTCGTGGGAAGGGTTTGGGAGCCGAATATGGAACTTCGGAGCGAGGTAGGCCTCCTTTCTAACCTCTAAGAGGGAATTAACCCCATAGGTGAACTAAATTATTATGTGCTTCTATAGTCTACGAACGCACGAGGTGACGAGAGTCCGTACGTAGCTACTAGCTATGCCTTGTTGATATTGTTATTGATTTATGTTTATTGTTTGCCCTGAGTGGGAGAGAGATTGAGTTTGCTTATTAAATGTTTTTAAAGGAATTGAAATTTAGGAAAATTTGGGATCTTAAAAGTTTTCATTTGAACTTCGTATTTTGAAAAGAATGGAAGAATACTATAATAACTTAAGAAATCTATGTGTGATCGTGTCGCAAGTATGATATACGAGGGGGGTAATTCCTTATATTTATATTTGATCGTGTTGCATGTATGATTCACGAGCGGTGTAATAGATACATCTATGGTTTGCGACGTTCGACCCTCGGTAGTGCACAATTTACATTTATGTTGGATCGGGCCGAACGTCCTCGGTGGAATTCGTACGTGATAATAGAATTGGAAGTCTCTTTTATAATTGGTATAAATTCAGTGTTTGTGTGATCAGATGTTTTAAAGGAAGGAAGTGATTTAAGTTCTTAAATATGGGAAAGGCATGTTCAGTTATTCTTGTTCTGAGACTTACTGTTGTATATCGTGCTTAATTAGAATTTCATATTATCATATTATTGGACTACTAGTAAGTGTCGGAGTCGACTTCTACTCACTACTTCTTCAAGGTTAGAGTGGATACTTACTGGGTACGCGTTATTTTCGTACTCATACTATAGTTGCTGTATATTTTGTTGTGTGTTCAGTGGCCGTATAGGCACAGCGGCGCGGTTGATATGGGAATTTAGGTGAGCTGCATCTTATGAGATGCTCTACAGCCAATAGAGTCTCCTTCAGAGTACTTGTATATTCTTTTCTGTCCAAATTTGTATTCCGGACGATTATTGTATTGTATTTTAAATTCCTAGTAAATGCTCATGCACGTATGATACCGGATTCTGGGATGATTATGGGATACTCACTATTAAAATCTGAAGATATTGTTAACTATTCTGTAAAGTTCATCTTTTACTAGTTAAATTTAAGGAAATCTATGATTTCAAAAATATTAAAAATGGAAATTTAATTAACTATTTGGTGTTGGCTTTCCTGACAGTGATGTCTGGCGCCATCATAATCTTTAATAGGTTTTGGGTCGTGATAACATAATATCAGAGT
Organism: Nicotiana tabacum; assembly: GCF_000715075.1. Lineage (NCBI taxonomy): Eukaryota > Viridiplantae > Streptophyta > Magnoliopsida > Solanales > Solanaceae > Nicotiana > Nicotiana tabacum. The sequence continues at coordinate 17,129,505 of NC_134080.1, forward strand.
AATAGGTTCACTTAGGTCTCACGAGTGATGAGCAAGTCTAGTAGAGTTTTGTGGATCGGTACGGAAGCATCTGTACTTATCTTCGAGAGGCTACAGAGCTGTTAGGAGCACTTCCCTTATTGATTCCTCATCGTGCGATTTGAATCCTTTGGGGTTTATGCCTTTATTTCTTTGCCATTCAATCTTATGCGACGTGAAGCGCTTGTTATAGATTGGGAATCGAGAAATTGTCATAGTACTACAAATGCGGTGCAGGATGTTTCTCCCTGCATAGTTGATTACACTATTGTCGTCGCCTTGCGGAAAGATATTCTGTCTTTTCATCTCAGTAGTTGTACTTCTGAGAGCTTTGAGGCTAGGCACGGGTTGCTATGATGCTCATGAGTTGTTATCGCATAGTATGGATGTGATGGTAAGATGTTTGCATATGTATCGGGGCAATGAATGACTCGAAATGAGGTTTACCCAGTGCTTGATTTAGAGATTCGGTATTTTATTTCCGGTACAGGAAAGGCAATCGGACTATGAATGTTTAGGTTTAGGTTGATGGAGGAACGAGACTTGGTATTTTCGAGCATGATGGAATTTTCATCTGTGATGTGGTGTCGTCGCCCTTGATCGAATGTGGTAAGTCTGCCAGTGTTATGGTCTTCATCAATTTCTTTCGGGGCAAAGTAGTGTGAGATGGTACCAGGGAGACAGTCGTCAGAGATAGTGGACTGCAGCAATTTTAGGATTGAATGGGTATTTCTAAGGTTGACAACCCGAGAAAGGATGATCTTTGGGAAGGTCTAAAGTTAGTATCAATATATTAGTTCAAAAGCTACAGATATAGATTTTGATTTAAGGCAACAACCAGGCAGCGAAGGATGAGAAAGGAAATGTGGGAGGTGTCTTGCGGTGGTTAAACTTCTAAAAGGCCAAGTGTGAGAAATAGGAGTCGAGTAGTTGCTTAAAGGGGTGAGTTTGACCAAAGTGGGAGAGTGGAAGAGTAGCACGTGGATTCTGTGATAGGATAGCTACACTCCCTAAGGAAATTTCAGAGTGATTTGGAATTTATGGTGGACGGTGACTGGTGTACGAACTTAACTTGAAATATTGGCTATTATACGGTGGGAGATGGGATACGACAGAAAGGAGTTTCTTGATATGAAGAAGGATACAACATGACTGTGGGTTGGAATGTGTTGTTCCACCTTTAGTGGATATCCATAATGAGTGAATGGACTTGTATAGCTGGTGAATGAGCATGGGCTCAGGATGGGTTACTGATTTTGTAGTGATGGTACTCAGCGCAGCGTCATTGAAAGAGGTCGGTAGCTAGTTTCCATAGATGGGTTATCTCCTGTGAATAGGTTAGCAGTCCCGTGGTGTTGATGCAGCTTCTACGAAGAATTCTACTGACTATCTGGTAAGAGGTTAAATAGATAAATGTGGTTAGGGATTCAGAGTGTTCATAAAATACTAACAGAAGGATTTCGAGGAATTTGGCGGGTTGATTGTGCAAGATCATGTCAATGGGGGATAAGGAATATTGGTGGGTTCCAGATTTATGCAATGGTAGCTTCAAGCTAAGTGGGAGAGCCCCACTGCCTACGATTGGATTGTATGGTTATCTACTTGTGAGGTTTATGGTTATCGGCATATTGGCGGGTTATTACGACTAAGGGAAGAGGACATCAGTGGTGATGTGAGCATAGGATTTGAGGAATGTGTGCTATAATTGGCCTTATCAATTTATGTTCAGGTTTTGGGAAGACTTATGATTTATGCTTCGTGTAGAGGTAATTTACAAGAAAGGTGAATCAGCTGGGTGTTTCTTTGAGAGGGTGATCATATGTTAGCAGAGCCTTGGAGTTGATTATATTCGGGACCAAGTCAGAGTGGGTGACTCTTAACAATGGTCCTAGTGGATTCAAAAGTCAAAGTGCAGTGCCTAAGGATTTTGTTGAGTTTTTGCAGCGGATTATGATAGGGGATTTGAGTGTTTTATGTTATCTTCGGGTTGCAGTGTAGCGTTTGGAGGAATGAGGGAAAATGACTTTGGATTTCTAGAGGAATTTTCTGAATGAGTGTACCAGTTGAGGATGCGGATATGTGCACGATGAGGGTATGAGATGGCTTGTGGGACGTGACACAGCACGGTCTCGTGATATAAGGTCACTCAGGATGAGTGGGGATTTGGGTTCGTGATGTTTTGAATGAAGTTGTTATTATTTCTAAGGCAAGTCTAAGATAAATTTGAAGAAGTCGGATCGGTTAGCAATCATTGAAAGGCATGATGGCGGCAATGATCAGTTCCTTCAGCGTGTTAAACCATTCATGTGATTTGTGGCGGTACGTGCGAGGCTTGACGACCGCCGTAATTGATTTTATTTTGAGGCATTTGAGCAGTATAGCCTGTTATGTGTAGATGGATCTCAGGAGAGCTATGGTGGTTTAGACCACTACTTGAGGTTAGTATTTTCTACGGTTATGAGAATTTAGTCATGTGCTGCAATGGTTCTTCAAAAATGAGTTAAGTGAAAGTTTTCTACATGATGGAGTGTTCACCCTACTATTTGTTCAGAAGTTATGATGAAATTCTTGTACTCTTGCACATTGTCATGATTAAGTGTCGTGAGTAGTGTGGGAATTGGAAGTTGAGGATCAAGGTTGCGGTTTGGTGTTGATAAGAATGTCATGAGCTCGAATGAGCGAGGAAGGAATTAGATGGTTAGAGCCAGTTAGTATTGTCTTTAGCGTCACCTGAGAACGGTGTCTTGTGTAAAAGGCTTTGAGTATTGATTGCGGATTTTGATTTGCTTCACAGAGTTAGTATGGCCGGTGGAACTATGGAAGTTTGCTCTGAATTTGATGGTTGTTATTGCGTGTTATAGGAAAAAGGTTATTGTGGATCTTTGGAAGGTTGTTAGCCCAGTGCGGTATGATCAGAATCGATTTGAGATCCCTGGATGGATCTATAGGTGAGTGTGTGCTCTATGTCGGGCTGGAGGTGTTTATTACAACATAGCATTGTCTAGGAGGAGTATTCAGGCCTTGGATGTTACTTATGTCCTCAGCTATTCCGTGTAATCTATATTATCCCAGGTGGGTTGTAAGGTGGTTTGATTATTCGCACTCGTGTTGAGATCCTATGCAATTTGTTATGTTGTGAGAGCAGGATGGCTCTCAAGATACAGGCCATTTATTGCACCTTAGTTGTGATTAAGTTTCATGGCGTATAACGCTATCCATCTCCCTAGGAATTGTATTGTGCACTTCGCGTGCTTGTGTTGATATTCGGGTATTTCATAGGTATGAGCATTTTAGCTCGGTAAGTATCTCCATTATAGATTATTATGTGTGTATCGGGTGGCACACTGCCACGGGTACATTGTTTGGATCGGGTGGCACGCATCCACAGGTATCATAGTTGGATCAGGTTGCATGCCACAATGGTATTATGTGTGGATCGGGTTATACGCCGCAACAGTGTGATGTTAAGTAACAGTTTTCTATATCTATTATTATGTGTTTTGCTTCTCATTTTCTGAGGAAGGTTCATAACATCTTTTTGATTGTTTCAATTAGTTACGTAGGTTGAGTAGTTCTTTCCAGAGTTCGATTCTTTATGTATCACATTCGAATTTGTAGCTCGTTGGCATTGTGGCATCATATGAGACTCTTGGTCGTGTCTGGGGTGGCTTATTGCCTAAACAACTTATACTGGGTAAAACAAAATTATTGGATCTGGGATCAGTGCAATTGGATTATATGCAGTATATTAAAGAGCAAATATCATTGTTTGGTTCATAATGAGAAAATGGTTCCTGTCAGGAGGAGAGACTTAGTGAGTTGTTGACCCCGCAGTTGGTTATGAATTTCTACACATCTATTCTGTCGTGGATTGCAAAAGTTGGAACAAGACTTATATGAGTCATGAGGTGTCTGTGAGCGTCAGATTTGTGGAATGTCGGCTATTGTTATTAGAGGATGTTAGTATGGTCATGTGAGTTATGGAGTGCAGAGTGTGGATTCAGCAAAGGTATGCAATCATATTCTAGTACATCGTGTGGTGATTGATACAGTGTCCGTATGTTGGAAACAAGCCTGGTAGAGAATTCTGGGTGTTAGAATTTGGCTATAAGGCCTACTTGGCTAAGAAAAAGGGAAAATCTTCAGATTAGCTCGGGCAAATATGGTCAACTGAGTTGTGCTAGTACGAGTAGGTGCACGAGGTGTTAAATAGTGATTTTAGACAACTCCAGAGCAGTTCTTAGCACATTCGAGGACGAACGTATATTTAAGTGGGAGAGAATGTACTGACCCGATCGGTCGTTTTGCGCTCTAGTGCATCGTTCGGCGGTTTGAGGCCTTGAGCAACTTCACTTCAGGTATTATGACTTGTACGCGTGGTCGGAATTGAATTTCGAAAGTTCAGAGTTAATTAGGAAAGGAAGTTCTCATTTCGGAAGCTTTAAGTTGGAAGAATTGACTAAGGTTGGATTTTTGAGTAAATGACCTAGGAATCAAGATTTGAAGGTTCCAACAGGTTCGTATGATGATTTTGGACTTGGAAGTATGTCCGGATCGGGTTTTGGATGATCCGGGAGCGTTTTGGCGCCTATTGTGGGAGTTGGCATTTTGAAAGAATTTCATAAATTTGGGTTGAAATGCATTTCAATATTATCGATGTCCATTTGGGATTCCGAGTCTGGGAATAGCTTTGTATCGTGATTCTGGTATTTGGAGCGCGTCCGGAAGTGAATTTGGAGGTCCATAGATCATTTTGGAGTCATTTGGTGAAAGTTAGAAATTTGAAGGTTTTTGAGAAGTTTGACAGGAAGTGGACATTTTGATATCGGAGTTGGATTCTGATTCCGGAAGTTGGAGTAGGTATTTAATATCGAATGTGACTTGTGTAAAAAATTTGAGGTCAATCGGACGTGATTTGATAGGTTTTGGCATCGAATGTAGAAGTTTGAAGTTCTAAAGTTCATTAAGCTTGAATGGGGGTGTGATTCATGAATTCAACATTATTTGATATGATTTAAGGGCTCGATCAAGTTCGTGTTATGTTTCTAGACTTGTGTGGGTGTTTGGTTTCGAGCCCTGAGGGCTCGGGTGAGTTTCAGAGTAGTTTCGGAGTGTTTGGTGAAGAAATTAGAGGCAAAGTCCGGGAATGCCAGAATACATATTCAGATATGTGTTCTAGGCATTTAAACAAGCCATTGATGGTTTTGTGCATTGTCGACCTGTAATATTCATAGATGACACTCATGTCTATGGAGAGTATGATATTAAGTTATTGATCGGCGTTGCAGTAGATGCTAATAGAAGTATACTTCCCCTAGCATTTGCTACTTGTGCCAATGAAAGCAAGAAACATGGACATTGTTTTTGAACCACTTGTAGGAGCACATTGTCAAATAGCGTTCAGGTATTTGTCTAATATCTGATCGGCATGGTGGTATTTTAAGTTCTGTACAGAATTTGCGTGCATGGCAGGAACTGTATGCCTACCATCGTTACTGTGTTAGGCACTTGAAGGCCAACTTCTAGAGGGCTTATTCGAATAAGGACTTGCATGATTTAATGTGGATGGCTGCAACAGATCACCAAGAGTGTAAATTCAGGAGGCAGATGGAATTGATTGGGTAGGAATACCCAGAAGTCTATCATTGGTTGATGCGATATGAGCTTGATAAGTGGACTTTGCATGCAGATGGTGGTAGAAGATGGGGAATTCTGACTACAAATATGTCAGAGTCTTTCAACGGGTTATTGAAGTCTGCACGTGGATTGCCTACTGCCATGGTGCGGATTTCATTCAAGTAGACGACAGAGAGGTTTGTTGAAAGATCTAGAGGTGCGTCATCATTAATGGAAAGGGGTGTTGAATTTATGCCATAACTACTGAAACGATTTAAGGAATGTAGGAAGCGAGCACAATGGAATTCATTTTTGCAATATTGCAGCGAGTGAAATAGTTTTGAAGTTCGCACTGGTTTACATAACAACCAACGGGAATACTACACACACCGCAATGAAGCCAGAAGATTATTCTCCTGCGAAAAATGGTCAATATATCACTTGCCATTCTCACATGCCATGAAGTTCTTTCAATATACAGGTTTCGCGGCAACGAGGTACGTTGATAAAGAATATAGTATTGTTGTATACTTAAACACCTATAGTGGACAGTTACAACCAATGGGTGCTGAGCATTATTGGCCGCCGGAACCATTTAAAATGGTGTGTAACAAGGATTATGTACGTCAACGACAAGTGCAAAAAAGAACATGTATACGGAACCAAATAGATATTGGTGATACCGTTTATGCACATAAATGTGGCATATGTTCCCAAACAGGACACGACCACCGCAAATATCCTTCAGCTGGTGTCGGAAGCACTGGTAATTCAGCTCCAAGTGGCAGTTCATCCAATGTGCCCAATTATCAAGGATAAACGTAGTGTTTTATTGAAGTAATTTTGTTGTACTAAATTTATGTAAATGTTCAGGTTGCAAAATGTATGAAATAAAATTACGTTTCCAATGAGGTTACATCTAATTAATATTTAGCATTAAAGATTTAATACAAAAATTTAACATACACCCCAAGAAATAAAAAATAATTGTTTGGGAGATAATTGATTCTAATGGAACAGTTATATGTAGATGGATTTCCGGAAGAGTCATAGCAATTTAGATCACGACTTGAGGTTTCTAATTTTTCCACAGTTTGGGAATTCAGTTGTGTGTTGTGTCGGTTCTGCTGAAACGAGCTAAATGAAAAGTCTTCTAGCAATGAAGTGTCTATCCTACTAGCAATTCAGGGGTTATGATGAATTCTTGTATTCTCGCATAGCGGCATGAGAGGCATTTTATTCCTTGGGTTGTGACTTGTGTGAGTCGCTCCGGATTGGGTGGCCGTTCTTATGTGTCAAGGAAAAGGTTATTGCGGATCCTTGAAAGGTTATTATCCCAGTATGGTATGATCAGAATCGGTTTGAGGTTCATTGATGGTTCTAATGTGAATGTGTGCTCTATATCAGGCCGGATGTGTTCATTCAATATAGCGTTTCTTTTGGAGGAGTCTTCGGACATTGGATGTTATTCTCGTCATCAGGATTATCTGAGCATGTGTTGGGGTCCCGCGTAGCTGGTGGTATAAATGCATGTCATTTATCTCACCTTAGTCGTGCTTGGATTTTTGTAGCGTATGGCGTTGTCTATCTCCCCATGTTGGTATTTTTGCATTTGGCGTGCTTGTGGTCGATATTCGCTATTTCTTAAGTATAAGCATTATGGCTTGATGGTCAATTCCTTATTTATTATTATATGTGGATCGGGTGGCACGCCGCTACGAGTACATTGTTTGGATAGGTTGCACGCCGCAATGGTATCATTTTGATCGGGTTGCACATTGCAACAATGATATGTTGAGTATGGTTCCCTATATCTATTCTTGTACATTTGTTTCTCATTCTTTAAGAAAGGCTCGTAATATTCGTTTGTTTTATTAGTTACATAGGTTATGTAGTTCTTTCCCTAGAGTTCGTTTACCCTTATATATCATATTCAAGTTGTGGCTTGTCGGCGCATTGATAGCGTCATATGAGATCTTTGTCAGCTTTTGAGATGGTTAATTGCCTGAATAGCTTATACTGGTTGAGACGAGGTTATTGGACATGGGATCAGTGCGATCAGAGTTATGTAGGGTATATTAAAGAACAAATGTCATTATTTAGTTCAGAATGAAGTAATGGTTCATGTTAGGAGAAGAGACTGTAGGATTTTATTGATTCGGCGGATGGTTACGAGTTCTACACGTCTCTTTCGGGGTAGTATTGCGAGAGTTGGAATAAGATTTATATGCGTCATGAGATGTATTGTGGGCATCAGATTTGTGAAACTGCTGCTATTATGGTCAGGGGATGTTATTATGGGCAACCAACTTATATGGTGCATGGTATGATTTCAGCATAGATGCATGATTGTGCCTTGGTATAGTGTGGTAATTGATACGGAGTTTGAATGTTCGAATCGGTCTTGTAGAGAAATTTGGAGGTTGGAATTTAGTTCTAAGGCTTATTGACTAAATAAAAGGGAGAATCTTCGATCTGGCTCGAGCTAACATGCTCACCTGGGTTGTAGCGACATGGGCAGGTGCACGAAGTGTAAAATAATAATTTTGGACAACTCTGGAGTCGTTCAAGGATGAACATATGTTTAAGTGGGGGAGAATGTAATGACCCGACCGGTCATTTTGAGCTCTAGTGTATCGTCCAGCGGTTTGAGGCCTTGAGAAGCTTCACTTAAGGTGATATGACTTGTACGTGGGTTCGGAATTTAATTTTGAGATGGTTCGAAGTTGATTTGGAAAAAAAATTCTGAATTCAGGAGTTTTAAGTTGGAAGAGTTGACCAATGTTTGACTTATGTGTAAATGACACTAGAATAGAGTTTTAATGATACCAATAGCTCCGTATGGCAATTTTGGACTTAGGACTGTGTCTGGAATATTATTTGGAATTCCGTAGTTAAATTAGGGTTACAATGATTAAAATAGAAATTTAAGTTAGGAAGTTTGACCGGGGAGTTGGCTTTTTTATATTGGGGTCGGAATCTGTTTCTGGAAATTGAAATAGGTGTGCTATGTCATTTATGACTTGTGTGCAAAATTTGAGGTCAATCGAACTTGAATTGATAGGTTTCGATATCGAATGTAGAAGTTAGAATTTCTTAGTTTCTTTAGGCTTGAATTGGCGTGTGATTCGTATTTTTAGCGTTGTTTGATGTGATTTGAGGCTTCGACTAAGTTCGTATGATGTTTTAGGACTTGTTGGTGTATTTGGTTGAGGTCCCGGGGGCATCGGGTATGTTTCGGGTGAATTTTTAACGAGTTTGGGCATTTCAGCATGATGTTCTGGGAACAGTAGGAGTGCGGGGGCACATTTTGGAATGCGGAGGCAAAGCCTCATATGCATACCGTAGAAATCCTCTTGCGACCGCAGAAAGGAGAATCTGCAGGTTCGATGGTCTGACTTCGAAAGCTTATATCTTTTAATGTAAAAGGAATTTGAAGATGAACCACAAACAAAAGTTGTAGCCCTTTGAGTATAGTTTTCAGAAAGATAAATCAATCATCATTTGGATATTAATACAGAGAGTTATGGTCAATGTATTTAAGCCTGGTAGTGCAGTCATTGTTGAAATCTGATCGCACAATTTCGATTGTACCGCACAATATGAATGAGGGTTAGAGTATTATTTCATATTTGGGCTTTGAGAGCTCGGTTTGTGGCAAATATTCATGGAATTTTCAAGAAATTTATCGGGGTAAGTAATTCTAACTCGGATTTGGTTAATATACATGATTGTTTTTTCATTATTTAATTAGTATTTGAGATAGAAATTTGGGGGAAATTGTAGTAATTTCATAAAATAAGTTTTGGGATTTGAATGTCGATTCGGAATCGGATTTGAATGAAACTAGTATGGTTGGACTCGTAAATGAATTGGTTATCGGATTTTATGAGTTTTGTTAGATTCTGAGACGTAGGCCCCACAAGCAATTTTTGAGTGCAATTTCGAATTTTATTGAAAAAATAGTTTTTTCATATGGGATTAATTCCTATAATTAGTACTGAGTGAATCGAATTAATGTGACTAGATTCGAGGCATTTGGAGACCGATTCGCAAGGCAAATGTATAGCAGAATAAAGAATTGCACGGTTTGAGGTAAGTAATAGTACTAAATTTGTTTCTGAGGGTATGATACTCTGAATTATGTGTTATGTAATTGGTTTTGAGGTGACTAACATGCTAGGTGACGGGTGCGTGGGCGTGTACCATAGGAATTGTGACTTAGTAAATTCCATGGAATTGTGTAATTGAAGGATCTGTTGTTAACCGCACATTTTCTACGTATTAGAGGAATCGAATTACAAATTATGTTAGAAATCATGTTTAGGCTATATGTGTGGCACTATAGGGACCCACAGAGGTCGGGTACATGTTAAATTATCTGTTAAATTGTTGTTTTACACCCAATCACAGTTTTACTTGTATATTATATCTTAGTCTCTATTGTTCATTATTGATGCATCATATTTTTGCTGTTTGGGCTGATTTTCATGATTTCTTAGAGTCCGAGAGACTAGAGAGATTTATGGTGAGTGAGGCCGAGGGCTTGATTGTGAGATATTGATACTATAGCACGTGAGTTGTCCGTGCAGCACGTGAGTTGTCCATGCGGTTCCAGATATTATACTAGCACGTGAATTGTCCATGCAACACGTGAGTTGTCTCGAGATATTACACTAGCACGTGAGTTGTCCATACAACACGTAAGTTGTCCATACGAATTATAGCGCTTGAGATGAAGGGGCCCCTCCGAAGTCTACACACACTCTAGTGAGCACAAGTACTTACTGAGTGCGAATGCCAAGTGTAGAGTGATTATGAGGTTGGAGTGACTAGGAGGATTGTGTGACTGTTGCTCTGAGAGGATACATTGATTTCATTATTGTTGTACTTCAGTTGTCATATATCAATGTTTTGGATATTTCAGAGAGATATTATCTTCTGTTTCAGTTGAACTTGACATGAAATTACTGTTTTGGCCTTAATTGTTGAACTTGAAAGCATGCCTACTTTATTATGCTGGAAATTACTGTAATTGGACTTAACTATGAAGCTCGTCACTACTTTCAGCTATTTAATTAATATTGTTACTTACTGAGTAGGTTGTACTCATACTACACCCTACACTTCGTGTGCAGATCCAGGTGTTCCCGGACATAGTGGTTGTTGATTTTCTTCGCGCAATTGATTTTCCGGAGAATCCGAAGTAGCTGTCGGTGTTTCGTAGACCTTGTCTCTCCTTATCTATCTTCTTGCTTATTGTATTTACTCTCAGACTATTATAGACTGTGTATTTCCAAACTTGTTATGTATAGATGCTCATGTACTTTGTGATACCCCGACAGTTGGGAATTCCGATTTAAGTTTTGGGCTTCTATCCCTGTTTATGGATTTTTTTTTTGTTATTTAAGCTGCTTTAATTCATTTTTGTTAATAGTGTTGGGATTATTTCGTAATGTCTCCATGTATAGTACCAAGATAGGCTCCATCACGACAGGTTAAGATTTTGGTCGTGCCATAACCGCTCATATCATCCGTCAAGAAAAGTTCATAATTTGAAACTTCTCCACTAAAAGAAGTGATAATCCAAACTTAAAAAAACTGAACAGTGAAATTATTGCTCTTTTTAAATCATCCTAATTTCGCCAAGTAAATGAAGAAACTTCATAAACAAAGATGGCAGAGGTGAAAGTTTATAGTATTATAGCAAGGCCCTTTAATAGATAGTAAAAATAATTTTCATACAACTAATTATGTAATATATAACTTATTTACAATTTTCATACATTATTTATACCCAGTTAAATATAACTACAATATCATACAACTTAAATACATTTTTCTGATAAATTTTATACAATATGTATTTTGTGTAATTTGTATCAGATTTGTATAAATTTTATATGTGGTGTGTGCTTCTTTCTTCTTAAAATTCCAATCAAAACTTACTCTCTTAATACAATTTTGATACATATTAACAACTTTATATAAAAAGATAGTATTGATAACTTAAATACAAATTTTATACAACGATACTTACATTATACAACTATTTTTTAACTTTCATATAACATTCAAATAAAAAAAATATAACAAAAACAGAATACAATTATAATACAACTTTACTACAATTTCGTGAGTATATTGTATGCCATGCCTTCTTGTTCTTCTTCTTCGAGTTTCAATCTGAAGTTCAGCCAAAATCTTAGTCAATCAATTAAATAGAATGAAGAAAAAAAAATTAATAATAGCATGAGAGAATGAAAGAAAAGACAAAAAGGCCCTGGACACACGCGAACCACAATATCACAAATTCATGAGTTTTTAGTTAAGATATATGTATAACTAATTCAACTGAGTTTTCTATATTTCCATAGTAATTTGGAGAAAATGAGTCTAATGTATGTGGTGTGTTCTTCTTCCTCTCATAAAATTTCAATCAAAACTTAATACAATTTTGATACATATTAACAACTTTATGTAAAAAGATATTATTGATAACTTAAATACAAATTTTATACAACGATTCATATATTATACAACTGTTTTCAACTTTCATACAACATTCATATATATATATATATATATATAATTACAACTGAATACAAGTTACATACAATTATAATACAACTTTACTATAATTTCGTAAGTATATTGTATGTCATGTCTTCTTCTTCTTCGTCGTCGTCGAGTTTCAATCTGAAATTCATCCAAAATAATCTTCACCAAAACACCCTCAAAATTGAGATATAAACTCCAAATACTATTCCCAATTGTTTGCAACAACACTCAATCCAAACAAATAATGGTGTTCGAAAACCCAAATTCGTTTCAAAGTTTCAAAGCTTTTTAATGGCTATCAATGGTGGAGAGTCAAACACCTTCAAAATTTATTGATTGACAATTTCAATTTGAACACCAATTATGCAAAATGAATGAAAATTGCTAAGTTAAAACGATTTAAATCCATTGATGAAATCCATTAAAACTCTATACAACAAGAAAGCATAAAAAACAAGAACATCAAATGAAGAAAAATTGGGGAAAGAAATAGAGGAGAGAAAGACGGAGAGAGAGAGAGGGTAAGTGTAAAGGGATAATGAAATAACTTATATTCCTTATTTAATTTATAATATAAAGGGATACTCATTTAAAACATATTTATATATAATTGGTAAATTATATATGTCCATGTAATTAAAGTAAAACTTGAGTAAGGAAAGTAATAAGGTGTCAAATAGTGTATAGAAAGATAAAAATCCCTAGTAGAAAGTAGGAACCGAATTGCCTTACCATATTCTAAATCCAACTCACGTGCCAATTAAATTAGCGAACAAAACAAACCCCTGGGACCTTCAACCCCAGGAAGTGATGAATCGACATTCTCAGCATTTCCTAAAATCTTCCAAAAAGTTTTAGGCAAGAAAAATTTACCCACTTCAAGTTTCTTCTCATAAAATTTACCTGGCACTTTCTATTTGCTATCTCTACTTGTCCAAGCAGTTGCTTAGAAAAATAATGACATTTAAGCTAATATTGTCTACTACATAGAGCTCCCTCATATTACAATTTTGCACCAAAAAGGCCCAAATGTGACCAAATGTACCGTAAACTGGTTCGACAAATAGGTGAAAATTATACGGGGCGTCCTATTTGGCCGCCCCTATTTAATCTATACCTATTTTTTTAAAAAGTTTTAACTTCTACCCTCTTTTTAAACGACTCCAGCTCCCTTTCTCCTACTCTTTCTCCTCATTTGTCTTCTTCTTCTTCTTCTTCTTCTTCTTCTTCTATTGTTGTTGGTGTTGCTATGAAACTTCAGTTCATGGGATGATTGTCATAAGTATGTTTATCAGATTATTTAAAAAAAATTATAAATAACTTTCTAAAGCAAGTTTTGAAAAAGATGGTAGTGTTTAACTAAAAAATGAAATTTTAGTAAAAGCTAGAATTTAGAAGAACACGGGTTACTGATAATCAAAAGAATGTATAAAAGGAAGTAATTTAGGTAGCAAGAGAGTAATCAAGAGAAAAACAAGTAAACCAAAGTTTATTCCAATAGTATTTTGTGTCCTTACAATTGATCAGATATCTCCCTTTTATAGATATCTTGGAGATATACGTTTTGCTCAAATCATAATGAGGTTATTATGAGTAATTAAAGACATTGAATGCTACGTTACATAATCATTACATCAATACAAATTCTCTAACATGTTCCACATTTAATGCCTATTAAATGCCATATATGCACTCTTTTCTATTGTTAGATTCATTCCTTTTGATTCTCGGACATAAATGACTTAGGTAGGTACGGGCACTGAGTTATTTGAATAACTGTCTGTGCCTCTTCCTCTGCCATTTGCTCGTATCTGTTGTAACTCGTGCCTCTTGGCTAGTTGTAATTCTTTGACCATTTGACCAGTCTACGTGTCTCGACACGTCACTTTTATATTTAAATATAATTTTTCTCAATACAGATAGTCCCCCCACTTTCGATTTATTCATCAGTTGAATATTTGGGAAGTGGATTTCATTAAAAGAGAATTTTTGTCACCATTAATGCTATGACAAAATTGACGCTTCAATTGTCGCTTCCATTTAATGCTCCATACATGTGTCATTTTTCCATTTGTTCTGCAGTTTTGCAGCCCTTTTCAAGGCTTTTTTACGGCTCCACTATTCACTAAGTGTCAGTTATCATTATTATGGTCATTCCATCACTGCACTTTTACCTTTGGCGGTTGCTTATTAATATAAATATAACTTCTTTCCTTGTCTTTTGCCACATAAAACTTATTGAACACTTAATTCCTCAAATCTCAGTTGACTTTTTCCTCACATTATTCTTCTTCGCCATGTTTTCACCAAACCCTAACCCTAGGAGAGTTCCCATTTTTGATACCTTCCCCAATTCCCCCATTAGGCATAGAAGGGGAGGCAGACTTCGTAGCTTAGGATCTACTCGTGGTGGTGGTTCGTCTATGCCTTCTCCTAGTTCTGGTTCTTCTTCTAGAGCCAGAGGTTCCCTTTTTCACAAATCTTCTTCTAGGGGTAAAGAACCTTCTGAACTATTACGTGAGCATTTAGTAGAGGATATAGTCCCTACAGAACTATCTTTTTACCATGATAGGGAATCTCTTAGAAACCAGGTTTCTGCTTTAGATCGTGCTGATGCTTACCCCACTCAAATTACAGAAGTTTTGACTCCTGTAGTTCGCAAAGACTGCCATTGGAGTAATGATTTTCCCATTATTATCCCTAATCCAAATCAGAGAATTACTTCTTACTTGACTGGGTTCTCTTTTGTTTATACATACCCTTTCACTTTAGGGTTCAAACCAGCTATTGACTCAGTCATTCTTGAATTTTTTCGTTTCTTTAATGTCTGTTTGGGTCAAATTGGCTCGATCATATGGATGGTTGTTGCTTGTTTGAGGCATTTAACCAATATGGCTGACGTTTCCTTGACTTTCCCTCACCTGATTCATCTTTACTCCTCTAGGATTTTCCGCAATGGTATTTTTACCCTAGTGGCCAGGAGTAAGAGGGTTTTGGTGAGCCCTGAAGATGACAAGGACCATGGCTGGTATACCCAGTTTGTTGCTTCCCCCACTGTTGGCTTAGTGGGTGAGGATAACGTTCCCTTCCCTGAGAAATGGAATTTTGCACGCAAGTCTTTTATGTTTCTCGTGCCTTTTTTCTTTCAGGTTTATCAACTTCTCTAATTCTGCCCCCTTTTTTCAGCAACCATGGGAGTTGTGGAGGATATTCTCAATTTCTGTGGTTGGGTAGATAAATTGCTGAAGACCGCACCAATATATGGTAGGTCTTGGAGAACACTTTCTAACCGTTACGGTTGGAAAGTAAAGACTCATAGTAAGAGTTTTTATTTCATATTTCACGCATATATATATTTCTTTATTGCTCTAACTCACATCCTTATTTTTATCAGGATTTGTTATTCGAGGAGTTACTGCTGAAGCAGTTGCGACCTCTCGTGTCTCTTTGGGAACCCGTACTCCTTCGGGGACCCGTATCTCTTTAGAAAGAGCCCGAGAAAGAGTACTGGGTTCTTCTTCTGTGAAAAGGAAAGTTGTTGAAGAGAAAGACTCTGAATAAGAGGAAGATGGGGGCTCCCTGGTGACGAGGCCACGAGCTAGGAGACACATCATCTCTGATGACGAAGCTGAAGTTTCCCCTCGTCTTTCTGTTTCTCTTACCGAACTTGTTGAAACCCCAGTAATAATTCCTGACGATGACGTCACTCCTCATGATACCCGTGAGTCTATTGATCAACTTTTCATCAGTGGTTTTGGTAGTGGAAGTTTAGGGCCTGTTTTAGATGAAATACCCTTATCTTCTTTTTCAACTCTCGTGCCTGTGATTCCTTCCTTACCAGCCCCAGTTGTTTCTGTTCCTTCTTCTATTGTTTTCACTTCTTCTACCGCTCCTCCTTTGACAATTCCCCCTCCTATCGTTCATTATACGGAAGTGGGCTCTTCAAGTAGAAGTGCCGCTATGAGAAGGGTAACTATTGAAGTTCCTGCTGATAGCAGCCTTTTGAGGAAGTCAGGTCAGGCAGATGTATGGCTGGAGCCTTTAATTGGCCCAATTGAAAAAGCAAAGCTAGAGAGACATAGTTCCCTGACTCTAATGAATGATATCGTGCATGCCACTTTGAAGGTATTTTCCTTCTCTCCCTTCTTTACTTTGTAAAAATTTTTTATCTTTGGGATTCTTATTTCCCTTCCTTTTTTTAGGCCAATCTTATCGGCACAGAAATGATGAACAGAATCCCCCTCTTGGAGAAGGTAGCACGTGATTCTCAGTTGGAGGCGATCAATTGGAAGGAACAATTTAAGAGTGCAGAAATTGATATGGAAGATTTACAAGAGAGCAAAAGTACCTTAGAGCAGCAGGTGCGGGCTTTAACTTCGGAGTTAGCGATTGTAAAAGTTTCCTCAAGCCAAGCAGAAAAAGAAAAAGAACATCTTGAATCCTCCTTCTCAGAGCAACTATCTAAGGCCAGTGAAGATAATAGAAAGTTGAAGGCTCTTTTGAGTCAAAACGAAGTTTACGCTAGGGAGCTCGTGCAAAGCTTAACTCAAGCACAAAAAAACTTTCGAGTCTCTGCTGATAAGGTGCGTGCTTTAGAGAGCTCCCATGCCTCTCTTCAAGCTTCTTATAACTCCGCCTTGGCTGAAAATGAAGAGCTAAAGAATGAGATTGTTGATTGGGAAAAGGATTATGAGATCCTTGAAGAAAAATCTGTTGTTGAGGTAAGTTGGGCATTTTTGAATTCACGTCGTGATACCCTAATTGAAGTTGGCCAAGAAAACTTCAACCCGGAGTCGGAGTTAGCTAAGATCAATGAAACCATTGAAAAAGCTTAGAAAACTCAGGACTTCCCTTCTCCCGTGGTTGAAGCTGCCGTGAATGTTGAAGCTGATACAGGTATCTCAACTCTTTCAAGCCCAATCGAGCATGTTGCTGCAAGACAAGTTGAAACTGCATCTGTTGATGTGCCTGCCCAAATTGAGTCTGCTACTATTGATGCTCCTGCTTCAGTTCCACAAACTTCTCAGTGACCAGTTTTAATCATTTGAATGATTTTGCTTTTGTTTTGGAAAATTGTAATCAAACCCTTAGCTTCATTTGAGGGTTGGCTTTGGAAACGCAAGTCCGCAAGTCTTTTACGGGACAATTTGTATAAACAATTTCATAGTTTTATGACTAAGTTCGTACTTAGTCTTCAGTTTTTAAGTATTAAGAAGTTTTTCATGTTATTACCTTAAACTTCTATCTGCTTTATTCTTGCCTTTATTTTTAAGGACTTATAGAATAATTTGCATTTTTGTTCTTCGAAAATGCTTCTGTTAATCTCATGACTAACTAATTTAAACATGAGTTTTATAAAAGAGGGCCCTTTTATATTTCGACACTTAATGAAGAAGACGTCTCAACTTCATAATGGTGTTATCATACGATAAAAGAAATAGGAACACACATGTTTCTTTGAAATAACTTTGACAAGTTTTGAATAATACTTTACATGTATTTGAATTACATCTATAACTTTCTCGTAACTGTTTTTCTTGTAACAGATTAGCACAAAAGAAGAATAAATAGACACGGGGTTTTTCCTTATAACCCGTTTTAGTACATAGCCTTTACCCTAACTATAGTGAGGTTTTTCTTTGGCCTTAGCTCGTGGCTCCATCTCGTGACTTTGTGACTTTTACTCTGCATTTGACTCTTTTAGGCTTGATTTTTCCTCA
The DNA here is from genome assembly GCF_000715075.1 of Nicotiana tabacum. Taxonomy (NCBI): domain Eukaryota; kingdom Viridiplantae; phylum Streptophyta; class Magnoliopsida; order Solanales; family Solanaceae; genus Nicotiana; species Nicotiana tabacum. The sequence goes on from NC_134080.1 coordinate 17,147,420, forward strand.
ATCTTCTTTGCCTTCTTTATACACATGTATGTGTATATTATGTAGTCCCCCATGTGTTTGAGTGTTGAAGTATGAAGCCTCAAGCACTTGATAGTTTCTTTCATTTGGTCCTTTTACTAAAAAGGAAAAACATACGGGACTCGGAGGTGCGATTATAGATAAAGACTGCTTAACCCGTTTGAATTTCTATCAGAATAATTGTAACCCTAGGCCAAGAATTTTAGGTTATTCCGTGTGCCTTACAGGCCGTGACTCATCATTTAGTACAGGTTAGCTTTTTGCCTATCATCTAAAATCGTTAGTAAAATTTTAAAAATTCAAAAATTAAATTTAAAATGGTGATACCTGACCGTGGGTATTCCTTAGAAATAATATCTCTTCAAATGAACAGCATTCCAATGTGAAGGTAGTATCTTGTCATCCATTGTCTCCAGTTCATATGCTCCCTTTCCTGCAATATCATGAACGCTATAGGGTCCTTCCCATGTTGGACTTAATTTACCTGCGTTAGCTGCCTTTGTAGATTGAAAAACCTTTTTAAGCACGAAGTCCCCCCACTTTGAAGAATCTAAGGCGTGTTTTTCGGTTGTAATATTGTTCTATGACTTGCTTTTGTGCTGCCATTCTTATTAATGCAGCTTCTCTCCTCCCCTCGAGTAAATCTAGATTGACCTGCATCTCCTCGTCATTAGATTCTTGTGTCGCCTGTGTGAACCGTGTACTTGGTTCCCCTATCTCAACTAGAATTAAAGCCTCAGCTCCATAAACCAATGAAAATGGTGTTTCTCCTGTACTTGTTTTTGCAGTTGTGCGATATGCCCATAAAACTCCAGGTAACACTTCAGGCTAGTTACTTTTTGATTCCTCTAATCGTTTCTTTAAATTATTGATAATAACCTTGTTCTTTGATTCTACTTGCCCATTACCCACCGGATGATAAGGTGTAGACGTAATCCTTTTAATTTACCAACTTTGAAAGAATTCTGTGATTTGAGCTCCAATAAATTGAGGGTCATTATCACATACGATCTCCTTTGGTACACTGAATCGGCATATGATATTCCGCCAAATAAAATCTTTGACTTCCTTTTCTCGCACCTGTTTAAATGCTCCTGCCTCCACCCATTTAGTAAAACAATCAGTAAGTACGAGCAGAAACTTTACCTATCCTTTTGCTTGTGGTAATGGTCCCACGATATCAATTCCCCATTTTATAATTGGCCATGCCGCAATGACCGGATGTAATAACTCTGCAGGTCTATGCATATTGTTACCGTACCTTTGGCATTTGTCACATTTGGCCACAAAACTTTCTGCTTCTTCTTCCATTTTAGGCCAGTAATAACCTGCCCTAATTAAGGTTCTTACCAATGACCTTCATCCTGCATGATTCCCGCAATGTCCCTCTTGTATTTCTTTCATTACATACTCCGTTTGCGAAGGTCCGAGGCATCTTGCTAAGGGGCCACCGAACATTTTACGACATAAATTGCCTTGCTTTAAGTAGTACCGAGTAGCCTTCTTTCGAAGCGCATGAGCTTTTTTCTTATCATCAGGGACGGTACCATACTGCAAAAAAGCAACAATCTCGTTCCTCCAATCCCAAGTTAAATTATTAAAATTTACCTCATTCTTATTAGGATCGAGAACTGAGTGAAATAAATGTATAACTGAGGCGTTTGCATCGCTTGCCACATCAGCTGCAGATGCGAGATTAGCTAGGGCATCCGCTTCAACATTTTCATTCCTTGGTATTTGTATAACTTTCCAGGTTTGAAATTGCTTTATCAATTCTCGTACCTTTTCTAAGTATTGTTGCATCCTTGCTTCCCTAGCTGTATAAGTTCCCAACATTTGATTAACCACGAGTTGCGAATCACTCTTGATTATAATCTGATTTATGTCAAGCTCTCGTGCCAATTCTAGACCTACAATCACAGCCTCATACTCCACTTCATTGTTAGTTACGGAGTGACTTTTAATAGCTTGTCGAATGGGTTCACCCGTAGGTGGTACCAAGATAATCCCTAAACCTGCACCTTTTACATTAGATGAGCCATCAGTGAATAAAGTCCATGTTCCTGGGTTAGCTCCATTGAATACCTATAATTCTTTTCCTGCTTCTAATTGCATCCCTGGCTAAAATTAGCCACGAAATCAGCTAACACTTGTGATTTTATAGCAGTTCTAGGTTGGTATATGATTTCGTATTCACTTAACTCTATTTCTCACTTAGCTAACCTACCTGATAACTCATGCTTATGTAATATATTACGTAAAGGGTAGGTAGTTACTACATCGATAGGATGACACTGAAAGTAAGGTCTTAACTTTCTAGATGCCATGATTAATGCAATTGCAAGTTTTTCTAACTGAGGATACCGCGTCTCCGCATCTAACAAAGATTTACTAACATAATAGATATAGGATTGTTTACCTTGTTCTTCTCGGACCAAAACAGCGCTTACCGCAACTTCCAAAACAGCAAGGTAAGTGAGTAGTCTTTCCCCAGCCTTTGGTTTTGCCAGTAAATGTGGATTTGATAAGTACGTTTTCAAATTCCTGAGTGCCTGTTGACATTTCACATTCCATCAAAAATGATTCTGCTTCTTAAGGGTTGAGAAGAATTTAAAACACTTCTCTGATGATTTAGAAATGAATCTTCCCAAGGCTGTAATTCTCCCTGTTAATCTTTGAATTTCTTTCTTGTTTGAAAGTATATCAGGGATTTCTTCAACGTCCTTAATCTGTGTAGGATTCACTTCAATACCACAGTTAGAAATAAGAAAACCCAAAAACTTACCTGATGCAACGCCAAATGCATATTTTTCGGGATTTAACTTCATATTAAATTTGCACAAAATTGAAAATGTGTCAGATAAGTGTGATATGTGATCTTTTGAATACTGAGTTTTAACAAGCATATCATCTATATATACCTCCATAGTCTTTCCTAAATGCTCTTGAAACATTTTGGTAACTAACCTCTGATACGTTGCACCTGCATTCTTTAGACCAAAGGGCATTACTTTATAACAGTAAGTCCCCCTGTCTGTTATGACTGAAGTTTTTTCTTCATCTCTCAGATGCATTTTAATCTGATTATAACCTGAATATGCATCTAAAAAACTAAATAGTTCGTGACCTGCAGTTACATCAATCAATTGATCTATGTGTGGTAGTGGAAAAGAATCTTTAGTGCAGGCTTTATTAAGATCTGTGTAATCTACACAAACCCGCCACTTACCGTTCTTCTTTGGAACTACAATAGTGTTAGCTAACCAATTAGGATACTTTACCTCACAAATAGAACCAATTTTTAGCAATTTTTGGACTTTTTCTTGAATCACCTGATTCTTGAAAGTTCCTTGCTTTCTTTTCTTTTGCTTGACAGGAGGGTATGATGGATCTTCATTTAGTTTATGAGTCATCACCTCCGGTGGTATTCCTGTCATGTCAGAGTAGGACCAAGAAAAGCAGTCCATGTTAGTTTTCAAAAATTCAATTAATTTACCTCTCATACCTTGGCTAAGATTGGCTCCAACATAGACTTTTTTATCAGGCCATTGAGTAAATAACACGACAGGCTCTAATTCCTCTATTGTTGTTTTGATATTTTCATTCTTTTCTGGTTCTTGAAAGGTATCAGGCCTTGAATCTACATCTTTTTGCCCTTGTTCAGTTGAGGTTTGTGTTATGGTGTCCTCAACTGCCTTCTATGATTGCTATTTACCTTCATTTTGTCGTGATTGTATCTGCAACAAAGTTGATAGCCCTGGCTGTATGCTGATCTCCACGAATTTGACAGATTCCCCATGGCGATGGAAATTTAATAACTTGATGCAAGGTTGAAGGAACAACATCCATTTCGTGGATCCATGGTCTCCCAAGAATCATGTTGTAAGCCATCTCCATATCTACCACCTGGAACTTTGTATCTTTGACGACTCCTTCAGCGAATGTGGTGAGTGTTACCTATCCTTTCGTCAGGACACTAGAATTATCAAATCCAGATAGAGTATGCGCCTTTGGTATCACTTTATCTTCAGCTTACATCTCAAGTAATACTCTTTGCAAAATAATGTTCACGGAACTACCTAGATCAATCAAAACTCGTTTCACATTAGTATCATATACAATTAAAGATATTACCAGTACGTCGTTATGAGGGGTTAATATGCCATCTGTATCTGCGTTATTGAATGTAATGTTGTCTTCCTCTAAAACATGTCGCACCTATTTCCCTTGGGTAATTGTTACTTTCGAAATTTTGTTAGCTGCAGTATATGATATACCATTAACGTCTTCACCCCCACTTATAACGTTGACAGTTCTTTTGGGAGAAGGTGGTTTTGGAGGCTCCTTCCTGTTCTTTATGTAAGCTTTCCTACCTTTCTCACTGAACAACTCAGTAAGATATCCTTGTTTTAATAAATGATCAACTTCACTTTGTAAAAATCTGCAATCTGTTGTTTTATGTCCGTGGTCATTATGAAACTTGCAACAATGGTCAGGGTTGCGCCTGTTTGGATTCGATCTCATTTCCTTTGGCCATCGAACCTTATCTCCCATGCTTCTCAAAACAGCTACGAGCTCGGAGGTGCTGACGTTGAAGTTGTAACCACCTAATCTCACTTTTAAATTTCTATCATCATCTCGTGACTCATAGTTGTTTCGCTTGTTCCTGAATCTTGATGAATAACCTGATTCTCTATTTCTTGATCTGTGATCGTACCTTTGATTATCCTGCTTTGACCGTGAGTCCTTTCCCGTAGGTCCCATGTAAGGCTCGTACCTATTTTTACCGGATCTTTTTTCGGTCTTCGCATGTCTCGAACATACCTTTTCTTCTTTTTGAAATCGTGGAACAATATCTTCCTCAATCCTCAACTTCGTGCTATACCTGTTTTAAACATTATTCCACGTTGTAGCTGGGAATTCTCGAAGTCTTTCCTTGAGTCTCCTCGTAGCTTCTGAGCTTTTTTCATTCAAATTACTTGTGAAAGTTATAGCTGCCCAGTTGTCAGGTATACGTGGCAATGTTATTCTTTCACGTTGAAATCTGTCCATGAATTCTCTAAGCAGTTCTGAGTACCCTTGCTGGATTTTGAAAATATCCTCCATTCTTTTCTCTACTTTTTGAGCTCTCGAGTGTGCTTTGATGAAAGAATCTGCAAGCTCAGCAAAAGAATTTATAGAATTTTCGGATAAAAGAGAATACCATGTTAGCGCTCCTTTGGTGAGTGTTTCACCAAAAAATTTGACTAATACTGATTCAATCTCCTGCTTAGTCAAATCTTTGCCTTTTACCCGTTGTGAATGCAGTCATGTGATCTCGTGGGACTGTTGTTCCATCATATTTTGGAATATCAGGCATTTTGAACTTTTTTGGAATTGGGAGTGGAGCAGCACTTGGCTTATAGGGTTGTTGCGAATATCTATCCATATCTACCCCTTTGATTATGGGCGGCACTTCGGGTATCTGCTCTATGCGCTCACTTTTCTCCTTGAGCTGTTTCTGCAAGGTTAGTACTAAATTTTGTAAATCAGAATTAATTAAATTACCTGGTTCTCTCTCCTGTGATTCATTGGGAGTTCCACCGCTGCCTGAGTTAACAAGCCCGGAACGAGGGTTTTCCAAAGTGTTATTACTTGGAGTAGGTGTGGGTATTGCAACAGGTAACTGGTTAACAAGTTCCTCAACAACTTTGTTGACCTGAACAGCAATTAATTTCTGCAAAGCTTCATCAATAGCTTCAGCATTTTCAAATTGAGCATACTCGTTTATTTGAGACCCATTAGGAGTACCTTCACGAGATTGTCGTGGAGAGTCTCGTGGAATAGGAACTTGAGTGTTAATATTCTGTGGATCTCCCTGATTTTGTTGGTTCTCTTGGTTTCCTTGAGTGTTGTCATTGTTGTTCGACATAATTGATGCAACAAGGAAAGTTAAGTGAAAAGAAAATAGATTATCAGTTTCTCGGTAACAGAACCAATTTGTTTAACCAAAAAATGAAATTTTAGTCAAAGCTAGAATTTAGAAGAACACGGGTTACTAATAATCAAAAGAATGTATAAAAAGAAGTAATTTAGGTAGGAAGAGAGTAATCAAGAGAAAAATAAGTAAACCAAAGTTTATTCTAATAGTGTTTCGTGTCCTTCCAATTGATCAGATATCTCCCTTTTATAGATATTTTGGAGATATAAGTTTTGCTCAAATCATAATGAGGCTATTATGAGTAATTAAAGACATTGAATGCTACGTTACATAATCATTACATTCAATACAAATTCTCTAACGTATTCCACATTTAATGCCTATTAAATGTCATATCTGCACTCTTTTCTATTGTCAGATTCATTCTTTTTGATTCTCGGGCATAAATGACTTAGATAGGTACGGGCGCTGAGTTATTTGAATAACTGCTCGTGCCTCTTCCTCTGTCATTTGCTCGTATTTGTTGCAACTCGTGCCTCTTGACTAGTTGTAATTCTTTAACCATTTGATCAGTCTACGTGTCTCGACACGTCATGTTTATATTTAAATACAATTTTTCTCAATACAGATAGTAACTTGTTGGATTTAGCTTTGTACATTATCAATGTATTTTAACTTGTTGTGTTAAACCATTTATCTAGTTTTTTAAGTTGCTAATTCTACTTATAATAAACTTACTATCTGTACAAAAAAATCAATTACATGATAGCGTAAAACATGCTAAAGTTCAGCAAATATTGAACAAAATTTCAGTTAAAACATGCTAAAGTTCAGCAAATAGAGAACAAAACTTCAGCTACTAGAATGCTTAAGTTCACCAATTACAAACAAAAACTTCAGCCAACACTAAGTTTACGTGAAAAACTTCAGCTAAAACATGCTGAAGTTCATCAATTACAAACAAAAACTTCAGTAAATAGAGAACAAAACTTCAGCTACTAGAATGCTTAATTAAGTTCAGCAACTACAAACAAAAACTTCAGCAAATAGAGAACAAAACTTCAGCTAACAAACAAAAACTTCAACACATTTGGTTCAGCAATTTGCTACTTCAGGCCCGTCTTCTAGAATGCTGAAGTTTGCATGATTGTCTTTGTTACTTCAGGCCCGTATGTTGAAGTTACGCGAAAAAATGGGTACACTTGCAATTATTTTTGCAAAGCGGGTACAAGTTAAAACATGATCCAAAAAGCGGATATATATGCAAATGCCCTGACAAATAGAGATGGTATATGACCAAAAATAAATTGTTATCCGAGAGCAATGTTTGGAGCGATAAAATAGATTTAGAAAAAAGGAAACGATATACTGTAAATTTTAAAGATACAAACCAGAACAACTTTCTGGTTCAGTAGAAAATTCAAAACGCATTAGAAGACTTGTATATTACTAACATACAGATACGCAGATTGGCTGAGACCTGCAAAGTAAATATTTAATTGAGAGCGTTTTATGCACCAAAATCCTGGTATTATTGTCATCAAAATTGTCTTTAAGTGACTATAAAAGTCAAGGAGGTATATCATTTAGGAGCCACATTGGTTCAACATATTAGGTGTGGACTATTTCAGTATAAATTTTGAGATTAAATTTATTATGTGTTTGATTGGAGGTATTAGCTAACCTTATTAATTTCTACATTAATAATTTATCCCATATAAAAAGTGGAATAAGTTAGATTTATAATAATAGTCCAAGTTTGAAACAAACGACCCGACCACTTAGAGTTACTTATATATGACACAATATTAAGAATTATTATCGACGTGTTTGAGTTTGACCTTTGATGGTTCATGGTACATTTTTATTTTCAGGGTGCATTTGAGTTCTTTATGCAGAATTATATTTATACACATGATGACATGAAGAAAAATAGGAAGTATTATTTGTCCGTTTATTTATTCGACATCATTAGTTCGTTAAAAAGAAAAAAAAAAAACATTTTTCCATATTCAAAAATAAAATAGATCCCATGATATATTTAAATTTATATTTTTTAATTTATTCCAAATTGAACTAACCTTTTAAATTGAGATGCCAGCTCGGCCTCACGTCCATCAATAATTGTAGTTACTCCGAACAATTCGTCCACGAGAATTGCAGCTAGATATACTATAAGTAAAGCCTTGCGCCCAAAAAACAATTTACCTAGTTGCAAATTTCATCTACATCGAACTATCGAAAATTTCGTAACCACATTTCATTAGCATGTGTACATAGTTGCAAAGTTAATCTACATCAACTATCAAAAAACTTCGCAACCACATTATATACGGTCAAAATCGGGCTTGTCCCTTTTTGTATGATTAATTGAGACTGAACGTGGTAGGCCAAGGGTCGACCCTATGTTATATCGGATCATGATGTAAAGTTAGATTGCCGAGCTTGTGACCCAAAGATCGATCAAGATCAAGATCGGCCAAGATCGAGATCGGCCAAGATCGAGTCCAAGCAGGATAGTGATCGAGCAAGATTGAGGGAAGCTTACCGAGCCAAATAACAGAAAGCCAAAATATCTATGATCGGGCGAGGATCACGGCAAAAATCTCGACACGTACCAAGAAGAGGTCGATTAATTAGCTAATCAAGGGATTTCTTACTGTATTTAGAATTTTATCAAGGGTAGGACTCCCCTACTATATAAAGGGGATCTGATCATTTGTAAAAGATATCACATTCACGCTACACAAAGCAATATACTACCTTTCTCTTAAGCTTTCAATACTCTGTTACTTTGTTCATATTTTTCAGTCTAATATTCGTTTGGTTCGAGGGCGACCTAACTCGAGGGCTAAAGTTGTACATTTCCTTTGGTTTGCTTTTATTTCTATTTACAGTCAATTTCAATATCAATTTACGTATTTTCTCAGTTTGTGCGAAATAAAATCATGTGTCCTTAAAACCACGTATAAATTCAATTGTTATCCATTTTTAGGGTAAACAGTTTGGCGCCCACTGTGGGGATAAAGATAATATTGATTGCCTGGTACTAACTTTCGTGACACACATTATTTTATACATGTTCTTGTGGAGTATCTTTGATTCTAGGATCAGCATGTCAATCTCTCAACCAGCACCCACACACATAGACAATGGCCTTGGTCTCCATGACAAAAACGACAACATAACCGCCCCAGGGAATGAAGTACCTCAAGTTGACCTCAATAGAGTCCCGGTCGTAGACCCAATCGACGTCAGTTCTCATGTTGCCATAAATGCAAATTTGGCCGCAAATCCTGAGAGTAGCATCCGCATAGACGTTCAATCAGTCAGTTCAAAATGTTGCAGGCTCAAAAAGTTACAATAATACAACTCCAAAACTGAAACTATGCACCGAGCAGGATCAAGCCCGAGCCAAAGCTGGAAGATGTTCATAGGGCTGAATCGGTGTCAAGAAGATCGAACGAAAATAAATCTGGGACCAATATCACAATCATGAAGATGCTCGAGGAACTAATAAAGCGAGTTGAATCGGGGGAGAAGAAAATTGAAGCAAATGACAAGAAGGTGAAAACCTATAAATCCAAGGTTGATCAAATTCCAGGGGCACCACCGATTTTGAAGGGTTTGGATTCAAAGAAGTTCATGCAAAAACCATTTCCCCTGAGTGTGGCTCCCAAACCAATTCCCAAAAAGTTCCACATGCCAAAAATTCTCATGTATAATGGAACGACCGACCCCAACAAGCATGACACTTTTATACATGTGCGATTAAGGGGAATGATCTGGAGGACGGATCTAGTCCGTATTGTTGAAGAAATTCGAGAAGACCTTGTCGAAGGGAGAGATGATATGGTACCATAACTTGCCACCCAACTCCATTGATTCTTGTGACATGCTTGCAAATTCCTTCGTTAAAGCACACGCAGGAGCTATAAAGGTTGAGACTAGGAAGTCGGACATCTTCAAGGTAAAGCAGAAAGATAACGAGATATTTAGAGAGTTTGTGTCTCGGTTCCAAATGGAACGTATGGATCTACCACCGGTCGCCGATGATTGGGCCATTCAGGCCTTCACCCAAGAACTAAACATACGAAGCTCGATGGCTTCACAGCAACTAAAACAAAACTTGATCGAATACCTAGCAGTTACCTGGGCCGATGTGCATAATCGGTACCAATCAAAGATTAGGGTCGAAGACGATCAGTTGGAAACTCCTTCCGGCTCTATTTATTCTATTGACCGAGAGCCACGATCGAACAGGGATCGCTACCAACCATATAATGGAGATCGAAGAGGAAACGATCTTGGGTGCAACCCTATTCTAGGTGAAAGGAGAAATGATCAAGGTCAGAGCTCTTCGGGGCTCATGAGCAAGAATGGTTTCTACAGGGATGACGGGACCAAATAAGCACCGCGACTATCAGAATATAACTTCAACATTGATGCATTTATCATTGTATCATCCATCGGACATATCAATAATACTCGATGGCCTCGACCTCTGCAGACCAATCCAGCCCAGAGAAATCCCGACCAAATGTGCAAGTATCATGGCATTTATGGCCATAGAACAGAAGATTGGAGACAACTAAGGGAGGAAGTAGCCCAGTTGTTCAACGAGGTGCACCTTCGGGAATTCTTAAGCGATCGGGCCAAGAATCACTTCAAAAATAGAGATTCAAATAGATAGAACGAGCAATAAGAGCCACAACACGTGATTCGCAAGATTTTTGTAGGGGTCAATATTCCTCAAGAATCGATATTAAAACACACCAAGGTATCGATCACAAGGGAGAAGCGAACTCGAGATTATGTACCAGAAGGAACCTTGTCTTTCAATGACGAGGACACAGAAGGGATTGTACAACCCCATAATGATGCAATGGTAATATTTGTACTTATGAATAAGACTCAAGTTCAACGTGTTTTATTTGATCCAAGCAGCTCGGCCAAAATCATTCAATCGAGGGTCGTAGAACAGCTCGACCTAGAGGATCAGGTTGTGCTCATGGCCCGAGTGTTAAACGGCTTCAATATGGCATGTAAAACCACCAAATGTGAGATAATTTTGCTAGTGAACATGGTAGGGACTATCCAAGAGACGAAATTCCATGTGATCGAGGGCGATATGAGGTATAATGCCCTATTCGGGAGGCCATGGATCCACAACATGAGGGCAGTGCCCTTGACCCTTCACCAGGTTCTAAAGTTCCCGATGCCAGAGGGAGTCAAAACAGTTTATGGGGAGCAACCCGCCGCCAAGGAAATATTTGTTTTCGATGAACCGATATCGGCACTCTCATCAACGAAAGGGTCAAATTCGACGGGAAAATAAGAGGTCAAATAGCAACCACAGACACCGACCTCGACCTAATCAGAGAAGTAGGGGACTGGTGAGGATATTGACTATGGGGTTCCTCGATCCTTCATAGTCCCGGATGATTCCGTCGCCACCAAATCAACGATCGAAGAGTTGGAACAAATCATACTGACCGAACATCACCCGAACGAAATGTATACCTCGTCACGGGCTAGCCCCTGAGCTTAGGGGAAAACTTATTCAATTCCTTAAAACTAACATGGATTGCTTTGCTTGGTCCCATCTCGATATGATAGGGAACCAACCGGAAATCACCACCCATAAACTAAGCCCGGACCCGAAGCTCCATCCATAAGAAAAAAAGAAGACCCTAGTCCGAGGTCAAACATGCTTTCATCAAAGACGAGGAAACCAAACTACTCAAAATAGGGTCCATCAGGGAAGTAAGATATCCCTAACGGTTAGCGAACGTAGTAGTAGTCCCTAAGAAGGGAAACAAACATAGAAGGTGTGTAGATTACAAAGACCTAAATAAAGAATGCCCCAAGGATTCTTTTCATTTGCCTAATATCGATCGCATGATCGATGCCATGGTAGGCCACGAGATCCTCAGTTTTCTCGATGCCTATTCCGGTTACAACCAAATACAAATGAACTCGGAAGACCAGTTAAAAACCTTGTTCATCACTAGGTATGGTACCTACTGCTATAATGTAATGTCATTCGGATTAAAAAAAAATGCTGGTGCAACTTATCAATGCCTAGTAAACCGAATGTTCGAAGAACAAGTAGGAAAATCTATGGAAATTTATATTGATGACATGCTAGTTAAGTCCTTGTGAGCAAAGGACCATTTGAAGCATTTGCAAGAAACTTTCAATATACTGAAGAAATACAACATGAAGCTCAACCCAGAAAAATAAGCATTCGGGGTCGGCTCTGGCAAATTTCTCGGCTTCATGGTACACAATCGAGGAATCAAGATCAACCCCAACAAAGTCAAAGCTATCAAGTACATCACGGTTGTCACAACCCAAACCGATGGGCCATGACGGGCAGCTGATGCCTTACCTAACCGGTACCAACACAATGTATCTTTCTTTTCACACCGTCATGGGTAAAGGGGCCAGAAGGGTCGTCATGAGATAACCAAAGTAAAACATAAGAGAATACCATATATAGGACGACCCAACATAATATAGAAACTTATACATGTGACATATGGGCCTATAAGGCCGACATGAACATTTGTACACTCAAAACATTGGACTAAAAGGCCATACAAGTATCCATACACATGACATCTGTCTACAAGCCTCTAAGAGTATATAAACGTCATAAAGGTCGGTACAAGGCCCCGACATACCAATCAATGCATGTCCAAATCATACTGATCAAATAGGCAACTCTGGAGCAAGTGGAGTGCAATAATACGATGAGCTGATAACCTACTAGGAGGACTATCAACCTATCTATCAGGACCTAAAGAGCGATAACTCAATTCCTTAAGCACAAGGGTGACACCTAGTATAACTGGCACACTTAGTCCTTTAAGCTTAACCTTGCTCACAGTGCTTACTTTAGGGAAGCGTTTTCCTGAATGAACTTTAAATGTTATTCTTTTGTTGTCCACTCTATTATTGCCGGAACATTATCTTTGAAATTCTCACGATGCCGATTATTATCAAATCTTCTAATCCCTAATTCATGTTCAGTTTATCTTGTTCACTAGCCCATGCTGATTTTTATTACTCGGGGGGTCTAACTTAGCCTTTCGGTGACCATGTTTAAGTCACCAACTCATTTCTCGAAATGAGGGTATGACTTTATGGCTTATACAGTTTTATTGTCTCAAGGTCGGTCACCTCTAGTCTTTTTATTCACTTGACAATAGAATCAGTTATTCTGTCATATTTTGATTTACCGTTATCATCCATTTATCACATCTTACTCATAATGCCTCATTTACTCTCTTATTATTATACGGCAATTAATTCTGTCTATCACTTTATTTTAAAAACTGCAACAAAATGTTCTTTCACTTTTAGCTCCCCTTGCTTCATCTCACTGGCCCCTTGGGATGCCTAACATTCTCTATTTTTTTTACTAGGGGTGGGAGACATACTAAGGTAAATATGCATCCCTTCTAGCGTTCTAGTTCCTATCTTATGAAATTTTTGAACATTCTAGTATTCATATCTAACTGTACAGAGTGCACCATCTGGGTGTCTCACAAGGAGAACTATTACCATGTTTTGCAGTATCCTTAGGAAATGATAGCTAATGATAACAATCCATCCACAATTTAAGGTTCCTATAAGGCGAGTAAGGGTCATTGATGATGTGAAACACGCTAAAGATGAAGAGGTAATTATAGAATGGTAAAGGAAGAATGTGGTAAAAAGGAGAAAGGGATGAGGTTGTCTTTATTCAGATCCTACATATATGTCGCGACTCCAGAAAATTCTACAAGCACGACACCAAGTTCCTGGCCAGGATGTTATTGATAAATAAGTGCGAATGAATACTTGATATATAAGGAGCTAGTGCAAGAAGTAAGTTAAGACAAAGAAAATAACACAAAGTGTTACATCCCGTACTTTTGTACGTTGGATTTGTCGTAACATAATTAACATAAGTTCAAAAAAAAAGATTATTTTTGAGGTTATAAGTATTTATGCTATTTATAACAGGCGATAAGTAAGTGTCGTTAAGGTTAAAGGGTAAACGAATCAAAGAAAATGAGTTTCGTTGAATGTTGTCGATTTGGGATAAAATACGGACCGAGCTATAATACCCGGTATTTGTGGACTAGTGCCATACAAGGTACCACATGATCATGATAGTAGGGTACATAAAGTATGTTAAAAGTGAGTAGCATTTTAAGTAATTTGAGATAATTCTTAATTATTTGGATAATTGGGTAATTATTGATTTTTAGTGGGAGATTAACTAATTAATTAAGCATCTTTGGATAAGCTTTATGGGCCTCAACGTGGCAGCCCAAGGAGATATTGATCAAATGCCCAAGTAATGACTCTTAATACATGTAAAAGGTGGCACCTATAGGAGATTTTTGATGGCTAAGTCATCCTAAGTGGGGCCCACACCCAAAGATTAAAGAGAACCTCTCTAATTCACAAAATAAAATGGTCGCATCTACTAAGTCACGGAAGAAAACTTCAGTAAAGATCATATTTTGCAATAGCAATGTGATTTGCTTCAACATTTCATACGAAGACTACTTAATACTATAGCAACGTGGGATTTGCGATTCTAAGAAAGTACGGTGCAATCTTTCTCAAGAATATCATATGTATTTTTCCCTATTTTGATCTCTCCATTACGTGTTTCGTCGTGATTAGTGTATGCTAGAAGGATTGTCAAGAGAATCGGTTCAGGTATGTCAAGTCTATCCCTTCTTTCTTTTTGGCATGATTCATACGATACAAAACGAAACGAGCAAATGCACACTTTCATAAATGACTCTATTCATAGAATTACTAAGGGTGTCTATGTTCTTGATTTCCCATGTGAATTATTATTATATCTTATATTCATGGATCTCAAAAAAATACATAGTTGATAAAGTTATCCGAAAGGCATGTTAATGTTATAACATTCCGAGAAATTTTATTAACGTATTTCTTATGCATTTTATTCATTTATACATGTACCTTGATCCATAACTAGATGGAATTATATACGTATATAATATATGTATATGAAATATGGGAAAAGGTTATGGTGTTATATATGTACTACCACCTGATCAACTGGTATATGTTGATGATTTTGCTCACAGTGGCTAAGATGATATGATGGGATGCTCTCAGAGGCTGGATGATGTTATGTACACCTATACCTATGCATGATACGACATTTATATGCACGTGCATGACATTATAAATGTTTCAAGATTCACAAGGTTATTTAGACTCACAGGTGGAATTCTTTACTCCATGTCTCATA
Source organism: Nicotiana tabacum (assembly GCF_000715075.1). Lineage (NCBI taxonomy): Eukaryota > Viridiplantae > Streptophyta > Magnoliopsida > Solanales > Solanaceae > Nicotiana > Nicotiana tabacum. Next base: position 17,162,653 of record NC_134080.1, read on the forward strand.
TATGTCTTTATGTACTGATTTTCATGGCTTACATACTCAGTACATTATTCGTACTGACGCCCCTATTTCCCTGGGCCTACGTTTCATGCCCGTAGGTGCAGGTAGACAAGCTGACGGTCCCCCTTCTTAGGATCCTTGATCAGCGAGAGTTGGTGTGCTCCATTTGATGCGGAGTTGCTTTGGATTTTGGTACGATATGCTTGTATACATATATGGGTATAACGAGGCCCAGTCTCATACTTTGTACACTCTATTAGAGGTCTATAGACAGTCATGTATAGTTGGATAGTATGCGGCTTTGTCGGCTTCCAGTTTTGGATATATAGTTATCTATAGCAGCCTTGCCGGCTTGCCCTACTGTATTCCGCATGTATATGTATATATGTCTTTTGGACATGTTTTCCTCACGTATGTTATTCACGTAATTCAGCAGTTTATTGATAGGCGTTATTCATGACCTAGACTTAATTCATGTTTATATATTAGACGCATGCTTAAGGGTGTTCCACAGGTAGGACTCATGCACTCATCATGGCCCATCGGTTTGGGTCGTGGCAACAGTAGTAGACAACATAAAGGTCGTGCAGCGATTAACGGGGCGCATAGCCGCCCTGGGGCGATTCATCTCGAGATCCTCCGATAAGAGTCATTGATTCTTTTCATTGCCGAAGAAGAAGAATAATTTCACATGGACTCGGGAATGCCAACAGGCCTTGGAGGAGCTTAAACGGTACTTATCGAGCCTGCCGCTGCTTCACACGCTGAGGGCAGACGAACAACTTTACTTGTATCTAGAAGTATCAAGATAGCGGTAAGTAGAGTCCTGGTCTGAGAAGAACAAGGTATGCAATTACCTATCTATTATGTTAGTTGGACCTTAGGTGAGGCCGAAACTAGGTACCCCATCTAGAAAATTTAGAGCTAGCTTTGATAAGTTCCTTTAGGAAACTAAAACCATACTTTCAATATCCTCCCATATGTGTTGTAACAACTTATCCTCTTCGAAATATTTTGCATAAGCCCGAGCTTTCGGGATGATTGCCAAATGGGCAGTAGAAATCAGCGGGCACGATATTGAGTATCGACCCCAAACAACCATCAAGTCTCAAATCTTGGAAGACTTCATGGCTGACTTCATGTCGGCCCTAGTACCCGAGGTTGATAGAGAACTGTTGGTAAACTTGGGAACGTCTTTGGGAATCTGGATCCTCTTTACGGATGGAGCCTCGAACATAAAGGGGTCCGAACTTGGCATCGTTCTGAAGCCACCCATAGGTAATATAGTTAGACAATCTATTATAACTGTAAAATTGACTAACAACGAGGCCGAATATGAGGCCATGATTGCAGGTCTCGAACTGGCCAAAGGCTTGGGGCAGAGGTGATCGAAGCTAAGTGTGACTCCCTCCTCGTTGTGAATCAGGTTAACGGAACCTTTGAAGTTCAAGAGGAACGAATGCAAAGATACCTGGATAAGATACAAGTAACTCTACACCGATTCAAGGAATGAACTTTGCAACATGTGCCTCGAGATCAGAATAACGAAGTCGATGACCTCGCAAACTTAGGGTCATCGGATGAAGACAACGAACTCAATTCGGGGGTTGTCGTACAACTCATGAGGTAAGTGGTCGAAGAAGACCACGCCGAGATAAACTCCACAAGTTTGACCTGGGATTGGAGAAGCAAATACATATAGTATTTGAAAAATGAAAAGTTTCCCTCGGACTCAAAGAATCGAGAGCCCTGCATCCTTGTTTGAATACGGGACCATGTTCAGAAGGATGTTCGATGGTTCGTTAGCAATATGTTTGGGACCAGGAGATACCGAATATGTTCTAAGGGAAGTCCATGAGGCACTTGCATAAATCATTCCGGTGCCGAATCATTAGTCCACAAAGTAATCAGAGTCGGATATTACTGGATCGACATGGAGAAAGATGCGAAAGAGTTTGTTCGAAAATGTGACAAGTGCCAAAGACATGCACTGATGATTCATCAAACCGGGAAGCTACTTCATTCGGGCTTGTCCCCATGGTCGTTCATGAAGTGAGGAATGGATATCGTTGGCCCTCTTCCATGGGCCCCAAGTAAAGCTCAATTTATTTTATTTATAACTGATTATTTCTCTAAGTGGGTTGAAGCACAGGTTTTCGAAAAAGTCAGGGAGAAGGAAGTCATCGACTTCATTTGGGATCACATCATATGTCGATTCGAGATGCCTTCCAAAATTATATGCAATAAAGGAAAGCAGTTCATCGGCAGCAAAGTGACTAAATTTCTCGAAGATCACAAGATCAAACGAATCCTATCAACACCTTAACATCCCAGCAAAAATGGACAAGTCGAATCGACCAACAAAACCATCATCCAAAACCTTACGAAGAGGTTAACCGACGCAAAACGAAAGTGGAAGAAAATTCTACCCGAGGTTCTTTGGGCATACCGTACAATATCAAAGTCTAGTACTAGGGCTACCCCATTCTCATTAGTTTATGGTGCCGAAGCTCTAATACCGGTCGAGGTTGAAGAATCGAGTATCAGGTTCTGATATGCAACAGAAGAGTCAAATAATAAGGCTATGAATACGAGCCTAGAATTATTAGATAAAAGACGTGAAACCGCCCTCGTTCGATTGACCACCCAAAAACAACGGATCTAGAGATGCTACAATCGAAGAGCCAATCTTTGGTATTTCAGCGTCGGGGACTTGGTACTGAGGAAAATCACCCTCAACACCCGAAATTCGAAAGAAGGGAAATTGGGCTCGAACTAGGAAGGACCGTACCAGATTCTCGAAGTCATCGGAAAAGGATCCTACAAGCTTTGAATGATGAATGGAGAACAACTACCGAGCAATTGGAACATATCTCACCTAAAATGAAATTATTGCTAAGGTACGACCCCTTTCTATTTCCTTTTGTTTTAGACTAACACTTGCAGGTGGTCAACAAGAAACAACGATGGATTTATCGGCATGAAGTCTTTAGGTCTGAAAGCACGTGTAGCACTCTTTTTTCCTTAGACCGATTTTGTCCCAACTGGGTTTTCCGGCAATGTTTTTAACGAAGCAACAGTGGATCGTGCTAACTTAGAATCAAATGCCAATAACAAATCAGTATCAAAGACTGTGTTTACAACATCCAAGATTTCTCTACAATCAACCTCGAATACTGGGGGGAATTACCTTTGGATATCGAATTGTTCTAGCAAGAAAATTATTTCGAAATGGAAGGGTCTCGATAGGTAGGGTTTATTGTAAGTGCCAAATGGTCAAAACGAACCGTGTCCACTTAGACTACTCGAGACCTGACATAAAACTTGTACGCATGTATGACTATTTTGACAAGAATAAAGAGAAGTACTTTCCTTACAATTATTTTATGTCTTGGGAAAAATTTCGACTGTAGAATCCTGTACTTTCGATCTCTTAAGAAAACAGGTTCAAGGGCCGATTATAACCAAAGTTCGGATGGTCACTCCCTCACTCGGGGACTGCCATTCGGAAACCAACTTCGAAATAGATCGAGCTATTAAAATATCAGGGATGCAAGACCTATCAGGCAAACCCCGAATTTTAAATGCCACAGCCATACCCACTCGGGAACTGTTATTTTAGGCAAGCCTGGATAACTAGGGGAAGCAAGCTCACTGGGCTACACCCAAAATTAAAAGGCCACAGCCGTATTAGCACGGCTCGGAGACGTTCGAAAACCGTAACAAAAATAGGCCTTCGAAATTTTCTTAACTGGTTCTAAAGGATAACCCTCGGCAAAGCTATATTTTGAATTACTTTTTCGGGAGAAAGTTCCCGGTGAAACTTAATCCAAAGCGCCTCAAAACTAAATAATGTAAAGGCAGGATTTGTTCAAACTTATACAACTTGAGTTGTTTTGTGCTAAGTCACTCTGACCTTTGTGAATACAAGCAATAAAACAAAGGAAAAGTTTGAGAGCCAAAAAGGGTGGAAATCCTTATATATATATATATATATATATATATATATATATATATATATATATATATATATATATATATACAATCTGTTTACAAAGGCCAAATCGGCCAAATACAAAATTTACAACGGCCAAAATGGCCTAAAAAGATACAAAAGAAAGCAAAAATACAAAGGCCTAAGTAGCTTGGTCTTCATTGAAGGCAGCATCTCCATCCTCGGGATCTGCCTCATCTTCGGATCCACTTAGGCTCTCGGAGTCTTCTTCGGGAAAGGCCAGCTTCCAGGCTCGGGTCTCCTCTGCTTTGGCAATCTCAGGTTTGGCCACAATATCGAAACCTTGAGCCTGAACCTCCTCGAGGGATTCCCTTCGAGCTTGCCATTTTGCATGGTCTACCATGCTCTTGGCCTTCGCCTGGATGGCCTCAACGTCAACTTTATATTAGGCCACTTTAGCATCAGCTTTGGTGTTGGCCATGGACACCTCAGACTTGGCCACCTTGAGTTCGTTGGCCAAGTTCGCCTTATTGAAGATGGCCAAGTCCAGTTGGGATTGAAGCTCCTCAATTTTTGTGGCGTGCACCGAGGCTTCTCCCTTGTAGCCCGAAGCTGAGACTCAGCCGACTCCAGCTCTACTTGGACAACCTCCTTTTTTGAAGCTAAGATGTCCATACACCCCTGGAACTTTTCAGCTTTGACTCGTATGTCATCTATTTGTCTTTGAAGGTCCTTGATCTATTCGAGCCTCTGTCGAACCTGCAGAATCGGGTCGTTAGTTGTTATCTCTTGTTCATCTTCACTATCGTGAAGCACTCGGAATACCTACTCGGCCATCTCAGCATGCTCATCTCGAGCCGTCACCAAATCTGCCTGAAGCTTATCACTAAGAAGCTTGTATGTATCACTTTTCTCAGTGAGGTCTCGAACCTCAGCCTTGCGCTCCTCCCGAATTCGAAGGAAGACCTCGTGATGCAACACCAAAGCCTACAAGTAAGGAAGAAAATGTTAGAATTATCTACAACTCAAAGTTTAAAAAAGATAATGGAATGGCCCTCGAAGTTACCCGATTTAGAGCATGCTGGGCCTCGTTGAACAGGCAAGCGGCTCCCACCGCATCCATCATGGCTTGGTCCTCTTCGGTCACCAAACATTCTGGTAGCTAGCAATCCCCACGAGGGGAGAGAAGACCTGGGCATCTTCCGGGACAATAAGCACTATGTTACACCTACGATCAGGGGTAGCACTGGGGGCCGGGAATCGGTCCACTAGCTTTGGGCTCGATGAAGACCCAGTGACATCTAGTGATAGTGGTTTCTTCGGCACCGATAAGTCACCAAGCCCGGTAACATCTCTCAAAGCTTCGAACTCCACCCCATCCAGGAAGTTATGGATGTCAACTGCCCCTTGAGGACCCTCGCAAGAGCGACCTACCAAGTTAGCAGCCTCACGGATCGTGGCGTCCGAAAATTGAGGGGACTCGAAGATTTCAACCACTCTGAGATCGTCCCTCGGGACATATTTAGCTATTCGAGAAGTCTCGCCTCCGGTTCCTCCCTCGATCATCTTAGTTTGGGATGGAGCGGCCTCGACTCTTTATGGCTCTGGAACTTCGACCAAAGCTCCCTCGTTAACTTCCTCCTGTTCGGAGGGCTTTTGTGTAGAAGCACCAGCCCGATCACGGGCCACCAGCTGGGAGTTGTCTTCTTCCTGCTCTTCTTCGGGCTCATCCCTTAATCAACGTATTGAGTCCGAAGGCATAGTAATATAATCACCCGGGCCTGCACGACCTCATCGCCGGTCTTTTCTTCTCCGGGCCTGGGGAACTCAGAGCCTCTTTCCTTTTTTTCTCTTAGGCCTGCTTCGGAGTAGGTGGTTGGGGAAGGAATTCTTCATCACCAGATGGCGGTTTCATTGTAACGCCCTTCCCAAGACATACAAAAGAAAAATGATGAGTAATTTCGAGAAGAAGCGTAGGCAATAGCCATTCCGGGGAAGAAACCTACCATGATTACGGGCCTCCAGTTGGCCCTTCGACAACTCCATCCGGCCACATTCGGAGTAGGGTCTCTGTGACACTAGGCCTTTGACCCATTGCTTGAGTTCAGAAATTGGTTCCGGCATCTGGGCCACAATTGCAACACCAAAACATAGATGAGCAAAAAAGATATGAAGTAAAACAACAAATTAAACATTCAAGGTGAAGTGTACTTACGTTTCATGTTCCATTTCTCAGAGAACGGCATGTCTTCAGCGGGGATCAGGTCCGAAGTCTTTATTCGAAAAATCGGCCCATCTAGCCTTGATCCCGAGACTCGTCTATGATGGAGAATGGGGCTCTACTGGCCCGGCGTGCAAGCTTAATCAGTCCCCTTTGATAGCATCGGGGACTGTAGAGGCGCATGAGGTGATCGAGGGTAAAGGGACATCCCTCGATTTTGCTTGTGAAGAAACATAGGAGAATGAATGTTCCTTAGAATGAAGGGTGGATTTGGCCGAGGGAGACGTCGTATCTCTTGCAAAAGGCGACGATGATGTGGTCTAACGGACCCGTCGTGAAGGGGTAAGTGTAAACACTTAAATACCCATGCACGTGAGTGGTGATCGATTCCTCAGGAGTAGGAACTACTACATCCTTATTCGCCCAGTTACACTCCTCTTTTACCCTTCTCAGGTTGTCTTTGGTAATGGTGCATATATACCTCGAGACTGGTTCACATCGGCCGGCAACGAGGGAGTCTTTTCGAGCTTAAAGTTAGTGTTGGTTGGGCACCCTGGCGGAACGAATTCCTCAGGGTGGGGTTCCGCCGGAGCCTGATTGCCGGTGGGTCGTGATGAAGAAGCGGCCTCATTTTGCGGCACGATTTTGGAAGTTTTAGCCATTGATGAACAAGAGAAAAGAGAATTGGGATGATACGTGGTTTGATTAGGTTTCAAGGAATTTAGGTGTGAAGATTGTAAAGAAAAGAGGTTTGTTGAAGAAAAAGCAGAAGTAGGGAGGACACTGATTGTAAAATTTGAATAAGGAAAGGCTAGGGTTTTTATAGGTAGCTGGGGACGGTTTAGAACTGACTGCAACTGATAGGCATTTATATGCCTCGGTACCCGAACCGACGGGACATTTCAGTATCCACTTGTCGCTGACGTCATGGCCGGGTTCGCCGCTTACGTCATGGCCCTCGAGACGGGATTGGAAAAGTTTATATCGTTTCTCGTCATTTTCTCTCCGAGAAACAAGGGGACTATCTATATACGGTCAAAATCGGGATTGCTCTTTTTTGTATGACTAATCGAGATTGGAATGGCAGGCCAAGGTTCGACCCCATGTTATATCGGACCATGATGTAAAGTTAGATTGGCGAGCTTGTGACCCAGAGATCGATCAAGATCGGCCAAGATCGAGACCACTCAGGATAAAGATCGAGCAAGATCGAGGAAAGCTTACCGAACCAAATAATGAAAAGCTAAAATATTCGCGATCGGATGAGGATCACGGTAGAAATCTCGACATGTATCAAGAAGAGGCCGATTAATTAGCTAATCATGGAATTTCTTACTATATTTAGAATTGTATCAAGAATAGAATTCTCCTACTATATAAAGGGGATCTGAAAAGGCATCACATTCACGCAACACAAAGCAATATACTATCTTTCTCTTAAGATCTCAATACTCCGTTACTTTATTCATATTTTCTAGTGGAATATTCCTAGAAAATATTCCTTTAGTTCGAGGGCTCTCAACACTTCGTTACTTTGTTCATATTTTCTAGCGGAATATTCCTTTAGTTCGAGGGCTACCTAGCTCAAGGGCCAAAGCTATACATTTCCTTTGGTTTGCTTTTATACATATTTTCTCGATTTGTACCTAAGTAAAATCACATATACTCAAAACCACATATAAATTCAATTATTATCCGTTTTAGGGTAGACAATTTGTTTCATTAACAATTTAAAAAGATTAAAGCGAAATCTAAAAATTATTTGTCTCTTTTCCTTTTCTTTTTTTTTTGTTTGGGGGATGTGGGTGGGGGGGGGGGGGGTTAGCGGTTGAGCCAGAATGAATGCTTGAACAATCGTTCAATCATTGAGCAATTGGAAGTAAATTATATAAATAAATAGCAAATATATTTTACATTCATAAATTCCAAAGCGAACCTAACCACCCATCCAGCCTGTTCAACCCAACACCAAATCAACGCCACAAATTTAAAAAAATAAAATCCTACCCCGAGCTGAATTTTGGTTCGGCGGCTCAGAACCTATCAATTTTATCAGCCTTAACTACAGGATTAGCTTTAGCAATCTCTGCTTTCCCCTTAGATTTGAAATCAAAGGTACAATCATGCTGCTCTGGGTATCTATGGGTCCCACAAAAGGTACTACCACATCTGCACTTGAAACCCACTACCCCTACTTTCTTCCTACAAGTCAAACACCGGTTTGACACCGCCACCTTCGCCTCACTCCCGGCGACCTCCGCCACCGTCTTCTCCACCTCCGTTTTAATAACCGTCGCCGTAGCCGACGAACTAGATTTTCCAGCGGTGTCAACTTGAGGTCTAGATATAACAAGCTTCTCCATCGCTGCTTTAGCCAACGTCGCGTGGTCTTCCTTCATCTTATAATCTCTGTAGCACTTTGAACAAAGCCCCATCGTCGCCGCCGTGCCGAAAAATCCGCAACCGTTTCCGCACGGTGTTGGCTCCGCCGGCTGGAAGCTTGTACCATCGTTAAACTTGTTTCCTTCAGAACCCATAATTTAGAAAATTTTCTCTTTTGGGTCACAAACTGAAGTGTCAAAGAAAGAGATTTAATTAGCAGAAAAGAGTTGATTATATGAAACGCAATTTTAGAGGTGAGTGTTATATATAGATTTGAGAGGACAAAAGACTATTTTCCAATGACGGTCGGATTTGGTTAATGACAATAATACCCACAAGACGTGGTCAAATAAAAGTGATGTTAAGGGTGTTTTTGTAATAATTTACACGGGATAGGCTCGGTTCACACGTCCAAGTTCTGGTCATGAAAGGAGAACTAATTATAATTGGAAACGGAGTCGTAATTTCCAATTTCCAAAAATGATGTGGAAAAGCCTATAATACCCTTAAATGCGCGTACGAGTAATGCCAAAAGAGGCGTCGCAATCAAAGGTCTTCGGACTTAGAAAGAAAGGACTGATTCGTCATTGAGTATATATAACCAAGTCCGACGAGAAACGGGCAAAAGCAAATGATTCCGTGGCCTTTCTAGAAGAATCTTAAAAGTTAAACAGTTGAATCTACCAGTTTCCGGAACTTGCTGATTAAGAAATTACTTATTACTCCATTAAAAAGATTAATTTTCCAATTATAAGTTGGTTTAATTTAACTTGTATATCTTTATTGAACTAGAACTAATTTTCAAATTGCGAACTCGTGTACATCTCAATAATCGAAGAGAATCTGAAATATCTTTTTCAAGAGATGGAGTTCTCCTTCTTTACAGGGCTACTTCTACAAGCTAAACAACCAGTGTAGTCAACAAAACTGAGGTATTTCTTCGAAAATTATGGCTTAATTCAGCTTGAACAAATATTTTCTCTTAATCTTCTAAGTTATCGAAAAAGAAAGTACTCTCACATTTTATATAATATTCTTTCCTTCTCAGTCAATTCCAAAATAAATACAAATGATATCTTTTTATATTTAATAACGATTCAACTTTAAATTTTTTCTTTTAATTTTTAATGGGATGATTTCCAATCACATAAATTTCTATAGATTATTTAAATCACTAACTTCAAAGTTTTCCTTTATTTGTTAAATTTTGTACTTAATTAAACATATTCACATAAATTGAATAATCGTCTAGTTACTTCAATTTGTGACGTCAATGCAGACTTTTACTATTTCTTGCAAAAGAAAAGGTTTGTTTCGATTTAACAGTGTCAAATTAGTATTGCCGAGCTAATACACGTTGCAAAATTCCCTAAAGTATAATTTATTCGATGCTACTTCTTCTGTGCTGAACTTAAGAAAAGAGTATTAAAAGATATACTACTATTTCTATTACTTTCATATCCATCATCACCGAAATTTCTAATAGAATTGACTATTGGTGAATTTATTACAGTAAAACCTTTTCTAATACCACGACATAAAGAGATGGCACGTCACTGACAATACAGTAGAAAGGTTACGTAAAAGAAATCTGCGCATACCTGTACTGTAACTTCCTAGCCTTTTCTATTTCCTTTGATCACCGCGTGAATAAAAAATTTGGATGGAGATTAGGTTAAAATACGGTGGCTTGTTTTTTACGGCAGAGTCGTGGTTTTCGTATTTGCCTAACTGCTCGGCCCGCACACAGTAAAGTATGGCTGCTTGAATTTCAATTCAGTGGAAAGATGATTTGTCTTTGTCAGTGTACTCCTTATCAGAGGATTACCCTGAACTGAAACAATAGATATGCTGACAAAGCAAATTTCATTAAAAAATTTGTCCGATCCCATAGGGTTGCTGTTATGTTATACACGTGTTATTACCCGAATTTCTCACTTTCGGGAGTCGTGATGGCGTCTACTAATGAGAGCTAGGCTACCCAACCCTTAACTATTTAATTCCTTATCAAATTACTTCCTTTTAATAATTACGAGCAATAACATAAAAACAGCAGAACTTAAATAATTAAGCGGAAGATAACCATGAAATATCTGAAGGCTACGCCTATTACAACTTTTAAAACCTCAAATACCCCAAAATCTGGTGTCACGGTGTCACAGACTGTCTAAGAGTTTCTACATACAAGGTCTGAAGAAATGCAATACACTGCTTATGGACAAAGGAAATGAAACAGGAAATAGAGATAGAGGAAGACGCTAGGGCCTGTGGACGCCTACAGGTCTACCTTGGGTCTCCGAGTGGACTAAAGGAAGCCCTCCAACTACTGTCCGAAAGCTGCTCCGGGATCTGCACACAGTGCAGAGTGTAGTATCAGCACAAACGACCCCATATGCTGGTAAGTGCCTGGCCTAACCCCGAGGAGGTAGTGACGAGGCTAGGACCATACTCCAGATAAACCTGTGCCGTTATATAACATATGGCGGAAAGTAACAAGTGTGAGCACGTGATTTTTGCCCTATGAGAACTACTCCCAAAAAATCAAAATAAAATGGTTTTGTGTTGTTTGTGATTTATTTGTATTTTGTGTGTGCATGTTTATTTCTACTCTAATTAAGAAAAATACAAAAATATGTGTTGCATGTGCATTTAGGATTTAATTTTACAATTTAGGAATTAATTAAACAATCAAGTTTGTTTTACAAAATGGAAAAATCACAAAAATATGAATTTTTGGTAGCTTTGTCATTTTTATTGTTTAATTGTGTGATTTTTATTTTAATCAATATTCGATCTTGTGTGTTAATTGTTGTTAAGGGTTAATTAATATCTTTTTAAAATAATCTTGGTTTTACAATTTAATTTAGGAATTTTGGTTTTTAGGAATTAAAGAAAGTAAAAGGGAAAAGAAGAAACAAGAGAAGAAAGGGTAAAAATTCGGACAGGACCAGTTTAAAAGGGAAAAGTTCAGGCCCAAATGTCACCCCCAAGTCAGCTCATACCCGTCCCGAATCCAGTCCACCTGCGACCAGTCCAAAACGACATTGTTTGGGCATTGTGAATCTGGATCGTCAATCTCATACGATCAAACGGTCCAGTCCGTCTCCAGATATATCCAAACGACGTCGTATATAGCCAATAGATCCAAGCTATTGATTGGTTTTGATCGAACGGACCAGATCACCCCTTTCATAACCCGTTTTTGACCCATTCTCTATACCCGTTTTAACCCGATCCCAACATTAAACCAAACGACACCGTATTTGATTAGCTCCTTGATCCTAGTCGTTGATCTTAATTGATCTAACGGCCGGGATTAAATCCCTCACATCGTATATATTCCTAAATCCTACCCAGCCCATCCCAAACCAAACCCCATCCTCCCTCGTCTCTAACAACTCAGAGACGAGATCGTCTCTAACAACCTTCCCCCACCATGCTTCTCCCACCGGAAATCGCCTCACGGCGGTTCCGATGGTCCAATGACCCCCATCTTCACACCCTTGAACCACCACGCCCTCCTCTTTCCAAATCCACCCTCCACTGTACTCGAATCATCATCGTCTGCTTCGAATATCAGATCGAAGAATCAGTCTAGAACCCTAGTTCGTCCAATGACCCCCAAATTAACACCCCTAGAACATCTAACCACCCCCAATCCAAATCCAGTACTCGTTTGCTTCGAATCATCCTCAAACTTCTCGAATCTTCATTTGAAGATTCGAGCAAAACCTGGACCTACCCCAATCCGCCCTGAACTCACACCCTGGCACCCCCTGACCTCCCTCATTCCCAAAACACACTTGGTTCCGTTCGAATCTTGCTAGAACCATTCGAACCCCAAAATCGAACCAAGAACCCTATAAAGACCAAACTTGGGTTTTATCCGAAATTAAAGGAATTTAGGTGTCTAATCGACCTTAGTCGAAGTGTTCTCCGTTGAGAACACTCGATTAAGATCCGTTCGACCTCAAAAAGCTCGAGTTAAGAGTTCGACCTGGGTTCGTCTAGTTTTTGTTTTGTTAAGGTATTTTTTTCTCCTTTCTTTCTTGTTCTATTTTTGTTATGGATAATTGTGTTTTAGTTTAATTATAATCCAGTTTTTGTTCACTGCTTCTTCTTCTTCTCCGATCAGACCTTTTTATTTTGTCGAGTCTGCTTCTGTTCATGGTCAAATATATGTTATAAACCATGTAATTTATTAGTTTATAAGTTCCCTGTATTTTTCAATACCACTCGAATCACTGGTTGGTCTATTTATTCTGATTGTTTGTTGTTAACTACTAAATGTTATAGCCTGTGTATTAAGTTGAATAAGCGTCGTCGATTAGTCCGGTAGGTTTGAGTGTTAGTTTAACATGATAGTAGTTTAATTTTGGTTTTGATTTCATGGTTTATTCTAGTCTGTTTCCCCTCCTGCTTCGTTTCTGTCCTAAATGTTGTGTTGAAATGAGCTTGTTGGTATAGTTGAACTTAGAACTGAGCCTGTGGGTATATTCAGTTCGTCACATTGTTTTGAATTGCTTGGTCATTTGAAATGTTTTGAATTGCTTGGTCAATCGAACTGCTTCGTCACAACTGTTATTTTGGTTGTCACCTGAACCTGCTGTGTCATGCCCTGTAAGGGTGTTCTGAGTCATTAAAAGACTTGGCCTTTATTTTATTGCTATTTGATTCAAGCTTAAGCAATTGATGAATCGAATCCTACTGTTTAGGGTCTGAAATAAATCTGAAATTGGTTTGAATTCAGTGTTGGTATGATAATGTCAACTAGATAGTAGTGAGTCATAAGGTTGCATTCAGAACTTAGGAGAATTGGTTATACCTGCAATTTCAGGGACTCTAGGAGGGTATTCTGGGATTTAAAAGGTTTAAAAAAGGTTTAAGTTGAATGGTCTGACAACAGGGTACTAAAGTGTCAGTAAACTAATGAATTGTTTAGTAATAGTGGGGAACAAGGCTTAATGGCATGGGAAGTTGATTAAATAAGTTAAGTCACCCATAACCTTTGATTAAAACAAAAGAACAAGACTTAGTGGTGGCTGTCAGGGAATATCATGGGCAAAAAATACTCTCTTAATTAGCTTGAGTGCTCCTAAGAGCTGGCAGGGTCAGTGTTTGGTTATAAATAGAGTCATTTAAGACAGATTTAGGGGGATTATCCTAAAAAATCTGAAGAGAGACCCGGAGAGAGGAAAAGTCAATCTGAGAGAACATTTGTGAGTCTTGAATCAGTTCTAAGAGAGAGTTTAAGAGAAAGGATACCGTTCCATTGAGTTCTAGGCAGAATTTAGATTCCAAGCACTGGTTCTTACCCCTTTTGATTGTTGAATCTATTTGGCAGTCTATTGATTCTGTTTCTGAACTTATTCGAGCTCAGTTTGTTCTATTTTGGGTGTCTGTATTGCTGTTGGTTGACAAACTCATTCTGGGTTGTGGTTGAGTGTTATTCTGGTTTTAAAACTGGTTTTTGGAGCTGTTCTGAATCCCATTGCTGTTGTATTGTCTGTTGCTGACCTGCTGCTGACTTCTCCTTCTTCTTGTCCTGTTTTCCAATCCAGGTACATGTTGAATCTCCACATCATGTAGAGTTTGGCTGAAATAAAATGAAATGGAAACCTAACTTCATTGGAAAACTTCAGTAGCTACTATATCTTCCTTATAATTGAATGTAATGGTTTGAGTTGTAATTAGGACTATTTGTTTAAGTAATTTGGAATGGCTGAATCTACAACTTGTAATAAACCGCTTTTGAACTGCTTCGAACCAATTCAAATTCATGACTATCTAACTGCAATTCAGTACAATGGGTGTATGTGTAGCTTAGTGTTCATTTATGTTTAAAAAGAAAAGTCGGAAACAATTGGATTTGAAATCGAGTTTGATGTCCAGTTGAGCATGTATTGTATTGCAGTAACTCATATCATGCAGATTAGTTCTTAATATATAGGTGTTAACTAGCGTTGGTAGAAGTGTATGACCAATAGTCTAATCCTTGAAGGCTTGATATGCAATCTTGTTGTCGAACTCAAAGCTACCTCTTAATTTGCTCTTTCACCTTTAGTAAAAATGGACCAGTAGTTAAAATAATCTAATCTTCAAACCATGTTCTGTTCATTTGAGTAAAAGGACGCAGTAATTTCGATGGGTACTTGATTTGATTCAACTGAAGCTGCGTCGGTCTAGTGGTCAGCCTAATTCCAGGCCATCTGAGCTTTAGCGCTTTAACGAATGGCCCGGGTTTTACCTTATTTGTATACTCGCATGGGCCTGGGCCAAAGACTACGTTGGGCCGGCTTTTGGTTGTGCCAATTCACATTTTTTGGGCTTATCCTTCAGCCCTGAGACATATTTGGTTTACAATTATTGTTTTAGGCCCTTGACAAAATCGATTAGGATTTTTCCTTATTTTTAGAGACAAATTAATTAGAAAATCTTAGTTCACTTTAGGATGGACCTAATAATGAGTGAGACGAGCCTCGACAAATAAAAATGCACAAGCTGCGGGGCCCTCTATACGTGTTGTAAAATTACTTAGACTTCGGGATGGGCCGTATAGCAAAATTTCACGGCCTTACCCAAAATAATGATATGCTAGTCGCTTTAGGCGCGCCTTTAATAATTTACTTTCTTAAACTCGGGTGCACACTTATGTGACCCAAATCCAAATCTCAACGGAGTCGAGATGTGTCAACAACCACGGGTGCATTGATGTGACGTGGTTCGAGATGCGTTTTCACGACGTTGCAATTCTCGTTGAAAAAAATAACAATAATAAAAGCGGTAAAATGTTTAAATTTGCACATAGGTTTAATATGAATTAAAATCAGATAAATAAACCGAATATGACAGTTGAGCGATCGTGCTAGAACAACGGAACTCGGGAATGCCTAACACCTTCTCCCGGGTTAACAGAATTCCTTACCCGGATTTCTAGTTCGCAGACTGTAATACAGAGTTAATCTTTTCCTCGATTCGGGATTCAGCCGATGACTTGGGACACCATAAATCTCCCCAAGTGGCGACTCTGAATTAAATAATAAATCCCGTTTCGATTGTCCTTTAATTGGAAAAACTCCCTTTACGTTCCTTCATAGGGGTGTAGGTAAAATGAATGTGTGACAACTCTGGCGACTCTGCTGGGGAGATTAACCCAGAATCTCTGGTTCAGGGTTCAAGAATTCGAGCTTAGATAAATTGTTATATTTTGTTTTATGTGATTTTTACATGATTGGGCCTAATGTGCTAAATGATGCTTTTACCGCTTTGATATTATCTGAACTGTATATAAACTATGCCGAAACCCTTCTCTTCTTACCTCCAAGGATGTTGCTTACTGGTTGAGACTCCCTATTCTGTTAGTGTCATACCCTGAAATAAGAAAGAGGTCAGACAAGTTACAAAGCCGGACGATCCCGCGGGTCCCCGGTACGTAGCCCCTCCTCGACTCGAGTTGTCCACTCGGGTACACAGTCTAGAACAAATACCCAGGTTATAAACCTAGAATAACTCAGCTTCATGCCGGATCCCTAGTAGGAACGTTTGTTTGCATCACGTGCATTTGACTTTGGAGGCTCAATACAGGGGTTGGGTCTGTCTAGGGCAGGTGTACCAAAATGACAAAGGACCATCCTGATGCATCTTTCTTGATACTTGTGCATTTGTTTGCCTTAGACTTGCATGCTGACCGGCTTTTGAATACTTTGAGGAAAGAGAAATAGAGGTAGTTAATAGCTTGTTTTGAAAAAAATCGATGGCCAAATAGCGTCGAAACACTGTCGAATTTTTGAGAAAATGAAAAAAAAGGGTCTTGTTTATGAAAAGTGGTTTTATTTGTCATTGAAAGAGTCTTGTTTTCAAAAGAAGTTTGTTTTATCTACCCGAACTACGCCGGTTTGATTCTCACAGGGTGCGGGATACGTAGGCAACCCTCATCGGGTCCAACCTCCCCTTTACAAAAATGTCAAAATTTTAATTTTCGTCATAAATGAGTCGGGTGACGATGTTTTTGTCAAAATAGCCGAATGTTCCCAAAAGGGGACGTCGGAAGGCTGACTTTGCATAAATGGCCAATCATAGTCGTTTTTTGGATTTTTTCCCGGTTAACTCACCCAACTTTAAAATCTTCGTTCCCGAAGTGCTGAAAACCCGTGGGCAGAACCAGATCTTCCTTTTAATCTGTGAAAAATTAAAAATAGTCAATTTGCTGAGTCAAATAAATTTTATTTCTTAATCACCTTAATAAATGTGCAGGATGAGCACGATGAAAAATGAACCTTTTTCAATAATGACTAAAATCCCTTTCAAGTTGCGGCTATGGTGGGATGATTTAGGTGGTGAAGGGCAAGATGAGGTCAAGAAGTATCTAAAAGATCTTATGGGTTTATTGGAAATCCAGCCTCGGGGGGATATCATAAGAGTTTTGGTAACCTGCTGGGACCCGACACACAATGTCTTCCACTTCTCCGATTTTGAACTCACCCCGACTTTGGAGTAAATAGCCGGGTACATCGGAAATACTGAAGTTCCGTTGAGGCAAAAATACCTGGTTGCTCCAAGAGCTGTCACTGTGCATCGGTTTTTATATTCGTTAAAGATACCCAGGACGGCCCATAACCCAGATCTGGCCGTAGGTTTTTGTAATCCGTGCTTCATATACGACAGATACGGTCATGTCGGAGGATTCAACAACCCGAGTAACAAGTTATGCAGCAAAAGTAACCGTCAGAAATGGGACGAGCATAGACGAGTGGCTTTTATGATAACCTTTTTGGGCCTTTTGGTATTTCCAAGGAAAGACGGAAACATTGATCTGAAAATAGCCGGGGTCGTTAGTACCTTGCTCATTCAAGGTGAAAGCACTCTTGCGCCTATGATAGTATCTGATATCTTCCGAGCTCTCACAGCCTGCAAAGCTAGAGGGAACTTTTTCGAGGGGTGTAACTTGTTGCTACAAATGTGGATGACTGAGCATCTCTGCCACCGTTCCCAGCTCTTGAGTTATGGCTCCTCGAAGAAAACTTGCATAGAAGAGTTCTACATAAGAATCGAGGGGGTCAGTCTACCCGAGGTAGTTACGGCATGGACATTATTCTTTCGGACCCTCACCGCCAGCCAAATACAGTGGACACTAGGATGGTTGCCCGTTGATGAGGTCATCCATATGTCGGCAGCTAGGACCCACTTTCTATTGATGGGGCTCAAGATCATTCAGCCTTACGCGCCGTATCGGGTTTTGAGACAACTCGGGAGATGCCAAACAGTGCCACAGGAGGAAGATCTTAGTGCTCAAGTAATTGAGATTAGCCCTGACAGACAGTTTCTTGAAGCAAGAGTCCGTCAGATTTGGAGTGAATGCCAATATTTAAAAGCAGATACTTGCGTACAGGATCGGGCCAAAGGCGAAGTGGCGCCAGGATACCTTGCTTGGTACAGGAGAGAACTTGAGCATGAAAGGCCGGCTAAAAGACCCCATCTCCAGGAGTTCGTCAAGGCGTCGCAAGAACAGTGGGATTGGTTGGCTAAAGAACACGAGTACAGGGTGACAATAGGCAAGTTGGAAAAGCAAGTTATGGATTTGAAATTGAGAAAGATTTGCATATTGCTGCAGATGAGGGGGAAAAGAGAAAACTAGCTCAGGTAAACAAGGTCCTCAAAACTCAAATCCAGAAAATGAAAATAGTTGCCAGAAGCTAGGAGAGAAGTCGGGCTGATAAAAGGCTCATAAACGGTCTGAAGAAGAAAGTCCTCGAATATCAAGAAAACCTGGAAAAATCTAAAGTTGGTCTAGCAAGAATCCAGGTGAAATGGATAAAGAGGACAGAAGAGCGACTACGGTTCACGCAACAAATGAAGAAGGACTACAAAAAGCGGATCTTCAGACAAGCCCGAGAGGCTAGAACAGATAGAAAGCGCTACTATGATCTGATGGCCCAAATGAAGAAACAGATGAATGAGTTTCAGGATCAACTCCTTTACAACGCTCAAATGTTGGGGATGCGGAATCAACAGATAGAGCGATTGCTTATGGAAAGGGACAGAATCAAGGGAAGAATCAACGATATCGGGCACTACATCACCATAAAGTGCCTAGCTTGTGAGGATATGTCCTGTACCGCCTTCTTTGCTTCAATAATGATTTATGTCCACCAGATCATGGAAGATTTGAAAGATCTGCAAGGGGCCTTGCACCAAAGCCCGCGGCGAGGCCGAACGACGCCCCGCGGGCGCCAAAAATTCAAAACTCTGAAACATTCATAGTTTGAGTCTGTATTTTCCTTGTCTTCAGAATCTGTTGTCCGTCGGAGTTTGTATTTCCCTTTTTGGAATAAAATCTATAGTATGTATCAAGTCTGTCAATTTCCTTTCAAAAATGTTTTGCCTTGTAATAAAATATTTTGCTAGTAAAGGTTGAAAAATCCAAAAATGGTGTCTTTATTTTCCGCACTTGTGGCAGAACTACGCCCGTTCTGATTCATGCGGGGACATGATACGTAGGCAATCCACATAAGATTCGACCACCACTAAAAAGAAAAAGAGAAAGGCAAAGTGAATAAAAGAAAGGAAAAGAAAGAAATAAAAAGAGAGATAAAGAAAGTTTCAGAAACACTTAAACGAGGTACAAATAAAGTAAGCCGGGATGACGCATGCGGTCAAAGCAAAGACATGTTAGAAATGGTTAAACTGCCTAGGAGCATTGCATCCTCCAACGTGAAATTGCAATATGTGTTAAACTCTAACGCTAACAAGTTTGTTGTCCTTCCAGAGATTTCGAACCAGCTAGTTTGTTAGGACGTTCTGGCAGATTACCATTACCAAACAAGATCCAAAGGGCCCGTACTAAAAAGCATGACTAGTTCAGAAGTGTCGAGGATGAAAGGACGGAGAATCAAATGCTGAAGGAGGAAATGGATAAGATGAGACAAGAGATGCAAGAAATGCAGCTGGCCTTAGCTAGGGTACAAAAAGTGCCTAACCCTCCCGTTATTCCCACTCTCCCACCAGGACACACGCCGGAATACCCTCCCCCGGCCCTTCGACAAGCTTCCCCAGTCACCAATACTATCAGAGAAGAAATGCCTATGATCCCCAAGCTTCACAACCCAATCAGAACCCTCCTCTACCAAATGTTCCTATTTTCGTGGCACCCCCACCAGCCACGCTGCAAAGATCGTCCAGCGAGCCATTGTTTCAGGCTCACGATAACCAATATTACCCCCTGAACCAACCTTCAAAGCACCCGAGCCTCATGCTTATAATACTCACTTCGAGATCCCGGTAGAGACTGAAAAGCCGGCTAAGAGCCCAGAGCAAGACGAAGTGCTTCGAAAGTTTAAAAGCCTGGAGCAGTCCTTCAGGAATATCCATGGGTTAGGTAACCAAGTCAGTGTGGCCTACAAAGATCTGTGCCCATTCCCCGACATTCAATTGCCGGTAGGGTTCAAGATGCCAAAGTTTGATCTATACGAGGGGTACGGTGATCCGATGGCACATCTGCGAGGGTTTTGCAGTAAGATGAGAGGAGCAAGTGGTAAAGATGAGTTGCTAATAGCTTACTTTGGTCAAAGTCTAAGTGGGTCTGCACTGTAATGGTACACAAGACAGGATCCGAGCAGGTGGTACACTTGGCACGATCTAGCACAAGCATTCGCAGGTCACTTCCAGTACAACCTTGAGATCGTCCCTGACCATCTCACATTGCTGAAACTTGAGAAGAAGCCCGGCGAAAGCTTCCGAGAATTTGGGTTCCGCTGGAGAGAGCAGGCGATAAGAGTTGATCCTCCGATGTGAGAGGCGGAAATGGTGGACTACTTTCTGCAGACTCTGGAGCCAACTTACTTCGGGCACCTGGTAACATCAGTTGGCAAATCTTTCAATGAAGTAGTAAAAATGGGCGGTATGATTGAAGAGGGACTTAAGTCCAACAAAATCCTGAGCTATTCAGCGATTAAAGCAACCACTCAGGACATCCAGAGCGGCATGGGAGGTGCGCTCGAAAAGAAGAAAAGGGAAGACGTCGCAACAGTCGAGGCAAGTGCTTGGTCCAGATACAGAGATCCCCCACCTCACTACCAACCTAGACCCCATCACTCAAATTACCCACACATCCCATACGGCCCTCCACAACCCTACTATCCACTACAAGAGCCGCATTTCTCTGTCCATCACACCCAAACTTACACCCAGCCCCCGGCTCGCCCGCAATGGCGTGCGCTGGCTCCCCAAAATGCATATCCACCTCCACAAAATACATATCCACCTCCACAAAATACATATCCACCACCAAGGGCCTACAGGAATCCTTTGGGACCATGTTTCCGTGGGAATCAGACTTTCAGGAATGAAAGGGTGCAGAGGCCGAGGACATTCACTCCGCTGGGAGAAACCTATACTACTCTGTTCCACAAATTGAGTTAGTTAGGCCTATTGAGTCCTGTGGAGCCCAAATTGCCAAATCCCCTTCCCAAAAATCTGGACCACTCGGTAAGCTGTGAATATTGTTCGGGGGCTCCCGGGCATGATACTGAGAAGTGTTGGAAGTTGAAGACTGTCGTACAAGATTTTATTGACACAAATAGGATCGAGGTCCAGGAGCTAGAGGCACCTAACATCAATCAGAACCCATTGCCGGCACACCATGATCGAACTAGTGCACGAAGGAGGGAAGCTCAAGAAGCCCTCACAAATGGTAATGATGATCCGTGCCAGTCCGAAAGAAAAGTTGATCAGTGGAAAAGTGGTAGTACAGTCGAAAAGGGTAGAAGACAAGCCAGTGATGGCGATGGGGAAGAGTTCGTCTGATGTTGCCAAGAATCCAGAGCCGGTCAAAGTAACGGTGCAAGGGATATCAAGCAAGCCAGTAGCCGTGAAGGGGGCATGCATAGGACCAGTTGTTATCAGGCCAGTAATGCAGTTGCCGATAATCAGCGAGAAAGCTGTGCCGTGGAGCTACAGTCAAGTAATGGTAAGGCATAAGGGGAAGGAGGTTGTGGAAGAAATATGTGAGGCACAGGGGTTAACTCATTCCGGAAGGTGTTTCGCTCCCGCAGAGTTAAGAAGGGCCAATCCAATAGCGACAAAGAATCCAGTTACCGAGGAAGAGGCGGAAGAATTTTTAAAGAAAATGAAGGCACAAGACTACTCCATTGTGGAGCAGTTGAGGAAGACCCCGGCACAGATCTCATTGTTATCGTTGTTGATCCATTCAGATGAGCATCGCCAGGTATTGATGAAAATTCTGAACGAAGCCCATGTTCCGGATAAGATCTCTGTGAATCATCTGGAGAAAATAGCAAACAAGATTTTCGAAGTCAATAGGGTCACTTTTTCAGACGATGAGTTGCCCGTGGAGGGTACAGAACATAATAGAGCCCTTTATCTGACCGTGAAGTGCGAAGACTCGGTAGTCACTCGAGTACTGATTGATAATGGGTCCAGTGCCAATATCTGTCCTTTGGCCACATTGAACAAAATGAAGGTCGATGGCGATAGGATTCACAAGAACAACATCTATGTTCGAGGGTCTGACGGTGGTGGTACAAACACATTGGGTGATATCATACTGGGATTGACCATTGGTCCAGTCGAGTTCACCATAGAGTTTCAAGTGTTAGATGTGGCAGTGTCATATAATCTTCTATTGGGGCGGCCCTAGATCCACGCCGCCAAAGCAGTGCCTTCTATATTACATCAGATGGTCAAATTCGAGTGGGATAGGCAAGAGATCATAGTACATAGGGAAGACAATGCAAGCGCCGTAAGTGATGCCATTGTGCCCTTCATAGAGACTGATAATAATAAGGGACCGTGGGTTTACCAGGTTTCTGATACGGTTTCAGTGGATAAAATTTCTGAAGGCGAGGACCTTCCACTTCCCAGGATCGCAGCTGCGACTGTCATGGTAGCCTCGGAGATGTTGAAGAACGGGTTTGTGCCACGCAAAGGTTTAGGGGCTGATCTTCAGGGTATTGTTCAGCCGATTTCTTTGTCCAAAAATCTGGACACCTTTGGGTTGGGGTTCAAGCCTACAGCGGCGGATGTGAGGCGGGCCTGCAAGTTGAAGAAAAGGGTCTGGGTCCTTCCTAAGCCTATCCCGCGCCTATCTAGATCATTTGTCAGAGCATGTATCAGAAAGTTGTCGGTCCCGAAAGTTCTCGGACCACTGATTGGGCCAGATGGAGATTTTAATGAGGGTTTTGAAAGGATGTTTGCCGACGACAACGTGATAGAAGCTGGAGTAGGTTCCAGTAGGGCGGATATACAGTTTGTGGGGCCTAGGGCCAATATCAACAATTGGACAGCTACTCCTCTTCCTACCCGGAGGGAGTCTTGGTAGTAGGCTCTGGATTTTCTTTCTTGTTTTCTGGATTATTCTAGAGTTGTAATCTAGTTTTGTTTTATTTTTGTATTCGACAAAAGCGTGAAACTCTGTTATCCCGCATTTTAATAAAGTGAAAGTTTTCTCACTTTATTTTGTTTTAATTTTATTTTCTTCTTTTCTCTTTCTGAACAGTTCTCTTTATATAGGTTCTAATGATATGGCATGCACAACGGATCTTCAACCTAGTCTAAAAAATCAATCTGATTCCAAACTAATTGTACAAGAGGTCGATTATAATGATGAATTAGAATACGATGAGGATGAAGCCTTTGAAGAGATAAACAGAGAATTAAGCCAGTTCGAAGAGAAACCCAAACCCAATTTGAACGACACTGAAGCTGTCAATTTAGGGGATGCAGACGATGTCAGGGAAACCAAAATAAGCATCCACATTGAGCCGAACATCAGGAAGGAACTAATCAAACCACTCATTGAATTCAAAGATGTTTTTGCATGGTCGTACGATGACATGCCGGGCTTAAGCACCGATCTAGTGGTTCACAAATTGCCCATTGACCCGGCGTGCCCTACCCGTCAAGCAGAAATTGAGGAAGTTCAAGACAGATATGAGTGTGAAGATTAAAGAAGAAGTAACCAAGCAGCTACAGGCAAAGGTTATTCGGGTCACTTGATATCCTGATTGGTTGGCTAATGTGGTGCCAGTGCCGAAGAAAGATGGGAAGATCAGAGTGTGTGTCGATTACCGCAATTTGAACAGGGCAAGCTCCAAGGACAACTTTCCATTACCCAATATCCATATCTTGATCGATAATTGTGCCGGACGTGAGATCGGGTCTTTTGTAGATTGCTATGCTGGGTATCATCAGATTCTGATGGATGAAGAAGATGCGGAAAAGACGGCTTTCATTACGCCGTGGGGGACTTATTGCTACCGGGTAATGCCATTTGGTTTGAAGAATGCTGGGGCAATGTACATGAGAGCAATGACTACTGTGTTTCATGACATGATACACAAAGAGATTGAGGTATACGTGGACGATGTGATCATAAAATCCAAGCATCAGGAAGACCACGTAGCAGACCTAAGGAAGTTTTTCTAGAGACTTCGAAGGTACGATATTAAGCTCAACCTGGCCAAATGTACATTTGGTGTTCCATCTGGAAAGCTGTTGGGATTCATCGTCAGTCGGCGAGGTATTGAGTTGAACCCATCAAAGATCAAATCCATCCAAGATTTGCCACCGCTGAAGAACAAGACAGAAGTAATGAGTCTGTTAGGAAGGTTGAATTATATCAGCAGGTTTATTGCTCAACTCACAGCAACTTTTGAACCCATTTTTTGGCTATTGAAGAAATATGTTGCGGTAGAATGGACGACAGAATGTCAGGAAGCATTTGACCAAATCAAAGGATATTTATCAAATCCACCTGTGTTGGTTCCACCTGAGCCGGGAAGACCGTTAATTCTTTATCTAACGGTCCCGGAGAATTCGTTTGGCTGCGTACTAGGGAAGCACGACATTACGGGAAGAAAGGAGCAAGCCATCTATTATCTCAGCAAGAAGTTTACAGGCTTTGAGGTTAAGTACACTCAACTCGAGAAGACATGTTACGCCCTAACTTGGGTGGCCCAGAAATTGAAGCATTATCTGTCATCATATACTACTTATCTCATTTCACGCTTGGATCCACTGAAGTATATTTTCCAGAAGCCTATGCCCACAGGGAGATTGACGAAATGGCAGATATTACTCACAGAATTCGACATCGTCTATGTGACGAGGACGGCCATGAAGGCCCAAGCATTGGTTGATCACTTGGCCGAGAATCCTGTTGATGAAGAATACGAGCCCTCGAGGATGTATTTTCCTGATGAAGAAGTGATGCATATAGAAGAGTTGGAAATGACCAAGGAACCAGGATGGAAGCTTTTTTTTGATGGAACCGCAAATGCGAAGGGAGTTGGAATAGGAGCGGTACTTATTTCTGAAACAGGACATCATTATCCTGTTATGGCACAACTATGTTTCTATTGTACCAATAACATGGCTGAATATAAGGCATGCATTTTGGGCCTACGGTTAGCTGCAGACATGGATGTCCAGGACGTCTTGGTCTTGGGAGACTTAGACCTCCTGGTGCATCAGATTCAGGGTGAATGGGAAACAAGGTATTTGAATCTCATACCATATCGACAATGTTTGCACGATCTGAGGAAGCGATTTCGATTAGTGGAGTTCAGACACATCCCAAGAGTTCATAATGAGATTGCCGATTCTTTGGCCACCTTATCATCAATGTTGCACCACCCAGACAAAATTCATGTTTACCCGTTGCATATTCAGGTTCGTGATCAGCATGCTTATTGCAACATGATAGAGGAAGAACTGGATGGCGAACCATGGTTCTATGATGTCAAGGAATACCTCAGAATGGGGATATACCCGGAGCAGGCCACCGGAGATCAAAAGAGAGCCATTTGGCGACTGGAAAATGGATTCTTCCTCAGTGGAGGAGTGTTGTACTAAAGAACACCAGATTTGGGATTGCTGAGATATATAAATGCTAGTCAAGCCACGATAGTTATGACAAAGGTACATGCTGGAGTTTGTGGGCCACATATGAGCGGATATATATTGGCGAAGAAGATTCTTCGAGCAGGGTATTATTGGCTCACTATGGAGCGTGATTGTATCAGTTTCGTGCGGAAATGCCATCTGTGTCAGATATACGGAGATCTGATTCATTCTCCGCCGACAGAATTCATACAATGTCAGCACCATGGCCATTTGTTGCCTGGGGCATGGATGTCATTGGACCGATTAAGCCGGCAGCTGCCAACGGTCATAGGTTCATTCTGGTCACCATCGATTATTTCACTAAGTGAGTTGAAGCTAAGACTTTCAAGTCGGTAACCAAGAAGGCAGTGGTAGATTTTGTTCACTCCCATATCATCTGTAGATTTGGAATCCCAAAGGTGATCATCACGGATAATGGTGCTAATCTTAACAGCAATTTGATGAAAGAGGTATGTCAATAGTTTAAGATTATATACCACAATTCCACCTCATATCGTCCCTAGGCGAATGGAGCAGTTGAGGCAGCCAACAAAAACATAAAGAAGATACTTCAGAAGATGGAGAAGGTTCGAGGCAATGGCATAAAAAATTACCATTTGCATTGTTGGGTTATCGCACTACTTTCCGTACTTCAGTAGGGGCAACTCCTTATTTGTTCGTATACGGAACTGAAGCAATAATACCGGCAGAAGTTGAAATTCCATCCCTTCGGATTATCGCTGAGGCTGGGATTGATGACGATGAATGGGTCAAAGCCCGATTGAAGCAGTTGAACTTGATTGATGAAAAGAGATTGGCAGTAGTATGGCATGGCCAATTGTATCAAAGGAGAATGGCAAGAGCCTACAACAAGAAGGTGCACCCCAAAAAATTTGAAGTGGGGCAGCAGGTGTTGAAACGAATCCTGCCACATCAGGGCGAAGCAAAAGGCAAGTTCGCCCCGAATTGGCAAGGACCAATCATTGTAACCAGAGTGTTGTCCAATGGCACTCTGTGTTTAACAGATATCGAAGGGAAATGCGTCGATATGGCTATCAATTCTGACGCAGTTAAGAGATATTATGTATGATTTCTTTTGATTGTAATTGTTGTTTGTTTGCACATGGCATGGTTTTGGAAAATGAAATGACGGAGGCAATTTGTTCTTCCATCCAAACACTTTAACCTTTGATTCCCCCTTTGAGCCTTATTTATTCTTTCATACCCCTCTTTTGGAATCAGTAATAAAAATGAAAGAAAAGAGAAGAGAAAATAATGATAATAAAGACAGAAGAAAAGTCACAAGAAAAACAAAGAAATTGGGAACTACGTTTGATCTGATTCCTCAAAGAAGGATACATAGGCGCCTCACGGCTCGATCATAGTGTAACAAAAAACAAAAAAATCCCCAAGCAAGAAAAATCGGGGCAGAAGTTGTGTTTATAATTTTGGGAAAGAAAGTTGATTCCAAGAGTTGTAATATTTTACCCATCAAAATTATTTTGAACCTTTTACCCTTTTTCTTTTAGCCATACACCAAAACCCATATTGATGTCCAAAAAAGACCTCCCGATCAGTATCCGAGAAGTGCCAAGTCATGCAAACGGAAGTCGGGAATAACACTCTGATCCCTAGTAGAGAAGAGGATCATAAGCTGGAAATGAATTGGTAGCCGAAAGAATCCCCAGCAGAGAGAGTCATATCGGTAACACTTCGATCCCCAGCTGGAAAAAAATAAAATAAAATGAGAGAGTCTTATCGGTGAAAACCTTCATAGGCACCATAAGGCGAAGGGAGTTGAGAGAAATGAGAGAGTCTTATCGGTGAAAACCTCCACAGGAACCATAAGGCGACGGAAGTCGAGAGAAATAAAATGAGAGAGTCTTATCGGTGAAAACCTCCACAGGCACCATAAGGCGACGTAAGTTGAGAAAAATAAAACGAGAGAGTCTTATCGGTAAAAAACTTCACAGGCACCATAAGGCGATGGGAGTTGAGAGAAATGAGAGAGTCTAATTAGTAAAAACCCCTCGAAGGGCACTATGAGGCGATAAGACGAGATTGGCGGAAAGGATCCGCATTTGGCAAAGGGTTGAGTGCCTGTTTATCCACAGCAAGATGAGGCCATCCGAAAGATTGATTGATACAAATAGACTGGGTTGATTAATCCGGAATGCACCACATGATCGTTGGGATCGGTTATATCATTCAGATAAGTTCTTTTATTTCTTTTTCCCCAGCATTTGTTCAGAAAGACTTCTTCTTTTTCTATTTTTTGAAATCATCATTTTTTTCATTTCTTGGTCTAAAGACTTTATCTCCCCAGCAGTTTGTTTTTGAAAAGGATTTTCAGAGCTTATTACCAGTTGCCAAGATGGTGCAAAAACACAATGTGAATAGGACAGACCAAAGATAAGGCGACAAAGCGAAAAGAAGTTTGTCGCAAGACCAAATGATGAATGGGTCTAGATTCCAAGAGGACCAAATTTCCAGGGGAAGTTGGAGAAAACAGAAAAACAATAGTTGAAAAGTTATGGATCAAATTCCAAGAGGATCCCCAGCAGATTTATGAGATGCAGGAACAATTACGATAGATTATCGACCAAGTTCCGCGATGGTCGGACAACACAAAGCGGGGAAGGAAGAGAAAAGAAAAACCATCCCGAGCAAATAATATTATCCCAAGCAAGTTTTGTAATAAAGCGCAAAGCATGGAAAGGGAAAAGGGAAAAACCATCCCCAGCAGGAGTGGCACGACCACTCACCACGTTTTAAACTAACAAATTTTTCTTTGATTTGAAGCAGGGAAAGGAAATGTTATTGACAGCGGGAAAACATGGCCACAAAGAAGATTATCAAACTGGGGCAGAAAATTTTCTCTCATTGCGAAAATTTTCTTGAAATCAGATACCCACTTGGGGAAGATGGAAAATAACACAAGTTTTGAAGGAAGTGGAATCCCCAGCAGTATACGGGAGAAGGCAATACAAGTTTTAAAGAAAGCAATTTTGGAAGAAGCAAGATAACCCGAGTTTTAAGGGTAGTGGTCTTTGAATCAGTGTCATCCCCACCATTGTTAAAAGGAGGGAAGTAACTAGTCTTAAAGAAGGAAGGTAATTCCCCAGCAGTGTTATCCCCGGCAGGTTTCAGAGAAGTGAAAACACCAATTTGAGGGAAGTAGTTCTAGTGGAAGGAAAGCACCAGCTTTAAAGGAAGTAGTCTTTGAAAAAGGAAAATAACATATTTTTGAATAAAACACCGGTGTTATCCCCATCAGTTTTCAGAGGAATGAAACACCAGTTTAGAGGGAAGTAGTTCTAAAAAAGATAATTTCAATTAGAAGAAAAATGGTTCAGAAGGCAGGAAGGAGCAACAACAATAAAACGCATTTTTAAGAAGTAGTAGAGTCAGGAGCCCGCCTGAAGAACGGAGGTATTAAATTTTTAAGAAGTTGTTGAAGTTAGGAGCCCGCCTAAAAATAGAGGTATTATATTTTTTAAGTTGTTGAAGTCAGGAGCCCGTCTGTAGAATGGAGGTTGTTATATTTTATGTTGAAGAAGTCAGGAGCCCGCCTGTAGAATGGAGGTCATTAAATTTCAAGTAGTTGTCGAAGTCAGGGGCCCGCCTGTAAAACGGAGGTTGTTATAATTTTAAGTCAAAGAAGTCAGGAGCCCGCCTGTAAAACGGAGGTTGTTATAATTTTAAGTCAAAGAAGTCAAGAGCACGCATGTAGAACGGAGGTTGTTATAATTTTAAGTCAAAGAAGTCAGGAGCCCGCCTGTAGAACGGAGGTTGTTATACTTTAAGTTGAAGAAGTCAGGAGCCCGCCTGTAGAATGGAGGTCGTTAAATTTCAAGTTGCTGTCGAAGTCAGGAGCCCGCCTATAAAACGGAGGTTGTTATAATTTTAAGTCAAAAGAGTCAGGAGCCCGCCTGTAGAACGGAGGTTGTTATAATTTTAAGTCAAAGAAGTCAGGAGCCCGCCTGTAGAACGGAGGTTATTATATTAGAAGTAGCTGAAGTCAGGAGCTCGCCTGTAGAACAGAGGTTGTTATATTTTAAGATAAAGGAGTCAGGAGCCCGCCTGTAGAACGGTGGTTGTTATATTTTAAGTTGAAGAAGTCAGGAGTCCGCCTGGAGAATGGAGGTATTATCTTTGAGTTGTTTACTGAAGTCAGGAGCCCGCCTGGAAAAATGGAGGTGTTATATTCTTGAGGAAGTTGAAGTCAGGAGCCCTCCTGGAGAATGGAGGTATTCTATTTTTAAGAAGAAGTCAAAATCAGGAGCCCGCCTGGAGAATGGAGGTACTATATTATTAAGAAATTGTTGAAGTCAGGAACACGCCTGGAGAATGGAGGTGCTATATTTTTTCTAGAAATAGTCGAAGTTAGGAGCCCGCCTAGAAGAATGGAGGTATTATGTTTTGGGAAGTAGTGAAGTCAGGAGCCCGCCTGAAGAACGGAGGTGTTATATTTTCAAATTGTAGTTGAAGTCAGGAGCCCGCCTGTAGAACGAAGGTTGTTATATTTTCAGTTAAAGAAGTCAGGAGCCCGCCTGTAGAATGGAGGCTGAATTATATTTAAGTTGTTGATGGATTCAGGAGCCCGCCTGGAGAATGGAGGCTGATTTACTTTCAAAATTGTTGTTGGAATCATGAGCCCGCCTGGAGAATGAAGGCTGAATTATTTTTAAGTTGTTGTTGGAGTCAGGAGCCCGCCTGGAGAATGGGGCTAATTTACTTTCAAAGTTGTTGTTGAAGTCAGGAGTCTGCCTGTAAAACGAAGGTTATTATAATTTTAAGTCAAAGAAGTCAGGAGCCCGCTTGGAGAATGGAGGCTGATTTACTTTCAAAATTGTTGTTGGAATCAGGAGCCCGCCTGGAGAATGAAGGCTAAATTATTTTTAAGTTGTTGTTGGAGTCAGGAGCCCGCCTAGAGAATGGAGACTGATTTACTTTCAAAGTTGTTGTTGGATTCAGGAGCCCGCTTGTAAAACGGAGGTTATTATAATTTTAAGTCAAAGAAGTCAGGAGGCCGCCTGAAGAATGGAGGTGTTATATTTTTAAGAAGTTGATGCAGTCAGGGGCCCGCCTGGAGAATGGGGTGTTATATTTTTAAGAAATCATTGAGGTCAGGGGCCCGCCTGGAGAATGGAGGTGTTATATTTTAAGAAATTGTTGAGGCCAGGAACTCGCCTGAAAAATGGAGGTGTTATATCTTTAAGTTGAAGGAGTCGGGAGCCCGCCTGTAGAATGGAGGTATTTATTTTAAAAATTGTTGTTGAAGTCAGGAGCCCGCCTGGAGAATGGAGGCCGTATTATCTTTTAAAGTCAAGTTGGAGTCAGGAGCCCGCCTGTAGAACAAAGAAGTACACATTCAAGTTGAAGTCAGGAGCCCGCCTGCAGAACAGAGGAATA
Source organism: Nicotiana tabacum (assembly GCF_000715075.1). NCBI lineage: Eukaryota > Viridiplantae > Streptophyta > Magnoliopsida > Solanales > Solanaceae > Nicotiana > Nicotiana tabacum. Next base: position 17,193,522 of record NC_134080.1, read on the forward strand.
CATTTCAAGATCAAGCCAGAAGTCAGTAATGCGGAGGGTGACAACAAAATACCCCCAGCATGAATCCCATTTCAGAAATCTGAAAGAAGACTACAAGAGCAAGTCGAAGATAGATAAGATTCTGTAATCATTAGCCTAGTCTAGCTTTTTGTTTTCTTTCTAGCAATGGTGTAATAAGGAGGTCGGAAAGCAGTAGTAACAGCGTGCAGCAGCATTAACAGCAAAGATGCAGTCCCATGGTAGTCCCAGCTACCAAAACTTCCCGAACTACATTAACCTGATTCCCTTCTAGCCAGGGATATGTAGGAAACCTTTGAAGCAAAGGTTCGGTTAAATCTTTTCAAAAATGCTTCACACGGAGTATTCCAACGGGCAAAAATCGCTCGTATCCGCTCACTTTATCTTTGCATGAAAACTCTTTGTGTTTTCGGACAAAGAGGGGCAGCTGTGAGCACGTGATTTTTGCCCTATGAGAACTACTCCAAAAAATTCAAAATAAAATGGTTTTGTGTTATTTGTGATTTATTTTTATTTTGTCTGTGCATGTTTATTTTTATTCTAATTAAGAAAAATACAAAAATATGTGCTGCATGTGCATTTAGGATTTAATTTTACAATTTAGGAATTAATTAAACAATCAAGTTTGTTTTACAAAATGGAAAAATCACAAAAATATGAATTTTTGGTAGCTTTGTCATTTTTATTGTTTAATTGTGTTATTTTTATTTTAATCAATATTCGATCTTGTGTGTTAATTGTTGTTAAGGGTTAATTAATATCTTTTTAAAATAATCTTCATTTTACAATTTAATTTAGGAATTTTGGTTTTTAGGAATTAAAGAAAATAAAAGGGAAAAGAAGAAACAAAAGAAGAAAGGGTAAAAATTCGGACTGGGCCAGTTTAAAAGGGAAAAGTTCAGGCCCAAATGTCACCCCCAAGTCAGCCCATACCCGCCCCGAATCCAGTCCACCTGTGACCAGTCCAAAACAACATCGTTTGGGCATTGTGAATCTGGACCGTCAATCTCATACGATCAAACGGTCCAGTCCGTCTCCAGATATATCCAAACGACGTCGTATATAGCCAATAGATCCAAGTCATTGATTGGTTTTGATCGAACGGACCAGATCACCCCTTTCATAACCCGTTTTTGACCCATTCTCTATACCCGTTTTAACCCGACCCCAACACTAAACCAAACGACACCGTATTTGATTAGCTCCTTGATCCTAGCCGTTGATCTTAATTGATCTAACGGACGGGATTAAATCTCTCACATCGTATATATTCCTAAATCCTACCCAGCCCCCAAACCAAACCCCACCCTCCCTCGTCTCTAATAGCTCAGAGACGAGCTTGTCTCTAACAACCTTCCCCCACCGTGCTCCTCCCACCGAAAATTTCCTCACGGTGGTTCCGGTGGTCCAATGACCCCCATCTTCACACCCCTGAACCACCACGCCCCCCTCTTTCCAAATCCACCCTCCATTGTCCTCAAATCATCACCGTCTGCTTTGAATATCAGATCGAAGAATCAGTCTAGAAACCTAGTTCGTCCAATGACCCCCAAATTAACACCCCTAGAAAATCTAACCACCCCCAATCCAAATCTAGTACCCGTTTGCTTCGAATCATCCTCAAACTTCTTGAATCTTCATTTGAAGATTCGAGCAAAACCTAGACCTACCCCAATACCTCACACCCTGGCACCCCCTGACCTCCCTCATTCCCAAAACACACTTGGTTTCGTTCGAATCTTGCTAGAACCATTCGAACCCCAAAATCGAACCAAGAACCCTATAAAGACCAAACTTGGGTTTTATCCGAAATTAAAGGAATTTGGGCGACTAATCGACTTAGTCGAAGTGTTCTCCGTTGAGAACACTCGATTAAGGTCCGTTCGACCTTAAAAAGCTCGAGATAAGAGTTCGACCTGGGTTCGTCTAGTTTCTGTTTTGTTAAGGTTTTTTTTCTCCTTTCTTTCCTGTTCTATTTTTGTTACGGATAATTGTGTTTTTGTTTAATTATAATCCAGTTTTTGTTCACTACTTCTTCTTCTTCTCCGATCAGACCTTTTTAATTGGTCGAGTTTGCTTTTGTTCATGGTCGAATATATGTTATAAACCATGTAATTTGTTAGTTTATAAGTTCCCTGTATTTGTCAATACCACTCGAATCACTGGTTGGTCTGTTTATTCTGATTGTTTGTTGTTAACTGCTAAATGTTATAGCCTATGTAATAAATTGAATAAGCGTCGTCGATAGTCTGGTACGTTTGAGTGTTAGTTTAACATGATAGTAGTTTAATTTTGGTTTTGATTTCATTGTTCATTCTAGTCTGTTTCCCTCCTGCTTCGTTTCTGTCCTAAATGTTGTGTTGAAATGAGCCTGTTGGTATAGTTGAACTTAGAATAGAGCCTGTGGGTGTATTCAGTTCGTCACATTGTTTTGAATTGCTTGGTCATTTGAAATGTTTTGAATTGCTTGGTTAGTCGAACTGCTTCGTCACAACTGTTATTTTGGTTGTCACTTGAACCTGCTGTGTCATGCCTTGTAAGGGTGTTCTGAGTGATTAAAAGTCTTGGCCTTTATTTTGTTGCTATTTGATTCAAGCTTAAGCAATTGATGAATCGAATCCTACTGTTTAGGGTCTGAAATGAATCTGACATTGGTTTGAATTTAGTGTTGGTATGATAATGTCAACTAGATAGTAGTGAATCATAATGTTGCATTCAGAACTTAGGAGAATTGGTTATAGCTGCAATTTCAGGGACTCTAGGAAGGTATTTTGGGATTTAAAAGGTTTAAAAAAAGGTTTAAGTTGAATGGTCTGATAGCAAGGTACTAAAGTGCCAATAAACTAATGAATTGTTTAGTAATAGTGGGGAACAAGGCTTAATGGCATGGGAAGTTGATTAAATAAGTTAAGTCACCCATAACCTTTGATTAAAACAAAAGAACAAGACTTAGTGGTGGCTGTCAGGGAATATCATGGGCAAAAAATACTCTCTTAATTAGCTTGAGTGCTCCTAAGAGCTGGCAGGGTCAGTGTTTGGTTATAAATAGAGTCATTTAAGACAGATTTAGGGGGATTATCCTAAAAAATCTGAAGAGAGACCCGGAGAGAGGAAAAGTCAATCTGAGAGAACATTTGTGAGTCTTGAATCAGTTCTAAGAGAAAGTATAAGAGAAAGGATACTGTTCCATTGAGTTCTAGGCAGAATTTAGATTCCAAGCACTGGTTCTTGCCCCTTTTGATTGTTGAATCTATTTGGCAGTCTATTGATTCTGTTTCTGAACTTATCCAAGCTCAGTTTGTTCTGTTTTGGGTGTCTGTATTGCTGTTGGTTGACAAACTCATTCTGGGTTGTGGTTGAGTGTTATTCTGGTTTTAAAACTGGTTTTTGGAGTTGTTCTGAATCCCATTGCTGTTGTATTGTCTGCTGTTAACCTGCTGCTGACTTCTCCTTCTTCTTGTCCTGTTTTCCAATCCAGGTACATGTTGAATCTCCACATTATGTAGAGTTTGGCTGAAATAAAATGAAATGGAAACCTAACTTCATTGGAAAACTTTAGTAGCTACTATATCTTCCTTATAATTGAATGTAATGGTTTGAGTTGTAATTAGGACTGTTTGTTTAAGTAATTTGGAATGGCTGAATCTACAGCTTGTAATAAACCGCCTTTGAACTGCTTCGAACCAATTCAAATTCGTGACTATCTAACTGCAATTCAGTACAATGGGTGCATGTGTAGTTTAGTGTTCATTTATGTTTAAAAAGAAAAGTCGGAAACAGTTGTATTTGAAATCGAGTTTGATGTCCAGTTGAGCATGTATTGTATTGCAGTAACTCATATCATGCAGATTAGTTCTTAATATATAGGTGTTAACTAGCGTTGGTAGAAGTGTATGACCAATAGTCTAATCCTTGAAGGCTTGATATGCAATCTTGTTGTCGAACTCAAAGCTACCTCTTAATTTGCTCTTTCACCTTTAGTAAAAATGGACCAGTAGTTAAAATAATCTAATCTTCAAACTATGTTCTGTTCATTTGAGTAAAAGGACGCAGTAATTTCGATAGGTACTTGATTTGATTCAACTGAAGCTGCGTCGGTCTAGTGGTCAGCCTAATTCCAAGCCATCTGAGCTTTAGCGCTTTAACGAATGGCCCGGGTTTTACCTTATTTGTATACTCGCATGGGCCTGGGCCAAAGACTACGTTGGGTCGGCTTTTGGTTGTGCCAATTCACATTTTTCGGGCTTATCCTTGAGCCCTGAGACATATTTGGTTTACAATTATTGTTTTAGGCCCTTGACAAAATCGATTAGGATTTTTCCTTATTTTTAGAGACAAATTAATTAGAAAATCTTAGTTCACTTTAGGATGGACCTAATAATGAGTGAGACGAGCCTCGACAAATAAAAATGCACAAGTTGCGGGGCCCTCTATACGTGTTGGTAAAATTACTTAGACTTCGGGATGGGCCGTATAGCAAAATTTCACGGCCTTACCCAAAATAATGATACGCTAGTCGCTTTAGGCGCGCCTTTAATAATTTACTTTCTTAAACTCGAGTGCACACTTATGTGACCCAAATCCAAATCTCAACGGAGTCGAGATGTGTCAACAACCACGGGTGCATTGATGTGACGTGGTTCGAGATGCGTTTTCACGACGTTGCAATTCTCGTTGAAAGAAATAACAATAATAAAAGCGGTAAAAAGTTTAAATTTGCACATAGGTTCAATATGAATTAAAATCAGATAAATAAGCCGAATATGACAGTTGAGCGACCGTGCTAGAACCACGGAACTCAGGAATGCCTAACACCTTCTCCCGGGTTAACAGAATTCCTTACCCGGATTTCTGGTTCGCGGACTGTAATACAGAGTAAATCTTTTCCTCGATTCGGGATTCAACCGGTGACTTGGGACACCATAAATCTCCCCAAGTGGCGACTCTAAATTAAATAATAAATCCCGTTTCGATTGTCCTTTAATTGGAAAAACTCCTTTTACGTCCCTTTACGGGGGTGTAGGTAAAAAGGAGGTGTGACAACAAGTAATAAGCAATTAAAGCTGGGGAAGGGGAACATGCTTCGGAGGTAGCTGACAAAACAAAATCACAAGAAATAACAAGGAAGCTAACAATATAACTTCTAACACAGATAAAGAGAAGTAAAGACAGCTTTCACTTTCAGTTTCCATCTTGTTGTAGGCGTACAACCCGATCCCATTTCTCATATCTTGTGGTAGGCATATCACCCGCTCCCATTTCATCATGTCTTGTGGTAGGCGTACCACCCGCTCCCATTTCATAATATCTTATGGTAGGCGTACCACCCACACCCATTTCATTATCTTGTGGTAGGCGTACCACCCGCTCCCATTTCATTATCTTGTGGTAGGCGTACCACCTGCTCCCATTTCATTATCTTGTGGTAGGCGTACCACCTGATCCCATTTCATTATCTTGTGGTAGGCGTACCACATGCTCTCATTTTATTATCTTGTGGTAGGTGTACCACCCGTTCCCATTTCATTATCTTGCGGTAGGCGTACCACTCGTACCCATTTCACAGTTCATCACACAATATAATAACTTCCCGACAAGGGAACAAGGATATCAAAATAGTCATCCCGGCAAGGGAGAATCAGCTATAACCAATCTCACTTTGCTAGTACTCAGTTCAATTAATGGAAATACTTAATCATAGAGGATCATTAATTAAAGTATACAAGGTGTCATTCAAAAACACAACAACTTTCAAGTTAAGACCCACGGTCATGCTTGACACCAACGTATAGATACTCGTCACCATGCCTATACGTCGTACTCAACAAGAAGCAAGTAGCAAATATGACTCAACTCCTAATCCCTCAAGCTAGGGTTAGACCAAACACTTACCTCGATGCCTTGAATACCACTCAAGTCTCAATTATAGCTTTACCCCTCAATTCCACCACCAATCCGCTCGAATCTAGTCACAAGTTACTTAATTACATTAATAAGTGCTAAATGAATCAACCTCAATGCATGAAAATGAGTTTTCTAAAGTTTTACCCAAAAATCAAAATTCACCCCCGGGCCCACGTGGTCGAAACCCGAGGTTCGAACCAAAACCTGATTACTCATTCCCCCACGAATCCAAATATATAACTTGTTTTGAAATCGGACCACAAATTGAGGTCCAAATCCCCAATTTTAGAAAAACCTAGGTTGTACCCAACACCCAATTTTTCCCATGAAAATCTTTGATTTGAAGTTGAAATCATGTTAAAAGATGTTAAGTAGAGAAGAAAATGAGTTAGAAATCACTTACCAACGTTTTGGAGAAGAAAGGTTGTTTGAAAAATAGTCTCTTATGTTTGTGGAGTTTTGAAAAGTAAAAAATAACTGAAATTCCCGTTTATTTATACCTCTCTCAGACCCCCTGTGCGGACCGCATCAAATGGACCGCGGCCGCACAAGCCTCCCTGAAGACCTGCAGTGTAGCACACTGTGCGGACCACACAAAGGCGACTGCGGCCGCACAGCCTCCACAGCGGCCCGCACTAAAGCGACCGCGGTCGCGCTGGCCCCTCCGCGATTGCACGCGATTTCTCGCGGACCGCACTTGAGGGTTCAGAGACTACAACTTCCTGAACCTGCAACATCTGACTTTCTAAGACTAAGGCATCCCGGAACCTACTCGAAACTCATCCGAGCCCTCGAAACTCCAACACAAGTATACACACAGCCTCAAAAATATCCTACGGACATATTCGTGTAATCAAATTGCCAAAATAACATCACGAGCATCGAATTAAACCTCGAGCTCAATGATATTTCTCAAAACTCTTTTAAATATCAAATTTCTCAATTAAGGTATGGATCGCGTCAAACGACATCCGTTTTTAACCAAATTTCACAGGGATGACTCAAGTCATACATAAGACCTATACCGGGTGCCAGAACCAAAATACGGGCCCGATACCATTGCTTTCTAATTAGTTTTCACTTCAAATTTCCTTAAACAATTTCAAAAAAAACAATTTCACTTAAAAATTCATTTCTCGGACTTGGGACCTCGGAATTCGATTCCGGGCAAAAGCCCAAGTCCCATATTTTCCTACGGACCCTCCGGGACCGTCGAATCATGGATACAGGTTCGTTTACCCAAAAGGTTGACCGAAGTCAAGTTAACTCATTTTAAAGTCAAGACTTAACATTTTTCACAGAATTTCATATTCATGCTTTCTGGATACGCGCCCGGACTGCGCACGCAAATCGATGCTACTTTGAATGAGGTTTTCAGTGCCTCGGAGGCATAGAATTCAATTAAAAACAGGTGATGGCCTTTTGGGTCGTCACATTCTCCACCTCTAAAACAACTATTCGTCCTCGAACGGACAGAAGAAGGAAGTACCTGAGTCGGGGAAAAGATGAGGACAACGGCTACGCATGTCGGACTCGGACTCCCAGGTCGACGCCTCAGGAGGCTGACCTCTCCACTGAACACAAACCAAAGGAAAACTCTTTGATCTCAACTGACGGACCTGTCGGTCTAGAATAGCCACTGGCTCCTCCTCATAAGACAAGTCCTTGTCCATCGGACTGTCCGTTCGTTTGAGGATGAAATGCTGTACTCAACTCAATCTGAGTGCCCAACTCTCGCCGAACTGCTTTCCAAAAACGTGAGGTAAACTGCGTACCTCATTCCGAAATGATAGTTACAGGCACGCCATGAAGACGAACAATCTCTCAGATATAGATCTCAGCTAACCTCTCAGATGAATAGGAGACTGCCACAGGAATGAAATGCGCTGACTTGGTCAGCCTATCAACAATGACCCAAACTGCGTCGAACTTCTTCCGAGTTAGCGGAAGTCCAGTAACGAAGTCCATAGTGATCCGCTCCCACTTCCACTCGGGAAGCTCAATCCTCTGAAACAATCCACCAGTCCTCTGATACTCATACTTAACCTGCGGACAATTCATACATCGAGCAACATATGCAACAATATCCTTCTTTATTTTATGCCACCAAAAATGTTGCCGCAAATCCTGATACATCTTCGCGGCGCCTGGATGAATAGAGTATCGGGAACTATGAGCCTCCTCTAAAATCAACTCTAGAAGCCCATCCACATTAGGCATACAAACTCGCCCCTGCAATCTCAAAACTCCATCATCACTTAAGGTAACCTGCTTGGCACCTCCACGTTGTACCGTGTCTCTAAGGACACACAAATGGGGATCATCAAACTGTCGATCACGGATACACTCCAATAATGAAGATAGAGAAACCGTGCAAGCTAATACTCGACTAGGCTCAGAGATATCCAATCTCACAAATCGATTGGCCAAAGCCTGAACATCCAACGCAAGCGGCCTCTCACCGACCGGAATATAAGCAAGACTGCCCATGCTGGCTGACTTTCTACTCAGAGCATCGGCCACTACATTGGCCTTTCCCGGGTGATATAAGATAGTGATATCATAATCCTTCAACAACTCCAACCATCTCCTCTGCCTCAAATTCAACTCCTTTTGCTTGAACAAATATTGAAGACTCTTGTGATCAGTGAACACCTTACATGCCACGCCATACAGATAGTGCCTCCAAATCTTCAATGCGCGAACAATGGCTTCCAACTCTAAATCATGAACCGGATAGTTCTTCTCATGAATCTTCAACTGCCTCGAAGCATAGGCAATGACTTTGCCATCCTGCATCAACACTACACCAAGCCCAATACGGGAAGCATCGCAATAAACTGTGTAAGGCCCTGAACCTGTGGGCTAAACCAACACCGGTGCGGTAGTCAGAGTTATCTTGAGCTTCTAAAGTCTTGCCTCACACTCGTACAACCATCTGAACTGGGCACCTTTCTGGGTTAACCTGGTCATCGGGGATGCAATAGATGAGAACCCCTCCACAAACCGACGATAGTAGCCTGCCAATCCCAAGAAACTCCGAATCTCTGTAGCTGATGCTGGTCTAGGCCAGTTCTTGACTGCCTCAATCTTCTTTGGATCAACCTGAATACCCTATGCTGATACAACATGACCCAGAAATGCAACTAAACTCGACCAGAACTCACACTTCGAGAACTTAGCATATAACTAACTATCCTTCAGAGTCTGAAGAACCACTCTGAGATGTTGCTCGTGCTCCTCCTAGCTGCGGGAATATATCAAAATATCATCAATGAAGACTATCACGAACGAGTCCAAATAAGGCCTGAACACTCGGTTCATCAAATCCATAAAAGCTACTGGGGTATTTGTCAACCCAAATGACATGACCAAGAACTCATAATGCCCGTACCAAGTGCGGAAAGCTGTCTTAGGGACATCGGATGCCCTAATCCTCAACTGATGGTAGCCAGATCTCAAGTTTATCTTTGAAAATACTTTGGCACCCTGAAGCTAATCGAACAAATCATCAATCCTCGGCAGTGGATACTTATTCTTGATGGTGACCTTGTTCAACTGCCGGTAATCAATGCACATTCTCATCGAACCAACCTTTTTCTTAACAAACAAAACTGGCGCACCCCAAGGCGAAACGCTGGGTCTAATGAAACCCTTCTCAAGCAAGTCCTGCAACTGCTCCTTCAACTCTTTCAACTCTGGCGGGGCCATGCGATACGGTGGAATAGAAATAGGCTGAGTGCCCAGAGCCAAATCAATGCAAAAGTCAATATCCCTATCGGGCGGCATACCCGGTAGGTCTGAAGGGAATACCTCAGGAAACTCACGAACCATGGGCACAGAATCAATAGAAGGAACCTCAGCACTGGAATCACGAACGTAAGCCAAATAGGCCAAACACCCCTTCTCGACCATACGCTGAGCCTTCATATAAGAGATAACGCTACATGTAGAATGACCAGGAGTTCCTCTCCACTCTAAACGAGGCATACCCAGCAAAGCTAAGGTCACAGTCTTAGCATGACAGTCCAAGATAGCATGCTAAGGTGATAACCAGTCCATCCCCAATATAACATCGAAGTCGACCATGTCTAGAAGCAACAAATCCACACGAGTCTCAAGACCCCCAATCACAACTACACAAGAGCGATGGACTCGATCTATCACAATAGAATCACCCACCTGTATAGACACATAAATAGGAATATTTAACGAATCACTAAGCATGACAAGATACTGTGCAAAATAAGATGACACATACGAGTATGTAGACCCTAGATAAAATAACACTGAAGCATCTCTATCATAAACCAGAACCGTACCTGTGATCACTGCATCTGAAGACTCAGCCTCAGGCCTGGCTGGAAGGGCATAACATCGAGGCTGGGCCCTACTACCCTGAACTACCTCCTTGGGACGGCCTGCTATTGGCTGGCCTCCACCTTTAGCGGCCTAAGCTCCACCTCTAGGACCTCTACCTCTACCTCTAGCACCTCTACCCCCACCTCTAGTTGGTTGGGCGGTTTGTGAAACATCTGGTGCCTGAACTATAGCACGAGAACCCTGATGCGGAGAACTGCTCGAAACTCGAGGGCAATACCTAGCAATGTGCCTCGGGTCGCCACAAGTAAAACAAGATCTCGGCTGCTGGGGTTGATGACCCTGAAAAACTCTGAAGCAGTGGTGCACTGAAGGACTGCTGGTCAGAATACTGCATCGGAGGACCACGGTTACCGGAAGCACCGTGAGAAACCTGAAGAGCTGACTGAAACGGCCTAGGAGGATGGCCTCTACCATATGAATCTCTACCTCCAAACGAGGTACCACTGAATCTGCCTGAGTGACGGGGCCTCTTATCCGACCCATGACCACTCCATGTGACAAAACCACCAAGCCCTCCTGAAAAGTGATCTCACTCCCGGCCTCCTTGGCCATCTGAAGACGAATCGGTTGAATAAGACCGTCGATAAACCTCTTCACCCTCTCTCTCTCTTGGTTGGAAGTATGACAAGAGCATGGCGAGCTAAGTCGATGAACCTGGTCTCGTACTGGGTGACCGTCAAGGAACCCTGCTAGATGCGCTCGAACTACCTCCGATAGGCCTCTCTCTGAGTAACGGGGGGAAACTTCTCCAGAAACAATACTGTAAACTACTCCCAAGTCAAAGATGGAGACCCGACTAGCCTAGCTAAGCAATAATCACTCCACCAAGTCTTGACGAATCTAGACAAGCGGAATGTAGCAAAATCGACCCCATTGGTTTCAACAATGCCCATGTTCCTGAGAACCTCATGACAACAATATAGGAAATCCTAGGGATCCTTAGAAGAAGCACTGCTGAAAGTAGTAGTGAAGAGCTTGGTGAACCTCTCCAGCCTCCATAAAGCCTCGGCGGACATAGCCGCTCCATCGCCGGTCTGAGCTATGGCACCCGGCTGAACTGCTCCAACTGGCTGAACCATTGGAGTCTGAATCTGGGGAGCTACCTGCTCCGGAAACTCCACAAGCCTAACCTGGGATTGGAGGAATAAGTACATTGAATACCTAACCTTGGATGGACCTCTGCATTATGGTTGGGTCTCGGAGATACCGACTACATCCTACGAGAAATTCACGAGGGCACTTGCAGAAATCATTCCGGTGCTAAATCATTGGTTCAAAAAGTCATCAGAGTAGGATACTACTGGGCCAACATGGAAATAGCACGGCCTCGCCCTCTACCCCAAGTGGAAACTGCTGCTGGGGGCTCGGGCTGCTGAGCGGTAGATGAGGAAGCGCGTGTTCTCGCCATCTGCGAAAGAACGGAGTAGAAATTCAATCAGTATTGGGGAAACAGAACCGCACGACAAGAAAGAACAAATGTGAAGTTTTCCTATCTCTGTAGCCTTTGGGGGATAAATACAGACGTCTCCGTACCGATCCCTCAGACTCTACTAAGTTTGTCTGTGAACTGTGAGACCCATGTAACCTAGTGCTCTGATACCAACTTGTCACGACCCGAATTTCCCACCCTTGGGAGTCGTGATGGCGTCTACTAATGAGAGCTAGGCAAGCCAACCCTTAACTATTTAATTCCTTACCAAATTACTTCCTTTTAACAATTACGAGCAATAACATAAAAATAGCAGAACTTAAATAATTAAGTGGAAGATAACCATGAAATATCTGAAGGCTACGTCTATTACAACTTTTAAAACCTCAAATACCCCAAAATCTGGTGTCACAGTGTCACAGACTATTTAAGAGTTTCTATATACAAGGTATGAAGAAATGCAATACACTGTTTCTGGACAAAGGAAATGAAACAGGAAATAGAGATAGAGGGAGACTCCAGGGCCTGTGGACGCCTACAGGTCTACCTTGGGTCTCCGAGTGGACTGAAGGAAGCCCTCCAACTACTGTCCGAAAGCTGCTCTGGGATCTGCACATAGTGCAGAGTGTAGTATCAGCACAACCGACCCCATATGCTGGTAAATGCCTGGCCTAACCCCGGCGAGGTAGTGACGAGGCTAGGACCAAACTCCCTTTACGGGGGTGTAGGTAAAAAGGAGGTGTGACAACAAGTAATAAGCAATTAAAGCTGGGGAAGGGGAACATGCTTCGGAGGTAGCTGACAAAACAAAATCACAAGAAATAACAAGGAAGCTAACAATATAACTTCTAACACAGATAAAGAGAAGTAAAGACAACTTTCACTTTCAGTTTCTATCTTGTTGCAGGCGTGCAACCCGATCTCATTTCTCATATCTTGTGGTAGGCGTACCACCTGGTCCCATTTCATCATATCTTGTGGTAGGCGTACCACCCGCTCCCATTTCATAATATCTTGTGGTAGGCGTGCCACCCGCTCCCATTTCATTATCTTGTGGTAGGCGTACCACCCACTCCCATTTCATTATCTTGTGGTAGGCGTACCACCCGCACCCGTTTCACTATCTTGTGGTAGGAATATCACCCGCTCCAATTTCATTATCTTGTGGTAGGTGTACGACCTGTTCCCATTTCAGAGTTCATCACACAATCACAAGGAATTCCGGTAAGGGAACATAAGTAATATAATAACTTCCCGGTAAGGGAGAATCAGCTATAACCAATCTCACTTAGTTGGTACTAGTTCAATTAATGGAAATGCTCAATCATAGAAGATCATTAATTAAAGCATGCAAGGTGTCATTCAAGAACACAACAACTTTCAATTTAAGACACACGACCATGTTTGACACCAACGTATAGATACTCGTCATCATGCCTATACGTCGTACTCAATAAGAAGCAAGTAGCAAATATGACTCAACTCCTAATCCCTCAAGCTAGGGTTAGACCAAACACTTACCTCGATGCCTTGAACACCATTCAAGTCTCAATTATAGCTTTACCCCTCGATTCCACCACCAATCCACTCGAATCTAGTCACAAGTTACTTAATTACATCAATAAGTGCTAAATGAATCAACCCCAATGCATAAAAATGAGTTTTCTAAACTTTTACCCAAAAGTCAAAAATCACCCCCGGGTCCACGTGATCGAAACCCGAGGTTCGAACCAAAACCCGATTACCATTCCCCCACGAATCCAAATATATAACTTGTTTTAAAGTCGGACCTCAAATTGAGGTCCAAATCCCCAAATTTAGAAAAACCTAGGTTCTGCCCAAAACACCCAATTTTCCCCATGAAAACCTTTGATTTGAAGTTGAAATCATGTAAAGATGTTAAGGAGTGAAGAAAATGAGTTAGAAATCACTTACCAACGTTTTGGAGAAGAAAGGTTCTTTGAAAAATCGCCTCTTATATTTTTTGGGTTTTGAAAAGTGAAAAATAACTGAAATTCCGTTTATTTATACCCCTCTCAGACCCCCTGTGTGGACCGCATCAAATGAACCGCGGCCGCACAGGCCTCCCTGAAGACCCGCAGTTCAGCACGCTGTGCGAACCGCACAAAGGCGACTGCGGCCGTACAGCCTCCACCGCGGACCGCACAAAGGCGACAATGGTCGTACAGCTTCCACCGCGGACTGCACAAAAGCGACCGCGGCCGTGCTGGCCCCTCCGTGGTTGCCCGTGATTTCTCGCGGACCGCACTAGAGGGTTCAAAGACTGCAACTTCCTGAACCTGCTACATCTGACTTTCTAAGACTAAGGCATCCCGGAACTTACTCGAAACTTACCCAAGCCCTCAAAAATCCAATACAAGTATACACACAGCCTCAAAAACATCCTACGGACATATTCGTGTAATCAAATTGGCAAAATAACATCACTAGAATTGAATTAAACCTCGAGATCAATGATATTTCTCAAAACTCTTTTAAACATAAAATTTCTCAATTAAGGTCCGGATCGCATCAAACGACGTCCGTTTTAAACCAAATTTCACAGGGATGACTCAAGTCATACATAAAACCTGTACCGGGCGCCGGAATCAAAATACGTGCCTGATACCATTGCTTTCTCATCAGTTTTCATTTCAAATTTCCTTAAACAATTTCAAAAAAATAATTTCACTTAAAAATTCATTCTCGAACTTGGGACCTCAGAATTCGATTCCGGACATATGCCCAAGTCCCATATTTTCCTACGGACCCTCCGGGACCGTCGAATCATGGATCCGGGTCCGTTTACCAAAAAGGTTGACAGAAGTCAAATTAACTCATTTTAAAGTCAAGACTTAACATTTTTCACAGAATTTCATATTCGAGCTTTTTGGCTATGCGCTCGGACTGTGCACGCAAATCGAAGCTACTCTGAATGAGGTTTTCAAGGCCTTGAAGGCACAGAATTCAATTAAAAACAGTTGATGGCCCTTTGGGTCCACAACACATGTGGCCGTGTGGGATAACAACCTCTCCTTGACGTTTAGGAACAGAGTATTTCGTAGTGCATAAAATGCAATGGTATCAAATCAAGATATCATAAGCCTATTTATTACAGACAGGGGCGGAAGCTGAAGTCGGAGTTACGAGTACGGCCGAATCTAATATCTTTTGTTAAAAAATCATTTAATATGTACAGATTCGTGGCTCAGCTGAACTTTATTAGTTTTTGTTAAAATAATAATTTATGTAATACATTTATTAAATATTTATAAATATTAAATATAAAATCTATATTAGCACTTAAAATAGTCGTTTAAAAAATCAGAACTCATAAAGTTGAAATCATAACTATGCATGTGATTATGAATGTTTATTTTGTTTATAATTGACTTAAATGTACTATCTTAATCAGGGGCGGCTCAAGCACATGCGGGGCCTAAAGCCAAAGTTTAATATGAGGCCTAAATCTTAAAAGAAAATTATAAGATATATGTTTTTATTTGAAGTCTATTCTTCTAATTTTTTGTGATATAAAGTTGTTAAATAATCTTTTTTATAATTGATTTTTTCAAATAATTTCTTTTCAGTTGATAATATAGCGGACTCATTTAATCTTTCTTGAGATATTGTTGATCTTAGATAAGATTTTATAGAGCAATATAGGTATAGAACTATTGGAAGCTTAAAAGTAGTTTAACACTTGAATTAATCAAATCTTGGAAAAATAAGGTGAGTAACGAAATCTTGGAGAAAGAAGTTGAGTAAAAATATTAAAGACAAGGAAATAAAATATGTAGGGGTTTGTGAAATATAAAGATTGATTTGGACAAATTAAGAGTAAAATTCTGATACGTTATCTAATGAAGGAGTAATAAACAATTGAAATGCTAGGAAAGTTATTCATTTACCTATTTTTAAGTAAGTCAAATTATTACTTTATTTATATATCTAAAGAGCTTTTTTCATTCTTTTATATTAAAAATTCTACTTTTGTATTAAAAGTACTAAATTTTATTTTTTAAATACCTATAAACCTATTATTTTTTAAAAATGGGGCACCTCAAATTTAGGGGCCTAAGGCACAAGCCTTACTAGGCATAACTATAGAGCCGGCCCTAATATTAATAAGGATAGTTTGACAACAAAGCATTGAAGGGTGTGGTTCAGGGTTGTCTAGGTCAAAATCTGTCTAAAGGCATTCGACACACAGTGATGTTGCCAAATGTAATATGGTAGAGGTCGACTAGTAACTAATGAGACTCATCGCAGTGTAGCCGATTATGGCTGAGGTCAAAGCATAAGAAGTAGTAACAGCTAGTTTAGCAATAGGATCTTTAGGAGAATATTCCGTAAGATATACCTTGTATTCGTACTTTTAGGATTAATTGGGGGTGTGTCCCGATAAATGGAAAGAGAGATAAGGAAAAAAACATATAATATTATCTGATAAGAACACTTTTGAAAAGCAGACTCTCTCTAGATAAATACAAACATCACCTTTCTAAAGAGATTCGTTTTGTTGATTATTCTATACTTTCCCATCAGATCCGAGAAAGTCTCCGATATTCTCATATTTATCTATCATTCATTATTGTCAGAAAGAAGAATCATCCACCTCATTCAATATTGGGTGAATCATTCTCATTATTTACTTTAGTGTCATTTATTGTTATTTATTACTTGATATTCTTGACATTGAAACATTAAATACATGATATTTATTCTCTCCCAACACTGTTCAACATCATCCACTTAGACCAGTTATAGATCTGAGGTCACTACGGTTAACTAGGTTCAATCCCTCACTGCATAAAATTAATTAGTTTAACAAAAATGTTACATTCCGCATTTCGTACGTTAAAGTTTTATCGTAAGTTAATCGACGTAGACTCTGGGATGAGATTATCTTGAGGTATAAGCATTTATGCTATTTATAACAAGCGATAAGTAAGTGTCGTAAAGGTTAAAGGGTAAACGAATCACAGAAAATGGGTTTCGTTGAAGGTTGTCGATTTGGAATATAATACGATCCGAGCCAAAATACTCCATATTTATGGATTAGTGTTATACCACATGACCATGATAGTAAAGTATATGAAGTATACTAGTATTTAAGTGAAATGAGACATAGAAATTATTATGTGGATAATTGGTTAAATATGGAATAATAAAGAAAAATAAATTTTATATACATTAATTACTTAAATGTGGGCATAAGCATGTGTTATATATCTTTTGTCTTAGTAAGCAATATTTGTCATAAATGTAGGACTCCCACCGCCAATACATGGCTAGGTGGAAGCCAAACATTTAATGACCTTTTGCTCTCATTATTGGTAAGGTTATTATAACATTCACCCTTCATTTGGTGTGAAGGAGTTAACAAACGTTCAGCACCCTTAGTTAAGGATTAACTCATTCATTTTGGAAAATTTATGCCAACACCTTGAGGATAATTCTTTGGAATATGATCCAAGTTTGAATGTTCATCTACGACTTTCTCTAGTTCTTATGAGCAATTAAGATATGTTAAGGCTATCCCTTCTTTCCTTTTGGCATGATCCAAGTAACGATACGTAAACGTAATACTAATCCATAAGTGGTTCTACTCTTAGCAGTTAAGGATGTCTATGTTATTCATTCATGTAAAGTGATATTCAAGCATGTCTAAGTATGTTCCTAAGTTTCTATTGGGGCCTTTGATAAAGATGTTAATGTTTGTAATATAGTGATACATGCATTTTCATTTACCACCGTGCTACCATCGGTCAGGAAGTTACCACCGGTTGGGGAGTTATGTATTATTATTTACTACCGGTTGGGCAATTATGCATTTACCACCGAGCTATGGCCGGTTGGGCAGTTATTACTGATTAGTTGGGCAGTTAACGTCACGAGAATGATATAATCTGAATTATTATATTGTAGTTTTATTTATATATACGAGATGGGTCTTATTCTACATTTATGGCCTTCAGCGGCAAGTAAGAGGTTATAATTTGGCTCTTATCCCTCCCCGAGATAGTATCTTATTACTGTGAGCACGTGATATTTGCTTAACGGAAACTACTCCAAAAGAAATCAGAAAAGAAATAAAACAAGTTACCTTCGGGTACAATTTTGAGGATTCATGTGACATTTTGATAATTGTTCTGTCCGTAAATGCTCGCCTCGCTATAGTTAGAAAATACAAAATAAATACATGTTGCATGCATTTAGGAATAATTGGTACATTTAGGAATGAGTTAATTATAATTTGGTTGTTTAAAAGCAAAAATTACAAAAAAATATGCATTTTTGTTGTCATCGTAATTTTATTAAAATGTTTCAATTCGTGTGATATTTGTTTTTGGGTATTAATGAATGTTTGTGTGTTTAACTTTGGTTTTTAGGGATTTTGTCTAGTTATAAAGAAGGAAAATACCGGATTTGGGCCAAAATTTAAATGAAAAATCAGGCCCAAACCAATTTGCAACGACCCAGTCCAAACCAGGTCTTCTGAGAAACGCCCCAAACGACGCCGTATTGGCATCACCCTTCTGAGCCATTGATTGATTCAGAGGAACGGCCCAGATCAGGCCAATCACTTACCCAAACGACGCCGTATAGGGACGTCTAATCTCAACCGTTAACCCCAATCCCATCCAACGGCCTCGGGCCATTCCCATATGCCCGACCCGTTTAACCCCGGACCAGCCCGACCTCCTTTTAGGTGGAACGACACCGTTCCTCATTAAGTGAAAGATCCTGGCCCTCGATCTCACTTCATCCAACGGCCAGGATCTAACCACCCACTACGTATATAAACTCAAACCCTTACCCCACGCCCCCATCCGAACACCCCCCTTCCATCGTCCCAAACACAAACCCAAATCCCCTTTCCAAACCCTAGCCGCCCCCATACGCTCTCACCATAAACCCGGCGGCAACGACGTCGGTGACCACCAAAGTAACACCCCTGACGCACCTCACCATCCTGGACACGGATCTGTTACCCCCGTGCCTCGAATCAGCCCCCTCCATCTCGAATCTTGATTTGAAGATTCGAGCCCAACCCTGATCAACACCAACCCACCCCGGATTCATACCAGCCACTACCCTGCCCTCACTCGTGACCAAACCAAGCTTGGTTTGGTTCGAATCTACCCACAAATCCCCAAACCCCAAATCTGATTGTTTGAACCCTAGAACACAAGAAGTTTTGGAGTTCGGCCAGATTAAATGGAGGGTTGGGGTCTAATAAACCTTAATCGAAGTGTTCTCGGTTGAGAACACCTCGATTAAGGTCTGTTCGACCTCAAATGGGCAAATCCAGTTCGGGCTTGGGTCGTCTGTGTTTGAGTTTCCAGAGTGAGTTCCTTTTCTCTTTTCTGTTTTTGTTTAAATGTTGTTTGGGTTTGTCAGCATGTTTTTTTGGTTTATTTGGTATTTCTGATATTTTCTCCAATTTGTTCTCCATCTTCATAAGACCTTTTATTCGGTTGATTATTATTCTGTTTATGGTTGAATACGTATAGTGATATACATATTTCAATTTGATTAATATCGTCGAATCGATAATGCCTATAGTTTCCCTGTGTCGTGCAAAATTGTCAAAGACAGTTGAGGCCCTATTCATGTTGTTTGTTTGGTCGACTGTTTTTTCTATGTTATAATTAGTGTGGTCGATTAGATAAACGTCGTCGATTAGTTTATCGAACTGAATGTTCAAATATTCTGATTCATTAGCTTCGTATGACTGATCGAATCATTGACGTTAGCTGTTTGTCTTACATTATCTTGGAATGGATTGTAGCTACACTATAATAGCTAGAACTCAGTTTGGGGCAGCTTGAATTTGAACTTGCAGAAGTTCAAAATGTCCTACTGCTGTAGTGGGGTAATACAGTAATAATTAGGAGCTATCAGGGGTAGTTTGGGGTGTGAAAAGAGCAGAAATGAGTAGTTTAAGATGGGCTGACAATAGGGTAATAAAATAGTATTAAACTAATACAATAGTGGGGAAAAAAACTTGATAGCATGGGGTTAATTTAAAGGCTGTCAGCTGCCCATACCATTGGGGCACAAAACACTTGTTAATGGGAAATAAAGGGGTATAGGCAGAGTTAAGAGCTGGGGGAAACGAGGCAGCCTGGGGCTGGCCTGTATTTAGCCTATAAATAGGCTCATTTGAGGGAAGAAAAAGGGTTAGACATCAAAGGTTAAAAAGGCTGGAGATCAGAGTTTAAGGCTAGGGAAAAATCAGAAACTAAAGGGTTGGGGATCAGAATTTAAGGTTAGAAAAAAATCAGATATTAAGGTGGAGGAAAAAGACTTCAGAGTTGAGAAGAAAGGAACAAGAGTGTTAAGGTTGTTTGACCCTCATTCCAGGTTAAGCTTTACATCAAAGAGCTTCAACCTTATCTTTGCCTTTGAGTGTTTAACAAAAGATCAGAAATCACTGCTTCTCGCACCTGTCTGTGTGATGTTTGTATTACTGGATTTTCAATTTGGTAGCCCCCAGTTTTTCCATTATTTGAGTACTGTTCCATTTGGATTTTCTTCTGAGTTTGTTGCTGGGTTTGTTTGGTAGTTGAGTGGTGCTTGTGTTGTTGCTGCACTGCTGCTATCACTGCTGACATCTTTTTTTTATCATATCTCTGTTCTTCTACCAGGTACACTTTCGAATAGACCATGATGTAGCTAGGTGGTGTACAAGTGAAATGAAATGCTTATGGGATTTAATGTATCATGTGATGTACCTATGGGTTTAGCCAATTATGCGATAAGCATCTGTATAATTTCATTTTTTGCAACTCAATAAGAATGCATGATGTACTTTTTTTTACTTAATTGGGACTGTTTGTTTTCTTGCTATAGAGGTAGCCATCAGTTGCAGCTCCAATTATAGTAGTTATGTAGATAATAGAATGAACAAATAGCTAATGGATTGACTGTTTGTATCTCACCACTTCTTTCTTTAAACAAATGGTCTGGTTTAAGTTGTTAGGAATATGGTCTGATGAGGCAAACAATACATTGCATTTTAGTCTTCCCCTCCCCCCTTTTTTTGTTTATAAATGTTAAACACATATCCAATAAGTTAAACAGGCCCATAACTGCCAAACGGACTACCCGTATCATGTCCCTCTTTCAACAAATCACGTTCGGAACTTAACTATAATAACTCATAAGCATATAAATACAGTAGGACCTTTCCATTTTTTTAGAGACAAACAAAGATAGGAAATCATAGTTGCTTTTAGGTTTGCCTTCAAATAAAAAGGAGATGAGCCTCGCCCAAATAAAATGCATAAATTGCGGGGCCCTCAATAATTGGTCACAATAAATACTTAGAATTCGGGATGGATTGTTTAGTGAATTTCACTGCCTTCCCCAAAGACAATAACGCATTAGACTCTTTAGGCGTGATTTAATTAATCTTACCTTCTTAAACTCGGGTGCGCATTTCATGCGACCCAAATCCAAATCCCAAAACATTGAATAAAAATGTTTCTGGATTGCGGGTGCATTTCATGTGACGCAATCCAAAGACATGTTTTTTAACGATGTTCACATTCTTTTAAAATATAATAATAAAAGCGGTGAAGAGTTAAAACTTGCACAAGAGCGCATAATTGTATAAAATCAGATAAACAAGCCGAATATGACAGTTTAGCGACCGTGCTAGAACCACAGAACTCGGGAATGCCTAACACCTTCTCCCGGGTTAACAGAATTCCTTATCCGGATTTCTGGTACGCAGACTGTAATATAGAGTCATTCTTTTCCTCAATTCGGGATTAAATTGGTGACTTGGGACACCCTAAATCTCTCAAGTGGCGACTCTGAAATAAATAAACAAATCCCGTTTTGATTGTCCTTTAATTGAAAAAACTCCTACGCCCCTCGCGGGGGCGGAAAAAGGAGGTGTGACAGCTCTGGCGACTCTGCTGGGGATATAACCCAGAACCACTGGTTCAGGGTTAGAAATCGAGCTTAGAATAAATTGTTATGTTTAGCTTTATGTGATTTTGTTACATGATATGTGCTCAATGTGCTAATTGGTTGCCTTTTTACCGCTTTGATATTACGTGAACTATATATAAACTGTGTCGAAACTCATCTTCTCTCTGAGTCTTCTGAATCATGAAGAAGGGTGTACTTCGTACGACTTCTTTTCTGTATAGTGTCAAATCCCAATTTAGAACGAGGTTCGGACAAGTTGCTAAGCCGGCGAAGCTTCTATATTCCCGGTACGCTGCCTCCCCTTGGCTCGAGCTGTCCGCTAGGGTAAGCCAGGTCTAGAACAAACACCCTGGTTCTGAATCTAGTATAACAAAGCCACATGTTGGATCCCTAGTAGGAATGCTTATCTGCATCATGTGCATTTTTGACTTAGGGGACTCAACACAGGGGTTGGGTCCGTCTAGGAATAGCAACCTGAAACAGAAAAGACCATCCTGATACATCTTACTCAACGTTGTGCATTAATTTGTTTTGGATTTGCATGACGACCGACTTTGAATATTAAAAAGAGTCTTGATAGCAATGTATAGGGTTAATCTTCTTGTTTTGAAAAAATAACAATGTCCAAATAGTGTCGAAACTCTAACGAAAATATTTTACTTTTAATATAGTTGTTTTATTCAAAAAAAAAAAGAGTCTTGATTTTTGTTTTAGTTTATTTGCCAACAGAAGCGAAAATAGGTTGTTTTTTAAAAAATAATAATAAAAAATAAAAAAATCGAGGTTGTTTTTTTTCTTATTTTATTTATTTTCATTTTTATTTTGCTTAAAGTACTTCAAAATAGTTTGTTTAATTGGGCGAACTACGCCGGTTTGATTCTCACCGGATGTGAGATACGTAGGCAGCCCCAATCGGGTCCAACCTCCCCTTTTGCTAAAAAATAACCAAAACATGTCAAATGCTAATTTCATCAGAAAAAGTCAGGTTGTTTTGCCATGAATAGCCGAGTATTCCCGAAAGGGACGCCGGAGGGCTGAATTTGCACAAAAACGGTCATTTTTTGTGATTTTGACCGGTAGACCTACACAGCCTTAAAATCTTCGTCCCTAAAGTGTTGAAAGGTCGTATTTGAAAACCAAGTCCTTCGTCTTCAAAATTCAAAAAAAATAGAATATAGATAGTTCTGTTTTGAGTCTAATAAAAGTTTTCTTTCTTTAATTACCTTAATAAATGTGCAGGATGAGCACAAATCGAAATGAACCATTCTCAGTCTTTAGCGAGGTCCCTCTACAACTCCACATGTGGTGGAATGATCTGGATGCCGATAGTAAAAAGATAGTGGGAAGAGTATTGGGAGGCTTTGTCAATCTGCTGAATATCAAGCCAAGGACAGATATCCTCGAAGCTCTAATACCATTCTGGGACCCAACCCGCAATGTATTCCATTTTGTTGACTTTGAACTTTCACCTACACTAGAGGAAGTCGCCGGATATGCGGGATTGAATGGAAAATTAAGAGGACAATATTTACTTTCACCAAGACCAGTATCTCCGCACGCGTTTTTAGATTTGCTAAGCATTAATCGGAAGGTGCAAAATGATGATTTGTCGAGAGAATGTTGTGCTCTCCAATTCTTATATCAAAGGTATAGTACTCCTCAGGGTTTTGAAGAACCAATCCTCGGATTAATTCATGCTGGGAACATAAACAAGTGGGAAGCGAGACGTACTTTGGCTTTCATCACAGCATTCCTGGGAATCGTGGTCTGTCCCCACAAAGATAAGAAAGTAGAGATAGGCCTTGTAGGGATGGCCTATGTTGCAATCAAAAGAACTGACAGTACTGTGGTTCCTTTGATTTTGGCCGAAATCTACCGAGCTTTAACTATATGCCGAGAAGGAGGCAAGTTCTTCCAGGGATGCAATCTGTTACTCCAGCTGTGGATGCAAGAACACCTCTATCACCGAGCAGGATACATGAACCACGGATTGACCGAGAGAAACTGTATCAGCGGTTTTGAGAAACGAATGACAGGCGTCGTATTCCCTGAAGGTGTCGAAACATGGCTTACACATTTGAGGTCAACAACAGCCGACCAAATTGAATGGGCATTTGGGTGGTTGACTGATACTGAGGTAATATACATGGCGGCCGAGGAATGTCATATTCTTTTGATGGGACTTCGCAGCATCCAACCATATGCTACTCATTGGGTATTGCGCCAGCTAGGAAGATTTCAAGTAATTCCCACTGATGAGGATCTAAGCAAGCATGCCATTGAGCAGAGCCCAGGAGTCGTATTTCCCGAAGGAAAGATTAGAAAGCTGTGGCACGAATGTAGATTCTTGGAGCCCAAGACTATGGTTCGAGAACTGGCTAAGGGTGAGGTAGACCCAAAGTACGATGTTTGGTTCGAGAGAAGGTTCCAGATTTGTCAGAGACCTGCTAAAAGAGCTCACGTCCAACGGTTTACGGATGATTCACAGGAACAGTGGTGCTGGTTAATGAGGGAGGAAGGCTACCGGGCTGAAATCGGGAAGCTGAAGCGACAAGTTGAAAGGCTTATATTTGAGAACAACGTGCAAGTCGCCTCTGAGCAGGGTGAAAAGAACAAATTAGCCAAAGAAAACCAGGCACTGAAAGCCCGAATTTGCCAAGTCAGTAAGAGTAACAGCGACCGACAGAAATGTCGCTCCGACGAAAGATTGATAGTAGAGTTGAGAAATCAAGTCAGCCAAAGCCGAGAAGACTTGGAAAGATCCGAGGCGTGCATAGCAAGAATGCGGGTCAGATGGGCAAAAGGAACAATGGCACGGAGAAAGCATCTAAAACAAGTCATAAGGGATTCTGAAATGAGCATCGGGATATTAAGGAAAACGAACTCCCCTCTTCAGGAGCGGATCTTCAAACAAGCACGAGATGCCCAAGCTGACAGAAGGCGATGTTACGATGCGATGACCAGAATGGAAAGACAAATGGAAAGGTTCCAGGATCGACTCACCGATAATGCTCAAGCACTGGGGCTAAAGAACCGGCGAATAGAGCAATTGTTTGTTGAGAGGGACAACATTCGAGGAAGGATTGATGAGATTGGGCACTACATCTACATGAGATGCCTAGCATGTGAGCAAATACCTCGTGATACCCTCCTTGCTTCCATCATGGGCTACGTCCACCAGATCATGAATGAGTTGAAGAGCTTGCAGAGAGGCCTTACACCAAAGTCCGCGGAAAGGCCAAATGATGCCTCGCGAGCACCTAAGTTGGAATTTTTAATGTATCCCTAGTTCGAGTCTTGTTTGTTGGCTTTATGGGTCCATTGTCTTCCCATATGCTGTTTTTTTCTTTTCATCGAGTCAGGTTAAGAATGTTGGTATCTGTACTATTGCTGTTCTTTGTTTGAGATAAGTAATTTGTAATAGCAAATTTTGGTGATGAATTGAATGATTCCAAAAGAATTTTGTGTCTTTACTTTGTGGAAGAACTATGCCCGGTCTGATTCACGCGAGGACGTGATACGTAGGCAATCCACATAAGATTCGACCGCCACCAAAAAGAAAGAAAAGAATAAAAGAGAAAAAGAGAAAAGGAAAAGGAAGAAAAGAAGAAAGAAAAAAGGAAGGGAATAATAGAGGGAAAATGGGGGTTCCCAAAACACTTTAAAGGCACAAATAAGGCAAGTCGGGATGACGCATACGTTTGAAGCAAAACATGTTAGAAATGGTTACCTACTTAGGAGCATTGCATCCCCAATGTGCTGTTATCAAATATGTTAAAAACTCTAACGCTAATAAGTTTGCTGTTTTCCCAAAATACCAGACAGTTAGTTGTTAAAGCGTTCTGGCAACACACCCTTATCAAACCAGATCCAAAGGACCGGTACCAACAAGCATGACTACTTCAGAAAATAGTACCGAGGAAGAAAGGCCGGTAAGCTAGTTGTTGAAAGAAGCGATGGAGAAGATAGAAAGGATGGGACTGGAGATGAATGCAATGCAGTTAGCTTTGGCCAAAGTACAAAAGAGCCCTAAACCACAAGGGCATATGCCGGAATACCCTCACTCTGGCCCTTCAACAAGCCCCCCGAATCACCGCTATCATCAGGAGAGAAGCCCCCATGATTCCCAAGCTCCACCACCCTATCAACCTCTCCCAACACCAAATGTTCCCACTTTTATGGGACCCACATCAGCCACCCTGCAAAGATCAACCAGCGAGCCGTTGTTTTAGGCTTACGATACGCAATACTATCCCCCTGAACCCACATTCAATGCACCAGAACCCCATACCTACAATCCGCACTTTGAGGTACCGGCAGAGATTGAAAAGACGGTTAGGGTCCCAGAGCAAGATGAGGTAATGAGGAAGTTCAAACGCCTGGAGAAATACTTCAGGAGCCTGCATGGGTTGGGCAACCAGGTCAGCGTGGCTTACAAGGATCTATGCCCTTTTCCCAGACGTCCAACTCCCGGCTGGGTTCAAGATGCCCAAGTTTGATTTATATGAAGGGCACGGTGATCCCATGGCACATTTGCGGGGCTTTTGTAGCAGAATGAGAGGGGAAGGCGGCAAAGAAGAGCTACTGATAGCTTATTTCGGTCAAAGCTTGAGTGGATCGACATTGGAATGGTATACCAGGCAGGATTCCAGCAGATGGTACACTTGAGATTATCTAGCGCAGGCTTTCGCGGGTCACTTTCAATACAATCTTGAGATAGTCCCTGACCGTCTCACATTGTTGAGGACCGGAAAAAAGCCTGGGAAAGCTTTCGTGAGTTTGGTTTCCGCTGGAGAGAACAGGCAGCCAGAGTTGATCCTCCCATGAGAGAGGGAGAAATGGTGGACTACTTCCTGCAAACGCTGGATCCAACTTACTTTGGTCACTTGGTAACGACGATTGGAAAATCCTTCAATGAAGTAGTAAAGATAGGGGTCATGATAGAGGAGGGGTTGAGGTCTGACAAAATCCTGAATTACTCAGCGCTCAAGGCAACGACCCAGGCTATTCAGAGCGGCACGGGAGGTGCGCTGGGAAGGAGGAAGAAAGAAGAAATCGCCACGGTTGAGGCAAGCAGTTGGTCCAGGTCTGGCAAACCATACTACAACCGACCCAGCCCCCACATGCCAAATTATCCATACAGCCCGCAACACTACTCCCACCTCGAGAACCACACTTTTCCGTGCACAAAGCCCAAACATACACTCAGCCTCCGGTTCCCCCATAATGGCGTGCGCCGGCTCCCCAGAACATATATACACCACCACAAAACACATACCCTCCACCACAAAGCGCCTATCCTCCACCAAGAGCATACAGGAACCCTCCGGGGGCAGGCTTTCAAGGAAGTCAAGCTGCTAGAAATGACAGGCTACAGAGACATAGAGCTTTTACTGAGTTGGGAGAGACCTATACCGCCGTATTCCACAAATTGAGGCGGCTAGGTTTGGTGAGTCCTGTAGAGCCTAGAGAGTCAAACCCCCCACCCCAAAATTTGGACCGATCAATAAGCTGTGAGTACTGCTCGGGAATGCTGGGGCATGATACCGAAAAATGTTGGAGGCTGAGGCAGGCAATACAAGATCTTATTAATGCCAACAAGATCGAGGTCCAGGCGCCGGGGCACCCAACATCAACCAGAACCCATTGCCAGTACACTACAAAGCTCACATGATCGAGTTGGTATACGAGGGAGGAGAGCCAATGAAACCATCACAGACAGTGATGACAATCCAAGCCGCTCCGAAAGAAGAATCGACCGATGGAAGACCAGGGGTACAGTTGAAGGGGGAAGGTGTCAAGCCAGTGGTGATATTAGGAAAGAGTCCGTCCACCGCTACAAAGAAACCAGAGCCAGCCAAATTGGTAATATAAGGGACATCACCCACACCCGCAGTTGTGTTGAAAGGGGTATGTAGGGAACTGGTCACCATAAAGCCGGTAGTCCAATTGACAATGATTGATAGCAAGGCCGTGCCTTGGAAGTATGAAAAAGCAGTGGTGATGTACAAGGGAAAACAAGTGGAGGAGGATAGTTGTGAGGCGCAGGGACTGACTCGATCAGGACGGTGTTTTGCTCCAGTGGAGTTGAGAAGATCCAACCCAGCCGTGACAAAGAAACCTGTGTCAGAAGAAGAAGATGAGAAATTATTGAAAAAGATGAAAGTGCAGGATTACTCCGTGGTCGAACAGTTGAAGAAAACACCGGCCCAGATCTCGCTGCTATCATTACTGATCCATTCTGATGAACATCGTCGGGCCCTGATAAAGATACTTAATGAAGCTCATGTGCCCAATGAAATTTCAATAAACCACCTTGAAACGATTGCCAACAAAATTTTCGAGGTGAACATGGTAACATTCTCTGATGATGATCTGCTAGTGGAAGGCACAGAACATAACAAAGCTCTCTACTTGACTGTCAAATGTGAAGATTCGGCAGTTACTCGGGCACTGGTAGATAACGGCTCAAGTGCCAATATTTGTCCACTATCCACCCTGAATCAGCTGAAGATCGACCACGGTAGAATCCACAAGAACAGCATTTGCGTCCGAGGATTTGATGGAAATGGAACAGCCACCGTGGGGGATATTATACTTGAGTTGACCATTGGTCCGGTCCAGTTTACCATGGAGTTCCAGGTATTAGATGTCGCGGTATCTTATAACCTTCTGTTGGGATGACCGTGGATCCATGTGGCTAAAGCAGTGTCATCCACCTTACATCAAATGGTCAAGTTCGAGTGGGATAGAAAAGAGGTCGTGCTGCACGGCGAGGACACTGCGTGCACCATGGGAGGCGCCATTGTGCCCTTCATAGAGACCAATAATGACAAAGGTCCCTGGGTTTACCAGATTTTCGATGCAGTGTCGGCAAATAAGATTCCCGAGGGTGAGATCATTCAGCACCCTAGGGTAGCTTCCGCAACGGTCATGATGGTTTCAGAAATGTTGGGTAATGGGTTTGTGCTAGGAAAATGCCTGGGGGCTGAGCTTCAGGGGATTGTCCAACCTGTCTCCTTGCCCAAGAATTTGGAGACCTTTGGACTGGGGTTCAAACCGATTGCGGCAGATGTAAAGCGAGCGCGGAAAATGAAGAAGAGAGTTGTGTTTCTTCCCAAACCAATACCGCGTCTCTCAAGATCCTTTATTACAGCAAGTGCCAAGGGGTCACCGGTCCCAAAAATTCTCGGACCATTGATTGGGATGGACGGGGATTTGAATCAGAGTTTCGAAAGGCTGTTCGTTGATGTCAATATGGTAGAAGTTGGAGAGGGTTCCAGCAGAGCAGACATACAGTTTGTGGGGCCTGAGGCCAAAACCAACAATTAGATGGTTACCCCCCTCTCTATCCGGGGGGAGTCCTGGTAGTAGGCTTTGATTTTTCTTTCTTGTTTTTCGGATTATTCCAGGGTGTAATCCAAATCTCATTTTATTTTGTACAAGTGTGAACCCTGTTATCCCGCATTTTTAATAAAATTCTCTTTTCTTGTCTCATTTTAATTTTGTTTTGTTCTTTCCTCTTTCTGAACAGTTCTCTTTTTACTGGTTCTAATGACATGGCATGCACAACGGATCTTCGACCTAGTCTAATAAATCAATCTGACTCCGACTTAATGATACAAGAGATCGATTGTGACGATGAGTTTGAATATGACGAGTATGAAGCCTTCAAAGAAATAAATCGAGAACTGTGCCAATTTGAAGAGAAACCCAAGCCTAATCTGAACGACACCGAGGCTATAAATCTAGGGGATGCAGACAATGTCAGAGAAACCAAAATCAGCATCCACATTGAGCCAAATGTCAGGGAGGAATTAATCAAAACCCTCATGGAGTTTAAAGATGTCTTTGCATGGTCATATGACGATATGCCGGGATTAAGAACCGATCTAGTGGTTCACAAATTGCCCACTGACCCCACATACCCTTCGGTCAAGCAAAAACTGAGGAAGTTTAAAACAGAGATGAGAGTGAAGATCAAAGAAGAGGTGACTAAGCAGCTGCAGGCGAAGGTTATTCGGGTCACTCGATATCCCGATTGGTTGGCCAATGTGGTACCAGTGCCGAAGAAGGATGGGAAAATCAGGGTATGCGTCGACTACCGCAATCTCAACAAAGCAAGTCCTAAAGATAATTTTCCATTGCCCAACATCCATATCCTGATCGATAATTGCACTGGGCGCGAGATCGGATCCTTTGTGGACTGCTATGCAGGATATCATCAGATCTTAATGGACGAAGAAGATGTGGAAAAGACAACTTTCATTACACCATGGGGAACTTACTGCTACCGGGTAATGCCATTCGGACTGAAGAATGTTGGGGCAACGTACATGCGAGCAATGACTACTGTGTTTCACGACATGATACACAAAGAAATTGAAGTGTACGTAGATGATGTGATCATAAAGTCTTGGCGTCAGGAAGACCATGTAGAAGACCTAAGGAGGTTCTTTCAAAGACTTTGAAGGTATGATATTAAGCTCAACCCGGCCAAATGAGCCTTCGGGGTTCCATCAGGAAAGCTGTTAGGATTCATCGTCAGTCGACGGGGTATTGAATTGGATCCATCCAAGATCAAATCCATCCAAGATTTACCACCGCCAAAGAACAAAACGGAGGTAATGAGTCTATTGGGAAGATTAAATTATATTAGAAGGTTCATCGCTCAACTCACGGTGACTTGTGAACCCATATTTCGGCTGCTGAAGAAAGATGCTGCGGAAGACTGGACGGTGGAATGTCAAGAGGCTTTCGACCAGATCAAAGGGTATTAGTCCAATCCACCTGTGTTGGTTCCACCTGAGCCGGGGAGACCATTAATTCTTTATCTGACAGTCCTGGAGAATTCGTTTGGCTGCGTATTGGGGCAACACGACATTACCGGAAGGAAGGAGCATGCCATTTATTATCTCAGCAAGAAGTTTACAGTATATGAGGTCAAGTACACTCAACTCGAGAGGACATGTTGCGCCCTGACTTGGGTGGCTCAGAAATTGAAGCACTATTTCTCCTCATATACCACTTATCTTATATCCTGTTTGGATCCATTAAAGTACATTTTCCAGAAACCTATGCCTACAGGAAGGTTAGCAAAATGGAAAATTTTGCTCACAGAATTTGATATCGTCTATTTGACTAGGACGGCCATGAAAGCCCAAGCGCTGGCCGATCACTTGGCTAAGAATCCCGTTGATGAAGAATACGAGCCTTTGAGGACGTATTTTCCCGATGAAGAAGTAATGCATATAGGTGAGCTGGAATTACCCGAGGAACCAGGTTGGAAGCTTTTCTTTGATGGAGCCGCAAACGCGAAAGGGGTTGGAATAGGAGCAGTACTCATTTCTGAAACAGGACGCCATTATCCCGTTATAGCTCAGCTACGCTTCTATTGTACCAACAATATGGCCGAGTATGAAGCATGTATTTTGGGTCTGCGACTAGCTGCAGACATGGATGTCTAGGACGTTTTGGTCTTGGAAGACTCGGACCTTCTGGTGCATCAGATTCAGGGTGAGTGGGAAACACGGGATTTGAAACTCATACTATATCGACAATGTTTGCACGATCTGAGCAAGCAATTTCGATCAGTGGAATTCAGACATATACCAAGAGTTCATAATGAGGTTGCCGATGCATTGGCCACTTTAGCATCAATATTACATCCCCCCGACAAAATGTATGTTGACCCGTTGCACATTCAGGTTCGTGATCAGCATGCTTATTGCAATGTGGTAGAGGAGGAGGTAGATGGCGAGCCATGGTTTTATGACATAAAGGAGTACCTCAAGATGGGGATATATCCGGAGCAGGCCACTGGAGACCAAAAAAGAGCCCTTCGGCGTTTGTCAAATGGTTTCTTCCTCAGTGGAGGAGTGTTGTACAGAAGAACCCCAGACTTGGGATTGCTAAGATGTATAGACGCCGGTCAAGCCACGACGATTATGGCAGAAGTGCATGCTGGAGTTTGTGAGCCACATATGAGCGGATATGTATTGGCAAAGAAGATTCTTCGAGCAAGATACTATTGGCTCACTATGGAGCATGATTGTATCAATTTCGTGAGGAAGTTCCATCAATGTCAGATACACGGAGACCTGATTCATTCTCCGCCGACAGAATTGCATACAATGTCAGCGTCATGGCCATTTGTTGCATGGGGCATGGATGTCATTGGGCCTATTGAGCCGGTAGCAACCAACAGCCACAGGTTCATTCTGGTGACCATCGACTACTTCACCAAGTGGGTTGAAGCTAAAACTTTCAAGTCGGTAACCAAGAAGGCAGTGGTGGATTTTGTTCACTCCCACATCATCTCCAGATTTGGGGTCCCAAAAGTGATCATCACGGATAACGGTGCAAATCTTAACAGTAATTTGATGAGGGAGGTATGCCAATAATTTACGATTACACACCGCAATTCCACCCCATATCGTCCCAAGGCGAATGGAGCAGTTGAAGCAGCCAATAAAAACATCAAGAAGATACTGAGGAAGATGGTAGAAGGATCTAGACAATGGCATGAGAAATTACCCTTTGCATTGTTGGGTTATCGCACTACAGTCCGGACTTCCATAGGTGTAACTCCTTATTTGTTGGTATACAGAACTGAAGCAGTGATACCAGCAGAGGTTGAAATTCCATCCCTCCGAATTGTCACTGAAGCCGGGATTGACGACGATGAATGGGTCAAAGCTCGACTAGAGCAGTTGAGCTTAATAGATGAAAAAAGATTGGCAGCAGTGTGTCATGGCCAGTTGTATCAGAAGAGAATGGCAAGAGCATACAATAAGAAGGTGCGTCCCAAAAAATTCGAAGTAGGGCAGCAAGTATTGAAACGGATCCTCCCACATCAGATCGAAGCAAAAGGCAAGTTCGCCCCAAATTGGCAAGGGCCTTATGTCGTGACCAGGGTGTTGTCCAATGGCGCTTTATGTCTAACAGATATCGAAGGAAGATGCGTCGACATGGCTATCAATTATGATGCAGTCAAAAGATATTATGCGTAATTTCTTTGATTATGATAGTTATTGGTTCGTTTGTTTGTATTTGGTACTTATTGGATAATGAAATAACGGAGGCAATTCTTTCTTCTATCCAAACACTTTTGACCTTTGCTCCCCCTTTTTTTTAGCCTTATTTATTCTTTCATATCCCTCTTTTGGAATCACTAATGGGAAAGATATATGGAAAGAAAAAAAGAAGAAAAAAGAGAAAAGAAATTAAAAGAAAATGAAAACAAGATAAAGGTCATAAGAAAATAGATGAACCGAAGGAACTACGTTTGACCTGATTCCTCAAAAAGGATACGTAGGTGCCTCACGGCTCGGTCATAGTGCACCGTAGTGTGCATAGTGTGCATAATGTGCATAGTTCAACATAGTGTAAATATAAAAATTCCCCAAGCAAGAAAACCGGGGCAGGAGTTATGTTTTTAAATCTTCAAAAAAGGTTTGATTCCAAGAGTTGTAACATTTCACCCATCAAAGTCACGTTAAATATTTGACAGCCTTTCCCTTTTTAACCCACACAAAACCAACATCAATGTCCAAAAAAGACCTCCCGATCAATATCCGAAAGGTGCCAAGTCAGGCCAATGGAAGCCGAGAATAATACGCTGATCCCCAGCAAAGAAGGGGATCATAAACTGGAAATGAATTGATGACCAAAAAGAATCTCCAAAAGAGAGAGTCATGTCGGCAGCACTCCAATTCCCCATTGAAGGGCAAAATGAGAGAGTCTTATCGGTGAAAACCTTCACAGGCACCATAAGGCGACGAAAGATGAGAGAAATAAAACGAGAGAGTCTCATCGGTGAAAATCTTCACAGACACCATAAGGCGACGGGAGCTGAGAGAAAAGAGAGAGTCTTATTAGTGAAAACCCCTTGAAGGGCACTATAAGACGACAAGATACATTGGCAAAAAGGATCCCCATTTGCGAAGAGGTGGGCACCTATTTATCCCCAGCAAGTAAGGCCATCAGGCAGATTGATTGATACAAATAGGCTGGGTCGGGTAATCCGTAATGCACGACATGATCATAGGGACCAGTCATACCATCCAGATAAGTTCTTTCCTTTTCTTCTTCCCCCCAGCATTGGTTCAGAAAGATTTTTCTCTTTTCTATCTTTTTCGTTTCTTTGTCTAAAAAGACTTTTCCAGAAATTTGTTTTGAGAAGGACCTTTCAGAGTTTACTACCAGGGGCCAAAATGGTACAAAGCAAAATGCGAAGGGCACAGGCCAAAGCCAAGGCAATAGAACAAAAGGCGTTCGTTGCAAAACCAAATGACAAACTAGCTTAGAAAGATAAGGGGAACATGAAGAAAACGACGATTGAAGGACTTGTGGACCAAGTCCCAAAAAGATCCCCAGCAAGAACTGCAATAAATCACGGACCAAGGTCCAAGGTGGTCAAACACCACGGAAAGGGAGAAGGAAGAAAAGGGAATTAATCCGCAGCAAGATAACCCTAACCATCCTATCCTCAACAACGTTATCCCCAGGTGATAACATGTTATGCCCTGCAGGGCTGTGAGAAAATAAACGCTTAAGGGAGTAGTTTTGAAGTTGAAGGAGACTCCCACAGCATGTTGTGAAACAAAAGAGCGGGGAAGGGATAAATGGAAAACCATCCCCAGCAGAAATACCATCCCCAGTAGACATATCATCCCCAGCAAGCAACTTTATCCCCAGCCAGTGTTGGGAGCACAGAGCAAGGGAAAGGGAAGGGAAAATCATTCCCCAGCGGGAGTGACACAGCCACTCACCATGTTAAAACTGACAAAATTGTCTTTGATTCTACAGGAAAATAAAGATTGATGATGGCAGAAGGACACGCCACAAGGAAGGTCACCAAAATCGGGGCAGAAAATTTTCTACCATTGTCAAAATTTTCTCGGAAGAGCGAGGAAACAAACTCAAATATTTTCATGTCTTAGTTAAATAGGCTCCCACCTGTATAATGAGAGGAATATTTTCATGTCTTAGTTAAATAGGAGCCCACCTGTATAATGAGAGGAATATTTTCATGTCTTAGTTAAATAGGCGCCCACCTGTATAATGAGAGGAATATTTTCATGTCTTAGTTAAATAGGCGCCCACCTGTATAATGAGATGAATATTTTCATGTCTTAGTTAAATAATGACAGGAATATTTTCACCTGTATAATGAGAGGAATATTTTCATGTCTTAGTTAAATAGGCGCCCACCTGTATAATGAGAGGAATATTTTCATGTCTTAGTTAAATAGGCGCTCACCTGTATAATGAGAGGAATATTTTCATGTCTTAGTTAAATAGGCGCCCACCTGTATAATGAGAGGAATATTTTCATGTCTTAGTTAAATAGGCGCTCACCTGTATAATGAGAGGAATATTTTCATGTCTTAGTTAAATAGGCGCCCACCTGTATAATGAGAGGAATATTTTCATGTCTTAGTTAAATAGGCGTCCACCTGTATAATGAGAGGAATATTTTCATGTCTTAGTTAAATAGGCGCCCACCTGTATAATGAGAGGAATATTTTCATGTCTTAGTTAAATAGGCGCCCACCTGTATAATGAGAGGAATATTTTCATGTCTTAGTTAAATAGGCGCCCACCTGTATAATGAGAGGAATATTTTCATGTCTTAGTTTAATAGGCGCCCACCTGTATAATGAGAGGAATATTTTCATGTCTTAGTTAAATAGGCGCCCACCTGTATAACGAGAGGAATATTTTCATGTCTTAGTTAAATAGGTGTCCACCTGTATAACGAGAGGAATACTTTTCAGTCTTATACTGCAGGTCTTGAAATCATCTTATACTGCATATTTTGAAATCAGCAATCCACCGGAAGGCATAGGGTTACCACAGGAATCCTCAGCAGGGAACAATAAAAAATCCCCAACATCGGAAAGCAGAAGGTTGCAACAAGAGGTCCCAGCACAAATTCAAGCGCATGAGTTAAAAGGAAGAAAAGACGCGTCTTGAAAGAAGCGGTCTGTGAACATTAATTTATGCCCAGCATAACAAATCTGAGAAGGAAGCCATATCCCCAGCGGACCAAACAAAATGATGAAAACTGGTATTCAGAAAAGCAAAAGGCTAGTGTCATCCCCAAATTCTCGGAAGAAAAGCACCGGAAGAAACACAAGCCGACAAGAAAGCAAGGCAACAAGAACAAGTTGAAGATAGATGAGATCTTATGATCCGTAGTCTAGCCTAGCTTCTTGTTTTCTTTTAAGCACGGTGTAACAAGGAGATCGGTAAGCAGTGGTAATAGCATGCAACAACAGTAATATTGTAGTCCCACGGTAGTCCCAGCTACCAAAACTTCCCGAACGACATTAACCTGATTCCCTTTCGGCCAGGGATATGTAGGAAACCTTTGAAGCAAAGGTTCGGTTAAATCTTTTTCTCAAAAATGCTTCACAAGGAGTACTCCAACCGGGCAAAAATCGCTCGTATCCGCTCACTTAATCTTTGCAAGAAAGCCCTTTGTGCTTTCGGACAAAGAGGGGCAGTTGTGAGCACGTGATTTTTGCTTAACGGAAATTACTCCAAAAGAAATCAGAAAAGAAATAAAACAAGTTACCTTCGGGTACAATTTTGAGGATTCATGTGACATTTTGATAATTGTTCTGTCCGTAAATGCTCGCCTCGCTATAGTTAGAAAATATAAAAAAAATACATGTTCATGCATATAGGAATAATTGGTACATTTAGGAATGAGTTAATTATAATTTGGTTGTTTAAAAGCAAAAATCACAAAAAAATATGCATTTTTGTTGTCATATAATTTTATTAAAATGTTTCAATTCGTGTGATATTTGTTATTAATTAATGTTTGTGTGTTTAACTTTGGTTTTAAGGGATTTTGTCTAGTTGTAAAGAAGGAAAATACCGGATTTGGGCAAAAATTTAAATGAAAAATCAAGCCCAAACCAATTTGCAACAACCCAGTCCAAACCAGGTCTTCTGAGAAACGCCCCAAACGTCGCCGTATTGGCATCACCCTTCTAAGACATTGATTGATTTAGAGGAACGGCCCAGATCAGGCCAATCACTTACCCAAACGACGCCGTATAGGGCCGTCTAATCTCAATCGTTAACCCAATCCCATCCAACGGCCTCAGGCCATTCCCATATGCCCGACCCGTTTAATCCCGGACCAGCCCAACCTCCTTTTAGGTGGAACGACATTGTTCCTCATTAAGTGAAAGATCCTGGCCCTCGATCTCACTTCATCCAACGGCCAGGATCTAACCACCCACTACGTATATAAACTCAAACCCTTACCCCACGCCCCCATCCGAACACCCCCTTCCATCGTCCCAAACACAAACCCAAACCCCCTTCCGAACCCTAGCCGCCCCTGTGCAACTCACCATAAACCCGGCGGCAACGACGCCGGTGACCACCAAAGTAACACCCCTGACGCACCTCACCATCCTGGACACTGATTTGTTACCCCCATGCCTCGAATCATCCCCCTCCATCTCGAATCTTGATTTGAAGATTCGAGCCCAACCCCAATGTACATCAACCCACCCCGGATTCATACCAGCCACTACCCTGCCCTCACTAGTGACCAAACCAAGCTTGGTTTGGTCCGAATCTACCCACAAATCCCCAAACCCCAAATCTGACTGTTCGAACCCTAGAACACAAGAATTTTTGGAGTCCGGCCAGATTAAACGGAGGGTTGGGGTCTAATAGACCTTAATCGAAGTGTTCTCGGTTGAGAACACCTCGATTAAGGTCTGTTCGACCTCAAATGGGCAAATCCAGTTCGGACTTGGGTCGTCTGTGTTTGAGTTTCCAGAGTGAGTTCCTTTTCTCTTTTCTGTTTTTGTTTAAATGTTGTTTGGGTTTGTCAGCATGTTTTTTGGTTTATTTGGTATTTCTGATATTTTCTCCAATTTGTTCTCCATCTTCATAAGACCTTTTATTCCGTCGATTGTTATTCTGTTTATGGTTGAATACGTATAGTGATATACATATTTCAATTTGATTAATATCATCGAATCGATAATGCATGTAGTTTCCCTGTGTCGTGCAAAATTGTCAAAGACAGTTGAGGCCCTATTCGTGTTGTTTGTTTGGTCGACTATTTGCTCTATGTTATAATTAGTGTGGTCGATTAGATAAATGTCGTCAATTAGTTTATCGAACTGAATGTTCAAATATTCTGATTCAATAGCTTCGTATGACTGATCGAATCATTGACGTTAGCTATTTGTCTGACATTATCTGGGAATGGACTGTAGCTACACTATAATAGCTAGAACTCAGTTTGGGGCAGCTTGAATTTGAACTTGCAGAAGTTCAAAATGTCCTACTGCTGCAGTGGGGTAATACAGTAATAATTAGGAGCTAACAGGGGTAGTTTGGGGTGGGAAAATAGCAGAAATGGGTAGTTTAAGATGGGCTGACAATAGGGTACTAAAATAGCATTAAACTAATACAATAGTGGGGAACAAAACTTGATAGCATGGGGTTAATTTAAAGGTTGTCAGCTGCCCATACCATTGAGGCACAAAACACTTGTTAATGGGAAATAAAGGGGTATGGGCAGAGTTTAGGGCTGAGGGGGAAACGAGGCAGCCCGGGGCTGGCCTGTATTTAACCTATAAATAGGCTCATTTGAGGGAAGAAAAGGGGTTAGGCATCAAAGGTTAAAAAGGCTGGAGATCAGAGTTTAAGGCTAGGGAAAAATCAGAAACTAAAGGGTTGGGGATCAGAATTTAAGGTTAGAAAAAATCAGATATTACGGTGGAGGAAAAAGACTTCAGAGTTGAGAAGAAAGGAACAAGAGTGTTAAGGTTGTTTGACCCTCATTCCAGGTTAAGCTTTACATCAAAGAACTTCAACCTTATCTTTGCCTTTGAGTGTTTAACAAAAGATCAGAAATCACTGCTTCTCGCACTTGTCTGTGTGCTGTTTGTATTACTGGATTTTCAGTTTGGTAGTCCCCAGTTTTTCCATTATTTGAGTACTGTTCCATTAGGCTACTCCTGGGATTCTACTTTGGTTTTAAAAATTTGTCGCTACTGGTTGTTCCTATTGGCTTCTTTGAGTTGTTGCTATTTGGGTTAACCTGAAATTGTGGTTGGATTTTCTTCTGAGTTTGTTGCTGGGTTTGTTTGGTTGCTGAGTGCTGCTTGTGTTGTTGCTGCACTGCTGCTATCACTGCTGACTTCTTTTTTACCATATCTCTGTTCTTCTACCAGGTACACTTTCGAATAGACCATGATGTAGCTAGGTGGTGTACAAGTGAAATGAAATGCTTATGGGATTTAATGTATCATGTGATGTACCTATGGGTTTAGCCAATTATGTGATAAGCATCTGTATAATTTTATTTTTTGCAACTCAATAAGAATGCATGATGTACTTTTTTTTACTTAATTGGGACTGTTTGTTTTCTTGCTATAGAGGTAGCCATCAGTTGCAGCTCCAATTATAGTAGTTATGTGGATGATAGAATGAACAAATAGCTAATGGATTGACTGTTTGGATCTCACCCCTTCTTTCTTTAAACAAATGGTCTGTTTTAAGTTGTTAGGAATATGGTCAGATTTAGGCAAACAATACATTGCATTTCAGTCTTCCCCCCCCCCCCTTTTTTGTTTATAAATGTTAAACACATATCAAATAAGTTGAACAAGCCCATAACTTCCAAACGGACTACCCGTATCACGTCCCTCTTTCAACAAATCACGTTCGGAACTTAACTATAATAACTCATAAGCATGTTAATACAGTAGGACGTTTCCATTTTTTTAGAGACAAACAAAGATAAGAAATCATAGTTGCTTTTAGGTTTGCCTTCAAATAAAAAGGAGATGAGCCTCGCCCAAATAAAACGCATAAATTGCGAGGCCCTCAATAATTGGTCACAATAAATACTTAGAATTCGGGATGGATTGTTTAGTGAATTTCACTGCCTTCCCCAAAGACAATAACTCATTAGACTCTTTAGGCGCGATTTAATTAATCTTACCTTCTTAAACTCGGGTGAGCATTTCATGCGACCCAAATCCAAATCCCAAAAGATTGAATAAAAATGTATTCCGGATTGCGGGTGCATTTCATGTGACGCAATCCAAAGACATATTTTTTTAACGATGTTCACATTCTTTTAAAATATAATAATAAAAGCGGTGAAGGGTTAAAACTTGCACAAGAGCGCATAATTGTATAAAATCAGATAAACAAGTCGAATATGACAGTTGAGCGACTGTGCTAGAACCACGGAACTCAGGAATGTCTAACACCTTCTCTCGGGTTAACAGAATTCCTTATCCGGATTTCTGGTGCGCAGACTGTAATATAGAGTCATTCTTTTCCTCGATTCGGGATTAAATTAGTGACTTGGAATACCCTAAATCTCTCAAGTGGTGACTCTGAAATAAATAAACAAATCCCGTTTCGATTGTCCTTTAATTGGAAAAACTCCTACGCCCCTCGTGGGGGCAGAAAAAGGAGGTGTGACAATTACTACATTTCATTTCTGCCTTACATACTTGGTACATTCTTTGTACTGACGTCCCTTTTTCTGGGGCGCTGTGTTTAATGCCATGCAGGTGTAGATAGGCGAGGTGAGGATCATCCATTGTAGGTTGCCTCCAGATATCAGCTTTTGGTTGGTGAGCTCCATATCTTGCTAGAGTATTGCCGAGTCACGTTCTATATATGTTATTTGGTTATATGAGGATGTCATGAACCCTGTCCCGACTTATATATTATGGTCATGTTTTCTTAGAGGTTTTACAGATAGTGTCATGTGTATAGTTTTAGGTATGATATATCAACAGCCTTGTCGGCCCCTATGTATCTATATAAATATTTTTGAATTAGTTATGTGAGTTAAGTTCTAATATTGTTAATTATATATACAGATGTGGCCTATCATGATCTGTGATGGGTCTTATAGTAAAGAAGGATAAGGTACGTGGCGCTCGGTTGAGTAGGCACCAGGTGCCAATCGTGGCCCTCTAATTTGGGTCGTGAAAAACTTGGTATCAGAGCGGATCTATTCTAGGGTTGTCTGCAAACCGTGTCTAGTAGACTCTTGTTTATAAATGTGTTGTGCACCACGTTGTATAAACAGGAAACTACAGGGCATTTAAGTGTTACCCTTCCTTCTTGATATTATATAATGCAATAGATCAGAATCGTAGGGAATAAAGCCCTTGACCTTTGATTTGTTTTATATATGCAGCGATGTTGATGACCAAGAAAGCTACAGCTAGTCAAAAGGGTAAAACAGTGGCAGATAACGGCATGAGTAGAGCACCAATGTCTAGTGAGGGCCAGAGTAAGGCCCCGAGGGGAAGTGTTACACCCTCGCATAGTTCTCCGATTTTGCCCGCACCCGAGGAGATGAGGAGGAAACTAGTACCTCCACCTATTACTCATGACGAGGATATGGATATGTGGAGTGCAGTATGGATGTTTACTAGATTGGTTGCCGCTCAGGCTCAACGCTAGGTAGGTACAAGTGTTGGTTACATTGATAGGGTTATTAGCGTGAGAGTCCGAGAGTTTATAAACCTGGACCCTCTAGTGTTTGCAAGATGAGGACCAACAAAACTTTATTGATAGGATGCAGAAAACTTTGAAGGTGATGCATGCATCAAACACTGAGTAAGGATGTTACAGTTCAGTGGTATAAAACTTGGGAATTGTCTAGAGGGACAAATGCACCTCCAGTAGTATGGGAAGAGTTTTCAGGGGCTTTCTTGTGTCATTACTTGCCGGCAAATATTCGTCAGGCAAGGGTAGATAGGTTCTTGGCTCTTAAATAAGGGAATATGAGTGTGCGGGAGTATAGTTTCTAGTTTGATTCCTTGGCGAGGTATGCCCCCTGGATTGGGGCTGAAATGAGTGACCGAGTGCATCGGTTTGTGGTAGGACTTGGGCCGCACCTGATTAATGAGTGTTTCACGGCCGCTCTACTCGATAGTATGGATATTTCCCACATCCAGGCTTATGCTCAGAATTTGGAGGATCATAAACGGCAGCAATACGAGAATCATGATGAGGGTCAGCGTAAGAAGGCTAGGTTTGCTAGACAACCTGAAGATTTTCTGGGCGAACCTATGACACCATATCCTGTTAATGGTGTCCAACAGTTGCAGAGGCCGTATTATGTGGGATCTGTCTATTCTGAATTAGGTCAGGGCTCGGGAATTTTGGGTTTCCAGAATTGGAAGGATTCAGTGCAGATGAGGGTACCTCCTCCGCAGTGCAGCCAATGCAGTAGAGCTTATTCTGGACAATGTCGTCAGGGATCTAATGTATGCTATACCTGTGGAGACCCTAGTCATTACATGAGGGATTGTCCTATGAATGATAGAAGCGGGATGGTTCAGCCCACCAGATCTATAACAGTCTCCTCCTCTTCAGTACGCCCTCTAGAGCAGGCCCTTAGGCATTAGCTGGTAGAGGTAGAGGAAGGGGTGGAGCATCTAGCTCCAACGGTAGTCAGAACCGCATATATGCTTTGGCAAGTCATTAGGACCCAGAGGCTACACCAGATGAGGTGTCAAGTACTATGACTATGGTTAATGTTCGATCTTATTAACGCAAATTGCCTAGTTAATATGATTAATATAAGAGTGAGTTGGCATTACGTCTGAAGGGTTGAGGTAAACCAAGGCTAGATTTAAAAGCAAAGTAAGAACCCGAGGATAGTGGACTAAGGGAGGAGAGGGGAGTAACCTAGGACATTAATAAGTTAGAACTCTGATAGCTCTAACGCCCAAGGGAGGAAATAACATATAGTACGCAAGATTTTGGAAAAGTTAGTATAATGGAATAGAAAGTTATGAACCCGGTTATTAAGATTACAACTAGTAGGTGTTAGCGCCTAGAAGATAGATTAACATAATCGTAGGTGACGAATAGATTAGGAAGTAGTTTTATAGAGGGACGATGTCCGACCCCGTGAGAGCATGATATTTGTTTCATTGGATTAAGCCCAGGTATATATATATATATATATATATATATATATTTTTATAATTGTATGAGTATGTATGTACATCTTGCAAGTTTAAACATTCAAGGACGAATGTTTCTAAGGAGGGAAGGATGTTACATCCTGTATTTCGTACGTTAAAGTTTCATCGTAAGTTAATCGACGTAGACTCTGGGATGAGATTATCTTGAGGGATAAGCATTTATGCTATTTATAACAAGCGATAAGTAAGTAACGTAAAGATTAAAGGGTAAAGGGTAAACGAATCAAAGAAAATGAGTTTCGTTGAAGGTTGTCGATTTTGGAATATAATACGATCCGAGCCATAATACCCCGTATTTATGGATTAGTGCTATACCACATGACCATGATAGTAAAGTATATGAAGTATACTAGTATTTAAGTGAAATGAGACATAGAAATTATTATGTGGCTAATTGGTTAAATATGGGATAATAAAGAAAATAAATTTTATATACATTAAGTACTTAATGTGGGGATAAGCATGTGGTATATATCTTTTGACTTAGTAAGCAATAGTTATCATAAATGTAGGATTCCCACAGCCAATACATGGCTACATGGAAGCCAAACATTTAATGACCTTTTGCTCTCATTATTGGTAAGGTTATTATAACATTCACCCTTCATTTGGTGTGAAGGAGTTAACAAACGTTCAGCACCCTTAGTTAAGGATTAACTCATTCATTTTGGAAAATTTATGCCAACACCTTGAGGATAATTCTTTGGAATATGATCCAAGTTTGAATGTTCATCTACGACTTTCTCGAGTTCTTATGAGCAATTAAGGTATGTTAAGGCTATCTCTTCTTTCCTTTTGGCACGATCCAAGTAACGATACGTAAATGTAATACTAATCCATAAGTGGTTCTATTCTTAGCAGTTAAGGATGTCTATGTTAATCATTCCTGTAAAGTGATATTCAAGCATGTCTAAGTATGTTCCTAAGTTTCTATTGAGGCATTTGATAAAGATGTTAATGTTTGTAATATAGTGATACATACATCTTCATTTACCACCGTGCTATGACCGGTCAGACAGTTACCACCAGTTGGGTAGTTATGTATTATTATTTATTACCGGTTGGGTTGTTATGCATTTACCACCGAGCAACGACCGGTCGGGCAGTTACCACTGATCAGTTGGACAGTTAATGTCATAAGAATGATATAATCAGAATTATTATATTGTAGTTTTATTTATATATACGAGATGGGTCTTATTCTATATTTATGGCCTTCAGCAGCAAGTCATAGGTTATAAGTTGGCTCGTATCCCTCCCCGAGATAGTATCTTATTACTACATTTCATTTCTTCCTTACATACTAGGAACATTCTTCGTACTAACGTCCATTTTCCTGGGGTGCTATGTTTAATGCCACGCAGGTGTAGATAGGCGAGGTGAGGATCATCCACTAGGTTGCCTCCAAATATCAGCTTTTGGTTGGTGAGCTCTGTAAGCACGTGATTTTTGCCCTATATGAGAATTACTCCCAAAAATTCCAAAAATAAAACAATTTTTGTTTGTTTGCAATTGTTGTGAATTTTGTGTTATTTTTCTTGTATTGTTTGCATTTGTCTGTGCATGTTTATTTGCTAAATTAATAAAAAAAATACAAAAATATGTTGCATTTGCGTTTAGGATTTAAGATTGCAATTATGAGTAATTAAGTTTGTTTTACAAGAATGAAAATTACAAAAAATAGGCATCTTTTGCATTTTTAGCCTTTAATGTCTAAATTGTATGATTATATTTTAATTGTCATTTCATTTTGTATGATAATTGTTGCTAGAAATTAATTAGTATTTTTAATAAGTTAATTTAGTTTGTAAC
The DNA here is from genome assembly GCF_000715075.1 of Nicotiana tabacum. Taxonomy (NCBI): domain Eukaryota; kingdom Viridiplantae; phylum Streptophyta; class Magnoliopsida; order Solanales; family Solanaceae; genus Nicotiana; species Nicotiana tabacum. The sequence goes on from NC_134080.1 coordinate 17,238,039, forward strand.
TTAATTTAGAATTTTAGTTTTAGAAAGTAAAAGAAAAGAAATAATAAAAGAGGAAGAAAATCAGATTGGGCCACCTTATAATTTAAATCAACCATGGCCCAAACCAAATAAATTCCTACCGGGTCGACCCGACCCATTCTGCCCCATAACCTAAACTAATCCCAACCCACCCCCATTTTCATTTTTTCCATTTTTCCCAACCCTAAAAAACCCTAAAACTATCCGCTCCCCCCCCCCTCTCATTTTCTTCTTCTTCTCCAAACTCTAAAGCAAGCAACCATGGCTTCCCCCCCCCCTTGCTGCTACCCAGCTTCCCTTTCCCCCACACATCGTCATCTCTTTCCTCACCTCCAAACGACCCCTCCAATCACCGGAAAAAAACCAGTCGACCACCCCCGTCCGCCATTGACGAGTTGCGTCGACCCCCAAGCTCCAGCCTTGCTGCTTCTTTGTCTTCATCTTCTTCATCATGGCAGCTGCTTCGTCGCCAAACCAGCTGCAACCAGCCTCCGCCTCACGTCCAAACGAACTTCATCGCTTCTGCTACGCCCAAACAACCATAAACGCTGCTACTCCTTCTTCGTCCTCGTCGTCCACTAGCAGCAGCTTCATCCATGAGCGTCGTCTCCATCCCAAACCAGTAGCAACCTCGTCGACGAATCACCATGACGACCAGGAGTTCGTCTCGTCGACTAAACAGTCCCACGACCACCATCATCGCTCCATGTCCAACAGTCATTGCTGCTGCATCATCTCCTCATCTTCTCATCCCAAACAATGGTGTTCGTGGTCGTCTTCGCCGCCCAGCTTCATCACCTAAAATCAACTGGAAAACATACAAAATATTTCCGGGCAGATTCGAGTTATTTTGGTTTCAAAGTTTCCAGGCAGATTTGTTTCCGTTCGAGTTCGTCGTTGTTCATTTCCGGTTAGTTGGTTTAAGTTTCATTTCTGTCCGTATTTTGTTTGATATTCTCATATTTGAAATCATTATATGTTTGATTCCTTTTGTTCGTTGTTTTTCATTTCTTGATTATTTCTTCGTTTTGTTTTCATTCATTTGTTTTTGTTTTTGTTTTAATATAGAAGGGTGTTAGTTTAATCGTTTGAATCATTCATCTTTGTTGTTCAATTTAGATTTAATTCGTGTTCATTTTTTTGTTTGAAGTTCGTTTTTAATCCAGTGATTTAATGTGAGTTTATGTTTTGGTTTTTAATTTTTTAATTTAGTTTGAATCATTCATCTTTGTTGTAATGTTGTTAGATTTAGTTTGAGGTTCAATTGATTATTGAGTTTAGTGATTTGAATCTGTTTGTTTGTTCTATTTAAGTTTAAATTGAATTTGAGCTCAATGATTTGAATATACTTGTTTGTTATTGTTATTGAATCTGAAAGTAGGTTTGTTGTTAAAAAATATTGTTCAGTCAAAATAATTCCAGTTGTTTCATTGTTGTTCATCATTTAGTTTGAATTTGTTGTTTGAATTTGATTAGGAATTGGTTATAGCTGTTGTATTTTAGTTAGAATTGATTAGGTGAATTGGTTATAGCTGATGGGGGTAGAATGGTAAATTGCAGTATTTCCAGGGGTAAAATGGTAATTTCAGAGGGGTATTTTTGGAATTGAAATTCTGAACAATTATTTATTTTGAATGCTCTGTCCATTAAGCTAATAATATTAAAATAAGGTATTAATATATTTTTTAATACATATGGGGGACAAGACATAATGGAGTGGAAATAATGCATTTGTTTAATATAGTGGGGGACAAGACATAATGAAGTGGGAATAATGCATTTGTTTAATATAGTGGGGGACAAAATATAATGGAGTGGGAATAATGTATTTTTTTAATATAGTGGGGGACAAAACATGTAGGCATGGGGAACAAGGGAATTAAATAAGAAAAACATTAAGTAGTGGAGGGAAGGCATGCAATTATGGGAATATTTCGGGTTAGTGGTTCAAGACAAGGGTCTTGGTTATAAATAGAGTCATTTTTACACATGAAAAAAGGAGGATAGAGGAGAAAGTTTGAGAGAGTTGACTGAATTTTGAGAAATCAGAATTTGAGAGCAAAAAAGAGAAAAAAAAAACAAGCTGAACTTTTACTTGAATAATTTCAGGTTGCTTTTCCTTGAGTGTTATTCAAAAATCAGTAAACTGCTGCGTCTTGTATCCGTCTCTCTTCTGCTTTGACTGCGATTGCATTCTGGTATTGCTGGTTTTCAATCTGTTACTGGGTTATTCTACTGGTCGTTACTGGTTTTGTTGTTGCTAAACATGTTGTTGCTGTGTATTTACGCTACTGCTGCTCCTACTGATCTTCCTCTTCTTTTACTTCCAATACCAGGTACATGGCCGTAACCTTATCGATATTGTAAGCTGAAATGTGAAAGCATGAATACATATGAAGAATGGAACTTTGAAGTTTTAATTTAGCTTTTTTTTTCCTTTGTCTCTTTTACTGATTGTGTTTAGGTTATCTCATGTATTATTATTCTGTAAATTTCGTTTGCTTTGCATAACTAGGCATCTTGTAGTGATGTATTAAATAATACTCTGTTTTAGTTTGGTTATTAGGTAGTATATGTTTAAGCATGCTCATTACTGTCAAACTATTTAACAATTGGAGTAAGAGGAAAATAACATAAGTTGGTCTTTAGTGAATCGGCTCGGTAAAACTGGTTAGTTCACTAGCTTGAAGGTTTTAATATTGTCAACAGTAGGTTAATCGTGAACATATAGCTAAATTTAGTTAAAGCATGAATTTAAATTAATTTCGTGAATTAGGCATTATGGCATGATTTGAGTTCAAACAAGACGAGTTAACGTTTGAATTTAATAAACTTTCGAATATGCATTAGTAATTAAGATTGATTCTAGTTTCAAATAGTCGTAAATAATTAATTCCAACGGTTCAAGTCATCTAACAATGCGAGTTTAATCTAGTTATAGGATAATTAGTTTCTTTTGAACATATTATTTGTCGATTCCGTAGTTTATTTATAATTTCAATTTTAGTAATATTCCTTTCCGTTAACATTTGTCTTAATCTAGCATTTAATATGTTACGCCCTTTTTTTAAGCATGTAACTAATTAAGATTTTTTCTCTTTTATTTTAGAAACGAATTTAATAGAAATGTAGTCACTTTAGGATATCCTTAAAATAAATGAGGCGAGCCTCGCCAAACAAAGACGCACAAACTGTGGGGCCCTCAATAGATGTTAATAATTACTAAGGTTTTGGGAGTGGCCATTTAGCGAACTTCACGGCTTTTCCCCAAAGATAATAACGCGTTAGACTCTTTAGGCGCGATTTTAATTAAATTACATTCTTAAATTCGGGTGCGCATTTATGTGACCCAAATCCAAATCTCAACGGAGTCGGAATGTATTAACAACCACGGGTGCATTGATTGCGACGTGGTTCGAGATGCATTTTTGCGATGTTGTAATTCTATTAAAAAATAATAATAAAAGCGGTTCAAACTTAATAAAAGCACACAAGTTATAACATGTATTAAAATCAGATATTTAGCCATTATAACAATTTAAGCGACCGTGCTAGAACCACGGGATTCGGGGGTGCCTAACACCTTCCCTCGGGTCAACAGAATTCCTTACTTAGAATTTCTGGTTCGCAGACTTCATTTGGAAAGTCGAATATTTTCCTCGAATTAGGATTCAAGATAAACCGGTGACTTGGGACACCAAAAGCCAAACCTTTCCCAAGTGGAGACTCTGAATTAAATAAATAATCTCATTTCGAATATTGTCACTTAAATTGGAAAAACTCCCTCACGCATTTATCCTTCGGGGTAGGCGCGCAAAAAGGAGGTGTGACAAGTAGTTTTAATCAGTTTCCAGTATCTTTTCCTTTATCTGCAAGTGCAGTTTCTGATGTACATCTTTGGCACATTAGGCTGGTCATGTTTTCTTAGAGGTTTTGCATATAGTGTCCTGTGTATAGCTTTAGGTATGACATGTCAATGGCCTTGTCGGCCCCTATGTATCTATATAAATCTTTTTGAATTAGTTATGTGAGTTAAGTTCTAATATTGTTAATTACATATATAGATGTGGCCTATCATGGCCCATGATGAGTCTTATAGAAAAAAAAGAGGTGTGTGTGTGTGTGTGTGTGTGTGTGTGTGTGTGTGTGTGTGTGTATCATGGTTCGTGATGAGTCTTATAGTAAAGAAGGATAAGGTACATGGCGCTCGGTTACATAGGCACTGGGTGTCAGTCGTGGCCCTCTGATTTGGGTCATGACCAAAAAGGTTTATATTTTTTGGTCAAACAACTTGGCACCGTCTGTGGGGATTTCTTAGTTAAAATTTAAGTTTCTTCTAGATCTATAACTAACAAAAAAAAATGCAAACCCTCTACTCTCTTGCACACAAAGATCTAACATGGCAGGAAATGAAGAATAGAGGATAAAGGTAGTGGCCGACCTTACCTCCAACATCTTAAACACCATCAATGAAATTTCTGAAACGGAGGGTGAAGATGTAACACCAAATGCATCTCCCAGGCGAAGTGGCTCACCCCTCCCTCACGATAGCATCATAGCGTCCCGCGGTAAAGGGGATTCCACATCCATAATGGAAGAGGCACCACCCGCAGTAAAGAAACTACTTGAGGCTTAGCTAACAAACACGTTGACTGACATCCTCAACAAGCCCGCCCAAAAAATAATTAGAGAAAATGTAGTCTGTGTTGTACCTATGACGGCCTAGCAGTACGGCCCTCTCCCTCCAATAATAGGTACCACTCACAATACTAATAATGTAGGTGACGACACCTTCACGTCCATTCTGAGGAAGATGGAAGAAATGGAAACAAAAACAAAATTCTTTGTGACCAAAAAGAGCATCAAGAAAGGATAGACAAATTACCAGGTGCACCAAAACTCTAACCAAAATGAGATGCCGGCCGGTTCCTGGGTTTCCTGGTATCACAAAGAGGCATCGAGGTCAATCCCGAACAAATCAAAGCCATAGAGGGAATACCAGAACACTTAACCAGCAAAAACAGGTTCAGAAGCTGATCGGTCGCATTACTGCCTGTCAAGATTCATATCACAGTCATCTAAGAGATGTCACCAGTTCTTCAGCGTACTCAAAAAGTACAATGGCCTCCTATGGACGTCCGAGTGCGTTCAAGCCCCGAGGTAGTTAAAAGCTTATCTATCATCGATATCATTGCTTGCCAAAGCAAAACCTGGGGAACGTCTCCTCGTCTACCTCGCCGTGTCCGAAGTAGCAGTGAGTAAGTCCTAGTCCGAGAAAATAAAGGTACACTGTCTCCCATTTATTACATTAGCAAAACCCCAATCGACGCCGAGATGAGATATCCCCACCTCGAAAAATTGGCCTTGGCCTTGGTCATAGCTTCACGAAAGCTTAGACCCTACTTTCAGTGTCATCCAATCTTGGTAGTCACAACTTTCCCCTTGAGGAGTATCTTACATAAACGAGCATGATATTGCATATCAACCATGGACAGCAATAAAATCACAAGTCCTTGCCGATTTCATCGCTGACTTCAGCACAAAACTAATGCCTGAAGTTGAAATGGAAGCCGCCCAGGCTTCTCTACAAGAACAAAATTTATGGATTTTGTACATCGACGACACCTCCAATGCGTCAGGGTCTGGACTGGGACTCGTGCTCGAGGTCCCGACAGGTGAAGTGATTTGCCAGTCCATAACGTTCCCATACATGACTAACAATGAGGCCGAGTATGAAATGTGGTCACCCTCTTACACTCATCGATCGATCAAATCGAAGTAAGGACTATAAATTTAACTTGGGACTTGCGCAATCGTATTATTACATACTTGCAGGACGGCATACTCCCGGATGATTAAAAAGAAGATAAAAAATTTCGGATGCAAGCAGCCTGGTACAACATCATCCAGAACGACCTATACAAGAGGGCGTACGACGGCCCCCTAGAAAAATTCTTGGGCCCGAATCAAACTCGTCGCGTCCTAGAAGAAGTCCACGAGGGCCATTGCAGGGCTCATTCCGGCAATCGAGCTCTGGTCAGATGCCCCATACGAGCAGGTTACTACTGGACTACCATGAAAAAAGAGGCCTCAGACTTCGTAAAAAGATGTGAGCAATGCCAAAAATACGCCTCGATGATCTACCAAGAATGCGAGTAACTCCACTCGGTTAGTTCCCCGTGGCCGTTTATCAAGTGGGGAATGGACATCGTCGCCCCCCTCCCTGCAGGACGCGGTAACATATATTTCTTTTTGGTTTTAATTGATTATTCTTCTAAATGGGTGGAAGCAGGGGCACTCGCTCAGATATGCGAACATGAAGTGATCACCTTCATTGGGAAGAATATTGTGTGCCACTTCGGCCTCCCAAAAAAAATCAGCTGCGACCATAGACCCTAATTCACTGGAAAAAAGGTCGCCGAATTTTTTGAAAAGTGGCATACCAAAAGAATACTCTCCACCCCATACCACCCCGCGAGCAACGGGCAAGCAGATTCCTCCAATAAATCAATATTGAATATAATGAATAAAAAGCTCGATGACGCCAAGGGTCTTTGGCTAGAACTACTACCAAAGGTGTTGTGGGCCTACGCAAAATGCCGAAAACGAGCACAGGAGAAATGCCGTACTCGTTAGTCTATGGGATTGATGTAGTAATAATAGTTGAAGTCGGAGAGCCCAGTTTGAAATACTCCCACGAGAGCGGACCGAGGAATGACGAAAGCAAAAGGCAAGACCTCGACGAAGACGAAGAAACGGAGGGACATGGCCTGCATAAGAATGATCACCCAAAAGCAATAGGCAGAACACTGCTACAACAAAAAGGCAGGAATTAGACCACTCAAAGTCGGCGACAACGTGCTCAAGGCCAAAACACAAGCAAGCAAAGATTCACGGGAGGACAAACTAGGAACAAATTGGGACGGCAGATACAAAATCACAGCAGCAGCGAGCTAAGAGTTTTGTCCCAATTGGGTTTCCTTCAAATCGTATTCTTTTTTCCTCACTTAAGTTTTGTCCCAATTGGGTTTTCTCAAGAAGGTTTTTAATTAGGCGATAAGGGAGATACTTCAAGTTGAAATACGGACAACATTTCATTGCTCAACCTCTCCATATATCTCTAGGTCACCCAATGAAGGGATTAGATAGACCTGGACTGGAATGCCACCCCGAAAAATATGTAAATGCCAACCCAAAAAATATGTAAATTTCTCCAAGTATGAGCAAAACATAAATGTACGTTCGTCGGAACATCATCTCTACATCAACGCGGCCCACGGCCGCAATAGAATACAAAATATTCAACCTCATTCGAATTAAAAGACATTCGAACTCGTTCGAATTAAAAAACATTCAACCTCGTTCGAATTAAAAGACATTCGACCTCGTTCGAATTAAAAGACATTCGACCTCATTCAAATTAAAAGACATACATTCGACCTTGTTTGAATTCACATTCAATTTCGTTCAGGCCAACTGCGCCTTATAGTTAAGCTCATACGACCCTCGGTCATTGTTGGGTTTAGTTTACGTTCGATCTCGCCTATATCAACTAAGTTACATTTCAAATTAAGCTTTGGCGAAGCAATGGCCATCTTAGGCTATGTTTCTTGAAAGAATATGGAAACTTTGCTTCTAAATTTGACTTATTGGAAACGGCCGATGACGAGAACGAAGAATCAAAAGCTGAAAATGACATATCTGAAAGTGACATTAGCAATAATGAAGATGACGACAATGAAGAAGAAGACATGGAGGAAGGAAAAGATGAAGAAGATGAAGAAAGTGGCATGTGTATGGGTAAAAATCTGACCATAGGATGGTTGTTCTTAAAAGAAATGATAAAGGGTCGACCAAGCCGTAATCATGCCCATGGGGCATGATAGCAAAGAGCACCTCAGCTATTGCCGGGGTCAAATCGTCAGAAAGCTTACATCGCAGAACAAGCGTAATGTTTGAGCGAGCGATAAAGGGTAAGTCATAAGAAAGTACGCCGGTCAAAAACCATTGGATAAAAGGGAAAATTGTTAATATATATATATATAGGGAGCTGAGCCTAGATAAAAGGGAGATGATTCTTAATAGCCATCACGAGAGAGTCAACAAGGGGAATCTCTTCGTCATCAACAGCTCCTTCTCTTCTCCTTCCTTACTTCCATGATCAAGGTGCGAATCTGTATTAGATATAAGCCTATCATTCATATTCAATGTACAATAATTATAATAAGAAATATTACACGTTCTTGTTCTTCTTCGATTTTCGTACCTAGTATATTTGGATCTAGAATTAATTATGTTTCGCTAAGATTTACCTTCTATATCTCTGATAATTAGTTTGACAAAAGAGTTCAATACTTTTTGGTCAAATAATTTGGCGCCGTCTGTGGAGATTTCTTAGCCAAATTTCTTAGTTTCCTTTAGATCTAGAACCAGCGAGATGTCACTACCCACTCGAAAGAGCAATAAATAAGCCTTCAAGACAACCGTACCAATCTGGGTTAGGCTGCTACACAAAGTAGAAGTTATAACCAATGTCTATGCAAAACCCATGTCTCGCCTGCAACGATAGGGTTAGCACAGCGTGTGCACGTTCAAAATAGGATCACGATCATCTGGCTTGACCACATCCCAATTTGACGTATTACCTTATATATTGACTCGCATTCCCACCCCTTAGGAGAGGACGATAGCTTGTTGCATGGTCTTTTGAAAGAATGACACATCCTGCCCTATTTTCACATTTCCCCACACATTGGATGGTCTATGAACGAAGTATGACATGTTTCCCTTGTTGTTGGTACAAATTGGACGAGATCGAACCGGGACTCGATTTCAACACCAGCGAGTGAGGTGGGCCCAACCCATGCGAAGCCTAGATGTTGTTAACGATGGAGCCGAACACGGACGCCAAATCTAAAACCACTATTCGAGCACCAAGCGAAGCGAGTAACACTACAACGTCACTCCTTCTTTCACTGACTCGTTGGGTCGAGCTAACAAAAAACTTTATTTTGGTTTATTTTCACTCTTTTATTGGTTCAAACAGGAATGTGAGCACTCACATGGGAAAGCAAGCAAAGGAGTATTCCAGCTAGGAACAATAGAAGGAAAACTACTACAATACAATTGGAATGTCGCCCACCTCAAATACTTCAACTTCTGAAAAAGAACACCCCTTAAGTCATACCCTTTTTCCCTCACTCGGGTTTTGTTCCAATTAGGTCTTCTTGGGGAGATTTCTAACGAGGCGACGAAAGGGACATTTCAAAGTTCAAGTATGATTCATCACCCCGCCTGCCAACTACTTCCCCACGCCGGACGATGAAGGGACTAGATACATGGAACTTCTCCAATATATGTATGAAACGAACATGTATAGCATTCTCCAGTGAATGAAATAGAGCAACATTTTGTACTCTCCACCAAGGTATTCTCCAATGCAAGCAAAGTTAAGCAAATCGGGACTCACCAGGAAGCACACAAAAGCAAACTGGGACTCACCCAAGAAACGCAGAAGCTAAGCAAAACTAGAACTCCCCTAGGGAACACCCAATATTCTCCAGTAAAACCAAAACCGAGCACGCTAGGACTTACCCCGACGTATGCATAAACAGTACGGTGATCTGTAAAGTTCTCCAAAATCTACGACAATGAAACAATAGGTTAACATTTCGACCTTAGTTCGAAATAACACCCATACAGCCACTGGCCATCGCCCAATTAAATAGGTTACTATTTCTACCTTACTCAAAATAACACCCCTACGGACGAGGCAATTGCCAAAAGAAGAATTCGACCCCACTCGAACTACAACCGGTTAACATTTCAACCTTACTCGAAATAACAGTCTTACGGCCGAAGGCCATCGCCAAAAGAAGAATTCGACCCCGCTCGAATTATAACGGGTTAACATTTCGACCTTAGTTCAAAATAACACCCTTACGGCCACTGGCCATTGCCAAATTAATTAGGTTACTATTTCGACCTTACTCGAAATAACACCCCTACGGTCGAATGCCATCGCCAAGAGAAGAATTCAACCCTGCTCGAATTACAACGAGTTAACATTTCTACCTTAGTTTGAAATAACACCTTGGACACTGGCCATCGCCGAATTAAATAGGTTACTATTTCGACCTTACTCGAAATAAAACCCCTATGGCCGAAGGCCATCGCCAAAAGAAGAATTTGACCCCACTCGAATTACAATGGGTTAACATTTCAACCTTCGTTCGAAATAGCACCCTTACAGCCACTGGCCATTGTCGAATTGAATAGGTTACTATTTCGACCTTACTCGAAATAGTGTACGGCCGAAGGCCATTTCCAAAAGAAGAATTCGACCCTACTCGAATTACAACGGGTTAACATTTCGACCTTAGTTCGAAATAACACCCTTACGGCCACTGGCTATCGCCGAATCGAATAGGTTACTATTTCAATCTTACTCAAAATAACACCTTCATGGCCACTGGCCATTGTCAAAATAAGTAGGTCACAATCCGACCTTGTTCGGAGCAACACCTTTTACAGCCGCTGGCCACAGTCAAATAAAAGAAAAAGTTCGAAATCGTTCAAGTAAGAAATCGACTACGCCCAAAACGGTGACTCCAAATTCGAACTCGTTCAAGTAAAGTCAGAAATGGGCCTCGCTCCAGACGGTGATTCCAAGTTCGACCCCGCTCGAGTACACATGAAAATAATGATTCTGCCTAAGTCAGCAAGTCTGAACTTAACCCCACTCGAATGTTCAAGTCAAAAATGACTTTGACCAAAAGGACGAATGCGAATTCAACCTCATTTGAATCAAGGACGCCGCCGCCTAAAGCGACAAATCAGAAGTCGATCTCACCCGAATGTGCGGGTCCGAAGCAGTATTTGGACTCAAGTGACGAGACCTTACTCGATCCGGTCAAGGTCGGATTCCCAAATCGAAAAATTAGGGACTCACCACACAAAAATCTGAAGGTTTATGCCAAAAAAAAGATATAACAAGCAAGGGGAAGGGAAAGAAGATCAAAGGATATACAAAGGCAAAACAACTTTTTATTTATATGTATGTGTGCAACAGTCGCACCTTACATAAGGCCAAAATGGGACAAAAAAAAGACGAAAAATGAACAACAAAATAAATAAATAAATACTAAAGCAGCAACAACTTATCACTCGGCATTATTATCGCCATTCTCCCCATCATTGTCCTCAAGAAACTCCTCCTCAATATCAGCGTCCTTGCCGGCCTCTGGTGTCGGAGGGTCGTAGCCGCAGTTGACACGAGCCTCTCGTGCCTTCGCCCAGGCTTCTTCATAAGCAGCCTCAGAAACATTGCCCGCCTCCCACAAACCCTTATATATGTCTCGTTGGGCCTCGGCATGGACCCACAACTCATGCAAGTGACGAGGAATAGTGGCAGAGGCAGATTCAACTTGATCCAACAACTGCGCTCTCTCAACCTCGAGCGCCACGACCAAGTACCCTAGGCTTGAAGTCTCCCTATCAATCTCGCCAATGCGCTCCTCTAGCCGGGCCTCCCTTAGCGTGGTCGTGGCTCTCTCAGATTCCTACTCATATTGGAGGACTCAGATAGTATCCTCTAGCGTTGCTGCTCTTGTCAAAGCCGATGCCCGAGCATTCTCGGCATTCTCCACCTCGACCACTTTTCTCTCCAGCTCGGCCAACTTTCCCATCTATTCTGCACTCAAAGCTTCGAATCTAGAGGCATTCTGCACAAGTTCGGCTTGTAATGGCGACACCTTCGCCTGAAGATGCTCACATTCCGCAGCGACCCCCTTTCCCAACTCAAGCTCTTCATCTTTGGCATAGAGCAGCTCCTCGAGCTCACTGCATCGGCGGATGGACTGCATCAACTTATGGTCTCTTTTATCCAACTCCTCACCGATTGATTGGGCATCGGTACCCGCCCTAAGTTGCTCATGGATCTTACGACATTTGTTGCGAAATTGTAGATACTTCTCAAGCATCTTCAAAAAAATCTTGGACCGAGTCTCGACACTGCGAGCACTCTCGATCTCCAGCATGTAAGTCTAAAAATAGCAAGGAGAAGAGAGTCAATAAAATCCAAGATCAAAAAAAAAGGAAAAGAGAAGAAAAACAAACAAAGGAGAGAAACTTACCCTCAAGCCTAACGCGGCCAAACCTTGCAATAGTTCGGCATCGCTAACTTCCCGATAAGACCTACTTTCTGCGCCAGAGCATAAAAGGTCAAATTGCGGCACAAAATCTACCGTATCTCACAGAAGGTTAAGATTCGATGAGATTTCGAGTATTCGGGAAGGACCTCCCGCTCTTACCACAGTTCGGGTAAAGCCCTTCTCGAACATCCTAACATCATCAGGATCGAGGTCGGATTCAGACTCGTAATCATCAATCATGACGCCTTTTCCCCTCTCTTCATCGAAGAAGAAGTGGGGTTTGGTGGGGATGACGAAGGGCCACCCAAGATAGTAACTGCAATCCTGGGATTCCGACTCTCCACCACATCAGCCTATTGACTGCTCACAATAGGCGCCATCTCTATAGTATGGCTGACATCATCTCCGATTTCTATCACCGTCGGGATAAGGGCGCCCCTCGAAGAAGTATCGGCTGGGAAAACCTTTTCTAATACCACCCTCTATCTCTTTGGTGGGGCCTCTTCACTACTTACGCGAGAAGATTCACCGACTAGACGGGGTGCAGGGGTCAGAACCTCCGGCTGAATAATCTCCGGACGCGCAGCTTCGGCCACAGGTGCAGGCTGAGCAGTAGCCTTTGATACATGACGGGCAGCAGCCCTCGGCGTAGGATGAGTAGATGCCAATTGAAGGAATGCAAGCGGAGGAGCCCTCGTCCTTCGCACCCTCTCTGTCAGCAAAGAAAGACGATCATACAATAACAAGATCAAACTATAAGGCAAACAACAAAGAACTACAACGGGCCGACTCACTAGTGAGAGGCTTATGCCCATATCTCTTGTATAAGGACGCCCACTCATGAACCCCCACTGTATGGGGAAGAATGGTGTTTACCCACTCACTGATGTCATCAACTACCGGGTGAGGCAATCTCTCGGCTGCAAAAGCAAAAACAAGTCATTAGTAATGCCATCTAAAGAAGAACGGTCGGCAACCGCCTCGAGAGTAATCACAAAATAAACAAAGGAAAAATTATGTACGAAGTTCCACGTCTCAGGGAACCTTGCCGAGTCCGCCACAAGGTGCTCTGTCCACACATAAAAATAGTTTTCCCAGAAGCGGCGATTAGCCTTATCATCCATCTTCACCACCAAACTCTTAGATCCTCGATGGCGCATGTGGATTATCGTGCCTCGAATAAATTGAGGGGCAAAAATGTTAAGCATGTGCCCCAGAGTGTTTCCTCGACCGGCGACCTCCGCGTATTTGAGAAGCATGAGGAAGAGCTTGTACGCATATGGTGAAAGCTGAGTCGGCCACACTTCGTAAAGGCGGAAGAAGTCCACCACTAGAGAGGGGAGAGGAAGCATATATCCGACAATAAAAGGATACGCGTAAAATGCGTAGTACCTCGGGCGGTGCAAGTGCACAATGTCCGTCCCCGTCGCCGACACCATTTCGATATGGTTTGGAATTCCCCACTTGGTATTGAGCGTTGTAATCACCGCTTCATCCATGGTGGAAGGGACAAGTTCCAAATCTTCTCTAGCGGGGCTGTTAAATCAGTCCAGAATTTCCTTGGGCGGGGTAGTATCTCAGCTACCGTTGGAACTCCCTCATCTTCCGTCACCTTCACTCCCTCTCCAAGAGTAGGTACATCATTTTACGGCACCATAGCTTCGACGAATCTGTCAGTCTGGGAAGAAGTGCCAACCATTTGTCTAACTTGATCGAAATAAACAAGAGTGATGAAAGAAAAGAGAAGATGGTCACGTCAAATTCTGACGAAAGCAGAAGTATGATATACTGAAGAAGGTGGAGGTTTGCAAAATTCCACAGATGAATCAAAAAACATAACAATCGAATGGTGGTTTCCCCCTATTTATAGGAACATAAATGTCCTGAGTGGGAAAACCAAGAGCCGCCAATCAAAAAAATTAAAAGGGCACGGGAAACGATATGGTGCCTGGGAAATATGCGCCATAATAATGCATAATGGGTATCCATGATATCTCGAATCGATGCAATGATTCAGCTCCGAACTGATGTAACGGTCCGATGATACTATCGAAACGTCATGTAGCCACCTCGACTTAAGGATCTCGTTCAATGCGTATCATTCAAATTTCTCCTAACTTTTGAATCAACAAAGTCCGTCCGTTGAGCTCGCCAAGAGGCGACCCCGATGGACTGAGGGACTAACTATATGGGTCAAAATCTAACCATAGGATGGTTGTTCTTAAAAGGAACGATAAGGCGTCGACCAAGCCATAATCATGCCCACGGGGCGTGATAGCAAAGAGCACATCGGCTATTGCCGGGGTCAAATCGTCGGAAAGCTTACATCACAGAACAAGCGTAATGTCTGAGCGAGCGATGAAGGGTACAGTCATAAGAAAGTACGTTGGTCAAAGACCATTGGATAAAAAGGAAAATTGCTAATGTATATGGGAGCTGAGCCCAGATAAAAGGGAAGATGATTCTTGATAGCCATCACGAGAGAGTCAACAAGGGGAATCTCTTCGTCATCAATAGTTCCTTCTCTTCTCCTTCCTTACTTCCATGATCAAGGTGCAAATCTGTCTTAGATGTAAGCCTATCATTCACATTCGATGTACAATAATTATATTAAGAAATATTACACGTTCTTGTTCTTCTTCGATTTTCGTACCCAGTATATTTAGATCTAGAATTAATTATGTTTGGCTAAGATTTACCTAATATCTCTAATAATTAGTTTGACAAAATGATTTAATACTTTTTGGTGAAACAGCATGAACATGAAAAGGGACATGGATGGAAATAGTTATGATGTTGAGGTTGAAATTGGAATAGGGAATTGCCAAAGGATACGTAGGTGCAATATTTTCTTATGAGTATGAGACACCACCAAAGTGTCAACGCAGACATGCCAAAGTTTTCCAAATTTTAGGTTCTAATTTTCTTAAAAGCAAGGAAATAAAACTTTACATCTATGTTCTTCTCCATTGTGTGGGTAATTCTTGTAGTTTGCTGATCGTTAGATATGAAATCCTGTAATCTCGCCAATGTTAACTTTCTTTTGTTTGCATCTTTCTAAACGTTAAACAAAACCAAAGTAATTAAATGATTCATACCGAAGCAATTATCTCCTACTGTCAATTAGAACCTAACTGTTTATGATTCCAGTCTTTATCCTTTTTCTCAAGTTTTAAGTGCTTCCTAAGAGAAAGGTTCTCAATGGTTTAATGATTATGGGAAATAGCACGGTCTAGCCAGTCCTGGTCATTCAAAAATAACTAGCGTTTAATAGTCACTACTTTGCTGCAACAGAGACCGACCAGCATAAAATACTGGAGTTCGGTGTACCTGTGTATGAACTTCCAGCATATTATGCTGGACCAGTATACTTTACTGGCTCAAGTATAATATACTGGAGACTGGAGCACCGGTGCTCCAAACTACAGTATATTATGCTGGACCAGTATATTATACTGGAACTCCAGTATATTATGCTGAAGTATTTTTCCGGATTTTGAACAATATTTTCGTTCAGCTTTATCTTTACATAAAAATTAGCTAAATTTTGATTACATTTAAAACTATGGCTCTTTTTGAATAATCACTTGTAAATCTGGCTATTTTTAAATTTTTCCCTGGAATACCACTTCATTAGTAACAGACTAAAGAAATTGGGCCTGTTGAGTGTCAACCCACAAAAATCACAATGGAGTGGGCTTCTTGGACTTTTCAGTTCGTTGAGCCCAGCCTAAACTATCTGGTCAGAGTATTATTTGGACAACCTCTCACATGATAATTGCTTTTTTCATTTTTAGCTCGCGCTACAAACAATTTATATTTGGTAACCGAAAAAGTGTATACATTTCTTATAATTTTTGTATATAACATACAAAATGTATATACAAAAAAAAATATTTTATCGACTATTATTTTGAGAACGGCTATACAATGTCATTTTCCCATGATTAATTCCATAAAGTTACACTGGTTCCCCCAGAATATATGATATAGTTTTTCAAGATGATGATTTTCATTGATCCCTTTTGCCGACTGTAGCTTCGAATCATCCCTGCACTGTATCAAATAATCCATCACTCCATTAGATGCGCGCATATACCTCATTGGTTGTCGTCTTTCCTCGAATCCTGCGTGAACACGAAATATTTTATGCACGAAACTGTCCCTTTTATATTAGAGGCCAAGTACCTCGTCGGTTGTCAATGTGAGCATTCTCATTGATATTACGTGCGCGATCATTGTAAAAAAAAGAGTGTATAATTAATAAGTGCCCTGTATCACTTTATTTAAAATTAAACTCAAATTCGTTTCCAACTGTAGTAAAATTGGGTCCAGCCATAAGGGGTGCTTTAAGGCCCAATAGGGTTATTAGTTAACCCTAATATTCCCTATATAAGTACACTTAGTGTGTACATTAAAGAATACTTGAAGCAGTATTTTCCACGCGTTCTTTCTCTCTCTCAATTAGAAATAAGGGTTTAGACTGTGGAATTGGTAGTTCCAACACACCGTGACAATCACCGCCGACCAGTAATTCTAATCGCGGTTCAATCCATCTTCCGCTTCCGCACCACGAAGAACAAGTAAGTTCTCGTTTTACTATTTATGCGTTATTTAATATGTTTAGATTAATGTGTTCCTTCATTGGTATCAGAGCCATAGGCTAGTTTTCTGGTCTGGAAATATACTACAATTATTCTAATCATCATTTGAATCTAGAACTATGTATTTGTTTATTTATAATATTCTATGTGCAATTGAACTTCCTAAAATTGTCTTATACGCTGATTTAGAATAAAAATTTGTACGAGTGTATAAATTTTTGATCGCTGATTTTTGAGTAAATCAGTGAATGATTGTTTTGAATGAAAATAATTTTTTATTACTGATTTGAAATAAATTCTATATCAGTGTTTGACAGTTTTTTATCTGGAATTCTTTTGATAAGTTTTTCTTAAGAAATTGATCCAGCGAAAAATCAAAAAAATAAAAAAAATAAAAGGTTCTATTGAAAGCCGCTAAAACATCCATCGACGGCCACCATCAAACGGATGGTGGATGCTCTTGAAGCCATTTAAAATTTGGTTTGAAACTGATCAAAGGGTTTTGCCAGCCAAACAACCATAAAATATAACACACACACACACATATATATATGTAGGAGCTTTGTGCTCCAATGGCTGTAGCAAAATATTAGAGAAGAAAAAGAAGAAGAAATGTATGTTTTTTTTCTTCTTTTACAAAGAGCAGCGGTGGCAACAATAAAAGAGGAAGGAGATGAAGCAATGGCTTCCCTTGTGTAAATGTCAAAACAAAGATGGAAAAGAAGAAGAAAAGAAAAAGTCTTCTCTCTTGCAAAATCCATGAAAGTGGCGACTCTGACTTAAGAAAAGGGGGAGAAGAAATTTAGGGTTTCTCTCTCCTTTAAAATCTACTTTAATAACAAAACAAAAAAATCGTGGGCAGCCTCTATGCTGAAGTTAAAGAAGCATGGGTTTATTCTTCTTTTGAAGTTTGGGCTTCAAATGTTGCATTGCCCATCCGAAATTGACCTGTTTTATTTAGGGAAATTTCCATAAAACACTATCTTTTAGTAGTAATTAGCTATCTATAGATACCATTTGCTATATTACGGATTATAGATACCTTTTATGTGGTTATAAGATGTATTTAAGCTATTGTATTCACGAATACAGTAGCAAAAATAGGCGTGAATCAGGGAAGTCCAGCTAATCAGTTGTTGTATTCGAGTGTATTCGACTATATTCATGGCGTGAAACATGGGATTACAACTAGACACATGGCGTGAAATAGGGGATTACACTGTTTTTAAAAGGGAAAGTGAATCAATTAACATAATAGACTCCTAATATAACTCAACAAACTCAATTATAACACATAAATTTTGTATTTTCAGTTATAAAAAAGATTCTCAACCAAAAAATACCCCAAAAACATAGCAATCTTCAGAGAAATTATATAATACATCTGAATACATAAATTTTATATTAATTAAAAAAACTTATGAATACATTCATGGCATATAGCGAAATAGTGAATACGATGAAATACATAGAATACAGCGGGATACATTGAAATACAATGAAAAAAAAGACAGAGAATACAATAAAGTACATGGATACAACGAGATACATTGAATTACAATGAAAAAAAAGACAATGAATACAATGAAAATCATGAAAATACAGTGTAATACGTTGAAATTACATTGAAATATATTAAAAGAAATGTTCTTCTTCAACGCGAAAAAAAGAAATCGTCACTTAGTGGATCTCCGAAACCGAATCCTCTTTCCACGACCGCCGCCATCTCCTTGTTGGACTTGAAATTATGAGCAATATTCTCATGTTGAAGTTGATGAAAATCTTGAAAATTTTGAGTACTACTCAAATGATCAGAATCTTGAACGATCAGAATCCCACGAAATTTTATTGCTGCAATGTCATGAGCCGCCGCCAACTCCTCTACTGCAGTTCAATTCCAGAAGAAGACAAAGCAAAAAGAATGAAAAAAAGTTGATTAGCGTATAAAGGGAGGGGAAAGTGGGAAGGGATAGAAAGAAAATCGTTGGAAGGAAGAGGAGATCGGAACTTTTAATGGGATAGGGGAAGATAATGGGATGTATCAAAGTAGAGAGAGAAAGAAAATAGTGTAACTGATTAGCGTATTTAGTGGCTTAGGGCTAGGAGGTAACCAAAATTTAATATTTTGCTATAAACCTTAAAAGGTATCTATAGAATATAATTTTTTTAAATGATATTTATTTAAAATAAATAAGGTGTTAACCTTTGCTATAAGAGGTAAAAATTCCTTTTATTTATGGCAGATTTAAGACATTGGGCTAAAGGCCCGCTTTTATATGTCTTGATTAATTTTATTGTGGGCTAATGGGCTAAATAAAATTTAAATTTAATTCAGTAATTTTTTTAATAAATTTCAGATTATTAAAATTAGTCTTATGCACTTAATTTTCAGAATATAAATTTAGTATTTATATTCTTTTATGAAATCTATAATTGTTTTATTATCCCAATTGCTTGTAATGTTAATTTATTTAACATTAAATTTATTTGTTAATTTGTTTAACATACTTGAAATGTTAATTTGTTTAACATTAAATTTATTTGTTAATTTGTTTAACATGCTAAAAGTGTTAATTTGTTAATTCGTTTAACATGCTTGAAATGTTAATTGTTTTAACATTACTTTGGTTAATTAGTTTAACAAATGCTTTATGTTAATTTATTTAGCATGAATTAGTTTAATATTAACAATACTTGTTAATTTGTTTAACATGTATAATATGTTAATTAGTTTAACATTAAAGTAAATTTTATGTGAATTTGTATAGCATGTAATGAATATTAATTAGTTTGACATTAATTTTATTTGCATGCTAATATAAGTTATTTGTTAACTTATAATCCACATGGAATTATAAATTCATGCAAGATGATTATGTTGTCTTAAATATGATTAAGACACTTATCTAGATAATTGAATAGGTCAATTTTTATAATATTTTAATTCTTGGACGATGATTGGGAACATAATGAACTTTCGACTCCATAATTAATATATGTATTTATTAACTTAATCAATTGATGCTTAGTTTCATAATATGTATGTATGTTGAACATCGTGCCTTGCGTTATTTTTTTTACAAGATCCTCATTTTATTTTTTATTTTGTTAAAGAATGACTACTGCTTCGAAAAACATTGTTGCTGAGCTCAACAAAGGGTTGAAACTCAATGGTGACAATTATGAAACCTGGAGCTTGAAAGTCCAGTATGTGTTAGAGGAGCAAGAGGCTCTGGAGGCCATCAACAATATCATGAATGAGCCTGAGGAAGGCAACACTGCTCAGCATAGGCGTGAGCGTGAAGCCTATGACAGTTGGAAGAAAAAGAACTTCATTGCTTGCATTATGTTGTTGAGCACCTTAGATGATGACATTCTAAGGGAGTTTAAGGATTACCAAAGAGCTATGGATCTTTGGAATGCTTTGAGTAAAGGGTTTGGTACCTGTTCCACTGCAAGGCTGAGATCCTTAACGATCAAATTTGACTCATATAAGAAACTCCCAGAACATTCAATGAAAACACATCTGAGGCAAATGACAAATATGATCGGGGAGTTAAAAGATGCTGGTCATGTGTTGACTGATGAACAACAAATTCAAGTTGTCATATGCTCTTTATCTAGTTCTTGGGATCATATGAAAATGCATTTGACCCATAATGAGCGAATCACAACTCTGGAAGATGTCCGGAGACACCTTGAGTTAGAGGAGGAACGACTTGAGGCTGCAAAGCCAATAGCTGAGTTGCACATGGAAACAACCTCCAAAATCAAGAGTGATTCAACGAAAAGGAACTGGGGAAAGAAGAGAGGGTCACCTCAAGTTCAGCTTGCTAAAAGAGCAAAGACTGAAAAAGGCAAGAACAGATGTCTCAAACGTGTGAAAGTTGCTAAAGTGAAATGCTATAATTGTGACAAGAAAGGTCACTATGCTAGAGATTGCTCTGAGCCTCCTAGAAAGGTATTTCATGATGCTCGAATTAGTGAACTTTGTGTTTCTAGTTCTGTTTTTCTAACTGAATCTAATCCTTTGTGGATTATAGACTCAGGAGCAGCGGACCACATAGCATGGGAACGTAGTGCCTTTGTTGAATTTCGGTGATTTCCACGTGGAACAAAGTGGATATATGTAGGCAACAACAATAAAGTTGTTGTTGAAGGGATCGATACATGAAAGTTAGTCATGCGTGGTGGTCGAGATCTAATACTACACTATGTTCTCTTTGCACCAACAATTCGCCGAAATGTTATTTCAGTTTCAGTTTTGCTTAAGTTAGGATTTGACTTGTTTTCTCATGGCAATTCTGCCAAGTTGACTTTCGGTTCAACATTATTTGGTTTTGGTCATGTGACTGGAGGTTTAATTATTATAGATTTAGATTATGATTCATTTAATAATAATGCTAGTTTTTCTATGTTTGTTTCTTCACATAAATATGATAGTGATGTAAACATATAGCATGCTAGACTTGGTCATATTGGCCAACAAAGAATGCAAAGGTTAGCAAAATAAGGTTTGCTTTCCAGCATTGAACATGTGAAATTGTCCACTTGTGAAAATTGTCTAGGTGGAAAATCTGCAAGAAAACCTTTTGGTCAGGCGACTAGAGCCGAATATCCTTTGCAATAAGTCCATTCGGACATCTGTGGGCCTATAAATGTTAGGGCTAGGCATGGAGCAAGTTATTTCATCACATTTATTGATGACTTTACCCGTTTCAGTTATCTCTATTTGATTTTCCACAAATCAGAAGCAATAAGTTGTTTCAAAAGCTATATGAGCTTAGTGGAAAATCAATTAGACAAGAAGATAAAAGCTCTTCGAACTGATCATGGTCGTGAATATTTATCAACTCAGTGTAATAATTTATGTGATGAAAAGGGAATAGTTCATCAGTTGACTATCCCAAATACTCCACAATAAAATGATGTTGTAGAGAGAAGTAACAGAACGCTCATAGAAATGGTTAGGTCAATGATGGCACAAGCTAACCTCCCAATTAGTTACTGGTGTGATGCGTTGCTTACTGCTACCTTTGTACTTAACTGAGTGCCTACAAAATCAGTTACTACCACTCCATATCCATATGAGTTATGAACTGGGAGACAACCCGACCTAAGTGTATTAAGACCTTGGGGTTGTGCTGCCTATACATATGATTCCTCTCACAAATATGGCATTGGGCCCGAAGGGAAAGAAAAGTATTTTTATAAGATACTCTGAAACCTCAAAGGGTTATGTGTTTATAGGCCAGCAAGACAGTGGGAGTGTAACTGAGTTTGAATCACGAGATGTCACATTCTTAGAGGATGAGTTCCCAAAGAAGGGAGAGGTAGGTCAAGACCTAACCTTATTTGAGATAATGGATCAAGAAGTACAAGGATCACTTAATTCGAGTGGGAGAATTTTAGCAGATGATGAATTAGTTTCTCATCAAAGACCTCCTTCATCATCAAATGCGAATGAGAGTAATCCTTCTGCTTTTAGTGGAAGTGACCAAATGGATCTTGTTCCAAGTGGGAGCGAGATGATCACAGATCTTGTTCCAAGTGGGAGCAGAATGAATGATCTTGATCCGAGTAGGAGCAACATTGATCCAAATGGGAACAACGATGAATCATAAGTAAGATGTGGTTCTCATAAAAAGATTCCTCGTCGACGATTTGATATTGAAGGTGGAGAACTATTTATGATGCTCCTACAAGAAGAAAACGAGCCTAAAAATGTAAAAGAGGCTCTCTCATGCCCTTCTAAGGATAAATGGACAAAAGCAATGGAAGATGAATTGGAGTCTATGAGAGTCAACAAAGTTTGGGAACTAGTTGACCTCCTTAAAAGACGCAAAGCAATTGGGAGCAAATGGATTCTCAAAATTAAGCTCAAGGCTGATGGTACAGTTGAGAGATATAAGGCTCGACTGGTGGCGAAAGGGTATACACAGCAGAAAGGAATAGACTACGAAGAGACATTCTCGCCTGTTGTACGATTCATCTCGGTTCGCCTGGTTCTAGCTATTGTTGCAAGCCTGGATCTTGAATTATATCAGATGGATGTAAAGACTGTCTTTCTCAATGGAGAACTAGATGAAGAAATCTATATGGAACAACCTGAGTGTTTTATTGAAAAGGGTCACGAACAAAAGGTTTGTAGACTTTTGAAGTCTATTTGTGGCCTCAAACAATCTTCAAGCCAGTGGTATATACGCTTTCAAAATGTTCTTGTATCTAATGGTTTTACCATGATGGATGAAGACCATTGCGTATATACCAAGAGATCAAGAAACAAGCTTGCGATTTTAACGTTGTATGTAGTTGACATACTTATAGCTGAAAATGATAAGGAATTTATAACCGAGATAAAGTCATGGTTATCATCCCAATTTGAGATGAAAGATATGGGTGAAGCTGTAAATATTCTTGGAGTTAAGATTTCAAGAGATCGTCCAAAGAAACTATTGTATCTCTCACAAGAGAATTACATTATCTTGAACGATTTAATATGCAAAATAGTAGCCCAGTTGAAACTCCTATCAGTAAAGGCCATACCTTGGGAAGTCAGATGTGTCCTAAGACTCCTGAAGAGACAGAAAGAATGAGCCGAATTTCTTATAGGAGCACAGTCGAAAGTCTAATGTATGCTATGGTGTGCACTAAACCTGATATCTATCAAGCAGTTGGCTTGGTAAGTAGATATCATACCGACCCAGGTTTAGGACATTAGCAAGCAGTAAAGAGGATCATGAGATATCTGAAGGGAACTGCTTATTATGCCCTTTCTTATCAAGGCGGCAAGGATCTGCGATTAGTTGGATACAATGATGCTGATCATGGAGGAGATCTAGACGAGAAGAAGTCTACCTCATGATATATATTCTTACTCAGTGATGGGGCCATATCATGGAGTACTAAGAAACAATCATGTGTATCATTATCTACGACGGAAACCGAATTCGTGGCTCTCGCATCAGCAGCACAAGAAGCCATTTGGTTGAAAAAGTTCTTGGAGCACTTGTTGGATATTGCTGAAAATACTAAACCAGTATTAGTCTACTGTGACAGTGAGGCTACAATATCCTCCACCAAGGATCCAAAGTTTCATTGTAAAACCAAACATATAGATATCAAGTATAACTATGCGAGAGACATGGTTAGACGCAAGTAGTGAATGTGAAGTATGTGTCTACAAAAGATATGTTAGCAGATCCATTGACCAAGCCTTTGTCTAGAGATGCATTTGTGAGACACACTAGGTCTCAAGGCTTGCGTAGACTCTGAGATACTTTATTTTGTTCTTTATTTTCCTGTGTTCTCAAACTGATGTTCTTTGATTATCAATAAAGTTGATTTACATATATACATATTTTTATTGTTGAATGTTATGTACATTCTTTATTCATTTTTTATAAGTATGTTGAGTAGACATGAGGTTGGCCTTCTCACATAGGAAACCGCCTCGTTATCTTAGTGATGTGAGGAGATGAGACATGATTTTAAGCAAAATTATCATAAGGATAATTTGAGAGCTATTCGCTTAAAATCAGAATGTCGCTTAAACAATGACATAAGGTCATTAGGGTGAAAAATGTTCACCTAGTCTACTTTGTGAGCCAGATGCAAGTTAAAAAGGATATTGTAGATCAAAGAACTCAAATTTAGATACTTATGGTGTCTAAATATCATTTGTACAACATTCTTTATGAGATAAAGACATACGCTCCTTGGGAAAAGGGAGAAAATGTTGTAGCACATGTTTCATACCATGTGTGCTAATGTCGACCCATTGGGTTAACATAAGTCCATTCTCAACTTATTGTTGTGTGAGACCCAGAGCTTTTATGATAGCTCAAAATTTTGTACCCTTAGAGACTCTAATCAGATACTTGAGACTTAGTGTGATGTTAGCTATCTTAGTGTGTTTCCAAAAGACCATGAACATAGATACGGTCTAGCGGAGCATAACTAGAAAAGCAGTCATACTAATGTTAAGGGAATCGTGAGAAGAGGAAGATCATTGATGGAATCTCATTTATTTATATTCACTGGTGCACCAATTATGACTTATGATTTATGATTGTGAATACAAGAAATAATGATATATGAGATTTTGAGACTATATCAAATGTGATTTACATGATCTAAGGTACTGCATACTTTATGATCTACTTGCAGGTTTACACTCGACGAGAGGCTATATACTCCTAACAGATATATAACACTTAGCTCTCACAGTATGCTGGTCGCACGGTCTACTTCCCTGTATGAATGATTGAGGAGATGAGAACATGTTTCTCATATTAGATGAGCACTCCCATTATGTGTGAGTGGGAGATGTAGGAAAATTGGGTCCACCCATAAGGGGTGCTTTAAGGCCCAATAGGGTTATTAGTTAACCTTAATATTTTCTATATAAGTACACTTAGTGTGTACATTAAAGAATACTTGAAGCAGTAGTTTTCACGTGCTCTTTCTCTCTCTCAATTAGAAATAAGGGTTTAGACTGTGGAATAGGGGGTTGTTCCAACACAGCGACAACCACCGTCAACCAATAATTCCAGTTGCGGTTCAATCCGTTTTCCGCTTCCGCACCACAAAGAACAAGTAAGTTCTCGTTTTACTATTTACGTGTTATCAATATGTTTAAATTAACGTGTTCCTTCACCAACTGTGTCATATGATAGCATGACCATTCACTCCTCTTCCACTTTTAAAAACAATCAAATAGAAATGGAAATAACAGAAGAATTGTATGACATACAAAGTGCGGTAGGTGTACACGTATTTATGCATGAAAAGCTTGCAAGTGATAACTGTATTTCAAAAATCATTACTACTTGGACGTATACACATAATAATTTACACTTTAATTTGAACACACATCATACACACGACTCTCGTCGAATATCAATATTGACATTATGAAAAATATAATACGTGGGGGGAGTGGCAGCTATGATGTTGATAATGAAGAAGAAGCAACAACAGCTAGCTGCTGCTTGCTTATGTCCAAATTTTATATTTATATTAATGAAATCACTTTCTCTCTATATATATATAAGAACCCAATCACTAATACCTAATGTCGTTATCTTAGAATTTAAAACCCATAAATTTTAAATCCGATCCTGACTCCGCCCAAATGTGATTGCAATCGATTGCCTCGCACCTAGTTTAAGACATTTTCGATCGGAACAGTGGCAGCAGGCAGTTTCCACTGCAAATCGTATACTCTAACCATTGGATAGAGTGGAAGAGGTGATAATGTTCTTGTAATAAGATGTTGTTTAATTGGAGATGACAAAACTTGTTCGCAATTTTTAGTATAACGGATTAATTGTAGGCGAATTCAAAATTTTAAACAAATAGATATAGAGTACTAGCTACTCCATTAATGTTCCTAAAATGTCGAATTGCCTCGAATATAATAATAATAAAAAAATTACAATTGTTCAATCATACGTATGGTACAAGTTGACAGCAGTGAGTGCAGGTATACTCATTTTCCAAATTAAATACTATGTCCTCCGACGCCAATTAATAACAAAAATGTTATGACTGTTATGAAATAAAAGCAATTTAGTAAAACATGAACAACAAATAGAGAGAATGATGAGATTTTCTTTTTCAATTGTGTGTTTTTTCCTATCTATTACAAGGCCTTTATATAGGCATAAAATGTGAAAAAAATATGTCATGGAATATGTTATTGAACATACAAATTATGTCATTGAATATGTCATTAAGCATTTTAGATGAAGATCATGGAAGAAGAGTAGACATCCATCATAATGTGATATTCATCATAACACTCCCCCTTGGATGTCCATAGATAATGTGCCTTGTTAAAAACTCTCTAAAAAAAATATTGGGATGTACATAGTTATTTATGAAATGCATTGCTTGCTGCCTCATTAAAAACCTTACCAGAAAAACCCAGTGGGATAAAACCTTGGTTAAGGAAAAGAGTGCAGCGTATAGTTACTCCCCCTGATGAAAAATCACTTAATGTTTCGAAGACGACGTATTCCAATCTTATATATCAGCTTTTCAAATATTGAGGTTGGTAATGCCTTAGTGAACAGATCAGCCAAATTATCACTTGAACGAACTTGTTGAACATCTATTTCACCATTCTTCTGAAGATCATGAGTGAAAAAGAATTTTGGTGAAATGTGTTTTGTTCTATCTCCTTTGATATATTCTCCTTTCAATTGAGCTATGCATGCAGCATTGTCTCCATACAATATTGTTGGAATATTCTCTTTCGAAGAAAAACCACACGTTTGCTGAATGTGTTGAGTTATAGATCTTAACCAAACGTATTCTCGACTTGCTTCATGAATGGCTATTATCTCTGCATGATTTGAAGAAGTAGCAACCATAGTTTGTTTTGTCGAACGCCATGATATGGCTGTACCTCCACTTGTAAATAAATAGCCTGTCTGAGATCGACCTTTGTGTGGATCAGACAAATATCCTGCATCTGCATAACCAATCAACGATGGCTTGGATTCGTTTGAATAAAATAAACCCATATCAATGGTCCCTTGGAGGTATCTGAATATATGTTTAATACCATTCCAGTGTCTTTGTGTTGGCGAAGTACTAAATCTTTTCGGTGTATGTTGATTGATGGACAAATATTCCATCTTTCATATACTCAATTTGTAGACCAAGACAAAATTTTGTCTTTCCAAGATCTTTCATTTCAAATTCTTTCTTCAAACAGTCTATTGTTTTTGGAAGCTCCCCAGGAGTTCCAATGATATTTAAATCATCAACATACACGGCGATTATAACAAATTCATATCCAGACCTTTTTATAAAGACACAAGGACAAATTGGATCATTCTTGTACCCTTCTTTCAACAGGTATTCACTCAGGCGATTGTACCACATACGACCTGATTGTTTCAATCCGTATAAAGATTTCCGAAGCTTTATTGAACAAGTTTCTCGAAAACTTTTATATGCTTCTGGCACTTTAAATCCCTCAGGTACTTTCATAAAAATTTCGTTGTCTAATGATCCATACAAATAGGCTGTAACAACATCCATTAGATGCATATCAAGTTTTTCTTGCACTGCCATATTTATGAGATACCTGAAGGTGATAGCATCCACTACAGGAGAATATGTCTCCATATAATCAATTTCAGGCCTTTGGGAAAACCCTTGTGCCACAAGTCGTGCTTTATATCTAACGACTTCATTTTTATCATTTCGTTTCCGCACAAAAACCCATTTATACCCTACTGGCTTTATGCCTTCAGGTGTTCGAACTATGGGTCCGAAGACTTCACGTTTTCCAAGTGAAGTTAACTCTGCCTGGATAGCGTCTTTCCATTTTGGCCAATCATTTCTCTGTCTACATTCATTGATAGATTTTGGTTCAAGATCCTCATCTTGTTGCATTATTTCAACAGCAACATTATAAGCAAAAATGTTATCGATAACAACATTATTTCGGTTCCATCTTTTCCCGATTGAGACGTAACTTATTGATATCTCTTCATTTTCATTATTTTCAGGTACCTGGACCTCCCCTAAAGTCTTATCATTTGTTACGTCTTGGGGCTCTTCTTGAGCCACTACCTCCGTGTTATGTTCACTTTGATCATTTGCTCCTTTTCTTCTTCAAGGATTTTTATCTTTAGAACCGATTGGTCTACCATGTTTCAAGCATGGATTAGACTCATTTGCTTCAATAATTGTCCTGCCGGGATATCAACTCGAATTGGTGCATTAGCAGCTGGAATACGTGACTTGGTCACCCTTGGTAGGTCAGTGAATGCATCTGGCAATTGATTTGCAATATTTTGCAAATGAATAATCTTTTGAACCTCTTGTTCACGTTGATTTGTTCGAGGATCTAAATGAGACAGTGATAATGCATTCCAATCTATATTCTTTTTCAGCTGCTTTTTTCTCCCCCTAATGTTGGATATACTGATTCATCAAAATGGCAATCAGAAAATCTTGCCGTAAATAAATCTCCAGTCATCGGTTCTAGATATTTTATAATTGAAGGAGATTCATATCCAACATATATCCCCAACCTTCTTTGAGGACCCATCTTTGTGCGTTGTGGTGGAGCAATTGGAACATTTATCGCACAACCAAAGATCCTAAGATGGGAAATATTTGGCTCCTGACCAAAAGCCAATTGCAATGGGGAGACTTTATGATAACTTGCGGGTCTTATCCGCACAAGTGATGCTGCGTGCAAAATAGCATGACCCCATACTGAAATTGGAAGTTTTGTTCTCATAAGCATTGGTCTAGAAATTAATTGGAGGCGTTTGATCAATGATTCTGCTAGACCATTTTGTATATGAACATGAGCAACCGAATGCTCAATTGTTATCCCAGTTGAAATACAATAATCATTAAAGGCTTGGGATGTAAACTCACCAACATTATCAAGACGGATTGTCTTAATTGCATAATTTGGAAATTGTGCTCTTAGCTTTATTATTTGAGCCAACAATCTCGCAAATGCCATATTGCGAGTTGATAGTAAGCACACATGTGACCATCTTGTAGATGCATCTATCAAAACCATATAATATTTGAATGGTCCACATGGAGGGTGAATGGGCCCACATATATCACCTTGTATACGTTCCAGAAATGCAGGGGATTCCATCCTAACTTTAATAGTTGATGGTCTAATAATTAATTTTCCTTGAGAACATGCAGCACAAGAGAATTCCTTAAATTGAAGAATTTTCTGATTCTTCATTGCATGTCCATGTGAATTCTCAATTATTTTACGCATCATATTAGAACCAGGATGGCCCAACCGGTCATGCCAAATAATAAAATTATCTTGATTAGTAAACTTCTTGTTTACTACGGCATGTGTTTCAATCCTGCTAATACTTATGTAGTATAAGCCGGAGGAAAAAGCGGGTAACATTTCAAGCACATATTTCTTACCGGACGTTATTGTAGTAATATAAAGATATTCAATCTTTTCATCATTTGTAATCTCAATATGATAGCCATTTTGGCGAATATCTTTGAAACTTAATAAGTTTCTTTGAGATTTACTACAATATAGTGCTTCATCAATAGCCAAATTTGTTCCTCCTGGTAGTAATAAATTGGCTCTTCCAGAACCTTCAATTAATCTTGTACTACCGGATATTGTATCAACATTCGCTTCTTTCATTACCAAATAAGAGAAATATCTCTTATCTTTTAAAATAGTGTGTGTTGTAGCACTATCCAGAAGACATATATCATCTTTATTAATCTTGAGTCCAACTGAAGACTGTGGAATTTTCATATTCTTCATAAAAAAAAAAGACAAATAATACATCATAAGAAATATGAAAGACAAGCAAAAAAAACATTAAGAAATACATTAGAAATATAGAAACTAGCAACACATGATGCATTAGGAAAATACAATCAAGAAAAAATAAACTAGTTGCAAACATAAACATAACAACTTTTATAACTTCATTCTTCAGTCAATATCCTCAAAGAAGTCTCCAACTTCTAAATGAGTAATATTTGTTAGGCCTTCAAAATCATCATCTTTATATGCAAGATGTGCCTTAGAATCATATTTATTTGAGGGACCTGCTTCATCATTATTATTTTGAAAATTCAAGTGTGCCTCCACATTATTTTCTTTTTTCTTGAGGGAGGCTTGATAAAGTTTGACAAAATGTTCTGGCGTACGACAAATGCGTGCCCAATGACCTCTCATACCACATCGGTGACACATACTAGCTTTACCTTTTGAATGATTAATTTGAGAACCCTTATTGTTCTCCAATTTATTTCCACCATAATGACGATAATTGTTTCGTCCCCTGCCACGTACACGTTTACGACAATGTCCACGACCACGGTAATTATTTTGTTTTCTTTCAAACTTATCATATGTTGCTACAACATTCACTTCCGGAAATGGAGCTGACCCAGTGGGACGGGCTTCATGATTTTTCATTAATAGAGTATTATTTTGCTCAGCCACAAGTAGGCATGTGATTAACTCAGAATATTTCTTAAAACTTTTTTCATGATATTGTTATTGTAGCACCACATTTGAAGCGTGAAAAGTAGAAAATATTTTTTCCAATAAGTCCTCATCTGTGATAGTGTCTCCACATAATTTTAATAGAGAACTTACTTTAAAGATAGCAGAATTATATTCACTTACAGTTTTAAAGTCTTGCAACCTTA
Organism: Nicotiana tabacum; assembly: GCF_000715075.1. Lineage (NCBI taxonomy): Eukaryota > Viridiplantae > Streptophyta > Magnoliopsida > Solanales > Solanaceae > Nicotiana > Nicotiana tabacum. The sequence goes on from NC_134080.1 coordinate 17,269,012, forward strand.
AATGTATCCACTCATACCGAGCTTTCGGTAATACCGTAAGTTTTAGGTGGTCATATCGATCCTTCAAATTAATCCATAATTCAAGTGGATCGTTTACTATTAAATATTCAGTTTTTAACCCTTCATGTAAATGATGGCGAAGGAAAATCATGGCCTTCGCTTTATCCTGATTTGATGCTTCATTTCCTTGTATAATCGTATTTCCAAGACCTTTAGCGTCAAGGTGAATTTCAGCATCAAGGACCCATGATAAATAGTTCTTCCCGGTGATGTCAAGTGCCACAAATTCAAGTTTTGATAAATTTGACATAGTGAAAACTATCATAAAAGATGAATAAGTTAGAGAAATAATTATAATAATAAACAATTAATGAAACAAATCGATTAAGGTAAAAGAAATGAAAATAAAGCTATATCATGTTAGCAATCTACTATTTCATTTTATTCATGCCATAAAATAGAAACTATATATTATTTCATTTCACTTTATATTATTGATATATATATATATATAGAATTTATTAATAGAATTTAACGTTTTATTAGTTGCAGTGACTAGATAATGTATACACTACATACATATGCATACATTTTTTTTAATGGTATTGTGTCAGGTGTGAAAAACAACATGATAAACAAAAATATGAAAAAGGGAACAACAACATGAATGATGTAAATTATCAAAAATTGCAAAGAAAAATTTAGGTTGTAAGAATTAAGCATATGATATATGTACTGCCATAAATAAAATGATTATAATGATACATACCTCAATAAAATATGGCTCAACTTAGCTGGAGTTAAGAATAAAATTAGAGCTTCGTGCTGATAACGTGTTATGAAATAAAAGCAATTTAGTAAAACATGAACAAGAAATAGAGAGAATGAAGAGAGTTTCTTCTTCAATTGTGTGTTTTTTCCTATCTATTACAAGGCCTTTATATAGGCATAAATGTCATTGAACATATAAAATATGTCATTGAATATGTCATTAAGCATTTGAGATTAAGATCATGGAAGAAGAGTAGACATCCACCATAATGTGATATTTATCATAACACTCCCCCTTGGATGTCCATAGATAATGTGCCTCGTTAAAACCTTACTAGAAAAAAACCCTATGGGAAAAATTCCTAGTAAAGGAAAAAGAGTACACATGTTTAGAAATAGTCTTTTGGTTGCCTCGTTAAAAACCTTGCAAGGAAAAACCCAGTGGGACAAAACCTTGTAAGGGAAATAGAATACAACACGTATTAACTCCCCCTGATGAGAGCATCAATCATTCAATAACGGATTTAATGCTTGATGATGGGCAATGAATATGATAGAATAAATATATAATAAATGTAGATAATGACAATAAGTGTAATAAGACAGGATCTACCACCCAATTATTGTGTGATTGGAATGTTCCTTTCTCCTGTCAGCGACGTGGAAAAGAGATAAATGAAGATGGATGTAGAATCTTTGGATCTTGTGAACAAAAATAGAACAACATGTGCTTGAATAATATAATGAGTGAACAAGACAACTTTTGTATATATCTTTATGGTCAACCTTTACACAATGTGTTCTTATAAAAAAGGTGCAGATTCTCCTTTTGTTCTCTATCTCTTCCTATTTATAAGGGATATTTTTCAAAAACCCTAAAACGTACAACATAAAGAATATCCAAAGGAATATTCTCTGTCTATCTGTGAACCTATTTTACCGTTATTTCTTCACCTCGGCTGCCCATTCTGACACCAGCCTTTTTAAGAGTGACCTTCGGTCATCACACCATGGTCAACCCCGTCCTTTGTCTTATTTATCCGCTACTGCCGAGTAGCCAAATTTGGACTCATACAACAACAGAAGTATAACATTTTATAACGGGAATGTACAAATAACAACGTACCCAGTGAAATTTCACAAGTGAGGTCTGTAAAGGGTAGTGGGTATGCAGACATTACTCCTACCTTTGCGAAAGTAGAGATATTGTTTCGGATAGACCCTCCATTCAAGGAAAACATAAACCCATCAATCATTAAAAGAAAAAACGATAGTGAAGAAGCTAAAAGGCAGTAACAACAACAAAATATAAGGTAACCAAAGCAAAAAACCTAGCAGATAATAATGGAAAACTAAGAACTAAGAAAGTAACAACATATAGAGGGTGTTTGGTAAGCTTATAAGCTGATCAAATTGGCTTATAACTTATAAGTATGTTTTGGCTTTTCTATGCGTTTGGTAAATATCCAAAGTGGTTATAGGTTAAAATCAGCCATACGCCATAAGTTGATCACCCCCAACTTATGACTTTTTATCTTACAAACACTTTTAGTTTGACCAAAACTTTTACTAGTTTATCCTTAATAATATTTTTTAATTTACAAAATATTTTTTCCAAAATAAATTTTTTAATTTTCTCTTCATTTCATATTTGTTGTTTATCATTTTATCTACAAAGAAAACTTTTTAATTCATAACATTTTGTAAAAAGTTTAAGGGTATTTTATTTAACAAGAGAACAGCTTATCAGCACTTTTCTATTAAACATATCAACTGTTTATTATTAATTTCAGCACGTCTATCCAAACACGTAAATGTTTATTTAAAAAACCAGTTTCAATACTTAAAAATACTTTTCAACACCTCAAGTTTATCAGCTATTTACAATCAACTAATCCAAACAGGCTCATAGTTCCTCGTGAAGATCCTAGCGGTAAAACCTGAGAAATAACACACTTAAATGCATGATTGTTGCAATTTACCTCGAACCCTACTTAGGTAAAATGCATTGGTGTAACATGATGGTTGATGCATGTGAATGGAAGATCATATAATTGGTGTACAAAATCCAACTTGCACAGACACTTGAGAATGGAGAAGAACATGGCAAAAGTAGGGAAGTTAATTTCTTGGTTGACTATAATAGATATATACAGAGATCTCATTGATCTATAGACAAAATAGTCCAAGCTCTCATACATTGCCGTAGTTGCAGTAGTAAAACAAAGAATAAGTGAAGGTTTGAGTGGCTGTGCTACACTTCAAAATAGCATTATTTGATTACATATGCACTTGTCTCTACTCTTTCATGCTCTGCCCAATAAGTTCCACAAAGTAAAATTTTTTTCTTCCCACCCGATCTGATATCTGCTTTAGGGTACAATTAAATACAAATTCGTGCTAGAAAATTTCACAACCGGGATAAAAGGCTCCCTAATAACTGTAATTCCACATCTACAAAATAAATTTTCAACTCTTTGCTATTTAGAGCTTGTTTAACTCCCCCACCCCCAAAAAATCACTAATTATTGCCTTTTTTACATTTTTGTGAAAAATACACGTCCCATTCTCGTGCTAGGACATTGTTTACGGCTTTTTTAAACTTATTTATTAACATAACAATAAAAAGTAGTATATATAAATCATCAGGCACTCATGCAGTAACCATTGATTGTTTTTCTGCATAATAATATTCATATTTGGTGAAGGCACCTAGCTAATAATGGGTTCGATAAATTACAGAATTAAAACTTGTAATTGTAAATAGGTGTAAATCATAATTATATATAAACTTTAACAATTGTGTCTTCTCTCACATTGCAAATAGTGCTCCTACATATACAAAACACTTGAAGTGAGAGTTCTATCAAATTTTCTGACGTATGTATTGTACTATATGTAAAGATTTATTTTGGAAGCACACAACTAGTTCTAATTTTTATTTTATTTATTAAATTGTCTGAATTAACCTTTTCTTTTGCGAGAACAAATTCAAGATAATAAGATCGTCTTAGTCTTCATCAAAAAGATACGTCATACGTTAATGTAGAATGTAGACAAATATAGATAAATTATGAGATACAAGAACAAGATAAAAAAATTGTGCCTACTTATCTATTATTCGTGGCCCATACTGAAAGGGGGACTAAATTTTTTTTTTTTTTGGCTGAAGAAAATATTTGACTCAAAAGATATTGAAACCTTTTTTGAACAAATCAATCAAAAAGGGGTAAATCTTACTCAGACATAATAAATTCCAGATCAAAGAGCTAGCAGTATGGATCATATGTAAGATGAAGAATGTAAATGATCTTATTGAGATTCAATATTGTGTCTTCCATCAATCGATGAGAAGACAAGTTTACATATTTTTCTAGAGATTAATTCCTGTCTATCAAGAATATTAGGAGAGAGCTTTTTAGCTTTAGAGAGAGATAGGAAGAGCCACCTCCTTCATTGAAAGCTTTCCCTTGCTATATATAGTCGTGGCACCCTTGCCCTTTGCGTGGCCCGACATCCTCTTGCCTCCAATGTGTCTTAGTTGTGCTTTTAGGCGCCGCTCTTTCCGACTCGATGGATGTCGGGAAAGGGATATGGAGCGGGCTATACTATCTTTCGTTGCCCGATCACTTAGGCGGGACGTCGGTCAACTCAGTCATGATGGTCAGATTCTAACCAAACAGTTAGCCCCTCCGTCTGTCAGGGTCGTCCTCTGTCGGGCTAGGCAGACGGATCATGATTGTTACGAATTCGAGCGAAATCTGACTTTTGACTCTTCGTCCTTAGTTACATTTGTTGGGTTTTTGGCGGAGCGACGGTGTTCTTTCGATTCCCATGGACTATTGCGGTGGTTTCGGAACCGAAACGTCATTTGGTATCAAAGAGTTATTTTGTGGTTACCACCATTATTACACACGTTCCTGGGGAACCAAAATGTTTCGTGCCCTATCAGATTCGATTAGCGACTCTTGGGTTACGTGCTCAGGGGATTTATGTCTCTTATAAATAGAGGGAGCTTATCATTCGATTGACATACTTCTTTACCTTTTACTTGAGAGAATTCTGCAGATATACTTCCTTTCTGATACCCCAAGTTTCTGCTTGACCTTGTGTTCACTAAAAAATTTCATCCCTTCTTTTCGTTATTTCTTTGGCGTGTCTTCTTATCAAAATGGCTGGCGAGTCTTCTTGCCCCGATCTCCCTGTCACTAGTCCAATACCGGAAAGTGTTGTTCAGGCCGCAAGAGGGGTAGATGCGGTGGAAGATGAGGAGATCTCATCGGTGATTGAGATCCTACCTGCCTTGGGAGAGACTCGACCGACTTCAGTACTCCCGCTAGGGTTGAACCGAAACCTGTCCACTCCATTATGAGAGAAAGGGACATTGAAGATTTGAAGGAAAGGTGGGGAATCCCCAATTACGTTGATATGTGGCCGGCAGTGGGGAAAGACATAGTTCATTTTGACCGCCCCAGGTACTGCGTGTTCTACGCCTACCCCTTCCTTGTAGGGGACACACTTCCTCTTCCTTTGTTGCTGGTGGATTTTTTCCATTTTCACGTGGTATGCCCCGCCCAACTTTCACCGTATTTGTACAAGTTATTCCTTATGCTACTTAAGTACGCGGAACTCGCCGGTCGTGAGGTCACCTTGGACCATATACTCAGCATCTTTGCCCTCAACTTATTCGCGGTATAATGATTCACATGCGTCTTCGGGGGTCGAGGAGTCTTGTGGTGAAGATGGACAACAGGACCAACTGTCATTTCTACGAGAATTATTTTTACGTGTGGACTGGGCACATTGTGGCGGACCCAACGGGATTCCTTGAAAATTGGAATTTTGCGCGTAAGTTTTTGTGTCTTTAATCGGTGAGATGCCCGACTGTATTTTGTTATGGTACTAAACTTTATCATGTCTTTGCAGCTGAGAGATAACCCCTTCCGCCGTCAAAGGTATTCATGACTGGGTGGGTGCAATCCTTCCCCATACAGTGGGGATTCGCACATGGTCGACCTTTCATGATAGGTTCGGACGCAGGCCTCTTACGGGTGAGATGACATTTCTGTCTACTATTCTTCCTCTCTTTTTACTTGGCTTCTTATATGTCGTTTGTCGATGTCAAGGAGAGTTCGGAGAGCAAGGGCTCCTCCGTTAGCTTTTCGTCAGCCGGCCTCATCTACTCACCCTGTCGTGGTACCCATTGCCCGACCTTCATCGAGGGATGCTTCAGTTGAGTCTGCAACCTTGGTTACTCCTGCGAGGGCCACTTCTTAGGACGAGGTCCCGACCTATGTTGTTCGCCCGACGGGTGAATCACCGTCTACTAGGGAAGAGGAAGGGCCATCGAAGAGATGGAGAGTGCAACTTGAGACTACGCCCCTAACAGTGATTCATCTGGACGACTCTCCCACGACGGGCTCTGGAGAGGGTGTTGTCGCGGCTCCCCCCGTAAGGACGGAATCGGCCGTTGCCTTGGCTCAATCAGAAATTCCTACCGTTATTGGTGATCAGCAACCTGTCGTGGCGGAGAATCAGATTTCCAGGGCCGCCATCATAATTTTGAACGTACCTTTATCTTCTGCAGTTAGTCGCGCTCCCCCTTCGACTGCCGAAAGAGGGAAACGTGTGGTGGTCGACGATTATGAATCTGAGTCGGACCTTGACCCTGATGATGTCAGGATGTTTGAGGGGGGCCTTACTCACTCGTTGGTCATGCGAAAGGCTCGGCTCGTATTTTTGAGATCCCTTCGGATACAATCTCTTGTGGGACACGGAGGATCTGGTGCCGCAGTTCAGCATGTTGTGCTCTGAGGCCGAGAACGCAGCCCTTCGGTCCATTCCTGATGTTGATCTGATGGATGAGGTGGCCGCAATGGGCTTGAGGGTATGTTATGCTCACTTTCGCTTTTCCCTCGTCTTTCTTGATGATACGATTTTAACTTGTCTTTGCATTTTTCAGACATATATGGTGGAAGTGGAAAGCATTCGTAGGGCCAACATTCGGGCCAAGATTTTCTTGAAGATGTTGGAGAAGTATCGTCGCTACCGCAACAAGTGCCGCGAGATGCATGAGCGCCTGAAGGCAAACCCTGGTAATCGGGCTCTTGGTGAGGAGTTGGAGAAAAGGGACCAGGAGTTGATGCAAGCTATCCGCAGCAAGAGTGTGCTCGAAGAGCAACTTTGAATTAAGGACAAAGAGTTCGAGTTGGGCAAGGGGGTCGCCGCAGAATGTGAGCATCTGTAGGAGAGATTAAGGTCTATGCAGGAGAAGATGGATCAGAACTTGATCAAGGTCGAGGCAATGAGCGTGGAATGGATAGGGAAATTGACCGTGCTGGAGAACAAGGTCGTTGGGTTGGAGAGCATCGAGGGTGCTTGGTCCGAGGCTTCATCGAGGGCGGCAGCCCTGAAGAACACCATCTGCATCCTCCAATCCGAATAGGAATCGGAATGAGCAACGGCTACCCTCATGGAGGTGAGGCTCGAGGAGCACATCAGCGATATCGATCAAGAGGCATCGGTTCTGGGAGATCGGGTCACAACACTGGAGGCAAAAAATGGTCGATTGTTGGCTCAGATAGAGTCTTCCTCCACCGCCATTCCCCGCCATATGCACGAGCTTTGGGTTTACGCCGAAGCCCAGTGGGATATATATAAGAGTTTGTGGGAGGCGGGTACTGTGACTGAGGCTACCTATGAAGAAGCGCGAGTGAAAGCGCGGGAGGCTCGCATCAATTGTGGGTATGATGCGGCGACTCCTGAAGCTAATGGGCGTGCAGATGATGGTAATGTAGGGCTTCTTGGATATGGTGATGGTGACGCTGATGACGCCGAATGAAGAATGTTGTCGAACTCTTCTCTTTAAAGGGTGTTATTTCAAACTTATCAAAATAGTAACCCATCATCATTTGATCGAGGTCAAACTCTTCTCTTTTTGGCGAAGGCCCTTGGCCTTAAAGGGTGCTATTTCAAACTTATCGAAATAGTAATCTGTCGTCGTTCGATCGAGGTCGAACTCTTCTCTTTTTGGCGAAGGCCCTTGGCCTTAAAGGGTGTTATTTCGAACTTATCGAAATAGTAACCCGTCGTCATTCAATCGAGGTCGAACTCTTCTCTTTTTGGTAAAGATACTTGGCCTTAAAGGGTTTATTTCGAACTTATCAAAATAGTAACTCATCGTCGTTCGATCGAGGTCGAAGTCTTCTCTTTTTGGCGAAGGCCCTTGGCCTTAAAGAGTGTTATTTCGAACTTATCAAAATAGTAACCCATCGTTAGTCCTAGTTTTTGGAGAGCCAGATATCTTCTGGGGGAGTCCCAGTCTGTTTGGCATTGCTCGCAATGGAGGGTACAACGTTGGAGAATGCGAAATGTTGCGGTTTCGCTTAAATTCGCTCTACGCACAAATTGTAGTTTCCTTGTTTGGCTCCTGTCTTCCGGCTCAGAAGTATCACAGTTGTTTTGCAGTAGTTTTTCGTCCTTTAATTGAGGTGTTTCTTTATTTGTTCGCCTGTGCGGCCATTGTATTCCTACTTGAGCAGAGATTAAGGCAAGTTAGAATGGATTGGTAACATCGTTCGCCTTGTTTGGCGCATCGATGGTTGATGGGGCGAAGGTTTCTAAGCTTGATAATTTTGTTTGGTTCTCCTCCCCCTACTGCACTGCTCTTTTGTCTCGCGTGGGTTGGATTTTTCCTTCACGCTCCTTTTGGTGAGTGATCGTATTTCTTATCATTGATCTGGGAGAGACTAGGAAATTTCACTAAGAAATCCTCACAGACGGCACCAAATTGTTTGACTCAAAAGATATTGAAACCTTTTTGAACAAATCAATCAAAGATGAAGAGATAAATCTTAGTCAGACATAATAAACTCCAGATCAAAGAGCTAGCAGTATGGATCATATGTAAGATGAAGAAAATGTAAATGATCTTATTGAGATTCAATATTGTGTCTTCCATCAATCGATGAGGAGATAGCTTTACATATTTTTCTAGAGATTAATTCATGTCTATCAAGAATATTAGGAGAGAGCTTTTTAGCTTTAGAGAGAGATAGGAGTAGCCGCCCCCTTCATTGAAAGTTTTCCCTTGCTATATATAGTCGTGGCACCCTTGCCCTTTGCTTGGCCCGACGTCCTCTTGCCTTCAATGTGTCTTAGTCGTGCTTTTAGGCGCCGCTCTTTCCGACTGATGTCGGGAACGGGGTATGAAGCGGGCTATACTATCTTTCGCTGCCCGGTCACTTAGGCGGGACGTCGGTCAGCTCGGTCGTGATGGTCAGATTTTGACCAATACAGAACACATATCTTATATATATAGACTAACCTTTACAAAAAGTCATCTTTCTCCTTGATACCTGATTTGAAGGGTCATTATATTTGGGTCATTTATATAAATATCATGTATAAACGAAAGTGGGAAAGTAAAACTTTGTGCGACAGAATTAAGAAGTGTTAATATTAGTACAACCATATTTAGATAAAATATATAATCATTAATCACAGTGTTGACTTCTTTAAGGATGAGTGAGAATTTAGCATTAATTCCTTTGATGAGTTTAAGCAAATTATAAACTATTCAAATTCTAGTGCATGTCATTGTTGTGGAACACTCGATAACGATATACGAGTATATCATCAAGTGAATATAGACTTGTAAATAAAGTGTCCCAAATGGCTAAGCCTATTTCCTCTCTCTACATGTCCGTTTTCATTTCTTTCTTCTTCAAATAGTAGTACAAATTATTATTGGTTTTATGCACACTTGGTAATCATAACGCTGCCATCAAATATAGATGAGAATTGGTAGAGATCTAAGATGGGGTTTCAACAAAGGGTCCTCAAGATTTAATTTGACTCTTTGATATTTGTGTTCAAATAAATTATAATGAAGTGATGGAGACAAGTTGGGATTTTTTTTTAAGTGTTGAATAAATGCCACTTTCTTCCTATCCAATGGTCCAAGATAAAGAAAAAAGCTTCAAAGCTAGCTATAGATTTATTAATTATTATGGTCCATTGAAACCCTTAAAGTGATATAATAAAGCTTAAAGGAGGTTAAGACAAATTAAGGTCCCTCGTGTTGTAATTGACATCTTCAGTTAATTAACTCCTACTTTGTGACTTAGATTGTATGATTAATTAATAACTAATGCATGCACACGTGTTGGTGATTAACCAACTAATTGTCTCATCTAATAGAAGTCTTTATTTTGGCAATGAAAAAGACAGCTGCACACACACTCAAATGTATAAGGTGGACTCCTTTTGAAAATAATACGAAATAAACAACAATTTAGAACAAGAAGTAAAAAGCTCTATAGCATGGATCGCACACAAACAAGTTGAACTGTGATAATTAGCCTACACTAATTTCCTATATAGCTAGTAGGGTATTTAGGGTTGCCACAAAAGAATCATTTTTTGGTTGAAGCAAATAACTCTTGATAGAAAATTCAAATAAGAGTCAATAGCCTTGATTATACATGGGGTTTCAATTATGTAACTTCACTTAATTCAAATTTTACATCTAAAGATAGGTGAGGATGAAATTTGAAAGGTCGCGTTGAGAGGGTTAGGCAAAGAGAGTAATTTGGGTGTGTTTGGTATAACGGAAAATGCTTTATGTGGAAAATATTTTCCAAGAAAATGTTTTCTTGAAAAACAGGTAGTAATCTTATTTATTTTATGGTGTTTGGTATGCATATTAAGGAAAATGACTTATCAAGAGTATTCATAAATAATTTAGATATAATAAACATGAAGCCATAAACTTTCAAACGAACAACCTTCCGAACCCACAAATTTCATAAACTTTCGAATTGCTAAACTTCGAAACCGTGGAATTTCGAACCCGTAAACTTTTAAATTCATAACTTTGGAACTTGTAAAATTTTGAACCTTTAAACCGATAAATAAAAAAACTAAAACTGAAAAATATATTTAAAAATTATTTTTTTTGGGGGGGGAGGCAGGGGGTGGGGGCAGGGGGCGTAGTAAAACGGAAAAAAACAGAAATTTAAATTACAAAAAAAGTTAATTTTTTTTGTGCACACGGTAAAAAAAAAAATTGTGCACGCGGGGGAGGAGGTGGAAGGTGCAGAAAAACGAAAAAAATAGAAATTTGAAATTGCAAAAATAAAAATTATGGTAAAAAAAATGATTTTTTTTGCAGTGGGGGATGGGGGTGGGGTGGAGGGATACTAGGGTGGGTGGTAACGGAAAAACTGAAATTTGAAAAAAAAAAGTCTTTTTATGAGAGAGGGGATGGGGTGGGTTGGTGAGGGTGGGGAAGGTTAGAAGGAGTTTTGAAAAATGTTTTCCCTTCTCTTGATAAGGAAAACATTTTCCTCCAATTGGAGGAAAATGAATTCATACGGAAAATATTTTTCAAAACATTTAAGCCAACCAAACATGGAAAAATTGGAAAATATTTTCCTTCATATCGAACACACTCTTTGTCTTATATTTTCTATTTTCAAGATATGAGTAATTTGGCAATTTGTGACACACTAGGCAAATTTCAAATTGACAAAATACGGAAGAGATGTTGGATATATAAGTAAACATGTCTTATATCCTAGTGAAGCTTTTAAAATCATACGGGCCTAGGCTCAAAGCGGACAATATCACTAGTGGGTTCGGTTGTTACATATGGTAACAGTCACTCCGCGTGCGACCTTGAATGGTGGTGGAGCAAACCTCAGAGGATGTTGATCCATATCGACAAAATACAGGAGAGATGTTGGGTATATAAGTAAACATGCCTTAGACCTTAGTGACGTATTTTAAAGCCGTGCGGACCTAGGCCTAAAGTGGATAATATCACTAGTGGGTTCGGCTGGTACACAACTTGCCCCAATTATGAGGTAAAAATAGCACGGGCTAGCCAGTTTTTGGACTGATTGAAAAATAGCCAGCGTTTGCAGAATCATTGAAAAATAGTCACTATTATGTGTATGAACTTCCAGCATATTATGTGTCACGACCCAAAATTCAACTAGTCGTGATGGCACCTAACCCAACCTAGTAGGTAAGCCAATTAATAATAGCCAATTTCTATGAAATTAATAAAACAATTAAATAGATAAAATTATTTGAATCTTATACATTCCCCAAGGACTGGTAGTACAAATCATGAGCTTCTAAGATTAGAAATTACAAAGCTGTTATGAAATAAGTACATCATCCGCTCGAAAAGTACATAAACAGATCTTTATGAATCGAAGGCTACCATGAACAAGATGCAGCTACAACCGGAACGCATGTACGTCTTCAAATCCAGCTCCCGTTGAACACATCAGCATCATCAATCAACATCTACACGCAAGGTGCAGAAGTGTAGTATGAGTACAACCGACCATATGTACTCAATAAATAACAAACCTAACTTTAGGTTGAAAGTAGTGACGAGCTGGAATAAAGGATGGGTCCACCAATAGCCAACAACAGTTCATAATAACATAAATCAAGTAATAAAAGAAGTGTCTCAGAAATAGGAGGCTCAGCTCGTTCACAGTTCCAGAAAATAGGCATGCTTTTCAGGCATCTTAGTGAAAACCCAAATACTTTACCGAAATTTTTCCAAAAAAATATAAGTAGCTTGAAAACTGTATTTTTTCCAAAAATCCTTTCAACAATAATTAAGATGTTTCATTTTCAAATAGCGTGAAGAAAGTACATCTATACGCCTACATGTCAAGATACGGGTAAAATCATGAATGTCATCATAACCGGATAGTAGAAGAAAATGCATCTCTAAGCATGTACCTCAAGTACGCATGTCATATGCAATGCCTCTCAGTGATAAACTCACGTACTCACACTCTCAGAGTACTCAATATTACTGTCTCGCATTCTCTCTCACCATGCTCAATACTCAGTACACTCAATCACTCAGCACTGTACAATATCTGCTACGACGTGCAACACGATCCACATACAGCCATTAGGCCCGTGGCGGCGTGCCACCCGATCCACATATATATAGCCATAAGACTCGTTGCGGCGTGCAACCTATATATATAATCAACTGCGCTCATTGGGGTGTGTGCAGACTCCGGAGGGGCTCCTTCAGTCCAAGCACTATCATAAATCAGTAAAAACCATCGTGAAGTGCAGCCCGATACCATAAATGTAATTAATATAACATGTTGTGGCGTGCAGCCCGGTCCCATAATGTAATCAATATAACATGTTGTGGCGTGCAGTCTGATCCCATAATATCACTCACACTCAAGCCCTCAGCCTCGCTCGGTCATCAATATCTCTAGTCTCTCGGGCTCACAATGCCATGAAACCAGCCCAAAATGATGATATGATGTGACAATAAATAGTAACGAAGACTAAGGCATGATATACATATGAATGTGTAAGACTGAGTATATAAAGCAACGAAAGCAGATAACTCAATAGCAGAGATGACCTCAGTGGGTCTCAGCAGGATAAGCATGTAGCATAGACATGGTTTCTAGCATGGATCACAGCTCAATAAGTCAAGTACGTAGGAATTTCATGGTTACAGGTGAGATCAGGTAACTACACAGTACCACAGAAATAATGGAGTCACAACTTACATGGTGCACGCCCACACGCCTGTCACCTAGCATATGTGTCACCTCAACACTAATCACATAACACGTAATTTGGGATTTCATACCCTCAGCACTAAGTTTAAAAGTGCTACTTACCTCGAACAAGCCAATTCCAATACGAACAAGCCAAGCAATGCTCCAAAAATGCCATCCCACGCGTACCGACCTCTAAACTGCTCAAAACTAACCAAAGGCAACTCAAATAATGCCAAAGGAAACAAACCTATCGATAAATGTTGAATCTTTAATCAAAAGCTCAAAATCATCCAAAAAGTCCAACCCGGGGCCGCACCTTGGAACCCGATAAAATTTATAAAATCCGATAACCCATTCAATTACGATTCCAACCATACTAGTTTCACTCAAATCCGACTCCAAATCGATGTTCAAAACTCAAAAATTGACATTATCAAACTTTAGGCTAAAACCTCCAATTTCCTCTTTAAAATTCATAATTCAATTACCAAAAATGAAGATAGATTCACCAAATATAACCAAAACCGAGTAGAGAACACTTACCCCAATTCATATGATGAAAATTGCTTTAAGAATCGCCTCAATCCGAGCTCCATAGCTCCAAAAATGTGAAAATGGTTGAATCCCCCGAAATAGAGTACTTTATAATTTGCTCAGGCATTCCTCTTATGCGAACGCGGGAAGTCCATCGCGTTTGCGATGAACAAAATGTGTTGCCACCAAAATTACTATATGTGATCGCGAACAAGCCTCCGCTAACGCAAAGAACAACTCAACACCCTCTCACCAGACACTACGCGAACGCGGCGACACTTGTGCGAACACGTAGAAGAAACTCAGATTCCCAGTTGCCCTCTCTTTACCCTATGCGAACGGGTCCTACACCATGCAAACACGATGCTTGACCTGCAGTAACCTACTCAAAAGCAAACCACTATTCACGAACGCAATGAAGAAACACTCAGCCTCAGATTTTTCCCCTTATGTGATCACATCCCTTAATCCGCGATCGCGAAGAACACTTGGTGCACCAGAAAACCAAATAGCACCAGCAATCAAATATGAAGGAAAAATAATCCGAAATCAAACTGAAACATGCCCAAGCCCCTCGGAACCCCGTCCGAACATACCAACAAGTCCCATAACATAATACGGACCTACTCGAGGCCTCAAATCACGCATAACAACATCGAAATGATGAATAGCACCTCAAATCAAATTTAAATGAACTTTGAACTTTCAACTTCCACAAGTCGTGCCAAAACATAGCAAACCAACTACACAAGTCCCAAATGGCATAATGAAGCTATTCCGATTCCCGAAACCACAATCCGAATCTGATATCAAAAAGTCCACTCCCGGTCATACTTTTCAAAAATCCAACTTTCATCATTTCAAGCCAAATTCAACGGCGAAAGTTGAATTTTTGAATTTGGCTGAGCTAACGGAACAATAAAAATTCCTAAATCAAATCCGGACACGCTCCTAAGTCCAAAATCACCCAACGGAGCTAACATGATCATAAAAATTCTAATCCGAGGTCAAATACTAAAAAGTCAAACTTGGTCAACTCTTCCAAATTTAAAGCTTCCTAGTTGAGAATTATTCTTCCAAATCAATTTTGAATAACCTGAAAACCAAAACCGGCGATTCACACAAGCCAAAATACATCATACAGAGCTACTCATACCCGGAAACTATCGAGTGAAGTGCAAATGCTCAAGATGACCGATCGAGTCGTTACATTATACTGGAACTCCAGCACGCGAAAAGTTCCAGCTTAATATACTGAAGATTGAAGCACCTATGTATGAATTTCCAGCATATTATACTGGAAGTATATTATGTTGGAACTCCAGTATATTATGCTGGAAGTCCGATATATTACGCTGGAACTCCACAATATTATGCTGGAAGTTTAGTATATTATACTGGAACTCCAGTATATTATGTTGGAAGTTCACATGTGAAAAATTCGAACTCCAGTATATTATGCTGGAATATTTTTCGAATTTTGAACAGTATTTTCGTTTAGATTTATCTTTACATAAAAAGTGACTAAATTTTAATTACTTTTGAAACTATGGCTATTTTTCAATTACCACTTGTATGGCTATCATTGAATTTCACCCAATTATGAGCTTTGCAACTATGTTTAGATCACAACGTATACTTTTATATACCAGAATAAATGTAGAACATGTATTGGTTTGCATTATATTCTTAGCAACAACATTTAAAAAACAAACATAGAGAACAAATTATTTCCTACAGTTACTTGTGTATTAATATCATCATCAATTATCTAGAACTCACCTCCTTTAATTGACTTTAGTGTAGAGCAAGTACACTCGATCGCAAGGCAATTTCCAGAAGAAAAATTTCGACCAACTCATCATACGTTTCTTCTTTAGTATATATACTCCAAACATCCTAAATTTAAAATTCCTAAACCTATATTCTTACTTCGCACGTTGCAATTGTCAAAAATAATAATAGTAAATAACTAATTTAGGATTATTGGGGAAACTTACTCACTATCGATGATTATACCAAACCACATGAATACGCCATAGTTGAGTATAAATTCATGAAGCGAGAATATATATAATACATATAAATTAATCGTGGTCTAACTTGAAAAGTAGTACAGTATGGAGAAACCATATATATAGAATTATAGATGTATTCATTATTAGTTCAGTGTAAACACCGAATATACGGTAAGTTTTTTTTCTGATAAATTAACGTATTTAGAAACTGATATTCAAATTTCCTTTAAAGTCCTCTCCCTCATCTATGCTTTATATCGACTCTTATACATGTCATTGTCACCTTTAATTTCAAACTAAGTTCTTGATGCCTGCTTTAGCTTGTCGGGTACTTCGAACCTACATATAAAATTTTCAATAGATTTATATAATCTACCACTTTTGATCCCTTACCGGACCGAGGTCCACCTCAATGGGTCCTTATTTAAAGAAGGGAGCAATATCAGAACCGATTAAAAAGCTTATTAATTTAATTGAAGCGTGATAGTCTTGTACACAAATCATTCACCGTAAATAAAGGGTTGTAGTACTGAGGAGGGTTCGTAAATAGTTAAGAATCCAACAAAGCCACAACCCCACCATCTGACTATATCTAGATAACTAATACTAGTACTAATATTAACTCTCTCTTTTTTTTTGGTCTGATTTTTTGCCTGCACAAGAGAAATTGGGAGTGAATCCAAAAAAGGGGTACTCAATTACATGGAAGAGTAAAATGGACAGAAGAGTATGAAATCCAACTGGATTTTTTTCTCTATTTTTTTCCTGCCCATGCCAGACATTTGATAATAAATTGAGTACTGCCAATAATCGATAACTTCATCATCATAATAATTGAAAGCCTTAGCTACCAAGAGGTTAGAGGAAACTGGAATATTTTTCTACTCAAATACTGTAGGTTAGTAGGTGACAGACAGGTAGAATATTAAGGGCTTAATATAACTTGTTTAACCATGCTGACATATAAGTGTTGTCAACTAATTAGACAACATACGAAATTATCATGAACTGCTAAGATAGTGCTCTTTATTGTATTGTTGGATACGTGAACAAAATTGTTAGCTTAAAAGAAAAAAAGAAAAAATTACATACAAAGGGTAGAGATGCTTTTAAATTGTGTGAGGTTTTTTTAGAAAAATCGTGTAGGCTTGATCTAAATCTAATGATATCACCGTATAAGAGTATCTTTAGGGCGGTTAGCCCAACAGTATAAAAAAGCTATTTCAGTGCTTATATACATCTTAGCATCGATTAATGGTTTACCTCCTAATAAAGTGTGATGACCCGATAGGTCATTTTACGTTTTAGAATCAAATTCTTTGTTCCGAAACGTTAAATATCTCATTTTAGCCTTTCTCGATTTATGTACGCGGTTTGGATATTTTTCCGGATGGATCCGGATTCGTATTTTGACGGTCCCGCTGAGACCGTATTGTAATTTGAGACCTGAGCATATACCCGGAATCGAATTTGGAGGTCCCTAGATCGAGTTATTATTTTTTGTTGAAAATTGAAGGTTTGAAAGTTTAATGATTTTAAAGAATTGACTGATGTTTGGTCTTGTTGATACCGGGTCCGTATTTTAGTTCCGGAGCCCGGTACAGGTCTATTATTATATTTATGGCTTGTCTATGAAATTTGGTGAGAAACAGAATTGGTTTGACGTGATTCATTCGTCCGATTGTAAAAATAGAAGTTTTAAAGATTTCTTGAAAATTTCATTTGATTTGGTGTTCAATTCGTAGTATTAGGTGTTATTTTGGCGATTTAATCGTGCGAGCAAGTTCGTATGATGTTTTTGGCCTTGTGTGCATGTTTGGTTTGGAGTCCCGAAGGCTTGGGTTAATTTCGGATAGGTTACGGAGTGGTTTGAACTTAGAAAATCACAGCTGGTGTATCAGATCTGCAGACTTCGCATTTGTGAGGTCTGCCTCGCAAATGCAAGCCCCGCATTTGCGAGCAATTGGCTGGGGGTGGACCTTCACATTTGCGAAGTTTTCGGTCGCATTTGCGATCCTCACAGTCCATATTTGCGAACATTATGTTCGCATTTGCGAAGGCAGCAGAGATGGGGAGCTTCGTTTGCGAAGCATTTCTCGCATTTGCGTGGTTCACAATTGGCCGCATTTGCCACGTCTACAGTTATGTAAAACTTAAGTTAGACGGAATTTTTCTCTCATTATCAAATTTTCAAAACCTAGAACCCTAGAGACGATTTTTCCAAGATCATTTCTTCCCCAAATCATTGGTAAGTGATTCTAACCTATTTCTTTTCAATCTTTCATTACATTTCACAAGTTTTTAACCTAAAATCTAGTGTTTTTATGGTAAAAATTGGAGGTTTGGGTAGAATCAGGAATTTTTGAGAAATTGGAATTTAGACCTCAAATTGAGGTCGGATTCCAAAATAAATTACATAACCGGACGGTGAATGGGTAATCGGATTTTGGTTCGAATTTCGGGTTTGGACCAAGCGGGACCAGGAGTTGACTTTTGTTGACTTTTTCAATAATGACCTAAATTGAATCTTTTACAATCGTGGGTATTTTCTAAGGCTTATTTTGAATCATTTGGTTGGTAATTTGCTAGATATTGTTGGTTCGGAGGCCTGTTTGAAAAACAAAGTTGTGGTTGAGCTTTGAGTGGTCTTTGGAGCGAGGTAAGTATTGTGTCTAACCTTGACTTAAGGGAAATAGGAACCCTCGGACTATGTGCTATGTGAATTTCATGTGAGCAGCGTATATGCAAGGTGACGAGTGCTTATACGCCGCTGAATTATCTGTTTTCCCTGATTTTCCGTTTTTTCCTTAATTATTTCCTTCCCTGTCTTAACTGTTATATGCTCTAATTGCTTTCCATGCTTAACTGCTACTTGTTACTCAATATCTTCTCATGCTAATGATGTTAGCTCTTTTCATAGTTTCATGATTCCCTGCTATTTGCTTAAATTGACTTACTTGCACCTTCTAATTGTCAATTACTGGATTGGTCTCGTTGTGTAGTATTAGTTGTGTAGATTCCTATATTGTACGAGTTTTCCTTTTTGGTTTAGTTTGGTATTTATTGATCGTAAGGGTTTTTTTTGGTTTGAACTGTTGATTTGATTGTACACATTGAGTACTTGGTATTGATATGGGTGGGATCGGGTTGCACGCCGAAGCAGGAGTAATAAGGGTGGATTGATATGGTGGAATAAGGGTGAATTCATACTATACAGTGAGATCGTGTTGCGCGCCGCAACAGGTGAAATAAGGGTAGATTGATATGGTGAAATAAGGGTGAACTATGATACCGATAATGATATATGGTGGGATCGGATAGCGCGCCACAACATATTTATATATATTATCTATGTTGTTGATGTTATTACGGTGAAATAAGGGAGGATTTTATGTTGTACGGTGGGATCGGATTGCGCACCGCAACAACCTATGTGTTTCTATTTCTTGAGCTATGTTTGTTTTTCGGTATTCTCATTTGAAATGCTAAGGATTGGTAATTCTGGACGACACTAGTTCATTTCTTGAGACTGTAATTATTGTTTTCAGTTGGCTGTTAAATCTTGTTCTGTATTTTCATTTTCTGTTATTATTATATACTGCGTACAGGTTGTAGTGTAGGTGACCCGCCTTAGCCTCGTCACTGATTCGTCGAGGTTAAGCTCGACACTTACATAGTACATGGGGTCAGTTGTACTCATACTACACTCTGCACTTCTTGTGCAGATTTTGGAGTCAGTCCCAGCGGCGGCTACTAGAGAGCTCGGATTGGTCAGCTTGCGGAGACTTGAGGTACAGCTACGCAACGCCCGCAGCTCTTGGAGTCCCCTTCCTTGTTTTTATTTAGCTGTGTATCTTCTTTTCAGACAGCTTTTATGTTATTTCAGACCCTTGTATGTACTATTCTAGTAGCTTGTGCACTTGTGACACCGTGTTCAGGGATGTATTTAATGTTTGGTTGTTTTAGCTTTCGCATTATTTACTTTGGATTATTGCAGTTAAATCAGTTCTTCTTCATTATTAAATTTAAACTGTTAAAAAAGATAAATTGTTCTAACGTTGACTTGCCTAGCAAGTGAAATATTAGGCGTCATCACGATCTCGACGGTGGAAATTTCGGGTCGTGACATAAAGACAGAAACGGTGGTCGGCAAGGTCGTTTGGTATGTAGGATAAGGTGCAATAAAGTGTAGGATTAAATTTATACTATGTTTGGTTGACGATATAGATAAATTTATACCGTCAACTAAACATGGTATAAATTTAATCCCAGTCTTAATACAGGATATCCCACATTATCCTATCAAACTTGGGATTATATTATTCCATCTCCTGTGTGGGATAAATTAGTCCAGAAATTATGGCGGATATTGAAGAATGTGTAACGGCAAAGAATGAATACCATATTCCTTGTAATGGGTCGGGTACTTAACGATATAGAATATTCCTCATTAAATGTTACTGGTGGGTGGCAGACATTTATTTCATCTCTGTGAGTATCATTCTCTCTGGTAACAGACGTGATCGTCGCCTTTAGACTCAACTATCTTCTGTCTTCGGCTCCACGTATCATTTCCTCGTGCGGTCATTTAATGTAAACATGTTTTATCCTATACAATACCGTCAACCAAATATCGTATAAATTTAATCTCACTCATCTTATCCCATCAAATTTGGGATTATATTATCCCACCTCCCAAATAGAATAAATTAGTTCAGAGTTATAATTCCAGGATAGTTTAATTCGCGTACTAAGCATTGTTACAGGATCCTGAAGCCACTAGCTACCCCATTCTAATTCATAATAAGTCAACCAACTTTCTAACAAAACGTACGGAATTAAGATTGTCAATTTGTATAGTCCATTTTCCTAAGAGAAGTTAAAGCTTTAATATGTTGGCAAGCAAACAAAGTATTATATTGGAAATTGATAAGAAAAAAAAGTTACATATAAAATGTATTGATACTATAAAGGGTGCATGTGAGGCTTTTCCTCGAGAAACCTTGCGGGTTTGACTCAAAATAAATAATATGATACAATATTAAGAGTATGTGTGAGCCGGCTTAGCCCAATAACTAATATCAAAACCAATGTTTGACAAAATAAGTATAGAGATGACAAAGTGATGACATGTTGCCCCACTTGGTACCTTTGCCAGTTTACGAGCGTTGCATAATACTTTTACCCATAGCTCACGAAAAAAAAACCTATGGGCTTTGTTGGTCATAAATAATCGATGCTATGGATAGCACACAGTGAATCTCCAGATAAGCCTAAGAATCATAGTGTGAGGGGCCATGTGGGTATTTAAGAGGAAAATTGTTGGATACATGAAAAAGGTCCTCCATGAAAGTTGATAAGAAAAAGAAGTTCTTAAAAGATATTATGATATTTTTAATGACATGAGATCTTTTTGGAGAAAATTATACGATCTTGACCCAAAAAAATAATATCACACATGTTAAAAGTATCTTTCGACCGACTTAACCCAACAAAGATTCCCCTCCCACCACTGTGTAACAGACCAAACACGAAATAACCTATAGTTGTCATGTTCTTTGCAAATTCCTATATCTAGATGCCAAAGGAAAAAAGCATAAGGAATAACTACAATGCCCGTTATGAGAAATATGACACGAGCCTACCAGGTGTGACTAAGAATAATGTGCATTTATATGCATGGATATGTAGGTGAATAGTGAAAAATAATTAGGAATAGTAGGTGAACACATGGCATATTTTGATAAGTTCTTCACCTGAACATGACAAATACTAGAAGGGAAATTTTATACCATAGTGACAAATATGCCCTCTTTTCATAAATACACCAACTCCTAAGATAGATAAACCAAGATATAAGTACAAAAAAAATAAAAAAAAAAATAGAAAAATATAGGAAGTTAATAAGGCAGAGAGACATATCCCTCTTATAAGGCTTTTTCTACATGGAAATAGATGGATTGCTGCTATTTGTAATCATGAGTCCCTTAGTCATCATTACTATACTTGAAAAAATATTAGCCTCCTCTCTCTCTTCTCTCTCTCCCCTAATTAGTTGCAAAAATAGCCAGGGAACCACATGGTAAGTAGTAATGCTTATTCATATTGAAAACTACAATTCCACCTATTTATAGGATCGCACCACCTTCATATACTTCAACTCAACATTTCATTATAGCACACCTCTATTCCTCTCACTTTCTTCTTGAACTAAAACACACACACACAAAAAGAGGAAGAAATGTGTATCAGTTCTGCAGAGTGGAGTTCATCACGTCCCATTTATGTTTTAATGCAGAAAAAACAACGACCAAAGCTCTCTCGAGTTCAAGTTCATAGGCTTACAAGGTATTTGACAAAAGATTAATTGGTGCTCTTTTATTCTTTCACTTTATTTTATGATCACTTTCCTCTTTAAGGTGTGAAGATCTTTTTTTTTCGCCTATAGTGTAATTAGTGGATTATGTAATGAAAGGAGTAAAAAAGGGCAGCCTAATGCATTAAGTTCCCGATATATGTGGGGTGCGGGAAAGGGCAAGACCTATGTAGTCTTACCCAACATTTCTCTAAGAGGCTGTTTTGACAGCTCGAACTCGTGACCTCTTGGTCTCATAGCAATAACTTTACCAGTTATGCCAATGAAGGAGTAAAAAACTTTTATTCTATCAGTATATTTTAATCTGTTTTAGCAAGTAACGATCTTTATTTTCAGGTTACTAATCTCATTTTTTATAAACGGCAACCGTAGTTATCTTTTAAATGACCTGATACTTGTAAAAATTCCTTTACATCATCAATATATAGAAATTAAATTGTTAATTAATTGGTTTTTTCTGGTTATGAAGGAGGAAGAGAAGTGAGGAAAAAGCAGCTGAGGATATGGAAATGAGAAACTTGAAGCTATACATGGAAAATATGAGCATTTTAGAGGAGAATGAGAAATTGAGGAAGAAGGCAAGCCTCCTCCATCAAGAAAACCTTAGTTTAATGTCTCAGTTTCAGAAGAAATTTTCTCAATTTGACACAGGCTCCACTACTCTTAACCAACTTCCCATTCATAAGCAATCATGTCAATGAAGAAAGTAACTGTTATATTAATGAGGGAAAAGAGTGGATAAAAATAATATTCACTTAGTGTATATGTATGCTAGCTACTTTTGTTATTCATAAATTATTTCGTTTATGTTGTTATAAAATTAGAGTACTTCTTGGTAATTAGTTTTATTTGTGTAAGCTGAATTAGCGATCTGAAAAAGAAGATGACAATATGCCATATAACAGGTTGAATTACATCGATAGTGTAATCTAGAAATGAGTTTTTCTTGATTTTTACTTTTTTAGCTAGTTAATTGTGGGACAATCAGATTCAGGGGAAAGAGAAAAACGGCTTATAAAGCTAATAAAAGATGAACACATAAAAATCTAAAATAAAGGACACTAAAAAATCTGACAAACTTTATACTAGCATGTTTTGGTCCTTTAGAAGCTTTAAAAATAAAAAGTAGGACAAACTTTTTTGTCACAAATATTTTGGGGATGAGCTTATTATATATAATAAAGACGAGAGAAAAAAACAAAAAGGAGTCTTTGGTAGGATTTAAACGTTTAAATTTAAATAGTGCAAATGAAGTAGCAATGCATGCGCCAAAGTTCTCTTTAAACACTATCCTGATAGGCGAAGGCGAGAGGTGCAAGCACTACGAGATGGAAAACGATTTTTAATTAAACAGAAAAAGAAAGTCAATATATTCTTGAAATAGTGGCCAATATTGCTAACTAGCTTAATTAGTTATAAATTGCTCTAACTCGTTCATTCGCAATCTAATACAAGAAAGTCGTTCTTGTAATAGATGCATATAGATTTATGAAAATTCAAATGCTAGTGTGGAAGCTAATTTATTATTTACTCATTTGAGTTAAAAATAAAGTATGGGGAAGAAATGATTTAACAGGCAAAGTAACAGTAAAATGAAGTTTAGTTTAGGATCATGTAAATTGCATAAATCCAACCAAAAACAACCTTTTCTTTTCCCAAAAAAGGAGTTATTTGAAGCTTCTTAACACGTGAGGTAACTAAAATCATAAGTAAAAATAGCACTTTTTCAAAAGTCAGGGCTGTTGGCTCGAGACTGTCTGTTTCTCTATGGCAACATTAGCTTTATTTAATTGTTCAATTATATAAAACTCCACTTTTATGGAAGAAATCAAAAAAATACTTTTAATCAACTTCAAATGCAATAACAAACAGTATTCACATCTGAATTAATAATAAAACTGGACTGGTAGGCTTTGATTTTTTCTTTGCGAAGCCAAGGGTTCATATTCCTAGTTTCAGGATATCATGAAGTAGAATTAATACACGATTTTAAGAAGATGATTTAAGTTATATATATTGATAATGCAAAAAAACTTCACACCAACAGTGTAATTTAACATACTTTATCATGTTATCATATATTACCACATAAGATATTGACTGTGTAAATATTTCTTAGAGTGTTTAGCAGAAAACTTAAACTTTATAAGAAATTAATTATCCTCTAGTATTAGCCCCAGTGAGGAGGTGTGAGAGGTTAACATTGGAAAGACTACATAGAGGTAGAGGTAAGTCAAAGAAGAGGTAGGGAGAGGTTATTAAACAAGACATAGTGCAGCTTCAGCTGACGAGGACATGACCCTTGATAGGAAGGTATGGAGGTCGAGGATTAGGGTAGTAAACTAGGTAGTCTAGAATGTTCATAACAGTAGGATTGGCACGTAGTCTCGCTTTTTGTTGGTAGTAGATTTTTGTGACTAACCGTTGTTTTCTTTCATTGTTGATCACCTTACTATCTTGTTGTTTTTATTCTGCTTTTATATGACTTTTTGGTACTCTACTTTCTTGTCTATATTTTCATTAATGTGATGCTTATACTTTCCTGAGCCGAGGGCCTATTGGAAACAACATCTTTATCCTCATAAGATAAGGATAAGGCATACACACTACCCTCCTCAGGCCCCACGATGTGGGATAATACTGGTTATGTTGTTATTGTCGTAGTAGTATTCAACATCAAATTTTTGTATGCTCGGGGAGTAACAAGTAGTCAAACTTCTTAGTGTGTATTTGGAGAGTAACTTTGGACTTTAAAAAGTTAGACATAAGGTCAACAAAATGGCCTCTGGAATCATAATACCATTTGAAATTACTCAATTAACTTTGGGCCTCAAGGTATTATTAAAGGCAGAGCACATCCCTATGCATTGACCTTAACTGTGCTTAGGATTCTTTCTTACATAAAAGGTTTCTAAATAAAGTTTCAACTATTTTAACATTCCACCTCTACCCTAAGTATGCAGGGTTTAAGAAAAACCAGTTGACTCTACAGCATAGGGGCACATATATTGTGAATTTGTAAATTATTAGGCAACATGCATAAATTCAAGGATTAAGGCACACAGCCGAAAATACAGTGTTAAGACCATCCCCCCCCCCCCCAAACCCTCAAAGTTAATCTTGACAAATATTTACAAAGGTTAGCTTCAGATTGTCTTTTATATTTCTGCAGTCTTGCGTGCGATGCAAAATGGGATAGATACAGAGGATTCGTACAACCAAATCCTACTAATTTCGGATTGAGGTATAGTTGATTGATTGATAGTCACGCGATGCCCCTAAGGCCGAGGCCAATAACAAAGACAATCACTATGTTGTTGTATTCATACAGCCAAACTGCAGGCAGCTAGCAATTTTCCAAACTAGTCAAGCATACCCAGTGTATTCCCATAAAGTGGGTCTGGGGAGGGTAGAATGTATTCAGTCCCTACCCCTACCTTGTGAAGGTAGATAGGTTTTTTCCGGAAAACTAGTCAAGCAGGTAATTGGATACAGTACACAAACAATGAACATGTTGAAGATGTCGGATATGATTCATTTGACAACAACAGTTCCTAGGAAGTCAATAATGGCCATCTTTAGATGTCTAAAAGGAGCTGTTCAAAGAATGTACAACAATGCAACTGGAAAGTCCAAAGTCAAGAAACTATCTTGACAAACTCACCAGCCACCAAAAAGACAGAATTAATTTATATCTTACAGGGACAGCGCGATCCACACTGGTGGATCTTCTTCTGCCAAAACAATCAGCTTAAAGTTTATGTCCCACTTGAAGATGAAAAAGAGACTGCAAGAAATCGGATGAAGTACCATGTAGATAAGGAAGCTGAATGAGTGATGAAAGTTGGGAAAGTACACCAAACTCGATGCTCATGATTCTTTTGATTGCTCCTGTGATCTGTATATACGGAATGCAGCGACGCACATTGTGGCATTACCAAGAACTGTCAAAGCTGCTTGTAGAGCCACTAATACCTGAAATTCATGCATCCAATGCGTGTCATTTAAAGCACACAAAAGAAAGAAGAAAAAAACAAGATAAGTATTGTCTAAGAATACCAAGCAATGCTTCAAATGGGAAAAGCTGGAATAGAACTGGAGACGAAACGCATGCGCATTGCCTTATGGTTTAAAATTTAAATTGACCAGTTCTTGTAAATATATCAATTTCGGTTAAATTAGGAATACTTGAAAGAAGAATTATATTCTACTATTTCCAGCAAACGAGTGAAAGTGGAAGGGAAATCAACAAAATTCTTTAAAGCATTAAATAGTACTTTCCACTTTTTTGAAACTTTGGTGAGTAAAGGTACTAAAAGAGGTTGAGGTAGACCTAAAATCACATGGAAGAAAGTCGTCTCAAAAGACCTACAATTTCTTGGAATCAATGCAGACTTAGCAAAAGATAGGGACAATGGAAGAAAAAAGATTCATACGATATCTACTAGTTTGGAATAGGTTTTAGTCTTGCTAGTATGTTGATTTTGAACATATTACTTTTCTAGGGAGTATTTTTTCCGGTAAAAGTATAAAGAACTTTTATTATTATTATTATTATTATTATTATTATTATTATTATTATTATTATTATTATATAAAACTTATTTTTCACTTTTATGTTTATTTGGTATGATGATGACATAAGTTGAGTTTAGATGGAAAAACATGGTCAATGAGTATTTATACAGTCAATCCCAACTTGTTTGGACTGAGGCGAAGTTGTTGTTATAGTGTCTCTTTGTTTTTTTCTTATTGGGTTCAAGCATTTATATCCAGATTAGTTGCTGGTACACTTACAAGTTTATCACAACTATTACTATATCAATTGTCAATGGTGTGTATAACCAATAATCTAAATTCAGGTTCACTTTAAAGAATGTAATGACAAAAGGACAGGAACGAACCCACCCACCCCCTCCCCAAACTCCCGCAGTGTATAAAGGTCATGGCAAGCAAATAGAAATGGAAGCTAGCAAAGCAGTTATAAGGTTATTAAATTGCAGTAATTTATCAGTGTGATCATACAAACAATCACCTCACTCCCCCTCCCCCACCCCCACCCCTTCAGGAAAAGCCAACTATCTCTTGAACCACTATACGTTTTTTTCCTAGTAAGACTTTGTATATGGTAGAAATTTCCTGTTAATAAGTAAATAAGTAAATTGATACACTTACCTCAAGGGACTCTGAGTTGTAAAAGAAATGCCAAGTGCAGGCACAAAACGCTCCACCTAGCAGGGGCACCTACACCAGAGAGTTGTACTCATAAGCTGCTAAAGAGCCAACAAGAGGGAAAAGACAATATACATTTGGCGGAAAACGCTGGAAAAAAGAAGAGAAACCAATACCATAGCATGTGGTAACCTTTTAACAAAGACTCGAAAATCGTGTGACCACCTAATCTAAAGGCTGAAACTCTTAATCAACATGTTTACCTCTGTGACAAAGGGGATATAAGATGTATTGTGTTTAGAACCCATTTTAATTCCTCTTAAGTTTACAATACAAACATAGAGCTGTTGGCAGCGTCGGCAGGATCAGCAGTAATTATCAATTCCCATCAGACAGTGTACTTTGGGAATTTAAATAAGTCATCCATCACTTTAGTGAATCAAATTGCTCTATAGGTATATTTTTCTTCTTTTATTCAAATTTTAAATTAATTACATACAAACATGGGAAGTCAGTTTCAAGAGTTACCTAATTGACACTTTTTTCATGACATACACATATAGATTGCAAACTACCTCACCAATACCTCCTTAAACAACTGTCAGAATTTCATTTTTTTACAATTGGTCTACAGTTTGGTCTACACCTCCTTAAACAATTGTGCCTTACCGAGTGTTAGTTTTGTATTTTTGCTTTGGTTTTCCGATTGGTTTGCTTGTTGTTGTTCCTTCCTTTTATCTTTCCTGAGCCGAGGGTCTGCCGGAGACAGCCTCTCTAACTTCTTAAATGTAGGGGTAAGGTATGCGTGCACACTACCCTCCCCAGACCCAACTTGTGGGATTACAATGGGTTTGTTGTTGTTGTTGATCTACAGTGCAACACTCCTACTTACTTTATGGAGAAAATCCAAATGTTTACTGAAGGAACTAACAAGCATCAAGACACAGTCTCAGGTTCCTGTAATCTCATCATGTCCTGCATAACCATCCAGAGGGAGAATTATTTGTAATGGTAGCAGCAAAGCTGCAGCTGGCTAGTGCTTGAACAAAAACTTCCTATGCTTGAAAATTTTATTAACTTCAGTTAATTTCAACAATATCAATTTCAAAGAAAGTTTCAAAAATCCTTGGGAAAAAAAGTACGATGAAAGAGGCTAATCCAGATTAAAGAAATTGACTGAACAGTTATCTGGTTCATAAGAAATTGTTCCTACTTGACAAATGTCATGTTAAACCTGCACAATGCCGAGATAGATATGTAGTTACTTTATCGATTGCGGGAATCTGGAGTATGCAGTGCTTTTGGTGCAAAGCAACAGCTTAAAATACAAATGGCTAAGGCATAATACAAAAGCGGCCACTCAAAGTTGTCAAAAAATTTCATATAGACATCTAAACTAAGGCTACGACCAACTGAACACCTGATCCATGCTCAAAGTATGCCTATTAGACACGCGTTGCTGACATATGGCACTGTGAGTGTACCACACTTATTCCAGACGCGTGAGAGGCGATATTTTAAATAAATAAAAAAGGATTCTCTCCCTGCCCCCACATTCTCCAATTGAGAGGCTGACTTTTACAAGAGTTACACTCTCCTGCGGTGCATGTATTTGATACTTCTTTTTCAACTCATTCTATAGTGATCACATGAAAACGTACAAGGCCTCTAGTCTAATGAGCCACAGGTTGAGATGGTCTTAATATAACAATCAGGATAGTTTAAACACCCACCCTCTCTTATGTCTTTACAAATTATAGTCTTATCTATATTGAGAAAAAACACATGAATACATGTACACTATTGACAATTGTAACAATGACCCACAAATAGTCTCTTAAATAAATCAAATTTCAAACGATAACACACATAGTGGGTGAAATAAGTAACATACATTAGAAAAGAGCCAGACATGTCGCTGGCGAGAGTTGAACCTGTGACTCTTTTGGTTACAACACTTTGGCCTAAGTGTTTGAGGCGCGCCTCATTGGCCAATTAATGGTTAAACACAACATTCCAGAGCCGGAAACTTAAAGCACAAAAGTTAACCAAAATCAAGACTTTATGCATATTATGAATCAATCTGAACCAAGTTTCACAAACTCTAAAAATAAACAGTACTCACCATGCCCCAAGAGAGTCCCTTCCAAGAAGCATTCCCAGACTTCTCCCCGTATTGCCAAACCAGAGCCATCGCAGTAACCCTTTTAAACAAAGTATTAGCGGTCATTTCATTCAGCACAAAAACAGACTCTCTCGTCCCAAATTAGATATAAAAGTTGCAATCTTTCCACATCTAGAGACCTTGATGTGAGCACAATAGATATAAAACAAACTGTGTTAGGGTCGGGCATTAGGATAGTGCGGAATTTAAAACGTTATAATGACAATAACAAAGACAATGCTAGTTGATAATAACGGCAAATAATACATATAAAGGAAGTACAAATTTAACGTGGTTCGGTCAAGGTGACCTACATCCACAAGCGGAGAGGAGCAATTTCACGATACCAACAAGAGTACAAAAGAGAGTAACTACTTTAACTAATCCCAAATACCCCAAGAGCATAACCTCACAAGATCACTCCAAAGAAAGGGTTCACAAAAAAAAAATTCTCAACACTCACTAGCTTACAAAATACTATACAATAAATGAGGAGAAAGAAAGACGAGAATAAAAGGCTCTTGAATTGGTGTGTTCTGAAAAGGAAGATCTGATCTCCTTTTATAGGAGAAAAGAACGGTGGCTCCAAGTTTGTTACAACAGAAGATATTATTCTCCTCCAATCAAATTCTTTCTTTGACTCCAATATTGTAAAATAGGCATATGTTTATACAAATAAAATGGACCCCACAAGATAGCCAAAAAAATATGGCCACATTACAAATCCCCACCTTGGTCTTGTTTTAGCTGATCAAGTAGATTTGTTCCACCCTCTCCGCAAAAGCTCTTGTGGGCTAAATCATTCTTTATAAGTGCCAATCAAGTTCACTTGCTAACTGGAAGAGGCTTTGTGAACATGTTAGATCTTCTTAACAGAGACCTTTCCATTAGAAATGGTTTCTCGGATGAAGTGATACTTGATATAAATATGCTTTGTGTTCTCATGATACATCTAATCTTTAGTCAATTGAATGGTACTTTGGCTATCACAAAAAATGGTAATACCTCCTTGATGTAAACTGAGTAAAGCAAATAGACCCTTCAACCATAAGGCTTCTTTGATCGTCTCGGTTACCGCTATTGATAAAGCTACTACATATTATAATGTAGCTTTCCAATTGATAACGCAGCCAACAACAACAACAACAACAACAACCCAGTATAATCCCACAAGTGGGGTCTGGGGAGGATAGTATGTACGCAAGACCTTAACCCTACCCTAGGGTAGAGAGGCTTAGACCCTCGGCACAAGAAGATGAAAAGCGACAATAGAATAATAACAACATAACCAGGAAGATAGTACCAAGGATCTAAGAATCAGAAAATATACCTGGAAAAGCAATATCAATAATCAGTACAGTGACAAGGTCCTAGAAAATAGTACGAGCACAACATGTACCACTAGCATACTAAAACATGACACTGACCGACTAGACTTTCACGCAGAACGGAGCAGAAAAACGCTCACTACCTACTAACCTACAACCCTAATGCTCTCCCTCCATACCTCTCTATCAAGGGTCATATCCTCGGTGAGCTGGAGTCACGTCATATCCTGTCTGAGTACCTCTCCCGAATAATTCTTTGGCCACCCTCTACCTCTCCTCATACCCGTCAGAGCCAACCGCTCACACCTCCTAACCGGGGCATCTAGGCTTCTCAATTAATAATGCAACCACCAATACAAAATACGTAGCCTATCAGTGATATTTTTTGTCAAGATCACATGCATAATCTAAATCTACAAAACTAACCAAAGTGTTAGTATTTCTCCCAAACTCCCAACATGTGTTTGAAATACCTTGCAAGTATCTGAGAATCCATTTCACAGCCTGCCAATGTGTTTTACCAGGGCAAGCCATATACCGACTTACTACACTCACTACTTGTGAACTATCTGGACGTGTACGCACCATTGTATACATAATATTGTTGACTGCACTAGAATATAATACCTATGTCATATACGTCTCTTCTTACTCTGACTGTAGTAATTGAAAGCTGATAACTTAAAATGAGCAGCAAGAGGGGTAATCACCGATTTAGCATTTTTCATGCCAAACTTCTTCAAGTACTTTTGGGTCAGGAATAGCTCGTTGGCTCCTCTATCTCTTTTGATCTCCATGCCAAGGATTTTTTTAGCTGCTCCAAATCTTTCATCTCAAATTCACTTTTCAGCGGACCTTTTAAATTGTGAATTTCTGTCAAATGCTTAGCAGCAATCAGCATGTCATCAACATATAATAATAAGTACAAAAATGAACCATCATTTAACTTCCGAAAGTAAATAGAACTAGTATACATGCTCATCGAATAACCATGAACCAACATAAAAGAATCAAACCTCTTGTACCATTGTCTTGGAGACTGTTTTAATCCGTACAAGGATTTTTTCCAACAAGCAAATATAATCTTCTTTTCCTTCAATTTCAAATCCTTCGGGTTGATGCATGTATATTTGTTCCTCAAGTTTTCCATGTAAGAAAATTGTCTTAACATCAAGTTGCTCTTATTCCAAATCTTACAAGGCAACTAAGGCACGCAAAACAAGAGTAGAACTATATTTAACAACATGTGAGAAAATATCATTAAAATCAACTCCTTATACCTACCTATAGTCCTTTGCAACTAATGTTTCCTTATACTTTACATTTTCAACCCCTAGAATGTCTTCCTCTTTCTAGAAGACCATTGAAATCAGAGTCGGATCTAACCGGATCGATTTCAATAGCCAATATGACTCTAACAAAGACTTATGTTGAGAAATTTGACTGAAATACAAACTTCGGAATGTGACAATTAAAGATGGAAACTATCCTAATTCAAGATGGCTTGCATTTGGTATTACAAGGAAAGGAGAAGAAGCCGGATAAAATAACAAACGGGGAGTTTGCCATCATAGACAAAAAAACAAAATTAGGTATTATCTTAAATCTCTCAAATGAGGTTTTACGTGAAGTTTCTACAGGAACCACAGCCAAAGGCATTTTGGCTGTGGGATAAATTAAAAATCATGTATATGAAAAGGACAATGGAAAGACTTTACCTGAAGCAAAAGCTTTACATTTTTCGTATGGCTGAATGTACCCCTATACTTTCACATCTTGATATATTTGATTTCCTTCTTATGGGTTTGAGTAATATAGATGCTGAAATCAAATATGAAGATCAAGTCGTGTTATTGCTTGTTTCCTTACCCCAGTAATTTAAACATATAAGAGATACTATACTTTATGGAAAGGATAATATTTCTTATAAAAATATCAAATCTATCTTAAATTAAAAAAATAAACAGATAGATAGAGATGTTACAGGAGAAACTAGTGGGAACGAAGGTGAAAACTTATTCGTAAGAGGGAGATCCTATCAAATAGTGAGAGGTCTAAATCAAGGTCAAAGTCCAGATACAAAAATGTTGTGTGCAAATATTGTCATAAGAAAGGTCACATTATCTCTGAATGCTTCAAGTTGAAAAGCATACGAAAAAAAATGAGCACAAGAGTCTCTTCTAGTTCGACTTCAAGAGTCTACACTTCAGGAGTTTCAACTGTATTTTGCTCGAAAGTTAATGCGTTTGGCTCAAAACGAATGTCAATATCAACATCCACCTGCTTCTGTGTGCTCTTCCCTTTACCTATATTACATGAACTAGAAGACTTTTTCTAAAATGACATAGATGATTCATCAAAAGTTAGGTCTCTGCCAATTACAAACTTTGGTGCCATGGGATCAGGACACTATAGTTTGTATCCTTTCACCCTAGATGCATGACCCAAGAAAAATACACTTTTTAGCCTTTAGCTCTAATTTTCTATCATTTACATGCGTGTATGCAGAACAACCAAATATCTTTATATCGGAATGATTAGCAGGAGTATCTGACAAAGTTTCCTCTTGAGTCTTAAAATTCAAAGGTGCAGAAGGCGCGCGATTGACAATATAACAAACTGCAGAAATAGCATATGCCCAAAAGGCATTTGTCAACCCAGTGATATCATGCAATGAGCTCGTTCCTAAAGAGTTCTATTCATCTATTCTGCTACACCATTTTACCGAGGGGTTATCCTCACAGTGCGTTGTCGAACAATTCTTTCATTCTTGTAGAATTTGTTTGATTCATCATTACAAAATTCCAAGTTATTATCTCTTCTAAATCGCTTAACATTTTTTCATGTTTGCTTCTCAATCAAAACTTTCCATCGTTTGAAAGTTAAGAAAACATCACTTTTATTTTTCAGGAAATAAACCGAAACTTTCCTTGAATAATCTCAATGAAAGTTAACATATACCTGGCACCACCTTTTGATGGGGTACGTGAAGGACCCCAGAGATCTGAAAGAATGTAATCCAAAGTAACTTTTGTTCTGTGAATTGCTGAGTTTTGAAGTTGACTCTTTTTTTTCCTTTCCGGACATAGAGTGTTCACAGAACTCAATATTTCTAGTACTTTGGCCACACAAGAGACCTCATTTGCTGAGGATGGAAAGACCTTTTTCACTCATATGCCCCAATCGCATATGCCACAATTTGGTGATGTAAGAATCAGACTTATCTTATGTTGAAACTGAAGCAACACATGTAACAGTGGATCCCTACAAAGTATATAACGTACCAGATCTGCGTGCTTTCATGACCACAAGAGCACCTCGAAAAACTTTTTAAATTCCACACACATATGTATTTTCATCCAAGAGATTCTAGAGTGCCCGAAAAAATGAGATTTTTCTTCAAGTCAGGAACATATCTAACATCGGTGAGAGTTCTCACCAAACCATCAAGCATTCTGATTCGAACTGTACCTTTACCAATAACGTTATAGGCAACATTATCAACACAACTCCACCTTCAACAGATTCATATGTGGTATCCCAATTGGGACACATATGATAAGAACAACCCGAATCCAAAATTCACTCATTTAGATTTAAAATTATTATTAGTTGCTAAAATTATAGTTCCCTCTGTCTCATCAGCAGCTACACTTACTTCGGCGATGTCAGTATCTTTGTGCTCATTTTTCTTTTCCATATGTTTTTCTTTGTTTTTCAACTTAAAACATCAGAGATAGTCTGGTCTTTTTTATGACAATATTTGCACACGACATTTCTGTATCTGGACTTTGATCTATTTGAATCCTTTTTATAGGATCTCCTCCTCACAAATAAGCTTTCACCTTGGTTCTTACTGGTTTTTCCAGTAATATCTCTATCTATCTGTTCATTGATTTCAAGATAGATTTGATATCTTTATAAGAAATATTATTCTTTCTATAAAGTATAGTATCTCTTATATGTTTAAATGACTGGGGTAAGGAAACAAGCAATTATACGGCTTGATCTTCATCTTTGATTCCAGCATCTATATTACTCAAATCCATAAGAAAGGAATCAAATCTATCAAGATGTGAGAGTATAAAGATACCTTCAACCATACGAAAAGCGTAAAGCTTTTGCACAAGTCTGTTTTCCACTGTCCTTTTATATACAGGGTTTTTAATTTATCCCACATGTCTTTGGCTATGGTTTCTACAAAAATTTCATGTAAAACCTCATTTAAAAGATTTAAGATAATACCTAATTTTGCATTTTTGTCTATGACGGCAAACTCCTCAGCCATCATTTTATCCGGGGTTTCCTCCATTTCTTATAGTGTCAAATCTAGGCCATTCTGAATTAGGATAACTTCTATCTTCATTGCCATATTCCGAAGTTTGCACTTCGATCAAATTTCTCAAACATAAGTCTTTGTTAGAGTCATATTGGTCATTGAAATTAATCATGTTAGATTCGACTTTGATACCAAAGCTCTTCAAGAAAGAGGAAGGCATTCTAGGGGTTGAAGATGCAAGGTAAAAGGCATGATTAGTTGCAAAGAGCTACGGTCAGGTACAAGGAGTTGATTTTAATGATGTTTTCTCACATGTTAAACATAGTTTTATTTGTGTCTTGCTTGCCTTAGTTGCATGCATGATGTGGAATTAAAACAACTTGATGTTAAGATAGCTTTCTTACATGGCAAACTTGAGAAACAAATATATATGCATCAACCTGAAAGATTTAAAACTGAATGAAAAGAAGATCATATTTGCTTGTTGAAAAAATTCTTGTACGAATTAAAACAGTCTCTAAGACAATGGTACAAGAGGTTTGATTCGTTTATGTCGGGGCATGATTATTCGAGGACCATGTATGATAGTTGTGTTTACTTCCAGAAGTTAGTTGATAGTTTATTTGGGTACGGATTGTTATATGTTAATGACATGCTCATTGTTGCTAAGAATTTGGTAGAAATTCATAATATGAAAGGCCAGCTGAAAAATGAATTTTTTTTTTATGACCGAAAAATCCGTAATGGGCCCGCCCCTCTACCTTTCTCCACTTAAATATCAGGCTTTGCTTTGCATGGTGTGGGGGCTTGAACCTGTGACCTAAGACACAAATCCACCACCCTTTGCCACAACTGAAAAGTGAATTTGAGATGAAAGATTTGAGAGCAGCTAAGAAAATCCTTGTCATGAAGATCAAAAGAAAACGAGGAGCCAACAGGCTATTCCTAACCCAGAGGAAGTACTTGGAGAAGGTTTTGGAGAGGTTTCGCATGAAAGATGCTAAACCAGTGAGTACCCCTTTTATCAATGCTCAGTCATCACAGTCAAAGGAAGAAGAGCTTATGTATGCAATAATGCATACACGTCTAGATATTTCACAAGTAGCGAGTGGTAAGCCGGTATGACTTGACATGATAAAACACATTGGCATACTGTGAAATGGATTCCCAGATACTTGCAAGGTACTTCAAATACATGTTTGGAGTTTGGGAGAAATACTAACATTTTAGTTGGTTTTGTAGACTCAAATTATGCAGGTGATCTTGATAAAAGAAGATTACCGACATGCTACGTATTTTGCATTGGTGGTTGCACTATCAGTTGGAAAGCTACATTACAACATATAGTAGCTTTATCAACTACAGAAGTAGAATATATGGCAGTGACCGATGCGATCAAAGAAGTCTTTTAGTTAAAGAGTATTTGCTGAACTCAGTTTACACCAAGGTAGTATTACCATTTTCTGTAATAGGCAAAGTGTCATTCACTTGACTAAAGATCTGATGTATCAAGAGAGGACGAAGCAGAATGATAAAGTATCACTTCATCCGAGAAACCATTGCTGATGGAAAGGTCTCTGTTTACAAGATCAACACTAGAGACAATCACATGTTCACAAAGCCTTTTCCAGTTGGCAAATTCAAGTTTTGCTTGAATTTGATTGGCATTTATGAAGAATGATCCAGTCCACAAGGGCTTTCGTAGAGACGGTGGAGCAAATCTACTTTATAAGCCAAAACAAAGCAATGTGGAGATTGTAATGTGGCCATATCTTTTGGCTATCTTTGTGGGGTCCATTTTGTTTGTATAGGCATATGCCTATTTTATATTCTTGGAGCCAAATAAAGAATTTGATTGGAGGGAATAATATCTCCTCACGTAGCAAACTTGGATCCAACACTCTTTTCTCCTATAAAAGGTGATCAATTCTTCCTTTTCAAAACACACCAAGTCAAGAGCCTTTTATTCTCTTGTCTTTCTTTCTCCTTATTTATTTTAGAGTATAAGAGAGTGAGTATTCGGTAACACCTGTGTGAACCCTTTCTTCGGAGGGATCTTGTGAGGCTATACTCTTGCGGTATTTGGGATTAGTTAGAGTATTTACTCTAATTATGTACTCTCTTTTGTACTCTTGTTGGTATAGTAAAATTGTTCTTCTTCGCTTCTGGACGCAGGTCACCTTGACCGAACCATGTTAAATTTGTACCTCCTTTATATGTTTTGATTGTTGTTCTTATCAACTAGCACTGCCTTTGTTATTGTCGTTATAACGTTAACAAATTGCTTAGTGCAAAGGTACTTTTTTCAATATTTTATATATTTTTAACTGGTAAAAACTTACCTCCACTAATGTGTACACTATATAGACATGTTTTTGCTTACCCTCTTATCAGTAAACCATAGTTAACTAATATATATACTAAATCATAGTTAACTAATATATATTCTTACTTTAACCATGATAAACATCGTGTAAACATTGTGTGTTGGTAAATTTTTACCTAACTTAGTAACTTAACTCATATGTCAAAAGTCTTTATTTATAGCTTATGCTAAATAAATTGAAGAAAAAAAGGATTAAAAAATACTGTGTATTGCAGAGTAAATACCATTCAACAACGCTGGAAACATGAATAGCCCAGGTGGGTAAGGAGAGAGCATTAGTGGGTTCGTTGAATTGGAAAGAAGAACCCGCTATAGCAGCTATTTCAGAAGCAGATGCAGTGTCAGGTCCCACCATTAGTGTGGCTAAAGTAACTCCAGTGACCCCCAAAATAGTGGCTGCATTTTTCAAGTTCTGAGATGAAATGCTGTTGGTGGGTGCTGGAAATAGTGATCTTTGCTTTGCAGAGAGGAGAAATTTGGAAGCAGCCGTTTGTGAGCTGAATTGGGTTCGTGTTGGTTGGTGAAAAGGGGCCAGTTTTGATAGAGAGGTTATGGTTGGAACTGCCATGGCCGTTTATTTGATGTTATTTGGCGCAGTTGTTGAGATAAGTGAAGAACCAGCTCGCATTCTGCAAGAGCGACCTACGGATTTCCCCTTGCCCTGACCACACTTTTAACAACCCATGTTATAATAGCACGTATATTTTGTTAGCATATGTTGTAAACCGTTGCTTATATAGTAAATAATTTAGTATATAGAATTTAGCTTATATACGGAAGATTAAATTATCGGTTATTATTAGTCATAAAGTTTATGTTTACAATCCAATGATGGAATTGGAGAAGCCATCGGAATGGTTGTAGCACAAGATTAAATATAATTTATCTTGATTATGGGAATGGTTTAATTCCAACTTCTTGTGCTAGTGCATTTTGTATGTATTGAACGGATCAAGTAGAGATAGGTATTTTATACTAACTTAATAAAATAATTTCTCTAGTCCATTTAATGTACTTATACTCTTAATCTTGATATAATTATTAGGGAAAATTTCACATAAGAACAACTGGGATCCTTACTTTTCAATTTTATAACCCATATTTCAATTTACAATCAACTATCTCGAAAATAATAGGCTAAGATTCAACATCCAACTCCAATATGTTCTCAAAATTACTACTATTTAATTTTTAAAAAAGATTCCTCAAGCTTTTAAGTTAATTTTTGAATCAGTAACTGTAACCCAAATATTAGTTCAACAAACCAAATCCATTTGGATGGTGAAAATTAGATTTTTAATAAGCTTAAATATGTGGGTTTAGATTCCGAATTTGATTTTGTGAGAAATTTGGAGTAGGTATTATCTAGATTGTTATAAATAGTATAAGGAGGTTGTATATAAAATTTGAAGTCATTTAATGGAGTTTTGGACTGATTTTGAACAAGAATTGCAACTGAAAATCGTGGAAGAAGTTCGTCTACAGGCGCTTGTATAAAGGCGTATAAAAGTGTATAAGATGTGTTTATACACTCATATACACTATTATACAATATTATACATAATTATAAAAAACTGACTTCGTCTTCTTCCTTGCGTTTTTTCTGAAACTTAACTCAAATCTTGCTCAAATCTACTCCAAATCACTTCGAATTTAAATTTTGAACTCCTTTTGATATTTTCAATCAATTGGAACAACACCCAATCCAAACAACTAACAAACTCAAAAAAAATTATTTTTGAAAGCCAAGCTTTGAATGGCCTTCAATGGTGGAATGTTGAATTTTCAATTTTCTTACATTGCAACCAGGTGATACAGGGGAGAAGCAGTAATGGGGGACGACCCCTTGAAGCATATGTAGAAGATGTAAGAAGAAAAGAGAGTAAAAGCGATATTTGTGAGAACATAGATTTAACTCCACAGCTTTTAGAAGTAATGGTTGTAAGAAAACAGATTTTGAATTTGCTAGAGCTTTCAAAATATGTACAATATGGGCTAGGTCGGGTAAAACTTAAAAATATGGACCATTTTTTTGTTATTGTGTGAAGCCAAGTGTATTTTCTTGTAATTCTTTCTAATTATTATTAGTTGTGTATATCATTTATTATTTTGATTTATTAAAAGACAAGATTCTTTCATGAGTCAGTAAGCCTGGTAAGTTGGACAATAATGATATACATTGGCGAAGTAATAATTAGTTGATAGAATCCATGTCTCGATTTTTTGAGATTGATGATACTCCTTTACGAAAGCTTATAAGTTTTCATGTGTAAACCCGGCTGGTAAATTTTGTATCCGACACATGAAATAAGTTAAGTGAAAGTCTAAAGGAAGTAACCAATAAATTAAATTATTAGTAATTTAATTTGATTGGTTAGTATCTGAATCTTAACATGGGGAGTTAAATAAGGTTTTATGGAAGAATTTCGAAATTGAACTAAGGAGTGCAATTACGAATTTTTAGTGGAATAATTCGTAATTTATTATGGTAGAAATTAATTTCAAAATTTCGAAATTAATTCCATAATAGGAAGTCTTGTTAATTAAATTTTGCGGTCCTTACTGTGCCTAAATAATAGGAAATAAAGGAAACATTTCCTTAGTGGAAGAAGAAAATTTAACAGGTTTTGGAAAAGGGTTTTAACCTAAAAACGTAGTTATATATACTAGATGGCCGTTTTTTACACTGAAAAACAACACGTTTTTCTTCCTTGAATTTCGCTCACCCCAAGTTCTCTATTTTCGGCTTTATTTGGGTAACACAGTAGAAGACTGTGGAAGGTTGCTGAGGTCTTGCAATTCTGGAACTGGAGAAGGATATCGATTTGCTTTGTTCACGCTTCAAGAGGTAACTCGTATAATCTCCGTGTGTGCTAATTGTTTAATTCACACGTGAATAAGACACTGTGATTGCTTCCGCTGCGATATATAATCCAACAATTGGTATCAGAGTCTACTCACGTCTAATTAAATGATTAGGATGAACAATAAAATTAGTATCATATTAATATGCAAGTTTTTAATTACATGCAACGATTGGTTTTGAATTCTGTAAAACTGCATTGTTTTTAATATGTATATTTGTTCTAAGTATTATGATTATTCTGAAAATCATGTAATATCTACTTATAGTTAATGATATTTGATTAGAATAATCTGAAAATTACATTATTCCGTGAAAAATGCAAAAGTCACTGTTTGGCCGAATTGGCCAGAAAATCGGAGGTCAACATGTTGACGGACTCCAATTGATCTGAAACTTGGCAGGTCCATGCGAAACGGCCCAATGAGCAAT
Organism: Nicotiana tabacum; assembly: GCF_000715075.1. Taxonomy (NCBI): domain Eukaryota; kingdom Viridiplantae; phylum Streptophyta; class Magnoliopsida; order Solanales; family Solanaceae; genus Nicotiana; species Nicotiana tabacum. Next base: position 17,309,904 of record NC_134080.1, read on the forward strand.
ACTCATCAGTTTCGCTCATGATGTACGTCATTTTTTGGGCTTTCGGAGTCGTTTAGATGGTGCTTTGGACGTTGATAACGCCCAACTATGCCTTCTAAAGGACAAAGCGGTCGCTGCAAATATAATCCGGTTTTAAGTTCGGAATCGAATCCTCAGGGAACTAACCTATCTATTACACTCTTCGGCAATGTTATTATCAACTCAATCAATCTCTAGATGCAAGATTTTTGCTCAATTAAGATTGGGTTTTTGTTTAACTACTTCAAATAATATGAAAAACAACAGTAAGCTAAAACAAAGATAATTCAATGGTAAAAAGGTCTAGGACAGTGATTTCCCCAATTGCTAGTTTAGGTCTTGACTCTTCCGCTATAATCTTGCCGTAATACTCTATGAGGATTAAGAGTTATGGGTTATCGTAATTATCTCTCGATCAACTACAATAATTTACTAGAGCATTCTCTCGAACTACTCTAGCTGACAATATGTGTGCAACTCTAAATTACCCCACCAAAGTTCCGTTATCTCTAAACTCACTTTTAAGTTCAAGTAATGAATCTCTTTTATTACCCAAAAGTGGTGGTGTTCAACAGCTGTCTAACCTAATACTATTTCTCAAGCAATATAAGGTAATTAGATACGATTAATCAAGGGCTCGTTCAATTAATCACCACACAAAACGTAGTTGAACAATCATATCATAAATCCGACTCGATTATAACAACTTGAGTCAAAACTTCAACCAACAATTGGTTACATCAACCCTAGATAAGTGTTTAGATACTCATAACAAAATAAGAGGAAACTACTAAATTGTTCATAATGTAAAATTGCAAGAATTAAAAGGAGATAGAAAAACTCTAATGTTTGGTTGATCTTCTCACACTTGTTCTTGCCTCCAAAAATAGTTTTTAAAAAAACTTGGAACAATCTTGGGCGAGTTTCTAAAGCTTATAAGGTTTTACAAAAGTTTCCCCGAAATTATACTTTGGTCCTCAAACTTCCAGCAGCGTGAACAGTGCACCGCGGTCGCGGCCAACCACGGTCGACCGCGGTGAGAGCTGACCTTTCTGCCTCACGATTTTAATCTATGCGGTTCACCGCGGTTGCGGTGGACTTCTTGCCCAGGCCACTTTCTGCTTCTTAGTGCTCGGGTACTTCTCGAGTGGGCGTTTTCTTCACATTATCGCCTCCAAAACACTCCATGTTGCTTCCTCTCATATAATATTCCCTGCGAAACAAAAGAACACTAATCAGAGCATTTTGTTGGCAATTTATCTATAAAACAACAACAAAGTATGGTCATATTAAGGTGTAAATATCAACTATATAGCCTACTATCAACACCCCACACTTAAATTATTGCTAGTCCTCGAGCAATTCACCACACTCCATCAAAATTCCTTCCCTAAGCTTTTCCCTTAACGACTAACACCGTGAACATTTTACAAAAGTTTCACCTAGTAGTGAACAACCTTTACCTCAAGAGTCAAACCTTTTGTACCATGCAACATTTGCACTTACTCAAACTACTCTATACAATATTCAAGACTTACCTTTCCTTTGTGAATCACATGCCCTCACATCACACAAGAGAGTAGTTCAAGTTAGATACAAACGTACAATTTTAAGGCACTCTAACAGGATTCAATCAATGAAGCTAGGCGTTATACTCTAGTGTCTATTGTGCTCAGGTGTATCAATGCTAAGGGTTTTCCTTCGAATTTAGCTCGTAGCCCATTAGTCCTAATTTAAAAACTAAAAAGAACAAAATTAAACAAAAACTACTTATACCCGGTTCAAGCTAAACCCTTGGAAAAGAACCGTGGCCCAAAGAAAAACCAAGGGGGAGTTACTACACTACCTAAAAATAAAATAAAAAAATAAAAAACTTTTTGGTCTTTTCTCTAGACTAACTTCCCTCAAGAAAATTGTCTAAAGGATCCGTCATCAGGAAGAGTCTCCATATTCCAATTTTTTTTTCTTCGACTTAGTCCCTCAAGAACCCCGCCGAAAGAGATCCGTCATCAGGACAAGTCATTTACTATTTTAGATTTCCTAATGAACTATTACTCTACATCAAAACAATCAAAGCAAGACAAAACAAGCAAAATCAAACAGTCAATTGATACAATTACAAACATACAATGAAGTATCCCTTACCCCACACTTAAAATGAAGACATGTCCCCATGGCTTAAAAATTTGAAGAACAGTGAGGTTAAGGAACTTCCCTGAAGGCTCATTCCTGATCGGAGACAGTGTCTGAGTTCACGTTTCACGCACGTCCCAGCGCTCTCAACCATCCCAAGAATTTCTTCTCCGACTTCACTTGCCTCTCAGCCACCCCATCAACACGGGCACCCAAATCAGTGACTGAGGTACGCTACCCAGCCATATAATGCTCCAAAGCTATCATACGGGTACTCCAGCGTAGCTGTAATGGGCCTGCCACATCAACTCTCAGAGGAGGGGGAACCGCAGTTACCTCATCATCATCATCATCATCATCAACTGAATCATTATCAGAGTCATCAACATTCACCACCGGCTCTCGTCCAATTCCAATTTTTTTCGCCCAGAACGGGGCTTTTAGTGGCAATCTCCTATCAACCCGAGGGTCTTCAGGGACTCAGGCAATACGACACAGCCAGGTGATCAGCGAAGGTAAGTAGTGGCCCTTGGTTAGCTCAAGTGATCTAATGAACATATCTTCATGGATGAGCCGTGCCACATCAAAATCACTGTGGGACATGAAATAGTGGAACGCCCGCGATATATTAACATCTGTCGTATTGCTGGATGGCAACAATCGACTGTTGACAATGGTAAGCCAACTCTTAGCCTCCTAATTCAGACAGTGGGAGTTGAGAGTAATCTTGTGCTTGATCCATAGGTGTTCTCCGTCTGGCACACAGATAGTATCAAGAAGAGTTCCCCACAAGGCCCGTATACCGCTAAAAGTACGATAAGGATCAAATTCACCCCTAAACACTGGCAGCCTGTATACCCTACAGATGGTGTCGAGGGATGCATTTACCGGGGTATTGCGCACCGTCACAACCCCATTCTCATGTTCTGGCAAGTTCGCATAGAACTCCTTTATTAGTTGAACATTAGACTCATCCGGTACCTCGAAGAAGATATTCAGCTGACACCGCCTCAACTCATTAAACATATTGGGGCATTCTACCTCCAAAGCGGTTCGATCAATGTGCACCTCATATTGTAACTTCTTAGCTTCTTTCTGGTTATACCTATCCTCCGCTGCTTTGGATACAAACCGAGTGCTATCGAACTGAGGTGCACTGGCTTGGCTCCTGGCTCGTGAGGAACCTCTCGGTCCACTAGTGGAGGGCCCGATGTTTCGTCTCTTTCTAGCTGAACTCATTGCACCTGTCAAACAACGAAACACCTATTAGTGAGTGAGCAAAATATGTGACTATGGATGGTTACTCAGACTTCACCACAACCATGTCACAATAGCTCCTTATATCTCCATTAGGGCAATTTCCCAAACACCTTGTGGGCTGGGCATTATCCAAACACATTTAGCCCTCATGAGTCTATCAAAACTCCTCCCAAATCAATTATGCAACTACACCAACACACCCCACACTTGTGTCATTCAATCACCCACCAACAAACATCATTCCAAACATTAATTACACAGCCCCTTCACCAAACATTCTCAAAAACGAAATTAAAATAGAAAAAACAAGGAGAAGAAACTACAAAAAAAATCTACTACAATTACAACACCATATCAACCTCAAACTATCATGAACAACAACAAAATACAAAAAGAAAAGAGAAGGGAGGGTTAGAATAATACCTTAAGGGAGGAAAGAGGAGAGGAATGGAGATGGGGGTAGAGGGGGTAGTGTGAGTGGAGAAGAAGAAGGATAAGAAGAGAGTATTTTGGGGGTTAGGGTTTAGAGAGAGAGAGATTGAGAATTTAGGGGAAAAAGATCGGGTATTGTAATGTTATGAGGGGGGTTTGGGTTTTAAAATTAAAAGAAGAAGAAAAGAGAAAAGAGAAAAAAATGGAAAAAAAATCAAAATACCTGGTAACCCCCGCGGTCCACCGCGGTGGGTTTAAAAATTTGAGGCAGAATGTTCACGCCTCACCGCGGTCGCGGTGGGATGAAAAATCTGAGGCAGAATGTTTGCCTTCCACCGCAGTCGCGGTGCTGGCGTTTTTTTTTTTAAGTTACATGAACACACTCATGGGTTGTCTCCCACGCAGCGCCTGATTTAACGTCGTGGCACGACGCAAGCATTTGATCATCACTCCTCATTCGCGTACTAGGGCTCTTCCAAATTGATTACCATTCTATCCCCTTTTTCTTCAGCCATTCCAAGGTAATGTTTCAATATTTGCCCATTTACTGTGAACTTGTTTGTCCCATCTTCTGATTCAATCTCTATAGCTCCACTTAAGAACATTTGCACCACTCTGAAGGGTCCTGACCATCGGGACTTTAACTTACCCGGAAACAATCTCAATCTCGAGTTGTATAGCAACACTAGATCTCTGGGTTTAAAGTTTTGATCCAATATGTGCTTATCATGCATTAATTTTATCCTTTCTTTGTATAATCTAGCACTCTCAAAGGCCTGAACCTGAATTCCTCGAGCTCATGTAACCCAGTGATTTTGTTAGAACCTGTTGTCTCCATGTCTAAGTTTAACTGCCGCAATGCCCAAAGTGCTTTATGCTCAAGCTCAACTGGGAGGTGGCATGCCTTGCCAAATACCAACTTTTACGGTGACATACCAATTGGGGTTTTGAAGGCTGTGCAGTACGCCCACAATGCATCATCCAATTTCTTTGCCCAGTCAGTCCTTGTTGCATTCACTGTTTTTGTGAGGACACTTTTAATCTCTCTGTTGGACACTTCAAGTTACCCGCTCGATTGTGGGTGGTACGGGGTGGTCACTTTATGACGAATTCCATATTTTTCCAACATCTGTGTGAATGCTCTATTGCAAAAATGGGTTCCACCATCACTGAGTATAGCTCTTGGGGTACCAAAATGTGTGAAAATGTTCTTCTTTAGAAAGCCCAGTACCCCTTTAGCATCATTGGTCGGGAGAGCCACTACTTCGACCCACTTGGAGACATAGTCAACTGCTACCAATATGTACTTGTTACCATACGAGCTGACGAATGGCCCCATGAAGTCAATCCCTCACATGTCAAAAATCTCAACCACTTGAATTGTGGTCATTGGCATCTCGTGTCTACGAGATATGTTGCCAGTCTTTTGGCAATCATCGTAGCTTTTAAGACAATCATGGGCATCCTTGAACAGAGTAAGCCAGTACAAGCCTAACTCCAACACCTTAGCTGTTGTCCGAATTCCTCCAAAGTGTCCACCATATGGTGAAGCATGGCAAGCCTGCAAAACAGAATGTTGATCTTTATCTGGGATACACCGCCGGATCATGTTATCTATACATATTTTAAACAATAAAGGTTTATCCCAATAATAATACCGACAATTATGAAAGAACTTTTTATTTTGAATTGAGGAGAGTTCATAAGGTACAATAGCACTTGCTAAATAATTAGCAATATCAGCATACCAAGGTCCTCCTCCATTGTCATTGTCAGTAACTGTTCATCCGCGAATGTCTTTATTATATCCTTAACCTCTACCTTCTTTTCAGCTCCTTCCAACCTTGAGAGGTGGTCAGCTACTTGGTTCCTCTGTCCCTTTTCGATCACGTATTTCCAGATCGAATTCTTGTAATAGAAGAACCCAGTGAATCAAGCGTGGCTTTGACTCCTTCTTTTCTATCAGGTACCTAATTGCTGCATGGTCAGTGTAAACAATAACTTTCGAGCCAATCAAGTATGACCTGAATTTGTCGAATGCAAAAACAACAGCCAACATCTCCTTTTCCGTCACAGTGTAATTGAGTTGTGCACCGCTTAGCTTTCTGTTTGCATAATAAATCGGGTGCATCAGTTTATCCTTTCGCTGCCCCAAGACTGCTCCTATAGCATAGTCATTTGCGTCGCATATGAGCTCAAATGGTTGCTCCTAGTTGGGTGCAACAATGATGGGTGCAGTCACCAATCTCTTCTTCATCTCCTCAAATGCCAACTTGCAATCATTAGAAAGCACAAAGGGGTGATCCTTTTCAAGGAGTTTGCATAATGGGTTAGCAATTTTAGAGAAATCTTTTATGAATTGCCTGTAGAACCCGGCGTGCCCAAGGAAACTTCTCACTGACTTGACTGAAGTGGGCGGTGGTAGTTTTTCAATCACGTCAACCTTAGCATGGTCGACCTTAATTCCTTTACTGGACACTCGATACCCCAGTACTATCCCTTCCTGTACCATAAAATGGCACTTCTCCCAGTTCAACACTAAATTTGTCTCCACACATCTTTTGAGCACTCTTCTTAAGTTGTGAAGACAGTCCTCGAATGAATCTCCCACCACGGAGAAATCATCCATAAAGACCTCCATAATATCCTCCACCATGTTTGTGAAAATGGCTAACATTCACAGTTGAAATGTCGCTGGTGCATTGCAAAGCCCAAAAGGCATTCTACGAAAGGTGAAGATGCCATACGGACAAGTGAAGGATGTTTTCTCTCTATCTTCGGGGGCTATTGATATCTGATTGTACCCCGAATATCCATCCAAGAAATAGAAGTGCGATCGCTCGGCCAGCCTGTCCAACATTTGGTCAATGAAAGGCAAGGGTAAGTGGTCCTTCCGAGTAGCTGTGTTCAATTTTCGGAAATCCATGCAAATCCGCCATCCCGTGACTGTATGAGTTGAGATCAACTCATTGTTCTCATTTGCACAACAGTCATTCCCCTTTTTCAGCACACATTGGACAGGGGTGACCCAATTACTATCAGAGATGGGGAAGATGATTCCCGCATCTAACCATTTGATCACTTCCTTCTTTACTACCTCTTTCATGTTTGGGTTCAGCCTTCATTGATGTTCTCTGGAAAGTTTGTGCCCTTCTTCCAAGAGAATTTTGTGCATACAGAAGGCTGGGCTGATACCCTTTATGTCTGCCATGGTCCAGCCAATGGCAGTCTTACTTTGCTACAGTACCTGTAAGAGTTGTTCTACCTGCACATCTAGCAAACCAGATGATATAATAATAGGCAAAGTAGAATCGGGGCCTAAGAAAATGTACCTGAGGTGAGTTGGGAGCGGCTTCAGCTCCAGCTTGGGTGGTTCCTCTACTGATGGATTTGCTGGAGGTGTAGACCTTTTTTCTAACTCAAGGGACTCGAACTGAGGTTCCCTTTTCCAGAATCCTTAGCCTTCAACTTCCATGACCCACTCAGCTAACCCTTCACCATCCATCTCTTCTAAATTTGTCAGACATGCCTCCAATGGATCTTTAGTAGTCAGGGTCACATCATCTTCTTGCAGGATCACATCCACTTCCTCCATAGAGAGCAATTAGCATATTCACTGGGTCTCCTCATAGATTGCTGAACATTGAATATGACTTCTTTATCGTTCAGTCTCATTTTTAATTCCCCAGTCTCACAATCGATCAGTGCTCTCCAGTGGCCAAAAATGGCCTACCCAAAATGATAGGTATCTCCTCATCTACCTGACAGTCCAGAATAACAAAGTCTGCAAGGAACACGAACTTCCCCACTTGCACCAACACATCATTAAGAATCCCAGTTACCGTGTGGTCAGCCAGCTGCAGCAGCATCGAAGTCGATCTAGCTCTGCCAATGCCCAGTTTGGTGTATACAGCCAGAGGCATCAAATTTATGTTGGCTACCAAATCACATAATGTCTTTGCAAAGGCATAACTCCCACTCGTGTATGGAATAGTGAAGCTACCTGGGTCGAACATCTCTTGAGCCATCGGTTTGGTCACTACTGCGCTGCAGGTCTGCGTCAGAGTCACTGTGGATAGATCCTAAAAATCAAACATCCGTGACATTAGGTCTTTCATCATCTTCGCATAACCTGGCATCTCCCTCATGGCATCCATCAAAGGAATATTCAACTGAATTTGATGCAGCATCTCCATGAATTTCTTGTATTGATCTTCCTTCTTTTGTTTTACCAGTCTCTAAGGTAATGGTGCAGGTATCACCCTTTGTGCATTGCTTGCTGGCTTCTTTCTATTGGGGTTCTGTGGTACAAGAGGCACCACTTGTTCTGCAACTTGTTCATTTACCTTAGCCTTACCCTTTTCATGTTGACCCTATTCAACCACCACTTCAGTAAGATTTGTTGGTTCATCTACCTCTAGTGGAGTTGGAGTGGATGGCGTAGTCTCTTTGCTGGCTTGTGCAACCTCCTGCTCTTTGTCTAAATCTCTCCCATTCCGGAGACTTACTGTCATCAGCTGATTCGGGTTTTGCTCCTTAGGGTTAATATTTGTATCTGCTGGCAATGTTCCCTGGGGGCGGTTGTTTAAAGCCATAGACAACTGCCCCAACTGAGTTTCAATGTTCTTTATAGCTGAATCATGTACTGCCAACTTTTCTTGCATCTTACCATTTGTCCCAATGAGTTGCTGGAGCATCCCCTTGATCTCTACGATGTTGTTATCTTACTGCTGAGGAGGTGGCTGATATGTCAACTGTTGTTGGTTCTGCTGTGGGTAGCCCTGTTGTCTCTGGTGGTATGGCACCATTTGGCCTTGAGCTTGCATGCCCCCACGCTAAGGCATGTTGGGTCTGTATTGCTGATTTGGTACCGGTCTCCATTGTTGTCCTCCTTGCCTCTGACCCCCAAAGTTTTTAACATAATTCATATCTTCCCTTGGCCCTTGATTTTCACCTTCTCCGCTCCATGAACACACATAAGACTGATTAACACAGGGTGTACACAGTCCTACATTTGTTGTGTCAACAATATGCACCTGTTTGGTGCCCATCTCATCTATCTTCTTTGTCAAAATACTCATCTGAGTCATGAGTGTGGCCATGTTCTCTGCATGCGAATTATTTGGGTCAAGAGGAACTAAATGCACTATGGGTGCCAGTGTTGTACCTTTAGTTATCCACCCCGAATTCTGGGACATCTTGTTAAGAAGGACTTTGCACTTGGTGAATGTCTTACTCAAAAATGCACCTCCAGCTGAAGCATCCACATTGGCCTTTAGATTGTAAGCTAACCCCATGTATAACCTCTGGCCAAGCATCTGGTCTGGAATGCCATGGTGAGGACACTTCACCTGCATCCCTTTAAATCTTTCCCAAGTTTCTTGCAAGGTCTCAGTCGGTTGCTACTTGTACTGCAATATTTCATCAATCTGCCTTGCAGTCTTGTTGGGTGGGTAGAACTTATTCAGGAACTGCTTTACTAATTCCTCCCAGGTGACAATAGAATTGATTGGGAGTGAATTCAGCCAAGTTTGAGCTTCCCCAGTCACATAGAACGGGAACAGTAATAGCTTGATAGCTTCTTGGGTCACATTTGGCTGCCTTTGAGTCACACAAATTGACAGAAAATTTTTCAAATGTTGCTGAGGGTTTTTGTGAGCACATAATTTTTGCCTCACATGAATTACTCCAAAGAATTCCCAAAATTATTTTTTTATTTTATTTAATTATTTGCTATTCTAGGAATTATTGTAGAATTTTCTTGATTATTTACATTTCTTGTGTGCACATTTAATTTTGTTAAAATCATAAAAAATACAAAAATATCGCATTTGCATTTAGGATTTAATTTTTATATTTTTAGATTAATTAATACATTAATTTGTTTAACAAAAAAATAGAAAAGATCAAAAATATAGTCATGTTGTATTTTTTGCATTTCTATTTCGAATTTTGGAAGTTTTTTTAATTTGGTACTTAATTAATCGTGGTAATTATTGTTTAGAAATAATAAAGTTAATTTGATAGAATAATTTGATTTAGGGATTAAATTAGGATTTTATTTTAAAAAGGGGGATTTAAAATTGAAAAAGAAAAATTAAAGGGGGTCAGATTTTTTGGGCCAATCCCAATTCAATTCACCCAAGCCCAAACCAAACACCCTTATACCCGTCCAAACCCATTCAAAACCGGCCCAGATCTGCCCCCAACCTGATCCGACCCCGCCCATAGCCAAACGGCGCCGTCCTGAACCCTTTTTCATCATATCTGTTGATCCCATTCAATCCGACGGCTAAGATCGCCCCCCCCCCCCTTTAATAAAAAATCTGGAACGACCCCACCCCTCAGAACCCCCCTGCTCTCATCGTCTCTCTCTCACACTCCTCTCTCTCTCTCAAAAACCAACCCCCAAACCCTAGCGCCGCCACCATTCCCCCACCGCCTTAGGGTGGCGACGCCACCTCCAAACACCTCCAAAATTACACCCCTTAACCACCCAGACCCCTTTTTCCCAAATCCTTACTCCATTTCCCTCGAACATGGCCTGAACTCTTCGAATTTCAAATCAAGGGTTCGAGTCTTAGAAGCCATAGCGAATTCGTTCATGCAAAGACATCCCTCGAGGTTTTACTCAGCATTCAAGGTCTATTTAGTCCTGAAATAACGTTGCTCGCTTGTTCTTGGCAAAGAACAAGTGAATGACGTTATTTGCGGATTAAATTAGAGGGTTAGTCATGAGGTCAAGCCGAATCGGTGAGTTTCTTCATTTTTCATTTTGTTCTTCTTAGCTTCCTCTCCTTTTCTCTTCTTTTATTTCCAATTGAATAAATTAAAACTGGAACAAATTTTAGCTAAAATTGATTATTGGTTGTGTTGTTCCTTTCCCATTTTTCTTCTCCAAGTTTTGTTGTGTGATTTTTCTTGTTTGGTCTGTTTGATTCTGTCATTAACATCATGTTTAAATTCTGATTTTTTCAGTCGTATAATTAGTTTAATTTAAATCTTGCTAATCTGATAGTGTAGTCTAATTACAGCTCCCTAATCAATTTTAAAAGAAGAATCAGTCATTTAGCTAGAATTTGTTTTTTGGAAACTCGTTTAGTTGTTTAACTCGTCTGGTCTTTCATTGAGTAGTCCAGATAGAATTCGAATTCTGTTTGGGCCCTGGGTTCAGTTCCGACCCATTTATTTCAAAGAACAGCCCATTCATTTGGGTTTAATTTGGTCCATTTGGTTTTGAAGCAATTAGCAGGGAGTCTCACCTAATTTAGGAAGCTTCCCATAGTGGTAGGGTTTAGGAAAATGCACTACTGATTAATTTAAAGAACTAAGTTAAGTGGAGTTAATTAAAAATTGTTGAAAGGGCATTTGTGAATCCAAGGGGGCATTTTCTACTGCCTATATAGAGGATCACATAGGGAGAATAGAGGGAAGGAGATGGAAAGAACAAAAGAGAATTAAGAAAAAAAAGAGCATGTTGAGAGAGATAACTGAAAATAACACTGAGTTCTTTGGTTTGGTTGAAAATTGCTCCAAATTGGGTTTTGTTTCTGGTTGTCTGGCTTTCTTGTTTTGCTATAAACTTCTGAAAAATCACAAATCCTTGTATTTGGGAAGAATAGTTTGAGTTTTGGGTATTTGGAAGTTTGGTATAAGCTGTTTTGGTCCTGGGGTCCTGTTATCGTTGTTATTGTTTCGCTGCTGCTTCTACTCTTGTTGTTTCGCTTTTCAGCTCACTTCACTTGTTTTCATTTGCTGTCATCACGTACACTTCTGCATTTCACATAATGTAAGGTTTGATTTGGAATTAAGATGGCATTCGGAGCTTTGATTAGTAGTTGTAATCAGTTTTTTGTTTGTTCATGATTTAGCTTACTTGATTTACTTGCTTAAGTTTCTAGTTTATGATATATGGCATCCTGCTAGTTGTTAATAAACACTATGTTGTGAGCTGCATCTGGTTGTAAATCAGTGGGGTAATTTAGTTTCTCATTTAGATGCCTCCTAGTTAATTATTGGCAATTTGTACAGGGTGTTGAACTTGGGAATCAACTCTTATAAAATAATGTAATGGCAATGTGCTGCACCTAAATTGCTATGCCTGTTAGTTCATTAAGTTCTGCTGTAATTTTAGTTTAGTAGTATTCTGTTTGGATACGATGTATAAAGATATAGGTGATGTCCGTTTTATGAACCATGTTTAATTCAATAGAAGTGTTATTTTATTCAATTTTGTATGAAGTTAACTGATCATTGCTTATCATAAAAGAGAAGTTAAAGTTGTTGTTTACATGTATTCAATGTATAACTGCAAATGCAAAAGATAGACAGTAGACATATTAATATTATTATTTTTTAGTCACTATACTTGTTTTAGTCATAAAGTGTGGTTAAGCTCAATGATTAAGGGTATGCTTCTGCTCTGAAATATCAAATTCAAGCAGCCTGTTGAATTGTTTGACTGATTATAAAAATTCACAAAAATTTCGATTGTCGTTTACTGTTCAAACGCTGAGGCAGAATATGTTTTTCTCAATTCTCCGTTTGTTAAAAGGTGTGTGGCTTGATGAATGTGTGATTTTGTATATGTAATGCGTAAATCAGAGGGAGTACGTAAGTCAATAGGTGCAAAGAATTAAAATGAGTGTGTAAGTGCTAATGGATAAGATAATAAAAATGTGTAATTAGATCATAACAATCTTGGTAGTGACGTTTTTTGTGCTATGAGATTGAAAGTTTGAAGTTCATGAATTTTTTGATTAATTTAACAATACCTTTTATCTGGTTAGTAATTCATAAAGTTAAACATTACATTTTTCTATAATAATATCCATAACACATGACCCTCATATAATTAATCCTTAAAATCGAGGTGTGCCATTAGTGAATTTTTCATGGCCCTCGCAAAGTTGAAAGTGCATAGTTGCTTTAGGTGCGTTGTTACCTTCCTAAACTCGGGTGTGCATTTATGTGACCCAAATCCAAATCTCAACAATGTTAGATAAAATATGTCGAGGACTGCGGGTGTATTTATGTGACGTGGTTCAAGACGTGTTTTAAATAACGTTGAAATCTTCCCTAAAAAATAGTTAAATAAAGCGGTTAAAGTTAAAATTGAACCATAGGTTTAAAATGTATTAAAATCAGATAATAAGCCAATTATAACAGTTAAGCAACCGTGATAGAACCACGGAAGTCGGGAATGCCTAACACCTTCTCCCGGGTTAACAAAATTCCTTACCTGGATTTCTGTGTTCGCGGACTATAAAACAGAGTCAATCTTTCCTCGATTCGAGATTTAACCGGTGACTTGGGACACCATAAATTATCCCAAGTGGCGACTCTGATTTTTAAATAAAATAATTCCGTTTCGATTGTCACATAAATTAGAAAAAACTCCCTTACACCCCTCCGGGTGTAGGAAAAAGGAGGTGTGACAGCTCTGGCGACTCTGCTGGGGACAAGAACCCAGAATCTCTGGTTCAGAATTCTGAATTCGAGCTTAGATGAATTGTTATAGTTGGCTTTATTTATTATCTGATTTTGTTACATGTTTGGGCCTAATGTGCTAAATGATGTTTTTACCGCTTTGATATTCTGTGAACTGTATATAAACTACTACGAAACCAATTTGCTCTCTGAGTCTTCTAAATCATGGAGGAGTGTGCACTTGGTGTGATATCTCTTCTGTTAGAGTCATATCCCAAATTTAGAACGAGGTTCGGACAAGTTGCAAAGCCGGTGAAGCTTCTGTATTCCCGGTACGCTGCCCCCTCGGCTCGAGTTGTCCGCTCAAGTAAGCCAGGTCTAGAACAATAAACCCAGGTTTTAAACCTAGTATAACAAAGCCTCATGTTGGATCCCTAGTAGAAATGTTTATTTGCATCACGTGCATTTGAATTTGGAGACTCAACATAGGGGTTGGGTCTGTCTAGGACAGGTGTACCCGAAATGAAAAGGACCATCCTGATGCATCTTACTTGCTACTTGTGCATTTATTTGCTTCGTATTTGCATGTTGATCGGCTGATAAATAATGGGAGAAGGTTGGAAAAAACGAATAGCAATGTGAGGGTTAAGTGAGTTCGTCACCTGTTTTGAAAACCCCAATGTCCAAATAGTGCTGAAACTCTGCCGAATTTTTTGAGAAAAATGAAATGAAAAAAAGGAAAAAAAGAGGTTTATTTTTTAAAAATAGTTGGTTTTGTTTTATTTGCCCGAACTACGCCAGTTTGATTCTCACATGGTGTGAGATACATAGGAACCCCCATCGGGTCCAACTTCCTTTTTGCAAAAATAGCCCGAAAAGAACAAAAAATTTATTTTTATTGCAAATAAGTAAGGTGATGCCACTCTTGTCAAAAATAGCCGAATATCCCTCAAAAGGGCGCCGGAAGGCTATTTTTGCAAGAATAGCCGCCTTTAGTCATTTTTCAAGGTTTTGGCTGGTTAGCCGACACAACCTTAAAATCTTCGTTTTCGGAGTGCTGAAAGGCCGTATCGGCAAAGCCAAATATTTTTGTGAAAATTTTGAAAAATGATCATTTTTTCTTGAGTCAAAATGAGTCGTAGTTTTCTAATAATTGAAATCACCTTAATAAATGTGCAGGATGAGCACAATTCAAAATGAACCTTTCTCAGTCCGTGAAGAGATCCCTTTGGAGCTACATATGTGGTGGCATGATTTAGGGGACGACAACAGGAAGGTTGTGACAAAAGCGTTGGGTGGTCTTATTGGGCTCTTGAAGGTTAAGCCGAGAAAGGACATAATTGAGGCCTTGATACCATTTTGGGACCCAGCACATAATGTATTCCACTTTGCTGATTTCGAGTTAACTCCTACACTGTAAGAGATAGCACGCTACACCGGTTTCGACGGGAATCTTAGAAATCAATACCCGGTGGCACCTAGAGCAGTAACACCTCACAAATATTTGGACCTGTTAAGCATCACTCAGGACATCCGAGAAGGAAATTTAGCCAAAGGATTCTGTACCTTCTTTTTCCTGTACCAATGTTACGGGAATCCCCGTGGCTTCAAGATGCCAGATACCGGTCTTACTCACGCAGGAAACCAAGACAAGTGGGAAGCTCGGAGAGGATTAGCTTTTATAACGGCGTTCCTGGGTATTTTGATTTGCCCCAAAAAAGATGGGAATATAGAGTTGGGGCTCGTGGGGATAACTGACTTTATGATGAAAAAGGCAAATGGGAATATAATGCCGCTGATCTTGGCAGAAATTTACCAAACTCTGACCCTTTGCCGAGAAGGGGAAAAGTTCTTTGAAGGGTGCAATATGCTGTTACAATTATGGATGGAGGAACACCTTTGTCACCATCCCGGATACTTGAATTGTGGTATGACTGGCATCGAGTGCATTGAAAAACAGGAAAAACGGGTAGAGGCTTATGAGTTCTCGAAGGGTACAAAAGCATGGCACGCCCACTTGAGATCCTTGACTGTAAACAAGATCGAATAGATGTTCGGGTGGCTCTCGGTTAGTGAAGTAATTTATATATCGGTTGAGGTGTGTTTCCTGCTATTGATGGGTCTTCGAAGTATCTAGCCTTATGCTATACATAGAGTCCTACGTTAGTTAGGCCGATACCAGACCATCCCACACGATGAAGATTTGAGTCGGCAGGTCATTGAGTTAGAACCAAAAGCTGTCTTTCCAAAAGAAAAAGTGCGTCGGATTTGGCATCAGTGCAGATTCTTAGAGCCTAAAACTCAAATACGAGATCTATCTAGAGGTGAGTTGGAGCCTAGTTACCCTGCTTCGTATGGTAAAAGATCTCGAGTTCATCAGGAGCCTAAAAGGCCCGCAAAAAGACCCTATGTCCAACAGTTCACTGACAAAGCACATGTGCAATGGGACTGGTTGACCAAACAAAACCGAGTACAAGGCTACCATAAGCAAGTTGGAAAGGCAAGTCTTGGACCTTCAGTTTGAAAATGGTTTGCAATCCGCCGCAGATGAGGGAGAAAAGAAAAAACTAACTCAGGAAAATGAAACCCTCAAGCTCAAATCCGGAAGATGAAAACAGCTGCTAGAAACCCGGAAAGAAGCCGAGCGGATGAAAGGCTTATAAGCAGTCTGAAAAAGAAAGCCCTTGAGTGTTAAGATGACCTGGGAAAGTCTGAGGCCAACCTAGCAAAAGTCTGGGCACAATGGGCAAAGAAGGAGGAAGAGCAGGCAAAGTTTGTGCAGCAAATGAAAAGAAAGTATGAAGGGACAATCACCATCCTGAAGAGAAAAATGACTACCCTCGAGAATGAAGCATCCAAGCAAGCCAAGGACTTCAAAGCTGATAGGAAACACTGTTATGATTTGATGGATCAAATGGAGGAAGGAATGCAACAGTTGCAAAATCAACATCTCCATGACACTCAGGTGTTAGAAACTCGGAATCAACAGGTCGGGCGTCTGCTTCAGGAAAAGGGTAGAATCTGAGAGCGGGTCAGAGTCATCGCCGACTACATTGTTGTGAAATGCCAAGCATGTGAGGATATGACTCGCACCACTTTCTTCGCGGCAGTGATGACGTTTGTCCGACAAATAATGAGTGACTTGGAGAGGCTTCAAAAGGATCTTGCATATAGGCCCGTGGCGAGACCGAATGATGTCCCGCGGGCCCTAAGAGCATTTGAGGCATTAATGTATTCGTGATTTTTTTTACTTGAGTCTGTATTTTCTTTCTGTTAGAGTCTGTTAGTTTCTTTTGAGTCTGTTAGTTTTTGAGTCGTTATAATCAAAGTATTTGCTTTTGAAAATCCCAAAAATGTTTTATTACTTATTTTTACACTTATACCCCAGAACTACGCTCGGTCTGATTTATGCGGGGTCATGATACGCAGGCAATCTCCATAGGATTCGACCATAACCAAAAGAAAAGAGAAAGAAAATAAGAAACCGTGAGAACGAAACAAAATAAGAAAGGGAAATGAGAGAATAAAAAAACAAAGAGAAGTCAAACAAAGAAAGACAAGAATGAAAAAAAGAAGAAGGGAAGTTGCACATGGAAATAAGGAAAATCTGGGATGACACAAGCAATCGAGCAAATACAAGATAGAAATGATTAATTACTTAGATGCATTACATTCCACAAATATGCGGTTACCAATCTGTTAAGCTCTAATCACTAACGAGTTTGTTGTTGATGCTCCAAAACCAAGGTAGGTGGTTTGTTTGTTGAGTATTTTGGCAACCCATCCATACAACACCAGGTCCAAAGGAGAATTGATCATGTCTAACCAAGAACTTGATGCGAGTAGCATCGATCCTTCAAGAGAGGTGAAAGAATTGGATGTTAATTCGATGAAAGAAGAGATGTATAAGTTGAAGCAGCAAATGGCCAAAATGTACCAGGCCTGGGCAAAAGGGCAACCACTACCAGCTTACCCCGCCAACCCTGCTTTCATCCCGCCATTGACTCAAACCCAGGAACATTCTACTGTTGATTCATCTGCAGGATTTCCTATTTACCATCACTACCAAGGCACTACCTCCCAAACCCCGCAAGCTCCACCACCCAAACAAGTTCCATATCCTCATCCCCCAATCACTCTTGTCTTCGTCGCATCCCCATCTGCTACACTACACCAATCTTCTAGTGAGCCTGTGTTCCAAGCCCAGGATAACCAATACTACCCCCCAGAGCCCACTTTTAAAGATTTAGAAGTTTATACTCCTCGTTTTGATCTCTCTGCGGAAGCTTAAAAACCATCCAAAAATCCCGAACAGGAGGAGATGTTCAGAAAAGTTAAAAGCTTATAACAATCATTCAAAGACATGCGGGGGTTAGGAGGTCAAGTAAGTGTGGCTTACAAAGACCTATGTCTGTTTCCAGATGTGCAATTGTCGGCAGGGTTTAAGATGTCCAAGTTTGATTTGTATGATGGGCACGGTGATCCAGTAGCGCACTTGAGAGGGTTTTGTAGCAAAATGAGGGGAACTGGAGGGAAAGATGAATTGCTAATGGCATATTTCAGTCAAAGTCTAAGTGGTTCGGCGTTGGAGTGGTATACCCGGCAGGATCACAGAAGATGGTACACATGGGATGATCTAGCCCAAGCATTCGCTTATCACTTCCAGTATAATCTTGAGATTGTCCCAGATCGTCTATCTTTGACAAAGATTGATAAAAGACACAATGAAAGCTTCAGAGAGTATGGCTTTCGGTGGAGAGAACATGAGTGAGGGTTGACCCTACAATGAAAGAAAGTGAAATGGTAGATTATTTTCTACAGGCCTTAGAACCTACTTATTATGGCCATCTGGTATCAGCTATAGGCAAGTTCTTCAATGAAGTAGTAAAGATGGGCGGTATGGTAGAAGAAGGACTCAAGTCGAACAAGATCATGAGCTATTCTGCTATTAAGGCAACCACTCAGGCCATTTAGGGTGGCACCGGAGGAATAATCGGAAAGAAAAACAGAGAGGATGTGGCGACGATTGATTCAGGAGCTTGGTTCGGACCCATGGGCTCATCTCACCACTATAATCAGCCTCGACCCCACCACCAAACTTACCCCCACACCCCATATAATCCACCCCAACACTACTACCCACCACCAGACCATCATTTTTCTGTCCACCATGCCCAAACATACAACCAACCCCCCATCCATGCACAATGGCGTGCGCCCATTCCACAAAACACTTACCCACCCCCACGAGCCTATCGAAACCCTCCCGGACCAGGTTTCCGGCCCAACCAAGCATTTAAGAGTGAGAGGTTGCAGAAAAAGAAAACATTTACTCCATTGGGAGAGTCATATACCAGTTTATTCCACAGACTAAGACAATTGGATATGCTAAGGCCGATCGAGTCGAAACTGCCAAATCCTCCCCCAAAAAATCTGGATTATTCTATAAGTTGCGAATATTGTTCTGGTACTCCGGGTCATGACACGGAGAAGTGATGGCACCTAAATAGTGTTATCCAGGAGCTCATTGATACTAATAGAATTGAAGTTCAAGATCCAGAGGCGCCTAATATCAACCGGAATCTGATGCCAACCCACCAGGAGACAAATATGATTGAATAATGCATAAGGGAGGGGAGCCCAGGATGCCTTCACAGACAGTCATGATGATTTGGTCCAGTGAGGTCAAGCCAACTGAACAATCAACAAGTGAAAGATCAGTGCTCAAGTCGAGCGAGAGGAACGATGAACCATCTATGGTAGTTAAGAAGGGGTCTTCAAGTGTTGTGGCAGAAAAACAAGAAAGGTTGAAAGTGGTTGTGCCAGGAGTGGCGAACAAACCTGTCGTAATCGTGGAGGGCGCCCGCATAGATCATGTCATTATCAAGCCGGTAACCCAGTTACCGATAGTCAATAGCAGGGCTATTCCGTGGAATTATGAACGGGTGACAATGACTTACAAAGGAAAAGAAGTTAAAGAAGAAGTCTATGAAACCCAGGGTTTGACTCGTTCGGGGAGATGCTTTTCCCCCGAAGAGTTAAGAAAAGCTAAAAACTCCAAAGATAACCCAGTGCTAGTGAAGAAAGCCGTAACTGAAGAAGAGGCAGAGGAATTTTTGAGAAAGATAAAGATGCAAGACTATTCTATTGTGGAACAATTGAAAATGACGTCTGCTCAGATTTCACTGTTATCATTGTTAATCCACTTAGATGAGCACCGTCGAGCCTTAATGAAAATCCTGAATGAGGCTCACATTTCCGATAAGATCTCAGTGAACCATCTGGAAAAGATAGCCAACAAAATCTTTGAAGTGAACAGAGTCACTTTTTCCGATGATGAATTCCCTGTAGAGGGTACTGAGCATAACAGAGCCCTTTACCTTACAGTAAAATGTGAGGACTCTGTGGTTACCCGGGTATTGGTCGATAATGGTTCCAGTGCGAACATTTGACCTCTCTACATTCTGAGCAAGTTGAAAGTAGAAGATGAGAGGATTCATAAGAACAGTATCTGCGTGCGGGGATTTGATGGCGGAGGCAATGATTCAGTTGGTGATATAGTGCTAGAGCTGACGATAGGACCAACTGAGTTCACGATGGAGTTCCAGGTGTTGGATATAGCTATTTCCTACAATATACTGTTAGGACGACCCTGGATTTACGCCGCTAAAGCAGTCCCGTCTACACTACACCAGATGGTCAAATTTGAATGTGATAGACAGGAAATGGTTGTGCACGGCGAAGATAATTTGTGCGCTCATAGCAATGCTGTTGTACCGTTCATTGAAGTGGAAGATGACAAGGGGTCGTGGGTCTATCAGGTTTTTGACACGATGTTGGTCGAGAAAATTCAAGAGGGGAAATACATTCCAAATTCGAAGATAATCACCGCATCAGTCATGGTGGCCTTTGAAATGTTAAAGAATGGTTTCGTACCAGGCAAGGGTTTGGGTTCATCTCTGCAGGGCATCATACAGCCAGTATCCCTCCCTAAAAACTTGGGAATATTTGGTCTGGGATTCAAGCCCACAGCCGCAGACATAAAAAGAGCCAGAAAATTGAAACAAAGGGCATGGGTCCTTCCAAAGCCGGTCCCACATCTCTCCAGATCATTTGTCAAGCCCGGTACCAGAAGTCGCCCAGTAACAATAATTCCCAGTTCTTTGACTGATCCTGACAAGGAATTAATTGAAAAATTCGAGAAGTTGTTTGACAATATAAACATGGTGGAAATTGGAGAAGGTTCTAGCAACGCGAAAGTGCAATTTGTCGGGCCAGAAACGAAGCTTAACAATTGGAAGGCTACTCCTCTCCCCACTTGGAAGGAGTTTTGGTAGTTTGTTTTGATTTTCCTTCAGTTTGTCTGGGTTATTCCGGGGTTGTAATCCAGATTTTTATCTTTCAGTCTGCTTGAGTGTGCAAACCTTGTTATCTTTTATCCTTCAATGAAATGCAATTTCCCTTCTTCATCATTCCTGATAGTTTTCTTTTTTGTTTTTCTTTTCTTTTCTGTACAGTTGTTTTTACGTTGGTTCTAGTGACATGGAATGTGTAAGGAATCCTCAACCCAGTCTTAAAAATCAATCTGATTCTGAAATAATAATTCAAAAAGTAGAGTGTGATGATGAATCAGAATATGATGAGGATGAGGCCTTTGAAGAGATTAGTAAGGAATTAAATCACTTTGAAGGAAAACCCAAACCCAACCTGAATGATACTGAAGCCATCAATTTAGGGGACGCAGATAATATCAGAGAGACTAAAATAAGCGTCCACCTTGAACCAAAGATCAGGGAAGAGATTATCAAAGTACTGATTGAATACAAAGATATTTTTTCATGGTCATATGACAACATGCCAGGTTTGAGCACTGATTTGGTGGTCCACAAATTACCCACTGACCCGACATTCCCTCCCGTCAAGCAAAAATTGAGAAAATTCAAAATTGATATGAGTATGAAGATTAAGGAAGAAATCACCAAGCAATTGGACGTAAAGGTCATTCGGGTCACACGATATCCCATTTGGTTAGCTAATGTTGTGCCAGTACCAAAGAAGGACGACAAGATCAGAGTATGCGTTGATTACCGCAATCTCAACAAAGCAAGTCCAAAGGATAATCTCCCACTACCCAATATCCACATTTTGATCGATAATTGCGCCAAGCGTGAGATTGGATCTTTTGTGGATTGCTATGCAGGGTATCATTAGATATTAATGGATGAGGAAGATGCGGAAAAGACAACATTCATCACACCATGGGGAACTTACTGTTATCGGGTAATGCCATTTGGTTTGAAAAACGTTGGGGCAACTTACATGAGGGCAATGACTACTGTGTTCCATAATATGATACACAAGGAGATTGAGGTATACATAGATGATGTAATCATAAAGTCGAAGCAGCATGCCTACCACGTCGGAGATTTGAGGAAATTTTTCCAGAGGCTTCGCAGGTACAACCTCAAACTTAACCCTGCCAAGTGTGTATTTGGTGTTCCATCCGAAAAATTGTTGGGATTCATAGTCAGCCGTCGAGGCATTGAGTTGGGCCCGTCAAAGATCAAAGTTATCTAAGAATTGCCGCCTCCGAGGAACAAGACTGAGGTGATGAGTCTGTTAGGGAGGTTGAACTACATCAGCAGGTTTATTGCTCAGCTCATGACAACTTGTGAGCTTATATTCAAGTTGTTGAAGAAGGATTACGCGGTCAAGTGGACTGATAAGTGTCAAGAAGCATTTGATAAGATAAAAGGATACTTGTCAAACTCACCTGTGTTGGTTTCACAAGAACCAGGGAGACCTTTGATTCTTTACTTGACAGTTCTGGAAAATTCATTTGGTTGTGTATTGGGTCAGCATGACATCACTGGCAAGAAGGAACATGCCATCTACTATCTTAGCAAGAAATTCACGGCTTATGAGGTTAAGTACACTCACCTGGAAAGGACATGTTGCGACCTAACTTGGGTAGCATAGAAATTGAAACATTATTTGTCATCCTACACTACTTACCTCATTTTGCACTTGGATTCGTTGAAGTATATCTTTCAAAAGCCCATGCCCACAGGAAGACTTGCGAAGTGGAAGATTTTGCTCACAGAGTTTGACATCATCTATGTGACTCGGACCGCGATGAAAGCCCAAGCATTGGCCGATCATTTGGCCGAGAACTCGGTCGATGAAGAGTAGGAGCCATTGAGAACTTATTTTCCTGATGAAGAGGTGATGCATATCGACGAACTGGAGCAGATTGAAAAACCAGGTTGGAAACTTTTCTTTGATGGGGCTGCCAACATTATAGGAGTTGGAATAGGGGCTGTGCTTATTTCTGAAATAGGGCATCACTATCCTGTTACGGCTCAGCTTCATTTCTATTGTACCAACAATATGGCTTAGTACGAGGCATGCATTTTGGGTTTAAGGCTAGCTGCAGACATGGATGTCCAGGAAGTCTTGGTCTTGGGAGACTCGGATCTTCTGGTGCACCAGATTCAAGGAGAATGGGAAACATGGGATTTAAAACCCATACCATATCGACAATGTTTGCATGATCTTTGTCAACGGTTTCAATCAGTAGAGTTCAGGCATATTCCAAGGTCCATAATGAGGTGGTCGTTGCTTTGGCTACCTTGGCATCAATGTTGCACCATCCGGACAAAGCTTATGTCGATCCTCTATATATTCAAGTCTGAGATCAACATGCTTAATGTAACATGATGGAAGAAGAACTTGATGGTAAACCGTGGTTTCATGATATCAGGGAGTACATCAGAATGGGGGTATATCCGGTGCAAGTCATGGGGGAGCAAAAGAGAACAATTCGACGGTTGGCAAGTGGATTTTTCTTCAGTGGAGGAGTTTTGTATAAAAGAACACCAGGCCTTGGATTGTTAAGATGCATAGATGCTAGACAAGCTACGGCTGTCATGTCCGAAGTACATTCGGGAGTCTGCGGACCACATATGAGCGGATATGTATTGGCGAAGAAAATTCTCCGAGCAGGTTATTATTGGCTCACCATGGAGTGAGATTGTATCAGTTTTGTGTGAAAATGTCATCAATGCTAGATATACGGAGATTTGATTCATTCTCCACCATCGGAATTGCACACAATGTCAGCACCATGGCTCTTCGTTGCTTGGGGCATGGATGTCATTGGACCAATTGAGCCAGCAGCATCCAACGGGCAGAGGTCCATTTTGGTAGCCATTTATTATTTCACCAAGTGGGTTGAGGCTAAAACTTTCAAGTCTGTAACCAAGAAAGCAGCGGTTGATTTTGTTCACTCAAATATCATCTGTCGATTTGGAATCCCAAAGGTGATCATCATGGATAATGATGCTAATCTTAACAGTAATTTGATGAAAGAGGTATGTCAACAGTTTAAGATTATACATTGCAATTCCACCCCATATTGTCTCAAGGCGAATGGAGCAGTCGAGGAAGCCAACAAAAACATAAAGAAGATACTTCGGAAAATGGTAGAAGGTTCCAGGCAATGGCATGAAAAATTACCATTTGCGCTGCTGGGTTATCACACTACTGGCCGTACTTCAGTAGGTGCAACTCCTTATTTGTTGGTATATGGCACTGAAGCAGTGATACCTGCGGAAGTTCAAATCCCGTCCCTTCGGATTGTCGATGAGGTTGAGATTGATGATGATAAGTGGGTTAAAACCCGTTTGGAGTAGTTAAGTTTGATCAATGAGAAAAGATTGGCAGCAGTGTGTCATGGGAAGTTATATCAAAAGAGAATGGCAACAACGTACAACAAAAAGGTGTGTCCCCGAAAGTTTGAAGTAGGTCAGCAAGTATTAAATTGCATCCTTCCACACCAGGCCGAAACGAAGGCCAAGTTCGCCCCAAATTGGCAAGGGTCGTTCATTGTGACGAGAGTATTGTCCCATGGTGCTTTGTATCTAACAGATATCAAAGGTAAATGTGTAGACATGGCTATCAATTCTGATGCAGTCAAGAGATATTATGTATGATTTCTTTGGTTCAATTGTTGATTGTTTGTACTTGGCATTGTTTCGAAGATTGGAATGACGAAGGCAATTTGTTCTGCTATCTAAACACTTTACCCTATGTTACCCCTTTGAGCCGTATTTAATTCATTTCATACCCCTCTTTTGGAATCAGTAGCGAAATTCAGAAAAGAAGAAAAGAAAAAAAGATAAAAAAATATAATATAAAAACAAAGCAATTCCTTATTATGAACTACGTTCGACCTGATTCCTTTAAAAGATACGTAGGTAGCCTCACGGTTCGGTCCCATCAAAATAAAAATTCAAAAGTACCCAAGCAAAGAAACTGGGGCAGAAGTTGCGGTTGTTGTAAAAACAATCTGATTTCAAAAGTTGTAATGTTGAACCCAGTTGAGTTACTTTGAGCCTTTTTGATACCTTTTCTTTCTAACCCAATCCAAAAAACCCATATTATGGTCCAAAGAAAGACCTTCGGATCAGTCTTTGAGAGATGCCAAGTCAAGTAAGTAGAGGTGATCCATATCAAGGGCAACACTCTGGTCCAAACAAGGAAAATAAAAAATGAGAGAGTCTTATTGGTGAAACCCCTCACGGGCACCGTAAGGCGATGAAAGCCGAGAGAAATCAAAAATGAGAGTCTTATTGGTGAAAACCTTCACGGGCACCTTAAGGCGAAAATGAGTCGAGAGATGAACAAATGAGAGAGGTTTGTTGGTGAAAACCCTTCAGGGCACCGCAAGACGAATAAGGTCAAGGTTTTGGTGAAGAAATTGGGTTTTGAAGATCTCGGGGCATAAAGTACGACAACTGAAAGTTGATTGGTTGGACAGACTGGGCCGATTAATCTGAAATGCATGTCATGATCATTGCTGCCAGTTGCTCCACTCAGATAAGTCTCTTTTTCTGTTTCCCCTTCAGATAGTCTTCTAGTTGATTTTTTTTATCCTTAACTATCAAAGTCATTGCATTTCATTTCTTTTGGGTTTATTTCTCTAAAATATTTCCAATGTCAGTTCTGTTTAAGCAAACAAGAAAGGATTTCAAAGTTCATTACCAACTTCCAAAGTTGCATGAAGCACAGGACGGTCAAGGCACTACTAAAGATAGTATGGTATGATATGGGACACAAAAGGTCATTGAAAGTTCCATCGGTGAAATGGTTTAGTAATCTCGTGGGAGATGCAGAGGTTCAAACAGATAGGTCAGGGATGTAAAACAACGGTTGGGTATAGAACACTCGGGTCATCCAAGGTCATGTGGTCGAAAGTCATTCAGAAAGTCAAGCGGTTCTTGGCCAGTTCGGGGGAGCCAGTCGAAATAAAGCACGACGGTAGAGAGACCTTCAACAAAAATTGCAGCAAACTAACCACCACATTTTAAAACTAACAAGATTTTTCTTTGATTGAAACAGGGGCAGAAAATTTCGTTTGTTTCGGAGAAACCCTCCGTAGGGGAAAAGCAAGCACCAGACAGGTTTGATAGTAAATTCTCAGGACCTTCCTGGAAAATAGGACCTAGTTTAAAAATTCAAGACAATCATGAGTAGCAAAATCTAGCATAAATGTACCCCAAAGGAATATAAGTTGGCTTCAAAGTTTACATGCTTGAGATAAGATTCAATTAGGAGTTTTCAGGACCCTCCTGGATAATGGGATGTAGTTTTAAGATTTTCATTAAATAATAAGATTTAGCGTAAGTTCTGTTGTAAGGAAGTATAATTCAGCCTTAAAAATTGTCACTCTTGGGATAAGACTTGATTTTGATTTTCAGAACCCTCCTGGATAATGGGATGTAGTTTTAAGACCCTCTTAGATAATAAGATTTGGCGGAAATCATACCTTTAGAAGATATAATTTAGTTTTGAAACTGTCATTTAACTAGGAGTTTACAGGACCCTCCTGGATAATGGGATTTAGCTTTCAAATTCTTAGATATATTTGGTAACATGATTCAATTAACACTCACAGATGCACCCAGCACCAAACTGGGACAGGAAAATTTCTTTTGTTTTGTTTGTTTTGTTGTAATCAAGTTCAAACCTAGAGAGCAGGGGAGAACAACACGAGTTTTAAGGATAGAAAGTAGTTCAGGGTCAAGCAAGCAAGCACCCATTTTAGGAAATAAGGAAAGATAATTCAAAGGAAAAGCAATCGCAAGGGGAAATAATTCAAGTTCAGCAATCAGGAGCCCACCTGAAGAACGAAGGGAAGCAGCAATTCAAGTGTTGGTAATCAGGAGCCCACCTGAAGAACGAAGGGAGAAGTAGTTCAAGTGGTGGTAATCAGGAGCCCACCTGAAGAACGAAGGGAAGCAGTTTAAATTTTGGTAATCAGGATCCCACCTGAAGAACGAAATGAAGCAGTTTAAGTGTTGGTAATCAGGAGCCCACCTGAAAAACAAAGGGAAAACAAATCAAGTTTCAAGGGAGATTGATACAAGTATTGGTAATCAGGCACCCACCTGGAGGAACAAGGGAGAACAAGTCAAAGAAAAGCAGTTTCAAGAAGAAGATGAACCAAGTTTCAGAAATCAGGCATCCACCTGGAAAACAAGGAGAAACAGTTAAAAATTCAGCAATCAGGTGCCCACTTGGAGAGCAAGAGAATACATTTCAAGTTTCATCAATCAGGCACCTATTTGGAGACAAGGGAATACATTTCGAGTTTCATGAATCAGGAGCCCGCCTGGAGAAAAAGGGAAAGAAGCAATTCAAGTTCGGCAATCAGGAGCCCACCTGGAGAACAAAGGGAAGGCAATAATAATCTCAAGATCAAGCTTGAGAAGTATAGAATAGATCTTTGTAATGCATAGATCATAGTTTAGTCTAGCTTCTTTATTTTGTCATGGTGTAATAAGGAGGCCAGTAAGCAGTAGCAGCAGCAAAAACAACAGTGAAATCAAGCTTCATGGTAGTCCCAGCTACCGAAACTTCCCGAACTACATTGACCTGATTCTTTTATAGCCAAGGATATGTAGGAAACTTTTAAAGCAGAGGTTCGGTTAAATCTTTCAAAAATACTTCCCGCGAAGTATTTAAACGGGCAAAAATCGCTTGTATCCGCTCACTTTATCTTTGCACGAAAACTCTTCATGTTTTCGAACAAAGAGGGGCAGCTGTGAGCACATGATTTTTGCCTCACATGAATTACTCCAAAGAATTCCCAATTTTTTTTTTATTTAATTATTTGCTATTCTAGGAATTATTGCAGAATTTTCCTGATTATTTACATTTCTTGTGTGCACATTTAATTTTGTTAAAATCATAAAAAAATACAAAAATATCGCATTTGCATTTAGGATTTAATTTTTATATTTTTAGATTAATTAATACATTAATTTGTTTAACAAAAAATAGAAAAGATAAAAAATATAGTCATGTTGCATTTTTTGCATTTCTATTTCGAATTTTGGAAGTTTTTTTTAATTTGGTACTTAATTAATCGTGGTAATTATTGTTTAGAAATAATAAAGTTAATTTGGTAGAATAATTTGATTTAGGGATTAAGTTAGGATTTTATTTTAAAAAGAGGGATTTAAAATTGAAAAAGAAAAATTAGAGGGGATCAGATTTTTTGGGCCAATCCCAATTCAATTCACCCAAGCCCAAACCAAACACCCTTATACCCGTCCAAACCCGTTCAAAACCGGCCTAGATCCACCCCCAACCCAATCTGACCCCGCCCATAGCCAAACGACGTCGTCCTGAACCCTTTTTCATCATATTCGTTGATCGCATTCAATCCAACGGCTAAGATCGCCCCCCTCCCCCCTTTAATAAAAAACCCGAAACGACCCCACCCCTCAGAACCCCCCTCCTTTCATCGTCTCTCTCTCTCAGAAACCAACCCCCAAACCCTAGCGCCGCCACCATTCCCCCACCGCCTTAGGGTGGCGGCGCCACCTCCAAACACCTCAAAAATTACACCCCTTAACCACCCAGACCCCCTTTTCCCAAATCCTTACTCCATTTCCCTCGAACATGGTCTGAACTCTTCGAATTTCAAATCTAGGGTTCGAGCCTTAGAAGCCATAGCGAGTTCGTTCATGCAAAGACATCCCTCGAGGTTTTACTCAACATTCAAGGTCCATTTAGTCCTGAAATAACATTGTTCGCTTGTTCTTGGCAAAGAACAAGCGGATGACGTTATTTGGGGATTAAATTAGAGGGTAAGTCACGAGGTCAAGTCGAATCGGTGAGTTTCTTCATTTTTCATTTTGTTCTTCTTAGCTTCCTTTCCTCTTCTCTTCTTTTCTTTCTTTCCGATTGAATAAATTAAAATTGGAACAAATTTTAGCTAAAATTGATTATTGGTTGTGTTGTTCCTTTCCCGTTTTTCTTCTCCAAGTTTTGTTATGTGATTTTTCTTGTTTGGTCTGTTTGATTCTGTCATTAACAACATGTTTAAATTCTGATTTTTCCAGTCGTATAATTAATTTAATTTAAATCTTGCTAATCTGATAGTGTAGTCTAATTACAGCTCCCTAATCAATTTTAAAAGGAGAATCAGTCATTTAGCTAGAATTTTTTTTGAAACTCGTTTAGTTGTTTAACTCGTCTGGTCTTTCATTGAGTAGTCGAGATAGAATTCGAATTCTGTTTGGGCCCTGGGTTTAGTTCCGACCCATTTATTTCAAAGAACAGCCCATTCATTTGGGTTTAATTTGGTCCATTTGGTTTTGAAGCAATTAGCAGGGAGTCTCACCTAATTTAAGAAGTTTCCCATAGTGGTAGGGTTTAGGAAAATGCACTACTGATTAATTTAAAGAACTAAGTTAAGTGGAGTTAATTAAAATTATTGAAAGGGCATTTGTGAATCCAAGGGGGCATTTTCTACTGCCTATATAGAGGAGACCACAGGGAGAAGAGAGGGAAGGAGATGGAAAGAACAAAAGAGAATTAAGAAAAAAAGAGATAGTTGAGAGAGATAACTGAAAAGAACACTGTATTCTTTGGTTTGGTTGAAAATTGCTCCAAATTGGGTTTTGTTTCTGGTTGTCTGGCTTTCTTATTTAGCTATAAGCTTCTGAAAAATCACAAATCCTTGTATCTGGAAAGAATAGTTTGAGTTTTGGGTATTTAGAAGTTTGGTATAAGCTGCTTTGGTCCTGGGGTCCTGTTATTGTTTCACTGCTGCTTCTACTCTTGCTGTTTCGCTTTTCAGCTCACTTCACTTATTTCCATTTGCTCTCATCAGGTACACTTCTACATTTCACATAATGTAAGGTTTGATTTGGAATCAAGATGGCATTCGGAGCTTTGATTAGTAGTTGTAATTAGTTTTTTTTTGGTTCATGATTTAGCTTACTTGGTTTACTTGCTTAAGTTTCTAGTTTATGATATATGGCATCCTGCTAGTTGTTAATAAACACTGTGTTGTGAGCTGTATCTGGTTGTAAATCAGTGGGGTAATTCAGTTTCTCATTTAGATGCCTCCTAGTTAATTATTGGCAATTTGTACAGGGTGCTGAACTAGGGAATCAACTCTTATAAAATAATGTAATGGCAATGTGCTGCACCTGAATTGCTATGCCTGTTAGTTCATTAAGTTCTGCTGTAATTTTAGTTTAGTAGTATTCTGTTTGGATACGATGTATAAAGATATAGGTGATGTCCGCTTTATGAACCATGTTTAATTCAATAGAAGTGTTATTTTATTCAATTTTGTATGAAGTTAACTGATTGTTGCTTATCATAAAAGAGAAGTTAAAGTTGTTGTTTACATGTATTCAATGTATAACTACAAATGCAAAAGATGGATAGTAGACATATTAATATTATTATTTTTTAGTCACTATACTTGTTTTAGTCATAAAGTGTGGTTAAGCTCAATGATTAAGGGTATGCTTCTGCTCTGAAATATCAAATTCAAGCAGCCTATTGAATTGTTTGACTGATTATAAAATTTACAAAAATTTCGATTGTCATTTACTGTTCAAACGCTGAGGCAGAATATGTTTTTCTCAAATCTCCGTCTGTTGAAAGGTGTGTGGCTTGATAAATGTGTGATTTTGTATATGTAATACGTAAATCAGAGGGAGTACGTAAGTCAATAGGTACAAAGAATTAAAATGAGTGTGTAAGTGCTAATGGATAATATAATAAAAATGTGTAATTAGATCATAACAATGTTGGCAGTGACGTTTTTGTGCTATGAGATTGAAAGTTTGAAGTTCATGAATTTTTTGATTAATTTAACGATACCTTTGATCTGTTTAGTAATTCATAAAGTTAAACATTACACTTTTTCTATAATAATATCCATAAACCATGGCCCTCATATAATTAATCCTTAAAATCGAGGTGTGTCATTAGTGAATTTTCCATGGCCCTCGCAAAGTTGAAAGTGCGTAGTTGCTTTAGGTGCGTTGTTACCTTCCTAAACTCGAGTGTGCATTTATGTGACCCAAATCCAAATCTCAACAATGTTAGATAAAATATGTCGGGGACTTCGGGTGCATTTATGTGACGTGGTTCAAGACGTGTTTTAAATAACGTTGAAATCTTCCCTAAAAAAAGTTAAATAAAGCGGTTAAAGTTAAAATTGAACCATAGGTTTAAAATGTATTAAAATCAGATAATATGCCAATTATAACAGTTGAGCGACCGTGCTAGAACCACGGAAGCCGGTAATGCCTAACACCTTTTCCCGGGTTAACAGAATTCCTTACCTAGATTTCTGTGTTCGCGAACTATAAAACAGAGTCAATCTTTCCTCGATTAGGGATTTAACCAGTTACTTGGGACACCATAAATTATCCCAAGTGGCGACTCTGATTTTTAAATAAAATAATTCTGTTTCGATTGTCACTTAAATTGGAAAAAACTTCCTTACACCCCTCCGGGTGTAGGAAAAAGGAGGTGTGACAGTCTTCAATGTGTGACCCGGAGAACAATCCCTTATTCTGCAGTAGATGCAGTATGTTGTTGGTGATCTGGAATGTCTCCGCTTGACTTGCGGGCACAGCTAAGGCATTTGCCAAATTGTCAGTTGTTGGTTAAGCCCAATCATAAAGTGCAGCTTCTGGCACAAGAGGTGCCACCACTCTGACGTTTGGGTCAGCTGGCTCATCCCTGATGTTTCCGTTGATGTTCCCTATGTCACCCATGTCAATTTCAAGCTGGTGTGGTTGTTGTGATTGTTGGATCCTCTTGTTAGCATGGTTCAATGCCCTGAATTTTTTCTCGGGGTCTGAAAGTCCTTCAAGCAGTTCTCCAATCCTCGAAGAATTTCTAGGCATACACCTGAATTCCACAAGAGTTCAAACGTTAGAATTTCAATGAAAGTTGTTTAACACATTTGGAAATTGATTTGAACTAATAATTTTAACACTACTTCTAAGTTGTAATAAATAACACTGTTAGTTCCCCGGTAGCGGCGCCAAAATTTGATAACGCCCAACTATGCCTTCTAAAGGACAAAGCGGTCGCTGCAAATATAATCCGGTTTTAAGTCCAGAATCGAATCCTCAGGGAACTAACCTATTTATTACACTTTTCGGCAATGTTATTATCAACTCAATCAATCTCTAGATGCAAGATTTTTGCTCAATTAAGATTGGGTTTTTGTTTAACTACTTCAAATACTATGAAAAACAACAGTAAGCTAAAACAAAGATAATTCAATGGTAAAAAGGTCTAGGGCAGTGATTTCCCCAATTGCTAGTTTAGGTCTTGACTCTTCCGCTATAATCTCGCTGTAATACTCTACGAGGATTAAGAGTTATGGGTTATCGTAATTATCTCTCGATCAACTACAATAATTTACTAGAGCATTCTCTCAAACTACTTTAGCTGACAACATGTGTGCAACTCTAAATTATCCCACCAAAGTTCCGTTATATCTAAACTCACTTTTAAGTTCAAGTAATGAATCCCTTCAATTACCCAAAAGTGAAGTTGTTCAACAGCTGTCTAACCTAATACTTTTTCTCAAGCAATATAAGGTAATTAGACACGATTAATCAAGGTCTCATTCAATTAATCACCATACAAAACATAATTGAACAATCATATCATAAATCCGGCTCGATTATAACAACTTGAGTCAAAACTTCAACCAATAATTGGTTCTATCAACCCTAAATAAGTGTTTAGCTACTCATAACAAAATAAGAGGAAACTACTAAATTGTTCATAATGTAAAATTGCAAGAATTAAAAGGAGATAGAAAAACTCTACTGTTTGGTTGATCTTCTCACACTTGTTCTTGCCTTCAAAAATAGTTTTTAAAAAAACTTGGAATAATATTGGGCGAGTTTCTAAAGCTTATAAGGGTTTACAAAATTTTCCCCGAAATTACACTTTGGTCCTCAAACTTCCAGCAGCGTGAACAGTGCACCGCGGTCGCGGCCAACCGCAGTGAGAGCTGACCTTTCTGCCTCACGATTTTAATCTATCGTGGTTCACCGCGGTTCCACCGCGGTTGCGGTGGACTTCTTGCCCAGGCCATTTTTTGCTTCTTAGTGCTCGGGTACTTCTTGAGTGGGCATTTTCTTCACATTATCGCCTCCAAAATACTCCATGTTGCTTCCTCTCATATAATATTCCTTGCGAAACAAAAGAACACTATTCAGAGCATTTTGTTGGCAATTTATCTATAAAACAACAACAAAGTATGGTCATATTAAGGTGTAAATATCAACTCTATAGCCTACTATCAGACATTTTATTGATTTTCTGGAAATTTTTCAAAAAACAATTTGAGTTGTTTTTAATCAAGTGGTGGTAGGGATCGTTTCCTATGGACTACAAGGTTAAAATTCTAGTGATATAATGTTTTACACGTTGACGTAGGTCTTCTTCCATATCGGATAAACTCATTATGGATAATCACTAGGTTATACTAGTTGTTGATAACTTGTATTTACTCTCCATCTGAGTATGCATGTTGGTTCAATGAAACTAGTATATATATTGAATGTTGATATTCACTTGACTTAAATTAACAGTTTACTCTCCATCTGAGTATGGCCTGTCTAAATTTATAGAGTGAATAATCTGTCATTATATATGTATATTGCAAGAATAGCTTTTTTCCCATCGAAATTTGTTGTTCAAGGTGCATAGATTATATATATGTAGTGTGTTTTGAATTTTATTATTCAAATAAACATGACTGATTTTGATGTATTCAATGAAATTGTCTCCCAAATTAACAGTGACTCCTTTCAATCCTCTTACTACTATACTTACTCAAAACAAAATTGAGGGTCCGAATTATGTTAATTGGAAACGAAACTTGGACATTGTCCTAATTGCTGAAGAGTACAAATTTGTGCTTGATGAGGTGTGTCCAGAAAAAACTGGAGATGATGTTATGGATGATGAATAAAAGGCTTACCAGAAATAGGTCAAGGCTGATGAGATGGCACGAAGTTACATTCTGACATCTATGTCAAATGTTCTGCAACATCAGCATCAGTCAATGGAGTCTGCTTATGACATTCTGGAAAATCTCAAAGAAATGTTTAGAGATCAGAATCGTGCGGCTAAGCAGACTGCTATGAAGCTCTTCTGAATACCAAAATGGTTGAAGGTTCATCGGTTAGGGACCATGTTCTGAAGATGATGAGTCTTCTGAATGAACTCGAGGTCCTTGGAGCTAACATTGATAAGAATACGCAGGTTGAAATGATCATGCAGACTCTACCTGACAGTTTTCAGCAGTTTTGCCTGAATTATAACATGAACAAAATGCATTTGTCACTTGCGAAATTGCTGAATGAGCTGCAGTCGGCAGAGACTATTATCAAGCAACAAGCTCCTCCCGTGGCATTGAATTTTGAGGCAGGTTCTGCTTCTAAGCCGAAAGGCGGTCAGAAGAAGAAAAAGACTCAAAAACCCTCTGTTGATGGCACAACTGCTGGTGTGAAAAAGGCTAAAGGCAAGTGTTATCACTGCAAGCAGCCTGGGCATCATAAGAAATAGTGTCTGACTTATCTGGCCAAGCTGAAAAATAAACCAGATGATTTACATCTACTTGTCATTGAAACTCTTTTAGCGGCTGTTTCTACCATGTCATGGTGTGTAGATTCGGGAGCCACTAATCATGTTTGCACTTATTTGCAGGGGTTTCAGGTAACACTGCAACTAAGTAGAGGAGAAATCAATGTTTATCAAGCAGATGGTTCGTCAGCCCCAACTTTAGCAATAGGAAACATTAGTATTTCGCTTAATAGTGGTAGAGTTTAGCTTTAAAAGACACATTATATGTACCTTCCGTTAGAAGGAATTTAATTTTGATTTCTAGCGCTACGAGAGATGGTTATGACATTAATTTTTATGATATTGATAAATGTGTTATTACTCATGATAAACGTTATCTCTCTTCGGCTACATTGATTAATGGTCTTTTTGTTGTTGACTCTATTCCTAAATCGTTACAACCTAAAGAACTGAATTATGTAGATTTACCAAGTAAGAGAAAACGTTCTTCTGAATTGAGTGAAACATATTTATGGCACTTGCGTTTGGGTCATATAAATCTAAACAGAATTTCAAAGTTGGTCAAGGATGTACCTTTGAGTTCATTGAAAGTGGAGGCACTACCAACTTGTGAATCTTGTTTAGAAGGAAAAATGACAAAACGAAATTTCCCCTCAAAAGGAAATCGAGCAAGTGATAAATTAGAGTTAATTCATTCTGATTTGTGTGGTCCAATGAATGTCCAAGCAAGATGTGGTTTTGAGTATTTTGTGACTTTCACAGATGATTACTCAAAATATGGATATATTTATTTGTTGCGTCGAAAGTCTGAATGTTTTGAAAAGTTCAAAGAATTTAAGACTGAAACTGAAAAGTGACATAATAAATATATCAGGACACTACGATCTGATCGTGGTGGGGAGTACCTCTCTACGAATTTCATTGGTTATTTATCAGAATGTGGAATTACATCTCAATTATCTGCACATGGAACTCCACAACAAAATGGTGTAGCTGAAAGAAGAAATATGACTCTTATAGAAATGATTAGATCATTGATGAGTTATTCCGATTTGCCTTCATCCTTTTGGGTACATGCCTTAGAAACAATGAATTACGTTCTGAACTTAGTTCCTTCAAAGTCAGTACCTTTTGACCCCTACAGAATTGTGGACTGGGCGCAAGCCTAGTCTGCAGCATATTCGAGTTTGGGGTTGCCCGACACATGTGTTGAAAGGGAAAATGGATAAATTGGAGGCAAGAACGGATGTATGTGTGTTTGTAGGTTATCCAAAACGGACGAAAGGTGGTTTATTCTATTATCCTAAAGAGAAGAAGGTAATTGTTAGCACAAATGCCAAGTTTCTTAAAGAGGATTATTTGATAAACCATATTCCTAGAAGTAAACTTATTTTACAAGAACTTAGCAAAGGAATGAAAACTCAGTCATCTGAAAAACAAAACGACCAGATGCAAACCCCGAAAGTCGATTTGACATATCATTGCATTTTAGTAGTGGGAGAAATGTCAATAGACTTAATGTCCCGCAAGAACAAGTGCCTGAAGTCATACTACCATAAAGTAGTGGGAGTTATGTTGAGCAGACTGCACAACAGGAAGAAGTCGTTGATATCCCTGTGGATAGCATGGAGACTCAGGTTCCTGATGATGATGTGGTTCAACCACAAAATCAAAATGATGTAGTTGCAACTGATGTAGTGCGTAGTCATACTGGGAGAGAAATAAGACAGCAGTTTGTTATACGCTCTTGGAAGAATCATACGATAGGATCCCTGAGGAGCCTACTTCCCAACCTGTCAATTACGACCAAGCACTACATGATAAGGATGCCGATAAGTGGGTTGCTGCTATGAAATCAGAGATGGAGTCTATGTACTCTAATCAAGTCTGGGATTTTGTAGAACTAGCTGATGGGGTTAAACCCATTGGATGCAAGTGGATCTATAAGAAAAAGAGAGGAGTAGACAGAAAAGTGCAAACTTTTAAAGCAAGGCTTGTAGCGAAAGGGTTTTCTCAGAAAGAAGGGATCGATTATGAGGAAACCTTCTCGCCGGTATCCATGCTTAAGTCTATAAGGATTCTCTTATCCATTGCTGCTCATTATGATTATGAGATTTGGCAAATGGTTGTCAAGACATCTTTCCTCAATGAAAGTCTTGATGAGTGCATCTATATGATGCGACCAGATGGTTTCGTGGAAAGTGGCAAGGAACACATGTTGTGTAAGCTTAAAAGGTCCATTTATAGACTAAAACATGCATCTAGGGCATGGAACACTTGTTTTGACAAGGCGATTAAAACTTTTGATTTTGATCAGTGTCTTAACGAGTCTTGTGTATAAAAAAATAGGATGGGGACAAAGTAACGTTTTTAATCTTGTATGTAGATGACATATTGCTCATAGAAAATAATGTGGGCATGTGGGATTCAGTTAAACAATAGTTGTCCACGCACTTTAATATGAAAAATTTGGGAGAAGCGGCTTATATCCTTGGGATCAAGCTCTTGCGAGATCGCAAGAAAAGGATATTAGGCTTATCAAATGCTCTTTGTATTGATACAATACTCTCTAGGTTTAGCATGCATGATTCCAAGAAAGGATTTCTCCCTTTCAGGCATGGAATTTCTCTATCTGAAGATCAGTCTCCTAAAATTGATGAAGAGATAGAAAAGATGAAGGCGGTCCCCTATGCATCTGCTGTGGGGAGTCTAATATATGCTATGTTAGGTACTAGACATGATATCTGTTTTGTCGTTAGCGTTGTTAGCAGATTTCAGTCTAATCCTTGGAGAGAGCATTGGACAGTGGTTAAGCATATAATCAAGTACCTAAAAAGGACTAGGGATTACATGCTAGTCTACCATTCGGATGAACCTATGCCTATTGGGTACACTGATTCGGATTTCCAATCAGATAAAGATTCTAGAAAGTCTACCTCAGGAAATGTGTTTACTCTGGGAGGTAGAGCCATAAGTTGGAGGAGCATCAAGCAAACTTGTGTTGCTGATTCCACCATGGAAGCCGAATATGTGGCTGCCTTAGAGGTAGTTTGGCTCGGGAACTTCCTAAGAGAGTTGAATGTGGTTCCCTCAATTCAAGTACCAATAACACTTTATTGTGATGATAGTGGTGCAGTTGTAAATTCAACGGAGCCGCGAAGCCATAAAAGAGCAAAGCACATTGAGCATAAATATCATTTAATTCGTGAGATAGTGCAAAGAGGGGATGTAGTAGTCACCAAGATTGCATCGGAGAACAACTTGGCGGACCCGTTTACTAAGAGCTTATCACATAAGACTTTTGATAGGCATGTAGACGGAATGGGTGTCAGAATTGTAGATGCATGGTTATGAATCTAAGTGGGAGATTGTTAGGATATACTATAAGCCATGTGTATTGGTATAATATTCTTTATGGAACAATTGTTTGTTTATTTATTCAATTCGATAAATTTTTATTTTAAATAGAACATGTATTTGTTTGTGTGTCTGTTGCTTATATAGTAGATGATTTAGTGTATAGAGTTTATCTTATACACGGAAGATTAAATCATCGATTCTTATAAGTCATAAAGTTTATGTTCACAATCTAATGATGGAATTGGACAAGCCATCGGAATGGTTGTAGCACAAGATTAAATATACTTTATCTTGATTATGGGAATGGTTTATGTTATACCCCATGTTTTGTATATGGAAGTACGCCACAAATAAATTGATATAAGATCGGAAATGAGGCGTTACGTCCCGTCTTTTCGTACGTTGAAGTTTCATCGCAAATTAATCAACATAAGTTCGGGAATGAAATTTATTTTGGGATTATAAGTATCATGCTATTTCAAACAAGGGATAAGTAAATTTGTGAAGGTGAGAGGGTAAGCAAATCGGAAAAATGGATTTCGTCGAAGTTGGGCATTTTAGGATAAAA
Source organism: Nicotiana tabacum (assembly GCF_000715075.1). Classification (NCBI taxonomy): domain Eukaryota; kingdom Viridiplantae; phylum Streptophyta; class Magnoliopsida; order Solanales; family Solanaceae; genus Nicotiana; species Nicotiana tabacum. Next base: position 17,348,041 of record NC_134080.1, read on the forward strand.
TACGGCCCGAGCTAAAATGCCCGGTATTTATAGACTACTACCATATAAGGTACTATATGATCATGATAGTAAGGTATACAAGTATATTAAAAGCGAGTAGTATTTTAAGTAAGTTGAGATAATTCTTAATTATGCTGGTAATTGATTAATTACCGGGTACAAAAATATTACCTAATTAATCCAAATATTTGGATAAGTATTAAATCAAAACGTGGCAACAAAAGAATTATGATATTATGACTCTTAAGTTAATTATATATGTGGCAAAATGTCCATGATGAGTCAAGATATATCATGATAACACGTTTTCATTTATTTAGAGAATTGGACATAAGTACCTTGGTTGCTTTTTTACGTGAAAATACAATGCATCCTAGCTAGCTCCCAATTTGACTACCAAAAGTCCAGTTCACATTCAAATGAGGTGTCTGATCAAATCCTATTGGTTTCATGTGTTATTTTCAAAGAATTAGGTTGGATAACACCACAATTGTAAGAGATGTATGTGCTAAGTAAGTATCGGATGAATTCCCAAATGAATCATATGAAATTTCATAACGCTATAGTAGCGAAGATGCAATTATAAGGAATCACAGTACAATCTTTCTCAAGAATATCATATGAATTTTCCCTATTTCGGCCCGCCGTTACGTGTTGTCACAATTGACGCGTGTTAGAGGGATTGTCAAGAAAATCAGCTCAGGTATGTTAAGGCTATCCCTTCTTTCTTTTGGCATGATCCATACGACACAAACGAAACGAAAAAAATATACTTCCATAAATGACTCTATTCATAGAAGTATTAGAGATGCCTATGTTTTTGAATTTTCATGTGTCATATTATTCTATCATCTGTTCATGGGTCTCAGAAAAATACGTAAGTTGAAAAAAGAAAAGCTTACTTCATGATATTACTCGAAGGCATAATAGTCTTATGATATTCCAAGAGATTTTATTGACATACTTCTCATGCATTGCATTCATGTACATTTACCCATGACCAGATGACATTATATACGTGTATATATGTGTATATATATATATATATAATATATGTATCTTATATTTATATGGGATATGGGAAAAGGTTACGGCGTTGTATACGTACCACCACCTGATCAGCTGGTATACGTTGATGATTTGCCCACAATGGCTGAGATGATATAATCGGATGCCCTCAGAGGCTTGATGATGTTATGAAACATGTACCTATGCACGACATGACATTCATACGCATATGCATGACACCATAACTATTTCATGATTTACAAAGTTATTTAGACTTACAGGTTGAGTCATTTACTCTATATTTCTTCCATATTTTTTATGTACTTATTTATATGCCTTACATACTTAGTAAATTATTCGTACTAACGTCCCTTTTGCCCGGGGACACTGTGTTCTTGCCCGCAGGTCCCGATAGACAGGTCGAAAGCCCTCCAAGTAGGCTATCAGCTCAGCGGAAGATGTTGGTGCACTCCATTTTCTTCGGAGTTGCTCGTTTGATCAGTATGATTTAGATGTGTATTGTTTGGTATGACGGAGCTCTGTCCCAACCTTTATGATGTTTATATACTCTTAGAGTCTTGTAGACAGATGTCATGTATACGGATACTTGTATAGCCTTGTCGGCCTATGTTTCGAGTATATAAAGAATCATGCCGGCTTTATAGGCCCGTACTTTATATGTATATATTTGTATTCCCTCATGCTTTACTCCGGTTCACTTACCTATGATAGAATGAAATGAAAGATACATTGTGTTAGTACTCGGTTTAGTAAGGTACCGGGTGCCCGTCGCGGCCCATAGGTTTGGGTCGTGACAGTTTAATTCCAACTTCTTGTGCTAGTGCATTTTGTATGTATTGAACGGATCAAGTAGAGATAGGTATTTTATACTGACTTAATAAAATAATTTTTCTAGTCCATTCAATGTACTTATACTCTTAATCTTGATATAATTATTATTAGTTATGTATATCATTTATTGTTTTAATTTATTAAAAGGCGAGATTCTTTCGTGGGTCAATAAGCCTGGTAAGTTGGACAATAATAATATACATTGGCAAAGTAATAATTAATTGATAGAATCCATGTCTCGGTTTTTTGAGATTGATGATACTCCTTTATGAAAGCGTATAAGTTTTTATGTGTAAACCCAACCGGTGAATTTTGTATCCGATACATGAAATAAATTAAGTGAAAGTCTAAAGGAAGTAATCAATAAATAAAATTATCAGTAATTTAATTTGATTGGTTAGTATCTGAATTTTAACATGGGGAGTTAAATAAGGTTTTATGGAAGATTTTCGAAATTGAACTAAGGAGTGCAATTACGAATTTTTAGTGGAATAATTCGTAATTTATTATGGTAGAAATTAATTTCAAAATTTCGAAATTAATTCCATAATAGGAAGCCTTGTTAATTAAATTATTTGGTCCCTATTGTGCCTAAATAATAGGAAATAAAGGAAACATTTCCTTAGTGGAAGAAGAAAACCTAACAAGTTTTGGAAAAGGATTTTAAACCAAAAAACGTAGCTATATATACTAGATTCCCGTTTTTTACGCTGAAAAACAACATGTTTTTCTTCCTTGAATTTCGCCCACCCGAAGTTCTCTATTTCCGGTTTTATTTGGGTAACACAGTAAAAGACTGTGGAAGGTTGCTGAGGTCTTGCAATTCTGGAACTTGAGACGGATATCGATTTGCTTTATTCACGCTTCAAGAGATAACTCGTATAATCTCCGTATATGCTAATTGTTTAATTCACACGTGAATAAGATACTGTGAATTCTTCCGCTGCGATATATAATCCAACATATTTCATGTACAATATATGTATAATTGTAGATATTTCATGTATATCAGCTAAAAAAATAAATACTAACTCGGATATGCTACGGCGTACATATTCTAATTATTTAATACTGCCTTCAGTTTCAGTTTCAGTTTACGTGAAGTCAAATATGTATAATTGATAAAAAAAAATATAAATTGTGAAATGTTTTGTAAATATCTGAATTTTAACTTTCATGAAAATTTTAAAATAAATGTATGAAAGAACTTAAAGAAACTGAATGCGTTCGCTCTTGTACTCTAAGGTGACATTTGTTCTAGAGAATCGTGAAAATTAAATCCAGATTTAAGTTTTTGAGAATTGCTTTACACCTTTTTGCAACAACCAAAAAAAAAAATCAATGTTTTTGAAGATCCTGACTCGATTATATTAAATCTTTTAGGAATTCAAGAAATTATTTTTACAAACTTTAAAAAATTTGAAAAAGTAAATTTTAAATGAAATGTCAACCATTGTAATGTTATCTCTTGATCCGCAGCTTTCAACTTCAATTCTCTTCTTTCTTTCGTAGGTATGTTAAAGGTAAATAATTACTCCCTCCGTCTCATATTATCAGTCATGGTTACTAAAAATAGTTGTCTCAAATTATTTATTATTTTAGAAGTTCAAGACAAAATTAATTATATTTTTTTTACCCTTATTGATAATTGTTCTTGACGACGGAGATAACACATAAATAGAATCAGGGGCGGATCTACCTTAGCTCGGTGTCACGTGACACCGCTTCATCGAAAATCTTTACTAATTATTTATATATAATTCAAATGAAAAAACAAGAAAAACGGTAAAATATAATAAGTGACACTGCTTGTCACAAAGAGGCATAGCTTATTTGGTCAAAGCCTAAAGATTTCTGTGCAGGGCCGTGAGTTCGAACCTTTATGGCCTCATTCTACGTTTTAATACTTTTGTACTACTTGACTAGCAAATACATTTTTTGAATTGGAGGGATACTGCTTGTATTATATCTTTTTCCTGATTGTTTTTTAATATTCAATGAAGAGAGTTTTTATCTTAAGACATAAATAAGGATAAAATAGTATAATCCCTTCCTAATTAATGTTTCTTAAGAGACGTGTAAAAGAAAAATACAACAGATAATATATATATATATATATATATATATATATATATATATATATATATATATGTATGTATATATATATATATAGCTCTAACATATCTGAAATAAACATCAAATATGAGTTAGTAAAATTAAGTCTTAACACGTGTTAGTCAGTGTCGTGATACATAGCAGGAATGGTTCGGTATTTAGAAGCATGAAAGCTAAAGCTAGGAGAGCCGAAGAACCATAACCGGAATCATCCATCCGAATCCAGAAATAAGAACGCGAGGGCTTGAAACTCGAAATGGTCATGTCCTACATAGGTTGTGAATACCTTACTTCGTGCACTTGTAACATGTAAGGAAAATGAGTAGATAATATTGACTAAAAACAAAAAGGAAAGAAGACTATAACTTATCAAAAATACTGTGTCTTGGTAAGCCATTACCTTGAAAGCGATTTCGGTCCGATTGGGTGCAAATCGTTAAGACTGGTCGCTCCCCAAGGTTCCACAACACCTCCAAACACGTGCACTCGTAACTGCAAGTTTAGAATTTGCACAAAACAGTTGCCCGAAAAGAAGAGAAGATGAAGGTATTTTATGTGTTGGATAATTCCAAAGAAGACTAGGAAGAAAGTAATGATTAGCTAGATGAATTTTTGGTTAAGAATTGAGTGAATATGATGGCTAATGATCATCCTATGTATAGCATGAAAATGAGTTTAATTTCATGACAAGTGTCTTGCTTACTTGTCAATTTCCTTTCATGCAAGATGACAACACATGACTTACTTGTTAATTTTCTTTCATGCAAGATGACAACACATGTCATGCAAAATGACACTTGGCTTAGCAAGGCCATTTGTCAAACAAATTTTTTAAATTAATACCACATGTAAAAACTCTTGCCATGTACCAATTATCTAATAAGAGTATTTGGCCACTTGAAAATATGTAGGATACTAGTAAAATAAAAAGACTCATGGCTATTGGTTGTAAATGGATTTTCAAAAAGAAATCTTTGACTTTGCATTATAAATAATACCAACATTCCCCCACCAATGCAAAGACAAAAATAGAACAATTCTGGGCAAAAGAAGGAACATGTACTTAAGTGTCAATATCTTTCGATTTGAATTGACACGTAGTGAAATGAGGCAACAACTAACATCCACAAAATGAAGTACTCTTGAACTGAATGGGTATTAGTTGAGACTCCCACAACACATACTATATCCTTAATTTTATGCAAACTTTGTGATACTAACAAAGTGCTTTTGTGGTCATGCAGTCTCATGAGTGCTCTAGAAAGACATCCCAAGTCTTTCATAAAAGGCGACTGCACCTTTACACTCACGTAGGTGATTCCATCAAGTCTATCTACACATAGACTATCTTAAGGTATGGAATCATTAAGAGCAAAATAAGCTCAACCTTATAAAGCACTACTACACGCCATAAGGATAGGAAATGTAGTGCATACTGAGGTCTCATATGGCTTCGTTTGACCACAAATGGGTATCCACCATACTTCCTCGATCCATGGGCTTTAGCCCCATCCCCTCGACGTTTCAACGATAACTCTCCTTGCCAAACCCTTGGTTAAAGAATCCGCCAAATTTCTTTTGGATCTTACATATTCCAAGAAAATAACACCATGTTTCAACAACTGTTTTACCGCACCATGCCTAATGCTTCTCTATTTAGCTCTTCAATTCAGCTTGAGTTTCCATTGTTATTCCCTAAGTTATATAAAAGCACTTTGAATAAATTTATATACGAGTGACCTTATAATATAACTTTAACTGTTTATTTTAAGGTTAGTTTTTGAGTTAAACATGGATAAAGAGAGAAAAGCACAAAAAGATAAAGGAAACAAGTATAGCTACCAACTCCTTTTGTTGTCATTATTCTCCTTTTGCGAAATAATGTCAAGTGTGTCTGTTGTTGCCAGATTATTCTTATTCCATTCTCAAATTATTTTCTCCTTGGCATAATTCACGTCAATAATCCATTCCCATTTTCAGTAATTCATTTATCAGTAATTATAATTATCTACTCCATTTTCTCATAATCATTCCTTCTTTGTTAAACCCGTATGCATTTCTGTCACTCTGACCCACAATTCATTTTCCTCCAACGTGTCAACTTCTAAGCTAGATAGAGTACAAAATAAGGGCACAATTTCCAGTATATCTTTTCCTTTTCTGTTCTGTTCCCAAAATAGGAACTCTGCACGAAATTCCAGTCGTAGCGGTGAAGTCACGACAGAAAAGAAAAAACACAAGTCTTTTCTAAAAGCCCGATGGGCCCATCACTGGGCCCAACATATAGCCCAAAAATCAAATTTCCCGTTAAGCACACTTGTGTCCTCACTGGCACGCATAAATGAACTACATTATGCCACGTGTCCGACGCCACCGATACGCGGCATTAGTTGCGTCATACGTGTCGGTATCAGCTAATATACGACGCCGTAATCAACTCGATAGGGGCACATTATAGGATTATACTTTGAGCTTTGGCATATTACCTATTTGGTAGGGACCACTAACAAATGATATTTTAGGAAAAGGAGGTACAGGACGAAAGTCAAAAGGTAAATTAAATTGACTATCTTGTCCCTTCGACTATTAACAAGTGGAAAAAGAAGTCCAATTCAGTAGCTGAGGTGACAAAATTATTGAGATTTGACTTCATGTATTAGAGTTTAGATTGTGACTTTTTAGTAATTAAGTTTCTAGTTAAGATATTAATGATACTTTTTATTCAAGGTTTAGATTGTGACTTCGTAATGTGCGAAACAGATGATTGTTTTTTACTTGAGTGATTTTAAATTATGGTGAGGGTAGTGTGTACGCAGACTTTATCCCCTAATTCAAAGGGTAGAAAGACTATTTCTAAAAGACTCTTAGCTTAAGAAGACGAAATAGACAATATATCTGTAACATCAACAAAAACCCTAGGAATAATAACAACTAGCATCATACAAACCAGAAAATAGATGAAAAGCAAAAACAATAACCAGGACCCCGCACAATAAAAAACGAAAGAGAAGTGAGAATACAACATTAACCACTAGCCGCCTAAGACACAAGTCCTATCAGACTAGCCTTACACTTATATGAAGTAGAAATAGGCTCAACTACCTCATAACCTACCCCCTGATGTTCGACATCCACAACTTTCTATCAAGGGTCGTGTCCTCGGAAATCTAAAGTCATGTCATGTCTTGCCTGATCACCTCTCCAAATACTTCTTAGGTCGCCATCTACCTCTTCTCGTGCCTTTCAAAGCCAGCCGCTCATACTTCCTTACCGAGCACTTGGGCTTCTCCTTAGTATGTGGCCGGACCATCTGAACCTCGCTTCCCGCATCGTGTCATCAATAGAAGCCACACTCACCTTCTTTCGAATAATTGTGCCATCTGAACCTTGTTGCCCGCATCTACCCCAACTTCTCATTTCTGCTACTTTCATCTTTTGGATATGTGAGTTTTAAACTGGCCAACACTCAGTCTCATACAACATGACCGGTCTAACCATTGCTCTATAAATTTACCTTTGAATATCGCTGATACTTTCTTATCACACAAAACTCGAGATACTAACGTCCGCTAATAAATAATAATTGTACTAACATTCAGCGACAAGTTTTCTCCTTGTATAGTTTACGCTTTTCGTACTTGTATTCATCTTTTCTCGTATTAGGATTTCGGAATAGTAGAATTCAAGTTGTACCTTTTTGTTATGCTCGAGTTCTTTGTTACACTTTTTGTACTTGTTGATTTCTATTTCGTGAATAAATTCCCATTTATGCACATTTTTGTGTAGGTTTTCCTTGAAAATAATAAAACTAATCATCTTGTCATTTATGTATGGCTACTGCTTCAAAAATCGTGGACTTTCTCTTGCATGTTTCCTAAAAGTAACACATTCTTGTTGAGTTCTTTTATTAGATAGAGTCACTTATAATTATTTTTAAATGATCAACAATACAAATTATATTATTTTAAAAAGATTCGTGGAAGAAAAGACTGTCAAACCGTTCAACTTATGAGCAAATTGGAACTCTATGGCCCTAACAACCCAATTCACAATCCAACACTTCAAGCAAAGTTTGTTGTTGATCAGAGACGAAGAAGAGCTAAAAGCTTGAGTTGAATGAACTGAGAGTTCAAATCCCATTTCTTTATAACAAAATTCACTTTTTATTTCGTTCAATTCATATGCAAATAATTTATAATCTATTATTGCATAAAATTTAAACTCAAAAAATATTTATTACTCATTAAAGTGTCGAATATAATTTAAATCCACTTTGAATAAGACAATCTTACTAAATGAATTGCCCATTTATGTATTTAACGTAGGGTTAGAACTCACGTGAACCATAAATCTAGCAGAGTAGTATTTTCATATTAATGACAATAACAAAAATAAAAAATAAAAAAGTTAGAAGGATACTTTTGTCATTTCATTAAAACAATGGCCGAAAGCTAACTAAGGGACTGTCTATAGTGCAATTTGTAACCAAGTTCAACAAAATATCGGTTTCATTTTGTTCATTAAAATATAAAAGCCTTTTTTCTTTTAATTTTCTGTTCATTAGTATAACTGATTGCTTCTCCTCTCATCTACCATTCTTCTTCCTCTTCTTCATCATCACTCATCAGCATCCAATATTTGTGTAATGACTGTATTTGTATGTATGTAATGTGTCTGTCACATACGTAAGAAGACACGTAATAGAATTATCTTTACGCAAACGCATTTCAATTCTTCTCAATCCAATCCCTTTATTAGGGCTTAAAATGTACACTTTTTTTTCCTCATAAAGAACCGGAGCCAATCAATACGTTTAACGGTTATTTTGTGAAAAAAGAGTAAAACCCAATCTGGGTTTTGGATTTTGATTAGAATTGGATTGTTGATTGAGTGGTTAATGACGTATGCTGGGAAGGATGAGGAGGAAGGGTTGGTGGTGGTGGTACCAGCCCCGTTATTGGGGTTGGAGAGGGAGGAGGATCTGAAGGGTAGTTATGTAAAATTAGGTGGGGAAAAATTGGAAAAGGAGGAGAAAAATGGTTTCTTTGGTGGTGGGGGTTGCAATTGCTTGGGTGCATCATCATCAGGCCTTGAATATGGAGGCAATAGCAGCAGCAGCAGATGTTGGTCTCTTTGGTGGTGGGCTAAGCTGGTGCTTCTCCTCATTTTTGTTGGAGTTTTGGCTGCTGTTTTTCTCAAATGGGTCGGACCCTTTTTCATGGATAAGGTCAATTTTAGCTTTACTTTTGTTCTTTTTGGGAAATATTTGTCTATTCGAATTATGTAGCTGTTTGTATTATTTGTTGCATGTGAGAAAGTCATACTCTTTATAGATGCTGGTGAATATTTGAGGGTGATCATTTTGTTTTAGCATGTGAGAAAGTCGTACTCTTTATAGATGCTGGTGAATTTGCACCCAAGGGTGTGACCTAGTAGTCAATTGAGTGAGAGGAGAATCATGAGATCTCGGGTTCAAATTCGACAAAAAACATTAGTTGATTTTTTTGTATCTGCCTATGTCTTGGTAGTCAAAGTTAACCGGTATCTCTTCTGGTGGAAAAATAGCAGGTACCCGGTGGAATAGTTGAAGTGGCGCAAGCTGGCCGGTACACCACCGTTTAAGTGAATTTATTGAAGTTTCAGCAAAAAATAGAGATTGTTGCTTGTAAAATATGTGGTCTTTGTAGCCAATTAATTTAGTATTCTGTTAATGGCTCCTGATTCTAACTAAACTGATTATGGAGTCAGTCTGAGCTGCTTAAACTGACCTCATGTATGGGCTGTTTTGTGAGTGAGTTGGATTTAGAGTACTTACCAGAGTTAGTACTTTAGGTGGAAGAATTGTTGTATAGCTGTAGTTGATGAGTTCAGTGCTGCTTACTAAATTAGATGAAGAGTTTGAGATAAGATTTAATGAGGTTGTTTTTTGAAGTCACACAGTTAATTCCATTCATTTATATTGGAACGAAATGGACCTGAATAGAGCATAATGTGTATAGAGTACTAGGCTTAGTTCATTGACGGATCGACTGTTAACTCCATTCATCATGCTATTTCCCTCTGCTGACTCTGATTTGGTGGCACTTATTATGATGCAGATCAGGACGGTTTTATGATTTCTGGATCATATCAATTTCTGACTGTTGTTTTCCTATTTCAGGAGATTATTCCCATACTAAATTGGGAGACAAGAACATTCAGTACTCCGGTACTTGCAGTTCTAGTTTATGCTTCAGTGGCAATTTTCCCAACCCTCATTTTACCTTCCACTCCCTCCATGTGGGTAGCTGGGATGACATTCGGATATGGATATGGTTTTCTACTTATCATCGGAGCACTTCCTATTGGTGTATCTCTTCCTTATTTCATAGGTCATCTTTTCCATCACAGAATCCAAGTATGTACTTCATTACTTTCGCAGACTGATTGCACTTCGTCACTTTGCTTTCTTTACTTAAAATAAATTTCATAATCTCTTTCTTTCTTCTCCTGTAGAGCTGGATAGAAAGATATCCCAAGAATGCTTCTATTATAAGACTAGCTGGTGAAGGGAATTGGTTTAACCAGGCTCGAGCTGTTGCATTGATCAGGATTTCCCCTTTTCCATATATAGTTTATAATTACTGTGCAATGGCAACTGGAGTCAAGTATGGTCCTTATTTGCTGGGGACACTCGTTGGCATGGTCCCAGAAATATTTGTTACAATTTACACGTAAGCATTCTCTTTCTTTTCTTGTTCATGAGAATTGACTCGCTGGATGTATTCTTACGACAGCAGTTATCTGGATCAATTAAATTGCCTGTTAGGTTTTGGCCAGGTCCTTCCTTCCCTTCCTCCATGTCTCAATCCCTTGCCTCACGCCATACCTCTATTTCTAGAAAATAAAAGCAACCTTTCCGTTGAACCATATATGTGAACATCTGGATACTCTACTGAATGCTATTATCCGTGAAAAAAGAATGTTGACTTGCCTCAGTTCTCTTGTTCTAAGGCTGATGACCGACTCAATGTGAAGCTTATACACTTCACATTCAAAGATAGGTAGTTTGGCTCTGATGTCTGACAATGCAAATGTGGTGCTCAATGAGGTTGCACCACTATCTTTTTCTAGTCTTGTATACCTACATTGGTTTCTCTAGTTGTGATCTGTTCCTTGGTGTGGAAGGAGATTATATGCATGTGGATAGAATATCAAATGTTCTTCTCCAAGTTATGTTATAATCGAACTGGTTAATGCTTGAGTTGGTCTGTAGTAGCAATTTGAGTTGTTAGTAAGCTTTCCTAGCATGTTCGATGTGTGTGCATAACTTTGTTTGATGCTGGTGGAAAATTTGTTTAGGGCACATTTTCCTTTTCTCTGCTGCCATATAGTTTTGACTTAGCCACTTATAAGTGAAGATCATTGCAGGATATTGAAAAAACTAAATTGAATAGTGAGAAAAAGCTAATTCTTCCTGTTGTTCGGCTTCATGAATTTGTTTTTTGTTTGATTAACTATGCCGTTAGTCAAAAATTAAAAATAATTAATGCTGAAGAATACGACAGGGAACAAAGTAAAAATCCTTGTGATCTACATAGTTCTGCGGTAAGATTGTCCTTTTGTGGTAAGATAGACGTTGCTTAACTAAAAGCTCTAGACATGGACTGTAATCAGTACCCTACTTCTTTGTTCTATTTTATTATTGGCATTAGGGGGACTGTATGTTGTAGGATGCTCACGCTTGGCTTTTCATTCTGTCATTTCTTTTTGTTTGAAAAGCTAAGTTAGGCTTTTCATTTTCTTGCTGTCCTAGATTATCTCTTGCAGTATTCTATATTGTTTTTCCCCCTCGCTTGTGCTAACTTGTTTTTGCACTCTGCTTCTGTTACGACCTTCAATGATCTTGACTTCTCAGATTAGTTCTATATTTTTCTCCCTTCATGGGGAGGGGGTGTGTGGGGGAGAACACAATTCGAAGATGGTCATTGTATGCATGCAATATCATAGACAGAGTTGTGGATAATGTTGCAACTATTGTTTCATGTTTCAAAAGCAGTAATTTGCAATTTTTGTTGTATTTTACCTATTTTGGAAAATGTTTTAGGTTTTGCCTTTTGCATATAGAACATGAGAAATAAAACTATATGCTCAGATGGACTTGGAGGCAGGCATAAATCATTATTTTCTTTTCATATAAATATATTATGTAGTGAATTGCGATTTGATAGTTAAAAAAAAGATTCATTATTCGTGGCTGTAACTAAAGTTTATAAGGCTAATTAAACACTTAAAAGTGTTTCCAAAACCCATAAATAATTAGTTAATTGCAAGGAAGGGCTCACATTGACAACAATGGTTCTTCATATGACTGTTAAATTTGAGTGAGTTACACAAAGTGTGGAGACAAAAACAGTAGCTTGTGACTGGGAATCATTTGGCTGACATATTTATACAAGAAAAAATGATGGGGAATTCTCTAGTTAAATCCTTTTAAGGTAATTGTAGTCCATGAATACATGCTTTTAGGAATAAAGCAATTGATTTTTTTGTCTTCTCCTGGCTTCTTTGCTAGAGTTTTTGATATCGACACTTTCTGTATTTCTATTAGCATAAGTTTTATTGCCTTTCTCGATTTGTACTCTGGTTGTCTGTGATTCTTTGGGTTTTGGTTCCTTTCCTCTGTACTATTGCTTTGGAAGGATGTAATGGAAGGAGCACGGGAGGGGTGCAGTGCGATGGGAAGGGCTCGATGGTTTTGAGCTTTTGGATTTTTGTTGGTTTTTCAGGGAGAAAGCTACCTGAATACAAAGCAGGCCTTTAGTAATTTTAAGAGGGTTTCATTCGGTGTATGCTGCTCCACTACAATACATAATCGCTTATTCATCATTACAAGTTTCACTTGCTGAATACGTTTTCTTCCAACTTTCTTTGCAGTGGCATCCTGATAAAGACTCTTGCAAATGCTTCGCAAGAGCAACGTTTTTTATCAGCTCCACAGATTATTCTTAATGTTCTTGGATTTAGTTTCACTGTTGCTACAACAGTGTTGATCACTGTATATGCAAAAAGGAGGCTCAAGCAATTGCAGAGAGACGAGGATTTGTTGCTACAATGAGCTTCTGTAGTCTCTGGAGGTCTCGACAGGTGGAGAAAGGAAAGGGAATGGAATTTGGAGGTTCTTTACTGCTGACAAACAAGGTCATTTGCATCCATCGAGAATCTTAATCGATGTATAGGATTCACACCACCTCATAGTGGAGATTAGTCGACAATTCTTTGTGCACTTTGGTGCCATAGCTGCACAGGTTGCGCACCAATGCAAGGAAGTCAAGAAGCCAGGAAACTGACGTTACTGATACACAAGGAGCAATCACCCATTCAAGTCTTTGTCTCATATTGTTGACCATCATTGTACAGAATTGAATAACCCAATTATGGGTAAAACTGAATAGGACAGAGCACTAGTTAGAGTGAATGCTTGGGAGTGACAAACAGATGCTTGATTTAACATTGCTATTTTCTGTAGATAATGAAGAAAATTTTGGTGTACTGCTTAGTTTGTATGCAGCTTCATTCGTTACACTTCTATGGAACTACATATCTTGATAGGATTTAGAAGCTTTACTTTTGAAATGAGACTAGCAGGGTCAGCAATCAGTGGTTTTCTATGTTAAACCATTTTTGGTTCTTAAGGATTAGTGTAAACGTGTATATTTTCTTCATCTATCTTGTTTTCACTTAAAAAATCAGCTAAAGTTAAATGTTGTCTACAGCTAAAGAACAACGGAGGGACTGTTGTGAATAGTTTAAGGAGTGGATGCCCATGCATGGACACCCATTTCCCTTAAGGCTGAATATATATGGGGACATTTAAAGTTGATACGATTTTTCATTTAGACATCTGAACTTAGGGGTGTTCCTAATGAGCACGTACATTACATGAACTTTGTTCCAATTAGGCACTTCTTGCTGAGTTGGCACATAGAGTGAGTTTCACCCAATACAAGCACGTGAAGAGCCCAAAATATAATTTTTTTTTTTGTCTTTTTTGTTTCCTTCTTCTTCTTTATGTCCATCACCATTTCCACCATTGTTATGCCTCTACCATTGATTTAGCTCGAAAATTGATTAATCCTTTTTCGTTATTTTTATGGCATTAACCTACACCATCTAATATGAGAAAATTCCTTCTAAACCAGTTTTTCCACTCAATAATTATACAAGAAAAAGATCGAGTTGAAGTAGAATATATGATCTCTTTTATGATTTTTCTCAATTTATATATTGCTTGGATACCATTAAGGGAAATTTGAGATCTTACTCCCATAAATATCGATATAATTTTAGTCCTAGAGATATTTTACTAAGCACACTTAACCTTTAATGTTATATAATATATGCACTTTTAATCCATCATCTTGTGAATCTTTACAAATCTAACAAACTCTTAGCCATTTCATCATTCAATTATCATGTTTTTTTGTTAAGTTTGCACTGGTATTCTATAACCAGCAGAAGCATGTTTATAATCGCCGGCGACGGAGAATGAACTCCGGCGACAGAAGCATTACTTATCTCATTGGGATAACGAATCTCCATTGACGCTGACACCGGATATTGAGCTCCATCAGTAAAACCGTTATTGATCTCAACGGGATAATGGATCTCCATTGTCATCGGCGCCAGAGAAGGTGCAAAGTTGCCGTAATCAAGCAAATTCACGGCGTCATCTAACGACATCGACACAGATAACACAAAAATCCACCGATTCCGATAAACCTCCGTTCTATTAACAACATCGCCGTTAACAGTCACACTGCCGTCGACGAAATTCACGACGAGCGTCTTGTTCGGAGCAAGAGTTTCTGGGTGTAAATTTGTTTCTTTTTCTTTTTGTGAATGTTTTTTTATTTTGTTATTAAATAGATTTTAAAATAGTTTTTTCTCTTTGTTTTTAACTCAAAATGATATATATCCTTTTTTTTATTTATCATTCGTCACGTCAGCCGCGAGTGCATTGCACACTTTGTAAGTTTGACTAATTATCAAAAAAGTGTCTAATTGGAACAAGTTTAGTGTAGTATAAGTATTCAATAGGAACAACCTTCAGTTTAGGTGTCTAAATGAAAAATGATGCCAACTTTAGGTGTCTCCAGATGTATTCTGCCTTTCCCCCTTAATGTTTGATGTTGAGTATTTCCATTCCTCTTACTATTTGTGAATAGAAAGTGTACTTTTTAGGCTTATAAATAGCCTTGTATCGGATGGGTAAAGACACACAAAAGTGAAAGAAGAAAAGAGTTCTTCCTTCTTTCTATCTCTTCTTTTTGTGGGTAAAGACACACAAAATTGCTTTTATTTTATAACACGTTATCAGCACGAAGCTCTAATTTTATTCTTAACCCCCGCTAAGTTGAGTCATATTTTATTAAGGTATGTATCACTATATTCATTTTATTTATGGTAGTATATATCACATGCTTACTGTTTGCAGATTACTTATGCTCTTGGGCATCTTAAATAGTTTAAGTACATTGCAGTGATAAAATAACTATTTCCTTCAGTGCTCAACTCTTAGATGACCTTAAAGTCATCAATTAGCTATCCACTAATGACATACTTAAAATATTCATGGACTTCCTGGAGCAAAATATATATTTAAGGCATTTTGAAGAACTGTGAGAAATGAATTGACAAGTAATAATTTCACATTAGTTTAATTACTTTATATTTATTGGATTGAAACATATAAATAATGTTAGTCACGTTCAATTCTATTAACACATATATATATCAACAATATAAAGTGAAATGAAATAGTATGTTGTTTCCAATTTATGACAAAATAAAATGAAATAATAGGTTGTTTACATGATATAACTCTATTTTCGTCTTTTTCCCTTACTCATTTTGTTTTATTAATTGTTTATTAATATAATTATTTCTCTAACTTATTTATCTTTTATGATAGTTTTCACTATGTCAAATTTATCAAAACTTGAATTTGTGGCACTTGACATCACCGGGAAGAACTATTTATCATGGGTCCTTGATGCTGAAATTCACCTTGACGCTAAAGGTTTTGGAAATACTATTATACAAGGAAATGGAGCATCAAATCAGGATAAAGCGAAGGCCATGATTTTCCTTCGTCATCATCTACATAAAGGGTTAAAAACTGAATATTTAACCGTAAAATATCCACTTGAATTGTGGATTAATTTGAAGGATCGATATGACCATCTAAAACTTACAATATTACCGAAAGCTCGATATGAGTGGATACATTTAAGGTTGCAAGACTTTAAAACTGTAAGTGAGTGTAATTCTGCTATCTTTAAAGTAAGTTCTCTATTAAAATTATGTAGAAACACTGTCACAGATGAGGACTTATTGGAAAAATTATTTTCTACTTTTCACGCTTCAAATGTGGTGCTACAACAACAATACCGTGAAAAAAGTTTTAAGAAATATTTTGAGTTAATCACATGCCTACTTGTGGCAGAGCAGAAAAATACTCTATTAATGAAAAATCATGAAGTTCGTCTCACTGGGTCAGCTCCATTCTCGGAAGTGAATGTTGTAGCAACATATGATAAGTTTGAAAGAAAACAAAATAATTACCGTGATCATGGACATGGTCGTAAATGTGGAGGTGGCAGAGGACGAAACAATTATCGTCATTATGGTGGAAATAAACTGGAGAACAATAAGGGTTCTCAAATTAATCCTTCAAAAGCTAAAATTAATATGTGTCACCGATGTTGTATGAAAGGTCATTGGGCACGCATTTGTCGTACGCCGGATCATTTTGTCAAACTTTATCAAGCCTCCCTCATAAAGAAAGAAAATAATGTGGAGGCACACTTGACCTTTCAAAATAATGATGACGAAGTAGGTCCCTCAAACAAACATGATTCTAAGGCACATCTTGCATATAAAGATGATGATTTTGGAGGCCTAGCAAATATTACACATTTAGAAGCTGGAGACTTCTTTGAAGATATTGACTGAAGAACTAATCATTTTACTGGGGAATGAATCTATAATAAAAATTGTCATTTTTTTTATGTTTGCAACTAGTTTATTTTTCTTGAGTGTATTTTCCTAATGCCATGTGTTGCTAATTTCTACAATTCTAATGTATTTCTTAATGTTCTTATTCTGTTTGTCTTTCATATTTCTTATGATGTACTTTTTGATTTTTATGAAGAATATGAAAATTCTCCAGTCTTCAGTTGGACTCAAGATTAATAAAGATGATATATGTCTTCTGGATAGTGCTACAACATATACCATTTTAAGAGATAAGAGATATTTCTCTTATCTGGTAATGAAAGAAGCCAATGTTAATATAATATCTGGTAGTACAAGATTAATTGAAGGTTCTGGAAGAGCCGATTTATTACTACCAGGGGGGACAAATTTGGCTATTAATGAAGCACTATATTGTAGTAAATCTCAAGAAACTTATTAAGTTTCAAAGATATTCGCCAAAATAGCTACCATATTGAGACTACAAATCATGAAAAGATTGAATATCTTTATATTACTACAATAATGTCTGGTAAGAAATATGTGCTTGAAATGTTGACACACCTCCTGTTTCCGCCCCGCGAGGGGTGAAGGAGTTTTTTCCAATTAAAGGACAATCGAAACGGGACTTGTTTATTTATTTCAGAGTCGCCACTAGGGAGATTTATGGTGTCCCAAGTCACCGGTTGAATCCCGAATCGAGGAAAGAATGACTCTGTTTAACAGTCCGCGAATCAGAAATCCGGATAAGGAATTCTGTTAACCCGAGAGAAGGTGTTAGGCATTCCCGGATTTCGTGGTTCTAGCGCAGTCGCTCAACTATTATATTTGGCTTATTTATCTGATTTTTTTTAAACAATTAAGAACTTATATGCAAATTTAACTTTGACCCGCTTTTATCATTATTATTATTGTTATTATTATTATTATTATTATTTTATACAAGAATTGCAACATCGTGAAAACGCATCTCGAATCACGTCACAACCAGTGTACACGTGATTTGTTGACGCATTTTGACTCCGCCAAGATTGGGATTTGAGTTACATAAATGCACACCCATGTTTAAGAAAATACCCTTATTAAATACGTGCCTAAAGACTACGCGTTGTTATACTTTTTGGTAGGACCGTGAAATTTACTAAACGATCCATCCCAGAATCTAAGTATTTTTTAAAAAAAAAATAAAATAAAATAAAAATAAATAAGATTGGAGGACCCGACAAATTTTTTTTTGTATTGTTTATATTATTTTTTTTTTAGCGAAATCCTCTCTTATTTTATGAATATCCTAGAATGACTATATTTTTTTTAATTATTTTTTTTATTTTTTTTGTCTATAAATATAAAATAAATCTTTACATACTTAAAAATAACATATTAAATATTAGTTTAAAACAAATATTAGTGGAAAGAAATATTACTAAAATTGTAATTATAAATACAATATGGAATTGTCAAATAATATTTTTAAAAGAAACTAATTATCCCATAACCGGATTAAAATCATATTGTTAGATGACTTGAGCTATTGAAATTAATTATTTACATCTACTGAAAATTAGAAACAATCTTGATTACTAATGCGTATTTCTAAAATTTAATTAATTTAAACTTAACTAACCTTGTTTTAATTCAAATCATGTCCTAATACTTGATTCGCAAAATTAATTTAAATTCATGTTTTAACTAAATTTAGCTACATGATTTCGATTAACTTAATGTTGGCGATACTAAAACCCTTATAAATAGTGAACTTAGTCAATTTTGCCAAAACTGATTTAATAAAGTCATTTTTTCGTTATTTTCTTCTTATTCTAATTATTAGACAGTTTAATCAGTAATGAACATGCTTAAATATATACTACCTAATAATCAGGTTAAAGCAAAGCATTATTTAATACATCGCTACAATATGCCTAATTATGCAAAACGACGGCGATTTACAGAATAATAATACATGAAATAACCTAAATACAATTAATTAAAAAAAAAGCTAAATTAAAAATTTAAAATTCCATTCTTCATTTCAGCTTACAAAATGCCAAAATTACAGTTGTGTACCTGGTATTATCAATATAAGAAGAAGAAAGTCAGTCACGTAGTACGTAACACAACAACAACAACAATAATAACCAACAATCCAGTCAACAGAAATCTCAGTGACAGATTTGAAAATCAAAATAAAATCCAGAAACACCGACAACAAACAACGGACAAAGCCAAGGGAATCTTTTCAGATTTGAAAGACTAATTAATGTTTAACCCTTAATTTCTAAACCCGTATATCAGAATATTTATCAGGTGTATACTACTCTCTCTTTTAATTTCCAACTCCTTTTTTATTTGTATTTTTTTTTTGAAAGTTTTAATATTTTTCGGAATTTTTCTTTCTCTCTCTTCAATCTTCAGCCCCTTTTTTTCTCTCTTTCTCTTTTTTTTTCTCTCTCCTTTTTTTTTCCTCCAAAATCTGATCAAGTCTCCTCTCTTTATTAACATCCTTCAGCATTTTTTAAACATAAAACTCACTATCTTCTCACTCATCCCCCTTTTAATCCCACTACCTAATGTTTTGTCCCCCACTTTATTAAATAAATACCTCATTATATCTTGTCTCTCATGCTTATATTAAATAATTGCATTATTCCCCACCATTATATCTTGTCCCCCCATTATTGATTATTTTAATATTATCTTAATTTTAATGGACAAAACACTCAAAATAAATAAATGTTCAGAATTTTAATTCCAAAAATACCCCTATGACCTTACTGAAATTACCATTCTACCCCTGAACGTACTGCAAATTACCAAACTACCCCCATCAGCTATAACCAATTCACCTAATTAATTTCAACCAAAATACAACAAATATGATCAATTTCTAAACAATTTTCAACAACAAATTCAAACTAAATGATGAACAACAAAGAAACAACTAAAATTATTTTGATTGAACAATATTTTTAACAACAAACAAACCTACTTTCAGATTCAACAACAACAAACAAGTATATTCAGATTTCTAAATTCAATAATCATTTGAACTTAAAATTAAATCTAACAACATTACAACCAACAATTTCTATATTAAACTAAACAAGATCATGAAACAAACTGAAGAAATAATCATAAATGATAAACAACAAACAAGAAAATCAAACTTATACTAATTTCGGATTCAAGAACAATCAAACAAAGTATGAACATAAATGAAAAGTTTCAACAAAAATAATAATCAAGTTTTATTCAAATTCGAATTAAGCTTAAACAAAACAAATAAACATATTCAAATCACTAAACTTCAAATAATCAAATGATCTTTTTAAATTAAATCCAACAAAATTATAGCAAAGCTACATTGAATCAGAAAAAAAAAATTTAAAACCAAAACATAACTTCACATTACATTACTGAATTAAAACGAACTTCAAACAAAATGAACATGAATTAAATCTATATTAAACAACAAACAACGGATTCAAACGATTTAAACTAACACTCTTCTATATTGAAATTAAATCCTTTTAAATTAATAAAATAAACTGAAAAATAATTTAATTGAATCTTCAACTTAAATCTAACAACATTATAATTAAACTAACAATTTCTATCTAAAAATAAATAAGAAAAATGAAACAAACTTATACTAATTTCAAATCTGAAAATATCAAACAAATTACGGACGAAATAAAACTTAGAACAACTAACCGTAAATGACCAACGACGAACTCGAACGAACTTTAAACGAAACCAACGAAACTTTGACATAAACGGACTTGAAGATGACGAAGCGACAAACTGTGATGGCAGCCATGGCGAAAGAAACGAAGATGAAGGGGCAGCAGCAGTACGAATCAATTAGCAGCAGCACAAAATAGTAGCAGCAACACAAAACAGTAGCAGCATCATGAATTCATGCTGTCGCCCGACATGGAAGCAGTAGTTCATCGGAGCAGCAGCAGGTGGACGAAGCAGCAATAGCAATGCTACTCAACTGGTGGCAGCGACGATGCTCGTTTGGACGAAGCCATGGTCGAAGTCGGCAGCCATGAAAGCTTGAGCTCGAGCTCATTCATGGCTGCTCGGAGACGAAGAAACATCGAAGGTGGTCGACGATGCAATGGACTATGTGCGACTGGCTGGACGGAGCAGCAGCTGCGCGATGATAGTAGGGTCGTTTGGTCGTTTGGACGAAGAAGAAGCAGCAGCCGTTCCGGCTGCTGCGTGTGTGCGTTTTCCATTGTGTATGTGTTGACGTGTGTGTGTGTGTGAGTGTGCCGGGGTGAGGGGGTGTGTGAGTGTGACGGGGTGAGGGTGTGTGTGTGTGTGGAGATGGTGAAGAGGGTAGCCATTGATGGCTTACTTGGAGCTTGAGGAAGAAAAAGGAAAGAGAGGGGGGGGCGGGCTTCAACAGTGAAAGAAAAGAATGTTAGGTTTTTTTTTTGAAAGATAGGGAAATAGAGGTGTTGGGTTATGGACTGGGTCGACCCGGTTTGAAATGGACCGGGTCGTTTGGGAAGATTGGGTCTCTTTGGGCCTATGACTTAAAATTGAAGAAAAGGCCCAATCCGATTTTCTTTGTATTTTTTTTCTCTTTTCTTTTACTTCCTAATTAATAAAACTAAAATTCTAAATTAAATTATAAACTAAATTATCTTATAAAAAAAACTAATTAACTCTAAAAATAATTATCGCACATTTAAATAGCAATTAACGACAAAATCGCACAATTTAGATGTTTAAATGCTAAAAATGCAACGTACATTTATTTTTATGATTTTCTTATTTTTGTAAACAAACTTAAATAAATACTAAAATGGAAATGCGACATATTTTAATATTTTTATTAATTTAAACAAATAAACATGCGCAGACAAATACAAATAATTATCCAAAATGTCACAAAAATTCTCAAAATTGCACGCAAATAAAAATTATTTTATTTTGGATTTTTTGGGAGTGATTCTCATATAGGGAAAAAATCACGTGCTCACAGCTGCCCCTCTTTGTCCGAAAACACGAAGGGTTTTCGTGCAAAGATAAAGTGAGCGGATACGAGCGATTTTTGCCCGTTCGAGTACTCCGTGTGAAGCATTTTTTGAAAAATTTGACCGAACCTTTGCTTCAGAGGTTTCCTACATATCCTGGGCTAAACAGGAATCAGGTCAATGTAGTTCGGGAAGTTTTGGTAGCTGGGACTACCATGGGACTGCAATGTTACTGTTGTTGCAGACTACTTTAACTGCTTGCTGACCTCCTTATTACACCATGCTTAAAAGAAAAATCAATAAGTTAGGCTAGACTACGGATTACAAGATCTCTTCATTTGTTCTTGATGCCTTGCTTTCTTGTCGGCTTGCATCGATTCCGGTGCTTCTTTCTTCCGAGAACTGACGGGGATGACACAGGCCTCTTGCTTTCCTAACTCACCATTTTGCATCATTTTGTTCGGTCCGCTGGGGATATGGCTTCCTTCATTAAGCTTTGTTATTCTAGGCATAATTTAATGTTCACAGGCTACTTCTTTCAAGACGCGTCTTTTCTTCCTTTTGACTCATGCGCTTGAATTTGTGCTGGGACCTCTTGTTGCAACCTTCTACTTTCCGGTACTGGGGATTTTTATTGTTTCCTGCTGGGGATTCTTGTTGTAACCTTCTGCCTTCCGGTGGGTTACTGATTTCAAGATCTGCAGTATATGACTGAAAAGTATTCCTCTCGTTATACAGGTGGGCGCCTGTCACACCTCCCTTTTTACCTACACCCCGCAGGGGTGCAAGGGAGTTTTTCCAATTAAAGGACAATTGGAAAGGGATTTAATTATTAATATTCAGATTCACCACTTGAGAGATTAATGGTGTCCCAAGTCACCGGTTGAATCCCGAACCGAGGAAATTTATGACTCTGTTCACAGTCCGTGAACCAGAAATCCGAGTAAGGAATTCTGTTAACCCGGGAGAAGGTGTTAGGCATTCCCAGGTTCCGTGGTTTTAGCACGGTCGCTTAACTGTTGTATTTGATTTTATCTGATTTTAATACATGCTAACTTATGTGCCTTTTATTCGTAAACCGCTTTTATTGTTATTTATTTTAAAAGAATTGCGACGTTGTGAAAACGTGTTTCAATCCACGTCGCAATCAATGCGCCCGTGGTTGTCAACACGTTTCGACTTCGTCGAGATTTGGATTTGGGCCACATCAATGCGCACCCGAGTTTAAGAAAGTAATTTAATTAAATCGTGCCTAAAGATGCTAACGTAGTATTATTTTTGGGGGAAAAACCATGAAGTTCGCTAAACGGCCATCCCAAATTCTAATTATTTCGATAATTATTTATTGAGGGCCCCACATTTATTTATTTTTGTGCGGTGAGGCTCGTCTCAATTTGTGAACCTCTTTTCTATCATTATTTATTTTTTAAGAATTACGATGTCGTGAAAACGCGTTTGAACCTCGTCACAATCAATGCGCCCGTGATTGTCAACACATTTCGACTTCATCGAGATTTGGATTTGAGTCGCATCAATGTGCACTCGAGTTTAAGAAGGTACTTTAATTAAAATCGAGCTTAAAGATTCTACCGTATTGTTATTTTGAGGAAGGTAGTGAAATTCGCTAAACAACCTTTCCAAATCTAAACAGTGAGATAATTATGATATTAATGACTTAAGGATCCTAATTGGTTAAGGCCAATATTTCTTTAAATTTGAATTTGAACGTTCAGGCAGAAATGCTGAGAAAATGGGCTCCAAGCCCATAGGGTCCAAGTCATGTCATTGTATATGCCGCAGACGCAGACTTCTAGAGCTCTAAGCACCAGGCCTAACGTAGGCCAGACTTTTAACTTATTGGCAGGCCATTGTACAGCCCAGGGATCGAGCCCTTGGGGCACCTTTTGATTTAACTAAATTCTTAAGCCTTAATGCGCCTAGGCCCTAATTCAATTTATCTCTAACCAAAAATCTGGGCTACCTGTTAATACGCCAGGCCCAAAACTGGCCTAGTATGAAGCTGTTGAATGTACAATTCATATTAGACCAAAATTAAAAGCAGTCATAGGTATTGAACTCAAAATCAATTACAACTTTGCAGATTTAACTTCAGCAGACTGTGGAACTTAAACAACTGAAAATTACAATCGCATAAACATGAAATGCACAGTCTAAATAGTCCACAGCCTTGATTACATACATGAATTTAAATACCCAAGTGCCCACTTACTAATCAAAATGAACAAACTCATGCTTGATAGTTCATCAGTCCAATTTATACAAACCAGGATTAGTCTAGTACCCAAATGAAATGAGTAAACTAACTATTTTATACATTAAGTCAAACAAAAACATGAAGAATTCAGAGATCAACTTCAGACAGCATGTTTACTTTAATTCCATAAACTGGAAAGCTACAGAACAAGTACCTGGAAATTGAAATGTAAATAGAGAAAATGAGAGGAGTCGGCTACTTTCAACAACAACAGCAGCAAACTCAGCAATATATACCACAGGACATGCCAGAAAATACTTTTGAAAATCAGAAATACAGGCAGCCTCCACAGATCAATTCAACACATACTTCAAATATACTCTTAACCCTCACAGCTGAACCCAAACACCTCCGCGATACTGCTAAACCCAAAACTCAGCTAAAATTTAACTAATAATGAAACTATAAGATTGTTTTTGATTTCTCCATTTTTGATGTTTTGTTTTCTGAATAAACTTGGAATTAATATGCCAACTGAAATCAAAAGCAGGAAAGAAAGCTGAAATTGAAACTCAAAGCTGAAGGCAGAAGAAAAAAAAGAACCCCCTTTCCCAAGGCATTTCATGCCCTTTTATAGGCAACCCCCAAGGAGAATAGATCAGATTCTGATTTTCTAATCAGCCCCCTCCCTATTTTCAGTTTGGTCCGTCTATTCTTAACTTGCTAAACAAGTAAATACATTACAACTATTAAAATCTACACTTGTGCCCCATTCTAGAAGGCCCTAGGGTATTCTTCTACCCATACAATACCTATACTGCCCTTTCATATGCTTTGAAATTATTATTCCTATCAGAACTACCCTTTTCCATACCCAGACTACCCCTGAATGTTCCCCAAAGTTACTGAACCTACCCTCATTCTTAACAGCTGTAACCAATACCCTAATCCAATCTAAAACTAGCTAAAATTGATTAATTATTATTCAAAAACCAACTAATCAGACTGACCAAAACCAAATTGTTCAATTATATTAACTCAATCAAACTAAATGAAATAAAACTAAGCTTAAGCTAACATGAACAACATTAAATGAACTGACATCAATTCTTAACTCGTAAACTCACAATCATTCAAACAAATATCAACTTAGAACTAAAAGCAATTGACAAAATTATACTGATACACGAAATAATTCATAAATTTAACAGAACACTTAATGAAACCAAAACGATAATCAAAACTTCAGCCATGCGAGTACAGTAAAAACTCACAGAGGCACGAGGAACTCCGACTAGTCGGAAACGTCTGAATCCTTTCAGATTTTTGACGCGTAACATCCCTAACCATGTGTTCTTACAAGAGAACACTTGGTTAAGGATACTACGGTTCGAAATCACAAAGATTTGGTTTAGGGTTTTGGCCAGAAATTCTCAGATCTAAGATTCGAGCCGTTTCACAGTGATATGAAGGAAAATAACCATGGATTAGTGTGGAGGGAGGGCCAGGGGTTGTGTGGTGTGATTTTGGGCTGATTTGGATGAACCTTCGATTTGACCGGAAACTTCAATCGAAGATTCGACGAGCTCCGGCCTTATTCGAGGGGAAGCAGTGGGTGCAATGGAAAGAGGAGAGTGAGGAGGATCTGTGGTGTTAATCTGGGCTTGAACGGGGTAGGTGGCGTTCACCGCCGGCGAGGGGTTTGATGGCGGCGCGGATTAGGGTTTGTTGAGGAGGGGTAGGGTGAGGACGATGAGGCAAATGGGGGTAGGGGGGAAAGTTTCGGACCCTTTTAAATTAGGAACCTCGTTAATTCCGGACCGTTGGATTGATGAGATCACCAAACGACGTCGTTTCGATTAGAAGGGGGGACGGACCGGGTTGGGGACTTGGGCTGGGGCTGATTTGCAATGGTTTAAGGCGTTTGGGCCAGACAAATTCTTTTGATTTGGCCCAAATTTGGTCTTTTATTAAGACCCAATTTCTATTCTTATTTCCTTTTGTTTTCTTTTCTCACTTTTACAATTTTTATAATTTTTCTAATTTTTATGGAAATGTAAAACTAACATGAAATCCTAGTTATTTCAAAACAAAGACTAATTATTTACTAAAATTGTTCAACAACTATTTTGTGACAAATTCACAATAAAAATCATTAAAATGAAAAAGTGAACTAATTTTTTTGTGATTTTCATGTTTTGTTTTTTAACACAATTAAACCTTTAATTGATACTAAAACCTACACGCAAAAAATGCATATTTTTGTACTTTATAGAATTAACATGCGCAAATAGAACGCCACAATTATCAGAAAATGACACCAAAATGCACAAAAATTGTAAAAAATAAGGAAAATTATTTTGTTTGGGATTTTGGGAATAATCATATTTTAGGGCAAAAATCACGTGCTCACAACTGCCCCTCTTTGCTCGGAAACATAAAGGGTTTTTGGGCAAAGATAAGTGAGCAAATACGAGCGATTTTTGCCCGTCTGAAAATTCCGTGTGAAGCATTTTTGAAAAGTCTGACTGCATCCTGCTTCGGAGGTTGCCTACATATCCTGGGCTAAATAAGAATCAGGTCAGTGTAGTTTGGGAATGTCTGGTAGCTGGGACTACCAGGAACTGTGATTGTACTACGCTTGCTGTTGTTACTGCTGCTGTTACTGGTTGCTGACCTCCTTTATTACACCATGTCAAAGATAAAAGAAGCTAAATTAACTATGCTCTATGAATTATAAAAATCCTATCTAAATTCTTCAAAATTGCTCTTGTACTTCCTTGTTGCCCTGTTGTCTTGTTCTTTCTCGATAAAATCCATATTGCTATTCCCTTAGGCAGACTCCCAACTTCTGAAACTTGAACTGTATGTATTCCTCTGTTATCCAGGCGGGCTCCTGATTTCACAACACAAACACAACAACGAAAACTTTCTGCCCCAGTTTGAAAACTCTATTCTCCGGGTGGATTCCTGACCTCCGAAACTTGAATCGCATGCCTCTATTCTTCAGGCGGGCTCCTGTCTTCAAAATAAACAGAGAGATTGATTGAAAACTAAAATTGAATTATATCACCTCTGTTCTCCAGGCGGGCTCCTGATTCCGACTGCTAAAATATTTAACACCTCTATTTTCCAGGCGGGCTCCTGACTTTTGGACCTAAAATTGAAACTACTCCTCTATTATCCAGGCGGACTCCTGATTGTTAAAATTAAATTGTATGTCTCTATTCTCCAGGCGGAAGCCTGATTGCTAAAATTAAATCGAATGTCTCTGTTTTCCAGGCAGACTCCTGATTACTAAAATTAAATTATATCTCTCTATTCTCCAGGCAGACTCCTGATTTCTGAATTTGAAATTGAATGTATTCCTCCGTTATCTAGGCGGGCTCTTGATTGCTCCAAAACTTGAATCTAAGGTGTTACTTTTCACTATAGCAAGGTATCCTACCCGGGTATATGAACTATGTCCTATTATCCAGGAAGGTCCTGACAACTTACACTTATTCTAATCATGCAAACTTTGCAACCAAATTCCATTCCTCTTATGCACTTCAAAATTATCTTATTTTTAATCAAACCGCACTTTGCGATCAAACCTGATTACTGCTTGTTTTTCCTTCTTGGAGAACTTCTTCTCAACGGCTAACTTCCTGCCCCAGTTACAATCAAAGAAAATTTCGTCAGTTTAAAATGGTGGTTAGTTGATGGCCTTCTTGCTGAAAAATCCTTCCGCTGCCTTGCCTTGTGTTGACTGCCTTCCACACACTGTCCCTGAACCGCTTGACTTACTGTCCAACTTTTAAATTTCCCAACATCCGGCGACCTAAATGTTTTACACCCATTGTTGTTATTTCATTTCTGACCTTTTGTTTAAGCTTTCACCTTTCCCACGACATCCCCCAATCATTTTACCGATGAAATTTCTGTTAATTCCCTGTGTTCCACTTGACATCAAGTTGTTTTTGACATGCTCTGACCACGTTGTGCTTTACAATTCTAGAAACCGGTAGTGAGCTTTGAAGTCCTTTCTGCTTTCATTGACCAAGACTAGTACTGAAACATTTCAACTGGATAAAACCCTCAAAAGAAAATGAAATGCGATGATTTTTGAGTCAAGGATAAGAAGAATCCAAAACCAGATGGTTGTTTCAAAAAGGGAAGGAAAAGAAACTTATCTGAGCGAGACAGCTGGTACCAATGGTTATGACATGCATTTTGAATTGATCGGCCCAATCTGTCCAAATAACCGGCTTTCAATCGCCGTACTTTGTTGCCCCGAGCTTCCATCACTTGTTTGAATTACCCAGACCTTAACTTTGCTTTCTTGCGGTACCTCGAAACATTTTTCCTCCCACAGACCTTTTGCCATTCAAACATTTTCCAACTCACTTTCGCCTCAAGGTGCTCACGAGGGTTTTCACCAATAAGACTCTCTCGTTTATTTTCTCAGCTCCCATCGCCTTACGGTGCCTGTGAAGGTTTTCACCAATAAGACTCTCTCATTTTTACTTTCGCTCTTTCTTGCTTGAACCAGAGTGTCGCCACTGATATGAATTACCGCTACCTGCTCGACCTGGCATTTCTTAGAAATTGATCAAAAGGTCTTTCTTTTGACCGTAATGTAGGCTTTTGGATTGGGTTAGAAAGAAAGGTATAAAAGGCTCAAAACAATTCAAAAGGGTTTAAATTACAACGTTCGGAATCCAATTTTCACAAAAATCACAACTTCTGCCCCAGTTTCTTACTCGGGGATTTTTGGATTTCTATTTTGGTATGACTGAACCTCGGAGTAAGGCTGCCTACGTACCCTTTCGGGATCAAGTCAAACGTAGTTCACTATATTTAACTTTTGTTGTTGTGTTTTTCTTTCTTTCCTTTTCTTTCTCTTTCTTTTTCCTTTTCTTTTTCTTTTCCTTTGTTTTTCTCTTCTTTCTTTTCTTTTGCCTTTCTTTCTTTTCCTTTTCTTCTTTTCTTTTCTTTTCTTTCTTTTATTTTTCTTTTCTTTCTTTTCTTTTCTTTTTTTTCTTCTTTCTTTTCCTTTTGTTTTTCTCTTCTTTCTTTTATGTTCGGCACTTGTGTTCCCTGATAGTGTCGTTGATTCCGAAAGAGGGGTATGAAAAATAAGTAAGGCTCAAAGGAGATAACAAGGGATAAGAGTGTTTGGATAGCAGGATAAAACGCCTTCATCATTTCAATTTTTAAGATATGCCAAATACAAACAGATACATTCAGAAAATAAAGAAATCATACATAATATCTCTTGACCGCATCGGAAGTGATGGCCATTTCTATACATTTTCCTTCCACATCTGTCAAATACAATGCTCCGTTAGACAACACTCTGGTTATTACAAATGGTCCCTGCCAGTTTGGGGCAAACTTTCCTTTTGCTTCAGCCCAATGCGGCAAAATCCGCCTCAGTACTAATTGCCCGACTTCGAACTTCCTTGGACGCACTTTCTTGTTGTATGCCCTTGCCATTCTTTGTTGGTACAGTTGGCCATGACACACCAACTTCTCCAGACGGCTTTTTACCCATTCATCATCATCGATCTTAGCCTCTGCAATGATTCGCAGGGATGGGATTTCCACTTCTGCGGGTATTACTGCCTCGGTACCATATACCAATGAGTAAGGAGTCGCCCCCACTGAGGTACGAACGGTGGTGCGATATCCTAACAATGCAAAAGTTCTCGTGCCACTGTCTAGATCCTTCAACCATCTTCCGGAGTATTATCATTATATTCTTATTGGCTGCTTCAACCGCACCATTTGCCTTGGGATGGTACGGAGTATAATGCATGTGAGTAATTTTAAACTGCTCACATGTCTCCTTCATCAAATGACTATTAAGATTAGCCCCATTATCTGTGATGATTACCTTTGGAATCCCAAACCGACAGATGACATTTGAATGCACGAAGTCAACTACAGCTTTCTTGGTCACAGACTTGAATGTCTTAGCTTCCACCCATTTGGTAAAATAATCTATAGCTACCAAAATAAACATGTGCCCATTTGATGCTGCCGGATCAATTGGCCCAATAACATCCATGCCCCATGCAACAAAAGGCCATGGTGCGGACATTGTATGTAATTCTGATGGTGGAGAATGAATCAAATCTCCATGTACTTGGCATTGATGACACTTACGCACAAAACTGATACAATCCCGCTCCATCGTGAGCCAATAATAACCCGCTCGGAGAATCTTTTTTGCTAGAACATACCCACTCATATGCGGTCCACAAACTCCGGAATGTACCTCAGTCATGATAGTTATGGCCTGCCTTGCATCTATACATCTCAACAAACCGAGATCTGGAGTTCTTTTGTACAGCACTCCTCCACTAAGGAAAAATCCGCTTGCCAATCTCCGAATCGTTCTTTTTTGATCGCCGGTGGCCTGTATCGGATATACTCCCATTCTAATGTACTCTTTGATATCATGGAACCACGGCTCTCCATCAATTTCCTCTTCTATCACATTACAGTAAGCATGCTGATCACGGACCTGAATCTGCAATGGATCAACATAAGCCTTATCTGGATGGTGCAACATTGACGCCAAAGTATCCAAAGCGTCAGCAACCTCATTATGAATCCTTGGAATGTGCCTGAATTCTATGGCCTGAAAACGCTGGCAAAGCTCATGCAGACACTGTCGATACGGTATAAGCTTCAAATCCCGTGTTTCCCATTCTCCTTGAATCTGGTGTACCAGTAAGTCCGAGTCATCTATGACCAAGACTTCCCGTACACCCATATCCACAGCTAATCTCAATCCCAATATACACGCCTCATATTCTGCCATGTTGTTTGTACAGTAGAAACGAAGTCATGCTGTAACAGGGTAATGCTGACCTGTTTCCGAAATAAGCACCGCTCTTATTCCCACGCCTTTCATATTTGCAGCCCCATCAAAAAAAAGTTTCCATCCCGACTTTTCATCTTGTCCCCATTCATCAATGTGCATCACCTCTTCATCAGGGAAATAGGTTTTCAAAGGCTCATAATCTTCATCGACGGGGTTCTCAACCAAATGATCGGCTAATGCATGTGCTTTCATGGCGGTCCGTGTCACATAAATAATGTCGAACTCTGTAAGCAAGATCTGCCACTTTGCCAGCCTTCCTGTGGGCATAGGTTTTTGAAAAATATACTTCAATGGGTCCAAGCGAGATATAAGGTAAGTAGTGTAAGATGACAAATAATGTTTCAACTTCTGTGCCACCCAAGTTAAGGCGCAACATGTCCTTTCCAGATGAGTATACTTAACCTCGTAAGATGTGAACTTCTTGCTGAGATAGTAGATGGCCTGCTCCTTTCTGCCGGTAATATCGTGCTTCCCCAGTACACAACCGAATGAACTGTCCACAACTGTCAGATATAGAATCAAAGGCCTCCCTGGTTCTGGCGGAACCAACACGGGTAGGTTTGACAAATACCCCTTTATCTTATCAAAAGCCTCCTGACATTCATCAGTCCAATTGACCGCGGCATCTTTCTTCAACAACTTGAAAATTGGTTCACACGTTGCCGTGAGCTGAGCAATGAACCAGCTGATATAGTTCAATCTTCCCAACAAACTCATCACCTCAGTTTTGTTTCTTGGAGGTGGCAGCTTCTGAATGGCTTTGATCTTCGACGGGTCTAATTCAATACCCCGCTGGCTGACTATAAACCCCAACAACTTCCCGGATGGCACCCCGAAAGCACACTTTGCAGGATTGAGCTTAAGATTGTACCTGCGAAGCCTTTGAAAGAACTTTTTCAAATCTCTGACATGGTCGGATTGCTGTCTAGACTTCACGATCACATCATCCACGTATACCTCGATTTCCTTATGTATCATATCGTGGAAGATGGTTGTCATGGCCCTCATATAAGTTGCCCCAGCGTTTTTCAAACCAAACGGCATGACCCGATAACATTATGTTCCCCATGGCGTGATGAATGCCGTCTTTTCTGCATCTTCCTCGTCCATTAAAATCTGATGATAACCCGCATAATAATCCACAAAAGAGCCAATATCATGTTTGGCACAATTGTCGATCAATATATGGTTGTTGGGCAATGGGAAATTATCTTTTGGACTCGCCTTATTAAGGTCTCGATAATCGACGCACACCCTGGTCTTGCCATCTTTCTTCGGCACAGGCACGACATTAGCTAACCAAGTGGGGTATCATGTAACCTGAATGACCTTTGCTTCAAACTGCTTGGTAATCTCTTCTTTGATCTTCACACTTATGTCCGTTTTTAACTTTCTCAACTTCTGTTTGACAGGGAGGAGTGTCGGATCAGTGGGTAACTTATGCACCACCAAATCGGTGCTTAGACCTGGCATATCTTCATATGACCATGCAAAAACATCTTTGTACTCCGGCAATACTTTAATTATCTCCTCCTTGAGTTGTGGCTCCAGATGAACACTTACTTTAGTTTCCCGCACATTGTCTTGATCCCCTAGATTAACTGCTTCTGTGTCATTTAGGTTAGGTTTGGGTTTTTCTTCAAAATGACTTAATTCTTTACTAGTTTTCTCATAAGCTTCATCATTGTTACAATCCAACCCATCATCACACTCGATTTCTTGTATTATTACTTCCGAGCTAGATTGGCTTTTAAAACTGGGCCGAAGATTCCTCATGCATGTCATATTATTGATATCTGCGTAAAAAGAACTGTACAAAAAGAAAAGAAAAGAAAAAATGGAAAGAGAATTAGGGACGAAGAAAATTGCATTTCATTAAATGTAAAGACAACAAGGTTTTAACTCATCCAAACGGACGGAACATAGCAGCTGGATTACAAACCCTGGAATAATCCAGGTGACAAAAGGAAAACAAAACCCACTACCATGACTCCCTCCGAATTGGAAGAGGAGTAGCTTCCCAAGTGTTGATGTTAGCATGCGGTCCGATGTACTGTATATCTGCTCCGCTTGACCCTTCCCCGGCCTCAACCATGTTTACTTCAGCAAATACTCTCTCGAACACCTTATCCAAATTCCCATCTGCCCCAATCGATGAATCTGACATCTTTGCCAATGACTGTTTCTTGATAC
Source organism: Nicotiana tabacum (assembly GCF_000715075.1). Classification (NCBI taxonomy): domain Eukaryota; kingdom Viridiplantae; phylum Streptophyta; class Magnoliopsida; order Solanales; family Solanaceae; genus Nicotiana; species Nicotiana tabacum. Next base: position 17,381,309 of record NC_134080.1, read on the forward strand.
CCGGCCTGACGAAGGACCTGGACAAGCGTGGAATAGGTTTAGGAAGAACCCAAGCTTTCTTTTTCAATTTACGGGCCCTTCTAACATCTGTCGCTGTTGGTTTGAACCCTAATCCGAAGGTGTCCAGATTTTTTGTTAAAGGACACAGGTTGAATAATGCCCTGAAGTTCAGCCCCCAGACCTTTCCCTGGCACGAACCCGTTATTCAGCATTTCTGATACTACCATGACGGTCGCAGCTGCCACCCTGGGGCATGGCATGCTTTTACCTTCGGGCACTCTGCTTACCGGGACCATGTCGAAGACCTGATAAACCCATGGTCCTTTATCATCTTCAGTTTCTATAAAGGGCACAATGGCATCATTCATGGGGCATGTGGGATCTTCCCCATGTAAAACAATTTCTTGTCTGTCCCACTCGAATTTGACCATTTGGTGCAGCGTGGAAGGCATGGCTTTGGCCGCATGAATCCATGGTCGTCCCAACAAAAGATTATAGGATACTGCAGCATCCAACACCTGAAATTCCATAGTGAACTCGACTGGGCCAATAGTCAATTCGAGTACAATATCCCCTACTGTGCTTGTTCCCCCTCCGTCGAACCCTCGAACACAAATGCTATTTTTGCGGATTCTATCCTCATCGATCTTTAACTTGTTCAATGTGGACAACGTGCAAATATTAGCGCTCGACCCGCTATCGATTAGTGACCGAGTAACCATTGAACCTTCACATTTGACCGTCAAATAGAGAGCCTTGTGTGTTCTGTGCCTTCCACAGGCAATTCATCATCAGAAAATGCTACCCTGTTTACTTCAAAGATTTTGTTGGCAATTGTCTCTAGATGGTTCACTGAAATTTTGTCGGGCACATGAGCCTCATTCAATATCTTCATCAAAGCTCGGCAATGCTCGTCATAGTGAATCAATAACGACAACAACGAGATTTGAGCCGGTGTTTTTCTCAGTTGTTCAACAATGGAATAATCTTGTACTTTCATCTTTTTCAGAAACTCTTCTGCTTCTTCTTCCGTCACAACTTTTTTGACTGGCACTGGATTATCTTTAGCGCCCTTAGCCTTTCTCAACTCTTCGGGAGCGAAACAACGTCCTGACCGGGTTAGTCCTTGTGCTTCACAACTTTCTTCCTCAATTTCCTTTCCTTTGTATGTCACCACTACCTTGTCATATCTCCACGGTACGGCTTTGCTATCAACCATGGGTAACTGGACTACCGGTTTTATGACAACCGGTTCTACGTAAGCTCCCTTCACAACTACCACGGGTGCAGATACTGACCCTGGTACCACTAACTTGACTGGCTCCGGCTTTTTTGCAGCCACAAATGGTCCCTTTCCCATTACCAACACTGGCTTGTCTTTTATTGCTTTTAACTGAACCACTGGCCTTGCACTCACTGTCTTTTCTTTGGCTTCCGTAGAACGAATCACCATAACTACATGCGAAGGTTTCTTAGGCTTTGCCCCCTTATGTATCAGTTCGATCATGTTTGCCTCATAATGCGCTGGTAACGGATTTTGATTGATGTTCGGGGCCTCTGGAGCCTGTACTTCAATACAGCAATTATCAATGAGCTCTTGTATCGCGTTTTTCAACTTCCAACATTTTTCAGTATCATGCCCCGGCATCCCTGAGCAATACTCGCAGCTAACAGAATGATCCAGGTTTCTGGGAAGGGGGTTTGGTGCTTTGGATTCAATTGGGGTCAACATTCCCAACCGTTTCAATCTATGGAAGAGAGCATTGTAAGATTCTCCCAGCGGAGTAAATGTTTTTCTGTTTGGGGCCTTCTCACTTCTAAAAGCTTGGTTTGGGCGGAAGTTTGTTCCTGGTCTGTTTGCCCTGGGAGGTGGATAGGTGTTTTGTGGGGGTGGATGTGTGTTTTGGGGATTCGGTGTACGCCATTGCGAGTGCACCGGGGGCTGAGTGTAGGTCTGGGCATGGTGGATAGAAAAGTGTGGTTCTGGTGGTGGATAATAGTGTTGCGGTGGGCCATATGGGGTATATTGGTAGTTTGGGTGGTGGGGTCTGGGTTGGTTGTAATAGGGTGGAGGGTTATTAGCCCTGGACCAAGCACTAGCTTCAACTATACCAACTTCTTCTTTCTTCTTCTTCCCAAGCACACCACCAGTACCGCTTTGGATGGCCTGGGTGGTTGCTTTCAACGCCGAGTAGCTCAAGATTTTGTTAGATTTCAATCCTTCTTCAATCATGGCTCCCATCTTTACCACCTCATTAAACGATTTTCCGACGGACATCACCAGATGACCAAAATAGGTAGGTTCCAATGTTTGCAAGAAGTAATCTACCATCTCGCTCTCCCTCATCGGAGGATCAACCCTTGCAGCTTGTTCCCTCCAACGGAAACCAAACTCTCTAAAACTTTCCCCGGGCTTCTTTTCCAGCTTTAACAATGACAGACGATCGGGGACTATCTCAAGGTTATATTGAAAATGGCCAATGAATGCTTGTGCCAAATCATCCCATGTATACCATCGGCCGGGGTCTTGCCTCGTGTACCATTCTAGCGCTGACCCGCTCAGGCTTTGACCGAAATATGCTATCAACAATTCATTCTTTCCCCCAGCACCTCTCATTTTGCTACAAAAGCCACGCAGATGGGCTACTGGGTCACCGTACCCCTCATACAAGTCAAACTTCGGCATTTTAAACCCCGCAGGCAACTGAACATCAGGAAAATGGCACAAATCTTTGTATGCGACGCTGACTTGGTTCCCTAAACCATGCATGTTCCTGAAGGATTGCTCCAGGCGTTTGACTTTATGAATCACTCCCTCCTGTTCTGTATTCTTAACCGGTTTCTCAACCTCTCCCGGGATTTCAAAATTGGGAGAATAAGTGTATGGCTCAGGCGCTTTGAAAGTGGGTTCGGGAGGGTAATATTGGGTGTCGTGAGCTTGGAATAGCGGCTCACTGGACGATCTATGTAGTGGGGCTGGGGGAGGTGCTACAAAGACGGGAACCATGGGTGGTGGATGGTTCTGTTTAGGAGGTGGAGCTGGGGGAGCGTATGAAGTGGTACCATAACCCTGGGCATGATAAGGGAAAGCTGACGATGCGTGGGGGGTGGTAGGCTCCTGAGCTTGAGCCAGGGGTGGGATGTAAGATGGGTTAGCAGGATATAGTGGTGCCGAATGTCCCTGAGACCATGCCCGATGCATTTCAGCCATTTGCGCTTTTAATTTCCTCATCTCTTCTTTCATAGCACCCACATCTGTTACCTCAACCTCATTCGAAGGGTCTACGATGCTGATTTCCGAATCCTGCCCTGTCATTTTTACCTGATCTTTCGACCGGGTGTTGTATGGGTGAGTTTCCTGAATTGCCAATCAACTAACCACCTGCCTGGACTCACACATTTAGACAACCACTTTGTTAGCGATTAAGTCTTAACAGATTTAACAACCGCACGTTGGCATGAATGCACTTATACAGTTAATCATTTCTATTATGTGTTTGCTCGATTGCATGCGTCATCCCGGCACTTCGTTCCTTGTTTCTTTTTCCCTTTTTTCAAATTTCTTCACCTCATCCCTCTCTTGTGCTTTTCTTTCTCTTTCTGTTTTTGTGCTCTTTTCTTTCTTTCTCTCTTTCTCAGTTTTCCTTCTATTTTTTTCTTTTTCTTTCTATTTTTCTTATGATTATGGTCGAATCCTATGGAGATTGCCTACGTATCGTGACCCCGCACGAATCAGACCAAGCGTAGTTCGTGAAAATAAATGTAAAAATAAAGGGTGGAAGTAAGAACTTTCGAAATTTTCAACTTTCATTACTAAAACAAACTATTACAAACCCAACATTTTCGGAACGAAGCTAACATACACAATTTAACAGCAAGTACAGACTCTAAAACTACAGACATACTTGACCTGGACAGATAACAGACATACGAAAGACTGACTCAAAATGGTAGAAAATTACAGACACAGACTATGTATATTCTAGTGCTTCAAACTTAGGTGTTCGCTGGGCGTCGTTCGGCCTCGCCGCGGGCCTAGGATCCAAATCCCTTTCAAGCTGCTCTAACTCATTCATGGTTCGCTTCACATAGATCATCACTGCTGAGGCAAAAGTAGTATGGGTCATGTCTTCACAAACCCGGCATCTCCTGAAAATAGCATGAGCAATGGCTCTAATCCTGTCTTTTGTTTGCTTCTTTTCTATGAGCAAGCGTCTTATCTGATCGCTGCACATCTTTAAAGCTAAAGAGTCTTGCAGGTGTTGGTCTTGCAGCTGCTGCACTTCTACCTCCATTTGAGCCAACAAGTTGTAACATGTCCACTTTCAATTTCAAAATCTCTAGCCTGCCTAACCGCTTTACCCTCAAGGGTAACCACTTTTCTCTTTAAATTGACAACAATTTTCTCATGGTCCCTTTTCAACTGATTCAAGTATTGGCGACGCTCCTCTGTTCTTGTAGCCCACAGTGCTTTAAGCTCTGCCATGACATTCTCAAATTTTTCTAACTCATCCCGCCATTCCCTGACTTTGTTTTCCAATCTTTTTACCAATTGTTCATCGGATCGGCTCCTCGGTTGCTTGTCGATGGTTATCTTCAACTGTCGGATTTGGGTCCTAAGTTCTTCATTTTCTCGAGCTAGTCTATTCTTTTCACCTTGATCTGCGGCAACCTGTACACTGTTCTCGAATTTCAGACTCTCAACTTGCTGCTTCAGTTTACCGATCTCAACTCGATAGCCTTCTTCCTTTGCTAACCAGTCCCACTGCTCTTGGGATGACTTGGCGAAATCTTCGAGATGAGGTCTTTTAGCCGGTCTACCACATGCCACGTCACCTCTGAACCACTCGTGATACCCTGGGGCAACTTCCCCTTTGACCCTATCTGACACACAAGTGTTTACCGTCAGATGTTGACACTCACTCCAAATTTGGCGAACTTCTTCCTCGGGGAATCGACCGTCAGGACTGATTTCGACCACTTGGGTACTCAAATCTTCATCTCTCGGTACTACTTGATATCTACCGAGTTGCCTCAGAACCCGATATGGTGCATAGGGCTGGATGCTTTTGAGTCCCAGCAACAGAAAATGTGGGCGGGCTGCTGGCATATATACGACCTCTTCGACAGGCAACCATCCAAGCACTCACTGTATCTGGCTGGCATTGAGGTTCCGAAATAATAATGCCCAGGCCGTGACTCCTTCAGGTAGACTAGCCCCTTTGATTCTTGCGTAAAATTCACCTATACAAGTTTTCTCAACCGAACCATAACTCAATAACTGAGAGCGAGGGCACAAATGCTCAGTCATCCACATTTGTAATAGCAGGTTACATCCCTCAAAAAATTTGCCCCCAGCTTTGCACGCAGTGAGAGCTCGGAAGATATCAGCCATGATCATAGGTGCTAAAGTGCTTTTCCCCATGGTTTGAGGCCCAAAAAGGCTATCATAAATGCCACTCGTCTGTGTGAATATTATGAGGCCCAAAAAGGCTATCATAAATGCCACCCATCTGTGTTCCTCCCATTTTTGTCGGCTATTTCTATTGTATAGCTTAAAAGCTGGATTGTTGAATCCGCCCACGTGGCCATACCTATCATATATGAAGCGGAAACCACAGAAGCCCTTTGCAAAATCTGAGTGATGAACTGTTCGGGGTATTTTCAAAGAATCCAAGAACCGGTGTATGGTAATGGCCCTAGGAGCAATCAAGTATTTGAACCTCAACGGAGCTTGATCACTTCCAATATACCCCGCTATTTCTTTCAATGTTGGGGTGAGCTCAAAGTCTGAAAATGAAATACATTATGTGCCGAATCCCAATGGGCGACCAATGCCCTGATAATATCCCCCCGAGACTGAATGTTTAATAAATCCGGAAGATCTTTCAAATATTTTCTCACTTCGTCTTGCCCCTCTTTGCCTAAATCATTCCACCATAATTGTAGCTCAAAAGGGATTTTGGTCATTATTGAAAAGGGCTCATTCACCATCGTGCTCATCCTATATACTTTCAAGCAAAGAACTTGACTTTCAAACATGGCCTTTCAGTGCTTTGGGAAAAGGTTTTAAGGCTATTTATGACAAGACGGCTCTACTTAGCTTCTTTTTATTTATTTATTTCAAGATAAAAATAAATTAAAAAAACGAAAACACATGACCAAAGGTGGCTATTTATGCAAGGTCAGCCTTCCGGTGTTCCGTTTGGGAACATTTGGCTAATTTTGACAAAACGGTATCACCTGGTTTATTTATGACAACATTAAAATTTCGATATGTTCTGGTTATTTTTGCAAAAGGGAAAGTTGGACCCGATGAGGGTTGCCTACGTATCTCACGCCCTGTGAGAATCAAACCATGCGTAGTTCGGGCAAATTAACCGAACTATTTTAAAACAATGACTCTTTTCCATTTTTGTTTTTGGCATTTCATACGCGAATGAAAACTATTTTTAGAAACGAGACTCTCTTTTTCTTTTCTTTCAACAAATAAAACAACCTATTTTTCCAAACTAAAAAAAATAACAGACTCTTTTTCTTTTTCATTTTCCACAGACAATAAAACGACCTATTTTCCAAACTAAAAATAAAAGACTCTTTTTTTTCAACAAACAATGAAACAACTTATGTTTTTCAAATTAAAACAAAGACTCTTTTTATCCTTTTCTTTTTCAACAACCGACTTTCCAAAAATAAAAGACTCTTTTCCTATTTTTCTTTGCTCCTTTTTTCTTAGTAAAACAGAATAAAACATTTTTTTTTATTTTCTCAGAATTTCGGCAGAGTTTCGCCAGTAATTGGTCATTGATTTCTTATTTCTAAAATAATCAATTAACTCCCTAATTGATATTTTATTTCACTCTTTTCTCTTTTTTTTCATTTTTCCAACACCCGAGATTCAGAAACCGGTCAACATGCAGGTTCGGAACAAATAAATGCACAACACAAGAGGATGCATCAGGATGGTCTTTTCATTTCAGGTTGCTAGTCCTAGACGGACTCAACCCCTGTGTTGAGTCTCTTAAGTCAAATGCAACGTGATGCAAATAAGCGTTCCTACTAGGGATCCGGCATGCGGTCACGTTATACTATGTTCAAGACCTGGGTCGGTGTTCTAGACTGTGTACCCGAGCGGACAACTCGAGTCGAGGAGGGGGCAACTTACGGGGAACCAAAAGGCCATCCGGCTTCGTAACTTGTCCGACCTCTTTCTTACTTCAAGGTATGACACTAATAGAATAGAGAGTCTCAACCAGTAAGCACATCCCCGGAGGTGAAGAGAGAAGGGTATCGGCACAATTTATATACAGTTCAGAAAACATCAAAGCGGTACAATTAGCGCACGCTGTGAGCACGTGATTTTTGTTTTACGCGACAATCGCTCCAAAAGAAATAAAATGATAACAAATGGTCCTGCTGTACAATTTTTGGATTTTACGTGGCGCTTTGTTAATTATTTATGATTTTTGCCCATTTTATTTTATTAAAACAAAATACAAAAAATGTATGTGTCATGCGTAATTTGAACCGTAATCCGGTTGTTAAATAGAAAATCATAAATAGGCATCTTTGTCCGTGATTTTTGTTTTGTTTGATTTTACCTGCTTCAAATATTTTAATATGTGTGTGCAAATAATTGTATTAAGTGTCTATTTAATTTTAATTTGATTTACTTGGGTTTTGTTTTAAAAATAAAATAAAAAATATATATAAAAAATATAATGATAAAAGAGAATGCAGAATTGGGTTGAAAATCAGTTTAGGCTCATTTTTATTTTAAATTGGAGGCCCAAATCAAGCCCAGAACGTGAGCCTGCCCCGGTCCAGACCAGCTGATACCCAGAGCTTCCAAACGACACCGTTCTAACCTGGCCTGATCTGGGCCGTTGATCTCAGATTGATCAACGGCCAAGATCACTTCCCCATAACCCACTGATGAACCCGACCCGTTCCACCCGGACCGACCCAAACCCATTTAGGATGAAACGACACCGTCACCCACCAGCCAAGATATCCTGACCCTTCATCGTACCCCATCCAACGGCTAGGAATCAACCCCTCACTAACTATATAAACCTATAACCTTTACCCTGCCCCCCTATCCGAACCCCCTGCCTTAGGTCGTCTTCACCCCAGGCCTTAGACCTTCAAACCCTAGCCGCCCCTGTACACTTTCACCATGAAAGCCGGCGGTATGGACGCCGGTGACCCCACCCTTAACACCATAGATGCTCCTCACCGTCCTGAACCCAAATCCACCAACCACACACTTTGAATCCCCTCCCACCTTCTCGAATCTTCATTTGAAGATTCGAGTCAGAACCTAACTTACACCGATTGACTCTAGTTTTATACCAGATAGTCCCCGAACCTCCCTCGTGACCAAACCATGCTTGGTTTGGTCCGAATCTGACCAGGGAAACACGAATCCCAGATCTGATGTTTTGAACCCTAGGGTCCTCGTGTCCGTTCCGTGCCTGTTTAAACCAAGAAATTAGGGTCTAATCCACGCTAAGCCAAGGGTCTGTTCCGTGCCTATTTGAACCAAGAGATTAGGTTCAAACCTCGTGCCTGTTCCGTGCCTGTTTAAGCTAAGAGATTAAGGTCTGATGGACTTTAATCGAAATGTTTCTCATCTGAGAAACACTTCGTTTAAAGTCCGTTCAACCTTAAGAGAGGCCTGTTCGAATCCAAGCTAAGGCTCTTTGATTTTTCGGGATTTAAGGTGAGTTTTGTTTTCCTTTTTCTTTATTCCATGTGCTGATTAAAGGTCTGATCATGTTTTGTTTTAATTCGTGTTTTTGAATTTTACCAACTGTGTCCTGTCCACCTTGCCTGAACCTCTGTGTTTGATTGAGTCCTTCTTCTACTTGTTACTGATAATGTGCATATGTGTATGTGCTGTGCGAACAATTGAACTTCAAATTTTGACAAATCAACTTATTCCTCGAGTACAATTTTGCATTAGTCAGTACAATTCGAATCATGTGTTCGATACTGTTAAATGTTTGATCATGGTTTCGATGATACATGTTATGATTAGTATAGTCGAGTCGACATGTGTCGTCAATTAGTTTCAGCTGCCTGAACAAATTGACTTGCTTCTGCTAAGCATTGCCTGAATCAATTAGGAACTGAGTTTGGTTACTTATAGTTGTTAATTTGAATCAGAAATGTAAAAGGAATGTTTTGTTTAGTTACAGTTCTGAATTGGAGGGCATGTGCACTTGTGCACCACATGTGCATTGTGCACAACCTGTGTCCTGCATAAAGGCTTTTTGTTAAGTTTAAAATAATTTGACAGCATATGCTGTCAGATTACATTCTACTGCCCATACTCTGCTTTAGTTTCAGAAATAATAAACCTTACTCAAAAGTAAGTCTGCCAGGGAATATCATGGGGGGGTTTGTTTATACTTAAATAGCTAAGTGGAATCTGAAAAGAGGATAGCACATGGGAGGGGTGTTCTGATTGTCGAACAGGCTGTTAAAGGGTTGATTTTAGGCTTATAAAAGGGAAGGACTTCCATCAGTTTAGAGAGGACATTGAAACATACACACACATAGGGACAGATTTTTATACACACACACACACAGACAGAGAGAGTTTGATTTTGGGAGAAGGACAGATTTTTTGAAAGGAAGAGAGAAATAGAAGGGAGATACAGATACACCTTGAGAGAGACACACACAAAAGGGAAGCTGAAACCAAACAGAATCAGTTTCTAAGTGAGAAAGAGAGTTTATTTTGGAAATCAGGAGGGGGATTTAGAAAAGAAATTCTTGTTCGACTGGAAAACACTACTTTTCCTCATCCTTTCGTGTCTAAAATCCAGCATCCAGTATGGTTTGTTTCTATCAGATTTTAGGATTTTCCTCTGAGTTTCGAAAAGATCAAACATTTAGTACTGTACCATTGGTTTACTGCTTTGGTCTGTTGGCCTGGGATTGTCATTGCTACTGTATTGCTTTGTTGTTACTACCATTCTTGTGCTGCTGCTGATTCTTCTGCTTCCACTTCTTCTTTGCATTTCAGTATCCAGGTACACATTTCGAGTCCCATATTGGTGTAACTGTAACAGTCTGAAAGCATGAAATGAAAAGTTGGAGAAGTTTAAATGTCTGCTGTAATACTCATGGCATGTTGATTTCTTTCTATATAATTGATTAGTTGGTAAATTTCAATAGCAGGAAAAGATCAGTTGATGCTTAACTGAGTTCTAGTCTCTTGCGTCTTAGTTTATAGTTGTTTGTTGTTACGAGGTATGTAATTGTACAGTACACAGAATGTACGGATAATTGACATAGCGACTGACCAGATTCCTGTTAGCTATAATGATATGCATACGATAGAGTACTTCCATTTTTACACAATGATGTTCTATTTTATTTTTAGTTTCCTTTATCAGGACCCGCTAGGCAGTATATAGAAGCGCGTTCGAATCCCTATTAGTAATAACGCCTAGTAGTTAATTCCCTTAATCTAGCCTAAATAAGTCTAGTTAAATTCAATTCAAGAAATGTTTGGATGCAAGTATAGCATTTCGTCAGCTCGCATGTAGTCTCTTTGTCAAATTAAGGTATCTTCCGTTGAAGTATAATGTTCTCTCCACTTTGTAAATAATTAATCAGGAATCGATAAGGATCCGGATCAGGCCGAAGCATATAATTAAATTAACATATATCTTTCTTCTTCTCTTTTTAGACAAACACCGTTAGAAATGTAGTCGCTTTAGGATATCCTTCTAAAATAGAGACGAGCCTCGCCAAATAAAAATGTAAATTGCGGGGCCCTCAATAACTAAACATAATAAATATTTAGAATTCAGGACAGGCCGCTTAGTAAATTTCATGGTCTTTCCCAAAAATAATAACGTGTTAGGCCCTTTAGGCGGGGTTTAATTAAATTACATTCTTAAACTCGGGTGCACATTGATGTGACCCGAATCCAAATCTCAACAGAGTCGAAATATATTGATAACTATGGGTGCATTGATTGTGACGTGGTTCGAGATGCATTTTCACGATGTTGCAATTCTATAAGAATAAATGATAATAATAAAAGTGGTTTAAACTTAATAAAAGAACATAAGTCACAACATGTATTTAAATCAGATATTTAGCCATTATAACAATTTAAGCGACCGTGCTAGAACCACGGGATTCGAGGGTGACTAACACCTTCCCTCGGGTCAACAAAATTCCTTACTTAGAATTTATGGTTCGCAGACTTCATTTGGAAAAGTCGAAAATTTCCTCGATTTGGGATTCAAGATAAACCGGTGACTTGGGACACCAAAAACCAAACCTTTCCCAAGTGGCGACTCTGAATAAAAATAAATAATCCCATTTCGAATATTGTCACTTAAATTGGAAAAACTCCCCCTCGCGCATTTAATTCTTCGGGGGCGGGCGCGCAAAAGGGAGGTGTGACACACGCAGCATAAAACATGTAGGAAAATCAGACATAATTAAATACAACAATTTTTCTAAGCTCGAATTCTAAACCCTGAACCAGAGATTCTGGGTTCGATCCCCAGCAGAGTCGCCAGAGCTGTCACACCTCCCTTTTTTCCTACAACCCGCAGGGGCGCAAGGGAGTTTTTCCAATTAAAGGACAATCGGAACGGGATTTAATTATTAATATTTAGAGTCGCCACTTGAGAGATTAATGGTGTCCCAAGTCACCGGTTGAATCCCGAATCGAGGAAATTTATGACTCTGTTCACAGTCCGCGAACCAGAAATCCGAGTAAGGAATTCTGTTAACCCGGGAGAAGGTGTTAGGCATTCCCAGGTTCCGTGGTTTTAGCACGGTCGCTTAACTGTTGTATCTGATTTTAATACATGCTAACTTATGTGCCTTTTATTCGTAAACCGCTTTTATTGTTATTTATTTTAAAAGAATTGCGACGTTGTGAAAACGAGTTTCGATCCACGTCGCAATCAATGCGCCCGTGGTTTTCAACACGTTTCGACTTCGTCGAGATTTGGATTTGGGCCACATCAATGCGCACCCGAGTTTAAGAAAGTAATTTAATTAAATCGTGCCTAAAGATGCTAACGTAGTATTATTTTTGGGGAAAAACCATGAAGTTCGCTAAATGGCCATCCCAGATTCTAAATATTTCGATAATTATTTATTGAGGGTCCCACATTTATTTATTCTTTGTGCGGTGAGGCTCGTCTCAATTTGTGAACCTTTTTTATATCGTTATTTATTTTTTACGAATTACGATGTCGTGAAAATGCGTTTCGAACCCCGTCACAATCAATGCGCCCGTGATTGTCAACACATTTCGACTTCATCGAGATTTGGATTTGAGTCGCATCAATGCGCACTCGAGTTTAAGAAGGTACTTTAATTAAAACCGAGCTTAAAGATTCTACCGTATTGTTATTTTGAGGAAGGTGGTGAAATTCGCTAAACAACCTTTCCAAATCTAAACAGTGAGATAATTATGCTATTAATGACTTAAGGATCCTAATTGGTTAAGGCCAATATTTCGTTAAATTTGAATTTGAACGTTCATGCAGAAATGCTGAGAAAATGGGCTCCAAGCCCATAGGGTCCAAGTCATGTCATTGTATATGCCGCAGGCGCAGACTTCTAGAGCTCTAAGCACCAGACCTAACGCAGGCCAGACTTTTAACTTATTGGCAGGCCATTGTACAACCCAGGGATCGAGTCCTTGGGGCACCTTTTGATTTAACTAAATTCTTAAGCCTTAATGCGCCTAGGCCCTAATTCAATTTATCACCTAACTAAAAATCTGGGTTACCTGTTAATACGCCAGGCCCAAAACTGGCCTAGTATAAAGCTGTTGAATGTACAATTCATATTAGACCAAAATTAAAAGCAGTCATGGGTATTGAACTCAAAATCAATTACAACTTTGCAGATTTAACTTCAGCAGACTGTGGAACTTAAACAACTGAAAATTACAATCGCATAAGCATGAAATGCACAGTCTAAACAGTCCACAGCCTTGATTACATACATGAATTTAAATACCCAAGTGCCCACTTGCTAATCAAAATGAACAAACTCATGCTTGACAGTTCATCAGTCCAATTTATACAAACCAGGATTAGTCTAGTACCCAGATGACATGAGTAAACTAACTATTTTATACATTAAGTCAAACAAAAACATGAAGAATTCAGAGATCAACTTCAGACAGCATGTTTACTTCAATTCCATAGACTGGAAAGCTACAGAACAAGTACCTGGAAATTGAAATGTAAATAGAGAAAAGGAGAGGAGTCAGCTACTTTCAACAGCAACAGCAGCAAACTCAGCAATATATACCACAGGACATGCCAGAAAATACTTTTGAAAATCAGAAATACAGGCAGCCTCCACAGATCAATTCAACACATACTTAAAATATACTCCTAACCCTCACATCTGAACCCAAACACCTCCGCGATACTGCTAAACCCAAAACCCAGCTGAAATCCAACTAATAATGAAACTATAAGATTGTTTTTGATTTCTCCATTTTTGATGTTTTGTTTTCTGAATAAACTTGGAATTAATATGCCAACTGAAATCAAAAGCAGGAAAGAAAGCTGAAATTGAAACTCAAAGCTGAAGGCAGAAGAAAAAAAGAACCCCCTTTCCCAAGGCATTTCATGCCCTTTTATAGGCAACCCCCAAGGAGAATAGATCAGATTCTGATTTTCTAATCAGTCCCCTCCCTATTTTCAATTTGGTCCCTCTATTCTTAACTTGCTAAACAAGTAAATACATTACAACTATTAAAATCTACACTTGTACCCCATTCTAGAAGGCTCTAGGGTATTCTTTTACCCATACAATACCTATACTGCCCTTTCATATGCTTTGAAATTACTATTCCTATCAGAACTACCCTTTTCCATACCCAGACTACCCCTAAAGGTTCCCCAAAGTTACTGAACCTACCCTTATTCTTAACAGTTGTAACCAATACCCTAATCCAATCTAAAACTAGCTGAAATTGATTAATTCAGAAACCAACTAATCAGACTGACCAAAACAAAATTGTTCAATTATATTAACTAAATCAAACTAAATGAAATAAAACTAAGCTTAAGCTAACATGAACAACATTAAATGAACTGACATTAATTCTTAACTCGTAAACTCACAATCATTCAAACAAATATCAACTTAAAACTAAAAGCAATCGACAAAATTATACTGATACACGAAATAACTCATAAATTTAACAGAACACTTAATAAAACTAAAACTATAATCAAAACTTCAGCCATGCGAGTAAAAAGAAACAGTAAAAACTCACAGAGACACGAGGAACTCCGGCCAATCGGAAACGTCTGAATCCTTTCAGATTTTTGACGCGTAACATCCCTAACCATGTGTTCTTACAAGAGAACACATGGTTAAGGATACTACGGTTCGAAATCACAAAGATTTGGTTTAGGGTTTTGGCCAGAAATTCTCAGATATAAGATTCGAGCCGTTTCACAGTGATTTGAAGGAAAATAACCATGGATTAGTGTGGAGGGAGGGCCGGGGGTTGTGTGGTGTGATTTTGGGCTGATTTGGATGAACCTTCGATTTGACCGGAAACTTCAATCGAAGATTCGACGAGCTCCAGCCTTATTCGAGGGGAACCAGTGGGTGCAATGGAAAGAGGAGAGTGAGGAGGATCTGTGGTGTTAATCTGGGCTTGAATGGGGTAGGTGGCATTCACCACCGATGAGGGGTTTGATGGCGGTGCGTATTAGGGTTTGTTGAGGAGGGGTAGGGTGAGGAGGATGAGGCAAATGGGGGTAGGGGGAAAGTTTTGGACCCTTTTAAATTAGGAACCTCGTTAGTTCCGGACCTTTGGATTGATGAGATCCAGCGGTCCTGATTTGGAGACCACGAAACGACGTCGTTTCGATTAGAAGGGGGGACGAACCGGGTTGGGGACTTGGGCTGGGGCTGATTTGCAATGGTTTAAGGCGTTTGGGCCTGACAAATTCTTTTGATTTGGCCCAAATTTGGGTCTTTTATTAAGACTCAATTTCTATTCTTATTTCCTTTTGTTTTCTTTTCTCACTTTTACAATTTTTATAATTTTTCTAATTTTTATGGAAATGTAAAACTAACATGAAATCCTAGTTATTTCAAAACAAAGACTAATTAATTACTAAAATTGTTCAACAGCTATTTTGTGACAAATTCACAATAAAAATCATTAAAATGCAAAAGTGAACTAATTTTTTTGTGATTTTCATGTTTTGTTTTTTAACACAATTAAACCTTTAATTGATACTAAAACCTACACGAAAAAAATGCATATTTTTGTACTTTATAGAATTAACATGCGCAAATAGAACGCCACAATTATCAGAAAATGACACCAAAATGCACAAAAATTGTAAAAAATAAGGAAAATTATTTTGTTTGGGATTTTGGGAATAATCATATTTTAGGGCAAAAATCACGTGCTCACAGCGCCTAAGACATGAAATGAAAACAGAAATGCATACCCGCATTATACTGGTGGGCGACCTAGGACATAAAATAAAAAACAGAAATGTATACCCGCATTATACTGGTGGGCGACCTAGGACATGAAATAAAAAAAAATAGAAATGCATACCCGCATTATACTGGTGAGCGACCTAGGACATGAAAGGAAAAGCAGAAATGTATTCCCGCATTATACTGGTGGGCGCCTAGGTAAAGACATGAAATGTATTCCCTTGTTATACAGGTGGGCGCCTAATGGTAAAGACATGAAATGTATTCCCTTACCATGAAATGTATTCCCTTGTTATACATGTGGGCGCCTAATGGTAAAGACATGAAATGTATTCCCTTGTTATACAGGTGGGCGCCTAATGGTAAAGACATGAAATGTATTCCCTTGTTATACAGGTGGGCGCCTAATGGTAAAGACATGAAATGTATTCCCTTGTTATACAGGTGGGCGCCTAATGGTAAAGACATGAAATGTATTCCCTTGTTATACAGGTGGGCGCCTAATGGTAAAGACATGAAATGTATTCCCTTGTTATACAGGTGGGCGCCTAATGGTAAAGACATGAAATGTATTCCCTTGTTATACAGGTGGGCGCCTAATGGTAAAGACATGAAATGTATTCCCTTGTTATACAGGTGGGCGCCTAATGGTAAAGACATGAAATGTATTCCCTTGTTATACAGGTGGGCGCCTAATGGTAAAGACATGAAATGTATTCCCTTGTTATACAGGTGGGCGCCTAATGGTAAAGACATGAAATGTATTCCCTCGTTATACAGGTGGGCGCCTAATTGGTTAAGAATAACTTGAATTTGTTTCCTCGATACTCCGAGAAAATTTTCACTTGTGGCAGAAAATTTTCTGCCTCAGTTCTGGCGATCTTTCTTATGGCGTGTCTTTAGGCCATCATCAACACCTTATTTTCCTGTTCAAATCAAAGAAAATTTAGTTAGTTTTTTTTTAAATATGGCGAGTGGTCATGTCACTCCTGATGGGGATGATTTTTCCCTTCCCCTTATTCCTGTTTGGCGTTCCCAAAACTTGTTGGGGATGATGTTATTCGTTGGGGATAACATTCTGCTGGGGATGGCTTTTCCATTTATCCCTTCCCCGTTCTGTATCTCAAAACTTGCTGGGGGTTATTTTGCTGAAGATGGATTTTCCTTTCTTCCTTTCCCATTCTGTGTTGTCCGACCCCCTCGGAACTTGGTCGATATTCGGTCGGAGTCTTGTTGGGGATCCTCTTGCAACTTGGCCCACAATTTCCTCAACATGTTTTTTTTTCGGTTCTTCCCCGTACTTTCTTTGCCATTTTAGGACAATATTATTTGGCCTGGCAACCAACGTATTTTGTCTTATTGCCTTGTCTCTGGCCTGCCCTCTTCACATTTTATATTGTACCATTTTGGCAACTGGTAGTAAGCTCTGAAAGACCTTTCTTAAAACATAAATTTCTGGAAAAAGTTTTTTAAACAAATAAATGAAAAGATAGAAAAAGAGAAAATCTTTCTGAACAAATGATGGGGAAAAGAAAAGAAATGAACTTATCTGGGTGATATAACCGATTCCAACGATCATGTTGTGCATTCCGGATTAATCAACCCAGTCTATTTGTGTCGATCAATCTTTCTGATGTCTTCACTTGTTGGGGATAAATAGGTGCCCAATTCTTCACAAAATGCGGATCCTTTCCGCCAATATACCTTGTCGCCTCATAGTGCCCTTTGAGGGGTTTTCACTAATAAGACTCTCTCATTTCTCACAGCTCCCGTCGCCTTATAGTGCCTGTGAAGGTTTTCACCGATAAGACTCTCTCATTTTTGTTTTTTTTTTCAACTGGGGATTGGAGTGTTGCCGATAAGATTTTCTCTGTTGGGAATTCTTATGGCTATCAATTCTTTCAACTCATGATCCTCATTCAGTCGGGGACCGGCGTGTTATGCTCGGCTTTCATTTGCCTGTCTTAGCACCCCTCGGATACTGATCGGGAGGTCTTTTTTGGACATCAATATGGGTTTTAGAAGAACAGGATATAAAATTCAAAATAACTTTGATGGATAAAATATTACAACTCTTGGAATCAAACTCCTTTTTTTCAAAATTTAAAAACATAACTTTTGCCCCAGTTTTCTTGCTTGGGTTTTTTTTGTTACATTATGACCGAGCCGTGAGGTGCCTACGTATCCTCTTTGAGGAATCAGGTCGAACGTAGTTCACTTGACTCCTTTGTTTTCTTGCGACCTTCAAAAAAAAATTAAATTTTTCATTAATGATTCCAAGAGATGGGTATAAAAAGATAAGTAAGGCTCAAAGGGGTAAAGCAAAGGTTAAAAGTGTTTGGATAGAAGAAAGAATTGCCTCCGTCATTTCATTATCGATAAGCACTAAGTACAAATAAACAAATAAACAACAAAAGAAATTACACATAATATCTTTTGACTGCATCAGAATTGATAGCCATGTCGACGCATCTTCCTTCGACATCTGTCAGACGTAAAGCGCCGTTGGATAATACTCTAGTCACAATATACGGCCCTTGCCAATTCGGGGCGAACTTGCCTTTTGCCTCAATCTGATGTGGGAGGATCCGTTTCAATACTTGCTGCCCTACTTCAAATTTCCTGGGGCGCACCTTCTTATTGTATGCTCTTGCCATTCTCTTCTGATATAACTGGCCATGGCATACTGCTGCCAATCTTTTTTCATCAATTAAACTCAACTACTCCAGTCGGGCTTTGACCCATTCATCATCATCAATCCCGGCCTCAGCGACAATTCGAAGGGATGGAATTTCAACTTCTGCTGGTATTACTGCTTCAGTTCCGTATACCAACAAATAAGGAGTCGCTCCTATTGAAGTACGAACAGTAGTGCGGTATCCCAACAATACAAATGGTAGCTTTTCATGCCATTGTCCGGATCCTTCAACCATTTTCCTCAATATCTTCTTTATGTTTTTGTTGGCTGCCTCAACCGCTCCATTCGCCTTAGGCCGATACGGGGTGGAATTACGGTGTGTAATCTTAAACTGTTTACATACTTCTCTCATCAAGTTGCTGTTAAGATTAGCACCATTGTCCGTGATTATTATTTTTGGGATCCCAAATCTACAGATGATATGGGAATGGACAAAATCCACCACTGCCTTCTTGGTTACTGACTTGAAAGTTTTGGCTTCAACCCACTTAGTGAAATAATCGATGGTTACCAGAATGAAACTGTGACCGTTACGGCTCTATAGGCCCAATGACATCCATGCCACATGCCACAAATGGCCATGGTGCTGACATTGTGTGCAATTCCGTTGGTGGAGAATGAATCAGATCTCCGTGTATCTGACACTGATGGCATTTTCGTATGAAACTGATACAATCATGCTCCATAGTGAGCCAATAATATCCTGCTCGCAGAATCTTCTTTGCTAATACATATCCGCTCATATGGGGCCCACAGACTCCAGCATGTACCTCTGTCATCACTATCGTGGCTTGACCCGCATCAATACATCTCAGCAATCCCAGATCTGGGGTTCTTTTGTACAACATTCCTCCACTGAGGAAAAATCCATTTGTCAGTCGTCGAATGGCTCTCTTTTGATCTCCGGTTGCCTGCTCCGGGTATATCCCCATCCTGAGGTATTCCTTGACATCATAAAGCCATGGCTTGCCATCCATTTCTTCTTCTATCATGTTGCAGTAGGCATGCTGATCACGAACCTGAATATATAATGGGTCAACATGGATTTTGTCTGGATGGTGCAACATCGATACTAAAGTGGCCAAAGTATCGGCAACCTCATTGTGAACTCTCGGGATATGTCTAAACTCCACTAATCGAAATCGCTTGCTCAGATCGTGCAAACATTGTCGATATGGTATAAGCTTTAAATCCTGTGTTTCCCATTCACCCTGGATCTGATGTATTAGGAGGTCCGAGTCTCCCAAGACCAAGACGTCCTGAACATCCATATCTGCAGCCAATCGTAGGCCCAAAATACATGCCTCATATTCAGCCATGTTGTTAGTACAATAGAAACGTAGCTGAGCTGTAACAGGATAGTGATGTCCTGTTTCAGAAATAAGTACCGCTCTTATTCCAACTCCTTTCGCATTCGCAGCCCCATCAAAGAAAAGCTTCCACCCTGGTTCCTCAGTCAGTTCTAACTCCTCTATATGCATCACTTCTTCATCTGGAAAATACGTCCTTAAAGGCTCGTATTCTTCATCAATAGGATTCTCAGCCAAGTGATCAGCCAATGCTTGGGCTTTCATGGCCGTCCTCGTCACATAGACAATGTCGAACTCTGTGAGTAATATCTGCCATTTTGCCAATCTTCCTGTGGGCATAGGCTTCTGGAAAATATACTTTAATGGATCCAGGCGTGAAATAAGGTAAGTAGTATGTGATGACAGATAATACTTAAACTTCTGTGCTACCCAAGTTAGATCACAACATGTCTTCTCAAGTTGAGTGTACTTATTCTCATAAACTGTAAACTTCTTGCTGAGATAATAGATGGCTTGCTCTTTTCTTTCTGTGATGTCGTGTTGCCCCAACACGCAGCCAAACGAATGCTCCAGGACCGTTAGATAAAGGATTAATGGCCTCCCCGACTCAGGTGGAACCAACACATGTGGATTGGATAAATATCCTTTGATCTGGTCAAATGCCTCCTGACATTCTGCCGTCCATTCTATCGCGGCATCTTTCTTCAGCAATCGAAAGATGGGTTCACAAGTCGCTGTGAGTTGCGCGATGAACCTGCTGATATAGTTCAACCTTCCCAATAGACTCATTACTTCTGTTTTGTTCCTCGGTGGCGGCAATTCCTGGATGGATTTGATCTTTGACGGGTCCAACTCAATGCCTCGCCGACTGACGATGAATCCCAACAACTGTCCAGATGGAACACCAAATGCACATTTGGCTGGGTTGAGCTTAATGTCGTACCTTCAAAGTCTTTGGAAAAACTTCCTAAGGTCTGCTACGTGGTCTTCCTGACGCTTGGATTTGATGATCACATCATCTACGTACACTTCAGTCTCTTTGTGCATCATATCATGGAACACAGTAGTCATTGCTCTCATGTACGTTGCCCCAGCGTTCTTCAAACCGAATGGCATTACCCGATAGCAATAAGTCCCCCATGGCGTAATGAAAGCCGTTTTCTCTGCATCTTCTTCATCCATCAGAATCTGATGATATCCGGCGTAGCAATCCACAAAGGATCCGATTTCTCGTCCGGCGCAATTGTTGATCAAGATATGGATATTGGGTAATGGAAAGTTATCTTTTAGGCTTGCCCTGTTCAGATTGTGGTAGTCGACGCATACCCTGATCTTCCCATCTTTCTTTGGTACTGGCACCACATTAGCTAACCAATCAGGATATCGAGTGACCCGAATAACCTTTGCTTGCAGCTGCTTGGTTACTTCTTCTTTAATCTTCACACTCATATCTGTCTTAAACTTCCTCAATTTCTGCTTGACGGGAGGGCATGCCGGGTTAGTGGGCAATTTGTGAACCACTAGCTTGGTGCTTAAACCCGGCATGTCATCATACGACCATGCAAAAACATCTTTAAACTCAATGAGTGCTTTGATTAGTTCTTCCCTGATGCCAGGCTCAATGTGGATGTTGATTTTGGTTTCCCTGACATCGTCGACATCCCCTAAATTGACAGCCTCGGTGTCATTCAGATTAGGCTTGGGTTTCTCTTCAAATTGGCATAGTTCTCGATTTATTTCTTCGAAGGCTTTATCCTCGTCATATTCAGACTCATCGTCACAATCGATCTCTTGTATCATTAAATCGGAGTCAGATTGATTTATTAGACTAGGTCGAAGATCCGTCGTGCATGCCATGTCATTAGAACCAGTAAAAAGAGAACTGTTCAGAAAGAGAAAAGAATAAAACAAAATTAAAATGAGACAAGAAAAAGAATTTTATTAAAAATGCGGGATAACAGGGTTCACACATTTACAAGACAAAATGAGATTTGGATTAAACCCTGAATAATCCGAAAAACAAGAAAGCAAAAATCAAAGCCTACTACCAGGACTCCCCCCGAGTAGGAAGAGGAGTAACCGTCCAATTGTTGATTTTGGCCTCATGCCCCATAAACTGTATATCTGTTCCGCTGGAACCCTCTCCGACTTCTACCATATTGACATCAGCGAATAATCTTTCGAAGCTCTGATTCAGATCCCCGTCAATCCCAATCAATGGCCCGAGAATATTTGGGGCCGGTGATCCCTTGGCGCTTGCTCTAATAAAAGATCTTGAGAGACACGATATTGGTTTGGGAAGAAACCAAACTCTCTTCTTCATTTTTCGCGCTCGCTTTACATCGGCCGCAGTTGGTTTGAACCCCAATCCAAAGGTCTCCAAATTCTTGGGCAAGGAAACAGGTTGAATAATTCCCTGAAGCTCAGTTCCCAAGCCTTTTCCTGGCACAAACCCATTACCCAGCATTTTTGAAACAATCATGACCGTTGCGGAAACTACCCTAGGGTGCTGAATGATTTCACCCTCGGGGATCTTGTTTGCCGACATTGCATCGAAAATCTGGTAGACCCAGGGACCTTTGTCATCATTGGTCTCTATGAAGGGTACAATGGCGCCTCCCATGGTGCACGCAGTGTCCTCACCGTGCAACACGACCTCTTGTCTATCCCACTCGAACTTGACCATCTGATGCAAGGTGGATGGCACTGCTTTGGCTGCATGGATCCACGATCGTCCCAACAGAAGGTTATAAGATACCGCGACATCTAATACCTGGAATTCCATGGTAAACTGGACCGGACCAATGGCCAACTCAAGTATAATATCCCCCACGGTGGCTGTTCCATTTCCGTCAAATCCTCGGACGCAAATGTTGTTCTTGTGGATCCTGCCGTGGTCGATTTTCAGCTGGTTCAGGGTGGATAATGGACAAATATTGGCACTTGAGCCGTTATCCACCAATGCCCGAGCAACTGCCGAATCTTCACATTTGACAGTCAAGTAGAGGGCTTTATTATGTTTCGTGCCCTCCACTGGCAGATCATCATCTGAGAATGTTACCCTGTTCACCTCAAAAATTTTGTTGGCAATCGTTTCAAGGTGGTTTACAGAAATCTTGTTGGGCACATGAGCTTCATTCAGTATCTTCATCAGGGCCCGACGATGTTCATCTGAATGGATCAGTAATGATAACAGCGAGATTTGGGCCGGTGTTTTCTTCAATTGTTTGACAATGAAGTAATCCTGTACTTTCATCTTTTTCAGGAATTCCTCCGCCTCTTCCTCTGACATGGGTTTCTTTGTTACTGCTGGATTGGACCTTCTCAACTCCACGGGAGCAAAACACCGTCCCGATCGAGTTAGTCCCTGCGCCTCACAACTATCCTCCTCCACTTGCTTTCCTTTGTATATTACCACTGCCTTTTCATATTTCCAAGGCACGGCCTTGCTATCAATCACTGGTATTTGGACTACTGGCTTTATGATGACCGGTTCCCTGCAGACCCCCTTCACAACAACCGCGGGTGCAGATGATGCTCCCGTTATTACCAATTTGGCTGGTTCTGGTTTCCTTGTAGCGGCAGATGGATTCTTCCCTAATATCACCACTGGCTTAACATCTCCCCCCTTCAACTATACCCCTGCTTCCTCATCGGTCGATTTTTCTTTCGGAGTGGCACGGATCATCATCACTATCTGTGAGGGTTTCTTTGGCTCCCCTCCTTCATGCACAAGCTCGATCATATGGGCTTCGGGGTGCTTTGGCAATGGGTTCTGGTTAATGTTGGGTGCCTCCGGTTCCTGTACCTCAATCTTGTTGGTATCAATAAGATCTTGTATCGCATGTTTCAGCCTCCAACATTTCTCGGTATCATGTCCGGGAGCTCCCGAACAATATTCACATCTTACCGAGTGATCCATATTTTAGGGTAAGGGATTTGGCAATCTAGGCTCAACAGGATTTAATAAACCCAACTGCCTCAATTTGTGGAACAAGACAGTATAAGTTTTCCCCAACTCAGTAAAAGTTCTTTGCCTCTGTAGTCTTTCATTTCTGGAAGCCGGATTTCCCCTGAAACCCATCCTTGGAGGGTTCCTGTAGGCTCTTGGCGGTGGATAGGTGTTTTGTGGTGGTGGGTAGGTATTATGTGGAGGTGGGTATGTACTGTGGGGAGCTGGTGCGCGCCATTGTGGGCGAACTGGAGGTTGGGTGTATGTCTGGGCTTGATGGACGGTGAAATGTTGTTCTTATGGTGGGTAGTAGGGTTGTGGAGGGTAATTTGGAATGTGTGGGTAGTTTAGATGATGGGGTCTGGGTTGGTAATGAGGGGAAGGACCTCTAGATCTGGACCAATTGCCGGCCTCTATTGTCGTGACCTCCTCTCTCCTTTTCTTTCCGAGCACACCCCCCCGTGCCGCTCTGAATGGCCTGAGTCATTGCCTTAATTGCTGAGTAACTCAGGATCTTATTGGACTTAAGTCCCCCTTCTAACATACTTCCCATTTTCACCACTTCATTGAATGATTTGCCAACTGACGTCACCAAGTGACCGAAGTAAGTTGGCTCTAGAGTTTGTAGAAAGTAATCTACCATTTCTCCCTCTCTCATTGGAGGATCAACTCTGGCTGCCTGTTCTCTCCATCGGAACCCAAATTCCCGGAAGCTCTCTCCGGGTTTCTTCTCAAGCTTTAGCAATGTGAGACGGTCTGGGACTATCTCAAGGTTGTATTGGAAGTGTCCTGCGAAAGCCTGTGCCAAGTCATCCTAGGTGTACCACCTGCTCGGATCTTGTCTTGTATACCACTCCAGTGCCGACCCGCTCAAACTCTGGCCAAAGTAAGCTATCAGTAGCTCATCTTTTCCCCCTGCTCCCCTCATTTTGCTACAAAAGCCCAGTAGATGTGCCATAGGATCGTCATGCCCTTCGTACAAATCGAACTTGGGCATCTTGAACCCTGTCGGTAATTGCACGTCAGGGAAAGGGCATAGATCCTTGTAGGCCACGCTGACCTGGTTGCCTAACCCGTGTATGTTCCTGAAGGACTGCTCCAAGCTTTTAAATTTCCGCATCACCTCGTCCTGCTCTGGGCTCTTAGCCGGCTTTTCAATCTCCGCCGGGACCTCAAAATGGGGATTATAGGTATGTGGCTCGGGTGCTTTGAATGTGAGTTCAGGGGGGTAATATTGTGTGTCGTGAGCCTGAAACAGTGTCTCACTGGATGATCTGTGCAATGGGGCTGGGGGAGGTGCCACAAAGACGGGAACATTTGGTGGAAGAGGGTTTTGACTGGGTGGTGGAGCTTGGGGATCATAGGCCTCTCTTCCCTGATAGTAGTGATGGCTTGGGAAACTCGTTGAAGGGCCAGTGGAGGGGTATTCCGGTATGTGTACTGGTTGGATGGTAGGAGTAACGGGTAGTTCCTGCCCCTTCTGGGCTCTAGCTAAGGCTATCTGCATTTCATTCATTTCCAGCCTCATTTTTTCCATTTTCTCCAAGGCTTCCTTCAGCATCTGATTGGCTGTCTTTTCCGGCTCAACATTGTTGTCTGACCCAGTCATGCCTTCTGGTATAGGACCTTTCGATCTTGTTTGATAATGGTATGGTGCCAGTACACTCTAACAAACTAACTGGTATTGATTGGAAAAACAAAAAACTCGTCAGTGTTAGAGTCTTAACAGATATTGTAATTGCATGTTGGGGGATGCAATGTTCTTAGACAGTTAACCATTTCTAACATGCTTTTTCTCTGACCGCATGAATCATTCCGGCTTATTTTATTTGTGCCTCTTTCGAGTGTTACCTCTCTTTTCTTCTTCTCTCTCTTTTTCCTTTATTAATTACGGTCGAATCCTATAGAGATTGCCTACGTATCGTGACCCCACACGAATCAGACCAAGCATAGTTTATGCAGAAAGATTTTCAATTTTTCATTACTTAAAACAAACTATTACAAACTAAAATCCTTTTTGCTGAAAGAAAATAACAAACGCAAACCAAGGTCAGATACAAGTTCTAATACTACGAAAATACTTTGATGCGAAAAGACAATGGACAGACAAACCATAGACTAAAAAAAATATAAAGAAATACAGACACGAACTACGCATACTCTAAAGCTTCAAATATGGGTGCCCGCGGGGCGTTGTTCGCCCTCGCCGTGGGCCTAGGTTCCAAGTCCTTTTGAGTTGCTCTAATTCATTCATGGTCCATTTCACATAGATTAGCACTGCTGAGACAAAAGTAGCATGGGTCATATCTTCACAAGCGCGACATCTTCTAAAAATGGCGCGGGCAATGGCTCTAATCCTGTCCCTTGCTTGCTTCTTTTCTATAAGCAGGCGTTTTATCTGATCACTGCATGTTTTTAACGCCTGAGAATCCTGCATATGCTGATTCTTCAGTTGCCGCACTTATACCTCCATTTGGGCCAACAAGTCGTAATAGTGTCCGCTTTCAATTTGGAAATCCTCAGCCTGCTTAACTGCTTTACCCTCAAGTGTAGCCACCTTTCTCTTCATGTTGGCAACAGTTTTCTCGAGGTCGCGTTTCAATTGATTCAAGTATCGGCGACGCTTATCTGCTCTTGTACCCCACTGTACTTTGAGCTCTGCCATGATGTTCTCAGACTTCTCTAAACCATCCCGCCATTCCCTGACTTCATTTTTCAGCCCTTTTATCAACTGCTCATCTGATCGACTCCTTGGTTGTTTATCAGGAACCATTCTCAATTTCTGGATTTGGGCCTTAAGTTCTTCATTTTATTAGGCCAATCTATTCTTTTCGCCTCGATCCGCAGCAACTTGCATACTGTTATTGAATTTCAGACTTTCAACCTGTTGCTTCAACTCACCGATCTTCGCCCGATAACCCTTTTCCTTTGCTAACCAGTTCCATTGCTCCTAGGATGACTCAGCGAAATCTTTGAGATGAGGTCTTTTAGCTGGTCTCCCGCAGGACATGTCACCTCTAAACCAAGCGTGATACCCTGGGGAAACTTCTCCTTTAGCCGTAACCAACACACAAGTATTTGCCGTCAGATGTTGACACTCACTCCAAATCTGGCGAACTTCTTCTTCGGGGAACCGACCGTCCGGACTGATTTCAACCACTTGGGTACTCAAGTCTTCATCTTTCGGCACTACTTGATACCTCCCAAGTTGCCTCAAAACCCGATACGGTGCATAGGGTTGGATGCTTTTAAGTCCCATCAACAGAAAGTGGGGCCTGGTTGCCGGCATGTATATGATTTACTCAACAGGCAACCATCCGAGCGTCCATTGGATTTGGTTGGCAGTGAGTGTTCGGAAGAATGACGTCCAAGCTGTGACTCCCTCGGGTAGACTAACCCCTTTGATTTTTGTGTAAAATTCTCCAATACAAGTCTTCTTGGGCGAACCGTAACCCAAGAGCTGGGAGTGGTGGCATAAATGATCGGTCATCCACATTTGCAACAATAGGTTACATCCCTCGAAAAAGTCGCCCCCGGCTTGGCAAGCAGTGAGAGCCCGGAAGATGTCAGCCATAATCATAGGTGCCAGAGTGCTTTTATCTTGGGTGAGCAAGGTATTGACGACCCCAACTACTTTCGAATCAATGTTTCCGTCTTTCCTTGGGAATACTATAAGACCCAAAAAAGCTATCATAAAAGCTACCAGCCTGTGTTCATCTCACTTCTGTCAGTTATCTCTACTGCATAGTTTGAAGTCTGGCTTATTGAACCCGCCCACGTGGCCGTATCTAACATAGATGAGGCGGAGACTGCAGAAACCTTTTGCAAAATCTGGATGGTGAAATGTTCGGGGTATTTTTAGGAAATCCAAAAATCGGTGTACAGTGACGGCCCTGGGTGCAATCAAGTACTTGAACTTTAACGGAGCTTCATCACTTCCGATGTATCCCGCTATTTCTTCCAATGTCGGGGTGAGCTCAAAGTCCGAGAAATGAAATACATTGTGTGCTGAATCCCAGCAAGTGACCAATGATCTAATAATATCACCCCGAGGCTGGATGTCTAGTAAATCTGGGAGATCTTTCAGATACTTCTTTACTTTGTCTTGCCCTTCCTTGCCTAGGTCATTCCACCATAATCGCAACTCAAAAGGGATCTTGGTCATTATTGAAAAGGGTTTGTTTTGTATTGTGCTTATCCTGCACATTTATTAAGGTGATTATGCCAACGAAAAACTTTTATTTGACTCAAAATAAAACTATCTATGTTCTTTTCCAAGATTTTTTTTTCAAAACGATGGACTCGGTTTTCAAATGCGGCCTTTTAGCACTTCGGGAACGAAGATTTTAAGGCTGCGAGAGTCAACCGGTCAAAAATCAAAAATGATGACCAAAGATGGCCGTTTAGGCAACGTCAGCCTTCCGGCGTCCTGTTTAGGAACATTCGGCTATTTTTGCAAAAAACGGCATCATCCGACTTGTTTATAACGAAAATTAAAATAGACTTTTTGGCTATTTTTTACAAAAAAAGAGGTTGGACCCGATGAGGGTTGCCTACGTATCTCACCTCCAGTGAGAATCAAACCAGCGTAGTTCGGGTAAATAAACTAACTGATTTTGAAAACAAACATATTTTCCCCTTCTTTTTTTTAGCGAAAGAAACTATTTTTCCTTTTCGTTTTTTTTTTTTTTGAAAACAAAGCAAACTAAAATAAAGGACTTTTTCCTACACACTTTCTGCTTTTTTTTTGGGTAAACAAACAATTTTAAAAGTAAAATATATTTTATTTTATTTTATTTTAAAAAAAAAATCGGCAGAGTTCCAACAGTACTTGGACACTGGGTTTTTCTAAAATAATCAATTAACTCCCTAACTGTTATTTCTCTCTTTTTCTTTTTCTTTTTCAATTTTCCAACGTTCCCGAGATTCAAAAATCGGTTAACCTGCGGGTTCGGAATAAATGCACAGCACAAATAGGATGTAGCAGGATGGCCTTTTTATTTCAGGTTGCTAGTCCTAGACGGACCCAACCCCTGTGTTGAGTCCCCTAAGTCAAATGCAACATGATGCAAATAATCGTTCCTACTAGGGATCCGTCATGAAGTCATGTTATTCTATGTTCAAAAACTGAGTCGGTGTTCTAGACTGTGTACCCGAGCGGACAACTCAAGTCGAGGAGGGGGCAACTTACCGGGAACCAAAAGACCATCCGGCTTCGTAACTTATCCGAGCCTCTTTTTTTATTTCAGGGTATGACACTAACAGAATAGGGAGTCTCAACCAGTAAGCACATCCCCGGAGGTGAAGAGAGAAGGGTTCGGCACAGTTTATATATACAGTCAAATAATATCAAAGCGGTAAAAGCAACATTTAGCACATTAGGCTCAAACATGTAAAAATTAGATAAAGCCAAATATAACAATTTATCTAAGCTCGAATTTCTAACCCTGAACCAGTGGTTCTGGGTTGTCGTCCCCAGTAGAGTCGCCAGCGCTGTCACACCTCCTGTTTCCGCCCCGCGAGGGGTGAAGGAGTTTTTTCCAATTAAAGGACAATCGAAACGGGACTTGTTTATTTATTTCAGAGTCGCCACTGGGGAGATTTATGGTGTCTCAAGTCACCGGTTGAATCCCGAATCGAGGAAAGAATGACTCTGTTTAACAGTCCGCGAATCAGAAATTCGGATAAGGAATTCTGTTAACCCGAGAGAAGGTGTTAGGCATTCCCGGATTCCGTGGTTCTAGCACGGTCGCTCAACTATTATATTTGGCTTATTTATCTGATTTTTTTAAACAATTAAGAACTTATATGCAAATTTAACTTTGACCCGCTTTTATCATTATTATTATTATTATTATTATTATTATTTTATACAAGAATTGCAACATCGTGAAAACGCATCTCGAATCACGTCACAACCAGTGTACACGTGATTTGTTGACGTATTTTGACTCCGCCAAGATTGGGATTTGGGTTACATAAATGCACACCCATGTTTAAGAAAATACCCTTATTAAATACGTGCCTAAAGACTACGCGTTGTTATACTTTTTGGTAGGACCGTGAAATTTACTAAACGATCCATCCCAAAATCTAAGTATTTTTTAAAAAATAAAAAAATAAAAAAATAAGATTGGAGGACCCGACAATTTTTTTTTTGTTTTGTTTATATTATTATTTTTTTTAGCGAAATCCTCTCTTATTTTATGAATATCCTAGAATGACTACATTTTTTTTAATTATTTTTTTTTATTTTTTTGTCTATAAATATAAAATCAATCTTTACATACTTAAAAATAACATATTAAATACTAGTTTAAAACAAATATTAGTGGAAAGAAATATTACTAAAATTGTAATTATAAATACAATATGGAATTGTCAAATAATTTTTTTAAAAGAAACTAATTATCCCATAACCGGATTAAAATCATATTGTTAGATGACTTGAGCTATTGAAATTAATTATTTACATCTACTGAAAATTAGAAACAATCTTGATTACTAATGCGTATTTCTAAAATTTAATTAATTTAAACTTAACTAACCTTGTTTTAATTCAAATCATGTCCTAATACTTGATTCGCAAAATTAATTTAAATTCATGTTTTAACTAAATTTAGCTACATGATTTCGATTAACTTAATGTTGGCGATACTAAAACCCTTATAAATAGTGAACTTAGTCAATTTTGCCAAAACTGATTTAATAAAGTTATTTTTTCGTTATTTTCTTCTTATTCTAATTATTGGACAGTTTAATCAGTAATGAACATGCTTACATATATACTACCTAATAATCAGGTTAAAGCAAAGCGTTATTTAATACATCGCTACAATATGCCTAATTATGCAAAACGACAGCGATTTACAAAATAATAATACATGAAATAACCTAAATACAATTAATAAAAAAAAAATCTAAATTAAAAATTTAAAATTCCATTCTTCATTTCAGCTTACAAAATGCCAAAATTACAGTTGTGTACCTGGTATTGTCAATATAAGAAGAAGAAAGTCAGCCACGTAGTACGTAACACAGCAACAACAATAATAACCAACAATCCAGTCAACAGAAATCCCAGTGACAGATTTGAAAATCAAAATAAAATCCAGAAACGCCGACAACAAACAACGAACAGAAGCCAAGGGAATCTTTTCAGATTTGAAAGACTAATTAATGTTTAACCCTTAATTTCTAAACCCGTATATAAGAATATTTATCAGGTGTATACTACTCTTTCTTTTAATTTCCAACTCCTTTTTTATTTGTATTTTTTTTTCTTTCTTTCTTTTTGAAAGTTTTAATATTTTTCGGAATTTTTCTTTCTCTCTCTTCAATCTTCAGCCCCTTTTTTTCTCTCTCTTTCTCTTTTTTTTTCTCTCTCCTTTTTTTTTCCTCCAAAATCTGATCAAGTCTCCTCTCTTTATTAACATCCTTGAGCATTTTTTAAACATAAAACTCACTATCTTCCCACTCATCCCCCTTTTAATCCCACTACCTAATGTTTTGTCCCCCACTTTATTAAATAAATACTCCATTATATATTGTCCCCCATGCTTATATTAAACAATTGCGTTATTCTCCACCATTATATCTTGTCCCCCCATTATTGATTATTTTAATATTATCTTAATTTTAATGGACAAAACACTCAAAATAAATAAATGTTCAGAATTTTAATTCCAAAAATACCCCCTCTGACCTTACTGAAATTACCATTCTACCCCTGAACGTACTGCAAATTACCAAACTACCCTCATCAGCTATAACCAATTCACTTAATTAATTTTAACCAAAATACAGCAAATATGATCAATTTCTAAACAATTTTCAACAACAAATTCAAACCAAATGATGAACAACAAAGAAACAACTAAAATTATTTTGATTGAACAATATATTTAACAACAAACAAACCTACTTTCAGATTCAACAACAACAAACAAGTATATTCAGATTTCTAAATTCAATAATCATTTGAACTTAAAATTAAATCTAACAACATTACAACCAACAATTTCTATATTAAACTAAACAAGATCATGAAACAAACTGAAGAAATAATCATAAATGATAAACAACAAACAAGAAAATCAAACTTATACTAATTTCGGATTCAAGAACAATCAAACAAAGTATGAACATAAATGAAAAGTTTCAACAACAATAACAAGCAAGTTTTATTCAAATTCGAATTAAGCTTAAACAAAACAAATAAACATATTCAAATCACTAAACTTCAAATAATTAAATGATCTTTTTAAATTAAATCCAACAAAATTATAGCAAAGCTACATTGAATCAGAAAAAAAAAATTAAAACCAAAACATAACTTCACATTAAATTATTGAATTAAAACGAACTTCAAACAAAATGAACATAAATTAAATCTATATTAAACAACAAACAACGGATTCAAACGATTTAAACTAACACTCTTCTATATTGAAATTAAATCCTTTTAAATTAATAAAACAAACTGAAAAAATTTAACTGAATCTTCAACTTAAATCTAACAACATTATAATTAAACTAACAATTTCTATCTAAAAATAAATAAGAAAAATGAAACAAACTTATACTAATTTCAAATCTGAAAATATCAAACAAATTACGGACGAAATAAAACTTAGAACAACTAACCGTAAATGACCAACGACGAACTCGAACGAACTTTAAACGAAACCAACAAAACTTTGACATAAACGGACTTGAAGACGACGAAGCGACAAGCTGCGATGGCAGCCATGGCGAAAGAAACGAAGATGAAGGGGCAGCAGCAGTACGAATCAATTAGCAGCAGCACAAAACAGTAGCAGCAACACGAAACAGTAGCAACAGCATGAATTCATGTTGTCGTCCGACATGGAAGTAGTAGTTCGTCGGAGCAGCAGCAGGTGGACGAAGCAGCAATAGCAACGCTACGCAACTGGTGGCAGCGACGATGCTCGTTTGGACGAAGCCATGGTCGAAGTCGGCATCCATGAAAGCTTGAGTTCGAGCTCATTCATGGCTGCTCGGAGACCAAGAAACATCGAAGGTGGTCGACGATGCGATGGACTGTGTGCGACTGGCTGGACGGAGCAGCAGCTGCGTGATGACAGTAGGGTCTTTTGGTCGTTTGGACGAAGAACGAAGAAGAAGCAGCAGTCATGAACGGTTACTGCGTGTGTGCGTTTTCCATTGTGTATGTGTTGACGTGTGTGTGAGTGTAACGGGGTGAGAGGGTATGTGAGTGTGACGGGGTGAGGGGGTGTGTGTGTGTGGAGATGGTGAAGAGGGTAGCCATTGATGGCTTGCTTGGAGCTTGAGGAAGAAAAAGGAAAGAGACGGGGGGCGGGCTTCAACAGTGAAAGAAAAGAATGTTAGGGTTTTTTTTTTGAAAGATAGGGAAATAGGGGTGTTGGGTTATGGACTGGGTCGACCCGGTTTGAAATGGACCGGGTCGTTTGGGAAGATTGGGTCTCATTGGGCCTATGACTTAAAATTGAAGAAAAGGCCCAACCCGATTTTCTTTGTATTTTTTTTCTCTTTTCTTTTACTTCCTAATTAATAAAACTAAAATTCTAAATTAAATTATAAACTAAATTATCTTATAAAAAAACTAATTAACTCTAAAAATAATTATCGCACATTTAAATAGCAATTAACGACAAAATCGCACAATTTAGACGTTTAAATGCTAAAAATGCAACGTATATTTATTTTTATGATTTTCTTATTTTTGTAAACAAACTTAAATAAATACTAAAACGGAAATGCGACATATTTTAATATTTTTATTAATTTAAATAAATAAAAATGCGCAGACAAATACAAATAATTATCCAAAATGTCACAAAAATTCTCAAAATTGCACGCAAAGAAAAATTATTTTATTTTGGATTTTTTGAGAGTGATTCTCATATAGGGCAAAAATCACGTGTTCACAAATGTTACCTGCTCTTTCATCCGGCTTATACTACACAAGTATTAGCAGGATTGAAACATATGTCGTAGTAAACGAGAAGTTTACTAATCAAGATAATTTTATTATTTGGCATGACTGGTTGGGTCATCCTGGTTCTAATATGATGCGTAAAATAATTGAGAATTCACATGGACATTCAATGAAGAACCAGAAGATTCTTCAATTTAAGGAATTCTTTTGTGCTGCATATTCTCAAGGCAAATTAATTATTAGACTATCAACTATTAAAGTTCGGATGAAATCTCCTGCATTTCTAGAACATATACAGGGTGATATATGTGGACTCATTCACCCTCCATGTGAACCATTCAGATATTATATGGTTTTGGTTGATGTGTCTACAAGATGGTCACATGTGTGCTTACTATCAACTCGCAATATGGCATTTGCGAGATTGTTGACTCAAATAATAAAGCTAAGAGCACAATTTCTAGATTATGCAATTAAGACAATTCATCTTGATAATGCTGGTGAGTTTACATCTCAAGACTTTAATGATTATTGTATATCAACTGAGATAATAATTGATCATCCGGTTGCTCATGTTCATACACAAAATGGTTTAGCTGAATCATTAATCAAACGCCTCAAATTAATTGCTAGACCAATGCTTATGAGAACAAAATTCCCATTTCAGTATGGGGTCATGCTATTTTGCATGCAGCAGCACTTGTGCGGATAAGGCCCACAAGTTATCATAAAGTCTCCCTATTATAATTGACTTTTGGTCAGGAGCCAAATAATTCTCATCTTAGAATCTTTGTTTGTGCGATATATGTTCCAATTGATCCATCACAACGTACAAAGATGGATCCTCAAAGAAGGTTGGAGATTTATATTGGATATGAATCTCCTTCTATAATAAAATATCTAGAGCCGATGACTGGAGATTTATTTACGACAAGATTTTTGTGTTGCCATTTTGATGAATCAGTATACCCAACATTAGGGGAAGAAAATAAGCATCTGAAAAAGGAGATAGATTGGAATGTATTATCACTGTCTTATTTAGATCCTCGAACAAATCAATGTGAACAAGAGGTTTAAAAGATTATTTATTTGTAAAATATTGCTAATGCTCCAATCCAAGTTGATATCCCGGTAGGACAATCAATTAAAGCAAGTGAGTCTAAGCCACGCTTGAAACGTGGTAGACTAATCGGTTCTAAAGATAAAAATCCTCGACGAAGAAAATGAGCAAATGATCAAAGTGATCATAACATGGAGGTAGTGGCTCAAGAAGAGCCCCAAGACGTAACAAATGATAAGACCTTAGGGAAGGTACAAGTACCTGAAAATAATGAGAATGAAAAGATATCAATAAGTTACGTCTCAACAGAAAAAAGATGAAACCGAAATAATATTATTATCGATAGCATTTTAACTTATAGTGTTGCTATTGAAATAATGCAACAAGATAAGGATCTTGAACCAAAATCTGTCGATGAATGTAGACAGATAAATGATGGCCAAAATGGAAAGACGTTATCTAGGTAGAGTTAACTTTACTTGAAAAACGTGAAGTCTTTGGACCCATAGTTCGTACACCTGAAGGTATAAAGCCAGTAGGGTATAAATGGGTATTTGTGCGAAAATAAAATGATAAAAATGAAGTCGTTAGATATAAAGCGTGACTTGTGGCACAAGGGTTTTCGCAAAGGCCTGACATTGATTATATGGAGACATATTCTCCTGTAGTAGATGCTATCACCTTCAGGTATCTCATAAATATGGCAGTGCATGAAAAACTTGATATGCGTCTAATAGATGTTGTCACATCCTATTTGTATGGATCATTAGACAAAGAAATTTTTATGAAAATACCCGAGGGATTTAAAGTGCCAGAAGCGTATAAATGTTTTCGTGAAACCTGTTCAATAAAGCTTCAGATTATACGGATTGAAACAATCAGGTCGTATGTGGTACAATTGCTAAAAGTGAATATCTGTTGAAAGAAGGGTATAAGAATGATCCAATTTGTCCTTGTATCTTTATGAAAAGGTCTGGATCTTAATTTGTTATAATTGATGTGTATGTTGATGATTTAAATATTATTGGAACTCATAGGGAGCTTCCAAAAGCAGTAGATTGTTTGAAGAAAGAATTTGAAATGAAAGATCTTGGAAAGACAAGATTTTGTCTTGGTCTACAAATTGAGTATATGAAAGATGGAATATTTGTCCATCAATCAACATATACTGAAAAGATTTTAAAGCGATTCTATATGGATAAAGCATATCCATTGCGTACCCAAATAGTTGTGAGATCACTTGATATAAAAAAAGATCCATTCCGACCTCATGAAAATGATGAAGAGTTTCTTGGTGCCGAAGTACCATATCTTAGTGCAATTGGGGAATTAATGTATCTTGCCAATAATTTCTGATCAGATATAGCTTTCTTAGTAAACTTATTGGCAAGATTTAGTTCTTCGCCAACACAAAGATATTGGAATGGTATTAAAC
The DNA here is from genome assembly GCF_000715075.1 of Nicotiana tabacum. Classification (NCBI taxonomy): domain Eukaryota; kingdom Viridiplantae; phylum Streptophyta; class Magnoliopsida; order Solanales; family Solanaceae; genus Nicotiana; species Nicotiana tabacum. The sequence continues at coordinate 17,417,190 of NC_134080.1, forward strand.
ATATATTCAGATACCTCTAAGGGACCATTGATATGAGTTTATTTTATTCAAATGGATCCAAGTCATCATTAATTGGTTATGCAGATGTGGGATATTTGTCTGATCCACATAAAGGTCGTTCTCAGACAGGCTATTTATTTACAAGTGGAGGTACAACCATATCATGACATTCAACGAAACAAACAATGGTTGCTACTTCTTCAAATCATGCAGAGATAATAACCATTCACGAAGCAAGTCGAGAATGCGTTTGGTTGAGATCGATAACTCAACACATTCAGAAAACATGTGGTCTCTCTTCAAAAGGCAATATTCCAACAATATTGTATGAAGACAATGTTGCATGCATAGCTCAACTGAAAGGAGGATACATCAAAGGAGATAGAACAAAACACATTTCGCCGAAATTCTTTTTCACTCATGATCTTCAAAAGAATGGTGAAATAGACGTTCAACAAGTTCGTTCAAGTAATAATTTGGCGGATCTGTTCACTAAGGCATTACCAACCTCAACATTTGAGAAGCTGATATACAAGATTGGAATGCGGTGTTTTCGAGACATTAAGTGATGTTTTTTTCGGGGGGAGTAACTACGCGCTGCACTCTTTTTTCCTTAACCAAGGTTTTATCCCATTGAGTTTTCCTGATAAGGTTTTTAACGAGGCAACAAGTAATGTGTATTACATATAACTATGTACTCTTTTGTAGTAAAATCTTAGAGCATATTTATTTTATATGGACATCCTAGGGGGAGTGTTGTGAATAGTTTAAGGAGTGGATGCCCATGCTGCTATGGACACCCATTTCCCATAATGTTTGATGTTGAATATTTCCATTCCTCTTACTATTTGTGAATAGAAAGTGTACTTTTTAGGATTATAAATAGCCTTTTATCTGATGGGTAAAGACACACAAAAGTGAAAGAAGAAAAGAGTTCTTCCCTTTTTCTATCTCTTCTTATTTATATTTTACTGAATTGCTTTTATTTTATAACAGGGACGAAATTGTTTTAATTCTTTATTGAGAGCACATACATAAATGTAATTCTTTTCTTGTACAATACAAAATGAATTTCACTAAATTACACTACTCTTAAACACTAGTTTTTTAGATTCAATCTTTTACCTCTTCTGCCTCTGATTTTCAGTAACTTCAATTCCTAAAATATTATTTAATGGTGGATGTGTGATGTTTGAATGAGTGGTTTGTTCATCTGTGGATCATGGCCTTGCTCGGTCGGGTCTTTCGACTCTGGGTGAAAATAGCATGGGCTAGCTAGTTTTCGGATTGGTAATCAATAGTCAGCGTTTGCAAAGTCATTGAATTATAGCCACTATTTTAGTTGAAACACGGTAAGTTCCAACATAACATACTGGATTATGGATCTCCTGCGTGTATGCTGGAATCTCATATGCAAAAAATTCGTTCCTGCGTATATGCTGGAATCCCATATGCAAAAAATTTGAACTCCAGCATATTATGCTGAAATTTTTCTGGATTTTAATGGTGTTTTTTTCCAGATTTTACCTTTACATGAAAAAGTAGCTAAGTTTCGATTACGTTTAAAATTATGACTATTTATCAGTTACCAGTTGTAAATCATGCTATTTTTTAGGGAAATTTTCATAAAACACTATCTTTTAGTGGTAATTAGCTATCTATAAATACCATTTGTTATATTACCGATTGTAGATACGTTTTCTGTTGTTATAAGATATGTTAGATGTATTTAAGCTATTGTAATCATGAATACAATATGTAAAATAGGCGTGAATCAGGGAAGTCCAGTTAATCAGTTGTTGTATTCGAGTGTATTCGATTGCATTCATAGCGTGAAATATGGGATTATAGCTGACAAATTATTGTATTCGACTGTATTTACGGCGTAAAACAGGGGATTGCACTGTTTTTAAACGGAAAGTGAATCAATTAATATAATAGACTCCTAATATAACTCAACAAACCCAATTGTAACACACAAATTTTGTATTTTCAGTTATAAAAAGATTCTCAACCCAAAAATACCCCAAAAACATAACAATCTTCAGAGAAATTATATAATACATCTGAATACATAAATTATATTAATTAAAAAAAATATATGAATACATCATGGCATATAGCGAGACAGTGAATACAATGAAATACATAAAATACAGCAGGATACATTGAAATACAATAAAAAGATAGTGAATATAATGAAATTCATAGAGTACAACGAGATACATTGAATTACAATGAAAAAAAGATAATGAAATACATGAAAATACATCGTGATATATTGAAAATACATTGAAATATATTAACAGAAAATCAAGTTGCTCAGCCCCAAAATCCGTCGTCTTTGTTCAAGAATAAACCCTAATTTTCCCGGCGAATCCGCCGTCGAGCAAAAACTCTGAATCTCACTGTTCCCACGCATCATGTACAGTAGTCGAGCAAAAATCATGGCAAGTCGTTAAAGCTTGAATCTTGTATTGAAAACCATACAAATTTTTGTTGGCTTCATCTCCTTTGGATTCCATTTGGGTTGCACAAAATTCATACACTGTTCCCACGTTATTCACACACTTCATCTCCTTTGGATTCCATCTAGCAAAAATTATATACTGTTCCCACGCATCATGTACATTAGCCGAGCAAAAATCATACAAATTCGGAGGCTTCATCTCCTTTGGATTCCATTTGGGTTGCACAAAATTGAGGGGAAAAGTCAGAGAAGTCTTCGTGGTATACCAGGAAAAATCAACGTTTGTGACTAATGGTAGGTGATGTGGGTGAGAGGAATTTTTAGATTGAGCATCATGTTTTCAGGGAATAGGGGAAGAGAATGACATGTATCAAAGTAGAGAGAGAAAGAAAATAGTGTGACTGAATAGCGTATTTAGTGGCTTAGGAATAGGAGGTAGCCAAAATTAGATATTTTACTATAAATATTAAAAGGTATCTATAGAATATAATTTTTTTAAATGATATTTATTTAAAATAAATAAGGTGTTAACCTTTACATTTTTTATTTTTGGCACAATAGTATAATGGGTCAGACTCGCTTAAGCCCATAAGAAACACGAAGCCCAAGAAACACGAGCCCAAGGTTATGCAACGCCGTCGTTTCTTATCATCTCATCATCCCAACCAGAACGGACCAACTATTCAACCCATTTTCTCAAATTGGAGCAGAATCTTGCCGCAAAAATGGCTGCTCTCTCCACAGTGGCAGCCACCTCAAAGGGCGTCAACCAGCTCAATTATGGAGTAGGACCCAATTCGTCGTTCTGGACAACAAACCCACAAATTTTGCATAGTCAATGGCTTGGTACTCCAATCAAATTCTCTCTTCAGTCCAAGACTTTCAAACCATTTCTTACAAAACATTGCCCCATTAAAGCCGCCATCTCCTTTAGTCTTCCTTATGGGTAAATTCTCACACCTACCCTTTACTTATTCTTGCGTTCATCTTTTTTTGGGGGGTGTTAGGACTTAGGACTATACTAACAGCTTGTTTAGTTAAAGTAATTATTTGTTAATGGATTAGTATGAGATTTGGAGAATTCTAATTACCTGCCCCTTCTGTCCCATTTTATGTGATCCACTTTGACGAGCATGGAGTTTAAGAAAGAAAGAAACAATTTTGAAACTTGTGGTCTAAAACAAGTAGTAATATATACTTGTGTAGCTATAAATAATCTGATTAAGGTTAAAATAAGAAGTTTAAAGTTAAGTTTTTTTTTCTAAATATAGAAATATATCATTCTTTTTGGAAAAAAGTGCAGTGGCGGTGCTAGAATTTTTATTAATAGGTATCAAAATATAAATAATTGAACACACGAAGAAATCAAGGGGATTCAACATATAGTACTATATAGATAAAAGAATAATTTTACCTAACTACAGAGTGTAATTTTCTGACAAACCTTGCTTACAGGTGGCTCCACCACTGAGAGGGAGTATTTTGAACTGAATGTGATAGGCTTGAATAGAGTGGATGGATATATAGGATTCATGTAGTTGACCCAACTCATTCAGGATTCAGGCATAGTTTATTGATTGATTGTATAATTTTTATGTTAATCAAATTTGAATCAGTAAGCTATAAAGATAACACCTTTGCTTTATTTTGTTATTGCAGAAAGTCGGAGGCTGCAGTATCTATAGAGAAAATTCCTAAGTAAGTATTTTCCGTTTTCTTTCTTGTTTGAATTCTTTGGCTGCCCCAGGAAAAGGAGATTTTTGGGCTATTGGGTGTTTGATTTGTATTATTGTTTATCTGTTGGTATTTGGATGTGTCTTGAGGTATCTTGAATTGGGTGAGTGAAATTTTAGATGGTCGTCAAAGGCGATAAAATCATTTGCCATGGGTGAATTGGAAGCAAGAAAACTTAAATATCCCACTACTGGAACAGAAGCTCTTCTCATGGGAATTTTGATTGAAGGTTTGTTAATTTATCCCTTCCCTAAGAAAATATTTATTTGTTTTGGTAGAGATGCTCTATTCGATCCTGCAAACGGAATGGAAGCTCTTTACTTTTTGTTACTCGTGATGCTAATTAATAAAAGTAACACTTGAATAAACAATAGACAGAAGTCAGAAGTTAATTCCATGTTGTGCTCATTCTTTAATTTAAGAATGTGACATATCTTATAACAATGGATTATGTGCTAGAGATTTTAGTAAGAGGAGGTATTTCAGGTTTTGCATATTTAGAACACTTTCTTAGTCTAGGGAACTCAAGTGTAGTTGGGTCCATCTAATCCTTTTATATATTCATTGAGTGACTGATATTTGAATGAGATTACTCTTCTGAAATCTGACAACTTACAGAACTTACTCAACATTATGTAGTTACCAAAGCCATTTTACATTTTAGTACATTTAATGGACATGATATTTGCTATACAACATTGCGGTGTATACGAAGTTTTAATATGGGAAAATAATTCAGTTGGATTGGGAGTTTATTGAGGTGAAATATAAGTGCTTTGGCTTCTAGAGGAACCAAAAAGAAATTGGTCGGCACATGATTGCAAGTTGATTGGAGAGGTAATTCGCTAGATTTTAGCTTATGTCGTCGAATAATGTGGCTTGTCGAAGTCGAGATATAACACTTATAAGCTGATGGGAAATGTCACTTCGTGGATTTTAGCTTATGTGAGGAGGTTGGTGTCGATATCCGATAACCAGTTTGAGTTCATGCCTGGTCGTTCTACTACGAAAACTATCCATCTTATTAGGAGGTTGGTTGAACTGTACAGGGATAGGAAGAAAGATTTGCACATGGTGTTTATTGGTCTAGAAAAAGCATATGACAAGGTCCCTAGGGAAGTTCTTTGGAGATGCCTGGAGGTGAAAGGTGTTCTGGTAGCTTATATTAGGGTGATTAAGGACACGTATGATGGAGCTAAGACTCGGGTTAGGACAGTAGGGGGCGACTCGGGCACTCGGAGCATTTTCCGGTTGTTATGGGGGTTACACCAAGGATCTCCGCTCAGGCCGTTCTTATTTGCTGTGGCGATGGACGCACTGACACACCATATTCAAGGGGAGGTGCCATGGTGATCGCTGATGATATAGTTCTAATTGATGAGACGTGAGGCGATGTTAACGAGAGGTTGGAAGTTTGAAGACAAACCCTTGAGTAGGGGTGTCAATGGATATTCGAAAACCGACTAAACCGGCCAAATCGTACCGCACCGAATTGATTTTTAGGTTTCTTTTTAAGAAACCGTAGGTTTTTATATAAATATATAACCGCACCGATAATTAGGGTAGGTTTTTTATTTTATAAAAATAAACCGAAAAAATACCGAACCGTACCGAATAAATTTTACATGTAGAAAATATATTTATTTATTGAGTTTAAAAATAATAATGCATTAAATTTTCTTTGAGCCTTGGAATTATGAAAACTATTACAAGCCAACAAGTAATTAAACTCAAAATACTAATTCCTAAAATCTATTATGCTACTTCTACTTAAACTAAGTTATTTCAAGTATCTTTATTAGCAAGACACAAAGTATTCTAGTGATTATGAGTAGCAAACTACAATGTATTAAATATGTTTCCTTTCATATAATTTAGATTTATCTTTTTGAATATTTAATCTTCTATAGACTTTATTCTTGAGTCCCAGCTTGGTATATCTTTCAACTCGTGTGATTAATATTTTCTTTGCCTTTGTTTGATTTCTTTTACGCTGTTGTAGAATAGTTGATGGATCTATACTCTAGCCATCTTTTTTTTAATTCATCACCCTTTAAACAGTTAAAATGTCTAGAGAGTTTTGCTAAGTCCTATAAAAGAACGTATGTTATTGCAATTCTACTTCTACTGGTGAATTTTACATGATATTAAAAAAAACCGAAAATTAACCGAACCGTACCGATACCGAAGAGAAACCGACATGATTGGGACGGTTTCGAAAGTCTAATTTTGGTTATACATAATAGAATAACCGAAAAATTGGTATAATACAAATTTTATAAAATAACTGGCCGAACCGAACCATTGACACCCCTACCCTTGAGTCTAAAGGTTTCAAGTTGAGCAGGACTAAGACAGAGTACGTGGAGTGCAAGTTCAGCGGCGTGTCAGGAGAAGCAGGCATAGACGTGAGGCTTGCCTCTCAAGCCACCCCCAAGAAGGGAGCTTCAAGTACCTGGGGTCGGTTATCCAGAGAGATGAGGAGATTGACGAGGATGTCACGCACCATATAGGAGTGGGGTGGATGAAATAGAGGCTAGCGTCTGGCGTCTTGTGTGACAGGAAGGTGCCTACGAAATTTAAAGGTAAATTCTATAGAGCGGTGGTTAGATCGGCCATGTTGTATGGTGCTGAGTGTTGGCCAGCCAACAATTCCCATATCCAGAAAATGAATGTTGCAGAAATGAGGATGTTAAGATGGATAAGATTAGTAATGAAGATATCTGGGTGAAGGTGGGCGTGGCTCCCATGGAAGACAAGATGCGGGTAGCTAGGCTTAGATGGTTCGGGCACGTGCGGAGGAGAAGCCTGGATGCCCCGGTAAGGAGGTATGAACGGCTGGCCTTGACGGGTATGAGAAAAGGTATAGGGCGGCCTAAGAAATAATGGGGAGAGGTGACATGGTACGGCTTCAGATTTTCGAGGATATGACCCTTGATAGGAAGTTTTGGAAGTCGAACATCAGGGTTGTAGGTTAGGAGGTAGGAGGCTAGTCTGATAGTGTTTTGTCTTAGGCTGCTAGTGGCTCCAGTTGTGTCCATATTACTTTATTAGGGTTGCAGGTTAGGTTGTAGGAGGCTAGTCTGATAGTGTTTTGTCTTAGAATGCTAGTGGTTCTTGTTGTGTCCATATTACTCCATTGTGTCTGTAGTACTGTGCCATTGTTATTGCTTTTCTTTCTATTTTCTGGTGATTACATTGCTGGTGTTATCTTTCTGGTTTCCTTTGTTGTTACTTCTCCACTGTCTCTTTCCATCTTCTTGAACCGAGGGTCAATCGGAAACAGCCTCTCTACTGCTCTGGAGTAGGGGTAAGGTCTGCGTACACGCTACCCTTCCCAGACACCACTTGTGGGATTTCACTGGGTTGTTGTTGTATTAAGCACACTGCGCACCTCGAACATAATTCAGACACATACAGAAGCAATTTTTAGAGATTATGACTGTATATAGTTATAGTAGTTTCAGAGATAAAATAAGAAGATATTTAATTGATAGAAGGGGTCTTTCAGTAATTTGCTTACACTTCGACTTTGATTTAAGCTGCTTCCGTGAATGTTCATTCTGCTCCTTGAAGTAAATCATGTTAGAATAGTTATTTTCTTCCGGCATTTGCAGGGACAAATTTTGCTTCAAAATATTTGAGGGCGAACAGCATTACTCTCTTTAAAGTACGTGAAGAAACTGTCAAAATACTTGGAAAAGCTGACATGTGGTTTTTTAGTCCTGAGCATCCTCCTTTGACTGAAGATGCACAAAAGGCTCTTGATTGGGCGGTCGATGAAAAACTCAAATCCAGTATGTGTATTCTCCCACTCAATTAGGCACATGTTTGTTGGATTGCTGCATCTCTCTGCCTTCATAAGTATGCCATTAATTCCTGTTTGAACATGTTAAGTATTTACATAAATCGTGGGAGAGCTTTAAGTCTACAAGCAAAGTTGAAGGAGTCTATCATGGTTTTAGCTGTTTATTTTACTCAGGTGAAATTAAAAACTGACTAGATGAGCATAGAAACAGAATGAAAAATAAGGTAGAACATAAAAATTATATATTCAAAAGTGCACAAAGTGCAGATTGAACTTGGAAATTCATAACCTCCATCAGAACATATTCTTTTCAAGTCCGTAGTTACAACACCCGAGTTGCGAAAAAAAAAGACTCATAATTTATGACATTTTCTGTTTTTATATACTTATCCCAAAAAAGAAAGAAAAAAAAGGTATATTCTATGTGGTTACCTTGGCAGTTTAATCAATCTATAGTGTTTATGGATCATATAACAGCTGAATCTGTCCAAAACTTGTTTCTCTTGTCGTAAAGCATTTCTTTAAAATTTACTCTCTTTTCTTCGTATTAAATGAAAATTTTAGAATGTAGTGGAATAGCCAGAGATAAATTATGCTACTAATATAGCCAAATGTAGCGATGTGCTAAAAAACATCGGATCAAGGATCACCAAGTTCGTTTGTTTGGGCAGAAGAAAGTGAAAATGTTCTTGGTTATTTGATTATTTATGAAAATGCAGGTGACAATGGGGAGATAACAACTACTCATTTGCTCCTTGGGGTGTGGTCACAAGTAGGATCACCAGGTTATAAGATATTGTCTGCTTTGGGCTTCAATGATGAAAAAGCTCAAGAGTTAAAGAAGGTAATTTCAGAACCTGGATTTGTGGATGATTAAGAGGATGATTTTTGTGTTGATGTATTCCTTTAACCTGAACTGAGTTTCCAATTTTGCAATCAGATTAGTCGTTTTGACGTGATTTTCCCCACTCTTATAGTTCTGGATTTCTTTCATTTTTGGAGGATGCATGCTTTTCACAGGGCTTTGCACTTGATCAAAACATCTATGCTGTTTTAATGGGGTTAATGATTTCTATTTTAGTGTCTAAACTCCAAGAAACTCACATCATTTCAAGACTTAGGATTTGAGGGATTTTTGCGGATGAAATCACGGAACATCCTTACGTTCTTTCCTTTTTCGACTACTACAAATGTGTCGGAGAAAAGCCCAAAAGAGTCGAGCTTTAGACTTAATTGATGGTCCATCAAGTATTAGAAACCATTGTCTTTTCTTTGGTTGTATCTCAGCCCATTATAGAACAAACACCTACGACTAAATGGAGTCTCGACCAGAAGGTGAGAGTCTATTATAATTCGAGGTAATAGCTGGTCAAATCGAGTTTTTTACCAATATTGTCCCTTATCTTTGAGGACCGTCTATTTTGGTCCCTCAAATATAACCCTGAGCATATTTAGTCCCTTAAGTGTGTTAAAGTGGAGCACCTTTAGTCTCATTGATACAATGTGTTCAAAACTAACGATGTTACCTAACTCTGATTCATGAAGCAAAACTGTTGCTATGAAGCAAAACGTTTCCTCTTTTATTGGATAACGCAAATTATCACTTTAATTCCTCCTTTTTAAAATAATTTCTTCGAAAATTTTGACCTTGAAAATATCCCCTTCTGTGCTAGTTTACAATGAGAAAATGACATTGTATAGCCGCTGTAAAAATAATAGCTGAAAAAATATATAAAATTAGTATTTTTTTTGTATATATAAATATACATTTAAAAATTTCAGTTGATTTTTCCAAAAAGAAAAGTTAAAATTGAAAAAAATAGAGCTGCTACGATCACTTCTAGGCATATTATTGAAGCAAACGAATAACCAGGTTGTATTATCACTTTTAGCTCGTGTCAGAAACTATTTACATCTGGTAGCCGAAAAAGTATATAAAATTTGTATATTTTTGTATATTAACATACAAAATGTATATATATACAAAAAAATATAAAATTTTGAAATGTTTTCGGCTATTATTTTTACAGCGGCTATACGGTGTCATTTTTCATTGAAAACTGGCATAAAAAGGGGCTATTTTCAAAGTCAAAATTTTAGAAGACATTATCTAAAAATGAAAAATTAAAGTGATAATTTGCATTATCCAATAAAAAGAGAGGAAATGTTTTGCTTCAGAGCAGAAGATTTGCTTCATGAATCAGAGTTGGGTAACACATTGCGTCAGTGAGACTGAAGGTGCTCCACTTTAGCATACTTAAGAGACTAAATATGCTCAGGATTATACTTGAGGGACCAAAATAGACGTACCCTAAAAAATAAGGGACAATATTGGCCAAAAACTCGGTCAAATCATTAAACTTAATCATTTTAATCAATATGACTACAAATGGACTATGGGCTTAAACTAATGAGAGATAGGACATCAAAATAAGAACATATCCACAAGCCAATATAGGTAAAAATAGCACGATATAGTCAGTTTTCGGACTGGTCACTCAAAAATAGCCAGCATTTACGAAATCAATGAAAAATAACCACTATTTTGCTGCAACAGAGACCGGTCCAGCATAATATACTAGAGTTCGATGCACTTGTGTATGAACTCCGGCATATTATGCTTGACCGATATAATTTGCTGACTCTAGTATAATATACTGGAGCATCGGTGCTCCAAACTCCAATATATTATACTGGACAATTATACTTGCTGGAACTCTAGTATATTATGCTGGAGTTCTAATGTACTTATGCTAGAACTCCAACATAATATGCTGGAGTTCCAACATACTTATCCTGGAACTCCAGTATAATATGCTGGAGTTCAAGCATACTTATGTTGGAACTCCAGTATAATATACTGGCGTATTTTTCGGGTTTTGAACAGTGTTTTTGCTCAGATTTATCTTTACATGAAAAGTGACTAAATTTCGATTACTTTTGAAACTGGACTATTTTTGAACGATCAGTTGTAAATCTGACTATTTTTTAATTTCTCCCCCAATATAGAGCGAAAATTCGTACCATTATCTTTTAGTTTCCCGATTCGGAAAGAGTCTCTTGGTATTGCTTGACCTCTTCTAGTGGATTTATTCCATGTGAATCTAGATTAGTTTGATCTTTAGGTTCTAATACCAAACGTCTTAAAAAAATAACAATATAAGAACTACGTACAATATAATATGAAGTCCCTCAACAATAAATGCCAATAATACGAAGTCCCTCAACATTAAGTGGGCGTTTAGACATAAGAATTGTAAAATTCCAAAAAAAAAGTGAAACAATTTCAAGTAAAAATAGTATTTGAAATTAGAGTTGTGTTTGGACATAAATATAATTTTGGGTTGTTATTTAAGTTTTGTGACTGATATGAGTGAAAATTTTGAAAAACAGCTTTTTGGAAATTGGAAATTGAAAAACAGTTTTTTGAAAGTTAATCTTTAAGTGAAAATTGAAAATTTTATGGTTAAACACTGATTTAAAAAAAAATGAAAACTTTTTGATAAAAAATGAAAAAATTCCTTTTGTCCAAACGAAATGCCAATATTATGAAGTCCCTCAACACTAAATGCCAAAATCTAAGCTGTTATAAGAGACTGGAATTAGGCAAGGTAAAATTTTACTCGTATTGGGTAGTTACATGAAATTCTACTAATTTACGATGATCAAGTGACAAATCAACATGAGAATATGTATTAATTAACCATGATTTAGTGATAACAATATTTGTGATGACATCCATGTAATTATTGGGCTAGTGTAAACACCCGGTGCGAATAAGTTTTACTGTTACGCAGCTGATCATACAAGCTAAGCAAGGGACAAAATGAAGTCACATGACATAGCCTTATGTGTGGAGAAGTCAAAGTGAGAATGAAAATTCAATGATGTGTCATTGGAATAAATGAGGCTGCCCAATTTCAGCTAAAAATTGCAGGCTAGCAAGGAATAAGTAACTAACAAATTCACTGTTTCTAACTCACTAGAAAGCTAAGAAGACAGTGAACTGCAAAATACCTAACAAGAAAATCTAAAAGGGATAACCAATTTTTGCTAGCATTTACTGTTCCAATTTATTGTTGCAGCAAGAAGATCCACTTCCCCCCATTATTATACCTGAATAGTAAGGCTCAAAATTGGTTATGTTTTCCACTTTGGGCTGCCCTCTTGTTGATCTAAAATGGGGTTTTGATATCTAGCCTTGTGACCAAAGAAAAGGAATATAATTGCAGGACCCCTTAAGTTTAATTTTTGAAATATTCTTCTGAAGAGATACAAAAAGACTAATTTTTCTTGTTAAACCAACACACAAAAAAAAGGAATCCCCATGCACAAAGCATTCTTGTTCATGCAGATTTCCGGCGAAGGTTCGCATCCCGAGGAGAGTAATGTAGGCGGCCTACCTTGATGCAAGTATCAGTGGCTGATTTTACGGGTCGAACTCGTAACCTATAGGTCACTCACACGGAGACAACTTATCTGTTATTCCAAGACTCCCCTTCTAAATTAATATTTTGTTCGGAAAGAAAAACCAATCATCATTTTTACAGGGATATTCGATAAAATTGGAATGATACGAGAAAGAAAAAAAGACCTCTTATACCAGTGATGAAGGTCATGCGTGTGTAATTTATCTTTATTTTTTTACTTTCATTTAGAATATATTTTAGAATTTTAACAGATAAAGGTTTAGAAGATCCAAACACTTTGTATTCAAAGAAAGTGTAACCAGTAAGGCACTGAAGCATCATTTCGGAAAATTCTCAATTGCGATGATGTAAAATATTTGAAAGCTACACACAATTGTAAATGAGCAAATATCAACCTATTTGGTGGGAAGTTTCACTTAGAAAAATGGTACCCCACTAAAGATTGAACTATATATCACATCTCCAAGATTTTTTGAAAATTATTTATTCTACAACTATATAAAATCAACATATCAATCTAACCATACCGATTTGCTCCTTTTTCCTGTATTTTTTTAGTCTTATTTTCTTCAAGAATGTGAGGGGCTCAACTTCTTGACAGGACATTGAAACTAACCTTATTTTCTTGAATTTGGGGACATCTAAATCTTAACATGTGCTACATACCATATCTATTTTTTTTAGCCCCATGGCGAAACCATTTTCTTGGTAGATCTTATAGTTCCATGGTGTAATCACGTGTTTCATTTCTAGAGACACAATTAATTTTTATTTTTTTCATTGTCAGTGTTTTATAAAAAAAAATTTAACGATTAGTGTAGTTTACGGTATAGTTGTTTCTGTATGACCTATAGGTTACATGTTGGGGTCGTAGAATTAGTTATTCATGCTTGCATAATCAGGGTAGGCTTCCTACATCACACCCCCTTTGAGTGCAACACTTCCTTAGACGCTGTAGAAATGCGAAATGTTTCGTGCATCGGACTGCCCTTTTATTTTATTAGTGCAATTCAATTGACTCTAATTAATAGGTTACTTATCATTTTTTCGGTTACGTAACTTAACCTATATCAATATGTAACTGAAAAATGATAAGTAATTTGTTGGTGTAACAGAAAAATGAAACAACAAATTATTATCATCAGTTAAATTACATTGATGGTGAAAAATAAATTTACATTGTAAATATAACTAAAACTCTTAATTCTGAAATATATAAATATATATATATAATGGTACAATTTCCTTAAAATGAAAGGCTTTGGCTTCTCCACGAATTACACATGCATTAGGACAATAGTGAATTAATTCAGCCATAAATTAACCAACCACAAAAAAGAAAATGGAGCTTAGCTACTACTCTATATTAATTCTTAGAGCTGCAAATTGAAATCCTATGCTTATAGTAATTATTGTGTGGCTTTCCTTCCCACGTGAATTAACTTGCTCAAGGAACTGATACAGGCCATCATTTATTATTCATAAATTTTCAGAACTGATGATAAAAGCCTCAACGTAATAAGAACGAGAGTCCTATGGTCAGCTACTATACTGAAGCAAGTTGGCTATATTTCTCTTTATTTGCATTATTTTGATAGGAAAAATCAAAAAAGAAAAAAAAACACTGAGAAATATACTTTTGGATCAACACTTAATTTGATGTGTAGTTCTGAAAGATACTACTTAGTAGTTTCATAATAAAATTAATTAGCTATTTGATTGCGTTAGAATTAAGGTTTCTTTGTTGAGTGTAAAGAATAAAATTGCTGAAAAAGAGAGTAACAACTTGTTATATCCGATTAAATTGCATTAATAATGTAAAAAAAAATTATATTGACGACGTATATAACTTAAAAGTGCCGTTAATTCTTAGTATAGTGGGAAGTTTTTGTAGCTATTTCCCATGGATTATTTTACGTATTGCAAATAGCTTAATTCACTAATCTTTAATTACTCCTTTCAAATGAAGAAAAGTGGAGAAATTATAGATACAACAATTGATTTAGTCATTTATAAATTGTTAAGTAAAGTTATATTAGAATCTTTGGAAGGTGACAACTCTCCTGAAACGAAAGGCATTGGTTTCACCACGAATTACACATGCATTATTTTATATGAGAATAGTCAATTAATTGAGCCATTAAAAAACCTACTTCCAAAAAGCTCCTGCCCTATAAAATTTTTCCATTAATTCCTAGAGTTGCAAATTGAAATGCGATGTTTACAGTAATTAACATGCTATATACCCACGTGATGCTATATACCCCCACCCACCCACCCACCCAACAGTTTTCTTGAAATTTAGTCACTGATCCCTTCTTTTCTCAAGCAACATTGTGTTAGGTCACATTGTAAACAACAGTTTTTCAATTTCACCAAAAACTTATTAATCAATAAGTTATCAGACAGTAAAATGGTTAGGTTGTTGATGTCTTTTCTTTTCCTTCAACAAACTTTTTCAATATTATAGCTAAGACAGCTGTTGTGATTATTGACTTAAACTTCCATCTGATGTCTCTCTTTTACTTGGTTTCTTTAGTTATACATGTATTTGAAAAATTGAGTTTACATATTAAAGTGGTATTAGGATGATGTGTCATGACATGTACACTGGTCAAAGAGTTATGATTGGCAAAGAGGTACGAGTTGCAACAGATACGAGCAGAGGTAAAGGAAGAGGCACGAGTTGCAACAGATACGAGCAGAGGTAAAGGAAGAGGCACGAGCGGTTATTCAAAAGACTCAGCGCCCGTACCTATTTAAGTCCAAGAATCAAGGGGAATGAATCTGATAGTTCATGGGAGTACAAATACAGTATTTAATAAGCCTTAAATACTAAAAACGTTAGAGAATCTGTATTAAATACAATAATTATGTGACGTAGCATTTAATGTCTTTAATTGTCTATAATGGCCTTATTATGACAAATGCAAAACGCATATCTCCAAAATAGCTATTAAAGGGAGAGAATGGATCAATTGTAACAACACGAAATACTATCTGGATATACTGGTTTACTTGTTTTCTCCTGATTATATCATTGCTAGTAAAATTACTTTCTTCTATACTTTCTTTGATTATCAGTAACCCGAGTTCTTCTAAATTATCGTTTTGACCGAAATCTCACTTTTTGGTTAAACAAATTGGTTCTGTTACCGAAAATCTGATAATCTATTCGTTCTCAGCCTAACTTTCTTATTACGTCAGTCATGTCAAACGTTAATGACAACACCTAAGGAAACCAAGGAAATCATCAACTCCAAAGGAATCCTCAGGATGAGCAGTCCTGGAACCCTTCTCAGCAAAACTCCCCTCGACGGTCTCGAGAAGGCACTCCTGATGGATCTCATGCAAGTGGGAAAGATCAATTTGAAAATGTTTAAGCTATCGATGAAGCTTTGCAAAAACTAATTGCTGAACAGGTCAATAAAGCTCTTGAGGTCTTTGCTAACCAGTTGCCAGCTGCACCACTCACACCCACTCCAAATAACAACACTTTGGAGAACCCTCGTTCTGGGCTTGTTAATTCAGGAAGTGGTAGAACCCCCAGAGAATCACAAGAGGGAGTACCAGGTAACTTAGTCAATTCTGATTTACAAAATTTAGTACTAACATTGCAGAAACAGCTTAAGGAGCAAAGTGACCGCATAGACCAAATACCTGGGGTGCCACCCGTAATCAAAGGGATAGATATGGACAAATATTCACAACAACCCTGGAAGCCAAGTGCTGCTCCCCTCCCAATTCCAAAGAAATATGCCTTACATTCACAACAAACGTCAAAGGCAATGACTTGACCAAACAAGAGATTGAATCAGTATTGGTCAAGGAATTCGGTGAAACACTCACTAAGGGTGCATTAACATGGTATTCTCTTTTACCCGAAAATTCTATAAATTCTTTTGCTGAGCTTGGAGATTTTTTCATCAAAGCACACTCGGGAGCTCAAAAAGTCGAAAAAAGAATGGAAGATATTTTCAAAATCAATCAAGGGGACTCAGAATTGCTGAGAGAGTTAGTGGACAGATTCTAACGTGAAAGAATGACATTACCGCGTGTACCTGACAATTGGGCCGCTATAGCTTTTACGAGTAATTTGAATGAAAAAGCTCCGAGTCTACAAGAAGACTCAAGGAAAGTCTTTGTGAATTTCCAGCCACAATATGGAATGACGTTTACAACAGGTATAGCACGAAGCTGAGGATTGAAGAAGATATTATTTCACGGTATCAAAAAGAAGAAAAGATAAGTTCGAGACGCGCAGAAACCGTAAAAAGGTCCGGTGAAAATAGGTACGAACCATACATAGGACCTGCGGGAAAAGACTTACGGTCAAATAGGACAATCAAGGGTACGATCACAGATCAAGGAATAGAGAATCAGACTCGTCATCAAGATTTAGAAATGATCGAAACACCCATGAGTCACGAGATGATGATAGAAATATGAAGGCGAGATTTTGTGGTTATAATTTCAATGTGAGTACTTCTGAACTCGTAGCTATTTTGAGAAGCATGGGTGACAAGGTACGTTGGCCAAAAGAGATGAGATCGAATCCAAACAGACGCAACCCTGATCATTGGTGTGAATTTCATAATGATCACAGGCATAAAACGACTGACTGTAGGTTTTTACAAAGCGAAGTTGATCATTTATTAAAACAGGGGTATCTCACCGAGTTATTTAGTGAGAAAGGTAAGCAAGCATACATGAAGAATAGGCAGGAGCCCCCCAAACCACCTTCTCCCACCAAAAAGATCGTCAATGTTATCAGCGGGGGTGAAGATATCAATGGTGTGACGTCCACTACAGCTAATAAAATTTCCAAAGTCACAACTACCCAAGGGAAACGGGTGCGGCATGTCTTAGAGGAAGAAAGTATTACGTTTGATGATGCTGATGGAGATGGCGTATTATCTCCTCATAACGATACACTGATAATATCTTTACTTGTACATGATACTAATATAAAACGAGTTTTGATTGATCCGGGTAGTTCCGTGAACATTATTTTGCTAAGAGTATTATGAGAGATGCAAGCTGAAGATAAATTAATACCAAAGGTGCATACTTTATCCGGATTTGACAATTCCAGTATTGTGACGAAAGAAGAGGTAATACTCACTGCATTCGCAGAAGGAGTTGTCAAAGATACAAAGTTTCAGGTAGTAGATATGGAGATGGCTTATAATATGATCCTTGGGAGACCATGGATACACGAAATGAATGTCGTTCCTTCAACCTTGCATCAAGTTATTAAATTTCCATCACCATAGGGAATATGTCAAATCCGTGGGGATCAACGTACATCTAGGAACATCAATTCTGTAGCAGATTCAAAAAACGAAGAAAAATAGCAATCACAGAATCCAGTTGAGGGCACCACAACACAAACCTAAACTGAACAAAGGCGGACAAATATGGACTCAAGGCCTGATACCATTCAAGAACCGGAGGATAACGAAATTATCAAAATAACAATTAAAGAACTGGAGGTTGTAGTGTTATTCGCATAATGGCCTGATAAGAAAGTCTACATATGGGCCAATTTAAGCCAAGACATGAAAGGTAAGTTAATTGAATTTTTGAAAACTAACGTGGACTGTTTTGCTTGGACCCACTCTGATATGACAGGAATACCACCGGAGGTAGTGACTCACAAATTAAATGAAGACTCATCGTACCCTCCTGTCAAACAAAAGAAGAGAAAGCAAGGAACTTTCAAAAATTGGGTGATTCAGGAAGAGGTTCAAAAATTACTAAAGATTGGATTTATTCGTGAGGTAAAGTACCCTAATTGGTTAGCCAATACTGTTGTAGAACCAAAGAAGAATGGTAAGTGGCGCGTTTGTGTAGATTACACAGACCTTAACAAAGCCCGTCCTAAAGATTCTTTTTCATTCCCGCATATAGATCAACTAATTAATGCTACTGCAATACATTAATTATTACGTTTTTTAGATGCGTATTCAGGATACAATCAGATCAAAGGTAGATGAAAAAAAAACTTCATTCATAACAGACAGGGGGACTTATTGTTTCAAAGTAATGCCTTTTGTCTCAAAAATGTTGGTGCAACATATCAAAGGCTAGTGACTAAAATGTTTCAAGAACATTTGGGAAAAACCATGGAGGTTTATATAGACGATATGCTCGTTAAAACTCAGCATTCGAGAGATCATATATCACACTTGTCTGATATATTTCAGATTTTGCGCAAATATAATAAGAAATTAAATACGGAGAAATGTGCATTTGGTATCGCGTCAGGTAAGTTTTTGGGTTTTCTTGTTTCTAACCGTGGTATTGAAGTTAATCCCGC
This sequence comes from Nicotiana tabacum, assembly GCF_000715075.1. NCBI lineage: Eukaryota > Viridiplantae > Streptophyta > Magnoliopsida > Solanales > Solanaceae > Nicotiana > Nicotiana tabacum. Next base: position 17,435,954 of record NC_134080.1, read on the forward strand.
ACAGATTAAGGCCATTGAAGAAATTCCTGATATGCTTTCAAGCAAAAAAGAAGTGCAGAGGTTGACAGGAAGAATTGCAGTCTTGGGAAGATTCATTTCTAAATCATCAGAAAAGTTCTTTAAATTCTTTTCAGCTCTTAAAAAGCAAGATCATTTTGAATGGAATGAGAAATATCAGCAGACACTCAAAAATTTGAAGACATACTTATCAAGTCCACTATTGCTCGCAAAACCAAAGGCTGGGGAAAGACTGCTCATCTACCTTGCTGTTTCAGAAGTAGCGGTAAGTGTTGTTTTAGTCCGTGAGGACCAAGGTAAACAATCTCCGATCTATTATGTTAGCAAATCTTTATTTGATGCGGAGACACGGTATCCTCAATTAGAAAAGCTTGCACTTGCATTAATCATGGCCTCTAGAAAAGTAAGGCCTTATTTTCAATGTCATCCTATTGTTATAGTAACTGCTTACCCATTGCGCAATATATTACATAAGCATGAGTTGTCAGGTAGGTTAGCTAAATGGGCTATACAATTAAGTGAATATGATATCACCTACCAACCTAGAACTGCTATAAAATCTCAAGTGTTAGCTGATTTCATGGATTATTTTAGCCAAGGGATGCAATTAGAAGCAGAAAAAGAGTTGCAGGTGTTCAATGGAGCTAACCCCGGAACTTGGACTTATTTACTGATGGTTCATCTAACGTAAAGGGTGCTGGTTTAGGGATACTTTTGGTACCACCTACGGGTGAAACCATTCAACAAGCTATTAAATGTCATTTTATAACTAACAATGAGGCAGAATATGAGGTTGTGATTGCAGGTTTAGAACTGGCACGAGAACTTGGCATAAATCAGATTATAATCAAAAGCGACTCACAGCTCATAGTTAATCAAATGCTGGGGACTTATACGGCTAGGGAAGCAAGGATGCAGTAGTACTTAGAAAAGGTACGGGATTTGATAAAGCAATTTCAAAACTGGAAAGTGACACAAATACCAAGAGATGGAAATGTCGAAGCTGACGCCCTAGCTAATCTTGCATTTGCGGTAGACGTGGCAAGCAATGAAAATGCTTCAGTTATTCATTTATTTCATTCAGTTTTCGACCCCGATAAGAATGAGGTGAATTTTAATAACTTAACTTGGGATTTGGAGGAACGAGATTGTTGCTTTTTTGCAGTATGGTACTGTAAGCACGTGATTTTTGACCCTCCCCGAGAATTTTCACATTTTTTGCGTGAATATTTGAAATTGGGTCTAGTATAGCTATTTTAACTATTTTTACTTTATTTCGTTGCAAAAAGAAAAATTTCAAAAAAATATATATATAAATTTTAGTTTATGTATCTCTCATAAACTTGAAAAATACAAAAATTGCACTTTATTTTTGTACTTTATATAATTTCGAAAATTACAAAAAAAATATAGTTTTATTAAGGTTTTATAGTCATTTTAACTTTGAAAAATACAAAAAAATATTACCTCATATTTTATCTTAATATTTAAAAAAAACGAAAATTACAAAAAATAGTTTTATTAATATTTTGTAGCTATTTTAAATCTTGAAAAATATTTAAAAAGATATAGTTTTGTTTAAATACTAGTCTTATTTTTGGTAGTTATTTTGCTTACATAGGACTAGTTAAGCAACGTGTCCCTATTTCTCGGGTCCGGGCAAAAGAATAATATTCGGGTTCAAACTACCCGGTTTTAGGCCTAATTTTCGGACCTAGCCCATAATAAACCGAGTCTAGGACACATAGGGAACCCCACCACGCGTTGGGGACATAAGTCTCGAACCCCACCACGCGTGGGGCTCATTTTTCTGGGCAAACCCATTACAAAACACAGACAAACATTTTGGAAAGAAGAGGACTTTTGAATTTTTTTGAAGGGGGAAGTACTGTTCACGCTTCTTCTTCTTAAAGAAGAAGAAGCAAAAACCCTAGGAAAAACCAGCAAAAAAACCACCCAAACAACCACCTCCTTTCACCGTCGTCACTGTTCGCCATCGTCTTCTCCGGTCGCAGCCCCACTCCCCCGACACCATAAACAACACCTCCATCACCACCAGCCTCCCTCCCGTCACAGCCTCACCAGTCGACAAACCAGTCCCAAAACCATCGTCAAACTCACCCAAAGCCCCAGCCCTCTCCCGTTCGTCACTGCCCCCTTGACACCGTCCAAACACCACCAAACGACCACTCCGTCACGACCCCTCCAGCAACACCAAACAGACCCCTCCACTGTTCGAGCTTCTTCTTCCTAAAGAAGAAGAAGAGAAAACCCTACTCACTCCATCAACAACCTCACGCGTCAACCACTGCCCAAACCACCACCAAACAACCACACCACCTAGAAACCTCCATCGGCACCGCCCAAACGACCCCTCGATCCCCAGCAATGAATCAAACCCAGCGACCATAACCCTACTCCCTCATGTACACCACCCAACCACCCGTCAAGCAGCAGCTACTGCTGCTACATCGTCTAAACACCGCCTGCCTTACCAGCGAAACCACCAGTTCCGTCGACCCCCACGCCCCAGCTGCTGCTGCTTCCCTCGTCGGAACCACCATCGCTTCACCGTTCTGTCCAAACAGGCTCGTCAGCCCCCCCTCACGTCGACCTTACTGCTGTCGACGTTGTTTCATCTTTCGCGAGCAGCTCTTGGTTGCTGCGATCCTGTTTTAGCCGAGTTTTCAGTCTCCATTGAGGTCGTCGTTGTTCGTCGAGGTCCGGTACGTCGAGGTTGTTGTCCGAGGTTTCGTCGCAGGTCCAACGTATCGGACGATAATATCAAGTAGGTCATCTCTGTCCGTGTCCTTCATATTTGCTGTTTAGTAACATGTACATGCGTTTGTTGAAATACAATCCTAGTTCATGCGAATAGTATGCAAATGAGCGAGACGTATTCATATGATGTTTGTAAATTGCTATTTTTGATAATTAACTCCGTATGGTATTGAAATTTGGACGTGAATGTCTTTTCCGTTGTTTCGTTATTTTAAGTAGCTATTGGACATTTTGTTTCTTCATGTTTAAATTGTTGTTATCCAAATATTTGTTATGATAGGGGTTTGCGCATATTCTGAAAGGTGTTAATTATTTAGTGTGTCTTAATAGTTGTTTATACATGTGGTAGTAATGTTAAAATTTTAGTAGCAATTTTAATTCCGCAGAAAAATACTCGCTTCATCAAATGAGTTCAATTTATAACCCATGATCTCGCGAAGTAGCTAAAAAACGTAGTTATTTTAGTCCTGTCCTGCTTCTAAAAGAAAAAAAAAAGAAAAACAAATAAATAAATAAAAATGAGACGAGCCTCGCCAAATAAAAAATACAAGTTGCGGGGCCCTCTAAATGTATATATTAAATACTTAGATTCCAGGACGGGCCGTTTTAGTAAATTTCACGGCCCTACCCAAAATAATAATGCACTAGTTGCTTTAGGCGCGCCTTTAATAATTTAATTTTCCTAAACTCGGGTGCACATTTATGTGACCCAAATCTAAAAATCTCAACGGAATCGAAATATGTCTCTAATCACGGGTATATTGATTATGGCGTGGCCCGAGATGCATTTCCATGACGTTGTAAATTCCTTTTAATAATAAATGAGACGAGCCTCGACAAACAAAAAATGTAGAAGTTGCGGGGCCCTCTAAATGTATATATATTAAAAATACTTAGAATTCGGGACATGCCGTTTAGCAAATTTTACGGCCTTCCCCAAAATAACAATACGTTAGTTGCTTTAGGCGCGTCTTAATAATTTATTTTTCTTAATTCGGGTGCACATTTATGTGACCCAAATCCAAATCTCAACCGAGTCGAGATATGTCAGTAACCACGGGTGCATTGATGTGACGTGGTTCGAGATATATTTTCACGACGTTGCAATTCTCGTAAAAAATAATAATAAAAGCGGTTAAGAGTTTAAAACTTGCACATAGGTTTAACATGTACAAAAATCAGATAATCAGGCCAAATATAACAGTTGAGCGACCGTGCTAGAACCACGGAACTCGGGAATGCCTAACACCTTCTCCCGGGTTAACAGAATTCCTTATCCGGATTTCTGGTATGCAGACTGTAATATATAGTCATTCTTTTCCTCGATTCGGGATTAAAATTAGTGACTTGGGACACCCTAAATCTCCCAAGTGGCGATTCTGAAATAAATAAATAAATCCCCTTTCGATTGTCCTTTAATTGGAAAAAACTCCCCTTGCGCCCTCCCGGGTGCGTAAAAAGGAGATGTGACAGCTCTGGCGACTCTGCTGGGGAAATGGACCCAGAACCACTGGTTCAGGGTTAAGAATTCGAGCTTAGAATAATTGTTCTTATTTGGCTTTATTTATTATCTGATTTTTACATGTTTGAGCCTAATGTGCTAAATGCTGCTTTTACCGCTTTGATATTATTTGAATTGTATATAAATTGTGTCGAAACCTTTCTCTTCTTACCTCCGCGGATGTGCTTACTGGTTGAGACTCCCTATTCTGTTAGTGTCATACCTTAAATAAAAGAGGCTCGGAAAGTTTCTAAGCCGGCTGGCCTTTTGGTTCCCGAAAAGGAGCTCCTTCCTCAGCTCGAGTTGTCCGCTCGGGTACACTGTCTAGAACACCGACCCAGGCTTTTGAACCTAGTATAACAAAGCCACATGCCGGATCCCTAGTAGGAACGTTTATTTGCATCATGTGCATTTGACTTAGGGGACTCAACAAAGGGGTTGGGTCCGTCTAGGACAAGCAACCTGAAAATAATAGACCAGCTTTTGGCATCCTATGTGCTACATGTTGTATTTAGTCAAGGGCGAATGGGTCATTTGGTCATTTCCAGCATAGTGTTATTTTAATCAAAGCATGGGGAACATTTGTGGAATCCAAGAAGCCTTGGAATTCCCTATGTCCCCCACGCTTGCGTTTTGGGAAAGCACAGGGGGAACATTTGTGGAATCCAAGAAGCCTTGGAATTCCCCTATGTCCCCCACGCTTCATTTTTTGAAAAAGCACATGGGGAACATTGGCGGAATCCAAGAGGTCTTGAAATTCCCTATGTCCCCCATGCCACATTTTTGAAAATATAATAAATATAACAAAATATATATATATATATATATATATATATATATATATATATATATATATATATATATATATATATATATATATATATATATAAACGTATCGTAATTCAAAAAAAAAATATTTTGTATGTTTTCATCATCATCCACAAGTTAGAAATAGTGGAAAAGATGAGAAAATAACAGTGCAAAGATGTGATTACTTATTGTTAGAAAAAAAAATGTCCAAGTAGTGTCGAAACTCTAAGAAAATATATATGTCTTATTAGTTAGTTTTATTAACAACAAAGGAAAAGTAGAAAAAATCATCATTGTTTTGTTTTGTTTTTCAAAAAAAAAAATAGTTTGTCTTGCCATAAAAAAAAAGAGTAAAAAAAAAGGGGTCTTATTTTTAAAATAGGTTTATTTATTTGTTTATGAAAATGCTGAAATTAAAATAATCCAAAAATATTTTCCATTATTGACTTCTTTAGAAAGTCTTTCTAATTGTTAAAAAAAAAAACATATATATATAAAAAAAAAAACCCCGAAAATATTTTGATCCTTCTTTCAAAATACAAAAGAAAATTCAAAATTCAAAAAACATTTTGAGAAACATTTCTTTATCTTTGTAAAATCCGAAAAATATTTTCTTCTTTTCTTTAGAATAAAAAAAAACGAAAATTCAAAAAATATATCTTAGAAGTCTTTCTTTAAAAAAAAAATCAATCAAAATCAATCAAAAAATAATACTTCCTTTCTTCTTTTAAAGCCTTTCTCAAATTCAAAAAAATTTAGTTCATCTGTTTATTCCTGATTGCCCGAACTACGCGGGTTTGATTCTCATCGGATGTGAGATACGTAGGCAACCCTCATCGGGTCCAACCCCCTTTTGCTAAAAAGCCAAAAACAAATAATAATGAAAATAAAAAAAAAACATGTCAAGATTTTTTTCATAAATAAGTCGGGTGATGTCCAACTTCCCCTTTTACAAAAAAAAATAGCAAAATATATATGTCAAATTTCATAAAGAAGTCGGGTGACGCTGTTTTATCAAGACATAGCCGAATGTTCCCGAAAGGGACGCCGGAAGGCTGACTTTGCATAAACAGCCACTTTTGGGTCATTTTTTAAGATTTAGTCCAATCGACCCACACAGCCTTAAAAATCTTCGTCCCCGAGACGTTGAAAGGTCGTGCTTGCAATATTGAGTTTTCTAATTTGAAAAATGATAAAAAGAGTCATAAAGAAGTCAGGTGACGATGTTTTACCAAGACATAGCCTAATGTTCCCGATAGGGACGCCGGAAGGCTAACTTTGCATAAACAGCCACCTTTGGGTCATGTTTAGGATTTTGGTCCAGTTGACCCACACAGCCTTAAAAATCTTCGTCCCCGAGGCGCTGAAGGGCCGTGTTTGCAACACCAGTTTTTGTAATTTTGAAAAGAAAAAAAACAAAGAGTCAACGGTCAGGTGAATATCGTTTGGATTTTTGGTCAAAATAAGCCGAGCCAGCTTCGGCCGCGTTTTAAACCGTTCTTGCCGAAATAGCCTTAGAGTATCTTTCAATTGTCAAAAGGTTATTTTCGTAAAAGAATGGACAGGTTTGTAAAGTGTCGTAAAATAATCCTCCCCGGCCTCAAAATTTATATGAAATTTGGAAGGGGCCACATTAGCAAAAAATAACCGTTTGGTTGCATTTAGCAAGCGGGGAAATGAACTGGCTATCTGTTTTGAGTTGGTAATTCTTTGATTAGAGTATGCAAGTTAGTTTGATTTTCGGGTCCGTTTGTTGTCTCTTGTCAATAGTGTGGCTAGTTTTTAATTGCAATCAAGTTGGTTTTAATTTGAAAGTTGGAAATACCAAAAAAAAAAATGTGTTTATTATTGTTTATCTTTTATTGGTCCGAACTACGCAAGGTCTGATTCATGCGGGGACATGATACGTAGGCAATCTCCATAAGATTCGACCACCACTAAAAAATAATAATAATAAAAAAGAATAAATAAATAAAGGAAAGTGTGGGAAATTTTCAGAGGGGCACAATTGTCTGACCGCTTAGGTACATTGTATCTCTAATATATGATTGTCTGTCAAATGCCGTAACACTAACGTTGATGACTTCTCTTTGCTGTGTTCATATATAGAAAAGTGGTTGGTTGTGGTAGCTCCTCCGTGCAAAGCAAAATCAAAGGACAATGGCTCAGAACCGCAGAACCGAGTGGGTCGGTATCGATGACCGACAACAATTGGTCGAACGGAACAACAGGTTGGTAGAGGAAGTGAAAATGCTGAGACAACATGTGGCAGATATGTATCAGGCATGGATAACTGGAAAAGCACCACCCCTCCACCGCCAAGTCTCTTGAACTCGGTCATTTCCCAAGCACCCAACACCATAATGGAAGATCCCCCATACTCTCCATCCCAGCCCACTTATGGCAGCTTTCCTAGCTATCCGAGTAGCTCCATCACTCCTCAATGCTTCTCCGTTCCCCAACACCATTTCTTTCCCCGTGACCTCAAAAGCCATACCTCACTTCCCAGGGACCCAACTCCACGAAATGCTTACCCACCCATACAAGCCCATCAAAAGCCATCTGGATCAGGTTTCCGGCCATGTCAACATGCAAGAATGAAGAGGTTGCTGAAACGAGGAAAGGCTCTCACCCCCATCGGGGTATCTTATGCCAGTCTGTTTGAAAGGATAAGGCATGCTGGTTCGATTGAGACACTCCCCGCATGCACTATAAATCCACTTGCAAGAAGCCTTGATCCGGCAGCGCGATGCGCCTACCACTCCAATGTCATAGGGCACAACATTGAGAGCTGTCATAGTTGGAGAAGGGAAGTAGAGAAAATGGTCCGAGAAGGGCGGGTTGTGATTATCGAGAACTTGTTGACGGAGGTCGATGATGTTGAAGCTGGCAATAGTCTTGGCAGTATTGATGCAAAGTTCAGTGGCTAAGATGCCAGTTTTTGATAAAGTAGGAGGACGCTTCGTTTCCTTGGTCAGCAAGAGAGAAGCTTGTGGTGGCTTATTTTGTTGTCATTTCTGTTGTTCGGATTTAGGGTTATAAGTCGGACATTGTCTTGCCCAGTTTGTTTAGGATTTTGTTCTGGATTGTTTTGTTTGTTTTGTTATTTAAACCATTTCACCGGCAATCTAATGCAAATTCCGGTCTTCTTTTGTTTAGTCTTCTTATCATTTTTATTCAACGCCGATTCTAGTGACATGACATGCGCACATAGTTTGGGCCTAATCTTTAAAGTTAATCATAAAATCCCAGAAAGGCGATCAGACCATTTAAAGGAAATAAGGACGGTTGAGATTATTCAGAGCTCGAGTCATATGGAACTGGGGCAAGTAAAACACAAAGAAAACCGTTAAAAGCAAGATTCGCCAAATTGGCATGAGGGTCGGTCATGATAATGAGAGTGTCGCCCAACGGTGCTTTAGAAATGACAAAGGAAAAATAAAACGTTTAACATAATTGTCAAGTCCAGCACCATCAGAAGAGACTACAAGTTTAAATTGTGTTGTTTGCACTTGGCATGTTTTGAAGACTGGAATGACGAAGGCCTTTTGTTTTGCTACCCAAACACTTTATCCTTCGCTACCCCTTTTGAGCCTTATTTATTTTCTTTCATACCCCTCGTTCGGAATTAGTAGCAACGAATAGAATACGCAAGCATGGCAGGTAAGAGAAAAGAAAGAAAAGAAAACAACAAAACGGAAAAAGAAGAATAAAAGAAAAAAAGAGAGAAAGAAAAAAAATGACAAAAATAAAGGATAAATGAGAAAAGAAAAAGAGAAAAGAAAACTGATAACAAAGAAAAAATAAAGAAAGTCAAATGAAACAGAGGAATTGGGAACTACGTTTGACCTGATTCCTCAAAGAGGATACGTAGGCGCTTCACGGCTCGGTCATAGTTTTAAAAAAAATGAAAAAAAATCAATTAGGATATCCCCAAGAAAGAAACCGGGGCAGAGGTTGCGTTTGTTGTAAATAAATCTAGTTCCGAAGGTTGTAGTTTTTAACCCCGAATTTATTTTGAATTTTTGAGCCTTTTATACCCTTTCTTTCTAGCCCTATCCAAAACCCACATTACGGTCCAAAGAAAGACCTTCCGATCAGTCTTCAAAAGATGCCAAGTCAGACCAATGAAGAGTCTTACCGGCGAACCTAACATTCTGTTCCACAGCAGAAAAGACTCTAATCTCCAGTAGAGGGAGTCATACCGGCAACACTCCAAATCCCCAACTAGAAAGTGATACAAATGAGAGAGTCTTATTGGTGAAAACCTTCACAGGCACCGTAAGGCGATGAAAGCTGAGAGAAAACCAAAATGAGAGAGGCTTGATAGTGAAAACCCTTCGGGCACTACAAGTCGAATAAGATTGAGAATCAGATGGGGAATCGCCAATTGAAGATCTTGAAAGATGATTGACGGTAGAGGATAGGCCACATACGCATGTCATGGCCATTAGAGTCGGTATCTGCGTTTGATAGATTTTTATTTATAGTTTCTTTTGTAAAAGAGTCATCGTTTCCTTTGTCTTTTATTTTGTTTCTTTTATCTTTCTCCTTTCATAGAAAAATTCCTCAATAGAGTCTGTCTGGTCAGAACAAGTATGAAATGACTTCAAATATGCCATCAGCTTTCCAAGATGAGATCTGACTAGTACATCCAAATGGTATAGTCAGCAAGGAACAAACGCGAGGCCAGTGTCAATAAAGATATCCCCAGCAAAAGGGAATTGACAAAAGGATTGACGAGCGTCAAGAGGGATATCCTTGCCAAAACCAAGGTTATAAACCTCAAAGACAAGGCCCGTGAACAAAGCAAGGAGTGCAGTGAGCATGATTTGGCGAAATCCATACTAGACTAAAAGGTCGGGGAAATGCCAGTTTCCAAGCTATGCCACAAAAGAAGAGGGATATCCCCAGCAGGAAGGGATTATCCCCAGCACATAATATCATCCCCAACAAGTTGTGGAGCACAGAGCAAGGAAGAGAGAAAGGGAAAGCCATCCCAGTAGGAGTATCACAACCAACCACCGCGTTTTAAACTAACAAAATTTTGTTTGATGTGAAGCAGGTAACGGAAATGGCATTGATGTCAGAACTGCATGCCACAAGGGATATTATCAAACTGGGGCAGAAAATTTTCCTTCCATTTAGAAAAATTTTTTGGAAGTCAGGTACCCCCAGCTGATAACATTTTATCCCCCAGCAGGTAAGTAAATAATCCCCAGCAAGTGTTGAGGTAAGACATTTTCAAGCCTTAAGGATATTTTGGGTTCATCCTCCCTCGAATAGGATATTTCGGGTTCATCCGCCCTCCAATAGGATATGTTGGGTTCATCCGCCCTCGAATAGGATATGTTGGGTTCATCCGCCCTCGAATAGGATATGTTGGGTTCATCCGCCCTCGAATAGGATATGTTGGGTTCATCCGCCCTCGAATAGGATATTTTGGGTTCATCCGCCCTCGAATAGGATATTTTGGGTTCATCCGCCCTCGAATAGGATATTTTGGGTTCATCCGCCCTCGAATAGGATATTTTGGGTTCATCCGCCCTCGAATAGGATATTTCGGGTTCATCCGCCCTCGAATAGGATATTTCGGGTTCATCCGCCCTCAAACAGGATATGTTGGGTTCATCCGCCCTCCAATAGGATATGTTGGGTTCATCCGCCCTCGAATAGGATATGTTGGGTTCATCCGCCCTCGAATAGGATATGTTGGGTTCATCCGCCCTCGAATAGGATATGTTGGGTTCATCCGCCCTCGAATAGGATATTTTGGGTTCATCCGCCCTCGAATAGGATATTTTGGGTTCATCCGCCCTCGAATAGGATATTTTGGGTTCATCCGCCCTCGAATAGGATATTTTGGGTTCATCCGCCCTCGAATAGGATATGTTGGGTTCATCCGCCCTCGAATAGGATACGTCGGGTTCATCCGCCCTCAAATAGGATATGTCGGGTGCATCCGCCCTCAAATAGGATATGTTTAGGTTCATCCGCCCTCAAATAGGATGTTATTTTCAAAGTTATTGATGAAGACAGGCGCCCACCTGAATAATGAGAGGAATACATTCTGTCTTTTCATTTCTGTTCTAGGTTACCCACCAGTATAATGCGGGCATATCATTTTTCATATCTTTACTACCAGGCGCCCACCTGTATAACGAGAGGAATACGTTTCAGTCTTTAAATTTCATACCAGGCGCCCACCTGTATAACGAGAGGAATACGTTTCAGTCTTTAAATTTCATACCAGGCGCCCACCTGTATAACGAGAGGAATACTTTTATGTCTTAAGTTTAAACAGGCGCCCACCTGAATAACGAGAGGAATACCTTTGTCTGTGCATTTCATATTTTAGGCGCCCACCTGTATAACAAGGGAATACATTTGGTGTCTTTGCCATTAGGCGCCCACCTGTATAATAAGGGAATACATTCCACGTCTTTACCCATAGGAGACGCACTTCCTAAAGTTCAGTTTTTACCATAGGAGACGCACTTCCTAAAGTTCAGTTTTTACCATAGGAGACGCACTTCCTAAAGTTCAGTTTTTACCATAGGAGACGCACTTCCTAAAGTTCAGTTTTTACCATAGGAGACGCACTTCCTAAAGTTCAGTTTTTACCATAGGAGACGCACTTCCTAAAGTTCAGTTTTTACCATAGGAGACGCACTTCCTAAAGTTCAGTTTTTACCATAGGAGACGCACTTCCTAAAGTTCAGTTTTTACCATAGGAGACGCACTTCCTAAGAATAATTTCACCAATAGGAGACGCATTCACCAAGAGGAGACGCACATCCTAAGATAAGATTCACCAAGAGGAGACGCACATCCTAAGATAAGATTCACCAAGAGGAGACGCACGTCCTAAGTAAGTTTCACCAATAGGAGACGCACTTCCTAAGGAGACGCACATCCTAAGTAGTTTCACCAATAGGAGACGCACATCCTAAGATAAGATTCACCAAGAGGAGACGCACGTGCTAAGTAAGTTTCACGAATATGAGACGCACTTCCTAAGGAGACGCACATCCTAAGTAGTTTCACCAATAGGAGACGCACTTCCTAAGTTTAGTTTCACCAATAGGAGACGCACTTCCTAAGGAGACGCACATCCTAAGTTAGTTTCACCAGTAGGAGACGCACATCCTAAGTTAGTTTCACCAGTAGGAGACGCACATCCTAAGTTAGTTTCACCAGTAGGAGACGCACATCCTAAGTTAGTTTCACCAGTAGGAGACGCACATCCTAAGTTAGTTTCACCAATAGGAGACGCACATCCTAAGTTAGTTTCACCAGTAGGAGACGCACATCCTAAGTTAGTTTCACCAAGAGGAGACGCACATCCTAAGTTAATTTCACCAGTAGGAGACGCACATCCTAGGTTAGTTTCACCAATAGGAGACGCACATCCTAGGTTAGTTTCACCAAGAGGAGACGCACATCCTAAGTTAGTTTCACCAGTAGGAGACGCACATCCTAAGGAGACGCACGTCCTAAGAATAGTTTCACCAGTAGGAGACGCACTTCCTAAGCCAAGTTTCACCAATATGAGACGCACTTCCTAAGTTATTTCACCCAATAGGAAACGCACTTCCTAAGTTAGTTTTACCCAATAGGAGACGCACTTCCTAAGAAAAGTTTCATCAATTGGAGACGCACTTCCTAAGTTCAGTTCTACCAATAGGAGACGCACTTCCTAAGTTTATTGTACCCAATAGGAGACGCACCTCCTAAGTTCAGTTCTACCAATAGGAGACGCACTTCCTAAGTTCAGTTTTGCCATAGGAGACGCACTTCCTAAAATTCAGTTTTACCATAGGAGACGCACTTCCTAAGTTCAGTTCTACCAATAGGAGATGCACTTCCCTAAAGTTCAGTTTTACCATAGGAGACGCACTTCCTAAGTTCAGTTCTACCAATAGGAGACGCACTTCCTAAGTTTATTGTACCCAATAGGAGACGCACTTCCTTTTTATTCTTTTACCCCATAGAAGATGCACTTCCTAAATTAAGATTTCACGCATAGGAGACACACTTCCTAAATTATTTTCATTCATAGGAGACACACTTCCTAGTTCAAAATCATTGAGGTTTCACCCATAGGAGACGCACTTCCTAAGACTATTTTACCCCTAGGAGACGCACTTCCTAAGTTTAATTTCATGCACAGGAAACACACTTCCTGAATTAAGTTTTCATCATTAGGAGACACATTTCCTAGTCTGGTTCGCTCAGGTTATAATTTTGCTTTAGGAGACGCACTTCCTAGTTTGGCTTTTTCAGGTTATACTTTATTTTAGGAGACGCACTTCCGGAATTGAGATTTCACCCTTAGGAGATGCACTTCCTAGTTCGATTCATTTTAAGTTCGACCATAGGAGACACAATTCCTAGTCCAGTTTTTGAAGTTTACTCGTTAGGAGACGCACTTCCTAATCAAGGTCTTTCAAGTTCATAGGAGACGCACTTCCTAGTTCTAGTCACTGAAGTTTTCACCCTTAGGAGATGCACTTCTTAGTTTAGCTCATTCCGATTCAACCATAGAAGACACACTTTCTAGTTTGAGTCATTGAGGTTTTTATTTTAGCAGACACATTTGCTAGCAAGAGTTTTGGTTTTACTCGTAGGAGATGCACATCCTAGCCTAGTCTTTAGTTTACTCTCATCATTGCATCAGTAGGGTAAGTGAGTTACAATTTTGCTAACGACTCACAAATCTTCCCAGTACAAACTGGGTTAGGAAATTTTGTTTGTTTTGTTTGTTTTGTTTGTTTTGAAGTCAGGAGTCCGCCTGTCAAAGATCAAGCGGTGACCCACTGGAAAGCAGAAGGATTACAACAGAAATCCCCAGCATTCAATCCAAGTTAGAAGCTCGCCTCAAGAATGCGAATCAATAGTCTGGGATGATCAACAGAGGCTGGTCACAAAAAAAAACAAGAAAAAAAAGAAAGAAAAGAACCCAAAATACGGAAGTGGAGAACAGATGTGATCTGCTCAGGAACTAGCGCCTACAACTAGCAAGTATCAAGGTTCAAATCCAAAGTCTGTATGAAGCACCATTCAAGACTCAAGATCAAGTTTCAGAAGATTTAGAGATAGGAATCCTTGTAACTAGTAGCTGATAGGCTTAGTTAGTCTTTTTCAGTTTTCATTTTTGTTGTAATGACAGGACCGCGGACCAGAACCTCAACAGAACGGCACCTCGATCGGCTCTCCACCTCGGTGCACTCTACCATCTCTCTCTCATTCCCGAACTACACGTGGCCTGATTCCTGTATAACCAAGGATATGTAGGCAGCTCAGATACCAGGGCTCGGTCACATTCCTTCCCTTTCCGTAGTGTAGTCCCCTCCAAATAATGGTCGGGTCAAAACACGTCTAGTCGTTCTTTGTCGGAAAACTCTTCGCGTTTCCAGTCAAAGAGGGGCAGCTGTAAGCACGTGATTTTTGACCCTCCCCGAGAATTTTCCCATTTTTTGCGTGAATATGTGAAATTGGGTCTAGTATAGCTATTTTAACTATTTTTACTTTATTTCGTTGCAAAAAGAAAAATTTCAAAAAAATATATATATAAATTTTAGTTTATGTATCTCTCATAAACTTGAAAAATACAAAAATTGCACTTTATTTTTGTACTTTATATAATTTCGAAAATTACAAAAAAAATATAGTTTTATTAAGGTTTTATAGTCATTTTAACTTTGAAAAATACAAAAAAATATTACCTCATATTTTATCTTAATATTTAAAAAAAACGAAAATTACAAAAAATAGTTTTATTAATATTTTGTAGCTATTTTAAATCTTGAAAAATATTTAAAAAGATATAGTTTTGTTTAAATACTAGTCTTATTTTTGGTAGTTATTTTGCTTACATAGGACTAGTTAAGCAACGTCGTGTTCCTATTTCTCGGGTCCGGGCAAAAGAATAATATTCGGGTTCAAACTATCCGGTTTTAGGCCTAATTTCGGACCTAGCCCATAATAAACCGAGTCCAGGACACATAGGGAACCCCACCACGCGTGGGGGACATAAGTCTCGAACCCCACCACGCGTGGGGCTCATTTTTCTGGGCAAACCCATTACAAAACAGGGACAAACATTTTGGAAAGGGGAGGACTTTTGAATTTTTTGAAGGGGGAAGTACTGTTCACGCTTCTTCTTCTTAAAGAAGAAGAAGCAAAAACCCTAGGAAAAACCAGCAAAAAAACCACCCAAACAACCACCTCCTTTCACCGTCGTCACTGTTCGCCATCGTCTTCTCCGGTCGCAGCCCCACTCCCCCGACACCATAAACAACACCTCCATCACCACCAGCCTCCCTCCCGTCACAGCCTCACCAGTCGACAAACCAGTCCCAAAACCATCGTCAAACTCACCCAAAGCCCCAGCCCCCTCCCGTTCGCCTATTGTCACTCACCGGCGAACACCACCAAACGACCACTCCGTCACGACCCCTCCAGCAGCACCAAACAGACCCTTCCACTGTTCGAGCTTCTTCTTCCTAAAGAAGAAGAAGAGAAAACCCTACTCACTCCATCAACAACCTCACGCGTCAACCACTGCCCAAACCACCACCAAACGACCACACCACCTAGAAACCTCCATCGGCACCGCCCAAACGACCCCTCGATCCCCAGCAATGAATCAAACCCAGCGACCATAACCCTACTCCCTCATGTACACCACCCAACCACCCGTCAAGCAGCAGCTACTGCTGCTACATCGTCTAAACACCGCCTGCCTTACCAGCGAAACCACCAGTTCCGTCGACCCCCACGCCCCAGCTGCTATCAAGCAGCAGCTGCTGCTGCTTCCCTCGTCGGAACCACCATCGCTTCACCGTTCTGTCCAAACAGGCCCGTCAGCCCCCCCTCGCGTCGACCTTACTGCTGTCGACGTTGTTTCATCTTTCGCGAGCAGCTCTTGGTTGTTGCGATCCTGTTTTAGCCGAGTTTTCAGTCTCCATTGAGGTCGTCGTTGTTCGTCGAGGTCCGGTACGTCGAGGTTGTTGTCCGAGGTTTCATCGCAGGTCCAACGCATCGAACGATAATATCAAGTAGGTCATCTCTGTCTGTGTCCTTCATATTTGCTGTTTAGTAACATGTACATGCGTTTGTTGAAATACAATCCTAGTTCATGCGAATAATATGCAAATGAGCGAGACGTATTCATATGATGTTTGTAAATTGCTATTTTTGATAATTAACTCTGTATGGTATTGAAATTTGGCTGTGAATGTCTTTTCCGTTGTTTCGTTATTTTAAGTAGCTATTGGACATTTTGTTTCTTCATGTTTAAATTGTTGTTATCCAAATATTTGTTATGATAGGGGTTTGCGCATATTCTGAAAGGTGTTAATTATTTAGTGTGTCTTAATAGTTGTTTATACATGTGGTAGTAATGTTAAAATTTTAATAGCAATTTTAATTCCGCAGAAAAATACTCGCTTCATCAAATGAGTTCAATTTATAACCCATGATCTCGCGAAGTAGCTAAAAACGTAGTTATTTTAGTCCTGTCCTGCTTCTAAAAGAAAAAAAAAAGAAAAACAAATAAATAAATAAAAATGAGACGAGCCTCGCCAAATAAAAAATACAAGTTGCGGGGCCCTCTAAATGTATATATTAAATACTTAGATTCCGGGACGGGCCGTTTTAGTAAATTTCACGGCCCTACCCAAAATAATAATGCGCTAGTTGCTTTAGGCGCGCCTTTAATAATTTAATTTTCCTAAACTCGGGTGCACATTTATGTGACCCAAATCTAAAAATCTCAACGGAATCGAAATATGTCTCTAATCACGGGTATATTGATTATGGCGTGGCCCGAGATGCATTTCCATGACGTTGTAAATTCCTTTTAATAATAAATGAGACGAGCCTCGACAAACAAAAAATGTAGAAGTTGCGGGGCCCTCTAAATGTATATATATTAAAAATACTTAGAATTCGGGACATGCCGTTTAGCAAATTTTACGGCCTTCCCCAAAATAACAATACATTAGTTGCTTTAGGCGCGTCTTAATAATTTATTTTTCTTAATTCGGGTGCACATTTATGTGACCCAAATCCAAATCTCAACCGAGTCGAGATATGTCAGTAACCACGGGTGCATTGATGTGACGTGGTTCGAGATATATTTTCACGACGTTGCAATTCTCGTAAAAAATAATAATAAAAGCGGTTAAGAGTTTAAAACTTGCACATAGGTTTAACATGTACAAAAATCAGATAATCAGGCCAAATATAACAGTTGAGCGACCGTGCTAGAACCACGGAACTCGGGAATGCCTAACACCTTCTCCCGGGTTAACATAATTCCTTATCCGGATTTCTGGTATGCAGACTGTAATATAGAGTCATTCTTTTCCTCGATTCGGGATTAAAATTGGTGACTTGGGACACCCTAAATCTCCCAAGTGGCGACTCTGAAATAAATAAATAATCCCCTTTCGATTGTCCTTTAATTGGAAAAAACTCCCCTTGTGCCCTCCCGGGTGCGTAAAAAGGAGGTGTGACAGGTACCATCCCTGAAGATAAGAAAAAAGATCATGCGCTTCGAAAAAAGGCTGCTCGGTATTGCTTAAAGCAAGGAAATCTTATCCGAAAAATGTTCGGTGGTCCCTTAGCAAGATGCTTCGGACCTTCTCAGACAGAATACGTAATGAGAGAAATACACGAGGGGCATTGTGGGAATCACGCAGGTGGAAGGTCATTGGTAAGAACCCTAATTAGGGCAGGTTATTACTGGCCTAAAATGGAAGAAGAAGCGAAAAATTTCGTGGCTAAATGTGATAAATGCCAAACGTACGCTAATAATATGCATAGACCTGCAGAGTTACTACATCCGGTCATTGCACCGTGTCCATTTATAAAGTGGGGGATGGATATCATGGGTCCACTACCACAAGCAAAAGGTCAGGTAAAATTTTTGCTCGTACTCACTGATTATTTTACTAAATGGGTGGAGGCAGGAGCATTCAAACAGGTGCGAGAAAAGGAAGTTAAAGATTTCATTTGGCGGAATATCATATGCCGATTCGGTGTGCCAAAGGAAATCGTGTGTGATAATGGCCTTCAGTTTATAGGCGCTCAAATCACAGAGTTCTTTCAAAGTTGGCAAATCAAAAGGATTACATCCACACCTTATCATCAGGTGGGTAATGGGCAAGCTGAGTCAACAAACAAAGTCATTATCAACAATTTAAAGAAGCTTTTAGAGAAATCCAAAGATAATTGGCTAGAAGTGTTACCTGGTGTTTTATGGGCATACCGCACAACAGCAAAAACAAGTACAGGAGAAACACCATTTTTATTGGTTTATGGAGCTGAAGCTTTAATTCCAGTTGAGATAGGAGAGCCGAGTACAAGGCTACACATGCGTCAAAAGAATCTAATGACGAGGAAATGCGTGTAAATCTTGATTTACTTGAAGGAAGAAGAGAAGCTGCACTAATAAGAATGGCAACACAGAAGCAGGTCATAGAACGATACTATAACCAAAAAGCACGCCTCAGATTCTTCAAAATTGGGGACTTCGTGCTCGAAAAGGTTTTTCAATCAACAAAGGCAGCTAATGCGGGGAAATTAAGTCCAACATGGGAAGGACCCTATAAAATTCATGATATTGCAGGAAAAGGAGCATACGAGCTGGAAACAATGGATGGCAAGATACTATCTTCACATTGGAATGTTGTTCATCTGAAGAGATACTATTTCTAAGGAATACCCACGGTCAGGTATCCATATTTTTGAATTTAATTTTTAAATTGTTAAAATTTTACTAATAATTTTAGATGATAGGCAAAAAGCTAACCCGTACTAAATGATGAGTCACGACACTGCAAGGCACGTGGAATAAATTAAACTTCCTGGCCTAAGGTTACAATTATTCTGATAGAAATTCAAATGGGTTAAGCAATCTACATCTATAATCATACCTCCGAGTCTCGTATGTTTTTTCTTTTCAGGGAAAGGACCAAATGAGAGGAACAATCAAGTGCTCGAGGCTTCATACTTCAACGCTCAAACACTTAGGGGACTATATAATATACACGGGCATGTGTATAAAGAAGGCAAAGAAGATTGGGAAATAATCAAAGATCAAGCCTGAAAAGTTCACTCATTGAATGAGTCAAGTGCAGAGCAAAGTCACGAGCTAAGGTAGAAAAAAAGTCGTACCATAATTAGGGTAAAGGCAATGTACTGAAACGGGTTATAAATAAAAACCTCGTATTTATTTTTCTTTTTTAAATCTGTTACAAGAAAAACAGTTACGAGAAAGTTATAGATGTAAGTCAAATACGTGCAAAGTGTTATTCAAAACTAGACAAAGTTCAAATAAAAACTTGTTAAAGTTATTTCAAAGAAACACGTGTATTCCTATTTCTTTTATCGTATGTTAACACCATTATAAAGTTGAGACGTCTTCTTCATTAAGTGTCGAATATAAAAGGGTCCTCTTTTATAAAATTCATGACTAATTTGAATATTCATGAAGTTAACAAAAACATTTTTGAAGAATAAAAATGCAAATTATTCTATAAGTCCTTAGAAATAGAGGCAAGAATAAACAAAATGGAAGTTCAAAATAATAACAAGAAACTTCTTAATATTAAAAAGCTTAGACTAAGTATGAACTTAGTCATAAAATTGTTTAAACATGTTGCCCTATAAAAGGTCCGAGGACTTGAGTTTCCAAAACAAACCCTTAAATGAGACCAAGGGTGTTAACCATAATTTTCCAAAAAAAAAACACAAAGAACTTCAAACAACTTAAAAATTTGTCACTGAGAAGATGGAGGGACTACAACAGGTGCATCAATAATAGCGGGCTCAACTTGGCTTGTAGCAGCGAGCTCAACTTCGCTTGAAGGAGTGGGGATACCCGTATCAACTTCAACATTTGTGGAAGCTTCGGCCACGGGAGAAGGAAAATCTTGGTTTGCTGAGCCTTCTCAATAGTTTCATTGATTTTAGCTAACTCAGATTCCAAGTTAAAATTCTCTTGGCTAGCATCAACAAGGGTATCACGGCGAGAATTCAAAAATGCCCAACTCACTTCGATGGCAGATTTATCCTCAAGGATCTCATAATCATTTTCCCAGTCAGCAATTTCATTCTTTAATTTTTCATTCTCAGCCAAGGCAGATTCAAAAGAAGCTTGAAGAGAGGCATGGGAATTCTCTAAGGAACAAACCTTATCAGAAAAAACTCGGAGGTCTTCTTGGGCTTGAGTTAAATTCTGCACGATCTCACCAACATAAGCTTCTTTCTCACCCAAGAGAGTCTTCAACTCTCTAATCTCTTCACTAGCCTTGGACATAGAGAAAGAAGTATCAAGACGACATTTTCTTTATCTGCTTGTAGGGGTGTTCATAAAAACCCGAAAAACCAAATCAAACCGAAAACCAAACCAAACCGACCAAAAAAACCGATATTTTTTGGTTTGGTTTTGTTTTGGTTTTGAATTTTAAAAATCGATCAAATTTGGGTTGGTTTTTGTTTTAATCAGAAAAAACCGGAAAAAAATCGAACCAAACCGAATATAGGATTAGCTATTTCAAATTTATTATTACACTTATATATATGTATATTTTTATACAAAGTTTCAAAAAAATTATGGTAAATGTTAATAATTCGCACTTTCAGTATAGTTCTTTACCTTTACATTCTAGTTTGATTGTTAGATTTATTTTATTAAGTGTAAGAATCCATTTTGTGTTAAAAATAATATATTTTTAATTGAGTCCTTAAATTATTCATCACTATTTGATTAAATTATCATCAATATATCTTGGTAAATAATAGATTTCTCAAAGGGCAATTGATTTGATAGTGTTACGTTGAAAATGTGGTCGCCAGAATATGTGTTTGGTAGTGTATGTCTTATATTTAAGAAAAAATCGACCAATAACCGAAAAAACCGAAAAACCGACAAAACACGACATAAACTGAATCGAGGAAAAACCGAATTAATTGGTTTGGTTTGGTTCTAATATTTGAACAACCGACTTACTTGGTTTTGTTTCTTTTTAGGGAAAAACCGATCCAAACCGAACCATGAACACCCCTATCTGCTTGACTTGAGGAAGCCTTTTCAACTGCCAACTCCGAAGTTAAGGCTCGTACCTGCTGCTCCAAGGTACTCTTACTTAGTTCTAAGTATTCCACATCAATCTGAAGACTTTCATAATGTTCCTTCCAATTTTACGCCTCGAATTGATAGTCACACACTAATTGCTCTAAGAGAGTAATCCTTTTCATCATCTCCGTGCCGATGAGATTGGCCTGAAAAAGGGAAAATGAAAGGGAATGAGAATCCCAAAGATAGAAAAATGACAAAGTAAAAGTTTAAAAAAGTGAAAGGAATACCTTTAAAGAAGCATGCACAATGTCATTCATCAAGGTCAATGAACTATGGCTCTCTCAATAGGACCAATTAAGGGCTTTAGCCACACATCTTCTTGACCCGATTTCTTCAAAAGATTGCCCTCAGCGAGGACTTCAATAATCACTTGCCTCATAGCACTACTCCTACTTGAGGAGCCAACCTTAGCACGGTGAGTAAGTGGAGGAGGAATTATCGAAGGTAGAATGGTAGAGGTAGTAAAAACAGCCTGGGGAGGAACAGAAATAGTCGAGATCGGCAAAGAAGGAGTCACAGATACGGGAGTAGAAAAAGAAGACAGAAGTGTTTCATCAAAAACTGGGCCTAAACTTTCACTACCAAACCCGCTGATAAAAAGCTGCTCAACAAAGTCATGAGCAGCAGCGGGAGCAACATCATCATCATCAGGAATCACAACCGGGGCCTCAACAGACTCGGTAAGAGGAATAGAATGGTGGGGAGATGCTTATGCTTCTTCATCAGAAATGATGCGTCTACGAGCCCGTGGCCTTGTTACCAAAGAGCCCCTGTCTTCTTCTTCTTTAGAGCCTTGGTCATCAACGACTTTTCTTTTCGATGAAAAACCCCAAGATTATTTCTTGGGCCCTTTCCAAAGAGATACGAGAAGCCACGACCGCCTCGGCAGTAACTCCTCGAATAGCAAATCCTGATAGAAAGAAGGATTGAAATAAGTTCAGGAGGAAACAATATGTAAAATAAAATAAAAAAGCTCTTACCATGAGTTTTTACTTTCCAACCAAATCGTTGGGAAAGGGTCTTCCAAGATCTACCATCCATTGGTGCAATCTTCAACAGCTTGTCTACTCAATCACGAAAATTGAGAACATCTTCCACAACTCTCATGGTTGCTGAAAAAGAAAAGCAATATTAGAAAAATCAACAAAATTGAAGAAAAAGGTACGAGAAATTTAGAAGACTCACGTGCAAAATTTCACTTCTCAGGGAAGGGAACGTTCTCATAACCCACTAAACCAACAGTAGAGCAGCAACAAACCTGGCATACCAGCCACGGTCTTTATCATCTTCAGGGCTAACTAGAATTCTTTTGCTCCTGGCTACTAGTGTAAAAACACCATTGCGAAAGAGTCTATGGGAGTAAAGGTGAATCAGATGCGGAAATGTAAAAGGCACACTGGTTGTTGGTCAAATGCCTCAAACTGGCGACATACCTCCATATTATTGGGCCAATTTGACCTAAGCAAACATAAAGAAAATGACAGAACTCGAGAATAACGGGATCAATAGCAGGTTTGAATCCTAAAGTGAAAGGGTACGTATAGATAAATGAAAATCTGGTTAAGTAGGAGGTAATTATTTGATTCTGATTGGGAATAATGATAGGAAAGTCATGATCCCAATGGCAGTCTCTACGAACTAAAGAAATCAAACCTTCAGTAATTTGAGTGGGATAGATATCAGCACGATCTAAAGAAGATACCTGATTCCTAAGAGACTCTTTGACATTATAAAAAGATAGTTCCGCAGGAACTATCTCCTCTACTAAAGGTTCACGAAAGAGGTTCAGAAGGTTCTTTACCCCTAGAAGAAGATCTTAGTGAAAGAGAACCCCTAGTTCTAGAAGAGGGGCCATAACCAGGTGAAGGAACAGAAGAACCACATACAGATGAAAATCGTAAATTACGGAGCCTACCTCCTCTTCTGCTCCTATTGGGGGCATTAGGGAAGTTATCAACTATGGGGACCCTTCTAGGGTTAGGGTTTGATAAAGACATGATAGTACGTGGAAGAAGCAAACAAAGATTTGAGAAATTAGATGATCAGAAAACTTTATGTGGTAAAGACAAAGAAGAAAATTATATTTATACTAAGAAGCAACCATCAAAGGAAAATGTGCAATGATGGAAGGACCGTAATAATGATAACTGACACTTCGTGAACAATGAAGCCGTGAAAAAGCCTTAAAAAGTGTTGCAAAACTGCAGAACCAATGAAAAGGTGACACGAGTGAAGAATATTAAATGGAAGTGACAATTGAAGCATCGATTCTGTCACAGTGTTAATGGTGACAAAAATTCTCGTTTTAATGAAATCTACTTCCCAAATATTCAATTGATGAATAAATGGCAAGTGGGGGGACTATCTATATTGGAAAAAATTGAGTTTACATATTAAAGTGGTATAAAGATGACGTGTCATGACACGTATACTGGTCAAAGAGTTATGATTGGCAAAGAGGCACGAGTTGCAACAGATACGAGCAGAGGTAAAGAAAGAGGCACGAGCGGTTATTCAAAAGACTCAACGTCTGTACCTATTTAAGTCCAAGAATCAAGGGGAACGAATCTGACAGTTCATGGGAGTACACATACAGTATTTAATGAGCCTTAAATACTAAAAGCGTTAGAGAATCTGTATTAAATACAATAATTATGTAACGTAGCATTTAATGTCTTTAATTATCTATAATGGCCTTATTATGACAAAGGCAAAACGCATATCTCCAAAATAGCTATAAAAGGGAGAGAATGGATCAATTGTAACGACACGAAATACTATCTGAATATATTGGTTTACTTGTTTTCTCCTGATTATATCATTGCTAGTAAAATTACTTTCTTCTATACTTTCTTTGATTATCAGTAACTCGAATTCTTCTAAATTCTCGTTTTGACCGAAATCCCACTTTTTGGTTAAACAATACACTCATATTGTACTACTGTCGATTTATTGTAGAGGGAATACTTCCCATGTTGTGAAAGTTTCCAATTGCAAATCAATTTCAGTGTCATATCACATACTACAATTTTGTGTATTTTACACTCGAAGAATCCTATCTTAGTGGTCCGTGTTAAGTCTAAGAATTCGATTTAGCTTACAAAATTCTTGAACCGAGCAAACACGTCTTTACACATGGGTGGCAAATGGGCGGGTCGAAAATGGCTAATGTAAAAAATAATAAATTATTCGATCCGAACTATATTAATTAATACGGATAAAAAACGGATTAGTCGGCCGATAAAATAGATATCCATGACTTCTTGAATAAGATTACTTTAGGGAGTTCGAATTCCTAGTTTCCAAACTTGATGAATCTCCAATATGAGTCTTTGCAGATGTAAAAAGTTAAACCCATTGGTTATCCATTTTTTAGGTGGATAAAAATGGATAATCTGGATCTTATTCATATTTGACCCATTTTCAAAAATTCATTATCCAACCTATTTTTTAGGGGATAATATCGATGATTAATTGTTTTTATCCATTCTATCACCACTAGTAGCAATTGTTATAGTACGATAACTTATTACTATCAATTAACAAGCCAACACGAAATCTGTGGTGGTGCCAGGAATTTTATCAATCAAGGGATTAATAAAAGTCCGAAAACTCCATAAACTGATAGCCTGTTTGGCCAAGCTGGAGAAATCAACTTATTTTGAGAAGTGTTTATTTCAAAAGTGCTTTTGAAAAAAATATCTTTGGAGAGAAACAGTTTGTGTTTGGCTAATCACTTTGAAAAGTACTTTTGAGCAATAATTTGTGTTTGGCCAAGCTTTTCAGAAAGTGCTTTTAAATATCAAATTACGAATAAGGACATGAATAGATTTATTTAGTAGTTAATATTATAAGTAAATAAATAATCTCAAAAATTTGTTATTACATGCAATAATTAAATCTTTTCATTTTATTTAAGTAAAATATGAAAATAAAATTAAAAAGTACTTAATTCTTTTAATATAAGTTAAATATATTAAAAATCATTCAACAAATATAAAAGCATTCACCCCTAAAGTTACTATATATTAGAAAGTTATTCTAAAAGATAACAACAAATACTTATATATTAATATCCTAAGAATTAGGTTTAACGATTATTTTGGTATATACTATATTTTGTTAAGGGTATTTTTGATAAGAAGAAAAGTCAAAACTGCTTCTACGTCTGCTTTTGGGAATAAGCTATTTTGTTCTGCTTCTTAGAAACTGTTTCTGCTTCTTCCCAAAAGTACTTTTTTCCCCCAAAAAGCTTGGCCAAATGATCGCAGCGGACTCAACCTAAGGAAGAGTGGGCGCTAATACTTTTACCCAATAGCGGTATCGGGGTCAATTTTTCACAGGGAGCTTCAATTTGGAGTTGAGTGTTTGTATGGTCTAGGACTATGTTTTAGCTCCTAATTGATTTTCTAACATTTTTGGTTTTCTTTTGATTATCAACTACAATATAGCAACTACAAATTTAAAGCTAAGTTAGGCTAAGATATTGATTCTAAGTTGTATGCAATATAGAGAAAGACACTAGGGTCGTGGCATGCATCTAGGTGGTCAACTAACGGGTAGAGATTCCTAATGCAAGAATGATGAATATGGGACTTATGCTATAACCGTTGCACTTTTGCACCCACTCTCACACCTCTCGGTAGAGAGAGTGATTTTGCCCAATTGACTCTCTCGAGACCAATTGGGTAGGCCAATTTGCCCAAGCAACTTATGGTTCAAGTTGGGTAATTACTCTCTCGAGGTTTAACCCGTTAATTGGGACTACCATTCTCATGGGTCCATCCCAATTCCTTGTTGGAATTAATCTTGGAACCATAGACTCTCTTTCTCAAGAAGAGTCAAGACTCACTAAGCTAGACTTAGTGTTTGCAACCACCAAATCTTAATGAAAACATAAGATTAATCCAAATAATAAATACCCAACATCATTCATGCACTAAACAATCACACCCATTAATTACCCATACTAGGGTTGAGCCACAACCCTAGCTAATGGGTTTAGCTAGCCATAATAGAAACAGAAATTGAAGAAATAATAGATGAAATTGACATAATAATTAAATACAATGTTAATCTACTCAATTCCACGTTAATACTAGAAGAAGTTGCCCAAAATAGGCTAAAACCATGAAATCTCGAGTTCAACTGCTATATGATACGAAACCAAAACTCCAAAAAAACTGATCCTAAAAAGTAAAATGTTCTATTTGTACTACATAGGAAAAATTGGACAAAAATACCCCTGAGGGTCTGGCGCGGACCGCACACAAATGACGCGCGGCCGCGTAGGGTTTTGGGTCTTCATATCTTGCTTCTGGCACTGGGGACGCGAACCGCACAAATGTGACGCGCGGCCGCGTGAACTTCATCCACACGGACCACACTGATTAGGTGTGCGGCCGCGTGCGCTTTTGCCTTGAATGATTGAGTCTCTAACACTCTTAGGTGCGGACCGCGTGAAAAGGGGCGCGGACCGCGCATCTTGACTTAAAAATGGCATGGCCTCTGAACTTTCCTACGCGGCCGCGTGGCAAAACAGTGCGGACCGCGCAGGTTGACCTTGAAAATGCCCAACCTCTGAACTCTCCTGTGCGGCCGCGTGACAAAACAGTGCGGACCGCACAGGTGATTTTGTTCCCCCTTTCAGTTGTCTTTTGACACTTGGCAGATTTCACTCCTTTTTGAGCCGATTTTTGGTATTTGTTATCTTGTCATTCAAACCTGCAATCAAGCGCAACTTGTAAGCATTTTGGGACAAGTTTATAGCAGTTAATGCACAAAGCTTAGGTAAGAATGGGTATAAAACATGTAAAAATCATAGTTATCACCAAACACCTCAAGTTAGAGGGGAAAAAGTGCTTTTGGAAGAAAGAAAAAAAAGCACTTTTGGCCGGTGGCGGAGACAGGACTTCTACTAATTAAGGGGGTTCAAAAAAGAAAAAAGTTAAAAAATTTAAAGAGATTGTAGCTGTTAGGAATTGAAGCAATGACATCTTAATAGGTTTGAACTTCCTTGACCACTAACTATGCTTTTGGGCTATGTGAAGGGGATTCAAAACATAATATATAGAGGTAAAGACCAGATTTTGCCTTATATACATAGTGTAACTTTTCGGCGAAGAAGGTTCGTGTGAACTCCCTTGCGCCTCCCTAAATGTGCCCCTGCTTTTGGCCTCCTGAGAAGCTTGGCCAAACTAGCTATGAGATTCAAACTTGTGATCCTAAAACAATTCAGAAAACGACATTTATCACTACACTTGAAATTTTCCTTATGAAAAGAAGCTTAAATGATTTATATATTTAGATAAAAATATTTTTACCTATATATTTATTGACGAAATGGATACAATCCGCCCCTGCATGACATGCTCCAAATTTTACTCATTGTACATATTTATGCAAGTGGTAAAAAAAAAAAGGAAATATTTAGGCAAAAGCAAAGCAAGCAAACCCTCGGATTAAATGGCATAAAATGATGAAAATGTCTGAAACTTCTCATGACAAGAAATCGAGAAAATTACGACAAACATAGGTTACTTAAGGACCTTGCCAAATTCAAAATTAGAACTTGTTAACAAAAAGAGTGACTTTAATTATGTGACCAATTTTTACCCAATTAAATCATCAATAAGTTCGTTTGCTACCCCCTTTAACTATTCTTGGAAGCCAAGCCAAAACCCATGTTTAATTTGTACCTTTGCCAAATTAGTACGTTTTCTTAGCCACTTATATAATACCACATAAAACTCTTTACAGGAAAGACTTATAATTGTGATCTTATGGTTGCCACTTTGCAATTCCATACAACTGGAACCCATAATCTTAATAGAATATTCTGATGGTGTATTTTGGTCATTTTCAGACTGATAGTGGACTAACGTCTTCACGTGCTAATACTTTTGACCATAGGGGTTATTACTAACCTAACAAGGAAAAATTTAATCTTCTTTATATGGTCATTATCAGGGGATAATATTTTCTATTATATTCTATGATTTTTGAAATTTTCAAAGTTAGCAGTGAGTAAAATATCACTAGATTTGTAGAGGAAAACTAGTACATAATAATATGGATACTAATCCATATGCATACAAAATTCTTCAGGATTTATCGTATTTTGTTTCGCTAGTTATTAATATAGTCGCAATAAAATATAAACTATATTTTAAAGATCACAGCCTATGACCGCACCAAAGAAATTTCTTTTAATAAACGTATAAAAGAGTGCTCTTAACTTTCTTCTAGATCATAGTTAGTAGTTCTCGAATAAGAGATATTCTTGTTTTCATCTCAAGGAAAATTAAAACATAAGCAAATTAAAAGTAATTTGTTATGTTATCATTTTCATTACTCGAGATGAATTAATTCGGTTTGATTTGTTTCAATTAAAGCTTCTCATAATGTGACTCAATATGTACTAACTGATTTTTCAGAACTATAGTGGGATGGTGGGACCATTCGTTGTGCATGACTAATGATGGATTATCTCTAGATTAAGGTAACAAAGATTGTGTTAAGTTAAATCAAGTGAGATTTGCAAAAGAACGACTTTTGCTAAGCATGTTTTTCAAGTCACGTTATATGGAGACATGTTCCCTTTCGTCTACCGAAGGGAAATACACGGCGCCGCTGTTTTTGATTTTGCCCCCCCTTGAATCCCCTGTTTCAAAAGTTTGATACTGTAATTTCCAATTATTTTTGCCTAGATGTTTTGGGCACGTGCGACGGAGAAGCCCAGATGCCCGATCAGGAGGTGTGAGCGATTGGCCTTGGATGATTCAAGAAGAGGGAGATGACGGCCTATGAAGTATTGGAAAGAATTTATCAGGCGTAACATGGCGTGACTTCAGATTTTCGACGACATGGCCCTTGATAGGAAGATGTGGAGGTCGAGCATTTGGATGTTAGGATAGGAGGTAACTGATAAGGTTCGTCCATGGGGGATGCTGGTCTGATAATGTTGGCTCCTAGGCTGCTACCGATTATTGTTGTGCCCACACTATTCTTTTGTTTTTCATAGTATCAGACTTTATTCACTGGTTTTTGTTATTATTTCTCATCTATTTACTGGTTCTTATGATGTTGTTATTGCTCATATGGTTTTGTTGATGGTACTAACATTTTGTCTCTCTCTTGTCTCTTTTCGTTTTCTTGAGCCGATGGTTTTTCGGAAACAGCCTCTCTATCCTCCGGGATATGGGTAAGGTTTGTGTATACTCTACCCTCCCCAGATCCCACTTGTGAGAACTCACTGGGTTGTTGTTATTGTTATTGTGTTTTGCCTAGTTTAAGTATAAGTTCTTCCAAGTTACTGGAACAGTAAAAAAGCAGTTCGATATACAAAATATTTCGTGTTCACGTAGTGTTCGGGGAAGAGTTGTACTCCTAGGACTGTGATGTGATGTAGACAGTTTACGTTAATACAACATGAGTGACTCATTCTACGATTTGTATTAGTGACATATAAATCACACGAAGACAAATTTAATGGAATAGTAATTTCTGAAAAGAAAATAAGATGAGAAACAGCTCCGATTAAAATTTCGCGCCAGGGAATTTAAACAGTCAAAAGGATAAAGAGGGAAGATTCAGAAATGGCGGGGTTCTCAAAAAAAATCCAGAAAATTACTCATTGTGGATTGGATGTTCTTTTCTTATGAATTTAAATTATACTCATAATTTCTCTAAACTTTTTTACACCATCAAATTATTTTTCTTTATTGCAAGAGGTAACTTAGAATATTTTAATGATTAATACGTTTGTATTTTAAAGAGATATACGTGTAGGTAATAGATATATTTTAAAAGATTTAATAGCATAAAAAAATAATATAAATATTTTTTACACCAGTATCTTCCTTTTTACCCTCTTGTAAAATACCTTCTTTTTGGCCGTCCAAAACGTAATATCCACGTCAAAATCTTAGTGGGTCCAATTCTCATTCGTTTGATCTCTCTTTGTTTTGATGACAACTGACATGCTTTGCCCCCACCGTCTGATTTGGCGGGAACATAATGCCACTCTTTTTCCCGCCATTGCTTCGAATTAAAGCCGGCAAGTAGTTAGTCAACTGCCGCAATTGTCTTTGTAACTGCTTTTGCCGCGCCGTTATCTGACCTCCCACTGGCTGTTATCCACGTCGATGGAATTAGGGGTGTCAATGAATATTTGAAACCGACCGAACCGTACCGCATCGAATCGATTCTTAGGTTTTTTTTAAAAAAATCGTAGGTTTTATATAAATTAATAATCGTACCGATAATTAGGGTAGGTTTTCTATTTTACAAAAATAAACCGAAAAAATACCGAACCGTACCGAATAAATTTTACATGTGAAAAATATATTTATAGAATAAGCTTAAAACTAATAAAACATTAAATTTTTCATTGGGCCTTGAAATTATGAAAATGGTTATAAGCCAACAAGTAATTAAATTCAAAATACTAATTCCTAAAACCTATTATCCTACTTATACTTAAACTAAGTTATTACAAGTATCTTTATTAAGAAGACACAAAGTATTCCAGCAATTATGAGTATCAAACTATAATGTATTGAATATGTTTCCTTTCATATAATTTAGATTTATCTTTTTGAATATTTAATATAGACTTTATTCTTAGTCTCACCTTGATTAATATTTTTCCACTGATTTATATTTGCTTTGCTTTTACTTGGTTTCTTTTATGTTGTTGTCGAATAGTTGATGTATCCATACTTTAGCCATCTTTCATGTTTTTTAATTCATCACCATTTAAATAGTAAAAATGTCTAGAGAGTTTTGCTAAGTTCTATAAAGAACGCATGTTATTGCATTCTATTTTTACTGGTGAATTTTACATGACATTTAAAAAAATACCAAAAATTAACCGAACCATACCGATACCGAAGTGAAACCGACATGATTGGGACGGTTTCGAAAAGTCTAATTTTGGTTATGCATAATAGAATAACCGAAAAATTGGTATGATACAGATTTTATAAAATAACCGGCCGAACCGAACCATTGACACCCCTAGATGGAATCAAAGAATTCACACTTTCAAATCGGAGCATAAATTTTACTTGTAAAAATTTATTAAAATTGTACTCCTTCTGTTTCAAAAAGATTGCACTATTTTTTATTAGTCTGTTCCAAAAAAATGACACATTTCAATATTTTCTTAATATGAAATATTTATAATTATACAAATACTATGACAGGTTTCAAATCATAAGTTTCAATAGTTTTAACGTCACAAAAAAATTATGGCGTATTTAAGACCACATATCTCAAAAGTCTTCCCTTATTTATTAAAGTTTGTAACAAGTCAAACTAATACAATCTATTTGAAACACACGGAGTAATAAATAGTATTCCCACCGCTCCACTTTAAATGATTTTTTGGCTCTTTTAACACATATTAAAAATTTACCTTTTAGCATTATTTAATAATAAAATTGACCATATTAACCTTAATTTGCTTATTGGAAATATACCAAACTACTCCTAGGCTCTTTGCTACAAATACAACTTTGTAAAGAAAAAGTTAATTCTTTCTTGATATTTGAAAGAATCAAATATAGTGGACCATAAAAAAAATCCAAAAAATTACTTGAAGTGGACCGATGTTATGTCGAGGAAGAAGCAAATCCTAAAATAGAGAAGATAAAGAACACCAAATTTTAACGTGGAAAACCCTTCAAATAGAAGGTAAAATCACAGGATCACAAAGATCCAAAAAAGCTCCACTATAACAATAAGAGGGTTACAAAATTTCTCCAAATTGGCTACACAGCAAGTGCCAAACACGGAGCAACAATTGCAACAACTAATCAATTGAAGAAAGAGGGAAATCTACAAAAACGAAGCTGTTGTTCGAGGCTCGAAATCATATGTTACAAGCCTCAAATCTGATCTTCACCATTCAAATCAAAGATAAAGATGTTATGAATACTCAGTCAAAATTTCAACCCGATCCAACAGTTAATGAATCGAAAAATGCGATTTGAAGTTGGCTAGTCGGAACAAAAATCTGCAGCAACAGAAATATTTTTCTTCGCTCTTCTCTCTTGATGAAAGCTCTCTCAAAAATCACTCTTATGTGCTTAAGTCTTTCAAAGACTTCTACCAATGAGCATGGAATAATTTTCCTAGGTTGTCCTATTTATAGATCATGAGTGGTGTTTTCTCTTAAAGCCAAAACCCACTCAAAATAGGAACAAAAACCGAATCCAATTCCGAATAGGAATAGAGACCAAAAGAGAATAGGATTAGGTCATTGGGCCTTTGGCTGGATAACATGGGCACGTGCCCAACAAACTCCCCCTTCAGCCAAGGGGCCAAATGTGTCTTCAAGTAGAGGAACTATTGACATGCTTCATGGCTACCAATTTTCTGCAAAACACATGCTTATCTGCAAGCTTAACTACGAAGTCCTCAGGCTGCTCCATATAAATCTCCTCATCTAAATCACCATGAAAAAAAACAGTCTCGACATCCATATGCTCGACCTCTAAATCTAGACTTGCAGATAAGCCTAGAACCACACGAATAGAAGACATCATCACAACAGGGGAGAAAATTTCATCAAAGTTAACTCCCTTCTTCTGGCCAAAACCTTTAACAACTAACCTCGCCTTGTATCTAGGCGTGGGGTGTGGTTATCTTGCTTTATTCTAAATATCCATTTGTTAGATAAAGCTCTCTTACCTTTCTGCAATTTCACTAACTCAGATGTGTCATTCTCATGGAATGACTTCATCTCATCTTCCATGACTTTGATCCACTGATCTTTGTGAGTATCTTGCATGGCTTCATCATAATTCTTAAGTTCTCCCATGTCAGTCAAAAGTGCGTACTCATCAGGAGGATAGTGCATGGATTTTTGCTTCTCCCTTGTAGATCTTCTAAGAGAGAGGTTTCAGGAGCATTCGAAGTAGTTACCTGAGCAGGAATTGGTTGCTGATCAACCACAACTTCATCAACTGGAGCATCCATAACATCTACACCATGATGACCATTATGATCTTGATCACTATCTACATCATTGCTTGGGTTCCTTCATGTGCAATAGGTGCCTTAGTAATAGAAATTGGATCAATATCAACTAAGCACTCATTACTCTGAGAATCTATCTTCTCAACTTTGTCAATATCTTCTATAGTCTGGTCTTTAAAGAATATTGCATCACGACTTCTAATAAGTTTATTGTCAACTAGATCATAAAAATGATACCCAAACTCATCTTGGCCA
Organism: Nicotiana tabacum; assembly: GCF_000715075.1. NCBI lineage: Eukaryota > Viridiplantae > Streptophyta > Magnoliopsida > Solanales > Solanaceae > Nicotiana > Nicotiana tabacum. Next base: position 17,469,457 of record NC_134080.1, read on the forward strand.
TAATCGATAAAGATACACTGCTTAGTTTTGACATTCAGTTTCGATCTCTCATCTTTAGGAACATGCACACAAACTTTACACCCAATAACTCTTAGGTGATCATAAGAAACATCTTTGGCAAATCAAACTCTGTCTGGGACATCATCATCTAAAGCAGCAGCATGAGACAAATTTATAACATAGGCAACAGTGTTAAGTGCTTCTGCCCTAAATATATTTGGAGGTTTAGCCTCTAAAAGTAAGCATCTAACTCGCTCAACTAAAGTTCTATTCATTCTCTCTGCCAAACTATTCAATTGAGGTGTCTTGGGCGGAGTTTTCTGATAACGAATTCCTTGTTCCTTGCAATAGTTATCAAAGGGACCACAATATTCACCACCGTTGTCAGTGCGAATACATTTCAATTTCTTCCCCGTCTGTCTCTCAACTAAGGCCTGAAATTCCTTAAACACGCCAAATGCCTGATCTTTAGATTTTAAAGGATACACCCAGAGCTTACGAGAATGATCATCAATGAAGGTCACAAAGTAAAGTATGCCACCTTTTGACTTTACTTTAAAAGGACCACACAAATCAGAGTGTACTAGCTCCAATAAATCGTGCTTTCTTGAGGGAGAATGGCTATGAAAGGAAACCTTTTCTCTTCCAACTAAACAATGGCCACACCTTTTCAGCTTTGCTTGTTTCAATCCGAAAAACAAACTTTTCTTAGCCAAACACGTAATCCCCTTATCGCTTATGACTCAATCTCTGTGCAACAATTCTACTTTCCACCAGATTTATTGAGTCATTAAGAATAGAGCCCCGTGTCACATATAAATAACCGGACTTGACTCCGCGAGCCACTACTAACGAGCCTTTGACTTACTTCTACTTTTATCTCTATTCCTCGAGCCTCTTGTTCTATCTCTCCCCCGGTCTTCTGTAACCAAGATATCTGCTTGTGAGGACGAACCATGAGATTTTCTCCTTACTTCCTCGTTCAACACACCACTCTTGGCACATTCCATGGTCACCTTACCTCCAGGAGCTGAATTTGTCAAAGAAACATGAAGAGCTTCCAAGAGCCTGAGAGAGTATTAAGAAGCCAAAGTCCTTGTATCTCATCATCAAAATTAACTCCCATTCCAGACAGATGATCAAGAACGCCCTGAAAATCATTTATGTGATCAAGGATAGGGTTGCCTTCCTTGTATTTAAAGGTCATCAATTGCTTTAGCATGAACAACTTGTTGTTCCCAATTTGAAGAGCCTCTAGCTTTTCCCACAATGATCTCTCATGTATCTCGTTCACAATATGGTTGCGAACATTATATTCAACCCATTGGCGTATATATCCACATGCTTGTTGGTGCTCGAAATTCCAATCTTCATCGGATATACTCTCGGGTTTATGAGCTGCAAAAACGAGTAGATGCATCTTATTCACGAACAACAAATCTTTCATCTTGCTTCTCCAAACATTATAATTTTTCCCATTTAAACATACCATCTTGCTCATATTCGCATCCATTCTGTAACAACCCGGATAAATAACTAAGGCTCTGATACCACTATTATGTCGAGAAAGAGGCAAATCCGAAAATAAAGAAAGTAAAGAACACCAAATTTTAACGTGGAAAACCCTTCAAATCGAAGGTAAAAAACACGGGATCACAAAGATCCAAAAACTTTCACTAACAATAAGAGGGTTGCAAAAGTTCTCCAAATTGGCTACACAACAAGTGCCAAACACGGAGCAACAATAGCAACAAGAGCAACAACTAATCAATTGAACAAAGAGGAGAATCCACAAAAACGAAACTGCCGTTCGAGGCTCGAAATCAGATGCTACGAGCCTCCAAATCCAATCTCCACTGTTCAAATCAAAGACCAAGATTTTTATTCCGACCAACCAACTTCAAATCGCACTTTCCAATTCGTTAACCGTTGGATCGGGCTGAAATTTTGACTGAGTGTTTGTACAACTTGATCTTTGATTTGAACGGTGGAGATCGAATTTGGAGGCTCGTAGCGTCTGATTTCGAGCCTCGAACAACAACTTCATTTTTGTGGATTCTCCTCTTTTTTCGATTGATTAGTTGTTGCTCTTGTTGCTCCGTGTTTGACACTTGTTGTGTAGTCAATTTGGAGAATTTTGTAACTCTCTTATTGTTATAGTGGAGTTTTTGGATATTTGTGATCCCGTGATTTTTACCTTCGATTTAACGGGTTTTCCACGTTAAAATTTAGTGTTCTTTAATTTCTTTATTTTCGGGTGTGCCTCTTTCTCGACATAACAACTGAAGGATATAGAATTTTAAAAATTATATCTGTAACCTGTAAATACTAGATTCATCTCTGAACACTAAACCCTGTAATGCTAATTAAATGGAATTTAGTCCAAAAAATAGCTTGTAGTCGAGAAAATACAATTCAAACTATAACATTATCAATTTGAATTCCAAATAATCTTGTGATCGTTCCTGTTTAGGTAGTATTACAATTAACCATCACGGTCAGGTATTTTTACATTTACACGTTAATCTACCAGGATCTTCTTTTATTTAGATTTGAGATCGCTATTTCCTGTTACTTTTTATTTCTTTTATTTATTATTTGGAAGAAAAATGACTGCAACAAGAAAAGAAAAAGGATTTTTGTTAGAATATACAAGAGAACATATTAAAGAGGAAGATTGAAGTTTGAAAATTGAAATCGTCTGGTGGAGCAGGGGATTAATTTATTAACGGCGTTAAAGGACGTGCCACGTCCGAGTAAATGGCAGAGACAACGGCCAATTAGGAACGTGTTTTCTGTACGGCATGCACGTGATTGTCGGATCAAGTTAGGTCCCATGTTTTAGGCGTATTTGCGACAACACCATTTAAGTTTGGTATATTTTTTTTTTTAGAAAGGAGTTTTTCTCCTTTTTCTCTCCATTAAGAGAAAAAGTGGGAAAATGTTGGAAATTTAAGATACTATCCATCACTTAAAGCTAACTGAATGGACAATTATGATAATAAGTTTTTGTAAGAGACTCTTTTCTTTACTCAAACCCACAAAGATTTCATTCACATGAATCCGATGTTATGGAGTAGATATTATTTTGGTGAACACCAATAAATTATTAATTGCAAATGCAAAAACTCGAATAAAATTTTGATACGCTTATGACCGATAATCTTTGCTCTTTTTTTTTTTTTTTAAAATCATTTGGTATTCAAAATTACTGATTAGATTAATCTAATATTACGTCATGTGAAGCTCATTAAAGTTGAAGCACTCTGTTTTCTATTTTGAAAGTTCGAACTTGAGATTTATTATTAAATGATAGAGTGATCAATCTCTACCCCTATTGCTTTCTTTCTTCCTAATAGTCCTAATCTGATACTCGATCTCTAAATTAATACTTCAATTTTCAGTATGTTCAACTGTAAATTTAACATTTTTGCCTACCCAATTTTTAACTAAATAATTTATACTCATGTATATACTCAATACTAGTCAAACTATATCCATTTGGGTCTAAATGAATGTGTATTTAACTAAAGGAATATTGTTTATGCTAGCGTATATCCGTTATTGTTTAGCCGCATTCCGTTCCCACCAACAACTTGGATATTAGAATTTTCTATAGTAATCAGTAAATTATTTTTAAAAACATCGTGCTAAATACAGGCCTGAGAAAAACAATTATAATTATACATTCTTTCAGATTGAGTAGAAAGCGTGCTTCCACGAACATATGTCAAGTAATGCTCGTGAGGTTGTATGCCATGACCAAATTGAATAATGCTATAGATAAACAGCTTGCAATCTTCATTCAATGTTTTCTTAAATACAGTGGTGGATCAAAACAATTTATCCACAACTGACTCGAAATATTATAGTATATAAAAAAAATTAACTATTCGATGTTTGGAACTTACTGACTCGATTACTTCAGATGTGCAATGTAAAAGTTTCACTATGAGTGCATGATTTAACGCTCTCTGCCAAAGGTGACAATATTACTAGGGTTTAAACTTGCGACTTTTAGTTTAGGCTAGAGGAACCTTTACTAGTAAAAAAAATATATACTTTGGAGAATCCACCCTCTTAATTCAGAACGTCTAAATCCTCAGAATACGATTTTAAATTTTTATTTTGAAAAATATGGATATCTTGAGGGACATGTAAATATTTCACTGACCATGATGTCCAAAATGCCTTCATGTCACGTGATTTAGGCAGTGAAATGAATTCATACTTTAGTACTATTTCAACTTGACAAAGAAAAGAAGTAAATGGGAGATGCTTCATTCTTTTAATACTGTCACTGCTCTTTTCCTAGTTAGGTATTGATGTTATGGAGACAATTGCGAAACCTAAGTTTATTACTAGAACGTGGAACGGTGAGGCAAACGTTCTATCAAGTTCATTTATCGTGATTAAAAAACATACATTTATTTATATGGGCGGAAAATAATTATATTTATATTATATAACAATAAAACTTTTGGTGTTGGGTTATTAAGTTAGGTGGATGTAGAATGAGGCTGCTGGAGTGACAGTAATGTTCTCGTGATGGTTTTTCAGCATTAAAGATTAATTGGGTGTTTGCCCATAAGTTTTGGAAGTTTTTTTCAAATATGCATTTGTTTATAGAATTAATCTAATTTTTGTGAGAATTTAAAAACCAAAACTTCAAATTCCAAATATACCTTAAAGACCTTTTTTTTGGGCCAAATCATTACCAATTGGGACGTTTTAGGTGGGGAAAAAAAGAAGAACTTTTAACATGTCAAAACTTACCCTAAAAAATATCCAAACACATTTTCAATTTTACATCAAACTTCATCCAAATTAGCTTTTCAAAAATATTTGAGAATCAGTGTCCAAACGGGTCCTAAGAATACAACAATTTATATAATTGGTTGAATCAAGTGATCGACGTTGGAAAAAAAATCAAGTGATTGAATTAATAAGAGATATAAGAATTCAAATAATTGTAAAGAAAAGTGATTCAAGTTCATCAAACTAATCATATATATAAGTTATTTTCCTCCATTTGGTTTGTACATTTTCCTTAAGGAAAACATTAACTTTTAACAATTTAGGCTAATCATTGAAGAATTTCTTTTTACGTACCAAAGATTCCTTCTTTAATTTGATAAACAGATCTATAAATGATATTTGCTCATACGTTAAAAGCTAGTAATCTTTTGCTTTAATTTTATGGGCTTAGCTGTTTGTACTGGAGACCTTTCTATAATAACAAACTTATATAATAACACCTTATTATAAAAGCTAAGCTTTTGCGGAATCAATTTTAATATTATATTAATATATATTCTTTATAATAATACTTTACTATAATATCCAAAAATATTCGGAACAAACGAGGTTGTTATAGAGAGATTTGACTGTACGATAGTTTGTGGTTAAGTATGACTATTTATGTGTAGCAGTTTTTACTTAATAAGCATCTTATTCTCCACCTCGAACTACCATTATTCTTTTATTTTAGTGTCTTTAATTATAAATTAATTCAGCTCTGCATGAAAGCTTTCGAACGTGTATCGTGTCAAGCATTATGGCCTTACACTTAAGTAGGTTACAATATATAGCTGTACAATTAATTACTATTTTTTAAAAACTATAATCTTGTGGTCCTCAGCAATTTGTATTGCTAACCCGTAACAAGCTAATTTTTAGCTGTTATGTGGCATCTCTTGGTAAATGAAGATGACGCGAAAATAAGACATCTTTAAAATATTATTTTTAAATTAAAATGATTATCCTTCTCATTAAGCTAATTGTTGATCACCTTACTATATTTTTATTTTTATTCTACTTTTATATGTCTTTTTGGCGTTGTCCCTTGTCTATATTTTTATTAATGTGATGCTTATACTTTCCTGAGCCGAAGGTCTATTGGAAATAATCTCTCTACCCTCACAAGGTAAGGGTTAGGTCTGCGTACATACTACCTCCCCAGACCTCACAGTGTGGGATAATACTGGGTATGTTGTTATTTAAAATTCCAAGTTCTAACTTGAAGTTGAATTTAGGAAATTTTTGATATTCAAAAAACTCCAGTATAAATTTTTGAGAATAAGTATATGGTTCTATTTGTAATTAACAAATTATTATCACACACCAAATAATCACGCCGTAAAACATGATAATATGATATATAGATGAAAATTGAGTTGATAGCCAATATAGTTGGTGATGTTCTATTTCCACGTAAATATTCAAAAAGAAGGAATCTCTGTATAATTATTCAAAAGATTGACATGTTTTTAAGTAATCACTTACCCAAAAAAATCAGTGTTTTAAAAAACCTTTTAATGTGTAAGGAATTAAGGCATACGAGTAAAACAAATCTAGAAATAGTAATAAAATCACAAACTAGTTAACATCCTTTCTTAGAAACCTATAGACCTATGGAAAATGAGTTTGAATGTAAAATTAGTGCAGAAAAAGGAAGCAAATTAAAAGTCATGTTAACCATTTGATTACAAAATAATTTAACTGCAATAACGGGTAAGAAATCTCATTACGCTTATTCTTAGATGATGTTAAGCAATGAGTTGATTTTAGAAAGGTGATATCTTTTCAAATTCCATACGATATTATAAGATTTTCCTTCTATTCATATTTTTGGAGAATCAATGTTTTTTGAAGATACACACACAACTTCGTAAAGACCAACAATTTTGAAAATAACGTTAATTAAATTTCCTTTAGTTTTCTTTTGGGTCAGATTCCTTTAGTTGTTAAATGTTGCTGGCTTCATTCTGATTTTCTTTTTTGACCAAAGGCTTCATTGTGATAAAAACAAACTATCATTTAGAATTTAATTGTATTTTGGAAATGACGATTTCTTTAAGTTGAAGGATTTAGTCAAAAATCTTCTAAGCACAAAAGATCAAGAATATTGTGTGCCTTGACATGCATCCAATTAGCGGAAGAGAAATCCAATATTAGATATTTAAAAAAGAATAAATCATTTTTTAGAGAGGACCACTATAACCTTCTATGTAGGTCACTAAACATAACAAAAGGTCAGGATAGAAAGTTTTGAACATCTTTCATATTACTACGGTAAAAGTTTCCCTTAGGTTAAGGGAATTGTAACCATTTATATTTATAATACAAAATATTATTTTTTACGATGAAGGAGATTTTTTTTCAATTGACCCCCCTCCATGAAAGTAGCTATGCCCCTACAGTGATTAACTTTTTTTTGTTTCCCATCTGGTGTTCGATGTCCGCATTGGAGCCCGATTATATCCGAATTCGTGCCGGATTATATCGGGGGGGTAGCGCTCCCTACCAAGGATTTTTCCATCCCCAGAGCTCGTACCTAAGGCCTCTGGTTAAGTGAGGAACAGTCTCATCCACTGCATCACATTAACTTCATTTCGTAATAATGTTATTCGAATGCTCAGTAATATTAAAATGCGAGAATCATATTATTGTCTTTTAAATATATAATAATTAACATTATCAGGAGTATGGAAAAATATTAATTAAGTTAACATAATTGATCATAAAAATTCAAACTCGAAATTTTATGAGCCAATTCCAATAAACGAGAGAAGGCAAATGATAAAAGATTACACATAGGTAGAAAGGGAGATCAAAATGAAGAAGAGAAAAAAGAATAAGAAAACCGGCCGAAAACAATGACAAAAGAAAAGCCGAAAAAGAGCGGGGGTATTGTCATGTGTGGACGTAATAATATTGGTCGGCAGATCTCAACTTAATTGACAAGCCATCTTAATTATCGCCCCCAATTTACCAAATCATTCCTCCCAACAAAATTCAAAAAATAATTTTAAAAAGAAAAAAATGTGAAGGAGAAATAAATACTGTGCCACGTGTATTGACACATCACCGTCGATTTAAAGAACTACGAGGACTCTATTGAGTGGAAAACACGCAAAGTACCCTTTTTTTATCTGTCTACGTGGCGTCAGAGCTGGACATTCGAACCACCCAAAAAGAGTCTTTCTCGATCCAAACGTCATTGTTCCTTGTTTTCTTTAAGTGGGCGTTTGGACATAAGAATGGTAAAATTTAAAAAAAAAAAAAAAGTGAATGTTTTTTTAAGTAAAAATAATATTTGAAAATTAGATTTGTGTTTTGGACTTGAATTTAATTTTTGGTTGTTTTTGAAGTTTTGTGAGTGATATGAGTAAAAATTTTGAAAATAACTTTTTGGAGTTTCTCAAATTTTCGAAAAACTTCAAAATTAATTTTCAAGTGAAATTACAAATTTTATGGCAAAACACTGATTTTGAAAAAAAAAAAAGTTTTCGAAAAAAAGTGAAAAAATTCCTATGTTCAAACGCGCTCTAAATGTTTTTTTTTCAGGGCTCAAACTTATGTTAAAGTAAAATTGAATTAATTTTGTTAGTTCCTTTTGAAAACCTTTACTATTGAGAAAAATGGAAAAGAACTTTAATTGGAAAAGTAAATTTGTTTTGTACATATTCTAATTGAAAGGGGAAAAGGAGATGATATTTCACTGGAGAAAACCCCGACAAGGATTAATAAATTAGGCAAATGATATATTGTTTCCTTCTATAGAAACTTTAGTTTTGACAATTTATTAAAATGTAGTACAAGAATAAATTTATTTCACATTTAAGCATTTAAATGGGTAGTCCATCTAGTCACTAAGATGGGGTTTTATATTCTTTCCATTTTTGTGTTACAATATTACAAATACATATCCTACAAGCAGTGACGGAGTTATATATTTTTTTAAGGGGGTTTAAATTTAAAAAAAAGTTAAAAATTTTCAACAAAGAGTATTCAATATATTTTATATATCTCTAATACGTAATATTTTACTTATATGTATATTGTAATTTTTTGACAAAAGATAGTCAATTTGACTACACTTAAACCTGTTTGGCTATAGATTTTGCCAAAATATATTTGAATTTTTTTTGGCAAATACATGTTTGGCCATGATTTTATCTGCATTTTGGAAAATTCCCAAAATTCAAAGCCAAAATCCCAAAATTTGGCCCAAAATATCACTATTACATTTTTAAAAAATTACCCAAATTTTTGTATTTTATAAAAGAGCCCACAATTTATTATTTGTAACAATGATGCTTTGTCTTCTCGGTTATCTTTAGTTCATTATAAAAATGATAATTTTGTACTAAATTTATTTATGTTCAAGATTATGATTTGCGATAATATAATGAATGTTATTGATAAAGGTTATATTGGATATTTGTGATAGTTTTTAGAATTTGTGATTATAAGTCATGTTTTTCTAAAAAAAAAGTAAAATATATTTTGAAAACTTATATCCAAACACATTTTCATCTTCAAACCAAACTTCACCTAAATCATATTTTTCAAAATAAGTTTGGAAATCTATGACCCAGCGCTAGCGTAGGACCATTGTGGCTTTGCCCCTCCCTGCCTACAAACCTGAAAATTGTTGGAGTGTCTCAAACTATAATATTGAATAAGTGAAATTAAATTATTGTAATAATGTTGATTAAATAAAAAAGTAGTTATCAAACGAATATCATAATGTATTTTTCCAACTTGGATGCTAAATTAATTGATTAGTTTTTGTGTGTAATCTAAAAATTTAAAAAAAAGAAAAGAAATAAAATGGGAATTAAGACATTGAAAAATTAGGTCAGTGCCGGCGGGTAATTGGGAGCAAGCAGTAGTCACGGCATGTGAAAGAGCAACACGACCCACGCTTTGTTTAAAGTCATTGCCCCAAAAATATTAAACAAAAAAAAAGTAAAAAACATTAAGTAATTAATTAGAAATTTTTTATATAAATACTGAGGATAGTGAGAGGGAAAGTAAGCAAAGCGTGCTTTGCGGAATTTGCGAGTGAGTAGAGAGAGAAAGTAAATACCCACCAAATTAAACCAGAAACGCTTCTTTTTAGAGAGAGAAAGTGGATTTTGTAGAGAGACAAAGATCATAGAAATACAAGGTAACACCACAAATTCAAATACACTGAGAAGAAAGAGAGAACGAAGAAGAAGAAGAAAAAGACTTGTTCAGAGTTGAGTAGTCGTGGTCTAAACGGGATTTTTGGAGTTGTTTTTGGGTCCGTTGTGGTTCAGATTTATCAGAGATTTATATCAAAACGGGGTTTTATAAACTGAACCCCGTCTTCAACTCTATCACTGTGATTTTGTAATAGTTTTTCTCAGTTTGAGGAAATTAATTGAAGAAAAGGAGAAATATGGAGTGGCCTGCTTATTTAGATGAATATGAAAAGCTTGTTTTCCGTATGACTACTCCAAGGTCAGTTAAATTTTGTGTTACTCTCTCTGTTTTTCCTTTTTTGTGTTTTTGAAATGATTTTTCTTAATATTCAACTTAACAGTAAGATTTGTCATCTAATTATGATTTGAGAAGAATAATCAGTGTTTTTAAGTGAAGATTATGTATACTTCATACCTTAGTCCATTTTTAATTTTGATATTTCTTCCTCTACACGTTAGTCTTGACTCTTCCTCTTTCCAGAAGTTTTCACTTCTCCGATTGACTTTTCCTTATGACTGAGTTATTTTTGTTAATTTTCAACTTTTCAAATTTCAAAAAATATTCCGAATTAGTGGCCATTTCTGAATAGTCTCTATCACTGGTGTTTTACAGGGTCATGATCGACAATGCTGGTTGTTCAAATTCTACTCGCGTTATGGTATGTCACCTTCTTCCAATTTGCTGGAATATTTTCAATTTTTTTGTCTTAGTGTTTATTAGTATAAAATCATTTTTGCTTATTTTAATTAGTCCATTTTTTTGGGGGATTTTAACAGATTGATAGTGCGAGAAAACATGGAATACTTCTGGAAGCGGTACAAGTTCTTACGGATCTGAACCTTTCAATAAAAAAAGCTTACATCTCGTCAGACGGTCGGTGGTTTATGGACGGTGAGCGCAATTTATGGAAACCCACCCCTTTTTGCTAAAGTTCGCCTTTTGCTAAAGTGCGCACCTCATCACTGCGCACGTTAAGCAGATCTTTTATTCCGTAGTGTAGGAATAAATATCAAGGCGTACGTTAGCTGCTTGCTTAGTTCTCCTCTAGTATCAACTTTTTTACCTTTGAATATTTGTGAGTACTAATTTGTGCCGTTTCAACTCGTTTTTAATGTACAGTGTTTCACGTTACTGATTTGGATGGAAACAAATTAACGGACGAGAGTGTCATCAGTTACATTGAACAGGTATTTAATTTACTTAAATGTCAAAAATAATTGCATTTTATTTGTGCGTAATTTAGATTTACATTTTTGTACTAATTTTGAACCCTTTTTATGTTCTTGAACAGTCATTAGGGACTATTCATTTTGCAAGTGCAAAGTGCTTTGATGGTTTGACAGCACTGGAATTAACTGGGACGGATCGAATCGGCCTATTATCGGAGGTTTTTGCAGTACTCTCAGAATTACAGTGCAATATAGTTGAAGCTAATGTGTGGACTCACAATGGTCGAATTGCATCCCTAATTTATGTAAAGGAAGGGGATTCAGGGTCCCCGATTGAGGACTCTCAGAAGATAGACACGATTGAAGCTCGTTTAAGGAATGTGCTCAAGGGAGATAATGACATTCGTAGTGCTAAAACATCAGTGTCTATGGCTGTCACTCATACTGAAAGGAGGCTTCACCAGATGATGTTTGCAGATCGCGACTATGAAAGGAAGCCGGTTATTAGGACTAACGATAACCCTATTGTATCAGTATTGAATTGCTTGGAAAAGGGTTATTCCGTGATAAATGTTCAGTGCAAGGATCGACCTAATCTTCTGTTTGATGTGGTTTGCACCTTGACAGACATGCAATATGTTGTGTTCCATGCCACAGTTAATACAGCAGGGGACAGAGCATACTTGGTATATATTCCTTCACTTACTTTTCATTGCTTTTTTCATTGAGTATTCTTTAATGATATTTACAGGAATTTACAAATTTGCTTAACTTCTGTTACAATCTTGTCTCAGGAATTCTTCATTAGGCATACAGATGGAAGTCCGATTAGTTCAGAAGCAGAAAAGCAACGCGTGATTTTATGTCTACGAGCTGCAATAGAGCGAAGAGCATCTGAGGTATATTGCTTATGCTCTAATTGCTTCCTTAAAGAACATTGGCTTGTACTATAGTATTTCATTTCTTCTAATTTGAAATACTTGTATTTGGATTACAGGGAGTGAGGCTAGAGTTATGCACCGGAGATAAGCAAGGTCTATTGGCTGAAGTAACGCGAACTTTCCGAGAAAATGGTTTAAATGTGACAAGGGCAGAGATATCCACAACAAGTGATAATACAGCTCTAAATGTGTTCTATGTAACAGATGCTAATGGAAATCCAGCAGATCCAAAGATCATTGATTCTGTTAGGCAGAAAATTGGATTGAGTGACTTGAAAGTGAAGGAATTGCCATTGATCTATCATCAAAAGGCAGATGAGAGGGAAGAGCCCACAGTAGGGGCAGGTGGGACAATGTTGCTTTCACTTGGTAGCATTGTAAGGAAGAATCTATACAATTTGGGATTGATCAAGTCATATTCTTGAAGGTCAGCACAAAATTATTACCAATTAGATTTGTCCCAATCTTTGGTGTTGGGCATGTGTACATAGCTTAAAGATTACTGAAAATGAAAGGGGATTTGGTAATAGTAGTTGTTATAGTTGAGCTTGGTTGGCTGAAAGGATAGACACATACAAGAAGTTGATGTTATTTTGGGGGTCCAGGTTAGAATTTTAAACAGAGAAAAATGGGAAAGAGAAGAAAGGATGTTAGTTGGTTGGCTTGTGGTTATAAAATTTGTTTGGTGGAAGATTAGAGGCAAAGGCAGGCTGGCAAGCAATGATACAAAAGAAGATGATAGGGTTGTAGACAGAGAAATTTGGTTTTAGAATAGTACACATTTGTACATAGTCGTTATTATTATAATGTTAGCTTCTAATGTTTGACTTAGTTGTTTATACTTACGATGCCCTTTTTCTTGGTGTTGTCCATTTGGGACTGCAAACAAGAATCTAGTCTTTGTAAATATTATAGATTATTTGGTTTTTTTCAGGTCCTACAAATTGCTGGATTTCTTTTTCTCGTTTTGATTTACTGTGCATGTATTGTTGACCACGAAACATTGACTTTGGTTTTTTAGCAATCCGCGTTGCCACGCTGTTGCCTGTGGTGAAGACATTTGAAATTTGGTCCGAAGAAATAATGTTTAAATTCCATAATGGACAGTTATTATCAATTAAAAAGTAATTTAGGTGATAATATTACAATCAGTAAAAGCTGGTAATTTAGAAAACGTGAAGAAGTAATTTTTTTTTTCCTTCTACGGACGAACTCTTTACAACATGGAAAATATTACTCTTTACGACGGAAAAATTTACTCATTGAAATTATTTATACTGTCGATGAATGAACAATATAATTAGGGCTCGTTTGATACGAGGAATAATAGATAATTAATCTCAGGATTAAATTTGAGATGAGTTTACCTTACGTTTGGTTGGGATAAAATCGTGGTATAACTAATCTCGGGATTAGTAATCCCGGGTGTATAATGTTTTTTTATCTCACAGGAGACAACTGAGATAACTAATTCCTGGATAATTAATTATGGAAAAACTTATTCCCAACCAAACGATCCCTTAATGAAAGGAAAATGTAAGACCGACATTTGAATAAAAAAACTTCTAAAATCAAAGAGAAATGTCGAACAGATTCTGGAAGTTGTCTTTTTTAATTTGAAAATTCAAAGTTGTTGACATTGTTGTTGAAGTTGGGAAAGAGCCCCAACTGAATTCCCTAAAATGATAAGAGTCTAGTGTTTGATTTAAACCCTGTAATCTATATATCATTTCATGAGTAACATTTAGTTAATCTTTAGTGGTTGGTGTAGTCATGTTTGTTTATCCACCGGGGCTATATATCGGTGGAGTACTCTTTTATCTTTAATCAGATGTTTCTAGTTCAAGCCTCAGATATTGAATCACTTTTATTAGGGAGCATTTTTTCTCTCAACGTGGAACATTTCGATGTGAATTCAGATTATCGAGCTCCAATGTGAGTACGGGTGGGAAAATAAAAAATGCAGAGATGTTCTTTTTCACTCTTTTACGTGTATTTTTTGGGGTGAGGGGCTTCTGAATTTCGTTTCGCCAGTTGCTTTCATATACTATGTATAGATTCTGATTTCATTTGTGCTTAGTTCTTGTCTTATTGTCACTACAAAGGCTAATATATGAGCTACAATTAATAAATTAGAGCATTGGATAGGCCAAATTCCAAATTATTAAATTAATAATCGGGTCTCAAAAATGAATTAGATAAAACAAATGACAATTTGCAAAGTATCTGGCATAAAGTGATGAAAGGTTTGGGAGACGGCTATTTTGTCTTTCTTTTTCTTGTTATTACAGACCCTGTCTGGTACATGCCAACACTATGGACATTTTCCCTCGTTCTCTTTACTGAAACTCAACTAGTTCAATTTTTATTTGGCCGAAAAAATATCTAAAATTTGGATCTCATTACCAACAACATACTTTTAAAGTATAAAATTGTATTCGTTTTTGGTAATAAAATTATATTAACAATAGTCGTCTATGATTGACAGGGACAGAGCTAGAAGATCGGTACTGGTTTGAGTGAACTAGCTTTTGCTCAAATAATATATTTGTATTAAAAAATTTATTAAATATATATAATATTAATTTAAAACTCAATTATTAATACTTATATCATCATCTAAAATTTATAAAGTTAAAATCCTTGCGCAAATGCGCCGATGAAGGCGTGGGTGTAGAGAAGACATCCGAATCTGAATCTAATCACATGCAGATGCAGTGAAAGTGAAAAGGGCAAGTCAAAGCATCGATATGGAGCATACATGAGAAGATGAATTTAAAGATTAATTACTTTAATAATAAGGAATGAGAATGCCTTTGCTTCCCCCTTTTTTTTTCCTGATTGGCTCTACTTTTTATATGTTTTAACGCATAAAAAGGGTTTTTCTACAGCTCGCTCCAAAAGTTACGTTTGTTTTCTTTTGCTTTGTCTCTAGGTTTTCTTAAGATTCATGCCCTTCTCCTCTTTCTTTTGATCGAGGCAGATTCGTAAGAATGCCTTTTCTAGTTTTATCTCTCTTTTTTTTCTTTTAAAAAATATTCCAGTTGTTTCTTATGTGCAAGAAATAAGCCTAACTTAACCATATACAAGAGATTTAATTTTATACAGTTAGGTCACTAAAAAATACGTGTAATAGTCCATACAACAATAACAAGA
Source organism: Nicotiana tabacum (assembly GCF_000715075.1). Classification (NCBI taxonomy): domain Eukaryota; kingdom Viridiplantae; phylum Streptophyta; class Magnoliopsida; order Solanales; family Solanaceae; genus Nicotiana; species Nicotiana tabacum. Next base: position 17,484,740 of record NC_134080.1, read on the forward strand.
ACAATAATAACAAATTTAGTATAGTCCCACAAGTGGAGTCTGGCTTAGGCGTAGGTACTATGTTTGAAGTAGCATCACGTGACACCGCTTCGTCAAAATTTTCTCATAATTTGTATGTATAAATAATAAATAAAATTAAATATTGAGTATAAATATATAAAAAAAGACATTGCTTACCATTATAGTAATTTATTTATTTATTCACTTCTAATATTGACAACGCTTACGAGAATTACTACATACGTCGTCCACTGGGGTCTGGGACATGTAATAGTCCATAATAACTTAAGTTAGTTACTTGAAAAATAAGACAAATAACTTCTTAAAATGTATTAATATATGCTGATAGTAATTTAAAAAAAAAAATATATTAAGTGTATATAATTAAGTTAGATCCATTATTTTCTTTGAAGAACGAGTAAAGAAGGAAACAAAAAAAGGCACAATGGGTTTAAAAAGGACGTTGAGAATTATAAGGAACTTTGAATTTGCCAACCTATCAAATATGGTGTTGAGTTTCGTTTTAATATAGAAAGGTATTAAAAAGAGGGTGAATGGGAAATGGAGTGAAATGAAAATTTTGAGTAAAATTTTAAGTTTTTCTTTCCTTTTAATGAGACATTGTCCCTCATTGGTAGAGGAAAAGGAGTTTGGTAGGTTTATATACAAATGCACTTAATGTAGCTCTTAAAGAGTTAAGAAAGAAGACAAGTCTCGCGCCGTCGTCGCTCGGCTCGGCTACGGCTACGGTCAAATGATCGATTGATTGAATAATTTATTTATTAATAGTAGATAGTAGATATTAACGTAATATTATTCGTGTTTTATAACAGATATGTTCCAATCCGTGTATTGTACCACCAGTTGCAATAGCAGCCGCCTAGTGCTCCTCCCACCATGGCTAAGTGCTTGCTCCATAACAAGCTAGTGAATGCTCCACCATGGAGAGGGGGCGGGTCTCACAACTGACTGCTATAAATATGAGCAGCAGCAGTTGGAGAATCACACACCAAAAAAACAGAATTGAGAGCTATTGATCTTCTCTTCACCGAAAACTCAACGTTGGCTATAATTTGCATTCCTTCCTCTCAAAATTTCCATTCGAATTCTGAGTTCTCCTCCCTTGTTCTGCATTGTTTTAAACTACAAACAAAGCATTCGTAAGTGTGATTTGCTGCCAAACTTTGTGTTCGCTGAAACACTGAGGGTTTGAAGTACCGCTACACCAGTGTGTAATTCGTTCTATCCTGGGAGGAAATAATCCATAACCTTGAGTACTAGGAGATGATTAAATTCCTTAAAGAAACACTATGTATTCAGTGGGCTCGAATTAATTTTTATTTTATTTATATTTACGTTTATAAGCTAATGTTCTAATTTCCAGAATCATTATTTACAAAATACAGGCATAGTAACATATAGTAGGGTTGATATACTAACACTGTGATTAGTATCTTTGTGTAAAATTGGCCTTTGCATCAATTAAACATATGAATGCCCGATGTCAATCTTCTAGATTGATACTTACATACAATTAGAATAAAAATAAAGCAACACTTGATCATACAAAAGCATAAGAATAAATAAATTATATTCCTTATTAGGCAATAGCATAAACTACAAAGAATCTAGCTTCAAGCAGATTTTTACTACACTATTTCCATTTCAGATTACTTTTAGATCGGTTCTTAATTATTGAATATTTCACATCACTCATACTCTTTATGTTACGATCTTGAAATCGAAACTTTTCTGTAGTCCTTAAAAATTGCCACTAGCAATATTTTAAAATGATTTATTTTGCCTAAAGATAATATCTCCAGCTAGGGTCTTATACATTTACTTAATTGAATAGCAATATGACACTTTTCTTTCTTTAATGTTAAGTTATGCATCTCTTAGCATCTTTAATTTTCGTTTGGGTAATAGTCGTTATGTGGAAAGACCTTGTTGTATTTTTTTTTTTTCATTTTAGTAGAAGATTGGAAAAAGCAATTCCACAGAAAGGATTTTCTTGAATTAGAATATAAAAATTCTTATTCTTTACCGTACATGGCATCTTTAACAAAGTCTTCCAGAATTAGCATGACAACAAAGAAAGGAATCTAGCGATAGACAGCAAAGAGTCACGGTTGGCAAACTTTAACAAGAAAATCTAGAGAGAAAAAAAATACCCTTCTAATTCATCAACGAGAATATTATACTTATATAGTACTAATTAATTGGAAGGGGAGCCTTGGAACGATACTAAAATGTTTTTTTTGTGATCGAAAGGTCATGAGTTCGAGTCATGAAAGCAATACTAGTGCTTGTATTAGGATAGACTGTTTACATCACACCAATTCTCTTTGGAGTGCGTCCCGTCTATGGACTCTGTGTGAATGTCAGATGCTTTAAACACCGCATTGTCGTTTTTAGTAATACTAATAAGAACCCGTTTGGACGTAAGAATTTTTTCAACTTTTTTTCGAAAAAATTTCACTTTTTTTCGAAATCAGTGTTTGGCCATAAAATTTTCAATTTTCACTTGAAGATGAATTTTGGAATTTTTTGAAAATTTGAAAAACTCCAAAAAGTTATTTTTCAAAATTTTCACCCAGATCACTCACAAAACTTAAAAAACAACCCAAATTATATTTATGTCAAACAGAACTCTAATTTTCAAATAGCATTAATTTTTTTTCGGAATTTTACAATTCTTATGTCCAAACGCCCACTAAATTTCTTCAGAGGCCAGGTAAGGTAATTTCAAAGCTTAAAAACAAGTATTGCAAAATCCAAAATTTAGAAGTTAGACTTTAATTTCTGCAGGGTGGGATCGAAACGAAGGTCCAAGATTTGTGACGACAAATAATTAATTATGGTGGAAATTATGGTCTTGTTATTTTCTATAAGTTGTAACATCAATTTATTACAAACCATAAAAACAAAGGCAAACCACAACATTGATCAAGAAAACAGGTGGCGTACGTTGTTGTAGCATAATATTAGAAAAGCAGTTCAAAGTTAAAACAGTTTGCAGTTTGTATACACAATGGGAAACGAATGACTGAATTTTGCACCAAAAAAAACAAATGATTGAATTAATCTTAATTGTTGTTAATCTGTCCCTTTCTCTTAGGTCATTTCCTTCTTGCACATGCACCCCACATGGACAGCTATATGGAGTTATAATTTTTGACCTTTCACTAACACTAATTAATTAATTGACATTGTGAACTATTGACCAAAAGTATCAAATAAAGAGTCTTCTATTTATAATTAATTTCTCTTTAGTACCTAAGATTCTTCAACATTTTGTATTCTCTTCTGATGTTGTTATGTGTTAGGCCAAAATGCGACTGTTCCTGTTTTCTTGTGCTTTTTGAGAAGCAATATTTAACAATTGAATTTGTACGGCATAGCACATTTGAAGCTGATTGTAGTTCCGAAGCCGCATGGTCATAAGGGTAGTTCGTTACTGTGTATTTAGGTAAAATATTATGTTATAGAAGTATATAACACATATTGAACACCTTTTGTCAGGAACTTTTTTCACTTCTTTCAAATTTGAACACCCTTAGAAAAATTTCTAGTTTCGCCATTGTTAATCTAAATTATGTACAACAGACAATGTTAGAGATGTGCTGACTTTTGAATCAGTTCTATATATATATATCATTTTCTTCACTTCCAAAACATAACACTATAATCAGAGACGTGGCCGTTGTTTTGTCAAGTCCGGCTAATTTATACACATTTCGACTATTTCGTTAAGCATTTAAATAGTACCCTCACACTAACATATGTATTGAATAATTCTATTCATCAATACTTAATTAAATTTTTTTTCATAACATTATAATCAGATACGTGGCCGTTGTTTTGTCAAATACGAACACAATGTTCAAAATCCTAACAAATTGCCTTCAACGTTGGTACTACAGTATTAATTTATGATCCGTTACCACCAACCATTATCAGACACGCAATATAATTTTGCATGGCTCATGATAATTTTTGAGAAGCACCAGTGATAAACGCCAAAAATGCATATTTTTCGGTGTACTTTCATCTCATAACTTGTGTGGTTAGGATATGTTGCATGAGTTTTTGTAGTGAATTATGCTCATTATGTGCATTCTTATGTGTAGGAGCAAATTGGATGAAAAGTGAGCAAAAGAAGTTGATTCAAGATCAAAAGACAAGAAGAACTTTACTCGTTCACTCTCGCATGCACACGAGAGAGTGACCGAGCTAGCTGAGGAAAAGCTTGAGAAAAAGACAGCGGATTATGGCAAAGAGGCATGGAAGTGCACGAAAGATCTAGAAGGAAAAGAAGAAGAGAAGCACTTCGCTCGTTCACTCTTGCGTGCGCACGCGAGAGTGAACGAGCTAATATTAAATTGTATTTCCAAGGCCAAAGAGTTGATAATTTAATATAAGTTGTCGAATTATATATAATTTGTTATCTAGGGCTTTGATGGAACCTTTGTAGGATAAATTCTTGATATGTTTTGATATAATTGATTCTTTAAATTTTTCTATTTGCTCAACTACGTGTTTCTTTTAGTTAATTGAAGGGCTCTCAATTAACGGTGCCTATTTATTATGTATTGCTTGAAATTAATAAACTTTTTCAGAAAATTAATTAAAATTGTATTTCCAAGGCCATAGAGTTGATAATTTAATATAAGTTGTCGAATTATATATGCAGTTACACATAAATGTTCTCTGTTTAGAATAAGTAGACTTCGCATCGAGCAACACACCTTATTTTCGCAAATTATTTCATACAAATTTGTGTGCTATTAATTAGTCTTCGTTAATTATGATGTTAAAAGGGCACTTAAACAAATAACTTCCAAAAGTTTACTGTACCACGAAATTTCTTTTGTTACTAAGAATTTGTCTTTGTTTAATTTTATGGTAGTTTCCCAAATATGGGGAGGAGGAGGTACATCGCTAAGGAAATTTCCTTTATTTTTTACCACAAGGAAATTTCCTTTATTGGCTTTTTTTTAATCAATTGTTGAGAAAGCCGCTGGATTTTGACGTACCTTTTACTGTAATTTTTAACTTCATTATAAGTAATAAATTGTCTTTGTTCAACAATATGGGAATTTCCTAGGGAGAAATTAAAAAATAGTCAGATTTATAAGTGGTCGTTTAAAAATAGTTACAGTTTCAAAAGTAATCGAAATTTAGCCCCTTTTTGTGTAAAGATAAATCTGAATAAAAACACTGTTCAAAATCCGGAAAAATACTTCAGCATAATATACTGGAGTTCCAGTATAATATACCGGTCCAGCATAATATACTGGAGTTTGGAGCACCGATGCTCCAGTCTCTAGTATATTATACTGGAGCCAGCAAAGTATACCGGTCCAGCATAATATGCTGGAAGTTCATGCACAGGTACACTGAACTCCAGTATATTATGCTGGACCGGTATCTGTTGCAGCAAAATAGTGGCTATTTTTTAATGACTTGGCAAACGCTGGCTATTTTTGAATTACCTGACAAACGCGGGCTATTTTGAGGTAAAGGACCAGGATTGGTGCATTGCCAAGGAAATTTCCTTTATTATCTTTTCTTATCCAAGCAAATTACATAATTAATTAAGTCATTCGAAAATCAACTTTAAATTTCAAGTATATATACTGAGTGCAGGTTGATAAAATATTGGATCCCATCAAACTGTATATAGTTGTATACTATTTCAGTATTTTGTTGTACCGTTGTAACTAGATAAAAATCTAATCAAATAAATTCTCACATTTCTCGATTTTTTTTATTTTAGAAATAATTAGCTGACATTTAGCTTAATTCGTATTGCAAGTAATTAAAAGTTCTCGTAGTGCTTGCTAAATGGAATATTTTACATGCTTAATGTTTGGATTATATGTAGCCTTTTCTTTATTTATACGCAATTGATGATTTGAATTCTTCTAAACTGGCGTAAAGGTGGTGATGCTGACGTATCTTCTCGTAAAAGTTTTAAAAGGAATAGAGTTTAAGCACCAGTTTGGCCATACATTTTGGCAAGTTTTTTTCAATTTTTTTTTGAAAACATTGTTTGTCCATGGATTAGTGATCTGTTTTTGAAAAATTTCTGAAAATATTTTTCAAGTTTCCAAAATCTAGTTTATGGTAGATTTTGGGTGAAAATCAAGTTCCTACTCACAAAACTTCAAATTTTTTTCAAATAAAATGCATGTCCAAACATAATTTCAACTTCCAAAAATTATTTTTCAAAACTACTTCAAAAATTATTTTTCCAAGTTTCAACTCAATCTATGTCCAAACGCTAGCTAAGAAAGAATGACTTTTAAAACTTACAGTTATAATATGTCCTATATTTATGTGATACAAGACTTTTGAAATTTATGTTCATAAACATTTTATAATTGTTGTGTGGTTGTAAAAATTTATCATTAAGAATAAAATAGGGAGTTTGAGTTGAATTTTTAATTTATAAAGATTCTTTTGGAATATACTAAAGAAAATATTATCACATAAATTGAAATGAATGTAGTATTAATATGCTTTACTTTGTGTTAATAATTTGTGCTCAAAACAAGAAAATCGTAAGACATTAGTTTAAGAAAACAAAGCAGAAAATTCCGAGCCCACAAGTTTCTTGTGTGTCTTTAAGGAATTTAATCCCATTACAGTTAATTCCTCTCAGGATAGAACTGAATAACTATTCGGTGATAACGACACTTCAAATCACAGAACTTCGGCGAACTGAAATGACGAAGCAAATCACACAAAATACTTACGTTTTTGCTTTGAAAAACGATGCATAATGCAGAAGATAAAGGGGAGAGATTTTCAAATTCGGTGGTGAAAAATGAGGCTAAGCTTCTCTATTTATAGCCAATGAAGTTGAGCCCCAACAGATGCAAAGTTGCTTGCTCGTTGGAAGAGGTATCTATTCGACCGAGGAAGAAAATATTAATGGAAAAGGAAAATAAATTTGGTCCAAAAAATTATCAATCAATTCAATTGACCGAAGCCGAGCGATGACGACAACGACACGAGGCTTGCTCTTTTCTCAACTCTTCAAGATCTAGAAGAATTGCTTCTACATATAAGCACAAGAATTTTCCCCTTCCTATCCAATGAGAGATAAAGTTCCTTTGTAAAAGGAACTAATTCAAAATTTTATTTCTCTCCATTTATTTTCCCACCATTTTCATTCACGCCTCTTTTGTTTTAATCGATAAAACCCAACACCTTGTTGCTCCAAAAAGAGTCGCCATTGATATTTTCTCGTATGGCGCATATTATTCTTTTTTCGCATCAATGGCCATATTAAAAGAAACTTTTGGAAATTAATTAATTTGTAAAACAGTCAAATTTTATATTCAATATACTACAACTAGCAAGTATCTAAGACAATTGCATTCTCTTGTTTAGAATAATTCTTCAAATTACTAATTGCGAAGGAGTATTGCAAAATTATCCGTCGACCTTCTACCTAGATATTGTAAAGTAAAAGAAAACTCGTATTTGTTTAACCAAAAATTTGAGTCTTTGGTCAAAGCTAAAAAGAAATTCGGGTCACTGATAATCAGGAGACGAAAACAAAATACTTCTAAGAATGATGATAAAGCAGTAAATAGTTTTGTATTTTAGTAAGATCCCAATAATATTTCCTATCCTTACAGATGGTGAGTTCTTCTTCTTTTATAGCTAATCCTAGGAGAAGAGGTAATGCCTTTGTCTTAATGAGACAATTATGAGCAATAAATGACATTAAAAGAAACGTTACACAATCATTTCTTTTTAAAACAAATATTCTAACGTATTTGATATTTAATGCTATATTTAAACTCTTTTACGTCATCAGATTCGTATCTTCAACTTCTTCCGATCTTCGGTCTTTAGATGACTTGGATAGGTACGAGACTCGTACCTATTTTAGTAACGGTCCGCACCAATGTTGCTTTCTTTTTCCCTTATCTGTTGTCACCCGTGCCTCTTGGCTATTTATTGTGTTTTGACCGTTTGACCAGTCCACGTGTCATGCCACGTCACCTACAATGTAAATTCAGTTTTTTCCCAATACAGATAGTCCCCCCACTTTCCATTTATTTATCAAGTAAATAATTGGGAAGTGGATTTTCATAAAAAGGGAATTTTTGCCGTAATTAATATTATGACAAATACTGACGCTTCAATTGTCCCTTCCATTTAATGCTTTACATACGTGTCACCTTCTGATTGATTCTGCAATTCTACCCCCTTTTTCGAGACTTCTTCATTCACACTATTCACGAAATGATAGTTGCCTTTATTATAGGCTTTCCTTCATTGCACTTCTAAGTTTGACGGTTGTCATTATAAGCATTTTTAACCCTCTTTCGTTTACCTTCTTCTTCATAGATCTTCAACAAGCAATTTCTTACTTACTTGTATTTTCTCTCCCTTTTAGTACATCCTTCTTCAACAATGTCATCTCCAAACCCTAACCCTAGAAAAGTTCCAATTCTTGATCACTTCCCCAATGCCCCTACAAGACATAGGAGAGGCAGAGGAGGTAGGCTTCGGAGCTTGGGCCTAGGGTCCGCTCGTGATGGTTTATCTGGTCCTGCTTCTTCTTCTCCTAATATCGGGAGTTCTATTCCGAAGACCCCTTCTTCTAAAGGTAAAGAAATCCTTGATTCTTCTCAAGAACCTTTAGTCGATGAAATTGTTCCTAGTGATTTGTCTTTTGGGAGTGATAGAACGTCTCTTCAAAGGAAAATTGCAAATTTAGAAAAAGCTGACACTTATCCTTCATTAGTAACCGAACTTACAATCCCTACCATCAGAAGGGATTGTAACTGGAGCAATAGTCTACGAATGTCAATTCCTTCCCCAAATCAAAGAATTTCTTCCTTTAGAAATGGTTATTCTTTCGTTTATACTTACCCATTTACTTTGGGTTTTAATCCTCCGGTTGACCCAGTCATTATTAACTTTTGTCGTTTCTTTAAAATCTGTTTGGCCCAAGTCGGTCCCCTAGTGTGGAGAGCAGTGGCTTGTCTGAGATACTTATCTGCCAAAGCCAATGTCGACTTCACCCTTTCTCACCTTATTCATTTATACCATCCCAATTTAATGCGCCATGGGGTTTTTACCTTAACTGCAAGAAGCAAAAAGGTTTTGGTAAACCCTGAAGATGACAGGGATCGTGGATGGTACACCCGTTACGTTGCTGTACGTACGGTGGACTTGCTTGGTGAAACAAATATTCCCTTCCCTGAGAAGTGGAATTTTGCACGTAAGTTTCCTTTTATTTACCGCACCTATTTTTGAGAATTCTGATTCTTTTTCTCACTTCGTCTCCTTTTGTTTTTTTGTAGCAACCATGGGAGATGTGGAACTTATTCCTGACTTCCGTGGTTGGGTAGATTCAATTTTGAAGATTGCTCCTAAGGATCAAAGAACCTGGAAATCAATTTCATCTTTACATGGCTGGAAGGTGAAAACACATGGTATGTCTCTTTTTACATGTTTTTTTTTACATGTTAAGCACCTTTTCCTCAGTGTTGATTATGTATCCTTCTTTTGATAAGGATTTGGTGTTAGAGGAATGACAGCTGAAGTAGCTATGGCCATTCGCATGTCTGCTAATGCTGCACTTGATTTGAACAAGGCTCGAGCTTCGCTTCCCAAAAGGAAAGCTATAGGAGAAAGTTCTGAGAATGAGGAAGAGGAAGATACCTCTTTAATTACCAGACCAAGAGTTAGGAGACGAGTCATTAATAATGATGAAATTGAAGATACCCCTGCTCAAACTTCATCCACCGAGCCTGTTTTGATTCATTCTGACGAGGACACCGTGCCAAAAGATACTAATGAATTAACTCAGCGTCTTTTTGATCGTGGTTTTGAGAGTGGCGAGCTCAGCCCTGTTTTTGATGAAGCTCATCTCTCCTCATTCGTTCCTATTTCCTCCATTCCTTTGCTGGTTTCAACTGCACCTGTTTCCGTTCCTGTGTTGGCTTCTTCATCTTCTCCTTCCATCCCTTCTTTGACTCCTATGGCTCCTGCTGCTGTGTTTACCTTTTCTACTACTCCTCCTTCCATGGCTCCTCCTCCCTTCGTTCAACATACAGAGGCGGGTTCTAGCAGTAGAACCATGGCTATGAGAAGTGTTACACTTGAGATTCCTGCCAACCATAGCCTTTTGAGAAAGACTGGTAGAGCTGATGTTTGGCTCGAGCCTCTAATCGGTGATATTGAGAAGAAGAAGATGGAGAGCCACAGCTGCCTGACTCTGATGAATGACATAGTTCATTCTACTTTGAAGGTATTTTTCCTTTACCAACAAGTTTTTTGTTTTTAATCTACAAATCCTCATTTCTATGAGTTGTCTCTGTAGGCTAACCTCATTGGTACCGAATTGATGGGAAGAATTTTCCTTTTGGAAAGAAAAACCCGTGAGTCTGAAAAATCCATCCATGAGGCCGAGGAAATAGCCAGGGGAGCCCAGCTTGAAACAGCTAATTGGAAAGAACAGTTTGAGAATGCTCAGGGGACAATAGAGGAATTGCAAGAAAGTAGAAATCTCCTGGAGCAGCAAAAGCGTGGTTTGACTTCTGAACTAGCTACTGCCAAGGCTTCTTCGAGCCAATTTAAAAGAGATAAAGAGCTTTTGGAGTGCTCATTGTCAGAACAACTATCAAAGGCTAGTGAAGAAGTCAGGGAGCTTAAGGCACTTTTAGCCAAAAAAGAAGAATATGCAGGAGAATTAGTGCAAAGCTTGACTCAAGCTCAAGCTGACTTACAGACCTCCTCTGACGAGATTTGAGCTTTGAAGAGTTCTCATGCCTCCCTTGAAGCTTCCCTTGATTCCCATTTAGCTGAACATCAAATATTAAAGAATGATTTTGCTATGTGGGAAAGGGAGTATGGACTTCTGGAGGAGAACTTCAACATAGAGGTGAGTTGGGCTTTCCTGAAATCTCGCCGTGATGCTCTGATGGAAGCTGCTCAGGAAAGCTTCGATTTGCAATCTGAATTTGCCAAAGTCTTAGACACTATCGAGAAAAGTCAACAACCTGTTGAAACTTCTTCTCCTGCACTTGAAGCTCCTGGAACGGAAGAGCTTTTAAATGAAGAAGTGGCTACTGCAGCAATTGAGGTTGCAATTCCGGCTCCCGAGGGTGAACCTTCTATGACACATTCCATGGAAGCTGAAGCTCCTGTGATTCTTGCTCCCCTCGGTGATTTCAACATTCCAAGCCCAATTAAAATTGCTCTTGAAAGTGAAATTGCAACTTCTGATGTTCCAACCCCTTCAGTGACTAGCTGAAAATGAAATTGTTGTTTTTGTTTTTATTAATTGGTGGTGTTATCCCTTGACAACTTTAAGGGATCTTTTGACGAAGTCCCCAGTTATCATAATGGGGCATTTGTAAAAAACCAATATTTTGCTGACTAAGTTTGTACTTAGTCTTTTATATTAAGAAGTTTTTATTGGTACTTCCGTATATTTTATTCTTGCCCATGTATCTAGGACTTATAGAATAGCTTAGCATTTTTATCCTTTTAAAATGCTTTATGATTCTTCTCATGGATTATCAACATGAGGCTTATAAAAGAGGACCCTTTTATTATATGGCGAATTAATGAAGAAGACGTCTCAACTTTATAATGGTGTTATAATACGATGAAAGAAATAGGAATATACACGTTTTGTATGAAACAACTTTGGCAAGTTTCTATTTATGAACTTTAACAAGTGTTTGACTATTACATGTATTACAATACATCTACAACTTTCTCGTAACTGTTTTTTTTTGTAACAGATTTGTACATAACATAGAATAAACAAGATTTTTCCTCATAACCCATTTCAGTACATAGTCATGACCCTATCTTTATATATTAAGAAGGGTTTGAGAGGTGACTTTGTTTATGAGTTTGAGAGATGACTCTGTTGTTCTCATGAATGCTGAAGACTTCGTAACTTTTTCTCAACACTTGTCTCTTTGTGGCCGACTTTTGTTCGATATTCATATCTGCACTTCTACATATATCTGTGTACAATATGTAGTCCCCCAAGGGTTTGAGCGGTGAAGTATGAAGCCTCGAGCACTTGTTTATTTCTTTTACTTTGGCCCTTTTCCTGAAACAGAAAGATATACGGGACTCGGAGGTGCGATTATAGATGAAGACTGCCTAACTCGTGTGTATTTCCATCAGATTAATTGTAACCCTGGGCTGGGAATTTAAGAATACTCCATTTTGCCTTGCAGGTTGTGACTCATCATTTGGCACGAGTTAGGGTGTTTTGCCTAGCATCTAAAATCGTTAGTAAAACATTAATAATTCAAGAGAGAAATTTTAACATGGTGATACCTGACCGTAGGTACTTTCTCAAAAGTAATATCTTTTTAAATGGACGGCATTCCAATGTGAGGGTAAAACTTTGCCGTCCATTGTCTCCAACTGGTATGCTCCTTTTCCCGCAATGTCACGGACTTTGTACGGTCCTTCCCATGTTGGACTTAGCTTTCCTGAGTTAGCAGCCTTTGCAGATTGGAACACATTTTTAAGCACGAAGTCCCCAATTTTGAAAAATCTGAGGCGTGCTTTCCTATTGTAATATCGTTCAATTACTTGCTTTTGTGCTGCCATTCTTATCAATGCAGCTTCTCTTCTTCCTTCAAGTAAATCAAGGTTGACCCGCATCTCTTCATCATTAGATTCCTTCGTTGCCTTATCGTACCGTGTGCTTGGCTCACCTATTTCAACTGGAATTAAGGCTTCCGCACCATAAACCATTGAAAATGGTGTTTCTCCAGTGCCTGTTTTGGTCGTTGTACGATAAGCTCATAATACTCCAGGTAACACCTCAGGCCAATTACCTTTTGAATCCTGTAACCTCTTCTTCAAATTGTTGATGATGACTTTGTTAGTAGATTCCGCTTGTCCATTACCTACTGGATGGTATGGCGTAGACGTTATCCTTTTGATCTGCCAACTTCGAAGAAATTCTGTAATTTGAGCTCCAATAAACTGTGGTCCATTGTCACACACGATCTCCTTTGGTGTTCCAAAGCGGCATATTATATTTTACCATATGAAGTCTTTAACTTCTTTCTCTCGTACCTATTTAAATGCCCCTGCTTCTACCCATTTAGTGAAATAATCTGTAAGTACAAGTAGAAACTTTACCTGACCTTTTGCTTGTGGAAGTGGACCTACGATATCCATTCCCCATTTCATAAAGGGCCACGGGGCTATAACAGGATGTAGTAACTCAGCTGGTCTGTGCATATTGTTGCCGTACCTTTGACATTTATCAGATTTGGACACGAAACTGGTTGCTTCTTCTTCCATCTTAGGCCAATAATATCATGTGCGAATTAATGTTCTTACCAGTGACCGTCCCCCTGCGTGATTCCCACAATGTCCTTCGTGCACTTCTCTCATCACATATTCTGTTTGAGAGGGTCCGAGACACCTTGCTAGTGGTCCACCGAACATCTTTCGATAAAGATTTCCTTGATATAAACAATATCGAGCAACTTTTTTGCGAAGCGCGTGAGCCTTTCCTTTGTCATTAGGCACAGTACCGTGCTATAAAAAGGCAACAATTTCGTTTCTCCAATTCCATGTTAAATGATTAAAATTTACCTCATTTTTATCAGATTCGAGAACGGAATGAAATAAATATATGACTGAAGCATTTGTATCGTTTGCTACGTCTGCTGCAGATGCGAGATTAGCTAAAGCATCTTCCTCTACATTCTCATCTCTTGGGATCTGCACTACTTTCCAAGTTTGGAATTGTTTTATTAACTCCCGTACCTTCGCGAGGTATTCTTCATTCGCGTCTCTCTGGCTGTATAAGTCCCCAACATTTGATTGACCACGAGTTGAGAATCACTTTTGATTATAATCTGTGTTATGCCGAGTTCTCGTGCCAATTCTAAACCTGCAATTACAGCCTCATACTCTGCTTCATTGTTAGTTATAGAATGACATTTTATAGCCTGTCTAATAGTCTCACCCGCAGGTGGTACGAGGACTATCCCTAGGCCTGCCCCTTTTACATTAGATGAACCATCAGTGAATAAAACCCAAGTCCCCGAGTTTGCACCATTAAAAACTAGTAATTCTTTTTCTACTTCTAAATGCATCCCCTGGCTAAAATCAGCCACGAAATCAGCTAGTACTTGAGATTTTATAGCGGTCCTGGGTTGATAAACAACTTCATATTCACTTAGTTCTATATCCCATTTTGCTAATCTTCCTGAAAGTTCGTGTTTATGCAAAATATTTCGAAGCGGAAAAGCAGTAACTACATTAATGGGATGACATTGAAAATAAGGTCTTAATTTTCTAGATGCCATGATCAAAGCTAATGCTAATTTTTCTAGCTGTGGGTATCGTGTCTCAGCATCCAATAAGGACTTACTTACATAATAAATAGGAGATTGTTTACCTTGGTCCTCGCGGACTAAAACAGCACTCACCGCGACTTCAGATACAGCCAGATAGATGAGAAGCTTTTTCCCCACCTTTGGTTTTGCCAATAACGGTGGTTTTGACAAATAAGCTTTCAAATTTCTAAGGGCTTGTTGACAATCTTCATTCCATTCAAAATGATCTTGCTTTTTGAGTGCAGAGAAAAACTTAAAACACTTTTCTGAGGATTTGGAAATAAATCTCCCCAAAGCTGCAATTCTTCCCGTTAATCTTTGTACTTCCTTTTTATTAGTAAGGATATCAGAGATTTCTTCTATTGCTTTGATCTGAGAAGGATTCACTTCAATACCACAGTTAGAAACAAGAAAACCCAAAAACTTACCTGATGCAACTCCAAATGCACATTTTTCTGGGTTGAGTTTCATATTAAATTTTCGCAAAATTTTAAATGTAACAGATAGATGAGAAATATGATCATGAGATCGCTGGGTTTTGACGAGCATATCGTCTATATATACGTCCATAGTTTTCCCTAAATGTTCTTGGAACATTTTGGTGACCAACCTTTGATAGGTTGTCCCAGCATTTTTGAGACCAAATGACATTACTTTATAACAGTAAGTCCCCCTGTCTGTGATGAAAGAAGTTTTTTCTTCATCACCAGGATCCATTTTAATTTGATTATATCCCGAGTATGCATCTAAAAAACTTAAAAGTTCATGACCTGCGGTTGCATCAATTAGTTGGTCTATATGTGGTAAAGGAAAGGAATCTTTTGGACAGGCTTTGTTTAGATTGGTATAATCCACACAAACGCGCCACTTACCATTTTTCTTGGGTACGACCACCGTGTTAGCTAGCCAATTAGGATACTTTACCTCACGGATCGATCCGATTTTAATAATTTTTGGACCTCATCCTGAATCACCTGGTTCTTGAAAGCACCTTGCTTTCTTTTCTTTTGCTTTATTGGTGTGAAAGAAGGGTCCTCATTGAGTTTGTGAGTCATCACATCCGGTGGTATCCCTGTCATATCAGCGTGTGACCAAGCAAAGCAGTCTAAGTTAGCTTTTAAAAATTTGATTATCATACCTCGCATGTTTAAGCTTAAATTGGCTCCGACATAAACCTTCCGTTCAGGCCATTGCTCAAATAATATCACTGCCTCGAGCTCTTCAATTGTCGTTTTGATGCTTTCATTTTCTTCAGGTTCCTGAATTGTGTCAGGTCTTGAGTCCAAATCTGTCTTTTCTTGTTCAGCTGAAGTTTGATCTTTTTTACCTTCGACTGTTTCCTGTAATTGCTATTTTTCTTTATTTACGGTGCTCGTACTTGTTACAGCGTTGACACTTCTAGCCATCTGCTGATCCCCACGAATTTGGGAAATTCCCCATGGTGATGGGAATTTAATAACTTGATGTAGAGTTGATGGGACATCATCCATATCGTGTATCCATGGTCTCCCCATGATCATATTGTAGGCCATTTCCATATCAACAACCTGAAATTTAGTTTCTTTAACAGCACCCGTAGCAAAAGTTGTTAGAATTACCTCTCCTTTTGTTACCACACTTGAATTGTCGAAGCCTGACAAGGTGTGCGCCTTGGGTATCATTTTGTCTTCAGCTTGCATTTCACGTAATACCCTTAGTAGTATAATATTTACAGAACTCCCTGGATCAATCAAAACTCGTTTTACATTAGTATCATGTACAAGTAAAGATATTACCAGTGCGTCATTATGTGGAGTTGTCACTCCTTCGGTATCTGCGTCATCGAACGAAATACTTTCATTTTCTAGGACCTGCCGCACCCGTTTCCCGTGTGTAATTGTTACCTTAGAAACCTTGTTGGAGGCTGTGTAGGTTATGCCGTGAATATCTTCTCCCCCATTTATCACATTCACTGTCCTCTTGGGTGAAGGAGGTTTTGGTGGCTCTTGCCTGTTTTTCATATAAGCTTGTTTTCCTTTCTCGCTAAATAACTCAGTGAGGTACCATTGCTTCAATAGATGATCCACTTCACTCTGCAAGAATCTACATTCTGAAGTTTTGTGCCCGTGATCATTGTGGAATTCGCACCAATGATCTGGATTGCGTCTATTTGGATTTGACCGCATCTCTTTTGGCCACCGTACCTTATCTCCCATGCTTCTTAAAGCAGCTACGAGCTCGGAGGTAGAGACATTAAAATTATATCCTCCGAATCGTGCCTTTAAACTTCTGTCATCATCTCGTGATTCTTGTTTGTTCCGATCATTCCTGAACTTTGAAGAAGAACCAGAGTCCCTATTCCTCGATTTTTGATCATATTGCTAGCTATCTTATTTCGACCGTGGGTCTTTTCCTGCAGGTCCCATATATGGATCGTACCCGTTTTTACCTGATCTTTTTTCGGTTTCTGATCTTCGGGGACCACCCCTTTCTTCATGATGAAACTTAGGTACGGTATCTTCTTCAATTCGCATCTTCGTACTATACCTGTTGTAAACATCATTCCACGTGGTTGCAAGAAATTCTCGAAGGCTTTCTTTGAGTCGTCTCGTGGCTTCAGAACTTTTGTCATTTAAATTACTTGTAAAGGCTATTGCAGCCCAGTTGTCAGACATACGAGGTAGAGTCATTCTTTCACGCTGGAATCTATCAACAAAATTTTTAAGCAACTCTGAATCCCCTTGTTTGATTTTGAAAATATCTTCCATTCTTTTCTCAACCTTCTGTGCTCCCGAATGTGCTTTAATAAAAGAATCTGCAAGCTCAGCAAAAGAATTAATAGAATTTTCAGATAAAAGAGAATACCAGGTTAATGCACCCTTGGTGAGTGTTTCTCCAAATTTCTTGACCAGTACTGATTCAATTTCTTGTTTGGTCAAGTCGTTGCCTTTCACGCCTGTTGTAAATGCAGTCACGTGGTCACGTGGGTCTGTAGTACCATCATATTTCGGGATGTCAGGCATTTTGAACTTTTTCGGAATTGGAAGGGAAGCAACACTTGGCTTCCATGGTTGTTGTGAGTATTTGTCCATGTCTACTTCTTTTATTACAGGCGGAACTCCAGGGATTTGCTCAATACGCTCATTTTGTTCCTTAATCTGTTTCTACAAGGTTAGTACTAAATTTTGCAAATATGAATTATTTGAATTACCTGGTCCCCCTTCCTGTGGTTCACTGGGGGTTGCTCCGTTTCCAGAATTATCAAGACCAGAACGAGGATTCTCCAATGTATTATTATTAGGAGATGGTGTGGGTGGTGCAGCAGGCAATCGACTAACTAGTGCCTGAAGAGCTTTGCCGACCTGTGCATCAATTAGCTTTTGTAAAGCTTCAGTTGTAACTCCTTCAAAGTGTTCAGATTGTTCTTGTTGATCAGCACGAGATTCAGTAACAGGAGTGCCTTCACGAGATTGTCGTGGTGAATCTGGAGGGGAGGGAACCCCGTCACCTTGATTTTGATGGATTTGATTTTCATGGTTTCCCAATGTTTTATTACTGTTATTGTCGGTGTTGTTGTTTGACATGGTGACGACAATGGACAAGATATAGCTTAAAAGAAAAGATTATCAGATTCCCGGTAACAGAACCAATTTGTTTAACCAAAAATCTGAGTCTTTGGTCAAAGCTAAAAAGAAATTTGGGTTACTGATAATCAGGAGACGAAAACAAAATACTTTTGAGAATGATGATAAAGCAGTAAATAGTTTTGTATTTTAGTAAGATCCCAATAATATTTCCTATCCTTATAGATGGTGAGTTCTTCTCCTTTTATAGCTAATCCTAGGAGAAGAGGTAATGCCTTTGTCTTAATGAGGCAATTATGAGCAATAAATGACATTAAAAGAAACGTTACACAATCATTTCTTTTTAAAACAAATATTCTAACGTATTTGATATTTAATGCTATATTTAAACTCTTTTACGTCATCAAATTCGTATCTTCAACTTCTTCCGATCTTCGGACTTTAGATGACTTGGATATGTACGAGACTCGTACCTATTTTAGTAACGGTCCGCACCAATGTTGCTTTCTTTTTCCCTTATCTGTTGTCACCCGTGCCTCTTGGCTATTTATTGTGTTTTGACCGTTTGACCAGTCCACGTGTCATGCCACGTCACCTACAATGTAAATTCAGTTTTTTCCAATACAGTATTAGAATTATATAGATGTCTAAAATTTAACAAATAGTAATTGATGCTTTTATATATATATATATATATATCATTTGCATGGGTTTGGCATATAAGCAATATTCAGCGTGCTGATAAGATCGGATTCCGATTACATGCAGTAAAAGTGAAAAAGGCAAAGACAAAGCATGAGAAGATTTCATAAATAAGATGAAAAACAACGCCTTTGCTTCCTTTTTTTTCCCTCTAATTGGCTCTGCTTTTTATATCTAGAGTTCCAAAAGCAACATTTGTTTTCATTTGCTTTTTGTTGAGGTTTTCTTAAGATTCATGACCTTCTTCATCTTTCTATGTACGTCTTCTAAAACAGTGGTAAAAGCAGAATTTTCACCGAAGAAGTTTAAAAAATAAAAAAAGTAAATATATAAAGAAATTATAGGAATTCAACATCTAATATGCATATATAGAAAAAAAAGATTAACCTTATATAAACATTAAAATTTTCGGACGAAGGGAGTACGATTGAACCCCTTCCCGCCCACCTAGCTCTGCCCTTGCTTATAAACGAGGGCAGATTCATAATCTCTTCTTGTTTTTCGTTTCTGTTTTTGCATTTTTCGCAGAATTTTACTTGAACTTTTTGATGCCCTTCATTTCCAGTGTTTGGCATCTTAGATTCTGGAAAATCAAAAGGGAAAAATAAATTCTCTCAAGAGTCATGCATTTTTATTAAGAAATAACTCAACACTTGGCTATCAACCAAATGTATGAAATGTTCGACTTGAATCAAGATTGATTCTTGCAGTTGGAATAAAAATTAAAGTAATAACATGATATACAAAGTATAAGAATAAAGAAATTCCTTATCCATATTAAGAAATAGAATTCAAATTTCTCTGTGAAGATTTCAAACTTTTTCTACTTCGATAAAGATTGACATCGGGTTCATATTCTTAATGTACATATCTCCAAGAAAATGGGTGGTATGATCTGCCGCCGAAAGATAATATACTTAAGGTCTTAATGACTTAATTAATTAGTATTATCAAAGATTAAGTGACAATGATAAATGTGACACTTATCTTGATTTTGTCTTAAGTTATTTATCTCTTTTTAATTGGACAACACTCCTTACGTGGATGGTTAATTTTGCCATTTTTTGCATTTCTTTTTTAATTTTTCAAGTTAAAGAATGAAATAAAGTTATTCCACTATAGGATATTTTTTTATCGAGAATATAGAACTTTCTTAATTCTTATGCTTACCTTACATGGCATCTTTAACAAAGTCTTTCAGAATTAGCTTAGTATGGAATCTAGTGCCAGACAAAATTAGTCACGTTTGTGTAAACTTAAACCATAAAATTTAACTAAAAATACCCTTTGCACTAGGAAATATTCTTCTACTAGAATATTATGAATAGTATGCTCTTCATCTTCTCATAAACAAGATAATTTGTAATTTTCGCTGTTATTCTCTTGCAATATTCTTTACTTTATGAAGCCAAATAAACACATGAAAAATGATTCGAAAAGATAAAGAAAAAATTCATAGAGGTATCCTCCTTTACGTTTCCAGTGCTAAATTTTCATCTTTTACGTTTGATCTTTAATTTTCACGGATCGAAGGAAAAAAGACGGTTCGATCACAAATGTAGGAAACACTTGGTGTATACGTAATTCCTCGAGGGAAAAAACTTACCCACGTTGAACGTTTACACCTAATCATATTAAGTTATCATGATTAAGTAATTTAATGAGTCATAACGGATAACTCTTCATAGCATATTCAATATGATAATCCGAAAAATATAGTGATAACATGTTATATATAACTGGCTAAATTGGATTGATAGTACTCTAAAAAAATCTTTACAACGTCATTTTATCTAATCTAAATTCTTATATATAAGTTGTTTCTTAGTTTCTTGCATATGCACCCACATTGACAGCTATGGTTTTATTTTGACATTATTTTAACAATGTGAACCTTTACAAAAAAAAAAGTTAAAATAATAAATAGTTCTCCTTCAAATTATAACATAGTCCTCTACTAATGTCCCTTTCTCTGTCGTATGTACCTTAGATTCCTCAACGTTTATTCGTATCCTCAAATTTTTCTCTGTGTTTGGCAAGATGTTCTTGTTCTTGTTATCTTGTGTTTTTTCAAAAGCATTTGACAATTGTATTTACATATATGTAGGCATGTATTTGGCACATTAGAAACTGATATATGGTATAGTTCCCAATACAATATAAGGGATATAATATTATTATTAGGAATGCGCTGACTTTTGAATAAGTAATTCTTCAAAATAGGATGGTTCATCACCCTTTAGTTTGGACTTTTTTTTTTTTCCAGAGGCGAACCTATGTACAGAGAAGAGGGGTCACTAGACCCCGCTCACCTTGGCAACAATTCTAGATATATATGTACATATATTGAAAAGTTGAAAAGTCTGATGGGACACTAGTTGAGTAGTTCGATCATGTGCCCTGCCACCTTTAAATCCTAGGTCCGCCTCTATTTTTTCTCTCATAGGAAATCAGAAAAGACTAACATATTTGATCATATGGTACGAAACAAGCAAGATGCTTACGTGATTTGGTTTTTCAGAAGAGTTTAGGTACTATATATTGACAGTGGAGGAAAAAAAAACAGTTTCAAATGTAACCATCTTACACTTTGAATACACAATGGGAACAACTGACTATAATATGTTGCTAATTCTTCAGAATCTCGTAGTTATGCACACCACATGGACAGCTATGGAAATCTGCTTTATTTTGACCTTTCAATATTAATACCAAATTTTAACATTGTGAACCTTTACTGTCAAAGGATGTGGTGTAGTGGATAAAACTGCTCTTCCCTTAATCAGAGGCTCCAAGTTCGAGCCCTAAGCATAAAAAAATCCTTGGTAGGGAGCATTTCCTCCCGAATGGGGCCCTATGCCGCACGAATCCGGATATAGTCTGATACCGAACACCGAATGGGGAAAAGTGATGTCATTGTCCTCTACTCACTTCCCTTTCTCTGTCATGTATGTAGCTAATTAGATTCTTCAACGGTTTTGTTGCCTCTTCTGATGTTGCTTTGTGTTTGGCAGGATGTTCTTATTCTTGTGCATTTATTGATAGTAGACCTAACTAGGGCGGGTAAATGGGTTGGTTGGGCTGAATTTGCGCGGGTTAATGTGAGTTAGGTCAATAAATGAGTGGGCTAAACAATGGATCATAACCCAACTCGCCCAACTTAACCCATGTTTTAGAACCATGCTGATTTTGCATAAAAACGTCTTTTACCTTAAAATGTGTAAGTTGAAAAAATTTGGGGGTGGGGTGGATGGGTGATGCAGAAAAATGAAAAAAAGCAGGAAATAGAAAATTAAAAATAATTTTTTTTTGTTTTGAAATGCAAAAAAAAAAAAAGTAAAATTTTTTTTTTGAAGGGAGGGGTGTTTTGCGGGCGGGGGATGGGGTGAGTGGTGCAGAAAAAAAACAAAAAATTGAAATATAAAAAAAAAGTAAAATCTTTTTTAGGGGAGGGGGTTTTGCGGGGGTGATGCAGAAAATTGAAAATACAAAAAAAAAAAAATTTTGAGGGGAGTGGGGGTGGGGGGAGGTTGGTGGTGCATAAAAAAAAACAGAAACTGAAAATACAAAAAAAAAAAGTAAAAAATTTCTTTTTGAGGGGGGTGGGGGCAGGGTCGGTGGATGGTGCAGAAAAACAAAAGAACATAAAATTAAAAATACAAAAAAAAGTAAAATTGGGCAACTAAATAAATTTCTATATAAGTTGGGTTGAGATATCTTTTGTTTTGAGTGAGTTTCATGAGTTGTATTTGATATGCTTAATGAGTCAGAATGAGCTGTAAAATATAATGGGTTAACTTGGGTTTAGCCCAAATTAACCCATGAGCTAAAATGTTTGTAACCCAATCCATTAATCTCTGAACGGGTTAGATGGGTTTGAGCTCAAATTGTCACCCCTAGACCTAACGTATTGCACAGTCACTATAGCCTATAGGTATGAACTTATCATCAGTCAAAACATAAAAGAAAACTATTTAATTTAGTAATAGACATTAAACTAAAGGACTGTTGTGTTATAATTAGTGCTAATAGTTTCATTTCCTTTGTTTTTTTTTTATATAAGTTTACTGCAAAAAGATCCATATATTTTGAAAATACTGATCAAGGGCATTTCCTCATATTGTAAATCACGAGTTCCACTCTGGGACGAAAATGAAGTACAATTTTGGTCTAAGAAATTCTCATTGGACCAAGAAGCTTTTGTTGATAATGTAAACATATATGCCTTTTGACTTTATTAAGGATATTTCACAATATTATAATCAGAGACTTTGCCGTTGCTTTGTCAATACGAAAACAAAGTGCAAAATCTAATCGAATTGCCTTCAACTTGGCTCTAATTATTGTGCATTATCCATTACGACCAACCTTTATCAAATAGATAATAAGCCAAAGCTCATGAGAATTGAGAAGCATTATAAAATAAGATTTAATTGCTACACTATTTCGTTTTGTCATATAATCATACATGGTTAGAAAAATAAATCAATCAAATATCCTATTGTTTGATGCCATGTTGAAGTTTGGTTGTGTTATGACTATTATTCGAGTGCCTAAGTGTTCAATTAAGAGAAATTTTCATAAAGCACTATCTTTTAGTAGTAATTAACCATTTATAGATACCATTTGCTATATTACAGATTATAGATACCTTTTATGTGGTTATAAAATGTATTTGATGTATTTAAGCTATTGTATTCATGAATACAGTAGCAAAAAAAGGCGTGAATCAGGGAAGTCCAACTAATCAGTTGATGTATTCGAGTGTATTCATGGAATGAAACATGGGATTACAGCTGAACAGATTATTGTATTCGACTGTATTCACGGCGTGAAATAGGAGATTACACTATTTTTAAAACGGAAAGTGAATCAATTAACATAATAGACTCCTAATATAACTCAACAAACTCAATTATAACACACTTTCTCAACCGAAAAATACTCCAAAAACATAGCAATCTTCAGAGAAATTATATAATACATCTGAATACATAAATTATATTAATTAAAAAAACTTATGAATACATTCATGGCATATAGAGAGATAGTGAATACAATGAAATACATGGAATACAACAAGATACATTGAATTTCAATGAAAAAAAGACAATGAATATAATGAAATACATGAAAATACATTGAAATGTATTAACAGAAAATCAAGTTGCTTAGCCCCAAACTCATTCGTCTTTGTTCAAGAACAAACCCTAATTTCCAGCAAATCCGCCGTTCACCGAAAGCCGGTAGTGAAAACGCGTCGTCTTCGTGGAAATTTCACTCTGAGTTGTTTGGCAAGATGACTTCTTCCAATTCTGGTGAGATCATGCTTAACGAACTGCTGCTATATTTAATTGCACAATCTCCCGCCTTCTTTGCCACTCCGCCGCCACCGGAATTACTTTTTTTTGGTGTCTTTGGAATATGGTTCTGTATTATTGTAGTCCCACTGATCAGCCCATGAATTCTCGTATGCACTTTTTCTTTCTTTGATCAAATATGAAAATTTTGGAAAAAAGAAAGAGTAATTAGAAGAAGAGGTCCACGAAACTTTGGGAGAAAAGAGAGTTGATATTAGAGGAAGAGGTCCACTAAACTTTGGGAGAATGAGATGTATCAAAGTAGAGAGAGAAAGAAAAAATGTAACTGATTAGCAGATTTAGTGGTTTAGGGCTAGGAGGAAACCAAAATGAAATATTTTGCTATAAACCTTAAAAGGTATCTATAGAATATAATTTTTTTAAATGATATTTATTTAAAATAAATAAGGTGTTAACCTTTGCTATATGAGGTAAAAATGCCTCCAAACAAAGCCTTTTGTCCTCTCATGGGCACCTCTTTGAAAATTTACTATAATATTGTTTCTGGCTTTATCCAATGGCCTAAGAATTCATCATTTAACATAAGTCGTCGACTAGCTAAGTTACAAAGAAGGCCTTTTTTGTATTATGATACTCTCACCAAGGCCAAGATACATTATTGTTTTATTTTTGTATTTTTAAGTAAACATCATTTATTTCCCTCAGAAAAAGACATTATTTTTCTAATAAAACACCACATACCCATTTTCAAATGATATTCTTTTTTGTCTTAATTAACATAAATACTTACAATTTTAGGGTTAAAGACGGCTATGTCTATGCAAGCAACACTTTGTTTATTTACTCCCTAGTCGTTGTTACCTAACAGGAAGCGATGAGTTCGTGACGGATAATACAACTCTTTTTTGCAAAAGATAAAATGTTTTAGTCATCATTAATAACTATGATTTTAAAAGACACTTGAGCAACTTTTTATGTCCCTGCCGGCCTGCCCATGTTAATAGTGAAAAGAAATATAAATTTTCTTTTACAGCATTTCTATTAATAGAAGAATTAACCTAAATAGCTGCTCACCCAACCGCTTAAATAAAAAATCACTGGTAAATATATAATATATGTATAATCCATGTATAGTATGTATATCACCGTAAAGAATCAGTATAAAATCTTTGTGTACCAATAAGAAATATAGACAGTGAATCTGACTGGCTATTTTTGTAAAGATCTCTTACTACTATTATGGGCCCAACATGATCAACAAACTCTGTTGGTTATGTTCAGAAATGACCTTGAAAGGAGCTGATGTTGACCATTTAACCTTTGGGACAGGTCATCTGACCGATGGGCAAAACTTGTTTATGGCTTGTTGACCTATAGCAAAGGCCAAAAGTTAAATACCACCCTTTATGGTGTCATGTTTCTACCATTTTTTGCTCTATTAGGGGCCAACATGAAACATCAAATACAGCTATCATTGATTATTACATAATGATTACAGAAAAAGATTTGTTTGTGCTTCCTATGAAATGCAGTAACAAAACAATCTTTTTTCCTTACTAAAGCAAGTTTAAAAATACTTCGACAGAAAGATATAACAAGGAATAAGAACATAAGTATACTATCATTTTCAAGAATTAGGATATATACATCAACTAGAGGGAAATAATTATGAACTCAAGCAAGAGACCGGCTAACTGGGGAAAAAAGTTTTTTACGGTCCATTCAAACCTAAAGATTAATTTGAAATTCTTGCAGATCAACTCATTCTCTTTTCTTTCAAAATAGAATGTACCAAAACTGCAATATCGAAGCTAATATTTCCAACTCCTTTTTATATTTGAGACCAACTTAAGGCATGAACAAGTTAAGAGCAATGGAGATAAAAAGTATATCATAAATCATTTGAAAACATTAATATATGTAGTAATTGAAGAGAAAACATCTCTGGGTGAATCATCCTTTCTAAGCTTAAGTTGGAACTTGGAACCTAAAGTTTTTCTTTTGGTTTCCCATCGGGTGTCCGGTACTCGCATTGGAGCCCGATTATATCCGGATTCGCGCGGCGTAGGGCTATGTTGCTCGGACTCTCCGAAAATGTCGCCGGGTGCGTGTCAGATTCTCCAAAAGTAGTGCATGTTTGGAGGATCCGACACGGGTGCAACAACATTTTGGAAAGTCCGAGCAATATAGGCGTATGGCCCCATTTGGGGGGAAGCGCTCCCTACCAAGGATTTTTCTATACCCAAGGCTCGAACCCCATACCTCTGGTTAAGGGAAGAGCAGTCTCATCCCCTGCATCACATCCTTTGGTGGTAAGTTGGAACCTAAAGTGCTACTTCACTTCTTTCCTTAATCAATTTAAAGCTGGTTTTAGAGCAGAACAAATTAAAAACATAGCACTCATCCGAAGGTTACTCTACTACTAACCAACTTGTTATAATTTGATTTTTATATAAACACATAGAATCGTATTAAAAAAATTCACCTAAGTATCACGTCAACTATTTAAAGAGTCTGCCTTGAATCTATTGATTGACTAATGACAAAATGGGCTTTATCCTTCAATAATTCTCTTAGCAGCGTCAACTAATGTTGCACGAATACTTTTTTTTCCGGGATAAGATACCGGTGTGGGTTTATCAAAACCTACGTATAGTTTTCCATAATCTAAGAAAGAATATAACTTCAACATTCAGACTTTAGAACCGATCTTAGTTGGGATGTTCTACGTCTTAATCATTTGTCTTAATTTTCTGGAGTTTATAGAGATTATTCCTTCCAATTTCTTGAACAAAAAAGCGATTGGGTAAATATCCCACTTCAAAAAGATGATTATGATAAATATATGAACATGTATCTCCTGCTTTCTAAGTTTCTCTCGTTGAGTTTCATCTGTGGAAGTTCTTTCGCACCTCGAACATAATGGTTAAACAGATAAACAAAACCATAAGTTGATGACATTCTGAATTTGCTGGAAAAAGAAAGACTGAACAAATTCTTCATGAATCACCTATCGAGAAGGAGATTCAATTATTAGTCAGGCAATTTTACAAACTCCTCAATCAAAATAAGAAAGCATGTTGACAATGTGCTCAGTTGATCTCTATTCTTTGTCTCCAAAAATCTTACTTATCATTTGTAAAAGGCTCTCCTTATAGATTAAAAAAAAATGGAATCTAATATCTAAAGGATTCGTAGTAGAAATGCAATTATGTGCAGAGGTTAGCTACAATTATTTATTTATTTACTTACTTATTTATTTTGATAATGATGGTGTCCAGGCTAGCTTGCGCGCACCTGACTAATTTTACCGAAAACCTGCTACCTCCCAGCAACACACTGATAACTTTGTTCCCAAAGCTTAGACAGATGAGAAGAACTAACCTAGTGTTTGTTGTCTCCACTGAAATTTAAACCTGAGACCTCATGGTTCTCCACCCACTTCATTGACCACTAGACTACTCTTGGGTGCTTTTCCTAGTAGAACTGCAATTACGTGCAGATGTTAGCTACAATTATATCATGTAGTAATATGAATACTAAAACAAAAACCGTCTATATGACACCAAAAGCTCCAGATTTTGGCATACCATTTCCTGGAGATGTAAAGGTCCATGTTTGTCCCTCTTTGTTAATGATGCCATATGCAATCTTCCTTTAATGTAAAGAATCATTTGTTCAGTAGCACTTTTAAGTTCCCAGCAATATAGTCTCAGAAGCAGGACAAACTTCGTGACCATATATCATATGATATTATGTGAAGTCATGCATCTAACTAAGGATTTTCCTTAAAAGCAAAGGCTATTCCACATGTAAAATAAAAGACGCAAATTACAGGAGGAGGCAACATCTGTGACACGATAAGATCAGATGAGACCAGCATCATGTGATTCTTAATTTAGCTTCCTTGATAATTTAACAATAGTAATAACGAAAATAATAGGGGCAAAATGATAATAAAACAAGAAGCTAATTGTACTGCATCGTCCTATTCAATCAAATCATGATGGGAATTTTCCCGCATGTTAGTATACAAAAGATGTCTCTAACTAGAATAACACAAAAGATCTACCTGCAATTTATGCCGCTATCATGTTGTGAACTAGAAGGGGAGCTTTGGTGTAAGTGGTAAAGTTGCTGCCATGTGACCAAACGGTCACAAGTTCAAGCCGTGGAAACAGCCTCTCGTAGAAATACAGGGTAAGGTTGCGTATTATAGACCCTTGTGGTTCGGCCCTTCCCCTGATCCTGCGCATAGCGGGAACTTAGTGCACCGGACTGCCCTTTTTATCATGTTGTGAACTAATTCCTTCAAGTCCTTTAAACTGCAATCTGGCACTTTTTCCATCCCCTCTTCTTCATCCTCTCCTTTGTTTGAGCTACTTCATCCCAACGACCGGCTGCAGCATTGAAGCAATAAATAATACCGAAAATTCTCGGGATCTTGTTCAATTAACTTATTCGAAATTTGTTCTCCTAAAATTACATCCCCTCTAAAACGAGCTGAGCCAAGCAATTCAGAGCACAATGAGGATTCCAGTGGCAAATTGCTCTCTATTGGAATGTTCTTTAGTATTTGTATTGCCTCTTGCATTAGACCAACATGTGCTAGAAGATTAGCCATGCACCAATAATGTACGAAATTGGGCTTCACACCAAACACATCACTCATGTCGCCAAAGTGTGTTCTTGCTTCTGTTAGCAGTCCTTCACGGGCACAAGCGCATAAGACACTAACAAAAGTGATTTCATCCCGATGCACACGATCCTCTTCAACTTGCTCCATGTTCTTAACACGATTTATTTCTGTATCTTCTAACCTGCTACTCACCAAGTCTGCATACAGATTAAGCCCATCTTTTGGGTTCCCATGAATGCAATATCCCAAAATCATTGCATTCCAGCATACTATGTTCTTGACCAACATCCTATCAAAAATTAGACGAGCAATTTCTGCTGTTCCGCATCTACTATACAAATGGATCAAAGTCGTACTAATAATCAAATTCAAATCTTTACATACCTTAATAAGAGACGCATGAACAGATTTTCCTTCGTTAAATCGAGATGACCGAGCACAAACAGTTATAAGAGCAATGACTATAGTTACATCATTGCCCTTCAATCCCCTCTCTGCCATTTCTCGAAACAACTTCAGGCACTTGCCAGGGTTATGAGAATCCAAGTATCCAGTCATCATGACGTTCCACCCAACTAAATTCCTCTTAGGCATTGCATCAAACAACTGTCGTCCAACAACTAAGTCACCCGCTTTCACATATCCATTCACAATGCTATTCCAGGACACAACATCTCTGTCAGCCATTTCATCAAACACCTGCTTAGCGAGACCAATAAACCCACAATAAGCATATTGTTACGCCGCGCCTTCCTGAGATTCCTTGGAAGGGCGACGTAAGGCTAAGCAACTGATGTTAGTGCAATTACTGTCCGCCAACTGAGGTCCCCTCCGTACGCTAGACGAGATTGTCAGTGCCCTACGAGAAAACCACGGTCAAGAGCAATTGAGAGAACAAAAATGAAAATTGAGAATGAAAGAAAGCTTGATTGCATTAATGAAAGCTATTACAGAAAGGCAACGTGATGTCGAGGGGGAGAGACACCAATACAGAGAATTGTTTGCTTGCTAGAAAGTTTTGAATGCTTGATCCCCTCTAATAGTGCTTAAGAAAAATAAACCAAAACTACAAGACTAGACTTGACTAAACTAGAAAAACATAATGGAAGTACATGAAATAAAACTACTCTATATTTACAATGAAAAGGACTTAGTTTTCTGCAAGGCAGAAACATGTCCGTTGTCAGCAGCATTGTCTTTGGCATCACAGTTTGCGCGCACGACGCTGTTGGTATCTGCCTGCGGCTGGGCGCTGGCGAGGGATATCGGTGGGGCGACAGAGGCACATGCGCGCTTGTCACTTGGCACAACCAAGACCACGGGGTCATCCGTGG
Organism: Nicotiana tabacum; assembly: GCF_000715075.1. Taxonomy (NCBI): domain Eukaryota; kingdom Viridiplantae; phylum Streptophyta; class Magnoliopsida; order Solanales; family Solanaceae; genus Nicotiana; species Nicotiana tabacum. Next base: position 17,514,668 of record NC_134080.1, read on the forward strand.
CACTAGGCGTTGGGAGGCTTTCTAGGATGCCACGGGACGCGCCCAAGGGGTCATGGGGCATGGCTGGAAAGCGCCCATGACATTCTCCCCCACCTGAGTTGGCGACGTTCTCGGCACCTTACTTGCAAGATAATCATCAATTAGGCTCTTGTAGGCTTTGAGGTTTGTTCCCCTCTCCCAAGTATTCTCCTTTGCATCACAGCCCTGCCATTTCACCAAGAACTCTTGGTGATCTTTCCTTGAGGCATGAATCACTCTATCATCAAGGATAGCTTCAACACGCCTCTTCCCAGTTGAATTGGGGCCTCGAATACTGGGTATTATGATCTGGCTCCGTGAAGGATCCTTTGTGTCTTCTCGAAAAGGTTTCAGAAGGCTGACATAGAAGACAAGATGAATTTTCCACCAAGCTGGGGTATCCACCCGGTATGCAACTTTCGCAATGCATCTTTCAATGGACAAGGGTCCAATGTATTGTTGCAATAGGCGAGGGTCATGGACCCCCGCAAATAAGTACCGCTTTAGAATTTGACCATTACTTTGTCTCCTACTTGGTATTCAACAAAGCGGCAATTTTGATCAGCAAACCTCTTCATCCGCTTTTGGGCTTTGACGAGATAGCTCTGCACTGTCTCCAAATTTTGCTTCCATTCTTTTAAGAAGCTAGCAGCTCGAGGAGATTTTGACATATTTGGTGTATTCACAGTGTGTGGGAGTAGCGGTTGTTGTCTGGTAATAATTTCAAAAGCGCTTTTGTTTGTACTAGAGCTCTTTTGTGAATGGAAACACAGTTGAGCAACATCCAGAAGCTTCACCCAATTCTTCTGCGATCTGGTTACAAAGTGGTGGAGATATTCCTCTAACATACTATTAAACTGCTCCGTCTAGCCATCAGATTGCGGATGAAAACTTGAGCTGTGACTCAATTTTGACCCAAGACATTTAAAGAGTTGGGTCCACAAGTTGCTAGTGAAGTGTGAGTCGCGATTAACTATTTCTTTGGGCAGGCCCCAATATTTGACGACATGATAGAAGAAGAGTCAAGCTGTATCTTCTGTTAATATATATTGTGGGGCTGCTATAAAGGTAGCATATTGGAAAACCGATTCACCACAACCAAGATAGTTGTGAGATCTCCGACCTTGGGCAATCCGATGATGAAATCCAGGGAAACGCTTTCCTAAGGTCTCTTTGGGACAACTAATGGTTCCAAGAGTCCCGCTTGTGTCAAGCGGTCCGACTTGTCCTTTTGGAATACTAGACAAGTCTTCACATACTGAGCAACGCCATCAGCCATTTGAGGCCAATAATATGCACGACGAAGTAATGCCATGGTGTGTTCTTTACCGGGATGGCCGACCCACAGAGTATCATGACATTCCGCTAGAAGAGTCCTTCGCAGATCTCCTTCTTTAAGAACATAAAGTCGGTTCCCTTTCACTTTCAAAAAACCATCTACCATGTAGAATTGGTGAGTCTTGCCCTGTCCTACCAAATCAACCAAATACTGTGCAGTAGGATCATTGATGAGTAGATCCTGTATCTGGTCCTTGATGGAGGTGGCTACTTTGCTCCCCCTTAGGGTGGCGAGCAGGCACACCGATGGCAGATCAACTCTCCAACTGAGCGCATCAACAACGTAATTGGTCTTCTAACTTCGGTACTCCAGGTTGAAGTGGAATTCAGCTAGGAGTTCCTGCCACCTGGCTTGTCGACCATTTAGCTTCGGCTGGGTCAAGAAATGGTTAACAACTGTGTTGTCTGTCTTGACCACGAATGGGTCCCCAGCAGATAGTGCCTCCAAAGGCGCAAGCAGTGGACGACAGCCAATAATTCTTTCTCATGGGCGGCATAGCGCCGCTCTGGATCCTTCAGCTTCTGGCTTTCGTACGCTACAAGATGCCCTTATTGTAGCAAGATTCCGTCGAGGGCTGCATCCGTTTGTGCCTCGAATGGCTTGGCCAAATCAGGGAGGGCCAAGACGGGGCTACTAGACATAGTCACTTTTAATGCGCTGAAGGTATCCGCTCGCCTGGGTCCCCAATCCCAGGGCGTGACCTTCTAGAGGAGTTCTTTCAATGGCATTGCGATGAGGGAATAGTTTTTCACAAATCGCCGGTAGAAATTGCATAGGCCAAGGAACAGCCTCAAGTCGTGGATATCCTTAGGCGGCGACCAATCTGTGATTGCCTGAATCTTTTGTTGGTCCATCTTGATCCGTCCTTCCTAGATGACATGTCCGAGGAAGTCAATTTGCTTTTTAGCAAAAGAGCACTTGGATAGCTTCGTATATAGTTCATGCTCCCGCAATCGAGCTAGGACCTTCCGCAAGTGCACCAGGTGTTCTTCCAATGTTTGGATTTATACCACAATGTCATCCAAGTAGACCACCATGAATTCGTCAATTTACTCTCGGAAGACTTGGTTCATCAGGGTGCAAAATGTAGTTGGGGCGTTAGTCAAGCCGAACAACATAATCAGGAAGCTATACGACCCATATCTTGTCACACAGGTTGTCTTGTGTTCATCACCCTCTGCAATACGAACATGCCAAAAACCTGTCTTCAAGTTTATCTTGGTGAACACCGTCACACCACCTAGTCTATCGAACAAGTCTGCCATTAGCAGAATAGGGTACTTGCTCTTCACTATGAATTTGTTTAGAGCCCGATATTCCACACAGAGTCGCAGGATGCCATCATGTTTCTTTTAGAATAGAATAGGGGACCCATATGGGGACTTGGAGGGCACAATGATCCCTGTATCTAGCATTTCCATCAATTGTCTCTGAAGCTCGGTGAGTTCGGGTTGTGACATTCTGTAAGGAACCCGGGCGGGTGGCTTCGCGCCTGGTGCCAACTCAATTTCATGGTCCATAGTGCGCCTAGGCGGGAGTCGCTTTGGCATGTCTTATGGCATGACATCTTCAAACTCCAGTAGTAGCTCCTTCACGGGTTCAGGAATAGGACCCGAGGAGCGTTCTATATCTTCAATGCAGAGGGTTGCCAGGAATGTAGGTTCATGTCTTTTGACCCCCTTCTTCAACTGCAAGACCGAGATGTTCTCAATGACCCTCTTCATGGGCATGCACGGGATAATGCAGGCTTGGCCCCATTTGTTCCCATCATCAGTAGCAGGTCTGCATATGGTACGGGCATGGTGTTGGTTTACCTTAGGAATTCCAACCCAACTATCAACTCGAAGTCATCTATGATCACCACTCGTAGGTTGAATTTTCCTTCGTAAGGGCCAAGCTTTACCGGTACCTCTTTGGCTATTCCACCCACTGGCTGAGGAGGTGAGTTGATAGCCTTGACGCGACCTCTACCTTTTCCCATAACTAGACCAAGGCACTCCACCTGAGTCGAGGCTAAGTAGTTGTGGGTAGCACCTGTATCTATCATCGCTCGAATGGGCTTGCCATTCACCTTCATCTCGACGAACATTAAGGTCCTCTCTTGTTTAAGAGGAGTCCCCTCATCCACCTTCTTTTTCCCTTTCTTGTTGATTGGACATGGGCCCTTCTTCTTACGGATATCAGCACTGGTCTCCGCTAATGCCTCAGAAATAGAGCCAACAATTGCATTGAAGGCACTTACTGGTTTAGTCTGGTCCGCATCATCTGAGTCGTCATCAGTCCCATCATCAAAAGCTTGATGGGCGTTCATCTGTGCATGTGGGCATTCATTTTTCCAATATGGTCCGCCGTAATGACAACATCCTAAAGGAGGCTTTCTCCCCCGGTCATTGTTGCTTGACGCAACAATATTGCTGCCTAAGGAGGGAGCCTTAGATTTGGTTGTACTCCAATCTCCCCCACTTCTGCTAGGGCCACCATTGCTAGGTTGGCCCCTTTTAAATCCCACTCGGGCAGGCGGATGAGGCCTATCCTTCCGAGCTTCCACTTAATAGTCCCCAAGGCATTCAACTGCTTGGATTGCCTTGGGTAGGGTATCTACCCTTTGTCTTTGCAGTTCCATATGGGCATACGGTTTCAACCCTTCCAGGAAGGTGAAGAGCTTGTCTTTGTCACTCATGTCACGTATGTTTAGCATGAGTGCGGAGAATTCTTGCACATAGTCCCGCACTGATTTGGTCTGGTAGAGCTCCCATAGCTTTCTCCTTGCATTGTATTCAATATTTTTGGGGAAGAACTGTAGGCGTATGACTGACTTCAGCTCTACCCATGTCTCGAGAGCATCTTCACCGGCCCTGATGTCTTCGTACTTCACCCGCCACCAGAGTTTAGGCTAAATCCTCAGCACGTGGCTGCCATTTTGGCTGCCTCTGTGGCTGCCATTTGCCGGTCTCCCTCGGAGTCACGACTGATGTTTTCTATGTCAACTTCGGCCGGGAGCACTCTACAGTCCAGGTCGTCCAAACTTTGCACTAGGCTGGTTCTTAGTTCAGGCACCATATCCACGATCGGCCGTAATCCGTCAACCGTCTGTTCAAGGGACGCAATGCGGTCCCTATGATTCACCATGGTCAGAAATAGTGGTAATGGCAATGCGTTCCCTCGTCCGATGTCGAGCCTAGGCTCTGATACCAACTGTTACGCGACACCTTCCTAAGATTCCTTGGAAGGTCAACGTAAGACTAAGCAACTGATGTCAGTGCAGTTATTATCTGCTAACTGAGGTCCCCTCCGTACGCTAGACAAGATTGTCAGTGCCGTACGGAAAAACCAATGTCAATTCCATTTGAGAGAATAGAAATAAGAATTGAGAATGAAAGAAAGCTTGATTGCATTAATGAAAGCTATTATAGAAAGGCAACGCGGTGTCGAGGGAGAGAGACATCGGTGCAGAGAATTGTTTTCTTGCTAGAATATTTTGAATGCTTGATCCCCCCTAATAGTGCTTAAAAAAATAAAACAAAGCTACAAGACTAGACTTGACTAAGCTAGAAAAACATAATGGAAGTACATACAATAAAACTACTCTATATTTACAATGAAAAGGACTTAGTTTTCTACAAGGCAGAAATATGTCCGTTGTTAGCAGCATTGTCTTTGGCAACATGGTCTACGCGCGCGGCATTGTCTAAGTGTGCAGCGCTGTTGGCATATGCCTGCGGCTGGGCACTGGCGAGGGATATCGGTGGGGCGACAGAGGCACATGCACGCTTGTCACTTGGCGCAGCCAAGACCACGGGGTCGTCCATGGCAATAGGCGTTGAGAGGCTTGCTAGGACGCCACGGGGAGCGCCCAAGGGGTCATGGGGCATGGCTGGAAAGCCGCCCATGACAATATGCACCAGAGAATTCTGAACCTGCAAAACCCCATTAACTCCATTTTTCACAGATTGGCCATGACTCTTCTGGCCCAACTCCAAACGACCTATACCCGTATTTGCATAAGCGCTCATAAGGGGTGGAAAAGTAAAGCTATTAAGAGAAAAATAACCGTATTTTAGCCTTTCGAAATAGAATAACACAGCATTATGTGACACAGAACTGCAAGCATAGGACTTTATAACAGTATTAACAGAAAATGTATCAAGAAAGTCAATGTATTTAAATACCAACACAGTATAATTGATATCACAATAATGAGAGCAGAGCTTTAAAAGTCTGCAAGACAATGATGGGTTTTGGACTTGTAAAAGACCACTGATTATCAAACGAGCTTGAATTTGAAAGAGATGCGCCAAGCTTTGACAAGAGTCCATAAAATTCAAAATTTGGTCATATACAGAAAGGGATTGGATTGCTCACAAGTTAAATTTGAAAATGGGGATGATCTAGAGGCGAAGGGATAAGGTGTTTTACATCTTCTAATGGAGATTCCTGCCATTGAAAATGGAAAGGAAAGTATGTAGTGTGTTTTTTTTTGAGGGGGTGGTGGGGTGGGGGTGGGTGCCATATCTAAATAATATAAGATTAAACAAAAGGATGCAAATAAAATTACTAATGCTACAATCAGTCCCCTTAACTTCAGGAGAAGAGATGCCTCCTCACAAAGGGTTTCTAGGTGATCAGACTCGAGCAACTAGTTATTAAAAAACTAGGTCTTTATAAAATTGAAGACTATATATGGAGGCTGATGCTTGTCCAATGCCGGAAGATAGGAATATAAGTAGGCCCTTATCTAAGTGCCATTCTTCTATTTTATTTCTAAATTTATCTTTCAGTAGGAGCTTAATACACTCTTTTCAATATTGAGATTAAAAGAACTTTCCTGTAGTTTTCACTTTTGAAAATAAAAAAAATGCCAAAATTTTCTCACTAATCAAGCTATTATCTTCTAAACATTGAATTACTCAGTCTGTGTTAGCAAATGAATCGAACTGTTTGTTGTCGCACCCCTTTTCTACCCCCGAGAGAATAAGATATGTGTTAAGGATTGTGGGTTAAAGAGTTTTTTCAATTAAAGTGACCATTTTGAAATAGGGATTATTTTATTGTTTAGAGTCGTCACTTGGAATTGGTTTTCGGTGTTCCAAGTCACCTTTTATTTGAATCCCTAGTCAAAGGAAAGTTGACTCTATTTTTATCGGTCCGCGAAAATAATGTTCGGGTAAGGAATTCTATTCACCGTGAAGAAGGTGTAAGGCATTCCCCGAGTCCCGTAGTTCTAGCACGGTCGCTTTATTGACTAAAATTGGCTTGAATTAATTTTTGGATAAAATTATGCTTTATTTGATTTTTCATGTTTGCTTATGTCCACTTTTATTGTTGATTATTTAGAATTATTACAAAAAATAATTTGGATAAATTATGTTGTCATAACCACGCTATGCAAGCGAATGCGCGATCGAATAACAACATTGATTAACTATCATAATTGCGCCTCGCAAGCGAATCCGAAATTACGACAATCAATTATTTGTAGTACTTTTGAGAAATTTGAAAAAAATTAATTCTTGAAAATTATTAGTCAACTCTCGCGCTACGCAAGCGAATTCACAATTTCAGCAAAGGATTAACTAAATTAAAAATTAACTAAAACTAATAGGTATGGTATGAGATTATTAAATTATTTTATTGAGTATTAAACATCACGATACGCATGCGATTCTATGAATGAAAAAGTTAAAGTGCGCCTAACATTTGCCTACCAATGATTATTAGACTATTGAATTAAGTAAGCGTTGCTAGTGAGAAAAGAAAATGCTGATTTTAATTATTGCAAAAAAAACATGGCCAGCACTTGAAATTACTTGGCAGTTGACCGTCTTGAAAGGATATGGGCCAACTTAGTCAAATTATTGGGCCTCGCAAGGTTTCAGTTTGTTGGCCCAGAAATTAATTGTTCTTGAATTAATCCCCGTGGCCCAAATATGTTCGGATGGATTAATCACTGGCCCATGTCCTTTATTCAATTTCTTTAAAAATTACTTGGCTCCTAATTAGTTCACAGATTTATGCCTACATATAACAATGGCTGGAAAGTACAATAATAACATAAACACTTAATCATAAAAAAGGAAAAATAAAAGAAACTACACATGAGATGAACTTTCTTTGCAATATTATCACATTATCGCATCTTAAACTACTTTAGCATGGAGTACCCCATTTTAGTTATATAACCTAGCAACATAAGTGAATCTTCCATATTCCAGTTGTTTATGGTCTCAACTATTAAAAAAAAGAGTGAAAAGTGGCTAGACTTTTAAAGAGAATCCACGATAATAGAAAATATATTTATTAAAATGGTAGAGTAGTAAGAAATAGACTTTTTAAGAGCAACTATTTTCTTGCTAACTTCAGATCTTAAATCTTGGAAACAAAGATGGATTCTTTTCAAAATTCTACATCTACAACCTACCTGTTAAACAGGAAGACCAATAAGATTTTGCTAATAAACAATTTGGCACTTAAAAATCCATCATTAGAGTATGATAAAGCTCATTAGAATCAAATAACATTCCCCTATTGTATCCCTCCATTTTTACTTTTGAGATACAATAGAAATAAAGTTTTCCAGGAACAATTGCAAAGCTTCTATACCTTCGTTATTTAGGCCTATAAGAAGGCAAGTTCATACAAATGGATTTCAGCATTTAAATATGCACTTTATTGGTCACTTAAGGCATATTTCAAACAGTCCAACAAGATTTTCAAACAGTCCAACAAAATTTTGAAAGCTAAAACAAACGCATGTTTCATAAATTCATTCAAGATTTATACTCTTAAAGGTAAAAGGGGAATACCTAATGAGGAAAAATGAGAAGAAACAGCGAGAAAACTTTGATACCAAAGCTACTTGAAACCAACAAATAGAACCAGCAACAACAGCAAAGCAGTGCTAAAACCCAGAGGAACAATAGATTTTTGAAAGAGAAGGAACCCAACAAAGCTCTAAGTGTTCTCCTATTTCTCTGAAACAATTTTCCACTCAAGATACTATTCCCAAATCTCACAATTTCAGCTTACTATATGGATGTTCAGCTATTAATTTTGCTCTCAAGTTTTGGTTCTTTTTACAGTGTGTAAAAGATGTATCTTTTTTTTAGAGTCCAGATCCTCCTTAAATGAGAAAAGAGCTCCTCTTTTTATAGGGGGAGGAAAGGCCTTGAGACAGATTTTGTTTGGCCAAAAATCTGTCCAAAATGATAGATTTTTGAACAAAAATCTGTCCAAAATCAGAATTTTGGTCAATGAACAGTTCTTCTTACCAATTGTGGACAGGATTTTGGAGTATTGTACTCCAAAACAGTCCGCAACAGTAAAAGCAAACAAACCAAGAACCCTACACTCAAGTATTCTCTTTTCTTTCCCTTTTCTATTAATTTCTCAAACCAAATTCAAAGTTAACTAGTCCACAAAGAGAAACCAGATTCAATCTAGTTGAAACAAGTAGTAATTCGAATAAGATTAGCTAAGAGTCAACTAATAGGGATTAATCAAGACTGAACCATATAATTACCTATACTAAACAACTACTTCAATCTTAATCTAGTTAATTAGAACTAAAACCGAATCTTTGAACACACAAACTACTAACTCAAACTAAAACATGACAACGTATGAAAGACAAACTCGAAAACTGCAATCCAATAGGTGACTCAAGCTTGATGACTGAACGAAATCAATACAACTCAACCATACTAACTAAACGATTATTCTAGATTATTAGAAAGAGCAATTATTCAGCTAATCACAAAGTTAAATTACATGTCGAGCTACTGAAATGACAAACAAGAAACTAAACAAATATTCATTGCGAAATTGAACTGCTGCTTCAAACTAGTAAGCTATAGAAATCAAATAATCGAAGCTAAACTTTTAACTACCACTACTAATCAAACCTGGACGATTACAATCAAGCGACAAAAAAAATCAAAAAAAGATATTATACGAAGTAGTCGAACGATTATTAGAACTTAAACCCAAACAAAACTATCAAATCAAATAAGAAAAACTGAAAATCTAAGAAAAGAGAAAAGAATTAGGAATTTTACCAAGCTCGAGCACTCGGGCAATGGCGGGACAGTGGCAGTGGTGGACTCGAGCGAGTGTCTAATGTCGATTATTATCGAAACCATGACTCCGAAGAATTGGATGCTAGTTTCGATGAAAATCGACAACAGAAACTCGCTTGAGGCCAATGTGAAGAGAGAAACTGGAGGCAGTGGCGGTTGAAGGGTGGTAGTGACGGCGACGGATCGACAGTGGGTGTCGCCGGAATTCCGATCGCCGGAATTTCGGGTTAATACCAATTCTAAGTGGTTGCCCTTGCTGAGATCTATCTATGTATGTAAAAATTAAGTGGAGAAAAGGGCTCAATATTCTCGAATTTATAAAAAACGTTGCGGCTAGGGTTTCGGATTTTCTTAGATTTATGGAGATTGGTGGATTTTTGGAGGATATGAGGCTTGGATTTGTGTAGAGAAAGAAGAGGAGAAGAGGATGATGTTGTATAGAGGGCGTTTGGCCGCCGGAGGACGGCGCCGCCGCCGTGGGGGACGGCCAGTGGCGGCGGAGAAGAAGAAGAGTGAAGAGGGAGAAACTAGGGTCTTAGGGTTTGGGGTTATAGGAGAAATGGCCAATTTTCTATTTTTAGAGGGATTATATATTGGTGGGACAAATGAGGACCATTGGATCAAAGATCATGAATGGATGAGATTGATCTCTGAGTTACTAAGTGAAACAACGTAGTTTCAAGACAAAACTACGTCGTTTTGGAGCTCTTTCTTGGCCAACCACCTAATGGACCGGGTATGGCCGAAATGGGCTCAAATTTTGGCTCAATTTTAATTAAAATACACTAGTCCAATCCTTACCCCATTTATCAAACCATTAATCAACTCTTAAAACCTATACATACACAAATAAGAACATACACACACACTTATACATACACAAATAAGAACACACACACACATACACACACATACATATATTATATATATATATAAGGCAAAAATTAGGCATTTACAGCTGCCCCTCTTTGCTCGAGAACATGAAGAGTTTTCGTGCAAAGACAAATAAATGTCATGGATAATTTTTGCTCACATTCACTCTAATGGAAGCATTTTGAAAAAGGTGGTGACCGAACCTTGCTTCTGAGGTTGCCTACATATCCTTGGCTATAAAGGAATAAAGTCAGTGTAGTTCTAGGAAAATTTAGTAGCTGGGGCTACTGGACACTAGAGTTAAGACTGTTGCTGCTGTTGCTGTCGTTGTTGCTATTGCTGTTACTCGCTTCTTACATCAAAAAAGAAAAGGAGAAGAGTACTATATATGTCTACAAACTAAGAGTACAAAATTCCTATCTATGCTTCTTCTGGAGTCAAATATTGATTCTTGACCTGCTCGCTTGTGTTGACCTTAGATTGGATCTTGATTCTTTTGAAGAAAAGATTATGACTCAATCTCGATTGCTTGCTTTCTGGATCAGAATTTGAGAAGATGAATCTTGAGAAGCTGGGTTGCTGATACATTATCAAAGCTAACTCCGACTATCTTGTGATCGAAGGACTTCTTTCTTCTAATGAGAAACTGAAACTGCAAGCTTAAATGGTCACTTGTGCTATACGGCAGAGCCTGCAAAACCATCAAAGACAAACAAAACGAACAAAATTTTTTGCCCCAGTCTGGCACTAGGAAAATTTTGTGGGTTATTAGAGAAATTTAGAAACTATCTAATTTATTGAAAAGGCAGACAAAAACAATAGTATAAACTAGCTAAAAGAGATAAAATTTGGGAACGAATGATTGTGTAATCAGGGATCGATACCCTGTACTACTGAAAGAAAATGTAACCAGGGGCTGGTACCATATCTTACTGGAAGGAAATAGAATCAGGTGTTATCACCATGTATTATTGATAAAATGTTGAATCCCTATAGGTGAAAAAGGTTCTACCTGAGTTAAACTGTATTAAACAACCTGAGCGAAGATTACTTCTACTCGGAACTATGAGCTGGATCCCCCTTGGCGAAAGGATTCTACCTGAGTTAAGCTACGTAAGATACCCTGAGCGAAGAGTACTTCTACTCGAAACTATGAGCTGGATCCTCCTAGGAGAAATGGTTCTACCTGAGTTAAGCTGCGTAAAACAACCTGAGCGAAGAGTACTTCTACTCGGAAATATAAGCTGGATCCCCCTAGGCAAAAGGATTCTACCTGAGTTAAGCTTCGTAAAACACCCTGTGCAAAGAGTACTTCTACTCGGAACTATGAGCTGGATCTCCCTAGGCAAACGGTTCTACCTGAGTTAAGCTACAAAAATAGGAGGTGTGAACAATAGTGATGCATGCTGAAAATAAAAGAAAATGGAGATTTTAAGGAGCCTATATTTGGTGACATTCGTTCTTTTAGAATCGCCATTCTGCACTGCTTTGTTCCTGCTACAAACAAAGAAAAATTTGTGAGGTTTCATAGTGGTGGTTGGTTTGTGGCCTTGATGCCTTGAGTAGTTTGATTACGGCCACTGCCGTCGAAGAACCAATTCTGTCAGCATGGTACCGAGATGCTCGGTTGCTCTGTATTATTTTCTGGAGACCTTGGCTCTCCAATGTTGCCCCCAACTGTTTCATACCCAGATGTCCATGGTACCGCTGCCCTTGTCTCTAAGGAAATGCATTTCTTTCTTTAAAATCAAACTCAGTTGTCTTGCACCCATTATCAGTTTGTGTCCGTAGTGCTTATCAACTTTTCCCATGAAGCATGTCCTTCTCATGTGACTTTTCAGTTTCTTTGAAACACTTTGTTCACCTTATCAAATGAGATCACAGATGGGTTCGTGCCTTTGTCAATGTCATATATGCCCCAAATTGTGCTCGATATTACGGGGAAACTGTAGCCAGTTTTGCAGCCCTTTCTTTGCTTCGATTTTGATGCAGGATATAGACCGAAAGGGACTCAAAAGAAAATTATGGGTAAAAACAGAATAATAATTGGAAGCGAAAAAGAACTGTGCTTAAACAAAAGGTGTCCCTTTCGGGGAAAGGAATAGGGAGACTTATCTAGAGGTATGTGCCGACTTTAATGAATCATGACATGCATTTTGGACTGGACTCCTGATCCGTCTGATCTGTCTAATTCTCAATATCCGCCGCAAATGTTCATCTTGAATCGAAGACCCTCATTCAGCTAGTAGCGCCCTTTGCAGGTTTTCGCTTACTAACATATCTCATTTCTCTACTAACCGGCGCCTTATGGTGCCTATTTAGGTTTTCACCAACAAGACTCTCTCATTTCTCTACTTACTATCGCCTTATAGTGCCCGTACGGGTTTTCACTAATAAGACTCTCTCATTTCTTTTTTTTTTTTGACTAAGATACTACATGAGGGAGGTTGCCCAATGCCCTTGGCATGGGGACTTCAAACATTCTCAAAAAACATTGATCAGAAGTTCTTGACAGGTAAAAAGCCGAAATGAACCTTGAACTGAATTACAAATTTTGGAACCGTTTTTACAGAAAAACCGTGAAAGAAAACAAACTTCTGCCCCGGTTTTGGAGTATTGGGAATATGGATTTTTTAATGGGACCGAACCAGGGTAAGGCTGCCTACGTATCCTTTCGGAATCAGATCGGACGTAGTTCAATGACTTAGAGATTTGTTGTTTGACTTTTTTTTTACAAGTACACAGGTTCCAAAAAGTGAGAAACACGGAAGACAAATACGACTCAAAAAGATTAACAGAAGGGTGACACCTATTTGGAATAGAAAGCAAATGATAGCCTTCGTCACGTTAATTTGAGGAAATTAATGCGTGAACATTCTACAATGGGTATATATTAGACATAATATCTTTTGACTGCATCTGCGTTAATAGTCATGTCTGGTACCCGTCCTTCTTCATCTACCAAGTGCAAGGCCCCTTTTGGTAACACTTTCTTGATGATGTAGGGTCCTTGCCAGTTCAGGGCGAACTTTCCTTTAGCTTCTACTTGGTGCGGAAGGATGCGTTTCAAAACTAGTTGGCCTACCTCAAACTGCCTTGGGCACACTTTCTTATTGTAAGCGCGTGCCATTCTTTGCTAGTATAACTGGCCAAAACACACTATTGCTAGCCGTTTTTCATCGATCAACATCAGTTGTTCTAATCGGGTTTTGACCCACTCAGTGTCTTCAATCTCTGATTCCACAATAATTCGGATTGAGGGAATTTCGACTTCAATAGGTATTACAGCTTCAATTCCATATACAAGTAGATACGGAGTTGCACCAACAGATATGCAAACAGTCGTGCGGTATCCCAACAGAGCAAAAGACAACTTTTCATGCCATTGCCTGGAACCTTGGATCATCTTCCTAAGAATCTTCTTCATGTTCTTGTTTGCCGCTTCAACGGCTCCATTAGCTTTTGGCCGGTAAGGGGTAGAATGGTGATGCATGATTTTAAATTGTTCGCATCCTCCTTCATCAAATGACTATTTAGATTGGCTGCATTGTTAGTGATATTCTTTGGGATACCAAAGCAACAGATGATGTTGGAATGAACAAAGTCTACCACTGCTTTCTTGGTGACTGCTTTGAAAGTGACGGCCTCCACCCACTTGGTGAAGTAATTAATTGCAACCAAAATGAATCTATGCACATTTGAAGCTTTGGCTCGATTGGCCCAATGACATCCATTCCCTAAGCAACGAAAGGCCAAGGAGAGGACATGGGATGCAACTCCGAAGGAGGTGAGTGAATCAGGTCACCATGAATCTGGCATTGGTGACACTTTCGAACAAAACTGAAGTAATCTCGCTCCATAGTAAGCCAATAATACCCTGCCCACAAAATCTTCTTCGCCAAAACATATCCATTCATGTGAGGTCTGCATACCCCAGAATGCACTTCACTCATGATCTGCTTTGTTTTTGTAGAATCTATGCATCTCAACAAGTCCAAATCTGGGGTCCTTTTGTACAGAATTTCCCTATTCAGAAAGAAACCACTGGCGAGCCGCCTTATAGTTCTTTTTTGATCTTCTTTAGCATGCTCTGGATATTCTCTTATTTTCAGGAATCGTTTTATGTCATGATACCATGGTTCACCATATGGTTCTGTCTCAATTGTATTGCAGTAACCGTATTATTTCCGAACTTGGATTTCTAGTGGATCAATATGAGTGTTGCCTGGATAAGGGAGAATCGAGGCTAAAGTAGCCAAGGCATCGGCTAGCTCGTTGTGAAACCTGGGAATGTACCTAAACTCGATGGATTTGAATCCTTTGCTCAAGTCTTGCACACATTGTCTGTATGGAATAAGCTTGATGTCCCGAGTCTCCCATTCGCCTTGGGCTTGCCGGATAAGCAAGTCAGAATCTCCCATAACCAATAGTTCATGCACATCCAGGTCGATGGCCATTTTCAAACCCATGATACAAGCTTCATATTCTACCGTATTATTGGTACAGAAGAACAGAAGTCGAGCCATTGCAGAGTAATGATGTCTAATAGGTAAGATGAGGATTGCCCCAATCCCAACTCCTTTGATATTGACAGCCCCATCAAAATACATTTTCCATACAAGGTGATCGTCTGGAACCACTTCCTCTATTGAGTTGACCTCTTCGTCTGGGAAGTATGTGCTAAGTGGCATGTACTCATCATCAACTGGATTCTCTGCCAAAGCCTGTGCTTTTATCGCGGTGCGAGTGACATAGACGATATCGAACTCTGTGAGCAAGATTTGCCATTTTGCGAGCCTGCCAGTGGGCATTGGCTTTTGGAATATGTACTTCAAAGGATCCATTCTAGATATGAGGTAAGTAGTGTAGGCCAAAAGATAATGTCTCAGCTTCTAAGCGACCTAAGTCAAGGCACAACATGTCCTTTCTAGAAGGGTGTACTTAACCTCATAACTGGTGAACTTCTTGCTCAAATAATAGATTGCCTGTTCCTTTTTGCATGTTGCATCATGTTGCCCCAGAATGCATCCAAAGGAATTATCCATCACCGATAGATATAAAAATAAAGGCCTACCAAGTTCAAGTGGGACCAGTACAGGGGGTTTTGATAGATAATTTTTGATCCTGTCAAAAGCTTTTTGGCAATCGTCCGTCACTTGATAGCGGCATCCTTTTTCAGCAACTTAAAGATGGGCTCGCACGTGGTTGTGAGCTGAGCAATGAACCTACTGATGTAGTTCAACCTCCTGAGCAAACTCATGACTTCCTTTTTGTTCTTTGGGGGTGGAAAATCTTGAATGCACTTTATCTTAGATGGATCCAATTCGATACCTATCCAGCTGACTATAAAACCGAGGAGTTTCCCAGATGGAACCCCAAATGCACACTTGACTGGATTAAGCTTAAGGTCATACCTTCAAAGCCATTCGAAGAACTTTTTCAAATCACACACATGATCAGCCTGTGTCTTTGATTTTATGATGACATCATCGACATATACTTCAATCTCTTTGTGCATCATGTCGTGAAAAATGGTGGTCATGGCCCTCATGTAAGTTGCCCCTACATTCTTTAAATCGAATGGCATGACCCTGTAACAATAAGTACCCCATGGAGTGGTGAAAGTGGTCTTTTCTACATCATCCTCATCCATTAGAATTTGGTGGTACCCAACATAGCAATCCACGAACGATTGTATCTCATGCTTTGCACAATTATCTACAAGAATGTGGATATTTGGTAAAGGAAAATTTTCCTTTGGACTTGCTTTGTTCAGGTCTCTGTAGTCAACACAGACTCTGGTCTTTCCATCCTTCTTCAGCACAAGCACAACATTCGCCACCCAGGTGGTGTATCGGACAACTCTGACCACATTGGCGCTCAGTTGCTTCATTATTTCCTCTTTGATTTTGTCACTCACATCTGTTTTAAATTTTGGTTGCTTTTATTGGACTGGTGGAAAATCAGGATACGTAGGAAGCTTATGAACCACTAGATCAACACTTAAACCCGACATATCATCATAAGACCAAACAAACACATCTCTGTATTCAAATAAAAGTTGAATCAAGATATCTCTAGTTTTTTGTTCAGTGTGAATGCTTATCTTCGTTTCTTTGACTTCTTCATGACTTCCTATACTAATCGGCTCAGTTTCATTGAGGTTAGACTTAGGATTATTTTCAAATTGTTCCAACTCTCTTTTTATTTCCTCAACAACCTCATCTTCATCATATTCAACCTTTTGATGCATTATTTCGATATTAGACAACTTTTTAAGATCTGGGCATGAATTCCACATGCATGTCATGTTATTAAAGCCCACATTAACAAAATTAAAATGGAAATAAAGTGACAAGAATTAGGAAAAAGAAAAGATATGAAACTTAATAGGAAACTGAACTGTATTTCATTGAATTTGAAAGGATAGAAGGGTTAACATCAAAACATAACAATCATATTGAGATGTTTGGATTACAACCCTGAAAGTAACCCAAAATAAAAAAAAAGAAGCTGCAAAAGCAAACTACCAAGACTCCTTCCTTGTAGGGAGAGGAGTTGCTTCCCAGTTGGTAATCATGGTGTCTGGGTCAATTAGTTGCATATCGGCACGACTAGTGCCTTCACCATCCTGGATCATATTCACTTCAGAAAATATCTGGCTGAGGCCATGGCAAATTTCATCAATGTTTGCATGCTCCGAGGAATTTTGACCCTCTTGGAGTCGTGGCTTGACAAAAATATAGAAAATGTAAGGGATAGGTTGTTGTAAGACCCATCCATGCTTTTTGCGGTGTTTGGCTTTGTTTTTGTCTGCTTGTGTTGGCCTGAAGCCTAAGCCAAAAGTACCCTGGTTACTGAATGGAGAAATAGGCTCCGAAATTCCTTGCAATGATGCCCTAAGCCTTTTCCTGGCTCATAACCTTGTCTCAACATAACTGCAGCCACCATTACAGATATGGCGGAAAGACTAGGATGCAGAATGGGCTTTCCTTCCTCAACATGGTCCACAACAACCACTTCAAAAGCCTGATAGATAATGGACTCACACCGTTCCTTGGCCTCAATACAGGGGATTAACGGGTCTTTATAAATGGAAGACTCGTCTTCCCCATGAACAATAATTTCTTGCCTGTCATGTTCGAATTTGAGCATCTGATGCAAGGTGGACGACACAGCTCAGGCCGTATGGATCCATGGCCTTCCAAGAAGAAAATTATAAGAAGTGGCCATGTCCACTACTTGGAAGACAATCTCAAAGTTAACCGGCCCAATCATCATGGTGAGGTTGATCTCCCCAATGGTATCTCTTGCTGAGCCATCAAAGGCCCGGATGCGAACATTGCTGGGTCGGATTCTATCTGTATTGATCTTCATGCTTTGCAAGGTAGAAAGAGGGCATACATCTACACTTGAGCATCCATCAACCATGACTCGCTTTACATAATGCCCCTCACATTTGACCATCAAGTTCGAAGCCCTATTGTGCCCAGCTCCCTCCTCGGGAAGTTCATCATCACTAAAGGAGATTCTGTTCACCTCAAAGAATTTGTTGGCCATCATCTCTAACTGATTCACTGTGGTCTCCTTTGAGATATGTGCCTCGTTTAGGACCTTGATTAGTACACATGCATGCTCTTTGGAATATATGAGCAGAGATAGTAGAGAGATTTGGGTAGGAGTCTTTCTTAGCTGGTCAATGATTGAGTAATCCTAAACTTTCATCTTTTTCAAAAACTCTTCCGCCTCTGCTTCAGTGACTGGTTTCTTTCTTGGAAATTGGCCTTCTCTGATTTGCTTGGCCTTCCTCAACTCTTCTAGAGAGTAACACCTCCCGATCAAGTTAAACCTCCAGTTTCCCCCACTTCCTCTATGATTTCCTTGCCTTTGTAGGTCATCACGATTTTGTTGTAGTTCTAAGGAGTGGTTTTTGTGTTGGTCATAGGGGGTTGCACGACAGGTTTGATTATGATCGGCTCTGTTATACCTTTCGTACCTCCCTCCTTCTGCCTTGTGACGGGGTGGCCTCCAAGTACATATAACCTTGGGCTTGGAATATTGGAGTGAACTTCCAACCTCGAGATTTTCGGAACAAATAAAGTTGCCTTATTTGAGCTCTGGGCGCCTTTCACAATCAATGGCACATCTCGGCTGGGACTTACTTCCAGACCTATTCCTTCTTGAATTGCACCCACTATCATTTATGCTCGACCGATCGGCTTGTATTCTTGATCTCGGCCAATCATTCCCACAAAATGAACATCATTGTGTGCTGGCAACAGGTTGTTTGTCACATTAGGAGGGTCCTCGCCATTCGTTACTACAATCAATTTTTTAGAAATGAGCCTCTCTACGGCTCTTTTCAGAGTCCAACAGTCATCAGTGCTATGCCCCGGGGCACCTGAATGATATTCACATCTAGCATTTGCTTGAAATCCATGTGAATCAGGATGCATATGGTGGGGAGCGATGGGTCCAATCACGCCCATTTGCTTCAGTTTCTGGAATAGACTAGAGTATGATTCGGCCAATGGAGTGAATTTTTCTGCTGGCCTCTACTCTCGACCATAATCCTGCCTGGGACGAGCATTGTAGGGTGCCCAAAAATTTTGCTGCTGAGGTCGGGGGGCCCTTGGAGCTGGTGCCCGTACCTGCTGATTGGGAGGCCGAGCATATGATTGAGCATTGAAAACTGTATATTATGGTGGGCCCACAGAGTATTGAGGAATTGGCGGGGGGTAATTATGTTGAGGGTAGCTGGATTGCCCCTACTGAACTTGCATATAAGGGTGCGATGCCCCTCTTTGAACTTCCCTAGATCTCAAAGTCATCATGGACCCTTCATCTCTCTTCTTTCTATTTGCCAAACCCCCCGACCCATTTTGGATAGCTTGGGTGGTGGCTTTGAGAGCAGCTTGACTTATAATTCTACCAGTCTTGAGGCTATTTTGACCATCTCCCCTATTTTGATTGCTTCTGCAAAAGGTCTACCCATCGGGGACATCATGTTCTGAAAGTAATCAGGCTCTTGAGCCTCCAGAAAAATAGTGATCAACTCGTAGTTATCCATGGGTGGCTTAACTCTAGCTGCTTGCTCCCTCCACTTGATGGCATACTCCCTAAAACTTTTGGTCGGCTTTTTCTTCATATTGGACAAGGAATTATGATCCGGCGCAATATCAATGTTGTACTGAAATTGTTTGACGAAGGCCTGGGCCATGTCATCCCAAACATGACAGTGAGAGATATCTTGGTCAATGAACCATTCGGAAGCTACCCCCACAAGGCTTACTCCAAAATAAGCCATCAATAACTCTTCTTTTCCTCCTGCACCCCTCAGCTAGTTGCAGTACCTTGTCAAGTGGGCGATAGGGTCGCAGTGACCATCATATTTCTCAAATTTTGAGGTCTTGAACCCTCGTGGAAAATGGATATGAGGGAACATGCATAGATCACTAAATGAAACACTTTTGTGACCACCTAGTCCCTATATATTCTTTATATTCTGTTCAAGACTTTTCATTTTCCTGGCCATCTCATCTGGCTCAACCGTCGTGGCAAGCTTTTCATTTTCCACTGGTGACTCGTACTGAAGAGTCTGATTGTATGGGGCCGAGACCTAAAAAGCCATATTTGGAGGGTAGTATTGGCCATTATAAGCATGAGATGGTGGCTCATTGTTTGGCCTCATCACAGGAGGTGGTGTCGGGATTGTATATACCGGTGCGCCAGACACGACGAGAGGGGTGTTCCTGACTAGTGCGGCTGGAGGTCGCATGTTAGAGGTACCGGGGGTAGCGTAGAGGCTTTAGTTTGGCACATACCCTGGTGGTAGAATGTGATCGCTCGTTGCATGGAGCGGTGTTTGAGTAGCCTGGGGTATGGTGGAAGTTCCCTCTGAAGGACCCTGGGGTGGAGGTCGACCGGAAACCCAAGCTTGATATACATCTGATAGTTGCTGTCTCAATTTTCTTATCTCCTCCGACTCTTGCTCAACTGACTGACCCTGCGGATTGTCACTGACCAACTGGATTTCTTCACTATTATCCATTACTACTGCTCCCTTAGATTTTGTGAAGTAATGATGTGTTGCCAGTTTCACCACAAACCAACCACCTTAAGCTTACTAATAAGAGGTAACAAATGTGTTAGTGTTAAACATTTTACAGATAGGAATCACACGTAGATATGCTATGCTCCTAAAATATTACCATCTCTAACATGCGTTTGGAAGGCTTCATGTTTCATTCTGGCTTATCAGCTTGTTGCTTATTGACACTGTTATTTTCTTCTCTCTTTTTTCCATTTTTTTTCTTCGCCTTATTTTGATCCCTTACTTTAGAGTCATTAAAAAAATATTTGATCGAACCTTTTGTGGATTGCCTAAGTATCATGTCGCCGCATGAATCAGATCATTACGTAGTTCAAGTACATGACCATTTGTTTTTTACAAAACAAACATCTTTTTGGTTCATTTTAAACAAAAATCTTTTTCATTGATTTTCAATATATTTTTTTTGATACAAGACTCAAAAAGCAAGAGTTACATAAAGATAAACAAGACCAAACCTGATTAAATAGACTTTTTAGGGTAAAAGGTAAAACAACAAGACTCAAAACAGCAAAAGACTCTTATAGACTCAAAAACAACAAAAGCATAATAAAAAAAGACTGATAACTAAAAGAAGACTTTGATCTCTACAGCAGAATCCACCAGCATCACTGTAATCAAGGCTCTTGTTCATGTGGCTGACCGCCAATATTGCGGTATATCCTCTCCAAGTCTGCATATATATGACGAGCAACGTTCAATGATACTTCTGCAAACCGCTTGGGCATCATTCCCTGGCAACTCCTGTATGCTCTTGAGGTATATGTGGCTACCTCAAGGATCTTTCCCTTAATGTATTCCTGAGCCACATGCAACTCTTGATTTTGCTGACCACGGGTCTTAGCTAGATCCAGCGCATCACGCTCGCGGTCCAAGGCTATATCTTTCTGGCATCGAACTTCTAGTGACTCTGCTTCTAACTGATTGATCACCTTTTGGTAGTGGTGTCTTTCAATTTCAAATTCTGCGATCTGGCTCTCCTTGCTTGACTCAACTCCCCCTATTTGATCCCTCAGACCTTGGATTAATGGAGCAAAACCTCTACGCTCATGATCACGGACTACCCTGAATTGGGCTTCTTTCTCTTCTTGTTGCTGAGCGGTTGTGACTGTGTTCTTCTTTCGAATTTGGGCTTTGAGTGCTTGCTTCTCTCGTGCCCACTGAGCCTTTTATCGCTTAAAATTAGCCTGTTGTATGTCCATGGCTGTCTCTAGAATGCCCTTATCTTCTTGTAAAGTGTCAATACGAGATTGGAACTCTTGTGCCACTTCCTTTATGGTTTCTCTAACTCTGACCTCGATTTCCTCCTCCCAATCAACTGTGTTTCGTATGGATCTTTCTGT
The DNA here is from genome assembly GCF_000715075.1 of Nicotiana tabacum. NCBI lineage: Eukaryota > Viridiplantae > Streptophyta > Magnoliopsida > Solanales > Solanaceae > Nicotiana > Nicotiana tabacum. The sequence continues at coordinate 17,536,427 of NC_134080.1, forward strand.
CCTTTTCTCGGGGATAGCCTGGTTGTGAAACCACTCAAGGTATGCAAGGCTTACCTCCCCACGTTCACGATCAACTACCATCTCATCTAAATTAGAAAATCGATTACCAAACCAAATCTTTTGTGCATATGACTCCCTTGGAGGTTCCTCTCCCTTGAATTCCCACACGAACGGGCACATGTCCTTAATCGGGTGCCGCGCCCCCTTTTTCTAAAAGCGAAATCGGGTTCATGATATTTGGGAGGACAACTCGTTCCCTCTTGGGAATTGGGTTTTTTGGGTTGAAGAGTTGCCACCTAATGATTAAAGCGCATTAGGACACTAAAGAAGAGTTCAAGTTGGAAAACCAGAGTTCGGGTAAGGGCTAGAATTATCTCGAGGGGAAGGTGTTAGGCACCCCCCAAGATCCACTAGTGTGGTTCTCGGCCATGTTACAATTGTGACTTTAACTAGCAAGTAAACAAATAAAGGTCTCAAATAGAAGTGGATTTACACATAATGTTGCAAGTGAATTGAAAGTTTGAAGAAAGATAAAGAAAACAGAAATCTTAAGCAAATTGTCTGGACAGTTAAAAAAGGGATAAAAAGTAAAGGGGAAAGGGTCCTAGGTTTACAAACAATATGGATCACATCAATGCAATACTCGGCAATCACTCCTTAGAAGAGGGGTCGCACGTGGTATTAGCGCACTGGTCATCATGTCCATATCTACCCTTTTCCACCCCGTTAAGATACTAAACGCGGAATAGTGTCGTTACTTGCATGTTATTACCCGTCCCGATCCTATCAGTCCTGGAGGCATTTGGGACTACTAGTCCTAAAGGGAGGGAGGTTGGGGCTTTTTAGAGTTTTAAAAGGACAAAATTCTAATGCGACAAACAAAACACATAAGCAAGTAGGGGAAACAAATAGCAGTTTAAGGGCTCAAACAGGCCTCCTCACTTAAAGGAGCAAATTATTTAGCATGACTTCAAATACTGGTTATAGTCTGAATTAAATTTAAAGCGTTAGGACATGCTGCTTCATCACATATTTCTCAGATGAGGAGTCTGAATTAGGCCTTGTCTGGTTGCAATTTTTTAAAACTGACACAGTTAAACAATTACTTACTTCTTACTTAGGTGGAAGTATACTGATTTTAAAGAAGGGTTACTGATTTTAGAACCAATTAAATTCTGCAGATATTAAACAAACATTACTACTGATTTTAGACTTATAGATAAAATAGATGAATCAGATTCAGACGGTTGCTCCTATATGCATGATTTCTAAGCGTTATTGATTTTAAAACGATTATGTAAGTGGAGGAGCCCTATAGGCACAATATCTAGAATGAAGTTGATTACTATTAGACCTATGATTGTTTGCCTAACAACAGATGAATATACATAAATGCAGAAATAAAACTATAGTCATGATTTCTATATGCAGAAACTTATAGGCATGATTTCTAATGCAGTAATGAAACAACTTATAGGCAAGATTTCTACGTGTAATGCATAACTTATAGGCAAGATTTCTAAATGCATAAGTGCAGAAACTCATGCATGATTTCTATGTGCAGAAACTTATAGGCATGGTTTCTAATATAATAATGAGACGACTTATAGGCAGGAGTACTATATGATATGCATAAATGCAGAATTTGTAAATAGTAATCCCTATGAGCATGTTGTCTACCTATATGCATACATAAATGACCCTCCCCTTTTTCACCAGACCCCTATAGTTATTACAAATTATTACAGACCCGAATGAATCAAAAAAATACATTAGAACTTCCAGCTGCAACCAAACAGCCTAATTCAGACTCAAGGTCTAGCAATATGAGATAAACCAACTTTCAGGATCTATTTTCCAAAATCCTTTCTCTCATTTGGGATGTGTCAAAGTTCCCAAGAGTCTCAAAGGGACTCAGGACAGTGCTTACACCCCAAACACATTGCAGAATTAGATTATAGTGCAGTGTGGAAGAGTCAGCCCTCAAATGTCCAAATTCAGAGGGAACTCAGGGTCCCAAATCATGGCTCATAAGAGGGGGAGGGACAAAACTTAGAGTCTAAGAGTAAGTGTATGTGCATAGAGGGGGATTAGGGAAGGCCATGGCAGGCTGGTGGTCATGCCCAGCAATTTAAGAGTGCTGGCACACCCTTGACCAGCCTGTTAGCCAAAATTGGGAGTTCCATTGAGGATCAGGTTTGGACCTGGGCGTAATTTGGATACTGTCAGGCCATGAACCTTAACTCAAACACATAGAGGGGAATAGGGGTAGGGATTCATAACAGAAAATAGATACAAGAAAAGAACACACATAGTTAACATTAATCATGAACAACAAAGTGAACAGGATTGCAGAAAACTGTAAATAAAGACATAGGGGTGAGGTAGGAAAGCTAAATTAGAAAATACCAGTTTCAGGGAAAACAGACAAGTAAAAGAAGTCTTGAAAAAGCCAAGTTGCAAGCAAAAGTTCCAAAAGATCCCAGAAAAGAGCAGAATGTTGTAAGAGTATTGAACTCAAAGCAATAAAAAGTGTAAGTAAGTTGAAAGTATTGATATAAAAGTTCGAGGTATTGAACTCGAAGTGCTCTTAAAAGTGCAAAAAGGTAGTCCCTTTTATAGTGCAGAGAAATAAGTAAGAAAGGCAAGGAAATATCATTGAAATCGATCTCCCTTTGGTTAATGGATTCTGATTCCAACGGGTAAAAGCCAGTTAAGGAAATAAATTTTAATTAAAACCTTTCAAAGCAGCACAAAAGGGGTACATACATAGAAGTTATTTAAGGAAAACCATCAATGGTACATGGTTTGTGCCAAATATGGCAAGGGAATCAATCAAACATCCATGAAACCAAAATTACAGGTTCAATTCGAATGAACCAAGTCAAGAAAGGTAAAGGAGGTTCAATCAAAGAAAAATCAGTGACAATTCGTCAGCCTTATTAAAAGGATTTCAGAATCAATCAATCAGTTGGTAAAACCCTTTTGAAAGAGAAATTTCACATATATAAAACATACCAATCAAACGAAAGGAATCATCAGGTTACTCAGAAAAAGAGTCTAACATTGAAAGCCTTAGAGTCACAAACAAAAGGGAATCGAGTTCAGTTACAAACTCATAGTGATCCTGAAAGCCTAGGGTCCCAACGTGGAACCCTAATATCACTTGCCAAAGAAACCCCCAAATCCTAGGGTTTCGAATTGGGTCAGACATAGAGGTGAGAGAGCAGGTCATTGAAAGAGGCTCAGAAGTCTCTTCCAAAGACTTTATGAGAAACAAACATACATGATAGAAAGAACTGATTCAATGTCATGAGAACATGTTTGAGAAAACTCGGAGTTTAAACAAGTTTAGAAGAAAGAGATGATACGAGCTCAAACAAAAGCAGGTGAAATATGCTTAGCAAGAATACAAACAGAGCTAAATAAAGTGAACAAAATCAAAGAACTCAACCATAAACATGTATAGCAATGAATAAGGATTAATAACACGGATTAACATGTGAGTACAGGAATAACAACAAAAGTAGAAGAATCTTGCATAATAGAAAGGAAACAAGAGAGCAAACTCAAGCATAGTAGAAAAGAAAGCATACGAGTATAACATAGGTCATGAAGAAAGAACAGAATCGGAAAGATATTTGAAGAAACTTTTTCAGAAACCCTAAAATTGAAATTGAGCGATTTTGAAAAAGAAATTTGGGAAAAAACCATTTAAAATGTCAAATAAAGCCCAGACATATCACAGATCTAAGAAAAATATGCGAGTATTGCTTGAACATGTCGCTTACAGTTGCATGTCTGGGCTTTATTTGACATTGCTATACCTCAGACCGCTTAGAGTTGCAGAAAAAACCCTAGAAATGAGAAAGGTCTTGAGGAAAGTCAGATCCTGAGTCGAAAAGACTCATATTGCTTGAACATGTCGGGTTAATGGCCGGAGAAGCCAAGGATCTGTAGATCTGAGAAGATCTGAAGAGAGCCATTGAAGTTGGGCTTCAAAACCTTGAATAGTTTAGGTCTGATGGTGAGAAAGGATGAGTACAGACCATCCATAGCCGGAGACGTCATGGATTCCGGTGGAAACATGGTGAGATAAGGTGGGAGACGATTAGGGTTTCGAAGAGGCTCGAGAGGATTTGAGAGAAAAAAGGGGTTCAAAGGCGGTGTCTCAGGTGAAATGAATTAGGTCAAGGGGGTTTGGGAATTAAAAAAGGAAAGGGTGAATTACGGCCATTGATCAAAATGATCAACGACCTGGATCAAAGGGGAGCGGGGTGGGTTTTTTTAATCAGGTCAGGGGTTGAGTAATTTGGGGGTTGGGCTGGTTCAATTTGGGGGCGGAATTGGGTTAAATTGATGGCCAAAATTGAAAAGTGAAAGGGCTGTAATTGAAATAGAAATGGGCTAAGTGTTAAATAGCCTATTTTCACTTTTTATTTTATAAAAAATAGTAATAATAATTTTAAAAGTAAATTAAAAGCAATGAGCCAACAAATACTATATAAATATTAATTTAAAAATACTGAAAATAATTTTATAATTATAAAATGCTACTAATCGTGAAATAGGCTATAATTGCAAATACATGCAATTTAGCTTAAAAATACCAAATAGGTTTGTAAAAAATATACAAAAATCACCTTAATTATATTTTGGTGTAAATATGAGAATAAAATAAGTTATTCACCAAAATGATAATCTTGGGAATAATTATTGGATTTTGTATTGCTAAAAATAGACAATATATTGATTTTAAAATCTTAAAAATTAGGAAAAAATACCAAAACTCTTGGGCATGCTTATATATGTATGTATATGCTATTTTGGAAGCATTTTGTATATAAAAATACACAGGGATAAATTGGGTATTAACAACTGCCCCGCTTTACCCGGGAAGGATGAAAGAGTTGTCGGGTAAAGATATAATGGTCAATTTTGACCGAATGAAATGATTTTGAAGAGTTTTGACCGAGCTCTGATTTCTGAGCTGCCTACATATCCCTGGTATTACAGGAATCAGGCCATATGTAGTTTGGGATCCATCGGCGGAGTATGCCGATGGAGATTTTTGAAAAGCGGACGCGATGTTCAAGTTGAGAAAGGATGGTCAGAGTCTGATAGGCTGCGGGAACTGGAGCGGGATCACTCCTGCTGAGATGGCCGTTGCTAGCCGGTGTACCTGTGAATGAACAATACCAGCATATATATATATATATATATATATATATATATATATATATATATATTGTGCATAAATTTAAACGTGATGCAAGTTCCTGAAGGACCGTGAATGCTGTCTTTGGACGGTTAGGACGACGTCCTTGGACCATGATGTCATGGGCTATGAAGCGTATGATAAAGGATTCGCAGGCTATGAAATGATATTCTCGGGCTATAAGGATGATGCATCCGAACCATGATGCCTTTGAATAATGATATGCAAAAGATAAAATGGGGTCCTCAGGCCATGTCATGGCGTTCTCGGGCTATGGAAATGGTGCCTCCGAACAATGATGCCTTTGGACAATTTGGCGATCTTTCTGCCCATGAAAATGCAGAAGGTGGTGTTCTTTCAGCCGATGCAAGACGTAAATAAAGGGTGGCGGTATTTCTGCCATGCAAGAGAGATAGAGTGGCGATATTTCAGCCATGCAAGAGAAATAAGGTGGCGGTATTTCAGCCATGCAGATGGAGGTAGAGCTTAACCTCGGAAGGCAGAAAGGTAGCCTTATGCAATGCAGGAGATGCAGATGGAGGTAAAGCTTAACCTCGGAAGGCAGAAAGGTAGCCTTATACAATGCAGAAAATGCAGATGGAGACAGAGTTTAGTCTCGGAAGGCAGACAGGTAGCCTTATGCAATGTTGGGGATACAGATGGAGGTAGAGCTTAACCTCGGAAGGCATAAAGGTAGCCTTATGCAATGCAGAAAATGCAGATGGAGATAGAGGAAGGCAGCCTTATGCAATGCAGAAGATGCAGATGGAGGTAGAGCTTAACCTCGGAAGGCAGAAAGGTAGCCTTATGCAATGCAGAAAATACAGATGGAGACAGAGGAAGGCAGAAAGGCAACCTTATGCAATGCAGAAGATGCAGATGGAGGTAGAGCTTAACCTCGGAAGACAGAAAGGTAGCCTTATGCAATGCAGAAGATGCAGATGGAGACAGAGCTTAGTCTCGGAAGGCAGAAAGGTAGCCTTATGCAACGCAGAAAATGCAGATGGAGATAGAGCTTAGTCTCGGAAGGCAGAAAGGTAGCCTTATACAATGCAGAGAAATGCAGATGGAGGCAGAGCTTAACCTCGGAAGGTAGAAAGGTAGCCTTATGCAATGCAGAGAAATGCAGATGGAGGTAGAGCTTAACCTCGGAAGGCAGAAAGGTAGCCTTATGCAATGCAGAAAATAAAAGGCGAATAGTAATGAAATCTCTTAGCTGGTAGATGATAGCTAATAGCTGATTGCTATATTCTGCCTGCTGTGGATGTCGTGTACGGATAGCAACTGTAAATAGGTGATGATTCCGAGAGTTGTATTCCCGGGAAGTATGAGTGTATAGATATATCTGATGATTTTACGACTTGAGTGCATGCATCCAAAGAAAAATCGTGAGTTTTATAAAGGGGGGAAGGTTAGTTTGTTTCCCTATGAGCTTCACTTGTCCTACTTGGCGTTGTGTATTATTGAGGTAGCGTTGCTAAACAAAGCAATTTTGATACCAGACATGCATGATTTAGAAAAAATGTAACATAAATACATAATTTAAAATAGTTTTCTTTAGATGAACCGACAAATGTGACGCGGTTCAAGACATTGCAAACCTCTCTCGCTCCGGAATTTTGAGGGTCCTCCTTAAAATTCTGCCCCAGTTTACTGGGCTGGTGCTTCTGACAACTGCATGCGATAAATGGCTGAAATCAACTTCGGAATTTTGAGGGCCTTCCTCAAAATTCTGCCCCAGTTTCCAATAGCAGAGGGAAATAAAAAATTTATTGAATTGTGACCGAATCCATAGGGCTGCCTACGTATCCCCTCTTAAACAGGAATCAGGTTAGGTGTAGTTCAAATTACATCATAAAAGAAAGTATAAAGGTTACATATAGTATCGCTTCACTACATCTGAATTGATCGGCTTCGGCCAAATTTTACCGTCCATTTCTGCAAGTATGAGAGCTCCTCCGGTTAGAACCCAGTGAACCATGTATGGACCCTACCATTTGGGAGAGAACTTCCCTTTGGCTTTATCTTGATGCGGGAAAATCTTCTTTAACACCAGCTGCCCCGGTGTAAACTATCTCGGCTTGACTCTTTTGTTAAAGGCTCTGGACATTCTGTTTTGATAAAGTTGACCATGGCAAACTGCATTCATTCTTTTCCCATCTATAAGAGCTAATTGCTCGTAGTGACTCCTTACCCATTCTGCATCGTCAAGTTCTGCTTCCTGTATGATTCTCAAGGAGGGAATTTCTACCTCGGTGGGAATGACTACTTCTGTACCATAAACCAACATATAGGGAGTTGCCCCGGTTGATGTGTGAACTGTGGTGCGGTACTCCCCGCCTAAAACATGTGTGACTAAAATCCTTCACTGGGTGACAAGCACCTCGGCTATCTCAAAGAAAGCGGGCTATGTCAAGCAAATGCCCAATTTTTAATTTCAAGAAGACTCAAAGGGGGTGCGTGAGAAGACAGTTTATATGTACAGTTCAACAATATCGAAGTAGTAAAAAGCAAACAGGTAGCACATTAGGCACAAATAAATCACAATATATACAAAATTAATAAAGCCAAATAAAAGTCAACATGTACAAGCTCGAATTCTGGTTAGTTCCCCAGCAGAGTCGCCAGAGCTGTCACACCCCTTTTCTACCCCGAAAGATAAGATATGTGCATGGATTGTGGGTTAAAGAGTTTTTCCAATTAAAGTGACCATTTTGAAATATGGATTATTTTATTGTTTAGAGTCGTCACTTGGAATTGGTTTTCGGTGTTCCAAGTCACTTTTTATTTGAATCCCTAGTCAAAAGAAAGTTGACTCTATTTTTATCGGTCCGCGAAAATAATGTTCGGGTAAGGAATTCTATTGACCGGGGAGAAGGTGTAAGGCATTTTTCGAGTCCCGTGGTTCTAGCACGGTCGCTTTATTGACTAAAATTGGCTTGAATTAATTTTTGGATAAAACTATACTTTATTTGATTTTTCATGTTTGCTTATGTCCGCTTTTATTGTTGATTATTTAGAATTATTACAAAAAATGATTTGGATAAATTATGTTGCATAACCACGCTACGCAAGCGAATGCATGATCGAATAACAACATTGATTAACTATCATAATTGCACCTCGCAAGCGAATCCGAAATTACGACAATCAATTATTTGTAGTACTTTTAAGAAATTTGAAAAAAATTAATTCTTGAAAATTATTAGTCAACTCTCGCGCTACGCAAGCGAATCCGCGATTTCAGCAAAGGATTAACTAAATTAAAAATTAACTAAAACTAATAGGTATGGTATGAGATTATTAAATTAATTTATTGAGTATTAAACATCACGCTACGCATGCGATTCTATGAATGAAAAAATTAAAGCGCGCCTAACATTTGCCTACCAATGATTATTTTATTAGACTATTGAATTAAGCAAGCATTGCTAGTGAGAAGAGAAAACGCTGATTTTAATTATTGCAAAAAAAACATGGCCAACACTTGAAATTACTTGGCAGTTGACCGTCTTGAAAGGATATGGGCCAACTTAGTCAAATTATTGGGCCTCGCAAGGTTTCAGGTTGTTGGCCCAGAAATTAATTGTTCTTGAATTAATCCTCGTGGCCCAAATATGTTCGGATGGATTAATCATTGGTCCATGTCCTTTATTCAATTTCTTTAAAAATTATTTGGCTCCTAATTAGTTCACAGATTTATGCCTACATATAACAATGGCTGGAAAGTACAATAATAACATAAACACTTAATCATAAAAAAGGAAAAATAAAAGGAACTACACATGAGATGAACTTTCTTTGTAATATTATCACATTATCGCATCTTAAACTACTTTAGCATGGAGTACCCCATTTTAATTATATAACCTAGCAACATAAGTGAATCTTCCATGTTCCAGTTGTTTATGGTCTCAACTATTAAAAAAAGGAGTGAAAAGTGGCTAGACTTTTAAAGAGAATCCACGATAACAGAAAATATATTTATTAAAATGGTAGAGTAGTAAGAAATAGACTTTTTAAGAGCAACTATTTTCTTGCTAACTTCAGATCTTAAATCTTGGAAACAAAGATGGATTCTTTTCAAAATTCTACATCTACAACCTACCTGTTAAACAAGAAGACCAATAAGAGTTTGCTAATAAACAATTTTGCACTTAAAAATTCATCATTAGAGTATGATAAAGCTCATTGGAATCAAATAACATTCCCCTACTGTATCCCTCCATTTTTACTTTTGAGATACAATAGAAATAAAGTTTTCCAGGAATAATTGCAAAGCTTCTATACCTTCGTTATTTAGGCCTATAAGAAGGCAAGTTCATACAAATGGATTTCAGCATTTAAACATGCACTTTATTGTTCACTTAAGGCATGTTTCAAACAGTCCAACAAGATTTTCAAACAGTCCAACAAAATTTAGAAAGCTAAAACAAACGCATGTTTCATAAATTCATTCAAGATTTATACTCTTAAAGGTAAAAGGGGAATACCTAATAAGGAAAAATGAGAAGAAACAGCGAGAAAGCTTTGATACCAAAGCTACTTGAAATCAACAAATAGAACCAGCAACAACAACAGCAGAAACAACAGCAAAGCAATGCTAAAACCCAGAGGAACAACAGATTTTTGAAAGAGAAGGAACCCAACAAAGCTCTAAGTGTTCTCCTATTTCTGTGAAACGATTTTCGGGTCGCCGGAATTTCGGGTTAATACCAATGCCAAATGGTAGCCATTGTTGAGCTCTATCTATGTATGTAAATATTAAGTGGATAAAATGGCTCAATATTCTCGAATTTATGAAAAAAGTTGTGGCTAAGGTTTCGGATTTTCTTAGATTTATGGATATTGGTGGAGTTTTGGAGGATATGAGGCTTGGATTTGTGTAGAGAAAGAAGAGGATAAGAGGATGATTTTGGATGAAGGGTGTTTGTCCGCCGGAGGACGGCAGCTCCGCCGTGGGGGACGGCCAGTGGAGGCGGAGAAGAAGAAGAATGAAGAGGGAGAAACTAGGGTCTTAGGAGAAATGACCAATTTTTCTGATTTTAGAGGGCTTATATACCTCTTGGTGGGACAAATGAGGGCCATTGGATCAAAGATCATGGATGGATGAGATTGATCTCTGAGTTACTAAGTGAAACGACGCAGTTTCAAGACAAAACTACGTCGTTTTGGACCTGTTTCTTGGCCAACCACCTAATGGACCGGGTATGGCCAAAATGGGCTCAAATTTTGGGCCAATTTTGGCTCAATTTTAATTAAAAAACACTAGTCCAATCCTTACCCCATTTATCAAACCATTAATCAACTCTTAACACACACACACACACACACACACACACACACACACACACACACACACACACACACACACACACACACACACATATATATATATATATATATATATATATATATATATATATATATATATATATATATATATATATATATAATGTAGAAGAAAAAGATGGGGCAAAAATTAGGCATTTACATTTGTTTCGTCAAGTATCACAATAAAGTAAAGTCTGATAGGATCAGAATAAACTGCCACGACCCCAAACCACCCCGGCCGTGATGTCGCCTATCACAGTACTAGGCTAGCCGATTCATTATTCATAACACAAAATAATTCTTTTCAAGAATTCATGTAATAATCAATTTTGTCTTACATCTTTCATTAAACATTTCAAACAAGTGAAAATAAACATCCATAAAGATAAATGGCCCGACCTCGGTGTCACTAGTCATGAGCAACTAAAATACAAGTCTAATACAGTCTACTCAAATGACAAAAGGAGTCTAATAAAACTGGACGGCTATAAGATAAGAGGGAGAAAATCAAGGTTGTGGTCGCCGTGCAGCTACCTTGCTCAACTCCGGGATAATCTGAAGAAGAATCAGCACTCACTCGGATGCCCTGACACCTAGATCTTCATACAAGGTGCAGGGAGTAATGTGAGTACGCCAACTCAGTAAGTAACAAATATAAATAAAGGCTGAGTGCAGTGACGAGTATTTAAAATCACATTCATCTCATACATAAAAACCTCAGTGGAAATAACAAGACTCAGATCAGTAATTAAATTCCGAATATCTCGTAAAAGTTCCAGCTTCAATGAAAGTTGTTTAAACATTTGTTCAACATTTTCAATAGAGGCTCAGTATAAACGAAGAGTGAAAACAGTAATTTCATAAAACAAGCCCCTCGGGCAAAGTATCACTCATATATATATAGCCCCTCGGGCGAGCCCTCTCAGTCACTCATGACTCAACACTCATCAATCAGCACTCACGCTCAATAGGAACCTTATAATAACCACGGTGGCATGCAGCCCGATCCATAAATATATAGTCGACTGCGCTCACTAGGGGTGTGTAGACTTTGGAGGGGCTCCTACAGCCCAAGCGTTATATCGATGCGGCGTGTATCCCGACCCAATATCGCTATGGCATGCAGCACGATCCATAATTATATAATCCTCACTATCAGGCCCTCGGCCTATCTCAATCATCAACCTCACAAGCCGCTCATGCATTTCAGTGAAAAATCATGGAACTCAGCCTAAACAACTTTCATATATTTAAAAATAGTTTAATGAAACTGAATGAAATAATAAACAGGTAAAAATCCTGACCGAGGATATGCTTTCGAATCAAAACAGTGTGAGGATAGTAGTAAAATACCCTTGAGGGTCCAAATAGTACAGCACAAGGCCCCAAACATGACATTCAACCCAAGTTAACAGAATCATTTCTAAAACACATAGATATCATATAGAGTTGTCAAAATATGCAACTTTATTGTTGCCACGGGATGGACCAAGTCACAATCCCTACTAGTACATATCTACACGCCCGTCACCTAGCATGTGTGTCACCTCATTTATCAAAATAGTAAGAAATTCCTAGGTTTCATACCCTGAGGCCTAGATTTACAATCGTTACTTACCTCGAACCGGACGAAAATCTACTCCGCAATGCCCTTGCCCCTCAAATCGGCCATAAATCGCCCCGAATCTATCCAAAATAAGAACTATATCATTAATATATGCTAAAGGAACAAAGCCCACATAAAAATTGTCAAATTAAACAAAAATTCTCGAAATTGGCCGAATCCGACCCCGGGACCATGTCTCGGAATCTGATAAAAATTACAACACTAGACTCCTTATCCTCTCACGAGTCCATACATACCAAATTTACCAAAATCCGATATCAAATGGTCATCCAAATCCCAAAAATCCACTCTCTAAATTTTCTTCAATTTCCCCAATTTTCACCTCAAATTCCCAAATTAAATGATACAAATCAAGACACAATCATGTAATTTAACCAAGATCAAGTGAAGAACACTTACCCCAATCATCTCTCTGAAATTTCCTTCAAAATTCGCCCAATTTCGTGGTCTCTAACTCAAAATATAAAAAATGGGCTCAAACCCTCGATTTTGATATTTAACACTGCTGCCCAGATTTTACTCTTCGCGAACGCGATAGTGCCCTCGCATTCGCGAAGCACAACTACCTCTGACCTGGAAATCCTTCTACGCGAAGCGATGCCCCCACTCGTGAACGCATACCTTAACCAGCTCAACCATCGCGAACGCGACGCTCTCCTCGCGAACGTGGTGCATACTCAGATCAAACCTTCGCGTTCGCAGCCTCCCCTTCGTGAACGCGAAGAAAAAAATCCCTCTGCTCTCAATAACCCTCCGCGAACGCGATAGCCTCCTCGCGAATGCGAAGAAGGAATTCTCTGCAACAAAATACCAGAAATTTGCCAACTTCTAAAGCCAAGAATTGATCCGTTAACCACCCGAGACTCACCCGAGGCCCTCGGAACCTCAACCAAACATACCAACACATCTCATAACATCATTCAAACTTAGTTGAACCTTCGAATCACTCAAAACAACATCAAAATACCAAATTACCCTCGGATTCAAGCTTAAGATAAGAATATCTAAATTTTCAAATTTCACAAACAATGCCGAAACCTATCAAACCTCGTCTGAATGACCTGAAATTTTGCACACACATCAAAAATGACACTACGAACCTATTCTAACTTCCAAAATTCCATTCCGACCCCGAGATCAAAATTTCCACTACCGATTGAGAAATGCTAAATTTTTTATTTCGCCAATTCAAACCTAATTCTACCACAAACCTCTAAATCACATTTTGGACGCGTCCCCAAGTCCAAAATTACCTAATAGAGCTAACCAAATCATAAAAATCAAAATCCGAGATCAAATACTAAAAAGTCAAAATTTGGTCAAACCTTTCAAATTTAAAGCTTCAAGTTGAGAATCATTCTTCCATATCTATTCCGATTAACCTGAAAACCAATGATTTATATAAGTCATAATACATCATACAGGGCTAGTCATGCCCGAGAACTGGCGAGCGAAGTGTAAATACTCAAAACAACCGGTCGGATCGTTACATCCTAACCCATTTAAATATACGTTTGTCCTCGAACGTGCCCAGAGTTGTTCCCATGTCACCCTATCTCATATAGGTCTGATAGCACAATATAACTGAAATTTCACAATGCAACCTAGCCCATAAACTTTAGAACTAAATTTCCACTTCCGAAATTATCTATAAGATAAGAATCTCACATCTACACACCGAATAAAAATCTGAACATACTGTATTAAGTCGTAGTCACAATTCAAGATGGAAACCACATGATATACCATATAACTCAAACACTCATAGTGATAACTTCTAATCACAATAGCTGCCCAAATAAGCCAATTCCGGTAATAAGCCTCTTATCAAACCAAAGCCTCATTCCAACACTTTCGTATACTGCCAATGATGAAAGGAACATACAGAATCATACTCATTCCTCCGATCAACCAGTCATGGATTCCCCTCTCCGTCAGCAAGGAGCATAGTAAATTTCTAAGCCAAATTTCGATATTACCCTTCCAACATGTTGAAATCGATTTCGATAGTATTCATTCTAGGTTCAATGACCTCATTTCGTCCAACACGACTACGCTGTTGACATGACACATCAATACGATCTAAAGCCACAATCCGTGCAATCCGTGCACCAAAAAGCAACAACCTAATGTACTCAAATCATGGAAAATGACTCAAATGAGGGAGTTGTACTGCAAGCTCACCAGGACATACGAATCTAACCCGAAGGATCATACCTCCATATAGCTTCACTCCAATGCGTGACCCTATCCAAATACTGGTCCACATGAGACACCTCATGTCACCATGCTCAAAATCATCACCCACGCACAATTTGATGTCTAGTACCAAAAGTAAATCACCATAACCACGGAGAAGCAAATGATATAACACCACACAAAACCCAAAAGAACATAACCAATATTCCATCCACTGAGCAATACCCAATTCTCTTCCCGCTCAAATTCTGCTATGAGACCCCAATAGAACCGCACCATATGTGCATATAACCAACAAATCATAACTCCTCGAAACACGGAAAGGTAACTCATTGATCGCTCCAGAACATGAATAAGCTCAATGAAAATCGAACGGCACATCCCTCAACAGTAGCAATTCGGATTCAACAAAGCCGACTCGATGCAGGACACACATCCATTCTGGCCTACCAATGAACCCTTTATCAAGGAGTTCCTTAAGTTGCTCCTTCAACTCCTTTAACTTCACTGGTGTCGTACGATACGGTGGAATAGAAATGGACTGAGTGACCGATACCAAATCAATACCGAAATCAATAACCATGCCCGGCGACATGCCCGACAGCAGGAAACACATCCGAAAAATCCCTCACCAGCAGAACTTAATCAATGGTAGGAGTCTCTGCACTGACATCCCTTACGAAGGTCAAATAAGAAGATAACCCTTCCTAACCATCCGCTGGGTCTTCAAAAAAATGAAATCACTCTACTGGAAACATAATCCGCCGAACCTCGCCACTCAATCCGTGGCACCCCCGGCATCGCCAATGTCACCGTCTTAGCGGAACAGTCTAAAATACCAAGACACGGAGACAACCAATACATTCCCAATATCACATCAAAATCCACCATACTAAGTAACAAAAGATCCATTCGTGTCTTCAAACCCCCAATAGTCACCACACAAAACCGATATACGCGGTTCACAACCACGACATAACCTATTTATGAGAACTCCCAGTCTCCAAATCCATAAATCACACGAATCACCATATCCGATCCCAGCTCCACTGCCCTTACATCTAACGCACCTCTGATACTTGATCATTCCACGAGGGATACTCCTATAATTCTTCTGCTCCACCAAGCAATCTCGAATATCAGCAGTCGATCAAACCAGAGAGTGCCGAAATACTAGGAATGTATCCTTAACTCAAACACATTGCCCTTCCTAAAATGTATACTCTCATCAAGCCACACCGATTAGTAATGTCATTTACCTAATCATCTGAAACTGCTCGTGCTACCTACGAATTTATGACCTTCCTTTCAGAACTGAACCATGACCTTACACATGCAAATCTCAACCCTACACAACATACCGCATATACCATGCCATCCTATGAAAAATATGAGAACTTCATAATCCATTCCGATCCACAAGCAACTAGGTACTCCACTAGCCAAGAACTTTTCCATTTGATCCAATCTAGAAGAAAATTGCTATACATCACATGCTCCACACGCCAGTAGAAAATATACACCTCTAACCCTGGTAGAAACCATCAAGAACTCTCCGAATTCCATTTGCACAAAATCAAACCGTCAGGACTGAATCCTTCTAACTCAACCAAGCTACGCGAGTCACCAAAAACCCAAGAGCATTGCCATAAAATACCTAAAGAAACTCATTGCCTCATAAGCACCCAAAGAACTAATCATATCATTTACCATGCTGATCCGACCTACTACCAAGCTACCCTATTTATCCAAGTTCCTTCCGAATTACTTTCAAATTGATATTTCTCCTAGCCATAATACCCAATACTCAATCCAGACTCACTACACGAGACTCAAGTATGAAACCACACCATCTAGGGCTCATAAACCGCTGAATACTCTCTTAAATATTCCTAAAAGTACCACATTCAAAATACTTACCCTGAAGAGACTTCCTGCAAATCTAAAGCCATTACATTTACCCTCCTAATACTGATGTGTAGAATCCATAATGATATGGAAATGCTACAAGTCTTGGTACCCTCCAATGTAAGCCACAACTTCTAGTCAAATACACATCCTAAAGATCTCCAATTATTACATATAAGTCTTGAATCCATTAAAACCATTCTCGGGAGTCATCCACTCTACTCGGATTTCAATTAAACTGATCAAACGAACCGAACGACATGTCCCCATTAACAGCACCTAAAGAAGTAACTCATCCTTCTAAGCAACCGAGTGATATCCTACTCTATACCCGTTACATCCCTTACAATAACAACTAACCTCCAATATTTCTCATATACCCATAAATCATAACACAACCCTTATCCAAATTTTTCCTTTACTCGAGTCATCCTCGATCTCAACCCTTGTAAGCCATAATTGATTCTCTAGTATACCTCAAACTGAAACTGATATGACATTTAGCTGCGCAATTAACTTATCAAAAGCAGACTCCCCCACTTAGCTCAAAGCCATAGGCCAAAACACTCAAAAACTTACAATGCCCATACTCAATTACTGCCATAATACCATAGTGAGGTTTAACTAAATCCTTCATAAGCTCGTTCAACACAAACCATCTAGTACTTCAAATCAACTGCAAATCTCGCATTCACCCTCGTAACAGTCAAGACAACTCTCATACGCGATCCAAACTCAAACTGCAACACATATAATTCACTAGTAAAACAGGACTTTCAAATAACAACATAGGGATCACACAAACTTCAGAACACTCCGCAGGAAATAACCCACCTGCTCTATCTCAAACTAATTTCTCTTTATACCCTTCCACCGCCATAAACATCATGCAACCACCTAATCTTTCCGAGTCTGAACTTATATCACGACATCAAATCTACCTCACTCCCCAACTAAACAATATAAAAATATCCTTTAACACACACACAACTCGGGGCTATACATCAAATCACAATGGAAATCAAGCACCAAATAGTTCTTTCTACCCTCAAGCAGACCCTTCTTGTCATATTCAAATCATATGAACACATCTCGCAGTCACATCATACCCATCACGTAGCTATCCAGTCGTCACTTCCATTAATAGGGACACTATCGGACACATAGATCTAAAAGTACGTGCTCACACAATCAACACCTTAGTGCTCAATCTACAGGAAAAGCCCGGCCTCAAGCCCTCCATACTGGCCCAACATCAACACATAGAAATCACATCTCTCCCCTCGTTCAGGGAATCACAAGTCGTCGATGCACAACTGACCGATCGCTCATATGTGCACATGAATGCGTGGAAGGAATTCAAAGAGTTACATTTCAAGCTGAATCAATGTCGCACAATAAGAATTCAAGAATGTGGGATTTCCTAAAAATTCTACAACCTCTCGAAAATAAGTACAGACGTCTCCGTACCGATCCGCAAGACTCTACTACACCCGCTCATGACTCGTGAGACCTATGTAACCTAGGCTCTGATACCAACTTATCACGACCCCAAACCACCCCGACCGTGATGGCGCCTATCAAAGTACTAGGCTAGCCGATTCGTTATTCATAACACAAAATAATTCTTTTTAATAATTCATTTACTAATCAATTTCGTCTTACATCTTCCATTAAACATTTCAAAACAAGTGAAAATAACTATCCATGAAGATAAATGGTAACTAGGGACTCTAGTTCATTTTACACTCCTTTTTACTTGAGTTTTGATTAAAAATTATACAAAATAGTCCCAAAAGCATACATGTTGTACTTAGTTGTAGGGTTTGGTAAAAAAAGTAACAATTAGTCAAAACCAGCTCAAAAAGGAGTGAAACATGCACAAGTACCTAGAACAAGTCCAAGCATAATTAAAACAGATCCACCGCGGCTGCAATCTATTTAGTGCGATCCGCAGTGAGGAGATTCAGAGAGGTGCAATTTTTGGTAACTCAAGCACTGTGGCCGCAAACTATTTTGTGCGGACCGCAGTAGCCTCACTGCGGACACACTTCATTTTGTGTGATCCACCGAGATGAGATTCAGAGAGTTATGAAAAATGAAGATTGAAGCCAGCGCGGTCTGCAAGCCATTTTGTACGGACCGCATTGAAGCCACCGCGGCCGCGGTGCATTTTATGCGGCCCGCAGTGGCCAGATTCGGAGAATGATCAATTAAGCCAAGAAGCCTCATTGTAGTCCGCATTGCATTTTGTGCGGACCGCACTACCTCGTCAGGGGTATTTTTGTCCAGAAAATTTGGCCTAGTATAAATACTTTCTTTTCACATTTTTAGGTTATCTTTTGTAATCTAACTTTCAGCTGAGCACGTGAACGGTGGTTTTTGACTATTTTGAGTAATTTTATAGTGGGTTTATCAATAAATCTGCAATTATTAGCTTGTAATTAAATCTTATGGGTTATTCTTCATCTATTTCTTTATTTTCTTCCATTATTATGAGTAGCTAGACCCATTGGCTAGGGTTGTGGCTCAACCCTAGTGTGGGTTCTTAATGGGTCTTTTGATTTAAGGCTTAGATGTTTATGGGTAGTTGATATTTGGACTGATTTGTGTTTTCCATGTTGAATTAGTGGTTGCAAACACTAATTTGTACCTATTTGACTTGGGCTCTTCTTGAGAAATAGAGCTTGAGTATAGGAAAATCAGTCCAACAAGGAATTGGGGTGTAATCAAGAGATTGATAGCCCCAATTAAAGGGTTAAACCTAGAGATAGTAATACCCAACTTGAGCCTATATTGCTTGCACAATTTTGACACCCAATTGGTCTTGAGAAAGTCAATTAGGGCAAAGTCACTCAAGATATTGAGAGGTATAGAGTGAGTAATTACGTGCATTGGCTATATCACAATCCCCAACATAACGTCTTCGCCTTAGGCTTTAGATCCCGTCAAGTATTCACCTAGGAGAAAGTCACTTCCCTAGTGCCTCTTTAACTAATTAGAAAACCCTACAAGTAATAATTCTTAGTTTAAATTAGCATATTATTAGCATAAATATTAGAAGTAAGAACCAACCAAAAAATGATTTGAAGAGTAATTAAGAGCACTACGCATCTCTAGTTTAGATAGTAATCCAATTCCCACTTCTAGCTCCCTGTAGATTCGATCCCGACCATCTCGAGTAAAAGTTGTTTTGACCGCTCTCGCCACTTTGTAGTGGTGTAGGGTTGGCTCTAATCACTACTTGGGGCCGTTGTCGGGGAGCTAACGATTTTGGCAATCTATTTAAATAGTTTTGTGTATTGTTCTTCTTTCCTTCTGCGTTACTAATTTGTGTGTGTCGTATATTCAGGTACAAAATGGCAGCAAACAACGCACCTCTTGGAGATCTCCCGCTGGGGGAGGAGGTAGATGACAATATTGATAATGAGGTTCCCATTGTACCTCAAGGACAAAGGAGATGCCGCCAGGCCAATGATAATATTCTAGACCCTCCCCCGCCACCTCCAAGAGTGGATGCTTGAGTCCTTCCCAACCAAGGATATGCTAGTGCAATTGTCCCTCCCCGGATCCGAACGAGCAATTTTCAAATTACTAATGTGATACTGACATTGTTGGTTCAGCGAGGGTATTTCATGGGTGCTCCCAATCAGAATGCTTACAAACATCTCAAGGGTTTTGTGGATACCTGTTGAGGGAGAAATCAAACTAATATGTCAGAGGATGCACTTCGGTTGAGACTATTCCCTTTCTCACTTAGAGGGAAGGCATTGGATTGGCTTGAGTGACTTCCCAACCATTTCATCACTACTTGGGATGAGTTGGCAGATAAATTCATTGCAAAGTTTTTCTCGCCGGGACATATGGTAGCATTGAGGGATGATATCTTAGCTTTCAAAAAAGAGCCTACCGAACCATTACATGTGATATGGGAGAGATACAGAACCATAGTAAAGGAATGCCCCAACAATGATATGACTGAGGCAATGATACAAAAGACTTTCTACCGAGGCATTAATACAACAAATCAGTGCATAGTGAACCAACTTGCTGGAGGTAATTTCATGAAGTTGTCTTATGATAAGGCTTGTGACATTCTTGACGAGATGGCTGACACGTCCTCCGCTTGCTAAAGTAGAGCCAATGTGCCATAGGGTGACCCCACGGTCACTCACTTGCACAAAGAGCTACGTGATCATGGGCAGGCAATAGCGGAGATGGCAATAACAATGAATCAGCTAGCAAAGGCACAGTTACAGCAGGTTCAAAATCCACGCCAAGTAAATACTATGGAGGGTGTCAACATTCTAGTGAATAAAAGAAGACAAAGAGGTCAAAAGAACCAAGGGAGTTCGGATCAATTTGACAATGATTGTGGTAGATTCCAAGATGATGGTTATAATGGGCAGAATGAAGAAGTGCAATATGTGAACAATTATCAGGGCCAAAGGGACAATTCTTCCAACTAACAACAATGGAGACCCCAAGGCAATTGGGGCAATCAACAATAGGGGAATAGTAGTTGGGAGAACAACAACTAAAATTCCAATTAGGGCAATCAGAACAATAATCAGAACAATCAGGGTAATTGGAATAGTAATAACAACAATTGGGTGGTAACAACAATCAGGGTGGTTGGAACCATGACAATCAAGGAAATTGGGGGAAAGGCTTTCAAAGGCCCCCAATGTATCAACAACTGAACAATATACCCCCATTTCCATCCCAAGTTCCTAGTTCTTCCAACAATGAAATGGGGATAATTGAAATGATGTTTGAATAGATGATGAAAAAGAATGTGGCTCTGATGCTCAGTTGGCTTCCCACAATACTTCAATCAAAAACTTGGAGGTTCAATTAGGCCAAATCTCACAATCCTTGAATACTCGTCCTAAGGGGGCTCTACCAAGTGATATGGTAGTTAACCCGAAGGGTGGGAACAATCATGTTATGGTGGTAACTACAAGAAGTGGACGATGAAATGATGTGCATGCCTCCAAGAAAAAAGAAATTTTGAGTGATGAAGTTAAGTTACAAGAAGATGAGATTCCTTTGGTGGTTGAAAATGTGATTAATGAGAATGTGAATGAGGAAGTGATGATTGATATCCAAGATGCTGAGGTGGAAAATCAGAATGACATGAACCCGTCTAGGGAACACGTAATAGATATGCCGGAAATGGTTGTGCCTAAAGTCAAGGCTCCTTTGCCAATGCCACCTCCACCTTATCCTCAAAGGCTCGCAAAGCAGAAAAATGAGAATCAGTTTAAGAAGTTTATTGACATGATGAAGAGCTTATTCATTAATGTGCCTTTGGTGGAGGCTCTAGAGCGAATGTTGGGTTATGCTAAATTCATAAAGTACTTGGTGACAAAGAAAAGATCCATGGATTGTGAAACTATCAAGATGACCCACCAAGTTAGTGCAATAGTGCACTCAATGTCCCCGAAGCTAGAAGATCCCGATGCTTTCACCATTTCTTGCACCATTGGGAGTGCGGACTTTGCAAAAGCTCTATGTGATTTGGGCGGCAAGTATCAACTTGATGCCCTACTCAGTTTTCAAGACTTTGGGTATTGGGAAACCGAGGCCGACTTCCATGAGATTGCAAATGGCAGATAGAACTATGAAGAGACCGTTGGGTATTATTGATGATGTCCTTGTCTGGGTGGACAAATTTATCTTTGCCAGCTGATTTTGTGATCTTGGATTGTGAGGTAGATTATGAGGTTCCAATCATACTGGGAAGACCTTTCCTTGCTACTGGGAAGGCCTTAGTTGATGTGGAAGCAGGGGAACTCACCTTCCAGGTGGGTGATGACAAAATGGTCTTTCATGTGTGCAAGTCAATGAAGCAGCCCAACAGTTCTGAGGTGTGCTCCTTTGTGGACCTTGTCACGACAGTGATAGTTGATGATACTAGTGCAATGATCAATATGAAGGACCCTCTAGAGGCAGTATTGTTGAATCTTGATGTAAATGACGATAAAGGCCGAGTGGAGTGTGTGAATACTTTACATGGAATGAGATCTTACTCTTATGAGCCTAGGAAACTCTCTTTGGATCTTGAAAATAGGAAGACTCCACCAATAATACCTTCAATCGAGGAACCTCCGGTGTTGGAGTTAAAGCTGTTGCCTCCATACCTCAGGTATGAGTTCTTAGGCCCTAGTTCAACTTTGCCAGTTATTCTTTCCTCTTATCTTACTAACATGCAGGTTGATGCCACATTGGCGGTGCTCCAAAAGTAGAAGAAGGCAATTGGATGGACCTTAGCTGATATTCGGTGGATAAGCCCTGCATTTTGTATGCACAAGATTATTCTGGAAGATGATGCAAAGCCCTCCTTAAAACATCAAAGGAGATTGAACGAGGCAATGCAAGAAGTTGTGAAAAAAAGGTTATCAAGTGGTTGGAACCGGGGTTCTGTACCCTATCTATGATAGCTATTGGACTTCGCTGGTGCAATTTGTGCCGAAGAAGGGTGGTAGGACCATGGTTACAAATTCGCAAAATGAGTTGATTCCTACTAGAACCGTCACCGGGTGGAGGGTATGCATGGACTACCACAAGTTGAATAAAGTGACCTGCAAGGATCACTTTCCATTGCCTTTTCTTGATCAGATGTTAGATCGACTTGCTGGGCGTGCCTTCTAGTGTTTCTTGGATAGGTATTCTGGGTACAACCAAATCTTGATTGCTCCGGAAGATCAGGAGAAGACCACCTTCACTTGTCCATATGACACCTTTGCCTTTTCTAGGATGCCTTTTGGTTGTGTAATGCACCGGCTACATTTCAGCGGTGTATGATGGCCATTTTCACCGATATGGTGGAAGATATTTTGGAGGTGTTCATGGACGATTTTAGTATTGTGGGTGACTCGTTTGTTGAACGTTTGAAAAATCTTGATAGAGTGTTGGCCCGTTGTGAAGAAACCAATCTTGTTCTTAATTGGGAGAAATGCCACTTCATAGTTGAGTAGGGCATAGTTCTTGGGCATAAAATTTCAAAGCATGGTATAGAGGTGGACAAAGAAAAAATTGATGTGATTTCAAGGCTCCCTCCCCCTACTTCTATCAAGGGAGTTAGAAGTTTTCTTAGGCATGCGGGGTTCTACCGGATATTTACCAAAGACTTTTCGAAGGTAGTGAATCCCTTATGCAAGTTATTGGAAAAAGATGCCAAGTTCGTGTTCGATGAGAGATGTATGCAAGCTTTTGAACTTCTCAAGCACAAGTTGACCACCACTCCTATTATTACCGCACCCAATTGGAGCTTGCCTTTCAAGCTAATATGTGACACGAGCGATGTTGTGATTGGGGCGTTCTTGGGTTAAAGAGTGAACAAAATGTTTCATCCGGTGTACTATGCGAGCAAGACAATGAATGATGCTCAAGTGAACTACACGGCGACTAAGAAAGAGCTTTTGGCTGTTGTGTTCGCAATGGAGAAATTTTGGCCGTATCTTATGGGTGCCAAGGTCTTAGTTCATACCAATCATTCCGCACTCCAATACTTGATGACGAAGAAGGATTCTAAAGCTAGACTGATACGATAGGTCTTCTAACTTCAAGAGTTTGATTTGGAGATTATGGACTGGAAGGGTAGTGAAAACCAAGTGGCGGACCACTTGTCCCGCTTGTAGGAGGAGGGAAGGCCTCGTGATGGCCTAGAGATCAATGATTCATTTCTCGATGAGCAACTCCTTTTTGTGTCGGTGAATGGTATGCCATAGTTTGCGGACATTGATAATTTCCTTGTGACTAGTATAATCACGTGTGAGCTCTCTTCTAACCAAAGGAAAAAGCTCAAACGGGATAGTTTGGACTTCTATTTGGATGAGCCATACTTGTTCAAGATCTGCACGGATGGTGTGATCCGAAGGTGTGTCTCGGAGGAGGAGCAATTGAGTATTTTAGAGGCTTGTCATTCCTCTCCATATGGTGGCCATCATGGTGGGGCAAGGACGACTTCAAAAGTTCTTAGTTGCAGGTTTTATTGGCCAACTTTGTACAAAGATGCAAGTGAACTTGTGAAGAGTGCGACGAATGCCAAAGAGCGAGTGAAATTTAGAAGAAAGATGAGATGCCTCTCAATACCATTCTTGAAGTTGATATTTTTGATATATGGGGCATTGGATTTATGGGCCAATTTGTTCGCTCGTGTGGGAACACATACATTCTTGTGGCGGTTGACTATGTTTCAAAGTGGGTTAAAGTCGTGGCTTTACCCAACAATCAGGCCCGGAGTGTTGTTGCGTTTCTCAAGAAGAGCATTTTATAAGGTTTGGCACTCCTCGTGCAATCATAAGTGATGGGGGTCTCATTTTTGTAATAGAGCTTTTGATACTTTGCTTGCAAAGTATGGTGTCAATCACAAAGTTTCTACTCCTTATCATCCTCAGGCGAGTGGCCAAGTTGAAGTCTCAAACAGGGAAATCAAAAGTATATTGTCAAAGACGGTCAATGCAAATAGGACCGATAGGTCAAAGAAGTTAGATGATGCTCTATGGGATTATAGGATTGCATACAAGACTCTGATTGGTATGTCTCCGTATCGGTTGGTGTTTGGGAAGGCTTTCCATCTACCGGTTGAGTTAGAACACACGGCCATGTGGGCTTTGAGGAAGCTGAATCTTGAATGGGATGTGGCAGCAAATCTTCGTGTGGAGCAACTTAATGAACTTGATGAATTCTGATTCTATGCCTACTCCAGTTCGTCCTTGTACAAGGACAAGATGAAGTACCTTCATGATAATATGCTCGTGGGAAGGAGTTCAAAGTGGGTAATTTGGTTCTCTTGTTCAATTCTCAGTTACATCTGTTTCCGGGAAAGCTTAAGTCAAAATGGAGTGGACCTTTTAAAGTGGTGTTTGTGACTCTGACTTGACTTGAAGAACAAAAATGGGGAGGTTTTCAGAGTTAATGGGCACAGGGTCAAGCACTACCTGGGCAAAATTGACGATAGCCATGTGGTGACACTGCTCCATCTAAAGTGATTTGATGGTAATATGTGTCGTGCCATGACGTTAAATCGGGCGCTTCTTGGGAGGCAACCCATGTGTCTTTCTTTTTGTTTTTCTTTGATGTTTTTTGTAGTATAGGATTTGTTTTTGGACTAATTGGTAGTGATATGTGTGTAGGATTGTTTTGATGCAGTGCAGGACCAAGTTGGGAAAAATGTACACTCTCTGAAGTTTGCTATGCGGCCGCAAAAACCTTAGCGTGGGGGCAACATTTCAATGCGGTCCGCAGAGTGGATTGGTCAAAAGGTGGTTCTTTGAAGTTTGCCACCGTGACCGCAATGCAATTTGTGGGGTCCACAGTGGACCATTGCGGCCGCACAGCATTTATTGAGGTCCGCAGTGGACGTCTCCCCAGTGCCTCATGTTTCTGAGTACCACGGACTGCGGTGCCATTTTGTGCGGTTCGCGGTAGGTAGCTATAGTGGGTCCCAAGTTCTTTTTTATAAATAGGACCTCAGGCCCTCATTTCAAACTTTTCGATCCTTTGATCTCAATAAAACAAAAAGTATTGTTCATCATGTCTAGTTGCACGAGTTCTTAATAAAACAAAAAGTATTGTTCATCACGTCTAGTTGCACGAATTCAATTGCTAAGTCTCATTCATCTACATTACATCTCATTTCTAGTACTTTTAATCTTTCCCTAGCTTTTAAATGTGTTTTATTTTCTTTTTAAACTGTTAGTTCTACGTTTCTTCTCCCCTTTTTCTTTAATTTTTTAGCTTAGGGTTTCATAAGTTGTTTAGATTAGGATTAATTAGTTAAAATACTGATTGAACACCTAGGGGATCAATAATAGGTGAAAATTAGACTAAAAATGTGAAGAAAATTAAAACCCTAGGTTGGTGTTGCTGGGTATAACTTACCGCGGACCGCGGTGGATTTATTGTTGTCCGCGGTTTGCAATACCATTTTGTACGGACCGCAGTGGTGAAACTTCTGAAAGTTTAGAATTGAGGACCGTGGCCGTGATGAATTTTCTACGGTCTGCGGTGCCTTAATGCGGACCGCGGTACCATTTTGTGTGGTCCGCAGTGGCCTTTATCAAAGAGTGGGTAGTTTGACCCCCACCTCAATATGGACCGCGGTGTTATTTTGTGCGGTCCGTGGTGGTCCCTTTGCGGCCGCACTGCATTTTGTGCGGACCGCAGTTTGCTGTCTGCAACTGCTTTCTTCTGTTTCCTGCAATTATATCTTTCACTATTTCTTCTGATACTAACAAGCTTCAACTGAATGTTCCTTGTAGATAATGGTAAAATCACGAGGAGGAAGTGATAAATAGAAAGGCAAAGGATATTCCTCCCGGTAGGGGATGAGGCATGATAAAATTGACCCCACAAGTACGGCAGGCCATCAAAGATACCAGGAAGACAATAAAGGTTGCTGATAAAGCTGTTTCCCATTCGAGGAGTGAGTATGTGCCCGAGAGGCGTCCGACTCAGAATCTGTGCCAGAATATGTTACTGATTGGATGGAGAGGAACAGATTGAGAGATACACCTCCAGGTTCTCCTACTGCCCAAGCGTCAGTGCAAATTTCTTCTGAGTCGTCTGAGGGCTCTGCTGCGGGCAGTGACAGTGCCTCTTATACCTCACCTACAGCTTCAATACCTGGTGAGGATCCCATAGAAGAAGAAGGATAGGGTGAGCCCCAATTAGGAGGAGTAGAGAGAACCAGGAAACCAGAAGCATGGCAAGATAGATTCGTGAGTGAAGTGGCCTACCACAGGTTTAGAGAATGGTGGCCTAAGAGGAAGTTGATACCTGAGCGGAAATTCATTACCAAGGACTTTTTACCTCACAACCCCAATGTGTTGAGGCAGTTCAGAGAGAGAGCAGGCTGGGACTATTTCATAGGCCACGTGGAGGATACCAATGAGCACTTAGTCAAGGAGTTCTACACCAATGTTTCCCACATCAAAAAGGGCACTACAGTGACTAAGGTGCAAAATTTGAAAATAAAGTTTGACGGAAAAACGATTAATGACTACATGGGCTTCCTGGAGGAGGATGAGACATTGTACTTAGAGAAGGTAGCTTTGGGGGAGGATGCCCGTCCATGGTTAGCAGAGCACTTGGCAATCCCAGGTACCACCCCAGCATGGTTGGCAGCGGGAGTAAAATTTTTGAGGAGAACCCTGAACTTCGAAGCAAAAGGGTGGGAGACATTTGTGTGCAGCAGGCTAGACCCCACAACTCACGGCAACTCTCTTCCTATCTCCCGGGCTATATTGGTGGCATCTATCATGGCGGGGTACCCGATCAACATCGGGAATGTGATGTCCAGGGTGATTACACGGGTGGTGAATGAAGGTGATAGATCCTACCCCTTCCCAAATTTCCTGACTATGTACTTCGAGGATCAAGATGTAGAAAAAAGGAGATTTGATGTGAAGGTGAAGCCGAAGTCACCCTTTTCCTGTACAACCTACAAGGTGATGACTACCCTAAAGTCAAGGACCCCAAGGGCAAATCCACTACTTCTACTGGCCAGTCTAAAGAGCCAGTAGTAATAGTGGCTCCTACTCAGCCTCCTTCAGCTACCCCAGACATGGCCCCATGACCCTCCACTTCTACAGTTCCAAATATCCCCTCATCTGCAGCATACCCTTTGACTGCCCACCGCTTGAGCAGACCCTTGACAGTATCAACAACTGGATGCAGGCAGCCACCTCTAAGCTGTCTGCACTTTCTACTTCGGTGGCAGCCCAGTCTGTACCTCCTCAGCCGCAGGTCCTACAGTCAGTAGAGGACACTCTTAAGGAGCTTCTAAAGAACTAGAAAAAGCTCCTAGAGAACCAACAATTAATATTGGACTATGTGGGTTCTCATGGAAAAACATTAAAGGAGTTGACCAAAGAAACAAAAAAATTGAGAAAGAATCGGGCATCGAAGGAGTCAGTGAAGGAGTTGAGGGTAGAGGTAGAAAAGTTCAAGGCTGATCACTTGCCTTTGGACCTTTTATTGCATGACCCGGCTCCAGCAGCCCAGCCTGAGCCGGAGTAGGAGATAGAGAGGCCAGCAAAGAGGAAGAGGGTGATTCTCCGTGCTAATGATGTTGTGATAGAGTTGGAGGAGCCGCAGGGAGGTTCCTCTAGCCAGCCTCAGGCCCAGGTCCCAGTAGAGACACAGGTTTCCGAGCAGACCGAGGACCTAGGGACCCAGACTCATGATCCTATGCAGACGGAGGGCCAATAGGGAGTTTCTCTTTACTCTCTATATTTTATTGTTCTTATTTTGGTTGGTTAGCATTGAGGACAATGCTAGCTCTCATTTGAGGGGGTAAGCCCTATTTTGGATGATTTGGGTTGTATATATGACATTACTTTCTTTTTATTACGCTTTCTTTTAACTTTTGGTATGTACATAATTTTACCATCTTAGTTCATTTTTCGTACGTTGCAACTTTGATCTGTATATAAAGTTACTTTCTGATGTATATATTCATTTCCCCTTATGTATATTCATCTAAATCCCCTCATGTACATATTCATTCTACTTTCCGCATTTTTTCTTTCATAACTTCTTATTTCATTTTGATAGCTTCTTATTTTGAGTTTTGCGTTCAATAAGCCTTTGGTTTTCTTAATGTCACGGTTCTTTCTAAAGGTGGAATTTGTGTGAACCGGGTGGCTCTTCCCGATTATGGATGGCATGACAACCTTCTTAAGGGTTTGAGTCTGTTTTCTTTTGCTTTTTGTGTAAATAGTAGCTAGTCAGTAAGGTTGCCTCAAGAAAAGCTTCACTTGGGCCTAACACATTTGCCTTTGATCTTATGGTTAAAAACAAATTATTGTGTATAGGATGATGAAAGTTGTGACCTTGAGACTTTTGTGTTGGACGATAATCATCAAGTGGTTTTTCGGGACCATTCGTGTTGCTCAAATCTTAGCTAAGGTTGTTGTGGGTCTCCGACTCTGTCTCTTTAGCAATCCTATAGCTTGTGTGGTGAGAATTTGAATTGCAAGTCCAAGTCCCGATCCATTAGTCTAGAACTTGCCCTGAATGTTTGTCTAGGTGAAATTCTAAGTGTAGTTTGACTTGAGATGTGATTATAGGCTCTCCTTGATCCGAATGATGTCTTGAAAACTTCCATATCCTACCAATGATAATATCCCTAGTCAACCCTTTTGCGCCATAGCCCTTTTTCTTTAAAAAAAAACCATGATACAAGCCTTCACCCATTCTAAAAAGACCCTCTCTTGGCACCCTATCCCTCCTTGGCACAAGGTAAAAGTATAAGTTTGAGGGGAGAGACGAGGAATGCAACAAAGTGGTAAGAAAGGTACAAAACGAAGAAAGGAAAGGCAATGAAAAAGAAAGAAAATCAAAAAGTCAAAAAGAATGATCAATGTAGAAAAAATGAAGGGATTCAATAAAAGTAAAGAGATGAAAAGTGTGGAAATTTGAGAAAGGAGAAAAAGGTTTGAAATGAACAAGAAAGAGTGACAATGTGTATCTCTAACCCCTAAAAAAGAAGTTAATGTCTCAAAAAGTCAAGAGAATGTGTGCCAAAATGAAGCAAATGAAATGCTTAAGGGAAGATGGAACCCACCCAGACCAAATATTTCCTACCCTAAACCAAAAGCCTTCACTATATCTCCACTAAATCCCTATATGATCTTGAGTTGAATAAAGCTTACATTAGTGGTGACTCACATAAGGGGCAAGCTTATGGTACTTAGAGCCGGACTTGTGACCTTTCTTTGAGAGAGATAAGTGTGTTTTCCACAATCCTCGTTCTGAGTGCTACAATCTAAAAGTGAGGGTTGCTTAGGAAAAGTTGAGGAGTATGAGTTTGGGTTCCACAATGACCAAAGTAGTAGAAAGAGTTTCTTGATGGGTTGAGTCAACTCTTGATGCTCTTGTGTCGCACTAAATCCATGGTGTTTAGAAGGTCGAATGTAGTTAATGATTCATTTGAATTGAGGGCAATTGTTAGTCCCAATTGATGCTAGATGAGGTCACTTTAGGTCAGCTGACTTTTCTTGGATTTACTCTTAAGAGGTGAGTCTTATTTTGTTTGCTTGAGGACAATCAAAAGCTTAAGTTTGGGGGAGTTGATAACTAGAGACTCTAGTTCATTTCACACTCCTTTTTACTTGAGTTTTGATTAAAAATGTATTCAAAATAGTCCCAAACGCTTACATGTTGTACTTGTTTGCAGGGTTTGGTAAAAAAGGTGACAATTAGTCAAAACCAGCTCAAAAAGGAATAAAACATGCACACGTACAAAGAACAAGTCCAAGCACGGTTAAAACAGATCCACTGCGGCCGTAATCCATTTAGTGTGGTCCGTAGTGAGGAGATTCAGAGAGGTGCAGTTTTTGGTAACTCAAGCACTACGGCCGCAAACCATTTTGTGCGGACCGCAGTAGCCTCACCGTTGCCACACATCATTTTGTGCGGTCCGCGGAGATGAGATTCAGAGAGTTATGAAAAATAGAGATTCAAGCCAGCGCGGTCCGCAAGCCATTTTGTGCGGACCGCATTGAAGCCACCGCGGCCGCGGTGTATTTTATGCGGCCCGCGGTGGCCAAATTCAGAGAATGATCAATTAAGACAAGAAACCTCATTTCGGGCCGCGGTGCATTTTGTGCAGACCGCACTACCTCGTCAGGGGTATTTTTGTCCAAAAAATTCGGCCTAGTATAAATACTTTATTTTCACATTTTTAGGGCATCATTTGTAATCAAACTTTCAGTTGAGTACGTGAACGGTGATTTTTGACTATTTTGAGTAATTTTATAGTGGGTTTATCATTGAATCTTCAATTATTAGCTTGTAATTAAATCTTACGGGCTATTCTTCATATGGGTCTTTTGATTTTAGGCTTAGATGTTTATGGGTAGTTGATATTTGGACTGATTTGTGTTTTTCATGTTGAATTAGTGGTTGCAAATATTAATTTGTACCTATTTGACTTGGGCTCTTCTTGAGAAAAAGAGCTTGAGTCTAGGAAAATCAGTCCAACAAGGAATTGGGGTGTAATCAAGAGATTGATAGCCCCAATTAAAGGGTTAAACCTAGAGATAGTAATACCTGACTTGAGCCTATATTGCTTGCACAATTTGGACACCCAATTGGTCTTGAGAAAGTCAATTAGGGCAAAGTCACTCAAGCTACCGAGAGATATAGAGTGAGTAATTCCGTGCATTGGCTATATCACTTCCCCAACATAACGCCTTTTCCTTAGGCTTTAGATCCCGTCAAGTATTCACCTAGGAGAAAGTCACTTCCCTAGTGCCTCTTTAACTAATTAGAAAACCCTACAAGCAATCATTCTTAGTTTAATTTAGCATATTATTAGCATAAATATTAGAAGTAAGAACCAACCAGAAGATGATTGGAAAGCAATTAAGAGCACTAAGCATCTCTAGTTTAGATAGGAATTCAACTCCCACTTCTAACTCCCTGTGGATTCGATCCCAACCATCTCGAGTAAAAGCTGCTTCGACTTCTCTCGCCACTTCGCAGTGGTGTAGGGTTGGTTCCAATCAATAAAACGGCCCGACCTCGGTGTCACTAGCCATGAGCAACTAAAATACAAGTCTAATACAGTCTACTCAAATGACAAAAAGAGTCTAATAAAACTGGACGACTATAAGATAGGAGGGAGAAAAACAAGGTTGCGGTTGCCGTGCAACTACCTTGCTCAGCTCCGAGATAATCTAAAGAAGAATCAGCACTCACTCGGATGCCCTGGCACCTGGATCCACACACAAGGTGCAAGGAATAACGTGAGTACGCCAACTCAGTAAGTAACAAATATAAATAAAGGTTGAGTGTAGTGACGAGCATTTAAAATCATATTCATCTCATAACATAAAAACCTTAGTGTAATAACAAGATTCAAATCAATAATTAAATTTCGAACATATCGTAAAAATTCCAGTTTCAATTAAAGTTGTTTAAACATTTGTTCAACATTTTCAATAGAGGCTCAGTATAAAAGAAGAGTAAAAACAGTAATTTCATAAACAAGCCCCTCGGGGAAAATATCACTCATATATATATATATATATATATATATATATATATATATATATATATATATATATATATATATATATATATATATATATATAGAGAGAGAGTCAGCCTCTCAGTCACTCGTGACTCAACTCTCATCAATCAACACTCACACTCAACACTCACGCTCAATAGGAACCTTATAATAACCGCTATGGCGTGCAGCCCGATCCATAAATATATAGTCGACTGCGCTTACTGAGGGTGTGCAGATCTGGAGGGGCTCCTACAGCCCAAGCGCTATATCGTTGCGGCTTGTAGCCCAACACACACACACACACACACACACACACACACACACACACACACACACACACACACACACACACACACACACACACACACACACACACACACACACACACACACACACACACACACACACATATATATATATATATATATATATATATATATATATATATATATATATATATATATATATATATATATATATATATATATATATATTTGTGTGTGTGTGTGTGTGTGTGTGTGTGTGTGTGTGTGTGTGTGTGTGTGTGTGTGTGTGCTCGGCCTCTCTCAGTCATCAACCTCACAAGTCACTCAGGCATTTTAGTGAAAAATCAGGGAACTCAGCCCAAACAACTTTCATATATTTAAAAATAGAGTAATGAAACTGAATCAAACAATAAACATGTAAAAGTCATGACTGAGGATATGCTTTCAAATCAAAACAGTATGAGGATAGTAGTAAAATACCCCTGAGGGTCCAAACAGTACGACATAAGGCCCCAAACATGGCATTCAGCCCAAGTTAACAGAATCATTTCTAAAACACATAGATATCATATAGAGTTTATCAAAATATGCAACTTTACAGTTACCACGGGACGGACCAAGTCACAATCCCTACTGGTGCACGCCTACATGCCTGTCACCTAGCATGTGCGTTACCTTATTTATCAAAATAGTACGAAATTCCTGGGTTTCATACTCTCAGATCTAGATTTACAATTGTTACTTATCTCGAACCGGACGAAAATCTAATCTGTAATGCCCTTGCCGCTCGACTCCACCACAAATCGCCCCAAATCTATCCAAAATCAGTACTATATCATTAATATATGCTAAAAGAATAAAGCCCACATACAAATTATCAAATTAAACCAAAATTCCCGAAATTGGCCGAACCCAACCCCCGGGCCCACGTCGCAGAATCTGATAAAAATTACAATACTAGAATCCTTATCCTCTCACGAGTCGATACATATCAAATTTACCAAAATCCGACGTCAAATGGTCATCCAAATCCCAAAAATTCACTCTCCAAATTTTCTTCCATTTTCCCCAATTTTCACCTCAAATTACCAAATTAAATGACAAAAATCAAGACACAATCATGGAATTTAACCAAGATCAAGTAAAGAATACTTTCCCCAATCATCTCTCTGAAATTGCCTTCAAAAATTGCCCAATTTCGTGGTCTTTAATTCAAAATATGAAAAATGGGCTCAAACCCTCGATTTTGATATTTAACATTGCTGCCCAGATTTTACTCTTCGCGAACGCGGTAGTGCCCTCGTGTTTGCGAAGCATAACTGTCTCTGACCTGGAAATCCTTCTACGTGAACGCGATGCCCCATTCACGAATGCGTACCTTAACCAGCTCAACCATCGCGAACGCGGTGCATACTCAAATCAAACCTTCGCGTTCACGACCTCCCCTTCGCGACCGCAAATAACAAAATCCCTTTGCTCTCAATAACCCTGCGAATGCGATAGCCTCCTCGCGAACGCGAAGAAGGAATTCTCAGCAACAAAATACCAGAAATTTGCCAACTTCTAAAGCCATGAATTGATCCGTTAACCACCCGAGACTCACCTGAGGCTCTCAGAACCTCAGCCAAACATACCGACACATCCATAACATCGTTCAAACTTAGTCGAACCTTCGAATCACTAAAAACAACATCAAAATATCAAATTATCCTCGGATTCAAGCTTAAGAACATCTAAATTTTCAAATTTTACAAACAACGCCGAAACCTATCAAATCTCGTCTGAATGACCTGAAATTTTGCACACAGATTACAAATGACACTACGAACTTACTCCAAATTCCGGAATTCCATTCCGACCCCGATATCAAAATTTCCACTGCCGACTGAGAAACGCCAAATTTTCAATTTCGTCAATTCAAGCCTAATTCTACCACAGACCTCCAAATCACAATCCGGACGCACCCCCAAGTCCAAAATCACCTAATGGATCTAACCAAATCATAAAAATCCAAATCCGAGATTGAATACTTAAAAGTCAAAACGTGGTCAAACCTTTCAAATTTAAAGCTTCAAGTTGAGAATCATTCTTCCATATTAGTTCTGATTAATCTGAAAACAAAAACCGACGATTTACATAATTCATACTACATCATACGGGTCTAGTCATGCCCGAGAACTAGCTAGCGAAGTGCAAATGCTTAAAACGACCGGTCGGGTCGTTACATACTCCCCTACTTAAACCAATTGAATTTCTTTGACATAAGGAAATACTCTCTCCCTTCTCTTCTCGTCTTTTCCGTCTTCTTGAGCGGAGGATCTTTCGAAAATAACCTCTCTATTCTTTCGGGGTAGGGGTAAGATCTGCGTACACACTATCCTCCCCAGACTCCACTTGTGGATTTTTACTGGGTCGTTGTTATTGTTGTTCAAAAAAATAGGAAAGATTTTTTTTTACTATTTTATCTTTATTTATGTCTTAAGATATAATATTCTTCATTTAATACTTACTCACAATTAAGGTATTTGTAGACTTTCAGAATAATTAATATTAAGGGTAGAATAGAAAAAAAAATAGTAATTAATTTACTCTTGAATTTCTAAAATGACAAATAATTTGAGACAATTATATTTGGAAATAATGACAGATAATTTGAGACGAAAAGAGTATTATCTTAGGTTATAGATTCAAATTCAATGTGTGGTACTTTTGTACCTTTTCGAATTCCTTATTAAAATTTTGCTCCATCACCGATTATAATTTATAGTAATGGTAGTTTTGAGGATTGCCATTCAAAATTAACACATGAGCAGAAGATCAGCTAAGCCAATATATAAAGTTTTTGTAAGTAGAGTGATGCTATTTTCTCTATGTACTTTACTTTATGTATAAAAATAAGTATGAGAAAATTTTATAATGTGCAAGTATTTATAATCGTCCACTCGTTGCTTTATTATAATTAGGGGTCGTTTGGTAGGATGCATTAGATAAAATAATGTATGCATTAGCTTTATGTATTAATAATACATTGTTTGCTACACATTTTAAACCTATGCAGTAGTTATGCAAGCATTAGCTATACATCCTATTTGGTATTATCCTATGCATAACTAATGCATAGAAAACAATGGTATTAGCAATGCAATGAGTTTTAATGCATGCATTAGCTTAGTTAAAGACAAAATTGTCCTTCAAAATTTATGTTTGATTAAAATATGCTAGTTAGTATATTAATGCAAGTTCAAAATAATCCAAATAGTGAGAAATAAAATTATATCCCTAGTAAATAAATAAATACTTAGCATATTTTCTTTTTTATAAATAAATATTTAATTTTATTTTACAATATAGGTAGACAAATCAAATAATTTTTTGTAAACTTTTTCATATAAAAATATTTCTCAACATATATTTCTTTTAAAAAGTTAGAGTGTGAACTAGTTTTGAGGGTATTTTTGTAAACAAACAATTCTTTTAGAAATTGTGCAATGCTTTAATACATCAAACCAAACAATAGATAAGAAATATGTCAGCATAATTAATACCAGCATAACTAATACAAGCATAACTAATATCAGCATTACTAATACATCATATTCAGCATTATTCTTATGCACCCTACCAAACGACTCCTTATTGTATTACTTTGTCTGGTATTATTGAGAGACATCACCATATATTGGAAGAATGGAATTTAACATTCGACCTTTCAATTAGCAAGAATACCATGAAATGATTCAGTGGCAGGATAAAAAATTTATATAGGTGAATTTTTTTTAAAAAAATGACAAGCGTGTTATTTGAAGTAACTTTGTGATCTCCTTTGCTATTTGGACCTTTTCCTTATATCAAGGGGATTCATCACTGTTTATATGTAACAAATTAATTGGTTTTATCCTATTTCCACAATATAATTTTTGAATGAAGGGGATTTCTTCCACTTTGCTCTGCGACTATTCGCGCCCTTGCTGCTGTATGACTCAAATAAATACTAGTATCATACTATTTAGGTTTTAAAACAATGTTTGTATTGAATTTTATATTAGTGCACAATCATAATTTTGAGCTATTATCACATGGTTAGCGACTAATAATGTAAATATTTTTAAGACCACAGGAACCATGATATTACAGCTGAAGTTGTCCTAAAGCACATTAGGGACCGAAAGAGTTTGACTAAGGGATGTTTTAGAGACATAAGCTTTGTTTTCATGCAGCCCACTAGAGGAATTTGGACACATACAAAAGGGGATTTGCATCTATACCCGCTTTTTGTGTCATATTTTAACTTATGCCCGCTTTGTAAAAAAAATTGCAAGCGTACCCGCTTTTTCGCATAACTTCAGCACACGGGGCTGAAGTAGCAAAGGCAATCGCGCAAAACTTCAGCATTCTAGTAGCCTGGCCTGAAGTTCAGCTCTAGAGCTGAAGTTTTTGCGTTGTAACTGGAACTTCAGCTCTAGAGCTGAAGTTTTTGCGTTGTAACTGGGAAACTTCAGCTCTAAAGCTGAAGTTTTTGTGTTGTAACTGGCTTTTTGTTTGTAAGCTTCAGCTCTAGAGCTGAAGTACATTGTATTGTTTTTGTGGCAGCAACACCATTTTGAATTTTAGAGCTGTTACATATAATGTAGCATTTATGGCAATTTACTTCGTGTGCAGGTGTGAGGGGAAACTAACGTTTCATTCCCATTGATGACAAAGAAGAAAAAGACACCAAAATGAAGTTATATTAAAAGATGACAAATTAAACATGCTTCATTTAATTAGGGAACTTTGTCTCTGTCTTTCTTCGCTCTCTTTTTTTAAAATCTCTTATATTGCCTTATTCTTTCAACAGATATTGTAAGTGAGTTTGTAGGAGAATTTTGAGTTTCTGATATGTTGAAGTCAATGTTTATTCAATAATTGAGGAGGAGAAAGGAGGCTGAAGTTATTTAAGAAGTGAGTATAAGTTAAAAAAAAATTTAAAAAATTGGTATAGGTTAAATGGGGGCAACCAAATAGGGTGCCCCGTGCAATTTTTACCATACAAAAGGGTCCATGGATTCAAATGATCCCAAATATTACTTTGATACGTAAAATATATTGCATCAAATAATATTACACACTATAGTTCATTAAACTCATTTGATATGAAAAATTAAATTTAAATGTCAAAATCTTATACGTTAAATTCTTCAATAATATACTATAAAAATCTTCACAAATAATCTCCACAGCACCCGTTTCCTTCATTTTGAAGAATTCCTCTTGCCAACCTTTAAATAAAATTTTAAAATACTTGAGATTTTCCTTCAAGAAAAATGATTTTGATCTATATTCTTTAATAGAAGTGAAAGGTTCCTTCGAGAAGAATGGTTTCGATTTTGATTTATGCTTTAACCTAGAAGGAAAAGGTGGCACTATCCTTTCTCAGGTGATATTGACCATATGACTTGTTGAGAGCTTGCATCTTTTAACAAAATGAGAAGTTTAGTATCGTTGAATATGTTCTAAGAGTTTCTAAAGATGCTAACAAACATGCAACATCACTTTGGTGCCGATAAATTTTTTTCTTAAAACAAATTTAGATTAAAGGTAACTCAACTAATATTTTTTTGCTCGCTTTGTGAAATTCACATCCCATAATTGTAACTACAATATAAATTTATTGACTTCAATATAAATCTAATTTGAATCTTTAATTGCTTAGATATTTGCAAGGTTAAATAAACATGAATCGTAGATTACTAGTCAAATTTAATAGCCTTTTCTATTTTTACCAAAAAGGAAGAAGAAGACAAAAAAAAAGGCCGTAAGAAATATAACTTGTAATTTTGTAATTTTATCCTGATGCATTTTGAAAAAGTTCATGTCTAAGAGGAAATCCATACTATAATCTTCCGAGACATGAATTCCAATATTTTCTTCATATTTTATCTATACATTTTGGGGGTTATTATTGTTGATACTCAATTTTTCTCTATGTATTTGTATATACAAAATACTTT
Source organism: Nicotiana tabacum (assembly GCF_000715075.1). NCBI lineage: Eukaryota > Viridiplantae > Streptophyta > Magnoliopsida > Solanales > Solanaceae > Nicotiana > Nicotiana tabacum. The sequence continues at coordinate 17,575,002 of NC_134080.1, forward strand.
CAAAATAGCATGTACATACATATATAAGCATGTCCAAGAGTTTTGGTATTTTTTTTCTAATTCTTAAGATTTTAAAATCAATCTAGGGGGCGGGCTTTCCTATGGTAGTCCCGCTGCGGCCTATGACCCACAGGCGATGAACTGCTTCCGACTTCTTCATTCAGTTTGTAGTCATACCGTATAGAGTGAAAAATTCCTTTTAATGGGAGTAGCTATATTCAAGCAAATATTCCCGCGAAACGATCCTTTGACAATGGGCTCTACCCAACACTGGGACTGACTTTATACAACAAAGTGATCAAGCTTCTTAGCCACCGGGGACCGGCCTCGTGAACGCATTCGCTAAAGGCACTACTGGCTGGCTTTCTCAATCTTCAATCTAACTTCAGAAATTGAATAAGCCCACTTGACGAGATTAGATCTAATTCTCTTTCTAACATTTTTGGATTGACAGGAAGAAAGACGAAGTAAGAGCATGCTATTGGAGACGTTGCAACATATGTCGGGAAGGCCTCCGTTGATTGTGTACGAACAAAATACGAATCCAAAGGCAGGGTAAGAAAGGGTTTAGCTAATGGAGATATTAACTCTTCTTCTATTTTTAGCAGTACAAAATCCAATAATTACTTCCAAAATCATCAATTTTGGTGAATAATTTATTTTATTCCTATATTTATACTAAAATATAGTTAAGGTAATTTTTGTATATTTTTACAAATTTATTTGGTATTTAAAAGACAAAATTGCATATAATTGCAATTATAGCCTACTTTAAGGTTAATAGCATTTTATAATCGTAAAATTGGGTCCAGTATTTTTAAATCAATATTTATATACTATTAATTGTTTCAGTACTTTTAATTTACTTTTTAAAATCGTCTTCACTTTTTTTTATAAAATAAAAAGGGAAATTGGCTATTTAATATTTAGCCCCATTTTTATTTCAATAACAGCCCTATTACATTTCAATTGTAACCCTTAATTTGACTCAATTAAACCATCCCAATTCCATTTGGACCCAACCCACGACCCAATTTCAAATGACCCGCCCGGTTCCTACTATTGATCCAGGCCGTTGATCAAATGATCAACGGCCATAAACCACCCTTACCTTTTTTAACCCCAAACGACTACCCTAATCCCTCATTTCCTATCTCTCAGCCACCTTTGAAACCTCTCAAACTCTCTCAAACTCTCCAAAACCCTAGCCTCCTTCTACCCCTCTTCAACCACCACTCCACCGGAATCCATGGCTTCTTAGGCCATGGATGGTTGGTACTCACTCCCCTCCATCAGTAAAACATGGTTGTTCGAAGCTTCGAGACCTGACCTCGATGGTTCTCCTTCAGATCCTTCTCAGATCTGTAGATCTATGGCTTCTCCGGCCATTACTCCGGCATATTCAAGCACTATGAGCCTTTTTGACTCAGGATCTGACTTTCCTCAAGACCTTTCTCATTTCTAGGGTTTTCTCTGAAACCCTAAGCTGTCCGAGGTTCTTTACTTGCCTATTTTCTTAGATCTGGAAAATGTCTGTGTTCTATTGAACTTTTTAAAGGTTTTCCCCAAATTCTCTTTTCAAAATCGTTTAATTTCGATTTAGGGTTTCTGAAAGGTTTTTCAAAAACATCTTTCTGATTCTTTTTGTTCTTTCTTTATGTGTGTTTGTCTGTGTTATGCTCGTATGACTTCTTTTACTACGCATGTACTGTTCTTCTACTTTCTTTTTCTACTATACATGTTACTCTTGTACTCACATGTTAATCCATGTTATGTTTTCCTTACTCTTCTACTATATGTGTTTACTGTGAGTTCTTTGATTTTGTTCACTTTATTTAGCTCTGTTTGTGTTCTTGCTAAGCATATTTCACCTGCTTTTGTTTAAGCTCGTATCATCTCTTTCTTCTGAACTTTCTTAAACTCCGAGTTTTCTCAAACATGTTCTCATGACCTTGAATCAGTCCTTTCTATCATGTATGTTTGTTTCTCATAAAGTCTTTGGAAGAGACTTCTGAGCCTTTTTCAATGACATGCTCTGTCACCTCTATGTCTGACTCAATTCGAAACCCTAGGATTTAGGGGGATTTTTTGGCAAGTGATATTAGGGTTCCACTTTGGGACCCTAGGCTTTCAGACTCACTATGAGTCTGTAACTGAACTCGATTCCGTTTTGTTTGTGACTCTAAGGCTTTCAATGTTAGACTCTTTTTCTGAGTAACCTGACGATTCCTTTCGTTTGACTGGTATGCTTTATATATGTGAAATTTCTCTTTCAAAAGGCTTTTACCAACTGATTGATTGATTCTAAAATCCTTTTAATAAGGCTGACGAATTGTCATTGATTTTTCTTCGATTGAACCTCTTTTACCTTTCTTGACTTGGTTCATTCGAATTGAACCTGTAATTTTGGTTTCATGGCTGTTTGATTGATCTCTTACCATATTTGGTACAAACCGTGTACCATTGAGGGTTTTCCTTAAATAACTTCTATGTATTTACCCCTTTTGTGCTACTTTGAAAGGTTTTAATTAAAATTTATTTCCTTAACTGGCTTTTACCTGTTGGAATCAGAATCCTTTAAACAAAGAGAGATCGATTTCAATGATATTTCCTTGCCTTTCTTACTTGTTTCTCTGCACTATAAAAGGGACTACCCTTCTGCACTTTTAAGACCACTTCGAGTTCAATACCTCGAACTTTTAGATCAATACTTTCAACTTACTTACACACTTTATTGCTTTGAGTTCAATACTCTTACAACATTCTGCTCTTTTCTGGGATATCTTGGAACTTTTGCTTGCAACTTGGCTTTTTCAAAACTACTTTTACTTGTTTGTTTTTTCCTGAAACTGGTATGTTCTAATTTAGCTTTCCTGCCTCACCCCTATGTGTTTATTTATAGTTTTCTGCAATCCTGTTTACTTTGTTATTCATGATTAATGTTAACTATGTGTGTTCTTTCCTTGCATCTATTTTCTGTTATGAATCCCTACCCATATTCCCTTCTATGTGTTTGAGTTAAGGTTCATGGCCTGGCAGTATCCAAATTACTGCCCAGGTCCAAACCTGATCCTCAATGGATCCTAACTCCCAATTTTGGCTGACAGGCTGGTCAGGGTGTGCCAGCACTCTTAAATTGCTGGGCATGACCACCAGTCTGCCATGGCCTTCCCTAATCCCCCTCTATGCACATACACTTACTCTTAGATTCTAAGTTCTGTCCCCCTCTTATGAGTCATGCTTTGGGACCCTGAGTTCCCCCTAAACTTGGACATTTGAGGGCTGACTCTTCCACACTGCACTATAATCTAATTCTTCAATGTGTTTAGGGTGTAAGCACTGCCCTGAGTCCCTTTGAGACTCTCGAGAACTTTGACACAACCCAAATAAGAGAAAGGCTTTTTGGAAAACGGATCCTGGAAGTTGGTTTATCTCATATTGTTAAACCTTGAGTCTGAATTAGGCTGTTTGGTTGTAGTTGGAAGTTCTGATATACTTTTTTTTATTCATTCGGGTCTGTAATAATTTGTAATAACTATGAGGTTCTAGTGAAATAGGGGAGGGTCATTTATGTATGCATATGGGTAGACAGCATGCTCATAGGGATTTCTAATTACAAATTCTGCATTTATACATATCATGTAGTACTCCTGCCTATAAGTCGTCTCATTATTACATTAGAAATCATGCCTATAAGTTTCTGCATATAGAAATCATGTATAAGTTTCTGCACTTAGGCATTTAGAAATCTTGCCTATAAGTTATGCATTACACGTAGAAATCTTACATATAAGTTGTTTCATTACTGCATTGGAAACCATGCCTATAAGTTTCTGCATATAGAAATCATGACTATAGTTTTGTTTCTGCATTTCTGCATATTCATATGTCGTTAGACAAACAATCATAGGTTTAATAATAATCAACTTCATTCTAGATACCATGCATGTAGGGCTCCTGCACTTACATAATCGTTTTAAAATCAATGACGCTTAGAAATCATGCATATAGGAGCAGTCGTCTGAATCTGATTCGTCTATTTTATCTATAAGTCTAAAATCAGTAGTAATGTTTGTCTAATATCGGCACAATTTAATTGGTTCTAAAATCAGTAACCCTTCTTTAAAATCAGTATACTTCTACCTAGGTAAGCAGTAGGTAATTGTTTAACTATGTCAGTTTTAATAAATTGCAACCAGACAAGGCCTAATTCGGACTCCTCATCTGAGAAATATGTGATGAAGCAGCATGTTCTAACGCTTTAAATTTAATTCAGACTATAACCAGTATTTGAAGTCATGCTAAATAATTTGCTCCTTTAAGTGGGGAGGCTTGTTTGAGCTCTTAAATTGCTATTTGTTTCCCCCTACTTGCTTATGTGTTTTGTTTGTTGCATTAGAATTTTGTCCTTTTAAAACTCAGAAAAGCCTCAACCTCCCTCTCTTTAGGACTAGTAGTTCTCAAATGCCTCCGGGACTGATAGGATCGGGACGGGTAATAGCATGCAATAAGTAACGACACTATTCCGTGTTTAATACCTTAACGGGTAGATATGGACATGATGACCCGTGCGTTAATACCACATGCGACCCCTCTTCTGAGGAGTGATTGTCGGGTATTGCATTGATGTGATCCATATTGTTTGTAAACCTAGGACCCCTTCCCCTTTACTTATTATCCCTTTTTTAGCTGTCCAGACTATTTGCTTAAGATTTCTGTTTTTTTTATCTTTCTTCAAACTTTCAATTTACTTGCAACATTATGTGTAAATCCATTTCTTTTTGAGACCTTTATTTGCTTACTTGTTAGTTAAAGTCACAATTGTAACATGGCCAGGAACCACACTAGTGGATCTTGGGGGGTGCCTAACACCTTCCCCTCGAGATAATTTCTAGCCCTTACCCGAACTCTGGTTTTTCCACTCGAACTCTTCTTTAGTGTCCTAATGCACTTTAATCATTAGGTGGCGACTCTTCAACCCAAAAACCCAATTCCCAAGAGGGAACGAGTTGTCCTCCCAAATATCATAACCCGATTTCGCTTTTAGAAAAAGGAAGCGCGACAGTTATTGGGATAATAATTATGAAGTATCAATAAAATGGTGTACAATATGAATAGTATAATTTAAATATTTATAGTGGAGGTACAGGAATGCCAATTTGCAAAGTGGTAATCAAAGTACTAATTAAGTATTTAATTAATTTTTTGGAAAAAAGTAGGTTGTAATCAAAGTTATCAGAATACCTTGTCAAGTAATTATTTATTCCCTTCCACTTGCAACCATGATGTGGAATTTGCAGAAACTTTAAGCCAAAGTTCAATAACCCAAAAAAGAACACAAAAAAAAAAACAATTAAAATATGGGCTTTCACACCTGTAAATGTACATTTTCTTTTGAATAATCAGAGGAAGGGGCAGTAGCTTACATAATTTTACATCCACTCACCAGAAACTATTAAACAAACGCCTAATAATTTTGAAAAAGAATATGTTATTATCATAATGTTAATTAGTAATCTATATGAAAAAAATTCTCCCTCTAATATGGTTCTTAATATTACATCTTTTTGTGTGTTTCCTTTGCCTTGGTCAACTTTTGTGGTCCACTAAAGGCCAAATTTCTCCCTTAAAATAAATAGGGAGCATAAATATCGTAAATTGCTTTTAATATATTCTATTATACTAACAAACAAAATTGGAAATTAAATATATTATTATCCATCTTGGTTTCACAACAATCTAAACCTTCCCTTTCGGTGAGAAACAAGTTATTTCAAATTATTTAGAGTGTGTTTGAATTGACTTTTAAGTTGGTTTTTTAAAGTTTTTTTTGTGTTTGGTAAAGTTAAAAAATGCTTAAAATAAGTTAAAAATTGTTTAAAACAAGCCAAAAATAATAAGTTGGGTAAGCTCGGCAATCCCAACTTATTTTATTTTTTGGCTTAAAAGCTATTTCTGCTGAAAAATTATTTTTTTAAAGCCAATTCAAACGGGCTCTTAATATTATTGTTCACCTGATTTCGCAACAGTGGAAACTTTCCATTTTTTTCAAAAATAAGAAAATCATAATTAGAGTTCAAAAACAAATGAAAAAGAGCAACTTGGAAATATCTAAACAATTTAGCTGCAGCTATTACATATACACATTCGAATGAAGAAAAAAGGTTTTTGGTATAAGTTGGGAGCATTGCTTTGCTAAAATGTCATATCCATTATATTGGGTGAGAATGCTAAACCCTAATTTGACACTCCAAAGATATGCCCACGCTGTTCTACTTCAATCATTGTAAAGAAATTCTTTAAGAGGAAAAAGATCAAACCAGAAAAACTAAAATAAAAAATTTAGTTTTTCTCATCTTATAAGATATTATTATTAAAAAATTCATATTTTTTAATTTATGTGACGTAATTTGACTCGTTGCAAAATTTAAGGAGTCAAATGATTTTACTTAAGAAGATTTCTTTAATATTCCAAATTGTCAAAAAGTATAGATTATAATAATTTTTGCAAAAATTGGTAAATATTATTTCAAAAAAAAATTAAGGAATAGATGTTCAAATGGACACTGCAGTTTGAATATTTTTAGGGCACAAATCACTTTTAGTCTGCCGCCAAAACTATTTATATCCGGTAGCTTCAAAAGTGTATAAATTTATACTATATTTTTTGTATATATATACAAAAATATGCAAAAATTATATATATTTCGATTATTATTTTAAAAGCGGCTATACAATGTCAATTTATCATGTTCGTGTTTCGTATTCCATTGATGTTTTTTTAAGGAGTAAAATAATAGAAAACTTATTATTCCCCCCCCCCCTCCCTTAGGAACATTCGTCCTAAAAGGTCCAAATAATTAAGGTAAAAAAAATATTTTAATGCATTTACACTAAATGACTAAATATATTACACGTATATTTTGCATTACTTATTACTCCACTTAATATGATAAGTTTATTAAAGTATAATTTAATGTAAATATCATTCATAAGTTAGTTTTTGCAGTGACTTCTACTAACAGCAAAAGAGCATGTTGTAGTTGTAAAGATTAATATGGCAATTCAACTAAACTAGGAAAATAGTTTACTTTGGATGAGGTAAAAAGAAAAGAACAGATATTAAAAAAGAAATTAAAAAATAATAAAGTAAAGGCAAAATTACATTTTCCTCCTATTTCTCATCTTTTTACATTCATGTTTGTACCTTTTTGTCTGTATTCACTACCAAGAAAAGCATACATTAATTATTGATAAGACTAATAATGAAATAATAAGATGTAATGTTTATGTCACGTATATGTTAGAGTATATACTTTTATTATTTTTCATTTCTATTTTTTTATATTATTTCTTTTCATTGTTTTTGTAAAAGAAAGTGATGGCTGTCTTCATGCCTTGTAACCTAATTTCACCTTTTCCAACCACAATTTTCTCTTTATCAGAATATTTTTTTCCCAACCGGACTCCAAACCATTTTCTTAAACAAAATACATAAGTTCCATCCTTTCTATAATCAATTATTAATTAACTTCTTTATTTAATGAGTTTAATACTTAATTAATCTCTTTTTTCGTCATTATTATTTTCCTTTAATTACGATTCAGACAAACTGAGGAAAGTCAAGAACCCAATTTACTTTTTTTTTTTTTAACTTCTCAAAAACTCCATTTTTCATATTTTCTCTCAACACTTCCCAAGCCAAAAAATTAAATCTTTTCCACATTTTTCATTTTTTAATCCTTAAATTTTTCAAGAAAAAAAATCCTGCTTTGTTCTCTCCTTAAAATTTCCAAGGAAAAAAAGAAGAATGAACAGTACTCTGAGCTATTTGCCAGTTTAATCTTACTCTGTTTTCTTGCTAAGCTCTGGTAATACTTCAAAATTAGCAGTGATTAAGCTTCATTTGTTTTTCTATTTTTGAGCTTTTACCTCTCAAAATTTCTGCCTTTTTCTTTTGAAGAAAGGAAATTTTTTGTGTAATATTTTCTTTTTGGGGGGAATATGGAGGGAGTTACAGTAGTGGGATCAGATGCACCATCAGATTACCATGTGGCAGCAAGGACCACTGATAATAATCCTAATCCTCAGCAGCAGCAGATTATTAGTACAACAACACAAGCAGCAGTTACAACAACAGCAGCAGCAGCAGCAGCAGCTCATGTTAATGTTAATGTGAAGAAGAAGAGAGGTAGACCAAGAAAATATGCACCTGATGGGTCTGTAAATGTAACTAGTAGTAATAATGTTTTATCTCCAAAGCCAATTTCATCATCTGCGCCGTCGCCGGTGATTGATTTTTCGTCGGAGAAACGGGGTAAAGTCCGGCCTGTTGGGTTAGTTAGTACTATTAAACCCCATCATCATCAACCTAAAGTTGATTTAGCCACTCCAGGTAAAGATAACGACTTTTTTGTGTTGTTTGTTTAAAGTTCTAATCTTTTTTCACATGCATGTTGATTAATTAATTGGTCCTATTCTATAGATCTGTTTGCTTAGTTGAGTTAATTAGTGTTTGGTGTCGTGGTTTGTACCGAAAGGATGTGACGTCGTGGTCAATGTAGTAGGACGAAAATCATTGGATATCGGGGATTCAAATCTCGGCAAAAAAAAAAAAAAAAAAAACTAGTATATGATTTGTTTTCATTTGCCTTAGTTTTATTGAGTAATTCGATACTTGTGCTGGTGGAAGGTAATATATACTTAGTGGAATAATAGAGATGCGCCCGGAAAAGTGTGTGGTTTTGTGAAGTTATGGGAAAATAGTGTAGATGTGGGACATGTTAATAGATGCCTTAACTATGATGTTGATGTGAATGGGCAGCTCTGAATGTCAGGTGTTATTTTTCGGTTGGTCTGCAATTGGAGAATCTTAAGCTTATAGGATGTCATTGTGGCAATTTTCAACCTTTTGGTAGGAGTTTTGCGGAGGAAATTATTTTCCTGTATTTCCAGATATGGTCTCCGAAGGAGTAATAAATAACAAGTAGTGTGAATCTGAACTCTATGATCTGCTGCTTCTATGGGAAAGGAGTTTTGTTAACAGCATCTTTGATGTTTACCTTGTTAAAAAAGAACAGAATCTTTGATGTCACCTAACTGTTGAGCTACTTTTTACTTCCCAATTGGACTATAATTCCCTAAAATTTTTGGAGTTCCTTAAGCTGAGGCTTCTGTCATATTTTGCGCTTTCTTTAGCCTCCCCAAATAAATGGATCGTCGTACTAAACATGCATGTGTATACACCTGGAAATTTAACTCTAATTGTCCTCCCATGTTTCTATGCGGTTTTCCCTGTTATTTTTCATAGTAAGTGCCATTGTTACTTTGATCCGCAACCCTTTTTCCTGTTTCATTTTGTTCTTTTTTCTTCTTTGAGTCTGGTTGTATATGTGCATTGAAGTGTTTTTCCTCTTCTTTGGTCCCTCATTTATTGGTAGTTGGGATTGGTTTTCTTTTCTTTCTTTTCTTTCTTTTTTTTTGGGGGGGGGGGGGGGGGGGGGGCCGTTAGGTGTCTCCTTATAACTTCACGATACAATTAACTGAGCATTTCTACTTTATTTTTCCTTTTCCTTTTGGAGGAGGGTGGAGGTACTATTCTAGACTTCTGTAATAATCATTTGTTATTTGTGACTTGTCAGAAAATACGTCTGTAGTTATTTATATGGATATAGTTGGAGTCGGTTTAAAACACATGATTCGTGATTTTTTGTGTGATGAAGTTTCAGGCCATATACCAGAATTTCGTACTCGGAAGAAGAACGAAAAACGATCCCAACTCAGTTTTGTTTACACGCTGAACATGAAATATGCTTTTGTAGTTTAATGGTTTATGTTAAAGGTTTATTTCAAATTACTGATAATTGAATTACTTTCTGTAGGTGAATGGGTTTCGTGCTCTGTTGGTGCCAATTTTACACCTCATATTATTACTGTAAATACTGGAGAGGTAAATCTTAGCTGAAGCTGGTACATATGGAAGTATTTTCTTTACAATGACTTAAATGTTAAATCTGCATATATAAGGTGGTATGTTGCTCGCATAACATATGTGATCACAGGCAATTTTCTTTCTGTTTGTGCGCCTTGCAGTTTTTACCAGTTTATATTATTGGTAGTCTGGTACAGCCTATTATCTTGGTAATACTTTGTACCTCATCCTGTGAAAACTTGATGACACATGCTAAATCAGAAATTTCTAAATTTGGAACTATACATGGTGCATGCAATGTTTTGTATAAGCAGATGGAGACCATATTTAAACCCCCCCCCCCCCCCCCCAAAAAAAAAAAAAAAAGAAAAAAGGGGGATGTTTGCTGTATTTAGTACATATTTGAAAAAAATATTCTTTTTTTGGTAAATTCCATAAGTTAGCAGGATTTTCTCATTGTAAACATAGACATAAGCATGTATAAATGACCATTATATATATTGAACTGAACGTGCATTGCTAATTGTGCTTTCGATTTCCTTTAGGATGTCACCATGAAGGTTATATCATTCTCTCAACAAGGGCCTAGAGCAATATGCATTCTTTCAGCAAATGGTGTAATTTCAAGCGTTACACTTCGTCAGCCAGATTCCTCTGGTGGCACATTGACGTATGAGGTGCTGCAACTAGTTTTCTCTCTTGCTATGGCTAATATTCTTATTCATGTTTATTGATGTCATATTTGAAGTGCTATAAGCTTCTAATCATTGCTTCTAAATGTGAAATTATTATCTTCTTCTGGTACCTATTTCTGTAATCAAATAGATTTCGGACTCTACACTTTTGCGTCCTGCCAAATTTAGGAGTGTTAATATTCCCTTATATGTGGCATGTCTCTTCTGGTTACTGGTTAGTTACTTGTGAAGAGCTTAGTTCTCTTCGTTATTGAAATAAACAAGATCTTAGTCCAGAATTACTGATCTTAATTCGCACTAGTTCAAGTGACAGAGATACATTGAGGCTACTAGTGTTTCACTCTAAGTAGTGTCATGGAAGAACTCAAACCTTAATGAGTACACTGCTCAGAACTGATTTCTCATCTGGTAGAATAAGATGTAAATCTTAACGAGTACACAAACTAGCAGTTGTATTGCTGATTCTTTTGAAATCTTAACGAGTACACCATCCATTACCCTTCTTAACTGCTCTCCGGCACTATAATATTGGAGCATATGTCTTGTACGATTCATGTATATCTGTGTCATCTGAACTTCTTAAAACCCTTGTGTTAGTGCTTAGGAGTATAGATGACACATGAATTCTCGATGAAACAGACTCATATTTTGACATCTGAAGCTAAAGCCTTCGTTGTATTGAAATTGATGCTAGGCATTCTCTGTACATATATGTTGTTAATGGTAGGCAGTTATGTATAACCTTCCCCTTTCGTTGTTCCTTTAGGGTCGGTTTGAGATACTGTCTTTGACTGGATCATTTATGCCATCAGAGACTGGAGGAATGAGAAACAGATCTGGTGGAATGAGTGTTTCTCTAGCAAGTCCTGACGGACGTGTTGTTGGGGGTGGAGTTGCCGGTCTGTTAGTAGCTGCCAGTCCTGTGCAGGTAGTGATCTGCCTAAACTTAGTTGTTTTGTTTACACGAAAGTGAATTTATGCTTGTTTGACAAACAAAAGCAGTGTCTTGGATATTCCACCAACTTTAGCAAATTACCTATCATACAACTTAGTTGTTCGAATGATGACATTGGGCCTTCTAACTTTGCTGCTGTTAAACAGATTGTCGTTGGCAGCTTTCTTGCTGGAGACCAGCATGAACAGAGGACCAAGAAAAACAAATCGGATTCCATTGTCGCTGCTGTTCCTCTACCGACCACAGAGATGGAAGACCATCCTTATCACTCTTCAGTAAAACAAACTGTGCCAACTTCCTCTTCGTTCCGTGCAGATAATTGGTCAGCTTTGGCCCCCGATTCGAGGAATAAGCCAGCTGAAATAAATGTAACTACTCTACCTGCATAAGCTGAAATTTGAATGGATTTTTACTGTAAACCACAAGGACTGCATGTCATTTACAAAATTCCCCTTGATCTTCCTCCCGTCTATTTGCTGTTTGTGTGTAAACTTGGGCCAGCATGTCAATTTCCATTTTTAGGTCTGTGCAGTAATCCGAGCTAGTTCTCTAGTTAGCCTTTCTTATTCTGGTATTTGGCTGTAGAATTACATATGTATGATGGATTCCATGAAATGAATCCATCTTAGTTAAGGGTTTATGTCTAGTTTTAACAGGCATATTAATCCTCTTCATTTCGTGGTACATTTGTACTTTGGACCATTTTTATTGTTACTCGATTTTTATATCTGTCCAAATCCCCAATCCATCCACATATGCTCCATATACTAACAATGTCCTTAAGAAAGCAGCTGACAGAAAAGGCTCTTAGAGGTTAATGTAGATAAAGTTAAAACATGTTTGTGTCTATAATTTTATATATATCTCAGATTTTATACCAAAAAAAAAAGTAGTTGGAAAAGGCGTATAATGGCGTCAATTAGTGGTGGCAAAATGGTTAAAAGAAAACAGTTAACCACTCATATTATCCACTAAAAAATGGGTTGGATAATAAACTTTTTAAAAACGGGTCAAATATGGATAAGAACCATATTATCCATTTAGAAAATGAATAACCAATGTTAAGGATAACCAATGAGTTTAACTTTCATATTTGTAAAGCCTCAAATTGAGGGTTTCCCAAGTTTGGGAGATTAGGAATTCTCCCAAAAGTAATCATATTCAAGAAGTCATGGATAATATGGTTACCGACGGATGGTTCCTATTCTTTTGCGGATCAAAAGTTTCAATTTGGTGTTTTAGAGAATTATAGTAGATCCTAACATAAAAATTGGTCAAAAATACCAAAACATTGGTCAAAAATACCAAAACATATGCACCCAGAGGGCTACTTGATTGATAATCAGAAAAGGGAATCTAACAGAAAGAGAAATACTTATCTTTGTAGACATATCAGCTATTAATGGATTTCTTGCATTCATAACATTAAACAAAGGGAACTAGTATTGTCAATTTCCATGTAGAAAATTTTTTTTTTCTAAATAAGTAAATCAAAAGAGTACACATGTAGGTTGAACTAAAAAATCGCAAAATAAGACTGCAAGTCGTACAACCACTATCAGCCATTCCGTTTACAAGGCATATGGACTAACCAAGACCTGCTGTGGTATCCTTTCGTGGAGCATCCGCCTTAATACGGGGAGGCCTAACTATACGGTCTATAAGACCATATTCAAGAGCTTCTTGAGCATTGAATCGCTTCATCCGACTTAAATCCTTGTGAACCTGCATATTTCAATAGATGAAGTTACAATGATCAATACTTTTGATATGCAGAGATCAAATTTACTCATCACACCTTGCCCAATATGTAACGAGAGTCCATATAAAGGCAATAAGGCAAGGTGATTAACTATTGCAACTAATACTTTTAGGTGGAGACTCATTTTGAATCATAGTTTGAGGGGGTATACTTTATATACCTTAAAAGAACATATTTAAATTCAGATGAGGGCAATATATACCTTTTCAACAGGCTGGCCTGTCTTCTCAGCCAACTCCTTGAAAAGGTAATCTCTAATTCTGAGAAGTTCATCTGCTTCATTACGGATATCATCAGCCTGCCAAATATGAAAATGAATAAGTATGTAGTCTCGGAAAAATCATCATTTCCTTCCAAAATGTCGAGGAGACAAACCTGTCCACGTGCAGCTCCAGCAGGAGATTGTAGTGCAATCCTTGAAAGAGGCATCGCAAATCGATTGCCCTTCACAATGGAAATACGTAAAATTAACATTGAGCATTAGTTGCCTTTCCACAGTAAAATAAGGTCTTTATCATCTTTACAACAGGAGGCACAATCACATCACTAACAAAAGAAACTGGCCAAAACAAAGAATCCTGGAGAACTTTTTCCCAAGAGTGTTTGCCACTATTATATCATCTTCTAAAATAAGAAGAGATAATTAAACATGTTTATCTATATCTCATTGTTTGTGGTCTTTGCATTAATAGTTTTCATAACAAAAGGGTGCAACCAAATGGGATAAATTCCCACTGTCAAGTATGGAAGGTTGTCGAACTGACACCGAAGTGATTATAGTCCCAATGGGAAGTGACTGTTAGGCTAACTTTGGACATGGATCTTGGCTAGCCCCACAGGAAACAACTATTGGCAGTTCCTTGTTCAGTACACCATTTTATGATGCTCCAATAGATAACCAGGTGGTACAGCCTCAGTAGAGAAGCATAACACTGAACAAGGATGTACGACAGGTTCCATAACTTGACCCTCAAATTTCGGTTCAACCCCAACCCCAATAATTCCGAGGTTTGACTGCACATTAGTATATAGGATCACAACTCTAGATGGAGGCCTTTGGAGAGAGACAAGACCAACTCATAATCAGGCAAATAAATCTCTAGGTTAAAATAAGATAAAATGAACTCTTATAAAATACAGTTCTTTGGGATGCCATCACAAGTGGCTGATACTGGCAAATTTCTTTTCATGCCAAATGCTGCAGAAAGAAATAACAAAATACGAAACTCGCCAATATATCCAGACAACTCAATCCCATCTTTGCATAAAATAATCAGGCGCAACAACTCCGAAAGCTAGTCTAAGCAAGACATTGTCGATAAGCACAAGTTTTTTTTTCCCCACATTTTATCACTAGGAGAGAACTACGGTACCTTTTCTCCAGCAGCAAGAAGAAAACCGGCAAGATTGTAGGCATAGCCCACACAGTGGGTGCCAACAGCACTTTTCAGACTTTGCATTGTGTCGTAGATGGCCATGCTCGGAGTTAGCTGTAAATAGAAGTAACATTAAGCAAATAACAAGAAGAAAGAAAGCAGTCTGAGCACAAAATTAAGAAGAAAAAAGAGGTGTTTCTAATAAAAGAGGAAACTTTGACTACAAAGTAAAATTAGTAAAGAACTCACATCACCGCCAGGGCCATTGATATACAGGTAGAGCTTCTTGGAATCATCAATACTGTCAAGGTACAGCATTGTTGCCAATATCTGGTTGCTAAATTCTTCATCTATGTGTTGTCCGATGAAAATAACACGTTCACGGTACTGCATCAAAGAATTCAGTGATATTTTCCCAGATCAAAAGTATTGATTATTAATCCAATTAGCCAAAGGAGAAACAAAGGTACTTCGAAACTGAAAACATGTTACTTACAAGAGCATTCCACAAATCAACCCACTGCCACGTTCCCTCAGTTGGATTTCTGTAGGGCACCCTTGGTGTCCCAATGGGCATCATGGAAACTCGTGCACGTGTTGGTTTACTGTTTCTAGTTCTGGAAGTATGAACTCTAGGTTAGGTTACAAACACAAGCAGCAGCCAAATGAAACTCGAGAAAAAATATAAAAAAATTCTATCCAAAGGAAAATGGAGATTTTAATCAATAAAAGATGGGATGTACTCAGAAATAAACGATAAATAATAGTATAATTAAGAATAGGAGAACATTCAAGGCACAGGCTTGTTAGTGACTATCAAAATGAGGTAAGTGCTACACCTCATTGAGATTTGGTGACATCATTTTTTTTTTTGTGTGAGTGTGTTTGGATAAAGTAGTTTAAATGTTCTGATTTAAACTGTGGAAAGATTTGATATTTGATACTACATAAAATATACTGACTTAATACTAGATATTAGTTCCTGATAGACAGAATTTAAAGATGGAGGCAATGTAAGCATAAACTCACAAACTTGAAAGAGAAAACAAGGCTGAGAAATCTGAAGGCTTGAGTGTGAGATTAACAAGACAGCAGCAAGAAAGTGCAGAGATTAAACAAAGCTCAGCAATGGGAAGAATAGCTCAGCACAAGTTTGAGTCAAATTCTACACACTAGGTTGTTATTAGGGAATTTCATTAATCGTCAAATCATATAGGTCGTCCCAGTTCCTTGTTTTCTGGGCACTAGGCCGTTGCAACTTGTCTGTAAGGCATTTTTTGTTAGTAGCTGGGGTCCAATATGAACATGAACGAAACAAAAATGCTCATACTTTACAACAGAAAATTAGCCTTTTTCCCTCTTCAAACCCATTAGATTAGCCAGCACAATCCTCCTTTCCCACAGAAAATATGCTCTAAAGCCGTATGCGATGGCGAGGAACTAAAAGAAAATATATGCATAGGCGTGGGCAGAAGGAAGAAAGAAAAAAGGATATGCTATTTTCTAAAATAGATTTTCTGTACAGAACCAACATATACAGTTCCAAGCCCAATATATTAACTTAAATTATCAGAACTACGATGGCCATTCATCTCTAAATTCAACATCCTCTACAATTCTCACGACATGCTAAAACTGTAGGCCCAGTATATAAGCAATAGGTTCGTCCGAATCCACTGCCTTTAGTCCGACTTTATATGCTCATGTCGAAAAATCCATTAGAATTGGTATTTGTTAAGAGAATCAACCCACCAGTCTAAGTCCTCTTTAGAGGCAGAGCTAGGATGTTGAATTCATGGATTGATTTGGATTTCTTATTCTAGAAAAGGCAGCTTACTGAGTTCTAGATAAATTATTTATACATATTAAGTAGATTTTATTATAAAAGTATAGGGTCTGGGCTGAAGCTACTGGGCTCTACCGAACCCGTAGGCACCACTGTAGCTTCACCTCTGTCATCAATCCACCCTTATAGACCATGTACTCTATATAAACTAAGTTATGTATAAAAGCAACACAACATTATCCAAGACAAATAACTTTTTGGGTGCAAAAGTCGCCCAGTTATTACTTATTAGAAGAACAAGATTACCTGGATTCAATACTTCTGTAAGCTGTATTGTGAAATTCGGCATATATCCAGTGCCAGATCCAGAAATTTACACAAGGTGATTCAAAAATGTATTACCTGGGATTTGAACCTATGACCTAAAACAATTTTTAAACCCCCCTATGCCACTTTACTAGAACTTTCTGTTATATTAAGGAGATTCAACAGCTTATATATAAACAGAAAAACTAGTTTTTGCCTATTTGCGCAATAATTTTTCAACAAAGGAGATTCAATTTAACCTCCTTCCTCAAGCTAGTTCTTCCCTGCATATACTCTATATATACTAGGTCATATATAAGAGCAACACAATATTATTCAAGACAAGAACTTTTTTGGGTGAAAGTCACCCAGTAAATAAGAAGGTCAAGATTACCCGGACTCAATACTTCTGTAAACTCTATTGTGAAATTCAACATTAACATTAGGCGTTGCAATCCCAAAAGAATCTGCTTTAACAAAAAAGCCAAGAAACAAACAGTTATCCAATTAAAACAAGAAGAAAGCAAAATATAAAATAACAATGATTTAATAAAACATACTTGGAGATTGAACTCTTAATCCGACAAAAACTTTGCTGGCACAGCTGAAAACAACGTAAGAAGAAGAAAAAAAATGTTAACTTTGTTGATATTTACATAGTGGAAAATAAGAAAACTGAATTGAATTGAGAAAAGGGGAAAATGGTACCTTAAAGAAGGCTGAGGGAGTCTAGTTCTCGAGTTTAGATACGAGGAAGAAGTGGTCGGAAGAGTGACTGCCATTGATGCTCTGGTGAAGGAAGAAGGGAGAGTGTATGAAATTCGGTTTGTCAAACTTAAAATAGCTGGTTGTTTTGGATAGGAAAGGGTACCCGACCCGGATAAATATTTGACCCATTACTACACACTTTCTCTTTCTTCTGCTTTGTTCTAGCTCTAGTACTAATATTTGAAGTTTGGGAGGAACTGTTTTTGGGTTGTTCTAAGAGAATCGGTAGCGTTTTATCTTTTTCCCCTTTTGTTGTGTTCTTTTCCTTTAAGCACTACAACAAAACATTTTTTAATTAAAAAAATAAAATATATTTTTTTCACAAAAAGTGAAGAAAAGGTGTAAGGATGTACTAGTTGCTCATTAAATAAAGAATAAAATTTATATATTTTGCTCTAATAGTTTGATTTTCTTAAATGTTTATAGAGGGTATGATTAATTAGGTAGGATGGATTAAATGTTCTTTTTGTTCCACAAAAAAGATGCGATTTTTCAGATAAATCTTTTATATTATATTTAGATGAAGATTAATAGCTTTAAACTTCCATGGTGGTGTGATTCAGCGTTTTATTTCATTAGGATTGGATGTTATAGATTCAAATTCTTTACTAATTTTCACTTTCAAATGTTAGGAGAAATGTAAAGTGAAAAACGAAAAATGTTGCCCTTTATCTTTTTCCAACGAGCATATAATGAAATTCAGAAATTAAAGAGCATAAAAAAAACATTTTATTTACAGTTGCATGAGCCAAACTCGCATCACATGCTAAATCAAGATTTAAAGTTTATGGGTTCAAAATTCTAATTTTTAAGTTTTTGGATTCTTATTAATAATTTATACATACCCAACGGATTTTTTAAGATAAATACCAGGTTTGAGCCAAAGTTACTGGGTTCGGCCAAATCCGTTCCCGATATTCTAGGTTCGGCCCTAACTCGCATAAGCTTCAGCACAATCAATTATGCCTTTTTTTTTTGTATCCATTCCGCTCTATTCAGATCTATTTTAATCTAAGACTAGTATTATAAAATTCATCAAAATTAGACATCTCATTTGTCGGCTAAGAGAGAAAAGGGGAAATAGATGGTTAAAGTTAGCTAATGGAGTATCATTTTGCTTTACAACTGAGAGGACTGTCTAACCTTTTAGACATAGTAATCTAGGAGAGGCAGCCGGTGCACTAAACTCCCACTATGTGCGGGGTCCGGGGAAGGTTGCTGCCATCTGGTCTATTGTACGCAGTCTTACCCTGCATTTCTGCAAGAGGCTGTTTCCACGGCTCGAACGTGTGACCTCCTGGTCACATGGCAGCAACTTTACCGGTTACGCCAAGGCTCTAGCTATTGTAATCTAGGAGAGGAAAATAAGGAAACAAGAAAGATAAGTCACTTGTAGTTTTGCAAATCAAAGGTTAGATTCAAATGTCTTTACATAACTGCCTCTTTCAAATGTGACAAATCATTTCTGAAAGAACAGTTGGAGATTTACTATGTTTCTTTTTGTAAAATGGTAACTTCTAAAATGATTGGTACTATGAAACATGGTACTATGTAATACTATGAAACATGGTACTAGGTAATACTGAACATGGTAACAAGGCATCTGGTGTGCACACACAGGGTTGCTCAACTTCAGCAAACAGCACTAAGAAGGCTTCTCATATGTGTTCGCCTCTCTAAATTCCGCAATAGCACTACGAATCATTCCAGCCACATCGGATTGAACAAACAGATGTGTATTGTCCAAAACATGTAAAATGAACTTCTGTGACTGTGGCAGTGCAGCATTCACATTGATAATAAACTGCGCCATAGGTACATCACTGCAAAGGAAGAAAGCAAACCTCAGCATCAAAGAAGCGACAAGTATTTGAAACGAAGATTGCTGAACAAAACTTAGCTGCTGAAGATTTGAAACCATTAGCTTGCCAATGAATTCTGTTTTGTTTATCATAGATAGTTCTTTACCATGATATGAACAATCCTTTGCTCGCCTTCACCATCACATATCAAAACAAACACTCAAAGATTGAGCTGCAAAACGAACGACAGAAATTAGTGAAAAATAGATAGCCATCCAAAGATAAAGGCGTAATAAGTCTGCGACAGCTATGCTGAAACTAAACTTCCCTACTTCCAGCCAAAAATGCTTTCCAGCAAACAGTTGATTTATGAAAATATGTTTTTGACTAATACTATGACGTTCTTTTTTTTAAAAGAAAAAAAGAAGAGAGAGGGATGAAGGGAACTTCCAACCTAAAATAAGACCACAGTCCACAGATTGTAAACAGAATTAGATGAAAAGGTGAAATCTTAGAGGTCGTTGTACTTTCTTCATTCTTCTCCTTCCTTTAATTTCTTTTTTCTCTGAGGAAAGGAGGTGTTAAGTCCTTAGAAATTTAGACTTCAAATGGAAGGACTTCTAAAATAGTCCAGAAATTTGGGCTTTAACCAGTATTGCATTTTTCACCTCTTCCTCAACCATAACCCTACTTATTCTATGGAGATCCTTGACCGCTATTTCAGATTTTGTGGCGGAAAGTTACATATATGCAATATCTCAAGCCAGAGGTACATCCATATCGCATCACTTCCACATTGTCGATTTCATGCCACCCAAAAAGGCATTGAAGATGTACCATTTCAAGGTGCTAAGTACATGCTTTCTATAACCAATCAGAATTCGAGAAATGTTACTGCAAAGTTGATCAGTTCAAGCAGAATTTGATATCTGCATATTCCTAAAAGTTCTGAAACTAAAGAATCCCCATTAAAACTAGAAGAGATTAGGCCAACTGGGAGCTTTGCTACACCTAAGAATAGTCTGTTTGCAGGGTCACTCAATCTCAAATAAGCATCAAAATATCACTCAATTCTCAAGTTTTTTCTACCACTGCGATAGAGGACATAAGAGAAAGTATGACGACCAGCATTTCAAATATCAATCAATCTATCAACTCCGCCACATTTTCAAATTAGTTCGGTCATCAAGGCTTATAGTCTAGTGGTAACAGCGAGAGTCTTCCACACAATCAGGACTGGTTCGAACAAACCCATAGCTTTTGATTAAACCCTTTAATGTATAAATATTTGATTGTGAACTAAGAAATTAAAACAAGCTACAGGTTTGATGACAAGTTCAGAACCCATAAATTCTAAATCCTGGCTTCGCCTTTGCACATAATAAGTGTGAACAAAATTCTCACTCTGCCTTCCCCATTATCCTTCTCTGATTCCCTAATGTGATAGGAAAATTTAAAAAAGAAAAAAATTAATTAAGCTCACAATTTGTGTCGGCTATATGAGACCTCCATTCAGGTTCATTTAATTTCATTTCTAACAATTAAGGTCAGCATTTCATATTTCAACAAAGTCCTACAATATTCGAAATAATTTGAAGCGAAAGAAGTGAAGCACAATAATTCGAAGCAAATATCTACAAAATAGCTCAATATAAGAGCAGGGTTACCAACAATTTATTTAACTCTAATCCTAGTTACATAAGAACAAAATTACATCAAATAAAAAATAGCAAAATCAAAATTTTAGGAAAAATAAAAACGTGAAAAAAAGTTTAAAGATGCGAATAAAAGGAGCCTGACCTGGGATGAAACTGGAAGAAGAGAAATGATGCGGTGAATCACAAAGAGAATGTTTTTGGTGGGACCATAAGAGAAAACTCGAGAGAGAGAGAGAGAGGGAGGAGTTTCAGATTCCTGAATCTCCAAATTGGCACCCTAAACTTTATAAAAAAGACCATATAATGCAACAAAACTTTGTCAAATGCACAATTACCCCCCTTGTAGCACCTTTTCTTGGCGCAGAAATTAAAGGATTACCACAATTGAATTACTGGATTATGAAATATAAAGATCGATCAGATCATTATGCTTTTAAATTTAAGATTGATTGCTTAATTTTTTATTAAAGTTAACATACTGGTTAATTATACAAAACACTATAAATTACAATTTATGATTAAAACATTGTTAAAAAAACATAATAAAGAATGTTTGAAATAGTGATAGCGCCATGTGAATTGAAAAATCTGATGAGTGATGTGTACCGTTAATTTGAAGTTTCAAACATGTTAGTTTTGTATTTTATTGGCAATAAAAAAAATATAAAATAAAATATAGAATATTTTGTTGTAGTTTTGTATTTTACCGTTGGTATATTAGTTGCTAAATTTTTGTATAAACGTACACTTTCATATTATGATAAGAATAATAGATGCCCACCTTGCAGTTGGTATATTAATTAGTTGGGTCAGTGATAAGTGACATTATTAAAAATTGTTAAAAGTAAGTAAACCAAAATTGGCTCGTCAAATTTTTGGACGAAAATGAAATAAAATAGTGAGACGGGTTGATTTTTGATCAATTGTAAATTTCTTTTTGGCATAAAACTAATTAAATATATCAAGAAAATGTTTGATAAGTGATCATTGAAAGTTGAATGAATATTTTAGAGAGAAATTGGTGAAAACTAATGACAGCTTGTAGCCACAAAACAAGGCGTACAATTAGGGTTGGGCACATATCGGGTATAACCGATAGCCCGAACCGATAAAAGCTTATTGGGGTATCTATATCGGGTAATCAGGATAATATTTCGGTAACGATTTTGTATTTTTTCACTATTGGGTTATCGGTTCGGACCACGGGTTGCCCCATTTCTTAACGGATTAACCGATAACTCAATAAGATTTAATAAAATTAGGATTTTATCCAATTTCTTGGGCTTCATTCTCTCTTTTTCTCCTAATTTTCCCAGCCGCATTCAAGATTGAAGTTTCAATGTTCACTCTTCAGACTCTGATTCAATTTTTGAAAGTTCTTCTTCAAATTTCAATGTACAACCACATTCTTAGAATCTTAGCATAAATTTGTATTCCAAAATTACTTCTTTGTTAAGAACAAATTTTGTTCCTTTCTTTTGAGTTTTACAGTAGAGTTCGATAATAAAAATATAGGATTTTTGATTGTTTTCGATTCTTTATTTTGTGCTCATGTTTTAGTACTATGTTTATACTTTTTAATTTTAAGGTGAAATTGCTACTACTTTGTACTGTTATTAATGTATTAGGATGTTTGAAGAATTAACAGTATTTCAGTTGTGTTTGGACAACTTTTGAGTTACTAGTGCTCTTATTGCTTTTGCTACCATTGGACTTTGGAAAATGATTGATCTCTTGATTATATTTTGGCAGGAACCCAAAAAATTGTAATTTATGTTCCTGTTAACTAATATTTCCAGTGAAATGGAGATGGAATGCTTGTGGAGTTGTAGTATCAATTTTTGAGATTGCACAGCTCATGAATTTGTCAAAATGAAACATTCTTCAAATATTAGTTGTAGCTAGAACGCAGAATTGGGTAGTATACTATAGGTGAATTCTTTTCTTTTTTGCTTAACTCGAGTGAATTGTCTTCTCTTTATTACTTAACTCTAGATTGAGTTATCTTATCGGCTAAACCGATAACCGAACCGATAATGATCGAGAACCGATTAATCGATAACTGATAACTAATATCTTATCGGTTTGGTTATCGGTTTATCATATTTGTAAACCGATAACCGATATGCTAAACTGATAATATTCATAACCGAACCGACCGATGCCCACCCATACGTACAATTCATAGCGCAAAACCAATTATTATAAAGGCTAGCAAATGAAATCCAAAAAACCAGCGATAGACTCTGGCTCCTTAATGCAACCATAATAGCTGGGGATTTTTTCGTCCATATACAATTTGAAACTTTATTACCAAATATATCTAAGTTTAGTTAATTACCCGACCTAAACAAATTTTATCTACAAAATATATACATTCCACCTTAAAAGGCTCCCAATGCATTATTAGTGCGTTCAATCAAAAGATTTAGTTATATATTTTTCCTTTTTCTCTCCTCTTTCTCCTTTTCTCTCCAGATCTTCCACCCTTGCAGCAATTTAAGCCAACTACTGTATCCCTTGATTTTAGTTTCCAATTTTGAAAAAATAAAAATATGGTTTTTTTACACTTTTCCAACTTTTTCTTTTTAATTACCAAAAGAGGTCCTCTATTTTTATATAGTCTCAATACTGATCATTGGATTAGCATTGGGTTCGTTTGCTTCAATTCTATTTAAGGATCGATAGTTTTTCTGCATTTATCTCTATTCAACTTGTATGTATGTGCTTGGTATTTGTTTGATGTTCGTTTCTTGTTCTTGAATTTGATTTGCCTATGTTTCAACTTGTATGTATGTGCTTGGTATTTGTTATTGGTTCCTCCAGAATTTGTTGGTGTAAATGGTTAATTAAGTTTTGGGTTTCTGAGTTTTTTATTTTAGATACAGTTTAACATTTGGTATGTATATCCAAATATTGCTGAACATGTTTTTGTTGGCAGAAATTAATTTATATCATCAAAGTGGTTTTAAAAAAAAGAATAAGAACGTGCTGATAATTGTTTCACATGCTTACGAAATGAAGGAAGATTAAGAGACGATATGGGATGGTTTGCGCGGTAACCAAATTACCAAGATTACTTACATAATGTTAAATTTTTATTTAGAAATTCGTGTACAAACTCGCAAGTGATTATAAAAGGATACGGTCAAAGACTAATGGGACTAATAATTATATACTATACAATTATCGACAACTTTCATATATTAATTTTACCCAATTATGTATACAACTACAATATCATACAACTTAAATACAATTTGTATATAAATTTTATACAATATGTCTTTTGTATATTTTATATCTGATTTATACATAGTATAAACAAATTTCATACAACTAAATATATATTATACAACTTATCTATAATTTTCATACATTATTTCTACTCAGTTATATACAACTACAATATCATATAACTTAAATACAATTTTTATACAATATTATTCAACTTTCATACAATATTTAAATAAAAAATATATATAAACAACATAATAAAATTTTTCTATAATTTTACTATATAAACAAAATATAATTTTTCTACAATTTTACTATAATTTTACTACAACTTCGCAAGCATAATGTATGTCATGTCTTCTTCTTCTTCTTCTTCTTCTTCGAGTTTCAATCTAAAATTCAGCCAATATCAAGTCTAATCTTCACCAAAACACCCTCAAAAATTGAGATATAAACTCCAAACCATATTCCTAATTGTTTGCAACAACATCCAATCCAAACAAATAATGGTTTTTGAAAACCCAAATTTGAATTCAAAGCTTTTTAATGGCTGTCAATGGTTGAAATTTAGTCAAAATCAAGTCAATCTTCACCAAAATCCCTCAAAATTGAGATATAAACTTCAAACCATATTCCTAATTATTTGCAACAACACCCAATCCAAACAAATAATGATTTTTGAAAACCCAAATTCAAATTCAAAGCTTCAAAGCTTTTTAATGGCTGTCAATGGTGGAATTGCTGCTCTCTTTTCCTTTGCTTTACATTATTGAAATTAGGGATTGAGAGATAGAAAGAGACGTAAAGAGAGAGAGAGAGAGAGAGAGAGAGAGAGAGAGAGAGAGAGAGAGAGAGAGAGAGAGAGAATAAGGATGAGAAATAATTGATTCCTAATATAAATGGATACTCATTTAATTTCTAAAGTATATATAATTGGTAAATTTATATATAGGATGTAATTAAATTAAAACTTGAGTAGGGAAGATAATAAAGTTTCCAATAGTATATAGCTATGTAAAAATTCCTAATAGTTGCTAGCCCAGCCTCTAACAGTCGCCTAACATTCTTTTAAACTTAATGTTAATAGTTAAAAAAATTGAAATCTCGCCAAATGACCCCCAAAATTATGGGTGTACAAAGGAAACCAACAAACTGCACCAACCCGATAATCCGAGTCAAACCGAGAAAAAAACCCGACTATGATTTGGTTTGATTTGGTTTGGTGTTGAAAAAAAAACCCCGACCATTGGTTTGGTTTTAACTAAAGAAAGTCAAACTGAAACCAAACCAATCCGACATTACATATATAGAAATTTTAGATATATTTAATATATAAATATAATTATTGTGATGTAATTTATAAATATTTCTTAAAAGATTTCATAATTTTATCTTTTGAGACATTATTTCAAGGTTGGACTTAGAACTTTTGAATGTTCCAATAAGTTTTATAGCCATTAACATTAGTAAATTAAGTAGTGCTAGCAAAATCCCAAACCAAAATCAAATCAATACTAATGTTGACAAAAGATATTCAATTCAATACTACGAAATGTATTAAATATCTATTTTTTGTTTTGCAAAAATTTAGATAAAAATGCATAACCTATTTTTATTTTTCCTTTAGCGTTTAGTCATGTAATTAATACTCCCTTATTAGTTTACTTATTTTAGCATGACTTAGTACTTTTAAATTATGTTTATTTTTATTATAACTTTTTAATTAGCAATATTTATATTACATAATTTTATTGTCTTTATTGTTGAATATTTTAGGATAATGTCATGACATATCTCATATTTTATATTATTTTCTTGGAAAATACTTTATATAGTTGTATCTTACTAGGGCTAAAGAAATATTTTGAGCACAATTTATTTGTTTTGTTTTACGAAGATTTTATCTGGATAAAAATTCCAAAAAACCCGAATAATCCGAAAATCCGAGAAAACCCGAAAAACCCGAGAGTGAAAAACCCGAGTTTTATTGGTTTGATTTTTAGATTTAGTAACCCGACACAATTGGTTTGGTTTGGTAAGTGTAAAATCCGAACCAACCCGACCTATGTACACCCCTACCCAAAATCCCTCATACCCAGTGAAATCCCAGTCAAACACTATCCTTTCAGCCCCAAAATTTCATCAAACCCAAGTGTCTTCTCCACAACCACCATACTTCTTCCTATTATACACAAATTATAATTTCCTTTTTAACTTTTACAAAGAATTTTAAATTTTTAGTGATCCAATGTAGAAAATATAATATTACATAAGTAAAAATACCCATGATATAAGAAGAAGAAGAACAAGGTGATATATAGGTTATACACATACTATACATATTATACACTAGTATAAAGTGTATATACGTTTTTTATACATCGTTGAACAATATATTTTTTTATACACTTAAAATACACAACAACTCGGAATATACTAAGAATACATTGTCAAACTCAGGAAATATTGTATATATAACCTTTATATACTGTTGAACTGTAAATATACATCTTCTATACATATATAACGGTTTTATATACAATTGTTTATACAAATATATAACTGCACAATATATATCAATCATGCATAAATTATATATATAATTTGTATATAGTATATATAGATATTATATAGTATACATACACAATATATATACATATTGTGTAGTATATATACACTATATAATCATGTATAAAAAATTCAACATACGCTTTGGATATACAAACACATTAGAAATACACTCAATATACACAAAGTGCATTGCCAAACCTAGAATATAATGTATATATAACTTTTATACAAAACTACAATACAAATTATTTATATGTACAACTCTATATATGTGTATATAAAATATTTAATACATTATATATATATAAGTACCGTCCAGCTACCTTATTAAACCCATACCCACCATCGACACTCAATGTAGAAGGGAGGAGTTTCAGATTCCTGAATTTCCACATTGTCGCCCTAAACTTTATATTAAAAAGACCATAAAGCATCTGAGTTTTGTCAAATGCACAATTTGTTTAACCAAAAAATAGAATTTCAGTCAAAGCTGGAATTTAGAAGAACACGGGTTACTGATAATCAAAAGAATATGCAAAGGAAAGTAATTTGAAGTAATAGAGTGTAATCAAGAGAAAAACAAGTAAATTAAAGTATATTCCGATGATATCTCTCCTCCCTACAATTGATCAGATACCTCCCTTTTATAGGTATCCTGAAGATATGTGTTTTCCCCAAATCATAATGAGGCTATTATGAATAATTAAAGACATTGAATGCTACGTTACATAATCATTATAATCAATACAAATTCTCTAACGTATCCAGTATTTAATGCCTGTCAAATTCTGTATCTGCGCTCTTTACTATGGTCAGATCCATTCCTTTTGATTCTTGGATATAAATGACTTAAACAGGTACGGGGCCACCCGTGCCTCTTCCTTTGTCCTTGCTCGTTTCTATTGCTGCTCGTGCCTCTTGATTAATTGTAATTCTTTGACTATTTGACCAGTCCACGTGTCTTGACACGTCATCTTTATATAAATGTAATTTTTTCCAATACAGATAGTCCCCCCACTTTCCATTCATTCATCAGTTGAATACTTGGGAAGTGGATTTTATTAAAACGAGAATTTTTGTCACCATTAATGCTATGAAAAAATTGACGCTTCAATTGTCACTTCCATTTAATACTTCGTACACGTATCAATTTTTCATTGGTTCTGCAGTTTTTGCAGCCTCTTTCAAGGTTTTTACGGTTCCACTATTTACGAAGTGCCAGTTATCATAATTGTGATCCTTCCTTCACTGCACTTTTACCTTTGGCGGTCGATTATCAATATAAATATAACTTCTTCCCTGTCTTTTACCTCATAAAGTTTTACTGAACACTTAATTTCTCCATTCTCTGTTTACTTCTTCTTTACATCATTCCTCTTCGCTATGTCTTCACCAAACCCTTACCCTTACCCTCGAGAAGTCTCCATTGTTGATTCTTTCCTCAATGCCCTTGTTAGGCATAGAAGGGGAAGTAGGTTTCGTAGCTTAGGATCTACTCAAGGTAGTTCGTTTATGCCTTCTTCTAGTTTTGGTCCCTCTTCTAAAACCACAGGTTCCCTTTCTCACAAATCTTCTTCTAGTAGTAAAGAACCTTCTGAACCATTATGCGAACTTTTAGTAGAAGAGATAGTCCCTACAGAATTATCTTTTTACCACGATAGGGAATCTCTTAGAAACCAGACTGCCGCTTTAGATCGTGTCGATACTTACCCCACTCAAATTACAGAAGTTTTGACTCTTGTGGTTCGTAAGGACTGTCATTGGAGTAAAGATTTTTCCATTATTATCCCTAATCCGAATCAAAGGATAACTTCTTATTTAACCGGGTTTTCTTTTATTTACACAAACCCTTTTACTTTAGGGTTCAGACCAGCGATTGACCCAGCCATTCTCGAATTTTGCCATTTCTTCAACATCTGTTTGGGCCAAATTGGTTTGATCATATGGAGGGTTGTTGCCTGTTTAAGGCATTTAGCCACTAAAGTCGAAGTTCCTTTTACTTTCCCCCATTTGATTCATCTTTACTCACCTAGGCTTTTTCCCAATGGTGTTTTTACACTAGTAGCCAGGAGTAAGAGGGTTTGGTGAGTCCCGAAGATGATAAAGACCGTGGCTGGTATACCTGATTTGTTTCTGCCCCCACTGTTGGTTTAGTGGGTGAGGATAATGTTCCCTTCCCTGAGAAGTGAAATTTTGCACGTAAGTCTTTTAACCTTCTCGTACCTTTTTCCTTCAAGTTTGCCAACTTCTCTAATTTTGCTTTTGTTATTTTTTTTAGCTACCATGGGAGTTGTGGGGGATGTTCCCAACCTCCGTGGTTGGGTAGATAAATTGCTGAAGATCGCACCGATAGACGGTAGGTCTTGGAAAACACACTTTCTAACCGTTTTGGTTGGAAGGTAAAGACTCATGGTAAGAATTTATATTTTGTGCCTTTCGTGTCTATATTCTCTTTTATTGCTCTAATTTCTATCCTTTTTTCGTGAGAATTTGCTATTCGATGAGTTACTGCTGAAGCAGTTGCAGCTTCTCGTGTTTCCTCGGGAACCCGTACTCCTTCAGGAACCCATATCTCTCTAGAAAGAGCCCAGGAAATAGTTTTGGGTTCTTCTTCTGCAAAAAGGAAAGCTGCATAAGAGGAAGACTCTGAAGAAGAGGGAGATGAGGGCTCCCTGGTGACAAGGCCTCGAGTTAGGAGACACATCGTATCTGATGATGAAGCTGAAGTGTTGGTTTCTCTTACCGAACCTGTTGAAACTCCAATAATAATTCCTGACGATGACATCACTCCCCACGATACTCGTGAGTCTATTGACCAACTTTTCATCAGCGGATTTGGCCGTGAAGATGTTGGACCTGTTTTAGACGAAGTACCATTATCTTCTTTTCCAACTCCCGTGCTTGTGGTTCCTTTCTTACCTGCCCCAGCTATTTCCGTTCCTTCTTCTACTGCTTTCACCTCTTCTCCGGCTCCTCCTTTGACTATTCCCCCTCCTATCGTTCATCATACAAAAGCGGGCTCTTCAAATAGAAGTGCCGCTATGAGGCGGGTAACTATTGAAGTTCCTGCCGAGAGCAGCCTTTTGAGAAAGTCAGGTTAGACAGATGCATGGTTGGAGCCTTTAATCGGCCCAATTGAAAAAGCCAAGTTGGAGAGATATAGTTCCCTAACTTTAATGAATGATATTGTACATGCTACTTTGAAGGTACTTTCCTTCTCTTCCTTTTTTGCTTTATAATTCGACTATCTTTGAGGATTCTTACTTCCTTTTCCCCTTTTCAGGCCAACCTTATTGGCACAGAAATGCTGAAAAGAATCGCCCCCTTGGAGAAGATAGCACACGTGATTCTCATTCGGAAGCAATCATTTGGAAGGAGCAATTTGAGAGTGCACAGATTGATATAGAAGACTTACAAGAGAGCAAAAGTACCTTAGAGTAGCGAGTGCGGGCTTTAACTTCAGAATTGGCGGTTGCAAAAGCTTCTTTAAGCCAAGCAGAAAAAGACAAAGAACGTCTCGAGTCCTCCTTCTCAGAGCAACTATCTAAAACTAGTGAAGAAATTAGAGAGTTAAAAGCTCTTTTGGACCGAAAGGAAGTTTACGTTGGGGAGCTCGTGCAAAACTTGACTCGAGCACAAGAGGATCTTAGAATCTCTGCTAATAAAGTGCGTGTTTTAGAATGCTCCCATGCCTCTCTTCAAGTTTCCCGCAACTCTTCCTTGGTTGGAAATGAAGAGCTAAAGAATGAGATCGCTGCTTGGGAAAAGGATTATAAGATCCTTGAAGAAAAATGTACTGTCGAGACAAGTTGGGCATTTTTGAATTGTCGTCGTGATACCCTACTTGAAGCTGGTCAAGAAAACTTCAACCTGGAGTTGGAGTTAGCTAAGATCAACAAAACCATTGAAAAGGCTCAACAAACTCAGGACTTCCCTTCTCCCATGGCTGAAGCTCCCGTGAATGTTGAAGCTGATATGGGTATCCCAATTCTTTCAAGCCCAATCGAATCTGTTGTTACAAGCCAAATTGAAACCGCATCTGTTGATGTAGCTACCCAAATTGAACCCACTGTTGTTGATGCTCCTGCTTCGGTTCCTCAAACTTTTCACTGACCGGTTTTGAACATTCTAGTGATTTTGCTTTTGTTTTGAAAAACTATAATCAGGCCCTTAACTTTATTTGAGGGTTAATTTTGAAGTCGTAAGTCCCCAAGTCTTTTATGGGGCAATCTATAAACTTATGTTTCCTTTATTCTTGCCTTAATTTTTAAGGACTTACAGAATAATTTGCATTTTTATTCTTCGAAAATGCTTCTGTTATCCTCATGACTAAATAATTTGAACATGAGTTTTATAAAAGAGGGCCCTTTTATATTTCGACACTTAATGAAGTAGACGTCTCAACTTTATAATGGTGTTAACATACGATAAAAGAAATAGGAACACACATGTTTCTTTGAAATAACTTTGACAAGTTGTTATTGGAACTTATAATTCTTTACATGTATTTGAAGTACATCTATAACTTTCTCGTAACTATTTTTCTTGTAACAGATTTTTACAAAAGAAGAGTAATATGTACGGGGTTTTTCCTTATAACTCGTTTTAGTATATGGCCTTTACCCTAATACCCTAACTATAATGAGGTTTTTGTTTCTCTTTAGCCTCAGCTTGTGGCTCCATCTCGTAACTTTTACTCTGCACTTGACTCTTTTAGGCTTGATTTTCCCTCAATCTTCTTTGCCTTCTTTATACACATGTCTATATATATTATGTAGTCCCCTAAGTGTTTGAGTGTTGAAATATGAAGCCTCAAACACTTGATAGTTCTCTCATTTGGTCCTTTTCCTGAAAAGGAAAAACACACGTGACTCGGAGGGGCGATTATAGATGAAGACTGCATACCCCGTATTTATTTCTATCAGAATAGTTGTAACCCTAGGCCAGGAATTTTAGGTTACTCTGTGTGCCTTACAGGCCGTGACTCATTATTTAGTACGGGATAGCTTTTTGCCTATCATCTAAAATCATTAGTAAAATTTTAACAATTCAAAAATGAAATATAAAATGGTTATACCTGACTGTGGGTTTCCCTTAAAAATAGTATCTCTTCAAATGAACAACATTCCAATGTGAAGGTAGTACTTTGCCATCCATTGTTTCTAGTTCATATGCTCATTTTCCTGCAACATCACGAACTCTGTAGGGTCCTTCCCATGTTGGACTTAATTTTCCTGCGTTAGCTGCTTTTGTAGATTGAAAAACCTTTTTAAGCATGAAGTCCCCAATTTTAAAGAACCTGAGGCGTGCTTTTCTATTATAGTATCATTCTATGACCTGCTTTTGTGCTGTCATTCTTATTAGTGCAGTTTCTCTCCTTGCTTCGAGTAAATCTAGGTTGACCCGCATCTCCTCGTCATTAGATTCTTGTGTCGCCTGTATAAATCGGGTACTCGGTTCTCCTATCTCGACTGGAATCAAAGCTTCAGTTCCATAAACCAATGAAAACGGTGTTTCTCCCGTACTAGTTTTCGTCGTTGTACGATATGCCCATAAAACACCAGGTAGCACTTCTAGCCAATTCTCTTTTGACTCTTCTAATCGTTTCTTCAAATTG
Source organism: Nicotiana tabacum (assembly GCF_000715075.1). Classification (NCBI taxonomy): domain Eukaryota; kingdom Viridiplantae; phylum Streptophyta; class Magnoliopsida; order Solanales; family Solanaceae; genus Nicotiana; species Nicotiana tabacum. Next base: position 17,607,466 of record NC_134080.1, read on the forward strand.
TTGATAATGAATTTATTTGTTGATTCTGCTTGCCCATTACCCACTGGATGATAAGGCGTAGATGTTATCCTTTTAATTTGCCAACTTTGAAGGAATTCCGTGATCTGAGCTCCTATAAATTGAGGGCCATTATCGCATACGATCTCCTTTGGTACGCCGAATCGACATATGATATTCCGCCAAATAAAATCTCTGACTTCCTTTTCTTACACTTGTTTGAATGCACCTGTCTCCACCCACTTAGTAAAATAAACAGTGAGAACAAGCAAAAACTTTACTTATCCTTTTGCTTATGGTAATGGACCCACGATATCCATTCCCCATTTCATAAATGGCCATGGCGCAACGACCGGATGTAATAATTCTGCAGGTCTATGCATATTGTTACCATACCTTTGGCATTTATCACATTTGGCCACGAAACTTTCCACCTCTTCTTCCATTTTAGGCCAGTAATAACCTTCCCTAATTAAGGTTCTTACCAGTGATCTTCCACCTGCGTGATTCCCGCAATGTCCCTCGTGTATTTATCTCATTACATACTCTATTTGCGAAGGTCCAAGGCATCTTGCTAAGGGACCACCGAACATTTTACGATATAGATTGCCTTGTTTTAAGCAGTACCGAGCAACCTTTCTTTGGAGCGCATAAGCCTTTTGCTTGTCATCAGGGACAGTTCCATACTGCAAAAAAGCAACAATTTCGTTCCTCCAATCCCATGTTAAGTTATTAAAATTTACCTCATTCACATCAGGATCAAGAACTGAATGAAATAAATGTATCACTAAGGCATTTGCATCACTTGCCACGTCGGCTGCAGATGCGAGATTAGCTAGGGCATCTGCTTCAAGATTTTGGTCCCTGGGTATTTGTCTAACTTTCCAATCTTGAAATTGTTTTACCAATTCCCGTACCTTTTCTAAATACTGTTGCATCCTTGCTTCCTTGGCTGTATAAGTCCCCAGCATTTGATTAACTACGAGTTGTGAATCACTCTTGATTATAATCTGATTTATGTCAAGTTCCCGTGCCAGTTCTAAACCTGCAATCATAGCCTCATATTCTGCCTCATTGTTAGTTATGGAATGACATTTAATAGCTTGCCGAATGGTTTCACCCGTAGGTGGTACCAATACGACCCCTAAACCTGCTCCTTTTACATTAGACGAGCCGTCAGTGAATAAAGTCCAAGTTCCTGGGTTAGCTCCATTGAATACCTGCAATTCTTTTTCTGCTTCTAACTGCATTCCCTGGCTAAAATCAGCCACGAAATCAGCTAATACTTGTGATTTTATAGCAGTTCTAGGTTGGTATGCAATTTCGTATTCACTTAACTCTATTGCCCACTTAGCTAACCTACCTGATAATTCATGATTATGTAAAACGTTACGTAAAGGGAAGGCAGTTACTACAACGATAGGATGACAATGAAAGTAAGGTCTTAACTTTCTAGATGCCATGATTAACGCAAGTGCAAGTTTTTCTAACTGAGGATACCTCATCTCGGCACCTAACAAAGATTTACTTACGTAATAGATAGGGGATTGTTTACCTTGTTCTTCTCGGACCAAAACAATGCTTACCGCCACTTCCAAAACAGCAAGGTAAATAAGTAGTTTTTCCCCAGCCTTTGGTTTTGCCAGTAAATGTGGATTTGATAAGTACGTTTTCAAATTCCTAAGTGCATGTTGACATTCCTCATTTCATTCAAAATAATCCTGCTTCTTAAGGGCTGAGAAGAATTTAAAACACTTCTCTGATGATCTAGAAATGAATCTTCCCAAGGCTGCAATTCTTCCTGTTAATCTTTGAACTTCTTTCTTGTTTGAAAGTATGTTAGGAATTTCCTCAATGGCTTTAATATGTGTAGGATTCACTTCAATACCATGGTTAGAAACAAGAAAACCCAAAAACTTACCTGAAGCAACGCCAAATGCACATTTTTCAGGATTTAATTTCATATTAAATTTGCGCAAAATCGAAAATGTGTCAGATAAGTGTGATATGTGATCCTTTGAGTACTGAGTTTTAACAAGCATATTATCTATATATACGTCCATGGTCTTTCCTAAATGTTCTTGAAACATTTTGGTAACTAACCTCTGATACGTTGCACCTGCATTCTTTAGACCAAAAGACATTACTTTATAACCGTAAGCCCCCTTGTCTGTTATGAATGAAGTTTTTTCTTCATCTTCCAGATCCATTTTAATCTGATTATAACCTGAATATGCATCTAAAAAACTTAATAGCTCGTGACCTGCAGTTGCATCAATCAATTGATCTATATGTGGTAATGGAAAAGAATTTTTAGGGCAGGCTTTGTTAAGATTTGCGTAATCTACACAAACCCGCCACTTACCGTTCTTCTTTGGAACCACAACAGTGTTCGCTAACCAGTTAGGATACTTTACCTCTCAAATGGAACCAATTTCTAGCAATTTTTGGACTTCTTCTTGAATCACCTGATTCTTGAAAGCTCCTTCCTTTCTTTTCTTTTGCTTCACAGGGGTGTATGATGGATCTTCATTTAGTTTATAAGTCATCACCTCTGGTGGTATTCCTGTCATGTCAGAGTGGGACCAAGCAAAACAGTCCATGATAATTTTCAAAAATTCAATTAACTTACCTTTCATTCCTTGGTCAAGATTGGCTCCTACATAGACTTTTTTATCATGCCATTAAACAAATAACACGACAGACTCTAATTCCTCTATCGTTGTTTTGATATTTTCATTCTCTTCTGGTTATTGAATGGTATTAGGCCTTGAGTCTACATCTGTTTGCCCTTGTTCAGTTGAGGTTTGTGTTGTGAAGTCCTCAACTGCCTTCTGTGATTGCTATTTACCTTCACTTCTCATGCTTGTATTTGCAACAGAGTTGATAGCCCTGGATATATATTGATCTCCACGAATTTGACATATTCCCCATGGCGATAGAAATTTAATAACTTGATGCAAGGTCGAAGGAACAACATCCATTTCATGGATCCAGGGTCTCCCAAGAATCATGTTGTAAGTCATCTCCATGTCTACTACTTGGAACTTTGTATCTTTGACGACCCCTTCAGCAAATGTGGTAAGTATTACCTCTCCTTTAGTGACAACACTGGAATTATCAAATCCAGATAGAGTATGCGCCTTTGGTATTACTCTATCTTCAGCTTGCATCTCACGTAATACTCTTAGCAAAATAATGTTGATGGAACTACCTGGATCAATCAAAACTCGTTTCACATTAGTATCATGTGCAATTAAAGATATTACCAGTACATTGTTATGAGGGGTTAATATGCCATCTGTATCTTCATCATTGAATGTAATACCGTCTTCCTCTAAAACATGCCGCACCTGTTTTCCTTGGGTAATTGTTACTTTGGAAATTTTGTTTGCTGCGGTATATTATTGACGTTTTCACCCCCACTTATAACGTTAACAGTTCTTTTGGGAGAAGGTGGTTTTGGAGGATCCTGCATGTTCTTCATGTAAGCCTGCTTGCCTTTCTCACTGAACAACTCAGTAAGATATCCTTGTTTTAATAAATGATCAACTTCACTTTGTAAGAATCTGCAATCTGCTATTTTGTGTCTGTGGTCATTATGAAACTCGTACCAATGGTCAGGGTTGCACCTGTTTGGATTCGATCTCATTTCCTTTGGCCACGAACCTTATCTCCCATGCTTCTCAAAATAGCCACGAGCTCAGAGGTGCCGACGTTGAAGTTATAACCACCGAATCTTGCTTTTAAATTTCTATCGTCATCTCGTGACTCTCTGCTGTTTCGCTCGTTCCTGAATTTTGATGAAGAACCTAATTCTCTGTTTCTTGATCTATGATCGTATCTTTGATTATCCTGCTTTGACCGTGAGTCTTTTCCCGGAAGTCCCATATAAGACTCGTACCTGTTTTTACCGGACCTTTTTTCGGTCTTTGCCCGTCTCAAACTTATTTTTTCATCTTTTTAGAATTGCGGAACCGTATCTTCCTCAATTCTTAACTTCGTGCTATACCTGTTATAAACATCATTCCACGTTGTAGCTGGGAATTCTCGAAGGCTTTCCTTAAGTCTCCTCGTAGCTTCCGAACTCTTTTTAGTCAAATTAAGCACTTTGGGCGCAGGTTTACTTGACGAATTGTCATAAAGACATCACTCTGCTATATATATAAGAAAATTGGATTCTAAAAAAAGATTCAATTAATTAGAAGCATTCGCAGTTTTGTGAAAGCTATCGCTGCCCAGTTGTCAGGTACGCGTGGCAATGTCATTCTTTCACTTTGAAATCTGTCCACGAATTCTCTAAGCAGTTCAAGTCCCCTTGCTTGATTTTAAAAATATCCTCCATTCTTTTCTCTACTTTTTGAGCTCCCGAGCGTGCTTTGATGAAAGAATCTGCAAGCTCAGCAAAAAAATTTATAGAATTTTCGGGTAAAAGAGAATACCATGTTAATGCTCCTTTGGTGAGTGTTTCACCAATTTTTTTGACTAAGACTGATTCAATCTCCTGTTTAGTCAAATCGTTGCCTTTTACACCCGTTGTGAACGCAATCACGTGATCTCGTGGGTCTGTTGTTCCATCATACTTTGAAATATCAGGCATTTTGAACTTTTTTGGTATTGGGAGTGGAGCAACACTTGGCTTCCAGGGTTGTTGCGAATATCTATCCATATCTACCCTTTTGATTATGGGCAGCACCCCGGGTATCTGCTCTATGCGCTCACTTTGCTCCTTGAGCTGTTTCTGCAAGGTTAGTACTAAATTTTGCAAATCAAAATTAATTACATTACCTGGTTCTCTCTCCTGTGACTTACTGGGAGTTCCACCGCTACCTGAATTAACAAGTCCAGAACGAGGGTTTTCCACAGTGTTATTATTTGGAGTAGGTGTGGGTGTTGCAATAGGTAACTGGTTAACAAGTGCCTCAACAGCTTTATTGACCTAAGCAGCAATTAATTTCTGCAAAGCTTCATCAACAGCTTCAGCAATTTCAAATTGAGCATATTCGTTTATTTGAGACCCATCAGGAGTACCCTCACGAGATTGCCGTGGAGAGTCTTGCGGAGTAGGAACTTGAATGTTAATATTCTGTGGACCTCCCTGACTTTGTTGGTTCTGTTGGTTTCCTGGGGTGTTGTCATTGTTATTCGACATGATTGATGTAACAAGGAAGGTCAAGTGAAAAGAAAATAGATTATCAGATTCTCGGTAACGGAACCAATTTGTTTAACCAAAAAATAGAATTTTAGTCAAAGCTAGAATTTAGAAGAACGCGGGTTACTGATAATCAAAAGAATATGCAAAGGAAAGTAATTTGAAGTAATAGAGTGTAATCAAGAGAAAAACAAGTAAATTAAAGTATATTCCGATGATATCTCTCCTCCCTACAATTGATCAGATACCTCCCTTTTATAGGTATCCTGAAGATATGTGTTTTCCCCAAATCATAATGAGGCTATTAGAATAATTAAAGACATTGAATGCTACGTTACATAATCATTATAATCAATACAAATTCTCTAATGTATCCAGTATTTAATGCCTGTCAAATTCTGTATCTGCGATCTTTACTATGGTCAGATCCATTCATTTTGATTCTTGGATATAAATGATTTAAACAGGTATGGGGCCACCCGTGCCTCTTCCTTTGTCCTTGCTCGTTTCTATTGCTGCTCGTGCCTCTTGATTAATTGTAATTCTTTGACTATTTGACCAGTCCACGTGTCTTGGTACGTCATCTTTATATAAATGTAATTTCTCCCAATACACAATTATCCCCATGTAGTACCTTTTCTTAGCGTAGAAATTAAAGGAATACCACAATTGATAAAAAAAGAAGTGCTATTTGTATATCATTCCTCTTTTTATAATTTTAAAAATAAGAAAATAATCTTTTTAAATCTTTTATGCATAAAAGACAGATCTCTTACGTGTAAAAGTAAATCTCTCATGTGTAAAAAAAGAGATAAAATCACCAAAAAACAATAACTGGGTTTTGAAATATAAATATCAGATCATTATGCTTTTAGTTTTACGATTGATTTCATAATTTTTAATTAAAGTTAGCATACTGGGTAATTATACGTACTAAACACTATAAATTACAAATTTGATCAGCCATTCAAACCAGAAATTATTTAATTGTTGATAACGCAAGATAGCTCAAGTTGCAGCTCACTGATTCTCAAATATTTTGGCAGACTGCATAATTATACTATTCTTCATTGTGTATCATTTGTTTAGAAAAAGGAAAAAAAAAACTTGATAAGATAGTTCAACACGTAATTTGATCTTAGGCTTCACATCAGTGAAGTATGATAAGCTTTTAAAAAATCTGATTGGTGATTTGTAGTTTTGTACCATTAACTTGAAGTTTCAAACATGTTAGTTTTGTATTTTGCAGATGGTATATTAGTTGGGAAAATTTTGTATAAATGTATACTTTCATGTAATAATAATAATAACAACAGATCCCCACCTTGCAGTTGGTATATTAATTAGTTGGGTCAGTGATAAGTGACATTATTAAAAATTGTTAAAAGTAAGTAAATTAAAATTGGCCCTTCAAATTTTTTGGACGAAAATGAATTAAAATAGTGAGACAGGTTGATTTGATCAATTGTAAAATTTCTTTTAATTTTGGCATAAAACTTATTAGTAAAAATTGCACGGGCGTTCTATTGGTCACCCCCATTTAACCTATACCCTTTTTTTTAATAAAAGTTTTAACTTGTACCCATACTTTTTAAACAACTACATTCCTCTTTCTCTTCCTCTTTCTCCTTCTTTCTTCTTCTTCTTCTTCTTTTGTTGGTGCTGCTATGAAACTTCAGTTCATAGGTTACAACTTTTTCTGTGTTCTGATTAGCATAAGTCATTAAGATTTCAACCCCAACTTAAGTTTGTAATTACCAGTTATATATACATAGACTACACAATTTGAACATCAAAGATCTCTGATTTCTTTCACCATTCATATCTCTTATTATGAAAGTTCATTAGTTTTTCCTTTTAATAATAACACAGAAAAAGAATCTTTTTTCCATCATCACACTAATTGCACAAGAAAAATCTAAAGCCTGAAGATGTTAGCAGAAAGTTGAGTAATGACTACCATCGTAAAAATAGTCAAACTATAATGAATCCCTTCTAGCAGAAAATTCATAGACATATCTTGAGAGCACGAGTTGTGCAGCTAAAACATACTGAAGTTCAGCAAATATAGAACAAAACTTCAGCTAAAACATGCTGAAGTTCAGCAAATAGAAAACAAAACTTTAGCTACTAGAATACTTAAGTTCAGCAATTACAAACTTCAGCCAATACTAAGTTTACGTGAAAAACTTCAGCTAAAACATGCTGAAATTCAGCAATTACAAACAAAAATTTCAGCAAATAGAGAACAAAACTTCAGCTACTAGAATGCTTAAGTTCAGCAATTACAAACAAAAATTTCAGCAAATAGAGAACAAAACTTCAGCTACTAGAATGCTTAAGTTTAGCAATTACAAACAAAAACTTCAGCACACTTGGTTCAACAATTTTTACTACTTCAGGCCTGTCTACTAGAATGCTGAAGTTTGCGTGATTGCCTTTGCTACTTCAGGCCCTTATGCTGAAGTCAGTGGCGGAGGCAGGATCTCCACGAAGGGGGTTCAAATTTTTTTTTTTTGTAGCTAGTGGGAATTAAACTCATGACCTTATGTAGATTTGAACACCCTTGACCACTAAACTACACTTTTGGATTGTGTTAAGGGTGTTCAAAACTTAATATATAGAGATAAAAAACAGATTTTGCCTTATATATACAGTGTAATTTTTCGGCGAAGGGTGTTCGGGTGAACACCCTTGTGCCCCCTAAATCCGCCCCTGGCTGAAGTTACGCGAAAAAGTGGATACATTTGTAATTAATTTTGCAAAGCGGATATAAATTAAAACGTCACCCAAAAAGCGGGTATAGATGCAAATATAAGTGGTCGAAAGTTAAATGAATATTTTAATTCAGCCCAAGATATTTTAGGACATTCAATTTCGACAATAATCGGAAAGCTGACACATTCAAATGAAAAAAAAATAAATATATATAGTAGTTTAGAATATGAAAAAGTTATAGAAGGAAATCCATGAGCTTTGTTAACCGAAGTGGAGATGTTGGTGTTGCCTTTGCTTTGACAGCAGTGCTTGGTTTTGGACAAAGAAAGAAAGTTCGAGATCCCAAATTCAACACTTTCTCCTCTGTCTTCAAACCTGCGTATAACCGATCAACATGTCAACATAGTTTATAATAATATTGCCATTTATATGACACCTTCATTTTCTTAGATTTATAGATGGAGCAAAGCTTGTGTATAAACGAGTTTTGAGAAAATGACACGTTTTTTACGCGAATCATACCGTGTTGGTTTTAAATTTTAATATTTACATAAAATTAATAAATATACGACATGTGTTTACATATAAATTTTTCTCACCTAATTACGGTTAATTATATACGGTCAAACCTCTTTATAACAATCACGTTTGTTCCGATATTTTTTGGCTGCTATAATGAAGAGCTTTTATAGAGAGTATATATTATAACATAACATAACATAAAGATCGTATTCCAAAATAAAAAAATGGCTTTTATTTAGGAATATTGTTATAAAGAGGTTTGACTTTATTTTTATTTTGTTAAATCATTTACCCATAGTACGTTGAATATGGATTAATGTAAACACTCACGCGCAAGTAAATTTTTACCGTGCAAGAGATTTTATCGTACAAAAAAATACTAATAGATAATTCCCGATTAACCCGTGAATGAACCAAACCATGATTGTTTAAGGTCATGTTTAACTAATTAAACTATACGCCTTAATGGTTTAGTTATATCAAATAGAGTTAAACTAAAGCACAAATAACACTCAATTCTTAAACAAAATCGACCGAGATCTTTAAACGAAGAAAATATTTCGCACATAACCATGTGGCTATGCAATTTTGACATGTGCAAAAGATTGTCTTCGTTGACGTTGCTGTAGGGAAGACAGTCAAGACACATACATGGAATATGATGCACAACAACACAAACTACGAAATTAATCATGATAATAACTCTATTCATTGCTTTCATCCAAATTCAATGTCAATAGTTTAATTGTTCATTTTCCTTTAACAACAACTAATAAGAGGGCTCACTTTAAAACTATTAACATTACATGCAGAGGATCTAAATTTTTAGGACAATCAAGTGCACTCTTTTTGTATATACATACTTCTAAAAATACATGCATATATTTCAAGTTTAAGCAGGGGCAGGGGCTAGCCCATCGAGTACGGGTTCGGCGGTACCCAATCACTTTGGTCCAATCCATGTATTTGTCTTAAAAAATCTGTGAATATGTACAAATTATTTATTTAAAATCCAATAACTTAAGGGGTCGTTTGGTTTGAATACGGCTTATGCCGGGATAAGTTATAATGGAATAAGTTATGCTGAGATTGTTTTTTATCCATTGTTTGGTATGTTGTATTAAATATAACAATTGCATAATTTGTAAGAAGAATGTATAAGTTATACCAGTGCTAATTACCCCACCCTCTATAAGGTATAAGTTATCTCGATGTTAATTTTAATCATGGGATAACTTATACCTGATTTGCTAACAAAACGAAGTATTAAGATGGTATTAAATTTTTATACCAGCACTATATCTTCTTATACCTCATACCAAATGACCCCTAAAAGTATTAGTACTCGAACACATAGGCTTCAAATCCTGGCTCCGCCTCTGAGTTTAAGTTGATGAATGCATCGTACATACACTGAGTTTTTGTTGGAGTACATGATTCAATTCAACTATAATCAACTTTAAATGATGACCAAAAAAAAAACTTTAAAAAGTAGTATTGTACTTGCATGTATTAATAGTTTAATTTTTTTTTAATTTACAGGTTATAAATTAATTAAGTTCACTTGTCAAAAATTTACTGATAATGTATAGAAGTAAAGTTGGCTTAAAAAATAATACTACCATTAAATTATGGGTGGCTGAAACTTACTCTCCAAACTAAACTGGGAGTAGTGAAGCTCGTAACACCGAGGATCATTAGTAATCAACAATGGCCGCCGCTTCTCCTTGACGTAAATCTCAATCGCCGCCCTTATCAAATCTCCCAAGGTGTTCTCCGGCGATATCACCACATGCACCGGTCCCAAACTGTTCTGAATATTCACACTCAGCAACAACTTCGTTAACTTGTGTTGCTTCTCACGAGCGCTGCTCGCGGTCGTCACATTTCCGGCCTGGACATCTATAACGGCCGGATTTGTGTGGGCAACCGCGAGTCTCGGCGCCGCTCTGCTGCCGTGCGCGGTGGTAGCACGACGGTTTACTGGAGACGGGGACGATGTCATTTTTTTTCTCAGGCGATGGATTGAAGAAATATATATAATTCTGTTGATAGAATATATCATAAAGTATTAGTACGAGGATATTTTTTTAATGTTCTGGATGTAATATTTGTGTTTCGATTGATAGTTATATTACGTAAGAAATGGAGGGGTTTGGTGATAATGAAATTTGGCAGATATATGGCCATATGAAATCATTTTAGTTGATGGATTTGTACTGTGTTGATGGGTGCGAAATTTCTCGGAAATAGCTGGTGCTGCTGTTCTCTATTTCTGTCCCCTCAAGTTTTGCTAAATTATTACTTGCTCCTATACTTTTCAATCTGTTGAAATAATTGATTACTTTGATTTTTTAGTTGTTTTCGTAGCGTATTCCAACACTATTTACTCCAAAGGCAATGTAGGAAAAAAATAATTAATTCATTCATTTTTGAAATATGAAAAAATCACTTATTTTGAAACACAAAAATATGGCCAAAAAATCACTTATTTTGGACGGGAGGGAATAGTTATTTTACCGATAGAGGTCTGTTTGACACTTAACATCTTAAATATATAGTTAAGGGGCCGTTCGATCGGAAAACAAGTTATTCTATGATTAATTATTCCGAGATTAGTTATCTCACCCTTTCATAGGGATAAAATAATATTATAATACCGGATTAGTTATGCCACGATTTTATCCTAATTCCCAACCAAATATGAAATAAACTCATCTTAAATTCAATCACGAAATAAATTATCCCTTATCCCTCGTATCAAATGAGTCCTAAGTGTAGTAGTCAAGTTTACAGCTAATCCATGTTTTTTCCCTGGCCGTCACTTTAATAATGTTATAATTAGCAATAAACGCCCATTAATTATCCGACCTAACCTGGACCACCAGATATTTAAACAAGATTTTTCACTTGTATCCAATATTTGAAAAGGTAAAAGTGAAACTCCTCTAGAGACGACTCAATCTTTAAACCACAAAAGATTATGGACACTAAACGTTTTCGTAGACTAACGTCTTGATAGCTGAAAGATTCAGAGATCCGGGATTTCAGAAGGATGGGTGCACTGCTATGCGACCACCATTTTATTTGGTCCTTTAAAATTTTACCATAACAATAACTTGACAAGTAAACAATAATCAATATTGTTATTATAAAAATTTATCATTCTATAGACAAATGTTTAAATAGTTTTCCTACCTCAATGATAGCATAATTATTTATATATATAGTTACACATATTGAGCTCGATATATTTTAATACAATTTTTTTTTTAAAAAAATAACGGTGGTGATATGCTGGTGTTCGGACGAACGCACCTTGACTAAATTCAGGCGTACACGTTAAATTGTATATATCTTTTCTCATAACACCAGTGGTTTAGCAAATTGTAAATCCATTGGTCCGAACACCAATACACCGGTGTTTAAACTTGTGCACCTTGACCAAATCCAGGAGTACACGTTAAATTGTCTATCTCTTCTCATAACATTATATATTAAAATTCTTTTAAGTTGAGTAGCAAATCTAATACTCATGCTACTCTATCATAGAATAGTAGTACGTATAAGTCACGCACTAATATAAAATTCTGGATTCACCTGTGTTGTAGTAATATTGTGTCATCCAGAACACTGCATGCAACCAAGGATTTTCCATAGCTTACATGATCTTCTAATTATTTTATTTATCTTGCGACCAAAGAATCCATGGGAAATAACGAGTGGATGGGAATTTGCCTTAACCGGAGCAATCTCTAATGCTATTTCCTGGTAACTTGCATTACTACTATTACTTTTTCGAAGATAAAAACTTCTGCTTCCAACATCTCCAATCACATCTGTATTATTCAAGCCTATATCAATGAAATACAAAATTATCAAAGAAGGAAGAAAATGTGAAAAAGAAGATAAAACAAAAGGAAAATTATAATATAAAGAATGTTTACACCATCAGTATAATTCAACTGATTTTAGTAGGTTACTTTTCTCTTGAGGTTACTAGACAATGATTTTTACAGATATTCACATGTAATTATATTTTAATGATCTAATTGTGGAAATGTTTTACACTCACCGTGCATAAAACTTATAATCTAATCTATCACATATATTTCCCTTTGAAAGAAAAAAAGATAAATCACAAGCTGAAATTTACAAATAGCTACACTACGTATTAATTTTAACATGTAGCATGACATTTCGAGACTGGACAAAGAGGCAACTGTTTCATTCAAACATTATCTTTTACTAACTTGTCAATATGACAAAAAAGTTAAACAATTACTATGCGAGCCAAAGATAAATTTTCTATGTTTCATCAGCCAACCTTATATCAAGTACAGGAGAATGGCCTTTCAACAAAGAAAGGGCTTATACACCAACTGTATTTAAATACCAGTCATGACTTAGGTACATTAAATATAAATATTAGTCCTAACATCATTTATTTAAATTACAAATATCATCCTATATATTGTCACAATGTAGTTTGCGGATGAAAGATGTTAATTTGTATAATCTTAAGGCCGCAAGATCACTAATCTGCTAAACTTTTATTCTGCCGGGTTAATTATCCCAGAATTAGTTATGCCGAAATTGTTATCCCATCCTTCCATAGAGATAAGAATAACACTTCAATCCTGGGATAACTAATCTCGAGGTTAGTTATACCGTGATTTTATCTCAACTACACATGGGATAAACTCATCTTAAATTTAATCCCGAGATTAATTATCCCTTATCCCTTGTACCAAACGATCCCTAAGAGTTTATACATGTTTCCTGGGTTTGACAGACATAAGAATTAAAGATGTAGCTTAAAGAATACAGAATCAATTTATTTTAGAGGTATCAAAATTTGTACTTAGACTCAGCATTTCCAGAATTTGGCTATAGTGAATTTGAGGTGTAATTAGGACTTACTTTGAAGACTGAAGTAAGACTGGTACAATTGAAACGATGAATCAGCATTTTTATCAAGCCGAGGAGTGCGGCCTTCTTCACTATACTTGTCTATGACATGTCTTATTGTCTCGTCAACACTTGATCCCAACTTGACCATGGTTCGCACCGGTCCTGGACTACCTTCAACTGTCACATTAACCACAACTTTTGCCTCCTTCTCATACCCGTGCTGCACAATATTTTTACAAATATTAGATATCAAGAAAGGTTGTAAGTACGCTAAGGCTCAGAACGGGGGTTGGCCTACTTCGCGCGACTCTAGGGGTGAATTTAGATATTTTTTACGGTACACGTAAACTCATGGTCTTTCTGGAGTATGTATTTCGTATAAAATTGATCTACTATTATATGTTGATGACCTCCATGTTCCAAAAAGTTTGAATGGTGCACTTGGTTGAATACTAAGTTATTTATCCAAATGAACATGAATCGATTCTCATTTACAATACTTCTTTTTTCTTGCTTTTTCAATGGTGCACCCATATTCTAGAATCCTAGATCCGTATGCACGACTCGCAGCCGATGAGACTGAGTTTAATTGAAGTTACTATTTTCGACACGAAATATTTATGATATGAATAGACGATCACAATAATCTTATCCCATTAATTCATTCATGCACCAAATCCAAGTTTCCAAATGAATATTTGGAGTAAGGTTAGCTAATTAGCAGTTGAATAGGCCAATCCAAAGAGTAATTACTCAGGTAATGATGAATTTACTAATTTTGTTAATAAACAGACTGTAACAACTAACAAATGCTACACTAATGATAATATTACCTTTTTATGCAGGTAACTATAACCACATCTAAATTAGTTTTTTAAAAAGAAAAAATCATTTTCTAAGCTAAACTCAAATAGTATGAATATAAACAAAAAAATGTAAACAAGTAATACCTCGAATAATGAAATATCAATTACGAATAGCAAGCAAACAAACAGTCCTTTTGATATACCGATCGAACAACTAAAATACCTTTACATAATTTCCGGAAAAAAGTACCTGAAAACTCTGCGGAGATCCAGAATTATGATAATCAGGAGACCAGAATATGTCCGAACAAGTTTGTGGCCGCAAAAGGATTTCTAACGACGGTGCCGTCACATCCCGGCCGAGATCATCGTCAAAGTCAATGACTCCAATTTTCAAAATACAAGGCTCTGATTTACATCTCTCTAGCGTCCTATAATTAGTATCCCTACTATGCTGCTTCGATGATCGGCGCTTCACCGGCACAGGCGTATACCTCCGATGACCCGACAGCGACGGTTTTAGTGGTCTGTTCCTAGCTCTCCGGCTTACCGGAAATCTTCGCCGGATATGGTTGTCTGACATATACACTTGATTTAACTGGTATTTTGAGTGTGCTTTTTACAGTGTATAAGGACGTGCACTTATACACGTATACAAAAATACAGGGGAAGCGTATGAATTGAAGCAAAAGGGATGGAAAAAGGGACAAGAATGGAAGTTGCTTGGTAGTTGCTTGAATTTTAAGTTGGAAATGGAGAACCGAAAAGTCCTTCATTTATACTACTCCATCAAACTTCTTTTTCATTTTATATATTTTGGCCCTTGTTTCAAAATAATAAGACACCTACTATCTTCAAGTAACAACATTGTAGGCCATCATTTTATATTAAAATAACTTTTTTTTTTTGGGTAGTGTAACTTCTAATTTACACCAATGTAGTACCATAAGCAAATAGTGGCCAGGCCTAAAATTTTATACAAACGAATTTCGTTAAAAGCATAGTAGCGACTTGTATAACCGGTACCGGTAAATAGAATTACTCACTACTCAGTTTTGTTCATCATGCGACCACAAAATAAAGTCATTAACGCTCTTTTTTAAATCGAAGTTGGGAATTTTTAAAAAAATTACCAATTAGTTTTAATTTTTAGAATTTTAAAATTTTAAAAAAATATTTAACCAAATTAAAAAAAAAACTTATAACTGTAAGAAATTTAACATAATAAGAATTCACAACAAAAAGAAAGGAAAAAAATGCGTTTCCACTCCCACATAGATTCGAACTTGTGACCTCCGCCCTTGCTTAGTAAACTCTTTGCCGCTGCTCCGCGGTTTCCATTTCTGTCAACTGGGTTCATCTCATATTACAGTCTCTACTTTCATGATTTTCTGAAGAAATTAACATGGAAAATAATTAATTTTTTTAACGAAGCGGGTGTAAGCACGTGATTTTTGCCCTATATGAGAATTACTCCCAAAAAATTCAAAAATAAAATGATTTTTCTTTGGTGTGCAATTTTGTGATATTTTGTGATATTTTGAAGAATTATTTGTATTTGTCTGTGCGTGTTTATTCGCTAAATTAATAAAAAATACAAAAATATGTCGCATTTTGCATGTAGTATTTAATTCTACAATTGTTAGTAATTAAAATTGTTTTACAAAAATTAAAAATTACAAAAATAGGCATCGTTTGCATTTTTAGCATTTAATGTCCAAATATACAATTTTATGCTTAATTAATACTTAATTGTGCGTTAATTGTTATTGGGAGTTAATTTGCGCTTTTATAACTTAATTTAGTTCTTAATAATAGTTTAAGTATTTTTATAATTTAGTTTTAGAAAAAATAAAAGAAGAAAAGAGAGCGAAAATATAAAGAAAGTCGGAATTAGGCCTCTTCTTCAATTTCAAGACATAGGCCCAAAAAATGGCCCAATCTTCCCTACGACCCAGTCCATTTAGAACTGGGTCGACCCAGTCCATAACCCAAAAGACCCAATACCCCTATCTTGCATTTCAAAGACACAAAACAAAACAAAAAAAAAAACCAAAAACCCTAAAAATGACCTAAGTCATCCGCCCCCCCTATCATTCTTCTTCTTCTTTTCTTCTTTCTTCTCCAAACTCTAAAACACACATCCATGGCTGCCATGGCTAAGCTCCAGCAGCTTAATCTCCTTCGACACAAGCGCACACACCACCAAGAAGCCCATCTTCTCCATGTCAAGCTCAAAAGGCTCGTCCATGGCTGCGTCTTCGTCGTCAACCCATCGCCATGTTTGTTGCTTTTTCTTGCTGCCTCTGCGTCGTCCATGGCTTCCCAAACTGCTGCTCCATTTTCTCCATAAGCTGCTGAACGCAGCAGCAGTAGACGACCAGCTGCTGCCCGTGTCCAGCTGCGACGAGCAGCCATGGCTGTCCGCGACGCTGCCGCTGCTCCTCCTTCCTCCGCCGCTGCTTCTACTTCTTCTTCGTCTTCGTCGTCCTTCGTTCGAGCTTTGGTCGAGGCTTGGACAGATTTGTTTACAATCAAAGTTCGTCGTTGATTCATCTCCGGTTAGTTGTTTTTGAGTTTTATTTTTGTTCATATTTTGTTTGATATTTTCCGGATCCAAAATCGTTAAATGATTTAATCCTTGTTTTGTTCGTTGTTCATCTTTGAAATAATTTTCTATTGTGTTCATGTTGTTTGTTAAATTAATTTTCAGATTTCAAAATAGAAGTTTAATTAGTTGTTTTCATGTTTATTTCATGTTTGTATTATTGTTTAAGTAAGTATTTGTTAGTTTGATGTTTGTTAGATTCAAATTGAAATTTAATCAACTATTTCTTCAATTTGTTTCATGTGTTTATGTATTGTTAGAAATTGTTAATATTGTTAAGTTCAAGTTTAAGTTCATAATTGTTTCTTCGTCGATCTTGTTATTTGTTTAAAGAATTTAGTTGTATTAAAGGAATATATTGTTTTAATCGTTTAATCCGTCATGTTTGTTGTCTTAAAATAGATTCATTCATGTTCATACTTTGTTTGGATGATCTTGAATCCGAATTTTGTATAGTTTGATTTCTTGTTTACCATTTATGATTATTGCTTGAATTGTTCTCATAATCTTGTTTTAAGTTTAATATAAGAATTGTTTGTTGTAATGTTGTTAGAGTTGATTTTAAGTTCAATATGATTGAATTTAGAAATCTTCATACTTTGATTG
This sequence comes from Nicotiana tabacum, assembly GCF_000715075.1. NCBI lineage: Eukaryota > Viridiplantae > Streptophyta > Magnoliopsida > Solanales > Solanaceae > Nicotiana > Nicotiana tabacum. The sequence continues at coordinate 17,624,789 of NC_134080.1, forward strand.
TTGTTGTTGTTGAATCCGAAAATAGGATTGTTTGTTGCTAAAATATTGTTCAATCAAATTTTAGTTGTTCTTTGTTGTTCAATTCGTGTTCATGTGATTTGTTGTTGAAATGTTGTTAAAATCGTGTTCATGTGATATTGTTGTTATGATGTTCATCCATGTTCATATTGTTGTTTGAACATTGTTAGAAATTGATCATATTGTCTATATTTTGGTTAAGTTTGATTAATTGATGTGTTATAGCTGATGGGTAGTTTGGTAAATTTGTAGTACGTTTAGGGGTAGTTTGGTAATTTCAGTAAGGTCGGAAGGGGTAGTTTAGGAATTGTACATTTTGAAATTGTTTATTTGAAGCATGAGGGACAAAATGAAATGGGGTGGGTTGTGATATGATTATTTAATATAAAGGGGGACAAGATTTAAATTAAAGGGGAATCTTGCATTATTTTAAATAAAGCATGGGAGACAAAATATAATGGGGTGGTGTGATATGTTTATTTAATATAATGGGGATGAGTGGGAAGATAATGGGTTTGGTAGAGAAAATGGGTTGATTTTAATTGATTAAAAGGTTTATGGGATGTGTTATATATGTGAAGTCTTGAAGACAAATAAAAGGGGAGAGGAGAAATACACAGACAAAAAAAAACGGGAGAGAGAAACAAATCTGAAAATAAGAGAGAGAAAAGGGCTGAACATTTAAGAGATAGAAAATTCCGAAAAATATTTAAGCTTTCAAATATAAAAAAAAACTAAAAAAAAAATATTCTGTTTTCTTTTGTTGTTTGAAATCAGAATTAATTGTTGTTTTTTTTTTTTTGGATTACTACTCCACCGGTCTGTTACTGGGTTGTTACTGTTGCTGGGCTATTGTTGCTGTGTTGTACTGATTTTACTGCTGTTGCTGATTCTCATATTCATTTTCTTTTGCTTCCAATATCAGGTACACAACTGAAAAGCTGTTTATTGTAATCCGAAATATGAAGCGTGAATACATATGAAGAATGAAAATTTGAAGTTTTAATTTCGTTTTTATTTCTTTGTTCCTTTTGTTGATTGTATTTAAGCTATTTCATGAATTACTAAATAATAACTGGAATAAGAAAATAATATCATAAGTTAGTCTGTAATAAATCAGTTCGGCAAAATAGGTTAATTCACTAGTTATGAAGGCTTCAAGATTATAGGTTGATCATGAACAAGTAGCTAAATTTAGCTAAGACACGAATTTAAATTAAACATCGTAAATTAGGCATTAAGGCATGACTTGAGCTTAAGCAAGATTAAGAGAACGTTTAAGTCTAATAAACTTTCTAATAAGCTTTAGTAATTATGGTTAAATCTAGTTTCAAATGATTGTGAATAATTAATCTCAATATTTTTTTTTAAAAAATAACAATGCTGAGTTTTAATCTAGCTATATTTGTTTATTTTGAATATTAGTTGTTGAATTTTTATTTTATTTATAATTTCGAAATTAAGAGTGAAATTCCTTTTTCATCAATATTTGTATTAATCAAGCAATTAGCATGTCATGTCTTCTTAAAATAATAAAAGCTAGTAATAAATTAGGATTTTCTTTCTTTATTTTAGAGACTCATTTTTATAGAAAAATGTAGTCGTTTTAAGATTTGTCCAAATAAATGAGATGAGCCTCGCTTAATGAAATGTATAGATTGCGGGGCCCTCAATAAATGTACATTTAATCGCTTAGAATTAGGGAGGAGCCGTTTTAGCAAATTTCACGGTCCTACCCAAAATAATGATACGCTAGACTCTTTAGGCGCGATTTAATTAATTTTACCTTCTTAAACTCGGATGCGCATTTCATGCGACCCAAATCTAAATCCTAAAACATTGAATAAAAATGTGTTCCGGATTGCGGGTGCATTTCATGTGACGTAATCCAAAGACATGTTTTAAACGATGTTCACAATTTTTTTTAAAATAATAATAATAATAATAAAGTGGTAAAGAGTTAAAATTGGCACATCGGTTCATAATTGTATTAAAATCAGATAAATAAGCCAAATATGACAATTGAGCGACCGTGCTAGAACCACGAAACTCGGGAATGCCTAACACCTTCTCCCGGGTTAACAGAATTCCTTATCCGGATTTCTGGTTCGCAGACTGTAATATGGAGTCATTCTTTTCCTCGATTCGGGATTAAAATTGGTGACTTGGGACACCCTAAATCTCCCAAGTGGCGACTCTGAAATAAACAAACAAATCATGTTTCGATTGTCCTTTAATTGGAAAAACTCCTTGTACCCTCGCGGGGGCGGAAAAAGGAGGTGCGACAGCGGGTTCAATTGAACCCTTTACTATAAGGTGGGTCCGCCCCTGTAAGCAATTTTGCATTGCCAAAATGCGAAAAAGATGTTTGGTATATAAAGAAAAAAGTTTCAAATTTTAGTTATACAGTCAAACCTCTCTATAGCAATCTCGTTTGTTCCGATATTTTTTGGCCGCTATAGTAAAGTATTGTTATAAAAGACATATATTATAATATAATATAAAACTCGGTTCAGAAAAAATTTGGCTTTTATAGTGAATGATTGTTATATAGAGATGTTGTTATAGAGAGGTCTGACTGTACGTTTTAAAAGGGTACATAATGGCAGAGCCACATGTTTTCCAGGGGTGTCAATTTATATTTATCAAAAAATTATACTATATAATTAGGTAACTTTTATTTTATATGTATATTAATATCCTTTGGCTTCTTTGTAGTTCTACTTTGTATTTTGACCTTCCCAAAGTTTTCACTCTGAGCATTCCTTCTCAATGTTGGGCAAATTGCATTTTCTGAAAATTAGAAATAAAAAAAGGATGAAAAAGTCAAAGTTTGAATTTTTTTTCTCCAATTTGTATACCACTAAAAGAAAAGGAAAGTAAAAAAAGAACAAAAATTGTACTCCTAACTTGAAAAGGACGGTTGCCGACGAAGATTTTGCTTCATCTCGTCATATTGTTTCCTTTTCTATTTTCTAAATCACGTCATTATTACTCCCTGTCAAAAGGGAAAGAAAGTTAAAAAACTTTAATTACTTATTAGCAATGGTTCCTAGTTCTTGTAACTAATTAAACAAAAAGTTCAGTGTGGTGGTCGTGAATTTATGATTGACTTTTTCTGATTTTAGCTTTTGGAAAATTCTCTCCCATTTATTTCTAGACTTACTAACGTTAAGTATTTCCATATACTTACGACGTTTCACGCTTTTACTATTTCAACTTTTTATTATTCCTAAGATGAAGCGTAGCATATTTTATTGTTACCCCAATATTCAGTTAAAGTAAAAAAAGTCCAAAAGCAACTCGAACTGGGTTTGACAGATGGAGAAATCCTGTTATTTTGGATTCCAAATTCTTGTCCAAACGGGATTATATTAAGCTCCTATATAAATGTCCTCAAAAGCAAATTTATTGTTCTCTTCACCGTTTTCCCGTATCATGAAAGTAACAATGAACTGGCCAGAACTTCCTGATATAATTTGGCCGTTTAGAAAGCATCTATATCTAGTTGAAGAATCAGGTAAATTATTATTAATTGCACAATTTTCTGAATATCAGAAATTAGATGGACCTAATGCTGGCCATAAGATCTATGATGGACCCAATACAGGTTATAAGACCTATAAATTTCTAGTCCGGGAACTAGATGTAATCAATAGAGAAGTAAAAGATATTAAAATCTTGGGACATAGAGCCATTTTTTTGGGATGTAATGCATCAATTTCTATTGACACTTCTAAGTTTTTAGGAGTGATGCCTAATAACATTTATTTTACTGATAGTTGGATCTTTTTATCCTGACATTTCACTTAGTCCTATTTGTCCCCCAACTTGGGTTGTACCGTCATTCTGATATCAAAAGGGGATTGCACTTACCTCCATTACGTGCATTTTAGATTAAAAGAAGCTCAAGTCATTTAGGTTTGGCCATTTATTTATGTTTTCTGCCTTACCAAGATAAAGTTTAGGGAATTATTTATGCTCTTTCATTGTAATATTCTCTAACGGATGATTATTTTTTGAATTCAATTCCAGTTGATCTTTCTTGGTACTATTTAGGTCTCTAATAGTATGCAAATATATCTTTTTAATGAATCACTATTGAATTGCTTGTGTTGTTTTGTAATCAGAAATACAGAGTCTCACAGTGTGAATTCTCTTTTAGTCAAGCTGTAGTAATGCCTTTTCTCAGTAATGTGGGGGAACTGTCTTTTTTAAATATTTTACTTTACGTAGTCTAAGATCATGAAGATGGTGCAGACTATGTTCTTTGACCCCCGTGTTGCTAGCTGTTGCTGCTTGTTAGCAGTATATGTATGTGTTACCATTCACAAGCCTACAAACAATACGAGCAAAGGGTAGTGGTAAGTTCAACTTCCTTCGTCGAAAAATGATAGTGTATATAAAATTTTATAGTGCATATATAGGTCAAAAATTACTTTTTATACATATATTTTAAATCTTGAACATCCTTAGCAAAAATCTGATTTATAGAAAATTTTGCTATCCTTAGATAGGTAAAAGAGTGTCAATGTTATATCCTAACTCAAGAACAAGGGTATTTGGTTGAAGTTTGATACATGTTTATTGTGTGATCACGCCCAACTATGCCTTATAAAAAGGATAAATAGGTCGCTGTAAATATATTCCGGTTAACAAGTCCGGAATCGAATCCCATAGGAAATTAACCAATCAATCACAGCTATTGGACTTACACAAATTCACGTATTCAATCTTCATAGATATTTAAGTAATAGGTTGGATGTTTACTAACTAAATATTACGTAATGAAAATGCAATAATTAATAACAAACTACTAACGGTTTGTAAACAAGATGGGAATGATCTAAGGTTCTGATTTTCCTTATTGTCGGAATCTTGTCCGCTACGTTTGCTATAAATTTGCCTAAGTTTTCTCTATCGATCATGAGCACTCTGACTGCGTAACTCTCTTCCGAGTAATTACAACAATATACTAGACATATCCTCCCGAATTACGCTAGCTAGCATTAAATACAACTCACTTAGATCGTACCCAAGGTTTCGTTATCCCTAATCCCACCTTTAAACCCTTCGTATTGATCCCTCATATACGTTAGGAGTGATGATGTTCAACAACTACCTAAATATGCACTCTCTCCCGAGTAATGCACACTAAATAGGAACGGTTAATTGAGGGCCCTTCAATCAACAACAACAAGCATATAGTTGAACAAATGGAGAGAATACTATGGCAAATATATATTAACGTAACAAGAAAATCATCCTTCAACAGGTTCCATCAAAACCCTAGATTATGAGTTAAGCTACTCATACTCATAGTAACAATATTCAAAGTAATTTGCATAATTAAATTACAGAGTAAAGATAGAGGGATGTAGAAATCAATGATTTGAACTCCCAAGTAGTGTTCCACGAGCTATTCTTGCCTCCGGTTGCAAAAGTCCTTCAAAATGGCATTTTTGGGTCTATTTATATGTTTGGGGCAAACCCTAAACGTGTAGGTCAACTCCTAGTCAAGCCGGGAAATAATTAAAACCTTCAGAACTCGGACTGGACCTGGCCTTAGGCCTGGCTTTAAGCTGGCGTCGCCAGGCTAACGCCTGGTTGGGCCTGGCTTTAAGCTAGCCTCGCCAGGCTAAAGCCTAGTCGAGCTGGCTTTTGCCCGACTTCTCCTTTTCACCGTTCTCGAGCGCACTTTCAACGTTTAAGCATCCCTTTAGCTCTACTTTTATTTTCAATACACCTACATATAAAATAGACTCCACTATGCTTAAATAAAGTATAGTTTAACATTAAAGCATGTAAAACGCAAGGCATATAATGTGCTAAACCATGAATTATAACCACAAATCACTATGTCTTGTGCATAGACAATGACCATAGTTTAACTGAAATATAACGTGACATTGTGTGGAAGTCTCGTGTTTTCATCAGATTCGCTTTTTGCCATGGTCAAATAGAAAGTTTTGACAGAAGTGAAACTAGGAAATGCCATTTACCTTTCAAGTAGAACTTTTGACAGACCTGAATGGATATTAATATAGAGTATGAGTTGAGATGTTCCCATTTAAGATTATATGCATCATGATAGAGATTTCCCATGAAGGGATTTTCGAACATCTCCCACTGATATATCACATGAAAGAAATTTTCGAACACCGGCACATTATGCTAGAGTTTCATTTGTAAAAATTTTGAACTTCATGAGACAAACCTCAGTCAAGTAGAGGTGTTTAGATGATCACTTGGTAAGTTTGAGTGTTTAGTTGACAGCTCATGCCAACTTTAAGTGTCTGTTTATTTATTTTACCTTTCATTTGTTAGCTTAACAAGCCATCTGTGATTGTCATTCACGCGTATAGATTGTCAAACCCGATTGTTCACTTGACATAAATGTGTCAAGTAAGAGTGACTAACTGATCACGAACTAAGTTGAAGTGTCTAATTTACAAATTCTGTCAAGTTTAAGGGGCTAACTAGGTATTTAACCTTGTCAAATTATAGTATTTTGAAGTTACGAGTCATATACCACTATTCAAACTTATTCCAAACTTCAGAACACTCAAAACAACATCGAAACACCAAATCACCCTCGGACTCAAGCTTAAGGATTTCCAAACTTTCGAATTCCGCAACCGATCCAAAAACCTATCAAACCTCATCCGCATGACCTGAAATTTTGCACACACGTCACAAATGACACAACGGAGCTACTCGAATTTACGAAATTCCATTCCGACCCCGATGTCAAGATTTCCACTGCCGACCGAAAAATGCCAAATTTTCAATTTCGTCAATTCAAGCCTAAATCTACCACGGACCTCCAAATTACATTCCGAATATGCTCCTAAGTCCAAAATCACCTGACGGAGCTATCCGAACCATCAGAATTCACATCCGAGAACTTCTACACATAAGTCAACATCCGGTTGACTTTTCCAACTTAAGCTTCCAAATAAGAGACTAAGTGTCTGATTTCACTCCATGATCATTCCGAACACAGAACAACCAACACAATATGATGAAATACAGCAGTACAACACATAAAGAAGTAGTAACGGGGAGAACGATATTAGCTTCAAGGTTTCACGTATTAATTTTGATGATAACAAAACAAAATAACTATTAATCAAAGAATATTTACTTGTGGTAATCTTATTCTTGTACAGGAAAGAAAATATTGGTAAAGATCCAAACAAATATGGGAAAGAGAATATCATGTGAAGAATTCATCAAGGAAGATTATTTTCAGAGATTTAATCTAGAAGGAATAATATTTGAAAGTGAAATTTCAAATATTGAATGACTTACTACAATATCAGAAAAAGAATCTATGGAACTTATGGATGGAAAGCGTTTCAACATCTTGAAAGGAAAGTTGCTAAAATCATGGAGAAGATCTATTATTTTATGGAAGGAAGATACTACATGGAAAAGATACTACAAAACCAAGGAAGAATATATTTTCTATGGAAAGAAAATATATTATGGATGTAGTACAATTTATATTATGGAAAGATATTATTTTCCAAGATCAAGAAAGGAATATTTTTAATATAATAGGAGAAGAATATATTTTCTATGGAAAGAAAATATATTATGGGTATAGTACCATCTATTTTATGGAAAAGAGATTATTTTTCAAGACCTACTAAAGGAATATTGGAGAATTATGGAAGAATGCTTCCTAAAGTTTTGGACAAGATCTACTACGTATGGAATATTCTTACTACAATATTATAGTAAGAAATTATATCTCCAAGATCAAAGGCAGAGAATCACCAAGCTCTTTCAAGGAAGAAAAATTCAATATATACTGGTGCATTTGTTGACAACACTTCAAATGGGAAGATCTCATTTTATGGATACACAATAATATTGTCTACTTCACAAAAAAAGAAATCAAATGAGCTTAAGGCATGGAGTCCAGAATATCAGCAAATTGGAAATATATTTGAGTTCATTAGCAAGACACTTCATCAGGAAGTCACGTTGGTATCTACTCAATCAAAGGAGAAAATCTTTTGATTGAATAAATCAAGGGATCAGCAAAATTAAGCCCAACGTCAGAAGCTATTGAAGATTATAAAAACGAGAGCCTGGGAAAGAAGAAAACACGCAACCTTCTATACAATTGTCTATCCAACTACAAGTTCTTTATTTTACTTTTAACAAGCATTGTAATTCACTTTAGTAGATTTACTGTGTACCCAAAAGAGAGAAGAGAGACAGAAAAATATTGGAGAGGCAGTGTGTCCTAGAGGTTGTGTCATTGTTCGTTTCTTTGGTGAGCGAGTGAAAACCAAAGGGTCGTTGTTGGTGAGCATGTGAAAACCAACCCTGTCAGCGTTGGTGGTGATCGCTGAAAAATCACAAAGGCTGTACTCAATTCAATTTACGAAGAGCTCTAAAAGATAACACTCTTGCAACCCAAGAGGACTGGATTAGGATACCACATTGGTTCCTAACCAGTATAAAATTCCTGGTGTCATTTACTTTATCGCTCTTATATCATATTCTGTTCCTTTACTATTTATTGTGATTAACACTTGTTTAAATCGAAAGGACTAACAGTTCTGTGCAGGCTGTCTCCGTATAAGTCGACTAGGTCTGAAGATTAGTCGACTAGAAATTTAAAAAGGCTACAGTTCACCCCCTGTACTTTCAATTGGTATCAGAGCCGGTCTCACATCTTTATTTTTTTTGCTTAACAGCAAGTAAGAAAAGATCCATGGCAGGTCATCAAATTATTGGAACCATAATTCAAGAGGGATACTCAACAAGAAGGCCACCGTACTTCAATAGTCAATACTATAGCCATTGGAAAGAAAGAATGAAGGCTTATGTCCAATCAATAGATTATCGAGCCTTAAGGCTGTATTGTGGTTCGGGCCCGGCCCGGGACCGCATGCCAAACGGGCCGATTCAAGCGGGCCGGTCTCTAATGGTGCATAAGCCCGCCGCGGGCCGGTTCAACCCAAATAGCCCGTGAGCCCGGGTCCGGCAGGCGGGCCTGGGCCGGTTCAACCAGGCCAAATGGGCCCCAATGACAATTTTTTTTAAAAAAATGACCAACGGTCAGATTTTTAAAATCTAGCCGTTGGCCATCAAAATTTAACCATTTGGCACTTTAAAAAATAGTCATTTGGCCCCCAAACTTTGTTTTACCCCAAACATTTTATAATTACACTTTTTACCAATTCTCAGCTATAAATACCCCATCCATTCTTTCATTTTTACTCACAAATTCATCAATTTCTCTCTAATTTTCTTCTATAATTGCTTACTTTATTATTGCAATTTCGTGAAAAATTGTGAATTTGGTGAATTGAAGTATTCAAGTCTTCAACGATATTCAATTTTCAAGAAGTTGTTCGTCAATTCGCTGAACTCGTTCCAACTCTTAAGTTTTAATATTATAGTTTTGTTAGTTTTATTTAGTATAATTATAATTAATATGCAATTTCCTTTGATTTTTTTTGGTGGTAACGGTAAGGGAAAATCCAAAATTGGTGAATCTAGTAGCCAAGCTACTACTCTTCCCCCGGCTCCCCGACCCAGACCTGTTAATCGTCTTCCTCCACCTGTTATTCTTGATAGTGATAACCCTTGTTTTCAATTTTTCGATAGTCAATTTTGCCATGATGTTGCACCAGGTCAACAATTAAATGAAGAAGTTATGAATGCTCTTTATCCTAATGAAACTATCTTTGAAAATGATGATTTAGATGAAACGCAATCGGATTTAGATGATACACCTACTAGTCCTGTTAATAACCCAAATGATGCCCCGCCTGACCCTCCTGTAGTAACCCCTACTTTTAATAGGCAACCTGCTAAACGGCCTGAAAAATCTCTTGTTTGGCACTTTTTTACTCAACTAAGAGAACAAAATAAGGCTAAGTGTAAAACTTGAGGGTCTCAACTAGTTCATAAATTTACTGGAGACCGTAGCGGTACGAGTAGTTTGACTAGACACATATTGAAACACCCTAGAGATAAAGCTAGATTTTACAAATGAAAGCTGCGCAAGAGGGGACAAGTGTAGTGTCACGACCCGGATTTCCCACCCTCGGGAGTCGTGATGGCGCTTACTAGTAAAAGCTAGGAAAGCCAACCAATTGAACTATCTACCTTATTTCCATTTTTAATCTGATAACGGTTAATAGCCAATAATTAGATAGCAGTAGAATTGAATAAGCAGAAGACTGCATTGTAAAGATTTAATAATACTGCTAATACCAATCCATAACAAATCTACCCAAGACTGGTGTCACAACTTCACAGACTGTCTAGGAGTACTACAAATAAAGGCCTGAAAGAAAGAAATACAACATTGTCTCTGAAAATACATGAAAGAAATAGGAATAGTAGATAGAAGGAGACGTCAAGGCCTACGGATGCCTGCAAGACTACCTCGGATCGCCTGATGAACAAGAAACAACAATCTCACTGCGGTCCGAAGTCTACCGCACTGGGATCTGTACACAAAAATGTACAGAAGTGTAGTATCAGCACAACCGACCCCATGTGCTGGTAAGTGCCTAGCCTAACCTCGGCGAAGTAGTGACGAGGCTAAGACCATACTACCAAATAAACCTGTGCAAGATAGCGTACAAAAATAATAGGAAGCACATCACAATGATGGCAACAATGATCAACCAGGGATATAAATAGCAGGCGACAAGAACACCATAAATGCTTCTCAACAAATAATAAATACAAGTGCAATCAATTAATTAAGTCCTTCAAATATAAATCTTTCGCCTATAAATCCTTCAAGTAATAATCTCTAAGATAATATGTTTTTCAATAAATATATTTCGAATATATTTCCTTCAAATAAATATCTTTCAGATAAGCATCTTTCGAATATAATTCGTTCGAGTAAAGGTCACCTTGTGACACCTCATTTCATAATCATAAATAATATAGGTCTCGCCCATTTTTATATTTTCACGGCACCTCGTGCCCATATTTATGTCACAACCGCACGGACAACTCATGTGCCATTAAATAAAACTATAATATTTTCCCCGGCACCTTGTGCCCACATATTTCTGTCTCACATTGCATAACAATATTCTTATGTTACTCAGCTCATAGGTTCCATAACCCAATACAATTAAGAATGTTCAAGGAGCCTCCTTCACTTAACATAAAGTAGAGTACAACTTCCAACCCAGTTAGGAAATCAACAAGAAAAGCTGAAGTTATTTTTAGAAATCATTTGATAAAGAAAATGCCATTTTCAATTAAAGTACAATATTGAAGGAATAATTACCTTTAATACGAGAAATTAATAAATTAAAACATAGTAGAAATTCCTTTTTAAGTAAAGTACAACCTCAAACGGTTTAAGGAAACTTTAGTTGAGAAATCAATTGAGTTAAAAATGTAACAATTCTTGAAATTTGAAGTATTGAACATATTAAAAAAATAAGGCGAGGTATTGTAAACACTATGGATTCCAACACAAAGGATCACAACAGTAAAGGGATCTAAATAGTTAATACACTTGAATTGTTAATAATAAGTAAACACAGCAAACAGAAAGTGCACGGCATCACCCTTCGTGCTTTAACACTCTCTCACCAAAACAATACACGACATCACCCTTCGTGCTTTAACACTCTCTCACCAAAACAATACACGGCATCACCCTTCGTGCTTTAACACTCTCTCACCAAAACAATACACGGCATCACCCTTCGTGCTTTACACTCTTCCTCACCCAAGCAACAAACACAAGGCAAATAGGGTAAGGGAATCTATAACATCGAAATTAAATCAAGTAATAATGGAAAATCAGTAAATAAACGTACAGGACAACATAACTCAGTTAGAATCAGGAAAAATCAAGGACAAGTGCACGACATCACCCTTCGTGCTTTTACTCTCGTCCTCACCATAAGAATCAATATAAACTGCACGACATCACCCTTCGTGCTTTACACTCTTCCTCACCATAAAATCAATATAATCGGCACGGAATTGTACATCATGCGGCACAGCATCACCCTTCATGCTTTACACTCTTCCTCACAAAATCATATACGGCATCACCCTTCGTGCTTTAACACTCTTCCTCACCCAAACAACAATCACAAGAAATAAGGGCAAGGAAATAAATGAAATCACAATAAAATCCCGGTAAGGGAACAATAGTACAACAATCAAATCCCAGCAAGGGAAACAACATCAAAACAATAACATCCCGGCAAGGGAAATAACATCAAAACAATAATACTTCCACAAGTCATATTCCTCAATAGAAATTATCATATAGAGTATATACACTACGAAACGGAGTCAGATTAATCAAAGTATAAGACTCACGGGCATGCTTGACACCAACGTATAGATACTCGTCACCATGCCTATACGTCGTACTCAACAAATAACACATAACAGATAGGACACAACTCCTAATCCCTCAAGTTAAGGTTAGACCAAACACTTACCTCGCTTTGCAACCAATTCTAAATTCCAACAAGCCTTTGCCTCGCGAATTCGTGCCCGAAATTCTCAAATCTAGTCATAAACAATTCGATTCAGTCAATAAAAATTATAGGAATTAATTCCATATGAAATTCTACATTTTCCATTAAAAATTCTATATTTTCCATTAAAAATCCAAAATTGCCCTAAAAATTTGCCCGTGGGGCCCACGTCTTGGAACCCAACAAAAATTACGGAATATGAAACCTCATCCAGCCACGAGTCTAACCATACCAAAATTACTAAATTTCGATAACATTTCGACCCTCAAATCCTTAAATCTATCCAAGAGAGTTTTCAAACTCTTCCAACTAAATTCATAGATTTAATACCAAAACTAGTAATAGATTCGGGTAATCTAACCAAAATTAAGTTAAGAACACTTACCCCGTTGTTTTCTCTGAAAATCTCCCAAAAATCGCCTCTTCCCGAGCTCCAATTTGACAAAAATGGAAAATGGAACAAAGTCCCATTTTCAGAAATAAACATTCTGTCCAGAATTCGGGGGTTACTGTTCACGCGTTTTTACAGTTCACGGTACTGTTCACGGGGTATTGTACACTGTACTGTTCATGAGGTATTGTACACGGTACTGTCCATGGGGTACTATACGCTGTACTGTTCACATGCTATAAAAGAAAATTCAGCAGCCTTTTTATATCCGTTAACCTTCCGAAATCCACCCGAGACCCTCGGGACCTCAACAAAATATACCAACAAGTCCTAAAACATAATACAGACTTAGTCGAAATCTCAAATCGCATCAAACAATGCTAAAATCGTGAATCACACCCTCATTCAAGCCTAATGAAACTAAGAACATCAAACTTCTATATTCGATGCAAAAACCTATCAAATCAAGTCCGATTGACTTCCAATTTTGCACACAAGTCATAAATGATATAACAAAGCTAGGAAAATTTTTAGAACTAGATTCCGACCCCGGTATCAAAAAGTCAACTCTCTGGTCAAACCTAAGAAATCTTCAACTTTAGATTTCTAGATTCCGTTAAATGGCGATAATTTAATCTAGGGACCTCCAAATTCAATTTCGAGCATATGACCAAGTCCCAAATCACGATACGGAACTACCGGAATGGTCAAAACTTTATCCAGGTTCGTTTGCTCAAAATATTGACCGAAGTCAACTTAGTTGAGTTTTAAAGCTCTAGTTCACAATTTAAACTATTTTTCACATAAAACCCTTCCGGAAAATTATACAGACTGCGCACACAAGTCGAGGAATTATTGATACCACTTTTTAAGGTCTTAAAAATTCCTAGATGATTATTTAATTTAAAGATGACATTTTGGGTCATCACATGTAGATACTACGGTTAACCCTAGTACAGGTTCAAATCTAGTTCAACCGGGAATTAACACTGTTACCAGTGGTATTTTATATTATGATACAAATAAAGATAGTGAAGAATTGGAAAAAATGGTTACTGTTATGTGCTTACCCTATAGTTTTCCTTCTAATCCTCATTTTGTGCATTATATTAGAAGAGTTTTTAATCCTACTTATAAAGGATGACCTCGGGCAACCGTAAAGAGCGATATTTATAAATATAAACATGAATATGAAAAATATTTGAGCTATTTATTTACTCATATAGATTGTCGCATTGCTATTACTACTGATATTGGTAGAAGTGGTAATGACTGTGATTATCTAACTGTTACAAGTCATTGGATAGATGAGGAGTGGATAATGCAAAAACGCATTATTGCTTATAGAATAATTAATTCACGCCACACAGGTAAGTTTATTGCTAATACAGTTGCAAATATTTGTAGATGTTTTTGCATTAGAGATAAAATTATGTCGGTTTCATTGGATAATGCTTCTAGTAATACTAACGCTATAGGCTTGCTTAGAACTACACTAAATCCTGCATTTAGTAATATTTTTCATGTTATATGTATTTGTCATATTTACCATTTAATCATCGGTGTTGGTATGGAAGTTTTAAATGTAGAAATTGAAAAGGTTAAAATGGCTCTTAATTGACTTTTTTATTCAAACCGTAGAAGTAGACTTAAAGACTATTTTAAAAAATGTGATGAATTTGGCCTTAGAGAAAGAAAGGTTCCTAAACCTTGTCCAACTAGATGGAATTACATGTATGAAAGTTTAGTTGTTGCATATGAATATAGGAACCCAATAAGCGCAACGTATAATGCTCGTGTAGGTGATGGTGATGATGATGATGATGAGCACCTTACAAATCAAGATTGGAGTAATGTTAAAATGCTTGTAGACTTTTTAGAACAATTTCATATTGCTACAAATGAATTATCTGGCCAATATTATCCTACTATTTCTAACTGTTTAGTTTATATTGCAGCACTTGTAGATTTATTTACTCAATTTTCAGAGGGTGGAGTAATTTATCAAGAATCTATTAATTCTATGAAAGCTAAGTATCCTACAATGAAATTAGGAGGTCCTCACTTTTGGTATTCAAAAATTTATAACGCTTTATCACTTTCAGCTGAGGAATTTGCTACACTTGGAGATGCAAAAGCCTCAATTAAAATAAATGCTCAAACAATTTGTAATGCTTATCAACTTGCCTTAGATCAAGCTAGACCAAATGTTCCAACTCCTACTTTGTCTAGTTCGCAAACATCTAAAAGGACTGCGGGCCTAAAAGCCCTTAGTTCTTAGACGGAGTTCAGGGATTCTTATATATAAGGCAATACATACTATACATACTATATATACTATATATATTTATATAGCTATATATAAGCAATTTATACTAGTATATACATATATAGTTTACAAGAAAGTGCCTTAGATAAAAAAAAATTAAAAAAAATAGCCCGAAACGAACAAAGCCCGTTAGGCCCGTTTAGGCCTGCGGGCCCGGCCCATTTAGCCTGGGACCATGTGGGCTTAGGAGCACCGTATCTCTAATACATATAAACTATATATATATACATACATACATATATATAAGGCAATATATATTACATAAGGCAATATATAATTATATATACACACAATACACCCTTATATATACATATTATACATACTATATATACTATATATATTTATATAGCTATATATAAGCAATTTATACTAGTATATACATATATAGTTTACAAGAAAGTGCCTTAGATAAAAAAAATAAAAAGATAGCCCGAAACAAAAAAGCCCGTTAGGCCCGCGGGCCCGACCCATTTAGCCCAGGACCATGTGGGCTTAGGACTACCGTGGGCCGGTTCCACACATTGGGACCGTGAAGCCCGAGACCGTTTGACCCTGGACCGCCTCAGCCCGGCCCGCCTCAAGTCCAGGTCTGTTTGGCCCGGGCCTGGACCACAATACAGCCTTATCGAGCCTGGCTAGTTATTCAGAATGGACCAAGACTTATCCCGATCAACAGTGATGGAAAGAAGCTTGTAAAAAGGGCATCCATATTTGACTACACAAAAGAACAGTTGGATATTATACAAACAAATGCTAGAGCAATCAACATGCTCTATTGTGCGATTAGTGAAGAAGAATATAAGAGAATATCCACCCACGTCAACTCTTGAAGAACCTGAAAATGGTGAAGATCGAGAAGACTTGGCTGTGATACCCGGGACGAGAAAAAGGAAGAGTAGAAAGAAACAGAATAGAAAATCTCAATCCATCCAGAATCATCAAAAGAATCAGAAGAATGAGGTTCAACAACAAGAGAACATATGCTGCTACAAATGTGGTAAACCTGGACATTTGAAATTAAAACGTCCCAACATCAAGAAGAAAAATCATAGAATCTCAACTTGGAGCGACGAGGATGATCAAGAAGAAATGACAAACATATGTCTCAAGAAAAAAGAAGAAACTGATGAGGCGTGCTTTAATGCTATTCTGGATTGTGATCTCAAGAAAAATAATCACAAATCTTGGAGAGACGAGGATGAATATGAAGAAAAAACAATCACGAAAGAATGGAGAATCAATGTTTCATGGCAATGGGAGAAATTAACAAGGTATGCCCCACTCCTATTACGTATTGCGATAAATATGATGAATTGCAGGATGATATCGAATTTGTTCTCAATGGCTATAAGAAAGTTCTAAATGAATATAATAAGTTGAGGAAGGAGAAAAAGAATTGGGAGATCCAACTTGAAGAATATAAGAAGTTGACGCATGAGAACAAAGATTGGGAGATCCAACTTGAAGAATATAACAAGTTGAGAAATGAAAAGAATGAGTGGGATACTCAGCTTAAAGAATATCTGGTGGAGAACAACTTACTACAAGAAGAAAATTTTGAGCTTCACAAACAAATAAGCAGCTTGCACAAATCCTCCAGCCACTACTTTGATCGATCAAAGTCGTCTCCTTGGCTTAACAACTATAAGTCGACTGAAAAGGGATTTACTGGTAAACATCCTACTCTGAACAAGTTGACTGAGGAAAGCTCCAAGTCAACTAATAAGGCAGTTGCAGGTAAACACTCTTATTCTCATATTACATGCCACTATTGTGGTAATTCTGTACATAAAGTATTTGCATGTAATTAGCCAAAAGTTATGTTAGATCAAAATATGTTTGGAGACCAAAACAGTTACATGCATCTCGAATTATTCAATCTACTAACCATGAAGGACCCAAAAAGATTTAGGTACCAAAAATAAATTAATCTGTTTTGCAGGAATTCTGAGTCCAGCCATAAAAAGGGATAAATGAAATTTGCATAATTGCTGGTCAAGGCACATGCTTAAAAATGCTTCAATGTTCATACATACTCTACAAATGATGAAGGAACTATTACATGTGATGGTAAAGCTTAAGTGATTGGTATCACTAAAGGTTATTCAAATTCCTTCGGATGCTTAATAAGGTGATACGTATCCAGTAACATTTTTTTGTACAACTACATATTGCTTGAGTCGACTAGCTGCAACATACTACTATTATGTTTGGTGTTAATATTATCCGTGACTTAGAGATTTGAATAAGAACGAATATCTTGCATGAACCATGCCATTTGTATAAGCATTATAAGCAAATATGCATGCATGTATTCCTTTCATGTAGTTGTGAGCTTAAAATAACTTGTGAAGAGAATTACTTCTTATATTCATTCTTTTAGTGGAAGTTTGAATATTTCTTTCATTTTTGAGAAGATTGTTTAACCTTGATGCCTCGGTAACTTGTGCACATAAGGAGATACTCGACCATTCCTAAGACTCAAATGCTTGGAAGGTACATGTATATGTTTCTATTGATGTTTATCTATACTTTTGCTTAGGTTATATTCCTTAATAAGAAAATGATGATTATAGATGCAAGTTAAAGTATTTGTTCGATAATATCTTTGTCATACATGATTCTTCTCTTATTTAGTTTGGTGCCTGAATTGAATGCAGACATGAAAAGAAAGCATCATTTTTGCATAAATTGTCATCATTGGCTTATATGTGCTTTAATATTTACATTGGATCTTATCTTGAATGAAATTATGTCTGAGCTATGGGAAGGAAGAAAAATCAATTTTTTTGGTTATCTTATTTCCTTTGGTTGCAACTGTCTTGGATGGAGAATTACAGTGGATAGCTTGAAATAAATTGCTAGTGACACATCTATACTAGTTGAACTAGACAGTCATGAAGAAGCATTAAACGATGAATGCTGGATTCTAGTAATACAAGATTTGTTGAGCGAAGCTGAAAGAATCAACAGTATGAAAATCCAGTACCAAGCAAATGAGCTGCAATCATGGATATCTAAAGCGGATAAGACTGGTAAGGTCGTAAAAGTTATTTGTAGCCCAAGGTTTCACAACAAGAAGGTCTGTTTCTTCCTTGAAAGTTTTTTTATAATATCATTTTTTATGTGCTTATTACAAAGTTTGTAAAGTATTTTTATGGATATTAAAATATTCTTTAAATGGTTTGAAAACTGCATAACATTATTCTCTAGCCTCTCTCTGGAATTGAGAGTTTTTTTAATCACTTTCATGTGACTAAGACCAGTTACCATTTGAAATAAATTCATATTTATGTCACGACCAGGATTTTCCACCATCGAGAGTCGTGATGGCGCCTACTATTGTAGCTAGGCCAGCCAAGTATTAATACATTGCTGATAACATTTGCAACAATATAAATAAAACGAGACAATTAAATAAAAGCGGAAGTCTTTAAACTTAGATAACTGAAATCAAATGTGGAAGTCTAAATACATCTCTACCCAGAGTCTGGTGTCACTAACTCACGAACTACTAGAGAGTACTGTCACACCTCCTTTTTCCGCCCCCGCGAGGGGCGTAGAGAGTTTTTTCCAATTAAAGGACAATCGAAATGAGATTTATTTATTTATTTCAGAGTCGCCACTTGGGAGATTTAGGGTGTCCCAAGTCACCAATTTAATCCCGAATCGAGGAAAAGAATGACTCCATATTACAGTCCGCGTACCAGAAATCCGGATAAGGAATTCTGTTAACCCGGGAGAAGGTGTTAGGCATTCCCGAGTTCCGTGGTTCTAGCACGGTCGCTCAACCTGTCATATTCGGCTTGATTATCTGATTTTATACAAATATGAACTTATGTGCAAATTTTATCTTTTTACCGCTTTCATAATTATTATTATTATTTTTACAAGGAATTGCAACATTGTGAAAATCTATCTCAAACCGCTGTCACACCTCCTTTTTCCATACCCGAGAGGGTACAAGGGAGTTTTTTCCAATTAAAGGACAATCGAAACGGGATTGGTTTGTTTATTTCAGAGTCGCCACTTGGGAGTTTTAGGGTGTCCTAAGTCACCAATTTTAATCCCGAATCGAGGAAAAGAATGACTCCATATTACAGTCTGCGTACCAGAAATCCGGATAAGGAATTCTGTTAACCCGGGAGAAGGTGTTAGGCATTCCCGAATTCCGTGGTTCTAGCACGGTCGCTCAACTGTTATATTCGGCTTGATTATCTGATTTTATATAAATATGAACTTATGTGCAAATTTTAACTTTTTACCGCTTTCATAATTGTTATTATTATTTTCTACAAGGAATTGCAACGTTGTGAAAATATATCCCGAACCGCGTTACAATCAATGTACCCGTGGTCGTCGACATATTTTGACTCTATTGAGATTTGGATTTGGGTCACATCAATGTGCACCCGTGTTTAAGAAGGTTAAATTATTAAAGGTGCGCCTAAAGCAACTAGCGTATTGTTATTTTGGGAAGGCCGTAAAATTCGCTAAACGGCCTGTCCCGAATTCTAAGTATTTTAATATATACATTTAGAGGGCCCCGCAGCTTGTGCATTTTTGTTTGTCGAGGCTCGTCTCATTTTTATTTAAAAGGATAAACCTACAATGACTATATTTTCCTATTAAGTTCGTCTCTAAAATAAAAGAAAATCTCTTAATTAATTACATGCTAAAAACGTAACTTATTAATTATTAATTTACGGCTAATGCGAATGGAAAATTGCGACCGAGTTTGTACAAAGAAAAACTGCTTTCATTCTATATTCTATTATTCAATAATACTAAAACGTGAGATTGACACACCATAATATCAAAACAGATTAACTATTCTTTGATTAATTTAAACTAACATTATTAGATGAAGAAGTTATACATATGTGACATCGTTACTAATTTAATCAATCAACTACATTTTTATACAAAGAAAAGAAAATTATATTCAACCACAAATCTAAACAGGAGGAATTCAACAGGAACAAAGCCTGATTAATATTTCATTTTTGCTTCAAGCCGAGATTGTACAAATGTGTACCTGGAAACAGCAGTACAAGAACAAAAGAAGGAGAAGTCAGCAGCAGTAATAACACAGCAACAACAGATTCAGCAACACCGCAAACCAGTACAGTAGGAATAGCAGAAAACCCAGGAGACTATAAACGACTCCAAGTATAGAGAAGAAGTAAAAGGTAGGAAGGTTCTGACTATTTCAGATCTTAAGCGAGGCAATGAAGCAGTAACTATTCTTTTTCAACTTCAAAACTCTCCAAAATGAATTCTGCCCATGTATATTCAGTGTATCCAGAATGTATATCGGGTGTATACTTCTCTCTACGCCCCCTCTTTTTTTCTTCTCTCTATCTAGTTTTTCCTCTTTTTTTCCCCCTCTTCTTCCTAAATTTTCTCTTCTATTTATAGCAAAATTTTCGAAATTTTCAGATTTGTTTTTTATTATTTTATTATTTTTTTAATTAAAAGAAATCCCACTTACAAATTGCTTTTATTTTTTTAGAAAAAGAAATCCCACCTTTATTTACTTTTATTTTTATAATTCCAACTTTAATTACTTTATCTTATTTAAAATCCCACTTTTTATTTTTTTAAAAGTGAATCTCACTTTATTTAACTTTTCTTTAAAAAACAAACCACTATCTTTTCTTTTTCTTTTAAAAATGCTACTTTCAGTTACTTTAAATTTTTTAAATTTTCAGATACCTTTATATTTATTTTTAATTCCAACCTTCTTTTACTTTTAAATTTTTTAAAACTTTTTTATTTTTTTTTAAAATCATTCCCGAAATTATTATATATATATTTTTTAAAAATAAAAATAAAAAAATAAAATAAAATATTTTCGGATTTTTTTATATATAAAAAAAACAAAAAATAAAACTATTAATAGTGATAATTCACCTTTTATTTTTTATTTTTTTGGTTTTGTTTTGTGTTGGACAAAATGAAGAAGGGGTGTTGGGTTAATGGAGCGGACCGGGTCGACCCGGTTTGAAACGGACCGGGTCATGGGGAAAGTTGGGCAATTATTTGGGCCTGTGGTTTGAAATTGAAGAAGTGGCCCAATCCGATTTTTCTTTGTATTTTTGTTCTCTTTTCTTCTTTTATTTTTCTAAAACTAAATTATAAAAGTACTTAAATTATTATTAAGAACTAAATTAAGTTATAAAAGCGCAAATTAACTTCCAATAACAATTAACGCACAATTAAGTAATAATTAAGCATAAAATTGTTCATTTGGACATTAAATGCTAAAAATGCAAAAGATGCCTATTTTTGTAATTTTTAATTTTTGTAAACAAATTTAATTACTAACAATTGTAGAATTAAATCCTACATGCAAAATGCGACATATTTTGTATTTTTTATTAATTTAACAAATAAACATGCATAGACAAACATACAAATAGTTACACAAAATATCACAAAAATTGCACACCAAGAAAAATTATTTTATTTTTGAATTTTTGGGAGTAATTCTCATATAGGGCAAAAATCACGTGCTTACAATCATCATCGTGATGTAAGCGACTGAGGAAAAAATAAAGCGAGCGATTTTTGCCCATCCGAGTACTCCGTGTGAAGCATTTTTTTTGAAAAAGATTTGACCGAACCTTTGCTTCAAAGGTTTCCTACATATCCTGGGCTAAACAGGAATCAAGTCAATGTAGTTCGGGAAGTTTTTGGTAGCTGGGACTACCGTGGGACTGCGATGTTACTGCTGTTGCATGCTGTTATCACTGCTTACCGATCTCCTTGTTACACCATGCTTAAAAGAAAACAAGAAGCTAGGCTAGACTAAAATTTGTTCTTGTTGCCTTGCTTTCTTGTCGGCTTGTGTTTCCTTCGGTGCTTTTCTTCCTTGAATTTTGGAATGATATTGGCCCTTTGCTTTTCTGAATACCAGTTTTCATCATTTTGCTCGGTCCGCTGGGGACATGGCTTTCTTCATCAAGCTTTTCGGCGGTTCCTCTGGTGGGTACGGCTTTCTTCATCAGACTTGTTATGCTGGGCATGATTTAATGTTCACCAGCTGCTTCTTTCAAGACGCGTCCTTTCTTCCTTTTGACTCATGTGCCTGAATTTGTGTTGGGACATCTTGTTGCAACCTTCTGTTTCCCGGTGCTGGAGATTTTTATTGTTTCCTGCTGGGGATTCTTGTTGTAACCCTCTATTTTATTGTTTTCTGACTTGATCTTGAAATGTATGCCTCTATTATATGGGCGGGCTCCCAACTTCAACGCTTGTAATGAAAAAGACTGAATGTATTCCCGCATTATACTGGTGGGCGACCTAGAACATGAATGTATTCCCGCATTTTACTGGTGGGTGACCTAGAACAGAATGTATTCCCGCATTTTACTGGTGGGCGACCTAGAACAGAAAGAAAGGACAGAAATGTATGCCTCTGTTATATGGGCGGGCTCCCAACTTCAATACTAACCTAGGAGGAAATGTCTCTCCTATGGGTAAAACTAAACTTAGGAGGAAATATCTCTCCTATGGATAAAATAAACTTTAGGAGGAAATGCATCTCCTGTGGGTAAAACTAAACTTTAGGAGGAAATGTGTCTCCTATGGGTAAAACTAAACTTAGGAGGAAATGCATCTCCTATGGGTAAAACTAAACTTAGGAGGAAATGCGTCTCCTATGGGTAAAACTAAACTTCGGAGGAAATGCGTCTCCTATGGGTAAAAGTAAACTTAGGAGGAAATGCATCTCCTATGGGTAAAACTAAACTTTGGAGGAAATGCGTCTCCTATGGGTAAAAGTAAACTTAGGAGGAAATGCATCTCCTATGGGTAAAATGAACTTAGGAGGAAATGCATCTCCTATTGGTAAAGGCGTGGAATGTATTCCCTTGTTATACAGGTGGGCGCCTAAAATATGAAATGGACAGACAAAAAGTATTCCTCTCGTTATACAGGTGGGCGCCTGGCTTCAACAACAATTTAGAAAATAAAATCCTATTCGAGGGCGGATGAACCCAAAATATCCTATTCGAGGGCGGATGAACCCAAAATATCCTATTCGAGGGCGGATGAACCCAAAATATCCTATTCGAGGGCGGATGAACCCAAAATATCCTATTCGAGGGCGGATGAACCCAAAATATCCTATTCGAGGGCGGATGAACCCAAAATATCCTATTCGAGGGCGGATGAACCCAAAATATCCTAGTCGAGGGCGGATGAACCCAAAATACCCTAGTCGAGGGCGGATGAACCCAAAATACCCTAGTTCGAGGGCGGATGAACCCAAAATATCCTATTCGAGGGCGGATGAACCCAAAATATCCTATTCGAGGGCGGATGAACCCAAAATATCCTATTCGAGGGCGGATGAACCCAAAATATCCTATTCGAGGGCGGATGAACCCAAAATATCCTACTCGAGGGCGGATGAACCCAAAATATCCTATTCGAGGGCGGATGAACCCAAAATATCCTATTCGAGGGCGGATGAACCCAAAATACCCTAGTCGAGGGCGGATGAACCCAAAATATCCTATTCGAGGGCGGATGAACCCAAAATATCCTATTCGAGGGCGGATGAACCCAAAATATCCTATTCGAGGGCGGATGAACCCAAAATATCCTATTCGAGGGCGGATGAACCCAAAATATCCTATTCGAGGGCGGATGAACCCAAAATATCCTATTCGAGGGCGGATGAACCCAAAATATCCTATTCGAGGGCGGATGAACCCAAAATATCCTATTCGAGGGCGGATGAACCCAAAATATCCTATTCGAGGGCGGATGAACCCAAAATATCCTATTCGAGGGCGGATGAACCCAAAATATCCTATTCGAGGGCGGATGAACCCAAAATATCCTATTCGAGGGCGGATGAACCCAGAATATCCTATTCGAGGGCGGATGAACCCAGAATATCCTATTCGAGGGCGGATGAACCCAGAATATCCTATTCGAGGGCGGATGAACCCAGAATATCCTATTCGAGGGCGGATGAACCCAGAATATCCTATTCGAGGGCGGATGAACCCAGAATATCCTATTCGAGGGCTGATGAACCCATAATATCCTATTCGAGGGCGGATGAACCCAGAATATCCTATTCTAGGGCGGATGAACCCATCTTCAAAAACTTGGAATTGTCTTACCTCCGACTGTCTTTCTTAGAATCGTGTTGTCTTGCTATCTCTTAAAGCTTGAATTGATTTCCTCGTTCCTTCGAGAAAATTTTCAACAAATGGCAGAAAATTTTCTGCCCCAATGTTGGTGCTTTTCCTTGTGGCATGTTTTTTCGCCATTAACAAGATTTCCTTTTCCTGCTTCAAATCAAAGAAAATTTGTTAGTTTTAACACATGGTGAGTGGTCGTGCCACTCCTGGTGGGGATGGTTTTTCCCTTTCCCTCTTCCCCGCTCTGTGCTTCATTACGCTATCAAAACTTGCTGGGGATGAATTTTCCTTTTCTTCCTTCCCCACTCTGTGTTTGCGACCAACTTCTTTTCACTTTATCGCCTTATCTTTGGCCTATTGTATTCGCCTTTTGCTTTGCATCATTTTGGCAACTGGTAGTAAACTCTGAAAATCCTTTTCAAAAACAAACTGTTGGGGAGGTAAAATCTTTAAACCAAGAAATGGAAAAGTGAAGAATTTCAAAAATAAAAAAAAAAGAAGTTTTTCTGAACAAAATGTTGGGGAAAAGGAAAGAAAAGAAATTATCTGAATGATATAACTGATCCCAACGATCATGTCACGCATTCCGGATTAATCAACCCAGTCTATTTGTATCAATCAACCCTTCGGACGGCCTCATGTTGCTGGGGATAAACAGGCACTCAACTCTTTGCCAAATGTGGATCCTTCCCGCCAATCTTGTCTTGTCGCCTCATAGTGCCCTTCGAGGGGTTTTCACTAATAAGACTCTCTCATTTCTCTCAACTCCTGTCGCCTTATGGTGCCTTTGAAGGTTTTCACCGATAAGACTCTCTCATTTTATTTTATTTTTCAGCTGGGGATTGGAGTGCTGCCGATATGACTCTCTCTGTTGGGGGATTCTTTCGGCTATCAATTCATTTCCAGCTTATGATCTTCTTCTTTGCTGGGGATCAGAGTGTTATTCCCGACTTCCATTTGCATTGACTTAGCACTTCTCAGTTACTGATCGGGAGGTCTTTTTTGGACATCAATAGGGGTTTTTGTGTATGGCTGAAAGGAGAAAGGGTATCCAAAGTTCAAAAATAATTTTTAGGGGTAAGATAGTACAACTCTTGGAATCAAACTTTCTTGCCAAAATTACAAGCGCCAACTTCTGCCCCAGTTTTTCTTGCTTGGGGATTTTTATTTTGTCACACTATGTTATCTTATGCACACTATGACCGAGCCGTGAGGCGCCTACGTATCCTCTTCGAGGAATCAGGTCAAACGTAGTTCCCAATTCCTTTGTTTTTTTTTGTGTGTGACTTTTCTTTTGTTCTTATTATCATTACTTTTTTTTTCCTTTCATTTTCATTACTGATTCCAAAAGAGGGGTATGAAAGAATAAATAAGGCTCAAAAGGGGAAGCAAAGGTTAAAGTGTTTGGATAGAAGAAAGAATTGCCTCCGTCATTTAATTCTCTGATAAATACTAAATACAAACAAACAACAATTACAATCATACATAATATCTCTTAACTGCGTCAGAATTGATAGCCATGTCGACGCATTTCCCTTAGATATTTGTTGATCACAAAGCGTCATTGGGCTTGCTCTGTTTAGATTGCAATAATCAACACACACCCGGATTTTCCATCTCCTTTTTTTTTACACTGGCACCACATTAGCCAACCAATCAGGATATCGAGCGACCCGAATAACCTTAGCGTTCAGCTGTTTGGCTACTTCTTCCTTAATCTTCACACTTACGTCGGTTTTGGACTTCCTCAATTTTGCTTGACGGGGTGAAATGCTGGGTCAGTGGGCAATTTTTGAACCACTAAATTGGTGCTTCAACCCAGCATGTCGTCGTATGACCATGCAAAATGTTTTGAATTCAGTAAGTGCTTTGATTAGTTCTTCCCTGATGTTTGGTTCCATATGGACGCTTATCTTAGCTTCCCTGATGTCATCCGCATCCCCTAGATTGACAGCTTCCGTGTCAGTTGGGCTCTTTTTTCAAATTGGCTCAACTCTCTGTTAATTTCTTCGAAGGCTTCATCCTTATCGTATTCCGACTTATCATCACAATCTTGTACTATAAGTTCGAAATCAAATTGATTTTTTAGACTAGGTTGAAGATCCGTCGTGCATGCCATGTCATTAGAACCAGTATAAAGAGAACTGTTCAGAAGAGAAAAATAAGAAGAAAAATTAAAACAAAATAAGGAATGAGAAAAAAAACTTTCACTTTATTAAAATACGGGATAGCAAGGTTTCACACTTTGGCGAGCACAAGAAAAATCTGGATTACAACCCTGGAATAATCCAGACAACAAAAAAGAAAATCAGAGCTCACTACCAAGACTCCCTTCGTATAGGAAGAGGAGTAGCCGTTCAATTGTTGATTTTTGCTTTCAACCCCACAAACTGCACATCTGCCTCGTTGGACCCTTTTCCAACACCATAACTGGCTTGTCATCCACCTTTTCCAACTATACCACCGCTTTTCCACTGGTTAACATTTCTTTTGAACCGACACGGATCATCATCACTGTTTGTGAGGGTTTCTTTAGCTCCCCTCCTTCGTGAACTAGCTCAATCATGTGGGTTTCAAGGTGTGCCGGCAACGGGTTCTGATTGATGTTGGGCGCCTCTGGTGTCTGAACCTCAATCTTGTTGGTGTCAATAAGATTTTGTACTGCATGTTTCAACTTCCAACACTTCTCGATATCATGTCCGGGAGCCCCCGAACAATACTCACAGCTTACCGAGTGGTCCATATTTTTGGGAAGGGGATTTGGCAATCTGGGCTCAACAGGACTCAACAAGCCTAACTGCCTTAATTTGTGGAACACGGCAGTATAGGTTTCTCCCAACTCAGTGAATGTTCTTTGTATTCTTTCATTTCTGAAAGCCTGATTTCCCCGGAAACCTTCCCCTTGAGGGTTCCTGTAAGCTCTTGGCGGTGGATAGGTGTTTTGCGATGGTGTATGTGTGTTATGGGGAGCCGGCGCGCGCCATTGCGGGCGAACCGGAGGCTGAGTGTATGTTTGGGCTTGGTGCACGGAGAAGTGTGGTTCTTGAGGTGGATAGTAGTATTGTGGTGGGCTGTATGGGTAGTTTGGCCTGTGGGGTCTGGGTTGGTTGTAGTATGGTTTACCAGACCTGGACCAACTGCTTGCCTCAATCGTGGCAATTTCTTCTTTCTTCTTTCTTCCCAGCGCACCTCCCGTGCCGCTCTGAATAGCCTGGGTTGTTGCCTTGAGTGCTGAGTAATTCAGGATTTTGTCAGACCTCAGACCCTCCTCTATCATGACCCCTATCTTTACTACTTCATTGAAGGATTTCCCAACCGTCGTCACCAAGTGACCAAAGTAAGTTGGATACAGTGTCTGCAAGAAGTAGTCCACCATTTCTCCCTCTCTCATGGGAGGATCAACTCTGGCTGCTTGCTCTCTCCAGCGGAACCCGAACTCACGAAAACTTTCCCCGGGCTTCTTCCCGGTCCTCAACAATGTGAGACGGTCAGGGACTATCTCGAGATTGTATTGGAAATGACCTGCGAAAGCCTGCGCCAGATCATCCCAAGTGTACCATCTGCTGGAATCCTGCCTGGTATACCATTCGAGTGCCGATCCGCTCAGACTTTGGCCAAAATAGGCTATCAGCAGTTCATCTTTACCGCCTGCCCCTCTCATTTTGCTACAGAAACCCCGCAAATGTGCCATGGGGTCACCGTGCCCTTCATATAAATCAAACTTAGGCATCTTGAACCCAGCCGGGAGTTGGACGTCCGGGAAAGGGCATAGATCTTTGTAGGCCACACTGACCTGGTTGCCCAATCCGTGCAGGTTCCTGAAGGACTGCTCCAGGCTTTTGAACTTCCTCAATACCTCCTCTTGTTCTGGGACTTTAACCGGCTTTTCAATCTCTGCCTGTACCTCCAAGTGTGGATTGTAGGCATGTGGTTCGGGGGCATGGAATGTGGGCTCAGGGGGATAGTATTGCGTATCGTGAGCCTGAAACAATGGCTCGTTGGAGTATCTTTGCAACGTGGCTGGCGGAGGTGCCCCGACGACGGGGACGATTGGCGGAGGAGGGTTTTGTTTGGGTGGTGGAGCTTGGGGATTATAGGAAGTATCCCCTTGGTAGTATTGGGCAACGGGGAAGCTCGTTGAAGGGCCGGGTAAAGGGTATTTCGGTGTGTGTCCCGGTGGGGAAGTAGGAGTGACGAGTGGTTCGGGCCCCTTTTGCGCCTTAGCCATGGCTAGCTGCATTTCATGCATTTCCAATCTCATTTTTTCTATATTGGCCATCGCCTCCTTCAGCATCTGATGTGCCGCCCCTTCCGACTCAACACTATTTTCTGTGTTAGTCATGCTTTCTGGTATAATCCCTTTTGATCTTGTTTGATAATGGTATGGTGCCAATACGCTTTAACAACTAACTGTTTGGATTTGGACAAACAACAAACTTGTTAGCATTAAAGTTTTAACAGATATTGCAATTGCATGTTGGGGAACGCAATTTTCTTAGGCAGTTAACCATTTCTAACATGTTTTTTTTCTACCGCGTGCATCCTCCCGCGTGAAACCCTTCATTCCACCCTTTTTTATTTATTCTTTGTGCCTTTTTTATTTATTCACTTTCTTTTTTTTTTCTTTTTTTTGTTGTGGTCGAATCTTATGGAGATTGCCTACGTATCATACCCCCGCATGAATCAGACCTTGCGTAGTTCGGACCAATAATAGATAAACAATAATGAACATTTTTTTTTCAATTTTCATATTAAAACAAACTGAGTTTCAAAGGTTTGAGGATGACCTACAAACTCGAAAATCAAACAACCCACATATTCTAATCAAAAGATTTACAAACTCAAAAACAAACGGCCAGCTTCCTTTCCCCGTTTGTCAAATGCAACCAAACGACTATTTTTGCAAATGTTGCCCCTTCCAAATCTCACATGAATTATGAGGCTGGGGAGGATTATTTTGACACTTTACAAACTTGTCCATTCTTTTACGAAAATAACCTTTCGAAAACTGAAAGATACTCTAAGGCTATTTCGGCAAGAACGGTTTAAGACGCGGCCGAAGCTGGCTCGGCTTATTATGACAAAATTCAAACGGTATTCACCTGACCGCTGACTCTTTGTTTTTTTTTCTTTTCAAAATTACGAAAAAAACTGGTGTTGCAAACACGGCCCTTCAGCGCCTCGGGGACGAAGATTTCTAAGGCTGTGTGGGTCCACTGGACAAAAAATCCTAAACATGACCCAAAAGGTGGCTGTTTATGCAAAGTCAGCCTTTCGGCGTCCCTTTAGGGAACATTCGGCTATTTATGACAAAACAGCATCACCTGACTTATTTATGACTCTTTTTATCGATTTTCAAATTAGAAAACTCAATATTGCAAGCACGGCCTTTCAACGTCTCGGGGACGAAGATTTTTAAGGCTGAGTGGGTCAACTGGATCAAAATCCTAAAATGACCCAAAGGTGGATGTTTATGCAAAGTCAGCCTTCCGGCGTCCCTTTCGGGAACATTCGGCTATTTATGATAAAACAACATCACCTGACTTATTCATGATTCTTTTTATCATTTTCAAATTAGCAAACTCAATATTGCAAACACGGCCTTTCAACATCTCGGGGACGAAGATTTTTAAGGCTGAGTGGGTCAACTGGATCAAAATCCTAAAATGACCCAAAGGTGGCTGATTATGCAAAGTCAGCCTTCCGGCGTCCCTTTCGGGAACATTCGGCTATTTATGACAAAACAGCATCACCTGACTTCTTTATGACATATTATTTTTATTATTATTTATTTGTTTTTGGTTATTTTAGCAAAAATGGGGGTTGGAACCGATGAGGGTTGCATACGTATCTCACATCCGGTGAGAATCAAACCCGCGTAGTTCGGGCCTCGTGAATAAGTAAATGAACTAATATTTTTTTTATTGGAACTGTGAAAGAACTGCTCAAAGGAAGTATATATATATTTTTTTGATTGATTTCTTTTTGAAAGAAAAACTTGTAAAAATTCCTTTTCTTTTGATTTGAACTTTGAGAATTTCAAAAGTAAAAGGAAGTTTTTTTTTCGAATTTCCATTTGTTTTTTTTTATTCTAAAGAAAAAAAATATTTTTGGAATTTTACTTTTGATAAAAGAAATGCTTCTAAAAAATATTTTTTGAATTTTGAATTTTCTTTTTCTTAAAAGAAAACATTTTTATTATTTTTGTTTTATCAACAATGGAAAATAAAGATATTTATATTATTTTTTGCGAGACAAAACTTTTTGGAATTTTATTTTGAATTTTCTTGGCAAGACAAATACTCTTTGCAACAAATAAAGATATATATATCTTTTGGAAATAAAAAAAACTTTTCGGATTTATATATATATATATATATATATATATAGATGTATATATATATATTTGCGACAAATAATGAAAGACTTTTTTTTTATTTTTTGCATTTTCATAAGCAAATAAATAATAAATAAAAAACCATTTTAAAAATAAGACTTTTTTTATTTTCATTTTCATGGCAAGACAAACTATATATTTTTTCTATTTTTTATTTTTGACAAACAAAAACAGAACAACGACTTTTTTTTCTTCTTTTCTTAGCTTTTAATAAAACAAACTAATAAGACATTTTTTTTTCATTTTCTTAAAATTTCGGCAGAGTTTTGACAGTATTTGGGCATTTGTTTTCTTTTCAAAAATAAACAATCAATTCCCTAACCGCTATTTCGTTTTTTTTTCAATTTCAAAATATTATTCCTGATATTCACAAGTCAGTCAGCACACAAGTCCGAATCAAATAAATGCGCAAGTAGTAGCAAGTAAGATGCATCAGGATGGTCATTTTCATTTTTGGTACACCTGTCCTAGACAGACCCAACCCCTGTGTTGGGCCTCCAAAGTCAAATGCACGTGATGCAAACAAACGTTCCTACTAGGGATCCGGCATGTGGCTTTGTTATACTAGGTTCAGAACCTGGGTGTTTGTTCTAGACCTGGCTTACCCGAGCGGACAGCTCAAGCCGAGGAGGAGGCGGCAGTCCGAGAATACAGAAGCTTCACCGGCTTTGCGACTTATCCAAACCTCGTTCTAAATTGGGACTTGACACTATACAGAAAAGAAGTCGTACGAAGTGCACCCTTCTTCATGATTCAGAAGACTTAGAGAGAAGATGGGTTTCAGCACAATTTATATACAGTTCACATAATATCAAAGCGGTAAAAGCATTATTTAGCACATTAGGCTCAAACACATGTAAAAATCAGATAAAGCCAAATATAACAATTTATCTAAGCTCGAATTTCTAACCCTGAACCAGTGGTTCTGGGTGTTTGTCCCCAGCAGAGTCGCCAGAGCTGTCACACCTCCTTTTTCCGTACCCGAGAGGGTACAAGGGAGTTTTTTCCAATTAAAGGACAATCGAAACGGGATTGGTTTGTTTATTTCAGAGTCGCCACTTGGGAGTTTTAGGGTGTCCCAAGTCACCAATTTTAATCCCGAATCGAGGAAAAGAATGACTCCATATTACAGTCTGCGTACCAGAAATCCGGATAAGGAATTCTGTTAACCCGGGAGAAGGTGTTAGGCATTCCCGAATTCCGTGGTTCTAGCACGGTCGCTCAACTGTTATATTCGGCTTGATTATCTGATTTTATACAAATATGAACTTATGTGCAAATTTTAACTTTTTACCGCTTTCATAATTGTTATTATTATTTTCTACAAGGAATTGCAACGTTGTGAAAATATATCCCGAATCGCGTTACAATCAATGTACCCGTGGTCGTCGACACATTTTGACTCTATTGAGATTTGGATTTGGGTCACATCAATGTGCACCCGTGTTTAAGAAGGTTAAATTATTAAAGGTGCGCCTAAAGCAACTAGCGTATTGTTATTTTGGGAAGGCCGTAAAATTCGCTAAACGGCCTGTCCCGAATTCTAAGTATTTTAATATATACATTTAGAGGGCCCCGCAGCTTGTGCATTTTTGTTTGTCGAGGCTCGTCTCATTTTTATTTAAAAGGATAAAC